>NC_079873.1:88024422-90524422 GCF_023065955.2 Ursus arctos | reverse complement strand
TGATTATATTACAAAGCACACCTGAAATTAAACTACCATCTTCAGTGCCATTTTTTTCAAGTGCTAATGTAAATAAACATTAATCTAAGACAAATACAGAGTTCATAAAAATAAATGCAGTCCTGAGTAATGCAAATGTTTACCATGACTCTATAAATAACCTTTTTATTTTTATGCTAGGACAGTTCTAATGGAGTATGTATCTTAAGTGCTGATGATGCTTAGCCTGAGACTTTTAAAAATGGGAAAAAAACTGATCAATGACCAGAAGTTAATTTACTGGGAAACAGGGCTAACATCCTGAGTGTTGTAATCACTCGGGCATATTTTTTTAAGTAAAGAAAATTGGACTTTCACCAGCAATTTCAAATACCTACTGTTCAATAATACCTTTTATTCCTTAGGTCCCCACTGAATTTCATACATAAATTTAATTATTATAATAAAAGGATACAACCTCAATAGAGAAATGACTCAAGATAACCACAGCATTGTTCCAGAAAATGCATTGTGAAATTCATCTATTTGACGCGTTACTTTAAAACCGTACTGGGTACCGTTCTGGGAATCGGGGACGCTGCCACCAACAAAAGAGAAGTCTGCTGTCTGCGAGCGCACAGTTTAACGACAACTACTAAGCAAATAACATATAAGGTGAGATAGGACTATAAAATATAATATAATGCAATACAACATAAGTGCTGTGATGAAAAATAAAGCAGGGAAAGGGGTCACACTGGGGGCTCTTTGGCCCCCCAGGGAACCTTCAGAAACATCTGGGGACATTTTTGTTTGCCACGACTGGGGGCCAGGGTGAGGGGTGGTGTGAGGATGCTCCCAGCATCCAGCCTGCAGCGCTGCCAAATACCCTACAACGTATATGACCCCCGCCCACGATACAGAATACGCAGCTCAAAATGTCAGTGGTCAAGGATGGCCACTTTGACAAGGGTATATTTGTTTTTTTTTTTTTTTCAAAGATTTTATTTATTTATTCGACAGAGAGAGACAGCCAGAGAGAGGGAACACAAGCAGGGGGAGTGGGAGAGGAAGAAGCAGGCTCATAGCGGAGGAGCCTGATGTGGGGCTCGATCCCATAACGCTGGGATCACGCCCTGAGCCGAAGGCAGACGCTTAACCGCTGTGCCACCCAGGCGCCCCTGACAAGGTTATATTTGAATGAAGACTTACGTGAGGTAAGGGAGCAAATCATGTGGCTATCTGGGGGAAGAGATTTCAAGCACAGGAAAGAGCAAATGCAAAGTCTGTGAAATGGAAGAGTGTCTGATACGGTTTGAGAACAGCAAAGATCCAGTAGGACTTGAGCAGAGGAAACAAAGGAGAAAGTAAGGGATGAGGCCAAGGAGCTGATGACGGATACTCTCATAGGTCACGGAAAGTACTTTGGATTTTTTTTTTTTTCCTTTAAAGGTTCGCTTATTTATTTGAGAGAGAGACAGAGGACAGAGATAGAGAGAGAGCGGGAGCAGGGAGGAAAGGGAGAAGCAGACTCCCCGCTGAGCAGGGAGCCCGACCTGGGGCTCCATCCCAAGACCCTGGGATCATGACCTGAGCCGAAGGCAGACGCTTAACTGACTGAGCCACCCAGGCGCCCCATGGATTTTTTTTTTTTTTTAAAGATTTTCTTTTTTCTTTCACAGAGAGAGAGAGAGCGAGCACACAAGCAGGCAGAGCGCCATGGACCTTATTCTAAGTGTGCTCTAAGTGTAATTCATATTAGCCAATTTTTGTCAACTATTAAAATATTAAATATCCTATATGAAACCATTTCCCAATATTTTGAGGGCTGATGAAATTCTATATTTAATTTTAATGAAGTATACGTCTAGAGTCAAGTACTCTTAAATGTAATTGGCACATTTAAATCTACCAATTAGAGTATCTATATTTCTAAAACATCATCCTCAAACCACCCCAAACTTCTGAAAATCACAAATATTTCCTTTGACAAAGAGCACTTAATTTCCCTAGGGCACATCTTTACTTTCTTTGCTTTGAATTAATAAAAGGCCATACATCAAACACTTTACTAGTAAAGTGTTTATATGTGAAATCAATCCAGCAGCAACATCTGCAATTGCTAAAAAGAACAAAGAAATCCACATGGTACTGTGGCAGGATTTTAGCAACTTTTGATGAATGAAATTCTTGAGTTTAAATATACCTCCTTTCATGCATAAACCAATCAATTTCTCCCATTTTCTTTAAAAAGTTTAAATAGAGGGGTGCCTGGGTGGGTGTGGCTCAGTCAGTTAAGGGACTGACTCTTGATTTCAGCTCAGGCCATGATCTCAGGGTCACAAGATCAAGCCCCATGTTGGGCTCGGCATTGGGCATGGAGCCTGCTTAAGGTTCTTGCTCTTCCTCTCCCCCCCCAAAATAAATAAATAAAATAAAATAAAAAGTTAAAATAGAGCTCGTTACTAGGGTGTAAGTGTGGCATAGTGAAAGATACACAGCATAGCTGAAGGGATACAAGTGGGAGTAATGTGACGTAGGATTTGCATAAGTCACCTCTCTAGGTCTTCATTTTCCCATTTGTAAAATAAGTCCTTTGGATCAAATGGTCTCCAAGTTCCCTTTTTGACTCTAGCACACTCTGATTCTAAATTTGAGTAGCCAAAACGTCACAAACCACACACACGTGCATGCACGCACATGCACACGCACACACACGAACACACTTTCAAAAAATATTGGAGGTAAAATCAGAATACATACTAAAAACAAATATACAGTAATAATATTCTGATCATTATTACATCACATTATCTAAATACAACATTCCTTCATTTTTAGATCTTTTAGGAAAAGATCACTTATTCCTTGCTACTATCAAAACTTCTTCCACTTGGCAATTTCTGATAGAAAAATATTTTTAAGGAGTGCTTAGGTAGCTCAGTTGGTTGAGCTGCTGGCTCTTGATTTTGGTTCAGGTCACAATCTCAGGGTCCTGGGATCGGGCCCAGTACTGGGCTCCACACTCAGCATGGAGTCTACTTGACGATTCTCTCCCTCTCTTTCTGCCCCTCCCACTCATGCTCTCTCTCTAAAATAAATAAGTCCTTAAAAAATATTTTTAAAGGTATTCTACTTTACCCTGACTTCTGAAATGATGTATCTGAGCATAATTTAATCTGTGATTGACTCCAGTCTCGACCTAGCCTAGAACAGGTGTTTAATTATTCCTTTTTGATTTCTCAGTGACAGAATAGAAGCAGAAGGCAGAGATTTTTAAAATGAATACTGGAGAACTGTGCATTCAAAACTACATGAAACTGACCAAGGCCCCCAGAGTCTAGTCCAACTGGCAGTTTATTAGCCTTAGATAGAGGTGTAGGCAATGGGGAGAAGTAGCGTTTGCGTGAGCCTTCCCTGAAATAACCTCTGTTGGGCATTACTTAGAAGACAGCTCAGTGATGTGATTAAAAGATGCCAGGAAGTACCCACCCTAAAATACAACTAACATAAAATAACCACATGTGGAAACTCCATTTTGAAGTAAGAGTAGTAATAAACAGATGCTGTTAGTAACTGATGGGACCATTTTAAAGGGGGTTGGAGGAGGAAGACTTGGTCAGTACACAGCAATCTTCCTTATTAGGTTGCAAATCTCTTGGCAGAGACTCTTCTGAATCTTTGATCTCCACCCCAATACCTAGCCCAGTACCTTGCATATAACAAGCGATGGGAAAAAACAATTTTTGTAGGACCATTGATTCTCAGGTATTAACCAGGAAAAGAATGCCCTAATCTAAGGAGCATTTTAAACACAGAATTAAACAAACAATAAGGAAAAAGTCCAGAAATAGCACTAAAAGACCGAATGGCAATTCACCAGGAAACCATAACGACAGAAATATCCCTTAAATAACATTCAATCTCATTCCCTTTGTTCTAATCCTGTCCCCACCCGGCAGCCTTCAGATCTGTAATTTGGTTTTCTAAGTGAACACACCCACTGAGGAGTACCCAAGTAGACAAGCAGTGATGGCTGTCAGGTCAGGAGTTCTCCTGTTCTAAATGTAGAAACCTGCTTTGTCTGTATCAAGAAATACTGTGTGCACTGGTTTGGCGGAAGGCAAGCTCTGCAGCCTCTGGGGTAGGCACTGAGCTAGATACCAAAGATACCGAAATTCATCGGAGGGACTCTCTCTGGTTCGTACTTGAAACTGTGGCTTTAAAATCCTTGTGAAAATAGGAGTCACTTGGAATACCTAGCTATCCTCTATCTTTCCAGAGAGGGGAAAAGAATCATTGAACATATGCACCTAGTTTTACATATTTTAAAAGTTTTACCTACTCTGCTATTTTCCCATATTTTATCAGCAGATCGAGCCCATACTACCTCCCGTAATCAAAGACATTTTAGTGTTAGTCCTAGTAAATTATAGCCAGCCTTTCTTAGAACTCCTAAATCATATCTTTTTGAAGACAACAATTTCAATTTCAATAAAAAGGCAGAGGGAGCCTAAAAAGGCAGCTTGCAATTAATTTTACAAAATCTCCCAGCTGGAAAAGTACTTGAAAGACAAAATAGGGTGCAATTATTTTTAAAGAGTTTTATGCTAATTTTATTTCCAATCCCCCGCCAAAATATACACACACACACACACACACACACACACACACACACACATCCTTTAACTATTATCAGAGATCTAATATGCTGTGCTTGGAAAGCCAGAAAATGAGATAGCTTAATGGCATTTTAGAAAGCTTCCATCTTAGTGGTGATATTATTAACCAGGAGCCCAAAACCAGGTCTGGCAGTGATCTTTTTCTATTCGGAGTTTTGACACAAACATGGAGAATTTAATAATAAACTGACCCAAAAAACACAGACCTAGATTGAAAACAGTTTTAACGACTGGAAACATCCCAGTGTCCTGGCATAATGGCAGCCCTCTATTTTCTCATTAAAGCTGCCAATATTCTGGAAGCCCTTTCTGGCTCATTTGCCACGTCTTCGTTAACTACACATCGGCGTGGGGTCGGACAGGTTCTGCATTTCGAAGACTCCTATTTTCAACCACCTGATAAGGTAGATGTTATCATACCGCCTATACTACCTAGAGCATTCTTAATGCTTCTGTGCAAGCAAGTCTCAACTTTGGGGTCCAGAAAATATGGTCAGTAGGAGTCAACATTAACAAAGGGCAGGAAAAAAGAAACTCCACACCTCCCCGCTGAACAAAGTTCCCGCAGAAAGTAAACAGCTAAATATTCAGTCCATTGACCAAGTGTTCTTCTTTTTAAAGAAAAATCACTACACTTAAAAAAAAAAATCACTAACAGGCTCCCAGTGCTGTGCCCGAGAGGCCTTTCATATTGACTACTGGATTCAGCGAAAGGAAACCAACTGTTTGTAACAACAGATTCTGTCTGTCACTCTGTCTCTGTGTCTCTCTCTCTCTCTGATGACACATGTAGGGGTCACATCTGCATTCTGTCTTAAACCCCATTATGCTCTTGTACCAAGTATTAGTTTAAATGCCAGTTAACTCTCTCAACACCCTCCCCCAAGTAACCTTAAAGTAAATAAACTTATTATACAGCCGTGTTCCTGCAGAAGTTTGAATCACACCAAGAATGCATATCCTTAAAAGGAAATGTTTTCCCTCCCCTTGCATCCTGTTATTTAAGCTATTTTAAGTACTTGTCTGGAGAAAGCTGAGCCAGAATTCAAGTGGTTTTGATTTTAGCTCTTTTGCACTGCCCATGTCCAGGTGGTGTGAGGCGCAATCTATCACTTCGAATGCATCTTTTGGGGTGCTAGTTCGTCTTTTAAATCCGACAGTAAGGAAGACGGGAATTTCCTTTGACCCCCACGTTGTGTGTGTGTGTGTGTGTGTGTGTGTGTGTTGCTTTAACCATCCTTGAATCTGTCTAAATCCAGTGTCTCTCCTTATAAAGAGGTTGCATATGTGCGTCCTCATCTGTAATACACATGCAACCTCTCTACTCACCCATCACGGATAGTGCGCATTAGGACCTAAAGAAGAAAACCAATCAAGTACAGATGCCCACCCTTTCAGAAAAGCTGGGTTTAAAAGTTCCATTTAGTTTAACCAATGTATCCCACAACATTTTCGCGCTAAAAAAAATAATAATGACAAAAGGAATCTACGTGTCTAACGGTAATGGATTTCCACACGTGCGCGCACATACATGATCTTGAATGCCCGTGAAAGCACACGAAGTATTGATTTAGAAGACTCAGCCAAAAGACTCGTGCAGAAGAATTTAGATTATAGTCCATCCTGAGATCTAAGCAGTAAAGTCGAGCTTTCATTAGGCATTTAAACGTCAGCAAAGGCAGCCGCTAAACATCTCCAGATGCTTCACTAAACATGAGTTTTGCCCTTCACAGCTTGTACCTTTTGAGGTAGCTCATTCCGGCAAATAGAAGAGGCAGTTTAATGAGTCCCAGCTCAGGGCAGAAGTGAGGTCGCTACCTAAGAGTTCGTCCCACTTGTGGCTCCTCAAAGGTGGAGGTCAGGGATGGCTGAAGGCTGGGCAAGATTAGCAGGCTGAAACCAGGCAGTCAAAAATGTTGTCTATCGATCTTTTTCCAATGCAAAATTTCCAGCAACTTTGGCCACCAGTTCCCACCTGCTGCCACTCTCCCACTTTAAAAATACACACACACACGCTCACATGAGCACATCCTCACACACGTGCGCTCGTGCTCTGAAGCCTACCCACCCACACATGCGTACTTCTACCTTCCACGCCACCAAAACAGGGCTTGCAGACCCTCCCAAGACCTTCGCCTCTAATATTCCACTGATAATTAACCAGACGGCTCAGTGAAATAGCACTGGTTAGTTTATTTTTTGGGCTGGCCTCTAGGTTTTCTTTTTTTAAGTCATAATTAAACACATATGCACTGGTGTAGTTTTTATTGAATACTAAAAGTAAATTAAACTAAACCACTGTGTGCCTTTTGTGGCATCATCCTGATGTGGTTTTTATGTACTACAGAATATCAAGTAATTTGAAACAAGTCAACTTCCTGAGAGGAGAAAATCACCATAACCAAAATTTTTTTTACTTTGTTTGGTGGGGAGCCACAAAGGACTATACCCACAGTATTCCCAGTCATTTACAAAACCCCGTTACTCTTTTCTTTCAAAAGTGCTGAATTTGTGTTTTCTTTTAAAGCTCAGTAGCAACTGCTTAGGAGAAAAAAGTCAGATGTCAGTGTTTACAGGACTAAAGCCAATCTGAAAAGATTTACATACATGAATTTATCTTTATGACAAGTAATCATGCAAATGACTTCCAGCTTCCATAACAAGAGTAAATTCTCAGAACGTAGAAGACATTTTCTAGGTGGTAAAATATTTACTTCCCATGTGTTCTGAAAGTTTTATTTATTCTTCTTTAGAAAGAACTTATGCAGCATTTAAATTAAAACGGGAACATTATGAAGTAGGGGGAAAAAAGAGAGCCAAGGCTTCTGCTATCCCAGTGGGAAATACTAGAAACAAATGTTGAGAAAATTAAAATAATTAGATGAAAATATATTGCTTGGAGCTTACCACTAAGCAGGTGCAGAAAGTGAGTGAAAGGAGAACTTTAAATCTTAATACTCGATTTATTGCTAGTAAAGAGAATTTCAAAGCACTATTAATTGATTGGACAAAACCTATGGTTAGCAGTAATTACAGAGATTTTCCTCACACACTATGATTTTGCTGAATTTCTAAAGAGATAATCAAGGCTATTATTGTTAATAGATGGGAAAAATCACATAATGATTTCCATATTTTGTCACAACTGAACAGAGACAAAGTGGTCCTCCCTGCCCTCCCCCCACCAATAAGAAAGAATTGTCCTTGACAGGAAAGTAAGTTCTAGAGCTTGTTTTTCAAACCAAGTTTCCCTGAATAAAAAAAAAAAAAAAAAAAAGATTTCTGTAACACCTTTGACAGTTGCCTCAGGGCTCCGTAACTAATAACTACAAACTACAAAGATTTTAAAGGAAAAATCAAAAGATTCAGCTGGGTCTTTAAACACTTTTCTAAAAGACAGACTCCATACAAGCCTTTATTATGCTGAAAAAAATATATATAAATTTTATGTGCTACAATGTGATGGCCAAAACCTCTGGCAATAAATTCCACCATGATGAAAATCGTCATAACAAAGGCCCTTTTAGTTTACAGTGGATAATGACAAAGTCTCAGTAAGTGAAAAGATTACGTGTAATTCCTTGGATTCAGTCAATTAAATATTGATTGCGACCCTAACATGCGAGTAACGCCCGGTGAGATACTGAATAATATGCAGAGCAGGCAGAAACTGGGGGCTCCCGAATTTCTACTTACAGCATATAGAGCAATGAGAGACTGCGTATTTTAGGAACGAATATAAGCCTGTTAGGGACATCAATAGCACGTACAGTCTAATCTGCCTTTGGGAATCTCTTTTGTCTACCCTAACCCCTCCAAGATACAGGATTTAAAATAAGACAGTAGTTCTATGATGACCCTTTCTTGCAGTCCAAGCTCTAACTGATCCCTGACTTAGGGCAATTTAACTCCATGGTTCCTCCATGGAGACAACTGGTGAACCCTTCTTCATATCATTAAAGCTTGTAAGGAGCAATGAAGCTCTTTTACTGAAGAGTGTATTCCAGTTCTGTCAAGTAAACCATACTTGAATAGCTTTACATTTTAAAAAGATATTGCACACAATTATTTCCAAGATGCTTCCCATGAGAACAAGGCCTGTATTCAACAATAAACTTTTTTTTTTTTTTTTTTGAGGAAGCGAGGCCTTGAAGATTCAATAATGGCCATAGTAAGTCCTGGTCCTCCCCAAACTTCTATTCATCAACAAATAAATTAGGCTGTCCCCGACACTGAGAGAGGATTATAAGAAAAAAAAGGAAGGTTCAAAGGATATGCAATCCTAAAACAATTCTGATAAGGCTATTTCTACAGAGTCGTGAGATTTAAAAAATCTTGCAGCCAAGAATTCACCTGCTGTTTTCTCGTAATCAATCTTGTATCAGCCTGGGTAGTGCTCTTTCTTACAGCAGGTAGTATCTGTGGCCAGTGAATAGACTGCTTCCCCCCCCCCACCCCCGACACACACAGAAAAATGTGTTAGATTCAGGCCTACCCATTTTTTTCTACTTAGAATTCTGATGAGATTGTGAATAGTCACTTTGGTTGGGGGGTGGGGATCGGGTGGTCATTATTCTTCCCAAGGCAGGCTGTTACTTACTAAATGCCTTCACAGAAAATGCTGGTCATGGACGTATGGGAATAGAGATGTACACTTCCTTACTTTTCATTAATGCGATTCGCAATGCAGGTCAAAGAATCAAGTCTGATTTAAATAACAAATCATTATGACCTAACTTTATACCTTTTCATCGGGGAGATACCAAATAGTAGTTTATCTCTCTAAGCCCACGTTGACTCATGGGAGTACATGCACCAGTAGTCAGTTCTTACCCTGCTTTCTCACTAGCTTCTATTGACTTGACCTGAGCACTGAAATTTGGAATGTAAATACTATAAACTGCTTCCATAGCTGCTAAATTCTAAGACACGTTCAGTGAGGTTTAAGGAAAAACCAAACGGCAATGCTAAGTCTTCCCATCGAATGCTGATACTAGAATGTAACGTGAGAAGGCAGAAGGGGCTGCATTATCCAAAGGCACAGAAGATCCATGGAAAAGGCAATAAAGCCAAGCTAAGGAGGCAAAGGTAAAACATCACCTAATCATCATCTAATATTTTCACGGGTCACACATCCCTCTGAGAATATGGTGAAAGCTCCAGATCCTCTCCTCAGAAAAATATGACTCACAATACAATAACAACACAAAATTTGTCCACAGTTTTCAGGAGCCACGGCACCCCCTCCCCACCCCCCGCCCCACGTTAAGAACTAGTATCCTAGACTAAAGACCTTTGACCATAGTAGATAGATGTATTTAGAAATAACAGTTTAAAGTGTAGTTTCTAAAACTTTATCCCATTGATTTTAACTATCCTGCCCTAAGGTTTGTGATTAACCATTCATATATTTTAGAGAATTAACCTACATTAGGGTCAAACAAAGATGGCTTTACTATAGTTAAAGCTATAAAAAAAATACTTACCAACTTTTGCAAAGGCCTCTTTGAGTTCATCAAGCTCATCTTTGGAAATCTGAGTGGTAGCCATCTCCTCCATTTAAAGATCTAAAGAGAAACCAGAAAGGTTTAAGACTGAAAGATTTTCGTGACGATTATACTATAAGCATTCCTGCGAAATTCTCATCTTAGAGATAATTTAAACAGAACTGCAAACTGCTAAAACCATCTCAATGTGTTCCCATATTTATAGCTAAAGTCATAATAAAGAAAAACAGACACATGAGGAGTCATTATTTACCAGAAGTTATTCAGAAAAAAAAAATAGCTCTGAATCCTCCTTTCAAGGACAGAGTTTTACAAAGGAAGAGCCAAGGTACCTAGCAATGACAGGAAAGAGATCACAATAGAAATCTGTGGTTATTCATGTGAAAACTGAAAGTCCTTTTGTGACCAAAGATTGAGAGAATATGCAACTGTTCTATTAAGCTCTTATCTCTCTCTAGCTTACTGGCTACTTCCATTTTTTTCAGCTTTATTGAGATATAATTGACATATAATAGTGTGTAAGCTTACGGTGTATAACATGATGATTTGATATACTAATGTATCATGAAATGATTACTACAATAAGGTTAGTTAGCACATCCATCACCTTACATTGTTACCATTTTTTCCTATTAAGTCACTCAAAAATCATTCAATGTGAAGGAGTGCCTGGGTGGCTCAGTAGGTTAAGTGTCTGCCTTCGGCTCAGGTCATGATCCTGGGGTCCTGGGATCTGGCTCTCTGCTCAGCGGGGAGTCTGCTTCTCCCTCTCCACCACTTGTGCTCTCTCATGTTCTCTCTCAAATAATAACTAAAATCTTTTTTTTTTTTTTAAAGATTTTATTTATTTATTTGACAGAGACAGAGACAGCCAGCGAGAGAGGGAACACAAGCAGGGGGAGTGGGAGAGGAAGAAGCAGGCTCATAGCGGAGGAGCCTGATGTGGGGCTCGATCCCAGAATGCCGGGATCACGCCCTGAGCCGAAGGCAGACGCTTAACCGCTGTGCCACCCAGGCGCCCCTAAAATCTTTTTAAAAAACAATATAATAGTCTTGATTTTGCCTCTTGGCCCACAACATTTATGATCTGGACCTTTCCAGAAAAACTTTACTGAGCCCTGCCATAGAGAAAAGAGGTCTGTTTCACAATGGGTAATCCCCAAATACAAACTTATCAACAATTTTTGGACAGAAAGGCATGAAACTGATTACGTGTTCTCTGGCTTTGGTTGGGTTTTTTGGGTTTGTTTGTTTTGTTTTGTTTTTGGCTTTTTCTCTTTTTCAATCTTTTTTGAGGACTTTACTTTTATAGAACACTTTTAGGTTCACAGCAAAACCGAGCGGGAAGTACAGAGATTTCAGTCCTCACACACACCCTACCCCGCTATGAACACCCCCCTGCAGACGAGGCTCCTTTGCGATGATCGATGAACCTACACTGACACATCGTACTCACCAAACTCCATGGTTTACCTTCGAGTTCATTCATGGTGCTATATATTCTGTGGGTTTGGACAAATACATCATGACAGGGATCTACAGGATAGTTTCACGGCCTCAAATGTGTTACTCTTTCAAAAAAAGTACTCTATGTTACATTTCATGTTCTATACAAAACACGAATTTGAGATTGTGTATTTACCCCTTTTAGAAATTTTTGTCAATAGTTAAAAAACTACTCAACAACTCATCAAGAGAGAGCTGGGCTACACCTGTCTTTTTCACAGCCATAGCTGTTCTCTCTGGGACTTATCACAGTCCCAGGCACATAGTAGGCACTTGATAAAACAGCTCTTTACTAAATTCATCCATTCGACAACCACGTGCCAAGCACTATATTAAATTCATATTTGTATTAATTCCCTGAACCCTGACAACAGCCTTAGGAGGTAAATATTCTCCTCTTTTTTCTTATAAGATAACTTAGGTTCAGAGGGACCGTGAAACTGGAATTCAAATTCAGCTTTCTCAAACCCCTGGGATATTTTAAATCAACCATATGATTGATTTAATGTTTCCACCACAATGCAATACACATTTCTAATGACTGGTATTTTCAAAAATTAAGTAAAAAGACTTTTATTTACTTATTTATTTTTAACATTTTATTATTATTATTTTTTATTAAGTAAGCTCCAACCCCAACGTGGGGCTTGAACTCGTGACCCTGAGATCAAGAGTCACACACTTCACTGGCAGAGCCAACCAGGCGCACCAAAAACAGACTTCTATCTTTTTAATTTTATTTTACATTTTAAAAGATTTTATTTATTTATTTGAGAGAGAGAGCTAGAGAGAGAGAGCATAAGTGGGGGTAGGGGCAGAAGGAGAAGCAGACTTCCAACAGAGCAGGGAGCCCAACATGAGACTCCATCCCAGGACCCTGAGATCATGACCCAAGCTTACAGCAGACGCTGGACCGACTGAGCCATCCAGGCGTCCCAAAAAGAGGACTTTGAAAAAACAGAAAACAGAATTTGCTTCTTCATAAACTTTTCTTACCTATGATGTTAAAATGTCACCAAAGAGGGACACACTTCTCAGTAGGTTAGGTGGGTAAGTCACCTTTCAGAGCAGTCTGAGGCTCTAGAAAGTAAAGAAAGATCTTCAGTAAGATACGAAGTAGGCATTTTAAAAATGAAGAGTAAAAAGCTATTTTTCATGTTAAACTGTAATCTAATGGTAATACTTTAAAAAAGTATCCTTTATTTTACTATTATGATGCTTAACACTTCTGATTACAAACATACTCTATAGGATTTACTCCAATTTTCTTTATGCAAGTTTTAAGTAGTAATATTTTCTTTTTTTTAAATTATTTTTTTATTTTTTAAAGATTTTATTTGACAGAGAGAGAGGCAGCTAGTGGGAGAGGGAACACAAGCAGGGGGAGTGGGAGAGGAAGAAGCAGCCTCCCAGCGGAGGAGCCTGATGCGGGGCTCGGTCCCAGGACCCTGGGATCACACCCTGGGCCAAAGGCAGACGCTTAATAACTGAGCCACCCAGGCGCCCCAAAATAGTAACATTTTCAATACGAAATTATTAACCATTCCCATGAACCATACCATGTAGAACAATGGCACACAAAATTTGAAAGTGAGACCATCTCAGAAAATCCAAAACATGTGGCCTCTCCTTTGTCTCTAAAGGTCCTTTACAGTTTGGGCAGTTTGTACATCAGTAATGATCTAAAGTATGTGAGTTTAAAAAAAAAAAGACAAGTGATTTTATTCTCATACTACCATATCCCTTCTTTATGAAAGAGCATTAGACAAAGATGGTTCTAGACACAGCTCCCTCTCCTGCCCAACCCTTCAACCCTGCTGACTAAACCCTCCCCCCCTTCTCCTCTTTACAGGCAGGGCGGGGCAGATTAGGGCAGGAACCTCTTTCCCTCTTCTTCATATTCCTCCCCAACACAGACACACACCTCTACCCTCACACAATTTTACCAATAGTTTAGGCATCTGTTATATGCCTAGTTCCTGCCCTCAAGGAATTTATAATCTGGGGAAGGCAACATATAAATAATTATAATTTGACACAAAGGGGATTAGCGGCTGCAATAAACGTATAGAAGGGAAAAGCCTCTGGAGACTTTAAAGATTATTAATTTCTTTTCAGATAGGCCAGGAAAGAAGTACTTTTGTTCTTCCTACAGAATTAGGAAATGCTTGGATCTCACAGAAATGATTTCAAGGCAACCATTTACTGAAAAAGATATTAATAGAGACGGTAACTACACTTACGGAGCTGAGTATTGAGCAATGTATAGAACTGTCGAACCACTATGCTGTACAGCTGAAACTAATCATTGTATGTCAACTATACTTCAGAAATAAAAATTTTAAAAATCAATATAGTGCAGCATTAAAAAAACCTCAAAATAGACTTTCAAGTTTTTTCTCTTCTTATTCCTAATTGTCTTTTTTAAAAAATTTTATTTATTTGAAAGAGTGCGTGCATGCACACGCATTAGTGGGAGGGGGTGCAGAGGGAAAGGGAGAAACAGACTCCCCACTGAGCAGGACGCCCAATGCCCACAACCCAGAGGTCATGACCTGAGCCGAAGTCAGATGCTTAACTTAACGGACTAAGCCACCCAGCCGTCCCCCTGTCTAATTGTCTTGATGAAAGCCTAAAGTGACTTCTTTTACACTGAAGGGGAACAAAATATGCCACCCCAAAATATGCCTCTTTGGCATATTGATTATCTTAAGCTGGCTATTTTTATGAAATAGCAAACCCAGGTAAAGCTCTGAAAACTAAGTTAACCTTTTGTATGAAATATTTACATTCATAAGGGAAATCTCCATTTGTCCGAGTGTCTCCGTGCTCTAACAGGAAGAGACTATCTAAATCTCTAGAAACTCTTATTAATAGAGGAAGGCATAATCTTAAATCTGCATAACAAGCTCACTGTTGTTTACTGTGCTTTTCCTGGTCACCTCCCATAACTGACTCCCCACCCCCAGCATCTTCTTTTGTCTTTAGCTGAAAGTGGTATTTAAGGTGGTGGCTTCAGCCATTTTAGGGAGTTACTCAGTTTTCCTGGGTCTCTCCCATGGATACAGGAGGTATGCAGGTTATTCAACTGTTGTGTTAATCTGTCTCATGTCAATTTAATTAGACCTGCCAAAGAATCTAAAAGGGCAGAAGCAAAACTGTTTTCTCCCCAACAGCACCTATAACTCCCAGGAGACTTCAGGAGGCACATCCAAAGAAGAATAAAAAGAACCGGAATATGCATATATCCCCAAAACAACATTTCCAGGCAAGTTGGTCCAGGATAACAGAACAGCTGAATTTAGGAGTCTCTTGCTTAAATAAACTCAATTTCATTTATTTATAATTATTTGAAGTAAACACTACCCTGAGGCACCTGAGTTAAATCTAAGAAATACAAAATCAAATTTAAAAGCCTCACAATAGATGCTTTAGTTGATAAAAGTCACAATTTTTTTTAAAGATTGTATTTATTTGTCTGAGAGAAGGAGAAAGCGCACAAGTAGGGAGAGCTGGTGGCAGAGCTGGCAGAGCAGGCAGAGAGAGAGGGAGAAACAGGCTTCCTGCTGACCAGGGAGCCCGATGCGGGGCTCGATCCCAGGACCCCGGGATCATGACCTGAGCAGAAAGCTTAACCCACTGGGCCACCAAGGCGTCCCAAAAGTCACAATTTTTAAAGTAGCTTATGTAATGCATTAATGAATAAAAAAAGGATTTTTTCTGGGGCGCCTGGGTGGCTCAGTCTTTAAGCGTCTGCATTCGGCTCAGAGCGTGATCCTGGCGTTATGGGATCGAGCCCCGCATCAGGCTCCTCCGCTGGGAGCCTGCTTCTTCCTCTCCCACTCCCCCTGCTTGTGTTTCCTCTCTCGCTGGCTATCTCTCTCTCTGTCAAATAAATAAATAAAATCTTAAAAAAAAAAAAGTTTTTTTTCTTAAAACTACTAGTAGGTATTTGATGGTATCTTTAAGGAAATGAAGTAATTAAGTACTATCTTGGGGAAAAAAACATCCCATTTAAGTAATTTAGTTAAGACTGCCAGTAGATTTTTTAAATGAAGATTTTAAAAAATGAAAATCTTACAAATTAAAATTACAGATGCTCTATTCTTCTTCCTGAGGCATTCGTTGTACTTTAGGGCCTTCTCTCAAAGCAACTCTAACATCCTAGACTGGGGCTTACGAAGCAAAACTGAGGATTTGACATCATTACTGCCCTGTACATGGGGCTATCGTTGTTCCTCACTCAAGGTCGTGGGGTGTTGTAACGGCAAGATGGAAACCACGGTTCTGCTCTTCCCTAGCAGTGTGTCCATGAGCAAGTTTATTTCATCTGGCCCGTCTAGTCATTTGAAAATAGCAGCAATAATACTTCCTTCCCCAGGGTCCTCATGAAGATTAAGGATGGCATATGTGAAGGCACGCTGTAAACTATACAATGTTATACAGTAACTTCAAATCCTCAATGAAAGAAAATGGAGAGGGGCGCCTGGGTGGCTCAGCTGGTTGGGCATCTGCCTTTGGCTCGGGTCTGGATCCCCAGCATCGGCCTCCATGTCAGAGTCTGCGTCTTCGTCTCCTTCTCCCTCTGCCCCACAACCCCCATCCCTGATTGTGCTCTCTCTTTCAAATACATAAATAAAATCTTTTTAACAAACAAACAAACAAACAAACAAACAGAAAATGGGGGAATAAATGAATGTCTAAGTAGTTAGGAGAGGCTACATAAAAATAAGCATAAGTCCTAGTAAGAACCTTTTAAATGGGGTGTATGAAAAGTTTTTCCATTTGCCCTATAATTACTGACTCCAGAGTATAAAGATGTCCTGCGTACATAAAAATTATAAGCCTTTAGTCAAAGTAATTTAAGAAGGATGGGCCCTACGAAAACCTGTCAGCCACTTTTCACCCATGACTCAATCTGGCTCCTTCATTAAGGCCAGTTTCTAACTACAACTTGAGAGTGGCCAGGAGATATTTTCAAAAATGCAAATTTTACTTCAAGTATTTTGGGACCACTTTTAAAAATCACTAACAGCTTGTCAATATTATCATATTCCTCCCAATCTGCACATTAAAAAAAAATCAGTGATGAAAAATAAAAGGTAAAGAGGTAAAAAGCAAAATTTGCTTGCCGAATAAAAGTTTAACTTCAAGTTCACAGCATGTGACTGACAGGCCAAAAGAAAGTCTGACTTTTGAATTCCGTCCTTTCCCCCAGTCTGTCTTCCCACAAAAGTGAACTTTATTTACATGGGAGAGAGAGACAGAGAAACAGAGAGAGAGAGACAGAGGAAGCATGCTGATATTAACAAAACAACACAGAAATATATCTTCCTTCCATTTAAATGTAGCCAAATGAAATACTAATCAAAAGTAAAAGCTCCCAGGGTCTCTGCATTTTTCTGAATTTTCTCATCTGCAAAGCACTTCAATCTGTCCCAAATTCTGTTTCCTCCCTCACTCCTAGGCCTGCCTCCTCTCTAAAGGGAAAGAGGCAGGAAAAAACCCAAACCAAAACAAAACACAGATCCTCTCTCTCCCTAAACATCTGAGACAAAGGAAAACAGATTTTCAAAAAAGAGAATAAAACAAAAAGCAAACAAAACCTTGTTTGTTGGCTTTTTCATAAAAGGATATGGTGTACGACTGGGTCTGAATTCAGGGCGTCACCCATAGAGAAATCTTAGGCCAATGAAGTCATCCCTAATTACAGAGTTTGACTAACAATGCAGCAATTATGAAACCACTCCACGGGCTCATTTAACTACACTCAAACCCTGAACACAAATCTTTGCTGAGAAAGGTGTACCTACAACTAACTACCTGAAACT
Source organism: Ursus arctos (assembly GCF_023065955.2). Lineage (NCBI taxonomy): Eukaryota > Metazoa > Chordata > Mammalia > Carnivora > Ursidae > Ursus > Ursus arctos. The sequence continues at coordinate 90,506,917 of NC_079873.1, read as the reverse complement.
CTCCGTCAAAAATTCTGAAAGGTATTTGATGGGAGAGGAGGGGTGCCTGTTTTCACCCCCTACAGCGATTCACTGGAGGAATGCAGCCGACCGAATAATCTGTTTACTAATCTTTGTCATTCAGCAGCAGCACATGGGGCGGGAGGCAGGGTACACACGCTGGGAAACTCATCTGTGGATAATCGGGAGTTAATTGTGAACTCTGTTATTTCTTTTTCTGGCAACTGAAAGGGAACTATAAGATAAAGGCAGGCGATATTGAACTGGAGGCTTTATCTCAGCTACTAGCAGGCCAGGTAAATACGACTGGGAAAGCCAGGCTGGTTACTGAAATCAGAGATTTGGCAACATATATTTAAGCTCGCATGGCGAAGGAGTAGGAGAGAGCAACGAAGGGTGGACAAAACATGGAAGAATACATTGTTTCACAATCGATGAAAAAAAAAACCCACAGCCACAGCTATGGGTGAATAATTCAACAGCGGTCAACAAGAAGGGGTGTATCTGTCACCTTCCTTTGTCCAAATCAGGCAGCGCTCTGGAACACCCACACTTCACATACTTAACCTGTACCAACAGAAACTGCCGCCCCGTCTCCTCCCTGGTTAGGTAAGTCAACAGCACTAGTCTCCAGGTCACATGGGTGTTCGACACTGAGCTACAGCTCACCTGCTCTTTCCATGATTACTCAAGCTCCACACCTGTACTTCCAAATGACTTTCTAGAAGATTTCAACTTGACTGTCTACCCTATTCACTCACTTATTCACTTATACCCAGTCCTTAATTGAAGGCTTAGCGGGTACCAGGCACTGCCCCGGGTGCTGTACATTTAGGGAATTAGGGCCCAAAGTCCCCTTCTCTCGAAGACCTTACTGTCTAGTGGGAGAAACAGAAAAACAAAGACATACTATTAGTGCTGTTATGCTGTTAGAGTCCTAGTTCTTGAGCGGTGGGGTGAGAGCCGTGCGGGTCAGGAAACATTTTCCAAAGAGGGCTTTTGAACTTTATCTTAGAACGTAAGTAGGGATTCCTCAGAGAGACATCACTGGTGAAGGCATTTGAGATACAGAGTTGTGAAGAGAAGGTTATATTCTGGAGGTGGAGAAACTGTGTGGTTGGACCACTCTGCCTGGGGTTTGGGACAGACGTGATTGGGAGCCGAAAGTCAGGGTCCACTTTCGAAGGGCTACACTCGGGGCGCCTGGGTGGCTCAGTCGGTTAAACGCCTGCCTTCGGCTCAGGTCGTGATCTCAGGGTCCTGGGATCGAGTCCTACATCGGGCTCTCTGCTCAGCATGGAGTCTGCTTCTCCCTCTCCCTCTGCCTGTCACTCCCCCTGCTTGCTCTCTCTTTCTCTCTTTCCCCAAATAAATAAATAACATCTTTAAAAAAATTTAGAGGGGCTCCACTCAAAATCTGGACTTGACCTTCTGGCCAAGGGAGAAGGAAGCTGAGTGAGGAGGACTCCAGCCAGGAAAGTCTAAGTGTCTACACTGAACTCCCAGCTGCATTAGGTCCCATTTTCAACTATCTCCCCTGCCAAATCAGCTTTCCCTTTCCAATTCCCCACTGTGCTCTGTCTCCAGGTTTACAAATTTGAGGCTGAAGTTTGGCCACAAGAAACAAAGGGAGGGAGGGCAAAGTAAATAAGCAGTCTGGATTCTTCCATCGTACCCCTGGATCACCTCATGTCTGACCTACTCCAAAAGCCTTTTCGTTGGTCTATCTCCAGTCTTGTGTCCCTCCAATGTAATCTTCACACTGCCAGCTCCCTGGAGAGAAGATCTACGATTGATTCTACAAAAAACAAAGTCCCACCTTTCGTGCACAACATTCAAGGCCATACCCGGTTCAGTATTGATACCTCTCTCTCCAATGTCACTTCCCATCACATGCGTGGCATCCTTGACCCACACTCTAGAAAGATTCCATTTCCCAAGCCGGCCACCGTTTCCTACCCCGTTCCTTCTCCTTTGTGCTTCTCTCCAGTGGAATGCTCTCCACCCATCTCCTAACGGCTCTTCAAAAGCATCTTTGAGCAAGTCTCTTCGGCTAGAACCCACCTGAGATAACAATCCTCTCTGCCCAGGACTGGCTGTGTCTTCTTCTATGACAGCCAGCGCCGGATTCTTTCAGACAGCCCCGATTTTAAATATCTTGTTTTACCGTTGGAGCCTAGGTACCAGTGTCTGAGTGGGAAAATACAGTCACCACAAGGACAGCATTCATAACAAAACTCTTTGATGGAAGGGGCCATATCCCATTCATCTTCATATTCCCAGCCCTGATCACAGTGCCTACAGAGTAGGTAATAATAATAATTAAGATAACATAATAACCTGTCATTGTAAGTTTACATTACAGCTGACATTTACGGAGCACTTATTATGTAGGTGCCTTCTGCTAAATGCTTTATATACATTATGTAAGTTACGTCTCACAAAAACAATCTATAAACCGGGTGATACTGTTATTCCCATTTTACAGAACAGCAAATGAGCTCAGAGAGGTTGAGTGCCTTTCCCAACGTCACAGAGCTCTTGAGAGGTAGAGCCAGGTCTCAGACCCAGGTCTGCCTACCACTGAAGTCAGTATTCTCAACCATTTGCCATCGTAGCCTCCTGAACAGCAGAGCTTAGTGAATCAATTTATTTCCCCAACAAGACTATAACCTTATTAGAGTGGAGGTACAGCTTACTTATCTCTGTATTCACCACAGCCCTTAGAATAATGCACAAACACAGTGCATTTTCTTTCTGTCTCTTTTTTAGAGAGAGAGAGACAGAGTGTGTGCAAGTGGGGGGGCGGGTAGGGGCACAGGGAAAAGGAGAGAGAGAATCTCAAGTAGGCTCCATGCCCAGTGCGGAGCCGGATGCGGGGCTTGATATCACAGCCCTGAGATCATGACCTGAACCGAAATCAAGAGTCAGACTCTGACTGAACCACCAGGGCGCCCCGACAAAGCAGTTTCAATACATATCTTCTGAATGAGAAAATGGACCAGAGCAAGTGCCCACAACCATTTTGATCATGTCTGTCCCCTTTTAGGAAATTATCATTGCTTATGCCTAAAACAGTTTGTCTAACCCTGGCCTGAGATTCAGGTGCTCTAGAGCGGTCCTATTGGACACATCTAACAGTTTTACATTTCAACAATACTCGCAATTCGCTGTTTGGTCACAACTATTCTCCTGAGCATGTCCTGTTAACTCTAATATCAGTACCTTTTGTTTTATCCTGTCCCTCTTCCTCTTTCCCTCTCTCCCACTATGGACTCCCTCTCCGGTACCCACCTCTCACACTGACATGCCTTCCTCCTAATTCTTCTTCTCTCCCTATCCAAATCCTAGTCACCCTTCGAGGTTCAGCAGTAGCCTCACCCTCTCCCCCAAAGCACGTTTCCCAATGACTCCGCCCCTGCTGCCCTTCCTCTTCAAATCCCGCAGGCTTTAGAATCCTGTTCACACAATCTGGCAATTTCATTATAGCCTTCCTCCTCTAGTTATGTAAGTGGGTGTGAGGACCGTCTGCTGGTCTCATTTCAAGAACAGAGTCGAAACTCCATCTTCCTCTCCTATACTCCCCACCATAATAATCCACTGTGGGGTCCTGGGTAGAGGCATGGCTCAAAACAATATTCCATCTGGCTGCAAAGTTTTGAAGGTTTGAGTGATAATTTCCAGCACGCCCAATATCCAGTGACTACTGAAACAAGAGCCTAGGGTAGTTACGCGATTTTGCCCAAGACACAAAGGTGCGCAGCAAACGTCAAATTAAAGGAGTGTGTGTGAGTGAAGGTAATGAACTACTCTTACCGTAAAAGCAAAAACAAAGAGGCTACACGCTGCTTTCTGGAAAGAAGGCTCATGCCTATTAGAGCCGACGCCACATCCTTGAAAGGCTCCTGACACATGTGACCATGGTACTGAGAAATACGCAGGTACCAGAAAACGTAGACAGTGACTCCCCTAGCTAATACTAACTTGTTTTCGTTACTTAAAGGCTAAGGGGGTCACTTAATCCTTGAATTGAAATCACTAAAACTGTGGATTGTGGAAAACATACAGAATACAGGAAACAGGTTCAGTAAAGGCTACTATGGAATTCTCGAAGTTCTTTCTTCAAAACGTTCATGTTAAACGGGTATCGACAATAAAACAGGCAGTACTTTTAAAAGGTAAGGACACCAATGCTTCCCTTCTCCCTTCACGGGATTTAACATGACTTCATTTCAGCCTCTTAAATGCTAAGTACTGTGAATAACCACTCCCTCCGTATCAGTGCTAATAACTTAGTATAAACATAACCAAACACTCAAGTATTATGTGATTTACTTTTTATTTTAAGAATTATTTTCATACGTAAGCCATCACTATGGCACCCATAGTTGGTTTGTGTGTGTGTGTGTGTGTGATTAGTTCTTAAACTCAACAGCTGACTTTCCTTAAGGGGCAGGCAGTTTGGAGTTTTTGTGCTCTTCCTTTTAGAAAATTTCAATGGAGGGGTGCCTAGGTGGCTCAGTCAGTGAAGCAACTGCCTTCAGCTCAAGTCATGATCCTGGGGTCCTGGGATCAAGACCCGCATTAGGCTCCCTGCTCACTGGGGAGTCTGCTTCTCTCTCTGGCTCCCCCCCCCCCGGCTCATTCTCTCTCTCTCCCCCTCACTCCCACTCTTTTTCTCTCAAATAAATAAATAAAATCCTTTAAAACATTTTCAATGGAATCTTGGTACAGGAGTAATTGTGAGAGCTTAAGAGGTTATGGGCATCTTTCTGAACTTAATGATTTGTTGCTCTGAAAGTCAAAACAAGTGAGTCGAACTCTAAATGCCCTCCTGTGTCACAAGTTCCCAGTCCTGAGAGTTTTAGGAAAGGTTAGAGCAGAAAGAGGTGGTGACGGATTTTACTGTCAATTGTTCCATCACCTCAACATTATTACAAATTGCTTCGGATAGCCGATGTGGAGAGCAAAGTTCTCCGCAAGCAATATTCAACATGTACGGCATACTTTATTCAGTGAGGTTGTCTCTCGGGCCTAGATCTTCTGCTAATTCTACCTGACACTTCAGCCACGAACTGGTAAAACTGAACAGAGGACACGGCTAGATTACCCCAAATAAAACTGACAGCATCTTCCCATGAGCCACTGCTGTATATGCCGTTAGGTTAACAGTACTGAGGACTTGAGAGTAAAGCAACTGGCTGATGGAACATAAATCTGGCTATATTTAGCAACTATGCTTCTATAATTCATTTGGATTAAAACAACATGAACACAAAAGTATATTACTTCAGGTAACACAGTGTATCGTTTCAGGGACATTTGTGGGGTGACCTGAAAAACCTTACCTACTACGTCCATGACAAAATAGGTTTCAAACTCTAGATCGATGGAGAAATGAACTTTGGAAGGCTCATCAGCGACTGAAGGCTAACTCTACCCTTTATCCCATCCCACGTAATCTACAACTGCAACTTTGCCTTGGATGAATCCTTGAATGTTTACGGAGACTTAAACATTCGCTTACTACTTAATGTGAGGAGGAGATTGCTGTCTCCTGCAGGTATGCTGCTCCGACAGCCCTTGAGACACAGGAGAAAAGTATAGAGGCTTTATTAAGACTTGCAGGGTAGCAGAGAGGGCTGTTACTTGGGAAGGCATTCATGGCAATTGCATAGAGTTAATTAAACTAAGCTACGTTAGCCCTCTTCCGACTTCTCTAGTAGCTACAAATAATTAACCCATCTCAAATTCTCTTGTTTGCATGGTTTATAAAGATTCTATTTATTTTGAGAAAGAGAGAGAGCACAAGCAGGGGGAGGGGGAGAGGAAGAGGGAGAAGCAGACTCCCCGCTGAGCAGGAGGGCTCGATCCCAGGACCCCGGGATCATAACCTGAGCCGAAGGCAGCCGCCCAACGCAACTGACTGAGCCACCCAACCGACTGAGCCACCCAGGCGCCCCTTGTTTGCACTGTTTTAAAGGAGATGCACCAGAGTCCTAGTTGCTAACCACTAACTCACCTTTCCCAATTCCTGTAGCCCCACCCCCTTTCATTGCGGGATGACCACCTACTTCTCTATTTCTTCCACCAGTCTGGGAGCTCCTTGAAAGCAGGGCTGGTATCTTATTTGACTTTGTCTCTTGGCTCACAAGAAACACTTACTAAATGCGTGTTGAATAAATAAACTCTGATGGAGGCAAGTAGGGAAAGTTAACATCCTTAAACACAAGGCAGGCTAAACAGTTGTCTCCTGTGGTTTTAAAAATGCATATTCTATTAGAGAAAGCTGTGAACAAAACAGTCACGACAAAATAATGTTCCCACATTCTTCACATGCAATTGGCCTATTAGCGTGTTAGCTATCTACTCTTGTTTAATGCTTCAAGATACTACAAAACTACTCGAGATGTTTGCAGCCTGTCCTTTGAATGTAGCTGAAAGTCAAACAGAAAGGCGTTTTTTTTTTCCAGAAACAGTTTTTACTTGTGACAATTTTGACAATCAAGTAGCACATTTCACCTTTCCAATAATACACATCAGGCACAAATCGTGTTTTGACAAACTCACAACGTATAGGTAAAAGTAACATTTGGAAATAAATGTAAATTGCCCCAAACTAAATTTAGCTACACTTAAATGTTCTATTATGAAAATTTCCAATAAACACAAAAGAGAAACTAGTACAATAAACACTCATAAACCCACCACCCAGATGGTACATGGATCAGGATTTCCCTGACACCTGCTTCATCTCGTCTTCCTTTTCTGTCACTTTTCCTCCTCAATTATTTTAAGGCAAATCCAGACATCGCATGATTTTGCCCTACATAGCTCTCCTAAGAAATGAGTTCATTTTCTGGAAATGCCTCTATTCTATTCTCGAAGCCGGCATAAGCTAGATTCTAATTGATCTTTTTTTCAAGTACCAATATCTATGAGTCACTTAAACCCCAAAGGGTGCCCAATTCTGTGTCATTTCCTGGAGGAATATCAAATACTTCCATTTAAAGTAAGCATTTCTTTCTTCTTTTTGTACTTAATAAAAAAAAGAGAGAGAGAGAAGACCTTAAAGTAAAGGCTATTTAAAAATAAGTTAGTAACTTTTCCATTAATAGAAACATTCAATTCAATTCAGTCAGATTGAAGATATGCTTTGCATTCTTACCAGTCAAGAATTTTTACAGATATTTCACATACATCGTAACCATATTCTAAAAGCCCCTTTCCCTGTGAGGAATACTCTATCAAAGCCAAAGATAAAACAACAAAGTGACACCTCTCCTTCTCCCACCAAAAGCCAAGCTTGTATTAACTCCTTGGATTGAAACAGCACACTCTCTTTTATAAAGGTCTAAGCCTGTCTATATTTCCTAAGTAAACACTGATACTTTCCCCAAATATCTGAATAATTCATGAAAAAATACATTTGCTGCTAAAGAAATTAATTAACGTTCACAGCGGAGGGGGATGTCATTGTCCTTTCCTATGAAAATTAACATGGAAGTCAAGGGCAGCCTTCAGGTGTGTGTGCCTGTGTCTGTGTGTGTCTGTGTGTACTATACACACACACATATACACATATACACACACATCGCAAGGCAAGATCAGACTAGTTAACGTGCTTCCATTCCAAACAAAGTGTTAGGATGCACAACTCAGAAATCACTCAAGATAGAATTTTAGCTTAGACTTTGAGCTAAGCTGAAAGCTTATCTGTGAGTCACTGAAAGTGCCTCCCGCAATGTTACATACCCTGCTTATATGTTCTCAAATATAGTACTTGTTAATTGAGAAAACACTTCTGACTGCATACACGCAGAGTCTGGATATCTAGCTCTGTTGAAACAAGGAGAAATCAAACGTATATGGATCACCAATGGATGGAAATCCCTGACGAGTTTGTGAGCACCGGAAATCACCATCACTACCACGTTACAATAACAGCACCCAAATTTCATCACCAGTGATTTTCATGTACCTTGTAAAATATAAATAAATAGTAATACAACGTTTGTCACAAGTCATTTCATAAGAGCAGAATACTGGTCTAATTGTAACCTATTCTGTCATGACAGCTGCCTCATCTTTTTCCACAGAGTATTGAAAAACCATTTATGGATCAAAGGCATCAAAGGCATTTGAAATTCCACTCCCCCTCCCCCAAGATATAAAGTAATAGTTTCTGTCACTTAAACCTCTGAGCCCCTAACATGATAGATACAGGTATATAATTAAGACTTCAAAACTAATTTTTAGAAAGTACAAAGTTCCTAGAATATTCCCCCAAATAATGTAAAGGCAGAATATAAAGACAAATTTTAGATTCTAAAACTTCAAAAATTTTCTCTTATACTTGGTTCTCCTTGAATAAGTAAGGTTTAGAATGCATCTCCAAATGCTTAACTGCGCAAACACATAGTAAGAATCTCAAGCTTTTTAAATACATTTCTGCTTAAATATTCAGTCATTGAGAAGTTAGAGCCTAACAAAATAGTATTAAAATAGTTACCCTTCTGCGACGAGAGCAAACCTGTTTCTTTCTCTCTCGCAGCACTAATAGAAGGAACCTCCCACGCCCAGAAAGCCAATCTGGAAACCCAACATTCTTCTTACAATTGCAACTTTGGAGAGCAAGTCATAACACTTCCTGCTAGAAAAAGAGAACACCCTGACAAAGGAATGATACAGTGCTTACGAATCCCCTTCCTGACAGCCTCGTGGTATTCTGCCAAATATTAATAAAATCTAACTTCATGAGATGTAGTGAAAAGTTAATTTTTTATTTTTAATTTTTTTTTAAATTTCAGTTCCGCCGAAATCCTACAAGAACACAAGGGAATTTAAAAAGTTGGTTCAGGTCAAATAGCTACAACCCACATACCTATTTAGAGCCTGAACATTAGCCAAGTAACCTGCTTATTTTAGAACACATGGAACCAGCTTCTCCCCAGTGCCCAAGTCACTCGTCCATAGGAAAGTACATGACTTAGGCAAAGGAACAGTCTCAGACTACTAGCGTTCTCTGTTGCTCATTTCAATCTATCCCTCTTCATGCCTTCATACAGCAGTTATGCTCCATATGCTAGGTGTTGTAGCATTGATAGCCGAGGACCTAGGTCTTGTGTTCTTTTGAAAAGGTCAGCTACTGAGTGTGGGAATTGTATTTTCTACAGGCACGGCACATAGGAAGTAAGCCAATACTTGGCTGAACTGAATGATTTTCTATTCAGGGGCAGTACCACAGAGTAGTTAAGAGCTGTGTTGCTTAAGGTCCTGGGCCTCTGTTTTCTCAGCCAGGGATGATAATAGTAATGACTTCGGGTAATAGTCACTATTGTGTACGTTTTTGGGATGCCTAAGTGATTTAGCATGCGTTCGAAATTGGGATCATATCCTGGCACATGGTAGGCATTAAGTATGTGATAACCGGTAGTCTTCCTATTGAAATCTGCTTTTAAACCCATCGAGCAATTCCAGTCGGTCAATTGCTAAATTAAGCAACTGGTTCTCTGTGAGTACCTTTTAGGGGAGAGAACAGGAAATCCATAGGGGTACTGTTCCAGGGTCAAGAGACCATTTCCAATACTGACATGGGGCAAGCCGATCATTGGAAAGGATATGGAGCACAGTGCGAGTGTCAGGGTCTGAGGAGTCGGCCAGACTTGAATTCTGTGTGACCTCAAGCAACTACTTACCTTCTCTGGGCCCTAGGTCCATATCTCTAGAGATCGAGCTAATTCCACACACTTCTCAAGGGTTACTACAATGATTAAAGGAGAAGACAGTACGCAAGAGCGTCTGGCTCCAGCAAGGTGCTGAGTGGCAGACGTTGTTATAATCTTTCTGGGCTATAACATGCGTAGTACCATCTGCCCTATCCACCTAACGTGAATGAAAGTGAGATCTGAGACACTCTAGTCCTTTATAAATAATCGAAAGCAAACCAAAGCATTTTCTGACAACACACTGAATTCTCAAAATAAGGAGGCAACTCCGACCGACTGCAGAACGCTGCAGAGTGTTCTCCTGCCCTCATCACTAAGCACCATTAGCAGACCCTGGACTGCATTTTGTCTCCTTAATGGAAGCACTTTATTTCATCAATCACAAAAGCTGCATGAAATATCAAAAGGCAACAAATCCGGAACAGAAGGAACACAGACAGGAGCCGGAGGATGTGTTTTTCCATCTGTCTCCGTGGCTGACTCACTACGTGAAGCCCCTTCCATGTTCCGGAGTCTCGATTTCTCCATTTGTAAAAGTAAAGCACAGCACTTTCCACCTGCGGCCTGCCCGGGAACACGAGGAGGTACCCCTCAAACACCTGGAGCTAGGTTTTCCCAGCCTTACCTTTGCCGCGCCCGGCTTGTCACCTGCGGCCCCTTAGATGGGTCCGTGGCCCTCGACAATAATCAGGCTACGTGGAATCAGCCGCCCTCCACCTGCTCTTCCGTGGCCACCCCGAGGGAGCGCGCCTCCTTTCTAGCCGTGTGAACTCTAAGGCTAATCTGTGACCACAGGCAAATCCCGTCAACACCCAGTCTCTGGTGTTCAAGTCCCTTTACAACATCCAGAACTCAGGTAAACTGCAAAACCTCGCGAGGTTGTGAAGGTTCAGGGATGGATGGATACTCCCTTCAAAAAGGCACATCTTCTCCTTAGGCAGTACGCGGCCATTTTCTCAGAGACTGTTCTATCGCATCAGTAGTTGAACCAGTTTTTTAGTCTGCGGCCCATTTTGTAACCTCAGTGCCTCATCATCTGAGGTATGTGTGGGTGTGCAGGGGTGGGGCGGGGCGTGTTGGTGGTGTGCCTGTGTGTGACTCTTGTGTGGCAACAGAATCCCTCTTTTCACTGTGGGTAGTGAAAGTTGGTGTGGGAACCGAAAATGGTGGCAGGAGGTGGGGAAGACATTTCACGTTTTTTTCTAAGCAGGCCACAGAGTGAAAACCACTTTGACGCTGCATTCCCAATTCATCATGACGCGCGCTCAGACGGTACAACCAAATCCGCAGAGTGAAAAGTTCACACACGGGCACCTCTGGACGGACACACACACACACACACACACACACCCTAAGGGTGGAAGGGAAGGAAAGAGGCACACCCGAAGTTGCCTGAGAGTTTCACAGACGTATCAGGGTAACTCTCATTCAAACGTCATGCTCTCCACCGCACCCAGCACCGAGTATATTCTTTCCACGTGTGACATATACACTGGCGGCCCCTCCCGCTGCGGTTAGACACACCTCAGTAACACTGACCTATTGTCCTCTAATGAAACAGGATTTTACCCATCTGCACACCTTGGAAAGTTTAGGAAATTCATACTAGGAGTAGCAGTAGGTGCACACACTTCCTACGGCATGGATGTGTCCGCTTGAACAATCAAGCGTGTCTGGTTTATGTTATCATTCTTTTCATATTTGAGGCAGAAATAAGCCACAAATACATCTTAATTATTTCAGTATTCCAAGGGATGTCTCCTCAACAGTAAGGATTTATTAGCTCTGTATTTGTGTAACAAAGTAACCAAAATCTTAAAATAGGATGTCTTATTCCATATTAAATTATAAACTTTGTCCTAATGCACTAAAACAAAAGGTTGAAATAAATAGAAGGTAGTTTTAAGCATTTGCGTCCTCCAAAAACAGCTGAACTACAGCCAGGGCAAGGAACCGATTGAAAAGACGTCTGTTGTGACTACAGTTAACAATACTGAACTGTATATTTGAAGTTTGCTGAGAGTAAATCCTAAAAGTTCTCATCATAAGAAAATCTCTATGTGAGGTGTTGGACGTTAACTAGCCTTTTTGCGGTGATCATTTCACAATATATACATATATCGAATCATTATGCGGTACCCCTGAAATTAATGCAATGTTAATGCCAATTACATCTCAGTAATACTGGGGGGAAAAAGTGTTCTGTTCATAGCTAGTAAAACCATACAAAGAAACAACTCAGATGCTATACACCTTTCTATCCTGAGGGTCTCGTTCAAAAAAAATAAGGAAAGAGGAAAGAAAAGGAAACAGGAGAGGAAAAAGAAAAGGACCAGAAACAACAAACACTCAACGATTCCGAAATTTTTGGCCTCAGACCTGAGGACCCCAAAGAGCTTTTTGATATGAGGGTTAAATCTATCAATGCATTTATCATATTAAAAACTACAACTGGGAAAATTTCAAGGTATAAAGTAACAATAAACCATTATATGTTAACATAAGTAACATCTTTAATGAAAATCACTAGATTCCCCTCCCCCAAATGAGTGGAAAGTATATTGTTTACATTTTTCAAACTGCTTTATCATTTAACTTAATACAAAGATGAGTGCATTTTCATATCTGCCCCCTACACTCAATGTTGTTTTAGGTTCAAGTGTATCCAGAAAATATGGCCTCGCACAGATACATTGCTGAAAGAAGTATTTTAAGAGCCCTTTCAGATAATTATGGATATTCTTCTTTATAATGCTACACCAAAACTTGAGAAGTGGTAGTTTCTTAAATGTTAGTTGCAATGTGGAATTTGATACCATACAGATGAATTTTTCCTACTCTGTTACATTAAAATCCAACTTTGCACATTAAATGGGCCTTTTACCCATGCTTGCTATTTTAACATTACGCATGGGTCATTTGGAACAATATTGTTTGACTAACGCAGATCTTCCAAACGTTGTTCCACTTCATTTTACAATATCTAACAAATCACTTTCATTAAAAACACCACTGATCTCAGAAAAATCTAAGTATCGATACTCGATGGCTGATTCAAGTTTTCAAAATTTTGAATTTTTGCTTGAAAGCTCTAATTTTATCCTTGGCAACAAATACTCTCAGTTGTTTGCCCTGTAGTAAGAGGCACACTTGGTTCATTTTAAAAAGTTTTTAAGTAATCTCTATACCCAAATGTGGGTTTGAACTCACGACCCTGAGACCAAGGATCGCATGCTCTCCCGACTGAGCCAGTAAGGTGCCCCTCACTTGGTTCATTTTTGATAAAATATCTGCCACATACTCAGGTCTGAATAATCAGTTAACGGGTCATTCAATCTTTCAGGTAAAACCAGTTTCCTATTTTGAAAAGATGCAGCAAATTTAGCTTGCAACTCAAACAACTGCACACGTACTCTTCTCAGGACGCCCAGTGTACATCTATATGCAGCGGAAAAGCTTTATGTATGCTTCCCATTTCATCACACAGAATATTAAAAAGATGTATGCCCAAGAATTCGGAGTTAATAAAATTAATTTTTCCTGCTTCATTAAGGATTTTTTTTTTTGTTAAAGATTTTATTTATTTGACAGAGACAGCCAGCGAGAGAGGGAACACAAGCAGGGGGAGTGAGAGAGGAAGAAGCAGGCTCCTAGCAGAGGAGCCTGATGTGGGGCTCGATCCCAGAACGCTGGGATCACGCCCTGAGCCTAAGGCAGACGCTTAACGACTGAGGCAGACGCTTAACGACTGAGCCACCCAGGCGCCCCAATTAAGGATATTCTTAAATGAAACCCACGTTGTAGGTCTTTAAGTGTAGGGGATGCGTTTGAATACAAGGACTACTAAGAGAGGGCGGTGCCGCTGCCTTGCGTCTCGCTAAGGCACCAGCAGTTTTACCACCATTGCTTTGGCACCACCCGTGCAAATGTCAAAACAGATGAAAAAGCGGGTAACATCTTAGTGTCAGTATGCAAGTAATTTTGATCCCCAAGGGCCCCTAGGCCAACACTGTTTTTTGAGAAGTGGTGCTTTATTTCGTAACATTTATCATGGAGTCATCGAATTTGAGAGACAAAACACATAAAGTGTGTAGAGTTTATTTTTTAAGATTTATTTATTTATTTTAGAGAGAGAGATCAGGACCAGGAGGGGCAGAGGGAGAGGGAGAGAGAATCTGAAGAAGACTCTGCACTGTGTATGGAGCCTGACACGGGGCTCAATCTTGCAACCCGGCGATCACATCCTGAGCCGAAACCAAGAGTCGGACGCTCAACTGACTGTGCCACCCAGGCGCCCCAAGTGTATAGGTTTTGACAAGAAATTTCAAAACTGAGAATATAATTACCAGAATTACATGGATAGGTTTTCATGTGAGTTCTGTGGCTGTTGCATTATGAAAAGAAAAATTAATGCATTGGTACCAGTTCTGAGGGGACCATTATACAGCTTATCCATTCCAAGGCACATTTTACAGAATCAGGTACATGTCTGTAAGACTTGAATTTATCATGATAGTGTAGTTGAGAAACTTTTAATTTATCTTTTAAAAAGATTAAGAATGTTTCAAAATACCCAGGGTGGCAAATCAGACTTTTCTTCTGATAAATAGTGTTTCTCTGATGTAAACTAAAACAGAAAGAAAGGGTTTGAAAGTTAAAGTCTTGTGTGAAATGCAAAAAATATTACTATTTTAAAATATTAAAAATTAGGGGCGCCTGCCTGGCTCAGTCAGTGGAGCATGTGACTCTTGATTTTGAAGTCGTGAGTTCAAGCCCCACATTGGGCCTAGAGGTTACTTTAATAAAAATAAAAATATAAAATATTAAAAATCAGGTGTGCTGTGGGGCGCCTGGGTGGCTCAGTCAGTGAAGCTTCCAATTCTTGGTTTAGGCTCAGGTTGTGATCTTATGGGTTGGGATGGAGGTGCAAGTCGCAAGGGCTCCACGCTCAGCAGGGAGTCTGCCTCTCCCTTTCCCTCTGCCCCTCCCCCCACTCACACGTGCACTCTGTCTCAAACAAATCTTTAAACAAACAAACAAATAAAATTAATTAAAACTAGATGTGCCGTAGTACTGATGGGCAATATATGGGGTATTTTAAAGCAAATCCCAAACAACAAATAAAAAGGAAGGAGAGAAAAGATGAAATAAGAACATCAAATGTTGATAATTGTTAAAGGTGTGGGGGGGTGGAATTCACTATTCTATTTTACTTTGCATGTTTGAGAATTTCCATGAAAATACATCTTAAAAAATTCCATGTGCTTAGAAGAGAGTATTCAGTACACTGGCAAGCAAAAATAAAATTCCTGGCTCGCATTCATTCCCTGAGACAAATACCGAATGAGCGTCCACTCTGTAAAAGGTACCGTACTAGATGGCATCAGGAAATACAAAGGTTATGAAACATGCCTTTTACAGCGAAAGGGCTCACTCAGAGCATCCGTGTCCATATATGTCATGAATTCCCTAAAATGGGTATAATGGCTCTGCCACGACAGTCCTCAGGGGTACGTACACTATGGCAAAGCACACGCTGGGCCAACTGAGTTGCCAGTCACCACAATGCAATTTTCAGAAAAGAGAAAAGACAAAGGGCAGGAAAAGAAAATACAAAAAAGAAACTGAAGCTAAGAAACGAGTCTCTCTGGTGTTTCTCTCTAAAAGGAAACGAACAAGGGATGTGAGCGAATATGGGCATGACCACATCATGTTTCCACCACAAGCCATCATCTTATTTCGCTGCAGGACAGGAATCATCATGTCATATCCTTTGAGTCAGCTCTTGTACTACTCACAGAGGCAAAAATAACAGCAATACATTCATTTTCCATGGAGAACACCGAGTATTCCAGAATCCTTCCAATGACTGAAGGCAACACTTATAAATGCCATACGTCAGCATTCATTTCCAGGCCTACTGTGTCCTTTTCACCACCTCCCTCCACACTAATTAAGCCCATCCTGAAGAATATACCCACACGTTAAACTAGTAACATTCCTCAGTTACTCAAGGGATCTGATTATAACATTAATAAATGAAACATAAAAGTGACAAGCAAAAAATCAATTATTTCCTTATCAGGTTCCAGCTTCCTGCCATGGATTCCAAACAAATTGTCAATTTTTCCCTATTCCAACTTCAGGTAAAATGTGTAAGAGTTCTCGAAACTCATGCACTGAAAGTCTTTAAAAGCTGAGAGCATTAAATGATTTAAAATTGCTCTACTGCTTCAATATTTAATATTTACTAAGGTCTAGGAAGGCAGTGATTGCTGCGTTTACCAATCTATCTCAAGCATCTAGAACAGTGCTTGGCACACATAATATAGGATAATGACATTGCATCCAAAAGGAATTAAACTCATTTGCTATAGTGGTTTATTACATAACCAAGAACAAATTTTAGCGCTTGTAATGCAAACCAAATAAATATACACATAAAAGGCATCTACTCTTGTCACATTGGGTGACTCTACAAAATAAGACGATTTCTGAGAGCTAATCTGGCAAAACACTGTACGGTGACATCTTCCTAGTGGCATGTATCCATGATCATATCTGAATAAAATATGAAAGGGAGGACTCAAAATTCTCCGCTTTTAGGAAATAAAGGCCCTTCAGAGGAAAGAAGTGGAATGGAAAGTAGAAAGAACTATGAATTTTATTGACTGTTCCCTCAAATTTACCACACAAAGAAAGAAAAATCTCACTTAGCTGTCAAGACACCACTGCTGATAGTTTTCTAAACTTTATATATTTTTTAATTTTTAATTTTTTTTAGTTTTCTAAACTTTAAAACAAGTACTCTTTGACCTCACAAGGAATACTGAAACCTTCAAAAGAAAGAGCGGCTTTAGCATTTCCTGCCTGCCTGCCCTAGTTCAAGATTAACCTTGTCAGTTCTTAGGAAGACATATAAAACCCCTTTAAATGACTAATTCAGATGAAGTGGTAACACGAAGCCATAGTTTATAAGACGCTGGTTTCTACTTGTTACCAGATGTTGCCATCACTTCAAAGTGTTAAATGCATTCATGAAGGGGTTCAGATATATTTGCATGTGAAATATTTTCTGACTTCCACTATTACTGTGGAGACATGTTCCCAGAGAAATATTGTTGCCTCATTGTCTAATAAAATGTCTTTAAGATTGCCAATATTCACGTTAAGAACCACCAAGTACTCTAGGTGAATCTAACCCTTCCACGTAATTCTTGCAAGCACTTAAATACATTTTCAAAACATAACACAAATTAATTCCATTTCATTGGGAGTTTGCCATGAACAGCTAGCTTAAAGGTCTAGCTTAAAGATCCATATTTTTGTGTATGTATACTTCTGGAATTTTTTAGGCAAAGACACAGTCCCCAGCTTTACCCCAGGTTAGGATTCCTTTACTAGGTATCATTCAACAATTGCAGGAAGTTTTCTGCTTCTATCCATTCTTATATGATTACTTTCTTTGTTTGTGTTGCCATTAATTTTTATTTGCTTAATTAAAAGATTTTTTGCATCTCCAGAGAGAGTTCAATTCAACAACAATGGTCGCTATTTTCCACACATAATGGTCATTTGTTAAATTCAGGCAGACACAGAATCCTGAACACAATGTAGGGTTATCCTTAAGACTGGCCGCAAAAATACTGTGGTATCATAAAGTGTTATCTGCCCTTACTATTCAGACATGTGGGAGATGCCCAAAAATGTTATTAATTATATTTTTGCTGAGATGCATCAATTTTATTTGAGAATGAAGTTGAATCCATAAACATTACACTATGCTAGCTCTGGTTTTTAGAGACCAAATTATAACTGACCAGTGGTGCTTGCTCAATATTTTATTTGGCAAGCTGTTAGCTGGTACAACTAAAAAGTCTCATTATAATTCCGCCACAAAGCAAATGGCTTGTATGGCCTTCACTTGCTAAAAATCATATTGTTAGCAAAAAGTCACCTACACCAAGGTAACTTCTTCCCTCTCTCAGTTTATCCCTCTCCCTGGTACTATGTTACCTCAGAAGTTGGCTAAAGCCACTATCAGTGTTCTCTTGACAGGGTAGACTGTCATAGGCTTAACGATTCTGAGAATTCACTGCTTTAAAGAATGCACTTTTAAGTCTCTCATTAGACCAAATAAATACAAATGCAGATCACCTATATGTGAAAAAAGAAACTGGAATAGCTGTTTATAATGGAGACCATTTCATTGCATTCTTCCTTAAATTACACTTTTTTGATTATGGGGAATGTTATGGTACAGCTGTGGCCATTACCTAAACAAAGTTAGGTGTAGGTTGGTGGGGAGAAACAATGGCTGATATTAGTGGTAGTAAATTTCACTATAATGATTACACTAAAACTATGAGCCATAGGCTCTAACTTAGGGAAGTTTCCATTATTGAGAAGTTAATTCTGCTAACTCTATTTAAGGTAGTATAATTGGACTGCGATTTTCAAATTCCAGTCTAAGCCTAACCACTTAATACCACATATATAATGTTATAGGCCACCAGTGATATAGTTTGTTAAAGCAATATGAGCCAATCTAGAATATAAACAGGATGGGAAAGATAGCCAGAGGTTTTTTGGTGTCTCCACCCTGAATCATTAAGCAGAAAGAAGGGTGGAAAAGCTTTATCTTGAGAAAGCAAGACAGAAATGAAAGCATGATCTCATTCACTTTCCCTCACCCAAAAGCAACATGGTGACATTTTCTCTTCCATTCTTCTTCAACCTTAATCAATTTAACAGTCTCTTTCTTTTTTTTTTTTACACCTAAGAGTAAGTTTCCAAGTGTCCTATTTAAATTAAGAGGCTTACCAGATTCTTTTTGTAATTTTTAAGATTTTATTTTGCAGAATCAAAGATCAAAGCATGAGAATGCACAAAAGTTTTCATTTAAAACTTCTGATTCACTGTTTGTGAATAACAAACACATCCCAAACTCCAATACCCCAAATCCCAATGCTTTAGTGGCATATTCTATTTTGCTCTTTGAGGAAATGCATTTGTTTAAAACAACAGGAGAGGTAAACCATAATTTCCTTAAGGCAGAACAATAGGTTTAGGAATCTTGTACACAAAAATCTAATGCGGGGGTGGGGTCTTCAAAATTCTGGAAGTAAGCCTTCAAAAAAGTTTTAAATTAAAAAATAGATCAATGATTTAGAACCTGAAAGTTAAGTATCTAAATCAAGAATGTGACATTCCTTTGAAAAAAAGGAAACTTCCAATTTTGGCAATCAAAAAAAGGCATTCAAGTTATGTCTGAAGAGAAATGACCAATTAATATTCATTCAATGATTTAAAAATCATAGCAGTTGGGGAGCCTGGCTGGCTCAGTCAGTGGAACATGTGGCTCTTGATCTCAGGGTCGTGAGTTCGAGCCCTATGACGACTGTGGAGACTGCTTAAAGAAATAAATAAATCTTGAAAAAAGATAAAAAATAAAATCATAAAAATTGGGACCACTGTAGAAAAGAAGACCTAGCGTGAGACCACAGCAGAGATTAAAAACATTGTCTTCCTGGGGCACCTGGGTGGCTCAGTCGTTAAGTGTCTGCCTTTGGCTCAGGGCCCGATCCCGGGGACCTGGGATCGAGCCCCACATCGGGCTCCCTGCTCAGTGGGAAACCTGCTTCTTCCTCTCTCACTCCCCCTGCTTGTGTTCCCTCTCTTGCTGGCTGTCTCTCTCTGTGTCAAATAAATAAATAAAATCTTAAAAAAAAAAAAAAGTCTTCCTTACTGGAATTCCCATTTTTAAGTTAATTAACATTGCATACGCAATCTCAAAATTCTTATTCATTAATGCGATTTCTAGCAACATCCTAGCAGAGTTTTGTGTAGTCACAGGCCAGCTTATTCTAAAAACTTACATGGAAGCAAACAGGTCTTAGCACAGGTAAAATACTTTGAAAAATAAAGTGGGTGGAATCACTCTGCTTGGTGTCAAATCCTAGCTTGCGGCTGCAGCAGCCAAGACAAGGTGGGATCCGCAGAGCAACAGACACAGAACAATGGAACAGACCAGAGAGCCCAGAAAGAGATCTACACGAGTTTGCTCAACCGATTTGTGACAAGGGTGCAGAAGCACATCAGTGAACAAGTGGTGTTCAAGTAACTGCAGAACCATTAAAAAAACAAAAAAACAAACAAAACAAAACAACAAAAAACACCATACAGCTTTAGAGAAGAAATTTGAAAAACTCTTCCAGAACCATGTTTGGTGTTGGATAGGTTATCAAAACGATAATAAATACCTTTGTTCTGTGAAAGACCTTGGTTCAGAGGATGGAAAGACAAGTTACAGACAAAGAGAAAACAGTTGTATACCACATATCAGACAAAGGATTATTATCTGGAATATAGAAAGGCCTCTCACAACTCAACATTTAAAAAATCCAATTAGAAAAATAGGCAAAAGACATGAACAGATATTACACCAAAGAGGATACCCAGATAGGAAAGAAACACATAAAAAGATGTTCAGCATCGTTAACCACTGGGAAATGCAAAATGAAACCACAATGGGAAATCACTACACACCTATCAGAATGGCTAAAATTTAAAAAAAAACAAACACAGTGAGAACACCAAATGCGGGCAAGGACGTGGAAAAACTACACCACTCATATATTGCTGGTAGGAGATTAAATAGCAGTCACTCTGGAAAAACATTTTGGCAGTTTCTTACAAAACTAAACATGCAACTCCCCTACATCCCAGAAATTGCACTTTTGGGGCATGAATCCTAAAGAAATAAAAACTTACAGTCACACAAAAACCTGGACACAAATGTTTACAGCAGCTTTATTTGTAACAGCCAAAATTGGAAATGGCCCAGACGTTCTTCAATGGGTAAGTGGTTCACAAAACTGTAGCACAGCTACACCATGGAACACTACTCAGCAATAAAAAGGAAGTAAATGTTGATATAGACAGCTTGGACGAATCTCCCAAGACTCAGGCCCAGTGGGAAAAAATCCCCAAATTACATACTCTGTGATTTTATTTATTTATTTATTTATTTATTTATTTATTTATTTTTTAAAGATTTATTTATTTACTTATGAGAGAGAGTGAGTGAGCACAAGCAGGAGGGGCAGAGGGAGAGGGAGAAAGAATCTCAAGCAGGCTCCGCTGAGTACGCAGCCTGATGCGGGGCTCAATCTCACTACCCTAAGATCATGACCTGAGCCAAAACCAAGTTGGTTGCTCAACCCAGCTGTGCCCCTGAGGCACCCCTGTGATTTCATTTATATATTTTTGAAATGACAAAGTCATAGAAATGCAGAGCAGATTAATGGTTTCCAGAGGGTAGAGATGGGGGAGGGAGGAAGGAGGTATGTGTTGTTATAAAAGGGTAACAAAAGGAATTCTAGCAGTGATGGAACTTGACTTTGATTCTGCACTATGGTCTTGCAAAAGGTTTCCACTGGGGGAAAACTGGGTAAAGGGTACACAGGATCTTTCCGAGTTCTTTCTTACAAGTACATGTTTACGATTATGGAAAAGTAAAAATTAAAAAAAAAGATCTAATTCAGACTTAACCACAGAATATAGTATAATTAAATTGATAAGGGAAAAGAGAAGAAAATCTACTTGCAATAATTCCATATTCTGTTTTCAACATTATTCCCGCTAATCTTTCCGAAACATTACTGACAATAACTATTAACATAACAGCCTTAGTATAGACAGTCAATTCATGGCTCCATTAAAGTACCTGACCTGGGTCAGAGATCCTTTTTTTTTCTGTTCAATACCAAAATAAAAAGCCGAAATAAAGGAGAATTTCAGAGCTAAACCTCATCGATGTATGATAATTTAGGTATCTGTTCTTGGAATTATTTACTTAAGAGGCACTTCTCCTCAGATATTCACATGGATCACCCCTTGATCTCCTTCACGTCTTGCCCCAAATATCTTTCTGAGAGTGAAGCCTTCTTCTGTGACTACCTGATTTGGAAATAGCAATGCCCATCTTCCCACTTCCTAGACCCTCAATCCTGCTGCACTTTTCTTCACGACACATTACCATCAAATACGCTATATCATCGTTTATTTTCTCTCTCCCCCTAGTAGGATGTAAACCTCATAAGGGTGGTAATTTTGTTTGTTTCGGTTAAAGTTATCATCACCAGTGCCTAGTACACTACCTGACCTAGAGAAGGCATTCAGTAAATATTTCAGTATATGAATGACATGGAATTTTGTGTGTGTGCACTGCCCATAAGACTAAGGAGATGGGGGGGTTGCCTGGATGGTTAAGTATCCGACTCTTCATCTCAGCTCAGGTCTTGATCTCAGCATTGTGAGTTCAAGCCCCGCTTTGCGCTCCATGCTGGGCCTGCAGCCTACTTAAAATAAGACTAAGGAGACTGGGTCAAGAAACTTCTCTGTGGGTTAAATCCAGAACATAATGGGAGAGGTAGGTTCTAGGTATCATTACCTATTTTGACCTGAAGCCATACAGGTGAATCTGAGGTGATCAAGGGCACTTGAAAGAAAAACTCTGATCTGAAACTGAAGGGGATTCTTTTTATCATCTTTTGATAATCTCTTAGTCTCGTATTTTAAGTCAGTAGGTAAAGAATCCCTCAACCTTAACATCAGACTTCCTACATGTAAAAGAGCAAGCTCTTCTGAAAATGCCAAGTGTTAAATGTACTCAATATTATTTCTGGATGGATACACTAGAAACTACTTCTCATGGTCAGCTCCTGGGAAGGGAAATGGGGATTAGGGTCAGGGCAGGAGGCTCATTTTCTTTTCTTTATGTCCCTATATAGCTTTTGAATTTTGTTCTGTGAATATATTTCATATTTGAGAAGCAAATTAAAAAATAAACAGATGTGCTCAATAATGGTCTAGGTCAACTGAAACTATTATGTTTCAAAGCGTTTATCGTTTACTTGTGCACTACTCAACACTTAATAGTAGGTGTTCGACGAAGGTATATAAACAAGAAATTTTGTATAGATTATACAGTAAGTTTTAGAAAAGGTGACTACATAACTTTTACAGGCTTTTAATGATTGAAGTGAAAATATTACTAAGGAAAAAGGATTTGGCAACAAGTTGAAATACACTACTAAACATTAGGAAACCAAAAATTAGCTACATTGAGACATAGAAATCAGTATTGCTCAGAGTCAAAGCAAAGATTTACAGTAACAGTAGAGTAGCGATAAATGAGAAGTCATCTTGTCAGTACCACCTCGACCTCATTAGCTGACCCGTGGTTAGACATTTATTATTAGCATTGTCCATTATTCCTAATAGCCAAAAAGTGGAAACAACCCAAACGTCTATCAATAGATAAATGGACAAACAAAATGTGGTACATCCACACAATGGAATATTATTCAGCCATAAAAAGGAATGAAGTCTTGGTACATGTTACAGTCTGAAAAGACCTTGAAAACACTATGCCAAGTGAAAGAAACCAGTCACAAAAGACCACGTGGCTGTACATTCCATTCATATGGAAGTCCAGAATGGGGAAACTGATGGAGACAGAAAGCGGATAGTGGTTGCTTAAGAACGGGGAGGTGGGAGGCTGGAGAGGTAGGGGGCTGGGGAAGTAGGGGGGAGGTGGGAGGCTAGGAAAATGGGAGGCTGGGGAGGTAGGCCGCTGGGGAGAGTGATAGCTCAAGAGTATGAGGTTTCTTTCTGAGGGGATGGAAATGTTTGAAAATGGACCGTGGTGATGGTTGTACATATCTCTGAATATACCAAAATCTGCTGAAATTGTACACTTCACTCAATAAAACTGCTTCAAAACATAAAAAAAATATATTAGTATGTCCCACTTTCTTCTTTGAGTCTAAAATTAAACCATTATCACAATGCAAGGGCCATTCATGACATTCACTCCTGACCATTGATTTAGAACAGCTGAACGAGAAAGAAAACCAAGGAAATCATCTGCTTCGTCTTCTTACAGGTTCACACCACTATGTACTTTATTCGGGGTGACTCATAAGTTCGAATTTACTGGTTAGGTTTTCATAATTTAATCTTTATCAGCCAAGGCCATTCATAGCCATTTATTTTTCGCTCTTTGAAATGTATATATGGAGACCCGCCTTGTGCCAGGTACAGTGAAAAGAACTAGAAGAACGGGGCTTCCCCTCGGGGTTCCTTCTCCTCTCTCCCTAGAAGCTCAGTTCTTTCCGTGGTACCTGCAGACATGGCCGTAGAGCCTTTGATGCCCTCCCACCAAAATGGAACGATGATGAGATTTGGAGTCCTGGCTTTTCCTACTCATTTTAACGTCTGTGACAACCGAGAAGCTCAAGGAAGGAAATGAAGGTGTAGTTATTTGCTGCTGCCCCTCAGTCAGATAAAACTGAACAGGATACCGCGCTACAGAGCGGACAAGAGCCGTAGGTACGAGTCATGGCCGCTCCGTGATCTTCAGCGCTTTCGCACACAGGGCTGTTCCCACAGCTGCAGCTCCAGCCACGGCAGGACTCCGCGCCGTGCACAACAGCTACAATTTAGTAGAGCTGGAAAGAATTTTATTTTTGTAAAAACTAAATGGGGTGTGGCTCATTTTCTTGCCAAAGGGCTATTTTATTCCAAGACACTGCTGTCTGCGGACCTTCATTTATAGGCGGAGCCATGTTCTATTTAAGTAAAATTAACTCATAGTGGGCACTCGTTTTGGGATGCGATAATTATTGCAAAGAAATAACAATGTTTAAATTTGATTTGTTCTTAGTTTAGATTTGATTATATTGGGTTATAAATGAATGTGTTTGTTCACACAAGGTTTAAATTTAGAAATTATTTTATGTTGAGAAAAAAGGGCCATATTTAAGTTCATTTTCTACATGTAAGAATATTTTTAGGTTTCATGAAATCCAATATTTTGTGGTTTTTGCTTCTACTAGACTGCAGGTGTCTCTTACCCACCTTTACAGCGATGGCAGCTAACAGTCTCTGTTATACATTTTTTTTTCGTTGAATGATGAAACTATCCCACAGAGTGATTAAGGCATTGTCTACGTTACTATCCCTGGTTAACTAGTACTTCATCTGTAGTTTATACTATTTCAATATATACTTGGGAACTTTGGGCACATTTGAAAGCTTTCCTGAGTTTACATCTATTTATAAATGGCCTAGAGGTCTTTTATGTAATTCTCACATATTTCAAGGTACTTGACATATCATCCTTCCTTTCCTCTTTACACAAATCTCTGGTTAGGGAAGTTTCCCATCTTTGGCTTGCACCTATAAATATATTCTAGTTTGCCTCCCCCCCCACCCAGGAAAAAAAGTGCTGGAACACTTTGATTTAGGATCAGACACCAAATGTGTGGGTTGGCTTACATTTTAAAACATGCAAATGTATCAGTATTACTTTTTGGTTACCTACACTAATGATAATTTGGCTATCTTTGTTTTTTAATTATTATAAGACAAAATATAACATTTTAATTATTCATAGCCACTTGTAAAAATGATTTCAACTGTAGCTTTAAACTGAGACCCACAAACTGCTCAAAATATTTGTTGAATGTGTCAGTGTCCTTCATCATTTCCTGGTTTTTGCTTTTGAAAACCTCCACTACAGGAAACTAGGGGCATCATAAATCTAAGATTAATGTGTTTTGGATTCACCCATTTCTAAAGGCTACATGTCATCTTGGAAAGATCTTGATTTCATTGATAACCCTCTGCCTTCCCCAACACTTGAAGTTTTCACTAATTTATTTTCTCTCATCTCCTGTTTTTACAAAGGTAAACTTCCTAACATTCACATTTCTATTTCTCCTACTTAGAAACACTGAAGACATTGAAGCTTTTTTTCCTCTGCTCCCCCCACTCAAATCAAGCATCAACATTACCTATCATTTCCTTTCACCCTGATCTAAGCTGTATTTGTTAGTAACAGTGGATTTATAATGGTTTCTGTAATGTATGAATAATGTTTCCAATTTTCCTTAGAGGGCAAATTCTTTAACACATTAGGTGGCATATCCTCACAAAAGAATAAATTAACTGGTAAACAGGTTTCCTCGCTAAGTCAAGAATCTTCTTCAACCTGGAACATTGTTAAAACCTTCCCTATCCACAATAAAAAGCAATAGAAAGCAATATTTTTACAACGCCATTAATAAAGCAGAAAAAATAAACTATCTTGTTTATCTTGAATGGTGGTACTTAAGGAACAAGTGTTGGAATTAGAGGAAAGTGAACAGGTGGATATAGATACCTGACAAGGTCCCCTAAGGCAACATTCATTACCCGTAAAAGGGGAGTATTTATTGAGCACCTACTCTCTGCTAGCGTCTTTGTAAATGTTCTCATTTGATTTTAGGGACGACACCAAAAACAAGTGGTATTAGCCCCATTTTATAGATGGTGAAACTGAGGTTTAGACTAGTTAGAGAACTTCCCTAATGTCACAGAGATATAAAATAGCAAAGCCCTTGGAACCCATGCTTTATGCTAAAATCCATTCTGACTATAAGGCATAATTGTAGATGATCTGTCTGAAAAGAAAAAGAAAAAGGAGGTGGTAGGAATGAGCTGTCAGGTCAGACAAATTTTCTTTTTTTTTTTTTTTTAAAGATTTTATTTATTATTTGACAGAGATAGAGACAGCCAGTGAGAGCGGGAACACAAGCAGGGGGAGTGGGAGAAGAAGAAGCAGGCTCCCAGAGGAGGAGCCTGATGTGGGGCGCGATCCCAGAACGCCAGGATCACGCCCTGAGTCAAAGGCAGACGCTTAACGACTGAGCCACCCAGGCGCCCCAGACAAATTTTCTTTTAAAGATTTATTTGGGAGACAGAGCAAGCGTGTGTGAGTGGGGGGCGGGGCAGAAGGAGACAGAGAATCTCAAGCAGACTCCCCACTGAGTGTGAGCCCTACAATATGGGGCTCAATCAAGGACCCTGAGATCATGACCTGAGCTGAAACCAAGAGTCAGAGGCTCAACCGACTGAGCCACCCAGGAGCCCCAGGTCGGACGAATTTTCTATATCACTTCTGAGTCATCATGCTATGCCCAGACCTCGATGACCTGGGGGAAGGAGAAAAAGATCAGGGAAGGGTCTGTGAAACAGCACGGGTAAGTTGAGAGAGGGACATACAGTGTACAACGAGCCATTCAAATCTACAAAATATTTGTTAAGTCAACTGTTTGTAATTTGGGGAGTCACCATATACTGAATTTAGGCACAAATTAAGTGGCAGCATCGGAGTTTCTACCACTGCTGGATCTCTGCTTAGTTTTTCAGGCAATGTGAATGAAATATAAAACTTTGTATTTATTGGGTGATGTCAAGGTAATTTAAGGAACCAACAGCCTGAGACGGAAAAAAAGCCTATCAACAAACACAGTCATTTAACCAACTCCAGGATTAAAAGTTCCTTTAGGATACTGAAGGTTTATGGTCATAAATAAGCTCTGTATAGTTGTTTTATAGCAACCTAAAATCTAAAGGCAAGTTAAAAACAAACTTGTCTCCCTTCCCCCATTAACAGTTCCGTTTTAAAAAATAGACTTCCTATGATTGTATACCCCACACGATTCTCCTTTATCCTGCTTTGCACCTGTTAAGTAGATCAGAGGAAACCAAAATATTTCTAAGACATATACTTTACCTAAACCGGCTTCAGTTTAGAGTCAAATACCATACTCTATATAAAGAACAGTCTTTTTTTTTTTTCTTTTGGACTACCGCTGTTTGAAATGAAGGCTTTTTTTTTTTTTTGCTTAAGCCAATGTTTAAATTTCAGAGATTGTCAAAGGACTGCATCTTTAAAAACAAAAATCTTTGCAATTTCTCTTCTAAATATTTATCTCTAAGAAATAATCAAGAGTTGCAAAACGGTTTTTGCCCAAGGATGTTCACTGAAGCATTATCTAGAAGATATGGAAACAACATAAACTTGCAACAACCTGGAATTAGTGAAAGAAGTTACGAAATACCCATTATATGGAATATCATAGTAACTTTCAAAATTTTCAAAGTATTTGATTACAGGGGCGCCTGGGTGGCTCAGTCCGTTAAGCATCTGACTTCGGCTCAGGTCATGATCTTGGAGTCCTGGGATCCAGCCTCCTTTCAGGCTCCCCACTCAGCACTAGTCCTTCTCCCTCTGCCCCTCCCCCCACTCGTGCGCGCTCTCTCTCTCAAATAAAACTTAAAAAAAAAATATTTGATTTACATGAAAACATGAAGTAGTAAGTGAAAAGAATGGAATACAAACTGTATATACAGCATGATTGCAATTTTTAAAATATGTAACTTTTTATACTGGAAATAGATAAAAAAATATGAGCAGGTGGTACAATTATGAGTAATTTTAATTTTCTTCATTATAAATCCTTTTATATTTTCCTCTAAAATGTTTATAATGACTTTGTATTTTTTAACCCAAAGCAAAGTGGTTAAAAATATTTCAAGTGTGTACTACTTATGATAATTTTCTAGTAGATTAACTAAATCATACATAATTGACTACCGTAGCATTTCCTATCATGTTCACTTCTAGAAAACACTGTGCAGTCTATAATGGTAATTCTCCCTGACCTGAAATACAAGCCCCCAAATATCAAAAAAGAATAAGAAATAACAAAACTGGAAATACACAAGCTAGTTAAGAAATACAGAAAAAAAGCTTACAGATTACATTAGTCTATGAAGATAGTGTATTATTCAGTGTCAATAGCAGAATGTCAATCTGGGTGCAACACTACATAATTACAGCATTTAATAAATATTCAAAGCTATTATACTGACCTCACAAATTTTATTTTATTGAAGACGCAAACGTTATATATATTATATGCAAATTATATATCTATAAGCAGCTTAAAGGAATCAGGGTTAGCTTTTCAATAAATGGGTTACAAGATTACAAAAAATAACTTGCTATTGAGTCTTTTAAACCAACGAGAGCAGAAAGAAGAGATCAGGCTTTATACAAGCAATTGACTTCTATGAGCAGAAAGAACCCATGCTTCAGAACTAGTCACATGATACCGGGTTATTTCAAGTCCTTTCACTCAGAGGTTTCTGCTTATTTTAATTCAGTATTATCACTTTATCAATGATATTTTAACAAGTACTATCAAATACCATATGATTTCACTCATGTGTGGAATTTAAGAAACAAACGAACAAAGAAAAAAAAGCAAAAGAGAAGTCTCTTTAATGTGGACAACAAACTGGTGGTTGCCAGAGGAGGGATGGGGGAAATAGGTGAAGGGGTTAAGAGTACATTTATGGGGGGCGCCTGGGTGCCTCAGTTGGTTAAGTGTCTGCCTTTGGCTCAGGTCATGAACTCAGGGTCCTGGGATCCAGCCCTGTGTCGGGGCTCCCCCCTCAGTGGGGAGCCTGCTTCTCCCTCTCCCTCTGCTCCTGTATGCTCTCTCTTTTCTCTCTGGCAATTAAATAAAATCTTAAAAAAAAAAAAAAAGTGCACATTGATGGGGAGGAGCACTGAGCAATGTACAGAACTGCTAAATCACTATATTGTACAGCCGAAACTAACCTAACTGCATGTTGACTATACTGGAATTTAATAAAGAAGATAATTTTAACCACCGAGATAAAAATGCATGGTAACTCAAAGAACGACAGAGTTAACGAACTGTCATAGAATTGGCAGGATGACAATAAACACTGGAAATTAATCGAAGGTGAACAGTTCTAAGGGTGGGAGTTGAAAAGGACCCCTTAGAAGCCAGTTATGCAACAGGCTTCTCAGATGCAGCTCTACATAACTTCTCATCTCTTCTGCGTTAATGAGGGCGTACCCGCTAAATACACAGATTATGTCCTCCAGTAGGAGCTTTTCCAAACCTGCACTCCTTTAAAGGGCAATTAGAAGGAGAAGCACTTGCTTTTTCGAGAGTTTTACACAAGACCTCCCATTATGGGCAGTCACAAAACTAAGAATGAAGTAGGATAAGCCAACGGATTCTGTAAGATTACCAACAAATACTAAAATACTGCCCAGTAGTTACTTAAGAAAGAGGGGGGGAACCCATCACCGTAATAGCTTTCACAGGCTATCTGGCACAATATTTGAAGGAAAAAAATTCTAAGCAAGCATTACATATAGGTTTTTATTCTTGTTAGCCAGAATTAGATTATGCCTGGCTTTATTTCTTCCTCCTTTGCTTGTAAAATTGGATGGCTGGAGAATATTTGCAGGCAGGTACAAATGGGGGCGAGACCTAAGTGATGAGGATTCTACCATTTCTGCAAACTCCTGTTAGTTTTCGTGTGTCTGTGCTAGACTACTACATTACTTTGATTTTAGATAGCACCCGTCTGCTGAAGAGCCAACGCTCACTTACCCATAGCTCACCTATGCTTTCAGCATGCCTCTGACATACGTATATTGGAAACAGATGGCTTAATAAAGTAAAATCCAAATATGGACACAGGGAACTTGTGTGATTTACCGACGATGGCCTATCTGTCCAAACTGGAGAGGACTCCAAGCCCTTGGATTCCATGCTCAATGCCTTTTCCAATAAATGACACTACCTTCTTACCCTCAAACAAACTTCTAGACCATTAAGAAAAATTAAGCTTTCTTGTAATACAAAATCAGCAGGTTTAACGCGCCAAAATCCCTGTTAAGCAATGACGTTACTGGTACCTCTATATTTTAAAGAACTAACATGAGTCAATGGAATAGGCCACTGGTGATCGTCTTCCTGAATAGCTACCAATTTGCCAACAAGGTAGTTAGACAGGTTGTATACAGGTGCATTAAAACTTGAAAAATCAACTAATACGAACTGAAATAAGCCAGGCTACCACTATTTGGGGAAAAAAATCCCGGCAAACCAAAAAGCTTGAGCCATGCCCTCAATTGTATAAATGAGAAGATGCATAATGTACTCGATGTTAGTTATCAATATAATAATTTTAAGTGACTTTCTTAAGGTCGAACTATGAGTCAGTAGCAAAGCCATGTCTAAAATCTAGTTCTTCTGAAGTCCAATATATTTTTCCCTTAGTATTTCAATTTTCACTTAAAAACATGTTTTTTCATCCCTAAAACATTTTATACTAACATTTGTCTTTCAAGTGCCAAGATTAAGGCAAATGAGATATTATTAAACATACTGAATTTGATAGTGCCTCACCTTCATAACTACAGTGAGTTGGCCCCAAGAATTACGACCTTCTGAGACTGACATTTCACGATTAGACAGTTTTTTGTATTTCTAAGCCATTAACTGTAACCGAAGCTGTATCATAACTAAAAACAGCTAGAACTGTAACCAAAGCCACATCATAACTAAAAACAGCTAGTCCTGACCATTGCCATCTAAAAAAGCTTCTGGGGGTGCCTGGGTGGCTCAGTTGACCTGCCTTCAGCTCAGGTCATGATCCCAAGGTCCTGGGCTCCCTGCTCAGCAGGGAGTCTGCTTCTCCCCTTCCCTCTGCCCCTCCACCCACTGGTTCCGTCTAATAAATAAATAAAATATTAAAAAATAAAAGAGCTTCCAACAGTGTGATGTATCCAAAAAGCTTCCAAAACCTCCCAACACATCAAACGAACATATATATATGGTAGATCACTCTCTGGAACAATCACACAGACTCAAAACACGATCTAGCTGTTTTCCTTCAAACTGTGTTTTATTAGTTTCACAGATCAAATTTTTCCCTCTCTGGGTTACTTTTAACCAACAGAAAAATGATCACATGAGCAAATATGAAATGATTGTAAAGACAGACGCCCGAATTGTCGTGTATTGACAGTGCTCATTTTCAATTTTATACTAGCTACTTCTGGAATCTGTACCGAACAGCAAAAAGAGTGTAGCGTTCACATTTCGCCTAGGTTGTGCTCATGAAACACAACAGCAGATTCCTGAATTTATCCTATGTGGTAAGAATATCATGTCAGTAAATTACTGGAAGGGCAAGTAGAAATGATACCTAAGACAGAACATGGAATAATGGAAAGTGGACTTTCATCCTTTTTTCCCCTGTCGGTTTCACCAGAATCACTTTAGTTCTCAGGCACCATGGCCAAGCTACCCCTTCTTTTCAGCAACAGTCATGCGGTTTGCCTAGGAGCAAAATTTCACTTGGTTTCTGATAGTGCCCTGGATACTGACGCTCTGCCAGTATAAATAGTCAAGTCTAATGTGCATGTAACCATTTGTAGAAGAGATGTAATCGCAACCAAAATATTACTCACCAGTTATAATTAATCCTTCTCCCCAAAATGCCATAAGCCTAGACATTCTTAGCAATGGAATCTAAATGATGGCATCGGACTGTAGACCCTGGACTTCAATGGTGGTTGTCTGTACTAAGTCAAGGCAGAGCATAACTTGCTTGGCTCCCCACCCCGGGTGAAGAAAGATGTTGATAAATTGCTAGATCTAACAGTAGAGATTAAGAATTAGACTCACAACCCCCTAATCTTACTAAAAACCTGAGTTCATTAAATGATACCCCCCCAATTAAGTCAGTAACAAAGTCAGTGGTTTTAAATGAGTGGACATTTGAAGACAATGAAATGCTCCATAGACTGAGAGCCTAGTGATGATCGTGTTTTGATGTGAGTTAGTAATATTTTTTAAGAAAGAGCTTATCTCCCTACCACTTTCACCTCGTTGGATAGTTGTGCTCTCTCTTTGAGGTTAAAATACGGATTAGGAGTTCAATCGAAAATGCTATTATCACCTCACTTCCACTAGGGGGGTCTATCTACCAGTGTAGTTAACTCCAATAACTCAGGTGCAGCTTAATTCCGCTTCGGGCAAACCTGTACCACAAGGCTAGCCTTGAGGTCAGAACTGTATGCTTTCAAGGAGTTCTAGTTTTTAGGCTCAGAAACCCGAGCACAGCACAAAAATGGAGTGCTCGAGTCATTCCGAGGTTGCTGCAGTAGACGGAGGGTTTTTTTGGCTAATGCATACAAAGCCAAAATCTCTTAAATGTTCCTAGTTTCATTTATAGCTGCCCTAGTTTCAAGGCTGAATATGGATCAACTGGATCCATTTTTGTAAATAAGTAAAGCTTTTCAACTCCTGACCTGAGACTCCTCTGTCCCTTTCTTTTTTTTTTTCTCTGCCATTTCTATACTCTGCAAAATATAATCTGAATATCAGAACTGCCACGTTTTCCCAACAGCAATCTTAACTTGGGCCACATGGGTGGGTGTTGGTCAACATGGGAGCTGCTTCAGGGGCCTCTCATTATTCCATCAAGATATTAACAGGCAAAAAACCCAACCAGCTCGATTTATCAGATTTAGAATCTACTGTTTTTGTGCCTGATTTCTGATCCAGTTAATTCCAAACCACAAATAACTGGTGGTTAATTTTAGTCAAGAAATGATCCACCACCTTCAAGGAGATGCCTAATAAAGAGAACTGTTCAATTAGAATATAGGCCAGAACCAGGAATATGGGTAAATTCTAATTTTTTTTAAACACTATCTTACGGAATATGGCTTCAAAACTATCATCTAGGGATGAAGTGGGTGTGAATTAAAGGACGATTTTCCTAGAAAATAATTAGTAAGATATTTTTTAAATTTAGGAAAGCCACCGGGGAGATATATTTCCCGGCACAAACTATTTTAAGCCCTAATTTTAAAGACAGCTCCCGCTTTTATTTTGGATAAAATCGGAGCACCAAATTCCCTTTCTGTTGCCCTCCTCCAAATCCAAGCAGAATTCCCTGGAGTAGAGGCTAGTTCACACTCCCCCTCTTCTTTTTTTGTCGGGGTCGTTTTTGGAAAATGGGCTTCAGCCATTACATTCCAGTTTTCAAGGCAAAAGTCATGTGACCATTACCCTAGGGGCATCAGAGACTTGGGGCACGTGATGCCAATCAGCAAGTGTGGGACTTCGGCCACTTCGCTGGAATTCACTGTAAACCGCATCTGCAGGATCAAGTCGAGGCTCCCAAACACATTGTGACATCAGTAAAGTGGCGTAAGTGCTTACCTCTCAGGAGTTTGTCATTTCACTTCGCGTTTGCTACCTACTGTGCGGCCAGCCAGGCTCTCTTCCCCACCCCACCCCCTCCCTCGTACCAGGCCGGGCACCCCCAGCATCCCGTCCATCGGATCCTAAATGGCGAGGCTCTCCAACACAGTTAGTTCTAAGCTCGACCTGCACCCCTAGGGATGGTGTGCAGATCGGGTGAGGAGCAAGAAGCATCGTGTCGGCCAAGTGTCAGATAGCATTAACCCCGCGCCACCTCCCAGCCCGGGATCATCTGCTGTCCTGGAGCCGGCCGTTGGAGCAGCCAGCGCGCTAGAGCGGTAGCAGCAGCGGCGGCGGCGGCAACTTTGGGACTGGCAAGAAGCCAGGGCGGGGGTGGGTGGTCAGCGTCCCCCGGCCTCTTATTAGAGAGCTTAAGTACTGCGGGTGGAGGAAAGTAAACAGCGGCAAGTGCAGCTGGGGGGCGGGGGGCGGGGAGATCACCCCCCTCCCATTGCCCCTGCCGCTCTCCCTCCCCAGGAGCCCCGAGAGGTCCTGGGCTGCCACGGCCCCGACCGCGCGCTCCGGGCTGCAGAGGCAGAGGAGCCGAGCCGGGAGCGGACAGAGGGGTCCGGGGAGATGGGGAACCGAAAGGTTCTGCCCCGATGGCCCCGAGATGTGCTACTGAAAGGAAAAAAGTGCTTACTCATAGGGAGACGCGGTGCGATCGCGGCGCTCTCCTTAATGGCCAGGGAAGCAAGCGGGAGGCAGGCAGCCGGAGCCCGGTTCCTTCCCTGGGCCAAGGCAGCCGCTCAGAGCCCCGGAACTGGCGTGAGCCCGCGAGGTCACCCGAGGCGGGCGAGCGGGGGCCGGAGGCGTCGCGGGCTGCCGGCTCCGGGATTTCCTGAGTCCGGGGCGGGAGAGGGCGGGGGCCCGGGGGCTGGCAGTAGTTGGGGAAGGACGACAGAGGGAAGTTAGGCGCTCGGTTTCCACTTCGGGGCCGCAGCCACGGAAGGGGAGAAGGACAGGGGTTGGCGTCAAGGACTGCAGCCCCAGGTAAGCAACAAGTTCCGAGCAACTAGCGAGAAAGCACCATCCCGGTCGTTAAGAGCCGAAAACGTGTTGGCGGCGGGCGGTCGTCGGAACTCTGTCACTCCCACCCATCCTGGATGCGAACAACCCGCTTTGGCGCCCAAGGTCCAGGACCGAAATTTCTGCAGCCCCCTCTCCGCCCCGCATCCCCGCGCGCGGGGCACGTTCCAGCTGAGGTTGTCGGAGATGCTCCCGGCTGGACCCACGCCTGCCCACGCCCCGGGAACCCGCTCCCGTCGTGCCCTGGCGTGCCCACAAAGCACTTACATAAAGTCGCAGAGTCCCGGATCTGGCCCAACAGCCTCCGACCGACGCACTCAGACAACTTCTGCCTCTTGGAATCTTTGCGGCAGTGCTTCTAAAGCCAGCGCTCCCTCCCTCCCGCCTGCCCCCTCCGCCCCTCGGCCGCCGTCATTGGCTCGGGTGGTGCTAACAGTCGGCCTGGGAACCTGAAAGGGGATTGGGCCACGAGCCTGTCACATCAACTGGGTGGGGAACCGGGAGAAGAATCATCGGGATGGGCACCCTGGAGGGATGGGGACTCTAACTCTGCGGCAGGGAGCGGAGACGCGTCCCTCGCGCCTGCTTCTCCCTTACCCTGGCTAAAAAGGAGAAGGTATTAGAAGCCCACAGTGCCTGGTTCAGAGTCATGCAAAAAAAAAAAAAAAAAAAGAAAAAGAAAAGATAGGAATGTTGAGAATGGGAGTTTGAAAATCACCAAGCCCCTTAAGTCCGAGGGTACAATTTCTCCCCTGAATGGTGAAGAGAATCTCGGCTCAAGAAGGGACATTTACTAGTAGTAAATGCGCGGATCCACCCAGGTGTGAGACCTTAGCAATCTTCCCTTTTTCCTTATGAGGTCAAGGGAGCAGAATATGGGCAGGACGGGGCTCTCAGGTCTTTGGTTTCGTGCCAAGTAAATTGTTGACCCAAATCACCTGTCAGTTAGGGTTGTCCATGCGGAAAGGGGTGAGAGGTCGAGGTGGGAAGGAATGGTGGGAGTAACGTCGTTCCACTCGTTTGGAAATGGATGTCAATTCTCATCAATCTCCTTCCACCAGAGAAAACTTGGAGACGTGCTCCTGCTTCCCGGAATACCTTTTCTGTTTCCCAGAGTACCTTTTCTTTTTCTTTGCCCATGAGATTGCCTCCATGTCATAGCTGGCTTCTTGCATTAATACACGGGGAGGTTTCCCCTCCGTATCTGCATTCCAATCCTTTGGCTCACTGCAGGTCCAAAATCAGCTCAGATGGCCAGAGTTGGAGGGATTCTCCGGGGTCAGATCAAGTGATTGGCTTGTGGGACAGCTGTCCAAGAGAAAGTCTAAGCCCTTTCCCGTTCCAGTCGTAACCATTTGGTTCAAAAAATGTGTACTTGAAATTTTTTTTTTACAAATTTAAAATTGGTTCAAATACATCCCATTTTCCATGCATTTTGGGAAAAATTCTAAATTAAGAGTGGCCTGAAAAATTGAATGCTCTTGTTAAGAGACCCCCCACTTGATCTGCTATTATGAATTTCCTTAGAGAAATTAACCTGCAGTGAGTGCCAGGACTTCTTAAATGGGAAGGCGTGGGGGAGTCCATAGACTGCCTAAAAGCTAGATAAGCCGAGAAGGATTTGGCACTGGGAAAAAAAGCCTCGTTAAATATTTATTAATGATTAACCAACCAGAAGGACTTATGAAAGGCACAGGAAGGTGAAAAAGAAAGAGAGGGCAATCGTGCTTTCAGAAACATTACATTTCTGTTATGAGAGATTTCATACCCGGTCACGTTGGGGTCGCCACAAAAATACTTATTTCAACACCTTGCCGTTAGCCTGACGGCGCAGCCTGCATTGCCACACACGTTTACAATAGGCTCCAGAATGAGATTTCTGGCTTCCAGTAATTGTCCTGAGGTTCGGTATGGTTTCTGGAATTCTTTGCACAGAATTTCTAGACGCACTAAATATGGTACTTCTACCTTTTGTTTGTAAGTCACCACAGAAAAGCTTCCACCTGCCTTTAGACTTAAATGGACAGACTTAGCAATTTCCTGAAGGAACTCGGCAAGGTAAGTTTTCGAGGATGGATATTATTTGTCTCAATTACTTAATTTTCTACCTTAGTTTATTTTTCAAGTTTTGGAATTTAGAGTAAGTCAAAATATTAAGATTCCTATGCATGTGCTATTTTTTCTTTCTTGTTTCTCAATCAGGAAAGCTTCCGTGGAAACGTTAATAAAAGTCTTTGTTCACCACTAACAACTGCGGATGTCAGAATTCAGCCAAGAGTTTGTTGTGGAGAATGTCACTTTAATGGAAGTGCAGTGGTCTATAGTTTCAAAGCTTCCGGGTGCCCAAAGGGGGCCCTACTCATGGCCTCCACAGAAAAAAA
Source organism: Ursus arctos (assembly GCF_023065955.2). Lineage (NCBI taxonomy): Eukaryota > Metazoa > Chordata > Mammalia > Carnivora > Ursidae > Ursus > Ursus arctos. The sequence continues at coordinate 90,469,774 of NC_079873.1, read as the reverse complement.
GTTGCCTTAAACACAGAAGCGCGTATTGGGTGCTAGTTGAGATTCCTATGTAACAAGCCCAACCGTATAATCCAGGTAGAACTGCATTTTGGTTTTTTTTTTCAAAGATTTTATTTATTTATTTGACAGAGAGCAAGCCAGCCACAGAGCACAAGTGGAGGAATGACAGAGGGAGGAGAAGCAGGCTCCCCACTGAGCAGGGCTCAATCTCTGGACTCCGGGATCATGACCTGAGGGGAAGGCAGAAGCTGAACCCACTGAGTCACCAGGCGCCCCGGGAGAACTGCATTTTAATGAATATTGTTAAAACAGGCATTTTGATGTAACTAAGCTACCTTTCTGTTGCCCCAAATCTAATAGGCCTCTTCAAAGGTGAGCATTTTCTAAGAAGGGAGGCTCAGACTCAAAGCTTTATTCAAACTGCATTTCTTTCTGATCTTGCACACCATCGTTTAACTCATACAGGATCATTCACAGATGAACCCCACATTGGTTGTTTTTCTATCTTTGTAAAAAAGGCCTGCACAGACGACCTCCAGCGTCCCTTCCAGCTGCTCACAGTCAGGACAGAGGCTCTAACTCATCTTAGAGCACCTTGCACAGCAGCCTGGCGTGTGGCAGTTCAGTAAATGTTGGTTGAACTAATGGTTCTTTTATGGTTCTATTCTCGTAAAACTAAAAACAAAACAAACAGTCTATATATGTAGGTCTCTCACAGATCCTGTGACTCAACAATCTAGGCGTTTTCACCCTTTCCTTCCATCTCCAATTTTCAATCCCACAGGCCTGTGTAATAAATAGCTTCGAATCAATATCACAGACTTCTGAAAACCATTTCTTTTTCCTGTGTTTTTTGATGTCAGACGAGGCTCTGGTCTCATCCGTAAGTTTTATCTCTGTCCAATGTACCTTTCTTTCCTCCTTTCCACAAGCATCTCCTCCTTTCCTTTGCTCTGCTTTCTATATCTCTGCCCAACACTCTCCCCAGTCCAGTTCACAATTTATTACGGGCACATATTCTGAGTTTTTACCTGCCAATTTCTTAGGGTGAATTCTGTTTCCCTTTTACCTATTTTTTTAAGCCTCCATTCTATTAAAATGTGATTTTGCTACACAACCATTATAGAATAGAAGAAATCAAGCATCTTGATCAGTTCAGTACAAAAATTTCTTCTAATTCGTAATTGTTTTCTCACTGTCTAAATGTGTAATTGTGTACCAATCTATTTTAATTAATTGCTTCTTGATTTATCTGTTCATTTCCAGGAACCCGTTTATTTTGCTTTCATCTTATGTTTTAGTATGATAATTCTATGCCATGTTATGATATTTTAGGTTCTTGGATTGATCCTTGATTCCTCTTTTTATTCAACATGTTATATCTGGTTAAAAATACAGCTTCTATGATAATATCCATAGCAAATAGTGACATATAATTTTTTTAATTGTGAATCTAAAGATTTCTCTTACCCTGACATATTAGGCATGGCAGTGACCTTGGTAGACCCGGCAACTTCTTAAAATTTTCTACCCAGAACATAATAATTGCAAGTTATTTACGTTGCTTACTAAGTGAAGGTGGTTTTCATGTTTCCAACTCAAAACTTATGCATGTATAACACATGAATGTTAATTCCTTGGATAGGCATTTTCAAATACTTCTCAAGTCTCAGCAGTTACTATCAATCTGAATGTCTGTTAAAACCTGCCAATTACCTTATAAGCACATTTTCATAAAGAAATTATTGTGACATGTCCAAGAGTGTTTTCACATTTTCACTTGTTAAAAAGAAGAACAAAAGACCAAAAAAGTCAAATGAAATGTCTTTACTCGGATTAGGATATATATATATATATATTTTTTTTTTAAAAGATTTTATTTATTTATTTGACAGAGATAGAGACAGCCAGCGGGAGAGGGAACACAAGCAGGGGGAGTGGGAGAGGAAGAAGCAGGCTCCTAGCGGAGGAGCCTGATGTGGGGCTCGATCCCATAACGCCGGGATCACGCCCTGAGCCGAAGGCAGACGCTTAACTGCTGTGCCACCCAGGCGCCCCGGATTAGGATATATTTGATCGGCATTACTACTTCTATTATGTCGATCCAATGAAGGTCATGATCCATCACCGGAAATGCTCAGAATTAAACTGTTACCTTCAGGTTTCCTGTCAAATATATCATTAATGGGCAATATTCTTTTAAGTGTCTACTATGTTCTTGGTATCAAATTAAATATTTTGGGGCGCCTGGGTGGTGCAGTCGGTTAAGCATCTGACTCTTGGTTTTGGCTCAGATCGTGGTCTCAGGGTCATGGGATCACCAGCCCCACTTTGAGTTCCACGCTCAGCACAGAGTCTGCTTAAGTTTCTCTCTCCCTCTGCCCCTACACCCTCAGATAAATACATCTTTAAAAAGTGAATTAAATATTATAAGCAGCATGGAAAAAGTATGGTCTCAACACACATGGAATTAATTGTCGAATAATTCAATAGCAAAACCAACGTAGATGAAATACTGAGACAACAACTCAAGATAGAATATACAAGGGATGCTGTAGGAATTCTGGAAAACATGGGAATGATGAGGCAGAAGCAGTCAGAAAGGCATCTTTTGGGCAATGGGACGTGAGTTAGGCCTTAAAAGATGCGGAAGACTTGATAAGTCTCAATGGAAATGAAAGGCATTCCATTTCTAGGAGGAGAGCAAAAGGACAGCTTTGGGTGAGTTTTTGGAATTGGGTTTCCTTTACAGGCTTCCACTTCCCCATCTGCAAAACAGAAGCTTTGAATTTGCCTATTATAAAAGGTCCAGTGATAACATCAGTTGGAAAAAAGGTGGTTTGACATTTCATCTATTTAATACACTTCAAAGATAAAATATTTGTTATACTTCCTTTCGAGTCAGAACAGACTTCTGAATCTTGTTTTACAATGATTAAAATTGCAAATTACAGAAGGTCTTGCTTTTGGTTACAGCAATTTTGACAGTTGTTTTAGACATCGCCATGTTAGTCCCTCCCGTGAAGTTTACATAACTAATTAGCACATGTCATATTTTGGTTTTGGAGGAGAAATGAGCATGCCTGTAAATTACAGGGCAAGGTACGTGGTGCACTAGCTCACACACCTATCTTGACTTCACTATTTTGTGTGTCTGGGTTATAAGAGCATTCTTTAGCATGAAATATTCAACCTAAACCTGCATCAGAACATAATTTCAAATATTGAAGGTTTCCTATGAGAAGGGTCTGTTAAAGATATACTAGAGACCTTTCAGAATAAAATGTAGAACATATTTCAAAATTCATAAGGATTATCCATAATTTTCCACACCACTAATCAGGCTCCTAAAGAAACAGTCATGTCTAGCCTATTATGTTTAGTTGTTTGATTCTCAAATGTTAGGCTAGATTTTGGTGAATTTAGGAGTGTCTGCCTGTATGTGTGAGTGCGCGTGTGCATGTGTTTGTGTGTGTGTGTGTATGAGAGACAGAGAATATAATCAGATTTTAAAATGCTATAAATATTTGAGTCTGTGTCTACTAAATAGGCAAAATGTGACTTTGAAAAGAGATTGACAGTGTTGCAAGATGGATGAACTTTGAGAACATGCTCAATGAAAGAATCCAGTCACAAAAGACCACATATTTATGTGATTCCATTTATATGAAATGTACAAGAAGGGAACATCCATAGAGACATCTATGGAGAAAAATGGGGAGTTACTGCTAATGGGGTTCCTTCTTGGGTTCATGAAAATGTCCTACAATAGATTGCGATAATGGTTGTGCAACTGTAAATATACTAAAAACCGTTGATCTGTACTGTTTAAGCAGGTGAATTGAATGGTATTGTGAATTATATCTCAATACAGCTGGTATGAAAAAAGAGATTGACACAATTAGGCTGCTTAAACACAGGAAAACCATACTAATAAGTATATGACATGTGAGGGCAGAAAACACTTATTGTAAGGATCTGTATTGCAAGAGACAAACTCACTCAGAAATCAAAAGGGTTTTGGAATATAAAGGATTTTACGTCCTGATCAAGTGTGAGCCCTATTTGCCGCTGTCATAGAAAGAAGGACAAAGTGCTTCGATATATCACAAAAGAGATTTCAATGTTGCAAAAACATTTTAAACAAATCAAATAAGCCAGAGTCAGAATCCAGATAGCAAAAGATGATATATTTCTTTCTGATACTTTTAGAAAAGTTTAATTACGTGACTGTATTGGTTTAAAGATTTAAATCATGCCAAGGTTTTCGTAACGAATTGCAGTTAGAAGATCTGGTCTAAATAACCAAGAGGTTCCTTAGAAAGCGTCACAGAAGTTTCATTTTGAATCAACAAACATCTCTGATAATTCAGAACCAGGAATGCTTTCACTGTTTCTTTATCAATGCCATAGGGTCACCGGGCCAAGGGTGTAAACAAAATGTCAAGCTGTCCATTCAGAGAAGCATTCTTGTTCATACGCTGGGCAACATTATAGGAAGATACATCTCATTTAGTGGATGGAATGGAGTAGGCCCATAACTAACTAAACTTAACTAAGCTTTTAAAAACGTTTGAAATATTTGGGAGTCCTCTGGAAAGGACATCATGTGAAATGAGATCAGATTGTTAAGGAATATTCTAGCTCAGGTGTCAGCAAACATTCATTGTCTATAAAGGGCCAGATAGTAAATATTTTTGGCATACAGTTCCTACAGTCTTTGTTTCAACTACTCAACTCTACTGCTGTAGTACAAAAGGAGCCACAAACACTAAATAAACAAGTGGGCATGGTGGTGTGCCAATAAAACTTTATTTATGAGAACAAGCAGCAATAGATTGCATTGGCTGCTGTAGTTTGCTGATGGACCCCTGTCCAGGTTCCTGTGTTTGCTCCAATATGAATTTGGAATCTGGGTGTATTTGTGTTCTTAAAGGGATATTTAAGTAAAAGTTAGTTCATGGGGCACCTGGGTGGCTTAGTCGGTTGAGTGTCCAACTCTTGATTTTCGCTCAGATTGTGGTCTCAGGGTCATGGGATCGAGTCCTGTGACGGGCTCTGTGCTCAGTGTGGAGTCTGCTTGTTCCTCTTCCTCTGATCCTCCCACTCGCTTTCTCCCTCTCTCTCAAATAAATAAATAAATAAAATCTTTTTTTAAAAAAAGAGTTGGTTCACAACTGCAGATATGAAACAGATTAAGATAGAAATTAGCACCCTTCCATCATTAGAGTCTTAGGTCTTCACAATCTTTACCACCAAGCAATAAACAGATGGTTATATTCTACTCTCATTTCTTTTTCACCTTTCAAATTTGAATATAATCACAATGACAAAATTTCACCGAAGGGGAAAAAAAAATGACGACATCTACAATGATCCGTTATTGAGCTCTTCAATGTGGCGGGACTTGTACTAGGAACTTGACGTATATTGCCTCATTTAATGCTAATAACTATTCCATGAATGGACAAGTTATTATCCCCATTTTCAGATGAGAAAGCTAAGGCTTGCGGAGTAAGTAAACTTTTACACAAGGTCATTTGGCTTGTAATGCAGGAGCGGGGTGGGGTGCCGGAGTGGGGAGGAGTGCTTTCCATTTCTACAGCCTGTGATCAGAACCATAGGGTCTTACAGATAACGTTCACTACTTTATCCCAAGAAATAAAGCACAGGAACTGTTCATTAAACATCTGCCCAACTGTCAACCTTGACTTGGCTTCAAGCTACCAGGACACAGCACCCCCCGCCCCCACACCACCCTTAATCTTCGCCTCAGCGCACTTACTGAAGAATTTGGCCTTCACGATGACAGGCTGTTTGGGCAGCTTTCCCTTCCCCAAAACTTTGCAGTAGCCCGATTGCACCACATCAGTGATAGGAGCTGCTCTAGTCCTGTTTTGGGCGGCATTTCCCCGTGTCTGCTCCCTGACCAAGGTCCACAGTTTATCAAGGTTGACAGTTGGACAGAAGCTCGGGATCCTCTTTACGTGGTCGTGATGCCTCAGACCAACTTTTCCAGAGTAGCCTGGGTGTTGTTTGTGGAAGCTGATCCTGGGTAATGCAGGCCGCCAGCACCACCCCGGCCTCCCACGTGCTTGCCCACGGGGCAGTGGCCGTGGCTCCCGTGGCCTCGATGATTCCGGGTCTTCCTGAGTCTGGATGACATGTCGGCAACCCAGACAGAAGAGCTAGGGTGGCATTTTGAGGATTATAATTTTCTTTCTATGTAATTCGACTTTAAGTGTGGATTTGCAAATACGCTAGGCATTGCCATTAACTTGTGCCATGTAGCAGGCTGGAGTCCCTTCCAGCTGTTAGTTTTCTGGACCGGGGAAGTCAACGAGAGGGTAGGGGCTGAAGTCAAATAGCGTCTCCAGAGCCTTGCACCTTACAGAGCAAAACTAGGGCCAAGACTGACCAAGACCAGGAACTCTGTCAACCAAAAGAGATGCAAAATCCAAGCTTTAAGGACCTAATCTGAGATGAGTGCTTGACAAGAAGGCCAGGTAAAAGGCAAAGGAAACCTGAATAGTAACTAAGCAGAAAGAGAATTTGGACTGCGATTTGCGTCTTCTTCTTCTTTTTTTTTTTTTAAAGATTTTATTTATTTATTTATTTGACAGAGAGAGGCAGCCAGCGAGAGAGGGAACACAAGCAGGGGGAGTGGGAGAGGAAGAAGCAGGCTCCCAGCGGAGGAGCCTGATGTGGGGGCTCGATCCCGGAACACCGGGATCACGCCCTGAGCCGAAGGCAGGCGCTTAACCGCTGTGCCACCCAGGCGCCCCTAACTGCGATTTGTGTCTTCTAATTAATTACCCTGATTTTAAGAGGCATGGAAGGAACTGCATTACTCCTTGGGAAGCTGGAGGAAATGATTTACATCATTAGGAGCGAGTCAGTGTCTGCAAAGAGGTCACGTGTCAGGTCATTCGGCCACACGATGGAAAGACTTCATCTAGTTTGCTTCCTTCTTTCTCTTCTCTTCCCTACCTTATTGTTGACTATACAAAAATTCTTTCTCTTCTGTCAAAGGACAAGGAAGCCCTTTGTCTTCATTGAATCTGAGAAAGAGATTCTGGCTTCATTCTTCCCAATTTCTTTTTTACCTTGATTGAAGCAGGTACTGCTCATTAAAAGGGCATCATCATTCGGATCATTGGAAGGGACACCTTTAGCAGAGCAGGAAACCCCAAGGAGAGAGGTATAGGTAACAGATTGCAAAAAAATGGGAGGCACTTCCTTTCAACCCAAATATGAATACCAGCCTCTCCGACCTGCCAGCAACATATGATGATGTGTTGGAGCTCCCCAGATGCACAGAATGGATGTGTGAGACTACAACTGCTTGTTCGGGAGGCTTTCTTCTTTAAAATTTGTCTTGGGATATTTAAAATAGTAATATACATCATTCTATTTTACCAGAAATGACTCAGAACATTAAGGGCTTTCCTATGCCGTATTTTCCATTTTGAATCAAATATAAATTTTCCAAAAATGAATCAATACTGCCATTAATATTTATATCAACCCAGTTTTGTGTGTGTGGAGAAAAGAAAATCCTCTGAAGGATGGAACAGCTCAGCCTCCAAAGTCAGGTCAGAAAATCGGGCTAATCGAGTGCTTATCGGTAGTCGTATCATTTCCCCCAAACGTCTCATAGCACTTTATAAATTTTAGAAATACAAATTCAGTTTCTAAAAAGGAAATTGGTGCATAATTTATAACAATGTGTATGGTGTGTATGAAAACATGAAATATTATATAAATTCAAGAAATGCATAACCATTAGTAGGGTTTTTTTTCAATTACCTTATCTAAAACGAAAGCACAGTGCTCGGAGCTGATTTTTCTGTTTTCAGTTATTCCAAGTAAAAGCCCTTAAATTAATTATAATGCTTTGGTGCTCCACAGAAGTGAAAGATATGCTTAAACATTTAATGTCCACAAACGTAAAGCCAACATCTTAAACCTCAGTGCTGGGTACAATTCTTTTCCCTGATCCCTAGGGTCGGTCATTTCAATTATTGCCCTGAAGGCAAAACACAAATCTCCTGAAGTGACTATAGGTTTGCACTACTCAGCAACTCAATCTTTTTTTTTTATTAAAGATTTTATTTATTTATTCGACAGAGATAGAGACAGCCAGCGAGAGAGGGAACACAAGCAGGGGGAGTGGGAGAGGAAGAAGCAGGCTCATGCGGAAGAGCCTGATGTGGGGCTCAATCCCATAACGCGGAGCCTGATGTGGGGCTCAATCCCATAACGCCGGGATCACGCCCTGAGCCGAAGGCAGACGCTTAACCGCTGTGCCACCCAGGCGCCCCATTTTCTTTTATTTTTTAACACTACTTAACCTATTTTTAGATCGTTTAATGAAAGTTGTAATTTTGTGAGGAAGGAGTTTCCAAGGTAAATGCAGATCTTGGCAATGTTTGTGGAGATATGTAAACGCACGACTACGTAAACACAATACAGTGGTGATGCAACGTCAAGGTTGCCATTTTTATTCGGTACTTTTCTCCATATTTACTTCAGATTGCTGTTCTCGTATCATTGCTTGGGTTCTGGCATATTGGTCTGGAAAGCTGAGTGATAAATATTCATGATATTTTAAAGTAATTGCAAGGAAAAAATGGTTGCACTGAGAATCAATTTTAATTCCTTCTTGGATTTTCTTCCCTCTCGACATTGTGGGGTCATAAGTTTCTAAAAACTTTAAAAAGTTATTATTGTACCTGTTCCAGGACCTTCTTGGAAAGGCATAAAAAAGGAACAATTTCTCCTTTTCTAAAATCAAATGCAAATGATCAGATTTGTAAACCCTAACATGCAAATTAGTGAAACATTCCACAAATTTTCTGCTGCCACTTCCCACCCCCTCCCCACATTCCCTTATATTCTAGCCAAACCGGAAATTTCATCATTTCCCAAATATGCCTATATACCTATACAATCCAGTTTTGGGGGTGGAATGGAAAACACGTGTGTTTAGGAGTTAGAACTTGGTTTGAATCTGCCTCTTACTATCTGTGTGGCTTTGGAAAAATCCCTTAGTCTCCACATGCCTTTGTATCCTCTTATGAAAATTCAGAGATTTCGTGCTTTAGCACAGTGCTTGGGATATAGCGTGGGCTCAAATAATTGCTCTTGAATGAGAGATCTAATATAACATATGCAGTGGTATCTGTAGATAGTACCTCTTCTCATTTCCCCTCTGTCCCCTTTGAGTTCTGCTGTCATGTTCCTTTGAAAGTGGCAAATCCCTAACCATTCTTCAGGTCCCACATCAGATGACCTGTCTTTGGAGATGGTTTCTCCAGCCCCTCCAGGCAGACCAAAGGGTTCTATCTTCGCATTTCCATAGCATCTTACACCTACCTCTCAGGGCATGGTGTTGCCATTGGTAATCTATTTCCCCAACTAGGTATAGGAGCTCCTTTAGGGCCACGATTTTGCCGTATTGGGCTTTGTGTCTCTATTTTCTAATGGAGTTGCAGGTACATAATAGCGCGACTAAATGTTTGTTGAAAGATGAAGAGACTGAGTTGTCTGCCAGAGCTTTTCTAGAATGTAGGATTTGACTATACTTTTTTTTTTTTTAAGTAATCTCTACACCCAGCATGGGGCTCAAACTCACGAGATCAAGAGTCTCATGCTCTACCGACCGAGCCAGCCAGGCTCCCCTTGACTATACTTTTTAATTCACATATTTTCCCCACTACAGCATGAAATCTAAGGGAAGGCCTCTTTCCTCGTGTTTACAGTACTGACACAGTGCCTGGCAATAAATGTCTGTTGAATTCATGTAGGTAAACTCTGTCTTTAGGATTCTTCCTGCTATTCTTTGAGTAACTCTCCTCCTCCCACCTCACAGGATCCTTACAATATCTGCCCTTCCATGTTTGTTCTCAGTTTCTGCTTTCTTTTGCTAAGAACCAAAGGATAGGTTTGACTTAGGTAAACTCATCTCTGCTCATGTTTCTGCTCATGTTTCTTTTTTTGTTGTTGTTTTTAAAGATTTTGTTTATTTTATTTGACGGGGAGAGAGAGAAAGAGCACACAGCAGGGGGAGGGGCAGAGGGAGAGGGAGAGGCAGGCTTTCCGCCGAGCAGGGAGCCCGATGTGGGGCTTGGTCCCAGGAACCTGGGATCATGTCCTGAGCCGAAGGCAGACGCTTCACCGACTGAGCCAACCAGGAGCCCCATTTCTTTTTCTTTCTTTCTTTTTTTTAAAAGATTTTATTTATTTATTTGACAGAGAGACAGCCAGCGAGAGAGGGAACACAAGCAGGGGGAGTGGGAGAGGAAGAAGCAGGCTCATAGCGGAGGAGCCTGATGTGGGGCTCGATCCCACAACGTCGGGATCACGCCCTGAGCCGAAGGCAGACGCTTAACCGCTGTGCCACCCAGGCGCTCCAGGAGCCCCATTTCTGCTAATGTTTCAGTAGCTAAGTCCTTGCTCTCCCTCCCAATCAAGTGCCTCAGTGCAGCTAAAATTTAAATGTCCTGGCAAGTAATGGTATATCTGGCTTCATGACAGCCTGTTTGAGAGGAGGGGGAGATTTGGATGCATAATCCTTGAAATAGCTTTCAAATTACATTGTGTATGGTGACTCTCTTGTGTTAGTTGGCATGTCTAGCCCTAGGTAGAGGTGTGATAAGTTAGAGATAGTGCATCAACCTGTGAAATCTCTCGGTTTTGAACTTGTCTTTTTAAATATAGAGAATTAACCTCATCAAGTCTAATTGCTGGCTCTGAGTTTGGGAATGCTCGAGTCATGACCTCCCATGGAGCTAGGAGAAAAATCTTGGTATCTCCCTTCCAGATTACCTAATGTGACCCCCACTTCCTTTTTGTTTGCCCAGCAACCAAGACGGGATCATTTTCCATGCTAATTTCCACATGAAGAAGTTTTGTTCTAGGTGGGTTCAGCTAGCAAGTAGTATACTAGAATTATCTGTTTCAGCAGTCTGTCAAGCTGACTGATACAAAGTTGACCAGTGACCAATACAAAATTAATATGGATGCTAAGATTCCTTAATATTGTCTCATGCAAAGCTGGTCTTTGATTGGGTGGTCAAGTATCCTAGCATGTGTCATCAAGAAAGGAGTAAGACATTTCTCTTATGATTACAATTTTAAATTCTTGAAGGAAAGCCTTTTCTGTTAAAAAAAAAAAGCCCTCATAAATATTAATGGTGTTATGTTGATCAATTGATGTATCAAATAGTACAAGGAGAAAAGTTTTAGTCTCAGAGTCCTAAATGACAACATAGTTAGACTAAGGATTGTTAGTAAAATTTTCCTTTTACTTTATCCCAATACTTGTCTTATCGGCCTTCAGACATCTGTTCCCAGAGACTGTTGTCTTTACTCCATACCCCCATCTTTCAATTAGGGAGACAGATAAGCGGTTGTCTTGAGAATATAGGGTCACTGGCATTCCATAAGTGGATTCCAGTGCCTGCTACAGAAACAAGTGGTGAGTGTTCTCTGTCACTTGCAAACTATAAATTAATTAAGTTGACAACTTTTCCTTCTTTATGTTATGCTTTCAGAAGGACTTTTGAAATACCATTTGTTGCAGTTTCTGATTATAATAGGAACATATGGTCATTGTGGAGAATTGATAGTACAGAAAAGTACTAAGAGGAGAATAAAAATCTCAACACCTAGAGATAACAGCTGTTGGCATTTTGATGTATTTATTTACAGCTTTCTAATGTGTGTATAACATATTATTATCGGGCTTCTATTATATATAAAATGCTACATCTTGGGTTTTCAAAGTGTCCTTACATCTGAAACATTTTCAAGTACCATTAAGTATTTGAAAACATTTCAAATTGCTAGATAACATCTTGTCACATGACTATACCATGCATCGTTTATTAAAAAGAAAATCCTTTTATTGTTGGACACTCAGTATGATTCCAATTTTTCCATCTTAAAAATAATTCTGTACTTGATCTTTGTCTGAATTTCTGATTGTTTCATTAGACTAGAATCCTACAAAGGAACTTACTTAGTCAAGTGTGTGATTTTTTTCTTTTCCAAAAACACTCATGAGGGGCGCCTGGTGGGCTCCGTGGGCAGAGCATGCACCTCTTGATCTTGGGGTCATAAGTTTGAGCCCCCCATTGGGGGTAGAGTTTACTTAAAAAAATACACTCACGATAATGATTTTTAAATTGTTTATTTTTGAAAAATTTTTATTTATTTGAGAGAGAGAGCACGAGAGCAGAGGGGCAGAGGGAGAAGCAGACTCCCCGCTGCTCAGGGAGCCTGATTCGGGGCTCAATCCTGGGACTCTATGGTCATGACCCGAGCCAAAGGCAGATGCCCAACTGACTGAGCCACCCAGGTGCCCCAAAATTTTAAATTGTTTAAAGAAAGTTTGTATCAATTTACCTGCCCACCAGCAGTATTTGAATGTGCCTGTCCATTTCACTGAAGTCTCTCCCAAATAATCATTTAAAAGTTCTTAATTTGATGGACAAAAATGGTATATATCACTGGTATTTTATTTTCTTTTAATTTATTTTCTTTTAATTTTATTTTAGGTATGCTCTACACCCAACATGAGGCTTGAACTCATGACCCCGAGATCAAGAGGCACATGATCTTGACCGACTGAGCCAGCCAGATGTCCGTATCACTGGAATTTTAAAATATTGAACATTTAAAAAAATATATTCACCAGGTTCTTGAACTTGTGTCATGTGTATTTCTCTCTGTTCCTGTTCTTTAGCCATTTTCCATTTTGATTTTTGTGAGCTTTTTAATATTTCAACTCTATCATCCTTTTTTAGTGTCTGTTGCAAATACTTTTCCTAGCCTGTGGCTGGTCTTTTAGGTTTTCTGATGTAGTAATGGCTTTTGAGCTTCAATTTTTTCCATTTTTGTGTAGTCCAAATCTATTGATTTTTCCATTTGTGGTTTCTTCCATTGCTTATATGCTTAAAAATTCCATTCTTATTCAGTAGATTTTTTGGTTAGCTTTAATTAGTCAGATTTATAATTTTGAAGGCAATGGGTTTGGTCTACACAACTGCAAATATAGCTATTGCTGCTCTTTGTTCTTTTTAAATATTTTATACACAAACTTGGAAGTGTTAGTTACAAAAGTAGGAGCAGCTGTAACTCCTTTTAAACAGGACCGTGTGCGAAGAGAGTGATTCTTAAGAAGTCTTTTGAAAACAAACAAAAAAAAAAGACTTGAAATGTTGACATTTTATTGCAGTGCACAACTGTGTTGATTGAATGTTCCACATTATTCACTTCACATTGTGTAAGGGCTCTGTAACTCAAGGCAACACAACACTCAAACTGAAGAATCCCCCGGCAATTTCCACTTCGCGGATTATCTTATCTCAGAAAACCTACAGCCACATTTCTCAAAGGGTGATCTTTGGATTCCCTGCATCATAATCACTTTGATTCATTTTCAAAATGGAGATTCCTGTGTCCTCCCTCCAAACATAATAAATCAGATCCATTGGGGTCTGAGGTCTCAGAATCTGCATTTTAACAAGCATCCCAGGTGATTCTTGTGCACTCTAAAGTTTGAGAAACTCTGGGCTAAGAAGGAACATTAAGAAGTGGATCCATGGAGACAAAGAACAAAATGCAAGCACGTGAGACCTTAAGTTCAGAGACGGATCTCAACCCAGCTGATGAGGCAATGGGCAGAAAGAACAGTCACAATGAACGGGGCATTGGTGAAAGAGCACTGGTCTGTTCATCAGAAAAATCACTTCAGATCCTGTGTCCTCAGGCCAGTCACAACTCTTCAGGCCTCTTAGCTATAAAACAAGGTAAGTTTTTGGTGGCTCAGTCGGTGAAGTGTCTGCCTTTGGCTGGGGTCATGATCTCAGGGTCCTGGGTTCGAGCCCCACATCAGGCTCCCTGCTCAGTGGGGAGTCTGCTTCTCTTTCTCCCCCGGATCCTCCTCCCTGCTTGTGTTCTCTCTCTCTGTGTCTCAAACAAATAGATAAAATCTTTTAAAAAAGGTTTAAAAAAAATAAAATGAAGATAAGAAGTACTTGTATCCAAGTATACAAGATGGTAAAGACCAGGAGAAATATGAATTTAACAGTGTTTTGCAAAAATTCATAGGTTTTGTTGTTAATGATAGAATCAGAGGAAGTGCTGGTGGTGGTCAGCACCGGATGATGTGGCACTAGGTACCAGAGACTCAGTGTTGACAAATGTAGAGCTCAGCGTCAAGAAATCCTGTTCCCGGAAGGACTTGAAGTGGGTGGGGGGTAGTTAGGGGAGGGAGGAGGCAGAGACATCAACTGAAGCTCAGTTGGCTTCATGAGACTGAAATATTTGGTCAGTCACTGAGGGAAATGCATCACATGAGTTATTCAGGCTGAAGGAATCCCTCCCTTCTCTGAAGTTACATTCTCTTTCATTTGTACCACGCACACAACATTCATCCCTTTATGCTTTACTCTACTATTGGCAGACCCACATTGGAAGGAACAAAGCTGTCAGGCTCTTTCAAGGGTCTCAGTCTTACCGAGTGATGTGATTAATAGCCCCCGAGTTCCTTCACCACTCCCCTTCCCCATTTAGAACTAGGAGCATGTCAGGGTATGAGGTGAGGGCACACCCTTAAGAGGTTTGTAGAATTAGAGGATTGGACACTATGGGGGTTGAGGGAAGGTGGAAGGATTCCAAGAAGTATGTACTTGTATTGTTGTGACAACCTCAGGAAATGGGAAGTATGCCTCCTGAACAATCTAATTTCCTTTTTGACTTCTTTTCCCTATAGGATTTCAGTTGCCTTTATTGCAAAGTTAATACATTCCAGAGTTATTAAATCTCAGCGGGTAATAAATAGACTATAAAGCAGTAGATAGAGATACACATAGTTATTTGAACGAGGCTGATGCAAATTCCATTCATTAAGTCTAGTGGAAAGAGGATGGGCTTCAGTCTGTTGGGAACCACCTGAATTATTTCTGAGTTGGAATTCCCTGTCAATTTCTTACTGTTTGAACTTGAATGGGATGTCTATGAGCCACCATCTTTTACATTTGGAAAAGAAAGATAAAATTTTCTACTCGAATAGATATTTGAGGACTCAATCAGATATAATAGTAAAATAACCTAGTGTATTGACTGATACACGGTAAGTGCGCAGTGTCCTTTTTCAGTTGGTTAATCAAATTTCAACTGCTGTTTTTTTTTCAATTTCAGTAATTCTTATCTGATTTTCAAATACGGTACCTCAATTCCTTGCTATAGCCCTCATCCTATGGGGTCTTCTTCCTTCCTGGTTTCAGGTTTCTTCACATCACCCAGCTCTTCCTTCTCTTCCTCTTTCTCTTTCATGTTTCCTCCCTCCTTCCCACCTTGATTTCTAAGGAAGTGAGGTTGTTTTTGCTCTGGAGTCTAGGACCTCTTCTCTCGAGGTGGAAAATTCTGTCCTCAGCCTCCTGAACACTGAATATATTCTCCTGGTCGTCTACTCAGAGTAACTTCTTTCATCTAGCCTCCCACGTTTTTTCCTGGGCCCTTCTCAAACTTGCTTATTTTGCATCATTTATCCTGTTTTTTTTTTTAAAGATTTTATTTATTTATTTGAGAGAGAGAGATTGGGAGAGCACAGAGGAAGAAGTAGACTCTCCACTGAAAAGGGAGCCTGACGCCGGGCTCGATCCCAGGACCCTGGGATTATGACCTGAGCTGAAGGCAGACGCCTAACCGACTGAGCCACCCAGGCTCCCCTACCCTGCTTTTGTATGTCACGTTTTTGAAAATCTCCTCCCCCCTTATTCCAGAGTAACTTATTGCAGCCCTTCAGGTTTTGTCATCCTCTTCTGGTTACATTCAAGTCTTCCTACAGATATGTAAGAACACGGTGACCGAAAGTCCATTCAAGTCTTCCTACAGATATGTAAGAACACGTCGACCAAAAGTCCGACTAATGAATGATATCCCAACCAGACTAGAGCTTCCCCACTTGATTTTGAGCGTATGACAAGAGACCTGTTTTTAGACTCTAGAATACACTGTGCTACGGTCAATACTCGCTTCAGCTAAACCTCTGTGTTGACCCGCAGGGGACCAAGGCGTTACTCTAGTTGTGCTGAGCGCTACTTACTTTTTAGACTTTGTCAGCAGGGAAACCCGCAAAACCTCCCTCCTCTTTCTCTCTGCATCCAAGCAGCTCTCAATCATAGAGCTGTGAAGTCTTATTTTCAGTTAGTGAAGAGGAAAGAAACTCCCTTCTGAGATATTGGCTCGGAAGCCCCACACATCTGGGTATGACGGTGCTGGAGTTAGTACAACATAAAAACAGTTCCCACGTTCATTCATTTAACAAACATTTATTGAGAACTTATGATATCCAATGTGAAGTTCTGGATGGGAGGATGAAACGAGTTAAATTAAATTAATTAAATTAAAGCCTGCTGAGATCTCACAGAGTCAGGAAAGGAAGGCAAGCCACAAGGCACCGAGCTACACAGCATAAAGGGATGAATGTTGTGTGCGGGTACAAAGAGAATGGATCTTCAGGGAAGGGAGGGTTTCCTCCAGGCTGAATACCTCATGTGATTCGTTTCCCTCAGTGACTAACCAAATATTTCAGTCTCACGAAGCCAGCTGAGCTTCAGTAACAAGATTTTGAAATATTTCAAGTCAATGTTAGGAAAAAAATGAAATTCAATTGTCCCAACAATGAGCATAGTGTCATGGGATGAGGGCAGCCTGTGGGCACCAGAAGACCCTGACAATTGCAGGGCTTCATCTGTGAAGCTTTCTTTCTTTTCCTCAGGTTGTGGAAATAAAATAAAACAGTCCTCCAAAAGAGCAAAGTGGAGAATTTCCAATTTTGTCCCTTAATAAACGGTTTGTTGGCACTGAATAGAATGAAAATAATGATAGGTCTTTTGCCACCAAAGCATAATGACCCTTGTGGCCTTTCTCCTCACTCTGTACCCTGTACTTTAGATGGTAAACAGCAATTTGAGTGGCAATATTGAAAAAGATTTTAACTCTCTGTTGCTCAGCAAGCATGAGGCCGACACAGAGCCCACATTGTGTTCACTGAGCCAGGACAAACAGCAAAGGAGTGGTCCTCGAATTTTCCCCTGTCCCCCAAGTTCACTGAAACAGGAAGCCTGGTATCAATAGATATAAGGCCTTGATTGAGAAGGCTGAGAGTCCATGGATAGCCAAAACATGTATGAACCTAGAAGTTACTGGCACACTGATATCGAAACTGCATAGAACTTAGACTCCAAGTTCTGTAGGTGAAACTATTACCGTCCTAATCTTTGGACAGTTAGATTTCAAATTTTGTTTACAGTCAAAGGAAAAAAACATTACGTTTTCTCCACATAGCTGTATAAAAAGTCCTTATTCTCTAAAGAATGTTCAATTATGAAACCTGACTCTAAATTTTCAATGCCACAGATGTGATGGAGCGGCACCTTAGCAGGGTTGCCGGAGTTAGCAAAAACAAACAACCCCCACAAAACTACAGGATACCCAGTTAAATTGGAATTGAGACAAACGACAAAGAATTGTTTAGTGTAAGTGTGACCCATGTAATCTCTCGCAATCCTAACCTTAGAGGGCATTGCCTAATTATAGAATATTCCAGTGGGCTGGTTAAACTTTAGGAGGCAGGTTTGCTTTTTTTTTTTTTTTTTAAGAGAGAGAGTGTGTGAGTGTGAGAGAGATGAGGGGAGGGGCGGAGGGAGAGAATCTTCAAGCAGACTCCCAGCTAAGCGGGGGAGCATGATGCCCAAATCAATCTCCAGTCCCTGAGATCGTGACCTGAGCTGAAACAGAGTCTGAGCCACCCAGGTGCCCCCAGGTTTGCTTTGAATCCCTGGTTTTCGTCTTTCCCTATTCCTGCGTGTCTCCTCAACATACAAGATTTGAACGAATGGAAAGATCTTCTGTGAGGAAGACCATTCATTTCATAAATGAATTATTTTAAAGCCTTCCACCACTCTGCAAAAAAAAAAAAAAAAAAAAGTGAACACAAAGCCTGTTTTTTTGTCCCCTTTTTGTGCTGTCCCAATTGCTCTTCATTTGTTCATCTGGGTTGCATCATTCAGAGCAGTGCCTCAACTATAACTGTCTCGACTTTCTGTTGTTCTTGGTCTGAAGGCTCAGCCAGAGAGAGGAGGGGCTGAGGTGGGGGAGGGGGTGAGTCTAGGCACAGATTCAACAAAGTAGACCTATTTTTTTTTTAAGATTTTATTTTTAAGTCACCTCTACACCCTACATGGGGCTCAAACTCACAACCCTGAGATCAAGAGTCTCGCGCTCCTCCAACCGAGCCAGCCAAGTGCCCCAAAGTTGAACTATTTTAAGTGAGAATTTGGAGAACACCCAAAATGAACATGTAGTGAGCCAAAATGTAGGCCTCAACATGGGATTTTCCTTTAACTGAAGAATCTCACCTCCCCAAATAGTAACTAGAGTGCCTGATCATGTCAGTGAACATTCAATTCACACTTCCAACACAGAGTTAAAAAAAATATTGATGATTCTGCATTTAGTTATTAATTTCACAAGTGAAAAACACATCTTCTTCACAGTTGAATGTCAGCTTCCAGGAATCTTTAATTGCTCCTTATCTCAAAAGGAGGCTGGGGAGCACCTGGCTGGCTCAGTCAGTAGAGCATGTGACTCTTGATCTCAGAGTTGTGAGTTCAAACCCCGCACTGGGTGTAGAGCTTACTTAAAAAAAATAAAGGAGATTGGTTTCCTGCACCTCAGGCTATCCCTGAAGGCAGATTCTAAGTAGACAAGTAGTCTGAATGAATATGAATAAGATAGGCTCTTCTCTAAATTTATCACAATTTTGGGAGGGGCATCAAATTATCAAACAAAAACTGTAAGAAAGATTATAGACTTTCAGTAATTGCTTAATTCTATCATATGAAAACCTTTTTATGAAACCCTGGGACAGCTTATCAAGATTTTAAATCTATTAAATACACACACATTATATATTAATATGCTGATTATAGAATATTCTTTTCAGTAAAAAAATCTTGACAGAGCTTTGCATGAAAAATTCATTAGCTTGGTTGACCTTAGCGTACATCCTCAAAGATAAAAAACACAGACTTTAACAAACTGGAAGTTCTAGTCAGACAAAACTGGGTGACAAAAAGAAATAAAATGCATCCAAATTGGAAAGGTAGAAATAAATTTATCCGTCTTTGCAGATTACATGGCCATATATGTAGGAGAGCCTAAAGAATCTACCAAAAAATGTTACAGTTAATAAGTGAATTCAGCGATCTATGTGTCTGTTTTTGTGCCAGTACCATACTGTCTTGATGATTATAGCTCTGGTACTGGCACAAAAACAGACACATAGCTCAATGGAACAGAATAAGAACCCAGAAATGGACCCTCAATTCTATGGTCAACTAATCTTCGACAAAGCAGGAAAGAACATCCAATGAGAAAAAGACAGTCTCTTCAACAAATGGTGCTGGGAAAATTGGACAGCCACATGCGGAAGAATGAAACTGGACCATTTCATTACACCATACACAAAATAAACTAAAAATGGATGAAAGACCTGTATGTGAGACAGGAATCCATCAAACTCCTTGAGAAGAACACAGGCAGCAACTTCTTCAACCTTGGCCGCCACAGCAACTTCTTGCTAGACACGTCTCCAAAGGCAAGGGAAACAAAGGCAAAAATGAACTATTGGAACTTCATCAAGATAAAAAGCTTTTGCACAGCAAAGGAACAGTCAACAAGACCAAAAGACAACTGACAGAATGGGAGAAGATATCTGCAAATGTCTTATCAGATAAAGGGCTAGTATCCACAATCTATAAAGAATTTATCAAACTCAACACCCAAAGAACAAATAATCCAATCAAGAAATGGGCAGAAGACTTGAGCAAACATTTCTGCAAAGAAGACATCATGGCCAACAGACATGAAAAAGTGCTCAACATTACTTGGCATCAGGGAAATACAAATCAAAACCACAATGAGATACCACCTCACACCAGTCAGAATGGCTAAAATTAACGAGTCATGAAAAGACAGATGTTGGTGAGGATGTGGAGAAAGGGGGACCCTCCTACACTGTTGGTGGGAATGCAAGCTGGTGCAGCCATTCTGGGAAACAGTATGGAGGTGCCTCAAAAAGTTGAAAATAGAGCTGCCCTATGACCCAGCAATTGCTCTACTATTTACCCCAAAGATACAAATGTAGTGAACCGAAGGGGCACATGCACCCTAATGTTTATAGCAGCAATGTCCACAATAGCCAAACTATGGAAAGAACCCAGATGTTCATCAACAGATGAATGGATAATAAAGAAGATGTGGTGTATATATGAAGTGTAATATTACTCAGCCATCAAAAAAATGAAATCTTGCCATTTGCAACGACTTGGATGGAACTAGAGGGTATTATGCTAAGTGAAATAAGTCAATCAGAGAAATACAATTATCATATGATCTCACTGATATGTGGAATTTCAGAAACAAGGCAGAGGATCATAGGGGAAGAGAGGAAAAAATGAAACAAGATGAAACCAGAGAGGGAGACAAATCATAAGAGACTCTTAATCTTAGGAAACAAACTGAGGGTTGCTGGAGGGGAGGGGGTAGGGGGATAGGGTCACTGGGTGATGGACATTGGGGTGGGTGTGCGTTGTAATGAGCACTGGGTATTATATAAGATGGATGAATCACAGACCTGTACCTCTGAAACAAATAGTACATTATATGTTAATTAATTGAATTTAAATTAAAAAAATAATAAAAATTTAAAAAGTGAATTTAGCAAACTTACAGGCTATGAGGTCAACATGCCAAGATTAATTGTATTTCTATACACTAGCGATGAACAATCCAGAAAGGAAATTAAGAAACAATTCCATTTACAAAAGCTTCAACATGGATACAATTCTTAAGAATAAATTTAACCAAGGAGGTAAGGACTTTACTCAGAAAACTACAAAACACTTCTGAAAAAAATTAAAGAAGCCCTAAATAAATGAAAAGGCACCCTATGTTCATGTTTCAGAAGACTTAATATTGTTAAGATGGCGATTTTCCTCAAAACGATCTGCGGATACCATGCAATCCCTATCAAAATCTCAATGGCTTTTTTTTTTTTTTTGCAGAAACGTAAAAATCAACCTTCAAATTCATATGGATTTGCAAGGGGTCCCAAATAGTCAAAGCAATCTTGAAAAGGAACAATGTCGGAGACTCACACTTCAGATTTTAAAACTTACTGCAAAGCTACATTAATCAAAAGAGTGTTGGACTGACATGAGGATAGATCAATCAGCAGAAAAGAGGATCCAGAAATAAACCCTCACATTTATGGTCGATTTTCCACAAGGATGCCAAGAATACTACTCAATGGGGAAAGAGGGCCCTTGAACAAATAGTGTTGGGGCAACTAAATATTCACATGTAAAAGAATAAAATTGGATCTTTATCTCACATTATATTAAAAAATTATCTCAAAATGGATTAAAGACCTAAATGTAAAAAATAAAACTGTAAAACTTTTAGAAGAAAACAAATCCTTGGATTTGGCAATGGTTTCTGAAATATGACACTAAAAGCACAGGGAACAAAAGAATATGCATATAAATTGGATTTCATCAAAACTAAAATCTTTCGTGCTTCAGAGGAAGCTAAAAGAACTTCTCTCATCTCTATTTATATCACTTGGGGGTCTCAGTTGGTTAAGCATCGGACTCTTGGTTTCAGCTCAGGTCATGCTCTCAGGGTCCTGAGATTGAGCCCTGTGTGCTTCCCCTCTCCCTCTGCCCCTCCCCTGCACTTGCTCTCCTCTCTTCCTTAAAATAAATAAACTCTTTTAAAAAAGTAAAAAAACAAAGGACACTATCAAAAGTTTGAAAAGACAAGCCACAGAATGGAAGACATATTTGCAAATCACATGTCTGATAAGGGTCCAATCAGAAATTTAAAAAAAACTTAGAACTCAGCAACAAAGAGGTTCATTCCTTATAAAATACTAGAATACTAGGAATCAAAAGAAACTCTCAATTTGACAAAAGGCATCTACAAACTCTGTAGATGACGTCATGCTCAATGGTAAAAAAACGGAATGCTTTGCTCGAGATCAGGAACAAGAGGAGGCTGCACTTTCCACTTCTCTTCAATGTACTGGATGTTCTAGCAAGTGTAATCAGGCAAGAAAGAAAAGGCATTCAGACTGGAAGGAAAGAAGTAAGACTACCTTTTTCACACACAACGCGATCATCCATTGACGATGTTATGGAATCTACAAAAAAATATTAGATACAATAAATGAGTTTAACAAGGTTGTAGGATACAAGATAAAAATAGAAACATCAATGTTCTTTCGATATGCTAGCAACTAACAGTTGAAAATTGTATTTAAGTAAAATACCATTGACAATAGCATCAAAAAAACCCTCATGAAATACTTAGGTGTAAATCCGACAAAAGATGTTCCAGACCAGAACGCTGAAAACTATAAAACCTACCGAGAAAATTTAAATTACAAATAGAGATATATGCTGTCCGTCCACAGACCAGAAGACTC
The DNA here is from genome assembly GCF_023065955.2 of Ursus arctos. Classification (NCBI taxonomy): domain Eukaryota; kingdom Metazoa; phylum Chordata; class Mammalia; order Carnivora; family Ursidae; genus Ursus; species Ursus arctos. The sequence continues at coordinate 90,447,207 of NC_079873.1, read as the reverse complement.
AGTTTTGTCATTTTCTCCATTTTCTCCAAGTTGATATATAGATCCATATATATTCAAATTCATATGGAAATACAAAGGTTCTAGAATAGCTAAAAGAACTTGCAAAAAACAGTACAAAGTTGGAGGAGTAAGAATATTTATTTTCAGGGGCACCTGGGTGGCTCAGTGGGTTAAGTGTTTGCCTTTGGTTTGGGTCATGATCCCAGGGTTCTGAGATCCAGCCCTGTGTCTGGCACTCTGCTCAGCAGGGAGCCTGCTTCTCCCTCTCCCTCTGCCTCCCATTCCACCTGCTTGGACTCTCTCTCTCTGCCAGATAAATAAAATCTTAAAAAAAAAAATCTGTTTTCAGAACTCATTATAAATCTATAGTAATCAAAACCATATGGTATCAGTATCTTTACAGTGGTTTATTTTTAGAAACATGTACATCAATGGAACAGAACAGAGAGTTCAGAAATAAGCCCACACGTATATGGACAGCTGATTTTTAACAATCCATCAAATGCAATTCAGTGGAGAAAGGATAGTGTTTTCCACAAACTGTGTCAGAACAATTAGATATCCGTATGCAAAAATATGAACGTGGGTCCATGTCTCTTATTATATATGAAAATCAACTTAAAATGTATCATAGACCTAAACGTAAAAATCTACATACATAAAACTCCTAGAAGAAAATAGTGGAGAAATTGTGTCCTTGGATTCGGCAAAGATTTCTCAGACATGACACCAAAAGTACACTCCATAAAAACAAAAAATTGATAACATGGACTTCATCAGAATTAGAAAATTCTGCTCTTTGGGGCGCCTGGGTGGCACAGCGGTTGAGCGTCTGCCTTCGGCTCAGGGCGTGATCCCGGTGTTCTGGGATCGAGCCCCACATCAGGCTCTTCCGCTATGAGCCTGCTTCTTCCTCTCCCACTCCCCCAGCTTGTGTTCCCTCTCTCACTGGCTGTCTCTCTGTCGAATGGATAAATAAAAATCTTAAAAAAAAAATTCTGCTCTTTGAAAGACACTGTTAAAAGAATGTAAAGTCAAGTCACTGGGTGAAAATGTTTGCATTACAAACGATAAAGCCTTGCATGGAGAATACCTAAAGAACTCTAGAAACCGAATCACAAGAAAACAACCCAATTTAGACATGGGCAAAATTTGAACAGACAGTTCACCAAAGAAAACATATGAATGGCAAATAGGCACATGAAAAGGTATTTATCATTAGCAATCAAAGAAATGAAAATTAAAAACACAGTAAGATACCGCTATATATCTATTCAAAGGGATAAAATGAGAATGAGTGACCATACCAAATGCTGGCAAGAATGTGGAAGAACAGGAATGCTCATAGACTGCTTGTGGGAATGTAAAATGGTATAACCACTTTGGCAACCGGTTTGGCAGCTTCTTAAAAAGTTAAACATACACATACTATATGATACACCTATTCAACATCTAAATAATTATTTAAAGAAAAATCAGGGGCACGGGTAAGCGTGTGCCTTCGGCCCCGCTCGTGATCCCAGGATCCTGGGATCGAGCTCCGCGTCAGGTTCTCTGAACCTGCTTCTCCCTCTCCCTCTGCCTGCCGTTCCTCCTGCTTGTGCTGTCTCTCTCAATCTCTGGCAAATAAATAAATAAAATCTTTAAAAAAAAAGAAAAATCAAAGTATATGTCCATACAAAGACTTGTATGCAAGTGTTCAAAACATCTTAGTTTGTAAAATCGCCCCAACCAGGAAACATCCCAAACAGCCATTAACAACAAAAAGATAAATTGTGAAATATGTATACAATAGAGTGCTACTCGGCACTAAAAAGAAATGAACTTTTGATACATGCAAAGAAATTTTTTAAAGAGATCTTATTCACTTATTTGAGAGAGAGAGTGAGCATGCATGTGCACGTGGTGGGGGGAGGGGAAGAAGGAGAGGGAGAAGCTGACTCTGTGCTTAGCAGGGAGCGCAATGTGGGGCTCGATCCCAGGACCCCAGGATCATGACCTGAGCTGAAGGCGGATGCTTAACCGACTGAGCCACCCAGGGGCCCCACAATAAAAATTTGGATGAATCTCAAAATAATCATACTGAGTGAAATGAACTACACAAAAAAGGGTTCAGACTACATGATTCTGTGTATACGTAAAGTGTTCGAATTATGCAAATGAACCTATAGTGACAGAGAGCAGAGAGGTGATTGCCTGGGAATGTGGAAGGTGGGGACTGAGCATGGGGAAAGGATTACCATGGGGCACAGGGAACTTTTTTGGGGTGGTAGATTTGTTCACTATGTTGATTGTGATGATGATTTTGTATATATATGCATGTGTCAAAACTCATTAAATTGTAAAATTTAAATGCATTCAGTTTACTGAATGTCAAATTATATCCTAATAAAGTTGCTAAAAAATTAAATATCAGCTTATGATATTTTTTCCTGAAAAGCTTTCATAGTGAATGTCATATAACTGTCTTGCTGGCATTTCTATGTTAATTTGGAGCCAAATGACAGGCTTCCCCTGAATGAACACATTGTACTTTCCCTGAATTTTACTGGTTATCATTTCATCTTTAAAAAATACCCTTTTTTATTCATATATTTTATTTATTATTATTATTTTAAATGATTTTTTATTATATTATGTTAGTCACCATACAGTACATCCCCGGTTTCCGATGTAAGGCTCGATGATTCATTAGTTGCGTATAACCCCCAGTGCACCATGCAATACGTGCCCTCCTTACTACCCATCACCGGTCTATCCCATTCCCCCACACCCTCCCCTCTGAGGCCCTCAGTTTGTTTCTCATAGTCCATAGTCTCTCATGTTTCATTCCCCCTTCTGATTACCCCCCCTTTCTTTATCCCTTTCTTCCCCTACTGATCATCCTAGTTCTTATGTTCCATAGATGAGAGAAATCATATGATAGTTGTCTTTCTCTGCTTGACTTATTTCACTTAGCATTATCTCCTCCAGTGCCGTCCATGTTGCAGCAAATGTTGAGAATTCGTTCTTTCAAAAAAACCCTTTTTTTAATTTAAATTCAACTTAGTTAACATATAGTGTATTATTAGTTTCAGGGGTAGAATTTAGTGATTCATCAGTTGCATATAACACCCAGTGCTCATTATCTCAAGTGCCCTCCTTAATGCCCATCACCCAGTTACCCTATTCCCTCACCCACCTCCCTCCAGCAACCCTCAGTTTGTTCCCGATAGTTAAGAGTCTCTTATGGTTTGCCTCCCTCTCTGTTTTTATCTTATTTTATTAAAAAAAAAAAAAGCCCCAAAACTGAGAACAGATTGGCCTAGCAAGTTTTCTGAAAAGCTGAAATAGTTTGACGGCAAGGAAACTGTTAACAGAGAGAAATTATTTTATGTAGCTGGCAAAAGAAGTCAGATATTGTCTCAAAAACTAATGGAGAGATATACCATGTTCATTGGTTGGAAGACTCAATATTGTCATGATATCAATTCTCCCAAATAATATAAGGTAGTTAGCAAGGAGAGAGGCCACCCACGAGGCACTCAGTGAATTGTTACTCTTGCTACCACTTGAAAATCAAAAAGTTCTATAAAACAGAAATCATTATATACTTCTGGCAGTAACCAATTAAAAGGTGAGACAGTCTCTTGAAATCGGAAGTACACTGGACTGGAAAACAGGAGACCTACTTGGGTTCCAACAGGCCGGCATTTAGTGTGATATTAAACAAGACATTTCCCTTCTCTGGGCTTGAGTTCCCCATGCAGGAAATAAGGATGTTAATAGATGCTCACTCCTGTCTTACTTCTAATACTTATTATCTAAGTCACAGAGAGTTTAACATTCGATTTATTATCATAATAATTTAAGATTTTTTAATCTTTCCTCACTAGTGCAAGCAACATCGAAGAGCAGAGTATAATGCTTCAAAAAATGCTGGCAAGAGTGAGCTTTGTGTCTGAATCATTTCAGATAATTGCCTTAATTGTCAATTGGCATTACAGAGCTATCCACAGCGTGTTAGTCATAAAAAAAAAAATCAAATAAATTCCCCCAAATTTTGCACTTTCCCAAACAAATGATTAAGAGTAATCCAAGTACTAGTTTTTAATGGTCTGATTAGATTTTCAAGGCTTTCATAGGGCAGACTGCACAAGACCTTTAAAGTAGCATTTAAAAAAAAGGTATGTGCAGTTTTATTCTTATGCTAAATATTTGGACTCTTTTTCGAGGACACATACAGCTTTATATGCAACCAAGTAAATAGCCAAATTGTCGGTTTATGGGCCTTACCGACAATGTTATTTGTATTTCCCTAACAAAGGTTTCTTTAGCACATTCGGGTGTTGTAGTCTAAAATCATTCATCTTTTTCTTTGAATATGTCTATATTTTTTCAAAAGAACAAAAAGTTCCCACCAATAGTGTCCGAAGATTTCTTTTTCTCCACACCCTCACCAACACTTGTTATTTTTTTTCCTTCTGATTTTACCCATTCTGACAGGTATAAAGTCACTATCTCCTCGCGGTTTTGGTTTGCATTTCCCTGATGATGAGAGATGTTGAGAATCTTTCCCTGTGTCTGTTGCCTATCTGTATCTTTTCTTTGGAAAAATGTCTATTCAGTTCCTCTGCCCATGTTTTAATTGGATTGTTTGGTTTTTTTGGTGTTGAGTTGTGTAATATATAATTTTGGATATTAACCCCTTATCAGATATATCATTTGTAAATATCTTCTCCCATTCTGTAGGTTGCCTTTTACTTTGTTGATGGTTCCCTTCACTGTGTGAAAGCTTTTGATTTTGGTGTAGTCCCAATAGCTTATTTTTGCTTTTGTTTCCCTTGCTCTGGAGATGTGTCTAGCAAGAAGTTGCTGCGGCCCAGGTCAGAGAGGTTGCTGCCTGTGTTCTCTTCCAGAATTTTGATGGATTCCTATCTCACATTTAGGTCTTTCATTCTTTTGATTTCATTTTTGTGTATGGTGTTAGAAAGTGGATCAGTTTCATCCTTTTGCATGTAGCTGGCCAGTTTTCCCAGCACCGTTTATTGAAGAGACTGTTTTTTCCCCGTTGTATATTCTTGCCTCCTTTGTGGAAGGTTAATTGACCATATAAGTGTGGGTTTATTTCTGGCCTCTCTATTCTGTTCCATTGATCAATGTGTCCATTTTCTTCTGACCAATACCGTACTGTTTTGATTACTACGGCTTTGTAGTAGGTCTTGAAATATGGAATTATGAAACCTCCATTTTTGTTCTTCTTTCTCCAGATGGCTTTGGTTATTCAGGGTTTTGTTGTTGCTGGTGGTTCCACACAAATTTTAGTTCGACTTGTTCTAGTTCTGTGAAAAATGCTGTTGGTATCTTTATGGGGATTGTGTTGAATCTATAGATTGCTTTGGGTATTATGGGCATTTTAACAATATTTGTTCTTCCAATCCATGAGCATGGAATGTAAATCGGTATAGCCACGTGGGAAACAGTATGAAGGTTCCTCAAAAAATTAAAAATAGAAACACCACAGCATCCAATAATTCCACTAATGGGTGTTTATTCAAAGAAAATGAAAACACTAATTTGAAAAGATATATGCATCCCTGTGTTTATTGCAGCGTTATTTACAAGAGCCAAGATATGGAAGCAGCCTAAGAGTCCTTTTTTGTTGTTGTTGTTGTTTAAAGATTTTATTTATTTATTCGACAGAGACAGAGACAGCCAGCAAGAGAGGGAACAAAGCAGGGGAGTGGGAGAGGAAGAAGCAGGCTCCCAGTGGAGGAGCCTGATGTGGGGCTCGATCCCATAACGCCAGGATCACGCCCTGAGCTGAAGGCAGGCGCTTAACCACTGTGCCACCCAGGCGCCCCCCTAAGAGTCCTTAATAGAAGAATGGAGGGGCACCTGGGTGTCTCGGTCAGTTGAGCAGCCAAGACTCTTGGTTTCGGCTTAGGTGGTGATCTCAGGTTTGAGATCAAGCTCCACAGTCAGCTCTGTGCTCAGCAGGGAGTCTCCCCCTCCCTCTGCCCCTCCCTCTGCTCACATGTTCTCTCTCTCTCTCAAATAAATAAATAAATCTTTAAAAAAAAGAATGGATAAGGAAGATTGAGATCTATCTCTATATCTCTCTATATAGATATATAGATAGCTATGTCTTTATCTAGCTCTCTATATAATGGAATTTTATGCAGCCATAAAAAAGGATGAGACTGTGTCATTTGCAACAACATAGATGGGCCAAGAGGGTATTATTCTAAGTGGCATAAGTCAGACTGAGAAAGACAAATACCATATGATTCCACTCACATGTGGAATCTAAAAAACAAAACAAATGAATAAACAAACGAAACCCAGAATCAGATCTGTAAAAACAGAGAACAAACTGATGATTGCCAGAGGAAAGGGGATTGGGGGTTGGGCAAAATGGGGAAAGGGGGAGTGGGAGATGCAGGCTTCCAGGTACGGAATGAATAGTCGTGGGAATAAAAGGCACAGCATAGGGACTATAGTCAATGGTATTGTGCTAGCGTTGCATGGTGACTGGTGGGAGCTACACTTGGGGTGAGCAGAGCATAATGTATAGAGAAGTTGAATCACTCTTTTGTGTACCCGAAACTTACGGAACACTGTGTGTCAACTCTATTCAAATGAAAAAGAATTTAAAAAAAGAACAGGAAGTGCTGTCGCATGCATTCTTCTATATAGAACAGGGACCTCGGAATTGTTGATGTGCTACAGCATTGTCCTTTTTGTAAAATTTAGAATGAGCCTCTTTTCTCATTCACTCATATCAGTTAATTTGTTCCATTCAGCTACTTACATCCAGTGGTAACATTTTGTTTATACTTAGCTTGCTAAATGACTGCTAAGTTATTTAATAGTCATAGACACCTATAGATAGAGAGATTGTTCTGTTTATATTCAGAGAGGTCAAAACTTTTAGGACAGTTAAATTTTCAAGAAATATGAAATACGAAGTGTGTTGCTTCATTTGCATGTTTTTAGTGAATTTGTACATGTCATTAAAATTGACAGCGTTGTACGTATCTAGGTCTCCTCAGCGTTTTTCTGTGAGTAACAAACTTCATTTTATATATATATATATTTTTTTCTTCCTCATCTTTACAATTTTTATAGAGGCAAATTTAAACTATCGGCCAGTGTTGTTTCTGCATTCCAATTTGATAATGAGCCTTAACATTAGAGCAGTTCATTCCATTAAAAGAGTAAAAATACCTACTTCCAAAGCAAATGGCTCATAAAGTAATCTGAGTGATGGAGAAAGAACAGCTCCCAGGCCGAAATGAAAATATCTTTCATCACAGATGAAGTAGAATCATAGAAGTCCCCCATCTGTAGCTGCTTTTGACAGTTTTCTTAAATAAAAGTCCCCTTGGGTCCCTTGCAGTATGTTTGACCACTAAGGTTTTAGAGCCTGAAACATGATTAAATTTACAATTGGGGCAGTTACAAAGAGAGCCCTACATTTTCTTCAGATCGGAGGGAGGTCGGCATTCTAGCACGCCTACTCCATTGGTTACCCTCAGACTAATACATTTCTTTATAATATTACCTTACAAACATTTAGATAGCTTGCCTTCAAATAAAAAACTTTTCTAAAATACACAGTATACAATTTGTTTTGTGAGATCAAGGTGGTTGGTTCAGGGGACCCTAACAAATAATAAAGCAGTCTAGCATGAAGTAAGGAGCCAGACTTCAGTGTGAATACCAGCTTCCTTGCACAATTACTATGCACTATTGCAAAAATCCTCTCACGTTTCTGATCAGAGTTGCTGTGAGGGTTGAGCGCAAAAATATGAGAAAGACCCTTTTCCACCATAAAACATTATGCAAATATGAAGTGTTTTCTCCAAATAGCCACCCAAAGGAATGTTCCCGACAAGTTGTCTCTATACCAATTGGTTGTCCAAACCACATCTGTATTTCCACCTCTCAATTTCCTCCCTTCTCCACCTCTTCAAGCATGTTTTATTTTTTTAAAAAGATTTTATGTATTTATTTGAGAGAGAGAGAGAAAGAGAAGCGGACTTCCAACTGAGCAGAGAGCCTGACGTGGGACTCGATCCGAAGACCCTGAGACCATGACCTGAGCTGTAGACAGACACTTAACCGACTGAGCCACTCAGATGCCCCTCCCAGCAGGTTTTAAAATGACAAGTTCTGAGCTGTCATATCACATCCAAGGAAAGGGGGTCAAAAGCCCTTAGACTGTTCTCTGAGGAGAGCTGCCCAAGTGTTGCTTTGGCTAAAATAGTCCGGAAAATGTTGACTATCACTACGAAAAATAGCAGGATTAACCGCCCCCCCCCCAAGTAATTTGTTTATCCAGAGGTGTCTGCACCTGGGCTGTTTTTGTAGTTCTGGGCTGTGTATAAGACAGGAATAATAGGGCTGGAGAAGATGCAGAGAAAAGCAACTCAAAAAATGAAAGGGTTTATAGAAAGCAAAGCGGGGGTGGGGATAGGTTACACATAAAATGATAAGTTTTCTTCATGAAACTGGCTAAGGGAAGTCTCATCCGAGAGCTATGTGGCTGGCGATCTTTGTGACTGGCACCTGGCCAGAGCATGCATGCTGAAGTTTCACCCTCAAGTGGCCTCAGCCTTGGGGCTGAAGTTTCGTTCTTCCATTTTTCTCTATGCTGTTCAGCTGAAAACGTCCTTAATCCAACAAAACCTCCCTTAGCAGGAGTTTCTCATTACAGGATGTTCGCACTGGTAAGGGGCAGGTAAGCCGTCTCATTGAATGAGCTGGAGAGCTCATTACGGCTCATCATGGTTCTCGTTTGATTCCCCCTCCAGGACAGTTGACTGACTTTGCAGGCTCCATGTGTTTCAACCAAGTTTTGAACGTCAGAAACCCCTGGGCAACGGTGGCGCTATGAATCATTTAGCACTTAATTTATCTATTGTGTAAAATCAGAATGTCATATGTGTGTTTCTTTAATACAGAACATGATTGAACAATGAAAATGCATTGGTAAATAGGAAACTGCTCTTGGTTTTACATTAATTTACATTTCTCGAACAGAAAGGCATCCGTCGTTGAACATGCTCAGAGGCCAAGGTTGGCTTTTGTTGGTTGCCAAGAGGCAGAGGCAAATAACCGCTTACGTAAGCATCTCCATTAGGCAAGGCCGACCCGCGTTGTTTACAATCCTGCTTCTGCAGCTCTTTACTTACAACATGTAGCTTAGTTAGCTCCTTTTCACACTAACCTTGTCATCATACAAATCGCTGCCTATATACAATAGAAAGAAAAAAACGAAATCTTAGCCATTCTTCAAAGATGAATGCTTCCATTCAACTCTCCCCACCCCGTCTAAATATTTTCTCTTTATTATTTGCAACACTTAAAACCAGTGACCCCCTCCCCCTGCTTATTTCCCTAAATCAGACAGAGTTGCTGCTGCTAGTCAAGTCCATGCCTTCGTGTGATTTAGGAAAAGACACCCTCAGGACACAGACCCAGCCCATGAAGAACAGAGCTGGGGGGAGGGTTGGATATCAACCCCATTTCCCATTTCGTTCTCTCCTGCAGGTGCCCCGGTGCTGTGAATAACATAGCAGCTGCGACACCAGTGAAGCTACACGAGTTGCATTTTTGTGCCAGTGCTAATGAACCGATAATGGCTGTCGAAACAACAACAACAACAACAACAAACCATGGTGTTAAGAAGGATTTTGAGGTTATTTTCAGACTCAACAGATAAAATGTCTCCTAAGCAGCGATGATTTGTCGGGGTTGGGATAGCGGCGTAGGTGTGACAGAAATTTGCCCCGTAAGGACTAGAGGCTTCCAGTCTGTCCTGAAGAGGTCCGAGGCTTGGGATAGGCAGAAGCTGGTGTAAAATGTGGGCCTAGACAAGTTATACAATTTATAGACTATTAGCTGGCAATGCCCTTGTAATAAAGCATCTGTCTGAGCCGGTGTTTCACGAGAACGCTCCTGTACAGAACTATCTCTTGCTTAAAGAAATGAATGGCTCCTTGGTGTCTTTTCGTTGTTTCTTTTATATTTTAAAGATTTTATTTAAAAATCATCTCGACACCCCATGTGGGGCTCAAACTTACAACCCCAGATCAAGAGTCACGTGCTCTACTGACTGAGCCAGCCAGGCGCCCCTCATTTTACTGTTTACTGAAAACTTACTTTTATCATCTTTAGCCATAATTCAAAGAAGGAAGCTTCAATCTCTTCCTCATTAAGTCTTAAAAGGGATCGTGTTGTTTCTGGCCTTGTCCCCTTACTGATCTACCCTCTACATGACAGCTGGAATGACCCTTGTACAAAGCCACCCTTTTGCTTAAAAATCTCCAGCGGCTAACACTCGTAGTAAAAGACGAAGTCCTAGGCACCTGGGTGGCTCAGTTGGTTAAGCATCCAACTCCTGGTTTTGGCTCAGGTTGTGATCTCAGGGTTGTGAGATTGAGCCCCATGTCCTGTTCCATGCTGGGCATGGAGCTTGCTTAAGATTCTCCCTCTCCCTCTGCCCCTCCCCCAAACTATCTCTCTCTCATTCTCTTCCCCCTCCTTAGAAAAAAAGAAAAAAGACAAAGTCCTGACCTTATTCTGTTAGGTCTCATAGGAAGGCTCTGCATCTCCCTGCCCATGACATTCTCTCCTGCTAGTTCCACTGAGCTTCAGTCACATTGACCTTGCTTTTCCCAGACAGAACTAGGCTTTGCATAGATGTTCCCGTTGCTGGAATACATGATACCAGACGTAAGCATGACTTTCTTCCTTGTCTATTTAAGGTCCGGCTCAAACGGCACTTTCTCACTGAGGCATTGTCTGAGTTTCTCCCGTCCTCATCTTCTTATCTTCCTTTCCTTAAAAAAGATTTCATTTATTTATTTGAGAGACAGAGAAGAGTGCACAAGCAGGGGGGAGGGGCGGAGGGAGAAGCAGACTCCCTGCTGAGCAGGGAGCCCAATGGGGGCTTGATCCTGGGACCCCAGGATCATGACCTGAGCTGAAGGCAGACGCTTAACCAACTGAGCCACCCAGGTGCCCCCCATCTTCCTTCCTTGCTGAATTTTTCTCCGTAGCGCTAACCATCGAGTGACATGCTATATGTTTTCCTCATTTCCTTAGATTCCGTGTGTATCCCTTTCCCCAACTGAAATGTCAACTCCATGAATATGGGGGCTTTTCTCTTGAACAGTGCAGGGCACATACTTGGTGCTCGGGATTTATTTTTGGAATGAATTAAAACTCCTCTCTCTGCAGCTACTCCCCCAACTTTTGAACTTTTACTTTTCTGTGGAATCCTTCCAGTGCCTCATGAAATATTTCTTCCCCATGTCCTATCCTTCTAAGTTTTCCTAAGTGGCAATCTCTTACTTTCATTCATGTACAATTTTCCAGCCACTCTTGCAGACCTCCCAAGGGCATGAAGTCCTTTTCTTATCAGACCCAATTCATTGACAAGATTCCTTTTTCTCCTCATTCCGTCCCTCAAAGTAGTCTCTCCATACATCTTGCATCCCAGGCCTATAATGGGGCTGATTGTCACTTTGTAAAACCTCAGCAGATTTAAAACACAAATTTACATTAACAATAGTACTCTTGCGTCAACAGATGGGTGCATGCTACAATTAGGCTTGTCCGACATATCACCCCTTCTCATAATAAAAGGATGTCCAGTTAAACATGGCAGACAGCATACTTCTAAAAATTATTTTTTGTTTATCTGAAATTCTAATTTAATGGGGCATTCTGTATTTTATCTGGCAACTCGACTATGATGGACATAAGTATTGTTGAAAGGGCATTTTTAACTGGATTATTTTCTAGAAAAACAGTATCTAAGAGGGAATGTTAGCAAACTCTACAATGTATAAAAAAATGAGATACACGTAGACGACTTCACTATCCTCAAGAATACCAGAAATGCGGGAGTACTCTGTTGAAATTTAAGGTAGTGGTTTTGAAATTTTTAAGAAATTGAAAAGCTTTATCTAGTAATAAATTTATATTACTCCCAGGAAGAGATCTAGCCAGAAAATTTCTGAAAGAGATGTCTGAGAAGTTTTAGATATGTTCATGTACAGTAGTGGAAATCAAATAAAAATGATAAAACACCTACTATATTCTGGGGATTCATGATCCAGAGTTGAAGACACTGTCCCTGCACTCAGTCTACTAGTAATACAGATATAATTCAACATGACAATATAGTATTAGAAGAAAAATAGAAATAAATAATAAAGTACAATTGTGGTGGAGGGGGAGTCATGGTTAATTATCTAAAGTCGGGGAAGATGGGGAGCGCCTGGTTAGCTCAGTTGGTGGACTGTGCAACTCGTGGTCTCAGAATTGTAGGTTCAAGCCCACATGGGGTGTAGAGATTACTTAAAAAATAAAATCTTTTTTTAAAATTTTTTTATTTTTTTTAAAGATTTTATTTATTTATTCGACAGAGATAGAGACAGCCAGCGAGAGAGGGAACACAAGCAGGGGGAGTGGGAGAGGAAGAAGCAGGCTCGATCCCATAACGCCAGGATCACGCCCTGAGCCGAAGGCAGACGCTTAACCGCTGTGCCACCCAGGCGCCCCAAAAAATAAAATCTTTAGGGGCGCCGGCGTGGCTCAGTCTGTTGGGCATCTGCCTTCAGCTCAGGTCATGATCCCAGGGTTCTGGGATCAAGCCCCGTGTCAGACTTCCTGCTCAGCGGGGGGCCTGCTTCTCCCTCTCCCTCTGCTGCTCCCCCAGCTTGTGTTCTCTTTCTCTGTCAAATAAATACATAATCTTAAAAAAATTCTTTAAAAAAATAAAGTGGGGGATGATGAGAATAAGGGAAGAGTTCTCTAATAGATGGTTCTCTAGTACCTGTTCAGGTATAGTTTCTATACAGTAAAACCCATTTAAATACAATTTGATGAGTTTTTATTTCTTTTGTAGATTTATTGAGATATAATTCACATACATTAAATTTCAGCAATTTTAGGTATACAGTCCTATAAATTTTGACAAACCTACTCATGGAAGCACCCCCACAATCAAGATCTAGAGTACTTGAAAGTTGCTAAGAGAGTACATCTTCACAGTTCTCACCAGGCAGAAAAAGGTGACCGTGTGGAATGATGGATTATCAACTAACGTCACTGTGGTCATCATTTCGCTGTCTACGTGTATCAAATTGTCACATTGTGCACCTTCAATATAGACAATATTTTATGTTAATTATATTTCAATAAAGCTAGAAAAAAATGTCTAAAATAAAGAGTATTTTCTCTACCCCAAAGAGTTCCCTCATGCCCTTTTGTATTCTCTACTGTTGCCAAAAGAAATTACCACAAACTTAGTGGTTAAAACAACACCTGCTTATTTTCTCACACTTCTGTGTCAGAAGTCCAGGATGGTGTGGGGGGTTCTTTGCTCGGGGTCTCACAAGGCTGATAGCAAAGTGTTGTCCAGGTTAAGTTCCTTTTTGGTCTGAGTAAAAACATCTGCTTTTGAGCACATTCAGGAGGTTGGCATCATTCCTTCCCACGTGGCTCTAGGACTGAGGTCCTTGTTTCTTTGGTATTTGACTCCCTCCGTATTCAAGGCAGCCACAGAGAGTTGAATCCTTGCTGTGTTTTGAATCTCTCTTCCTCTTCTGCTTTTAAGAGCTCATGTGATCACATTAGGGCTACCTAGATAATCCAGATTTATCTTGTAATTTTAAGGTTAACTGATTAGTAACCTTAATTACATCTGCAAAGTCCTTTTAGCCATGGAACAGGACACATTCATTGGGCGTCAAACCAGGGTTTGAAGGTCATGGGGGTCAAAATTCGGTTTCTCGCAGCTTCTGTATCAACCCCTTAGTTCCATCCCAGCTTTTGGCAACGTGTGATACGATTTCTGTCCGTATTGTCTTGTTGTTTTCAAAATGTCATATAAATAGAATCATACAGTATGTACCGTAGTCTTTTGAGTGTGGCTTTTTCTTACTCAGCATAAGACCCTTGAGATCTAGCCACAGTGCTGCACGGATAAACAGTTCCTTTTTATTGCTGGTTCGTATTTCCTTGTATGGATGTATCAATTTGTTCCATCTGTGGTCCAGGCACAAATGCAGTCCAAGAATATGAGGAGTGGTTACATTTGGTTTAGGGGAATAGGGAGGAAACAGAGGCTAGGACCCTCTCAGTGATCTCAGATTGCAAGTAGATTCACACATTCAGGGGATGACCTGATCCTAGGAGACAGTCTAAAATAAAGAAGAAATTTTACAAATAAGATAAGAGAAGTTCCAAGAGTTTACTAATTGGCCCAAATCACACAGCTGGCCAGTGCCTTAGGCTAGACTTAAACTTATGTCTGTCTGACGATAATTCAATTAGTGATTCCCAACTATTTTTTGATATGATAAAAGCTATGGACCTATTCCCAGAAAAATAAACTTATGCGAATGAGTACAAGCCCCAGTTTAGGAACGCCCTGCACCGGAGTACTATGTCTAGCTCTGTGGGTACTTTGGATTGATGATTTCTCCCCAAACGCAGGACTAGATCTTCTTCAGACTCCTTATGGTTCTAAAGAGGGGGAGGTCGGGGAATGTCATTTGCTAATGAAGGCATCTCCTGAACTCAGTGGGATGTTTTGATGGGTTAGCAGTGGTTGCTAAACTTTTTCTTAAGGGGCCAGAAAATAGATATTTTAGGCTTGCTTGTATATGGTCTCCATGAGAACTACTCATCTCTGCAGTTGTAGACCATATGTAAGTGAGTGAATGAGCCTGGCTGAGTAGCAATAAAACTTTATTTATAAAACTTGGTTATGAGCCGGGGCGCCTGGGTGGCTCAGTCCATTAAGCATTTGCCTTCTGCTCAGGTCATGATCTTGGGCTCCTGGGATTCAGCCCTGCATCGGCCTCCCTGATCAGTGGGGAACCTGCTTCTCTCTCTCCTTTTGCCCTGCCCCCCCACCCCCGCTAGTGCTCTATGTCTCTCTCTCAAATAAAGAAATAAAATATAAAAAAAGAAAAAAAAACCAAAAAACTTGGTGGTGGGCCTTCAGGCCATAGTTTGCTGACCCCCAGATTAGAGAGCGCCCACACTCTGTGGTAAATATAAAGCTATAGAATCTAAGTATGTACTTGTACCCTCTTACACATCTATCTCTAATCCCCTGAGGCCAATCATAATCATTCCCAGTGATAAGATTTTTTGCACAGAGCATTACTCCAGTGGCATAGGCGGAGCAGGAAGACCTTGTTTCCAATTCTGTCATTTACTGCCTTGCGTGACCTTGATCCTGTTTAACTGAGCGCGAGTTAGCAAGATGGAATCTAACCGCAGTAAAATGACTGTTAATAATGGTGCCCTGGCACGGTTGCCGAGAAGCACACGGTGTGTATTCAGGAAGGCCTGATCACCTGAACTGCTCCATGCATTCCACCTCCCTGTCCCCATTCCTGTCTTCTGACCATCCCATCCTAACCTAGGGCCCCATCTTCAACTTGAACGGTGTGGACTGTCAACAGTCAGACTCGGCTGGCCGGGCACAGCCGAGGTTTGATAAGGCACCAACCTCAAGAAGCTTCCAGGGAAATAAGCCATCCAAAGTGAAAAGGGAGCCACGTAACTGGATTGCAGGGCAATCGCGCCTGTGTCGGGGGCGCTTGTGCTAGAGTCTAAGCCCAGCACGGCGTCTGCCGCAGACAGCATCTGGCCCAGCCCCCAGAGCTCATGCCCGGATCCCACCGCAGAGGATCTCTAATAAAAGAACAAATGAAAATGAAAAGAACTTTATCGTAGCGTGTCAGCAACCTCTGTGCCGACAGTTTTGGCAGCACCCGAGGTGATCGCACCCCTGGCTTCTGCAGCATCGGAAGACGGCATCGTTTTTACCGGGCGCTGACCTCGTGTGCGCGCACACCGCCGGCCACCGGTCACACCCTTGGCAGCACCAGGAGGAGTCTTGCTTTTGAGGGCCATTGGCCACGAGAGCGTATTTACCCAAGGTAGAAGAAAAGAAGAGAATGGGGGCTATGTGGTGACCGTGAGTACCAGATCCCAGAAGCCTTGCGAGATGTCTTTCTGGTTTCCCAGAGCGCCACTTTTTTTTTTTCTTTCCTGGAGGGGGAAGGGCAGGTGAGAGGACATACAGGAATGCGTGGGTATGGAATGGGGAGCGAAGTTCCTGGAGAGTGCATGGGATTGGAGCCAGAAAACCACTGACTCGTGATTTTCCCTTTTCTGCGAAGCTAGTGTGATCATGGAAACCCAGGTGCAGAGCAGTAGTAATATTTACTCTCCCTGAAGAGTCTGTACTTCATAACCCTCTGACCTTGGGATGCGGATTTTTCTCCCAGAGTATCTTTCCTGGTGTGGCTTTCCTCCCTGAAGACTCCTCTTCATGTCTTTTGTTTATCCAAAGGTTCACTGTCCAATTTTCTTCTAAGGTGTAGTATCTTGGATTCAGGCACGGACTATGCTATAAAGCTAGTCGCTCTCAAACTTGCTCAAGTATCGGGAGCGCTTGGGAGTCATGGAGCTCTCTGCAGGACTTGGACAAATGGCATTTTTTTCTTTTGATTCCGTCACTTAAAGAGAAAAATAAACTAATAGCAGTATCCCAGCACTGACCATCTGGGGGCACTTTCTACGTACCAGGCACTCTGCTAATTCCTTTACAGGCATGGCCTTACCTCTCTCTAAAACCCTATTTCATGTGTGCTATGTGAAGACGGAGGCTAGGAGACATTCAGAGACTTGACCAGGGTCACATAACCAGGAAGAGACAGAAACCAAATTGGCCTCCTGGATTTCAAAGTTTGTGTCTACTGCCTCCTCCTATGAATCATCTTGCTAATAGAAAACACGAGGATATGACAAGTGGACAGTATAAAATATATCCTCTAGTCCTCTAGAGGATTTGGATTGGAGCTCACCGATGAGCTGATGAATACAAATGTTTGGCTGAGTATTCTATTAATACTCCTTTGCACACCATAGCAACAGTCGCCTTGTCCCCTCGGGCTTGTTTACAGTAATTAGCTGTACTTCCTTATCTCTCTGAGGTTAATTTAAAAGCATCAGTTGACACCAAATGATGTATTGTTTGCCATTAGCAGCTAATAGGAGAAAGAAAAGAGAATTGGTGTTCTGAAGGGTGCACTTTGGATTACTTCAAGAAACTGTTCTTTGAATAGCAAACTTATTTTAATCATTCTTTTTCAAATCCCTTCACAAAACTTGAGATCTTCACAGTTTTAAAGAGCAGAGTGTTGGAGATGTTAACTAGAAGGGTGTCTGAGACTTTTCTTTTAACACAGTTTCCTTGGCCAAAATGCCAGGACTACTCAAGTAATAGAATATTCCCCCTTTTTTGGTCATTGTTTCTCATCACCATTCCTCAGAGGATGAAGATTTTCTCCTAACCGATGTTAGTACCTCTCCTCAGAATTGACCTTCTGCCTCACCATGAAGGACGCATGGACGGCCACGCTGTGAAAAACCTCAGGTTCCAAACCATACCCAGGGAAACAATGATAGTTGTCTCGATACGTCCAGAGCCAAACCTAAGTTTGTCTTCTTAGTTTCTTCCTTTCTCCCTCCCTTCCTCCCTCCTTCTCTTTCTTTCTTTCTTTCTTTTTTTCTTTCTTTCTTTCTTTCTTTCTTAGAGTGGGGGGAGGGGGAGAGAGGGAGGGAAAGAATCTCAAGCAGGTTCCTCACTGAGCAGGAAGCCCAGTGCAGGGCCCAGTCTCACAGACCCTGAGACCATGACCTGAGCTGAAACCAACAGTTGAACGATTAACCAACTGAGCCACCCAGGTGCCCTCTTATTGTCTTAGTTTCAACCTCCTTCACCCTCAAGCCAACCAGGCAACTATGAGGCCCCTGGTAACTACAGAAAACCAGGTCTTTATGACTGGACTTTGGTCATAAGCCTAAGATTCTAGACCAGTTAGAACATAGCTGCTGTCCTGACAGTCCAGTTGGACTGCTCTCCTCCAAACACCCTGAATAAAACCTTAGCCTGAACGTTTGACCTAGGTCAGGTTACATGAGCTGCTCTTGTGTCGATGGCCCAGTTTTGCCATCTTGCTTTTTCTCCAGCCTGTTCTTGTCACATCAGGCCTTTCTCTTATTGTCTTCTCATGGTTTACACTTGACGCAGAATCCTCTTAAATTCTATGTTGTTTGCACATTTGTATTTTATTGCCCATGAACCAGCAGCCATATTGCTCGCATTTTCTCCAACATACAAAAATTGCTTTATCTTAGGATAAAATGGAGCTTCATAGACCATACAGATGGTTCTTGGGAGGCATGAGTCATCACATCAGTGCATAATGTCCTTGGTGCATAATATCAAAGAAACAAGCTTCTGAGGTCTCGGGCCATTGCATGTGCACCAAAACCCCGAGAAGACAGAAGGGGTGTTATAGGGAATGTCTGGTTTTTTTTCTTAAGATTTTATTTATTTAGGGGCGCCTGGGTGGCACAGCGGTTAAGCGTCTGCCTTCGGCTCAGGGCATGATCCCGGCGATCTGGGATCGAGCCCCACATCAGGCTCCTCTGCTATGAGCCTGCTTCTTCCTCTCCCACTCCCCCTGCATGTGTTCCCTCTCTCGCTGGCTGTCTCTATCTCTGTCAAATAAATAAATTTCCGCCTGCTTGTGATCTCTCTCTAATAAATAAATAAATAAAATCTTAAAACAAAACAAAACCCCCAACACTTAAAAAAAACTCAATAAAAAATAAGTACAACAATTAAGAAAAATTAAAAATCTCAAGGAGTGAATTAAAAATCTTATTTTTCCGTGCAAAGATTCAGATGTGGCAGGGTCATAAAGCATTGGTTTAAATTATTTCAGGGGAACTTAACTTGTCAGAAAAAAAAGTATGTGAAAACACAGGCTAATTGAAATACAAAGTTCTCCCAAGGGAAAAGTTAAATACCAATAGCATCTTATCTGGATGGTTCCAATCTTGTCAAAGTTTCTGCCCAGTGAGAATACCTTTCTTTCATAATGACATGCTACACTGAAGCATCTTTTGTTAAGCTGCAAGTACTTTACCAAAAAGTCTCCTTTAAATAAAATTTCTAAAAGACCATTCAGAAGAAAAAGCAGCTAGACATTTGTGTTTAGCAGTTTTCTTTTTAGATTTTTGAAACTGTGATCAGATGCCCAGGCTTTGTGCCAAATTATGAAGACTGAGCTTCTGTGAATGACAACGTAATCGTAGAAAACCACTCTCTAAAATACATATTTGGCCCCGACCTTTCACCTCTTTGCCAGGTCTATGTTTTTAGCAGTCAATAGCAGTCTTTATTTGAGTTTCTCAAATTTGGGTCTCCTCGAACCCTTTGGTTCAAAATAAACTCATCCTCTTCCCAGCTTTCTCTTCCTCTTGATGGTATTCATCCATGTTTCCCACCTCAAAATCTTGGTGTCATCTTAGACACACACCTTTCTTCCATCACACAGGCATCAATCGAACATCTACGATGAGCCATGTGCACAGTGCTAGGGCTGGGTACCAGCTCTCTGGGGGCTTTATACTCAGATTCTTCTTCTTCTTCTTTTTTTTACACTCAAATTCTAACAGAGTTGTACTATTGCCCGATTTACTTGAAGGCATGTAGAAAACAATAAATTATAATATTGACAATGTTTTTTTTTTTAATGTGTTAGATTCATCTTCTTCTCTACTTTCCACTTCCTAAAACCTGGCTTCTAAAACCTGATGTTTAAGATATTGTAACAGCTTTTCCTTTTCCTCAAGGAGCATCAGTGGTTACGTGTGCTCATTTTAGTGCTGTTATTTGGTCGGCTTGCCGAATTTGCCACGTTTGGGTGTAACTTTACGGTATTTTAGGACCATTATTAGCTTCATCCCATCTTGTGTCAGACTCTGCAGAAGCAGGGATTTGGTTGCAGCTGATGTGGAGGGAATGCTCTTTAGGAAATGCCTGGAAGGGAGTGAGAAAAGCAGGACAGGGAAGGGAAAAGAACTAGGAAAAGATGTGGTCTCAGAGAAGTCCAGCCTTCGTGTGACCCACGAGGTTAGGGCTCTTGAGTATAAAGCACACTGCAGAACTGTCTTCATCTTGGTGAAGAAGTCAGCCCTTTATGCCTCTATCAGTGGTTCAGAAGGGACGGGACACCCCCAACGTGGGACATAACTTCCTGGAAGAGGCAACTCTTGACAAGCAGAGGGCAGTTTTGCAGAGAAAGGGGGCCGACAGTAAGACGTTAGCGGCCAACTCTTCAGCAGCCTCAATGGGACGCCCTGGCGAGAACTGGCAGGGGTGCTAACAGAGCTGTCTCGGTCAGTCGTTTTCAAACTTTAGTATCTGTCAGAGTCACCCCGTGGGCTTATTAGATCAGAGACTGCTGGGCAGAAACTCAGAAACTCAGAGTTTCTGTTTCATTTGGCTTGCCTGATGTGAACCCAAGAATTTGAATTCGTATCAAGTTCCCAGGTAATGCCGGTGCTGCTGGTCTCAGGATCACGCTTTGTGAAGCACTGCTCTATATAGAATAATGTCTCATAATGAACATTCAATCCACCTTGATGAATTTAATTAAATCCTGCATAGGATTGCCAGAGAAAATATAGGATGCTCAGTTAAACTTGAATTTCATATAAATAAATCTTTTATAGTATAAATATAACTATTATATATATTTATATGTAATATAAGTATAATGTAAATACAAAATATATATAAATATGTCCTAAATATTGCATGGGACATACTTATATAAAAATTATTATTTGAAATTCCCATTTAATCTGTTTGCTAAATCTGTTAACATGAATCCTACATTATCGTAAGTGTAAATGTGAAAAAAGTGTTGTGTCGAGATTGGTGTACTCATGCTGAAAATACAAGTAATGAATGCATGCCATCAATAAAATGAAAAGGTAACCTACTGAATGGGAGAAGAGATTTCCAGATGATATATCTGATAAGGGGTTAATATCCAGAATACATAAGGAACTTACACAACTCAACACCCCCAAAAAGCAAAAAATAATCTAATTTAAAAATGGGCAGATGACTTGAATAGACATTTAAAAAAAAGATTTTATTTATCTATTTGACAGAGAGAGAGACAGCCAGCGAGAGAGGGAACACAAGCAGGGGGAGTGGGAGAGGAAGAAGCAGGCTCCCAGTGGAGCAGGGAGCCCGATGCAGGGCTTGATCCCAGGATCCTGGGATCATGCCCTAGGCCGAAGGCAGACACTTAATGACTGAGCCACCCAGGGGCCCCTTGAATAGACACTTTTTATAAAGACATACAGATGACCAAAAGACACACGAACAGATGCTCAACATCACTAATCATCAGAGAAATACGGATCAAGACCACAATGAGCTATCCTCCTACACCTGCCAGAATGGCCAAAATCAAAACAAGAACAAATCACAAGTGCTGGTGAGGGTGTGGAGAAAACGGAAGCCTCGTGCACTGTTGGTGGGAATGTAAATTGGTGCAGCCACTGTGGGAAACAGTATGCAGATTCCTCAAAAAATTAAAAATAGAACTAGCATATGATCCAGTAATTCCTCCACTGGGTATTTGCACAAAGAAAATGAAAACACTAATTTGAAGATACATGTACTTCTATTTTTACTGCAGTATTATTTATAGTAGCCAAGATATGGAAGCAGCCCAAGTGTCCATCGATAGATGAATGATAAAGAAGTGGCACATATATGCAATGGAATATTACTCAGCCATAAAAAAGAATGAGATCCTGCCATTTGCAACAATATGGATGGATATAGATGGTATTATGCTCAGTGAGATAAATCAGATAAAGACAAATACCATACAATTTCACTAATATGTGGAATCTAAAAAAACCAAACCAAAACAAACAAAAAACCAAACAGACTCATAAATACAGAGATCAAACTGGGTGGTTGTTAGGGAAGGTGGGTGGGTGGGTGGATGGATAAAATAGGTAAAGGGGATTAAGAGACACACACTTACAGTTATAAAATAAATAAGTCACAGAGATGAAAAGTATAGCAGAGGCAATATAGTCAATAATATTGTCATGATGTTGTATGGTGACAGATGGTGACTATATTTATCAGCATTGAGTAATATATAGAATTGTTGAATCACTACATGGTATACCAGAAACTAATATAACATTGTCAACTACAAGAATAAAAATTTAAAAATAAAATAAATTAAATAAATTAATGGAAAGTAGAGAATAAAAAATTTGAAATTGGTGAGAAATGACCAGTATGTGATGGGATGACTTCTGTGATAGAAACAATTATGAATGATAAAGCACAAGTTATCGAAGATGTAAGAAGTTCTGTGCTTTTGTGGGGCGCCTGGGTAGCACAGTGGTTAAGTGTCTGCCTTCGGCTCAGGGCGTGATCCCAGCATTCTGGGTTCGAGCCCCACATCAGGCTCCTCCACTAAGCGCCTGCTTCTTCCTCTCCCACTCCCCCTGCTTGTGTTCCCTCTCTCGCTGGCTGTCTCTCTCTCTCAAATAAATAAATAAAATCTTTAAAAAAAAAAAAAAGAAGTTCTGTGCTTTTGTGATCCACGAAAATCAGGGAGAGGAACTATGATTTTTTAAAAAGATTGTTTATTTGAGAGAGAGAGAGCACACAAGCTTGAGCGTGGGGGGAGGGGCAGGAGGAGAGGGAGGATCTCCAGCAGACTCCCCACTGAGCATAGAGCCTGACATGGGGGGGGGTGGTGCTTGATATTATGACCCTGAGATCATGACCTGAGCTGAAACCAAGAGTCGGATGCTTAAATGACTGCCCAGGTGCCCCGAGGAGCTGCAAATTAATTGAGGAAATGGGAATCTTGTGAACACGGGACTGAGGGCCCAGCATCAGTGTCATATGCCTGCTAGTGTAATATTAATTGAGGAGAAGGCTAGTTTAGATATTTGTTGAAAAACTCAGAAGCTAAGCATGGTAAAAATGCTGTGGATGAAAAAAAAATTTTTTTTTTTGCATTGATTCAGTCTGAAGACCCTATTTTAATACTGCAGTCCCCACCTCATACCTTCCACCCTGGCACTCCCAATTTCTCTTACCCTGCTCTGTCTTTTCTTGTCCTATAGCACAAATTTCCTTACAATATGTAATTTACCTATTTATAATGTTTATTGTCTGTTCCCCTCTGCTAGAATGAGGGCAAGGATCTTTACTTTGTTCACTGGTATGTCTACCCTAAGAGTTCAGAACGGTCTCTGACACATACAAAGTACAGTTGACCATTGAACAACTCAGGGGTGAGGTGCCAACCCCCCACCCCCAGCAGTTGAAAATCCACCCATAACTTTATACTTCCCCCCAGTAGTTGAAAATCCACCCATAACTTTATATTCCCCCCAAACTATTAATAGCCTAGTGTTGACCAGAAGCTTTACCAATAACATAAATAGTTTATAACATGTATTTTGTATGTTATATGTATTATACACTGTATTCTTATGATAAAGCAAGCTAGAGCAAAGAAAATATTATTAAGAGAATCTTAAGAAAGAGAAAATACATTTATAGTACCCTACTGTATTTGTGTGTGTGTGTGTGTGTGTGTGTGTGTGTTTAGAGGAAGAAAGAGAGAGAGAGAGGAGGGGCAGGGGGAGAGAGGGAACTTTAAGCACGCTCCACACCCAGCGCAGAGCCCGGGGGCTTGATCTCCTGACCCTGAGATCATGACCTGAGCCAAAGTCAAGAGTTGGATGCTTAACTGACTGAGCCACCCAGGCATCCCTGAGGACTTTGAATTTACACAGAAAAGTGAGATCAGGTGGTGAAGGGCTAACACGGTTGCTAGAGTTCTTGGACACACCAGCTACTATTGAGATCACAGGGGTTTGGCATTGGGAGAAGGTATTTATCTTAACAGATTTTCAGTGTATTCAAAACTGGCCTGTTTGGGGAAAAGATGCCTGATAGAACATATCAACAACAAGGAGACGTGTGTTTGGTTTCTGAGCTGAGAAGGACAGCCTCACACTGACTTAACCTTTGGCAGAAGGTTCTGGAGCATAAACCACACAGCAGCGTTGCTTGTTGTAGAGGCAAGGGAAGAGCCTTTTGAAGCTCTTACCAATCTCCGGCTAGGGGCCACTTCCAGACGGGGCTAGTGTGTGTGTGGGGGTCATCTTCTCGGTGAGCAGCTCCTATCAGCCCCAGGCAATTCTCCAGAGAACAGAGCCAGCTGTGAGCCCTCAGCCCCCAACACTCACAGCAGCTGCTTTGTAAGTGTTTCCAGGGACAGCAACCTTAAGCCTCTCTCTCTTGACTTCTGAACACATCAACTTATAGCTCTTTTGAATGTATCCTCTCTTTAACTATAGGAGTATTTGTATTCAGGCAAAGGGACGAGAGAAGCCTCTGTTGGAAGTTTGAATTAGGAGAGGGGAGGCAGGTGTAGCTGAAATGGGGCTCAGTGGGAGGGAAGGGGAGGAGGGGGTTAAAGGGAGAGACACTGGAGAAGTGGGTGGGAAAGATGGTCCTGTGGCTGGCCTGGAAAGAGTCCCTGTTTCTGGCTTGCAAAGGGAATAAATTAGTGACACAATGGCTCCAGTTGGCTTCAACCTTGGCAACTCTTGGGGCCAAGAACCCCCAAGCTGCAGGTGGGTTTAAGCAGCCCCTAGTTAATTCTCCATTTTTGACAGTGGTCTTCAAACGTTTTCACTTGCATAGCCTCTAAAGGAATTTTGGAAAAACTATATGCCCCATAACCTAACATTTACACCTAACAACTTTTTATGGAGGGATTTATGAAAGTTCAAATATTGTGAATGATGTAATTTCTGGCATATTGCAAATACTGACATTAAAAAATAAAACTGTCACATCCCTCTTTGAAATGTATTAAGTGGAACCAAATACCATAGTGGTTTGATATCCACCACGATCCACTTAAAAGATACACGAACAAACTCCTTTTGAACAGTCAGAAATTTTATATCCTACCTTTTTCTCTTGAACTCTTTTCACTTTACCCCACAGAATTGTATCCTAATGCAATATGTTTTTATTCTTGGAAGTCTTTGATCATCACAACCTAATTTCTGCCATAAACTCACATTGTAAAAAGTGCTCATTTCCTGTGACTGTCAGGCTTTTGAGCCTTTGGGACTGTTTTCATTATAGCCAGTAGTACGCAACTGATTAAGAGAACACAAATATAAAACTTTATAATTAATAAACATAAAATAGAGTATTATTGGGAATATATCACTTAAGTGGAAGAAGAGGGTATTTTAAAAAATGTAGTTCATTTATCTGTGGATGAATGTTGCTTATTTTTCTTTTTTTTCTTTTTTTTTGAATGTTGCTTATTTTTCTAATGAGACCCAGTTTAGCATCTTTAAATAAAGATTTTATTTATTTATTTATTTGAGAGAGGGAGAGAGAGAGAAGAGCGCGTGAGTGAGTGGGGGGTGGGGATGACCAGAGGAGAAAGGAGAGGGAGGGGGAAAGAATCTCAAGCAGATTCCCTGTTAAGCGTGAGGCTGATGGGCTCGATCCCACGACCCTGAGATCATGACCTGAGCCAAAACTAAGAGTCAGTTGCTCAACTGATTGAGCCACCCAGGTGCCCCCTGAGTTCAGCATTTTTAACAGAGAAAAGTGTTGAGAAATCTTTTTTTTCCATAATTGGATGGGAATGAATGGAGTTTGGTTAAAACATTATCATTCAATTGAGCACTTTTTGGATAATATCCCCCCAAAATTACTTAACGATCTGTCATCAAAATTATATGTAATGATCTATGAAATGACAACTTGGTTAGGCCCTCCTCTGACTCTGTCGATAGCAAGGCATTAAAAACTACTAGACTTTATAAAAGTGTTTGTTATCTCATCATCAAAGTAATGCACTTTCTCAATGTCTACACCAATATTTCCAATGGTGCCTTTGTTTGATCTCCAGGCGGTTTTTTCACCTTGGGTACCAAGGTAAGTCTTGAGATGAATTAGAGACATGCCTTTCTTCGTAAAGTGGGACAAGGAGGGTGGGAAATTAGAACCATCAGGTATGTTCTCATGCAGAACAAGTTTAGGAAAGAGTACAATAGAAGTTACAAATCTGGTAATTGGTTAAAAATAAACACACAAACAAAACCTGCCTATGTGTCTCTTTAAAGTTTTCACGTATCCTAGAAGTATGTGCACTCTCTTTGAACAACTCTGACCCATAAAACAGAATAATATAAAAAGCAGGGGATCGGAGTAGGGAGGAAGGCATTATCCCTACTGACCCCATCCAGACACTATAATATACACTTTTAAAAGAGTCAGTGTTGGGGTGCCTGGGTGGCTCAGTTGGTTAAGCGTCTGCCTTCGGCTCAGGTCATGATCTTGGGGTCCTGGGATTGAGCCCTGCATCAAGCTCCCTGCTAAGCAAGGAGCCTACTTCTCCCTCTCCCTCTGCTGTTCCCCCTGCGTGTGCTCTCTCTCTCTCTGTCAAATAAATAAATAAAATCTTTTTTAAAAAAATAAAAGAGTCAGTGTTGTGGGGTGTCTCAGTGGCCCAGTAAGTTAAGCATCCAGCTCTTGGTTTCAGCTCAGGTCGTGATTCCAGGGTCATGAGATCGAGCCCCACATTGGGCTCCATGCTGAGTGTGGAGTCTGCTAAAGTTTCTCTCTCCCTCTCCCTCTGCCCCTTTCTGCCTCTCTCTCTCAGATAAATAAATAAATCTTTTTAAAAAAAGAGTCAGTGTTGAGTCGTTGTGATATGAGACCTAGAACTCAACCCGCATACATTACTCATATCCTTGGGACAAGGCGTTCATTTACTTATATTCAGACTGACGTGTAGACGACTGGTACAGAAGTGGGGGAGGATTGCAGAAATGCAAGTGACCTTTTGGACAAAGGAACTCAGTACAGGAAAGAGAGGATGAGTACCACAAATGAAGTTAGCCATTTACATGGTTTCCCAGATTCTTCATAACTGTAGGCTTAAACACATCTCTTTGAAGTTGTTTAGGCAGTATATGGCACACAACTTGGGTTCGGGGAACAGTGGCCCTCAATAGGTGAAGTTCTGCCCCAGTTTTCAACTTATCAGTCCATAAGGATTGATAGGGAAGCGTGCTTGAGAGTTCCGCAAACTATGACATAGTTGTCAAAATAAAACTGCCTGAGGAATCAATCATCACTTCTGTCTTAAATACTAAGGTTTAGAGAAAGATTTAGTTGGGAAAAAGTGCTCTGTTGCTGAACACACACACACACACACATACACACGTATGTGTGCATACATGTGTGCCAGTCGAGCCACTCACTGAACGTTCACTTTCACTCATTTGCGCCCTTGCACATGTTGTTTCTTCTGCCTGGGAACACAAAAGTTCATCTTCTCATTAGAGTCTCATAAAACCCTTCCAGAAAACGTTTGCTATTTCTTTTATTATTTTTTTAACGATTTTTTTATTTATGTGAGAAAGAGAGACAGAGATAGTGAGAGATAGCAAAAAAGAGAGAGCATGAGTGGGGAGGAGAGGGGGAAACAGGCTCTCCAGTGAGCAGGGAGCCCAACGTGGGGCTGGGTCCCAGGACTCATGGGGATCATGACCTGAGCCAAAGGCAGACACTTCACTGACTGAGCTACCAAGGCATCCCTGCTATCTCTCTCTCTCTCTTTTAAACGATTTTATTCATTTATTTGAGAGAGAGAGAGAGAGCACAAGCAGGGGAAGAAGAGAGGCAGGAGAGGGAGAAGCAGACTCCCCACTGAGCAGGAAGCCCAAAGCGGGTCTCGATCCCAGGACCCTGAAATCATGACCTGAGCTGAAGGCAGATGCTTAACCGACCGACCCACCCAGGCATCCCTCTTTTACATAGTATTTTGCATTTACTGTTATTATAGAGCCTCCCATGTTGTATTATAGCTATATTATTACATGTAGAGGCCATTCAACTTTCTGAATATTACCTGAATGTGCCTTCTTTTCGCCATTCCCTCTACCAAGGCATCAGTTCTGTTTATCCTCATCTCTCATGTGGATTACTGCAATGGCATCCACTTGCAACTCTTTCCTATCTACTTTTCCATACTGCCGCCACTCTTAAGGAGCTGGTCTGATTATATTAAGCCCCCACTTAACAACATTTTGTGAATCCCCACTGCCCTGAGCGATAAAGCCCATGATTCTTGTTCTAGCTGAGTTGTCCCTGATTTCTTCCTCAGCTTCTTTTACTCTGCTCCTTACCCTTCGCTTGAAAACTCTGTCCCAGTCATGAGGAATTACGGATAATTCACCCAATAAGCCATGTTATCTCAAGGTTTGTGCCTTTTTAAATGCTGCCTCCACTACTTGAGATGGCTGTTCTCTAGTATTTAGTGAAGTTAATTCCTGTAGATCCTTTAGGGCCCCACTTAAATTTCACTTCCTCTAGGAAGCTTTCCTGACACTAAATTAAACTATTTTCCTTTTGTGATCCTATAGTTCTCTTCCATCCTTACTTAGCATATTTTATAATTGTGTCTACCGGAAGACTCAAGTCTTGGGGCACCCGGCACAAAGGGTAAGCATCCAACTCTTGATTTCAGCTCAGGTTATGATCTCAGGGTTCTGGTTCTCGCTCTCTCTAAAATGAATAAATAAAGTCTTTTAAAAAAGTCTAGATTTTATTTATTTGAGAGAGAGAGAGCGTGTGTGTGCTTGCATGAGCAGGGGGAGGGGCAGAGGGAGAGGGAGAGAGAGAGAGAGAGAGAGAGAGAGAATCTTAAGCAGACTCCACGCCCAGTCTGACATGGGGCTCAATCTCATGACCCTAAGATCATGACCTGAGCTGAAATCAAGAGTTGGATGCTGAACCGACTGAGCCACCCAGACGCCCTAAGACTTAAACCTTAAGGGCAGGAACTATATCTTAATCATCTCTTATCTCTATTTCCTAGTACAATGCCTTGCCCAATGTAGCTGTTCAATGAATAGCTTTTGAATGAGTGAGGAATGTATGCTTAGGGGAGAACGTATGCCTGCCCTAGGGCAGGCTTGGGGTAACTGCTTTATTTGGTGTCCTGGGTCATTTTTAACTAAGAGGCCACAGGGCTATAGAGCATGACAGAGGGAGCCAGGGTGTTTCTGGGCTATGCCCAGAAAGAGTTTGCTTCCGTGTAATTTACACAAACTCCCAGAGTTACTGGCATTAAAACTAGATTTAAATAGAGCTTCAGTGTCAAATAGCCAGTGCAGTATACACTGCAGCATAAGCAATAGTAAAACAAAGACATTAGGAAAATAAGATCGATGAAACTTTACAGAAGAGAGGAATCTGGGTGCTATGGAGACGAAACAGTAGTCACAGCTGTTGACTCTAGGGGACAACAGAACAAGAGGGGATAAAAAGAGCAATAAAAGGCCATTGAAAGCACACCTGTTACAGTAGGAGACAGGCCTTGGACAGTATCCGGTTACATGCCTGGGACAATTTGTCTCTTATTTATTTTAAACTCTGAGAAATCTAGGGATAAATTTGGATAAGATGGGGCATTGTTCTAACATTTCCTATTGGCCATATCCTTTCTGTATTACTGGACAAAGAAATATATATATAGTTAAACACAAAGCAAAGGCAATTTATCTTTTAAAATACATGTATGAAATATAAATAATGTAAGAAAAAAAGAAAATTATTGAGTTACTCACCACCCAACTCAACTGTGATGTCCTGTCTTGCCATTAAATATCATTTTGAGAAACCTTATCATCCAGATGTTATTAGAACAATTCTTTCATCTTTAGCCTCACAGATGGCTTCAGATCTGCAGGAATCTAGTTTGATAACCTAAGTACCATATTTTAAAGATTCCTGAAAATCAGTGGATAGCTTAATAAAAAAGGTAATGTGTACAGACAACCACAAATATTTAGATAAAAATGGAAACCTTCAGTCAAAAATCTGGATTTACGTCTACGTGATGACAGAACAAAACTTTCATTTTTCATGCAACATTTTAGCAGTAGCCATGTGGACACTGCAGAAACATCTTTTTTTAGTTATTCATTTCTCTGTATAGAAGAGATTATTGCCATACCAACAAGAACAACAAAGCCCGATTATGTTAATTCATACCAAGAGGCAGGCCTAACAAAAAGGACTTCCTGTAAGACTTCTATATTTTTCTGTTTGGTGTGTTTGCTATTAGGTGAACCAAAGAATTCCCTAACTGCTACCATCCATAGTGTAAGTAGTGTCAGTCCTAGTGCCATTCCTTCCTTTCCTTCATTTGAAAATTGAACTGGGAGTGGGGGGAGAAGGTATTGAAGAATATTCCAAATAGAAGAGCATATGCATGGGATCTGAGCTAGTAAGGAACTTGGCATTTTGGAGGATGTAAAAGAAGGCCAGGCTAGGGATGCCTGGGTGGCACAGTCAGTTAAGTGTCTGCCTTCAGCTCAGGTCATGATCCCGGGGTCCTGGGATCGAGTCCTGTGCCGGGCTCCTTGCTCAGCTGGGAGCCTCCTTCTCCCTCTGCCTGCTGCTCCCCCTGCTTCTGCTCTTTCTCTCTCTCTCTCTCTCTGACAAATAAATCTTCGAAAAAAGAAAAGACCAGGCTATTTCAAGGATAGTTAGGGTGAGCATTTGGGCTTTACCCTAAGAGTCATAGGAAACCATTGAAAAAGAGTCACAGGAAACCACTGAAAGGTTTTCTTGTTCAAGAGTGTATCCATCTGATTTACGTATTCAAAAGGTCATTAAAGGGGCAGCTGGGTGGCTCAGTCGGTGAAGTGTGTGACTCCTGGTTTTTGCTCAGGTCATGATCTCAGGGTCTTGAGATTGAGCCCTGCGTGGGCCAGGTCAGGGTCCATGCTCAGTGGGGAGTCTGTTTCCCTCCCTCTCCCTTTGCCCCTCCCCCTTTACGTGTGCACGTGCGCACACATTCTCTTTCTCAAATAAAGAAATCAATCTTTTTAAAAGGTTATTAAATATACGGTGTGTAAAGTGGATTGGAGGGCTGGGCAGGGGCAGAGCTAGAGGCAGTGATACTTGTTGGCTTGCTGAAGTCCTAGTAATGAAGATGGAGGGAAGTGGGCGGATATGAGGGAGATGTCAGAGGTGGAATCAAGAGAATTTAGTGATTACTCGATGGCAGAAGAGGGACTGTAATGTTGAAGTTGACTCCAGGTTTTCTGACTTGAGTAATTGGGTAGATGGTGGTGCCTTTAACTGAAATGCAAAGCACTGAAGGAAGACCAGGAACTGGGGGAAGGTGGTAGAAGTCCTGAGGATATCTGTGGTCCTGTTGAATTTTGGGTGCCTAGCAGAGCCCCAGGGTAGGCAGCTTTTAAGTTCAGTATGGAAATGTAGGATGGTGTCACTGGCACGTAACTGAAATCCTGGGAATGAACGAAATCATCTAAGGAGAAAGGGCCATTCCCTGAGGAACACAAATGCTAAAGTTTGATCAAATATGGAAGAATAAACAATATAACTACAATGAAGGAACCCACAAAGATGCCAGAAGAGTGACCAGATAAAAGGAAGAAAACTGAGAGAGGGTAAAATCAAGGACGAAATGAAGGGAAGACTGTTTCTTTTCTTTTTTTTTTTTTCTCAAAGTTTTATTTATTTAAGTCATCTCTACACCAAATGTGGGCCTCGAACTCACAACCTTGAGATCAAGAGTCATGTGCTCTTCTGACTGGGCCAGCCAGGTGCCCCAGGAAGACTGTTTCACGGAGGCTATGATCTGCTACAATGAAGACCGAAAGGGTGCCGCATATAAGATTTTCTCTGGTCAGCAACCCCTCATGCCCTTGCACTTGGAGCTGAACGATAGGGCGTAAACACACGGGCGAGGTGGCTCTGCTACATCCACAGAACTGGGGCGATATGGAGAAAAATTACTCTCCTCTCGAATCTAATAAAGCTTATGGAGAAATGCCCTGGGTATTTTTCCACAGGCATATGACAAACTATTTTCCTGTCTTAGGAACATCAGGCTTCCTATTTATGATTTATTAGCACCCACACATGCCAAACACACTGGAACTCAACAAAAAGAACTAGATTCTCTTCTAAAGGAGAAAGAAATACAACTTCAGGGGAACATATCCACAGGGACACAGATATTATGTCTATATTTTCAAGCAGGCACAGGAGAAAGATCAAAGAGTAGAAAACACGGAAAAATGATTCTTGAGCTAAAACTCCCTAAAGTTTGTGGATTTCTGGGAATATGAAACTTTCAACGAAGAGTATAAGCTGTATATAGTTTGAGTTCAATTAAGATCGGATATCAAAGATGATCTTGCTTACTTCAAATGAGTTCACTGGATGTTGGCTGAAAAGAGCTTAAGCTAAAAAGGAACGTTCTAGAAATGTTGTGACTAAGATTCTGACAGATGCGAATAACAGGAAGAAGCACCCTGTGGCAATCCAGAAGGAAAAAAAGAAATGGAAAAGGGGCCAAGTAGATACAAACTGCTGATTAATGTACTCTAACGGAATTTCATCCCAACTCTGAATTCAAATAGTAGAGATATCATTTCAGAAAAACAAATCTCTTTTAACAAATAAAAATTACACACTGTTGAACTTCTAAGCCCATGCTATCAATACAATCTTTTAGAGAGAGAATGAGGGTAGGGGGAGAAAGGAAGGGAGGGAGAGAGAGAGAGAGATTCTGAGAAATTGATTCTGTCTGCCTGATAGTCATTGGATGGAATCACAAAGAAAACATTGGCAAGAGATCAGGCCTCCTGGAATCCATTAAACACAAAGGAGAAAAGTATCTGAATGTTGGTTGCAGATCAGCATGCTATATCCAGAGATTTGACTAGAACTGTTTAAGAGCAAGCAGATCCAGCAATAAAATTTCATAATCAGCATTCATAAAAATAGCATGAACAGAAGTTTGCTAGGTTAGAGAGCAACTGTTGCTACTACATATGTTGGATCTCATATGTCAGTCTTAACCAGAAACAAAGATCTTGCTGGGACAGTTATCCTTTACTTCTGTTCGTGCCTTTCAGCTTCTGCAAGTTTCTGCCACCCCTTCACCAGTCACCAGTCACAATTCCACAGTTCGTGAAGGTGTGTTCAGAAAAAGACTGATCTTCTCACCACCTTAACCACAGACTTGGAAGAGAAATGAGGGCTAACCTAAGCTGGGGGATGGTCACTGTGACTGTTGTGTCCCGCCCGCACACCTCCTCTGGCTGGATGCGTTCAACAGACAAGAGCTGTGTGGTAGAGAAGCTTGACAGCGTGGCCCGCTTTAACGAGAAGCATTGGAGAGAAATTAGAGATCAGACAGGCAAGATGCCAAGGATAAGGAAGTCAACCAACACAGGATAGAACAGGTTGGCACTGGAGGCTTGAACAGACTAGAACGATCATTTCTGACCTTTTTGAGAATGAGGACTACTCATTACTCATAACATAATAACTTTCTGAAAATTAAAAAAAATGTGTTCATTACCTAAAAATTTGAGAAAATAAAAAATACACATATGACTACCAGAGACTGCCACAATTGGCTCCTTGGGGGTACATCCCATAAAATCTTTCTCAATGCATATGCAGTTGATTATATATATATATATATATATATATATATATATATATGCAGTCACTACATTTTAATCACTTCTAATTTTTCACTTATGATATTTTTATGAACAACTTTCCATTACAATAAATATTTACCCACAGTACTATTTTTATTTCTGTATAATATTATATTATAAGGGGGTATCACAACTTATTTTACTCATCTATGCTTGAGTATGTCTGGTGTTTCTGGTTTTTGCTACTATAAAGACTATTGCAGTGAATATCACTGAACATATCATTTCTTTAAGGATCCCTTCCTAATATCAAACATATAAAAAATGGAACAACTGGATATCCACTTGCGAAAGATTGCTGTTGTACCTCTACCTCACACCAGATACTAAAATTAACTCTAAATGGATCGAAGACTTAAATAGAAGAGCTAAAATTATACAGCTTTTAGAACGAAACATAGGGGGTAAACTTCGTGGCTTCAGATTTGGCAGATCTCTTAGATATGACACCAGACACACAATCAACAAAAGAAAAAATAAATAAAATGGACTTCGTCATTAAAAACAGAAATCCTATTCTGCAACAAAGAGCAGGATCAAGAGAGTGAAAAGCCAAGCCACAGAATGAAAAAAAAATTTTGCAAATCATATATCTGATTAGAGTAGGATCCGGAATACATAAAGACCTCCTATAATTCAATAACAAAAAGAACAACCCAATTAAAATATGGGCATAAGTCTTCAACACACATTTCCCCAAAGAAGATACACAAATGTTCAACAAGCACATGAAGAGACACTCAGCATTACTAATCATTAGGGAAATGCAAATCAAAACACAATAAAAATACCACTTCACTTCCATTAGAATGGCTAATATAAGAAAAGCCCAGAAAATAATAAGTGTTGACGAGGATGTGGAGTAATTGGAATGCTGGTACATCACTGTGGGAATGTAAAATGGTGCAGCTACTGTGAAAAACAGATTGGAAGTTTGTTAATGAATTGAACAAACAATTCCCATATAACCCAGCAATTCTACTTCTAGATACATCCCCAAAAGAATGGAGAGCAGGTGTTCAAACAAAAACAGGTACACCCATGTTCATAGCAGCACTATTCACAATTGTTAAAACATGGACACAACACAAACATTCATCAGGTGATGAATGAATAAACAAAATTAGTATATCCATTGCAGGGGCCAAGGACAGGTCGCCCCCAAATGTCCTATGACGGTATTAAGATTATTATGAATTAAAACTACTTTAAAAACAGCTTGTGCAAGGACCCTCAGAACCTCCTCTGTCCCCTGAAAAAAAGGAAATAAATCTGTGTGAAAGGTGCCCTCCCTGTACCAGGAGGTAAAGAGACATCCTTATTACCTGAAATAGGGAATCTAGAGCCAAGAAGGCTGTGTAAACAAATCCTGTGACTTTTTACTAATTTACTAGTCCAGCTCAAATTCTGTTTAGAATTCCTTACTTGAAAAAGTATAAAAACTGCCTGCCTTAGTCATTTCTTTAGGCCTCAATTTCATTATTGCGCCTTTGTGCACAAGCAATGAAACTGGATTGTTTCACCTGTTAATCTGTCTCACGTACATTTAATTCTTAGCCACCTAGAGGAACCTTGGACAGAGGAAAATTTCTTCCTCCCTTCACCACGCAATGGACTCTTACTCAGCCATGGAAAGGAATAAGTACTGATGCAGGCTGCAATGGGGATGAATCTTGAAAACATGCTAAGTGAAAGAATCCAGACCAAAAGGGGCATATATTGTATAATTCCATTGAAATGAAATATCTGGAATAAGCAAATCCATAGAGATAGAACGCAGATTGGTGGTTGCTAGGTGCAGCAGGGAGGAGGTATGTGTAATGGGTGAGCAGTTTCTTTTTGGGGTGATGAAAGATTTCTGGAACTAGATGGTGGTTGATTGCACTACATTGTGAATGTACTTAATGCCACTGAATGTACATTTTAAAATGGTTTAAAACGTAAATTTTATGTTATTTTTGTTTTATTTTTGTTAAAGATTTTTAAAAATTTATTTGAGGGAGAGAGAGAGAGAGAGAGAACGCGCACTAGCGGGAGGGAATGGTAGAGGGGGAAGGAGAAGCAGGCTTCCAGGACCCTGGAATCATGACCTGAGCTGAAGGCAGACGCTTAACTGACTGAGCCACCCAGGCGCCCCTACGTTATGTTTATTTTGTAATAAAACTTAAATTAAAATATGTTTATAAGCTTACATAATAGTATTACTTTCAATATTCATTATTTGAGACATTATATAATGACAGAACGCTGCTATGACTTTAGTAATACAGTATGAGTTAACATTCTATTAAACACCATATATGGACATGTTTGAAAAAAATACTAGATGTGTATGCAAGATAAATGCATATG
Organism: Ursus arctos; assembly: GCF_023065955.2. Classification (NCBI taxonomy): domain Eukaryota; kingdom Metazoa; phylum Chordata; class Mammalia; order Carnivora; family Ursidae; genus Ursus; species Ursus arctos. The sequence continues at coordinate 90,411,312 of NC_079873.1, read as the reverse complement.
ACCTAATACCAGGCTTGTTTCATACAAGGATCTGAGGCTCCTTGCAATAATTCTGCTGGCTCTTGGAGATTTAGAGCCCACAGGCTATGACTTATTGAGCAAGAGAATGAGTCCACAGAAATAAAAAAAGACAGTGCATTAGTTTTCTGTGGCTGTTGTGACAAATTACCACAAACTGGGTACCTTGAAGCAACAAGAATTTATTATCTCACAGTTCTGGATGGCGGAAGTCCAAAGTCAAGGAGTTAAGAGGGTTGCTCTCTCTAAAGGTTCCAAAGGAGGATCCAGTCCTTGCCTCTTCCTGCTTCTGGTGGCTCTAGAAGCTCACTGGCTATGACCACATCACTCCTGTCTCTGCCTCCTCTGGCTCTCTGTGTTTACATTACCTCTTCTTCTGTCCCCGAACTCTGTCTGCCTCTATCTTATCAAGATAAGTGTGACTGCTTTTAGGGACCAGCCAAATAATACAGGATAAACTCCTCCTCTCAAGATTCTTCGTTTAATGGAATCTTTTGTCCTATGATATTAGTATGTACTCATTTGCCATATAAGGTAATAGTCATAGTTTCTGGGGACTAGGATGAGGACGTATCTTTGGGGGAAACCGTTATTTAGCACCCTACAGTCTTCCCTTTGCTCCCCCCACCACAAATTCACACCCATTACAGAGAGTAAGAACTGAACCCTCAGGGGGATATCTATAGTCAGGAGTGGGAAGAGAAAGAGAAGCCACCAAAGAGGGGAAAGAGGAGCAGTGGGGAAAGGGAGTCGGTGCGTCAAGGCAGAATAGTTCCATTTAATAGTCCCATTTGATCGTGCTTTTGATCAAACACATGGAATCATACAATATAGTCTTTGTGAATGGCTTCTTTCATTCAGTATATTTCTATGGTCAATCCATCAGCAGGTGATGCATATTTGGGTGTTTTTACTTTTGGCTGTTGTGCATAATGCTGCTATGAGCATTTGTGGCCAAGGTTTTTAGTGGATGTATTTCTAGTTCTCTTGAATATATCCGTAGGAGTGGGATTGCTGGGTTATATTGTATCTATGTTTAACATTATGAGGAAATGTCAAGCTTTTCCAATGTGGCTGCACCATTTTAACTTCTCACCATCAAGCTATGAGGAATTCAGTTTTTTCACATCCTCACCATCACCTCTTATTATATCTTTTTAATTATGGCCATCCTAGTGTGTGTAAAACAGAATATTGAGCCGAGAATACAGAAAATTCCCATGTACACCTTCACACACGTACACAATTCCTCCTATTATTAAAATCTTGCATTACGGAGGTACAATCTTTACAATTCATGAGTTGATATTGATACATTACCATTAAAGTCCATAGTTTACATGAAGATTCACTCCTTGTGTTCAGTTCTAGGGGTTTTGACAAATGCATAGTACCATGTATCTACCATTACAGTATCATACAGAATAGTCTCCCTACCTTAAAACTCACCCGTGCTTTACCTATTCATCTCCCCCTCCTGCTGAACACCTGGCAGTCACTCATTTTTTTTTTAAAGATGTATTTATTTAGGAATGCCTGGGTGGCTCAGTCAGTTAAGTGTCTGCCTTCAACTCGGGTCATGATCTCAAGGTCCTGGGATCAAGTCCAGGTCAGGCTCCCCACTCTTCGGGGAGCCTGCTTCTCCCTCTGCCCCTCCCCCTCAAAAATAAATAAATAAAATCTTTTCAAAATTAAATAAAGATGGGGGGCGCCTGGGTGGCACAGCGGTTAAGCGTCTGCCTTCGGCTCAGGGCGTGATCCCGGCGTTCTGGGATCGAGCCCCACATCGGGCTCCTCCGCTAAGAGCCTGCTTCTTCCTCTCCCACTCCCCCTGCTTGTGTTCCCTCTCTCGCTGGCTGTCTCTATCTCTGTCGAATAAATAAATAAAATCTTTAAAAAAAAACCAAAATTAAATAAAGATAATAATCACTATTACAATATACCATTGACTATATTCCCTATGCTGTGCTTTTTATTCCCATGACTTAAATTCATTTCATAACTGGAAACCTGTATCTCCCACTCCCCTTCACCGATTTTGCCCATCCCCCCATGCTTCCCCTCCCTTCTGGCAACCATCAGTTTGTTCTCTATACTTATGGGTCTGATTCTGCTTTTTGTTTGTTTATTCATTTGTTTTGTTTAGATTCCACATATGAGTGAGATCATATGGTATCTGTCTTTCTCAGTCTGACTTAGTTCACTTAACATAATGCCCTCTAGGTCCATCATCGTCCTACTTTAAATAACCTTCATCTCTCCCAAGTTACAATAATTACCTCCTTGCTGTTTTTCCTGTCTCCAGTCTTACCATTTTCAATGCAACCTACCTTTTGCATTGAGAGGAAATTTTCTGTAACGCCGACCATGTTACTTCCATGCTCAAAACCGTTGCCCCCCAGCCATTATTTACAGGAGAAAGTCTTTTTTTTTTAAGATTGTATTTATTTATATGAGAGAGAGAGCATGAACAGGGGGGAGGAGCAGAGGGAGAGGAAAGAGAGAATCTCAAGCAGACTCCCCGCTGAGTGCAGAGCCTGACGCGGGGCTGATCCCAGGCCCCTGAGATCAAGACCTGATCAGAAGTCAGACACTTAACCAACTGAGCCACCCAGGCGCCCCTACAGGAGAGAGTTTTTAAGTTGGAAAACAGGGCTTCTTTGATCTGGCTCCCCCTTACTTCTCCAACCTCACGCTTCATCACTCCCTGATTCAAACTTCATTATCCAGCAGCCACGAATGCTATATAGTTCCTTGGGAGGTACCACGCCATTATTCACGTTCATTCCTTTGCACATAGCCTTCTCTGCCTAAAACACCCCTTCTCCTTCTATACTGTTTCCTACTTATTCTTTGGGCCGCAGGTCAGGCGTCAGCTCCTGAAAGATTTACTTGACCCCACTCCGTCTAGGTTTCCCTCCTTGATGTCCTTTTACAGCATCCTGTATTTTGTCGTTGTTCTTAACACATTGTATTATTATGGTCTATTTATATGACCCTATCTCCCCACCCCGACTCCAACTAGAGTTTGAACTCTTTAACTGCAGGGGTTGTGTCTTATTCATTGTTGTACCCCCAGCACCCAGCTTGAATGAATTTATTAGTCTCATCAGCTGAGAACAGGGCCTTTGGCCCCCCCATCTCCCTACTTTCCACTGCAATGATTTTGGACCTTTTGCCCAGAATCCAAGATTCTTGAGGATTGTTACCATTCACCCAGAGACAAGAGATAAGGTGTTAGGCACCGAAGGAATCTGGTAGCATGGGGCCAAAACTGACTCATACAAAACAAGCTGCCTGTACTCACCATTCATGTGACAGAAGAGAAAGATTATTGCTTTTTTTAAAAAAGATTGTTTATTTATTTATTTGAGGGAGAGCGAGTGAGAGAGAGAGAGAGAGCACATAGGGAGAGGGAGAGGGAGAAGTAGACTCCCTGCTGAGCAGAGAGCTTGATGGGGGGCTCGATCCCAGGACCCCAAGATGGTGACCTGAGCTGAAGGCAGTTGCTTAACTGACTGAGCCACCCAGGGGCCCGAAGATTATTGCTTATTATTCATAAATCTACCAATCAAATAACACCTATTCTGCCATCAAACCTGCACTTGGAGACATTCTCATGGATTCCTATCTAATTATTATTTTTCCTGAAAATGGAGCTTTTAATGGGCTTCTAAAGCTCTCAATTCAAAGAAAAATCCAAGATGGTGTGGTTTCTCCCTCACTGTACAATGTAATCAGGAGAGACCCTCTCTATCCTCTGTAACTCTTTCAATGGCTCCACCAACCAAGAACTCGCAATAAAGAGTAGGAAATCCTCATATCCAAGCGGGTCCTGGGATATGTTCTCAGACATTTCTAACTTACTTTATGTATTCCTGGTCCCACACAGCTGTCAAACTGGACCATGCTCACTTCAGTGCAAGTGGACATTAACAAAACACACCACGGACTTAGGGGTCTGATGACTGATTGTATCCCTATCAAAGTGTTCGGGCTGTTCACCCCTCATTGCCTATTCTTCCCTTGTCCCTCAGCTTCTCATCCCTGCAATCTCATTCTACTTGGAATCCTATTCTGTTATTTCCTTTATCTTACTTCTAAGTTTTTGTTTGTTGTTTTAAAATTAGCATTGCCCTTCCTAGAATCTCAGATAAGTATGCCACATTTCAGAACATGAGGAGTTGTTTACTGGGGGCCTTCAAGGCAGAAATCACTTATCCAACAAAATCTATTGAACACCTACCACGCGCTGGGCTCTGTCCTACATCCTGCAGATACAATGAACAAATCAGGCAAAGTTTCTGCCTCATCAACTTACAGTGTAGTTGGTAGGGTAGACATTAAACAACATAAATAAGTAAAATATATGTTAAATGGTGATGAAGAAAAAATAATTCAGCAAAATTGTGGTTGAAAGGGTGACTATCCTATTTAGACAGGGTAGTCAGAGGATAGTCAGAGAAAGTCACATTGAAAGACTTTAAAAGAAGTGAGGGATGAGTCATGTGGATGCCTGTGGGAAGAATATTACAAGTACAGAGAACAAGGGGAGAGGCTCTGGGGTAGGAAAATGACTGGAGGGTTTTAGAAGTAAGAGGCCGGTGTGGATGAGCTGAAGTGAGCAAGGGGGTGAGTGGCTAGAGATGAATTCAGAGAGGAAACAGAGAATCCGATCTGGTAGGGCCCTATGGGTCATCATAACAACTTTGGATTTTACTCTGAGAAATTTGGTTTTGGAGAAGACGAGTTACGTGATCTTACGTTTAACAGAATTGCTCTGGCTGCTGTGTTGAGAGTAGGCTCTGTGGGTTGATGAGCAAAAGTGGAGGCAGGGAGACCAGGCAAGAGGCTACTGTAATAATCCAGACCAAAAATAAAACAATAGTTTGTACTAAGACAATGGCAGTGGAGGTAGTGAGAAGTGATTGCATTCTAGGTATGTTTTGAAAGTTATTGTTGGCAGGACTCATAGATAGGTAAGATGTGGGTCGTGGAAAAAAGGGAGGTAGAAGGGTAGCAGATTTTTTTTTTTTTTTAGCCTGGACAACTGGAAAGATGGAGTTGTTCTTTACTAAGATAAGGAAAAAATGTGGGAAGAAAGGTTTGAGGGGAAATACCAGGAATTTGATTTTGTGTCTGTGAAGGGTATGAAGCCTATTAGACATCCAAAGAGAGGGTAGGTAAACAGTTGGGTATGTGAGTCTGGAGTTCACGAGAGACTTCTGATTTATGTATTTGGAAGTCATCAGCATACAGACATTATTTAAAGAATGGGTGAGATTACTAAAGAGTGCCCCGGAGTTCAACAGATAAAGAAGAGACTAGGACTAAGGATTAAGCTCTAGGCGTTCTAGAAGTTGAGTTAGTAAGAAGACCCAGCAAAGGATAAAATGAGCAGCCAAGGAAACAGAGGACTGTGGGGCCCTGGAAGCCAATCAAGAGAGAGGATCGACTATAACAATTACTGCTCATAAAGCAAGTAAAGTTGAAACTGAGAATCGAACATTGGATTTGTCAATGTGAAGGCCATTGATGATCTTGAAAAGAATAGTTTTTGTGGAATGATGGCGGCAGAAGCCTGACTGTGGTGGCTTTTCAAAAGAGAATAGGACTATGGACAGTTTCTATTTTTTGAGGAATTTGCTACAAGGTAGAGAATAAAAATGAGGGGAGAGGTTGTGAGAGGGAGATGTGGAATAAAGAATTTTTTTCAGATGGGAGAAAGAACAGAATTTTAAAATACTGATATCGGTGATTCAGTAGAAAGTAGAAAATGGAAGGTACAGGAGAGAGAAGGCTGAATGGCTGGGGTGATGTCCTCGAGTAGGTGAGTGGGCGTGGGGTGTCGTGGAAGGGTTGGCATTAGATAGGAACGTGGGCGCGCAGGCGCAGTTCCACGGCATGTAGCTGCGTCGACTGGGTGGCGGTAATTGTGGGGGTGCTTTTCTAGTTTCCATTTTCTCTCAGGTGAGAATAATGGTGGCAGGAAGAAATGTTGACAGTCTGAGGAGAGTAGAAATGGGAAATATTTATGAGAGACAGAGAGTGAATGCACTAGGAAATGTAGTCTGATTCTGGAACAGCACTGAGGATCCATTTGAAGGGCGTGGTTGAACCCCCGCCCCCAGCCGGCCATCTACGTTCAGCAGCAGGGCTGCAAGGGGGGAATAGGCAGAAAGTTAGATTTAACTGAAGTTGGGGCTTTTGCCAGTACGTAAGACAAAGCAAGGGGTAAGCTAGTTGATCTTGAATGTGAGGAGGTGATTATAATGATTGATCCCTGTAATGGGGAATCTGGGAAGTGGGACCACGAGGCAGTTGGTTGATGGAGTGTGAAGGTTGAAAAGGCACCCCTGAATTGGGGTACACAACACAATTGCTAGAACACAATATACTTACTGCCTGAGCCGCATGTTATTGAGAAAAGTTATACCATTTCAGACAAACGGATGAAACCGCACAGTGACCACTTCGACTCTAACAACACTTACTTGAAAACGTAAGTTTTGGCGAGTGTGTTTAAAAAAAAAAATCCAGTCGCCTCACTCACGTAATGTACTAGTGTCACCTCATTTATATAGTACCTTTCCTCTGAAGGGCTTTAGCTGCTGTACAAGAATCTATCAAACGGTAACCGTGCCTCAGAGGCTATAGCTCCTAGAAGAATCAGGCTTGAGTAAAAGCAGATGAAAGGCCAGAGATGGGAGGAGACGGGAGGAAGAGAAAGGCGGAGCAGAAAGGAAGCAGCACCCCTCGAGGATAAACATTACACTGGTAAATCACTAGTAAATAAATACATTAAAAAGAGCTAAGAGGATTGGGGCACCTGGGTGGCTCAGTCAGTTAAGCATCTGACTCTTGATTTCGGCTCAGGTCGTGATCTCAGGGTCTTGAGATCAAGCCCGGAGTCAGGCTCCACGCTCAGCGGTGAGTCTGCTGGAGATTCTCTCCCTCTGCCCCTCCCTCCACTCACATCCCTTCTCTCTCTCTCTAAAATAAATAAATAAATCTTAAAAAAAAAAAAGAACTAAGAGGATAAACAAGAAAAATAAAGGGGGTGGTGCAGAAACTTAATAGATGTGGCAAATACAGTAAAAAAAATGTGACAATATTACTGAGATTTTCCACTGATGCTTCGGATAGAATACTCTTATTCTAAGGGATTTGAAGAGAATATGTATTCAGTGCTGGTACGTGCCAAGCATTTAATCTGCGTACATTTATATTACAGCCTTGAAGTCTAAAAGGTAGATACCATTATTATCTCCATTTTACAGATGAAGAAACAGAGGAGCGCAGAAGTTAAATCACTTACCTGAGCCCCACAACTTGCCTCCTTGATTTCTTTTTTTTTTAAGATTTTTTTTTTAGAGTCATCTCTACACCCAACATGGGCTTCGAACTCAGAACCCTGAGATCAAGAGTCACATGATCTACTGACAGAGCCAGCCCCATGTCTCCTTGATTGGAAAGCCGGTTCCCCTTACACCTTATTAAGCCACCTCCCAGCTGACTGAGAGACTTTATATAAAAGTATCCTTTTTAAAAAGTTATTATTTGAATCCATATTGATTAAAACACTTTTAAATCATAATTTACAATTACAAACTAGAACAGTATGTTTGCAGTCGTGTCCAGAAAGGTAAGTATGCTGACTAAAAGTCATGCAACAATTTGAAAGATGAATGGGAAATCCAAATACAAGTGAAAATGTTCATCTGAATTAATGCATTTCATTGAGCATCCAAACCCCTAATATTTTACTTCTATTTGTGTACATTATTCTTTTCCCACATTTATTTCATCTGCATGGATCCTTTCATTTCATTTCATTTTCCGTGTGGCCTGCTCCTCAGATATTAACATAGCATTGGCTGCTGCTCTGGGTTTTGGGTATCTAGCACACACACGCTCTCTTCTCCCAAATCAGCACTCGTGACCCCCAGCTTGTTTTTCCTAATTGTCAAAGTTTACTGACATGGTCAAAGAGTCAGCCATTGGATTACACTGGCTATTACATTATGCCATGTGAACAATATTTTAAAATTAAAAAATGAATGATATCGAAAATATGATTAGAAAAGTTCATCATCAGTTTAAAGCACTTTACTTTTTTGAAGATTTTATTTATTTGAGAGAGAGAGAGAGCATGAGTGGGGGGAGGGGCAGAGGGAGAGGGAGAAGCAGACTCCCTGCTGAGCAGGGAGCCCGACTTGGGGCTTAGTCCCAGGACCTTGGGATCACAACCTGAGCGGAAGGCAGACACTTAACCAACTGAGCCACCCAGGTGCCCCTGACGCAGTTTAGACGAAAGCTAATTTCAGAAATCTATACAAAAGTAACATTGCTGTACGTGTAGCAGGTCCACCTTCTACAGATTTTGGCCAAAATTTTATTTTCCTCCTTACAGAAGGGAAATTGGGTCTTGAAGATGTAGGAGACAAATCAAGTAAAAAGACTTTCGTTCTTTTATTTTTGTAGGGCAAATGATTTTAAGAGCTACAGATTAAATGGAATTTGTATGTCCCTGGTCAGATTGCTGCAAATCAGGTCATCTTGAGCCAAGTCTCAACCATAGGAATCAGAACATAAATGTATTTTGTCTGAGACAAAGTACAACAACAGAAGAAAAGATGAGAAAAAAAGGGGTGGCTTCCAAATTTATCACTCCAGCCCTGTGTGGTATGTCTACATAGTCTGACCTCAGACAAGGGTCTGTGGAGGCCCCTGCCTGGCATTTGTTGACTGAATTTCACCATAGAAAGTGGGGCATGATGTATAGCCTCATGATTGCTTCTGTTACAGACGGTGCAAAGGAAAGCACTAGAGCTTTCAAGTCAAGCGATAAACTATTCGCTAATATATTAGAAAGGTTAAAGCAAGCTTCTTCAAAGTAATGTACTAGAAAAATAAAGACCTCAGTGTTCCTAACTAACTTTAGGAATGACAAAACACACCCCTAGGTTATCTACAACTTATCGGTAATAAATATTAACATGTTCCCTTAGAGTTCCAAAAACATGGAAAGAGAAGATCACTTTATCCTTCTTTGGAAAAACACTAAAAGGTCTGTTGTCTTTTTACCACATTAGGGTACTCAAAATTCAAAATAAGCAAGAAAGTACTGTGGAAAAAGGGCCCATACACAGAATGCCATCAGGATGGGGGTATAAATCCTTCTCTGACTTCTTTAAACATGAGGAATATAAAGGCCTCTTATAAATGAGAAAAGTTTAAAAACTGGAATCTTTTTTTTTTTAAGAGAGGAAGGGGGAGAGGGAATGGGACAGAGGGAGAGAGAGAATCTCAAGCAGGCTCCACGCTGGGTGGGGCTCGATCTCACCATCCTGAGATCATGACCTGAGCCGAAATCAGGAGTGGGAAGCTTAACTGACTGAGTCACCCAGGCCCCCCCTAAAAAGTGGAATCTTTATGTCTTAGTTGGGGTTTTCATAACAAAATACCATAGACTTGGTTTAAGCAACAGGGATTTATTTCTCACAATTCTGGAAGTTCAACATCAGGGTACTAACAAGATAGGTTTTGTTCTGAGGCCATTTCTCTTGGTCTGCAGATGGTCACCATCTCGCCTGGCACTCACAGGTCTTCTTTGTGTTAGATTGGGATGGGGGAGGGGAGACCAAGCTCTGGTGTCTTCTCTAATAAGGCACTAATCCCCTCAGACCAGGCCCTTACCCTTATCACCTCATTGAACCCTAGTTACCTCCCAAAGGCCCCATCTCCAAATACCATTACAGTGGGGGTCAGGGCTTTGGTATATATAAGTTTTGAGGGGACACAAACATTCTGTCCATAACACTTTACAAACATATATGACTGGATTTTAAAAACATTTGTAGTTTGTATGTATGTATGTATGTATTTTTAAGGGTTTTACTTTTAAGTAATTTCTACACCCAACATGGGGCTTGAACTCACAACCTCGAGATCAAAGTCACATGCTTCACCAACTGAGCCAGCCAGGTGCCCCATCATTTGCAGTTTTTACTAAAACATTTTTAATTGTGGAAAAAACACGTAACCTGAAATTTATTATCTAATCATTTTAAGTGTACAGCTAATAGTATTAAGTGCATTCATATTGTTATGCAATCATGACTGGCTTTTAAAACCAGTGCTCGTGAAGCTATTTCTTTTCCCCTGGGTACTAGGTGTATAAATCAGATGCAGTGTCGTAGGGGAGGTGGCAGAGCCTTAGTTAAGTCTATGTTGTTAGCTCAGCTAAGCTTCCTATTAGTTTAGTGTATTAGTTCGAATTCTCCCGAGAAACCGAACCAATGGGAGATAACTATCTACCTATCTCTCTCTCTCTCTCTCTCTATCTAGAGAGATTGGCTCACATGATCATGGAGGCTCAGAAGTCCCATGATCTGCCAACTGCACATTGGACACCCAGGAAAGCCATTGGCATAGGCCAGCCAGTCCAAGTCTGAAGACCTGAGAGCCAGCGGAGCTAATGGTTGAATGCCTAGTCTCAGGGTAGAAGACCCCTATCTTAGCTCATGCAGTCAGGCAGAGAAGGGGCAAACTCTCCTTTCCTTTGCCTTTTGTTCTATTCAGGACTTCAACAGATTGAGTGACTGGGGAGGGCAATCTACTTTATTCAGTCTACTAATTCAAATGCTAATCTCATCTGGAAGTACTCTCACAGACACACCCAGAAACAATGTGGAACCAGATATATGGCCACCCCATGACCCCATCAGGTTGACATAAAATTAACTATCACATTTGGTTACTAGAGATACAGCAAGACATTTGTCCATTGGTGGTTGATAGCTGGCGTTGTATCTGACCAAAGTTTTTAGAAGTGGAAAGGTTTAAAAATAATTAACTAGAACTGATAAATGAATTCAGTAAGGTCACAGGATATAAAATCAATATACAGAAATCCATTGCATTTCTATACACTAATAAGAAATCAGCAGAGAGAAAAATTAAGGAAACAATCCCATTTACAATTGTGTCAAAATCAATAAAATACCTAGGAATAAATTTAACCAAGGAGGTGGAAGACCTGTACTCTGAAAGCTATAAAATCATCATGAAAGAAACTGAAGGTGACACAAAGAAATGGAAAGATATTCCATGCTCATGGACTAGAAGAACAACTATTGTTAAAATGTCCATACTACTCAAATCAATCTAAAGATTTAATGCAATCCCTATCAAAATACCGATAGCATTTTTCACAGAACTAGAACAGATTATTCTAAAATTTGCACGAAACCACAAAAGACTCCAAACGGCCGAAGTGATCTTGAAAAAGAACAAAATGGGAGGTATCATAATCCCAGATTTCAAGATATACTACAAAGCTGCAGTAATCAAAACAGGTATGGTACTGGCGCAAACATAGACACATAGATCAATAGAACAGAACAGAGAGCCCAGAAATAAACCCCCTATTTTATGGTCAATTAACCTTCCACAAAGGAGGCAAGAATATGCAATGGGAAAAAGACAGTCTCTTCAACAAATGGTGTTGGGAAAACTGGCCAGCTACGTGCAGAAGAATGGACCTGTAATTTGAGCAAAAGTTACATATTTTTCCAACAGAGAGAAAATTCACATAAAATTAACCATTTGAGAGTGAACAATCAAGTGGTTTACCATACTGTACACCCATTGCCACTATCTAGTTCCAAAACTTTTTCATCAGCCCTAAAGGAAACCCCATCCCCATTAAACAGTTGCTCCCAAATTCCCCCCCCCCGCCCCCCCCCCCCCGGGATCTACCAATCTGGTTACTGTTTGTTTGGATTTGCCTATTCCAGACATTTCACAGAAGCAGAATCCTACAACATGTGACCTTTTGTGTCTGGCTTTTTCACTGAACAATGTTATCAAGTTCATCCATGTTGTAGCAGGTATCTATCCGTATTTTATCCCTTTTGTGTGGCTGAATCATATTCCACGGCGTGTGCACACCATACTTTATTCATTCATCTATTGATGAATATTTGGGTTGCTTCCACCTTTTTGGCTGTTGAGTTAGACTTCTAGCAATTCAACCAAGCGGCAAAACTCCTGTCTATCTCCCTCCCTTCCACAGGATGAGCTTAGCTACCCTAGAAAAAGGATTGTGACTGCTTTAAGTACTTGGCTCTGTTTCCCAGAACTGTCTTTTTTTATCTGCAAGCCAAGGACGAATCTGTCTCATCCCCCCAAGCCTCCGCAACAGAAAAATTAATCCGTCCCCACAGCATAAACTGCTCCTTCCCTTCCTCTGCCTCCCTGCTGACCAGCCCTTCCCTGAATAGGGAGCCTTTCCACCTCTGCTTTTGCTTTCCTGACAATTTCCATCTGTAATTTGCCGTCCATGCGTTTGGTCCTGTGCAAGCAATTTGACACATGCAAGAGTATTTTTTTTTCTTATCTAGACTCTCGCTTAAAAATAGTTCGATATTATATAACTCAGATACTCCTTTGCATCACTTTAACAACACATTTAAACAGAATGAATATGAACCACGTTTCAGCTTTCCCCTCCTCCTGCCCCCATCCCCACTCCATCATGGTTGACCGGCCTTCCGTCCGGCTTTTAGACATATACTCAAAGAGTATATATTAGTTAAAGTAAACAAATTCCTGCAGATGTTATTTTTTCTGACGTAACAGGTTGCCTCAACCCAGATAAGCTGCTCATTTCTTCTTAAGAAGCAACATGAAAATTGAGTATACACGGAGAAATATAGTCAGTAGGAGCAGGTTGCCCCCAGGGTGCCCCCTCAAATCACACTGTGTCAGCGGCTGGCTTCTCTGTATGTCAGAAGGCCTATTCAGGTAGCCAGCAAAGGGCTGTAACCTTCACCCTTCTACTCAAGGCAACCTTATTTCTGGATATTCCTCAGCCCTGTATCGCACTAAAGAAATAATTGTCGTTAGGATTCTAAAACCAGAGGGGACAGTGTAAGGGGACTCACACAATGCTGGTTTACCCAATAGACAGTCTAAGCGCATGCTTGCAAACCTGGGGCACCAACTTTTGGGGGGATGGTGGGAGAATTTGGTCCTCATTATTTTATATAAGACATCAAGACAGTCACTGTGGGAAAAATAGAATACGTCTGGAAGTGCTGTATACTTAGTTGATGGTACATCATTATTTTTAAAGTTATCATACAGTAAAACTGACACTTGGTGTACTACATGTTTTAGCAATGAAATTTCTGATCAGATCTTTAGACTCGTTTACTCATTTTCTTTTCCTCTTTGATGTGAGGTTGTACTTGAGGGAAGGAATGAACTTTAGTTTATTGTATGTAGTTTACTATGTTAGATACATGGGAAAAAACCTATAATACAAGGGAGGGAGCAGTAGGAGCAAATGCATTGAGGCAGAAAAACAGGGAATGGTCAGGAAAGGGGAGTAGACTAATTTAAAAAAAAATATTTTATGTATTTGTTTGTCAGAGAGAGAGAGAAAGAGAGAGCGCACAAGCAGGGGGAGCAGCAGGCGGGGGCGGGGGGGAGGGAGAAGCAGGCTCCCTGCTGAGCAGAGAGTCCAACATGGGGCTCGAACCCAGGACCCTGGGATCATGACCTGAGCCGAAGGCAGACACTTCACCGACTGAGCCACCCAGGCAGGCTGGAAGTAGTCCAATTAGATCAAAATAGAATATGCGATGCCCGAGGAGAGTAACATAAGATACTTCAGGAACCATTTGTTCACTTGGGCACACAGCAAAGCTAATAATGGTGTCACTGTCAATACTTGGCTCGGCTGTTGAGCTTTGCTGATAGAGATAAAAATCTTTGCTCCACAGGCCCACATAGCGGCCAGAACCTGCCAGCTTTCTCTCCAAGGTGTTCCAGAGGAAGCGCTTGGACTAGTTCAGGGAATCACAGCTTGTCCATAACCACATGTGGCTGGCCTACCGATGAAGGGCGCAAGCTGCTTCAGATACCAGTATGTGCAATTGAATAGCACTAAGTGCAGACATAGTGAGTTGGGGCTTGAGTCTGTTTAAATAAACTGACCATCTCCGTCGTTCTAATTTTCCAAAAGAGTGATCGTGTTTATTTCTGGGATTCTTCAGAGTAATAGGTATTTGAATCTCTCTCCAGCCTTGCCAAAATAAGGGTGTTTGAGATTTTGACACCAGTAATAGACATTCTACCAACCCTATGTCTTGCTACTAAAGAGGAACCAAGCTTAAATGGCCTCATGGAGGGTGGAATGGAAACATGAGTTCCATTGTGAAATCCCAAAGATCATTTAGGGCATTCACTTTTCCAGAAGTTTAAAAAATTTTGATTTTGGGGGCACCTGGGTGACTCAGTCGGCTAAGCAACCGACCCTTGATCTCCACGCTGGGTACGGAGCCTACTTAAAAATTTTTTTTGATTTTCGTATGTGTAACTGTTTTCGATATTTTAAGGCTCACACAGTCTAAAAGCAAAATTTCCACAAAAGCTGATTGCAGTTGAATATCTGTTTTAATTCATTTATTCATTCAATAAATATTAGTTGAGTACCCACTATGTGCCAGGCCCTGTTCTAAGTCTCAGGGATAAGGCATGAACAAAACCAAGTCTCTGCCCTCATGGAACTTGCAGTCTGGTGAGGCACAGATAATGAGTTAGTCAACAAATAGGTACTCTATCACTGCATGGTGATAATTATTAGAAGGAAAATTAAAGCAGGATGTGGGGGATAGAGCAAATTTTATGTCAGGTCAGGGCAGCCTCTCTTAGGTGGTGATGTGTGACAGGAGACATCAATGTAGTGAAAAGGTAAACTATGTGAAGGTCCAGGGCCAGAACATTCCAGGCCACGGGAGCAGCAAATCTGAAGGTTCTGAGGCAAGAATGTGTTTGGCGTGTTCTGACAATGAGAAGAAGAGTGTGCCCGGAGCAGGGTGTTCAAAGCAGTGAGACATGAGGTCTGAGAAGTGGCCCATGATTCGAATTTTGGATTTGATTCTAAAAGTGACTGGAACCCATTGAAAAAGGTTCACATGCTAAAAAGCCCTCTGCTTGCTCCTGTCTGTGTGTTGCTTAAAATTGCCCCCCATATTCCTGATGACCAGTTGACATGGTCTTCTTATTTTGAACAAGGTGAAATTGGCCTTAAGTGCAGACCCCAGGAGAACTCAGGAGGATTCCAGTTCTCTGCCTTTAGTGCTGTAGTCTTCGTGTCTTCTTTCCTGGTAGACGTGGTCCAAGGCTCCTCGTCTGTGGCTGGCTGGAAGGGCCCTACTCAGCTTTAAGGACACACACCCCTTGTGCAACTCTGGTTGTTCTTGTCCCTACATCACTGTTAACCTGGTGGCATTTCATTACTTGGGCTCTCCAAAAGAACTACTGACCCAGTCCATGGTGGCACTCCCGATGCTCTGAGACTTGTCCTATTGCCTTGCTCTGACACCACTGGTGTCAAAGCATGTTTGCAAAAGTCCCCCAGTGATTGTGCAAAAGCCCCTTTTTCTTTTTCTCCAAAAGGATAAGCACATACCTGGATATGCTTATAACATAATTTAGAACCTAGAGTCCTCAAATTACCACATTGTTCCAGGAATAGCTTTCATTCTGGGTTTTTTTTCCCCTGTCTCACAGAAAAACCGAGAAGTGAAGTTTTTTACCAACCAAATGGTAGAACCAGATTTAGAATTGAGAAAGAGCTATTTGTGAAAAGTATGAATCTATGTCATTATATGTGGCTTTGTTGCTAAAGATATACTAATTTGCCATTTAAAATTTCCCCTTCCTCAGTGCCTAGACTCTCAACTTTGCTGACATTTATTCAGATCCTATTTTTACTTTTTTTTTTTAAAGTAAACTCTACACCCAGCGTGGGGCTCAAACTCACAACCCCGAGATCAAGAGTTGCATGCTCTACCTACTGAGCCAGCCAGACGCCCCTTAGATCCTATTTTTAAAAAGAAGCTTCCCCCTACCACTTTTATTTGACAATATATTTAAAACCTGCAACTTCTTGGGAAAAATATGGAAAGTGCTTTATTTTTGTTGCAGGCATCATAAAACTAAAAAACCAAGACTAGCATTAGCTTGAACTTTATCTTGGAATATGTCCATGAAGAAGAAAGCCAGACTCATCTTGACTTTCTCTCCTCCAGCTTTTTGTATCAAAGACTCTCTGACAATAAGTAGACTCTCTCGAACTTCCGCGTACTCGTCGTTCAAACGACATTATTTGGGAGGATGAGCTACGGGTTGAATTGGACTGATTGTCAGTTCTGATTTGGGAGGAAGGTTTATGAGACTCAACAGTGCTCTAGCTCATTGTTCAGTATTCCAAGAAGTATCACTGCTCTGATTCTCAAGGTTTTCAAAATCTTACAAAGAATGTTGGATCGCTAATGTGTTTCGGCCATATTATTCCAGAGCAAGTCTCTTTAGAGATTGGCGGATGCCCCCCACCCCTCCCCAAAGCTGACTTTGGCTATAATAAGGTTTATTTAAGTAAAATAAAGTCAGCTAACTGAAGATTAGCCTCCACATGCCTTTGCTATAATGCAAAGTCTACAGTCATCCCGAAGTCAAAATTTGGCAAACTTAGCAATGTAGGGTGCCACACCACTGACTTTTATTATTTTGGAAAGAGAATAAGCATGAGCCAGGTGCACAAAGAGAACTCCCTCTTTCTCTCTCTCTGCTCAAAAATTTTCTCCCGGGCAATCTATAGATGGAGTTAATACGGTCATCTTAAAATGAAAATATCCCATGGATAGGTTAAATATATTGCCTTTGGTTTTAGGTAGCAAGCGGGTTGTTAGGGGTTAGAGCTGAGATTGGCACACTTTTTCTGTAACGGTCCAGATAGTAAATATTTCAGTCTTTGTGGGCCAGATGGTCTCTGCTACAACTACTTAATTCTGCTTGTTGTAGTGTGAAAGCAGTCATAACACATAGCTGAATGGGCATGGCTGTGTTCCAATAAAACTTTATTTACAAAACCAAAGCAGTCTGAATTTGGCCCATGTTCCATAGTTTGCTGACCCCTAGATTATAATGCTTAATTAGAGTAGAGCATAGGTTTCTTGGCAGAATTATTTCAACACAGCTAGGGACATCATGAAATTATTGGACGACTAAGAGATAGGGTGGCTACTTTATAATTTTGCCACCGACCTTAGTGTCTTCATTTTACTCCGAGTCGCCTCATCTGCTGCTTTTAGGCTGGAGGCTAAAACAGTAGAAACTGCGGCTATTTCTTTTTCACTGACCTTGTTCTCATAATTCCCTTAGAAATAACATGACCTGACATTTTTATACATTAGCATTTCGAGATGTCTTGCCGATAGCACATTTCATGAAGCACCTGGTGACCTTAAAAAAGATTTTTATAGGAGCACTTTAGAGTCGAATAAATAGAATTAATTTCAATGCCTCTCACTCCAGTGTATAATTTTGCACTTGGCCAAACATCATGTTCCATTGTTTTGTTTTGTTCAAAGCCTTTTCGAACTCATGTAAATAGTTTTGCGCACGTACTAAGACATATATTTGTTTATTACTTTATGCCATAATAACCAGGTATAACTATTCTGTATTTGTTTATTACTTTATATTATAATAACCATGTATAACTATTCTGTTTTTCCATTGAAGCCTAGGGGGGAATAGCCTTCAATGAGTACTTTCACATCTGTTTTCTCATTTAATATAATTTAATTATTTTTGCAGATGAATCATAGGGAAGATAAAGTTACTTGCCCAAGGTCACCCAGCTAGTTAACACTGCAGCCAAGCTTCCAAAACAGGTCTGTTTGACTCCAGAGGCTATGAGCTTTCCACTACATCACAATGCCTACAGGAAGCTACTTGTAGTTCTTGGCGGGCTTTATCTTTTTTTTTTTTTTTTAAATCCAAGCTGTTTGCAAGTAAATCATAGGAGAACTGAGTAACACAGTATTTAATTCTTTTCATATATTTTGGAAGTACATATTTTCAAAAGTAGATATGGTGAATGCTTTTGTTTAAACAACCATGGTTCTACGACTAGAATATTTCCAAATAAGGGTGACTTCCAAAAATCATTTGCTTTCTTGGCAGTCTTCATACATTCTTTGTGAATGCAACTAGATTTCCCATCTTCCTTGTTTAGGAAAGAATCATATGTTAATAACATTTTTTGAAAGGTGTGGCTTGGTGATATTCTTTTCAGATTTGAAATAACTAAACTTCCTGGCATCATAAGTTCAAATTGTGGAGAAACCAGCTGATATTAAGTTCCGACATTCCGAAATTGACTTTTGTTTCGGCATAGCTTTGTGTAGCCCTGAATGTGCATATGAGTTAGGGGTAAAAGTTACTGCCAAAATCTTAAGATACAGAGATTTATGCCTTTTCATCAAATATGAGATAAATTCCCTTCTGTTGGAATTTTTTTTTTCTTGGGCAGAGCAAAAAACACCACAGTGAATCATTGCATGATTAAAAAAAAAAAAAAGGTGGGGCTGGGAGAATTGACCCATAAGATGGTTATAGCATATATGACTCTCAGATCTCAATCAAAATATTGTGCAAAAATATAACTACTTTCCCTCACATCTGTATTTCAGATATTGAGTATCAAGGGCTCAACGATGGGGGAGATTTGGGGAAAAAACCCCAACTAACTTCAGTTCTCTTTAGGGTCTTCTCAGGGCTGTCAGCATCACACTGTCAACGTCTTACGTGGTGTCAAGGTGTTGGGGGGAGTCGGGGTGATAGCAGTGATGAGATGAGAGGACGGCATATAGTTATCAATCAGAGGTCGATGTAGGTTACTGCAAAGATATTTACTCTCCTGGCCCACATGGTTCCTTTGAGTCAGAGGTCTTTGGCTGCTTTCCTACTGTCCTTGGGGCTCAGGAAACTTTGCCAGCTTCACATGTATACCAGCGTGCAGAGAACAGCTCACAGTTACTGCTTTCTAGGGTCTGGATGCTTCCCTGCTAGAAGTGCTATGAAATGAAGTAAAAGGTCCTTGGTTGCCTTCAAGAATCTCTTATGTTTTGACTTCATTCCTCTCCCTCAGCTTGGAAGAATCCATTTCTAGTGTGAAGAAAGCCTTCTCCCTTTCTCTGTTTTAAAGGACCTCTATCCCTGTGGAATTTCTTCCTCTGTGAGCTTAGACTTTCTGAATCCCTGAACTTGAAAGCTACTTCTGTTTTTTGCTGAGGCAACCTCCGTCTTTCCCTTCAGGCAATGAGAACAGAGCTAGCTACCTGCTTGGATGGAGGGAAGAGGAAGGGGAGAATATACTGAGAACAAAGAGTTGAAGTCTCAAAATATTATCCATTCACCTTCTTCATCACAACCAATAAACTGCTTTTCTGTGAAGTTTTCCCAGTTCTTGACACACTTTGGAGTACAGAAAAAACTGTGGTATGGTGACTTTCATAAAAACCAAGTCCTTAAAAACCTCTCAGGGTTGTCATGTGGGGCCACTGTACTGAACAAAGGGATGCTCTTGTGAGAGTTTCGACTTCTCTCTCTCTCTCTTTCTAAGATTTTATTTATCTGAGGGAGAACGAGAGAGCACAAACAGAGGGAAAGGGGCACAGGGAGAGGGGAAGCAGACTGCCCGGGGAACAGGGAACCCGATGTGGGGCTCAATCCCAGGAGCTTGAGATCATGACCCGAGCTGAAGGCCGACCCTTCATGGACTGAGCCACCCAGGCACCCCTCAGCTTCTCTTTCTCATCATGGAACAGCTTTCTGGAAGCCATCTTTGCTTGCCAACCTCAGCAGCTGGGCTGTCCTCTCTCTGGGCTCTCCTCAAGCTCCCCCTTCCTAATGCTCCCTCCTGGCAGTTCCACAGCTCTAGGGAGCAACCAGCTCTCCCCTTGAGGTCTGCCATGCGACTAAGGGCCATGTTAACATGACCTACGGAATCAATCATTTTCAGATGGATTTGGGGTTTTCTAATTATCATTGATACTGATTACAGAACAGTTGATTGGGTCACAACAAAGTAAATAATTTTCAGACATAAGACCACCAAAATGGTGAGACATGTTGTACTGGAAGAAATGTAGCTCAGAAACCGAAGCTCAAGGAAGTTAAAAGGCTGGTCTAGGTTCAAGCAGCAAGTTCATGAATGTGATTAAAAGCCACCCCTGAGAACCCTGTTAAGGGCAGAGTTGTGATAACATTCAAATACGTTGCAAAAGACTCTCCAGCTGTTTGACGACTCTAATAAAACAGTAGCACTGACTGATAAAACAACTTCATATAATGATGGTCAGCATGGGTTCTAGACCCTGACCACTGAGTTCCGAAGCTAGTGTCACTGCTTAGAAACTGTGAAACTGGGCCTTGTTACTTTTCCTCTCTGTGCCTCAGGGTCCTCATCTGTCAGTCGGGAATAATAGTAGCACCTGCTTCATGGCCTGTTATGAAGTTTGAATGAATGAATATATGTAAAAGCACTGGGGATAGCGCTTGCCTCATTGTGGGCATTTATATTATTTGTTATTATGAAATTACCATTACTCCAGAATAAATCCCAGTGACACATTCAGAGAAGATAAATGTGCATGTGAAGAGTGAAGGACATCAGAACAAAGTCTGTAATCACCGCGAAACTGGGGTAATCACTTACTCACTTGTTAAACATCCAGGGAAATCATGGGTTCATTAGATGCTGTAATAATTTTAATAGCAGTGTGTCTGAAAGCTGCAACGTGACTTGGAGACTTTGTTTTTAATAATACATGATTATAATGTGTTTGGAGATGCTTATCTTTTATAATGTGTTAAGAGAGTAAAATGATGGAGGGGACATAAATACTCTAGTGATTGAAAACTAAAAATGAAAGCAACAATAAAATACCATTATTCCTCTATTGTCAATAACTAAAAACATTTTTAAGTGTTGTTGTATATGTTTTGAAATGCTATTCTAGGGGTGCTTGGGTGGCACAGTCGGTTGGATGACTCAGTTTTGGCTCAGATTATGCTCTCATGGGTTGTGAGATCAAGCCCTGTGACAGGCTCCATGCTCAGGGCAGTCTGCTTGAGTTACTCTTTACCTCTCCCTCTGCTCCTCCCACCCCCCTGCGCTCTCTCTCTCTCTCTCTCTCTTTAAAATAAATAAGTAAATCTCAGGCGCCTGGGTGGCTCAATTGGTTCAGTGTCTGCCTTTGGCTCAGGTCATGATTCCAGGGTCCTGGGATCAAAGCCCGCATCAGACTCCATGCTCAGTGGGGAGTCTGCTTCTCCCTCTGCCCCTCCCCCTCTCTTTCTCAAAAATAAATAAATAAAATATTTAAAAAAATTAAATAAATAAATCTTAAAAAAAAAAGAAAGCTATTCTAATACACTGCTGCAGTTTGGAGAGTTAACTTGAAAAAAATATTCCAGGAAACAATATTTCTTAAAATGTTGGAAGCTGTTTTTCTCTTTGACATCACAATCCCAATTCTAGAAATCTATCTGAAGAAAACAAACATGTAACCGAAATTAATATTTATCTATATAAATTTCATTATAAGTTTAAATTAGGAATTAGAAGTCACCTAAAAGCTCAACAATGGAATGGTAGTAAATAATGATATCCCCATATAAAGACATATCATGCAGGATTAGAAGTCATGCTTTTAAGAAATGTTTAATGGCATGGAGGGGGGTGCTCACAATATCATGTCAAGTGACTGAAGGACTGAAGTAGGATGAAGAGACCTGCATATACAGAGTCTCAGAAATTACGTTTAGTCATATGTAGCAGAACCCTGACTATAGTAGGTTATTCAAATAGGGTTTTATTTTTTCTGATCTAACAAAAAATGTGGATATAGAATGTCCAAAGCTTGTGCCTTGTCTCCACGACATCATCAATGTCCCAAGCTCCTTCCGTCTTTACATTTCCCAACCTTGGCCTGTGGCTTTTGTCCTTATGCTTGTCACCTCGAGGTCAAAAGGTGGCTGCTCCATATCCAGCCTCCCATGCTTGCTCTAGGTCAGGAAAAAAAAAAGAGCAAGGGGAATCGGGTGCTGCCTATACGAAGCAAGTCAACTGTTGCCAGAAACCTCCAGTAAACTTTCCCTTACATCTCATTCATCTAGAACTATGTCACATGATTGCTCCTAACTTCAAAGAACACTGGGAAACACTGGTTTTTAGCTAGGAACATTGCTATACGGGACAGAGTTGGATTTCTTCAGTAAGGAAGATGGAGAGAATGCATATTAGACTACTAACAGGATTTCTTACATCTGGTGCTACCATAGTTTTTTAAAAAAGTGTAACACAAACATCTATCCCCTTATTCTCTTGTCCAGATAAAAGACTGAAGCACTATATACCAAAATGTTAACAATGTTTATATTTTAGTGGTAGGATTCCAGGTGTTCTTAATCTTATTTGTAATTTTCTATATAGTCTCTGACTTGCAATGGCTTGACTTACGATTTGTCTACTTTACGACGGTGCAAAAGCATTACACATTCAGTAGAAACCGTATTTGGACTTTTGAACTTTAATCTTTTCCCAGGCTAGCCATATGCGGTACATCCTCTCTTGTAATGTTGGGCAGTGGCAGCTCCCAGTCAGTCACTGATCTCAAGAGTGAACAACCGATATACTTACACTCATTCTGTACCCATACAACTATCCTGCTTTTCACTTTTGGTACAGTATTAATAATTTACATGAGATAGTCAACACTATTATCAAATAGACTTTATGTTAGATGATCTCGCCCAATGGTAGGCTAATGGAAGCGTTCCGAGCGTGTATAGGTATGTGTGGCTAAGCTATAGTGTTCGGTAGGCTAGGTGCATTAAACGCATTTTAGATTTATGGTATTTTCAACTTATGAAGGGTTCATTGGGACATAACCCCATTGTAAGTCGATGAAGACCTGTGTTCTGAAAGTTTCCTATAGTGAACATATCCTACTCTCGTAATTAGATAGAAAGCAATTTTTATAGAAAAATTTACAGATATTTCATTTCTGCTGTGGTTATAATAACAAACTTTGGACAAACAACTTATATATTAATCAATAGAGGACTAGTTAAATAATTATGGTATATTCATACAATGTGACATCATAAAAGCTTAAAAAATGAAATACATCTAAGTATACTGATGTAGAAAATGCTCATGACATGAGATTTTAAGAAGTAAATTTCAGGGGCGCCTGGGTGGCTCAGTCGTTAAACATCTGCCTTCAGCTCAGGTCATGATCCCAGGGTCCTGGAATCGAGCCCCACATCAGGCTCCCTGCTCTGCTGGGAGCCTGCTTCTTCCTCTCCCACTTCCCCTGTTTGTGTTCCCTCTCTCGCTGGCTGTCTCTGTCAAATAAATAAATAAAATCTAAAAAAAAAAAAAAAGGTAAATTTCAGAACACTACAATCCCATTTATTTTTTTAAAATACAGAGAAATTTGGACAAGGCAGAGATATCCCTATAAACATTGAAGAGGCTCTACAAGGCTATTTCCCAGCTATTAAGTTTTCTTGGAGAAACAGTATTGAGGGAAGAAAATATTCTTTATTGTTTTCTAAATGAATACTTTTTGTATTTGAACTCCTTTTTACAACAGGAACATAATGTTTTATTATTCAGTCTAAATATATGAAAAATAAACAAAATATTATTTAAATTAGTCCAATAAAGGGTTGTGGCCTTTAAGGCTCCAAACTTCTGGTTTGGGGACAGGAACGTTTATTCCTTTTGGGTAGAGTGAAGTATGAGATGTTGCCTTCCACAACCTCAGAACTGTGCTGTTGAATGATTGAGTTGACAGAGCGCATGGCTATCAGTGAGGAAAGGGGTCAGAGAGCCCAGGAGAGCTGGAAGGGTGGGAGCAGACCAAAAGATGGATTGCATTCTAGAAGGCAACTCCAAGCTTTAAACACTGTTAAAGCAAGCCTTCAGGACGGAACAGTCAGATCCTTTTACTTGGTGGTCTTGGATTTCACATGAATATTTCCTTTAGTTCTTGATTGCCAAAAATGCTCCTATTGTGGTTCTGCAAGCTGTTTACAGGCTTCTTTCCTGGGAGATGGTGGCAGATGACATCTTGGAGCACAAAGCACATGGTCCCTGTTCTCTTTCTGCAACCAGAAGGCCCATGGTTATCCCCTTGGAATTACTGCAGCCTTAATGTACATGGCATGGGAAAGGCTTATAGCAAGGGGCAAATAGGACTGTGGTTCCCAAATGAATTTTTTTCCACTTGTGCCGTTTAAATATGCCAAAAACGCTGAAGAATGCGAGACAACATTTTGTGTATAAAAGCTCCTGTTGGGGGTGGTTGTGGAAAAAAATGTTTCGACTCAAAACACTGAACTTTTAGCATTTCTGCCAAACCAGCTTCTTCCCCCCCCCCCCTTTTGTAAGGCAACAAAGTAAAAACAAGCAGCTTCTACTCCCAAGACTGCACATTCTCCTCTTGGCAGCTCTGTGTGTGCTTTTGATTTATATGGTTTGTTTAATTAAAAGTATGAAGAATTTTCTTTCTCAAATTCTTTCCCACATTCTTTGATTCCCAATGTCTAGGCTTCAAGGATTTTTCCATCTGCTTCTTCTAATCACCCAGAGAAATCTAAAAGAGGCTCGCCTAACTTCTCTCTTTTTCCTGTTGTGGAACCCACGACGCGAGAGTGAGAAAGTCAATTACTTGGTTCAGTTTCTGTTTTCTTCTCTGGCCACCTTAGAATCAGATACAAAAACTAACGAATATATATGTGAAGTGCTTGCAAAATCATTAAAGATACGGGCAACGAAGTGTAAAGGGTTCTAATTTTACATTTGTTCCTTCTGTTTTGGGTCTCATTTGGGGGGGTCTGCGGCTCTAGTTAATACTGAAATGGCTTGCCTTTAAAGATTGATTGATTGATTTTAGAAAGAGAGAGGGCGTGCACAGGGGGAGGGGCAGAGGGAAAGGGAGAGTGAGTCTTAAGCAGACTCTGTGCCTGGTGCATAGCACCACATGGGGCTTGATCTCACGACCCTGAGATCACAACTTGAGCTGAAACCAAGAGCTGGACAGACAACCGACTGCACCACCCAGGTGCCCCAAAACGGCTTGCCTTTAGATTCAATAGTGAGAATGAAAAATTCACAACATGGGGGGAAACACCAGCAATGGTTGGTGCTTCTCTTTCCCTCTTGCAGACTGTGCCAAAGGATCAGCTGTTCTTCTACGACCACGTCAGAGAGGTCGGTGGGGTCATCCTAGTGGAGGTTCTCTACTCCTATCATCCCACATGGCCACACACTCTGTCCTCGAGGCCACTGTCTAGACCCGCCACGTCCACTTTCTGGAAGAAAGGGTCCTCCCGCATGGGGGGCAACCTTCACTATCTGGAATGTGGACAAGCAGGTGTAGCAGGTTGCTGTGTGTTGTGATATGGATGAGAATAAGATCGGGAAGGGCGTCTACTGCTCGGGGCCTCTGAGGAAAGGCCCAAACCTCGGGTTCAGATCCTGCACTTCCCAGCAGCTGGGGTGCCCTTCATCATCCGCGAGACCTCTGGGAGTGGGGGGAGACAGTGAGGACATCCTAAGGCTCCTGCATCCGCCTGGGGGCAGGGACTTCCTTCACTCGGGCTGAAGGACCCACAGCAGCCACTCCCAGCCCAGTTGGCAGCGAACCTCCTCTCCCCACCGTCTGAGCAGGAGGGTTTTGGAACTTCCAGGCAGGATGCCTCCCTCCACGACATTCACCTCTCAAAGTGCAGTAGCCTCCCTCTTATCTGCGGGGGAATACATTCCAAGATCCCCAGTGGATACCCAAAACCTGGGATATTATCTAACCCTATATATCCTTTGTTTTTTCTTATACATACCTATGTTAAAGTTTAATTTGTAAATTAGGCACAGTAAGAGATTAACAACCATAATAACAAATGGAACAATTGTAACAAGATACTGTAGTAAAAGTTACCCAAATGTAGTCTGTCTCTCAAAAAATCTCCTTGTACTGTACTCACACTTCTGGGGATGATGCGAGATGAGAAAATGCCTGCCTGATGAGATGAAGAGGCGAGAAGGACGTAGGCGTGGTGATGTATGGTTAGGCTACTAGTGACGTTCTGACGCTGCATCAGCTAGAGGAGCATCTGCTTCCGGACCCCAGCTGAGAGCGGGTGACTGAAGCTATGGGAAACGACACCAGGGATGCAGGGCGACTGCTGGAAGGGCTCCAGTTCCCTGGACCTGGTGGAGAGGACAGTGGACATCTTGAGTGTGCAGGCCCGCAGAAGAGGAGTCTTTCCCACCAGCACCGCCATGGATGTCAGGGCCTCACTGTGGGCCGACGCTGACCCTGGCCACAGGCCATCTGGTCATCTCAGACCGCAGACCCTGGTTGCGTGACCTCAGCCACTCGAGGGGATTCTGTGCTAGTCCCTTTCATCTAAAATGGGAAACTGCTTCTTTCAGGAGGGAAGCACGTTTTAAGGCTTGAATGAAACAAAAGTTAATCTATAAATTAAAAAAATTTTTTAACTAATGCATTTGGGTAAAATTAGCTTTGCGACCTTTTAAAAAAATTATTTCGTGAAACTTTTCACCCATTGAAAACTAGCAATCTGCATTTTATGCTTCCTGAAAGAACAGCTCTATGAATGCTTTCATAGGTTGTCAAACAAATATACTTAGGAGATGAATTTATGGCAGCATTCAGGAAACGGGGCAAGCCAAGCCATGAAATTGCATCCTGTGTCATTTGGGATGCTGGGGTGCCTGACTTGCTTACAACTGTTCTGGTAAGCTCTCTTCGGTACTAGTTGAGTAACCATCGCCCTTCTTGTGACATCTTTGAGCAATTATCATTTTCAGAGTTTTGGAACAAAGGGGAAAATGCCTTGGCTCCAATATTCGTCCCTTTCAGAGCACTGAACATGTGACTGGAGAGCTTGGTTCTCCTTGTTCCCCTGAGGACATAGGTATTGAAAAGAGAATTGGCTCAAGCTCACTGGTCTTACCTCTCTGATATATGGTTGCTAATATGATATGATTGGCCAGACAGTTTGGGTATAATGTTGTGGTGGTGTGGCCACAGAATTTTAATTTCTTCCACAGGCTCTTTTGCTATTTTATTACTTTCCCCACTCAGGTCCATTTTTTTTTTAAATCTGTAAGGAAAAAAGTTACAGTCCGCTTATAGCTCTATGGCAGTGCCACATTAGCCATTTTGTGTTCAGTTTTGATTTTTGACTGTCATGAAGTCTAAGATTTAAAGCACTGATATGAATCATTCCAAGATGTTCTGCTCCTTAAGACAACATAATAGCCAGACCTTCAGGTTCCCAGTCCGGTTATTAATGGAATTCAACCAGCCAACCAGCCAGGCAGCAATCCAGTCCATTGCTCAGCCACTGAACCCCAACAAAAAGCTAATTTCTTCAGTTATAGCAATCTTGTTTAAAGGTTTATAATTTGCGTAATGCTTTTTCAACAGACTGGTTTTCCAGAGTGCATCTGGAAAGTGTGTCTGGAAAATGGAGATGCTGTGGAAAACAGAGAAATAAACGTAGGGAAAAGGGGGATCATCTTCAGATGTGTTCACCATGTTCCCCTCCAGTTCTGTTTTTAGCATTTGACTACAGTCTGTTCAAGTCCACGGGCCATCATCATTCCTTCCATTCATCTCAAAGCAATTCATCATCATCTCCAAAGTGTGTTTGGATTTATCCCGCTCATGGAAAGGATACACCCAAGGTTGGAGGTGAAATATTATCAGAGACTAGGACTACAAAAATGAAATGCTTGGCTTTGTTCATGGATGCTCCCCAAGTTCGATTCTGTACCTCCAGGTTTCTGCCACATGCCATTCTGTCCCTTTTGTTCAAAAATAGGCCTTGATTCCCTTGCACAACCGATTAATTCTTCAAAGGCCTCTGAGATTCAAATCAAGTGTCACTTCTCCTAGGATGTCTTTCTTGACCTCTCCCCCTAGATAATAAATGATACAACTCCCATTTTTTAGTACTTTCTGTTAGCCAGAAAACATCCCTTTTTTTTGAGAGAGAGAGAGACAGGTGGGGGGAAGGGCAGAGAGAGAGAGAGGGAGGGAGAATCTTAAGCAGCCTCCACTCCCAGCAGGGTGCCTGACGCAGGGCTCCATCTCACAAACCTGAGATCATGACTGAGCCGAAATCAAGAGTTGGACGCTTAACCGACTGAACCACCCAGGCGCCCCCAGAAAATGTACTGTTTTAGAGTCATTATCCTTTGCGACTCTCCCTAAGTCATTGTTTAATTCTCACAATTACATTATGAGACAAATATTAAAGCAATCAACTCAAGAGAGAACTGCAGATTAAAAATATTAAGTAACTTTCCTAAGACTACACAGTTAGTACATGGTAGAGGCAAGATTTGAACCCAGGTTCTGTGGTTTGTACTTTAAGCCTCTATGGCATTGTCTCTCAAAGTGTGGCCCATAGAGCACTACGCCTATGGGAGGTGATTTGAGATGGTGCAGGACATCTTTATACGAATACTTTTCTATTTGCTCATTTTTGTGAAACATACAGAGAGTAAGAAAACAAATCAATTCTCAGCACTTTGCCAAAGTTGCTTCATATTTTTGTTTATTTATTTTTAAAGATTTTAAAAAAATTTTCAAGTAATCCCTACACCCAACATGGGCCTCGAACCTACAACCCAAAGAATTGCACGCTGTACCAGCCAGGTGACCCACTTCATATTTTTATTTAAAGAAATTAAACATTATATATACAGTTGAAGATCTCTTTGTTGATCTCCCCCAGATCTCATTCCTTTTCAACCCTCCTTAGAGGTAGCCACTGTCCTAAACTGAGTGGATATCATTCCTTTACAAGTTTCTAAACTACTGCCAAGTACATATTTGTCAATATACAAGATGTAGCATTGTTTTGCTTCTCTTCAGACTTTATATAAATAGCATACCATATGTGTTATTTTGCAGCTTGTTTTGTTCACTCCACGTTTTGTTATTGATACTTATTTGATACACACAGTTTTTGGTCCTGCATTTCAAATGCTGTGGACCATTCCATTATATCAATATGTCAGATTTATTTATATATTCTCCTCTTGACTCACGTATAAATTGTTCCCACTGCTTGATATTACAAGTAATACTGCACTTAGCATTCTTGTGCATGGATGTGTCCTTGTATACATGTGCTAGATTTTCTTTAGGATACAAACCACAAAGCAGAATTGCCTGGTCGTAGGTTATACGCATCTTCAAATTTATAAAATATCTCCAAGTGGCTCTCCAAAATGTATCAATTTGCACACCCACCAGCAGTTTATAAGAATTTCCTTTTCTCAAAATCATTTCTTAGTTTTTGCTAACCTTGCGAGTAGGAAATGTTATTTCATAGGGGCTTTTTACTTGCATTTCCTGATATTAGGTTGAAGGCTGAAGTAAGGTTGAAGGTTGAAGATCTTCTCATAGGTTTATTGTCCATTTGGATTTCTTTAGTTGTAAGTTGTCCATTTCTCCTTTTAGAAATTATTTAAAAGGTTATATCCAGTAAAATCCATTCTTTTTGATGTACGGTTTTATGAATTTTGACAAATGCATGGAGTTGCATAATCTCCACCAAAAACAAGATCTAGGACAGGATGCCCCTTGACAGTCAATCCCTCTCTATCCAGGATCCCTGGAAACTTATTTTCCATGCCAATAGTTTTGTCTTATCCCAAATGTCATATACAATGTTTAGCTTCTTTGACTTAGCATAATGTGTTTAAGATTCGCCCATGTGATGCATTTCGATAGCTCTTTTTTTGTGCAAAGTGGCGTTCCACTGTATGGACCTACTGCACGGTGTTTACTTACCAGTTGAAGGATTGTGTCTACATTTTGGCAATTATAAATGAAGCTGATATGAAATTTGCATATAGGTTTTTGTGAAGCATAGGTCTTTATTTCTTGTGGGGAAATACCCAGGAGGAGGATTGCTGGCTCATATGGTGAGCAGTTGTTTAACTTTATAGGAAACTGTCAGACTGTTTTCCAGCAATGTATGAAAGTTCTAGTCGCTCAACATTCTCACCGACACTTGGTATTATCAGAGATTTTTTTTTTTTTAGGTTGGCCATTAGTATATAGAAACATCTCACTGTGGTTTTAATTTGTATTTAACTAATTATTAATGATGTTCAGCATTTTTTCATGTGCTTATTTGCCATCCATACATCTTCTTGGGTGAAGCGTCTGTTCACATCTTGTCCAATTTTTAAATTGGGTCATGTGTTTCCTTATTACTGATAAAATAATATCGTTAATACAAGTCCTTTATCAGAAATGTGATTTGCAAATATTTTCTCCAAGTTTGTGGCTTTTTTTCTTATTATCTTAACAGTCATTCAAAGAGCAGAAGTTTTAAATTTTGATGGTGTTCAATTTGCCAATATTTTCTTTTATGGATGGTACTTTTGGTGTCTATCTCAGCAAACTTTGCCTGCCCTGAGGTTAAAAATATTTTCTCCAATCCTTTCTTCTAGAATTTTACTCTCTTAGGATTTATATTTAGGTCTGTGTTTCATTTGAGCTCATTTTTATATAGGATGAAAGATTTTTTAAAATTATTTATTTATTTATTTATTTATATTTGAGAGAGAGACAGCGGAGTGAGAGAGAGCACGAGCAGAGGGGAGAGGGGCAGAGAGAGAGAGGGAGAAGCAGGCTCCCTACTGAGCAGGGAGCCCAGTGCAGGGCTGGATCCCAGGACCCTGGGATCATGACCTGAGCCAAACTCCAGAGTCAACTGCTTAACTGACTGAGCCACTCAGGTACCCCTCTCATATTCAATTTTTTTCAAATATTTTATTTATTTATTTCTTTGAGAGAGAGGGAGGGATGAGAGAGAGAACGTGCGTATAAGTTGGGGGAGGAGCAGAGGGAGAGGGGCAAGCAGACTCTGTGCTGAGTGTGGAGCCCGTTCCAGGGCTCAATGGGGGACTTGATGGGAGACTTGATCTCAAGACTCTGAGATCATGACCCAAGCCGATCCAAGAATCAGACTCTTAACCAACTGAGCCACCCAGGTGCCCCACTCTCATATTCGATTTTTAATGATTATCAGTGTACATAGTTTTTCTATTTTCTTTTTGATCAGTTTTGGTTGGTAATTAATTTCTTTTTATCCTCACAACCTACTCTTCTTTTTCTCTTCACCTGATAAGTAACAAATTAATATAATATATATGTGTGTTTAATGTGTATTTTTCATTTGTTTGTGTTATTGTGAGATATGCAGCATTTTTATATGCATGTATTTTAATCTAGGGAGATGGTATCCTATTATACATTGTATTTCATCCTGGTCCCTACTTTTCTACTCAGCAATATGTTTCTGAGATCTGTTCAAGTTGCCATGAGTGAATCTAATTCATCGCCTCTAATTGCTGCATCAGAACCCCATGCTTGTATCTACCACGTTTTACTTATCCACTTTTGCAATGAAGAGCCCTCTGGTTACATTCATCTTCCTGTTTCCATAAACAGTTCTGAAGTGAATGTTTTGTGTCCTCTTCCACCAACAGATCTTTTATTCTCCTGTTATCACATGCCTACATTTGGTATTTTATAGCTTTTTAAAATTTTGCCAGTCTAATAAGTGTCCAATGAGATCTCCATTTTAATTTGCACATCTCTGATTACCAGTGATTTTTAACATTTTGTCCTATACTTGCTAGTTTTTTGAGGTTTTTTTCTATAAATTTCCTGTTCATATTCTTTATTCATTTTCTTTTGGGTTTGCTGTTGTCATCTTTGTGACTTGCAGAATGCCCTTGTGTATTCTAGATATTAATTCCTTGTTTATTTTTGAAAGTTTCACCTTCCATAATTCCATTATCTAATAATTTTGCCAGTGATGTCCTTTGCTGAACAGAACTCCTTAATTCTGATGTATCAAACTAATCAATGTTTTTTCTTTATGGTTTGTGCTTTTCAAGTTTTTAAAAGAAGTCCTTCCCTATTGTGAGGTCACAAACATATTCTCATATGTTTTCTTTTATTAACATTGTTGTTTTACTCTTCCTATTTAGATCTTTAATACAACAAGTGTGTCTTCGTATGTGGAGTCAGAGAGGGTCTCAATTGTATTTTTCGTCAAATAATGAGCTTGTTTCCCCAATATGGGGTGTTAAATAATCTTCTTCCTTCATTTCTTTGTTTTGCTGCTCCATTCCATAGGTCTGTTATTATTAAGGCAACCCTTCTCACATCCTTTATAAGGCTGACTTAGCCATTCATAGACATTTATTCGTCAATATAAATTTTAGTTAAATTTATTGTTTTCAAACAGTCCAGCTGGACTTTTGATTGGGATTGTGTTAAATAGATTAAATGGGGGAGACTGGCATCTTTATGATAGGTTGTCCCATCCAAGAGCATAGTCTATTTTTTCATTTATTTAAATACTATTGTATTCTTCTACGTCTTTTCTGAGAGATTTTCTTCATAAAGGCATTAGTTACTCTCCCCTTTATATTTACATAGTTTTGCCATTATAACTAGTCTTATATTTGATTATCTTTTTTAGTTGTTTATTACTTGTGTAGATAAATCATTTTTGTAGGTTGATATTTTATCTGGCAAACCAAGCTGATTTCTCTTATTAACTCTAATACTTCAGTTTGTTTGTTGAATCTGTTGCAATTGTTTTTCAGATAATCCTATTCTCTCCAAATAATGACAGTTTTAGCTCCTCCTTTCCAATCCTTACATTTTTAACTTATTTTTTTATACTACTGATGAGTGCTGACAATAAAATGTTAATGGTAGTAACGATAGATGGGAATTATGATCTTGTGTCTGATCTTAAAGAGAATAAATCTAAAGTTTCTCCATCAGGGGCACCTGGCTGGCTCAGTCAGTGGAGCACGTGACTCTTGATCTCAGGGTTGTGAGTTTGAGCCCCATGCTGGGTGTGGACATAATAAAACCTTTCAAAAAATTTTTAAAAATAATTCTCCAATAGTTTTAATATTGGTTTTAAAAAGTATATAACCTTTGGCATGTCAAGAAATTTCCCTTCTATTTCTGGTTTACTAAAGAGTTTTTTTTTCTTTTTTTCTTTCTTCTTTCTTTTCTTCCTTCCTTTCTTTTTAGGAAAAACACAAAGGGTAATAATATCTATCTTTTTGTGTACTTATGCTCCAGGAACTATGCTGTGTACTTAAATGCATTGCTCCTTTTGATTCTCACAGGCACCTTTAAGAAATAAATAATATTAATCTCTATTTTACCCATGAGGAAATAGAGCCACAGAGAGGTTCAGTTTTAGTACATTACCCAAAGAATGATGGTAGGCTGCCTTCAAAGGCAGAATTTTAATGAAATGCCAACATCAATGCATTATTTAGTACCTTCTGTATTAAGCCTTAATAATTTGCACTTACCTCTTTAGTCCCTTATTTGCTTCTGTTAACTGAGTATCTTCAAACTTACCAGCATCCTCTCAGGGATGACCATGACTTCTGGTTTACTTGACCAGCTTTATTTCTACTGCCCACTGAGCTCCCTTTCAACCTCTGACCTTTCCATCATTGAAGAAGTTCTAACTACCTGTACATTAATTGGAGAAGTGGTATTAAATCACCTTCTCATTTAAACTTTTCCCACACTGGGCAGGATCCAACTTTTACGATAAAAACCGAAGAATGTCAACAAGTCAGGATTTTTTTTTTTTTGCTTAAAATCTAATATTTTAAAAGCTTTTATTTTAGAATAATCATATGTTGACAAAAAGTTAAAAAAAAAAACACGTACAGAGAGGTCTTCTCTACACTTTACCCAGTCTCGCCCAATGGTATCGTCATGTATAACTATTGTACAATATTGGGGCGCCTGGGTGGCTCAGTCGGTTAAGCGTCTGCCTTCGGCTCAGGTCATGATCCCAGGGTCCTGGGATTAAGCCCCACGTGGGGCTCTCCGCTCAGCAGGGAGCCTGCTTCTCCCTCTGCCTCTGCCTCCCCCCCCCACTCTGTCTCTCATGGATAAATAAATAAAATCTTTAAAAAAATTAATAAAACTCTAGTACAATATCAAACCAGGAAATTGTGTAAAGGTCACAGAGATTATTTAGATTTCACCAGTTTTCCATGCAGTCATGTGTGTGTCTGTGTGTGCACGTGCACATGTGTGTGTAGTTCTATGCAACTACATCACACGTGTAGATATGCATGACCACCGCCACAGTCAAGATGCAGAATCATTCCCAGAGCCCCTCATGGTACCCCTTACGGCCACATCCACGCCCCTCCACCCCTAACAATCACTAATCTGATCTTCATTTCTAATTTTGTTATCTCAATAATATTATTTAAATGGAATCCTACAGTGTGCGACCTTTCGGATTGACATTTTTCACTCAGCATAATTCCCTGGAGACTCATCCAGGCTGTCGCATGTAACAATAATTCATTTTTCTTTCTTTCTTTTTTCTTTCTTTCTTTCTTTCTTTCTTTCTTTCTTTCTTTCTTTCTTTCTTTCTTCTTCTTCTTCTTCTTCTTCTTCTTCTTCTTCTTCTTCTTCTTCTTCTTCTTCTTCTTTAGAGGGAAAGAGAGGGGAGAGGCAGAGAGAGAGGGAGAGAATCTTAAGCAGGTTCCATGCTCAGCACGGTGCCCCACATGGGGCTCGATCTCATGACCCTGAGATCATGACCTGAGCCAAAATCAAGAGTTGCATGCTTACCCAGCTGTGCCACCCAGGCGCCCCAGTAGTTTGTTTCTTTTTATTGTTGAGCGTCATTTCGTGGTATGGATGCACCACAGTTGGTTTAGCCATTCACCCACTGAAGGGTAACTGGGTTGTTGCCAGCTATCACAAAGAAAGCTGCTGTAACTATTCGCACACGTTTTTGTGTGAACGTAATTTTTTATTTCTCTGGGAAAAATGACTGCATTCAATGTTGGATGCTTTTTGTCTGTGGACAAGGTAGCTGTATTGCACAACTCCAAGAGGCAATATTTATACGTCGTCTATATAAATGGCTCCCCTCACTTTGGAGTTGTATGGTACACCATCTGCACAACCGTATACAACAGTCTTGTCTCTGGACATCCGGGCAGAAATGCGGAAAGAAGGATGCCTGGGTAAGATTGGCATAGAGTTACATGGTTAGAGGTGGAGAATACATAGAAATGTACATTGAGAAAGAAACAGATGTTGTGAATAAGGCCAACACTGAGCTGTAATCAAATGTATGATTCATGGGTTCTTTCCATATACCTATACTCAGATACTACAAATGTTTGCTTTATAGTAGCTAGGCTATTGTCCAGTTCATTCTGTACCTAATGCTGCATACGATATCACCTGTGCTGAATCTTTTATAGCTTACCTACAGATTCGCACTTCCCTAAAAATCGGATAATTCTAAAATTAGCAAAAACTAATATATTTACAGGTCGATTTGGCTGAAAAATGAAAAAAAAGAAATGTATTGCCCAACAACTGCATCTAAAAGTTTTACAAGAAGAGATTAGGTTATAAAAATGGGCAAAGATTCAGAGGTCTTTATCTTCTTTAGTTAAAATGAGGAACTCCTCCTAAATTGTGTTTATTCTTATGTATTCTCGCTGCACATTGCTGTCATGAATCTTTCTGGTAGATGGCTAGTCTCTTTTAAAAAGGTTTTATCTCTTGAGAGGATGTCAGATTGAGACTGAATTATTACACAAAAATTGAACTTTATTCTTAAGAGGACCACCTTCCCTACTTTTGAATTAATCCGACTGATTTTTGTGAACTCTTGCTGGAGAATACACAGTGTGACTAAATAACTTGACAATTTGAACGAAACAGATACTTCTGAACCCATATTTTTTAATGAGTGTTGACCTTTAATGTCAAAGTGTGATTCTCTTGGAAGATTTGTTTATCCTTCTACTTCTTAATTTGTGGAATCTGTAGGTGCTGAGCCAGTGTTTAAATCAAGCACGGAGGGGTGCCTGGGTGGCACAGCGGTTAAGCGTCTGCCTTCGGCTCAGGGCGTGATCCCGGCGTTATGGGATCGAGCCCCACATCGGGCTCTTCCACTATGAGCCTGCTTCTTCCTCTCCCACTCCCCCTGCTTGTGTTCCCTCTCTCGCTGGCTGTCTCTGTCTCTGTCGAATAAATAATAAATAAAATCTTAAATCAAGCAAGGAAATAAACTTGTTATGTTACAAACACAACTGACTTCTGCTCAAATTGTATTACCCAGTTTAATCACATTTACTTGCATTTTTTTTTGAGGAGGGAGAGGGGGCAGAGGATGAGAATCTTAAGCAAGCTCCATGGTCAGCACAGAGCTGAACTCGGAGCTCCATCCCACAACCCTGAGATCATGACCTAAGCCAAAATCAAGAGTCCGACGCTTAACTGACTGAGCCACCCAGGCACCCCCAGTTTAATCATATTTAAATCAATACAATGATATTGCCAGTTTCCAAAAATTAATCCTCCTTCAAAGAACTAAAATTTACCACCATTGAGAAGACTCAAACTAATGACCTACAGACTGTGAGGATACTCTTGAAGACAAGTCCCACAGAATTTTGAAATGAGTAAATACAGTTGGTCAAGATGGCATCTTTGAAGGATTGTTCTGTGTATAAGTCAATTCAGTTACACTATTTGATTGTGATAGTTGTACGCATTTGTGGAAAGAACATGGATTTTGTATCAGGCATACCTGACTTTAGTTACTGATTTTACCTCTTGAATAGATTTATGACAATGGGCCATTTGTTTATTTTGGGTTTTTTATTTTCAGATTTCCCCCCCATTTTTTATTCTGGTGAAATACTCATAAAATTTACTATCTTAATCATTTATAAGCATACTGTCAGTCATATTATATACGTTTATATTGCTGTGTAACCATACCACCATCCGTCTCTAGAACTCTTGTCATCTTGCAAAACTGAAATCCATACCCATTAAACAATAGCTCCCCATGACTCCCCCTGCCCCAAGCATCTGGTAACCGCCATTCTACTCTCTGTTACAACGAGTTTGGCTTTTCCCCCCCTAGATTCCACATTGAAGTGAGATCATGCAATATTTGTCCTTCTGTGTCTGGCTTATTTATCTTAGCATAATGTCCTCCAGATTCATCCACATTGTCACAAATGGCAGGATTTTCTCCCTTTTAAAGGCTCACTAATATTCCATTACACACACACACACACACACACACACACACACACACATTTTCTTTATCTACTTGTCCATTGATGGACACTTAGGTTGTTTCTATACCTTGCCTGTTGTGAATAATTCTGCAGTGAACATGGGAGTAAAGATTATTTCTTTGAGATAATGACTTTATTTCTTTTGGATAAATACTGAGACGAGGAATTGCTGGATTGTACGGTAGCTCCATTTTTAATTCTTGAGGACTCTCCATACTGTTTTTCATAGTGGCCACACCGCTTCAGTGGCTGCACGAATTTAGATTCCCACCACCAGTGTATTTCATTGTACGTTCATTGGCCACTTGTTTATCATAGCTAAGACTGTTTCATCATCTGATAAAATGTCTATGATAATAATACCTACATCATAAATGTTTTGTGAGAATCGAATGAAAAGTATTTATCTATTTATTTTTAAAAGATCTTACTTATTTGAGAGAGAGAGCAAGTGAGAGAACACAACCGGGGGGTGGAGAGGGAGAGGGACAAGCAGACCCCCTCCTGAGCAGGAAGCCTGGCGTCACAGCAGCTCGATCCCAGGACCCTGAGATCATGACCTGAGCTGAAGGCAGACGCTTAACTGACTGAGCCACCTGGGCGGCCTGAAAAGTATTTAGTACAGTGCTAAATATGCACTATCTGAATACCAGATTATTGTGAAGCACTCCCATCTGAGAAACGGTCTATTCCTGGAGACTTCCCACTGATGCCAGGAACAGCTTCCTTTAAGACAGAAGCCCAGGCAAGGTGAGAATTATTACATGGTAACTCAGGCCTCATGACTGGTTCTTGGGAACCATGAAGGCTAAATGTCATCCACACAACCAGGTAAAATTCAATCCCTCGTAATTTGGCAAATGAAGAAACTTAATCTTATTTTACATTTAATTCCAAAATGTCATTTTGAAGAAATATTTGTATTGCTGATGAAGACAGGTACTAGCTAAATCTCGTTCACTAAATTATCGTGGAATGGGGTCACTGCTTAGAATTCTGATCAACCCACCAGGCCGGTCAATTTCCTCTGCCTGATTTATAATGATAAATACCCCATGAAATGTTTCTCCTGGCAATGGCCTTCCTCATTTATAATGTCTTCTGCAAACAAAGAGGAAATACCTCATTGTGTATATGAACTTGATACTAATTGTGTGGTCAGCCTAAGCCTTTCTGTCCATGGCCTTTCTACTTAAGCAATCTTCTTCCTGCATGGCAGGTCAGGAGTCAAGTGTGCAGGAGACTTGTGAGACCTCACTTCAGAAGGGTCATTGATCTCTGCAGAATCACCTGTTAGATGGCATTCTTCTGCACTGCTTTGTCAGGGGGAGAGACAGAGACAGACAAAGAGGGAGAAAAATGAGAGAGATTGAGAGAGAGAGAGAGAGAGAGAGAAAAGGCTATATGAAAATGGGAAAATGGCAGTTAACTTAGGAAAGAACCTGAATCACTATCATTGCCAGAAGTTTAAGTGAGTGGTTTATAACCTTTGGGGGTCAAGCTCTTTCTTTAAGATTCCATGGAAGCTATAGCTCTTCTCCCCAGAAATACACTTGTGTACACATCCACAGGAAATTCCACATCCCATTTCAAAGTGTTCTCGTACATCACAAAGTACGTCCTTAAGCCCCAGGTCAGTCAGTAGTCTATAATAATGACCTCCACACCATCAAATTCAGTCACCGTATCTGCAGTTCAGGTGACAAGGATTTGAGCATCATTTTGTAAAGATGTCTGACACCTTAGAGTTGACTGATGTCCTAGTGTCCCACCGGGGACCTTCCTCTGTCCCCACTTTCTCTGGATGGGGTTCACCCATTTCCCAAGTTTCATCTGCCCCCTCTACGAAAGGCTAACTTTTTTTTTCTTCCCCATTTGGAGAACTCATGAAAGTTACAAAACCTCTAGCCAGAAACACACACATATATGTATATCCTTTCAATTTCGTACCTAATGTTCAAGGAAGGTACTCATGCCCTACCTACAGCCCGTCTATGGACCCAAGATTACGAACCCCTGCCTTAGAGGGAATGTGGTCTCCATGTATGACGCGGTTTCAGGCATTTGGCATTTCTACTTGGTTCGTAAATCGATTATAGTGGTTAATAGAGTCAAAGTTTGAGGTTTTTAAAGAACTATATGGCCTGGCCTTAGATCTTCTGGCTTTTAGCCTCATTATGGAAATTTTGCTCAAATCCCCAATGCCAAAGATGTCGGGGGCTCACACAGACCTTTGCAGAGCCCAGTCTGGTTTCCCAGACTCTGCTACAGCCCTTCACGGCACTGGGAATGAGCAGCTGGGTACAGGCCTTGTCTACTGTGCTCAGCTGGGGCCTAAGTCAATTTGTTTTATTACTACACTAAACTAGGAAGGAAGGTTAGTCTCCTTCCACTAACAATAGCATCTCCTGGGTTAATCAGTCCTTGTGGATAATTCTCAGTGTTTCAGAGTTCCAACCCTCTCACCTCTATGTCCTTCCTCCTCGGGATGTGACAGAGAAGGAGGAGCCATTTGACATGGGCATCTTCGTGTGGTTCTTCATCGGCCTCTGTACTAACGTACTCAGCAATGCTCCCGCTCCTTCAACACTGGGCACCCTGCTGCCACCTAATCAGAAGTCCAGGGCTTGTGAAATACAGGCTCTCTGCTCTCAGCGCATTTAAACCCAGGGTTGTTCGCCACCTTGCTGACGTGGCCTCACCTCCACTCCTGCGAGCCTTTCAGATCTTCTGGATGTCAGCCACATTCTCCATCTGGCCCTTGGATGAGGCTATCCTCCTCCAGTGTCCGCCATGGGGTCACTTTGCTCCTCATTTGTGGCCCCATGGCAGATCTGTTGGCTCTCCATTCAGCTCTTTTCCATGTCTTCCCCTGGCAACATGTGGTAACTTCTAGATCAGTCTATGCCAAGTAGGACCTGAGGAAGACATGGCTCCCTCTCTCTGCCTAGATACGCCTTGTATCCGTCTCTCTTCTGTTATGATCACCCCTTGTTAGTAAGGGGGAATTCAGAAAGGTGATGTCTCAGAGTTCCATAGATCAAATTGGGCACAATTCCACCCTGTTTTCAATACCGCCTGACACTTGGTTGTAAAGTGTTTGTCAAACCTTCACTCAACCCCTCAGGTTTCATCCTTACGATGGTGGGGTAGATGGAGGAGGGAGGAACACTGCTATCTAGTCTCTTACTTTTCCTTCTTTCTCTCTCTCTCATCTCTCAGAATGTTTCTTTTTTTTTTCTTTTTAAAGATTTTATTTATTTATTTGACAGAGATAGAGACAGCCAGCGAGAGAGGGAACACAAGCAGGGGGAGTGGGAGAGGAAGAAGCAGGCTCATAGCGGAGGAGCCTGATGTGGGGCTCGATCCCATAACGCCGGGATCACGCCCTGAGCCGAAGGCAGGCGCTTAACCGCTGTGCCACCCAGGCGCCCCAGAATGTTTCTTTTTTAAGAGTTTGTATTTAATTCCAGTTCGTTAACATACAGTCTGATATTAATTTCAGGTGTACAATATAGTGATTAAAATGTTACACTTTTCCCCCTGGACAGTGTACCCTTCACTTGTATCTTATCCTGAGTTTTCTCAGCCTAGTACAGCTCGAGAATGCCAGTCGGCCAGGCCTCCCTCTTTAAAAAAGCGGGGAGGGCGACTGGGTGGCTCAGCTGGTTGGGTGTTTGACTCTTGATTTCGGCTCAGGTCATGATCTCAGGGTCATGGGACTGAGCCCTACATCAGGCGCTGCGCTCAGTGCGGAGTCTGCTTGTCCCTCTCCCTCTGCTCCTCCCTCTGCTGTGCTCTCTCTCTCTCTTTCTAGCTCTAAAATAAATAGGTAAAATCTTTATTAAAAAAAAAAGAAAAACAAAACCAAAACCCCAGCTTCACTGAGATATAATTTACGTGCCACGAAATGTGTCTATTTTAAATGCAGAGTCCAATGACTTTTTAGTAAATTTATAGAGTTGCGTAACTGTCACCATATTTCCACTGGTAGAACACTTTTGTTACCCCAATAAAATGGTTCATGCTCATTTACAGTTAATCTGCTTTCTCACCCCAAGGCCAAGGTAACCAGTCTGCTTTCCGTCTCTATGGATTTGCCCATTCTGGACATTTCATATCAACTTAGTCACACAACATGTGGCATATGGTGTCAGGCTGCTTTTATTCAGCATGTTTTTTTGACGTTTACCCATGTTTCATGTATCACGACTTCATTTTTTTTTTTTTTTAAAGATTTTATTTATTTATTTGACAGAGATAGAGACAGCCAGCGAGAGAGGGAACACAAGCAGGGGGAGTGGGAGAGGAAGAAGCAGGCTCCTAGCAGAAGAGCCTGATGTGGGGCTCGATCCCAGATCGCCGGGATCACGCCCTGAGCCGAAGGCAGACGCTTAACCGCTGTGCCACCCAGGCGCCCCACGACTTCATTTCTTTTTAAGGCTGAATAATATTCGGGGCGCCTGGGTGGCGCAGTCGTTAAGCGTCTGCCTTCGGCTCAGGGCGTGATCCTGGCGTTCCAGGATCGAGTCCCACATCAGGCTCCTCGCTGGGAGCCTGCTTCTTCCTCTCCCACTCCCCCTGCTTGTGTTCCCTCTCTCGCTGGCTGTCTCTCTGTCACATAAATGAATAAAATCTTTAAAAAAAAAAAAGGCTGAATAATATTCCATTGTATGAATATACCACATTCAATTTATCAGTTGGTAGAAATTGGGCATGTTTCCCCTTTCTGGGTATCGTGAATAGTGCTACTTTGAACATTCATGTACAGGTTTTTGTTTGAATATCTGTTTTCAGTTCTTTTGGGTCTAAACCTAGAATGGAATTGCTGAGTCATATGGTAATTTTATTTATCTTTTTGAGGAACCACCAAACTTTTCCCACAGCATTCACACCATTTACATCCCCACCAGCAACGTATGAGGGTTCCAGTTTTTCCACATCTTTGCTGACACTTGCTACAGTCACTCCAGTGGGAGTGACAGGCTTGCTTCTTGCTGTGTAAAAGCAATTTGGGGGCACGGTGCCTGTGTGGCTCAGTCAGTTAAGCGTCTGACTCTTGATTTCTGCTCAGGTCATGATCTCAGGGTGTGGGTCTGAGCCCTGCATTGGGCCCCATGCTCAGTGTGGAGTCTGCTTCAGATTCTCTTTCCTTCTCCCTCAGGCGCCCCTCAAAAAATATTTCTTGAAATAATAACTGATTTTATTCAATACGAGTGTAGTCATATGCCCAGAGAAATTAGATCACTGGCCAGAGAAATTCGAATCAAGAGGGTAGGGAAGGGAACTACACGTGAAGGGAGGAGTGAGGCAAGGTCTCCCACAGAGCTCCTTCCTCTTACGTGTTATCCTATAGACCTGCTGCTAAAGTCTACAGGGCAGCGGAAATACGAAAAGGAGCAATAGATTTCCAGTTACATGAGGCCAAATCAGGGAATGTGGCCCGCGCTAGAGATCACTTTTCCTTTGGCTTACTCTCAAAGTAGATCAGCGGCCTATTGGATACAAATGAGATAAAGATACCAGGGCCGACCCTCCCATGCATCTCAGAGACATGTCGTAAGTTCTACAGACTAGCCATCCCACACACAGAGGGAAATACCCATCGGGTTTGGGGAGTTGTGAACTTGGGGTTTGCTTTATTTTATACCCTTTCTGCCCCCATATTCAGCAACCAGAGACAGCTCATACCGTGAGAGCAGGCGGTAATTGCCCTATTCAGGTAGTCATATAACCCAGGCCCAGTTTCTTTGCTGAGGCCTTGGACTTCTTGCCAGGCCAACACTAGGGCAGTCTCTACTTTGCTGTGCCTGTGTTCCAGGATCTAGGAGTTTTCATTTTGGTCCTCACTGGAGCCTCCTTTGGTCATGCCCAGCCATGGCCAATCACGCCAGGCACAGCTGATATGTGATATCATATTGGCAAGAGCAACAAAAGAAAGGCAACATGGGCTCCAAGCATAAAAAAAATAGGATTAACAGGCAGGAGCCAACATTGATGAAACACAGCATAAAGCTGTAAACATGGTGGCTCGAGGGAGAAGTGTCCCTGTGCAGGATGAAAAGGTAGAAAAAGAGCTAGTCAGAGTTCTTGACTACTGTTTGTGGGGGAAGGTGATGCTAAAAGTCTTTGGTTCGTGGGAATAAAGACATCAGAAAATGAGAGGACCATCTGGAGTTTGGGGGGGTCTTTCTTTCTTTCTTTTTTTAAAGATTTTATTTATTTGTTTGAGAAAGAGAGAGAGAGCACAAGCAGGGTGAGCGGCAGGCAGAGGGAGAGGGACAAGCAGACTTCCCACTGAGCAGAGATTCCCCATGTGGGGCTCGATCCCAGGACCCTGGGATCATGACCTGAGCTGAAGGCAGACACTTAACTGACTGAGCCACCCGGGCACCCCTGTGTGATGATCTTTCTGATGAGTTCTCCTCAGCTGTTTATCTCAGGGTCACTTCTTAAGAATTCAGAATAAATATTTATCTTTCATCAAAATATCCCCTTAAACACATATGGTCAGCTCTTTCTTCCTATTTATCTACATCATTTTGCGGCATGTGATATTCAAGAACATTCTAATATCAGGTATGAGCATGAATAGGCAGACCTTCAGCTAACCTTTCCGTACCTCAGAGGTTAGGTCAAAGAGTACAGGCTTGTTTCTCCTTTCTATTCTCCCTGCCCCCATCTCAGTTGGGGGTCTCACCACATTCACCTAGGCTTTTTATAATCTCCAGATTTCAGCTCTGATCCTGATATTCCCCACTCAAACCCTCACTCACTGTGGCTTTATAGCGGAGAGAGTCAATAAATAAGAGTTGAAATGAAAGAATGTTCTCTATAAAATTAAACAGAAGCATATTCTCCATTGTCATGTGAATAATTCCATTTTCCCAATCAATGAAAGACTATATCATTTGAAGGCATACTTTATCTATGTAGTTGCTTCCCCAAAAATACTGAGCCACCCAGTCGCCCCCTGGAGAGTTTTTCCTTAAGACATTATAAGACAGATCAAGAAAGTTCTGGTATCAGTTCTCTACTCACTGCATGGCTCCCCTTTTACAGCATCAGGCCTGCCAGTGGCAACCTTTGGCATGACCCTCAGAAATTAGAGTCAGAAGGCAGATTACAACCAGAGAAAGAAAGGTTGGACATCATCCATACAGAATTATTTGAGACTTTTGAGTTTTAGTGCTTTAATTTTAAGAAAGTAGAGGACAGTAGCTGGAGGCTAGCTTCCAACCCCTCAGTCCATGTAACAACACAGGCGCAGAAAAGGTCACACAAGAACCTTTCAGCTAATATTATGAGAGAAAAAAAAAATACAGCACAAGTTAATGGCCATAAAGAATTTACAGGGTCCTGTTAAAACAGAGTGAAGTCATGAGGGTCAAGAACAAAAAATAATCACAATTTGAGGGATGAAAGGGTTGAACACCTGAACGGGTGACTCACATTCTAGGAAAGTGGTAAATGAAATAGAGGATGGGGGTGAATGCTGCAGAGTACTGACTTCGTAAGGAATTTATAATACTCCCTATGGGCTTATAATTGACTTTGCTGATGGAAATTTATAAATAGAAATGTGTATAATAAAGGAAAAGCTGCCTGCTCTGTAGTCATAGTTCTAAGCA
The DNA here is from genome assembly GCF_023065955.2 of Ursus arctos. NCBI lineage: Eukaryota > Metazoa > Chordata > Mammalia > Carnivora > Ursidae > Ursus > Ursus arctos. The sequence goes on along the minus strand of NC_079873.1, from coordinate 90,366,537 downwards.
GTGAACAAAAAACTGCAGGAATGATTTTAAGCCAATGGTCCCATGAAAATACTATCAAAGTTGGGAGGTGAAGGGGCACCTGGGTGGCTCAGTAGGTTAAGCGTTTGACTCTGATTTCGGCTCAGGTCATGATCCCTGGGTGCTGGAATAGAGCCCCGCTTCACGGTCCCTGCTCAGCGGGGAGCCTGCTTCTCCCTTTTCCTCTGCCCCTCCCCCCTCTTGTGCTCGCTCTCTCTCTCTCTCTCTCTCTCTCTCGCGCGCGCGCGCGTGCAAATAAATAAACAAAATCTTTTTTTTAAAAGATTTATTTATTTATTTGACAGAGAAAGACAGCCAGCGAGAGAGGGAACACAGGCAGGGGGAGTGGGAGAGGAAGAAGCAGGCTCCCAGCAGAGGAGCCTGATGTGGGGCTCGATCCCAGAATGCTAGGATCACGCCCTGAGCCAAAGGCAGACACTTAACGACTGCACCACCCAGGTGCCCCAATAAACAAAATCTTTTAAAAAAAAGTTGTGAGTTGAACCTGGTTATATTAACATTATCAGTTTCCTCCCTATTTTCCTATGAGTTAGTGGTGCCGAAAGGGACATGAAGGGGCAGTGGGAGCAAGGGGGCTCCTCTAGACACCTACGCGGGGGCGATCTGTCCCTCAGATTAACTTCATATGCAGAACCAGCTCCAAATCAAACAGTTAGACAGAATGCAGAGAAAATTCTTAAGCAGCAATCAAAAAATAATGAGAGTAATTTTTTGAAACGACACTAGATTCAACAACAACAGTATGGTATGTGGGAGGAACATGGGCCTAGGAATCCATGCCAGTTCTATTCCTCAATCTGCCTCTGCCATGCACAGAAGACAATCAACATATGACACTCCCTCCTAAGCCTGAATGGCATGACAAGATCAAAATAAGGAAAAACCTATGTTCCCACAGAATCCAGGGAAGGGGGCTAGCCACACGATAAAGACTTTGCATGATTCCTGTCCCCATATCCTATTGGTTGGCTCATGAGATTACAGGTGAAGTGATCCTATTCCCACTTTATCAGAGATCTTCTACTACTATCTCCTTTTCTCTTTTCTCTCCAGTTTTCTGTGATCTTCTGACTCATTCCCATCACCATTTCGACTCCAGTTTCTCACATCTTGATAAACACTGCCGGGACCCGAGAGGTCCCTCCACATCACTGTCACGTTCATTATGGGAGAAAGAACTTACCGATGCAAGATAAATCTGAGATAAATGAGGTTAAGCAAAAACCTTGTAGTCCTGAGTTTGAAGATTAGACTAAAAAGTTCTTGTTATTCAAACTGAAGAACAAAATAAAGCAAAGACTTCCTTTTGTTTTGTTATAGTTTCAAGCCCCAAACAGTGAGCAGAGAATCATGGATGTGGTTTGAAACCAATGAAGGCGATGTCAAAGCTGGAAGGTGAGACTGGTTGGATGAGCACCGTCCTTCATTTCTTCTGTATTTTCCCAGGTTTCTTTTGCTGCTCAAGGCATCTTTCTTTCGCCCTGGGATTAAGAATTGTGTGGTTCACAGTGAACATCATCCTCAATGGGGAAAGACGAAGAGCTTTCCCCCAAAAGTCAGGAACAAGACAAGCATGTCCACCGTCACCACTTTTATTCAACGTACTTCTGGAAGTCCTAACCACAGCAATTGCACAAAAGGAAATAAAAGGCATCCACGTTGGTAAGGAAAAAGTAAAACTTTCACTATTTGCAGATGACATGATAGTCAATTTAGAAAACCCCAACGACTCCGCCAACAAACTACTAGATCTGATAAATGAATTCGCTGAAGTCGCAGGATACAAAATCACTACACATAAGTCTGTTGCATTTCTAGACACTAATAATGAAGCAGCAGAAAGAGAAAACAAGAAAACAATTCCATTTACAATTGCATCAAAAATAATAACATACCTAGGAATAAACCTAACCAAAGAGGTGAGAGACCTATGCTCTGAAAACTATAAAACACTAGTGAAGGAAATTGAAGATGACACAAAGAAATGGAAAGACATTTCATGCTCACGAATTAGAAGAATAAATATTGTTAAAATGTCTATACTACCCAAGGCAATCTACATACTGAATGCAATCCCTATCAAAATACCACCAGCATTTTTCACAGAGGTGGAACAAACAATCCTAAAATTTGTATGGAACCACAAAAGACCCTGAATAGCCAAAGCAATTCTGAAAAAGAAGAACAAAACTGGAGGTATCACAATTCTGGATCTCAAATTCTATCATAAAGCTGTAGTAATCAACACAGTACGGTCTGGCAGAAAATAGACTCATAGATCAACAGAATAGAATAGAATAGAAAACCCAGAAATGAACCCATAATTATATGGTCAATTAATCTTCAATAAAGCAGGAAAGAATATGCAATGGGAAAAAGACAGTCTCTTCAACAAATGGTGTTAGGAAAACTGGACAGCAACATGCAAAAGAATGAAACTGGACCACTTTTTTCAGCATACACAAAAATAAGTTCAAAATGGATTAAAGACCTAAATGTGAGACCTGAAACCATAAAAATCCTAGAAGAGAGCACAGCAGTAATTTCTCTGACATCAGCCATGGCAATAGTTTTCTAGATATGTCTCCTGAGGCAAGGGGGGAAAAAAAAGAAATGAACTATTCGGACTTCATCAAAATAAAAAAGCGTCTGCACAGTGAAGGAAACAATCAACAAAACTGAAAGGCATCTCACTGAATGGGAGAAGATATTAGCAAATGTCATATATGATGAGAGGTTAGTAGCCAACATATATAAAGATCTGATACAATTCAATACCTTAAAAATAAATAATCCAATAAAAACGGGCAGAAGACATGAACAGACATTTTTCCAAGGAAGACATACAGATGGGGTGCCTGGCTGACTCAGTCAGTTAAGCGTCTGCCTTCAGCTCAGGTCATGATCCCAGGGTCCTGGAATTGAGTCCCGCATGGGGCTTCCTGCTCAGCCAGAAGTCTGCTTCTCCCTCTTCCTCTGCAGCTCCCCCCTGCTCATGTGCTCTCCCTCTCTCTCTCTCTATTAAATAAATAAATAAATAAATAAATAAATAAATAAATAAATAAAATCTTTTAAAGAAGAGAGAGAAGATACACAGATGGCCAACAGACATAGGAAAAGACGCTCAACATCACTCATCATCAGGGAAATGCAAATCAAAACTATAATGAGCTATCATCCATTAGAATGGCTAAAATCAACAACACAAGAAACAACAAGTGTTGGTGAGGATGGGGAAAAAGGAACCCTCTTGCATTGTTAGCAGGAATGCAAACTGATGCAGCCACTGTGGAAAACAGTATGGATGTTCCTCAAAAAGTTAAAAATAGAGCTACCTTATGATCTAGCAATCACACTACTGGGTATTTACCCAAAGAATACAAAAATACTCATTTAAAGAGATACACGCACTCCGATGTTTATAGCAGCATTATCTACAATAGCTAAGATACGGAAACAGCCCAAGCATCCAACAACTGACGAATGGATAAAGAAGATGTGGTGTATATACACAATAGAATATTATTCAGCCATAAGAAATAATGAAATCTTGCCATTTGCAATGACATGGATGGAGCTAGAGAGTATAATTCTAAGCAGTATAAGTCAGGCAGAGAAAGACCAATACCATATGATTTCATTCATATGTGGAATTTAAGAAGCAACCAAAAAAAATGAGCCAAGGAAAGAGAGAGAGAGAGACAGAGAGAGCGAGAGAGATCAAGAAACAGACTCCTAACTAGAGAGAACAAACTGATGGCTACCAGAGTGGGGGGAGGGGTTGAGTGAAATAGGTGTTGGGGATTAAGGAGTGCACTTGTGATGAGCACAGGGTGGTGTATGCTGAATCACTCTGTTGTACACCTGAAAACTGATATAATATAACACCGTATGTTAACTATACTGGAATTTAAAATTAAATTCAAAAAAATAATTGTATGGTTCATAGAATTATTAAAAATACTAAACTATACGACTGAATCACTTTGCATATTCCATAAAATTTTGGAATGGTCTTAATTAATCAAGAATGAGCCAAAACCATGAAAAATGAACTCAGAGACTTTGACAGGACTGCAAAGACCAAAAGTAAATACTTTTTATTGTGCCTTGATGTAGTTACTGAGAGTTTTACTGAGTATATATAATTTTTACTGCAGTGTTGAGCAGCCATTGTGGCAGGAAAAAATTTTGGTTCTCAATACATGCTTCTTTTTTTTTTTTAAAGATTTTATTTATTTATTTATTTGAGAGAGAGAGAAAGAGAGAGCAAGCGGAGGGGCAGAGAGAGGGACAGGCAGACTGTGCGCTGAACACAGAGCCTGACGCAGGGCTCGATATCACGTCCCCGAGATCATGACATGCACTGAAGCCAAGAGACAGAGGCTCAATCAACTGAGCCCCCTAGGCGCCCCAATACTAGTACTTCTTAAAGGATAAAGCAAGACAAAGAGATTGTTCCCTTTGGTTTTGAGTTATAACAAAAGTTATTGAAAGACAGACTTTGGACATGTATTATTATTATATTTTTTCTTTTCCTACATGTCTCTCTGTTCATATGATGCTAAATGCCTCATCTGAGCTTGATGAGATTGGCCAGGTTAGCAAGATCTAGAACTGGACCAACCACAGGAGGATGATTCAGGCAGGGAGAGAGTTGACATCAGGGAGATCATAGGAACCCGGCCATTGGCCATAGGCACTAAAGTCAATATACAACACTCCCACCAACTTAAAGTGTTTATGGATGGATGAATGGATAAAGAAAATGTGTCACACACACACACACACACCCTGGAATACCATTAGTCATAAAGAGAAGGAAATCTCACCATCTGAAACAAAATGGATGGACCTTGAGGGCTTACGCTAAATAACTCAAAGACAGATAATGTATGTTCTCACTTTTATGTGGAATCTTAAAAAAAAAAACCCTCATAGACACGGATTGCAGATTGGTGGTCCCCAGAGTCAGAGGTCGGAAGGTGGGCAACATGAGTGAAGGGGGTCAAAAGGTACAAACTTCCAGATATGAAATAGAGAAGTCACGGGATTGTAATATACAGTATGGTGACTATAGTTCATAATTCCGTATTACATATTTGAAAGTGGCTAAGAGAGTAGGTGTTAAAAGTTTTCATCACAAGAAAAAAATCTGTGACTGTGGTGATGGATGTTAACTAGATTTACTGTGGTGATCATTTCACAATATATACAAATAGTGAATCATGCTGTACACCTGAAGCTAATATAATGTTATATATCAACTATATATCAATTTTTTAAATTTCAAAAGTCAAAAAAAATACAACACTCCCATCTCCAGGAGCACTTTGGGCTGGGAGTCCGGGTGAGACTCCAGCTCTGTAGGAACTGGGTGCCAAGCAAGACTCAGACATACAAGAAAGTGTCCTTATAGGAACTGGTGTGCAACTCAAGTGGTTTTATCAGTAACAACTGTATCAGAGCCCTATTACCAGAACAAAGCACAGAAATAGAGCAGAACCATCAAACAGACTGATTTTATGAGTGGATAATAGGTAGAGTTTATTGCAGTGTTCCTGTCTGTGGCCTGCTTTTCACCAGAGCCTGGAGCAACGTTAATCCTATCAGTAGGATATGGTGGCCCTGCTTGTGGTATTGGAGACCAGAATTCGTTGAATCACTGCTGGCTAAATAAGGAGTAGCAAACTATGGCCCGCTGCCTGTTTTTGCATGGTTCACAAGCTAGGAATGATTTTGACGTTTTTAGGCTGAAACTAATCAAAAGAAGAATATTTTCATGACACATGAACATTTATGAAATTCGAATTCCAAGGTCCATAAATAAAGATTTATTGGAACAGAGCCACACCCATCTGTTTCTATATTGTCTATGGCTGCTTTCGTGTTACAATGACAGAGCTAAGTACTTATGTCAGATTCTACACGGCCTGCAAAGCCTCAAATAATTTACTATCTGGACCTTTGCAGAAAAAGGTTGCCAGCCCTGGTTTAGTGTCTCAACTCCACTGACACCCAGAAATCTCACAGCCCAATCATTAGGGCCTGATCATGTTTAATTCCCTAAGAGGTCACACCCACTTCTGATGGAAGCAGCAGAGAGAAGTTAGCAATCAACAAGTATGATGTTTTTGTGGCTGTTGAAGCATTGTCAAATAGAGGCGTTGAATGAAACAAAGCGTATGAGGCAGCTTTCTATTAACCTCTGCCTTTCCTTGCCCGGCTCTGACAGAGAGTGGGAGTGTTCTGCCTCCTCCATCCGGTGAGCAGAATACTGCCTACGAGAGCGGGAGACCAGGCATTCCATCCTGCCAGTACGAGACACAGGGTAGACATGACTGCCCACGTTCCTCTATGTCTGGTGTGTATTTGCTGAATCACATCCTCTTCTCTGACGTAACAGAGTTGGGCTAACCTCTCCAACTGACTTTTCACCTCGGTTTTCTGATTACGGTTATAATTCTCACCTTGAGGTGCCATCTTCCCCTGAGTTCCAGCCTGATGGGCCGGTGCTCTGATTCGCCAAGAAATCCTTTCTACTGTCATGGTCCCTGGGAGCTGGATTCCGCTCTGCATGGCTTCCTCTTCTAGCTGTCATCCTGCTCTAATCCCAATAGATCACCTGATACCAGGTCTTGCCCTCAAGTGTTTAGTTCTGCTGCTGTCCCTTATCCCAACGCCGGGACCTGACTGTCCTTTGAATACGGCTCAAATTTGCCTCATTCTTCAGACTCTGATTTCGTGTGCTAACCACAGGCTTGAAGGTATAGTCCTACAACTGAGTTAGCCCATAGAACTTCAGTCAAGCCCTTTCCAAGATTCTTTCCTACACCTTCCCTCGTCTTCCTTTTGCTAAGGTCCCAGCAAGCATCATGATCCAGTCTATATTAATTATAATAGCCAGCAGATCATAGACAGACCTGGAATGAATCTTTCAAGTTCCTTACAGATGAGAAGACCAATTCTCAGGTCCACAAAGGGAAATATACCTATCAATTCAGTCTAAGAACTAAGGAATAAGTCACCGCATATCCTCCAGGGAGTGCCTTGGAAATAAAAGCTAAATTAAATGTGGTAAATTGTCTTTAGTGAGTCAATTCTGAATTTATTTATTTTTAATCCATCATTTTTTTAAAGATTTTATTTATTTGAGAGAGAACGAGAGAGCAAGAGCGAGAGCCCACGGGGCGGGGGGGGGGGGGGGTGGGCAGAGGAAGAGGAGAAGCAGGCTCCCTGCTGAGCAGGGAGCCCAATGCGGGGCTCAATCCCAGGAACCTGGGATCTGACCTGAGCCAAAGGCAGATGCTTCACCTTACAAAAGTAAGGAGAAATCAAAATGACTGGAATACATCTGCCCCCCCAAAAGGAGCAGAAAGTGGAGGAAACCCATAATTTGAAGCCATATGCAAATAGAAGTTTTTGCTAAGGTATGCCAGGGCCTATGGCTTCGGTTCCCTTTTTCATTTCTTATCAGTCATCTCCCGAACTGACTCCTTTAATGCCTAAATCTTTACAAGGAGAATCTCCAAGTAAAATCTCCCCTTGTACTTGTTCAGTTACATTCCAATTTAGCAACCAGAACGTTACAGGTACAGAGCAAATGAGAAAGGATTCCAGCTTATCACCACCTCTGTCTCTACCCGCCGAGGCTAAGTGAAAGGAGACTGTAGTGCTCATTGGCAACTGCCCATGGAAATCAGGGAAAAATCCTGTTCTATCACGGGAACGTGGTGGTGGAGGGGGAGTGGAGATTTGCGTAGAACCGACCTCCCCTGGCTAATTATTTAGAACTATTTCGCTGTGGGGGCACTGTCCTTATCTCCAGTGTGATTGCTGAACCAGACCACAGCAGAGCAGGTCCAGTCAGTTAAGCAATCTTAAAGATCTAGCAATGCATTTTGCCTCTGGGTCCGTGGGGCTGTAAGTGGTCAGAAGATTCTGAAGATGGCTGAACTGATTTGATTATCATGCCTCAAGGTTCAATACAGCTACCATGCGTAGCTATGCATTGCTTACATTTATTGTAACCGCTCGTCCTCTGCCCTAACACTTCCAAAACATTAAAAATTGTGATGACTCTTGGCTATGGCCAAGCACATAGTAGGCAGAATAAATATTTGTTGACTGGCATTTAATGACTAACCGTACAGTTGTAAGAGAATAATACAGTCATTGTCTTGAAAGTGGACGATGCCTTAGATTAGGTCAGTGGCTCTTAGCAGGGGATGGTTTTGCTACCCGTTCCCAGTGGGCATTTGGCAATGTCTGGGGACATTTTGGGGCTGTCACAACAGAGAGTGGCCTCTACCCAATAGATGCCACAGAAATGCCACTAAACATCCTGCAATGTGCAAGATAGCCCCTTAAAAAAAGAATTATCTGGTCCAAAATGTTGAGTCCAAGGTTGAGAAACCCCAGATTAGGCAGATAAGAGATATGGAACAATTTGGCTTTTTAAAAGTGGATAAGGACAGGGGCGCCTGGGTGGCTCAGTTGTTAAGCGTCTGCCTTTGGCTCAGGGCCTGATCCCAGGGTCCTGGGATCGAGCCCCACATCAGGCTCCTTGTTCCACTGGGAGCCTGCTTCTTCCTCTCCCACTCTCCCTGTTTGTGCTCCCTCTCTCAATGGCTATCTCTCTCTGTGTGTCAAATAGCCCATAGAATATGCAATATCAACAGTGAATCTTTTTTTTGAAGATTTATTTATTTTTGAGAGAGAGAGAGAAAGAGCACACATGCAAAGAGGGGGAGGGGCAGGGGGAGAAGTAGAGAGAGAATCCTCAAGCAGGCTCTCTACTGAGCACAGAGCCCCACGCAGGGCTCGATCTCATGACCCTGAGATCATGACTTGAGTTGAAATCAAGAGCCTTCCGCTTCGATTGAGCCGTCCAGGCGCCCTTAACCATGGATTTTAATGTAAACTACGGACTTTGGGTGATAAAGACGGGTCTGTGAGGTTCATCAACGATAACAAATGGTGCAGGTTGTTGGTAGTGGGGGAGGCCATGTGTGCACGTGGGCGGGGGGTATATGGGAACTGTCTCTACTTTCTGTTCCATTTTGCTGTGAACCCAAAAATACTCTTTACAATGGTCTACCTTTTGAAAAGTAGAAGAGGAGCTGGAAATAAAATTTTGGTTTTCAAAAAATAGTCAGGTTGTCTTTATTCTGAAATATTTTGGAGGAAACTGGATTTATACTGTAAGGATTACCTTATGCTTCAAACTGACAAATGTTGTCATGTGCCATATTTTCCTAAATTAACTTTTTCTTTCCATGCAGTTTTTGTTAAAAAGGAAATTATTTCCATCAGTCACCTTAATTAAGACCAATTTCCAACTGCAGTTGTGGTACTCTCAAATGTATGTTTTCCCCAGCTCGGAGCCTGCCTGGTTTCATGATACGTTTCTGAAATTGGGCTTCCGAGCATATTCAGGAAAACTTACTTGTAATTTCCTCCTCTATTACCAGCAATGGAGAGCTAAAAAAAAGCTTCTAGTGGACTGTTTCTGCAACGTACATGAGAATAATTATAAATCCAATATCAAGACCTAGAAAATTCTGTGATACAGGAAGGGAAGAAGGGAGTACTAGTGAGAGAAGCTTCAGTCTTCAGTCTGCTAGACTTACTGGCAAGGTAGTCAGTACTATCTGCGATATCCAAATGTCCGTTCACAAAGCAAAGAGCAACATGATCTTGTAGACCCAAGTTATTTCCAATAGAAGAAAAATAGACTCAAGGCTATAAAAACATCTCCCAACCAATCCTTTTTTTTTAGCAGATATTTCTCAAATTATTGAAATCTAAACATTATTGAGGACTTTTAACATTTGCTGGTGTTCTTATTTTTTTCGTTTTTCAGGCTTTAGAAATTAAATGTCAAGCACTGTAATAACAAAGTGCAAAGATTATAAATCGAAACTCATGAAAGTGCAGGGAATGTGCAGAACTCTCTCAAAGTGACAGGACATATGTGATCTGTATGTCCAACTCTTAAAATTATAAGAAATAGTTTATCCAAAAACCAACATTATTTACTGCCTAGCATTTGGAATTTCATGCTATTATCATGGCCTATATATCATTGTGACTTTTATGAAAGGGAAGATTCTTAGCTTTTGCCAAGTTCAAATACCTAGCCAAATATTTCATTCCCAGAAATTTTTCTTTCAGTACCTAGAATCATAGTCTATTATTGTAGATATAATTTATGAATCAGTAAGACTGGCTACTTCTTCTGCTGAAATCCTCAAGGTCAAGGACCATCTCTTATTCATCTAATAGGAGATCAATGAATGTGTATTGAATTTTATTGACTATATGAACATTAACTGCTAATCATTCACACGTGAAAATCAGATTTCAAGTAATCATATGTCATTAAACCCTGTCCTGTGTTCATTTAAATTTCATATGTTTAGATTTTCAGGAAATAAGAAATGGTTTTCTCATATATGACTAAAACTTCCTAAACTATGCTCTGCGGATATCATTTTCTATTTGAAAAACAATTATGATCAAGAAGTGGCCTAACATTTTTACCACATGAATTATTACATAGTTAATGGCACAGGAACTCCATCAATGTGAAACCTACATAGAATTTGTAGACTCATGCTATATTTACTCTGCATTTCACTTCCCTAAGCCGGTTCTGTCTGATCATTAAAAGTAGTGCATTGTCAGTCACCCATCAAATGTCAATCCAGTTTGTTGAGTTACTTCTGATAATAAGATCACCAAGATCAGTTGGAATTGCTGACAGGAAAAGGATTTTTCCATAATGATATTCAGAGGGTTCATCCAGCCCTTACATTCCAGTAGTATTTGTTGATCCGTTGCTTCGAATATTATACAGAATTCATTTTTCGAATAGGCATACTAGGAGGGAGAACTTCAATTTCTAAAATGGTGTAGGAAGAAGAGACTTTTCTTTATAGAGCTAGACTGTAGTATACGGTTATCATAACATATCTTTCAAGAAATCAATACCACAGATAGATGTACAATTTTAAAAAAACCTTGATGACAGCTGAGCAAAAGCCACTCGAGACAGAGACTCCTAAGTTCTAACTTCACTGAGCTCTAACTTGCTGTCCAATGTGAATCTTGGTTTTCTCTCCTTAACTGCGGAAGGAAGAAAAACTTGAATTATTTTTCTACTAATGCCTTCAGAAGTGAAAGCGATAACAGCTGTCTGACTTTAGTAGGGGAACAGAGTATTGGTGGTTTCTGTGTTTTCACCATTTCTTTCACAGGAATAAAAGAAACGATCTGAAAATTGAAAGTAAATACGCGAAGAAAGATCCACCAAAATGTAAATATACTCAAACTATGGCAATAACAACAGAAAACACAAAGAAGGTATTATTTACTTGAGAGTGGCTCTAACTTTTCCCCGAGTGGAGACACCTGCCGCTGTAGCTTTTGAAGACAGTGAAGGTTTGCATCTTCTAATTTAGTGATCTTCGAACTTTCCTTGTACATAATAATCATAATGTAGAGGTCAGGGGCGCCTGGGTGGCTCAGTTAGTTAAGCGTCCGATTCTTGGTTTTGTCTCAGGACCTGATCTCAGAGTCGTGAGATCGAGCCCTGTGTTGGGCTCCATGCTGGGGGTAGAGCCTGCTTAAGATTCTCTCTCCCTCTCCCTCTGCCCTACCTCCTCCTCTCTCTCCCTCTCAAAGGAAAAGAAAAAGAAAGAAAGAAAGAAAGAAAGAAAGAAAGAAAGAAAGAAAGAAAAGAAAAGATAATGTAGATTTCAGATTCTCTACCTCTGGAGATTCTCATGCTAAACTGGTATTTGAAATTGGGTTTCTAAGTTTTTCTTAGATTGAGATATAATTCACATACCATTCAAATTCACCCATTTAAAATGTACAAGTCCAAGTTTCTTAGTATATTCACAGAGTTCTGCAACCATTATCACAATCTAATTTGAGTATCTTCATCACCACAGAAGAATACCCATACCTATTAGTATCACTTTTTATTCACCCAGAATAAATAATAATAATAATAATAATAATAATAATAATAATGTGTTCTGTCAGGCTTCTTTCACTTAGTGTTTTCAAGGTTCATCTGTCTAGTAACTTCTATCAGTACTTCACTCTTTTCAGTGCTAAGTAATGTTGCGCTGTGTGGCTCTCTCACATTTTGTTTGTCCATTCATCAGTCGATGGACACTTGGGTTGTTTCCATTTCTTGACTATTATGCATCATGCTGCTATGAACATTCATATTCATGTTTCTGCATGGACATGGTTGCTAAGTGCTTTAAAAAAAACTAGAAAGCTTTATTAAATTGAGGGACTATTTCTAATTGAATTCTTTTTGTAGGTAGCCATTGGCGGTCCATACAAAATGATGACTGGAGTGACCTATCAGAACAGTGGCCAGTGACTGGTAAGGGTTAAAGGCTCTAGGGGAACTGTGATGATAGAATAGTTCACATTCTGTGGCAGCTGGAAGAGACCAAACAGAGACCAAAGAAAGAATGCAACTTTTTATCCTTATTAATAGAAAAAATATAAAACTGAGTGACTGGAAGAAGCAAACCAGACCTCCAGAAAGTGTCTGATCTCAGCTGCCTTCTGACATGGTCAATAGCATAGTTATAGTACTTTTAAAGCAAGAGGAGGAAAATTCAGATGCCGTTAACCTAACCCGTTCATTGTGGTAGAAAAATATCAAAATGCCTGGGGCGCCTGGGTGGCTTAGTCGTTAAGCGTCTGCCTTTGGCTCAGGGCGTGATCCTGGTGTTCCAGGATCGAGCCCCACGTCGAGCCCCACGTCGAGCCCCACGTCCAGCCCCACGTCCAGCCCCACGTCCAGCCCCACGTCAGGCTCCTACGCTGGGAGCCTGCTTCTTCCTCTCCCGCTCCCCCTGCTTGTGTTCCCTCTCTCGCTGGCTGTCTCTCTGTCGAATGAATAAATAAAATCTTTAAAAAAAAGAAGAAAGAAAGAAAGAAAAATATCAAAATGTCTAAAAGGAAACGGAATCGTTAGAATAAGAAATGAACCTAAAAATGCAGAAAGAAGGGGAGAAACACTGTTATTCACCCCGCCCCCCGCCCCAGCCCATCATGAAAGTACAGAGTGCAACTCACAGAGAGCCAAAGGTACACTGTGCCTTTCACTCCACCCTTCCTCGTGTTATACGTGGAGCTAACGCACACTTCTCTGGCTCAAAGCCGGCCTAGTAGGTCAGGCCTTTTAAACAGCCTCTTTTTTTTTTTTTTAAAGATTTTATTTATTTATTTAACAGAGATAGAGACAGCCAGCGAGAGAGGGAACACAAGCAGGGGGAGTGGGAGAGGAAGAAACAGGCTCATAGCGGAGGAGCCTGATGTGGGGCTCGAACCCAGATCGCCAGGATCACGCCCTGAGCCAAAGGCAGACGCTTAACCGCTGTGCCACCCAGGCGCCCCTAAACAGCCTCTTAAATGCATGAATGGACTAAATCTATGGTGGAAGTCCCAATATCATCCATGTAGAGTTTCGGCCTAGAGTTTAAGCCTACAATAGTCTAATCATCAGGAACTTAGGTTTTGTTATCTCTCTTATAATTAAAAAAATGATAATGAGTTTAATGTATTGGGGCCTTGTTCAACCATGTTTGTCTAGTAGCCAAAAAAATGGACCATTTTTTAAAAGATTTATTTATTTATCTGGGGGGGGGCAGGAGCAGGGGGAAGGGGCAGAGGGAGAAGGAGAAGCAGACTCCCCGCTGAGCAGAGAGCCCAATTCAGAACTCGATCCCAGGATCCTGGGATCATGACCTGAGCCGAAGGCAGACGCTTAACTGACTGAGCCACCCTGGTGCCCCCAAAATCAACCATTTATAATTCACTCTTTTCCCAGCTGCCTTAACCTCTCACAAGACAGACAGCTAGACTATGAACAAACTCTGATTTAGTTGTCAAAAAAAATCGATTTTTAAAAATCTATCGCTTTGGGCACCTGGGTGGCTCAGTCGGTTAAGTGTCTGCTTTCCACTCAGGTCATGACTCCAGGGTCCTGGGATTGAGTCCCACGTCAGACTCCCTGCTTCTCCCTCTCTCTCTGCCCCTACCCCTGCTTGTTCTCTCTCTCTCTCAAATAAATAAATAAAATCTTAAAAAAAAATCCATTACTTTGAGTAATAATGACTAATCTTTAGGCCTTCTCACAAACCTGGTTCTATGGTTCTTCTGTTGGCAAAAGTAGGCTATGGGGATCTAAGTTTTTTTTCAACTTAGAAGAAATTAGTAATAAGGATGAAAATAGCTCTGTTGACTTATCAATTTAATAATCAGCAGCACTACTACCGAAGAAGATTAAGATATGATCCTTGCCCAGGAGAGCCAATACTCTTGCTGAAAATAGCAAGACACATGCATCACAGAGTTCGAGAATACCATAATATATTATATTATCTCTGCCAAAGGAATTCAGACATGGGAGAGGTAAACGTGGGCTCAAACAGTTAAAGATGACATTGTGGATAAAGTAAGATTTAAGCTGGGTCCGAGGTTCGGGGAGGATTTGATCAGAATAAGGGAAGAGTCTTTCTGGAATGAGCAACAGTGTGAACAACGACTGAGCTGAAAGATTTAACATAAAGTGGGATGGAGGACACATTCTCAGAAACAAATGAGAAGCAAGGCTCTATAGATCAGACAGCCGGATTATGATGAGCCTTGGAAATCAGGCAGACATCCAGAAGCTGCTCCTGCCGAAACTGGGAGAGTCTCACCAGAGCCGGGTGTGCCCAGCTGGGATTTTACTCAAAGAGAGCTGCCTGACTATTAAAGAAGTCAAAACCAAGAGTGGGGAGCTAGGGTGTGTAAGGAACTTGCAGTTGTGGCCGATCCCATTCAAAGAATAATTAACAAGTGTGTCCTCTGTGCACTCGAGGCACCGGCTGGGATGCTTTCGGGGGTTGTAAGGATGAACAAGAGTCCCCGATCTCATGGAGTTTAAAGTGCAAGCAGGCATATTACTGATACTGGGAAGAAAGTCGTGAACGTATGAAGTACAAACGAGGAACCAAGGGGGGCACAGGATAAGCATTAAGTCCATCATGGTAAGAGAAAAAGTGACTTTTTCATTCAGTGTTAAAAATACCAGGCTTCTAGCACTAGCAGGAGAGTGTGTTTGGTGTGTTCGGTCCGCCTGTAGGGGAACCAACAAGTACAATGGAATGAAGCAGGATGTGTTCATTGAGGAAAGGCGAGAAACTTCGCAAGTAGGATGCATAGAAAAACAGTACAGAGTTGGGCGAAAGCTGAAAAAGTTGGTGAGGCCCAGAGGGAAGGAAAAAAGTCAGAAAGAGGAATTTGGACTTAGGAGATGATTTGTAGTCACTGTACGTTCTCAAGGGGGAGTGAATTGGCCTTCTCGTATTTATTGAAGCTACCCGATGAAAAGCCCCAGGCCACGAAAGGAGTGTGTCTGAGTAATGAGCCTGGCAACAGTATGCAGAACAGATCTGAAAGTGGGTGACATTGAGGTCGGGAAGGTCAACCAGGAAGATGTCTATTACAGCAATCTAAGGGTAAAGAGACGAATTGCATACGTGCCGTAAAGTAGATGAGGGAGCTAGAGATGCCTGATGTATAGAGGCCCAGTGATTAGGAGACTCCCAGTTTCAACCGGCAAACACAGAAATTATATGGTAGGAATTAACCGAGTTGGGGTGGTTGGGTGCGACGGTGTTTATTTACAGTTCATTTAACGTGTCAGGTGGCCAGTGCTAACTCCGACTAAAACATGGATCTAGGAGATATTTGAAGCCATGAGATTAAATGAGTTTCTGAAGAACGAGGGAAGGAAGGAAACAAATATTTTTTAAATGTCTTTTATTTTCCAGACAATGAATGTGGAAAAGATAGGTAGAAGTGTGAAGAATAGAGTCTTGGGCAAAAGTCCAAAGTTAAGGGACAGGAGAGGGGTCAGCAAACAAGAAGGACTAGAAATTGTCAAAAATGTAGAAAGGGGGGGGGATGCCTGAGTGGTTCAGTCGGTTGGGTGACTGCCTTCGGCTCAGGTCATGATAGCAGGGACCTGAGATCGAGTCCTGCATCGGGCTCCCGGCTCAGCGGGGAGTCTGCTTCTCCCTCTGCCTCTGCCCTTCCCCCATTTGTGCTTGCTCTGTTTCTCTCTCTCTTTCTCTAAGAAATAAATAAAAAATCTTTTAAAAATGTAGAAAGGGAATTTACACAAAATGCTGTCTCTGAAAACAGAATAATTTGAAGAACACAGGGAAGGATCAAATAATTTGAGTAATCAGAAAGATTAAAAATGAACATAAAATCTTGGCATTTGGTAAGGATCCTTGGTGACACTGAATTCAATTCCATCTCACAAATACTTCTTGCATATCTCCTCTGTACTTAGAATCAGAGGCCTAAAAACACCCTTGTGGAGAATACGGTCTAGAAGAAAGACAAGACAATCTGTTAAGTTCAACATGGGGAGATGTAGGGTACTAATGTAGCACATAAGGAAGGCCACCTATCCCAGACTGGAAGGATCTGGAAGGCTTTTTGGAAGAAGTCATGTTTAAACCAGGACCTAGGGGATGAGTTGGAATTAGCTAAATGAGAAGCAAGGGGCGACCTAAGCAGGAAAGACCCCATGTGGTGATCCAGAGAGAAAAGGAAGTATGACCACTCAAACAACTGAAAGAAATAGTGGTCTAAGCAAATGATTTGGTAGAGAGATTGTTGAAGAGGTCAGCAGGGGCCAGCTGATGAGGAATGTTACAGAGCCATGTCAAAGACTTTGAATTTAATCCAGACTGGTATTGGGAAGCTGCAGAAGGGCTGAAGCAGGAGAATGATATCATCGATTTTGCTTCAGAAAGATCCCTCAGACTGCATGCCCACTGGGGCAAAATCAAGGTCAGGTTGACCAATGATGAGGCTATTATAGCAGTTTAGGGGAGAGATGATGGTTTTTAGTAGAAATGGAGAGGAGTGTGACACATTGGGGTGGGAGATTTGGGGAGAGAGAAGAACCGAGAATGATGCCAATATTTTTGGTTTGGGCTACAGAGTGGATGCTAATACAGGAGCCACTGGATGAGGAGTAGTTTGGAGAATAAAATATGATGAGTTCAGCTTTGAACACGTTGATCTGAAGGTACCCACTGGCCATCCTAGTGCTGTTATATGGTAAGCAGTTGGCTAACCCTATCTCAAGTTCAGGAGAGAGATTTAATTCAGAGTCAGATCTGGGGGACAACAGCAAGTAGTAGGTAATTGAATCTTTGAGAGAAAACGAGATATCCCTGGGCGAGGGTTGAGTAAGTTGGTGTTGAGTAAGAAGATGAGATGTCTGGGCACTGAGCGATACAAACTGAACACCGAGCGATACAAATATTTAAGAGCTGGGCAAACAAAGAGGAGTCAATGAAAAACCTGAGAAGGAAGTGTGTGTGTGGCTCAGCAAAGAAATAAGGCAGCAAATTCAGAAGTCAGCAGCAAAGGGCTTTTCTAAAGGAGGAGGCCTATCTCCCTTGGTGATAGAGGGGAAAAAGCCAATGGAGAGGAATAGAGTGCAGACGTGGCTAAGCAAGGCATAAATGCTACAGCAAGGTCTTTCCAGAAACAGGGTAGCAGAGGACTGAAGACTCACCGAGGAGACTCTTCTTGCTTTAATAAGAGCAAGAATGATAGGAGATTGAGTGTAGAGAAAGGAGATGGGCTGTTGGTAGCAGAGGAAGCTCACACGGAGGCCCAAGACTTATTAGTGAAGTAGGAGTTGAGGTTTCTGCAGAGCATGCGCGTCAGGAGACAGAGCGTAAATTAGATGCAAGGAAAGGTTGTGCCTTAAATGCCTTAATGTTGCAAATTTCACCATTCCTGACAAATATTCACTTACAAGTTACCTACTTTGAAGTAGTATTTGTGGATGTTTGTGGATGTTTAAGTGGTTGCCTAACACACATCAGTAAATCTAAAACATCTTAGATTCGCAGGACTAGAAGGTGCATAAGATATGAGGCAGAAAAGTAATATTTTCCGATATTCCTCTAAGCAGAATAAGACTGGTTCACATAGTCTAAAAGATTAAATCTGGGGCGCCAGACTGTTAAGCGACCAGCTCTTGGTTTTGGCTCAGGTCATGATCTCAGGGTCCTGGGATTGAGCCCTGGCTCGCCTTGGGCTCTGCGCTCAGCAGGGAGTCTGCTTGAAGCTGTGTGTGTGTGTGTGTGTGTGTGTGTGTGTGACTTCTGAGTTTTTGCTACTTTTGTTACAATGGTAACAGTGAACTCCTTTGGACGACTATACCACCGGAATAAAGCAGAATAACTTCGATTCTCCCTAGAAAGAGGTCGATTTTTGCAAAAAGCCTGGCCTCCATGTTGAACATTCTCCCAATTTGTTTTCCTCAGGGTACGAGTGCAAATAATTCTCTGGTTCAAACCTTCTTCTCCTATGTATCTCAGGTGACCTGCTCATCCAAAGTTTTCCAGAGCTGCATGGATTTAAAACTGAAATCCCACTCCCTGGACCCCTTTAGTCCCAGGCAACAGCAATATTGGTCGCCCTAGATATATGCAGAGATTAATAACTAACGCTAGAGAACAAAACTATACTGGTATTTGTTGAGGTTGAATCAGAAGAATGTTTGGTATCAGAATTCAGCTCGATGAATATTGATCAGCATTTTTGGCCCTCATCTACTTTTTTGCAAAGCTGATTTTCGAAAGAGGAAAATGCCATCGAACCCTGATATCACATTGATAGGTTGCTGGGTGGGATCCCTCATAGGATGCCATTTGTCAGCAAGCAAAGGACTTCACACTGTAAGACAGTAGTTGTCGATTCTAGCTGCATATAAAATCACTTGGGAAGGAGGACTTCAAAAAAAATCCAGCTGCCCAGGCTGCACACAAGACCAATTAAATTAGAATCTCTTGGGGGTAGGACTCAGGCAGCAGTGCTTTTAAAGTACCTCCGACCGTCCCGATATACAGGCAGGGTAACATCGCTGGGGTAGCATGAAGCTTCCTTTTCCTGCACTGGGCACGTGGCTTGTGAGGAGACGGAGTTGTTAGCTGCTTATGTTGTATGACTGAAGGATCCTAAGGTCTCTGCTACCTCCCTCCCCATCAAATGTTACATTATCCAAAATGGTACTATTTTTTGAAGGATTTTATTTATTTATGAGAGAGAGCGAGAGCGCACAAGCAGAGGGGAGGGGCAGAGGGAGAGGGAGAAGCAGACTCCTCGCTGAACAGGGAGCCTGATGCCGGGCTCGATCTCAGGAGCCTGGGATCATGACCTGAGCCGAAGGCAGCTGCTTAACTGACTGAGCCACCCAGGCGCCCCTCAAATGGGACTATTGAAGATCAACTATCTTCCCCTGGAGATATAGTAGTAGAAGTAGGCAGGAGCAGAAAACAGTAACTATTAAGTTTTAGAAGGATTTTCTGTCCTCAGGAGGCCCTAACTCAGCTGTTTGGAAAGGCTCACCTCCCCTTATGTGTGTATCTGCCGTATTTAGGTCGCAGTCATGATTAACAGGTGAGACTTGGATACGAGGTCAGGCCACAAACGTAATCTAAAAGATCCAGCTGCTTTTCCAGAGGAATTGTATGGCCAATTATTCCCTGGTGGCCTCTTTGAGAGTATAGAACTAGGTTTGTATTCACCTCACATCCCACCTCTTCGGTAACGTTAGAGCACGTGGGTACTACAGTAAAAACGGACACAGCTCCCAAAAATTCAACCTTAGAAACAAACTGAGCTCAGAGTGACTTGTGTGGATCGTAAGATATCACAAGACAGTTTCCCACTCTCTGCCTCTCCGATTCAATAAGGTCTAAGGAGTGACTGGAGCTGGGGGTTCTGTGTAGCACGTTGCCGATGACAGCACTGGGATGGTCACTCTGCCTGATAAAGCCGTCCCCAGACTACCTTCCCCAAACGGTTGTCAAGGTGCCCGAAATCCTGCCGTGAGAAACACATTCCTTCAAGTATTGAAAACTGGTTCATATTAAAAAAGCTCTTATTAACCAAAAGAAGTTAATATCTTACGCTAGAAATTCCTAGCCAGAAAACAATATCCTAGCCTCATTTTCCAGATTTCTAAAATGGTTGCTTGCCCCAGCCAAGCCCCACTATTTTCCACTTTCTAGGTTCTCACTTCCCTTCCCCTGTCTCTCCTTCCCCTTCCCCTTTCCCTCTGTCTTTTTCTGTCTCTCACTCTCTCTCACACACACTTACACACACACATGCACAAAACTGTTGGACACCCCCCCCATTTAAACCTTATCAGCCAAGACCTTGCCAGTGATGACTTGACAGCTAGCTGAGAGCAAGATGGGTCTTAGGGAGAAAGGGGGGCAGATACCATGAAAGCAAAACTATTTAGGGGATGAAACTGAATAATATTCACTGTATCCTGGGCCATTGACTTTTCCAATGGAAGAGTCAGGTTAGGAATGAAGGGTTACATGTACAAGTAAAGATCAGTCAGGCAGCCACGTATAACCTTTGGTTTCAAGAACAAATTCTTTTTGTTGAATTGCATGTGCGTGTGCGGGGGGAGTGGGTCACCTTAAATGTATGATGTCATTCAGCTGTTCCATACCTCTTTACCCGAGGGGCAATAATCAGATCTCAGGAATACCGTGGAGTTTTCTGGGCTATTAAAGAAAAATTCCGCTTTTATCATCTCTGAATGATAAAGCTCCACATTCCTAAAATAGTTAGCTTAAAGCAGCAAAAGCCTAAATCTTTCTCAAATTTAGAAGACAAATAAAATTGGAAACAAATACAGCGTCAGTTAGGCATTTTGATGGATTTGCTGCTGGGCAAGACATAACTCAGAAAGAGTTAAATAACAAAAGTTGGATTTTAAAATGTTTCACCCTAACAGGGAATCTTCCTGATAATATTACAACAGGTAATGTCATAAAATATGGCGCATTCATCTTTGAAATAGAACAGAAGAAAAAAATACGGAGTCCGAGTGAATACTGATCCTTTTGGAATATCGGCAGTTGTAAGGAATGGAAAGTCATTGCACAAATGGTTTTGGTGCTGGAACAAGAAAGAGGGAGCAGACCAACTTCGTATCTAGCCCCATTTGGTTTCATTGGTTTTATCAGGAATGTTGGTCAGGAAGCATGCTGAGAGTGAGGATTTAGAGAAAAAATGTGCTGTGTCTATAGAGAGTAAAATGCTGAGTGGGTTTGATTCCAAATTCACCACAGGCCAGGAAAAAGAGTGTGCAAATCTCTGGCCTCTGTCTCTCACACATGGCCTAGGCTGCATTTGCTTTTCAAAGAACGGGGTCATTTTCTCAGCCCACACTTCTCATTAAGTTTCAAACACTTCCCTAGGATATGAAGCCTCCTCTTTCTCTTTCACCGTTCCTAGCAAAGCCGGCTTGTTCACACAATACTGAAAGGGGCCGCTCTTTGGTGTTCAGACAGGATGTTCCATTGATCTATCTTGCTGGGACAGCCCATAAGCATTCGTCTGTTGGTGTCTCATACAAACGTCAACTGTTTCTGCCCAGACTGAATGAAATGATTTCTATAAAAACTGTGTGATGTTTGCAGCATTCACTCAAGAAGAATTTACTGGATATTTAGTCTGTGCAATGCACCGGGCTAAGCCCTGGAACAGGAAGGGGGGAGGGGGAGGGGGAGATGCTACAGGAAATGTTGGAGAGATACAAAGACGAACAGGCGGTAGCTTCCGCCGTCAATAATAAGAGCTAATATTTATTCGATAGTTACTTTGTACCAGGCACTGTGCTAATGGCTTTACGTGGATTAGATAACTTTATACGTTACAAAACTACTATACTTTTTTTTATAGGTGGGTTGAGACTCAGAGAGTTAAGCCCAAAGTCACACAGCTAGTGATGGGCTCAAGGTTTGAGCCTGGTCTGTTTGAGTCCAAAGCCACTCTGCTCTAGTGCCTTCGAAGACTTAGTGTCTGGTTAGGGGAAGAAACACGCACAATGACCTCTCATAAATGTCACGATATGGGAAGAGCCACAAAAGATTAAGCAAGCTGCTATGCGACTACAGAGTCAGGAGCAATTAATTTCCGCTGAACTTAAGTGAAAAGTAGGATTTGGGTAGGTGGAAGTGAGGGAAAGAGTATTTCAGGTAAAGGAGTTAAGTCACAGAATGACAAGTACCATCTAACGGGAGTATTACATGGATCACAGAATAGAGGGTCACAGTTAAAAGGCTATAAAGATTGGCACCCCAGGGGGCCTGGGTGGCTCAGTCATTTACGTGTCCTACTCTTGATTTCAGCTCAGGTCGTGATCTCAGGGTCATGAGATCGAGCCCCATGTGGGGCTCTGTGCTCAGCAGGGAGTCTGCTTGAGATTCTCTCTCTCTCCTTCGCCTTCTGCCCCTCTTCCCCTCTCTCTAAATAAAATAAATCTTGAAAAAAAAAAAAAAGATTGGCATCCCGTTGTCATGTAGCTTGAACACAAAGTCAAGAAGTCAGGATTTTATTCTTTCTGAAGTCAATAATGGTTTTGGCACAGACAAGTGAGATGATCAGATCTGTGGCTCGGAAAGAGAGTGTCGGTGGCACCTTCAATCATGGAAGGGGCATCAAATGGATTAGAGGCCAAAGACCCGTTGAGTGACTAGAGATATTGTGTAGGCATGGGCTGGGTGGGAGCCTGAACCAGGGTGTTTTCATGGGCAATGGGGTAGAGGCAGTTAACCTGAAACAGCTGGTAATCGGGGCAGCTGGTAACTGACCGTGAGTGAAAAGGACGATGTGGAGGGGATGCCAACATCTCTAGGCTGATTGACTCAGCAGTTCGTTGTGCCCCTAAGACAGGAGACGAAGAGCAGAGTAAGTTTGGAGGCGGGAGGTGACCACGAATTAGGTGATTCGTAGGAGGCCCCACAGCAGGCAGTTTTAGTCACACCTGAGGCTCAGGGAAAAGGCAAGAAGGTAGATGTAAGAGTCACCCTGGGAGAGGATATAGTCTCAACAGAAGTGAGACTACTCAGGGGGATATTGTTAAATATGAAAACGATTTCTGTTTCTGGCAATAGGATGAGTGTATGGAGAATACTCTCCCAATAAGGAACGCCTGCTTAGACCAGCCCCCGACATGGCCAGCACAATGTGGGGGAAAAAAGAGTGCTGAAGAGTCTGGATAAAATATGTTCCGTGTTGGGACACCTGGGTGGCTCAGTGGGTTAAGCATCTGCCTTCAGCTCAGCTGGTGATCCCAGGGTCCTGGGATCAAGCCCCATGTTGGGCTCCCGCTCAGCAGGGAGTCTCCTTCTCCCTCTCCTGCTCCCCAGCTCAAGCCCTCTCTCTCTCTCAAATAACTAAATAAAATCTTTAAAAATATATGTTCTGTGTTGTTTTTATTTATTTGTTTATTTAAGATTTTTAAAAAAATTATTCATTTGAGAGAGAGATAGGGAGCGAGTGAGAACACAAGCAGGGGCAAGGGAGAGGGAGAAGCAGACTCCCTGCTGAGCAGGGAGCCCAACACGGGACTCGATCCCAGGACCCCAGGATCATGACCTGAGCTGAAGGCAGACACTTAACCCACTGAGCCACCCAGGCGCCCCTCTGTATTGTTTTTAAAGTGAAGCTGAGCTAAAGTTAAGCAAAGGAAACAGAGACAACAACAGGGCCTGATTTTCTAGAAGTAATCAAGCTAGAATTTGTCTTGGGCCAAGGCTGCTTACCCCTGGTGGCCACAGTTGGTATTAAATGACCGTGTGGTAGGACCAGGGGCAGGGGATAAAGTGTGGGACCCAAGCAAGGTAGTTGGGCTGACTGGAGACCCTGCCATAAAGCTAAAATCTTCAGCGAGTGGCCTAGAAAATGCCCCCTCTCTACATAAAGATACTTAACAACCTAGGGATAGAGGCATGGGGTTTGAAGAAAAGTTCTTTCCTCTGAGAATTCTTAACCACATGCTCACACTCAAGCATTTTTGGGAGCAGAATACTATGTCTGTGTCTTCAAAACCACCAAACAGAAACATTAGTTTGCAGTGGTCCTTGGTTGATAATGCCTCTGGGCACATTGCAGTAGTAAATGAAAATTTTCTCTGGAGGAGTTTTAACATGGCCTCAAAGAATTCCCACAGATAAAATTCCAAAGAGCATGAGCTCACAATGAAAAAAAATCATTAAACCTACAAAGAAGCAAGCCATTATGAGTAGGAGTCTGCAGAAACAGACTTGCCAAGATGGCAGATATAAAAATGACCAGATATTGAATATAAAATAAGAGCATTTGATATGCTAAATAAAAGAATTTTTAAATGATTAAGAAATAAACTACAAGACTCAGAAAAAAAACGTTTGAGAAAGTACAACATCCATTCATGATAAACACCCTCAATAAAGTAGGGTTAGAGGGAACATACCTCAACATAACAAAAGCCATCTATGAAAAGCCCACAGCTCACATCATCCTCAATGGGGAAAAACTGAGAGCTTTCCCCCCAACGTCAAGAACAAGACAGGGATGTCCATTCTCACCACTGTTATTTAACACAGTACTGGAAGTCCTACTCTCAGCAATCAGACAATGAAAAGAAAGAAAAGGCATCCAAATCAACAAGGAAGAAGTAAACCTTGCACTATTGACATGATGACTCTATATAGAAAACCCTGAAGACTCCACCAAGAAACTGCTAGAACTGATAAAAAAAAATTTGCTGAAGTCACAGAATACAAACTCAACATACAGAAATCTATAGCATTTCTATATACCAATCAATAATGAAGCAACAGAAAGTGAAATTAAGAAAACAATTCCATTTACAATTACACCAAAAACAGTAAGATGCCTAGGAATAAAACCCAACCAAGGAGGTGAAAGACCTGTACTCTGAAAACTATAAAACACTGATGAAAGAAACTGAAGATGACACAAAGAAATGGAAACACATTTCATGCTCATGGATTGGAAGAACAGATATTGTGTAAATGTCTATACTACCCAAAGCAATCTACACATTTAATGCAATCCTTATCAAAATACCAACAGTATTTTTCACAGATATAGAAGAAACAATTCAAAAATTTGTATGTGAACCACAAAAGACCCCGAATAGTCAAAGCAATCTTGAAAAAGAAAAGCAAAGCTGAAGGCATCACAATTCTGGACTTCAATCATATTACAAAGCTATAGTGATCAAAACAGTATGGTACTGGCACAAAAATAGACACGTAGATCAACAGAACAGAGTAGAAAGCCCAGAAATGAATCCACAAGTATATGGTCAATTAATCTTTGACAAAGCAGGAAAGAATATCCAATGGGAAAAAGACAGTTTCTTCAACAAATGACAGAGTTGGGAAAACTGGACAGCAACATGCAAAAGAAAGAAATTGGGCCACTTTCTTTCACCATACACAAAAAGAAATTCAAAATAATGGATTAGAGACCTAAATGTAAGACCCAAAACCACAAAAATCCTAGAAGAGAACACAGGCAGTAACTAACTTCTTTGACATTGGCCATAGCAACTTTTTTCTAGATATGTCTCCTGAGGCAAGGGAAAGAAAAGCAAAAATGGACTATTGGGACTCCATCAAAATAAAAAGCTTCTACACAGCAAAGGAAGCAATCAACAAAACTAAAAGGCAACCTACAGACTAGAAAAAGATATTTTCATATGACATATCTGATAAAGGGTTAGTACCTAAAATACATAAAGAACTTAAAAACTTGACACCCACAACATGAATGATCCAATTAAAAAATGGGCATGGGGTGCCTGGGTGGCTCAGTCAGTTGAGTGTCTGACTCTTGATTTTGGCTCAGGTCCTGGTCTCAGGGTCTTGGGATTGAGCCCCGTGTCAGGCTCTGTGCTCAGTGGGGAGTCTGCTTCTCTCCCTCGGCCCCTCCCCACACTCACGCTCTCCCTCTCTCTCTTAAATAAACAAATCATTTTTTTAAAAAATGGGCAGAAGACCTGAACAGACATTTCTCCAAAGGAGACATAGAGATGGCCAACAGACACAGGGAAGATGCTCAACATCACTCATGATCAGGGAAACGCAAATCAGTACTACAATGAGATATGACCTCACACCAGTCAGAATGGCCCAAATCAGCAACACAAGAAACAACAGGTGTTGGCAAGGATGTGTAGAGAGGGGGAGCCTTGTGCCCTGTTGGTGGGAATGCAAACTGGTACAGCTACTCTGGAAAACAGTATGGAGATTCCTCAAGAAGTTAAAAATAGAACTACCCTATGATTCAGCAATTGCACTATTAGGTATTTACCCAAAGAATACAAGAACACTAATTCAAAGGAATACATGTACCCCTACGTTTATAGCAGCATTATTTTCAATAGCCAAGATATGGAAGCAGCCCAAGTGTGCATCAATTCATGAAACTGATGAATGGATAAAGAAGAGGTGGCATATATATACAATAGAATATTATTCAGCCATAAAAAGGAATGAAATCTTGCATTTGCAAGGACATCGATACAATTAGAGTATAATGCCAAGCAAACAAGTCAGTCAGAGAAAGACAAATACCATATGATTTCACTCATGTGGAATTTAAGAAACAAAACAAACGAGCAAAGGGGAAAAAGAGAGAGAGAGAAATCAAGAAACAGGCTCAACTAGAGAGCACAAACTGATGGTCACCAGAGGGGAGGGGGGTGAGGGAGGGGGAAATAGGTGATGGGGAGTTAAGAGTGCACTTGTCGTGATGAGCACCGGGTGACGTACAGCATTGTTGACACCTGAAATTAATAGGATGCTATATGTTAACTAACTGGAATTAAAACTGTAAAAAAAGAAAACAATGATGAAAATTAAGTAACAGGTTTGAAAAAAATGAACTAAAGAGAACTCTGAGAAATAAAAAATATGATTATTTAAGTAGAAAATAGAACCTCCCTTGATGGATTAAACAGAGCCAAAGAGAATCTGTGGTTTGAAAAACAAGTCAGATGATACTACGTAGTCGAAAGCACGAGGAGACAAAGGTATGAAAAAAAAAAGCCTGAGAGAGGTTAAGATGGCAAAATGTCTGAAATACATCTTCATTAAGTTTAAGAAGGCAAGTGTAGAAAGAATGTTAAAGGAATGATCTATTCAAAGACATGATATGGTAATAACTTTTTGAGATTTAATAAAAATGAAACGAGAGGGGAAAAAAATCTCAGTGTCCTGAAGAACTCAAAGGGCTATTGGAAGGAAGAGGAATCAGCCAAGACAACTGAAAATGACTTATTAGGGAGGAGAAAGAAGAACAAAGAATCCAGTGTCAGGAAAGCAAAGAGGGAATATGTTTCAAGAAGCCCGTGGTCAATAATGCTAAATGTTGCAGACACGTGGAGTAAGGTGACAATCGGTAATCACTTACTGAGTTGTCTGCTGTACGTCGGACAACAGTGCGAAGTAGACACGGAGATGTATAATGCATAACCCTTGGACTTAAAATTAGGGAAGAAATGTAAATACAAGGTTACAATCCAATGTGACTAAGGCTGTAATAAACATGAGCAACAGAGGGAAGGAGGTTTCTTTTGTGTGATGATGATCTTTCTGACGAGCCCTCCTCAGCTGTTTATCTCAGGGTCACTTCTTAAGAATTTGGAATAAATATTTATCTTTCATCAAAATATCCCCTTAAACACATATGGTCAGCTCTTTCTTCCTATTTATCTACATCATTTTGTGGCATGTGATATTCAAGAACATTCTAATATCAGGTATGAGCATGAATAGGCAGACCTTCAGATAACCTTTCCGTACCTCAGAGGTTAGGTCAAAGAGTACAGGCTTGTTTCTCCTTTCTATTCTCCCTGCCCCCATCTCAGTTGGGGGTCTCACCACATTCACCTAGGCTTTTTATAATCTCCAGATTTCAGCTCTGATCCTGATATTCCCCACTCAAACCGTCACTCACTGTGGCTTTATAATGGAGAGAGTCAATAAATAAGAGTTGAAATGAAAGAATGTTCTCTATAAAATTAAACAGAAGCATATCCTCCATTGTCATGTGAATAATTCCATTTTCCCAATCAATGAAAGACTATATCATTTGAAGGCATACTTTATCTATGTAGTTGCTTCCCCAAAAATACTGTAGTCAATGGTTAAATGTGTGCATTTAAAGAGAAGTCTTTTTTTTTAAGATTTATTTATTTAGGGAGATAGAGAACATGCAAGCAGGTGGAGGGGCAGAGAGAATCCCAAGCAGACTCCATGCTGAGCGCAGAGTCTGACACGGGGCTCCATCTCACGACCCTGAAGTCATGACCTGAGCCGAAATCAAGAGTCAGATTCTTAACTGACTGAGCCACCCAGGCTCCCCAGAGAAGTTATATTTTCTTTTTTTTAAGATTTTATTTATTTATTTGAGAGAAAGAGCAAGACTGATCGCAGAGGGAGAGAGAGGGGGAGAAGCCGACTTGCTGCTGAGTGGAGAGCCCGATGCAGGGCTCCATCCCAGGACCCTGGGATCATGACCTGAGCAGAAGGCAGATGCTTAACTGCCTGAGGCACCCAGGCGCCCTGAGAAGTTATGCTTTTATTGCAAGTTTATATTTAACTCAGCAAGGATTTACTAAATGTCTACCATGTGTCTCTGTTATTTGTTGCAGAAAATACAAAGAAATATACAATACAAATAAGCTCATTAATACTTATCAGACAGAATTTTATATATATATGAATGTGAATATATATATTATTCATTCATATATATATATGAATATATATATATATTCATTTCACAAAAGAAGTCCATATGTCCAGATAAAGTACTATAGGAATGAGTCAAAAAGTGGGAAATAGCACATCTAGATTGGGAGGGGATAAAATAAAGTCCTATAAAGTGGCTGTTGTTTGAACTGAGTCTTCACTGATGGGAAAGATTTGGTAGGTAGAGGGGCGCCTCAGTTGGTTAAGCATCTACCTTCAGCTCAGGTCATGATCCCGGGGTCCTGGGATCGAGTCCCGCGTCGGGCTCCCTGCTTGGCAGGGAGTCTGCTTCTCCCTCTACCCCTCACCTTGTTCATGTTCTCTCTCCCTCTCTCTCTCTCTCAAATAAATAAATCTTAAAAAAAAAAAAAAGATTTGGTAGGCAGAGATTGAGGGGAAAGGATGGTAGGAAGGGAGACATTCCAGGTATGAGTACAGCGAGGGAGAAGAGAACAGAACCTGTTGAGGTGGGTTGGTTCAGAATTACAATAATCTGTGAGTTAAAAAAAAATTTTGATCACAGTGGCTGAAACACATGACGGTTTATTTGTCTCATGTAATGAGAAGTCCAAAGGTAGGCGGTTGCCGGTGTTGGTTTAGCAGCTCAAGAATGTCAGGGCTGTTTGTAATTCTCTTGACTTTTCCCTCATGTTCCTAGGATGTCTGCTGGAACTTTAAGCATCACATTCAAATACCAGGCAGTGGGTGGAAGGGAGGGTCAAAAGCAAAGAGGGCTTCCTAGAAGCCCCTCCCCAAGACTTTTGCTTGTATCTCACTGTCCACCTCTGTTTGCAAGAGACTAGGAAGCAGAGATATTTTTAGCCGGGTTCATTATTACAATGAAGAGGCGGGGAAGAACAGATAGTGGGGAGGCAATTAGCAGTCTTGGCAACAAAACAAGAAGTCAAGCGTGGCTAGAGCATAAAGAGTGGAGATACCATTTCTTAAATATGAGCCAACTGATTTGGAAAGAAGGAACACACATTTCTTGTGCCTGGCATCTGTTGTTTTCCACTTACTCGCTTGGAATGAAATCAATGACAAGGGTGCAGGGCGCTATGGGAGCACAGAGGAGGAGCACCTTCAGTTGCTCAGGGAAGGCTGTACTGGGCTTGGTGGATGGATGTGGTCTAAGGCTGGTGGGTGAGGGCTATCTTGGGCAAAAGCCTAGAGGTAAGAAGAAGATGGAGAGTTCTGGGAAATGCAATCATTTCATGCTAGCTGGTGCAGAGTACAATATGGACACAGTGAGAAAGGAGGATGGAGAGATCGGTAGGAGGCAGATCATGAAAGCCTGTAGGCTATGGTAACGGGTTTGGGCTGTATCACTGGATTTATTTTTTAAAAAGCAACAAAAATGTTTTCCTGATTACTTATGGAATTTCTGCTGTCTTTTCTGATAAATTTCATAAGGGCATCTTTTCCTTACTGTCTTCCTAGAGCCTAGCACTGTGCCTGGGCCCTGAGGCCTACCCAATGAATCTACGTTTTTCATGGAATGGAATGTGAAAACCATTAGACCAACTGTCCAATGAAATCTTTGTCACTGCAACTCTCCTTTCAGTTGAGGTCCCATAAACCACACCTGTGTTGGTCCAGTTGCTTCAAGAAGCAGGCAAAAA
The DNA here is from genome assembly GCF_023065955.2 of Ursus arctos. Lineage (NCBI taxonomy): Eukaryota > Metazoa > Chordata > Mammalia > Carnivora > Ursidae > Ursus > Ursus arctos. The sequence goes on along the minus strand of NC_079873.1, from coordinate 90,336,179 downwards.
GATAGGATTAAAAGCATAAGAAATTTGGGGTGCCTGGGTGGCTCAGTCGGTTGAGCAACTGAGTCTTGATTTTGGCAGAGTCTACTTGGGATTCTCTCCCTCTCCTTCTGCCCCTCCCCTCACTTATACTATCTCTCTCTCTCTCTAAATAAATAAGTAAATAAAATCTTTTAAATAAGCATGAGAAATTTATTAGGGGCAACCTCCGTGATAGAAAATGGAAGGCAGAGGAAGAGTCTGGGAGCACTACCAGTATGTACTGCAATGCAAAGCAGGTCTGACCTTGAGTGAAGGAGAGAGGGGGAAAGAAGGAAGGAAGGAAGGAAGGAAGGAAGGAAGGAAGGAAGGAAGGAGGGAAGGAAAGGGAGGGAAGGAAGGGAAGGAAGGGAAGGAAGGGAAGGAAGGAAGGTTGGTCAGAGGGAAGTGTTTTAGCCATCATGGCGTCTTTGAGACAAAGTTGACAGTCAAAGGAGCCCAGTGTCTCCCAAGAACAGGCCTGTCTAGTATCCCTGCTGTGCCCATTCCCTGCCCAGGAGCAGCCGTAGGCAGTGTGGCCTCAATGCAAATGCAGTGATGATTTCAGAGCACAGCAGCAGGTTGGTCCCTCTCCCAGCAGTGAGAGATCTGAGAAGCACATTCTTATGGCTGCCGCGCCTGCCTGGCCCGGTATTCTCAGCAAGGCTTCCGTCCTGCTTTGTGTCTTCCCCATATTCTAGTTACCATCTAGAATACAGGTAGTATACGGTAGTATACCCATATATTGTTTTTACCTCCATCCGTGTCTTCATGTCCTACTTTACACTCTCCCTCCACAAACTCAGCCATAGATTTTTTCTGGGACCGAAGTCTCCTTTGTTCTCCAGGTCCTTTTATGAATTAGGAATCTGAACCCTGAACCAGAGCCCTCATGGCTAGCTCCTCGAGTCCCAAGGGGCAACCCCACGTGTCCACCTGCTTGTCAGCTGCCCTCACCATAGGACACAATTCTATCTTATTAGATACACATCACCCTGGCTTTCTGGAACCCCAGTAGTCAGATATAGAGGTAGCGCTGTCCATCCGTGCGGTTCTGGTGCTGTGTACCTGTCCAGCCATTACCCTCATGCTCTAGAGGGAACATAGGAGATTTTGTAACTTAACACAAGAAATAAGTGGCAAGGCTGGGGTTTCAACCAGGACTGCTGATTTTAAACTGTACGTTCTCCACCGCTCTCCGACACTGCCTTTCCTTCGCAAAACGGGCCACATTGTGTTATGAGCGTCTGTGGACTTGGCCATCCATGCCCTCCCTTGAGATGAGAGTTTCCTGAGGGTGGGGCCAAGGCGCTGGTATTCTAAGACGCATTTAAGAAGTGTTTCTGGGGGGAAAAAGTGTCTCTGGAGTAAAAGAATAAAGGAAGGATTGAATGAACAAAATGAAAGTTTCACAGCCAAGCTGAGGTCACTCTAGTCTGGCCCCCGGTTCAGCAGCTTCTGGTGGCTTTGCAGGCCTACCAGGTTCTGATCCTGTGAATCCGTCTGTATCCACACGCAACCACTTGATGACATCAGAGCTGCCAGGACATCATTGACTCCAACACCCGAGCTGCTTGCTGACCTGATAAAGAACTTGCATAGCCGAAGCTCTGGAAATGCGAGAAATAGGACGCTTTCTGCCCACTAAGGAAGAAAAAGCCAAACAAGGGGAATTCTAAGAGATGTTTCATCTGGGTGAGTTGGGGGTTGCACAAGGGGCCGGCGTGGTCATACCGCCTGGAGGCAGCTCCCAGTGTCTCCAGACAGAAAAGGAAATGACAACAGCTTTTGACGAGAATAGAAGGACAAATAAAGATCTTATTGAAAAGCAGGTAAATTGGCTGGGCTTGGGAAGCCTGCAATGACTCAGAGCTGGCAAGGGGCCCGTCTGGCAGCCCACCTCTCCCTCACAGCCGAGCTCAATGGATTCCATGTTGCTCCCTTACCCCGGACCCTTGTGTGCAGCACGGGCTCGGGACCAAGCCTGCACATGAAGAGCCTCTTTGTTCTGCAACTTTCTCCTCTACGTAGGCCACGTGGCCCTGGGAAGCAGGGATGACCTGACGGCAAAAGAAGGCTTTGGTTCTGTGTATCTTTAAAGTTCGTGAAAACCCAACAGAAATCAATGCAGCACCCTTTCCCTCTGCACATTACGGCTTCCCCAACATAAATAAACCATCCTGGGAAGGAATCTTTGAGATATTGATGAAGCTCAGAGAGAGAGAGAAAAAAAAAATATCACCTAGAACCTTCTGTGCCTACTCCTCATTCGGATAACAGGTATGAAGTTACAGCAGAGACTTAGCAGTAAAGGACATGGTTTCTGTACTCTTATTTTAATACAGGTTGTATGTACTTAGGGTAGGTGACCTGATGTGTTGGCACTCATATAGAGTGAAAGGATTACTATGGTCAAGCTAATTAAGGGAACATGGTTTCTGCGTCTGATAGCTCTGTGATCAGAATAACAGCTTTGTCACCTACTGTGGAACTCTGGGCAAGCCACTTCCTCTCTCCAGGTCCTCGGTCCCCTCATGTCTAAAAAGGGGTTGGGCCAGATACTGAGATCTTATATGTTAAGTGCCTCACAGTATCCTGACACACAGTAAGCATCTGGTAAGTTTTTGCTAGAAGAATTGATGCACTATTACAGAGCATTCTAGTCCTACGTGAGGCATGGCGGCCGTGCGCAGGATGGATTCCTAGCGGGCTGCAGGGGTGACGAGGCTTTCTCCCATCTGTATTCTGCACAACTCTGAGGAGAACTGGTTAGTCAGTCAGTGTGCACTATGGGGCAGCGTGGACGGGAGGGAGAGGCGGAAACCGGTAGAAAAGAAATATCAGGTGCTGTATGTTCTCAGAGAAGCTTTTAAAGGCTGAGCGCTGCCATGCAAGACATTCTTATTTCTTATTTCTTGGGACCAATTGCCTGATTCTTTGCCATTACTTCCATTTGTGCTGCTACCAGAGCCTGTCTTTCCCAGACACGCTCCCCATCTGGAAAACAGCAGCAGATATCTTGTGTATTGCAGAATTTTTCTACTTCAGTGGCAAGAACTTCATAGGGTGTAAATTCTCTTAGGACTGGCAATTATAGGTTCAGAAAACTAGACAAAAGAAAAACTGGCTATAATAAGATCTACTATTTATTAATTGCTTACTATGTGCTAGGCTCCCGCTCAATTCTTTACATGTTTTATTGCATTCAATCTTCACGTTCTCATCACTTTCCAGATGAGAACAGTTAGGCTCAGAGAGGGGACTTCTCTAAGGACATCACATGGCTAGGAAGTGGAGCCAAGGTTCACATTCACGGAGGTCTGACGTCAACCTCATGCTCTCGTCTAAAAAGTCTTTGTTATTATTGCAATGTTGAGACATAAACAAAAGTAGATAAGGTGGTATCATGAATCCCATGTGTCTATTGCCCAGCCTCAACAATTAGCAACTCATGGACAACCTTGTTTCATCCATACCCCATCCAGCCACCATCCAACACACAGACACACAGACACACAGACACACACACACACAGAGAATTTCATATTTTCATTTGTAAATATTTCAATATATGTCTTCAAAAGAATTAGACTCTCTTAAAATACGTAACAACACCTATAATGATTTCTTAGTCTCATCAAATGTCCAGTCTGTGTTCGTATTTCCCCAATTGTCTAATTTTTTCTTTTTTTTCCACAGCAGTTTCATGATTCAAACAAGGTCTAGCTCATATAATAGCATTTGGTTAATATGTCTCTGAAGTCTCTTTTCATCTCTAGAATTCTTTTTTTTTTCCTTGCCACTTGTAAAAAGAAATTGAAAGCCTGTGCTCTTAACCACATAATACGGCATCTTATTTCCATTTTAAAAGTTATGCCTTGGGAGGGGATGCCCTCCTCCCAAACATATTTCTTGTATTGAAGTATGACTCCCTATTTTCCTGTGGAATAATAGGAGGTAATCAAACATTAAAAGTGGGCCTTAGAAATGTTTCAGTGTTCATTGGAAACCTTGAACAATCAAAAAAACCACTCTGTTTTGTAGGTGTTTATTACATGACATGGCTTGAGGGCAGAAAAAACAGCTCTTGAAAAATAACTCCTCTCCCACCTCCCACACCTGGTGTCTTTAAGTATCACAAGTAACCCTCACCAGTCACTTTCAAAAGTCAGGCTCTGACAGCTTAGATAGGCAGGTAGCATACAAGGAAGAGAGGAAAAGCCTGAGCTCTAGCCCGCAGATGACCCTGAAGTGTAGCGAATTGAAGCTGACTGCATGGGAGGGGCGGGGAAACAGGAGGACCCAGACACCTATTCAGGGAGCAGGGCACCCACTGCAGGGAAAAAGACAGGTGATAGGGATCAACTTCAAAGTTTTGCTGTTGGCCCATCTTGATTATAAATCTGAATGATAGCAAAAATATTTTAGGGGGCACCTGGGTGGCTCAGTCCGTTAAGCGTCTGACTCTTGATTTATGGCTCAGGTCCTGTTCTCAGGGTGCTGGGATCGAGTCCGACTCTAAGCTCAGCGCAGAGTCTGCTTCTCTCCCTCTCTCTTCCTGCTTGCACGCTATCGAATAAAAATAAATAAATATTTCAGAAGTGGCGTGCTGCATTAGAGAGGCTGACTTTCTCATCAGGGGCTAAATGGAGACACGCAGGGGGGATGCGGGCAGACAATGGAGAACCGCCTATTTGTACTCTAGGGAGCCAGCGCTCCTGCTGGGGGTGCCGGGTCCCCTCTAGCTGATGTGAGCCACCTCCAGTCACCTGGGTGCATATGGGTGGGAGCCTGCATGAGGGAGCTGGCTGGCACCGGGGCAGCCCGACCCCAGCCACTTCCCCCGTGCTGGTGCCATCTGGACAACGCCTGGAAGGCCTCAAGGCAGCAGCACTTTAACAACCAGCACGGAAGTATCTCACGCTTTGAATGACTGCTCTTGCCTCCAGGCTGAGCCTTAAGCCCCGTGGTAGGCAACCTGTCTTTCTGGGAAAAAAAGTGGGCAGTGCCTCATTCTGCGACATCTCTTAAGTCTTGGCTGAACCGCTACCCTGGGCAAGTTATTTAACTTCTTTCAGACTCATTTTCCTTCCTGGTAAAGTGGGGAGAAAACTCACTCTGTCTACCTCACAGGGCTTGTTGGGCGAAACAGAAATGCGCAGGTGCAAGTAGTGTATAACCAATCACGCCTTAGGTCTGCAGGGCGGTGTTAATATCATTCCTAATTTATTTTTTAATTTTATTTAAATTCAATTAATTAACATATAGTGTAGTATTAGTTGCAGAGGTAGAGTTTAGTGATTCATCAGTTGCATAGAACACCCAGTTCCCATTCCATCACGTGCCCTCCTTAATGCCCATCACCCAGTTACCCCATCCCCCTCTCCCCTCCAGCAGCCCTCAGTTTGTTTTCTAGAGTTAAGAGTCTCTTCTGGTTTGTCTCCCTCTCTGATTTCCTCTTACTTTTCCTTCCCTTCCCCTATGATCCTCTGTTTTGTTTCTTAGATTCCACATGAGTGAAATCATATAATTGTCTTTCTCTGACTGACCTATTTCGCTTAGCATAATACCGTCTAGTTCCATCCACGTCATTGCAAATGGCAAGATATCATTCTTTCTTTTTTCTTTTTTTTTTTTTTTAAAGATTTTATTTATTTATGTGACAGAGAGACAGCCAGCGAGAGAGGGAACACAGCAGGGGAGTGGGAGAGGAAGAAGCAGGCTCCCAGCGGAGGAGCCTGATGTGGGACTCGATCCTGGAACACCGGGATCACGCCCTGAGCCGAAGGCAGACGCTTTAACGACTGCGCTACCCAGGCGCCCCAAGATATCATTCTTTCTGATGGCCGAGTAATATTCCATTGTGTGTACCACATCTTCTTTATCCATTTATCTGTCGATGGACATCTGGGCTCTGTCCATAGTTTGGCTATTGTGGACATTGCTGCTATAAACATTGGGGTGCAGGTGCCCCTTTGAATCACTATGTTTGTATTCTTTGGGTGAATAGCTAGTAGTGCGATTGCTGGGTCGTAGGGTAGGTCTATTTTTAACTTCTTGAAGAACCTCCATACTGTTTTCCAGAGTGGCTGCACCAGCTTGCATTCCCACCAACAATGTAAGAGGGTTCCCCTTTCTCTGAATCCTTGCCAACATTTGGCATTTCCTGACTTGTTAAGATTTTTATTTTTATTACTAAGGCCCCAGTGTAACATGGCAATGACCGCACAAGGCAATCCGATGAGCTTTTAGTTTCCTTTTCATGGGACAAAACATCATAGCAATGAAATCACCCCAGGAGCATTTCGGAGCAAACCTGAGGTTCATAGGACAACTGGCCCCAGCAGTAAACAAAAGCACGCCACGGGGAAAGGCATTTCCTTTGAAAAGCCTAAGCCCGTCCCACAGTCTCGACTCTCGCTCGGTCGCTTGTGATTTCCCACTTCAGTGCCCTGGACTTGAACAGTGTGGCTGAACTTTTCCATTCTGACTGGAGCTTCCTCGGGCCAGAGACAAAGGCAAGCCAGTTCTGAGCCGGAGTTTCAAATAAACACATCACGGGACAGCTGCAAACGGCAAAGCAAATGAGGCAGCTACTGGACTAACCCGACTCACCAAGGCCCTCTCCCCGAACGCCCTAGAGGCCGAGAGTGAGGCAGCCTCTTCCTTTCTGGAACACAGTGCCTGGTGAACAACTGGCAGGAGGAAGCTCTGTGACTCCCTTTGAACGCCTGCTTTTCCCTGCTCAGCCACAGAGGAGGGAGGAGAGGAAGTCTTTAAAAAGCTAAAGCAATGTGGCTCTCATTGTTTTTGACAAGGCTGTCACACAGAAGGGCAATTTTTCAAAGCGAACACCGAGACTTACATTCTTCCTATAAACAAGACCCATTCCCCAACCATTCTCGTTAAAGAACTGGAAGAGACATCAGAGATTTTTAACGGGGGGAGATCACTGCTGTGGGACTGACAGACGCATTAACAACAGCTCCCAATTCCCTTCCTTGTCTGCACAATTTCCTCGGGTTCCCAGGGGAAGGGGAGCTTGAGGTATCAAGAGAAGGCCCAGCTGTGGAAATGGAGTTAGTCAGGACTCCATAGGCTGTAATTAGTTTTTTAGCCCTACTTAACTAGAGTAAACAAAAAAAAATGTCAAGTCCATAGGAGACACAGAGAGCCTCCTGTCTTTAAAGCTGTTGAAATGAAGGGATAAAGACATTGGCACCGTACTGGCTTGGTCAGATAGAGTCTCATGGTTTTTAAGGCTGGGAGGGGTGCAAGGGATGTTGTCCAACCTCCCCCTTTCAAAGGGAAGGCAAGGGGCACTGACTTGCCTAGGTTGACACAGTGAGTGAATGGCTGAACCCTTGCTCAAGTAAACCACACCATCCTGGGGGTAAGGTGAGCAATAGACTGTCAACGTCCACACACTTTCTTCTTCCCCTAAGCAGGCTCTCAGATTCCTCACCACTCACGCATCCTCCTCCTACCACTGTCCAGTCTCCTCTTCATGGCTCCCATTCCAGCTCTCCTAGTCTTTCCACTGCCGTATCCACTGTCAGGTCTTCAAAGAAGAAAGGGGTCTTTTGCCCACTGGTGTTACAGGTGTTCTATTACGTTCTCCAAAGCTGTGTGATTCTTCCAGTTTAGAGCTCCCTCAGGCATGGAACCTGTGAGAACTTTCCTGAGGCTGGGCCAAAGAGGAAGGGTTGACAAACTACAACTCGTGGGCCAAGTCTGGCCTGCTGTCTGTTTTTGTATGGCACATGATCTAAAAATGTTTTCTTTTTTGAGGTAAAAACACAGGACATAAAATTTACCATCCTAACCATTTTTAAGTGTACGGCTCAGTAGTACTAAGTATATTTACACTGTTGTGCTACCGATCTCCAGAACTTTTTCATCTTGAAAAACTAAACTCCATACCCATTAAACAACAACTCTCCATTTCCCCTTTCCCTCAGCTCCTGGTAACCACCATTCTACTTTCTATTTGTACGAATTGACTATTTTACATACCTGATAGAGAAGGACTCATAAACTGTCTTTTTGTGACTCACTGATTTCAATTAGCATAATGTCTTCAAGGTTCATCCATGTTGTAGCATGTGACAAGATTCCCTGCCTTTCAAAGGCTGAATTATATTCCATTAGCAGGGACTGTGGGCCGCCAGGGTCAGTGAAGATCTCAAGATGGCTGGGTGAAAACTTGTTCTAAAAGCTATTGACTGGGAAGCTTTTGGGGACATCATAAGGCCCAAAACAAGAAGGCCATTGCTAGCTCCCTGAAATCCTAGAATGAACCCCTTACCTCCACGTTGGCTACTCTCCCTGAGAATCCACCTGCTACTGACTGGGCTTACTACAAGGCCAACGTGGCAAAGGCTGGCTCGGTAGAGCACTTTGAGAAGAAGTTCAATGCCCTGAAGTTTCCTGTGCCACAGGATAAATTATACTGTTCGGGTGGATGCCGAAGAAAAAGATGTGAAAGTTGTGCTGAGTTTTTGTCCCTCTCAAAGGCCAGGATTGAGGAATGTGAAAAAGAGCTGGAGAAGATGAAGAACATAATTCCATTATGATCACACGACCATTGAGCACCTGAAGGAAGTCTTCCCAGAAACCAAATTAGACAAGAGAAGTATCCCTATTGGCTTCACAAGCCAATCAAAAATTTATAAACTTGAGTTGGGGAGAAAGCACTGGTCCTCATATTATAAATGCTGGACACTCAAAATAATTATACGGTAAAAAAAAAATTCCATTTTAGGTGTATACCACATGTTAATTATCCTTTCATCCACCCATGGATGTTTAGGTTGTTCCCACCGCTTGGCTATTATGAATAATGCTACGAACATGGCTGTGCAGCTGTCTCTTCAAGACTCTGCTTTCCATTCTTTCAGGGATATAGCCAAAAGAGGGATTGCTGGGTCATATGGTTGCTCTATTTTGAAATTTTGGAGGAACCACGTACTGTATTCCAGAGTGGTTGTACCATTTAAGTGTCTCATCAACCGTGCACAAGGGCTCCAGTTTCTCCACATTCTTGTCAACCTTTGTCATTTTCTAGTTTTTCTTTTATGATAGTATCCGGAGAGGTAGGAGATGACATCTCACTGTGGCTTTGATTTGCATTTATCTAACGGTTAGTGATGTTATGCATCTTTCTATATGCTTGTTGGCCATTTGTACATCATCTTTGAAGAAATGTCTGCTCAAGAGCTTTGACCATTTTTTAAATCAGGTTATTTTGTTTTTGCTGTTGTTTTGTTGTTAGAGTTCTTTACCTATTCCGGATATTAACCCCTTATCAGATATAGTGATTTAGAAATGTTTTCTCCCATTTCATAGGCTGCCTTTTCGCTGTTGATTGTGCCCTTTGATGGACAGAAATTTTTTAGTTTGATGTAGTCCCATTTGTCCATTTTTTCCTTTGTTGCCTGAGCTTTTGGTGTCATAGCCAAGAAATCATTGTCAACTCCAACGTCATATAGCTTTCCCCCTATGTTTTCTTCTAGTTACATTTTTAATATTTTTAAGTGGGGAAAAAGATAAAAACAAGAAAAATATTTCCTGACATGTGAAAAACATATGGATTCAAATTTCAATGCCCATAAATAAAGTTTTATTAGAATACACCCAAATACATTCATTTATACAGCATCTATGGTTGCTTTTGGGTTGTAACTGCAGAGCTGAGTAGTTGCAACAGAGACCAAATGTGGTTCTCTCATCTCTTCGTACTACTGCTTAGTGTGCTATAAATCGCAGCAACACATTTATAACTCTACAGCATTTAAAGTGTCATGTGTATCTCCATACTGCACCTCTTTCTTTAATTACCAGTGCATACTCAGTAGTCAAAACAAGATAAGTAAAGTGGATTTTGATTGTCGTACTTTTAAGGCACACCAGAGTGGGGACTACTTACTTATCCGATTAGACGGTGTATTAGCTCGAGCTGCCGTAACAAAACACCATAGGCCGGGCGGCTTCAACAACAGAAATTAATTTCTCACAGTTCTGAAGGCTGGAAAGTCCAAGATCAAGGTAGGGGCAGGGCCCGTCTCTGGTGTGAGCTCTCTACTTGAGTTGTAGAAGGCCTTTCCTCTGTGTGTACATGTGGGGGGAGAGAGAGCTCTCACTCTCCTTATAAGGCCATCTTAGAATCCTATAGAATTAGGGGCGCCTGGGTGGCGCAGTCGTTAAGCGCCTGCCTTCGGCTCAGGGCGTGATCCCGGCGTTCCGGGATCGAGCCCCACATCAGGCTCCTCCGCTCTGAGCCTGCTTCTTCCTCTCCCACTCCCCCTGCTTGTGTTCCCTCTCTCGCTGGCTGTCTCTATCTCTGTCAAATAAATAAATAAAATCTTTAAAAAAAAAAGAATCCTATAGAATTAGGACCTCGCCTTTATGACCTTATCTAACCTTAAGTGCCTCCTAAAAGCCCTATGTCCAAACACGATCACGTTAGGGGTTAGAGCGTCAACATATGAATTCGGGAGCAACATGATACAGTCCATAGCAGATAGCAAAATATTCTAACATGCACTGACACAATATCTGTGTTAAAAGAATACCACATATGTCAGCATTACCAGACTGAGCGCTCATCACAATATTCCCAACCCACAGGAAAGGAATGGTCAGAAAAATTGGAACATTTAAAATGGAATATCTCATCACAGCAGAATTTCTTCACAAAACTAAACAATAAAAATGAGCCTGTCACCAAAGGAAGTTTCCAAGTGGCTCATTTCTTAGCCAAGCAAAGAAAACCATTTACTGATGGTGGGTTAATTAAACCCTGTTTGATTGCGGCCGTTAAAGAAATGTGTCCAGAGAAAATAAATTTGTTTCAAGCTATTAGCCTTTTGGTGAGAACAGTTGTTTGAAGAGTTGAGGGTCGTGAGAGCAACATCAGTAGTCAATTAAAAACAAGCAAATGATTGTGAGCGCTTTTGCTTGGGTCCGGATGAGTTGACAGATGTTATCAATGCTGCTTAGTTGTTTATTTGAGGAGGCAGTGCTAAGTTGGAAGTGACTGAAGAATTAGCCTTTATGAATGGTCTGTGCGGAACAGCTACGGGAGAGAGTGTTTTCAACGTTGAGAACACGCTCGTTCAGTACAACTTGAAGTAGAAATATGCGAAGATGTGTTACAACGGACGGTGAAAATCTGTGTGGAACAGAAAAAGGCCTAGACGAACAACTTCACAGAACGTGTGAAAACAGAGGCTGTTTACAGTCTATGGTTATTCGCCGTATTATTCAACAGCAGGTGTTTCACAGAAAATAATTGAGCCCATCGTGTGTTATTGAACCACTAGCACGCTCTCTTGGACTTAGCCACTGACGGTTCTGGGAGGTTTTATCCAAGAATAGAAACTGAGGCACGCCTGGGTGGCTCAGTCGGTTAAACGGCTGCCTTCGGCTCAGGTCATGATCCTTAGGGTCCTGGAATCGAGCCCTGCATCGGGCTCCTTGTTCAGTGGGGTGTCTGCTTCTCCCTCTCCCCTCTGCCGCTCCCCTTGCTTGTGCTCTCTGGCTCATTCTCTCCTCTCACTCAAATAAATAAAATCTTAAAAAAAAAAAAAAAAAACTGAATATCCTGATTTGCCGGCTGCCGCTGAAGTTTGATGGCTTAGCAGTGCTAAAGTTTTATTGAGATTTTTTGAGCTCCAAAAAATTCGAGACTGGATTTTTTTCTGAATGAGAACATCTGCCCTTAATCGCTATTATTGAACACTACATGTGTGGAAATTTGTTCTCTTTTGTTATATAAACACCTACATGATGTCCTCAATTTGACCTCTTGGTACCCAAAGCTCTCATCACTTACTATCTGGCCATTTACAGAAAAAGCTTGCCGACCCCTCCATGGGCGTCTGAGTGATAGCCACCCGGGTTTTACTGGAAAACAGTCCTGCAATGGAAACCAATGTCTGCGACAAGGCTCCTCAACCCTACTCTACTTTGGGGTTCCGGGGTCATTCTTAGCACTACTCGCTACATTCCCTAAGGTGGGAGAAATGAATACCCCCATTCCCCTGTTTGAGGGTCTTGCTGTCTGTGGCACAGGAACCTACGGTCAGCCAAAAAGTCATCTTCGGTTTTATTCCCAAGAGGCCTGGTAGGTACTATTTGACTAGGATTCCTGGTTATCGACACCGATTCAGATTTTCTGAGGCTACATCTGTGGCTCAGGGGTCCTCGCTAGAGAAACAGAGCCCAAGCTTCCTGTCACACAACCAGAGACCTTGCTACTACCTTCTGCTACTGTCACCTTTTTATTCCTATATCAAGTTACATGATATAAAGAATCCCCATAAAAAATGTCACCCAGTAATGAACTGGAATAGGCAAGGGTCTAGAGAGCTGTTAGACTGCAGCCTCCAGTCACCCCGCTCTTTGTTTGTAAGAGCGGTAATTTAGAAATTGCTGACGTGCTGAGTTACTAAATACTCTGGGGGAGTATAAACTTACTAATTCAGCAGTATCTAATTCAGTAACGATGCTACTCTAAGACCACTTTGGCGAAAGTGAGTTTTTGTGGACCTAAAAGGGCAAATAATTTGTTTTTAAAGGCATAAGACGCTTGGCATGACTGAAACATCGGGTATGTACGTAGCAAATTGCTTTACATCCTTTCTGCTCATGGAAGGTCTACATGTCCTTATTCTAGTATCTGTATTCATGGCGAAAAGACAGAGATCTATGCTACAAGATGGATATTACAACAAAGATGAAGCTTAGAAGTAATCTGTGACCAGGAAACGAAAGGCAGAGAATTAGTCTCCAGGGTGCATATTATTGTTGTTGAAGAAAACCAAAAAAAAAAACTTCCCAAACAAAAATCCACGGATATCTTTTTCTTTGTTCGCAAAACATAGACTCACTGGTTGAGAATTTATGGCTTAGTACTTGTAGGGATAGTTGTTTATTTTTATTAGCCTTCTATAGTGGTCATTAAACTGACCCCGGTCAGTCATTTTCAAATTATCCAAGCTTTTTGAAAAATCGTTTCACTCCCCAGCCCAACCCCCACAACCCTTCCCAAGAGAACACCTGTTTCATTAAGAGATGTTTTATTTTTGTCTTCTTCCTTTGGACTCCCCCTGTTTTAATTACTAATGGCCCTCCAACATCCATGTTGACTTCTAGATAACGTGAGTTTATTTTCCCGAAAATTTAAGCGAAGCCAAATATATGAGGGACATGCCAACCTGTTGTTACTGAGATGTGAGTGCACTCTTTTAGCTTGTTTATATAGCGTCCTTAGTGGGGGGGGGAAGATCCAAATTCCTCAGGCAATGGTTAATCTGATAACATTCTGAGTCACTGAGGGATCGATAGCCTATCTGATCCATAAATACATTTAGAAGCAAAGACCTAGTCAATGATAAACTGAGGCATATTAAGAATTTTAGGAGTTTTGGGACACCTGGGTGGCTCAGTTGGTCAAGCTTCTGCCTTTGGCTCAGGTCATGATGATCGAGTCCCATGTCAGGCTCCCTCCTCAGCGAGGAGCCTGCATCCTCCCCTCTGCCTGCCACTCCCCCTGCTTGTGCTAGCTCTCAATCTCTCTTTCTCTGACAAATAAAGTCTTTAAAAAAAAAAAAAAGAATTTTAGAAGTTTTATGTAAGCAAAAATGGATTCAAATTAGGCGGCACCAAGTTGAAAGTGGTTTGGAGTGTTCCCCAGACAGAAGCCAGGGCAAAGACTTCCACAGAGTAAAGGTGGGGGCAAAGAAGGAAATGATTTGTCTGTAGCTCAGGCGTTTGACTTAGTTGGAGACACGTAGGTGGCTGGTTGTAACTGGTTGTCTCTAGGTTTTGATTTCTTAATCTTGAGGCATTCACACGCTTCACTTCTGCTTTGCGTACGTCAGCCTCAAAGGTATCAGAACCACCTTGGTCTAATGGCCTCATTGTTGAATTCGATACAACTGGTCATCCATATCTCATGTACTGCTTTCTAATTTTTTATAAAGAACTTCAAGTTGAAATTTAACTACCATGTAAGGATTTTAGTCATTTTTTCCCAAAACATCCTGTTAAAAAAGTACACTTCCTGATGTAAACCACACAGATGGGGTTGGTTTGGCACATCTCAGGCTGGGTGGACACGATCCAAAAATAGAGACAAATTTCTTCAAAGACCGTTCAATTAGTTTCTACATTAGCAATAAGCCCAGTTTCCCATTGCATACCACATCAATTTAAAATCAAAACCGTAGGTTCAGTCAATAGTTCCTTGGTTTTGAAGTGTCCCTCCATTTTTTTTACAAGTGTAGTAATGGCCTATACCTAAAATCATGACCTTCATTTTTGCTGACGATATCTAAGTGGGGAACAACCCTGTATTAATGTCCTATGGCAGCTGTAACAAATTATCACAAACTTGGTGGCTTAAAACAATGCACATTTATTCTTCTACAGTTTTGGAAGCCAGAAATCCAAAATCAGTTTCACTGGGCTGAAATCAAGGCATCAGTGGGGCCATGTTCCCTGGAAGCTCTGGGTGGGGTGGGGGGAGAATATTTGCTTGCCTTTTCCAGCTTCTAGAGCTGCATTCCTTGGTTTGTGTCCCTTTCCTTCAACTACAATGACTGTAGCGTAGCATTTTCATCTCCCTCCCTCCCTCCCCCAACCCCTTCCCACCTCCCTCCTCCTCCCCCCATTCTCTGCTGAGATTGTCACACTGCTTTTTCTTTTAAATTTTTTTAAAGATTTTATTCATTTATTTGAGAGAGAGAGAGAGAGAACGAGCAAGGGGAAGAAGCAGAGGGAGAGGGAGAGGGAGAAGCAGACTCCCTGCCAAGCAGGGAGCCCGACAGGCAACGACAGGCAACGAGGGGCTTAATCCCAGGACCCTGGGATCATGACCTGAGCTGAAGACAGACACTTAACTGACTGAGCCACCCAGGCACCCTGTCACACTGCCTTTTCTTTCTGTGTCAAATCTTTTTGCTTCCTTTTATAAGGATACATGTAATTGCACCTAGGGCCCACCTGGATAATCCTGATTAATCTCCCCATCTCAAGGGCCTTCATTTAATCACACCTGCACAGTCTCTTATGCCCTCTGAGGTAACATTCACAGGTTCCAAAGATTAGAACCTGGATAATTCAAGGGGGCCATTATTCAGCCTACCACAGACTCCAAATTTGCAGGTCCACATTTAGTTCACAATCTGTAGGCCTCCGATTACTAACCAAGTGTGGAGTTATTTCCAGGGCTCCAAAAATCGTATGTAAATAAACAATAACTTACCTGTATAACTAGTACCACTTACAAATTCATGTCCATGCCATTGTTATTAATAAAAGAGAAAATGCTTTCAAAATGAGATCTAAGGGGCCTCCTTTAGACAAGTTATTTCTAAATAAAATACTTTTCGCATAGCCTTCATCCCTTTTGACAAAAACTATCCTTACAGAATAATCTATATCTTTATAATCTATAAAGTACGTAAGTTATAAAGAATGGATTTAAAGCAGAGCATCTGCCATGTAATAAGAGTTTAATAAATGTCAGCAATTATTAATGTGTTGGGTGTTCTGCCACCTGAATGGAAGTACTCCAAGACCAAAAATCTAATAACAGTAGGCCTGTTTCACTTTGCAGGAAAAAGAAAGCAAAAAAGATGGAATTCAATCACTTTTTTCGGGGCTCGTAATTTTTGTTTAATACTTCGATACCTGTTACTGGTAGAGTGTTAGTGAATGCCAACAGATGACGGAAGCAGCAGCCAAAGAATATTAGGGGGAAACTGGGAGTCAGCCAGTCATGTTTAGTTCAAAAGCCTGTTTTGGTTAAATGTGCTCAGGGCTGTGCCTTTAATATTTTATACCCAAACCACAGTAGTTTCTTTGCCTAAAATTGTTCCTCGTTTATATGAGTCAATCAAATACATCAATATTTTATAGCAGTCTTCAAAGAGCACCATAACTTGCAGGTACACCAGCATCTGAACAAGTTCAAGGGCTGCTAATGGAAAACATTCTCCATTACAAAGGAGCTCACCTTCACCAGAGGCAAAAATCGCGCTTCTCAACCCTAGCTGCACGTTAAGATCTCCCGGGGAGCTTTTAAAAATCCCAATCTAATCCCAACTTAATATGAATATCTAGGGTGCTGCTGGGGTGTCCGTATTTTTAAAGCTCCCCATGTCACTCCGCTGGGCGGCTGCGGTTGAGAACTCTGGACTCAAAGAATATAGGACACAGAGACCAATACCAATAATGAGGTCTGAAGTTCCATGGTCATGATCAGGAACAGGACGCGAATTCAGACTAGAGAGGGTCTCGATGGGGAAAGGAAGGAGGCGATGGAAAATGAACGCAGCCTGAAAAGTGGGCAGCAAAGAGGGAAAGGGCCTGGGAGAGGGTGACAGGCATGCGAAGGGTCAAAAAGTTTCCAGGATAAGGGCAAATGGAAAAATCTGAAAATTTTCATTATGGGATTAGGAAAAACTGGTGGTGAAGGGAAAACATTCTCTGGCCCATTTTCCTCTTGGATTTTCCCCCTCCCCACACCCAGGCCTTCACCATTGCTACATAACTAGTCACCAGGATGCATTATTGAGGGAGACACACACTTACCAAAGGGATCAAGATGAGCAGGATACAGAAATACCTAGTAGAAACGCGTCCGGACACAGCATCTTTGAATCAAAGGGCAAATCTACAGCCTGAATAGAAATGCGTCTAAATCACATTATCGTTTTTACGAAGACCAATTTCTATCTACAGACGCTATCCACACACCTCTCCGACAACAGAAAACAAACCAAAATAGTACAGTTAAGCAATGCAGGAAACTCTTTCGAAAAACTTCTAACTTACCTTTCTATAATCATTGTAATTTTAAGTTCTGGCAATTGAAGCAACTTGCAACTTGCTTATCAAGCCTGGGACTTTCGATCACTGATAACGTGTGAGTTCTTTCAACTATGGGCATGTCATAATGACCCTATAGCACCTTGTCATGCAATGATTATGCAACCATTATAAATATTACATATTTATATATGTAGCTGATGCTTCTATAGTCCTTACAATGTGCTGGGCACTCTTCAAGTGCTTTATATGTACTATCTTTTTTATTTAAAGGATTTATTTATTTGAGAGAGAGCATGAGCAGAGGGAGGAACAGAGGGAGAGGCAGAGAGAATCTCAAGCAGACTCCACGCTGAGTGCGGAGCCTGATGCGGGACTTGTTCTCACAACCCTGAGATCATGACCTGAGCCGAAAACAAGAGTCAGACACTTAATCAACTGTGCCACCCAGGAGCCCCTATATATACTCTCTTATTTACTCCTCACAAGAGCCTAATGAGGTGTATACTGTTTTTATCCCCATGTTACAGATGAGGTCATTAGGGTACAGAGGGGTTCAGCCACCAGCGAAAGATGACAGGTGGTAGAGCTGGAATTTGAACTCAGGTAGTCTGGCTTCAGAGCCCACACTTTTTAAACCATTTTGCTATCATGATTCTTAATTATAACATCAGTGAATTTTCTTCACTTAAGTATTTTCTGGAGAGAACACCATTAAAACCCTTCTATCACTTTTATCAATTTTTCTATGCATTGAAGTTGAAATATGCAAAATGTTTCCATTTTTACTTTTAATTTGCTTACATTATTTTCATCAGAATCAATTAATCTTTATAAAGATTATAATGAAATTATATATATTATATATAATTTTATATATTATAATATTTATATATAATAAATATATACATAAATTTATATGTAATATATATTAATTATATTATATTATATATACACAGTTTTACTTTTGTGACCATCTACACAGTCCAACTTGCCTGGGTCATATTTTATAGATTTATATTTTATAAGATTCCCTATTCAGTTTTCAGTTAATGACATTTTTCTTAGTCTTTTTTTTTTTTAAAGATTTTATTTATTTATGTGACAGAGAGACAGCCAGCGAGAGAGGGAACACAGCAGGGGAGCAGGAGAGGAAGAAGCAGGCTCCCAGCGGAGGAGCCCGATGTGGGGCTCGATCCCAGAACGCGGGGATCACACCCTGAGCCGAAGGCAGACGCTTAACGACTGCGCCACCCAGGCGCCCCATCTTAGTCTGTTTTTATACATTTTCCATGTTGTTTCCTTTGCCTTGATAATTTCTACCAAGTCTAAATCAGGTCAATTTTTGCAGTTTTCCTAGTGAAAAGATATGATTCTTAGTTTTTCCTCTATAATAACTTTTTAATCAACTACAGTTATATTTTTTTCCAGCCTTATTTTGTGATTTTTTTAATCAGTAGTAATTATTGTGAATTGGATAAAAACAGGAAAGTTTTCTATTTATTTGTTATTTAATCCAGGAGAAATTTTGAAATTAGATATTCCAGGAGTACTATAAGGAGTGGTCTTTATTTTAGGTTTCATCATTCTCGGGGTCAAAATGACAAATTCACAATGTTCTGAATGGGTGAGAGTGGAAATTGTTATTTCAGTTTTATAGAGGTACCTTAACTTTAAATAGCTCAGGGGCGTCTGGGTGGCTCAGCCAGTTAAGGGTCTGACTCCTGACTTTGGCTCAGGTCATGATCTCAGGGTCTTCAGATCCAGCCCTGCATCGGGTTCTGTGCTCAGCAGGGAGTCGGCTTGAGTCTCTCTCACTCCCCCCTCCCTCTGCCCCTCTCCCCCTCAGCTCTCTAGCTCTCTCTCTCTAAAATAAATAAATAAATCTTAAAAAAAACCAAACCAAAACATTACATAGCTTGCCTGGGATAAACAGTAAAGCCAAATTGGAGGTAGTAGCATGGACTAGAATGGTTTCTGGAATCACCAACCTGGATTGAATCTACACTCAGCTGTTTACCGCTGTGTGACCGAAGGCAAGTGACCTAACCTTAAAGCTCCAAGGCCTCCATCTGTAAAATAGGGATAATACCAGTACCTCATTCATCAGTTTATCACATGAATTGATCAGGTCAGCAGAATTGAATGAGCTCAAGTACGTACATGCACTTTAGTTTATTGCCTGGCTCACGGTGACCAATCGGTTCATGTTAGTAATTCAGCATCATCATCCATAGGATGTTCTTAGGGAGATAAACAAATACATAAGAAAATAGTTCTAGAAAGACTTTGTGCTTGCGACTCCGTTAACAAAAGGTAGTGCTGAACAAACGTTAGCTGTTGCTATCTTCATTGCTTCCAGCAAGCTTTCCCTGGATCAAAGTAGAAGGTATCTTGTGACCCTTCGGTGGGAGTACCATATCTCTATGAACCACGCAATTACTCAAAACCTATGCCACCAGCAGTCCCCTAATTGCTTCATCCTCCTTGAGTGGGTTTAGTGGACAACTAGAAGACCTAGTTTTAGAGGCCACTGGAATGTGATTTCCAAAAATCCTAATGGGGACTGGGTCCCCCAAATTCTTTTGCCACTTTATTTCCTGGCTGGGGTCCAGAATGCCTTTGGGTTAACTCTAAGGTATGTTTAAAATATAAATTCAGAGTCAAGAGTCGCTCATGTTTTGTCTTCCTCTCTGATTTCTTCCATTTTCCTCCCCTTCCCCTATGATCCTCTGCACTATTTCTTATATTCCACATATGGTGAAACCATATGATAATTATCTTTCTCTGACTGACTTATTTCACTTAGCCTAATACCCTCCAGTTCCATCCTTGACTCTGGAAAACAAACTGAGGGCTGTGGAAGGGGGGTGAGGGGATGGGTAACTGGGCGATGGTCATAAGGAGGGCACATGTGGTGATGAGCACTGGGTGTGACACGCAACTAAGGAATCATTGAACACCACATCAAAAACGAATGATGTACTATATGTTGGGTAATTGAATTTAAATAAAAAATATATGTGTATATATAAATTCAGCCTGGGATGGCGGTAACAAAACTTGTAGCTTATGAAACACCCTCCATTTGCCATTTATATATTTTCTCATTTAATCTCATAAGAAACCTTCCAGAAGTAGGTAAGGATTATTAACCCCATTTTCTTTTTCTTTTTTTTAAAGATTTTATTTATTTATTTTCAGAGAGAGAGAACAAGGAGAGGGAGGGGCAGGCAGAGGGAGAAGCGGGCTCCCAGCTGAGCAAGGAGCCCGATGTGGGACTCAATCCCAGGACCCTGGGATCGTAATCTGAGCCGAAGGCATATGCTTAACCAACTGAACCACCCAGGCATCCCTAACCCCATTTTCAAATGAGAAAATAGAAGGAACGTGGGTATCTTGTCCACATTCAGGTCTTATGACATTAAAGCCCTTTCTCTTTCTGGTACATCAATTCCCTTCCCGTCCTGTCCCGTCCCCCCACCCCTACCCCACCCCCCACAACTTTCTTGGTTTTTTGCATATTGATTTCCAGCAGAAGTGTGACCTGGAGGCCATGTAAGCGCTACAGAATAACAATAAGAATGCTCGGGGCGCCTGGGTGGCTCAGTTAAGTGTCTGCCTTTGGCTCAGGTTATGATCCCAGGACCCTGAGATCCAGCCCCGCATCAAGCTCCTGGTTCAGCGGAGAGCCTGCTTCTCCCTCTCCCTCTGCCCCTCCCCCTGCTCATGCTCGCTCGCTCTGTCAAGTAAATGGATAAAATCTTTAAAAGCAAAACCAAACCAAACCAATGAGAATGCTTAATATGCCACTTATATCAAAGTTTAATGGGCAGGCTGATTGCAAGTTCCTCATGGGTTTGAGGTCAGACTTCAGCTTTGTCGATTGAGAAACTCAGTTTATTTAGTGCACCCAATGTAGCCAGGTCCTGGGGGACGGCTTTACGCTAACTATGCTGGAAAAAGACAGACATCTAAGCCAGAGAGTCATTCATTAATTTACAGTTGGATCTGGTGGAATAAGACACATTTGTCCTTCTGGATGGGCATGTCCCTCCGAGAACCTATTATGGACGGGAAGATTGCTTGCCGAACAGAGTTTGAACAGGGTGGGGGGTTGTTCTTGAGTTCTATAGTTTTATTTTCATCAGATAAACGTAGCTAGATGAACAGCCTTCTCTACTACAGGGCTGTTTCCTCTCAGTAACTCAGAGCGAGGGCCAGAGCCCACTCTGCTCAGAAACTGGCAAGTTTTTCCCACATTTTAATTTCTGTCTTTTTTCTTTTTTCAATAAACTTTATTTTTTTAGAAGAGTTTTCAATTCATAGAAGGGTTGTGAAGATGGTACAGAGTTCCCATATACCCCACCCCCAATTTCCCCTGTTAATATCTCACATTAGTATCATGTGTTTGTTACCATTAATGAATCAATACTGGTATGTTATTATTAAAGTCCATACATTGTTCCGATTTCCTTCATTTTATCTAATGTCCTTTATCTGTTCCAGGATCCCATTCAGGACACCACATTACATTTGGTTATCATGTCTCTTTAGGCTCCTCTTGGCTATAAAAATTCCTCAGACTTCCCTTGTTTTTTTTTTTAATTTAAAATCAATTAATTAGCATATAGTGTATTGTTAGTTTCAGAGGTAGAGGTCAGTGATTCATCAGTCTTATATAACACCCAGTGCTCATAACATTAGGTGCCCTCCTTAATGTCCATCACCCAGTTACCCCATCTCCCACCCACCTTCCCTCCAGCAACCCTCAGTTTGTTTCCTAGAGTTAAGAGTCTCTTTTGATTTGTCTCCCTCTCTGATTTCATCTTATTTTTTCCCCTCCCTTCCTCTATGATTTCCTTTTTTTTTTTTTTTCTTTTTTAAAGTAAGCTTATGCCCAGCGTGGGGCTTGAACTCACAACCCTGAGAAGTTACGTGCTTTACTGACTGAGCCAGCCACGCACCCCCCACATTTTAATTTCCATTTCCCCCCACTTTGTTCATTCCATTTTTTCTTCCCATTCCCCTTTTATATTTTTCATCATGACCTCATGTCATGCCAGGGAAGTTCCAAGGCAGTTGAAGAGATCACAATTTTTACCACTCTTCCATTCTAGTCACTCTGGTTCCTCCGCTGACCTTGAAGACGACTCAGGTCCTTCTGACAGGATTCCAGCGACAACTTTTCTATGACACATTCATAGGACTTCTCCCTAAGAAAACCCCTTCCCAGGAGACCAGGGTCACCTATTATGAATCAATTCTACCAAGTTTCAATTCTCAAAGTTTATTTTTATTTCTATTGCCCCACCCATCCAACTTGGCAGAGAGGAGTGGACTAATGTTGTTCCTTATGCTCTAAAGGGAGGGGACAGCGTAAGACTAACACTAAATAGTCAAGGGAGGTCAAATAAGCTTCACCTATTAATCTGGTCTGAGCTACAACTTTTTTTTTCACTCCAGAATCCTGATTAGCACACATATCCATTTCTAGGAATGAATCCTGATTCTTTCCAAACCTTTCAGATACCAGCCAGAGAGATGAAGGTTCTTTCTTTCTGTCTTTCGGAGAGAGAAGAGAGTTGGCGAGGGGGGGTGGGGTGGAGGGGGGGTGGAAGAGGGAGAGAGAGAGGAATTCTTAAGCAGGCTCCACACTCAGCATGGAGCCTGATGCGGGGCTCGATTTCATGACCCTGGGGTCATGACCTGAGCCGAAATCAAGAGTTGGATGCTTAACTAACTGAGCCACCCAGGCATCCTGATGAAGACATTTTCTTATCATCTGTCTTCTTAACTGATAAAATTAGCTAATAGCAGGTTGATTCAAATGATAATTGAGCGTCTCCTTTTGAGACACTATGAGGCACCCAATAAACACTAGCTGGGTTGTCTTGTACTACGAGTTCCCTGGACATAAGGAAGGGAGCCGTAATTCTGATTCACTTGCCTCAGAGAATCATTAGCTTTAAAAAATTGTGCTATGTAGGGGCGCCTGGGTGGCTAAGTTGGTTAAGCATCTGCCTTCAGCTCAGGTCATAATCTTAGGGTCCTGTGATGGAGTACCACATGGGGCTCCCTGCTCAGCAGGGAGTCTGCTTCTCCCTCTGCCCCTAACCCCACTTGTGCTCTCTCTCTCAAATAAATAAATAAAATCTTTTAAAAAATTATGCTACGTAGCTATTCCCATCTACCCTCTGAACAGAGGCAGAAAATGAATAAATGAACTGTTTCCTATATTTATATCCTGTTCATTCCCATTTGAAGACAGACCAGGTCTTAGCGAACTAAACCCGAAAGTGCAGACAGGTCCTTGAAAATATAGATGAAGGTCTGGGTCTAATAAGGGCCAAGTATTTGGCTTTTTAACTGATGGAATTTCTTAGGGAAATAAAGGATTTATAGGTCTGAGTAAATGGTGATATTGCACTCCGCAAGGTTAAGAGCATGCACAGTCTTTGACTTTAAAAACAGACACCGTGGAGCTCAGTTATTTCTACCAGATGACAGGGACTGGTCAAGATCCCATTGTCTATCAGACTGCTCTTAGGGTTTGTCTCAGGATCTCTAAAAGGGTCTTCAACAACCTTTAAATTCTGAACTCATGAAGCCTATTCCTGCATTCTTTTGTGCACATGTGTGCATGAGTGTCTGTATACGCATACATGTGAATGTGGGGGTGGGGCAAGGTGGGGGTTAGGGAAGGTGGTGGGATAGAGGAGGCAAAGGAAGGGACCGAATTGATTAGAGGAGTTTTCATTGATCTTTTTTTGAGAAAAAGAGAAAAAATTGTCCAATTTCTCTGAGCCTGTACTAATTTTCCACCTTCCAGTTCTTGACATTTTTTTCCTGTGGTATTTGCTTGTGACCACCTTGCCCTTGGCTCAGCCATTTGCGGATTCCAATATATCCCAAACCAGAGGTCAAGAGGCTAACCCAAAGCATTTCCCAGACATACTTAGGCACTTGATGAAATCTTAATCTGATCAAACGTGACAAGCTTTGCCCCAAAGCCAGATGGAGGCAGAGAGGGTCCCTTGCCACCGGAGCAGGCAAGGAGATGCGGCAGTGACACCTTGCTCTGCCGGCTGCTGACGGAATCATTGGCTCTTGCTTGGGAGACTGCAAGGACAGGAACGTGCCTGACTGGAGCTGTAAGCATGTACAGATCATTTAGAATAATTTTCTTTTTAAGGCTAGTGTTCATGCTGATGACATGCCCAACATTATGATTTAAAACTATCCTGGTTTTGGGGGGCGCCTGGGTGGCTCAGTCCATTAAGCATCTACCTTCAGCTCAGATCATGGTCTCAGGGTCCCGGGAACCCGAGGGGGTTGGGTTCCTTGCTCAGCGGGGAGTCTGCTTCTCCCGTGCCCTCTGCCCCGCCCCCTGCTTGTGCACATGCGCACGCCCTCCGACAAATAAAATCCTTTAAAAAAATAAATAATAAATAAAACTATCTGGCTTTTTTTTTTAACTGGTAAACAGACTCTAAATTTTACTGGGAAGTGTAAATACCCAAGAGTAGTCAGATTTTTTTCTTTCCCCCCCGCAGGTTTATTGACATATTACACTGCATAAGCTTAAGGTACACAGCGTGTGGATTTGATATCCTTATATACCGCAAAATAATTGCCATGACGTTAGCTAACACCTCCACCACGTCACGTAATTACCATTTCTTTTTTGTGGTGAGAATATTTAATATCTACCCTCTTAGCAACTTTTAGTATTAGTAACTATAATCACCGGGCTGTACATTGGATTCCCAGAACTTACTCATCTTCTAAGTTTGTATCCTTTGACCAACAGTTCCCCATTTCCCCCGTCCCTCAGCCCCTCGTAACCACCATTCTACTCTCTGTTTCTATGAGCTCGGCTTTTTTTGATTCCAGAAACTATCCTGGTTTTAACAAAACACTTAAGGGTGATTGCCTAAGGGAATGGCTCCAAGATGCGAGGTGTAGCTGAGTAAAATAAGTATTTTTGAACTTACTTTCCGAGGTCTTCTGCCAGGTGCTCCCAATATCTTGGCCCTGGCCCTCGTCTCTTTATATAGTCTTTCTCAAAATGTCATCCAGCTTCCTTTTTATCAATTAATTTTGAAAAAAGAATTAGGACTTACACAAAGCAAACTCTTTTGGATACAGAAAACCTACATTCTAATCCCAGGTCTACCGCTTAATTAGTTATGTGACCTTGGCAAAAATCACCAATGGTTGGCAAAATTCTAAAGCCACTTCCCCAAGATTCCCATCCCGTCGTTATTTAACCCAATGCTAGTCTTGGTCCAGCTGTGTAGAGACTTTTCAGCTGTAACTAAATTTGCTAATCAGCAGACCTCATAATAGGGAGATCTGGAGGAAACTTTGGGAGGTGATGGGTGTGTTTACAGCCTTGATGGTGATGGTTTCACGGGTGTGTACTTACCCTCACACTCATCAAGTTGTATACATTCGATATCTGCCTCCTTTTATATGTTGATCCTACCTCCATTGAGTGGTTGAAGGGAAGAAAAAAGCAGAGAAGAGGAGGCAGAGGGGAGGTCAGAGAGATCTGAAATGTGAGAAAGTCCCTACCCACCATTGCTGCCTTTGAAGATGGAGAAAGGGCAGCGTCTAGAAATTGAGAACAGCCCTCTGCTGACAGCCAGCAAAGAAAATGGACCTCAGTCCTACGATTGGAAGGAATGGAATTCTGCCAACATCGTTAATGAGCTTGGAAGCAGATTCCTACCCATGGCCTCCAGAAAGGAATGCAGCCCAGCCAACTCCTTGATTTCAGCCCTGTAGACTCTTGGGCAGAGAACCAGGTGAGCCATGCTGTGCCCAGACTTCCAACCTACAGAACTGTGAGCCAATACACATGTGATGTTTTCGACCACTAAGCGCATAGGGATTTTTACTGGTGGCATTAGAGGGCTAACACATCACCTATTTTTTTCCCTGAATTTCAGTTTCCTCATTCGCAAATGGAGATGATACAGATGTGGAAGGTGTTTTTGAGGATTAGAGAGACCGTATATAATGTTATTTCAGCACAGCACCTGACACACTGTAAGCTGTGGATAAATGGCACGTAGTATTGCTTCCAATGCCTCTGCTACCATTTTGGGCTGACGACTCCCAGACTGATCTCTCCAGCTCAGCTCTTTCATTTGAAGTCTTTCTCAGGGGTCCAAAGTGATGTTAAGTCAGGGAAACTATAGAAACTGTTTATGAGAGCCTTGGCAAGAGGAAAGTTACTTGGACCTTGGTTTTGACAGTGCACTGACCCTGCTGCCCTATGCACTCTCTCCATAAGAAAAATGGAAGGATCTGTACTGAGATGTTCATAGTTGGGGCGCCCGGGTGGCTCAGTGGGTTAAGCGTCTGAGTCTTGATTTCAGCTCAGGTGGTCATGATCTCAGGGTCGTGAGATCGAGCCCTGCCTCGGGCTCCATGCTGGGCGTGGGACCTGCTTAAGAGTCTCTCTCTCCCTCTGCCCCTCCCTTCCCCAGCTCTCCTTCTCTCCCTCTCTCATTCTCTCTCTCTCCCTCTCTACAAAAAAAAATAGTGATTATCTCTGGGAGGTAGGCCTTTTGTTTTCTTTCTCACATTTTTAAATATATTTCCAGATCTTCTGTAGAAACATTAAAAAATAAACTATTCTTGAATTCTAAAAAAAATACCATCTATAGCCTGAGAACTACCTCTGCCCAGGATGTAAATGGACAGTTCATGGTCCTAGAACTTTCTACTGAATTCTGGCACAGCCGGTAATACTCGTGTGACAAATTTAAGCTTACCTGCAATTGAAACCAGAGATTGGTTTCAGGTGATCAAAAATGACAGTAATAATTGTGTCACATTCATGACGGGTGATGCCAGGCAGCCAACTGTCCCCCACTTGACCCTGGGAGATAATGAATGAATTGCTGAGAAAAGAAAGCCATTCCTGGTGAACCTCAGAATCCAAGCCTCAACATGCCCAGGGATTTATACAAACTTCCTTTTCTTTTCTTGGAAACCCACACTTATTCTTTTTGAATTCTTCATGTGTAGCTGTGGAGGCCATCGTCCTTCTTTCCCGAGGCCCTGAAATACTGCAAAACTATTTCTGTTAAATCCCCTGGGCCCCTGGGTCGTTCTTGACCATGTAGCAGTGCAGCCAAGTCAGGGGCCAGTAAATTCCAAATTCCAAGCACAGTCCCTTGTCAGAACTCTCACTGATCTCACTTAATTCAAGGCCCTGACGCACTGAACCTCTAGAGCTCGGGAAGCTGACTCCCTTGGCCAGAGGGGAGCCTGGTGTGTTACCTTCTGAGAACTGACGGGAACAGGCAGCCTCCTTGCCTACCTCAAAAGCCCAAGAGATGCTTTTGAACTGAAGCGAAAGCTTTCTAAACAGCTTCTCACTGCCTACACTCTAAGACTGAGCAAGACGAGAAAGCCTCCTTCCTCGTTGGGTTTATAGTCTCATAAAGGAGAAGTGAATGTGCCTAACGTCATGAAGTAAATGTCATGAAGTCGATGCACCTAAGTGATGAAATGGGCCATTAGCCAGTCTCCTTCGATGCTTCCTGAGGGCAAGGCGCAGGTGCGTTCAGCCGCCTGCAGTCCCCCCGTGCCCAGCACGGTGCCTGGCTCACAGCAGAGGAGCAATGACTATGTGGCGAAGGAAGGAACCTGTAGGTTAATGAAATGATGACCCGCATACTTAATGACAATTTTGATCAAACTTCAGGGTGTGGCGAGAACATGTAAGAAGGGACCTAACCTGTTTCTGAGGGGCGAGACGGTCATGGAAAACAGCCTGAAAGCAAACACGGGCCTTAGTGAAGGGAAAATATTTTCATTCAGATGCTCCCTTGAAACTTGGAGCCAATGCCCCCCCACACACACACACAATGGCAGGATGCTAACTCCCCCGGAGCGAGAATGATACCTGAGGGGACACAAGCAGCATCCTCAAGGTAATGGTCACGTCTGCATTACATGGTCCCGCCCTGGGGCCCTTGAGAACTAAGCAGCCATCGCTCCACTCCATAGGGAAGTGGCGTGCGCTAAGCTTGGACCCTGGCGTTTGCACTTTTCTTCCATCAACATCCACTTTCGTGCCTGGCTGCACCCCTTCCTATCTGCTTTTTACTTTCTGCAGCCTCATCTGGCCGTGGGGG
Organism: Ursus arctos; assembly: GCF_023065955.2. Taxonomy (NCBI): domain Eukaryota; kingdom Metazoa; phylum Chordata; class Mammalia; order Carnivora; family Ursidae; genus Ursus; species Ursus arctos. Next base: position 90,308,166 of record NC_079873.1, on the reverse strand, counting down.
GCTTAAGGTAACACACTTTTTGGTCCCGAGAGAAATCACGGGCCTTTCTGTACACGGCTGTAGACTAGATGAATGGGTAAGCGGGATATTACTGTATTCTGTTTTCCCCTAAACCGTGTGGATGTGCTTTTCCAACCTTTCACCCCTGGAAACAGCTTTGAACTCTACTGAGCATTATGCATTCTCCAGCGTTGTGCGTTGTTCGGGTCGATCCCAGCTCTCACTCTTCATTTGGGGGAAACGCCGACACTAGGAAGATCGGCATCCGGGGAAAATCTATCGTAGCTGAGGCCAGCGAGGCGTCCTTAATGCGCCGTACGACGCAGGGGAACTCCCAGTGGCCACCTTCAGCCTCTCCTACCATCTAGTTTTCTTTTCTTTCTGATTTTCCCAATCTCTTTCTCAGGTATACGTGTATGGGAGATAGAGAGAATCGAAAGAAATAGAGGCAAAACCGATTGAGAAAGAAGTATTTTCAATTCACCTCTAAATGCCTAACAGGACTTGGAATGATCTATTTCCATGAATGATCACTAAAATGATTTGGCTAAATTATAGCTAAGGCACAGATACTGCATGGAATCCAACCTAACTTGACATAATAGATTTTTTTTTCTGAAAAGAAGGAAGAACTTTGACTTTGCCAATTAAACTTTTCCTTGTGACAATGTTGCCTATCATCAAAAGGATGAGCCCTTGTGGGATGGGAGGGCATACGTGGTTCAGGCCAATAGCTGACTGGCTGAACTATATATATATATATATATATATATATATATATATATATATACACTATATAGTGACTATATATATATAGACTATATAGTGACTATATATATAGACTATATAGTGACTATATATATATAGACTATATAGTGACTATATATATATATAGACTATATAGTGACTATATATATATATAGACTATATAGTGACTATATATATATATAGACTATATAGTGACTATATATATATATAGACTATATAGTGACTATATATATATATAGACTATATAGTGACTATATATATATATAGACTATATAGTGACTATATATATATAGACTATATAGTGACTATATATATATAGACTATATAGTGACTATATATATATATAGACTATATAGTGACTATATATATATAGACTATATAGTGACTATATATATATATAGACTATATAGTGACTATATATATAGACTATATAGTGACTATATATATATAGACTATATAGTGACTATATATATATAGACTATATAGTGACTATATATATATAGACTATATAGTGACTATATATATATATAGACTATATAGTGACTATATATATATATAGACTATATAGTGACTATATATATATATATATATAATGACTTCATCTGATGTTTCATCTAGAATATTAAATACGGGCTTTGCCAGGATAAACCTGAAATGCCAGAGTGTCCAACAGGGGGCTATTAAGGGAGATGGCGTGTGGCCGGTCCCTTAGGTTTGGAGAAAAAAGGAGTGCGAGAGGGCGGTGATGCCTGTGGGTGCGATTATGTGCCTTCCACGCTGGGAATTGCTCATATTTCCAGAAAGGGCCGGAGCTCTATTGGTCAGCCTCCCACTAAAGTCCGAGGTAAATACCTCTCTTTAATTTAGTATGTAGAGATTCTTTGTCCCAAGAGAACAAAGTGTGCACCCAGCCTCGTGGCAGGAGAGAAAGGTTATGCCCACTTCTTGGCTGAACAATTACCAAGCACCATATTCACCTGAACAATTCTTGCTAATAACAAGTATTCCTGACTGCCCTTTCCTTTCTCTAAAACCCAAAGCCCGGTGACTTGATTTTTACTTAATCTACATTTGATGCATTACAAAACATAAAAGGTCAGGATTAATAGAATCCGGAGGGAAAGGCATTTGCATGAAAAGATTTTCATTTCCCCTTTCTGCAGGGCTGCCACCCTCGACCAGGAGAGGCCTTTACATGCTTTCCTTTGTCTCTGTGCCGCTTTCCAAATTTGCACAAAAATTTTTTTTATTGTTAAAACCAATACAAGTTGAAATTGGAGGCTCCCAGGGAATTAGCTGTGGCTCTTTGTTTGACTTGATAGAATTCTGATTCGAGACTACAGGGCATTCATCAATAAAATGGAAATTATAATTTTTTTTTGTGCTGTATACCACTTTTAAGTAACTTTTCTTCCCCTCCACTTTTCCTGATTTTAAGTCACTTTCCTTCTCCTCTGCTTTCTCTTGTTTAGGATTACTGATTATTATACCTTTGTGCAGCTTGTCCCACTATTGGATTCTTGGCCCAGTCTGTCTCTTCTCCCCCCATCTCTGTTTTCCCTTCTTTTAGCCCCAAAAGGCGACCTGGCTAAGAAATTGAGTTCCAAGATGAAGGGTAGCAATGCATGGAAGTGAACTACTGAACCTTTGCCGTGTTCACTCTTGATTTATGTGTTTAAAAAAAAAAAATCTCTGGATTTTTAAAAAAGCAAATCTGGAAATGCTGTTGAGGATAGTCTTTGGCACCAGCACACTCTTCTAAGGCAGCGGTTGCGATGACTTCATCCCTTTAAAATGTGGCTCTTATGATAGCAGTCACACATGCCTGAGGTCGCTTGAAGGAAACGTCCTCTGATATTCAATAAACAATACAAGCTTTCTCCATCCTCCCATCTCCAGACACTTCTTGGTCAACACAGTGTTTACGAAAATGGGCTTCCAGAAGAAGGGCTAAGTAGTTGGATTGTTGGAAGGAGAAAGACAATTAGTATGTGTGTGGTTCTTTTTTTTTTTAATTTTTATTTTAGGAACAGGCATTAGCAAACTAGACAGCTGCATGGAGGCCCATACAGTTGCTTCTTTAACTCGGCAGTATTATCAGAGTGTGTGAAGGTTCGTTTGCCAGTTGTTGCAAAGTCTGCCAAGCAATTCTGAGTGTCTGCTTGGAGACCTTACTTTCCCATGCATTTCTGGTCGTCTAAGTGCTGTTTGGGCAGTTCTGCCAAGCAGGATGAAAAGAAAGAAAAAAAAAGAATAAACAAATTAAAATGCAGCAATAACTTTGTGCAAATCTTATTAAGTCAGCCACAAATGAGTCCATTTTGGGTGAGTCAATTTTTGCGTGTGCTGCGAAGAAGCACGGGATCTGGCGAGGCTGCAGCTGCCTCAGAAAGCAGAGATGGCGAAATGATGGGAAACTACTACTGCTAATAAATACATGTAAACGTGCTGATTTTTCAGATCTGAAGAAGTCCTGGCTGTACGGAGATGACTTTTAAATAATGATTCTCAAGGGAAAGGCGGAGGGCACTGATAAAATATTGAGTTCTTGCTACGGGTCAAATACGGGAGTCAGTGTTTTGCATGTTTTAAAACTCAGTAGAGACCCACAACAGCCCTGTGGGGGTAGGTAGGATTGCCTCATTTGACTTATCTATTTATTTTTAAGTTTACTTCTTTTATTTATTTTTGGTAATCTCTACACCCGACGTGGGGCTCAAACTCATAACCCTGAGATCAAGAGTCCCGTGCTCGTCTGACTGAGCCAGCCAGACGCCACTGATTGCCTCATTTTGAAGACAAAGACTCAGAGAATCAAGTATCTTTTCTTTCTTTAAAGATTTTATTTATTTATTTACTTGACAGAGAGAAAGCCAGCACAAGTAGGGGGAGCAGCAGGCAGAGGGAGAGGGAGAAGCAGGCTCCCCTCCAAGCAGGGAGCTGGATGTGGGGCTCGATCCTAGGACCCTGGGATCACGCCCTGAGCCAAAGGCAGACGCTTAACGACTGAGCCACCTGGGCGCCCCCGAGAATCAAGTATCTTGACCAGGATCACACAGCTAGGAAGCTGCAGAGTTGGGATCCCAGTTGATGCCCGTCCATCTGTATATACTTTTATCTCTTGGATGTTTTGACAGCATAGCTCATGTGTCATTACACAGCAGTTCATCACATCATTATTTTAATCTTTTCATCTATAAAATTTCCGAATCAAGTACAAGGCAGGAGATTACATACGTCAGGGCTCAAGTTCATGAACTGGCTAATATCACCACAGCCGACAAACTGATAAACTGTGTCCCAGTTGACACTCCTGTTCTTAACCTTCCTGATTTATTTAATGGCTTCTGTCTTCACTAGGGGCTTCTTAGCATATCAGAAATGCGGCCCCCCAACACACACACACAACTGGTCAGCAACCTTGAGAACAAAAGAGTAATGTTTTTTGTGGGCCTTGAGTTTCTGATATGTGATTTTGTGCATATACATGCTAACTCAAATTATTGCTGCAAAGGGATTCTTTTTTTAAAATTTTTTATTTAAATTCAATTTAGGTAAGGGCGCCTGGGTGGCTCAGTCGTTAAGTGTCTGCCTTCGGCCCCGGGCATGATCCCAGAGTCCTGGGATCAAGCCCCGCATTGGGCTCCTCCATTGGCAGCCTGCTTCTTCCTCTCCCACCCCCCCTGCCTGTGTTCCCTCTCTCGCTGGCTGTCTCTCTCTCTGTCCAATAAATAAATAAAATCTTTAAAAAAAAATTCAATTGAGTTAACACATACTGTGTTATTCGTTTCCAGGGTAGAATTTAGTGCTTCATCAGTTGCATATAACACCCAGTGCTCAAGCGATTCTTTACCCCTTTTTTATACTCACAGGCTGTATTGTGTAAACGGTACACAGAAAGTCAGAGACGCACAGTGATCATTTCAGTTCCTCCCCTTATTAGCTGTGTGACTTAAATCACTTAACATTATTAGTCTCAGTTTCCTCATCTAATTTTGGAGCTAATATTAGTACCTACTTCATAGGTTTTAGAAAAATTAAAGGGAGAAGGGAAGCAGCATCATTAGCACATTGGTTGGCAGATAATAAACACACTAGATGAGCTAGTGGTATCCATTTAGCTTCAGCTCCGGAAAGCCGTGTGCACAGTTGTTAAAACCCCGGACTTTGGAGTCAGACTCTACCAGTTTGTGTCCTAGCTTCATCATTCGATGTCTTTGGGCTCTTGACCCTGTTATTTAACATCTCTAGGAGTCAATTTCTTAAACGTAAGGTGAGACGGACAATAGTGTCATTTTCCTGCTTTGGTATTGAGAACATCAAACGAGATAATGAATGTAAAATAACCAGTGTGTAGTCAATATTCAATTAGTTATTTTCCCTTCTTCTTTCCAAATGTACAAGCAATCCCATTTACAAACTCACTAAAAATTACTGCTGTGCTAACCTTCAGTGAAGACAATGACCACATATTGGATTTTCAAATATTAGATTCAGGAAATTCCAGTGCAGACGTAATATACTCATGCTTTGACATATACTAATTTCCTATGAAGATCAAAGAACAAGGACATTGTTCATACCAAGACCTCTAAGACCAAAGGGGAATAATAAACTTGTTCGGGATATTTCATAATGATTAAGAAATTGTAAACATGGTGTCCATCAGTACAGACCTAGTCCATGTGGATAGAAAAAGATACAAAGATTCCCAGCTCCTAGTTCTGTCTTCTTTTTGTCATTTCACCATTTCGATCCTCTTAAACTCTGTTCTTTCTTTCTCACCAAAATGGGAAATTAAAATATGTCTCGCCTACTTCGTAGGACTATTGTGATGATCAAACAAAGTAAAGCATGGAAAAGCATTTGGTAAAGTCTGAACGTGGGACAAAGCCTTGGGTTCTTTGTCACCCATGATTCTGGTCATTTCTGTGACATCCTTAGCCCCCTTTTGCTCACAGCACAGCAACCCGGTTTTTTTAAATGCATTATGCAAAGGAAGATGCGCTTAATAGAAAAACTTATCCTTGAGACATTTTAAGACAAAAACTTCACTCTCTTTTCTCTTTGATGGATTGATGGTTTCTGACTAGCTGGGCAGAGAGCTTGTATGAAAGATCCTTATTCTTTGGATGAAAGTAGCGTTTTAATTCCTCTCAAACCAGCTGTCCAGAACCGTAGGCTATTACTATCCCTTTAAACCCATCACCTGCTTTAAATGCACTAGTAGGACAACCAAAGCTCAGGGAAGCTTTTCCCTTGCTCTTGGCTGAAACCAAAACATCCTTTGTGTGAAGGGAGAGAAGCAAGAACTATTTCTGCTTCAGCTCAAATGGGGGCTTATAAACTGAGAAGGATCTCAAGGGGTCTAGGGGAAAAGATAGGAAGCATATCCCCTCAGTAGCCAGGTAGCTGGGGACTAATGCGGGGCATTAACTATTTTTCTGTAGTTGCTGTCTTCTTCCGAGGATGGTAGGGGTTCCAGTATTAGCTCTGCCACTTGATAGGTATTTGACCTTGGGTAAACCACTCCAACCTTCCTAAAACCCCGATGTCCTCATCTGTGAAATGGAGGATAATATCAGGCCCATAGGAGTGATTCAATGATTACATAATTCACATGAATAAGTTAGCTCCGTGCCAGACGCATAGCAAGTGTTCAGAAAAATCTTAACTGATTTTAATCACTCTAATTATCCTCCTCCTCCTTCTCCTCTTCATTATCACTATTATTATATAATTAGGAGGTGCTCAGTTTTCAATTTGGGTTGGTACCGGATTCTCACAGAAACAAAGATGTTATTAAATATGCCTTTTTCCTACATCATACCTTTTCGCAAGCATCTCTTTGGAGCCCTTCTGGAGGTGTTGCATCTCTGACCCTCACAAATCACCCTTTTTATTTCGCTACCTCTTACTTATTTGGGGCATGAAGGAATTCGCCATGCCGAGGCACTGCCTGCAGTCAACTAATAAGGGGTTGGATTAGAAGACCTCTCGGCTTCCTTCCATCCCTGAGAATCTATGATGCTATGAGTCAGTGTTCAGGAAAAAAATGAAGGGCTGTTTAGTGATGAGTGACAGTTCTGTCCTAAAAGAACAAAGAACTTACTCACTATGCCAGAAGCCATGTTGAAGATCACAGGACCATGAATTATAACTCCACTACCCTCTGGCAGGACAGGAAAGGAATCTCACAGACAAATTGCACTGGGAGAGATTATGGATTAAAGGCTCCAATATTCACGACTTCCAGCCAGCCAGCACGGAAGACCATAACAAGTGCCAAAGGCCGCCCCTGTACACTTGGAAAAACAAAACAAAACAAAAGCAAAAACTGTGGAAATATCCCCGAAAGAGAAGCAGGAGAACAACATTCCGGCCAACACAGTGGTTCTGAACCTCTCTCCTTTTCTGGCTACGGCTATGATAAAGAGCTCAAGAGACAATAGAAGCCATCATCTGTGAAGTTGTGGCTTTCAAGAAAAAAAAGCCATAGTGATGGAATTGAAATACTACCCTGTCTCATTCCATTTACCATCAACTGGGGGCTGGGATGGCTGGCCGAGCTTGCCCACATTCACTCTCCTTCCCACATCATGTTCTAGCAGGCATCGACGCGTCAGCTCTTCTGCAACGTGCCAGATAGAGGCAAGCAGGGCACTGCCACTAGCACACTAAAGAACTCCCCGCCTCTGCGGTGCACGCCCGCCCCGTTTTCTCTTGTTTGCTTGTCGATTGGTAGGAGGACGTGAAGGGGCCCCTCTCGTTTTCTGCCTGACGCACTGCTTGGCTAATTTGGGGGACGAGAGCCCACCAGCTATCCTTCCGGAGGCCACGTGAAACACCCCATTTCTTCTTTGCCTTCTTTTTAAACACCCCTGTTCTGCATTCTGTTTCCTCAGTGGTCATGAGCCTCGGGGGGCTGGTTTATCTCGGGAAGAGAGAGGAGGAAGTTGTCCACCCGGCAAAAAAACGCAAGCACCTGAAGATGGGACATTTATCACGGTGATACCAGAAACGCTACTCTAAGCTTTTCAGCTTCTCAGATTTAATAAACAAGTGTCTTGTTTTAAATGAAGATCATTTTGATGGGGCGCCTGGGTGGCTCAGTCAGTGAAGCATCTGCCTTCAGCTCGGATCGAGCCCCACATTGGGCTCCCTGCTCCGCGGGGAGTCTGCTTCTCCCTTTCTCCTCTCATGCTCTCTCTCTCTCAAATAAATAAATAAAACCTTTTCAAAAACATAAAATAAATGAAGTTCATTTTGATTGCTTTGTATATTACACAAGTAACACAGGAATACATTCTCATTGTAAAAGTTCACACGCTGAACAAACTAGCGTGAAATGTGTCTCCCTTTACTCTCACCCCTTCATTCTGATCTTCTTCTGGTCCCCAGAGAGCATTGCTGCAAATGATCCATCTCTAACCCTGCAGACCTTTTTATACTTATCGGCATATTCGCACAGGAACTAGATATAGCAGATAACTCTAGGTTTTCCCTATGAGAAGTCTATGCAATGCAACCGCTCGCTTCGCTGACGGCACCTTTCCCAACTCCAGCAGTGACCCACCCGGCTGAGCTCAGGAGAGGGTGAATGAGCGGTTATACTAGAAGGCATGTGTTTGGACATCTGTATCAGACTGCTTTTCAAGACCGAAGACTATGATTTCGGGATTGTCCAGTAAGCATATTATCTACTGCTTTCTTTCCAGCAAGACGCAGTAAGCTGTGCACTGTCTTTGGCACCTTAGGGTGAGTGGAGAATCTGGAAACAGGTTCATGGAACTGAGCGAGGGAACTGGGGCAATGTTCAGGACAGGCAGGTTGGACACACGTTGATTTTTTTTTGAGCTGTATGGGCCCGTTGGCCCCTTCTGGGTTTCAGGAGGAGTGGCAGAGTTGAGATGAGAATCCAGGTTTCTCAACTACTGGTTTATGTTCTTGCCACATGACCACCTTGATCCACTGAGATTAGTTTTGCCTTCATCACGATATTAATAGAAAAGCAAGTAGAAGGAGATAAGAGTATCAGAGACCCAAGTGGTATGGAAGCAGGCACCACCAAAAGAAAAGGACTGGCTGGCTCTGTCGGTAGAGCATGTGACCCTTGATTTCGGGGTCGTGAGTTCGAGCCCCACGTTGGGCATGGAGCCTACTTTAAAAAAAACAAAAACCAGCAGCAAAAGAAAAGAAAAGGACAGCCAAGAGTGGGAGGGCAGCCAGAGCCTTCAGAATGTCAGATCCTTCAGGTGTTCACAGGGGGCCAATCCTACCTACTGGACCACGTTCAGATTTTCACCCTACCGTCCGAAGGCCTGAATCAACACTTTGTTTAACCTATTTAACCTTTCCAGCTGGTGACTTTAAAATTAGTATCTCAGGGTGCCTGGGTGATTTAGTCAGTTAAGTGTCCAGCTCTTGGTTTCAGCTCAGGTCACGATCTCAGAGTAATGAGATCGGGCGCCGAGTCAGGCTCCATGCTCAGCACGGAGCCTGCTTGAGATTCTCTCCCTCTCCTCTGCCCCTTCCCCAGCTCACTTTCTCTCTCTCTCAAATAAATAAAATTTTTAAAAAATTAGTATTTCTTACCCAGATATACTTACTAGATATCTCTTTGGCTTATCTAATTGTCAGCTCAAACCCAAACCCATCATCTTTCCACCCTCCAAAGGCATCCCACCTCCCAAACAAACAAATATACAAAACCAAAAAAAAAAAAAACCCCAACGGCTTGGCTCTTCTCAATAGCTAGGTTGGAAAACTTAGGATCATCAATGAGATTTTATTTATCCGCCCAACCCCATACCCAGCCAATGCCCAAGCCCTGTCAAATTTCCCATGAAAGGTTTCCTTTTCCTTTATCCGTGCTGCTTCTCCACCCTCACTGCCCCGGCCCTTGTCCTGGTCCATATGATCCGGATCCCCGCCACATCTTCCTCACTGGTCCCCCGTCTCCATTCTCACCGCTCCCCAACGCAGCTCTGCTTATTCTCATCAGACGCATCTTCCTTAGACTTGCCTTTCCTTATGTTTCTCTCCAGCTCAAAAATCTTAAATGATTCTCTACCTCTTCCCATATGTAATCTGTCCTGTCAAATGGAAGAGGGTGTCGGCTTATTCTGTGTTATTCCCAGTGGCAGAACTAGGGCCAGTAGGCAAAAATGATAGGAAGGTTTATTTCAGCCGATCAAGGGAAATCCCTCCAAACAATAAAAGCTGTTGCCCAATGAAGCAGCTTGCTCAAGTCCTGGGCTTCCTGCCCCTGGGGAGATGGATAGTCAGGAGCTGGGAACTGTCTGTCAAGGATATTGTAAAACAGGGTTTATGCATTAAAATGTAGGGAAACACTGCTGACATTAAAGACAATGACAGCTGACCATTTTTGAACATTGGCTCCGTGCCAGTCACTCTCCTTGTTGTTTTCATGTGTTAACTCATTTATTCTCCTAACGGCTCTGTGGTTGACAACCTTGTTATCCCCACTTTACGGTTGCTCTAGTGATTGAATGCAAAGACTCTAGAGTAAGACCATGATTCACTTCTTGGCCCTGTCACTGACTGGGTGAATGATTTTGCATGAGATGCATAACCTCTTTGAACTCAGTCTCCTCATCTGTGCAATGGAGGCAATAACGGTACCCACTTCACTGGGAGGTTTGTGAGGATTATGTTGTAAGAGAACATATATGCACACGGTACATACTCAGTGGTCGCTATTAATCTTGTCTCCATTAGATGATATATTCTTTGAGGAAAGTGGCTACATTTCTTCTCTATGCCCCATCTCAACTAGCTCAAACTCGCCATATTGTAAGTCTTCATTCAACATGTGCTTGGGGCCAATGATGTCCTGGTGAATACTCCCCAAAGTTTCTCCATGACACTTAATACCTTGCTTCATCATGAGCTGTACTCCTATTGACCATCTTTCTCAGTTTACCCAAGGTCAGCCTTCCCTCCCTTTTCCCTTCTGTGAACTCCACTGTCACTGGTTTCTCTGAAACAGTAAGTAACTGATCATGATGAACCAGTGCCCATGTCTCTGGCTGCTGTTTTTAAGGTACAGAGGTGCTTGTGGTTCTCTTCTCTGACCCCAGGTCCCAGTGAAAATGTCCTCACTGACAACCTCTCCAGGTCGCGAACCAGCCTTCCATTATAGCGACGTTCCGCCACCCTGCATGCCTCCCTTCCGTACTGAACCTCGTCCGTTCGCCTCACGGCTTGTAGATCTCAAAGCATTTCCTTAGTAAAGCTCATTGTTCACTTTGTTTGAGAAAGTTGGACGAAGTAACCTGACAAAGAGATAACCGTCTGTTAGGAAGCTTTTTTTTTTTTTTAGAGCCCTTTGATATCATTCTCATTTTGGTTTATAAGCTTTACATGAAAGGGGTGGGGAGGGGGAGACTTTCCTTTTCAGCATGAATAAATTGGTAGCTGTCCTAGAGATCATGCTTCTGAAGCCAGGTGCCGCCACTTAGCTTAATGTTTCATGGTGTGTCACCCGGCAAATTATGAGTTGTTTGAATTGATTTCCTCCAAACAGCTGAGCTACAGCTTTTGTTCTATTGATGTTTGTCTCAATTCCTGACTGTGTGTTGCTTCCAGACAGAAAAAAAAAAAAATCACATGTCTTATAAAGAAATGTCATTAACTCACAGAGCCCAGTCTATAATTAGACGGTTTGAGGGTATGCTTTTTTCATCCACTGGAACTACTCTTGATGGTTTAAACTCTTTTGCCATTTCTTAACTCTTTTCTACCTCCTTTGAATAGACTATGCCATACCACGATCCTCATGTCTATAAAACCAGGTTATATTGAGTTTCAAAAATAAAGATTTATTTCATTATTATTATTTTTTAAGCAAGCTCTACACTCAATGTGGGCCTTGAACTCATGACCCCAAGATCAAGAGTCACATCTCTACCGACTGAGCCAGCCAGGAGCCCCAAGGTTTGTTTTTACATTAAATCATACACCTATTGACGGAGCACTAAACTATATGTCTCAGTTAAGCCCTTTAGAAAAGAGAAACGGTGTGGATATTGGCCTGGCTCTCAATGAATGAGTTTTGACTCTTTCTGGGGATTTCAAGACAAACATTTATAAAACAATTAATGACCACCCTAGGTTCTAATATGTGCGTCACACTGAATACACTGAAATGCCCCCAGAATAATTATGGCCTTTAGAGTTTGCTCACTCTGCTGTGACTGGAGTAAGGGACGAAGGTGGGCTCTTTCCCTTCCGTAGGAGCCTAGGGGCTGCTCTGAGCCAGCGGGGCTGTCTGTCTTACGGTGCTGTCTGTATTCAGTTGCATGCGGCTAGGTACGCGCCAGCCCGACCGCTCCCCTCCCACACACCTGTCTAGGCACTGGATCTTACGAGCGTGTTTTTCTTCTGTCATTTCCCTGGCTTGTTTGGCCTTTCCTCAATTGAAGTGCTAAGATTCAAAATGGGTTTTGGGATAGAAAGAGAAGTAAAATGGTCTCCCTTTCCCCTTTTTGGATTGCTTTGTTATTTCATAGAAAGGCAAGCTTTACTTCAAAGCAACCTCAAAAGTAAGAGTCATTAGCGCCACAATACAAACCAGTAGAAAAGAGTAAGCAGGCGCACATAGTTGATAAAGCTCTCAGCGGGAGTCCCGTCAGTTACGGTTAACTCCTTCCACTCCCTGCTCAGCTCTTTTGAAGATGAAAAAGTAGACTTGAAACCCTTGTATCTGTTTAACTCAAACATATACCAAGTTCTAGAAAGGGGGCATCTGGTGGCAACTGTTTTAGGGGATTAGCTACACTATGAAAAGAAACTTCTTTGTTACTCTGACAGTTAATTTAGTAGCTTCCTTCACTTTTTTTTTTGAGAGAGAGAGAGAGAGAGAAAGAGTTGGGGGAGGGGCAGAGGGGGAGAGAATCTTAAGCAGGCTCCATGCTGAGCGTGGAGCCCGAGGTGGGGCTCCATCTCATGACCCTAAGATCAATGACCTGAGCCAAAATCAAGATTCCAACGCTTAACCGACTGAGCCACCCAGGCGCCTCTCTTTCTTCACGTTTTTAAATAGGCTACAGAAGTTTCTCCTATTGAAGGTAATGGAGATATAAAAGCCCGCCTCCATGATTTAGGAGACATACTTTCAATTGTTATTTACCACTGCCGCAGGGAGGGATGGAACCCCTGTTTTCAGAAGCCCAGGTGGGGTGCGGGAATTCTAGGCAGCACATGCTGGTACTGAGTGCAATGGGCGGCCGGGTGCTTGTTTTCTTCTAAGTCTACGTTACCCCACGCAACAGCTGCTAGACAGCCTGCAGACCAACTCGCACCTTGCCCTGAAACCACTCCTGCAGGAATGCCATGGTCATCTTCATGCGGCCTGGTGGTTTGAGCATTGCAGGGTTCTCTCCTGAATGCCAGCCCACGCCACATTAATCAATGCCAAATCCTCAGCAATGAGTCTTAGTTGATGTCAGGAAGAAATATCAGTGAGGGTTGGAATGAGTCAGCAAAGATGACTTGGAAGAGAAGAGGAGGCCTTAAAGCATCAGTGGGGTGTGGCTAGATTGAAGGGGTGGGTATGGCAGGGGGCAAATGGGTGGGAATGAGTCAATGCGTTCGCTAACATCAAAACTCCATGCTTACTGCTAGGACGCTACAGAGCCTTGGAGCTCCTGTCCTTACTAATACTGAAGGCAAGCCAAGGAAACGCAAGACTGTGTGTTGTCCACAGCTGAATTTTAACTTATTACTAATGAACGAGATGCTGACAGGAGTGATAGCATTTGGAATAAGGACAATGCCCAGGGTCTCTGCTTAAGGTTGTGCAGGCTGCACACTGCACAAAGGTGTTGGGTGGATGGGCAGGGAGTGAGGAAATCCCCCTGGCACAGGTGCTTCCAGCAGCTTGTGCTGAGAGGAGACTCTTTTTTCTTTTCTTCCGCAATTCATCTACCTACGGGAAGTGCCACTTTAGAAAAGGTTAATTTTGGAGTGCCTGGCTGGTTCAGTCAGTGGACCGTGTGACTTGATCTTGGTGTTGTGAGTTTGAGCCCCACATTGGGTGTAGAGTTACTTAAAAAAAAAAAAAAGAAAGAAAGAAAGAAAAGATTAATTTTGTCTGCTGTCTTTAGGGAGGAAAGTAAATAATCAGTAATTTTTTTTCCCTCTTCAAACTTTTCTGTAGAAAGTGCTCTGACTTTGTCGGGCAACTCATTTTAGACTTTCAATATTTTTCTCCTCTTTCATTCTGTGGGGCCTAATCATAACAACCATAGTAATCAATAACTTATGCCGTACTGGTGGAAACATTAAAGCCAAAACGAAAACTAAGGAGCATCCAACTAAAGTCAATTATGGTTTCAGCAACTGGTTTCACATTTAGTAGTTGGGCCTCTTATGGAAAGAAGGAAAGTTCGAATTGGTACTACTTCTAGGAACTTGTCAATTCATATGATGTCAAATCTAAGCAATGAAATATTCGTTGCCATAAAAAGATTCAGATTAGATTTCTCATCTCAATATGTACTAAGTGGCAACTCACTTTCTGTGCCTCAGTTTCCTTGCCTTGGCTTAGTTCTAATACTGCTTTTCAAGCTCCCAAACTCACTATTTTATTATTATACTGAATACAGTTGATGCCATAAAATAGAACAGGAATCATAATCACCAGGTCTAACGATCATTCAATATACAAAATAAATGCATCCTTAGATTTTTTTTTTTTAGTAGAACAACTTTAAATAAAAGAAATTCTGCTTCACTACTACTTACCCCAGCTGAAGATATATATCTCAGGCATCACATTTTTAAAAGTCACATTCTCAGACTTGAAAAAAAGTTTGCCCCAAAAGTGCAGCTTGGTTTATAGCCTAGTTGCTTGAAAACCCCAGATATTCTGGCAGTCATCTTGGCTTCCCATTCTGAAAGTTCGATTCCACTATCAGAGGAGCCGATGATGGGACTATCCCCCTTCCTCTCAACCTACAAAACTCTGGTCAGTAGTGTCATCACCATGGATGTCCCCAGGGCAGGCAACATTCAGCAATTCCCATTCCTTTTCCAATAAAACCATGGAAAGAAGAACTAGAAGAAAGGAAGGGAAGGAGGGAGAAGAACAGCACATCTTCATCCTGGGTTTCTCCTTTTCTCCCCATCACTGCCCCTCAGACCTCACCTGGGGACAGCTCTGCTCAGTTGATGGTACCATTAGGCAGTGGGGCTTTGAAGCATTTTGAATGAGCCATTCTTCAATGAATGCATGTTACATTTATTCCCTACTTTATAAATTATGCTATGGAAAAAAATGTGGCATTGGAGTTGTCTTATAATGAGGCCTAATTGCACC
Organism: Ursus arctos; assembly: GCF_023065955.2. NCBI lineage: Eukaryota > Metazoa > Chordata > Mammalia > Carnivora > Ursidae > Ursus > Ursus arctos. The sequence continues at coordinate 90,293,054 of NC_079873.1, read as the reverse complement.
ATCTGGGGTGTAGTGATAGGAAATGACTTACTCAAGGTCAAGAAAGGTACAATTTGTCCAAAGAGAGGCCAGAAATAGAACTGAAGTGTGCTGGCTTTCAGTTCAGTTTAGCATCCAATAAACCACATTCTCTTTCCTCTGCACATTTGATCTCCAGTGGTTTGCCATGGGCACAGCTATTAGACAGCCTACAAACCTAAACAGTCATAAAATGGTCAGAGGTACTAAAACAGGCTCCACTGGGAACAAAATGTATGTGTCATTCTCAGAAACAGCGCAACGCTCGAGTCCCATTAGCAGCAGGGACAGTCTACCTTTCCCCTTCCTCGGGCGTCTTTTCCCAACAGGGAGCGTGACTTTTTGTTTGTTTGTTTCAGTCCAAAACAGATTTCGAATGCAAAAGCCATATTGCCTTTCTATTTGTGCCTGCAGTTGAGGTAATGAAGTATGGAGTTCATTTGTGACTGTTTTGAATGGCAGTGTCTCCTCAAACTTATTTTTGCTGGGAACTCAAATGAACATTCTTTCAAAATAGTCGCACTGTTGTAATTGGCAAACCTTGGAGACGGTATCTGGGGAGGGAGACAACATGCCGTTGGAAAGGGATATAAAATTCATAGACTCGCAACCTGAATTATCCATTTCATTTACCATATTTTCATGTTAAAACCATCTCCAGATGGAAAGACAACATTGTAAAATCTATAATTGTGGAAAATGTCTATTAATGTTAGACACTGGAAGGACATTATAACTTTATTATGTCTTTTGTGTGCCTGTGTCTTATTACCTGTTTATTCAAAATACATCCCATTATTTTTATTACAAGACACACTTGACTATTTTTAAAATTTCTGTAAAAGTCTTTTGGAGGAAATAATGGGCTTGTCCCCCACAGGAACACATCCTACTTCCTGGTTGAGGCTCAGGCTTCAAGTTTATTTAAGGATGCTTGCATCACTCACACTTAAAACTGCTGCCTGACTCCTGATCAACCTGAGAGATAATAATAATAATAATTGATTTCAATAACAAGACTTACACCTCATCTTCTAACAATAAATGCACCCCTCTGGGGATGAGCCCTCTAAATGATAGAAGTCTTTCAGCTATGGAGAATAGGGGAGATGCCATTTACTTCACACAAGTATTAGCAGTCTATGGAAAGATGAACTTTCTGAAAACTTCATTTTAAAGTGTTCAGTCTTGGGGCGCCTGGGTGGCTCAGTCGGTTAAGTGTCTGACTTTGGCTCAGGTCATGATCTCGGCATTCCTGGGATCGAGCCCCGTGTTGGGTTCCTTGCTCAGTAGGGAGTCTGCTTGCCCCCCACCCCGTGCTCTTGCTCTCTCTTGCTCTCACTGTCCATCTCTCTCTCAAATAAATGAATAAAATCTTTAAGAAAATAAAATGTTCAACCTTGGGGCACCTGGCTGGCTCAGTCTGTGGAGCATGCGACTCTTGATCTTGAGGTTGTGGGTTCGAGCCCCACCTTGGGTGTAGAGATTTCTTAGAGATAAGATCTTTTAAAAAATAAATAAATAACTGTGTGGTGACTAACATAATAAAATAAAAATAAATAAATAAAGTGTTCAGCCTCTGCAAATACTTGTATGAATTTTTTTCCTCTCTTCCAAAATGCCATCAATTCCTCAGAAAACGTCTTTCTTCTAACCTCTGGAAATATGTCTTACTGGGATTCCAGGGGGGGTTGCCTGGGTCAGGCTAAGCTGATCTAGAGCCAGTGCCGCCTTGAGTTTTTCTACTCACAAGGGGCCGTAGCAAGAGTATGGTTACCTCCATTCAAAGTCAAGTAATGGGGACACACAAAAGGAATTTGATTTATTTGGAAAGTTAAATGGGAGGGAATTTGGCTTTTTCCAAATTAATTCTCCTGAATCAAAGTGGGATGTGACGTTTTCACAACAGCTCTAGTGTGTCAAAGACCACGAGACTGTGATCTGCTCATACTTCCAAGAAGATAGTGTGTCTGTAGTTCCTGTCAAACTCAGAAGACAACTTACTCTTGATAATGTGCTCAGTGTTCTTCCTTGAACCTGAATTCTGTAGATAAGCCTCTTTCTTCCAAATTTTATCTTTGATGGTTTTTACCTTCTGTTTCCAACAATATATTTCATCCCAAAGCACCAAGATATTTTTGGTCTGCCAGTCAGCATAATATTACCTATGTGAAAAGAAAAAAATGTGTAAGGCTGGTCAAATATTTTGTCTGGTTTCGACAATTTTAGAAAGGTCAATGTAGTAAAGAGTTATGCTACTTGGAAACATTTCTCAAAGCTTTAGTCTTTTGGAGCTGCTAGCAGATCAAAAGAAAATGCGTCAAACTTAGCAAAGAATAACTTGTGCTGGCATTTACTCTCATAATCCATGAACCAAATTTTAGTAGGGCGATGATACCTGGAGATCCACTGACAAGAGAGTTTAATGACTAGGTGGATAAGAGATGTGCCAACCAGACCAGTACTAGATTGTTAATTATCACTAGTTATTAGCTGACATTTGCTGACGTTAGTTTATCACTACATATATTGCAGAAGTGTATAAGATAGGGTGTATTCTTCTCTTTTGATCTTTTTGTCCTTCCAGGTCAAAATTGCAACCAGATTTCATTTATCTTTTTTCCTACTCCCTCTTTTCTGCCATCTTTAAATGCCCATCTTGACTCTGAACTTTTTTTTTTAAGATTTTATTTATTTATTTATTTATCTGAGAGTGAGAATGAGAGAGAGAGAGTGAGCATGAGAGGGGGGAGGGTCAGAGGGAGAAGCAGACTCACCGCTGAGCAGGGAGCCCGATGTGGGACTCCATCCTGGGACTCCAGGATCATGACCTGAGCGAAAGGCAGTCACTTAACCAACTGAGCCACCCAGGAGTTCTTGGGTCTAAGCCTCTTCCTCAGGTATTCCGACTGACCTTGATTATCAAATCAACAAATAGCCAGTAAGCCTCTCTGTGGGCCAGACACTGTGTTTGGTACTTAACATGCATTTGCTCATGTAATCTTCACAACAAACCTGCATGACAAGTCCTACAACTATCCTCATTGTACATGGGGGAGACTAAGTTACTGAGTTACAAGGAGGTTAAGCAGTGGGCCCAAGGTCACATAACCAGTAGGTGGCAGAGAAGGTTTTGAACCTAGGTCTGACAGATTCTTTTTTTTTTTTTTAAAGCATTTTATTTATTTATTTGACAGAAAGAGAGGGAGCACAAGCAGGGGGAGCAGCAGGCAGAGGGAGAGGGAGAGGGAAAAGCAGGCTCCCTGCCGAGCAAGGAGCCCGACGTGACACGGGGCTCATTCCCAGCACCCTGGGATCATGACCTGAGCCAAAGGAAGATGCTTAACTGACTGAGCCGCCCAGGTGCCCTGGTCTGACAGATTCTAAAGACAGATCTTTCTCCATCATTGCAATCTTATACTAAACTGTTTAAAAATCATCCTCTGTGGGGACGCCTGGGCGGCTCAGTCAGTTGAGCATCGGACTCTTGGTTTTGGCTCAGGTCTTGATCTCAGGGTCCTGGGATCCAGCCCTGCATCGAGCTCCGCACTCAGTGGGGAATCTGCTTCTCCCTCTCACTCTGCTCCTTCTCCCAGTCGCTCATGCACTCTCTCACTCTCTCTCTCTGGAATAAATAAATAAAATCTTTAAAAAAAAATCATCCTCCGTGTATTTAGTCTTTACCTACCTACTTACATGCTAACTAGGTTTGGGGGAGGGACCAGATGTTGAAATTCATTTTTAACTCCTGCAACTGCTTGAGGAGGGCTAGAAGAACAGCCGAGACTCAGTAATGTCTGACTGATTTTTTTTGTCTTCGGCATCTGTTTATAAAATAGTTACTTTAAAAAATGTAACTCATTTTAAAAGTTTCTGTTATTTTCTTTTGCTGACTTGTTAAAGAGTATTAACTCTTTCTACAAAATGGCCTTTTTCCATCTCCCTGGGATTAAGCTCCAAAATCATTCAGTTGGACTTTCCTTTCTCATGGATGTGGGAGGTAATGCTAATGAAGAAATCACTTTAATAAATAAGGATAATATCTCTGTTTGGGGAAGAGAAGACTTTTCTCCATGAGAAAGTAATTATACATCATAGAATGTTGAAGCTGACGGCAACTGTGAGATCATTACGTACTTTCTTGGTACCTATTTTGTGGTTCTTATGACTGTCTGCCTTGTATTTCAGTCCTTTGAGTGTGAACCTTCTGCCATCCAGACTTATAATCTTCTCAAAGGCAGAAACTCATGTCTGGTCCATCTTTCCATTCCTTGAAAGTGTCTTGCCCCGTGCCCATCACGTATTCAGCAAACATCAGAGATTTGTAAAATGAATGAAGCAAATCCACCACCCCTTTTTTTGGCAGATGTGGAAATAGCTTCACAGCAAGTATTCCTACAACTCTAAGATTATATTGTTAATTCCTGGCAAAACCAAGTCTAGAACCCCATTACACCGATTGCCAAGTCAATGATTTCTCCATGACATCTTGTTTCCCAGCTTGTTAAAAATGAGTATGGAATTTCTCCGAGTGAGCGTAATCCATCATTTGCCTTCAGCTCACCTCCTGTTGACTCGCTGTGGATCCATGGGGAATATACCTACTGTGGGAACGAGTACAAAGAACAAACACAAAGCACAAAGAGAAGGGAGAGTTATTTGTTTCCTCCTGGTATTCTTGCCCAGAATGGGTTGTATATTTAGTAGCGATAAGACAAATTTAAGCTTAAACAATGGAAGGCAAGTCAAATCCTAACAGTGTGAGTGTTTGGGATACATATGAAGGAATTAGGTCAGTCTCTGCCAGAGCCTGACTTAACTCTACATGAATGTGAGTGTGTGTGTAAAATAATACATAGTATGAAATGTTCTGAAAACGAATGGTAGAAGATGAAATCAAATATCTATCAACATCAGCCTTTAGCAAAGGCAGAAATGTCTTCTGTAAATTTGATTATGGGACATTAAATGAAAATATTTTGATATTATATCGTAGGAAGTGATCATCATCAGGAAGAAACATTTACTGAAGGCCTGATTAGCGCTAGGGCATAGGAATTGAAAGACAAGAAGCTAGAGTCTCTGCCCTTACAAATTTAGAGTCTAGGGTCAGGAACAAGACATGTCCGTAAGCAAATGACTACAAAGGAGGACAAAGGGGGTGATGGTGAAGTCAGCATAAGAACTTGGCTTTTTGGGGCGCCTGGGTGGCTTAGTCGTTAAGCGTCTGCCTTTGGCTCAGGGCGTGATCCCAGCGTTGTGGGATCGAGCCCCACATCAGGCTCCTCCGCTGGGAGCCTGCTTCTTCCTCTCCCACTCCCCCTGCTTGTGTTCCCTCTCTCGCTGGCTGTCTCTCTCTCTGTCGAATGAATAAATAAAATCTTAAAAAAAAAAAAAAAGAACTTGGCTTTTCGTCTCGGTCAGTGAGGAGCACAAAATGCTTTTGAACAGATTTATGATGTATGTACCTAAAGTGATGTTTTAGGAATATTAATCCATCACAGGTGTGCATTGATTGGAGGATGAGAGATGATATAGGTCCAGGAATAGCAATGTAGAGACTATTGTCATAATCCACATGAGAGGTGATGAGAATGGGGACCAAGGGGAGAATGAACACAAAGTAAGGAGGCAGACTTGGGAGAGATTTATGAAGGCAGAATCTACATGACTTGATGACCACATGGATCTGGAGTGAAAGATGTTGAAGTTCACAGCAAAGATTGACTTTATTATATTTGGTTCCCTGATTGGTTTGAATCTACTGTGAGACAGAGACGTTCACTTACTGTCTTTAAATTTGAATATCCCAGCACAAATTAGGCAGTATTGCTCGGGTATTTTGGCCTTCACAAGAGGAAGTCCTTATTACAAAAAAAACACAGAAGACTTCTTGACGATAAAAGTCCTGAATGGAACTTGAACTCCCAGCAGCGTGTAGCACAGCGTGTAGCGTGTGCTGAGCACGGAGTAGGTGCTTAACAAGGACTTGAACTGCATTTAATTGTTGATGTGCTAAAAAGATTAAAGTTCTGTTGGTTTTATTGCTAGCTCAACCAAGAAATAGGCATGCGACCTCGGGAAAGTCATTTAACCTTTCTGTCTCTCCACATCCTACTGGCATTAAGGACATGTAACCGTCTTTTTTTTTTTTTTTTTTAAGGACTTCATTTACTTATTTGACAGAGAGAGAGAGCACAAGCAGGAGGAGAGGCAGGCAGAGGGAGCAGGAGAAGCAGGCTCGCCACTGAGCAGGGAGCCCGATGTGGGTCTCGATCCCAGGACCCTGAGATCATGAGCTGAGCCGAAGGCAGATGCTTAACCACTGAGCCACCCAGGCGCCCCTGTAACCATCCTTCTAAGTGTCATAGTCTATGACTTGATTCTAAATTTTACTTTGTCATTCATCAATTTCTTTTCTGTACCTGTGCTTCACTTCCAGCCCCTACCTCATCCAGAATCTGGATCTGCCCTGAGCTACCCAGACTGGATTGCCCCTCCATGTTTGCATGCTCCAAAATACTCTCTCTTTTAAGATTTATTTATTTAAGGAAGAAGGAAGGGGGTGTGCGGGGGGGGGACGGAGAGGGAAAAAGAGGAATCAGACTCCCTGCTGAACACCAAGCCTGACATGGGGCTCAACGTGAGGCTCAAATTGGGGCTCCATGAGGGGCTTGATCTCTCGACCCCAAGATCACAACCTGAGCCGAAATCAAGAGTCAGATGCTTAACTGACTGAGCCACCCAGGCATCCCCACTCTCTCTCTCCCTCTTAATTGGGCACCCTCTCTCATCCTCCGACCTCTTTAGTCAAAACTTTTTTCTTAACCTCAGTGCTAATGTCAGCTAGGTGTTAAAAGCAGAGCAACCTGCTCTAATTTTATATGAAAATATGAATGTTTGATCACCTGGAAGATCCTCAAGGATTCTCGAACGTTACAAAAGGGATCTTTTTATCCTGAGTTGGCAGGCAAAATGACAGAATAAAATAATGTTTAGGAGAGATTTAACAAGATGGGCTTTTTTTTTTTTTTTAAGAAATAGTAGTGGGTTTTTTGTTTGTTTGTTTTTAAGATTTTATTTATTTTTATGACAGAGACAGCCAGCGAGAGAGGGAACACAAGCAGGGGGAGTGGGAGGGGATGAAGCAGGCTCCCAGCGGAGGAGCCTGATGTGGGGCTCGATCCCAGAACGCCAGGATCACGCCCTGAGCCGAAGGCTGACGCTTAATGACTGAGCCGCCCAGGTGTCCCCAAGATGGGCTTTTTAATCATATTATATATACCTGGCCCCGTCATGCAGATCCAGGAGTATTCATTTTTACACAAATCATGGAAATCAGAGTAGAAAATGGGCCATGTTTTGAATGTTTGTTTTAGGCCCCTCCCTTGCCCAATTTTCATTTGTCCCACTGCCTGACTCCATCAACAGTTTAACAAGTATTTATTTAGCACCTACTCTCTATCATGCAGGATGTCGGTAGTCGTGTTTTAAATACAAGTAGAATATGGTCTCTGCCCTCAAGGACCTCACCGTGTACTATGAATGGCAGACATCTACACCGTTAAGTACTTAGAAATGTATTGACAGACATTTCACTCGGTTTGGGGGGGGTTCGGAGAAGGCTTTCCAAAACTCAAGCCTCACCACCTTTTTCAAAGCTCTGTAACTCAGGGCCAGTGTGTATCTTCATAACTGCCCTAAGATATGCGGTCAGGATTTCTACAATGTGCCTCCTGAATACAGGACACAGATGATTTGCTTTTCCACTTTCTTTTTTTTTTTTTTAAGATTTATTTATTTATTTGACAGAGAGAGAGACAGCCAGCGAGAGAGGGAACACAAGCAGGGGGAGTGGGAGAGGAAGAAGCAGGCTCCCAGCAGAGGAGCCCGATGTGGGACTCGATCCCAGAACGCCAGGATCACGCCCTGAGCTGAAGGCAGACGCTTTAACGACTGCGCTACCCAGGCGCCCCAATGATTTGCTTTTCCAAACCATACTGGCACGTGTGACTTGCTGAAGATGATCTCATTGGCGTATATCACTAAAGCCCGTTATTTAATTGTTTTCACAATGAAGTGTGAAAGGATATGCCTTTATTCTCTGTCTCATTGGGTATTTTTTAAAAACCTGGTTCTGGATAAATAGTTCTGTCTGATTCAGTTTGTCCCCAAAAGGCAAACCAATTAATTTCCATTAATTCTAGTCTTCTTCCCTGATCTTCTATAAACCCTGGCTTTAGTGCATCCAAACTGTACATCCACTGAAGAATTAAAGAGATTTTATAGTCTAATAGGAAAAAAAATCCTGAAAGCCTTTTTCTTTGGTGGTTGTCTCCCATTTAGGTGCAAAAGGATCAGAATGAAAACATATTTCATGATGTCCTTCTGTTTGAGTGACTCAACTGAACTTTGTATAAGAGCTGGTCAAAGTTCAACTGAACTGCGATTATCAGAAAAGCCTTGGGATGTTAATTGATTGAATTTAAATAAAATAAAATAAAATTTTAAAAAAAGAAAGCGAAGGCTTGGGTGTTTCTGGAAGCTGCAAAATACGTGGGAAAAAAGTCCTCCAATTTCAATAGACTCTGCACGGGGCTATCCAGTTCCAAGGGCACTATGTGGGGGCTGCGTATAAGCAAAAAGTGCAGTAGCCCAAGCAGCTCCCACAGCCACCGGAGCCCCCCAGCCTAGCAGGCCTTGGGCCCAGGCCAAACAGACACTCCTCAGGGAATGAGCGGTCCGATCTGCGAACAGTTTGCACTGTGTAACTGAACCTGTTGAAAGAGAAAGCCAGGAATGGACTTACCCTTCTTACATCATTTTCATGAAAATTGCCAGTTACTGAAAGATTTCTATGGGCAAGTATGTTCTTTAGATACACACATGCACATAATCAAAGGCACAAGCCTTTGGGCCACCATATTGATACCACTGCTTGAATTGTTTAAGTGCTAACTGGCTGGAATTGGTGCCAGACACGTACACCTGTAGGTATTTTATATTTGTCAGTGTTTCCTTTGCGCTCCCACCTAGGCTACTTGCTGGTACTCTGACGCCTCGTTGGCTGGCTGGTGGTCACATGAGCGGCGAAGGTACAGATGAATCTACCATGAAATGGCTTGGGGGCACTGGAGCAGATGTGCCTGGACATGAGTGACAGTACAGACAGCAGGGAGCAAAGCTGCTGGTAGGTGGGCTGAGTCAGGCTGGAATGAAACTCTGCTTTCCCTGCGAGATCCGATGTGCTCTGGAAGCTTCTAGGACACAGAGATTCTGGACACAGTGCTCGATCCCTCCCCACCATCCCTTTGCAAAAATTTTCTTGCTTTGCCTCCTCAACCCCCTCTCTGTCTCTATTAACTTCTCTCTTTCTTTCTCTTTCCTCCACCTTCTGTCTCTCTGTTCTTCCCTCCCCCCACTCCGGCACCAGAACACACACACACCTATACCCTACAGTCTCCAGACACGAATGTGCTTCCAATAAATCTACCAACTTTGAAACCCTGCCGAAATCCCAAAGTATCGCCCATCAGCACATTCTGGGAAGCCAGTCCCCGAGTATAATTTCTATAACCAGCCACCATGCCATTCGTGCTGTGCATTTAGCCTGTGTCCCCATAGGCCTTCCTAATACTCTTAAAAGAGCCTCGGGCCCCTGGTATCTCCATCATCATTATCACCATCACCATCGTCATCGTCATCGTCATCGTCATCGTCATCATCCTTCGTCACTTACGGAGCAGTCTTGAGATGGAAAAGTTGAAAGAGGAAGAATAGCATTGCACTGCATTGTTTTGACTGTGTATTTTGCTATATACCAACACTGACCGGATTTATATGAAATCCCACTGAATAATTTTTAAGAGGAGAGAAAAAGTATCGTGTTTGGTCGTCACATATCTCTTTGCCCCGTGATGCTGCCGCAGAAAACACTTGAAGCCCCGTAGGTCATCAGGATTCATCTTTAAGCCTGAAAAAGGGAGTCAGTGGAGTGTCATAAAACTGCCACCTATGGCTCTTCAGAGCACCTTTGTTTCCTCACTTGTTGAGGCAGAGACACGAAAACCACAGAAACGCTTAATTCTAGGCACAAGCCACCCCTTACTGATTGCAGCTCAGCAATGACTCAGGGAAACTGTAATTAACCTAATACTGTTACCGCTTGTTAGATGCGGTGGACGCACATTGGGTCATTTAATCCCTACAAGGCCTCTAGGATATACATAGTAATTTTATCTCCGTTGTATAGTTAAGGAAACCAAGGCATGGAAAATTTAAGTGACTTGCCCAAGGTTATACAGCCAATAATTGGCAGAGGGAAGACTCAAACACTACCAACTGTGCTAAAAAAGAGGCCTGAGTGTCAAGCACATCTATCCTCATAGGGCCCCCCCCCGAGCCATGTTGGCAAACTCCCTTTCTTTGGCCGTTGGCCACATATCTAGGGGCCGGTGGGCAAGATATCCTTATCTTCAAGGCTTCCTTTGATGCTCATTTGACTACACCTTCATGTGGAAAAGGGGTTTTAGGGGAAGGGAGCTGGGGGAGCAAGTGTACTTTGCTAAAGACAACATCAGTTCTCCTTTAGCCCCTCATTTCACCTTCCTCATAAGAATAGCTCTCTTAGGGGCACCTGGGTGGCTCAGATAGTTAAGCGTCTGCCTTCGGCCCAGGTCATGATCTCAGGGTGCTGGGATCGGGCCCCACATGGGGATCCCTGCTCAGTGGGGAGTCTGCTTTTCCCTCTCCCTCTGCCTCTGCCTCTCGCCCCCACTTCTCTCTCTCTCTCAAATGAATAAAATCTTTAAAATAAAGTGAAAAATATAGATTCTGGACTCCTATCCCAGACCTACTTTGTTTCTGAGGGCAGAGTCTATAAATGTGCAGTTGTGAAATGCTTCCCAGTGATTCTGAGGCACTTGACAATTTGAGAACCAGCACTCCAAGCAAACATGGTTTGGTGTATAAAAAGGGTAACAGCATCAGGAACTGATGACCCAGGGGACCTGGCCCCGTAACTCACTTCCTGTGTGACTTTGGGCAAACCGAGTACTTTCTCTGGACTTCAGTGTTCTCACCTGCAAAAAGGGAAAGATCTCTTCTTTCCATCCCCTCAAAGTTATACAGATCAAATACAAACGTGTGTGAAAGTTATTTAGAGTTTTATAAAAATAACACACATTATTATTATTATGGGTGGGGTCAGGGAGAACAGACTGGAGGAGGAATGCTGTTGGCAGGGACCGAAGGGAGGAGAATCCAGTTTCTTTCTTTTTCCCATCAGAGTCCAGACAATGGATTATAGTTTTGTGGAATTTCAAGGTTCTTTCCAAGTCACAACCTCCCTTTTCCCCCCTCCCCCCCCTTCATGCATTCACAGTTTACTGTTACCAGTGAAGAAGGCTCCTCTCTTCCACTATATTCCTTTAGTTGAGAAACCGATCTGAGCAGGCTGTGATCAGTGCCCGGTTTGGTACTGTTGGTTATAAGGCCCTGAATCTTTCCCCTTACCTATTCCTGCTTGTACTTCTATATTTATGACTTACTTTCCTCTTACTTATGAGGGACAAATGTAGTTCAACAATAGCTCTATGCGCATTAACAGAGATGGAGAAGCAAAGCCCATGTTCTTGTGCTCATTCAAACTGAGGCTTCGGATGGTGCGAACTGCAGGTAGTCACCTTAAAAGACACAGGAAATATGGTGCATTCTTCGTTCTTCATGCTTAATGAGGCCAAACATTTGTTTTGTGTCTGATCTAAATGAAGGGACCTATTTCTTTTCAAGGAGCACGACCCTACCTAGACTCCCTTCCTTACCTTCCACCCTCTGCAGCTCTAGTCAAAGGATTTCCTAAGGGATTTCAACACTCTGAAGATTCAAATTGGGTCTAGGGTTTTGTCCAAACATCTGGCTTGCCATTTCTGAATGCCTAGGTCATCCCTGCCTCTCGGAAAAGAATGTGCGCCCGTTCTTGTCCAGTCCCCAAGCGCTCCACCTCAGTGACTTCCCGACCAGGAAACCGATTCCTTTAGCTTCCGCTCGCAGAGCAGAGGCTGTGTCTGGGGTGACCCCAAAAGTCACGCAAATATTCCGTCCAAAAGCAGGCACGCGCTGGAGGGGCAATCACAACGAGGAGGAAAGATTAAGCGCGAGAGGAGGTGAAACCCGGGGCTGTGCCGAGCAGCGCGGCCGGCCGGCCCCCTGGAAGGGAGGCGGCGTTGGTACAGCGGCCGCTCAGGGCGGCCGTCAGAGGCCGTCTGGAATGCTCTCGGCGCGGCCCAGCCTCCGTGTCGTTAGAGGCCTGGCGTTTGATGATTCAGCTGCTTCCCGGCTGCCAGGAGAGATCTGGCCAACTGTTTGAAAAACACTGTCTGCCCCAGACCACACTTGTTTTTATTCTCTGCCTGTTGTCAGGGGCCTCTTCTGAAATGGAACACCTCAGGAAATCAGACCCAAACTCCGAGGCGTTTCTGCCGCTTCTTGGGCCCCCTTTTCAAAGGCAATTAGGCCCAAATGGGGATTGCTGGCAGCGGAGTGCTTTCCCGGGGATGTGGAGAGCAGACAGGGCGTTATCAGGAAATGATCTCTCATTAGATCTCCCTGAGATCAAATGAAAAACAGGGCGAGCCAGCGGCCTCGTCGGATGTTCAGGGCACAGCTGAGATCGTCGCCTTTCTCCCCATCCATCCGGTTGTTCAAAGACGCGAGCTCAGGGGTAATGGAGACACGCGTTTGGGGAAGGAATTGAACAGGAGGCTCAGCTCTAGGCTGGCCTCTTGAAGTCTGCTGTTGGCTTCGGAGAAGTTAAGTTCCAGGCCCAACCGCCTCGCAAGAAGGCCGATGCTCCAAGTGGTCCGGGCTGGCTCGCGCAGAGATGAACATTTTGCCTTCAATAGGTCTTCGGGGTTAAGAGGATGGTCTTTGCAGTCAGACTGCCTGAGCGGGTAACCCAGCACCGCTTCCCGGTTCTGTGAACGTAGGGAATTCTGTTCTCCATACCCCTCTTTTATCATAGTACCGTCTTCACAGGCTTGTGAGATGTGAGTGGATACATGTAGTGTTTAGAATAGGGCCTGGCGTATTATAAGTGCTCACTAACAGTGTTAAGTAGCGATGTTATTAAGGCCTCGAAGGTATTCCAGTCCACATCTCTCGTGTGTTGTGATTGAGAACATGACTTTTTTGGTAAGACAGTCTTGGGTTTGAATCCTGGTGCCACCGCCTACTGGCTCTTTGGACGTGGGTAAGTTACCTAACCTTTATAAGCCTCAGTTTCCCCATCTGTAAAATGGGGATAATAATTGCAGCTACCTCGTAGGGTTGTTGTGAGGATTACTGAGCTACCAAAGGCTTAGTGCAGTGGCTGACCCCCAGCAAGTGCTCAATAAATGATAAATAATCATACGCTTGCCTGAAACTCTGGGACTCTAGAAACCCTGTATCTGGGGTTTTTTCTAGTCTTGGCTCTATTTAAATACTGAATCATATTTTAAAGATTCAGTCTCTGCCAAGAGGTCTTTATATACAAGAAGCAGATTAAAAACCTATTATCTTTCTTCATTAAAAAATAGTGATGAGGTCTTCATTAGCTCCTTGCTCAGGGGGAAGCAGAGTTACCCAAGCAAGTAGGAAACAGAAAATGGAACTAACTCCTCCCTCCTCAACCCTTAAATGCTTTATTGGTCTCAATCGTCACTTGGGTCAGTTAGCTGAAAAGGGAACCAGCTGGAAGCAAACCCAGGGTAAATGGGCAATTACCAAACTCCTGCATTTTATGAAAATGGCTGGTTATTCGGCAGACTTCTGGCCCACTCAGTATCCCTCAATCTATCCTTTATTCCTCTTGAATGGTGAAAACATGGGCAGGAAGGATAACAAGGGAGAGAAACAAATCCGTGGCCTTCAAAACCGCCCCTGTGACCTGCCATGGAAAGTGGGTTGCCTTCCCAGAGAAAATAGTGGAGCCTTGCAGACAAAAGAAGCCAGCCCAAACAGTTCCGATGATTCTGTGCTGCTCTCAGGCTCCGGCAGGTTCCTCACTGGGAAACATCATGCTTTAGAAGACAAAAACCCGAGAAGAAAACCTCCCTTCTCTTGCACTTGCTGGGTGGACAGGCAGAAGGCCCCATAACCTCCCGTTCTTCCAGCACTGAATCCGCTGAGTTTCAGGAGGACGGCATCGCTTTAGCTCCATCTTGGGGCATAAAAAGAGACTAGATCCAAATCGACAGATGCTCAAAGAATGATTTCATGTGTCACTGGAGCACTTGTCTACACAGTATTGTGACCTGACTTTTGGCCTGAATCTCCTGCATTGCACACGTCGGTCTGGGCATGCTACACGCTTGCCTGTGGCTGTGCTTCTGCAAAATCCAAAGTAATGTTCTCCTTTCTCTCCCTTGATTTCTAGTGTGGTTTCAGAGCAGCTTCAAGAGAATTCCTGATGTCTGCTAACTTTGCCCTCCTCGGGCCCTTCTCAGCTTTCTGCCTCCCAACCCCTTCAGCTTTAGCATCTTGGCTAGGGTCTAAGGAGATAGAGACCCAGAGAGTTAACCCCTTATGGAAGGCTCGCCTGCTTCCTACAGCCACGTCATTAAGAACCACCGGGTTTTTTAAATTTTTTTTAAAGATTTTATTTATTTACTAGAGACAGAGAGCAAGCACAAGCAGGGGGAGGGGGAAAGAGAGAGGGACAAGCAGACTCCCTGCTGAGCGGGGAGCCCAACGGGGGGGGGGGGCTCAATCCCAGGACCCCGAGATCATGACCTGAGCCGAAGGCAGATGCTTCACCGACTGAGCCACCCAGGTGTCACGCTAATTTCCTTTCTAAGGCATTTCCACCCCAACCACACAGTGTTCATTACTTCTTCTCATCACCCCCTTCCTGCCTCAGCTATTTATTGACAATGGTGTTAGGTGCTATTTTAGTCACTAATTTGTGAATCTTGAGGTCTGTAAACATCTTTTTTTTCTTACTATTTCCAACTCTGTTTATATCTTTCTTCTAAAGTTTATTTTTTTTTGGTAGTCGCTACACCCAACATGGGACTTGAACCCATGACCCCAAGATCAAGAGTCACACACTCCTCTGACTGAGCCAGCCAGCCGCCCCTGTTTATATCATTTTAAGCCAGGCCTAGGTCTGAAGTAGGCTCTCTTCTAAGAGACCTAAATCTTTTCACATGACAGAGAAAACTTTTCCTCAAAGATGAGTCAAGTGAACTTCACTGGTACTCTAGGATAGCTTCTCAAGATGTCTAACTTTCTCTTCCAATGTTCCTTAGACTAGTTAATGTGGCCACCTCGATGGTATGGAAATGTGAATTTCAAATCATTGGAGTATAAACTTCATTACACTGAAAGGTTAAGACTTTAAAACGTGATCAAATAAGGAGCCCAAATAAAACTCTTAAATGAGGAAGACAAACATAGTTTATGTAATTCACATGAGGGAGAAGCTAAAGTCTTCTGCTTAAGTAGCCAGGTGTGATCAAAAGGGGGCTAAAAGTAGGAGCAGGAAGGGAAAGAGGTAAACAGCAACTCTGGCTGGGTACTGACAGTCGTGACCTGTAGGAATTGGGCCTATTGAACTTCCCAAGGTGCTAAAGAACTTTCTGACTTCCGTGTCTACGGCGCCCAACATTGCTTCTGAGGGACTTTTCATTGTTTTGTAGTAAAACCATGCTTTGAGAAGTGTGGTGGTACAGTGCGGTGGGGACTGATAAGCAATCAACGTTAGAAGACCTGGGTTCGTCGTCGTTCTCTCATTCTTCAGCTGCAGATGCTGAGGTAAGGAGTTCCTTTTCTCTTTTTTTTTCCTTTTGTTTCTTTTTTTACATAAGCTCTACGCCCAATGTGGGGCTCAAACTCATGACCCCCAGATCGAGAGCCCCATGCTCCACTGACTGAGCCAGCGAGGTGCCCCAAGAATCCCTCTTGGTCTCTCTTTCTTTAACCCTCATAGGGTTATTCTGGGTAGCAAATGAGATAATGATGTCAAAGTGATTTTTAAGCTATTTTCTGTTAGAAATACACTGTTGCTTTCAATATTCGACTAGTTATAGCATTCCTTTAAAACCATAGAACTGTAGTATGGATGTCGGTATCTACTTTAGATTATCTACTTCAGTGATTAGAAAAATACTTTATAGGGGTGTCTGGGTGGCTCAGTTGATTGAGTGTCCGACTCTTGATTTCGGCTCAGTCTTGTGTTGGGCTCCACACTGAACGTGGAGCCTGGTTGGGATTCTCTCTCTCTGTCTCCCTCTGCCTCTCCTGGCTCACAGGGTCTCTCTCTCTCTCTCTTTCTCCTCCTCTCTCTCTTAAAAAAAAAAAAAAAGGAAAGAAAAAAAGAAAAATACTTTATATAAATAAAACCCTTATTTCAGTAGAAACCTTATTAGAAAGAGCAATAAATAAAAGATGGAAGCAGGATTTAGCTGCTCTGGTTGACGCAAAAGTGGATGTTCTCGGTTCTCACCACCCTCCTCAAGTCCTGTGAGGCCCCTGCTCAGTTCCCACAGAAACTCAAGTTTGCAACTGTGAAAATTACTTATATAATCCACACCCTCGTGAGCAGATGGGCCTAAGATCCAGAGGAGGAAAGGAATTTGCCTAGCACCATCCAACTCAGAAGAGGAATAGCTGGGACCAGAAAGCACATGACACATATACAACTGGGCAATATATTTTCCTTAGGTTCTAGAGAGAGGTAAGGATACCGCAGTAGATGTAAAGTGTCGGCAGGAGGGTCAATACACTAAGTAGGTTGTTTTGATTCAGCTATTTTGATGTCTATTTTGGCCATAAGAACAAAGAAACAATCTTTCAAGCTTAAATAAACCATTAACAAGCAGCCTGCCCAACAAAATATCTTTTTTCCACTGTACGTCCCCTTTCCCAAGCCTTATCCCATCCCAGACCCTAGTTGTATCAAATGGCTGGTCCAAATGGAAATAGGAGGTGGTAGGCTCTCATATTTTAGAGGCAGTTTCATAGTTTATTAATTTTGTTCTGAACTTTTCAAAGTAAGGTCAAATACTGTATGCACTCAGTGACAAATCAAGGCACGCTGAAGAACTTGTGATGGAAAGCAAGTCTCTCTTCCCATTCCCACTCCTTAGAAGCAATTTATTTTCAGTTTCTATTTGTATTTCCTGAATGGAGCCAAGGTCAGTTTTAAACTACCTTGGATCACTAAGTTCATTCTGTGCTGGAATATAAGGGCTTACAAGCAACAGTCGCCAGCTATATTTACCATAGCGTTCTTTCTGTTTATATCTCTTTTTGGTCTCCCAAGATTGAGATCCTTGAGGCTAAAGCTATGGTCCTCTGTAAGACCCCAAAAAGAGCCCCATCTTAATCTTCGAGAAGCAACTCTTGAATTAGGCCCCAGACTATCTTATTCTTCGATTCTGAGGACTTAGCACGTAATAGGTACTCAATAGTACGTCACAGTAGGTACTTCAACATTTGTTGAAGATTTAATTCATTAATTAGTTAATCAGCAAAGTTCTTAAGGAACCAGTACAATATCACTTCACTAGATTATGTGCCTCAACTCCAGGACGACAGCAGTGTTGGCGATCACTGGGAGGGACCAAGACAGCCTACTCATATATTATTATTCCTATGGACCTAGGCAACCAACCTGTGAGGAAAGATGTAGAAACCTGTGCATGGAAGAAAGTCCTGACCCTGACCTTGGTTCAATCCAGAAATCAATCAGCAAGTAATAGCTGCCATAACAGCGCTCATTTATTGATGTCGATACTCAGGAAATATTATATCTAATACTCACCTGAGTCCTGTTCACAACTCTACGAGATATTATCCCCATCACTGAGGAAGAAACTAGATTCAGAGAGAGAGTGCATTCTGACTAAGGTTATACAGTTAGCATAAAGCGATGGAATGGGAGGGGTTCAAGTCTAGACAGTCTGACTCAGGCGCCTGTGTTCTACATATTTTAAAAGCACATACTCCAGCGTCTTTCACACAGCAGATGCTAAATTTATGTTAATTCTCTTCTGGTCTTGCTGGAAACAGGAAATATTTGGACAGCCATAAGTCAGGGAGGTAAAGGAAAGGAACTCAAACACTTAAACACAGAATCTAATCATATTGAGGGGCCAAAACACCATGAATACTCTTCTTAATCACCTTCCCCACTTCGCACTGCCCTTAGCATCCCCCTCCCCCCTTGGAGGTCATCCAGTTTGATCTTCAAGTCAATGCACTAGAGCTGGCTGCCTTCCCGTCACAGGACTTCATCCAAAACTACACCCACACAAGCCATGCGTCTGCTCCCTCCTCCATCTTATTTAAGGCCATGTTGATGATCCAAACAGAACGGGCAAATTATGTTTGGGGAGAAGACTGTATGCAGTTGGCTAGGGCAGAGCTTGTGGGTCTGCAGAAGTTTTCTAAGGCTCCTGACCCTGACCTTGAATTCTGCTTCCCATCCTCTGAAGACGGAGTCTGTAATAAAGTTGCATTTTGTTGCACTTTATAATCTCCTAAGAGTTTTTGCAGATGTTACCGACTGATCCTCACAAGAACCTTGGGAGCTAGGCCCGGCATTCACTCAGTATTTAAGGCACCCTACCGTGCGCCAGGCATTATGCTAGGCTTCAGCATAAGCATATGAATAAGGTTAACACCTACTCAGCCTTTCAACCTCAATGCGAATGTCACTTTTTCAGGGAGGACTTTGCTTCCCCCCTACTCTTACCATAGCCTGCTTGTATCCATCATAGGACTTTGCACAATTTAGTTTTTAAAAGATTTTTCCTTATTCACTTAGAGGAGAGAGAGAGAGAGAGAGAGCAGAGGGAGGCTCAGAGGGGGAGGGAGGGAAAGAATCTCAAGTAGACTGCGCTGAGCATGGAGCCCCACAAGGGACTCGATCTCAAGACCTGAGTCAAAATCAGGAGCTGAACGCTTAACCGACTGAGTCACCCAGGCGCCCCTCACAATTTAATTTTAGAGTTATTTGTTTATTGGCTCCTTTCCCCACCTGCTCTGTAAGCTTCAAGAGGGTTGAGAATTTGTCCCATTCCCCACGGAATCCCCACACATAGCACAGTGGGGGTAGAGTTCACAGCTGGGAAAGAGACACAGACAAGTGCACACATCACCATAATAAACTCGTGCCCATGCCTTCGAAAAAGGCTGTTTAGCGTAGGGGCCCAACTACAGGAGGGACAGAAAAAGCTTCCCCGATGGGGCTACACTTGAGCTGAACATTGAAAGAAACGAAGATGGGAAAATACTTCCCCCAAGAGAAAGCAACATAGACAGTAGCTTAGAGGCATAAAACAGCATGCCACATTCTAGAAACTGCGCCTATGCTCTTTCCATATTGCTATTTAATCATAGGGAGCCCCCGAGGGATTTAATTTTTTTTATTTTTAATTTTTTTAAAGATTTTATGTATTGATTTGAGAGAAAGCGTGAGCAGGGGGAGGGGCAGAGGGAGAAGAAGACTCCCCACTGAGCAGGGAGCCTGATGCATGACGCATGACCCCGAGATCATGACCCGAGCTGAAGGCAGACACTTAACTGACTGAACCACCCAGGCGCCCCCACCCCTTGAGGGATTTAAATAGGGAAGTAATAAAATCTGTTTGGTCCACTGAAGAGATCTTCCTAGGCACAATGTAGAGGATGGATTGGAAGGGGCCAGAGTGGAGACGGAGAGACCAGCTAAGAGACTACAATGAATGTAAGGCCACTGCTTCTCAGGTTTTGACGGACATACGGGTCACCTGACGATCTTGTTAACACGCAGCTTCTGTTTGAGTAGGTCTGGAGCCGAGCCTGAGTTTCTGCCTGTCTAACATGCTGTTGCTTGGCCACAGACGATGTTTGGAGTAGCAAGGGCCTGGGCTAGGGATGGTGAGAGCCTGAACTAGGGAAGTAAAAGTGAAAAAGCATAGAATCTACAGCAATTCTTTATTAATAGGCATACCATCCCCACTTTCCAATTGATTCTTAAGGAGGGTTAAGGTCGCTCCAAGATAACATACCTAGTTAGGAACTAAAGCTAGGACTAGAATCCAAACCTGCCAATTTCTTGTCCCCCTTATTTGGCCACCGAAAGGAAGTGACACAATACAGCTACAAAGCATTAGGGCTCCAACTAAAATCAAACAATTGCAAGTAAGATAAAAAAAAAAATTTAGTTCACATTTGCTCCATCTTAAATTTACCCACCTTAACTATTTCTTCAACTATTTGCCCCTGCCACGGTTTCTCTAGCATACGGTGGCATGACATATACCAAAAAATGATGTATTTAACTGTATTAGGCTAAAATACAACAGCGTTTTACAGCATTTGATCAAGAGTATTATGATATTGAGGAGTTCTGCTACAGAGTCACTGGGCACTTCAATCCTGAGTTTGATTGAGGGAAGACTTTACAAGGGGTGGGAGTGGGATTTGGCCTGGATCTCACAGGGTGGGAAGGATCTAGACAGGATGAAAGGAATGAGAGAGTCAGTTGCATAGGGAGGACAGTGGGAATAAGATCCAGAAGCAGGAAACTACATAATGTGAATTGCATGTTTGAAATACATTATGTGAATTATATGGTAAGCCTCTGCTCGCTCTTCCAAAAAAAAAAAAAAAAATCAGTTATCACAGAAAAAGGAAAACCACAAGGGGCTTTTCTGCACCAGCTGTTTAGGAGAGAAGAATTCCTGCTGCCATTTGGGGAAGTAAGAGGTAGAGGTAGTGTTGGAGGGTATGACATATGGTGACCTCAAAGAGATGAATGTCGTATCCATATATTCATCGAATGGGCATGTGTTTAATGCCTATCCCACCCCTGGGGAAGGGAGAAGTCTCTCTAGCTATTCTATTCAGACCCTGACCACTGTCCCCTCCCCATGCCCAGGAAACAGCCACAGAGGCACTGGCTCCATGTTTAACCATTTGAGGAACTGCCGGACTGTTTTCTAAAGCATTTGCACCATTTTACAATCCCACCAGCGAAGTATGAGGACTCACATTTCTCCACATTCTCATCAACACCTTTTTTTTTTTTTTTTTTTTAGTAGGCTCCTTGACCCTAAGATCAAGACCTGAGCATAGACCAAGAGCCGGATGCTGGATGCTTAACCGACTGAGCCACCCAGGCGCCCCCTGTGTCTTTTTGATTACACCCATCCTAGTGGGTGTGAAGTGCTATCTCATTGTGGTTTGAGTTTGCATTTCCCAGCTGGCTAATGATGTGGCACATCTTCACGTGCTGATTTCCAGCTGGCTCTTGAAAGCTGATTGCAGGCATTTTTTTCCAACCCTGGTAACACAGAGTTCCCATATGACCCAGCAATTCTACTCCTAGGTACATACCTAAGAACACTGGAAACATGTACACACACACACGTTATACAGGAATGTTCACGGTAGCATTATTCATCATAACCAAAAAGTGGAAACCACTCAAAGATCCACCAACTGATGAATGGACAAACAAAATGTGGTGTGTGATGTGTATTATTCAGCAGTAAGAAGGAATGAAGTACTGAGATATGCTACAAGACGGATTAATCTTGAAAACATGATGCTAGGTGAGAGAAGGCAGACACAAAGGTCCCATGATTCTGTTTCTATGAAATACCCGGAATAGGCAAATCCACAGAAGCAGAAAGCAGACTGGTGGTTGTCAGAGGCTGGGGGGGGTGCATGGAGGGGGAAGTAACTGCTTAAAGGCCGTGGGGTTTAATTTTGGAGTGACGGACATGTTTTAGCACTGGATGTATGGCACTGAGTTGTTCACTTTAAAACAGCTCATTCTAGGGGCGCCTGGGTGGCTCAGTCCTTAGTGTCAGGCTCAGGTCGTGATTCCGGGGTGATGAGATCGAGCCCCGCATTGGGCTCTGCATTGGGTGTGGAGCCTGCTTCAGATTCTCTCTCTCCCTCTGCCCCTCCCCCTGCCCCGCACTGGCACCTGCACACCTGTGCTCTCTCTCTAAAAACAAATACAAATAAAATAAAGTGGTTAAATCTATATTAATTTCACCTCAAGGAAGAAAACAAGAAGGCATTTGGAGCTGGCTCTAGCTCACCACTGCCTGAAAGCTTTGCTGCTCCCAAGTCAGGAAGATACCACGGCTCACACCTTCTGACAACCTCCTGTCACCACCAGGGCCATGACTAGCAACTTGAATGGGAAGGGGGTGAACCCTGAAGGGTAAACCCTGAAATCTAGTAGTATTTCAAATGTATTCTTCTATCACCTTTCTGTCTACCTTCCCACTCACATTTATGATTACCTTGCTTCTCACAACGATTTTCTCCGTGGGGAGATTGAGAGCTAGGAATAACCTAGCCAAGATCACACACAGCTAGGAAGTGCCAGAGATGGGATTTAAACTTTGGTCTACCACAGCCTCTCTCTTCTAGTCAAATGGCAGCTGAGGTAGCCCTGGCAGTGGTACGTAGCCACGTTCCTTGGGTACCCCCGTCCATGGGGAGACCTCAGCAGGGAGTACGCCTGCTTGCCAACGACTTCAGTCCCATTCCAGAACGGGTGGCCTTAGGCCTTCTGAGGAACTGTGGGGCTGTAGGGCTGCTGAGCCATAAAGAATGACAGAGCCAGGGGGCGCCTGGGCGGCACAGTCGGCTCAGCTTCGGACTTTGGTTTCGGTTTGGGTCGTGATCTCAGGGTGGTGGGAACCGCATCGGGCTCCACGCTGGGCGCATAGTCTGCTTGAGATTCTCTGTCTCTCTCCCTGCCCCTCCTGCTTGTGCTCTCTCTTCCTCTCTCTCTAAAATAAATAGATAAATCTTTAAAAAAAAAAAAAAAAGATAAGGCCAGGACCACGGGGCTTCTTCTGATCTGAGGCTTCCTTTGGCGTCTTTTTCAGAAAATTCAAAGAGGAATTTAAATATTTCAGGTTTTGTAGGGAGCCGGGGTGTGTATGGCTTCCTGCACCTAAAAGTCCACCTTCTCTAAAGACCTCACTGGATGAAGAAACTGAAGCTTCTAGGAGAGAAGTGACTTGTCTAAGATCATATAACTGGTTCAGTCAAGAACTAAGACTAGGGGTGCCTGGGTGGCTTAGCGATTACTCATCTGCCTTCAGCCCAGGTCATGGTCTCAGATCCCTGGGATCGAGTCCTGCATCGGGCTCCCCACTCAGTGGGGAATCTGCTTCTCCCTCTGCCCCTGGCCCTGCTTGTGTTCTCTCACTCTCGCTCTGCTCCCTCTCAAATAAATAAAATCTTCAAAAAAAAAAAAGAAAAAAGAAAAAAAGAACCAAGACTAGATAAGGAATTAACTGGAAGAAGTTTGTCCTCATCCTCAACCTCGCCATTTCCCACCCTTCCTTTTCTTGTATTCCTTGCTCAGTTCTCGAATCTGGATGTGCTTTAATAAGAGAATATCTAGTAGTACACTTATCCAAGCCAAGGTACAATAAGGTATATATTTTTTTTAAAAACTCTTTTTATTATAGGGGCGCCTGAGTGGCTCAGCCGGTTAAGCGTCCCACTCTTGATTTCAACCCAGGTCAGGATCTCAGGGTTGTGAGATGGAGCCCCATGTTGGGTTCTGCACTCAGTGCAGTCTGTTTGGGATTCTCTCTCTCCCTTTGCCTCCCCCCATGCATGTGCACTCTTTCTAAATAAATAAAAGTAAAATCTTTAAAAAACCTTCTTATTATAGAATATTCATGCATATTACTTATTCACATATTACATATAATTATATCTTCCTTATTTGTTTATTTATTACTAGAATATGTTAAAGCAAGTCCTAGCTGGCAAGGCATATATTCTTCAAGAAAAGCAAAGCACAAAGCCACGCTGGGCTGCAGGTAGAAGACCTAGGCCTTGCTTAGCTCTTAGCTCGGCCACTAACTGGCTACACGACCATGGGAAAGTTGCACGAGCCCTTAGTCTCAGACTTCCTTCCCTAAGAAAGAAAACAAAACCCAGATTTCGTGACTTTATAGCATGCACATTCTGCGACTATTTGAATTCCTCTTGGAATACCCGACTTTAAAAGAAGACAAATGTTAATGTACCTCAGTTATGTGGCAAAGGAAAGTGATTTGGGGGAGCAGTAGTTAGAGCCGTGGGGATGGGGGGGTGAGTTAATGGTTCAGAGGTCTTCAAGATAGATACTCTTTGAAGGCAGCTGTTCTTGACTATCACCCCTGCCAAGTGCGGCTCTGGGAAGTGCAAAAGTATGCCACCACTCCTCTCTACCAGTGGACTTTCAGGATTCGGTGTTTAAATAGCCTCAAGATTGTGTCTGCCTCCTTGTCAGGACCAGCCCAGGGCATCGGGAGGGTGGCAGGCGTGGTGCCGACCAGGAGTTCAGGACTGGAGGGGGCCACAGAGCCCCCCACTCAGGGTGACCGGGCTGTGTCTTAATAGCAGCTTATAGAGTTCATCAAAGCAGCACCTTCCTGAATTGTCGGTGTGCACATTTTCCGAAGTTATTTTTTCTAAAGATTTTATCTATTTATTTAAGAGAGAGTGTGCCCCTGCAAGCAGGGGGAGGGACAGAGGGAGAGGGAGAAACAGACTCTCCCACTGAGCAGGGAGCTGGAAGTGGGGCTCGGGGCTCGATCCCAGGGCCCAGAGAATGACCTGAGCCCAAGGCAGCGCTTAACCGACTGAGCCACCCAGGTGCCCCTGAAATTATTTTAATGAGGATATTGCAAACAAAATGAAAGTGAGGGAAATTTTATTATTTTTCCATTCGTGCATTGGCAAATAAGTAATGCTCACTCACATGTCAGTTTAGCCAAATATTTTGGGGGTAGTGGGAGGGGAGCTTGAGGAAATTAGCCTTTAGAGAACAGATTGTACCTGCACATTTTGTGTCATTAACTGTAACTTAAATCTGCTGGGTGTGACCACGTGTTTCTGAACGTTCAAAAGGCCAGTTGAGGGGCGCCTGGGTGCTCAGCCGTTAAGCGTCTGCCTTCAGCTCAGGTCATGATCCCAGGGTGCTGGGATCCAGCCGCATTGGACTTCCTGCTCAGCGGGGATGCTGCTTCTCCCTCTCACACTCCCTCTGCTTGTGTTTCCTCTCTTGCTGTGTCTCTGTCAAATAAATACACTTAAAAAAAAAAAAAAAAGGCCAGTTGATCCGAGTCCGGGCTCTAGTTCTGCAGATGGTGCCACCAGGGAAACAGGGTCCTGGGCATGTGGGGTCTGTACTGCCGCTCACAACTGCATGTGCGTCTAGTTATTTCTAAACAAAATGTTTCATCGGAAAATAGATAAAGAGCCTGAAGATCATCCGTCTGAATTAAGCTAGGAAACTGCTGTAAGACTGTTTTTTAGCTTCAAACAAACGTCCGTTTTCTGAAGTATCCAAACACTCCACAACTTGTTTAACCAGAAAGTATCTTTCTTCTTCCCTCCTCCTTCCCTCCTCACCCCTTCCTTTCCCTTTCCTGCCTCCTTCCTTTTTGTTCTTTTATTGGGGGGGTTGCAGGTTAGTGGAAGGTTCTAGTTTAGAAGTTGAATGCTGCCATCTGCTGGCTGAGGGACGTCTCAGCCGGAGCATGGAAATCTTTCTTCCCAGCCCACAGCAAACAAAAAACCCCACGTGACTAAAGACACCAGATGCACAGTCCAAAAAGCAACTTAAATACTTTAATGGCTTAGTATTTCACTCACAAATGGATTTATTTTTTTCTGTTATAAGTAAAATGTTATTATTTCAGAAAACGTGTGAAGTCTGGGAAAATAGGTGTGGGAAACACCGATTTCCTATAGTTTCAAAAATCTAACACATGATGGTACCTTTTTTCTTATCTTTGTTTAAGGCTTTTTTTTTTTTTTTTGGCAACACTTCAAATTTCAGTCAACAAGTATTGATTAGCCCTAGGCACTTTGTTATGCACTGGCGATTAAAATAGTGAAGACAAACAAATCAAGGACTGCCCTGCCGTCCTAGTGTTCACGTTCAAGGGCAGGGGCAACAATCACCAAATGAAGATAGCATCAAACGTTATAGACCAACAAATGCTGTAAAGAAAGGGGCACCTGGGTGGCTTGGTCCATTAAGCGTCTGCCTTCAGCTCAGGACCTGAGCCCAGGGTCCTGGGATCAGCGGTGGGCTCCCTGCTCCCTACTTCTCCCTCTGCCTCTGCCCCTCCCACCGGGCTTGTGCTCTCTCTGACAAAAAAAATAAATCTTTTAAAAAATGCTGCTGGGGCGCCTGGGTGGCACGGCGGTTCAGCGGTTAAGCTTCTGCCTTCGGCTCAGGGTGTGATCCCAGCGTTCTGGGATCGAGCCCCACATCAGGCTCCTCCGCTAGGAGCCTGCTTCTTCCTCTCCCACTCCCCCTGCTTGTGTTCCCTCTCTCGCTGGCTGTCTCTATCTCTGTGGAATAAATACACAAAATCTTTTTTAAAAATGCTGTAAAGAAAAAGAAAGCATGATAACGGGACAGAGTGATTGCAGTACTCTTTTAGGTAGGGTGGTCATGGACAGTGTCTGAGGTGGTAGAAGTGATATTTGTCTTTGTTTTTTGTTTTGTTTTTTTTACAAACCCTTGTGTTGAGGGCTGACTTACAATCCATCGCAGCAAGGGAGCTGCTCTGCTCCATACAAAACCCCTGACCCAGAAACAGGCTGTCTTCGAATGCTTTGGCCCCAGGCTCCCCACGAAAGAGCGTGCATGGCGTGACAGGTGACAGGAGAGGGACGGCAGAGAAGTGATATTTATGGTTTTTTTTTTTTAAAGATTTTATTTATTTATTTGACAGAGACAGCAAGAGAGGAAACACAAGCAAGGGGAGTGGGAGAGGGAGAAGCAGGCTTCCCGCCAAGCAGGGAGCCGGATCCCAGGACCCTGGGATCATGACCTGGGCCAAAGGCAGACTCTTAATGGCTGAGCCACCCAGGCACCCCAGAAGTGATATTTGAGCAGAACCCTGAATGATCAGAGAGAGGAAGCCGTGCGAATGTCTGGAGGAAAAGTCTTCTAGAGGGAAAGCGTCCTAGGCTGATGGAAAGGCAGGTGCAAAGGCTCTGAGGCAGGAGTGCCCTACTGCGTTAGAGGCATAACAAGGAAGTTAGCATGGCTGGAAAGGTATGTGGGAGAAGAAAATTGGAAGGAAAGAAGAGAAGAGAGCAAAGCCAGGGATCAAATCACAAAGGGACCAAATCACATACCAACTTTGCAGTGTTTTCCTTCATGTAACAGCAGAGCTGCAGCTTGAAGGACCAGGCAGGATCCACAGTCAGCCAAGGAGCGAAGGAACGTCCCCAGAGAGAGGTGTGCTCGAAGCAAAGGCGTGCATGTGGAGTATGGGCTCCGGGACTTGAGAGATTTGGGTTCAAATGCCAGCTCTGCCATGTCGAGTTCCAGGACCACCCCTGCCCCGACCAATAAATAGAGTGGGATCCGCTGGTACATCCCGGGCCCTAGCTCTAGGAAACCTAAGATCAGAGGACAGCTGCTTGAGACGACCGCACATGCAGACAAGCAGAGGGTCCTCCAACACCCACGCTCGTCCCCTGGGGACAGTATTAGCGCCAACTGGAGAGGAGAGGAGAGGGGAGGAAAGGAGAGGAGAGGAGAGGAGAGAGTGCAGGTTCCTGATGTAGGGAAAAAGTAATAAGCAGAGAGGTTGAAACAGAAGACAGGGAGGCAGGGTGAGCCCTACAATTTCTACCTGGCCTTGGGTGGGACTTCTAGTTACCACCGAGTAGCCGGATAGCATACCGTCTCACACCGTAGCACGCACCACACACACACCGCCGGGGCCCACAGCTGGAGTTGCAGGTTCTGTAGGTCTGGGGTGAGCCTGGAGAGTTTGCAACGTCCCAAGTGATGCTGATGATGCTGGTTTGAGGCCCTCACTTCAAAAATTAATGCTATATGGGGCACCCGGGTGGCTCAGTGGGTTAAGCATCTGCCTGCAGCTCAAGTCATGATCCCAGGGTCCTGGGAGTGAGCCCCGCGTTGTGCTCCCTGCTCAGCTGGGGAGCCTGCTTCTCCCTCTCTGTCTGCCTGCTGCTCCCCCTGCTTGTGTTCTCCGCCCCCCTTCTCTCGAATAAATAAATAAATAAATAATCTTTTAAAAAAATTACTGCTATGATTGGTGCTAAATGAGGCAAACGTGGAAAATTCTGTCAGCCAAACAGGTTCGTGTACCGACAACCAGCTAGAGTGTTTCTCTCTTGGCATTGACCAAACTGGTTGTTTCTGCTCCTGTACTTCTAACGCTATTCAAGGTAGAGAGGGAGAGATGTGTGAGTTGTATGGCTGCTGTTTAATATAGAGAAGACACCATGGCTACTGTTTAATATAGAGAAGAGACCATCTGGAGCTTGGAAGATATTACTAGGTTCGTTGACTTACGCTGTTTGTCCTTACCCGATATTGTCCATCAGCAAGCAAGACATTGAAAACAATATATCCCTCCCACATTCTCTGTTGATGAGGGCATGAGAAAATAAGGCTTTCCTATTCTGTACGTATTCTGTACAGCACGGTCTCAATATGTGGAACATTCTACACAAGTACCATCTTATCTAGCAATTCTACTTTCAGAAAATGATCGTGTGGAACAAACCGGAGTTGTACTGCAAAGATAGAGCTACACAGATGCTCGTCACAAGTTTAATTTATAAAAATTCAAACTGGATGCAGCCTAAATGTCTGGCAATGGGGAGCTGGGTACATACTGTGGAAAGAAAGCTTTGCTACTGAAGAAATCTTAGTGTCCAGAAAATAAATATGGGGTTAGAGATCACAGGTGTTATGTATATGATTTTGTGGGTTTTTTGTATTTGTATTTTCAAAATGTCTTCAACGAACATATATTGTTTTTGGGATCTGAAGAAACATTCTTTCCCCAAATCACTTGCTACAAATGACATTCTGAAGCTTCACGCATATTGTCATTCTCTATATTCAGGATTAGGACTTGGTGACAAACAACTGCCACGCATACAGACCTTAGGTCAAACTGGTGATTGCTTTGCTTTTCAACACGATGTTGTTGGTAGGAGAGTCTTTACCACTTGTAGTTTAGTTCAGAAAACAATGGTATGAATGAGCCAGACTGGAATCCAGCTATTCCTACATTTCTATACTGTATTTCGTTTTCCTCACACAAATAAGTATTAAATGTGAGGACAGAGTTTATTAAATTAGACTAAAAGCCACCAGTCTTACATGGAAGTACCCAGTCATTATAAAACAGTATTTTTAGTGTACTGTAACAACGGGCTTAGCTGGACAACAGCTGACCTCTAAATTACACTTTGATAGTCTGTCTGTATCAGGATCATTATTACTTTGGACCCCAAGTATCAATGGAAAGGAAAAAAGTCACGTTTGTATTTAAACTTTATTAACTTAATGTGTTCATGGAAAACGACAGTAGAACAATTTGAAATTGTTACAAGTTCATGTCAAAAACAAAAGCATAATTTCCTAGAAAAAAATGAAAAGTCTTGGGTACAAATTTGTCCTTTTAATGAAGAGTGGAATTCAGTCTTAGAGAATAGTTCATCACAAAAGACCCTTATCAATAATTTTGCTCTACCTTTGAAAGAGAATCTACTTAGGATTCATATGTGGGCTCTAGAACTCAAAAAACAAATTAAACCAGGGGGCGCCTGGGTGGCACAGCGGTTAAGCGTCTGCCTCCGGCTCAGGGCGTGATCCCGGCGTTATGGGATCGAGCCCCACATCAGGCTCCTCCGCTATGAGCCTGCTTCTTCCTCTCCCACTCCCCCTGCTTGTGTTCCCTCTCTCGCTGGCTGTCTCTATCTCTGTCAAATAAGTAAATAAAATCTTTAAAAAAAAAAACAAATTAAACCGAAGAAACAAATTCTCTACTGTTGAAAAGACACATTATTCTGAAAACATAGCTGTCTTCCTAACATCTCTCCTTCCAAGTCACCTTTCCTAGTTCATACTCATCTTCCTGTTCTTTTATGCAAACAAGGTAAACATTTTTTTCTTTTCTGTAAACACTTACTTTTGACAGATTATTCACATCAAAGCTTAAGAAAATACATTAAAACAGCAGCAAAAAGTTAAATACTGAAAGAATATATTTATGCTCTACCATTAATTCACTCCAATATCCCTGTTAACAGCAAATCTTTAAGAGGAAAGAGCTTTTTGGTCTTCAGAATTGACAACTGGTTCTGGTATTTTCTTCGTTTTCAGCTTAGAGAATCTTTCATTGAGTGAAAGCTTAGTCTGTGAAGGAAAGAAAAGCTGTGACTTTGGTGGGTTAACATTAAAAAAATACTCCTGGAACGTGCTTATTGAAGAAGACAGGGAGAAGACTGGGAGTGACCAGAGAAAGACCATGAGTTTGAAGAGACTGCATAAAGCTGTTCTCTGTGACCGTAAAAGCATAAAGGAGTTTGTCTGATCTACGGTATAGCCACCTCTTGGGTTCTTACAGGCTGAACAGTGTCCTCAAAGGGCTTTAATTGAGGAGGTAGCGAAGAAAGCATATAATTATCCACAGAGTACGTGGGTAAACTTCCACAGTGGGGTGAGGGGCAGGCTTACTTCTATGCAGTAGAGATGAAATGCCTCAACTATGCCCAGGAATTTGGTCATCTGCCTTGTGAAGACACCCCTAGGGCTAAGTGACTTCCAGTTGGTATTATTAGTCTGTAACCAGCTGGACCACCTCAAAGATCCCCCAAGACTTAACTCTCTTCCTTACATAGACTGCCACCGGGCCTAAGTTTCTCTCTCCATCTTCAAGAAATACCTTTTTAACATCACCCCAAAACCTAAATCAGACGGATTGATACTGCTCCGAGGCACAGGTCGTCTCTCCGATATCATATATTGCCTGTTTCCCATGTCTGGGTCATATGCTATTATGTGGAACACAGTTAATCAGAACACAGATGGGACAGGGTGCTCTGGTTAATTTAACCTGTTGCTAACTGAAGCTAGGCAGATAATTCTTTTGATTTCAACCCCTGCTGTGAAACTCTGTAAAAAAATACATCATTCTTTTTGTTTTGTTTTCTTGTTCATTTTTGCTTTCTTAGTACACAGTCTAGTAAACAGAGTGTCTTCTTGGCAGGTGAGAACCATGTTGAGCTTTGAGGCCACTACAGATGTGAACGCACAGTAGATTGAGCTAAATCCATGTTTGACCTGAAGTTCGCTTTTAAAAAATAAGTAATTGAGCTCAGCTTATTTTCTTGACCTTCGTGTCTTTCACAAAGGCAAAATACAGGGAAGGACTCCAGCTAGGCTTTGGTTAACCACTTTTTCCCCCCACACATAAAAGATAACCCTTGTATATACTTAAAATAGACATGGATTCTTGAACATCTCATGGGCAAGCTTACGGTGCAATTCTATTACATTTACCTGATTACCAATTGCTCGAAAGTTCAGTTTCAGGCATTTTTCTTTGGACTTCCTCAGAGAACTCTTGGTTGTAGTTTTTTTACTTGTTGGAAGTAAAGGTTTAGCCCCACATCTCATGCATCTGTCAATTAAGTATAATATTTAATAAAAATATATTTAATAGGCACTAATTAGATGAGCAACTTTGGGTCATTCAATTTAGCCTCTCTAGGTCTCTTTTCCACCAGCTATGTAATGAAGAAGGTATACTCAAGAATTTCCAAAGTTCCTTTTAGTATTAAGATTCCAAGTATAGGGGCTCCTGGGTGGTGCAGTAGGTTAAGCATCTGACTCCTGGTTTCGGCTCAGGTTGAGATCTCAGGGTCATGATCTCAGGGTTGTAAGATCAAGCCCCATGTCAGTCTCCATGCTCAGATTGGAGTTAGCTAAAGACACCCTCTCCCTCTCCTTCTGCCCCTCCCCCCCACTCTCTCTCTTTCTCTCTCTCAAATAAATAAATAAATCTTAAAAAAAAAAAAAGATTCCAGGGCACCTGGGTGGCTCAATCAGTTAAGCAGCTAACTCTTGATTTCGGCTCAGGTCATGATCTCAGGGCCCTGGGATGGAGCCCCATGTCAGGTTCTGTGCTCATTGGGGAGTCGGCTTGAGATTCTCTCTCCCTCTCCCTCTGCCCCTCCCCCCACTTTCTCTCTCTCTCTCTCAAATAAATAAACCTTTTTGAAAAAAGATTCCAAGTCTTGAATCTAGGACCGTTTGCATAGCATCCAAGAGGATCGTTTGCATGCTTTCATCTAGCCTTTTTTTATATTGTTACTTCAAAACCACTACATGAGTTTTGCTACTACTTAAATGCCAAAGTAGCTTTACTATTGTT
This sequence comes from Ursus arctos, assembly GCF_023065955.2. NCBI lineage: Eukaryota > Metazoa > Chordata > Mammalia > Carnivora > Ursidae > Ursus > Ursus arctos. The sequence continues at coordinate 90,260,808 of NC_079873.1, read as the reverse complement.
TCAGTATGGTCTTTCCTATGAGCATTTTGGAACAAAAGTAGCCAGAGCTTCCATATATAAAGAAAATGTATTAGTAATTGCCCTAGGCTCAGAGGGAGGGAGGAAAAGAAGTTAATGGGGAGTGACTACTAACGGGTACAAGGGGTTTCTTTTGGGGATAATGAAAACATTGTAAAATTAGATTATGGTGATGGCGACATAACTCTGTTAATATACAACAAGCCATTGAATTGTATACTTTAAGTGGGTGAACTTTATGGTGTGAAAATTATATCTCAATACAGTTGTTTTTTAAAAAGTAGCCAGAACACGTGGTTACATAGAAATTAATAGAAAAAGCAGCTGGCTATCTGAAAATTTTCGTTCTGCCGTGTTGCAGGGGTATCCTCTACCTAGGGCCTTCTGAATGGCTGATGGTGGGTCTGGTTCTTGCTCTCTCTTATTATAATAGCTCTTCATGAAAATAGCACAGAAGATTTTTTGTTTTAATGGATGGCTAAATACTTGAAGGGAAAATGTTGACCACATGTCATGTCTTCATCTGTTTGGGCTACTGTAAGTAAATAGACTGGGTGGCTTATAAATAACAAACATTTATTTCTCATGGTTCTGGAGGCTGGGAAGTCCAAGATCAAGGTGCCGGCCTGATCAGGTTCTGATAAATGCCCTCTTCTGGGTTAGAGACTGCCAACTTCTAGCTATGGCCTCATGTGGTAGAAGGGACCAGGGAGCTCTGTGGGGTCTCTTTTATAAAAACACTAATCCACATTGGCTTCACCCTTATGACCTAATCACCTCCCAAAGGCCTAACACCGTCACATGGGGCATCAGGATTTCAACGTAGGAATTTTGGGGGCACACAAACATTCAGGCCATAGCATGTAGTCATACTCTGTAAGAGGTAGAGAACCACAGAAGCCTAACTGCTGTTAGATATTGTTAGGTTGCTGTAGTCAGCGGTTTTAAATAAGTCAGGTATTGTTTTCACTGTCACTTTTTTTCTGGTTATAAATACTGTTCCTCCGAGGACCCAACTGGACCCAAACCAGTGTTTGATTTGGCAAAAAGAGAGAGTGCTCTGAGTAATTAAATAAATATTGGTTTGCTAATTAACTTTTTAGTCATACTTTCTCTTTCCTTTCCTTTGACAACATTTTATAGAATGTGGGCATGTTTTTTTGATTTATCGAACACAATATATTACATTCTTAATTTGAAAAGCAGGTAAGTGTGACATTCTAGATGTGGTAGGCAGAATTCCAAAAACAGCCCCCAAAGGGTTGCCTCAGAACTGTGAATACGATGAGATAGCATATCCACGGCAAAAGGAACCTTGTAGATGTAATTAAAGTTATGAGTCCATTGACTTTAAGATAGGGAGATTATCCTGGTTTATCTGGGCTGGCCAAATCTAATCATGTGATAAAAGCAAAAGAGAGGGCAAAAGAAGAAGTCAGAATGACTCAAAGAGAAGGAGGGGCACCTGGCTGGCTCAGTTGGTAGAGCACACGACTCTTGATCTTGGGTGTGAGTTTGAGTCCCCATGTTGGGTGTAGAGATCACTTTAAAAAAAAAATAAAAATCTTAAAAGAAGAGAAAATGCCTGGGTGGCTCAGCTGGTTAAGCATCTGCCTTCGGCTCAGGTCACGCGTGATCTCAGGGTCATGGGATTGAGCCTCATGTCAGGCTCCCTGCTCAGTAGGAAGCCTGCTTCCCCCTCTTCCTTTCCCCCTGTCCCCCTGCTTGTGTACGTGCACACGCGCTCTCCCTCTCTCTCTCTCTCTCAAATAAATAAATAAATATGATCTTTACAACAACAACAACAAAGAACGAGCAGGACATGACATGTTGTTGCTGGTTTGAGGATGGAGGGGGGCCTGCAAGAAAGGGAATTCAGGCTACCTCTAGAAGCAGGGTGACCCCTGGCTGACAGTGAGCAAGGAAACAGAAACCTCATTCCCACAACCTCCAGGAACTAAATTTTTCCAACAACTAAAATGAGCTTAGAAGCAGATTCTTACCCAGAGCTTCCAGGTAAGAGTACAGCTCAGGGTCAGCAACTTGGTTTCAGTTCCATGAGGCCCTAGGTAGAAAACCAGCCCAGTGCACCTGGACAGCTGAGCTGTAGGACTCTGAGATAATAAAGGAGTGCTGTTCTAAGCGCTTGTGGTAATTTGTTTAAGCAGCAATAGAAAACTAATATGCTAGGCTTTTAAAGAATTTAACCTTGTCTTTACTTGTACTGGTGGAGAGACACTACAGAAGAGTAGACGGGCTCCTCCTGGGTGGCTCTGACTCTTGATTTCCACTCCGGTCATGATCTCCGGGTTGCGGGATCCAGCCCCGCATAGGGCTCTGTGCTCAGCAGGGAGTCTGCTTTTCTCCCTCTCCCTCTGCCCCACCCCCTACTCCTGCTTTCTTTCTTTCTTTCTTCCTCTCAAAAAAAATAAATAGGGGCGCCTGGGTGGCTCAGTCGGTTAAGTGGTTAAGCGTCTGCCTTCAGCTCAGGTCATGATCCCAGGGTCCTCACTTCTTGTTCAGTGGGGAGCCTGTTCTCCCTCTCCCTCTGCCTGCCACACCCCCTGCTTGTGCTCTCTCTCTGTCTGTCAAATAAATAAATAAAAATCTTTAAAAAAAAAAGAGAGAGTAGAAAGCCCACAGCTTTGTAGCCACACAAACCAAATTTGAATATAGCATTCAAAATTTGAATTATGTTATTAGTTGTACGCTTTGAGGAAGTTAATATAACCTATTGAGTTTATTTTATTCATCTATAATATGGAAATGTTCATACCTACTTCACGGGATTGCTGGGGATTAGATTATATCACAAATATAAAAGTGCTTAGCACAATGCCTAGTACATAATAGGCACTCAGTAAATGCAATCTATTATAATTAATCTGCTGCTGTGTCCACAGCTCTTTCAACTCTTCCACAGATGCCCTTGGTTAAACCCACTTTGAAGGGAGTATACCAGCACTCTTCCTTTCAAGGTTATAGCTCTGAATGGGTGCACAACTGCTCCTGATAATTTCACCTGGCAAAGCCCTCCATGCTTGAAACTAAGATCATTTGGAACACTGAAATTTACTTAGTATGTTTGGTATATATTATAAAGAGCTGAGGGTTTTAATCTTGAGACTGAAAATGAACAAAAATCTTCATGGCACTGAATTCCTCAGGGTGACAATTCCTGCATGCTTTAAGTAGAAAGGATACAACATCAAGACATTTATACTCACCATAGCAAAATGTAACGCAGAAATCTCAAACATAAACATAAAATCAAGCTAGGCAGTTTTACTCATGAATTTTCTGGTTCTGTATTAGGATCATTAACAGAAATTGTTATGAGCGGCGCCTGGGTGGCTCAGTCGGTTGGGCGTCTGCCTTCGGCTCAGGTCATGGTCCCAGGGTCCAGGGATGGAGCCCTGCATCAGGCTCTCTGCTCAGCAGGGAGTCTGCTTTTCCCTCTCCCTCTTCCCTTCTCCCCTGCTTGTGCTCTGTCTCTTTCTCTCAATTTAGTAAATAAAAATCTTAAAAAAAAAAAAATTGTTATGGATTGTTCAGAATCAGATTCTAGAGGCCCCCTGCTCTAAGTTACCTTTATTTGTTTTTGTTCCATTTTTCTTATAAGAATAATTAAATTTAATTGTATAGATGTCTATCAGCAATTACCTTTCACATCTTCGATCATTTTCATGGAAGCTGCGGTCATTTTCTGGTGATATCTAAATGGGAAAAGTTGAAATAAATCATGCAGAAGTCTTCCGTACTCAGCACAAGGTGCTTATTTTCTACATTTTCAATTGACTGACATTTTCAGTAACAATAGTCTCTTTGCTTGATCATCAGTCTACCATTCAATTTCAGATTTTTCTTCCCTATTCACAGATGCAAGAATTCACAGTGGGCCATTGGAGATGAAGCGGTCCAACCCCCTCACATAGCAAATTAGGCAATGAAGATTCGGAAAAGTCAAAGGTCTTCCCAAAGGCCTTATAGCTCATAGTGACCCAGAAGAAAATTCTCAAGATCTAGGTGTGGCCTGGCTCCACCCATATATGGTTAAATGAAACAAACCAAAGTATAATGAAAACATTCCATTCAAAAGTTAATTGGTCCAAATCACTCCACAGCTGAACTGGTTTCAGTGCCTCCAGTTATATGTAGCTGGTATTTGGTGGTTTAGCTGTTTGTATATGAAATCCTAACCATAGTTACAGTTTGCAAGCAGATTTGGTACTAAGAGGCTTACAAACAATATAATAGCGGCCAAAAAGTCCATCAAGCCTGTAGACTATAAAAGGATCATAACACATGGGGTATTCTTCAAAGTTAATGGTTACAGATCAAATATGCACTTATTGGAAAGTTCATGTTCAAGTTGGAAGCACATATTAGTGTTCATAAGTAAACCTGTTACTGAAGGCAGCCCTGAATTCAAGATGGATGTGTGTCCAAGGGCGATGACTCCATGAGCTAAACAGAGCCTCGCATACGTTCACCCATATTCTACTACTGGCAACACTAGTTAATAGGGTCCTTGCCAAGAACTAAAGAAGGATAAGGACGCCACTAGAGTGGAGGTATGCTTTACATGCAAACCAGTGGCAATCACGGCAGATTATCCAGGAGCTTGACCAGGTGGTAGAGAAGCCAGAATAGGAGAAATGAGAATAGGAGCCAAGGAAATGGTGGGGAGGGTGGGGGGAGGAGAAGGAATTAGAACTCGAAGCTATTAGGGGGCACCTGGGTGGGTCAGTTGCTTAAGCGTCTGCCTTTGGCTCAGGTCGTGATCCTAGGGTCGTGGGATCGAGCCCTGCATTGGGCTCCCTGCTCAGAGGAGAGCCTGCTTTCTCTCATTCTGCTGCTCCCCCTGCTTATGTGCTCGCATGCTCTCTCTCTCTCTGTCAAATAAATACAATCTTAAAAAAAAAAAAAAAAGAACTCAAAACTATTAGAAGAAAAAGGGATTTGAGCTAATGTGATTAATTCTAAAATAAATTGATCAATGCCATTTCCTTCCTAAGGTCTTTCAACACTTCTATATTGCCCTTGATATAAAATCCATACTCCAGCATGGCATGGCGCACAGGCCCTCCACGATCTAGCTCCTGACACTTATCTCTTCACCCTCGCCTCTCAGTAGCCTTGCCCACACACTTTACACTTGAGCTCAGTGATTTTCAAACTATTTTTTTAAGTGGTAGAATACCTAGTTCTAACTAATTTTATTTGGTATCCCAATGTGTAAAATATTGGAAAGCAAACTGCCTTCCTTGGCCCCTAAGGCACCACTTCAAAGATCCTAGAACTCTTGCAGTACAAAGTTTGAAAACTACTGCAGTCTGGTCAAACCAAGCTAATTGCAGTTTGCCAAACATGCTGTGCTTCCTTTCACTTCTATACCTTTATACGTGATGTTTCCTCTGACTAGAATGCCTTTCCCACCTTTTCTGCTTTGCTTACTTCTACTCAGCCTCTAGGACTCAGCGCAAACACTCTCTTCTCTTGGATGCCTTCCCTGACCTCTCTAGCTGGTTCGTACCTTGGGCCCACCTCTATCTAGGTATTTTTGCTATATTTCTCTCTCTCTCTTTCTCTCTCTCTCCCTCACCCCTCCTTCCTTGTCTCTCTTCTTTCCTTCTTTTTCTTTCTTTCTTGGAGTAAAGATTCTTTCTCAAGTACGTAGCACATTTCTGGCATATAATAAGAGCTGAAAAGTGTTAAATGAAGAAATACTACAAAGAAGGAGACAAAGAAGGGTGTAAGAAAAGGTCATTGAATTTGACAACAAAAAAGTAATAAAAATCTTTCGATAGCTAAATTTATTAGAATGGTAGGAACTGAAGTCAGGTTCAAGAAATGAATGGGCAAACAAACACTAGGGGGTTGTAGCTATAGCTAGCTGCAAGCCTATTAGAGATTTTGTTCCTATTTTTAAAATATTCATATTTGCCCCTATATTCTCACGAGGTTTTTTTTACTTCATGTTGAAAATCTCTTGAATAACTAATAAGCATATATACGTATAAAATCTGAATCACAAAATTATTTAGAATGTAAGGACTTTTAAAAAGGCATGCATTCTTAAAGTAATCACATCAATATGGCCATAATGAACATTTGGTAATTATAATGAATAATTTGATATAATCATCATCATAGTAATAATAAAATAATAAGAACCCCAATTTATAGAATGCTTACCATAATCCAGTCTCTATCCTAAAATGTTTAACTATATTTCAATTAATCATTATGACAACCTAAGAGATCAATATTATTCCCATTTTATAGCTGAGAAAACAGGCTCAAAGGGACTTGCTCAGGCTTCCTTGGCTACCAGGTCTCATCCAATCTAAGACACCATGGTTATAAAATGGGCTATTATTTTACACATCACTGAGAAAGCTTTTAAAGCTTTTCAACTTAACTATGATATACCATTGAATGTAAGACACTTCCTGATTTCAGAGATATTAAAATCTGAAAAAAAATGTATATCTTGAAATTGATTAGATATGGTATTAGGTGGTAGAAATATGATTCCATCCAAGTGTGAGTCCCAAGCCCCTGTCATTAGTCACTACTATACCATACCACTTAGATCTCTTTAGCTGTCTCATAGATGTCCTTCATTCCTTCATTCTAATCTTTATACGGGAAGAAAACTAATATTGAGAGCTGGGGAGGTGACTTGTTCAAGGTCACACACACAGCTAGTAAAGAGATTAGCCGGGAAGGGAAGCCAAGTCTCTGAGACCCAGACTAGAACACTTTACACTAGATCATGATGCCATTTAAGCTACCCTGTCTTTTCCTATAGATAAAGAGGTATTGGGAAAAATACCAGAGTGTCATGTAGGAATAAGTATTATGTGTTTCATGTAGGAGCTACATCTACTCAATAGAACATTTCATCTAAATGCTTATGTCAGGGGCAGCTGGCTGGCTCGTCAGAAGAGCATGCGACTCTTGATCTCAGGGTCATGAGTTCAAGCCCTGTGTGGGGTGTAGAGATTACTTAAATAAAACGTTTTAAATAAATAAATAAATACTTATGTGAAACACATGGGCTCTGTATTAAAGATGCAAGTTTCCAGCAAAATAGATTTAATTGGTTTAACCAATAGACAGCATTTCTTGTAATTGCTGTTTGTAGAACTTCAGCAAATAAGTAATAAATAAAATAAAGACAATATCCTAGGGATTCAGTGATTATAAAAGAGTACTTAAAATAATACATGTTACTGGGGCACCTGGCTGGCTCAGTTAGTAGACCATGGGACTTTTGATCTCAAGGTCATGAGTTCAAGCCCCACGTTGGGTGTGGAGCCTACTTAAAAAAATAATCATACATGCTACTAGTAAGTTTTATTTGTGGAGTGCCTGGGTGGCTCAGTCTGTTAAGCGTCTGCCTTTAGCTCAGGTCATTATCCCAGCGTCCTGGGATTGAGCCCCACATCGCTTTGGGCTCCCTGCTCAGCAGGGAACCTGCTTCTCCCTATCCTATTCCCCCTGCTTGTGCTCTCTCTCTCTCTCTCTGACAAATAAATAAATAAATATCTTGAAAATTAAAAAAAAAGTTGTATTTGTATCATCCTATCTCCCTTGTGTCTCATGCCCACTTAAAGGCTAAATAATGTAGAGTAAGATGAAGGTAATGGAAGTAGGAACCTTTTGCAAGCAATTGTACTACAAGGCTGGAAACACTTGACTCATGTCGACATGTGTGACATACGTGGCTTCTTCCTACATTGCTGTTGGTAAAAAGGTTTTAACAATGTATTAAAGTAATCATCAGTACAAGCAGATGCCAAAGGAACTACTAGAAGGAAAGTGGCTTCAAAAAGAAAAGCCTATTCAAATGAAAATGATATTAAAAAACTACATAGACTCTATGCTTATAAAATGGAAAGCGCTGACACTTACTTTTCGCATCTTGTTCATTTGATCATGTCTTTGCCGCGTCTGCTTCCGGAAGTGTTCATTCCTTCTTTTCATTATTAAAAACCTGATATGAATCATAAATGGAGGTACTTTAAAAAGCAACCTTTTATTTTGAAAGAAATTATGTAAAACATTTGTCTTCAAGCAATATTATTTTATTATACATATTTCAACGTCTGATCTAAGAACGCTAGATACAATTAAAATACAGAAGAGCGTTTTGATAAGTGATTTTCAGCTTAAGTGTGAATTATTACTTTACCACATGCGTAACAAAGATCAGAAGTTAACCAGGCGTTTGGGTGACTATTTTTGTTTAAATTTTTTTCAGGAGTGATGTCAGCAAGATGGCACTTATAAACTCAATGCTTTGTTTCCTCAAAATTCCTAAGTTGAATCCCTAACCCCCAATGTGATGGTATCTGGAACAGGGGCCCTTTGATAGGTAATTAAGTTTAGATGACATCATGAGGCTGAGGCCCCATGATGGGAATAGAAGAGGAAGAGATCAGAATTTGCGCTCTCTCCACTGTGTTAGAACACAGAGAGAGGGGGCTGTATACAAGACAGGAAGAAAGCCCTCATCAGACCCCAGCTATGCTGGCACCCTGATGTCAGACTTCCAGCCTCCAGAACTATAAGAAATAGATTCCTGTCATTTAAACTAGCCAGTCTGAGGTATTTTGTCATGGCAGCCCAAGCAGACTAAGACAATGGCAGAGTAGGAAGCTATAGACTAGAATACTTCTATGAGAATTCCAGAGACCAGCTGAGAAGCTACAGCATCCAGGCCATTGTAAAACCAAGAAGGGACTCCAGTGAATGGGGTAGGAATATTCCCAACATTTAGTGTGCTCGTTTGTGTCCCTCCCCCTATGCCACAAGCATAGAGCAACCGGGAGGAAAGCCCCATTCTAGGGCTTCTCCCTTGGGATGGAAACTAAGGAGTGGACCATGTCTGCAATGTTCTGGTTTCCCTGGGGGCTGCCTGAGGGGCTAGTTTTTGTCTCACCAGACTCAGAGCATTCATGGGACCGGTGCCAGAGTTTGGAAGCTATTGAAAACAGAGGCAAGCAGCACGTTAGACCTGCAGTTCTGTAGGCAGATGCCAAGGGACACAAATAAAAGGTCTGAAAGGTGCTAGAGCTCCCAGGCGGTAGACTGGTGGTCTTCCCCTGCATGAAGCCAGTATGCAAAGACTGGGAAAGGTGTTTGTTGTTTCAAATGCCCAAATCCCTTGGGGCACCTGGGTGGCTCAGTTGGTTAAGCATCTGCCTTTGGCTCAGGTCATGACCCCAGGGTCCTGGGATCAAGCCCAGCATTGGGCTCCCTGCTCAGTGGGGGACCTGCTCCTCCCTTGCCCTCTGCCTGCTGCTCCCCCTGCTTGTGCTATCTCTCTCTCTCTCTGTGTCAAATAAATAAAATCTTTTAAAAAGAAATGCCCAAATCCCAGCAACAAGTATAAGACATACAAAAAAACAGAAACCTGCTTCAATCGAAGGAGAAAAATAAAACTGCAGAAACCAGCCTTGAAGAAATGGCAAATCTATGAACTACCCGACAAAGACTTTAAAATATTAGTCATAAAGATGCTCAACGAGCTAAAAGAGAACACAGGTACATGACTAAAGGGGATCTGGAAAGTGATGCATGAACAAAAAAAAGAATATCAGCCAGGAGACAGAGACTATAAAGAATAACCAAACTCTGGAGCTGAAAAATACAACTGAAATGAAAAATTCGTTAGAGGAGTTCAACAGAAGATTGGATTAGGCTGAAAAAAGAATCAGCAAACGGGAAGACAGGTCATTTGAAATCACTGATTTGGAGGAGCGAAAACAAAAATGAATGAAGAAAAATGAAGAGAGCCTAAGGGATTTATGGTACATTATCAAGCGGGCCAATATATGCATTATGAGAATTCCAGAAGGGGAAGGGGGGCCAAGAGCTTATTTGAAAAGGTAGAAGCAACCCAAATGTCCATCAATGGATAAATAAAGTGTGGTATATACACACAATGGAATATCTTTCAGCCTTTAAAAGGAAGTAAATCCTGTCATATGCTACAACATGGATGAACCTTGAGAATATTATGCTAGATAAAATAAGCCAGTCACAAAAACACAAGTAACTACATGATTCCACTTACAGGAGGTATCTAACGCAGTCAAATTCACACAAACAGCAAGGAAAATGGTAGTTACTGGGGGTTGGGGGCTGGGCGTGGAGGGAAGATGGGAAGTTATTATTTAACAGGTACAGACTTTCAGTTTTGTGAGATGAAACTCTTAAGATTTTTTTCACAACATTGTGACTATATTAACGTCACTCAAGTGTACACTTAAAAGTGATTAAGATGTTTAATTTCATGTTTTTTACAATTTTTTAAAATAAAAAGATGAAATTCAGGAACTCTTAAGATGTTGCCAGTTGGCATAGATCCTTAGTCACATAGTCCAAATTTCTCCTTTCACATATTAGGGAGATTGAGATCCAGAAATAGTAAGTAATTTGTTCAATACACTTAGTGACAGAGTTGGGACACAAAGCCGTGTCTTCATATTCTTACGTGGTTTCCACTCACTCATGCTACTTATACTCCATTAGGGGCCTTTCATTAAAAAAACACAGACCAGATTCTCACTGGCATCTTCTTTCAAGAAATAAGAAAAATACTAACAATTGGGTAACAAACGGAGCTCGGGAATAGTGAAGGATTTGGGAATAAAAATAGGGAAATCAATTGGTCTGAAAAGACTTCTGTTTTTAGAGTGATACATAGTAAATTAGGGATTTTAGACCCAAAGATCTGATTTGTCAATTATAATCAGGTTCGAATCTGTTGCAAGAATTACTTGGAATGCTGGAGTGGTAATAAGATGTCAGTTGTCACTCTATAATTGGAATTTAAATGGCAAGCACTCCAAAACTAAATACCTCATTTCCTCTGAAGCTGTTATCTGTGTTTAGAACAGCTTTCATCAGGTGGACAGCCCAGCTAATGTAATGATATGCGCACTTTGCCATTCATTTCATGTAAATTACTTAGTGCAGAGTACAAAAGACAGTTTTTGTTCTGCTTTGCTACTCTATTTACACATCACTTTCATGGCCAAGGAAGGCATCTGTCTCTGGATATCATTACCATATCAGGAAAAAGGAGCAAAAGCTGAAATCGGGTATTTTGGAGGTGTGAAACATCCAAATCCACACCTTGTTTACAATAACTTCTGCTTGGGTTTTTGAGAATCATATTGGGTTTTCAAAATTGAAAAAAGTTATTGTAAATCTCCATAAATAAATAATATTCTGAATATGCTATCATTCTTTATTCCAGATATTTGTACAACTACTTGTCTTTTATTTAGACCACACTGGGCTTCTACATTGGTGGCTTGTTTAAGGCAGAAATGTACTTAGAACTTCTGGTTTGTCTTTCTCTCCTGGTGAAGCTGGCCTGAGGGGAAGATTTTGGTGAGGGCGTGAAATTACTGAAGTCTTCATTTTATACTTGGAGAAGCCAACTCCAGGTCTAAAGAGTATTATTACACCTAACTGGTCAACTTACATATAGTATTAGAATGGAAAATTACAGAGTAGGAGAATTCATCTCCAAGGGATCAGTTATAAAAGTATATTAATTTTCTGTACTTTAGGCGTTCTTTTATTCCTTTCTAATAGTTCAGCATTTGATAAGTTCAACGTTAACCAAGCAAGTACTACTTACTTGTGCTGAGACTACAAAAAAAAAATTATAATAATAGAAGATAAAGGAGGAAAAACTGAACAGAATTGTTTATTACATTTTAAAATGTAAAACGACAGAAATATGGCATTGGACCTCGGGGGGAGTGTTATGCCACTTGACAAACAAAAATTGCTGTATAAAATGAAGTAAAACGTGAATCCCTGAGAACTGCAGAAACATTAATTACTTGTCATCAGTGTTAAATTTAAATTTTTATAGCAAATTATTTGTATACTGTTTATATAAGTAGGATGGGGCCTTTAGCCTTAAAATGGTGCCTACATCAGACATTGTCTATATACACAATAACAGACACATATATTTTGGAAATAATTTTTTAGCTGAAACTAGTAATTCTGTGCAGTTGTTACTATGTGCTAAAATATTTGACTAGACATTTATAGGCAATGCAAACTGAAAGCAATTACTGAGAACTATGAACTAAAAATAAACTTTTAGTCAATTACCTAGTTAATCACAATAAAGATGTCTTGCGTTTTTTAAAAATTCAAACAATTTGCAAAACTATTAAATTACTTTTTTTTTCCCCCACCAGGGCAGACAGACCTAGCCTAACAGTTTCATAAGGGCAACAGTAAATATACACAATATATTCAAAATATATTCAGAAGGTTAGTGTTGCATCTATGCATAAAATACCATGCTCTCCTATGCTCTGATTGGAGGAAAGCAGAAAAGTTCAGCTGCCCAAAGATACAACTATCATTTGTGTGCTGAGGACTCTGAATACTCTTTAGGAAGGAGACAGAGGAAGGAAGCACAGAAATTCATTATCAGAGATTACATATTATCACCTCTAGCATAGTATGTTGTTAGATTAGCTAGCCTAGCAGTTTGGAAGTTTCAAAAGGAATGGGTCACCGGGTCAATATATTTCTATTGTGGGGAAGGCTCAGTAGGAAAGGCTGAGTAAATGGGGCTCTGCCAGGGAAAGCCAACCTAGATGGATCAACTTAATGAGGGCCCACTGGAAAACTGGATGATACTAGAGGTAGTCAGCAAGTTGAAAGAAAATTGATGCCATGTATATGTTACCTCCATTCTATTAATATCTTAGTCTTAATACAATGTCTTTAAAAAAAAACATATTTAGCCACTAAAATATAGATATATAAAGGAAGCATGCCCTTACATTACTCAACACATTGTACTAATGGTTAAGTATTTATTATGTTTTTACCTGTCAAAATCAGACTCGATTTTGGGTGATGTTTTGAATCTTTCTACTGGTGAATGTCTTCGATATCTCCCTGATTGGCCATGAGATCTCCCTGGTAGGAGATGATATCTCCCTGATAGGATATGAGATCTCCCTGATGGGACACGAGATCTTTCTGATGGGACATGAGATCTCCCTGACAGGATATGAGATCTCCCTGATGGGACATGAGATCTCTCTGATGGGACATGACATCTCTCTGATAGAACATGAGATCTCCCTGATAGGACATGAGATCTTCCTGATACGACATGAGATCTCCCTGATAGAACATGAGATCTCTCTGAGTGACCATGAGATCTCTCAGTGTGGCCATGAGATCTCTCTAATTGGCTATGAGATCTTTCTGTGTGGCCATGAGATCTCTCTAATGGGCTATGAGATCTTTCTGTGTGGCCACGAGATCTTTCTGTGTAGCCACACGATCTTTCTGTGTAGCCACGCGATCTTTCTGTGTAGCCACGAGATCTTTCTGTGTAGCCACGTGATCTTTCTGTGTAGCCAGGAGATCTTCCTGTGTAGCCACGAGATCTTTCTGTGTAGCCACGAGATCTTCCTGTGTAGCCACGAGATCTTTCTGTTTGGGCATGAGATCTCTCTGACTGTCTATGAGCTCTCTCTAATTGGCCACGAGATCTCTCTGGTTGGCCACGAGACCTTTCTGGTTGGCCACGAGATCTCACTGGTTGGCCACGAGATCTCTCTGACTGGCCACGAGATCTCTCTGATTGGCCAAGAGATCTCTCTGATTGGCCACAAGCTCTCTCTGATTGGCCTTGGGATCTCTCTGACTGGCCTTGGGATCTCTCTGACTGGCCACAAGATCTCTCAGACTGGCCACGAGATCTCTCAGATTGGCCACAAGAACTCTCGGACTGGCCACGAGAACTCTCGGACTGGCCATGAGAACTCTCGGACTGGCCATGAGAACTCTCAGACTGGCCACAAGATCTCTCTGATTGGTCTGAAGATCCTTCTGACTGAACATGAGATCTCTCCGATTGGCCTGGAGATCTCTCCGACTGGCCAAAAGAACTCTCTGACTGGCTATGAGATCTCTCGGATTGGCTTCGAGATTTCTCTGACTGAACATGAGATCTCTCAGATTGGCCTGGAGATCTCTCTGACTGGCCACAAGAACTCTCTGACTGGTCATGAGATCTTTCTGACTGGACATGAGATCTTTCTGACTGGCCACAAGAACTCTCTGACTGGCTACAAGAACTCTCCGACTGGCCACGAGATCTCTTTGAATGGTGTCGATTTTCTGATGAGTCTCCTTGAGATCCTTCCAATTGATGCTGGCTCCCCTCTGACTGGCTTCCACTCCTCTCTGCTTGGGACTTAGAATTTTCATTGCACTTCTCCTGCAAAGAACCACAGTTTTGCAAAACAAATATAATGATATTTTGTCAAAGCATTTCTATGGGCAATTTTTTAAAGAATTTCATTGTCCCATTTTTATAGACTAAACAGTTTTCAGAACTAATTGTTCAAGGCACCAGGAGGGAATACTAAGAAACAATCTCTGCTTTCAATGGAATTTAAAATCATCTTTAATATTAAGAATTATATTAAATTTAGGACCCTTTATATTGGTTAATTCTCCATGCTTATTTACCTGCTCATTTACAGGCTGCTTGTTTAAAGAGCTTTGTCCAGGCTTGACTCCAGAAGGTTCTTGATGTGGTTTTGTATCATTTTCTTCCTCAATGTCCTTTCTGAATCTTGAGAATCCTTTGAAAAATAATTATTTTCTGTATTTTCAGTCAGTAAAATCAACATATCTCTCAGAAGTATTACCTGTGATCTCACTGTTTTAAGGCTAGGCACTGGGTTTTGCAAAACTTGACATTTCATTAGTCTGATATCACCTGAGAGGCTCACCGAATTCTAGGAAAGTCTTTGCCATAGTGTTTCTATTTGCATACCTTAATATAGTAGTCTTCTTTGTATACAATACCTCAAATTTGTTTTCATAAGCCAACAAGGTTGGGGTATATCATCTATCTACTAGAAAAAGCAGAGATGGAGAAAAACTGTCTGCTTTGTATTAATCATGTGAATATTTGCTTCCGTTGTCTGCTTTGCTTTGGGTGTAAAAAAGGTAAAAGAAATAAAGAAGATGGAGCTCCAAAAGGCTCACAAAGATCAATTTTATGTTAGGTAGAAACATGAGAATGGGATGGGGCGCCTGGGTGGCTCAGTCAGTGAAGCATCCGACTCTTGGTTTTGGCTCAGGTCATGATCTCCGGGTGGTGGGCTCGAGCCCCATACAGGGCTCTGCGCTCAGCACAGACTCTGCTTCCCCCTCTCCCTCTGCTCCTCCCTGCGTGCGTGCTCTCTCTCTAAAATAAATTTTAAAAAAAGAAACATGAGAATAGGCCACCTCACCATTCTTCGCAGCTTTGTTCCTATAATAACCACCACCCCTCCTTTTCTCAGAACCAGCTAAGCCACTGAAGGATTCAAACAAGGACTATAATGAAGCTGGGTGGGCAACTGGCAGGGACTTGGAGTAGTACACACACTGTCAAGACGATTCCAGCTTGCTGACTAAACCGTGGAGAGCCTTAATTGTTGGGAAGGCTTCTCTACAACGGCAGTCTTGCAGCACATTCTTATTAAAATATGCAGACTGCACTGACTGGTAGGATTAGAAATACAAAAAAGGCTTTCTTCGTAATCTGTACTCTGCCGTACAGCATTTGTTTTTTCAAAATGTGGATGACATGGTGCCCAGATTATTAACCATCCTCTTACCCCTCCTATATCGCCTGCTAAAGGTGGGATTGGACCAACCAGGCTGGCTTCTGAACAGGTATAAAACATTTATCATTCTCATCCTGCTCTCCCTTATGGAAGAAACACACAGAAATTTAAACAATTGTTTTCATTTGTCATGGCATAAATTCTTACCAACCCTATATGCCTACATTTCCAAGAAAAATAAAAGTAGCAACATAATGCAACTTTAGAATACATTCCAAGTTTGCGAATTTACTTACCTAGTTATTCACAAATATTTCAGAATCTTTGCAACGTTTGATTTTTAGTATACTTTACCTCTTTGTCGGCGATGCCTACGAGCATTTGCTCGCTGTCTTGAAATTGGGTTCTTTTTTTTACGGTTCTGTGTCACATTCATTTTTGGTTCAGTGTTTTTACCTTCTAACTTTTTAAGGATTATTATGTCATCTGTATTAGAAAACACATGAAAAATGAAGACAATAGAAAAAGCCAAATTACAACGTGTCTCGAGTGAATAATCTATATTCTACCTCATCATATTTCAGAACATTGTAAAAATTGGTAGCCCTGAAAAATGGTAACAGTATAATAATAATGAACTTGTAAAACCATAACAAAGATCAAACAATGCAGACATTTTAGGGTTAGTTTCCCAGAACAATAAAGAGAAAGACTCCTGTTAAACAGATCTATAGTAATGTCATTCATGCAAAAATAAAATACTTTCAGGGCACCTGGGTGGCTCAGTCAGTTAAGTGTCTGCCTTCAGCTCATGTCATGATCCTGGGGTCCTGGGATCAAGTCCTACATCGTGCTCCCTGGTCAGCCGGGAGTCTGCTTCTCCCTCTCCCTCTGCTCCTCTCCCTGCTTGTGTTTGCACTTATGTGTGCGCGCACACACACACACGCTCCCTCCCACTTGCAAAAATAAATTAAATAAATTAATTAAATTAAATACTTTCAGAGTAAAGTAGCCTAAAAGGGAAATCATTTAAATAAATGATTTTACTAAATGTTGTTGTCATTTCAGAGAAACATAGAACAAGAGCGTCATTCCTGATGAAATGTAAGTGCTAGACAATCAGTTGAATTTATTTTTGTGAATTGCAAGAAAGGAAGCAGTAGTGATGGACATTCAGAGGAGATACCAAAGAGGCAAGGAACTAAGATTAGTGTAGTAGCAGGAAGCAATCAGACCTTACTTCATAGTCAGGCATGTTTTTATGCACTCATGCAGAGAGCACTTACGTGGCATGATCTGAAGGGTGAGAGACATGTACGACCTGCTTTAAAATATCTCTCCTAACATCTGGGATGGGAAGATTTAATGGTGGGATGTTCTATCAGTGGATGAAAGCTTACTTAGGTCAAGGGACCTTTAGAAATAAGCACAAGCTACGTATTTGGAAGGAACTAGAGATACTGGGGGGGGGGGGTTGGATGCGTACAAAAGAGGAGGCAGTCGTACACCAAAGATTAACCAATTCCTTCATTATTTTGCTTAGTACTAGTCCTGCCTCGGGTCTCTAAAAATCTGATTCTGATTTTCTTTGAAATGGCTGGCATCTTCAAACATAAAAGTCGGGGTAAATCTCAACAATCAGCTGAGTACCATTTCTTGACAAGCCCATTTTAAGCCTTTGTTCTGTCTGCCTGTTGGCCACCAATGGTTATAACATCTTGCAAAGACATAGTTAATTTTCATTAATATTCTGTTCTTTGTATTCCTTCTGCATTCCCTTACCTTCTCATTTTTTCCCTTTGTTCTTTCCCCTGTATTTGACATTTAAAATCTGCACAAATCTCTGTACAGGGTTCTTCCTCATTACAATATAAGAGAGTTCACTAATCAGAATGTCTTGCAGGACACCACTTTGTATAATTAATTTGAAACAGAATTGAAAGGAAAATGCTATTTTAATGAGAATATCACATTCAAAGGGAGGGTCACAAGCCTGGGTACTGCTGAGTGCTGGGACACGGAAGATTTTTTTAATCTCCTACCCCTCCCCCTCGTCAGCCCTGAAACAATGGCCAACCAGGTTTGCAGGGACCCAGTGAGATGGGTGACTTCCTAAATAGGAGAGCAAAACCTCGGAGAGGAGAAAGTGAAGGGCAAGCTCCTCCCTGAGTCAACGGTTTCACAAGGCCATGAGGCCATGAGGGAGCACTCTGGGACCAGTCTGTCTTGCAGCCCTCATGGACAATTTTCAGTGACTTCATTTTTCCTGACTTCTGAGTCACCAAAAATAAGGCAAGCTCTGTCTTAGAATCACGTAAGGATTAAATAAGATGGAAAATGTCTTGGGCTCATGCAGAATTACAGCTACCATTGAGAAACATCAACCCAATGCTTTGTTACAGGGATGGCTGAATGGATAAACCACATGGATTCACAAGAACACCTTTCAACTGAATAGATGTGACACTCAGTAAATGAGACAATAAATGAACAAACGTTTATCGAGTGTCTCATGTATGTCAGATAGTGCACGCCCACTCTTAAAGGGCAGCAGAGGTGATCCTCACTTTTTAAAGAAGGAAACAGACTTATACGACTTTCTTTCTTTCTTTCTTTCTTTCTTTCTTTCTTTCTTTCTTTCTTTCTTTCTTTCTTTCTTTTTTAAAGATTTTTCAGAGAGAAGCAGGGCCCCCCAACAGCAGGGATTCCGACTCTGGACTGGATCCCAGGACCCCAGAATCATGATCTGAGCCGAAGGCAGACACTTAACCAATTAATAAGTTAACCAACGCTTAACCCAGGCACCCCCTTACATGACTTTGTTGAGAGCAAAAGATTAATATGTTAAGAAGTCAGGATAGATTCTAAGTCCAAGATTCTTGCCACTACATTACACTTCCTCCTTCAAAAGCTCAGCTATCCCAGGGCATCTGGGCGGCTCAGTCAGTTAAGTGTCTGTCTTTGGCTCAGGTCATGATCCCAGGGTCCTGGGATAGAGCCCTGAGTCGGAGTTGGAGTGGAGTCGAAGTTGGTGTCCAGCTCCCTGATGAGCAGGGAGTCTGCTTCTCCCTCCCTCTCCCCCCTCCCCTATGCTTGTGCCTTCTCTCTCTCTCTCAAATAAATAAATAAAATCTTAAAAAAAAAAAAAAAAAAAAAGCTCGGCTATCTCAAGGATGAGGAGAGCGGCACCCAGGCTAGTGACCCTCGATTTGAATTGGTATTATTAAAATAGCATTTTCCTTTCAATTCCGTTTCTAATTAATTACACGAAGTCAAGTTTAGCGCTCAAGTAGTAAAAGACAACCTCTAATACAGTGTTCGAGCACTCACTTTGCCCTGTCCCTTTGATTTTTTCAGCCTCAGACTGGTATACAACGCTCTCAGGCTTGTTCGGAACCATATAGTGCTATGGGATAGCTACGGTGTGGCTTTAGATCCTGTCCGTGGCCTCATATGCACAAAAGGACTTAAGTCGTTTGATCTTTCAAACCAACCACCCTGCAACTCACAGAATCCTTTTTAATTCATGAGTGAAATATATAACGTGGCTCCCCAAACACCAAGATTCCTCCTCCCCCATAAGCAAATCCTTCTGTTTACTTTGTAGCTTATACATAACATTATAAAGACTTCAGTCTTGGTGCCACTCTGACGGTGCCACATTAATCCCACGGGATTTTTTGAATCCTTTCCTTTTGAATATATTAGTATATGGAAACATTTTCCCATCTCATTCTGACCCAGCCCAAATATCATATAACTCCCTAGTACTATGAATGAACAAAAGACAGAGGAAAAAGTAGTGAATAGCAGGAGTATTATAGAAAGCAAAATATTGTGCATCTCAGGCAAGATTTTTTTTAAATAAAAATGTCATTTCCAAACAGGCTTTACAGATATTGACTGTCATTGTTCACATTCAACAAATAGGTATAGATTTCATATCTGCTACTTGGCCAACAGCATCAAGATCTTTTGACCTACAGTAATTATTCTAGAAGAGAGAAGGTAGAAATATACGATGATATCTATCCAAATCCACAAAAAGGATACTCTCTGGGTGAAAACTACATCATTTTCCCACTTATTTAGCCTTACTCTAAGGCTGTTTATCACCCTAAGGCTTTTGTTATGGTACTGACATTTACATTTTCATAAGAATAGTCACTGCTTTCACCCAATTTAGGCTCATAAGTGATAGTACTGGCTTTTCTTTCAAATAGCAGCAGCCCTGCGGTGCCTGGGTGGCTCAGTCGGTTAAACATCTGACTCTTGATCTCATGGGTCCTGGGATCAAGCCCCACGTCCCTTGGGCTCCACTCTCAGCCGGGAGTCTGCTTAAAGATTCTCTTCCTCTGCCCCTCCCCGAATTCCCTCTCTCTGAAATAAATAAATAAATAAATCGTTAAAATATCAGCAGCCCTTTAATACGGGTTCAGGTTTAATGACCACACCGACAGCTGCTATATAAAATTCACTTAACTAATAGGAAATTCAGTTTTGTCTTTGTTTTTTTTCCATTTTTGTTATATTTTCCCACAATTAAATTTCATGTCAAAGGGCTCACTTGTGCAAGGGAAGATAAGCACACCAAAGTAGAGTGCAGGAAAACAAGCTATACGGACATAGACAGCAGGAATTTGTCCTGACAGTCTGTAACACGGGTAAATGAAACTGTTTAGAAGCCGAAAAGGACGTCATCAGTATGTTATAGACTTGAAAATAATCACCCGCATGTATGTTTCATTTAAACTGCCTCCTAGGGCACTTGGGTGGGGCTCAGTTGGTTAAGTGTCTGCCTTTGGCTCAGGTCATGATCCCAGAGTCCCAGAATCGAGTACCGCATCAGGCTCCCTGCTCAGTGAGGAGTCTGCTTCTCCCTCTGGCCCTCCCCCCTGCTTGTGCTCTCTCTCTTTCTCTCTTTTTCTCAAAAATAAATAAATAAATAAATATTTTTAAAAGAATAAAATAAAATAAACTGCCTCCTAAAAACAAACAAACAAAAAATCCCCTGCCTCCTGGGGCGCCTGGGTGGCACAGCAGTTAAGCGTCTGCCTTCAGCTCAGGGCGTGATCCCGGCGTTATGGAATCGAGCCCCACATCAGGCTCCTCCGCTATGAGCCTGCTTCTTCCTCTCCCACTCCCCCTGCTTGTGTTCCCTCTCTCGCTGGCTGTCTCTCTCTCTGTCGAATAAATAAATAAAATCTTAAAAAAAAAAAAAAAAAAACCCCTGCCTCCTAAATCAGCTTTCCTGCAATAAGACTAAAATATAGCATTCACTAAAATATACAGGTAAAAAGAAGCCTAGAATCACCCTGAACTTGGAATGGAAACAATTGAGCAGAAAAGCACTGATCCCTTATTTTACAAATGAGAAAACTGGTCCAGAGAGGCGAAGCAATACGTCCAAGGTTAGCTAATGGCAGAACTGGGATTAGAACAGAGATCTCCTCAACACGAAGGATTTTTAAGTCATGCTAAGATTTTTCTTTTTTTTTTTTTTAACATTTTATTTTTTGACAGAGAGAGAGAGCACAGCAGAGGGAACGGCAGCCCAATGCTAAGATTTTTCAACATTATCTGTATCCTATAGATCAGGTAGTTCTGTACCCTGACTGTACATCAGAAATCACCTGGAGAAATTTACTTTAAAATACGGAGTCCCAGGTGCCTGGGTGGCTCAGTTGGTTAAGAGACTGCCTTAGGCCGGGTCATGATCCCGGAGTCCCAGGATCAAGTCCTGCAATGGGCACCCTGCTCAGAGGGAAGTCTGCTTCTCCTTCTGACTCCCTTTCATGCTCTCTCTCACTCTCTCTCAAATAAATAAATAAAATCTTTAAAAAAATAAATAAATAAAAATAAAATACAGAGTCCCTATGCAAGATTATGACTCAATAGGACTGGAATGGGACTCAAGTATTTGTTTTTTATTTTATTTTTATTTTATTTATTTATTTTTAAGATTTTAGCTATTTGGGGCACCTGGGTGGCTCAGTCAGTTAAGCATCTGCCTTTGGCTCAGGTCATGATCTCAGGGTCCTGGGATCTAGCCCCGCATTGGGCTCCCTGCTCAGCAGGGAGTACGCTTCCTCCTCTGTTTCCCCCCACTACCCCTCCCCCTGCTTGTTCTCTCTCTCTTTCTCTCTCTCAAATAAATAAAATCTTTTTTATTTTTTTAAATTTTTTTTAAAAGATTTTATTTATTTATTTGACAGAGAGAGACAGCCAGCAAGAGAGGGAACACAAGCAGGGGGAGTGGGAGAGGAGGAAGCAGGCTCCCAGCAGAGGAGCCTGATGTGGGGCTTGATCCCAGAACACTGGGATCATGCCCTGAGCGGAAGGCAGACGCTTAACGACTGAGCCACCCAGGCGCCCCTAAGATCTTTTTTAAAAAAATAAAGATTTTAGTTATTTATTTGACAGAGAGAGAGCACAAGTAGGCAGAGCGGCAGGCAGAGGGAGAGGGAGAAGCAGACTCCCCACTGAGCAGGGAGCCCGACTCGGGGCTCGATCCCAGGACCCCGGGATCATGACCTGAGTGGAAGGCAGCCGCTCAACTGACTGAGCCACCCAGGCGCCCCTCAAGTATTTGTTTTTTAAAGTCCTCCAAGGAACTCTGATGTTTAGCCCAAATTGCCAGCAACTGCTGTGAGCAAACTAAGAAGCTTCAAAGAGCATACGAGTGACATTATGAAATTGATGGTTTGGGGAAATAGCAATTTATGATTGGCAGTAAATTGTAGAATAATGTTAGATTACAAAAAGGAAAACTAATTATTTTGGGGTAGGCAGAGGGACGGCAATAGTTCAAGCATGAAGAGATCAAAGTTTATACTAAGGTGGTGCCAGGGGGAAACGTAAAAGAGACACAAGAAGTCTTCTCCCCATTCACTTCAGATGCCATGGGAGGGGCCTCCACAGACTCACCTTCTTCTACTCATCCGCTTGCAAGCACAAAGCTCTTCCCCCAGAGCTCACACCAGTCTCCCTGAACCACCAGTTACCAAAGAAAACTCCTCAAGTCACCAAGGAATTGAGGCTGTATTGGGAAGGAAGAGGAACCCATAAAGAGATATTCTTAGAACTATATAGTAAGGGAGAGGTCTTCCTAGAATTCTGTGTGACCCCGAAATACATTATTGCATAGCATATTATTATAAACAGTTGTCGTCATCCAAATTGCACTGAATAGACGTTTGTACACTGCCCTAGAATCCTACTCACGCTTTACAATATTGTTTCGACAGGGAGATTCTTTCTGCATCCAACAGCTGGCATACAAATGAGGTACTGGAACACAACAACACGTGCCAGCTGGGAACTGCCTGTATATGATTAAGTACTGCCTGAATAATGCAGAGACGGAATACTCCGAGCCTGCAGAGAAAAGACTACTGTGTACTGGAACAGCTGCGACATCTTTGCGGCAGAGCTGGGTAAGATGGGTAGGACGTGAATGAGGGGAAAGATCCCGGCACTCGAAGAAAGAGAAACAACACAAGAAAAGGCCTGGAGCCGGGAATTGATATAGTATTTTCAGGGCGAAGATCAGCTTGGCTAGAAGGTTAGCGCTGGAGAGTTATGGGGGAAAGGTTAGACAGACAAGGTAGATGACGAAAAGCCTTCAGTGTCGGGACACCTGGGTGGCTCAGTGGGTTAAGCATCTGACTTTGGCTCAGGTCATGATCTCAGGGTTGTGGGATGGAGCCCAGGATGGAGTCGGGCATCCAGCCCGGCATCAGGCTCCATGCTCATCAGAGAATCTGCTGAAAATTCTCTCTCCCTCTGCCCCTCCCCCCACTCGTGCATGCGCGTGCGCGCTCTCTCTCTCTCTAAAGTAAATAAATAATTTTTTTTTTAAGGAAAAGCCTTGGGTGTCAATATCTCAATGTACAGTAAGGGATAGGAGCTAAGGCACAAGTAGTGTGGGTTATGGATGAGGGTGACGGGAGAACCCCATACTATCTCTAGCAGTGCCATCTCAATCTATTAAATAATAAGCACTTACTAAGAGCATTCCATGTGCTTGGCAATATGCTAAGGATTATCTGAAATCAGGAAATCGATCAATGCTTTTTATTTTTTTAAAGATTGTATTTATTTATTTGAGAGAGCACAGAGGGAGAGTGAGAGGGAGAAGCAGACTCCCTGCTGAGCAGAGAGCCCGTTGTGGGGCTCAATCCCAAGGCCCCGAGATCATGACCTGAGCCAAAGGCAGATGCTTAAGCAACTGAGCCACCCAGACACCCCAATGCTTTTTAAATAATAGAGAGAGGAGCTTCTGGATGGCTCAGTCGGAGGAGTGCGTGACTCTTACTCTCAGGGGTGTGAGTTTGAGCCCGACAATGGGTATAGAGATTACTTAAACAAAAACTTTAAAAAATAATAGAGAATTGATATCACTGCACAGCTATTTGAAAGGAAACTGCCATCTTTTCTGTGATCCAATCATTTTAATTTCATTTGACTGTCTTCAGAAACTAAGTCCCCATTTTAAAGGAAACTTGTTTTAGCAAAACTGTAAAGCTGCCTAGACTACAAAAGGAGGGTAGTCAAAGAAAAGGTGAATGCTGGGCCTATTTAAAGATAACACTACATCTTTAAGAGCAAATGCATTTGGGATATTCCAAGTCCAGTTGTGCACGGTTCCCAATCAAGTAGAAAAGTTTTATATAATACAGATCTTTTATCTCACCTCTTGCCAAATGTTAACTATTCCATTTCTCTTTGCACTTAGAACACCGATGTGGTGTCATGTCAGGCCAAGCCTATATGGCATAGTACCTATCTAAACAATTGCAAGATGCAAACATCAGTATCTAAGATACAAACGGATGAAACTCAAATGAGTAGGAAATTTTAATCTTGAAAGTGCTTCAGATTCAAAAAGGAGAAAAGAACTATATTTTAGTTTTATAATCTTAAACATCCATTCTATGCTAGATTTTCTAGAAATAAACCTAGTGTAATTTCATAAATATTTCATATTAAATTAACAAATGTTCAAATTGAAATATAATTGAAAAAAAAATGGTATTAGGAAAAGGCATCTATGTCCCAACATAAAAATGTACCATGAGACTGAAACAAACAAACAAAAAACTCAGGTATAGTCTAAGTGAAAGTATCAATAAATTTAACAATGACATTCTTTTAATTCTTTTTCTAAATGGTTCTTTATTTGACTATAGAGACAAGAGAGGCTCTATAGTGCCCCTCCATCTCTAAAATTCTATTAAGAAGATTATAAAATTGACGAAAAACCCTGTAGTGTAAGAAGTCTTTCTGTTTCATAGGAATTCTTAGATAATAGTGAATGTTTAATAAATATTTGAACTGGGAGCGCCTGGGTGGCACAGTCGTTAAGCGTCTGCCTTTGGCTCAGGGAGTGATCCCAGTGTTCTGGGATCGAGCCCTACATCAGGCTCCTCCACTAGGAGCCTGCTTCTTCCTCTCCCACTCCCCCTGCTTGTGTTCCCTCTCCCGCTGGCTGTCTCTCTCTGTCAAATAAATAAATAAAATCTTTGAAAAAATAAAAAAATAAAAAATAAATAAATACTTGAACTGAATTGACATTTAGTAGTTGCTGACACTTAACACTTTTCTCATACGT
Organism: Ursus arctos; assembly: GCF_023065955.2. Classification (NCBI taxonomy): domain Eukaryota; kingdom Metazoa; phylum Chordata; class Mammalia; order Carnivora; family Ursidae; genus Ursus; species Ursus arctos. Next base: position 90,235,536 of record NC_079873.1, on the reverse strand, counting down.
ACACATGTGGCCTATAAAAAGTACTTAATTTTTCTATTTTTCCCCCTCTAAGAATACAGGTGTGTGTTAAGTGGGCCAAGGTTAATAGATGGTTACACAGCCGAAAAAAACTGAGAAACACCACAAGTCTTGATTTTTGAAACATAATGGTCATTTACAAACTTATTTAGAAACTTAATTACTTTTGGGGTGCCTGGGTGGCTCAGATGGTTAAGCGTCTGCCTTCAGCTCAGGTCATGATCTCCAGGTCCTGGGATTGAGTCCCGCATCTGGCTCCCTGCTCAGCAGGGGAGCCTGCTTCTCCCTCTCCCTCTGCCTCTCCCCCTGCTTATACTCTGTCTGTCTGTCTGTCTCTCTCTCTCTCTCTCAAATGAATAAATAAAATCTCAAAAAAAAAAAAAAGAAAGAAACTTAATTACCTTTTTAAAATTTCAATTATTTGCACCCTTGGAATATGTTGCAAGTTTGTTTTTGTTACTGGTTTTTTTTCAAGTGAAATTATACATAATTTTAACCCCGGACTTTGTAATTCCACAGACCACCGTTTGATTTGTTGCATTGTAATGAAATTGCACAACATCTAGAAATCAAAGGTCTTATCAGCTACGATTTAGAGATGAGATCCAATTGCTGCTCAGCCTGTCCACAGAGAAGCGAAAACAAATGGCTTTTGGACCTAGGTAAGGTGTAGAACAACCTTTTCAGCATAGTCTATGAGGTTATGAAGATGGTGTCTTTTTTTTTTTAATTTTTTTTTTTTTTTAAGATTTTAAATGGTTCTCTCAAGGAGAACCATTTGGTTCAGGCCTCACCAAAGACCCTCAAATTTGAATTCTTGACCTAAGTAAGATTCGTGTCAGAAAAACACTGTGAGGATCGAAGAAAGACAACATTCCTCAAACACTTTAAAATAGATCACTGAGGGGTACGTCGGTGGCTCAGTCAGTTAAGCATCTGCTTTCGGCTCAAGTCATCATCCCAGGGGCCTGGGATCAAGTTCTGCGTTGTGCTCCCTGCTCTGCAGGGAGTCTGCTTCTCCCTCTGCCCCTCCTCCCACTTGTTCTCTCAATTTTTCTCTCTCTCTCTCAAATAAATAAAATCATAAATGAATGATTAAATAAATAAATAGATAAAATAGATAAATAAAATAAAATAAAATAAATCACCCAGGGCACCTGGCTGGCTCAGTTGGAAGAGCGTACAACTCTTGATGTCTGGGCTGTGAGTTTGAGCCCCACGTTGTGTGTAGAGATTACTTAAATAAATAAATTTTTTAAAATATTTTATTTATTTATTTGACAGAGAAAGAGGCAGCGAGAGAGGGAACACAAGCGGGTGGAGTGGGAGAGGGAGAAGCAGGCCTCCCGCCAAGCAGGGAGCCCAATGCGGGGCTCGATCCCAGAACGCTGGGACCATGACCTGAGCCGAAGGCAGACGCTTAACGGACTGAGCCACCCAGGTGCCCCTAAATAAATAAACTTTAATAAAAATAAATCACTCAGCTTGAGGTACCATATAATTACATTTTGATATAAATCTTATAAACAATTTTCTTGTAAAAAGCATAATTATATTGTTTGATGTTTCAGAAGGTGTTGAAATCACCATTTTATTATTTGTGAATGTTTAAAATCTACCCCAATTTTTGTAAACATTGTTCTATCACTTTCTAAATATGTAAAATACCAGAAACCTCAAAAAATGTGACTTAGTTTCCTCTCAATTTCTGATAGACTCTGACTATACATACTTCCAACACTTAAAACAGCATAAAATTGCACATATTTACTTAGCTGCCTCCCCAACTGGATCATGATCAGCTTGAGGAGAAGCCATTGTTTATCTGTCAGGGTACCAGGTACCTAGCACAGTGCTTAATACAGAGTGGATGCTTTACAAACATTTATGGATCTATGATTGACTACATCTAGCAAGCAGAAAGGGGTTTTTTCTTTCAAACTACAGTACTTTTGCCTGAGTCTCCTTTAGACAAAAGTGGTGAAGAGGGAAGTAGAGTTCCCATTAAGTTCTTGCTATTGCCAGTTCCAATTTTGGTTTTATTTTTGCCTTTTGTTTCTTTTTTATTTTATTTTATTTTTAAGTAATCTCTACATCCAATGTGGGGCTCAAACTTAACACCCTGAGATCAAGAGTCACATGCTCCACCAACTGAGTCAGCCAAGCGCCCCATATTTTTGCCTTTTATTTCTAAAAAAAAAACACCGTAATACCTTCTGAAAATGTTTACTAGGGACAAGAACAAAAATAAATTTGCAGAGGGCACCTGGGTGGCTCAGTCAGTTAAGCGTCTCCCTTTGGCTCAGATCATGATCCCAGGACCCTGGGATCGAGTCCTGCATCGGGCTCCCTGCTTCCCTGGAAACCTATTTCTCCTTCTGCCTCTGCCTCTCTCTCTGTCTCTCATGAATAAATAAATAAAATCTTTAAAAAAGGATTTGTAGAGCGTTTTCCTATTTTAGTACATCTTATTACAATGGAAGTAATAAAGGGTGCCTGGGTGGCTCAGTCGGTGAAGTGTCTGCCTTTTGCTCAGGTCATGATCCCAGGATCCTGGGATCAAGTCCCGCATCTGGCGCCCTGTTCAGCAGGGAGTCTGCTTCTCCCTTTCCTTCTGCCTGCCACTTCCCCTGCTTGTGCTCTCTTTCTCTCTCTCTCGTAAAAATAAATAAATAAAATCTTTTAAAAAAAAAGCAATAGAAGTAATAAATACCCTTGCATTCAATATAAATAATGTAAAATTATATATAATACATAAATGACATAAATAAGCATAAAATTTCTTTTCAAATGTACACATGCAGTTATCCAAAGACAAGTATGCATTGTTAAAAGTAATATTTTCACTTCAATAAAGTCATGGGGAAATCTACTGGAAAAGTATGACTTTCTCATCAACTCACTGAAGCAACATGTATTTGCTCTTTATGATGTATTTTTCTTGGCTTCAAACTGGAAGGGCCTTTCATGACTAACAGTTTTGCCTGTTCCCCTTGAAAAACTCAAAAGCTATACTCTCGTCTGCCTAAAATGGTATAAATATGGATCTGGGGAACCAAGGTTTGGGAACATGAAACAGTGAAATCAACAGAAGAAAAGCGCAGGAAACATTAGGTTTTACCTCCGTGCTATAGATTCCCCTTGGCTCTGGATTCCACCCCCCCCCCCCCATTCAGGCTCCTGGTGACAGGGCAGAGCCTAAAATAAGGCAAATGAGGCACTCACCTCCGGCATCAAATTTTAGGGTGCTCCAAAAAACTCAGTATTTAACACAGTCTTTTTAAAAATAAAAATCAATGCAAGAACAATCCCTGATGAATAAACAACAAAAACCAGATCAGACCCTGTGCGTGCACAACATGGCCTCACTTGCTTCAGTCTGCTCCTTTATTTATAAAAACACGTGACCAGCCAGAGGGCTTTAGTTTGTCCATTTGATCTTTAAAAATATTTCATTAAAAATATTATCTCAGGGCAGGGGGGGTGCCTGGGTGGCCCAGCTGGTTAAGCTTCTGACTCTTGATTTCAGCTCAGGTAATGATCTCAGGGTCATGTGATTGAGCCCCGCGTCTGGCTCTGCACTCAGCGTGGAGTCTGCTCAGGATTCTCTCCTTTTCCCTCTGCCCCTCCTACTGCTCTCTCTCTCTTTCTCTCATACAAAATAAATAATAAAAATCTTTAAAAATACATTACCTTGGGGCTTCTGGGTGGCTCAGTCGGTTAAGCGACCAACTCTTTAGTTTTTTTAAAGATTTTATTTATTTGACAGAGACAGAGGCAGTGAGAGAGGGAACACAAGCAGGGGGAGTGGGAGAGGGAGAAGCAGGCTTCCCGCTGAGCAGGGACCCTGATGCGTGGCTCAATCCTAGGACCCTGGGATCATGCCCTGAGCAGAAGGCCGTCGCTTAACGACTGAGCCGCCCAGGCGCCCCAAAGCAACCAACTCTTGATCTCAGCTCAGATCTTGATCTCGGGGTTGTGAGGTGTTTTTTTTTTTTTTTTTTTTTTTTAGAATTATTCTGCTTTTTAAAAAAGATTTTATTTATTTACTTGAGAGAGAGAGATAATGAGTGAGGTGAGGGGCAGAGGAAGAAGAAGGTTCTCCACTGAGCAAGGAGCCCAATGCGGGCCTTGATCCCAGGACCCGGGATCATGACCTGAGTCGAAGGCAGACGCTTAACCAACTGAGCCACCAGGCATCCCTCGGGGTTGTGAGTTCAAGCCCCACATTGGGCTCCACACTGGGTGTGGAGCCTACACAAAATAATTTTATCTCAGTCATCAAATTTTTTAAAAGATTTACTTATTTATGGGATACCTGGGTGGCTCATTGGTTAAGCGTCTGCCTTCAGCTCGGGTCATGATCCCAAGCTGGGATCAAGTCCCACATCCGGCTCCCTGCTAGGCGGGGAGCGTGCTTCTCCCTCGCCCTCTGCAGTTCCTCCTGCTTGTGCTCTCTGTCTGTCAAATAAATAAATAAAATCTTTTTTTAAAAGAATTTACTTATTTATTTTAGAGAGAGAGAGAGCAGGGGGAGCGGCAGGCGGAGAGAATCTTCAAGCAGACTCCACCTCCTCGGGTTTCGATCTCACGACCCATAAGATCATGACCTGAGCCAAAACCAAGAGTCAGATGCTTACCCACTGAGCCACCCAGGTGCTCCTCAATCACTGAATTTTTATTGCCTCCTTAAATTTTGCACCCTTGGCTAGTGCCTCACTTGCCTCACCTTAGTCCCAGTCCTGCCCAGTGACCAAATATTATTTTTTAAAAGTCACTTTAATGCCATGAAATATTTCAGAACTCATGTTGGAGCCTGGGGTGGAGGGCAAGTAGCAGTCTAGAATCCACAGGGCTTATGTCCTAGAAGAGTAAAGCCTATCGATACCCATCATGAAATAGATTGTTAAAAACACATTAAAGGAAAAAAAGCAAGAAAATGTCTTAGGTACTATTCAGTAGGGCCTTTCCCCCTCAGAGGTAACAGGGTAGGGTAGGCAACTTCTCAACCTTATAAAAAGCATCTAGGAAAAACCAACAGCTAAAATGATGATTCATGGGGAAAGACGAAAGCCTTCCCCCTAAGATCAGACACAAGTCAAGGATGTCCACTCTTACCACATCTATTTAAGATTTCGCTGGAAATTCTAGCCAGGAGAATCAGTCCAGAAAAAGAAAGAAAAGGCAGCCAGATTTGAAAGAAAGAAGTGAAAATATCTATATTCCCAGATGCCACAATCTTATATATAAAGAAAGTCTTAAAGATATACACACACACAAATTAGAGCTAATAAACAATCTTGGCAAGGTTGCGAGTTAGAAGATCCACACACAAAAATAAATCTTATTTCTATATACTAGCAATGAACGCTCCAAAAATGAAGTTAAGAAAGCAATTCTAGGGGCGCCTGGGTGGCTCAGTCCTTAAGCGTCTGCCTTTGGCTCAGGGCGTGATCCCAGCGTTATGGGATCGAGCCCCACATTGGGCTCCTCCGCAGGAAGCCTGTTTCTTCCTCTCCCACTCCCCCTGCTTGTGTTCCCTCTCTCGCTGGCTGTCTCTCTCTCTGTCAAATAAATAAATAAAATCTTTTAAAAAAAAAGAGAAAGAAAAGAAAGCAATTCTACCAAGACCATTCAATAGGGGAAACAATAGTCTTTTTTTAACAAATGACGTTGGAACAACTGGATATCCACATACAAAAGAATGAAGTTGGATCTTAACTCACACCATCTGCAAAAAAATTAACTCAAAATGGATCAAAGACATAAATGTAAAAGCCAAAACTAAAAAACTCTTAGAAGTAAACATAGGGGTAAATCTTCATAATTACTTGGATGCAATACCAAATCATGAACAACAAAAGAAAAAAAATAAATTGTACTTCATCAAAATGAAAAACTCTTGTGCTTTGAAGGACACTAGCAAGAAACTAAAAAGCCATCCCACCATACAGAAGAAAATATTTGTAAATTGTATACCTGAGAAAGATCTAGCATCCTCAATATATATTAAAAAACTATTACAACAATAAAAAGGCAAACAATCCTCTTTCATTTCAGAAATCCACTCCCTCAGACCACATTTGTAAGGTCCCCTCTGCCTGCTTCCTGCCACTTGCACTGTCCTCCCTGGCTGCACTTCTCAGCTCCTTTCTGAGGACTGCCCTCCCTATTTGCTCATTCACTCTCATTCCGAAGGTCCGTTCTTCTGGTTCCTGCCTCTTCCCACTTCTACTGATGGCCCTCACAGCTGCTCCCTGTCTCATATGTCACATCTCAACCCTGCTCCTTCCTCCTCATTTCTAAAGTCCACCCTCCCTCCCCACTTATAAGGTCAACTTTCCCTGCTCTGTGCCCTGCCATTTCAAAATTCCACCCTCACTGCTCTCCAGTCTCCATCCCTACTCTACTCCTTCCATTTCTAAGGTCTTTTGCCTTTGCTCCTCTTCAACCCCACTTCTAATGTCAGCTTTCCTTACTCCTCCCTCCCCCCCTAAGGTCCACTCTCCTTGCTCTGTTTTCCCTCTTATTTTTGGAAGTCTGCCTCCCTCTTCTTCTACTCTTTCCCATTCGTCTCTAAATCCCCGCATCTGCTCTGCTCCTGCCATGTCTAATATTTGCCTATCCTGCTCTTCTCCACCCTCACGGTTCTCCCCTCTCATAATAAGGTATGTCCTCCCTGTCCCTACCTCATTCTTATGGCACACTCTCCTTCCCCTGCTTCCCGCCCTGCTTCCCACTCCTACCCCCGCATCTCCCCTCCTACCCCCTCTACAGGCCCTGCCGCCATTTCGAAGTTCAACCCTCCCTGCTCAGCTCGCCAATCCTCAACTCAAAACGAAATCTCTTTGCAGTGCTCTTCCCATTCAAAGTTCAGCCCTCCTTGCTCCTCCCCTTCTCATTTCTGCCCTTGCCTTTCAGCTCTTTTCCCCACTGTTAAAGCTTTCTCTTTCCCTGCTCTTCTGCCCCCCCCCCCCCCGCATCCCCACTCCACCCCATCTCCTGCCATTTTTAAAGTCAGCCTCCCTGCTCTGCCCCCTCTCCCTCATTTACGAAGTCTGCCCTCCTTTCCCCTCCCCCTCCCCATTTCCAAAGAGGGTGATAGTCCTGAAGAGGTCTGAGGTTAAGAGATGAGAGGGGGCCGGTGGAGAGGAAAGTTGGTCTAGAGTATATAAGCACCCATCAACAAGTAAGCAAGCAAACAAACCACCCCTCTGCCCAGTCTTGCTGCCCGCTTTCACTCTTGGAAACCAGCCCCTGGAAAGTAGTCATTTGTGACAGGCTCTCAGATTCAAAGAGTGATTCTGAGGAGCGTGCGGTCCCACGTGTGAAGTGGGTGGTAGCTTGCTATCAGTCCTTAGGAGAATAAAGTATACGGAGATTGCTGGCTTTTTATTTCCCTCGGCCTGAACCTTTGCAGCAATCCTTACGCCTCACACACTTCCTGTCAGCTTTCGCCAGTTTCCCGCCTAAGAGGAGTCATGGGAAAATGGGAGCAGAAAGAAAGGGCAGGAGCTAAGCTGGCACGTTGCGACAGCGGTGGTGCACAGAGTGCAAGCCTCGCCGCCCAGGAGGGTATGCCTCACGAGGCCACTTCCAGCCTGCCCCAAGCCAAGGTCCGCTATTCAAAACCAGTCAGCCCAGACTAGTGGGGGCTGGAGTCTGGGGTCTACATACCTAGAGACATATCTAGATAGGTCATCTTTCCCCCATTGTTAGGTTCCTTCAGCACCTTTCCAGAAAGTGTTGGTTTGGAAAATGAAGCCATCTCCTCAGCGAAACTGCACCCGGCTCTGAGCTGTGCTTATATATTGCGCTCCCTCACTACCCCCTAGGGTTCTGGCTAAACTTGTCACCAATCACAGTCTTTCTCTTCACTGTTGCTAAGACTCAGGGGGTGGAGCTTAGCAGTTACCTCCACAGACGTCCTATCAGGAACTTGGCTCATGCTAAAAAAAAAAAAAAGGACCCGCCCATTTCATTCCCGCGCTTTCTGAACACTGTGTCTTCTGTGCATCTGCCACCCAGTCAGTCGGTTGCAACTATTTTTCTTTCGTGACTTCTTGACCCTCTCCTTTCATAACAAAGAAAACATCATTTGTCCTCTTTGCTGTTGGCGTTCTTGGTGAGAAGAACTTTATGTTCTTGACGTGATAGACTGGTTCTCTGCTTCCCTCAAATTTGAAGATCTACCACAAATCTACCAGCTAGGGCCCACCCACAGGCTTGCAGCACCACATATTTTTTGAGGACTTCCCTAAAGATGTGTCCATGACATTTCTTATGAAAATAATATAATCATTCCTCTTATCACCTTAATACTGCTCAGTATACACTATTGTTAAACGTTAGAAGAATCCTGGGTGTCACTGGTTCTTCAGAGGAAATAAAAATCAAGTTAATAAATTTTGAAATAAAAATCAAGTTAATAAATTTTGAAATAAAAATCAAGTTAATAAATTTTGAAAACTTGTTTAAGTTGTTACAGAAATCACAGCATAAATATCTGAAGAGATTTTTAAGGTGTAAATTATTTAACTATTTGTTGTATTTAAGTCATTACTTAGCACAAGGAACCTAAAGATTAATAAATAAATCTTTTTTTCAAGGCATATACAGTTGGCGAAGACAATAAATACATGCAACATATTAATTTAGATGCTATAATTCAGTCTGTCAGTAAATACTGAGCTCCTTACTGTGTTAGTCTCTGAGGAGTGTTATCTATAAAATATATATGAGACTTACAGAAGAAAATCACCTAAGGTATCAAGAAAAATTAATTTAAGACTTGAAAAATTAGGGAATAATTTTAGGGGTGGGAATGGTATTTCCTTTCAGGGGAAACAGCCCTACCAACACTTTGAAAAGTTCAAGCTATTTCATGTGGTGGGGTCCTGAAAGATGAATCTGAAGAGATCAGCAGAGAATAGATTGTGGAGGGACTTTTATGCAATGGGTTTGGAGCATTTTTATTCTTTCTTTCTTTCTTTTTTTTTAAGATTTTATTTATTTATTTGACAGAGATAGAGACAGCCAGCGAGAGAAGGAACACAAGCAGGGGGAGTGGGAGAGGAAGACACAGGCTTCCAGCGAGCCTGATGTGGGGCTGGATCCCGTAATGCTGGGATCATGCCCTGAGCCGAAGGCAGATGCTTAACGACTGAGCCACCCAGGCGCCCCTGGAGCATTTTTTAATATCAGATTTATTGAATTATAGAGTAAGAACGGAAGAGGACCAAAGACAGAATCCCAAGGAAATTACAAAGGAAACTGAGTAGCAAATATCAGAGAGATATGGGAAGAACCAGGAAAGAAGCATCAGGGAAATAAAGGGAAATTCTAAGAGGAACCTAGTGGCCCACCAAGTCAAGAATTGCTCAAAGATCAAGTTAGCTAAGAACTGCAGAATTCCTTAAATTTAGTAATTAAGAGTTGGTTGGTTGTTTTTCTAACCTTTAGCAGACTTTTAACAGGCTGTAAGGTGAGGACTGATTAGTTAATTTTTATTTAATGAACACATATAACACTTATCATCTGCCAGGCACTGTTCTAAGAGCTTTACAAATATCCATTCATTTAATACTCACAATAACCCCATAAAGTAAGAACTAGTATTATTTCCTTTATACATGTAAGGAAATGAAGGCACAGAGCATTAAAAAATTTGTCCAGGGACAAAAAACTAGTAAACAGTGGAGTTTTCAACCCCAAGCAGTCTGGCTCTAGAATTCATGCTTTTAACCACTACTTTCATAAGGTAGAATACAGTGGATTGTGTTTTTGTTTGTTTGTTTTTTAAATAATCCCTCCTCCAAATTTGGGGCTTGAACGCATGACCCGAGATCAAGAGTCACATGCTCTACCAACTGAGCTGGCCAAGTACCTATACAGTGGGCTTTTTTAATGGAAAAGATTTAATTAAACATACTTCCAGGCTATGGGCAAGGAGCTGGGAAAAGAGAGGCATTAAAAATAAAGAGAATAGGAAATAATCACTGGACACATTCCCTATCCTAGAGGAGACAGAAAAGATGAAATTAAGAGTGCAATTAGAAGAATAGTCTTGAATAGGAAGGGGGAAAAATGTACCAAAAAGGTGAATCTTAATAAAAGAAAAATTTCCTATGTATCACACAAGTTTTCCCAAGCCTCATCTTCCATCTGCGGGTATCAGTAGTAGTACATTAACAGCAACAACTCAAATTTCAGTAATTTCTGTTTCCCTATAATCTTGTAGTATATCCAGCTCCCTGAAATATGTTTCCCCTAATATTTCCTGGGTGAGCTGCGGGGGGGGGGGGGGGATCTTTCATAAATCCAAAGCTGCCATACATAATCTGCTATTTCTTTCCTTTTATCTTCCTCTGGACTCCTTTTTTTGGTACCACCATGTCCTTTAAGCTCCATCGTCTCCTGCTACAACTAAGGGATTGGAGCCCTTAAGAAGTCAAAAGCCACATGCTGACGTAGAGAACGTCTCTCTGTCCTTCTGGGTCACTAATGGGACACCAAAGTGCTGCTTCTTAGATCCAAATGTCCTAAAGAGTTTTACTGGAACATTTTTGTTGTTTTAATTTGGGGTTCGTTTTGTTCTGTTTTTAAATTTGCAGCCCCCTCCCTCCTTAGGTTTCAGAATTGAGTCTAGTAGAAACTGGGCCAGGAGACAACTTTGAGAGAGAGAGAGAGAGAGAGCTCTTATAACATTGCTTTGCATAAAATTGCTTCTCCCCTCTGACAACACTTTGTTATTTAATGAGTTTGGCCTTACTTAACTTTTTCTTAGGAAGAATTCTCTGGCTTCATTCAAATAGGCTTAGGTTCAGAGTTCCCCTGCTGCATAAAGATTAATGTGCGGTTCAGAGTGTTGTTTCTCCAAGTCAATTGTAGAACAATTGGGTATTTTTTAGTCAAGGATCTTTTGGTTGGAAATACCAGAAGTCTACTCCAACTAGGTTAAATGAAAAGGAGGGTTTATTAGAAGGGTCAAGTGAAGGTCAAGAGTGTGAAGCATAGTTAATCCTCCCAAAAGACTGGAACTGGTTAATTTATTTGATACACCCACAGGATTTGATACAATTGATTCTTTTTTCCTCCTTGAAATGTTTTCTTGGTCTTGACTCCTAATGATGAAGGAGCAGAAGTCTAGCTGAGGACAAAGTACAAGCTGACACCCTGCAACCCTCCCCCCGCCCCCCCCCCCCACACAGACACACTCCCGGGTGGGACATGTGGGACATTCCTCTAGGAAACTTCCAACTCTCTTAATGTCAATGCTTTGCTAGAGGGAAAAAAAACCTTAGCTTGATAATAGCCAGGCCTCCAGGGTCCAGAGGGTCTTCTTTAGCACATGAAAATCCTTTTGGACACCTCCCTTTTTCCTTACCTCCCCCAACCCCATAGTATATAATCAACAGCTTCTCACCACCCCAGTGCAGCTCTCTCTGCCGCAGGTCCTGTCCCAGTGCTTTGATAAAACCACCATTTTGCACCAAAGACATCTCAAGAATTCTTTCTTGGCCGTCAGCTCCGGACCTCACCCCACCAAACGTCACCTATGTTCCAAAACTACGTCACTAAGACACCTTGCTTTCCTGGGTTTCCATCTTCCTTACTGGTTGCTCCATTTATGTTTTCTTTTCTAGCCCCTCCTCATCTCCCTGGCCTTTAAACCACTGGTGCTCAAACTGTACCATACATTCCAGTCACCTTATTAAAACACAACTTGCGGGACGCCTGGGTGGCTCAGTCGGTTAAGCGTCTACCTTGGGCTCAGGTCACGATCCTGGGGTCCCGGGATTGAGCCCCTCATTGGGGTCCCTGCTCAGCAGGGAGCCTGCTTCTCCATCTGCCCCTCACCCCGCTTGTGTTCTCTCTCTCTCTCATTCTGTCTCTCTCTCAAATAAATGAATAAAATCTTAAAAAAAAAAAAAAAGCCACAGCTTGCTGGGCTCCACCCCCAGAGATTCTGATTCAGTAGGTCAGGAATAGAGAAGAAAAATGTGTATTTCTAACAAGTTCTCTTGTGATGCCGATGTTACTGGTCTAGGGACCACACTTTGAGATCCATGGCTTTAAACACTGGAGCGAGGGCCCAGTCCATACTCAGTTTCTGTATTTACATATACTGCCTCGTGATCTCATGCAGTCTCGCGGTTTTCAACAGCGGTTATACAGCTGTTTCCCTTCAATCTCTAGCTCAGACCTCTCTGCTGAAAGTGTGCATGACTGATATGCCTACCTACTCAACATATCTACTCAGATACACAACGCTCATCAGAAACTTAATTTTTCAAGGCCGAATTCTTACTTCACAAAACCTGCTCTTGCCACCGCTTTCTGCCCCATTTCGGTAAATGGCAACTCCATTCTTTTCCTTTTTTAAGTTGTTATTTAAATTCCGGTTGGTTAACATACCGTGTAATATTAGTTTCAGGTGTAGAATTCAGTGATTCATCACTTACATACAACAGCCAGCGATCATCACAACAAGGGCCCTTCTTAATCCCCATCCCCCATCTAGCCCCCCCCCCCCCCGCCCACCACCCCTCCAGCCACCTTCAGTTTGTCCTCTATAGTGAAGAGTGTGTTTTATGGTTTGAATGGCCACTCTATTCTCTATTTGCTCAGAACCAGGCATTTGAAGTCATTCTCGACTTCGTTCCTTCTACCACGCCCTATAGCCAGTCCATCTGCAAATGCTGTGAGCTCTACCTTCACAGTATATGCAGAATCTCACCACTTCTCTCCACCTCCACCATTACCCCCTTGATTCGTGCCAACATCACTTCTCGCCTTGATTACTGAAATAGCTTCCTAACTAACCTCCGTAGTTCTGCCGTGGCCTTTATGTGTAGTCACCACACAGAAGCTAAAATGAGGCTGTTAAAACATTTCTCAGCTGCTCGACAAATGAATTCCCTTCCTAGTTTTGTGAACATCTCACCATTAAAATCTTCTGGAGAGGCAGAGCCCGTCTCCCATTACAAACCAAGAAAATTTCCAAGAAACTGAGCGAAAACATATGACCTAGACTTGGCCCTCATGGAAGCTGGTATTAGTACAACACAGAAGCAGGGACAGTGTAGATTTCATTCTGGCCATAACAGCCAGTCCCTAGGGCCAGCAACAGCAGTGGGATGATTCCAGCATCAGCATATGGCACTGGTGGCCTCAGCAGATTCATTTTGAGGTATGAGTTTCGTGACAATTTGGAATTTCTAGCCATTCTTGGTTCCTGTCCTTTTTCTTGAGCCTGGTTCTCTAGAGTCTGGAGCTATTTCTCGAGCTACCCAACTGACTTCCAATGAATTCCTTCCATTCTTAAGGCAACCAGAGTTAATCCCATTCAACTAAGAACCTGTTCCTACTGCTATCAATACAACAGCCAGTATAAGAGAAGTAATGCCTTGAGTTTTGCTTTAGTATTGGCCACCACATATTAACTGGCAAACAAGATTGAAACAAGGGAAATCTACTAAATTTGCGAGGAGATTTAAATCATGTCATGTGAAGCATTATTGCAGACATTGTAAATGTTTCAGCCTGTGGAAACCTCTGGAAGGGGCGCCTGGGTGGCGCAGTCGTTAAGCGTCTGCCTTCGGCTCAGGGCGTGATCCCGGCGTTCCAGGATCGAGTCCCACATCGGGCTCCTCCGCTGGGAGCCTGCTTCTTCCTCTCTCACTCCCCCTGCTTGTGTTCCCTCTCTCGCTGGCTGTCTCTCTGTCACATAAATAAATAAAAAAATCTTAAAAAAAAAAAATTTAGAAACCTCGGGAGACCGTGACTGTTGTAAAAAAAATCCTGGTAAGAGAGCGAATTTGTGCAGCGCTAGAGGGCAGCAGGAGCTCAAGTTACAGGAAAACTGATTTCTGCGCTCCACCGAGACGTTCCAATAGTTAAACTGCAGTAATGGGACAAAACTACAATCGTGAGATAAATCTGCCTTGAATTGAGGTATTGACACTGGAAGCATTGAAGCAGAAACTAAATTACTGACTACTTCAATGGGTTACGTTCAGTGACCTCTGAGGTTCCTTCCAAATCTGAGGCTACAGAAAAAACAAACCATGGTGACTTTTCTGGCCAGTGAGTGCAGCCACATGATTTAGAGACCGCTATCAGTCTGTCAGGTTTCTTTTTTTATTATTTATTATTATTTTTTTAAGATTTTATTTATTTATTTAACAGAGATAGAGACAGCCAGCCAGAGAGGGAACACAAGCAGGGGAGTGGGAGAGGAAGAAGCAGGCTCCCAGCAGAGGAGCCCGATGTGGGACTCGATCCCGGAACGCCGGGATCACGCCCTGAGCCGAAGGCAGACGCTTAACGAACTGCGCTACCCAGGCGCCCCTCTTTTTTATTATTTTTTTAAAGATTTTATTTATTTATTTGAGAGAGAGAGCGAGAGCACAAGCGGGGGGGGGGGGGGGAGGGGGATGGCGAGGAGAAGCAGACTCTCTGCTGAGCAGGGATCCCAATGTGGGACTCAATCCCAGGACCCCAGGATCATACCCTGAGCCGAAGGCACACACTTAACCGACTGACCTACCCAGGTGCCCCAGGTTTCTAAAACAATAGGTAGGAATGATAATAAAAGGAAAAATAGGTAATCATTCCCACGTAGAGAAGTGAAAGCAACAAAGATTTTTATGTACCTAGAATGGAGATTAAGCACTATGATATTTTAGTGCAAAATTTGGTATTAATTTACATAGACTTAACTATTCTTTATTTGGCAGATTTCTCTGGCAGAGTACCATGACAAGTTATCTTGATTTAAAAGTTAAGTGCTTTAGGGAAAGAGTTCTGTTATAATGATTTTTTTAAAAAAAAGATTTTATTTTTAAGTAATCTCTACACCCAATGTAGGGCTCGAACTCACAACCCCGAGACCAAGAGCCGCATGCTCTTCTGAATGAGCTAGCCAGGCACCCCTGTTATAATGTTCTTTTTTTTTTTTTTTTTTTTAAGATTTTATTTATTTATGTGACAGAGAGACAGCCAGCGAGAGAGGGAACACAGCAGGGGAGTGGGAGAGGAAGAAGCAGGCTCCCAGCGGAGGAGCCCGATGTGGGACTCGATCCCGGAATGCCGGGATCACGCCCTGAGCCGAAGGCAGACGCTTAACGACTGCACTACCCAGGCGCCCCGCCCCTGTTATAATGTTCTTAACAGATACTTTTGGGGGATTCCTGGGTGGCTCCGTCAGTTCCTGGGATCAAGTCCCACATCAGGCTCCTTGCTCATGGGGAGCCTGCTTCTCCCTCTGCCTGCCGCTCTCTCTGTCTCTCTGACAAATAAATAAATAAAATCTTAAAAAAAAAATCAGATACTTTTGGGAATACAATGATTCCTATTACTTGTGTTAAACAACAAAAATTCAACTGAGTAAATTTAAAGATTGAATTGGCATTATTTATTGGTTCATGAATTGGGTGGCACGCCACCTAGCAAATAGAAAGGACCTCCAAAGAGCTATAGGAAAGGAAAGGTTTTTAATTTAGAAAAGGGGTAAGAAAAGGAAGTTTATTAGCAAAGAGACAAGCTTGCTTTCCTAAGGAAGGGATCTAATGGCAGATTTCCTCATTAGTGCTGACAACGTAATTGCAGACCAACTGGTTAAAGATTACGTTCCTGGAGGAGTCTGAAACTGCAATTAGATTAGGTATTAAGTCTCAATTCGGTGATGTGAGACGTAGCATAAGTGACTCCATTTTGGGCCGGTTCTCTCTTAACAATCCCCAGCCCCTTTGATCAAACTCTCAGCTAAGCTGAGAGATGTGACCAACTTTTAAGGCATTGGTGCCACTTCCAGCTACCTCTCAAGTTGTCCCAGTTTTTGTTGATTCTTTATGTGGTACTCACAGGTCACAACGATTTTGCTGACACAGGTCACAACTTCAGGTTCACAATTTTTCAGTTGGTCATTTTCTTCACTCTTTTTCTGGCATTCCGGTTTTAGGGACGTCATTTTTTTTGGTGGTTCGCAGCTGCAAACATGAATTTAAAACTTTTGAGAGAATACAGCACGCCAAGGAGATTACTATGATTATTACAAGCAGGATAATTACCGATGTCTGGAGTGCACTTCAAAGCCATGGTCTCCAAGGCCCAAGCCAATTAAAATCAAATAAGTCAAAGAAAGACCCCATTGAAGGAGTCACCTTTTTAAGCCAAGTGCCTTGCTCAGTGATCTTATGTAACTAAGTTTCAACTTCCCCAGAAGTGTTAATCCAGGTGCAGCGTGTGGTATTGGCCACGGCACAGACACCTCCTTGTTCAGTTAAAACATAATCAAGGGCTATCCTACAATCAAGAAGAATCTTGGCCAGAGAGTCCAAGGATTTTTGTCAGACCGCCTGTTGCATTAACAATAGATTCTGTCATATTTTCAAGAGTCAGGAGATGTTCCTGATCATGGCCTTATTTACATTTCTTCCTAAACAGGAAGCTGGGACCTGTCAGAGGGAGCTAATTTTAATTCACGAGGGCCTCTGGTACAGCCATGTGGGTAAGTAAAATGGAAGGGTCTAGAGACCACACAGGTGGTTGTATTCCGGTTACCCTTGCTTGCTTTTTTTCTTTCTTTCTTTTTTTTCTTTCTTTCTTTTTTTCTTTCTTTCTTTCTTAAGATTTTATTTATTATTTGAAAGAGAGACAGAGAGCACAAGAAGCTGGGGGGGGGGGGGAGAGAAGCAGATTCCCCGCTGAGCAGGGAGCCTGACATGGGGCTCAATCTCAGGGCCCCAAGACCATGACCTGAGCCTAAGGCAGACACTTAACTGTCTGAGCGACCCGGGCGCCCTTGTTTCCCTTTCTTTGCGTAGAGCCTGGACTAAAGCTCCCCTGGGTTTGCGGTTGTTAACCATAGAGATAGGGAAATGCACCTCCAGGTTAGGGAGTATGACACAACAGTGAGGGGGCTGAGTCTGTTCTAGAGAAACTGAAGAAGCATTCTTGCAAGTCCGACAGCTGTTCGGAGGTTGGATTTCGCTCCTTAGCAAGGGCCTGGGTGATACAGATGATGGCACTATCTTTTCAGGCCAATGACAGAGTAAAGGAAAGGAAGAGAAAGAGAAAGGGTTTCATGTTCAGTTAAAGTATGAAGTCTTGATCCAGGGTCTTGGGAGGAGGCAGTCTACGTTGATGTCAGCTACTTCTTTTACTACGCAATTTGATTTTGAAGATTTCAACTGGGGTGGAGAGGCAGATATCAGGGGGAGAATTATTTAGCTGTGAAATACATATCCAAGGCTCAAGTCCCTGAAATTTAGCTGCCATCTGGTTAGTGAGGAAGACCTAGTCTAGTCCTTTCCAAGGAGATTCAAGGGTAGTCTTTGTCCTGAGTGATTCCAAATTGGAAGGGTGGGAGAAAATTGGAAATGTTGGTTTGAAAATTTGTAGCAAGGTATTTGAGGAAACCAGAAGAATTCAGGACCCAGTCCAGTTGTAGGTATATAACAAAACCTTAAGGCAATTAATAGGATTAGAACCTAATATTAAAAGGGTGCTAACAGGGGCACCTGGGTGGCTCAGTCATTACGTCTGCCTTTGGCTCAGGGCGTGATCCTGGCATTCTGGATCGAGTCCCACATCGGGCTCCTCTGCTGAGAGTCTGCTTCTTCCTCTCCTACTCCCCCTGCTTGTGTTCCCTCTCTCACTGGCTGTCTCCATCTCTGTCAAATAAATAAATAAAATCTTTAAAAAAATAAATTAAAAAGCGCTAACATAATTTTTCTTTCTATAATAAACCCCCCCCTTTTTTTACCAAAGATAATTTGTTTACACTAAATTTGCTATGATTATTTACGTAAATGCAGCAAGAATAGTGATTGACCACATAAGCTCTTTTTTTTTTAAAGATTTATCTATTTTACAGAGAGAGAGAGAGAGAGAGAGTGGAAGACGGGCAGAGGAGAGAGAGAATCCCAAGTAGACTACCCACTGAGCCCAAAGCCCAACATGGGGCTCCATTGACGGACTCTGGGATCATGACCTGAGCCAAAATCAAGAGTCAGATGCTTAACCAACAAAGCCACCCAGGCGTCCCTAAGCTCTCTCTTTTTTTTTTAATGATTTTATTTATTTATTTGACAGAGAGAGAGAGTGAGAGAGCACAAACAGAGGGAAGGGGCAGAGGGAGAAGGAGAAGCAGGCTCCCTGCTGAGCAGGGAGCCCGATGCAGGACTCAATCCGAGGACCCTGAGATCAGGACCTGAGCCAAATACAGTCACTTAACTGACTGAGCCACTCAGGCGCCCCTCTAAGCTCTTTTTATGGCTGCTTTGCTGAAAGCCCATAAACAAGATATCAGGCTAATTTTTCCAAAGGGCACATTGGCTTCATAAAGTCAAATGTTTTTTAAAACTCTCTGGTCATATTTGAGTCTGCACACATCTCTGTCAAATATGACATTTCAAAACAAATATGACATTTTGGTCAAAGCCTTGGTAATATAACAATGTTTCTAATTGTGTCCTGTTACAGAAGGTTTTTTTTTTTTAAGATTTTATTTATTTATTTGACAGAGAGAGAGAGAGACAGCCTGTGAGAGAGGGAACACAGCAGGGGGAGTGGGAGAGGAAGAAGCAGGCTCCCAGTGGACCAGGGAGCCCGATGCGGGGCTCCATCCCAGGACCCTGGGATCACACCCCCCCCCCAGCCGAAGGCAGACGCTTAACTACTGAGCCACCCAGGCACCCCAGAAGATTTTTTTTTTAAGATTTTATTTATTTGAGAGGAACAGCATGAACCCAGTGGGGGGGGGGAGGGTGTGTGTGGTGTGCAGCAGAAGGAGAGGCAGGAACAGACTCCCCACTGAGCAGGGAGCCTAATGCTGGGCTGCATGCCAGGACCCTGAGATCATGACCTGAGCCAAAGGCAGACACTTAACCAACTGAGCCACCCAGGTGCCCCTTGCCTGTAAAGTTTCTGCTAAAAATGAGCTGAGGGGCACCTGGGTGTCTCAGTTGGTTACACGTCTGCCTTCGGCTCAGTTCATGATCTCAGCGCCCTGCAATGGAGACCGGAGTCCGGCTCCTGCTCAGCGGGAGTCTGCTTCCCCATCTCCCTCTACCCTCCCCCCCACCCGTAACCTCTCTCTGTCTCCCCTAAATAAAGAATCTTTTTAAAAAAATCAGTTGAGGGGCACGTGGGTGGCTCATTTGGTTGCGCATCTGCCTTTGGCTCCGGTCATGATGTCCTGGGATCAAGCCTGGCATTGGGCTCCTTGCTCAGCAGGGAGCCTGCCTCTCCGTCTCCCTCTGCCATTCCTCTACTTGTGCGCTCTAGCCCTCTATCGCTCTGTCAAATAAATAAATAAAATCTTAAAAAAAAAAAAAAAAGATAGGTGGGGAGCCTGGCTGGCTCAGGTGGTAGAGCATGGAACTCTTGATTTGGGGTTGTAGGTTCAAGTCCCATGTTGGGTATAGTGATTACTTAAAAATAAAAAAATAAAATTAAAATTAAAAAAAGAAAGATAGAGGTAGAACGTAAACAGTCATGCTCAAGAGTTCGTCTGACCCCAGAGAGTTCCTTGCTATTTGGTGGACACTCGAAGGTTAGTTTACTTGTAATCTGGTTGCCCTTTAAACTGCCGCTTTTTTTCTGTGCCCTAGAACGTGTGTGACTTTGCACGTGGATCCCTCAGTGCTGTCCTTCTCCACTACAGTTCTCAGCATCTGGGGAGAGAGTTTCGTTGTTACTGTGTCTCCACCTCTCCTGCTATCTTTGTGTGGTCCCTGTATCCCGCGTTGTGCAGAAGCTATTCAGTCGACCCTCAGTTCTTCTTCAGAAGGAATTGCTCTGTATGTATGTACAGATTTGGTGTGTCTGTGGGAGAAGTGAGTTCAGGGTATTCCTTTGCTGCCATCTTGCACCTTTCCCCTTCCAAGATTTTTTCCCCATCAACTTTCTATGAATTTTTATTTATTTTTTATTTTTATTTTATTTATTTTATTTATTTTATTTATTTATTTATTTGAGAGAGAGAGAGAGAGGGCATGAGCAGGGAGAGGGGTAGAAGGAGAGGGAGAAGCAGACTCCCCATTGAGCAGGGAGCCTGATGTGGGACTGGATCCCAGGACCCTGGGATCATGACCTGAGCCGAAGGCAGATGCTCAACCAACTGAGCCCCCCAGGCACCTCAACATGACTATTTTAATTAAACCAACAAATTTAAACTAGCTTTTATTCACTGAAGATTATCTTAGAACACATGAACTCGAAAAAAAAAAAAACATTTCGGTTATTTTTCTTATTTTTAAGAGCTCTAGGAATCCCTTTGTGGAAGGCTTTTTTCCCCCCTCTGGGTACATAGTTTTATTGTTGTTTGGGGGAGAAGGCCTAAAAAAATTCCTATCAGGTTCTGAATATCAGCTTGCGATTTAGCCAACTGCTAAAAAAAAAATCTCTTTAGCTCATCAGTTTTCAGCTGAGACGAAGAGTAAATATTTCTGGCAGTATTTAACAACCCCTTGGATTCAAGAGACATTTAGAAAAAGGATCAAATGATATTTTGTTTTCCTTTCTTTCTTGAGATTTGGGAGGTCAAGTCTGGTAAGAATCCCCACCCTTAGCCGGCGTTAGTTAGCTGGCCCAGGATCCCATCTATAAGCTCCAAGGAGGGTTTAAAGTAGAGTGAGGCTCCAGTACCTACTAGAATTCACCAAGGTTTTTCATTCATTTGTAGTTTCCCCATAGTTGTTTAAGGGAATTATACGGCATTTTACCAGAGAATTCCTCAGAGTTTATCAACTCTGGGAGGGGCCCATATGAGGGCCCTTCTTGGAGCATAGATTTGGGATTGTCTGTAAAGCCACTAATTTTTTAAAAATTTTTAATTTTTTTTTTAAGATTTTATTTATTCATTTGACAGAGACAGAGAGAGAGAGAGAGAGCACTCTCTCACAAGCAGGGGGAGTGGCAGGCAGAGGGAGAGGGAGATTCAGGGAGCCTGACTCGGGACTTGATCCCACGACCCTGAGATCATGACCTGAGCTGAAGGCAGCTGCTTAACCAACTGAGCCACCCAGGCACCCCATGTAAGGCCACTAATTTGGTGGATTTTGTTTATAGTCTTGTCCCAGAGTCCTTTACCAAAGAGCAAAGTGCTTAGTGCTCACAGTGCTTGGTCAGACCAGTGGCCTCTCATCCTAGTTTCTGCCATTTTATCAATCTATTAGTCTTAGGAGATATTACATTTACAAAAATTTTTGAGGGTTTTCTGTGGGTTTAGGAAATTTTTAAATATGGCCCTTAGTTTGGCCTTTGACCAAGGAGTGAAAGATAGCTGAACAGGATCACCTGTAGCCTTAGGTGGTCTTACTGTAAAAGGTAAAACTGTTTAATAGCCTTTTCAACATGAAAAAAGCTATTTAGACTGAGGATTACTTGCATAAGTACTCAGATAAAGGAAGACAGGGAAGTGGCAGGGGTTACATCAGTCTTATGGTCTTTTATTTTAGGTACCTCTTACATTTTTAATTTTTCATTAGCCTTTCACAACAAAACTTTCATTATAGGTATTTTGGAATTTTGAAGCACTTTGGAGCTTTCTGTGTGCCAATTAAAATAGGTTTCCCATTCCGTTTGTTTGATTTGGAAACCCTTGCTTTTAAGGGCACTTTAAAAAGTGAACTTACCTAATTCGAAGATTCCTCAAAATAGCCATTGTCATTCCTTTAAAGGCTGACAGCAGTTTGGTAGGAACCTAGCCACAAGTAGAATTTAACCCACATTTCAGTCTAGACATATCTAGCCACAGATGGGCTACAGACCACATTTCTGTCTAGCCATATTTTAGAGCCTTTGACCCCCACGGTTACCAAGCCCAGTTCTCAGGACACAAAAACTTAGCCTGATTTTGCCTTTTTTTTTTTTTTTTTTAAGATTTTATTTATTTATTTGACAGAGCACAAAATCAGGAGGAGAAGTAGGCAGAGGGAGAGGGAGAAGCAGGCTCCCCACTGAGCAGGGAACCCAATGTGGGGCTCGATCCCATGACTCTGGGATCATGACCTGAGCCTAAGGCAAACACTTAACTGAGCCACCCAGGCACCGATTTTGCCATTTTTGTAGATATCTGTAGCTTCTGGAACCATAGCTCTTAGATGTATTTTATGTCTAAGAACTATGCTGATGGCCTTCAGGAGGCATGCTGGAAGATGGTGTACTTAACTCTTTTAACAATCTCATTTTTTGGCTAAGCTTTTGGGTCTCTTGGAGCCACGCTAACACCCAAGAGGGATGTGCCACTGGGTGGGGGATTGTATGGTATTTTACAATGTACCTTGTTGCATGGAAATTCTCTTGAGGTTGGCAGGTAACCTAGTGTCCATCTAACCTGTCTTGTAATCAACTTATCCTAACATGGACGTCTTCGAGCTAGGCGGCAGGCAAGTACTCTGTCAGCTTCTAAGAGCTTGACCCAGGTTCACCAATTTTGTGGCTTTTTTTTTTTTTTTTTTTTTTGCCTCCAAGATTCCCATTAACAATAGCCTTTACTTAAAACAAAATATTATTCAAAAAAATTAATAAATGTCATTCACCTGAGGCCTCTCTCTGGACCCTGTCCAGTTTAAATTGAGCCCGGTCTGGATCCAAACCCATTCTGGTTTTTAAGGTGGACCCAGTCTGATCCTGGACTAAATCCAGGTTTTAAGTTGGGCCCAGTTCAACTCAAGACCCAATCTGGTAAACACCATCAGTTCCCAGCATGAAATTTGGGAGAGTGGGGAGAGAACTCAGGGAGGGATTCCAATAAATGAGTAACTGTGGAAAGTCACTTAGACTGGGAGCTCCATGCAAAGAGAACGGAGCTCAGAACGGAGAGGAACTTACCTATGGCCCTCAGAAATAAAAAGAAAGGGAACTCAAGAGGGTTTTGGGGTACCATACCTGTGATTCTCATTGTCCCCGAAGCTATTCGAAGTCTCCTTCAGCCCTGCACTGCCACCAAATCTGTTAAACAACAAAATTCAACTAAGTAAACTTAAAGATAAAATTGGTTTTATTCAACAACTCATGAATCAGGCAGTATCCCATCTAGCAAATAGAAAGGAGCTCTGAAGAGCTATAGAAAAAGGAAGGCTTCTAAAGGCAGAAAGGGGAAACGAAATGGAAGTTTATTAGCAAGGAGTGCATTGTTTCAGGCAAGGTTGCCTTCCGAAGAGTGATGGAAGGGTTCTATCAGGCAGATTTATTCATTAGCACTGACCAGGTAATTCCAGATTGACTGGTTAAAGATTACATTCCCAGGGACCCATGGGTGCCTCATTCGGTTAAGCACCTGCCTTCAGCTGGGGTCATGGTCCCAGGGTTGCAGGATCGAGTCCCACATTGGACTCCTTGCTCAGTAGGGAGCCTGCTTCTCCCTTTGCCCACTGCTCCTCCTGCTTGTGCTCTTTCTCTGACAAAAAAAAAAAGAAGAAAGAAAGAAAGAAAAGAAAAGATTACATTCCCAGGAGAAGCTGAAACTGCAATTGGATTAGGTATTAAGTTATGGCTTGCTGACATGGGGCTTAGCATCAGTGACTCTGTATTGGATTGGTTGTCTTGTAGCCAGGACACAGGGGTGCAAGAGCACCCGGCTTCGGGGACCCTAAACAGACTGACTTCGGCTACTTGCCACCGACAAAATCCAGAGGCAGAGAGACGAGTGGTGGTGAAACAAGGAAGGAATTTATTTCAGAGAGGCCAACACTGGGACGATAGTGGACTAACCTCTCATAGTGTGCCTCCTAAGTGCTGAAAACACTTGTAGGTTTATATAAAGAAAATATGGGACAACGGTTGGTGGGTACATGCAGGTGGGCTGTAAAGGTCAGGTCAGTCGTTGTGATGGGGTTTTGGAATATAGGTAAGGTTCAGTGGGGGTGGAGTCCGGAGCCGACGACCAAGAAAGAATTCTTCAGACGTCTTTGGTGCAAAAATGGTGGTTTATTAAGCACGGGGACAGGCCCGTGGGCAGAAAGAGCTGCTGCCCCGGGTTGTGGGGGGCGGCTGATTATATACCATGGGGTTGGGGGAGGTAAGGAAAAAGGGAGGTTTCAAGAGAGTACTTTCATAAGTTAAAGAAGACTCACAGGATACCAGAGGCCTTGCCATTGTCAAGTTAAGGTTGTTTACCCCTCTAGCAAGGCATTAACATGAAGATAGTTGGGAACTTCCCGGAGGCTGCAGATTATAAGGACATTTAATTGTATCTACATTTCCTTCTGGAAGCTAGGTTATTGGTAGAAATGCTTTGTTCTCGTAGATCGCTAAGACATTTGTAAACAGAGAGACTCAAGTCTTACAGGATTGTGGTCTCTATAGGTTACCTATCTTTGTCCTTTAGGGCAGCCAGGAGTGCCTGGGGAATGTCACATACATCCCATGGGGGGGGGGGGGGGTTGCGGACTGTCAGTTTCTGCTTTGTCCTCAGCTTGCCTTCTGTTCCCTCATCATTTTTGAACAGAGTGTAATTTATTGTTTGGTAGGTAATTAGTTGATCCTCGAGTAACTGAATATATGTTCCAGAAATATTTAAAGCAAACTTAACTTTCTTCTTTTTAAAAAAACAAAGTTTAAAAATTGTTCATTTAGGGGCACCTGGCTGGCTCAATTGGTAAAGCATGAGACTCTTGATCTCAGGGTTGTGAGTTCAAGCCCCATGTTGGGTGTAGAGATTACTTAAAAAAATAAAATCTTAAAAAATTTTTTCATTTAAATTATCAGTTTCATTCATATGTTTGTATACGATTTGGGAAACACAAAAAAGGAAAGAAAAGGAAAATAACCAAATATTCAAAAATCACTAAACATTTTGTATATTTCCTTCTAGCTATATTTTCTGTGTAATAATTTTTATGTAGTTAAAAGTTACATGGTTAAAAATATACATACACACACACACACACACACAAATAGGGACCAAGGGCAGGCTGCCCAAAAATGGGCTACTTTGGCATGAAGATTATTTTGAGTTAAAAGCAATCAAAACCCAGCAGATTCCGGAAAAGCTCTTTACCACCCCCTCAACTGCCTAAATTTGCATTGGAACGGAGAGCCTGTACCAGGAAGAGAGCTATTAAAAGAGATTCCTCTCTACCTAAGACGCTTATTTGCATAAAAGAGCACCCTTTGTTTTCCAAACATCTTCTCTCAACTTCCTACTAAGATCTTCTTCCCCTTTGTATCTCCAGACCCCTAACCCTCACCTCAGCTCAGGATGTCAGATAAATCTGATACTGCCTGTCTTTGGAATTTCATGTTTGTATGGATTCCCTGTACATACAAAACAAAATTTGATTTTCTCCTCTTAATCTGTCTCATGTCAATTTAATTCTTATTCCAGCTAGAAGGACCTTGAAGGGCAGAAAAAATTTTTTCTCCCTGACTATAGTTATATCTATCTCTATAATGTATACAGTTATTTATATATGTATATATACATATACATATATATACACACATATATAAATATAATTATTAGGTGCATATGATCATTATATATATAATTATACACATGTTTATTATATATGGTTATATATAAACTTATTATACATCTTTATTATATTTTATCATATACATATGTTTCAAATGTAAGGTTTCTGAGAAGACTTTTTTTTTTAATTATTTATTTTTTAAAGTAAGCTCTATGCCCAGCATGGGGCTTGAGCTCACAACCCCGAGATCAAGAGTTGCATGCTCCACTGACTGAGCCAGCCAGGTGCCCCTCTGAGAATTTTGTTAAAGGTTAATATTTCTAACATGATTACTAATTGTATTGTTAGATTATTTTAAAAACACTTTCTCTCAGGGTGCCTGGGTGGTTCAGTTGTTAAGCATCTGCCTTTGGCTCAGGTCATGATCCCAGGGTCCTGGGATCGAGCCCCACATCAGGCTCCCTGCTTGGTGGGCCTGCTTCTCTCCCTCTGCCTGCCGCTCCCCCCGCTTGTGCTCTCTCTCTCTCTGTCAAATAAATAAATAAAAATAAAATCTAAAAAACAAAAAAACACTTTCTTTTAAGTACTTTTTTTTGCTGTGTTATTAGGTAGCCAAATACACTTCCAAATATTTGGCAGTATGAGTATATAATCATATAAGGAGTGGATTAGTTAACTTTTAAAGAAAAGAATGGAATTTTTACAGTGAACTCTGAACTTTTATTGAAGCTTGTGTTCACATTTTCAAAATTGCTCCATGAGTATTTTCCTAGAAAGTAAATAATGTTGTTTCCTGCTTTGTTGCAATGCTAGGTTATAAGCCAGGTTAATGGAAGATAGCAAATAGAATAGAAATGATTGAGGAAAACATTTAATACCCTATAGTGTGTTTGCTTCTGTTTCAATTGCTTACTTTTTCTAAAATCCCACTGAGGGCATTAATGGTGGGGAAATTTAAACTCCAAAATGCAAGAGAGGGATGCCTGGGTGGCTCAATTGGTTAAGGGTCTGCCTTCCACTCAGGACGTGGTCTCAGGGTCTTCGGATCAAGTCCCACATCGGGCTCCTGGCTCAGCAGGGAGCCTGCTTCTCCCTCTGCTTGCTGCTCCCCCCCCCCCCCCGGCTCCCGCTCTTTCTTTCTCTGACAAATAAATAAATAAAACCTTAAACAAAATTAAAAAATTAAAAAATAATAAAATAAAAGAGAAATGAAATAATTTACATAAAAGTGTTGTAAACATATACAAGTAAAAGTTACAAAGGTACAGAACTCAACCTTGGTGGGTATGCTAGTTTTTTCATACAATTAAGTTGAATATAACATACTGAAATTTGCAAAGGAAATTGGAAAGGGGGATTTTATCCAAATTTGGCTTGACATTTCAAAATGTCAGTTGCACTTTCTGGAACTGCCTTTGAGAATGTTATATATCACTATCTTGAACTCAAAATATTAAGCATGGCAGGAATGTCTGTGAGGCTAAATACAAAACAAGGGACTCATTCATTCATTCATTTATCATTTACAGTCTACTATTATGTCCCTTGTACTTGATGAGATTCTATCATGCAAAGATAGCTAAGCCAGAGTAGGGAGAGAGACAGGTACAAAATCATATAAATGATGGTGAACTGTGAAAGACGATGTAACAGACTAATGAACAACGTGCTGTGCAATCACAGAGGATGGAATAATACTTGTCTCTTATGGTGTAAGGTGTAAAGAAACAATTAGAAGCACATATGCATGTAACAACAGAGCCAAATACATGAAATAAAACCTGACAGAACTGAAGTGAGCAATAGACAACTCAACAATAATATTTGGAGACCAATACCACACTTTCAATAATCAATATAATGTACACTTTAAATGAATGAATTGTATGGTATGTGAATTATATCTTAACATATCTGGGTTTTTTTTTTTTTTAAAGATATAGAAGGGCTTTGGTAATAAAGACGTCATTGGCAAATGAGCATCTAAAAATAACTCAGCTTTTCTGATTTCCTAAAGGAATATTATCACACACATTTTAAAAATGACAAAGGTAGTATATATTTATATGAGCGAAGTGTATTACATATAATTTTTTAAAACCATCCCTTTCACCACGCAATGATATCTAATTTTTTTTAGCACTTGCTAACATTTAACATTCTTTTTTTTTTCAATGCACATATTATATTTTTGTTTTGAAATAGATAATGCTGGGGCCCCTGGGTGGCTCAGTTGGTTAAGCATCTGCCTTCAGCTCAGGTTCTGATCCCAGGGTTGGGCTCAAGCCCCGCATTGGGCTCCCTGCTTGCTGGGGCGCCTGCTTCTCCCTCTCCCTCTGCTGCTCCCCCTGCTTGTGCTCTCTTTCTTGCTCTCGAATAAATAAATAAAATCTTTTTTAAAAAAATAAATTAAAAATAAAAAATTAAATAATGTCTTAAAGTAGCATTCAACATATAATTTGCATCCTTTCTAAATCTAAACATCTTGATAATTTCTTAAGCTATTAAATATTCTTAAGCTATTAAATATTCTTTTAAAGCTGTATAGTATTTCATTGTATATCGTAACTTATTTAGTCCTTCCTTTTTTATGGGCTGTTTAGGTTCATTCCAATTTTATGCTACATGAGATGTAATGCTGGATGAACATAGGTATGCCAAATTTTTTTGCACTTCTAAAAATTGGAACAACTAGCTCAAAAGACATACAATATTGTTAAGGCCTTCAGAATACTTTTACCAAAATATACTTAAAGTAAGAATTTTTTAAAAAATAGTTTATTTAGGGGCGCCTGGGTGGCTCAGTCGTTAAGTGTCTGCCTTTGGCTCAGGGTGTGGTCCCAGAGTTCTGGGATCGAGCCCCACATCAGTCTCTTCCGCTGGGAGCCTGCTTCCTCCTCTCCCACTCCCCCTGCATGTGTTCCCTCTCTCACTGGGTCTCTCTCTCTCTGTCAAATAAATAAAATCTTAAAAAAAAAAAAAGAGTCTGTTTCTTTAAAAAAATAGTTTATTTATTTATTTTAGGGAGAGAACATGAGTGAGCATGAGTCAGGGGAGGGGCAGAGGGAGAAGGAGAGAATATCAGGCAGACCCCCCCCCACCCCCACCCCCCGCAGCTGAGCGTGAGCATGGCCTGGACTCGGGGCTCAATCTCACAACCCTGAGATCATGACCTAAGACAAAAAATCAAGTCAGCCGATTGACTGAGCCACACAGACACCCCAACAGTGAGAACTTTACAACAAATTTCTGTCAACATGGCAGACAAAGCTGAAATAGTATTTGCCTAAAAATCGTATTTTACTTTTGGGGCACCTGGCTGGCTCATTTGGTAAAGCATGGGACTCTTGATCTCAGGGTTGTGAGCTCAAGCCCCACACTGGACATGGGGCCTACTTAAAAAAAAAAAAAAAAAGGAAAAATCATATTTTATTTTTTAATTGCTATTGAGGCTGATTTTTTAGTTCATGTCCACTGGTTATTTGCTACTTCTCCTTTGCAAAGTACATTTCGTGTGTCATATCTGTTTTCAATGGGGATATTTACAATTTTTTGACTGAGGAGTTCTCTAAATGTTATGGATATTGACATTTGGTCAATCATATTACTGGAGTCCTTTTATATTCATTTAATTGCCTCTAGAATGCCGGAAACTAATACATTATGTTTGCTGTTCCTTACCCACCTCCTTCAGTACCCCCTTCTTACATAAACACCAGTTGTCTATGAAGTGGTGAAAAGAATAATCTGTGATTTTTCTGCTACACATTAGAAATTATTTGGATTTGAACTAATCTTTACCCTTATTACATAGACTTTATACAATACCCAAATTGAAAATCCCAACTATTCTCCTACCAGATCATCAGATCTTCATCAACTTTAACTTGTTTACCTACTTTCTTTTTTTCAAGATTTTATTTATTTATTTGACACAGAGAGAGAGCACGAACAGGGGGAGCAGCAGGCAGAGGGAGAGGGAGAAGCAGGCTCCCCGCAGAGTGGGGGGAGTCCAGTGTGGGACTTGAACCCAGGACCCTGGCATCATGACCCAAGCCCAAGGCAGTCACTTAACCAACTGAGCCACCCAGGTGCCTTGTTTACCTTCTATAAAAACAACATTATTTTGTTTATATGTTTTCAGGGGAATATACTCATCAATTTAGATGTGCAATGCTTTTCTTCTTAGGTAAATAATTATTTAAAGATTGACATAATGGCATATTCTTTATACAGAAAAACAAGAAGGTTTTAGAGATCATCTTATATTTCATTTTTTAATAAAAGAGGAGGTTGTAAAAACATTAATTGATTTAGAAATGTAAATGATCTATCTAATAAAAAACATTTAACATAAAATCTACCATCTTAATAATTTTTAAGTATACAGGTCAGTAGTGTTAAGTATATTCACATTGTTGTGCAAAATTCTCCATCTCTGTAAGTTTTTCATCCTGCCTGTTTAAAGACTACTCTTTTCCCTCTCCCCTCCATAGTTATCACCATTCCACTTTCTTTCTGTATGAATTTGACTCGTATAAGTGGAAGCATACAGTATCTGTCTTTTTGTGATTGGTTTATTTCCCTTAGTGTAATGTCCTTAAGTTTCATCCATGTTGCAGCATGTGGCAGGGTTTCCTTTCTGTTTAAGACAGAATGATATTCCATTGCATGTACATACTACATTTTTAAAATTCATTTATCCATTGACTGAGATTTGGGTTGCTTTCACCTCTGGGCTCTTACAAATCATGCTGCTAGGAACATGGGTGTGCAAATATTTCTTTGAGACTCTATTTTTAATTCTTTTGGATATATACCCAGAAGTAGGATTGCTAGATCATATGGTCGTTCTATTTTTAACTTTTTGAGGAAACTCCATGCACCATATTTCCTGCTAATGGTGCATAAAGCTAATTTTTCCACAATCTTACCAACACCTGTGATTATTTTTTTTAATAGTAGCAATCCTAATGGGTATGAGATGGTATCTCATTGTGGTTTTTATTTGCATTTCTATGATGATTAGTGATGTTGAGTATTCCCTGTGCTTCTTGGCCATCTGTTAATCAGCCCCTTTATTTTTATTTTTTTTAAATATTTTAATTATTTGTGTATTTGTCAGAGAGTGAGAGAGAGAGAGAGCATAAGCATGGGGAACAGCAGAGGGAGAAGCAGGCTCCCCACTGAACAAGGAGCTTGATGGGGCTTGATCCCATGACTCTGGGATCATGACTTGAGCTGAAGGCAGAAGTTTAACCAGACTGAGCCACCCAGGCATCCCTATAAAAAAAATTTTTTTTTTTAAAGATTTTATTTATTTATTTGACAGACAGCCAGCGAGAGAGGGAACATAAGCAGGGGGAGTGGGAGAGAAAGAAGCAGGCTCCCAGCGGAGGAGCCTGATGTGGGGCTCGATCCCATAACGCCGGGATCACGCCCTGAGCCGAAGGCTGACGCTTAACGACTGCACTACCCAGGCACCCCTTAAAAATTTTTTTTAAATGATTTTATTCATTTATCTGAGAGAGAGCGCGCAGGAGCAGGGCAGGGGAAGGACAGAAGGCTAGGGGGAGAGGGGAGAGGGACAAGCAAACTCCTGATGGTCGCTGATCTGGCAACCCAAGGTGAGGCTTGACCTGAGCTGAAGGCAGACACTTAGCCACCTGAGCCACACAGCTTCCCCTCAGCCCCTTTATTTTTAACTTACCATTTTCCAATCCAATAGAATTATTTGTGGTTTTTTTTAAAAGATTTTATTTATATATTTGACAGCACACAAGCAGGGGGAGCAGCAGGCAGAGGGAAAGGGAGAAGTGCTGAGCAGGGAGCCAGATGTGGGACTCAATCCCAGGACCCCAGGACCAGGACCAAGACCTGAGCCCAAGGCAGACGCCCAACAGACTGAGCCACCCAGGTGCACTAGAATTATTTTAAATTAATGTCTTTGGCAAAACAATTTTCAATGACATTGTTTTCTGTTTTTTGTACTGGTATGCAATAGAACTGCAAGTTTCTTTATTGGTATGCAGCTTTCAGTAGTTCTTTTAAAGATGGAATATCTTTTGCATATCTAGTTTTAAATTTTATTTTGTTTAACTTTAAAATTTTTTATTGTTATCTGATATAAATCCTTTACAAGTAAACCATCTTTCACACTAAAAAATACATGTAAAATATATGGCACATAGTCTAGCGTATAAAGAAATACAATAAAAATTATTTCTTGGGGCGCCTGGGTGGCTCAGTCTGTTGAGCTTCTGCCTTCAGCTCTGGTGTGATCCCAGGGTCCTGGGATCAAGCCCCACATTGGACACCCTGCTCAGTGGGGCGCCTGCTTCTCCCTCTCCCTCTGCCCCCTCATCCCTGCTTGTGCTCTCTTGTGTTCTCTCTATATATATCTCAAATAAATAAATTAAAAAAATTATTTCCTATTAATTAGTATTTAAACATTTCTATTTTTCTTAGAGGATATTTAAAAATACAATTTGCCAATGAATATTTTCCATGGTTGAAAACTTAAAACAGTTAGAAAAAAAAAATATTCTTTTTTTTTTTTCCATGTTCACCACAGCTTTACTGAGAAAAGGAAGTGTTGAGCACCTGCTTTGTGCCAGGCATTCTCCACCCATGATATTTAAACACTGAGCTTTAATCCCCATGAGAACCCCTAGAAAGAACACAGCCTCCCTTTTTTTTTTAAGATTTATTTATTTATTTGAGAGAGAGAGAGAGAGAGAGAGCGCCCGCGAGTGCACTCCATCGCTGGAGGGAAGGGAGAGGCAGAGGGAAATACTCTCAAGCAGACTCCCTGCTCAGTGGGGAGCCCAAGGCAGGGCTGGATCTCAGGACCCTGAGATCATGACCTCAGCCAAATCAAGAGACCCACGCTCAACTGACTCAGCCACCCAGGCACCCCCAACAGCCTTACTTTTACGATGAAGGCAGGCATAGAGAGGTTGAGCCATTTGCTAGAACTCACAGACTTTAAAAAACATTTGAACTCTGGTTTCTGAGTAAGAGATCTGCAAGTTCTCTTTCCATTAAAACTCTTATATTCACCGTTTGTAGGGCACCTGTGTGGGGGTTGAGGGGTGGGATAGGGCATTCAGAGCCTCCAGACACCTGGATCTTCTAGTGTGGGGGAGGAGGCTGTCCCTCACCCTATGATCCATGTACATTTTTAGGGAGCAGGATGGGTTTTTGCAAATCTGCTCCCCCCCATTTTGTGAGGCAGAATGTGGGTTCCCCCCGTGATTGGCTGTGTGAGCGGCTTGGGGCGACTTCCTTGGTGTCAGCCGGGGTTCACCAAAGCCTGGTTGTCCCGGTGTGAAAAGGGGGGCCTGTGCTTTCAATCATCTAGCTCCAGGTGCTGTGAAAGCACGCTGAGGACGCGCGGGAACTTCTCAAGAGGTGCAGCCTGTGGCACCCCCACGCCTCGGCTTCCCCAGAGCAGCCTCCTTCAGGAGCCTGCCCATGGCCTCTTGGAACCTGGGCGAACGCAGGGCCTTCTGACTCGCAGGGTGCTGGTTGTGCAGCCCCTGCTTGCAGCTCCCCTCTAGTGGCCCCGGGAGTTGTCCGCTCTCCAGCAGGCGCACCACGGGTACCACGTGCGGCAGTGCCACCTCGCCTGGTCGCAGGGTCAGCTGCCCTCATCGAGCACCCACATCAGCGGCTTCACCTTGGCTCGAAGTCCAGTGCAGCCCCTGCGTGGCTCCTTTGCAGCTGGCACCGCATGCGATCCAACCTGCACACCCGGGGCATGAGCAGGGCACAGTCCAGGCAGATCCCCCGCCACCCCTGTCTGCAACACCAGGGCCAGCTCCACCAGGCACCTCAGGGTGGCCGCGCGCAGCCCAGCACAGCCAGGGCCAGCACCTTGTGTCTCTCCAGAAGTTCCAACCTCAAGCGATGGCCATGGGGAAGTGTGAGCAGCTCCAGGCCAGAGGCGACCCCCATGGCACGCCGCTGAGGCTTGGTCACTCCTAGAAGGACTGTAGCCTGGAAGCCCGGCAATAATAGGTGGAGGGCGGTGCTCCCAGGATGGTGCTCCAGGAACAGGCCTTTGGGTTCTGGGGGCCGATTCTGGGGGTCCCACAGGCAAGAGGGGTTGTTGAGGGGCGACCAGAAAAAGACCTCAGCCTGTGGTCTTGAAAAATTTCTGTTGTCTTCCTCCTCTTCCTCATTGACTTCTCCATGGGGGCTCTCTTCCTGGGCCGGTGTGGCCAGGGGGTGTTTCTCCGGCCCTGGGCACTCGGGGCACCAGCTCACAGTATGTTGGGAGGCGTCCACATCATCACACAGCACCACTGAGGGTGTTTGAGGTGGCCTGGTGCGTGCCTTGGTATAAAGCTGCCCACCGAGGCCCTGAGGCTGTCGGCAATGGACCCCAGCTCTTGGGGTCTTTGGCAGTACAGGATCACTACCTATTCCGGGGAGGGCACATGTGGGCCAACCTGAGGCTCCTGGTCCAGCGTGGTCTTCTCTTGACGACCCCATGTGCTCCAAACCTCTGGGCTGACTGCCACTCCACTTCCTAGCCCTGGGCAAGGAAGTTGCCCTAGTTGCCTGGACAACTCTATCTGAGCTGGGCTGTCTGGGAGGGTGTCCTCACTAAAGCTGTATCAAATAGGTCCTTACTGTACCATGGGCCCGGAGGCCACAGCCCCTATGGCCTGGGACAGTGGATGCTGCCTGTCACATAGCTGAGAGCCAGGGAGGCCTGGGAAACACTCATCTTCCACCTGAAAGAGGGCTGTGGGCTTGCCTGGGTGGAGATGCAGGGCCACACGGAGCACCTCAAAGTATAGGGCTGAGGCCTGCCGGCAGCAGCAGATGACCAGGTGGCCCCTATGGGTCCAGGGACAGGAACTGAGAAGTCCCCATCTTGCTGAAGGAGGGCCTCAGCCTTCTGATGGGACAGTGGTACCAGGGTTGGCTGGCAAACTTTTCTCCATTCTGTGACACCTGCATGGAGCTCTCGGTCGTCGAGGGTCCAGGGTTTGAACTCTGCACTGTCAACAGTCCTCAGTCTTCCACATCTGGGCTGGGACCCTCAGAGCTGCCAAGAGGCTGCCCTCCCGCATCCCCACAGGCTCCATGCTAAGTGTAGAGTCTGCTTGAGATTCTCTCCTTCTCCCTCTGCCCCTTCCCCCTTCAAATAAATAAATAAAATCTTTAAAGTAATATTTTGATAACTGGGTGGTGACAGATGGTAACTATACTTATCATGGTATGCATATCATAATTTGCATAATTGTCAAATCACTATGTTGTACTACTGAAACTAATATTTTATGTCAAGTATACTTCAATTAAGAAGTAAAAAAAATTTAAATTTAATTTTTATTTATATATTTATTTAATTATTTTTAAGAAGTTTAATTTTTAGAAAATGACACTCCCTAGGGAGCTATTTGGAAGTTGTTTTTCTTTTTTCTTTTTTTTTTTTTTAAAGATTTTATTTATTTATTTGACAGAGAGACAGCCAGCGAGAGAGGGAACACAGCAGGGGAGCGGGAGAGGAAGAAGCAGGCTCCCAGCAGAGGAGCCCGTTGTGGGACTAGATCCTGGAATGCCGGGATCACGCCCTGAGCCGAAGGCAGACGCTTAACAACGACTGCGCTACCCAGGCACCCCGGAAGCTGTTTTTCTTTATTGAAAAATTCATTAAAATCTTGAAGACAACTTAATTAAGTTACCATTATTTCAATCAGATGTGTTATTTTTATTACCTTCAATCTTGTTAGAAAAAATAATTTATTCGATTTCTTCCTTTCGATATTATCCATTTTTATGAATGTAAATGAGTGTTTACTTTTTTAAAAAAAGATTTTATTTATTTATTTGTCAGAGAGAGAGAACAAGCAGACAGAGGGAGAAGCAAGCTGAACAAGGAGCCTGATTTGAGACTTGATCGCAGGACCCTGGGATCATGACCTGAGCCAAAGGTGAGTGCCCAACTGAATGAGCCACCCAGGTGCCCCAGGAGTGTTTACTTTTAAACCCTGGAATTCAAGTGACATAAAGCATCAACTCAGATGTCATAATGTCTTTTATACTGAGACACTAAAAAGATGTACCCCATGATAATAACTGGATATCACAACCGAAGAGTATGAAGCTTTCTTTTCTTTTTTTAAAAAAATATTTTATTTATTTATTTTTGTGAGAGAGAGAGAAGAAAGAGAGTGTGCGCACACGTGTGTGGGGGGAGGGACAGAGGGAGAAGCAGACTCCCCGCTGAGCAGGGAGACTGATGCGGGTCTGGATCCCAAGACCCCAGGATCACGACCTGAGCCAAAGCCAGACGCTTCACCGACTGAGCCACCCAGGCACCCTGAAGAGTGTTAAGCTTTCTTTTCTTTTTAAAGATTTATTTATTTATTTGAGAGAGAGCGAGAGAGCGAGAGAGAGAGCATGCATGCACCCACACACAAGAGTGCATGGTGGGAAGGAGCCGAGGGAAAGGGAGAGAATCTTAAATAGACTGCACTGAGCTTGGAGCCTGACTCAGCGCTGGATCTCATGACCTTGAGATCAGGACCTGAGCCAAAATCAAGAGTCAAAGGTTAAACTGACTGCGCCACTCAGGTGCCCCAAGAGTGTGAAACTTTCTTAGCATGTGACCTCAAAAATGCCCTTTTGGGGGCGCCTGGGTGGCTCAGATGGTTAAGCGTCTGCCTTCGGCTCAGGTCATGATCCCAGGGCCCTGGGATCGAGCCCTGCATTGGGCTCCCTGCTCAGCGGGGAGCCTGCTTCTCCCTCTTCCTCTGCTGTTCCCCCTACTTCTGTTCTCTCTGTCAAATAAATAAATAAAATCTTAAAAAAAAAATGCCCTTTTGCTAGTATAACTGAACTGACGTTGACTTCACGCCTTGATGAGTCACAGATAGAAATTACACCAGGTGAGATGTAGAACAAAGGACACTTTATTTGCAGCAAACGAGATCACAGGGAATAACTTCCAAAGCCACAACTTCCTTAGCAAGGGTGGATAGGTTCTTTTTATTTAGGGTTAGGATGAATTTTTTTTTTTAAGAGTTTATTTATTTATTTGAGACAGAGGGAGAGAGAGAGAATGAGCAGGGGGAGGGGGCAGAGGGAGAGGGCGAAGCAGACTCCCTGAGGAACAGGGAACCTGATGTGGGGCTTGATCCCAGGATCCTGAGATCATGATTTGAGCCACATTCAGATGCTTAACTGACTGAGCCACCCCAGGTGCCCCAGGATGAATATTTTTTAAAAAGGGATCCTCGGGGGCAGCTGACTAGCTCAGTTGGTAGAGCATGCAACTCTTGATCTCAGCGTCGTAAGTTCAAGCCCCACATTGGGTGTAGAGCTTACCTGAAAAAAGGGATCCTCATCATCATATGTAGAGGTGAGCATAAGGTCACGCATGCGCCTTAAGGAAACATGCCTGTACATACATCGTATGCATAGTGAATGAAGCTCGTGCTCCTCCTTGGGTGGAGATTTTAGTATTAGAATGATGTAAAGGTAATTGTCAGTCATTCTGGAGGTCACTCCATGGTCCATCTGTGCAGGTGCACATCACGGGGGTGGGGGTGGGGGTTCTGTTCATACTGGGCTGGGCCAGCTGGAGTTCTTGTCAGGGCAGTTGCTATGTTTGAGGTGAGGTTTCGGTTTTCAATTGCCTGAGTTAAGAGATAAGCCGACAAAAAGAACTTAAGGAAAAAATGTGGGACAAAGGTCAGTGAGTCCAAGCAGGTGGGCAGTAAAGGTTAGGACTTGGGGTCTAGCTGGTGACACTTGGAACATGGAAAAGCAATTCGGCCTCAAATGTTGTTACTGATAACCATCACATTTGCCATCTAGGTGTTTTTGAACACTGTTTTGTGCTTGTAAAAGAAGTGTCCTTTTGGTAAAAAAAGAAAAAAAAATCTTCCTCAAAATGGAGGCATTCTGAATGTCATTAATTACATTACAAAATAATGTAATCATACAACACAAAGTGAAGGGAAGATCAAGAAATTATGTCTTTTGTGTGTATTTGGATGATTCAAGTCTAAAATTTTTTTCCTGGCCTCAATTGTTGTTGTTGTTTTAACTCCTTTCCTTCTCAATCGCTCTTTTGCTCTACACTAAGCAGGCCCAACTCAAAAATAGAAATCATAATTCTTGAACAGAATTTGACAATGGAAAGAGAGTCCTGAGTGTGGTCCAGTCCAACCGTGTTATTTTAGAGATAAAGACACTTAGCTCCAGTGAGGTTAGCTTTTTGTCTCACAAGGCACAGCGAGGAGTTGGCAGAGGAAAACTAGAGAATTAGTTTTCTGAGTCACATTACATTGCTTCTCAGGGAAACCATGGAAGAGGAAGGTGGTGGGATTTTATATTTTTATTTTTTCATTGTCAAGACACACCTAGAGCATCTTAAAACTTAGAAACTTAGTTAAGAAGTTTAAATTGGAGATAAGTCTGCTACCATTTTGAAATACCTACCCTCAAATAAATGGGAGGTGAAAAGAAATGTATCCAAAAAAATGAAATTGGGCAATCAACTATGCTTGTTGGTTTTCGTATCCTTTGTATTTTATTCTGTGTCATTAAAAATATACTTTTCAGGGGCTCCTGGGTGATGCAGCTGTTAAGCGTCTGCCTTCGGCTCAGGGTGTGAGCCCAGCGGTCTGGGATGGAGCCCCACATCAGGCTTCTCCGCTAGGAGCCTGCTTCTTCCTCTCTCACTCCCCCTGCTTGTGTTCCCTCTCTCGCTGGCTGTCTCTATCTCTGTCAAATAAATAAAAATATTTTAAAATATATATATATATACTTTTCATAATTCTATTTGCTAGATCAATTCACAAAGTCCTGATAAGGTTTTCCACGAGCAACATGCTTCCCATGTTCTCATCTGTTTAAAGCTCTTACTGTTTTTGCTTCTTTTCTCTTTCCACTACGTTGGACACGGTGGACACGGTGCCTCTCCTCCCCCACCCCCAGCCTTGTTTCTCATTAGGATTGCAGGTTGGCAAGTTCCATTATTAAAGCTCAGGCAGAGAGAAGAGATGTAATTGAGGTCCTTCCTAGAGTAGAACACAGAAAAATATGTTTCCTTTTTTTTTTTTTTTTTGACCCTCATCTTTCCCATGCCATGACTAGGAATAGTTGGTGGCAGATCCCCCTGTGCTCACACACTGATTCACAGCTGGTGAATTGTTTAGCACTCGGCTTGTAGCCTGACCTACACCAGCAACCAGAGCTGGGGCGAGGCACATAACTTCTGTCATAACTGCATGCAGAAAATGCACAACGCTGAGTTTGGAAAGTGAGAAAAAGGATAAAAATGTCTAAGTATCAAATATTCAAACTCTTCAGTAGATCCAGTTTATATTTGTGGAAAATCTTGCGTTCCCTTTATCTACTTAAGGACAACTTCCAATGGATTAATCAGGGTATTTGGCTGTCTTCCACTTGGAATAAAAAATGAAACATCACAAGAAACCTGTTATCAGAGATTTTTGTTTCTCTTTGTTAACAACACAGGTAAACAAACACACGAATTCGCCTTCTATATCTAGACTACTGGAGAGTGACCGTCGTTCAAAGTGATAATCCAAAAATGTACCACACACGTTCAAGCATGGAAAAGGAGCTTTCTGTTGTTTATTAATCTAATTCAACTGAATTTGGTTTTACTAATTCAACAAAGAGAAGCAATAGTCTTTAGAATATTTTTATTCAGCAAAAACACGAACAAAAATAAATTTAGCTGCATTTCATCAGAAAATTGATTTGGTCAAGACACCCTATTTCCTGAGCATTTTGGTTCAGGCTTCATAATTTAGTATCTACCCCTGAAGCCACTTTTGAGACATGGTATTTAAAAAATTTTGTTCCTCCCAAATTCAAAGAAACATTTTTTTTTAATAGGGAAAACATTTTTCAATTCTGCCACATTTTTTGACTGTGATATCAAGTACCTAACGTTTTTTGGATAAAATAATGCATTCTGTAAGAGATCTACACCACTCATTAATGACTGCTTCATTTTCTGGGCTGAATCCTGTTTGTTGCTCCCCTGCATTCAGATACTCAGATAAATTATCTACTTTTGCTGAAGCATTACTAGCTATATACTTAGGCATAATTAAAAACTCTGAAGTTTTCTTAGGAATACATGAGCTCTTTGTTTTTAAGAACCTTCTGCAAATGAATAGAAGGGAACATTTTGTAGTCTCTCTACTATTATACAAAATACCACAGAATAATAATCACAATTATCTTTTCTTCCATTAAACATTTCACTGAAAATCTATTCATGTTCAAGTACTTTTGTTAAGTAACATTCACCATTTGTTCTCATTTTTAATACAAAAAGGGTTTGCCATAATTGCAGCCTTGCGTCCCAAACTCATGTTTTTAAAAAGATGCAGCATCTTCTGGTTTTCATATTTCAGAACACGGAAACAAGTAAAAAATAAAGGAAGGCTTTTAAAAAATATCAGATCAACACCTTCACCTCCAGCTTTTGAATTTAGCTTTAAGGTCACTTGGGCTTATTCTTTGGTTTTGATGATAGCCAATGCTTGCTTTTCAGATGTAGCTACTGCTTAACTTTCATGACGCATTGTTCTGCAGGGACACGTATAATGCCATTTGTGCACATACTGTGATAACAGTACGTCCTAGCTCGAAAAAGAGTATATCGTCACTAGAACCTAGCAAAATATTAGCAACTCCTCTCACCCGCAAAGACTTCCAACAGGCTTCCCCTTTTCCCTAAAAACTGGTGGATTATTTACAGCTACTGTAGGGGGAGGACAAATAATTTTTCCTTCACCCTTCTAAGTTCTTGGCGGAAATCTACCGTAATAAAAGACAGATAAACATAAGAACAAACAGAACTTAATCACATGGAGATACCCAGAAAAACTGATTAACTCCTTCAAATGGCTCAAGTTGCCACCTTAAATACCATTGTCAGCTAAAGACAAAAGAAAGATGTTGGGGTGGGGGGAAACCAGTTATGAGAGGTTACCCCGGGGAAAAAAACTGGTAAACAAAGGTTTATGCAGATTTAAGTGAGAGCCTTCTCCACTACCAGATTCTCCTGTGATTTAGTCATTCTTCACTTCCTGGTACAGACAAGAAGACACCCTTGCAAATGGAGATTTCCCTTATAAAAGGGTAACCTCTACTCTGTCTTTAGAGGTTCTCCGGTGTCTGCTTTTTCTCGAAATAATCAGGTCAAAATAATTCTTATGTCAAAAAGAGGCATATTTGGGGGTGATAGATTCTGCTACGCTTCACTACCTTAGTTCAGTTTGTGTGGGAGAACGTAGAGTAGGAAGTGGGGGATTGTGTATGGCTATGAAGGAGCCATCATAAAATTTTGGTTTTGTTTATGTGACTAAGATGGGAAACCATTTGTAGGGTTTTGAACAGAAGAGTGAGGTGGGGATTTGACTTCTGTTTTAAATATGAATCGCCCTGGCTGCCGCGTTGAGAAAAGATTGTAGGGGGCAAGAACAGAGGCAGAAAATAGGGAGATCAGTGGTGTGCTATTGCAATAATTGTGATAATTTGTGATTGTGATAATTTGGGACAGGATAGTGCAAAGTGGTTGGATTTGGAATATCTTAAGCAGACCCCACACCGAGGGTGGAGCCTGACAAGGGGCTCAATCTCAGGACCCTGAGATCACTACCTGAGTGGAAACCAAGAGTCAGATGCTTAAATGACTATGCCACCCAGGCACCCCAGAAAAAGACTTTAAATAACTTATTCATTCCTTAATTTCTGGTTTTGGTGTCATTGCTTGTATATGTCATTGAGGGGGAGCCTGGCTGGCTCAGTCAGGGGAGCATGTGCTTCTTGATCTCAGGGTCTCGATCTCATATATATATATATATATATGTCATTGAGTTTTCTAAAATCAGGATACACCTGATTTTTCATAAAGTGTAAGTTCCATTTATTTATTTTATTTTTCCTAGCCTTATTGAAGTATGATTGAGAAAAATTGTGTGTATTTAGGTTGCACAATGTGATTTTCTAAAATGATATACAACACAATGTTTTAATATACATATACATTATGATATGATCACCACAATGATGTTAATTGATACATCCATCACCTCATATGGTTATCATTTTTTTGTCTGTGTGGTAAGAATACTTATTTAAAATGTAATAAAAAACATTAAAAAAAAGAATACTTTTTTAAGATTTACTTGCTTATCAAATTTCCAGTATACAATGTAATATTGTTAACTATAGTCACCATACCGTACATTAGATCTCGAAATTATTCATCTTATAACTGGAAATTTGTACCCTTTGACTAAAATCTTCCTGTATCTCTCAACGCCCAGATTCTGGCAACCACTGTTCTAATCTCTGGTTCTATGAGTTCAATTTTTTTAAATTAAAATATAAGTAAGATCATACCGTATTTGTCTTTCTGTGTCCCTTATTTTACTTAGCATAATGTCCTACAGGTTCATCCATGTTGTCGCAAATGTCAGAATTTCCTTTTATTATGGTTGACATATTATATATGTGTATATGTATGTGTGATATATATATATCTTACATTTTCTTTATGTATTCATCCATTGACAGACATTTAGATTCTTTCCATGTCTTAGCTATTGTGAATAATTCTTCAGTGAACATGAGTGTGTAGATATCTAGATGGTGATTTCATTTCTTTAAAAAAAAAAAGATTTATTTATTTATTTATTAGAGAGAGAGTGCGAGCTGCAGGGGGGGGTGTCGAGGGGCAGAAGGAGAGTGAGACAATCCTCAAGCCAACTCCCTGCTAAGCTCAGAGCCTGATGGGGGTTGGGGCTCACTCCCAGGACCCTAAGATCATGACCTGAGCCACAACCAAGAGCTGGCTGTTCAACTGACTGAGCCACCCAGGTGCCCCTCATTTCCTTTGGATATTAACCCAGATGGGGGATTGCTGGATCTTATGGTCGTTCTATTTTTTAGTTTTTGAGGAACTTGCTTACTGCTTTCATAATGGCTGTACCAATGTAAGATACTTTTAATTTCTTCAATACTTTTTGAAAAGAAGGAATATTTTTCTTGAACGGAGTTAATAGACTTCTATTCTCAACAGCAGAGCATCAATTCAAGCATATCCATGTTTGATATAAGATGGCACAGAAAGAGTCTAGCTGGCTGCTTAGGCTGTATCTTACAGCGTGTCTATACGTGGTGGGGGGAGGAGGGAGAGTCACAATGCATTACAAAATCTGCTTATCAGGGGCTTGAGCCCTAAGGTTCGCAATGAAATATATGGTAGGTGAAAGTTTCTTTTGGTATAAAGGAATCCTAAAGGACTGAATTATCTTAACGGCTACTGTAATCCAGTTATAATACTCAGATGCACCCTTTGCTTTAATAACAATAGGGCTGTAAAGGAAAATGGAACCCTCCTAAGGCACCGGAGAATGAACAAATTGCTACACCCTGAGTCCCTTACATTATTACATCTCTTTGTCAATCATCAGAATTTTTTTCCATTTCAATTTTCCTCATGAAAGACCTGTTTACATGATTACTTGATTACAGTTCATTGTTATATTTTATATTTTTAATTTTTTTTAAAGATTATTTAGTTATATTAGAAAGAGAGAGGGAGCAGGGGGAGGGACAGAGGGTGAGGGAGAGAGTGAGGGTGAGAAACATAGTCCCCACCAAGCAGGGAGCCTGATGTGGGGCTCCATCTCATGACCCTGAGGTCATGACCTGAGCTGAAATCAATATGCTCAACCAACTGAGCCACCCAAGCGCCCTGTTATATTTTAAATTGACACCTTCTTTTAAATGGGGTGCTTCTGGGGCGCCTGGGTGGCTCAGTTGTTAAGTATCTGCTTGTGGCTCAGGTCATGATCCCTTGCTCAGCGGGGGGCCTGCTTCTCCCTCTGCCTGTTGCTC
This sequence comes from Ursus arctos, assembly GCF_023065955.2. NCBI lineage: Eukaryota > Metazoa > Chordata > Mammalia > Carnivora > Ursidae > Ursus > Ursus arctos. Next base: position 90,192,172 of record NC_079873.1, on the reverse strand, counting down.
CCCTGGTGGTGCTCCTCCCCCACTCTCTCTGACAAATAAATAAATGAACCTTGAAAAAAAATAAATGGGGTGCTTCTCACTTAAGAAACCCCTAGTCTAATTGTCAACATACCCAGAAATCACCTCTTACATGAGTTATTTTCCTGAAAGTATTTTCCCAGGTGATTAATTTTATCCATTTGGTTTTGATTCTTTTAATTTTTCCATTCAAACCATAACATTCCTGACCTCAGCTAAAAAATCTGGAAGGATATTATATCTGGAGCCTATAGTTTTGTTGACTGAGTACAATTCGCATGGAGAAACCTATTTTTAAAAAATATATATAACGCATTTCAAACCACTAAAAGATTAACATTTTTATATTCTTAATTTCAGCTGAATACATCCCAAGTTTCTGCCAGGTCTTACCCACTTTTGACTAAGGTATAGTCAAAAGCTGTTCCTCTGGGATTAGTCACATCTCACCGACTTCACTCACTGATTAACAGGCCGAGTAAAGTTCAGTTGCTTTCAAGCAAGCCAATGAAGTATTTCCATGCATTTAACCGATTTCTCAAATTGTAATATGAAACTTGTCAAGGAAGGATTATAAGTGGGAACTGAGACAGATTTCTTTAGTTTCAACCCACTACATTATTTTTTTTTAAAGACTTATCCATTTACTTGAGAGAGAGAGAGAGAACACAGGGAGGGGAGGAAGGGTAGAGGGAGAGGGAGAAGCAGCCCCCTCACTGAGCAGGGAGCCCAATGGGGGGCTCAATCCAAGCCCAAGGCAAACACTTAACCAACTGAGCCACTTATGTGCCCCTCAACCCACTACATTAAATTTTGCCTTACCTCAATTTGGTTAACCTCTTAATGCTGAAAGGATAACCAAAAACGTTAGAAGTTTTGAAGTTAAAAATACAGCCACTTTAGGGGTGACTGGCTGAGGCAGTCTTCAGAGCATGCGACTCTTGATCTCAGAGTGGCGAGTTTGAGCCCCACCTTGGGCGTAGAGATCACTTAAAAAAAAAAAAATTAAAAGAATGCAGCCACTTTATATTCCTCTAAAATAAAGAATACAAAACAAAAAAGCCAATTGACATCAATAGCAGTTCTCGTATTCATTTATTAACATTTCTATGATTACAACTTATATATGCTACTTATATTTTCTGAGACTACTTTAGATTTTCAAATACTCTCATGTTTTTACCCTTTCTATACTATAACCACGAGCTATATACTTTGTGATACTTGAAAAATCATATTGCTGTGGATGCCTAAATTGGCTAGTTTTTATATATGGATTTTTCTGGTAATATGTTCCTAAAGCTATAGAACAGTTTAAACTTGTTTTGAAGTTCAGACACTGAACATTGTGTGTTCTTAATGCTGTGGCCGACCCATTATATTTTAACATACAAGCTTTTAATGATGAATTTCCAAACCACTCTATGGGAGTTACCATGGACACTAAGAGGCTCTCCACTGCCAAATCAGATAGGAAAATGGTTCTTTTAATACATTTCAGGTATCTGTAGACTTCCAGAACTGGTTCTGTCACAAACAAATGGGACTTTGCCTTAATTTGTCAGAGATTTTCTGACAGCATTTCAGCTACGCATTTTTGTTTCATTTTTTTCTACCCTCTGCCTCAGTCTGTATTTTATCTTTGTGAAAGACCTTACAGTGAAGACACAAGATAATTTCCTAAATATTATTTGGCTTTGACAATAAGGCCTGTGTTCAGGGTTGGACTGGCAGATAAGGAGAGATTTGCTTACTGTGTCTCCTCCACAGGGACACCTACCAAATCCTGGGGAGACATATTTCTGCCTATAACCTCTCATTTGGTAAGTGTAATCTTGCATGCATTCTTGTTGTATGCTTGTGATTGTTGCTAAAATGCCCTAAAACAATGAATTTAAAATCTATTTACCTTCTTGGGAGTATCTTCTTCGATAGGGATTTATTATGTAATCCAGTCGATAGACTTATGAAGCCTATTCTACTAGGAAAAGGTTTGATATATTGAGGGAGTATCATTATGCTTTTATTTTTACCATAACATGTATTTTGCTCTGTAAAATCTCTTTTAATTAAATGTTATAGAATGAGTTTGGGGCAAAATAGGGTTGGCTCTCTCCCTCTTACACAATCATTAGACATTTTTATATATCATCAAATATTTCTCGAATATTTAAATACATTTATAGTCCTGTATTACAATTTTGCTTCTTTAGTAGTGTTCTAAAGCTGATCCATGATGCTGAGCTAACCAAGGTACTGTCAAAACCTTATGTTTTCCTCATTCTAGTCATTTAATGATTTTTACCTTCAGACTAAATTTTTTTCTAAATTTTTATTACTATTAGGCCTACACAAATTTATTTTTTATTTTTATTTTTTTTTGATACCACTTATAAGTTCTTTATATATTTTTTTTTAATAGTAACCCTTCCTTTTTTTTTTTTTATAATGATTTTTTATTATATTATGTTAGTCACCATACAGTACATCCCCGGTTTCCGATGTAAGGCTCGATGATTCATTAGTTGTGTATAACACCCAGTGCACCATGCAATACGTGCCCTCCTTACTACCCATCACCGGTCTATCCCATTCCCCCACCCCCCTCCCCTCTGTAGCCCTCAGTTTGTTTCTCATAGTCCATAGTCTCTCATGTTTCATTCCCCCTTCTGATTACCCCCCCTTTCTTTATCCCTTTCTTCCCCTACTGCTCATTCTAGTTCTTATGTTCCATAGATGAGAGAAATCATATGATAGTTGTCTTTCTCTGCTTGACTTATTTCACTAAGCATTATCTCCTCCAGTGCCGTCCATGTAGGCCTACACAAATTTAAATCCATGTCTGTAAACTGCTCTATGTCTCTTTTTAGAAATTAAGCCATTAAATATACATTATTTAGCAAAGTGTTATACAACATTGTTCTTTGTCTTACCATACCAATTACCTTTATTTAGGCTACTTGTTCAGAATCTCACCTATACTGGCAAGACTTTTGTTTGTTTTCATCTCTACAGCAAATGCCCAACAGATACATTAGGAAAATAGGCAGACAGCTGGTAAACAGACCCACTCCCTGCCTCAGGGCTGACGACGCAATTTGCCAAATCCATCTTTCCCTAGTTTGTTTCACATCATCACTATCTCCAAATTTTCTACTTTTGTTCTGTAAGGATTTGAGCAATGTCTCATTTATACAAAGGAGCTGAAACCAAACTTGCACTTCATCAGTTTTGATATTAGGTGATGGGGTTTTGTTCTTGTTTTTGTTTTTTTACTAAATTCTGTAGCATGCATTCTTATTTTGGGCTAGTTCATCTTCCTCTAATTTAATTAATTTTATTTATTTATTTATTTATTTATTTATTTGAGACAGAGAGAGCACAAGTGAGGAGGAGGATCAGAGGGAGAGGGAGAAGCAGACTCCCCGCTGAGCAGGGAGCCCGATGCGGTGCTCCATCCCAGGACCCTGGGATCATGACCCTTAGCATACTGAGCCACCAGGTGCCCCAATTTTATTTATTTTTTAGAGAGGGACAGAGAAAGGGGGAGGGGCAGAAGAAGAGGGAGAGAGAGAGGAGGCAAGACAGAAGTCCTGGAGACCAATTACAGAAGGCTTCCTTCAGTAGTTCAGGAGAAAGACAACATTGCTTAGACCAGTGAAAGGGTATTAAAGATGAAGAGAAATAAATTATTTGGGAAATAATTAGAAGTTATCATTGATAAGAGTTGGTGATAGATTGGATAAAATGGTTAAGGAGCAGCAGGAATCGGGACCCTGAGATCATGACCTGAGCCGAAATCATGAGTCCAGCCTTAACCAACTGAACCACCCAGGCGCCCCCTTCCTTTTGTTCTTAATTGTATCATACAACTTCAATTTAAAAGATTATTATTTTGGGGATGTCTGGGTGGCTTGGTTGAGCATTAGACTCTTGGTTTCAGTTTAGGTCATGATCTCATTGGTGGTGAGATCCAGCCCAGCATGGGGCTCCATGCTTGGTGGGTGGGGGAATCTGCTTGAAGATTCACTCCCTCTGTCCCTCCCCCCACTCACACATGTGCAAGCATGCTCTCTCTCATTTTCTCAATAAAATAAACAAATAAGGACTCTCTCTCACTTTCTCAATAAAACAAACAAATAAGGACACCCGGGTGGCTTAGTCAGTTACAGTTAAGCATCTGCTTTTAGCCCAGGTCATGATCCCAGGGTCTTGGGATAGAGCCCTGCATTGGGCTCCCTGCTCAACAGGGAGCCTGCTTCTCTGCCTGCCACTCCTCCTGCTTTTGCTCTCTCTCTCTCTGATAAATACATTAAATCTTTTCAAAAAAATCTTTATCTTAATTTTACTTTTTTAAAGATTTTATTTATTTGAGAGAGACAGAGCACAAGCGGGGGAGCAGCAAAGGGAGAGGGAGAAGTAGACGCCCGCTGAGCAGGGAAGCCCAACGCTGGGCTTGATCCCAGGACCCTGGGACGACCTGAGCTGAAGGCAGATGCTCAACTGACTGAGCCTCCCAGGCACTCCAATAAATAAATCTTTAAAAAAAGATTATTATTATGAAGGTTGTAAACAATGTATTTCCTAATGTGCTCAATCTTGAATTTTCAGCATTAATTTTAAATTTTTTAAAAAAAGATTTTATTTATTTATTTGACAGAGAGAGAGTCAGCGAGAAAGGGAACACAAGCAGGGGGAATGGGAGAGGGAGAAGCAGGCTTCCTGCTGAGCAGGGAGCCCAATGCGGGGCTCAATCCCAGAGCGCTAGGATCATGACCTGAGCCGAAGGCAGATGCTCAATGACTGAGCCACCCAGGCCCCCCATCAGCATAATTTTAATACAATATTAGAATTTTAAATTCTATTATTTTATTTATGTTAAATTTTATTAAAAATAAAATGTTAACTATTTTTTTTTTCAGATGAAATCAATCACAGTTATGGGAATAGAAAGAATGTTGAATTCCTTACCAAGTGTTGAGGCTACTGGCAATCTCATGCAAAGGAGGAGAAAAGTCAGGGTCAGTGATGTCCAGCCATGACTGTAAATTATATTAGACTAGGATGATAAGGTGATGATGATGATGCAGAGTCAAGAACAACAAGGCATCATGATAATAATGACAGCCACTATTGCTAGACCCTCAGTATGTTTCAGGCTTTATGCTTGTAACATAGTTCTCGTTTTTAATACTAACAACAACAGGTAGGTATGTGTCGAAATCCACATTTTATGGATTTGTTATTCAATCAACAAATATTAACTGAGTAATAAGAATGAACCAGGCCCTAGGGATATCATAGTGAACAAGACTCTCATTCTCATGGAGCTTATGACCTAGTGGCCATAAGCCACTTAACTGAGTCTTAGAAAGTTTGTGTAAGTAGCTCAAGATCAGTATGTGTGGCTCCATATCCACGTATTTACCTTCTACTTCCTATTAATGATGGCTGTGAGGTAGTAATCAGAAAGCACGTAGTAGTCACAGGAAACATTGTGCCGGAGATCAAAGTCAGTTGGACACTAGGTAAGCAAGTAGGGTTCTAGAACACTGTGATGAAAGTCAGAGCAAGAGATGGTTCTGTGTACTAAGGAAATTATCAGAAAACCAAGTAGTCAAATGGGACAATTAATGCATTTTGACGTATACTATACCATTATTAGAGTTCCAGTGCCCACCAAGCACGAAATTATCAGAAAACCAAGTAGTCAAATGGGACAATTAATACATTTTGACATATACTATACCATTATTAGAGTTCAGTGGTTCACAACAGGAGATACGAAACAATACAAAAACCCCCCAAAAAATCTGGACATTGTCAGTGTTCTTTGTAGGTTCTTTTTTCTCATCTGGTAGCTTAATTGTTAGTTTTCACAGGGATTTCTCTAGATCCTCTTCTCACTTGATGTACTCTCCCTGGGTGATTATGTGTGCTTATGTAGTTACAAACCCAGGGACTTTCAAACCTAATCTCTGGCTCAGCTCCTTCTCCTGCTACAAAATATCCAACTGCCTATTGTCTCTCTTTATCTCATACTCTGCTCAAATTCTCCATGTTCCAAGTTGACCTCATCATGTCCATCTTCTCTGCGTAAAGCCTACGGCCCGTTTCCCTGTCTCAGGCCATAAACCTGAGAATTGTCCTTGACTCCTGCCCTTCCTTAACTCCTTCATTCAATCAATCACCAACTCCTATCAATAATAACTTGTAATTATTTCTCTAGCAATTTCTTTCTCTTCATCTTCAATACCCTTTCACTGGTCTAAGCAATGTTGTCTTTCTTCTGAACTACTGAAGGAAGCCTTTTGTAATTGGTCTCCAGGACTTCAGTCTTGCCTCCTTTCCAGTATTTTCCATGCACTAAAAAATGGTTTTCTGTATAAAAATTTGATCATCTTATTTTCCTTCTTAAAACCCTTCAATGGTTCCACATTGCCTTCTGGATAAAGTCCAAGTCCTTTATTATAATCTATGGCCCAGAGAGATTTGGACCCCATATACCATTTCGGTCTCACTTTGTGTCTTCTGACACTTCGGCTCTAGCCATTTTGAACTGCCTTCATTTCCTTGAATGGGCATGCTATCTCTTGCCACCTGCCCTTTGCACAAGCACTTCTCTGTCTCTTTGCCTTGCTAACTCCAGCCAATTGCTGAGTTCTCAGCTTAGATATTATCACCTCCAAAAAGCATTCCCTGACTCCCCAATCCAGTTAGGTGCACCTTCTTTATGTTCCCTTAGCACCTTATCTTTCCTTCACCACAGCACTTAACATTCTATAATTATACCTCTACCCATTTCTCTCATGACACTGTACATTCCATGCAGATAGGAACATCGTTGCCTATTGGCCATTATATCTCTACAAACTAACAAACTATCTCTACAAACAGCGTTCGGTACATAGTAGTTGCTCACAAGCAAGTTAATAAAGGAAAGATCGAAGAAATCAGAATGACCAGCTTTGGAGGCCATGGCATAATCTTACTAGTTTGGAGCTTTTTTCATAAACTTATCAAATGTATGAGCTAGAAGGGATTCAAGAAATCACTTCGTTCAACTTCCCACTCAATGTAAAAGTCCTACTCCATCATGCTTTAAAGACAGCCCTGTATCCTCTCCATACGAACACTTTCAGAGATGGAGAATACACTGATGTGCAAGAAAGTTATGTAGTGATGGCTATGTCTAATTGTTTTGTTTAAAGATTTTATTTATTTATTTATTTTAGAGAGAGCTAGAGAGAGAGCATGAGCAGGGGGAGGGGTTGGGGGAAGGGTTGGGGGAGAGGGACAGAGAGAATCCCAAGCTGACTGCCCACCAAGCACGAAGCCAACTTGGGGTTGGATCCCACGACCCCGAGATCATGACCTCAGCTGAAATCAAGAGTCAGACGCTTAACTGACTAAGCCACCCAGGTGTCCCTATGTCTATTGTTTTTTTAAAAAATCTTCCTCATTTTGAACACTTTTCTGTTGTAGCTTTCATCCATATTCAAGGTCTGCCTTCTCAAACAGCACAAAACTAATCTTTTCCTTTCTTGAGCAACTCAAAATTAATCTTTTCCTTTTTCCATATAAGAACCTTTCCAAATAGCTGAAGGTCATTATTATGTGCTTTCTAAACCATTAGTTCTCGAGGTTTAATGTACAACAGAATTGCCTGGGGATCCTGTTAAAAATGTAGATTTTCTGGTCTTATCCCCAGAGATTCTGATTCAGTAGGTCTGGGATTGATCTCAGGAATCTAAAATTTTAACAAGTATCCCAGATAATTCTGATGTGGGTAGTCCGTAGACTACTTGTCAAGAAACACTGCCTAGGGAAATGTATTTTTTAAATTTCCCAATAAATGGTGTTTATAAGACTTGATCTTCAAAGTTACTAGATATCTGTGTCTATTCTCTTCAAGTGTAGCCCCCATGCTGGAACCCAATATTCAGGTATATTTTGACTAACAAAAAGTAGAGTGAAGAGGGCACCTGGATGGCTTAGTTGGTTAAGCATCTGCCTTTGCGGCAGGTCATCATCCCAGGGTCCTGGGATTGAGCCCCTCATCAGGCTCCCTGCTCAGCGGGAAGCCTGCTTCTCCCTCTGCCTCTGCTGCTTCCCCTGCTTGTGCTCTTTCTCTGTCTGTCAAATAAATAAATAAATAAAATCTTTTTTAAACAGAACTAGAGGATGCCTGGATGGCTCAGTCGGTTAAGTGGCTGCCTTCAGCTCAGGTCATGATCCCAGGGTCCTGGGATCAAGTTCCACATCAGGCTTCTTGTTCAGAGGGGAGCCTGCTTCTGCCACTCTCCTCTCTCTGACAAATAAATAAAATCTTTAAAAAAAGATGTAGAGTGAAGATATGAACCTATTATTTCCTTCAACACGGTTTATGCACTTCTATTGAAACTGTACACAATTGTGTCACCAATTTGAGTAGATGTGTCACCTTATTGACTGTGACTTTGTGTTTAACTAAAACCTGTTAGGGCAGGAATGAATTACAGGGAATGGATGACCCCAAGGTCACAGGTAAGAAAGAACGAGGGAATAGAATGAGACGGCAGTAGATAAAGGCAATATATGGTATTCGGACTAAAGGTGGCACACAGACTTCTCAATAACTCCAGTTCCCCTCTCCCACAGCCCCTGAGATTTCCCACTGCCGGCCGTTTGCAGGGGCTGCTGCTCCCTGTCACCTACTGATCCTCTCTCCGGAGTCAGCACATTAACAGTCTGCTTTGTCTCTCATTACAAAGGTAGTAAGCCTGCTGTCCATCCTCTTAACCCACAGTAAGAATCAGCATTCTGTAATCAGCCCTGCCACATCAGAAGGAGCTGGAACCTTGGCACGCCTCTCTGGAAACATTTTTGATCTCTAACAGACTACTGAGGGTACCTTGGCATATTTGTAAAAGATGATCTAAAACTCTAAAAATAGCTACGAGCACAATTCTCCCACAAGCATACAATTTGAATAGGTCTGGCAAGATGCTTTTAAGCTCATAAAAATGTCATAGAATGTTATGAATTGGCTTTACATGCTTCAGTACACCCGGTGTACAGATTAGCACTTTCTGTTATGACACCCAGGCTCTGTGCCCTCTACTCCAAACAGCAGGCAAAATTTATGAGCCAGAAAACCTTTCTTGGATTTGGCCTTAGGGCAGTAAGCAGTGGAATTTAGTTGCTCACAAAGCCAGAGTCTGAGGCTCCCAGAAATCGGGGGGAACAGTCACAGTGAGTGAAATTATTTGTTACTGTCTTCAGATGGAATGGTGAATCTGAAAGGGACATACGGTTGCAAGTAATAAAACTTTGAAACATGGCTGCTTTGTGTTGAATGCAAGGATGGAGAGTAGATCCCAACTGTGATGTGGAGAGAGGCAAGTTTAGAATGTGAGTCTGAAAAAAAAAAAGGATCATTCTATTGCAGATGTTAGGATTAAATGATTTCAATTCTCACAGGCCTGTATGTATACCTCAAAAGGGGTTGGGATCAGACTTTGAAGTGGTACCCAAGAGCCAAATATAAGGTGTTGATCATAAGGCTTCTGTGATAGTCACCTTTGGTTTCCTCTATTCATAGAACAAATATTTTTGAGCATCTACGATGTGCCAGAAGACAAATATGGATTTGATATGGTTCCTGCCTTTTAGGAGTTCACATCTGAGGGAGAGGTAACAAGACAAAAAAGTGATAATATATTGTAACAACTAATATAATAGAGATAAGCCCAGAGTGTTCCGAGAACAAAGTGAACTGGAAGGAAGCCAGGTGATGAGAAGTTAAAGGAAGGCTTTGTGGAAAAGTCATGCCTAAACCGGATCCTGAAAGATGAGTAGGAGTTACCCAGCGGAAAGAGTTTGGGGAGGTCATTTCAGTTAAGAGGAATAGCATGGTATATGGTGGGAAATGTAAGTAATTTAGTATGATTAGACTAGAGCATAAAGTACAAAGCAAGTGAGGGATGAGAGATGAAACTGGAGAAATAGGCAGGAGCCAAATCATGAAAGGCCCTATATGCTATGCTAAGGCCGCTGAACTTTCTTCTGAAAGCAACAGGGGAGCTGGTAAGGGGCCATTTTGTTAAGTCGTTCTGGCAGCAGTGTGGAGAATAGAAAGGCCCAGAGAGAAGCAAGACCGGAAGGAGGGAGACTAGTTAGGAGGCTGCTGTAATAGTCCAGGACATGGGGCGGGGGGGCACCTGCGTGGTTCAGTCAGCTAAGCGTCTGTCTTCGGCTCAGGTCATGATCTCAGGGTCCTGGGATCGAGCCCCACGCCGGGCTTCCTGCTTCATGGAGAGTCTGCTTCTCCCTCTCCCTTTGTTCCTCCCCCAACCACTGGTGCTCTCTCTCATAAATAAATAAAATCTTAAAAAAAAAATAGTCCAGGAGATAACTGGGGTCTGAATATAGACGATGCACTGGGTATAGCAGGAAGGGAATGGGTTTGAGTTTGAGACAGTTGAAGCAGAGTTTTGCTGTTCTTGTTTTTTTTTGATAGAAGACTTATTTTGACCCTGAGGTCAAAGTGGTTGATGCGGTGGTAGTAGAGAGAGGGTAATGTGACGGTGTGCAGCAGGGTCATAAAAGCTTATAGGAGAGGGGCGCCTGGGTGGCTCAGGCAGTTAAGCATCTGCCTTTGGCTCAGGTCATGATCTCGGAGTCCTGGGATCAAGCCCCACATTGGGCTCCCTGCTCAGCAGGGAGTCTGCTTCTCCCTCTTCATCTGCCCCTTCCCCCAGCTTGCGCCATCTCTCTGTCTCTCAAATAAAAGAATAAAATCTTCAAAAATAAAAAAGCTTATATTAGATATTTGTATAAAAATCATTCTGAAAATGCTCTTTTCAAAAAAATATATACTCTTTTCTCTTCAGCTTGCCAGAGTAATCATTTGCTGGAGATCAATTGCTTAGCCTATTGTCGAGGGGTAGTAACTGATGTGGCTCAGCCTGCTCTGGGCAATTGTGCAATGGGAATGAAGCAAGCTATGCTCAGAGGAGGGGAGAAAGGCTCTGCCAGCTGTCTTTTTTCCTCTCTCCAAAAGCACAAATACTCTTTAAGCAATCCCACAAAAAAAAAAAAAAGAAATTTTCTGTGCCAGAAATCTGTTTATTTTACAAAGAAGAGTCCAGAAGACCATTTGGAATGCAACTGACAATGATACTCCATTCAGAATATACAAGAACAGTAAGAAGAAATAGCTAGAATAAATGTTAAATTATTAGGACATACTACTGAATCACAGAAATTAAGTTTAAAATAGTAAAGAATGTTTTATGGGCACCTGGCTGGATCATTTGGTAGACCATGGGACTCTTGATCTCGGGGTTGTGAGTTCAAGCCCTATGTTGGGTGTGGCGACTACTTAAAAAATACTAAAATAAAGTTTTACAAATCATAGTTCAATATATTCATTTAAAAATGAATCTTGTGGGTTGCCTAGCTGGCTCAGTCGGTAGGGCATGTGACTCTTGACCTTGCGGTCGTGAGTTCGAGCTCCATGTTGGGTGTAGAACTTACCTAAAAAATAAATAAGTAAATAAAAATGAATCTTGTGTAAAAAAAACAGAATAACCAGAATAAACAGTGTATCAGATTATGAAATGAGGTTATAATAAAACAATTATACAAAGCATGCTAATGAAAGTGAAGTCAGAATGCTTCATACTGAGTAAATTAATCAGGAGGAATTAGGTGATACATTATGTTTGAATAAGAATAGAAAAGTTCCCTGTCTTAGATTATATAAATATGACCATGTAATTCTTCTTAAATATGGATGCGAAAGGAGATTTAAACATGAAATTTACACTAGATATCAATTGGGGCACCTGGGTGGCTCAGTCGGTGAAGTGTCTGCCTTCAGCTCAGGTCATGATCCTGGGATCCTGGGATCAAGCCCCACGTCGGGCTCCAGGCTCAGCCGGGAGCCCGTTTCTCCCTCTCTTTGCCTGCCACTCCCCCTGCTTGTGCTCTCGCTCTCTCTCTCTCAAATAAATAAAAACTTAAAAAAAGCACTAGATATCAATCAAATATTAAGGAAACAAGGAATAGAACTAATGATGTGGTGGAAATTCATGTCTAACCTGTCTCTAAGTCTTGTTCAGTCCTCCTATAAAACCTCTTAAATTTGTTTCCTAAACATTTTTAATACTACTGCCTTAGTCTTCCGTAACAGTAAATCTCCTCCACTCCAGTTTTTCCCTGCTTAAACTCACCAAGTATAATGACATCATATTCTCTTTGAGAGATCTGCCTCATGAATCCAATCAAAACATTTCTTTCTGACCTGAAGATCTTTCATAACCCAGTTCCATCCTACTTAAGCAAGTTTATCTTTCATTCCTTCCAACATGCCCCCATGCTCTTGTCAGGCCATGCTGCGTACTGTCCCTAAAACACTACACGTTCATTTCTGTCTCCATCCCTTCCTGAGGTGTAATATTCTATCCACTCTATCTGCCCCGTTGTCCTTTGAGGCTCAAATCAAATTCCAGCCCTGCCATGAAGATTTCCTTAACTTTCTTAGTTTTTTTTATTTTCCATTGCAATTATAAATGGAAACATAAACCCTGTAGATAATTTAACTATTATTTAACTGTGTATTATATGCAAGTCTTTCTTCCTTTTTTTTTTTAAGATTTTATTTATTAATTTGAGACAGAGAGATACAGAGAGAGAGAGCATGAGCAGGGTGAGAGGCAGAGGGAGAGGGAGAGGGAGAGGGAGAAGCAGGCTCCCCACTGAGCAAGGAGCCAGATGTGAGGCTCTATCCCAGGACCCTGGGATCATGACCTGAGCTGAAGACAGACAATTAACCATCTGAGCCACCCAGGTGCCCTAACAAGTCTTACTTCTTCAACCACCTTATAAACTCATAAAGAGGATATCGTTTAATATTACTTCAATTATCCCAGTTGGATCTAGACCATTTTTATTTTAACATTTTGACCCATTTTGATACAGTATATATTTGAACTCTAAGAGCATGTCGATTTCCTTCTTTCTTTCTTTCTTTCTTTCTTTCTTTCTTTCTTTCTTTCTTTCTTTCTTTCTTTCTTTGTTTCTAGTAGGCTCCATGCCCAACATGGGGCTTCAACTCACAACTCTGAGATCAAGAGTTGCATGCTCCACCGACTGAGCCAGCCAGGTGCCCTGAACATGTTGATTTCTTGCTTATATGTACAAACATTTGATTCAGAATTACATTTCACTGACTGTTTTGTTGAGAAAGCATATTAAGAGTGAATTCAACTAACCCAATTTAATTCTTTGATCAATTTTCTATTAAATGCTATTAAAACATTTTAATATTTTTGTATTTTTATTTTACTAAAATTTCAGTCTTAAACAATCTTTTCCATGTTTATTTTACAATGAATATTTACCAATTTTAACCTTTTTATAGTGGTATTATTGACATACAATGAACTACACATATTGAAAGTGTACAATTTGTTAAGTTTGGGCATATGGTATATACCCATGCAACCATCACCATGATTAACATAATGAATATAATAATCTTTCATTTTGTGGTTTGTCTTTTCACTCCCTTAACAAGGATCTTTGTCTTTCAAAGAGCAGAGATTTATAATTTTGATAAAGTCAAATCTGTCAATTAAAAAAAAAGATTTTATTCATTTATTTGACAGAGAGAGAGAGCAGAGGGAGAAGCAGACTCCCTGCTGAGCAGGGAGCCTGATGCAGGGCTCTATCCCAGGACCCTGATCATGACCCCAGCCAAAGGCAGATGTCTAACCGACTGAGCCATCCAGGTGCCCCTTAAATCTGTCAATTTTTTATGGATTGTGTTACTGGTGTCATATTTAAGAAATCTTTGCCTAAAATCAAGGCCATAGATATTTCTTCCTATGTTTTATTTTAGGTTTTAGGTTTTACATTTTAGTCTATGATGCACTGTTGGTTTGTATTTGCATGTGATGTGAGGTATGGATCTCTGTTTGTCCTTTTTGCACATGAATATTTACTTGTGCTGGCAGCATTTGTTGAAGCTATCTTTTTTTCCAATTATTTGCCGTTATTTTTATTTTTTAAAAAATATTTATTTATTTTATTTTACAGAGAGCGCATGCGAATGTGATCAGGTGCGGGGGAGGGGCAAGGGGAGAGGGAGTGAGAAAGAATCTGGAGCAGACTCCCTGCTGAGCACGGAGCCAGACTTGGGGCTCAATCTCATGACCCTGAGAACATGACCTGAGCTGAAATCAAGAGTCGGATGTTTAACTGACAGCCACCCAGGCACGCCTTATTTGCCTTTATACCTTTGTTAAATGTCTTTTGTCCATATGTATGCATTTATTTCTGGACTTTCTATTCTGTGCCATTGATCTATATCTCTATTTTTAATTTATTTTATTTTTATTTTTTAAAGATTTTATTTATTTATTTATTTATTTGAGAGAAAGAGAGGGAAAGCACAGAGGGAAAGTGACAGGGAGAAGCAGACTCCCCGCTGAACAGTGGGCCCGATGTGGGGCTTAATCCCAGGATCCTGAGATCATGACCTGATCTGAAGGCAGACGCTTAACTGACTGAGCCACCCAGGTGCCCCTATTTTTGTATTTTTAAACCAGTACCACACTGTTTTGATTAGTGTAGCTTTGTCCTGAATTTTGCTATTCTTAGTCTTCCAACTTCGTTCTTCTTTTTCCAAATTGTGTTCACTATTCTAGATCCTTTGCATTTTCATATGAATTTGAGAATTAGCTTGCCATTTTCTACAAAAATGCCTTCTGAGGCTTCGGGGAGAACTGACATCATAAAAATATTGTCTTCCAACTCTTGAAGATGATATCTATCTATCTATAATCTAACTATCTATCTACCTATCATCTATCTATCTTATTTTATGACTTATTTAATTTCTTTTAGCAATGGTTTGTAGTTTTCAGTGTACAGGTCTTTCACATCTTCCTCAGATTTTCTATTCTGCAACTGTGTCAAACTCATTTATTTGTTCTTTTAGTTCTTTTGTAGATTCCATTGGATTTTCTGCATAGATGATCATATCATCTGTGAATAAAGACTCCTTTCCAATCTGGATGCTTGCCTGCCTCAAACTCTCCCTCTCACCCTCCCTCCCTGTCTCCCTTCTTTCTTCCGTTTCTCCATGCCCCATACCCTCTTACCTTCCTGTTCCCCTTTTATCTCTCCTTCCTTTCTCCCTTCCTTTTTCTTTCTTTCTTTCTTTCTTTCTTTCTTTCTTTCTTTCTTTCTTTCTTTCTTTCTTTCTTCTTTCCCTTCTTACTCTGTCTGGAAACTTCGGTACAATATTCAATGAGTTGGTGAGAGTGGACATCCTTGTTTTGTTCCTGATCTTAGAGAGAAAGCAGTCTTTCACCATCAAGTTTATTAATCATAGGTGTTTCATAGATCTTCTTTATTCCAGTTGAGGAAGTTTCTGGAAATTCTCTCAGAGCAATAAAATTGAGCATTTGTAGGTCTCACTTCATTTGTCTCATACCTCATGGATTACTGCTTTTGTTGACTGATATTCAGTGTCCTGAAAACCATAGTTTCATATACTTTGTCCAAGCTTTTGGTTATTTTGGGTAAGACAATAAATCTGGTCCCTTTAGGCTATATTGGCCTAAAGCAGAAGAACTGCACTCTTTTTTTTGTGTGTATGCCATATATAATATAGTAAAGATATTTAAACACGGAACATTCCCAGTACTGGGAAAATATTCTTACTTATGTTGCTATTGACAGTGTAAGTAGCTTCTAACTTTTTGGGAAACAACTTGACAATATTTATTAAGAGACTTGAAATATTTCTACCCTACAATTGAGTAACTGAGTTTCTTGAAATTTAGTGTAAGGAAACAATAAATAAGAAAAATGCTTTATTAATAATAATCTTAAAAAGCAAGGTTATGCATAATAAAGGGTTATTGGTAAGAACCTAAATATGCAATAACAGATGTACAGATCAAGTAGTATATGGTTATGTAATATAGAGAAATATATAATATGCAGTATATAGTTGTAATATCTGTAAGGAGGATTAGTCTCTGGCTGGATCAGTCTGAAGAGCATGTAGCTCTTGATCTCAGGGTCGTGAGTTTGAATCCCATGTTGGGTGTGTAGATTGCTTAAATAAATAAGTAAACTTTAAAAATAATATCTGTAAAGAGTATGCAATAATAAAAAATGCTTATATGAATTTATGAAGTAAATTATTATAAGTATTTGTATATATCATAATTAATAAATAAAATAAACATTTATGCCACAGGAAAACCTGGGAACAAATCCATAAAAATATTATCACCAACCCCTGGTTGTCTTCGTGAACTATGACTATGGGTAAATTTTCACAATGATAATAATAATAATAAAACCTTTAAAAAGGCCATTGTAATAATCTTGGGTTTATGGTATTTCAAAAAAGAAACCAGTCAATATAAGTACATTTAAGAAAGTGGGTTGGTTTAAAACACGATGGAAGTTGTTAATGAATAAACTTAAGGATTTAATGTAAGTTAACCAGGCAGTACTTAGCAACTGGAAATTACTGTTATATGGAGATAACTTGGAAGGAGCTAAGCAGCCAAGATTTTTTGGACTGAGAAAGGACACTAATGCAGATATATTATTGCCAGAAGTTACAGTGGTTAGAAGCCTAGGGTTAGGAGTCAACCACGCTTCTGTTCAAGTTCTTACTTTGCCACTTCTCAACTGAGACCTTGGACAAGTTCCTTAATTTCTCTGAACCAGTTTCCTCACTTATATAATGGGGATAATGATAATGCCCACTTCACAGGACTCTTGTGCAATTGAAAGAGATAATTTATTATTACTAACAAGCAGAGTATGTTAACGATAATGACAATTATACTAGCAAATGTTCTTTGAGTGCTTACCATGTGCTAGATACTCTTCTAGGTGCTCTACGTATATTAAGTAACTCGAACCCTCACAATATCCCTGTAATGTAGGTAGGATTATCATGCCTATATTTCAGATGAGACAAAAGAGGCACAAAGAGGCTGAGGTTCTTGCCCAAGGCCACATAATTGTTAAGTCGTAGAGGAGCAGAAGCATAAAGGCCAGTTAGTAGGCTACTGTAGTAGTTGAGAAAAAACAGTGACTTGAATGAAGGTTATAGTGGTAGAGATGATGTTACTAGTCAGACAGGTTGGTGCTTTTATGTCTTTAGTTTTGCCAACCTATTAAATGGCTATTGCTTGGGGTGCCTGAGTGGCTCAGTTGGTTAAGTGTCTGACTCTTGGTTTCAGCTCAGGTCATGATCTTGGGGTTATGAGATCGAGCCCCACCTGGGTCAGGCTCTGTGCTCAGGGCTCTGTGCTCAGTGGGTAGTCTGCTTGAGATTCTGTCCATCTAACTCCTACCCCCACTTGCAAGCAAGCACGTGTGCTCACTCTCTCTCTCTCAAATAAATAAATGAATCTTTCAAAACAAAACAAAACAAAACAAAAGGCTATTGCTTATGACCAGTAGGAGAAGCCCTTGCCAACGAAGGAAATTTTAAAGTCCTTTGGTGCTCTATGTATGTGTCCTGGAGAAAAAGACTTTAATCTAGGTAGAGGTATTTAAGGTGAAGATTTTATTAAGGAGTGTTTAAGATGTACAAAGTGGAAGAAGTCGATTAAGTCATCAAGGATAACCTAGTTGTTTAGTAATTAGTACCTTAGAATTATCTACTCCATTAATGAATGACTATGTTTAGCTATTTCAATAAAGAGATTTTTAAAACCACAAAAGAGTGGGAAAGTATGTTATTTTCTTATATTAACTGCACGTGTTAAAGCCAGGAAGTGTAAAACATGAGGTCATCACAACCAATATATTTTCTCTTACTTTGTGGAATCATATCATAATTGTAGACAAAGTACTTAAGCAGAAATAAGTAGCTCTTAAGGGTTGGCATTGCCCAACCTAAACCTATAAGGTAAGTGAAAAGTGAAATTTCTGACTTCCTCACCAAAACAAAACACATCTAAAATACCCTGCAATATTTGATCACACACTCTCTTGTTTATGGAACACAGCTTTGACCCTTCCTTCTGACAACCTACAAATAGGCTAACTGGGGTCATGATTATGACTGTAGTCAAGAAGAGATAGTCTTGTTGCCACATAGGGAGGAAAAACTGGATTTTAGGGTCATGTGTGACCCCGTTATCACTTTAGAGCTTTAGGGTTATAAGACTTTTATTTTTCTTCAAGCAATCTCTATACCCAATGTGGGACTCGAGCTCAAGAAATCCTGAAGTCAAGTGTCACATGCTCCACCAACCAAGCAAGCCAGGGGACCTTGGAGCTTTAGGTTTATAGATAGTCTTTAAAAGGAATTTCATCATCAAACCAAAAACCAACAAACAACAAAAAAACCCAACACAAAACCAAAACAAAACCCTTGTAATTTGGGTACACTGCCACCAGGTGAAACCTCAGTCACAGTCCCAGGAGATTTATGTCATATGTTTGTTTTATTGAGACAGAGAAGCATAAAACATAAACCTGTAAACCAGGCATACTTCACATGAAATAAATGCTACATATAATAATGAAGATTTGAACCAAATTTTAAGATGAACAAATATAATTAGACTTTGGTAGATGCCCAACTTGATTCTTCATCATTTCATTACAGCCTTCTATTTTTTTAAAAGTAATCTCCATGCCCAACGTGGGGCTCAAACTCATGACCCCTGAGATCAAGCATCATGCGCTGCACTGACTGAGGCAGCCAGGGGCCCCATACCCTACATTTTATACACAGGTTTTGGGCCACATGTTTCTATATCATTCTACTTAATTAAATAAAGAATCTAAACCCTTCTGGGATTTATATTTTCTCCTGAGGTTTTTATCTAGCGTGATATCATAATTCTTTTAATATGTTTTACTGAAATGCCACTAATGTCTGTTTTTCTCTATCACTGGCACAGCCGGCTTATAGGTAGTATGGTTGTTGCCTAGGTTTTCCTATTAAGAATTTGGATTTTGCTTAAAAAGGCCCTACTTCATTATTCTCTCTCACATACTGCAAGAAGAGGAAGATAATTTTACAAGACAAGATTGCCCAAAAGGCATTTTGGCATGTTTCCATGTTTATATATAAAAAGGAGACTTTCTAATTTAATACTAAAGGAGACTAAAAAAAAATCTTCCTCAACTTTATGTTTTCTAATTGGACATTACAATTTTAATAATCTTAAAAAAATTTTTTTAAAGATTTTATTTATTTAGGGGCACCTGGGTGGCTCAGTCATTAAGCATCTGCCTTTGGCTCAGGTCATGATCCCAGGGTCCTGGGATCAAGCCCCGAATTGGGCTCCCTACTCCGCGGAAAGGCTGCTTCTCCCTCTCCCACTCCTCCTGCTTGTGTTCCCTCTCTCACTGTCTCTCTTTCTGTCAAGTAAATAAATAAAATTTTTTTTTTAAGATTTTATTTATTTATTTGAGAGAGAGCGAGCAACAGATAACAAGAGAGAGCAGGAGTGAGGAGGACAGAGAGAGAAGCGGGCTCCCCACTGAGCAGAGAGCCTGATGTAGGGCTTGATCCCAGGACCCTGGGATCATGACTTGAGCCAAAGGCAGATGCTTAACCAAGTGAGCCTCCCACGTGCCCCTACAGTTTTAATAATCTAATGTGATGTTTTATCTACTTTCTTTTGGCCAAGCTAAACTAGCAAAATTCTATACTCTGTATCTTTTACTTGCTCCTCTAATAAGAAAGCTCTTCAGAATGTTTAACAGACTTGTGTCACTTACACAAAACAAAATATTTAAGACCTATATATATACATATTTTGTTTGTTTTGTTTTTAAGTAAACTCTATCCACAATGTGGGGCTCGAACTCAGGACCCCAAGATCAAGATCAAGAGTCACATGGTCTATTCAGTGAGCCAGCCAGCTGCCCCATTTTAAGATATATTTTTATGGAGATTTGGAACAGGTATCTATCTATTTATTTATTAAGATTTTATTTATTTATTTAAGAGGGAGAGAGAATGAGAGAGAGAGAGCACGAGATGGGGGAGGGTCAGAGGGAGAACCAGAGCCCAACTGCTGAGCAGGGAGCCCAACACAGGGCTTGATGCCGGGACTCCAGGATCATGACCTGAGCTGAAGGCAGTTGCCTAACCAACTGAGCCACCCAGGCTCCCTGGAACAGATATTTAAATGGATGTCATGATATCAGGTCAACATACTAGAAACACAGAGGTCAAAATCTGGAATTGCATTAGAGACATTAAATAAGAATTGGAATTGGGTTATGGGATTGCAAGTGATAACACAGAAGTTAGGAGAGGTGGAAGTTTGGGGTTAGTTAACAAGGATGTAACCTCAACAGCAGCACGGAGGAAAATGTTTGTTAGCGCTGGTGGCACAATAGTAAAAAAGAATTTAAGAAGTGCCATGCTGACAATTCATGGTTCACTCAGCTCAGTATTCTATTGATAAAGCGAACCTAGAAAAAAGATAATAACAACCTTTATAATATGGTAGGGGTTTTATGTAATTATCTCATGTAATCCTCACTACAATCCTATGAAATAGCTAATAGTGTTATGATTTCTGGTCTATGGATGAGGAATCAAAACTTTGAGAGTTAAGACTTGTCTATCTCGTATCTTGTAAGTGTCATAGCAGGGATTCTAACCAAGATAGAATATAATAGTGCTTGCTGATGTCAGCACTAAAGACTAGGCATGAGCTTCTTCTAAGTAATAGTGATCGTCGATACGTTTGTCCAAATCTCTTTGGGGCTAATAAATGTTAACTTTGGGGTTAGTGAGTTTGTTAAGATTGGTTAAAGCAATGCAAGGGTTTATCTGCAAGGGTAGAAGCAAAGACAGACAGGCGAAGGAGGATCAGGGATGTTGTAAACAGTGTGCTATAAATTATGCTAAAATAAGTTAATGTATAGTCTTCTGAAGGTCCCATACCAGAACAGGGATTTTGGAAGGGACTGAAGATCAAGTTACTAGAGAGGAGGGCCAAGTGAGTTTCCCTGATCCCCATTTCTCTAATCATTTTAGGCGTACTTCTCAGGGCTTTCTCTAATTCAGGAGTTGTGCTGAGATCGTAGTGAGCAGAACCGTACATCTCATTCTAGCTGCAGCTGTGAAATAGTTCAGCATGGGGTATATTAATAGCTTTTGCAGGGGTGCCTGGCTGGCTTAGTCAGTAGAGCATGTGACTCTTGATCTTGGGGATATAAGTTCGAGCCCCACATTGGGTGTAGAGATTACTTAAAAATAAAATATTTTAAAAAAATATATATCCTTGTTGATTTAAAAAAGTTTTTTTTGAGTTTCTGATATATACCTTGATGATATCCACTATTTCTTATTTTTCCCCCTGAATTTTTTTTTAAAGATTTTATTTATCCATTTGAGAGAGAGAGAGTAAGTGAAAGAGAGCACAAGCCAGGGGGAGAGGCAGAGGGAGAAGCAGACTCCCTGCTGCTAAGCAGGGAGCCCGATGCAGGGCTCCATGCAGGGCTCGATCCTAGGACCCTAGGATCATGACCTGAGCTGAAGGCAGATGCCCACCTGACTGAGCCACCCAGGCGTCCCCCCACCCTGCCTGAATTTATTTATTTTAAGTAAGCTCTATGCCCAACATGGGCTTTAACTCACAACCCTGAGATCAAGAGTAGCATGTTCTACGGACTGAACCAGGCAGCCAGCCACCCCTCTCCCTGGATTTAGCATTTAACTGAGCTGATGTTTTCAGGGAACAAACTGTAGAGACTCCCATGGCTCTTTCCTGATTCTAACCAGGATGGAAAAAAAAATTCATACTATAGTTTGATCTATTTAATCCCCAGGTTCTTTGATTTGTTCTAGCGCCTGAGATAAATATTTCACTTTTGATTTATTTACACACTGGTAAGAACATCCTGTGGTCTGTCCTAATAATCTTGTTCTCTGATAGAAGAATTTGGAGCTTTGGACTGTGCTTTTCCTCCTCTATATTATTTAGCGATGTTGGGCACCTAACAATTTGCTTGGAATGGCAGTGACTATAAACTGGCTCAGGATTTCAGAAGTCGCCTTTAGAGTTCTTTTGAATACAAATCATCTTTGTCATTTGCCAGTGCTTTATTTAATAGAGGCTGCATATTTTGTTCAAAACCCCTTGTTTTCCTTCTGTAATCTTTGATATATGTCGTCTAGTCCTGGTAATTTATCAACATTCGTTTTCTAACTTTGGCTTGGATAATGCTGAGTATTGACTCTAATTTAACCAATTATCAATATGTCCAGATCAGAAATAACATTGAAGCGGTAATCACTGCAAAATATTCTCTAGTATAGACTGATGCAATCATGCAATATGTCAAATATTTTTTTGCACACAATTATCAAGAAATTAACTGATTTCTCCATTGACTTTCTCTATTTGTATATTTCTTATTATTTAGTTTTCTTTTATGACAGGAGCAAGGGTATAATAAAGAGATAAACATTTACTGAGTACCTAATGCTATACTATTCTTTGCATAGAATAGTTTCTTGGCATGGAGTAATAGCTCATATGTGATCTTATTTATTTTTAGAACAATCTTATGTGAACTATATACTATTTTTCTTCATCTGTAAAATGGAAGAATAATAGTAGTTATTTTACAGGGTTGTTATGAGGATTGAATAACTTAGTATATGCAAAGCAATTAGAACAGTTCCTGGTAAATAGTAAGCACTATTTTAAATATTCTTCTTCTTGTTATTTTCTAGTGTTACTTAAGAGGAAACAGAGGTACACAGATTTTAAGACACTTTTCTGAGTATTACAGTCAGTTAGGTGGTTGGAACTAATTTCTAAATTTCATACTCTTGGGGTGCCTGGGTGGCTCAGTCGTTAAGTGTCTGCCTTCAGCTCAGGGTGTGATCCCAGGTCCTGGGATCCAGCCCCACATTGGGCTCCCTGCTCCACTGGGAAACCTGCTTCTTCCTCTCCCACTCCCCCTGCTTGTTTTCCCTCTCTTGCTGGCTGTCTCTCTCTCTGTCAAATAAATAAATAAAATCTTAAAAAAAATGAATTTCATACTCTTTTTTTCTAAACCTTTTACCTCCTGTTAAATGAATGAAACAAGGGGGCCATTACACTTAGGTGGCTCTATTGCTAAGGTGACTTACTTAAGCATACCAAAATCTAAGCCTATAAAAGCTTCAAGGTTATGAAGTCAAAATGCTGAGGACAACCAATCACAAACAGCCAACTAGCTTTAGGTTATAGCCGATCAGATAATTTCCTTTCTTCGGTTCCCCATTTTTTCTACATGTCTTTCCCCTGGTTCCTGTTGGCAGAGCACTCCTAGCCACTTCTGGCTTGGCATTGCCTAATTTAAATTGATAAATGTTCACATCAACTCTTAAATTTTTAAAATATGCCTCAGTTTATCTTTTAATACTCCTTATGGCCTTGGTGTTCTTGTGAAAGAGCTCTAGAATGTGTTATTTTGTCTGATTTTCATGTATACCTAACCTACTTTGCAGGCTTCCTGTTTTTTGCACTTAGACTATCTTTTAATTCTTTGAAAGATTACTTTACTTCTTAAATTTGGTTATACATTGCCTTTTTCACTTGACAGATATCCTGAAGTCATATTTTTCCTGGAGTCCAATACATTGTTTTAAATAATGCTAAAATTCCTATTGGGTAATTATTATTAAAGTAGTTCCTTTCCTAGTCTTTTCTCTAACGAATGAATTTAGTTTGTCCTCTCCCCTTCTTGATTCTGGAAGTTCTCAAGTAATACTTGATTTGATTTGTGATATAAAGATGAGATATAAGGTACAGCATTTCTTTCTGACACCAGTGGGCTTAAGTACTTTGATTTCACTAGCTAATTCACTGAAGAGTCTGATTCTCAGTTCTGCTCCTTTTGTGGGTCATGCCTATGGCAAATGTAATTTCTTGCAACGTAATCATTTTAATTAACCTGTATGGATGGCCACACATTTTTTCCTGCATTTTTCCCCAAAGTAGATCCAATGGCAGATAAACTTTTGTGATTTCTCTAAGAAAATGAGATTGTTGGCAGATTGCTCAAATTGAAATGGATGTAAAAGAGATGCATTGGATATTCAAATTGATGATGATTGAATATGCCCAAATATTCGGATAGTTTTTTTTTCGGGGGGGGGTCACTTTACTATCAGTGAAAAAGTTTTGAGTATTCTGAGTGGAGGTAGAAGGGTTAATAGTGGCCTGAATGGTTGGGTTCAGGTTCCAAAAATGACCTTCTAAAATGGAAGATTGATTAGCTTATTATCCCCAGTGTTAAACCTACAGAATTCCACCTAAAACCAAAACCTTTATTTCGAAAATAAACTTTAAGGTTGTTTAACGATCAAAGAGTTTTCCATCAGCCATACTGACATGATGAGAAGAAACCTGAGATATTTTGGAAATCTTGGCACAACTTCAAAGAGTGATAGAACAGAATGCAGAGAACTTTTCCAAGTTTTGGAAGGCAGCAGTTTGGCTGAGACCCACACATACTGAAACGAGAGGCTTCCTTGAAAACATTTAAAAAATCTTTTCCTATTTTGGAATTCTAAAGTATGGCAAAATTCATATATGCTTAAAACTCAGTTCTGCACCAGTTTCCCTCCCCAAATAACCTTCCACCGTTTCTCTCCGTGTCAACACTGATAAACAATTCCTGAGGCATTTGCGGTAAGCGTTTCAGTAAGGTGGCTCATAGTCCTTCTAAATGCCGTTTCAACATATTCTGAAAGGAGTCCCTTTCACCCCTACCTAATATATTTGCCTTTGTTTTGCAGAGCGAGAAAGGTGAAGCAATTTACAGATCTGGGGACAGACCGCTAAATGACCTGTAGTTAAGCCGGTGTCGTTTCGCAAGATCTTGGTACCCAAAGCAGCGGAATCGAGATTTAGCATCCTTCCCCTGATCACACATTTCTCAAAGCGAGCGTTCTGCACGTTGGAACACCGTCTCTTCTCTACCCAACACCTCCTCCCAGCCCGCCCCCTGGTTCCTTCCCACCCTCTACCTCGCCCCCCCTCCGCCCCCCAGCCTGCGCATGCGTCCTAAGAACCCCCTACACTCGCGGCACAAGCTGAGAGTATTGTCGGGGGCTATTCTCTCTCCCAGGAACATGGCGGCGAGTCAGGGAGGTGGTGTTAACAGTGGGGGCGGCGGTTGTGGTGGAGGTGGAAGTAGCGGTGGCGGTAGCGCAGCCGGAGGGGGAGGTGGCGGAGCCGGAGGGGGAGGCGGCGGCGGCGGCGGGACCCTGGTGGTGCCCATCCCGGTACCGACTCTTTTCGGTCAGCCGTTCCCCAACGGGCCGCAGTGGAACCCGGGGAGCCTGCAGCCTCAACACACGGTGAGGAGCCTGGACCGGGCCCTGGAGGAGGCGGGCAACTCCGGCATCCTGAGCCTCAGTGGTAGGAAACTCCGAGACTTCCCCGGCAGCGGCTACGACCTGACGGACACCACCCAAGCAGGTGACAGGACGGGGTGGGGGGGGAGGGGAAGCTGGGCTCCGGAGGAGGAGGTGGGGGATGTGGGTGGCTGCGTGGCTGCGTTGTTGGACTCCGCTGGTCTGGGCGGGTTCGCGGGGGCCGCGAGACTGACAAAGTCGGAGCAGCCTGTTCTCGTGAATGTGAGGGGGAGAGAAGGGAACGGTG
Organism: Ursus arctos; assembly: GCF_023065955.2. Lineage (NCBI taxonomy): Eukaryota > Metazoa > Chordata > Mammalia > Carnivora > Ursidae > Ursus > Ursus arctos. The sequence continues at coordinate 90,166,487 of NC_079873.1, read as the reverse complement.
GTGGTGGGGGTGGGTGGGTTGCTGACTGTAGGGTGTATGGAAATAGGGCGGAATGTGAGGGGTGAAAGAGCATTATTGTTAAAGCGAGTTGCTCCAGTAAGGAGTAGGGAGGGAGGTATTGACACCTTCCTTAATGCACTTCCAACTCTCCTGGATGTTCTCATCTTCTCGGGGGGGGGGGGGGAAGACAATAAAATCACAATTTACACATATTCTTTAAAGGCGAACGTGCCTGGAAGAATGGCATATTCCTTTTCGTCGTACGGCAGCAGCATTGCCACGGTTTTTATGTGTTACTTTGTGTGTTTTAATCATCCTAGAATATTCTTGCCTTCTGGTCACGTATGCCTTTAAAGACTGAGATTTTTCATTTTCCTGGTGTTGAGAAGGTAGTGGTGGTTAAATTAGTATTTGTTGCAGTAGCAAATGAAATCATCAATCACTAACATGTCTGGTTACTAGGCGAAAGGATCCTTGTTTTGAGTTACGTTAGAGTCTTAATTTTTATAGCAGAAATAGCCAAAAAATTTGAGGGCATTTTTGAGAAACAAAATTAACTCTATTCTTTAGGGAGTTGTGGGATAATGGCTTATTTTGGTTGAGAAATTGGCTATTGTAGCGTTCTTCGTATACTCTCTGGTACTCTTTGTTGTGGATGGCATTTTTTGTTATGAACATACCCTCTTTCCCCTCTGCCTTATAACCAATGCTGATTATTGTAAATACATTTTGGTTTGATGAAAGGATTTTTTGCTTTTCATAATCTTTGCATTTGTTATCTTTTATATTTGCTTTGTTGAAAGAAATCATGGACAGAATTATTTTGATAGGTATAGTAATTTTGAAACAGTACGGTAAGTAAATTCACCCATAAGAGAAGTAATAAAAGGCCTCTTATTTTCAGAATAACACTATTTCAGCGGAGTTTCTGGATATTAAATTTAGGTATGTGTTTGGAGGAGGGTGGGGAGAAGAGGAAAGCCTAAAATTGAAGCCTTCCACCCAGTTATTCTCTTAGGAATTATCCTAAGAACTATGAATGCGTAATCGATCACTGATTTTGCATTTTGGAAAGCATGTTTGAGTATTTACTCCTTCACTCTGAACAGATTTCCTAAACAATATGTTCACATATTTATGAATATATTGGCAAAATATTATAGGACTTGGTATGCTCTTTAAAGGCTTCAGGAAAATGGTTTCAGACTACATCATTATGAGGATATATTGTTTTGTTTATTGTGCTTTATAACCTGTAAAGGATCTATCTGTGGGACTAAGTTTGAGCATCCTGGCTTGGGATTCAGGGCTTTCACTGTCCAGCTCCAATTTGTTACTGCAACCTTACCGCCCCAATCACTTCTACATAGAACCCTCTGTTCCAACTAGGTCAACTCCCTGTCCCTCAAATATATTTAATGAATTTCTGCCTCATCTTTGTAGAAGGTCACCCACATACTTGGGATTTTTCTCTTTACTCCATCTATTTAATTTTGTTCAAGCCCCAGCTTTTCCAGGAAGCTGGCTCTAACTCCCTTAGTCCATAGCAGTCTCCTGTTTTTGAGTTCTTATGGTACTATCTTTACCACTTTCTTGCTAGTGCTGGCTTTATTTCCTTTATATGTTTGTGTCATGCTGTCCCTGAGAAGCTGGAGAGCTCCTTAAGGGCAGGGAATAAGTCATATACTTGTTCAGTCTTCTCATTACATATTGCTTAATGTTTTTCATAAACATGAATCTCATCTTATGTGGTTATAACCTTTGGCTTTTAAGCCTTCATTTGGTTTTGTGAGGCAAGCTTTAACACAAAGCAGAGCAATATTTGTTCTTGGTAAGCATTCATTCATCCTAAACTTTATCAGTGTCTACGGTAACGCAGAATTTTTGAGTTGATTCCACCTCATTTTCCTTTTTTTTTTCAGTTGAATATGTGTTCCCTTCACATATTGTGAACCCTTCAAAAATCAAATGAGAAATTTGTGATTCATTTGTCATTCATTTTCGACAAAAATCAGTCATGAACTATTTAGGAGCAATATTTTTGTATGTAAAGAGACTAGTATTTTTTTTTTTTTTTAAAGAGACTAGTATTAATTATGTATAAATGAAGGTGGGTACACTGGAACTGAAGAAAAATAGAGCATGTTTGAGATAATACATACACATACACATGCATACATATACATCTGTATATGTGTGTGTATATATATATATATACATATATAGTATCTTCTGATGAAAACAGTTCTGTTTGTTGGTATTATTATACTTAAAATGACCCTCAGTGGGATAATGTTTCAGAACCAAGCTGATTAGTTAGGCAAGCATATAATGGTTTATTGGGTTGGGAAGAGACTGGTAGAAGGGAAAATAGGTAGGAAGGTATTATGATAATCTAGGTGTGGGGTGCTGAGAATCTGGGGTAAAACTAAATTGGATAAGAAGGGAAAATTGATAAATTTGAAAGGAAGCAAGGAGGGGTTTTTGCATTATTTTGCTCTTCCTCACATATATGTAAGACAAAATGGACCTGTGGTTCTTCACCTGGGCTGCACATTAAAATCGCAAGGGAGTGTTTTTTTAAAAACCTGTGCCTGGGCCCTACCCCAGACCAATTAAATCAGAATCTCAGGGGCCAAGAGAACCCTTTTTAAAAAAAGCATTCCCAGGTGATTCTATTGTGCACGCAGGGCTGAGAAACTCTACAATAGCTTATTTTTTAGGTACTCAAGAAGTACTGTTTAGGTGAATGCGAACATTGATAAAAATTTAGTGACTAAAGTCACTTGTCAAGAGGGTCAAAACCAAAACTAGGAACTATGTATTCAAGATCTAGTTCAGTATACTTTTTAATAGACTTGGTGAAGCAGAGACTCTTTTTTTTTTTTTTTTTAATGATTTTTTTATTATATTATGTTAGTCACCATACAGTACATCCCCGGTTTCCGATGTAAGGCTCGATGATTCATTAGTTGTGTATAACACCCAGTGCACCATGCAATACGTGCCCTCCTTACTACCCATCACCGGTCTATCCCATTCCCCCACCCCCCTCCCCTCTGAGGCCCTCAGTTTGTTTCTCATAGTCCATAGTCTCTCATGTTTCATTCCCCCTTCGGATTACCCCCTCTTTCTTTATCCCTTTCTTCCCCTACCGATCATCCTAGTTCTTATGTTCCATAGATGAGAGAAATCATATGATAGTTGTCTTTCTCTGCTTGACTTATTTCACTTAGCATTATCTCCTCCAGTGCCGTCCATGTTGCAGCAAATGTTGAGAACTCGTTCTTTCTGATAGCTGAGTAATATTCCATTGTATATATGGACCACAACTTCTTAATCCAGTCATCTGTTGAAGGGCATCTCGGCTCCTTCCACGATTTAGCTATTGTGGACATTGCTGCTATGAACATTGGGGTGCATATGGCCCTTCTCTTCACTACGTCTGTATCTTTGGGGTAAACACCCAGTATTGCAATGGCTGGATCATAGGGTAGCTCAATTTTTAACTTTTGAAGGGACCTCCACACTGTTTTCCAGAGTGGCTGTACCAACTTGCATTCCCACCAACAATGTAGGAGGGAGCCCCTTTCTCCACATCCTCTCCAACAATTGTTGTCTCTTGCCTTGCAGAGACTCTTTTTTTTTCTCCTCATTATATCATGTCTATAGTGAATAGAAAATTGCCAGGAAGCTATAGTTTCTTCAGTTACCATGCATAACCCCGGTTTACATTTAATACTATTGGATAACTTTGCATTAAGAAAATAGTGCCCCCAAAACATGTAGCACCAAAATTTCGTTTTCTCTATTAATAGTCTTGCTCTGAGGGAAGATGGATAGTTGGTAGCTGTTGGTGAAGTTTGTCCTTGGTGTCTTTTTACCTTTTTTTGCATTTCTAATATGTGATCTTCACCTCTCTGTGCCCTCCTGCTCTCCTCGTTTCTTTTCCCCTCTTCAGCTCACTCCCCTTCTTTTGCTGGGATGTAGCTCAAAGCTAATTACGGTAGCCTTTTCAGGAGATTAATATTTAAAAGGGAGAGTTTGCTGATTTATTTGAATCTTCAATTGGTGGTTTGTGCTCATGACCTTTTTGAATATATCTGCCTTCCAGATTCTTCTTGATTAAAACCCTCATCTATATAAAGACATAAAAACAGGGATGAGAAGGTTCGTAATCCATTTCAGGAAAGTAGCTGACTCCTGTTGTAATGTCTTGTCTTAGATGGTCTATAGGTAGACTTGGCAGGGCAAAAGGAAATTGCATATAACATTTTAGTCTGTCTGGATACCGTGATAATTTGTTGACCTTAAGAGAGCTTGAAAATGATTCTAATAGCTACTCAAACAAATCCTGAAACTTTCATATTTGACTTTGTCACCAATGCTACAAATAAGTCTCAGCCTCCTTGCAGCTGCTCCCTCTGCTCCTTCATACCTCTTTATGTCCATAAACAATAGGTCTGTAAAACAGATTTAGGAATTCTTACATGCATCAGATGGGGCTGTGTCCTGGTTAATCACATGTTTTCCTGTAAACCTGGAGTCAACTCTAGTATTTCCTACATGTGCTGGTTCACCCCTTCAACTGTGGGGCATGGTGCATTGTATCAGGTTATAAAATGGAGCCAGATAAACTTTGCAGCATCTGATTATGTTGGAAGGTGAAGGCGCTCTTAGTGCATTCAATGGAATGAACTTGTGATTGTGATTTTGTGGACTGATTCAAATATCTACCTTGCTTTGTGTAATAAATGTCTCCCTAAAAAATTGAATGCGAAGCACATTTTTGCAGTTGAGTTCTATTTTAATTGCTCTAGATTGAATTTGAGTTCCTGGACCTCACAGTGATTTATTTTATTCAGTGATGAGTTCTTCTACAGCATAAATAGTTGCCCCTTAATTTCTTTCTTAAGTTCACATTTTAAAATAAAATGTTATCTTAAATTGGAGGTTAAGTTCATCATTAAAATATTACCATTTATATAGCTCTTTATAAATTTCTAAGCACTTTCAGGGCGCCTGTGTGGCTCAGTCGTTAAGCGTCTGCCTTCAGCTCGGCATGATCCCAGAGTCCTGGGATCAAGCCCCACATCAGGCTCCTCCGCTGGGAGCCTGCTTCTTCCTCTCCCACTCCCCCTGCCTGTGTTCCCTCTCTTGCTGGCTGTCTCTCTCTCTGTGTCAAATAAATTAATAAAATCTTAAAAAAAATAAATTTCTAAGCACTTTCATGTATATTATGCTATTGTATCCTAATAATAACCCTGTGAGCTTGGCACAGTACACAGTAATTACTCATTGTTGTGAGAGGTTAAGTGATTTGCCCAAAGTTAAATGGCTAGTGTATGGCAGAGTGTGGGTCAGAGCCTAGGTTTTCTGACTTTAGCACTCATTATTCCAGTGTTATTTCCATTGTAATGCATTCTGTCTATATAATAAAGCTATTATTAAACTACACTATATATTACACACTATACTAATTATTTATTCTGAAAAATAAATGCTTGTTTAACTTAATATGTTACATAGTTTCTGCTTTGTGTGCAGTGTGTTTTGTGTTGTATATGGCAGTTACATAGCTTGTTGTCATGCCTCTTTTTCTGATGGTTTTAGGATAAATTAATTAAGCAAGCGTTTATTGAACTCCAAGTTTGAAACATGATTATAGCCAATAGAAAAGAAAGAGACATGGTTATTGTCCTTGAAGAGTTTATAAAATAGTTGAATGTGTATAGGAATATGTGTAACAATTAGAAAAGAATTATAGGGGTGCCTGGCTGGCTCAGTTGGAAAGAGCGTGTGAGTTTAGAAAAAAAAAAGATTTATTTACTTATTTTAGAGAGTGAGAGCACACATGAGCGAGTAGTGGGGAGGGGCAGAGGGAGAGCCAGAGAGAGAATCTCAGGCTGACTCCTCGCTGAGCATGGAGCTTGATGCAGGGCCCAATCCCACCACCCTGAGATCATGACCTGAGGCAGATTAAGAGTCGAATGTTTAATGGACTGCGCCACCCAGGCACCCCAAGGGCATGCCGCTCTTGCTCTTGATCTCGAGGTTGTGAGTTTGAGCCCCACACTGGGTGTAAAGATTACTAAAAAAAAAAAAAAACAAAAAAAAAAACAAAAAAAACTTAAAAAAATTACTAAAACAATTCATTAAAAAGAAAAGAATTATATAACAATATTCTAAATGGTATACATTTATAAAATGTACAAGTAAGTGATGTGAAACTATGGCATAAGGCTTAATTTTATTCGGGGTTGTTAGTTTGAGAAAGCTTCCTTTAAAGTTAGGTATTTGCTGGATCTTGAGGTTAACGATCAGTATGGGGTCAAGTTATGATTAGGCAGGAGGGACAGTTGCAGAATTTCAGGGGAGAAATTGTATGAATACAGAATTGAGAATGATATTGTATGTTAAGGGCAGATGTTAACCGAAGGTTTACTTTGTATTTTCACAAACATACTGAGAGGCTGAGAGGAGGGAACGGGTGGAGAGCTCAGTGTTCAAATGCAAAAGAAGGAGGGAGGACCTTCATTTGAAGGCAGGGGAAGCAAGAACAGGGTGGGGAGCTGTTAGCCATGGAAGGGAGAAGTAACCTGACTTTTACTAAGGTAAAAGTGAAGGTAGATGTTTGGGGACATTAGCGTCTTAAATTTTAATCTTAAAGAAATGAGGCAGTGTCATCAGGGAAAAGGTTGATGAACGTAGAAAAAGGTACTCAGTAGAGCGTAATGCTTTAAGAAATCAATTTGGAGAATAAGCCACAGTTCAGAATTAGGACTGTGGGGTAAGCAGCTAAATTAGTAGCTTTTGGAAAATATGAGCGTATTATCTCTTATGAAAAAAAATTATATATACTACATGACAGGTAAAAGAACAGAAGTGGTTGATTGGGATATTTTAGAATTGGGCTTATAGGGACACTTTGCTTGAAGTTTAAAATTAAATATCTTGATTTAGATTATTTGTAATACAAACTCTGAAGCATTTATTTGTTATCAAAAGTGTAAAGTTGGACAAGATCCAGAACTTTATAGACAAAATCAGAGGTGATGCTAGAAACATTTTTCACAAATTAAAATATTTTTCACGAATATAAATAATTGAAGACTTGCAGCTTATTGATTCCCTGGAAGGTGGTGGTTGTTTAATTTCCAAGGCACTCTGTGAAACTTTGCAGAAGGTCATGTCATTCTGTAATCCCACCCCAGCAGCCTACTCTAAGGCATGCTTAAACTGTGTGATGCCCACCCTCATTCTACAGAGCTTTTCATCATGACCTAGAGGGGAAATCTTGATTTTCTCTTTTTTGTTACACTTTGGATGTATTCGGGGTACTTCTTGAAGCATTGTAATACTCTGAAAAGTTTCAGAAAGTTTTGTCTGGGACACCTGGGTGGCTCAGTCAGTTAAGAGTCTGCCTTCGGGGCACCTGGGTGGCTCAGTTGGTTAAATGTGACCTGCCTTCAGCTCAGGTCATGATCCCAGGGTCCTGGGATTGAGCCTGCATCAGGTTCCCTGCTCAGTGGGGAGCCTGCTTCTTCCTCTGCCGGCTGTTCCCCCTGTTGGTGTGCTCTCATGCTCTCTCTCACAAATAAATAAATCTTAAAAAAAAAAAAAAGTTTTGTCTGCTTCCTTTTTATATAGAAGGGAACACCTTGCACTCCAGGGAACCATTGAATGTAATAAGAGGTAACTGTACAAATCAGTTTTATAACAATAATTTAAGTTTATGTTTAGTCTCACTTAAAACTAGTGCACTCAAGTCTGCTAAAGGTCAAGTTTTAAATTTTAATCTTTACATTTCTCCTGTTTCAGATAAATTATAAGTTGATAGCATTCCACTTACAGAATATCAGTCAATGTACTGTAATGGCTGATTAAACAATGGCTGCTTTCTGATGTATTTTTTGATATGAAAAATTTTAAAGAAAAGTTTTTTTTTTTCCAAGTAGGGAAGTAAGTCTTTTCCTATTTGTGGACGTTGCTAATTCTCTGTACTCTTTTATGATTTGCGACAGAGATTGTTGTCACTTTACTCTTAAATTAATAACTTCAATCTTTTTCAGTAGAATTTTTTGTATAATATTAGGGATTTAAGACAAATAAAATAAGACAGAAATAAAATAACTGCAGCATAAACTTTTATTTGAACTCTATGGAGACTAACCAATTCTAGAACATTTGTGAATTTGGATTTCATCCAAAAATCACTTCCTTAAATGATTATGCCCCAAAGAGACTCTAGAATGAATGCGCAGCCTAGAATTCTTCCTCTCTTAAAAAAGTAATTACAATATGTAAATCCTTAATACTTTGAGCTAATTGGTTGGGGATGTCTGTGTCAATGGGAAATCAAGTACTTTTAAAGATATTTATAAGTTAAAAATAGGAAATCGACACAGATGACTTTTTCCTTAACCTGCCTTAATATGTGAAAATGGGCTTATCTATTTTACGTAAATGGACAAGGTTGTAAAGCTGCTGCCTTTAAGGAATTTATGATTTCATAGTGGTATAAAATAAGTACTCACGTATCTGTACTCACCTATCTATTATATAGGCTAGGTCAATTATTCTCAATGAGGGAAAATGTGCCCCAGGGGATATTTGGCAATGTCTGGAGAGGTTTCAATTGCCACAGCTTGGGAGTGCTACTGACATCTAGTGGGTAAGAGGGGCCTGGGATGCTGCAAAGCATCCTACAGTGCACGGGAAGGACTGGCACACACAACACTTACCTGTTCCAAATGTCAGTGGTGCCAAGACTGAGAATCACTGGGCTAGAGTAAGACAAATGTCATAAGTGAAAACAAAGTGCAATACAGGTTCAAAGAGGGAGAGATGACATCCGATTGCGTTGGTAGAACAGCAGAGAGGGCTTTATAAAGGAGATTGAAGGTAAGGGAAAGGATCAGATTTTATAGTTAGGAAGGGAGGAAACTATATGCCTATTGACGTCCCGGAGTCTCTTCAAACTCAAAATATATTTAAAAAATCAGTCTTTGTTATTGATCCTAGGCCCCCTGGTCACTCAGACAAGAAACTTAGGAATGATTCTCCACTCTTCCCTTTCCTTCCCTTTTATAACTAGTTAGGAACTAAGGCCTATTGGTTATAGCTCTTTGAATAGCTTTCAGATCTCTTTCCTTCCTGTCTGTTCTCACTGCTATTGTTGTTCAGGTCCTCCTCTCCTCACTTTTAACTGGACTTACTGTTTTCCTGAATAATCTCTCTGCCTCATATTTGCTTCAAGTAGGGTTAGTTCTTTATAGAGTAGCCAGAGCACTCTTTCTAGTATGCAGATCTGATTGTCACTTGTAGCTACTAAAACACCTTGGAGCCAGTAAGCCAGCTCCATAACAATACATTGCTTATACCTTGTTTTGAATATTTAAAAAAATGTAAAAAAGCTAATGCATACACTATGCTTTATATGACTGGTAATTTTTATATTACGTAATATTAAACTGCTAAGATTCATCCAAAATGTGTGAAGCTGTAGTTCATTCTTTTTGATGGCTGCAGTATCTTTCATTGTGTTACTATACTACACTTTATCCACTTTCTCACTGATGGCCATTTGGGTTGTTTCCACATTTTTGCTCTTGCAAACAGTGCTGCTGTGAGCATTGTTGTGTCTCCTGTTGTACATGTGCGAGAATTTCTCTTGTGCATATACTTGGTAGTGGAATTTCTAGGTTATATGGCATGTCAATGTTCAACTTGAGATAAGGCCAAACTGGTTTAAAGTGTACATTTCCTTCAACATGTGTAAGAGATCCTATGAATCCATATGTCCAACACACAGTATTGTCAGATGTACACATTTTGGCCAAATGAGTTTAAAATGGTATTTCAATGAAGTGTTTCTTGATTTACATTTTTCTCATCACTAGTGATGTTAACATATCTTTGGATGTCTGTTGGCCATGGGTGTTTCCTGTACTGTGAAATAACTTCATTTATTGTGCCCAATTTCTATTGGTGGATTGTCCTTTTCTTACAGAATTCTATGAGTTAAAAAAGTATTCCTTAGAGTACTAATTTGTCAGTTTTGTATACTGTGAATATTTTCTTCTAGCTTATAATTTGCCTTTTTGCTTTTTAGGAAGTCTTTGAATGAGCAAATGTTCAAAATTTTAATATAATCAGATTTGTCAGTGCTTTATAGTCACTGCTTTTTGTGTCTTGTTTAAGAATGTGCAAAATAGGGGCGCCTGGGTGGCACAGCGGTTAAGCGTCTGCCTTCGGCTCAGGGCGTGATCCCGGCGTTCTGGGATCGAGCCCCACATCAGGCTCCTCCGCTGGGAGCCTGCTTCTTCCTCTCCCACTCCCCCTGCTTGTGTTCCTTCTCTCGCTGGCTGTCTCTATCTCTGTTGAATAAATAAATAAAATCATAAAAAAAAAAAGAAAGAATGTGCAAAATAGGGGCGCCTGGGTGGCGCAGTCGTTAAGCGTCTGCCTTCGGCTCAGGGCGTGATCCCGACGTTCTGGAATCGATCCCCACATCGGGCTCCTCCGCTATGAGCCTGCTTCTTCCTCTCCCACTCCCCCTGCTTGTGTTTCCTCTCTCGCTGGCTGTCAGATAGAGATAGTATCTGTTTAATTTCTTTTTTTTAAGATTTTATTTATTCATTCGACAGGCGCCCCTCACCTACATTTTTTAAAAAAAGCTTTTATTTATTTATTTGAGAGAAAGCGAGTGAGAGAGAGAGAGAGCATGAGGTGGGGGGAGAGGGGCAGTAGGAGAGGGAGAAGCAAACTCCCCACTGAGCAGGAAGCCTAACTATGTGATGTGGGGCTCCATCCCAGGACCCTGGGATCATGACCTGACCTCAAGGCAGACACTTAACTGACCCAGTCACTCCCATTCACCTACATTTTTTACTAAAGGTCTGTTTTGGGTGTTTAAGTTCCTAATCAATATGGAATTGATTTTTATATAATAGTGTGAGGTCCAGTTTCATATTTTAAGGCACAGATCATCTTTTTCCAGATCTGTCCCTGCCTACTCCTTTTTAACATTTTGTTGAGATTATAATTCGCTACCAAAAATTCACCCATTTAGAGTGTATAGTTTATTGGTTGTCAGTTCTGTACCTATCACTACAATATAATTTTGGAATGTTTTCACCCCCTTCAAAAAAGCCCCATACTTATTAGCAGTCCCTCCCCATTCCCCCCTCACTCCCCCCCACATCTAGACTATATTAGATAATCACTTATCTGTGTTCTGTCTATAAAATTTGCCTATTCCAGACATTTCATCTGGCCTTTTGTGACAGGTTTCTTTTTATTTACCGTATGTTTTCAAAGTTCATTTATGTTGTAGCATGTATCAGTACTTCATTCCTTTTTATGTCTGAATAATATTCCATTGTACATTTTGTTTATCCATTCATCAGTTGATGGACAGCTGGGTTGTTTCCACTCTGGCTATTTATATAAATAATAGCACTATGATCATCGGTGTACAAGTTTTTGTGTAGATGTATGTTTTCATTTGTCTTGTGTATAATACGTAGGAGTGGAATTGCTGAATCACATGGTTATTCTATGTTTAACAATTTGAGGAAATGTTAAATTATTTCCAAAGTGGTTGCACCAGTTTACATTCTCATTAGCAATGTATAAGGATTCCAATTTCTCCATATCCTGGAAATACTTGTTATTATCTATATTTTTAAATAGTCATTTTAGTGTGTGAAGTGTAATCTCATGGTTTTGATTTGCATTTCCCTAATAACTAATGATGTTAAGCATCTTTTCATGTGTATATCTTCCTAATTGAAATATCTACTCAGACTCTTGGTCCATTTTCTTTTTTTTTTTTTAGATTTTTATTTATTTATTTATTAGAGACAGCCAGCGAGAGAGGGAACACAGCAGGGGAGTGGGAGAGGAAGAAGCAGGCTTCCAGCGGAGGAGCCTGATGTGGGGCTCGATCCCGGAACGCCGGGATCACGCCCTGAGCCGAAGGCAGACACTTAACCAGTGCGCTACCCAGGCGCCCCTCTTGGTCCATTTTCTAATTGGCTTGTTTTTTCATTACTGAGTTCTAAGAGTTTTTATTTTTTTAATTCTGTACCTAAAACCCTTATCAGATATATGGTTTGCAAATATTTCCTTCCTATTCTGTGGATTCTCTACTTTAAAACACAAAATTTTGAAATTTTGATGAAGGCCATTTTATCTATTTTTTCTTATGTTGCTTGTGGTTTTGGTGCCATATCGAAGAAACTGTTGCTTAACCCGGGTTATGAAGATTAACCCTTATGTTTTGTTTTGAATTTTATAGTTTTAGCTTTTACATTTAGGTGTACTGTCCATTTTTAGTTTTTTTGTGTATGGTGTGAGATCAGGGTCCAACTTTATTCTTTTGCATGTGGATATTCAGTTGTTTCAGCACCATTTCTTGAAAATATTTCTTTCCTCATCCACTTGTCTTGTCACCCTTGTCAAACATCAGTTGACCATAAATGTAAATGTTTATTTCTGGACTCTCAATTCTATTCCATTGATCTATATTTCTCTTCATATATATGTGTGTGTGTCTGTATATATATTTCTATTCTTATCCTCGTACTTGACTTCTGTAGCTGTGTAGTAAGCTGTGTATAAAGTTTTATAGTCAGGAGGTGTGAGTCTTCCAACGTTGTTCTTTTTCAAGATTGCTTTGGCTATTCTGAGACCCTTGCATTCTTGTATGAATTTTAGGATCAGCCTGTCAATTTCTTCAGAAAATGCAAGTTGGGATTTTGATAGGGATTTTGTTGAATTTGTAGATCAATTTGGGGGAGTTTTACCATCTTAATAATATTAAGTTGTCCATCCTATGAATAATGGATGTCTTTTTATTTATTTATAGCTTTAATTTCTTTCAACATTTTGTAGCTTTCCTAAATTTTTATTTTTTGATAGTATTGTAAGTGAAATTTTTTTTCTTTTTGAAAGTATACTTGACATACAATGTTATTATTTTTTATTTAAATTAAATTAGCCAACATATAGTACATCAGTTTCTGATGTAGTGTTCAGTGATTCATCATTTGTGTATAACACCCAGTGCTCATAACATCATGTGCCCTCCTTAATGCCCATCACCCAGTTACCCCTTCCCCCCACCTACCTCCCCTTCCACAACCCTCAGTTTGTTTCGCAGAGTCAAGAGTCTCTCATGGTTTGTCTCCCTCTCTGATTTCTTCCCATTTCTTATATTCCACATATGGGTGAAGGCATATGATAATTGTTTTTCTGATTGATTTATTTCTCTTAGCATAATACCCTCCAGTTCCATCCACATCAATGTAAGATGTACAATTTTAGTTTCAATTGTACAGTGTACTGATTTGACATTCATATATATTATGAAATGATTACCATGATGTCTAGTTATGATCTGTCACCATACAAAGCTATTATAGTACTATTGACTATATTCCCTATGCTGTACTTTACTTCCCTGTGACTTATTTATTTTATAACTGGAAGTTTGTACCTCTTAATTCCCTTCACCTATTTTGCCCATCCCTCCCCCAACCACCAATTCGTTCTCTGTATTTACGAGTCTGTTTCTGTTTGCATTCTTTGTTCTTTTGTTTTTTAGATTCCAAATATAAGTGAAATCACAAGGTATTTATCTTTTTCTGTCTGTTTTATTTCACTTAGCATAATATCCTCATGTCCATTCATGTTGTTTCAAATGGCAAGATTTTTTTTAATGGCTGAGTAATATGGAATTTTTTTTTCCTTTTTCCTTTTTTTTTTTTTTTTTAAAGATTTTATTTATTTATTTGACAGAGAGAGACAGCCAGCGAGAGAGGGAACACAAGGAGGGGGAGTGGGAGAGGAAGAAGCAGGCTCCCAGTGGAGAAGCCTGATGCGGGTCTCAATCCCAGAATGCAGGGATCACTCCCTGAGCCGAAGGCAGACGCTTAACGGCTGAGCCACCCAGGCGCCCCAGGAAATTCTTTTCTTAATTTCATCTTGGAGATGTTCATTGCTAGTGTATAGAAATATAATTGATTTTTATATGTTGACCTTTTATCTTGCAACCTTGCTGAACTAGTGTCTTCATTCTAATAGTTTTTAATGGTTCATTAGGATTTTCTGTATACAAGATCATGTCGTCTGCAAATAGAGATGCTTTACTTCTTCCTTTTGAATCTGGATGCCTTTTATTTCTATTTCTTACTTAATTGTCCTGGCTAGTACAATGTTGAGTAGATGTGGTAAGAGTGGACATTCTTACTTGTTCCTGAATTTGGGAGGAATACATTGACTCTTTCACCATTAAATATGATGTTAGCTCTGGTTTTTTTTTTTTCACCATTAAATGTGATGTTAGCTCTGGTTTTTTTCATAGATGCCCTTTATTAAGTTGAAGAAATCCCTTTTTAAACCACTTTTTGGAAAATTTTTTTTGTCACAAGAGGGTATTGGATTTTGTCAGATGCTTTTTCTGTGTCTTTTGAGATGATCACATGGGTTTTGTCCTTTATTGCATTAATATGGTATGCTTACATTGATTGTTTTTTGGATATTATATCCCCCTTGCATTCCTGGCCTATCTGCTCTTCAAGTTAGTCTTATACTGCCCCCAAACTCTACATACCAACCTACCAAACTACATGCTGCTCCTTGACAGTATCATGCGCTTCCTTGTCTCCACGTTTTTACCCCCAATTGTTTATGTCCTTCTCCTTCTTGTCTACCTTGTGAATTCCTCTTCATCTTTTGTGTCCCAGATCAGGTCTTTATTTGTTTCCCTGTCCTCATCCTCCACATATAGTTATTACTCTATACCTCTATTATAGCAGGTGTGATCCTTTGTTGCAATTAATATATTTCCTCTGTTGTAGCATTTACCATCAATTTAATAACTTTTCTGGAAAAAATACTTACACAATAAGCACATTCATGGATTTCAGGGGTGTTAACATTAGAATAAAATGTGCATTGTACAATAAAAGAAATACGGTATTGTTTACCTTTCTCTTTTTATTGATTTTGGAGTTATTGGAATGTAGTTACTTTGTTGCCACTCCAGCACTTAGTAGAGAGTGGTAGGTGTTTAACACATTTGTTCAGTTAAGCCTGCTCCTTACCCTAGGTGCATTTTCAGGTCTCTCCACAATTTGCCTAGTTCCTTTTCCTCTATATTTCCCACTACTCATGTATGTACCCTGTTCTCCAGTCAGATTGGATTTCTCATTGTCTCCCTGATTTTTGTCTTCATTGCTTTATTTTTATTTAAAAAAAGGAAAAAGCTATTAGAAAAAAGAAGTTTATTATTGCTTCATAAGCAGAGATATGATTATTAAACTTGAACTGTTGCTGATTAGCTATAGTTTTTTTTTTTTTTTAAAGAATTTTATTTATTTATTTGACAGTGAGAGAGATAGTCAGTGAGAGAGGGAACACAAGCAGGGGGAGTGGGAGAGGATGAAGCAGGCTCCCAGCAGAGGGACCCAATGCGGGGCTCAATCCCAGGACTCTGGGATCATGCCCTGAGCCGAAGGCAGACGCTTAACGACTGAGCCACCCAGGCGCCCCTAGCTATAGTTTTTTTTAAAGTTTATTTATTTGGGGTGCCTGGGTGGCTCAGTCGGTTAAGCGTCTGCCTTCAGCTCGGGTCATGATCCTGGGGTCCGGGGATCGAGTCCTGCATTGGGCTCCCTGCTCGGCGGGGAGCCTTCTTCTCCCTCTGCCCTTCACCCTGATTGTGCTATCTCTCGCTCTCATGCACGCTCTCTCTCTCAAATAAATAAAAAAAATCTTAAAAAAAGTTTATTAATTTATTTGTTTAGTAATCTCTATACCCAGTGTGGGGTTTAAACTTGCGACCCTGCAATAAAGAGTCATGCACTTCTGACTGAGCCAGCCAGGTATCCCCCCCTTTTTTAAAGTTTATAGATTTTGTATATTGTTATATTGTACCATTGGATATGTTTTTATTTTAGAATAGTTGACTGCTTTTATTTATTTATTTATTTATTTATTTATTTATTTATTTATTTTTTAGTAGGCTCTGTGCCCAACCTGGGACTTGAACTCATAACCCCGAGAGCAGGAGTTGCATGTTCTACCAACTGAGTCAGCCATGTGCTCTGCAGAATAGTTGACTGCTTTTAAATATTCAGGTTAACTAATAAGATTGGTTTTTGAGTAATGTTTATAACATTAAATAATATGTTTGGCATTGAAAATATTAAATTATAAAATGTTTTGAGGATTAATATGTTGGTTTAACAAATTGTGATTTGAAAATTATATTTACAGATGAAGTCCAGGAAAAATTGGGAGATGAATGCACATTTTGTGATTAGGTTTAGCAGTTTTCTTGGTAGTATAGCTCTAAATTGTTTAAAATTGTATTTTTACATGTCTTGGTCTAGTTTTCTTATTACATTAGTCTGCTGTCTTCCATTTGCTTTAGGCAGAGCTAGGATCTACTAATTCCGAGTTGCAAAGTTTTTCATCCTCAGTAGGATCAGAGCCTAAAGGTCCTCATAAACAACTCTTTATATGTTCACAGCTTCTCTTGTAAAAAGTCTCATCACCTCATGGCTGAATTTTCTCAACATTTATCTATTTAATGTTGCCATAAAAGTCTTCCCGTTATAGTCTATTGTATAATCTTCTTCCAAATTGTTCTTCCTGAGTCTTCCTTATGCCACTCACTGTTCCACTGAAGAAAAATATTTTATAACATGATTTTTTAGGACTGCCTAATAGTCTGTTGTATGAATGTACCATATTTTATTTAACCATTTTTCTACTGTTAGATATTTAAGTCACTATTTAATATGAGTATATAGCCAGGTGCAATTGTATTCTTGGCTTTAAATTGCTTCCCCCAGGATGCCTGGGTGGCTCAGTCAGTTAAGCATCTGACTCTTGATTTCAGCTTAGGTCATGGTCCCAGGGTTGGAAGATAGAGCCCTGCACTGGGCTTTGCACAGGGCTTGGAGCCTGCTTCAGATTCTCTCTCTCCTCCTCCTCCCCATAAGTGCTCTCTTTCTTTCTCTCTCTCTAAATACATACATACATACAGAAATTGCCTCCCCCAAGAGGAATTTTAACTCTTTGAGGGCAGATACAGAAATTCCCTGTAGTGTTTGGTTCAGTGTTGTGCCTCTCTGCAATGGTTGATAGTGAATGCTTGTCAAATTTCTGAATTTAAAATTATGGGAAGGAACATGACATGGTATATTCTTTTATACACTGACTTCTTGTTCTATTTGACTATAAACTAGTGGAATGGCTTTGCTATGGTACCTTGGTGATTTGCATATTTCCACATAAGTCTGCATAGGCCAGGCTCAACCACAGTCTGACCCAAATCTTGGGGGAAGACTCTATGATTCTCCCTGGTACACAGCAAAATAGACAGATGACATGAGGTCATTTCTTATCTACCTCCCTATCATGTGGGAGGCTGCTGCAAGACGGTTTATTATTTTCTTCTCTCATCCTGGGAAGACATGGGACATTTGGGTATAGCTGTGAGTATAAAATTGCAAAGCTGCAATCTAGAGTTGACTCCTCAAAAACAGAGCAACACACTGTGCATATTGTCTGTCATTTGGTCCCTCCCTCCAGTTTGGTTTTGTTCTGTAGGACTGCAGACACAGGGAACTGATACCATACTGATCGTGCTTTCTCTGTTAGTAATAAACTATCTGAATCCATTTGGTCTTACTGGTAGCTGCCAGTGTGCTGCTCTGTAGGGGCTGCTTAACCACTTAACACAAATTAATGGAGTTTTCTTTGGCCTGGTTTGTGGAATTTGCCATTACTTTGTAATTAGTTTACTATGACTTGCTTTTAATTTCAGCATCCAATATTTAGTGCTTTGTTGTTAAACAGCTCAAGTAAGGATGATCCTTGCTCTCTAAATGCGGTATTTTTTTTTTTAAGGAGCACAGTATACTGCCTGTAAAATTCATCATAATCTGGATTCATGAAAGATGAAGCAGTTAGTTTTATTTAGCGTGGTAGCTTTCTCTCAGGGTTCGGTTTTGTTTTGTTTTTAACCCTCCTCAAGGACTACATTTTTTAAGTAAGCTCTATGCCCAATGTGGGGCTCAAAATCAACACTCCAAGATCAGGAGTTGCATGCTGTACCAACTGAGCCAGCCAGGCGACCCCCCTCCCACTTTTTTTAAGGACTACTTCTGTTTTGGAGTCCATAGCCTACTAGGATTATCCTGGGGAGTCAGTTTGATGCAGACTGCTCTCATACTACATTAGATTTTCTTTTCTCATGCAGTAGGAAGCTACTAAGGTGTCTTAATTAAGGCAAATAAAAAGTATACTGTATAAACAGATCCACTTGATTTTCATTGGCTAGTTGATCTTGACCTAGGCAGGAGGAGCATCGATGTCATACTAATTATGCATCAATTCATATGTCTTGGAGATGGTGAAGATGATGTTTTGCCATTACTTACTTCACTAACCAGACTTATTATAACAATTTAGATTTTACAGTTTTTGGGTTTTGCTTTAAGAAAATAATTTACATGAAATCATGATTTTGACGTCAAAAGTTTCGTACTTTTCTGGTAATTTTCATTTTAAAAATTATGACATAGAGTAGAGTGTCAATATAACATGACTCATCATAGTGATAGGTGTTTGGTAGCAGGTTGTGGTAGCAGGACCTAGTTGTGTCCCATGAAAAAGAAAATGATTATATGTAATACTACCTTACCAAGTCTGTAACTGTCTGCACATACCATTTTTATGAGTGAAATGTGTATGGTTAGAATTCAGTTTACCTTGTGAAATATAATACCTTTAAAATAGTATAATATTGTGTTTTTCTTATAACAGAAGCCATACTTGCTTATTGTAAAAAACTTGGAAAATAAAAGCATACAGAAGAAAATACAAAATACTCCTCATTCCACCAACCTTGAGTAAATATTAACATTTTGGTGTATTTCCTTCATACTCCCACATTCATCATCTTTATATGTGTATGAATGAATCTATAAAGTGTACTTTCTTTTGTATTTTTTAAATTTTATTTATTTACTTTTAAGATTTTATTCCTTTGAGAGAGAGAGGGCGCACAAGCATGGGAAGAGGGAGAAGCAGCCTCCTTGCTGAGCTGGGAGCCAGCCATGGGGCTCTATCCTAGGACCCTGAGATCATGACCTGAGCCAAAGGCAGACGCTTAACCATCTGAGCCACCCCGGTGCCCCTCTAAAAGTGTACGTTTGTTTTAAAGGCATATGTTTATTTTTTTAAATTTTATTCATTAATTTTATTTATTTATTAATTAGAGAGAGAGGCAGGCAGAGGCAGAGGGAGAAGCAGACTCCCCACGGAGCAGCAAGCCCGTTGTGGGACTCAATTCCAGGACCCTGGGGTCATGACTTGAGCTGAAGGCAGACAGACTCTTAACCGACTGAGCCACCCAGGCACCCTAAAAATGTGTGTTTTTAAAGGAAACAATTGGCTCATACTGTGTGTATAGTTTGATATTTAAAATGTTCTAGTTACTGGGGCACCTGGGTAGCTCAGGCAGTTATGTCTGTCTCTTGATTTCAGTTCAGGTTTTGACCTCAGGGTGGTGAGGTCAAGCCCTGTGCTGGACTCTGCGCTGGGGGTGGAGCCTACTTAAAAAAATAGTTCTAGTTATTGTCCAATGAGCATTCTTATGTTCGTATTAAGGAATCAAATCTTTAATAGCATTTTTAAAGGCTGCAAGATATTCCATTTTAAGGATATACTTTATTTTATCTAGCCTTTACCTATTGCTGGGCATTTAAGTTGTTTTTAATTTTCTACTGTTTTAAATAATCCTTAAATGTATGTAATTTCTTATTTGTTTTCAAAAATTGCTAGAGATAGATTTCTTGAATCAGTGGGTATGAACATTTTTCAGGAGCTTGATTCATATTGTCAAATTGCTTTCTAGAAAGGTTACCTCATTTTGAAATCCCATCAGTGGTGTATGGAAGTGTCTTGCCAACACAGCAATACCTTTAAAAATTTTTAAATTTGGTGAGCGAGTTATGGTATTTTACTCTTTGCATTTCTTTTGATTGACGGTGAGGTTGAACACATTTTCATGTACATCTTGGTCTTTGATAATTTTTATTTTTGAATCTGTTTATGTCCTTGGTGCAGGTTTTACCTGTGAGTTGTTGGTATCATTTTGCTTTTTTTTTTTTTTTTTTTTTAAAGAATTTATTTATTTATTCGACAGAGATAGAGACAGCCAGCGAGAGAGGGAACACAAGCAGGGGGAGTGGGAGAGGAAGAAGCAGGCTCATAGCGAAGGAGCCTGATGTGGGGCTCGATCCCATAACGCCAGGATCACGCCCTAAGCCGAAGGCAGACGCTTAACCGCTGTGCCACCCAGGCACCCCTCATTTTGCTTTTTGACAGACCGTAGTTTTCCTTTCTTTTTATGTCGCTAAATCTGGAAATCTTTTCATTTGTGAATTATTCCTTTATTGAAGGCTTTGAAAGTCCTTCCCCATTCTAATATTAAGTGACTATTCACTAAAATGTCTTTCTAGTTTTTTACGGTTCATTTTTGTTTATTGCTTTCCTCCATCTGGAATTTATTTTAGTAAAAGTTATGTGATGAGGATCTAACATTTGTCTTTTGAAAATAAAAGTTTTCCAAGAACGGTGTAATAAATAATACTGCATGGATTCATAATGCCAAATTTATAGTATAATAAGTCTTATAAGGGTTGAAGTGTAGTGTTGTTTTTAAGTATTGCTTTGATGTTTGAATGTCATTGCACGGTTAATTAGTCATTATTTCTTGGCGAAACTAAAACACTTTGCAGAATTCCCTACAGATAACTGCATAGAGCTGCCCCCTCCTTTTTTTTTTTTTTTTTTTTAAATAAAGTCCTAGCCTTCCACGTGGCTTAATAGTTGTATGACTCACAGTCCTTTTCTCACTGAGCATGCATGTAATCTGCCCTCTGGTTAGCAGCTGTGGTTTCTTTCTCCTTGCAGCATCTGTTTTTGTTTGCACCCTTGCTTCTCAAAGTGCCTGTGCTCAAAAAGAGCTTTCCAGTATTGGTAGCTGTAGGCCAGTGAGGTCTGCTTGTTATTGTTTCTCATAATAGTTGGCTTTAAAGCACTTTTCCTTCATTTTTTTTCAACTATCTACTGACCCTTTTTTTCTCTCTACTGTACTTATGGTTAATATTTTAACTCACCATGGAGTAGCTCAGAAGTTCTGTTATCCATCTGTCTTACTCATGCAACAAGGCTTCAGAGTTATAGATGGACTTTTCATTATCTTGTTCTGAATGACAGCACAACACCCTTCTAGGGAATACTGAATCAAGAAATCACCTGTCTTTGCAGAGGGCATCTGTTGAAAGCAGATGCCAGAGCCATGGGGTTGTCATTTCCCATCAGGCTCCAACATCAGAGTCTCTAATACTTCAAAGACACTCTCCGTTCTTGCATCAACAAACAGCTGTGGTGCCTCCTGTTTTTTGTTGCTTTTATATCTAGTTCTGACATTTCTTTTAGATGGAAAAATAGATAAGGAAGCATTAGTATTTGAGAGCATATTAATATGATTTTACTGTAAATGCTTACATTTGAGTAATATCAGTTACTAAAGAGCACAGAAAATTTAATTTCTAAAATTGAAATTTTTATATTAGGAAATATGCTTTTGAGTTGGTTGGTTTTTTTTTTTTTTAAGATTTTATTTATTTATTTGACAGAGATAGAGACAGCCAGCGAGAGAGGGAACACAAGCAGGGGGAGTGGGAGAGAAAGAAGCAGGCTCATACTGGAGGAGCCTGACGTGGGGCTCGATCCCATAACGCTGGGATCACGCCCTGAGCCGAAGGCAGACACTTAACGACTGTGCCACCCAGGCGCCCCTGAGTTGGTTGGTTTTATCCACTCTCTAAAGACATATAATTCTGGTATATATTTTCCATGTCATAAGAACTGAATATAATAATCAATTTCTCTCATTTTATACCTTTATGAATATATATATATATCATTATGTGCAAGTTGATAATTTTCCCTTCATTTCTATTGCTTACGTCTAGGGATTTTAGGTTGTTGTAGAATATTTACTCATTTCTGATAGCTCTGAGATAGTGAAGAATAGTAATTGATTCTGGCAATGTTTCATAGGTAGTAATTAGTAGAATCAGAATACAGTTCAGATCCAGTTTACTGCTCATCTGCTAAAAACAGTTACCCTTCCTTTTTCATTCCATCAGTCTTTGTGTGAACTTCACGATATACCCCAAGGATGATGCAGTATTGGTGCCACCACGACAGCTTTGTAAAAATTACAATTTTAGTAGAACTAAGTGGGGGTAATTATTTTTGCAGTTTCTTTCACTGAAGTGTTATTATCTAAGCAGATTGTATTTGGTGCTAGAGTGAAACAATAATTGGGATTGCTTAGGGTTGGTGTCTGAGTGGGCTTTTTATGTACCTTAATGCCTGCTACCTAATTCATAGTGCTTAATAGCATTTTGTTTGAATAAATGAGTCCAGTCAGAATGCTGCCCAAGAAATAAGGAGAATGGGGCTTAGAAGGTGAAGATCAGGATTTGCCTGCCTCTATCACAGACAATAAGTATAGGACTACAGAGAATGTGACCATTAAGGTAATTATTTTACCTCGTATATTCTCTGTAGTGAGGCTGCAACTTCTAATCCCTGCTTGATAAGGAATGTACATGGTACTATTGGGAGATAATTTTCCACGGGCTTCGTGTTTCTGCACATCTTGCGAATGAGGCACTAACTACTCTTTGTTCAGGACTGACTTTTGGATGAATAAGAGTTTCTCTCTGCAGAGCAAAGGACAGTCATGCTTACTGTCTAGTAAACTAAAGATAATGTTTCCCTTTGAACAATGTGCATGCTGGCTTATTGTCTATTATAAAAGATTTGGGTTCCCCTACCTTAGAGTTCATCTCCTATAATGCGATGTACTATGTGGGTAAGCATTCATCTGTACCCATCTGTGTTACCCCTGTGGGATTTGGAAGGCAAGGGGAACTGATAAAAATATGCTGCTTATGCCACTTGCTATGCTGTGAGTAATAAAGTCCTTTGTCTCTCATGCAGGAATCTCAGGCCTTCTGCTAGCATCCATACAACTGTATTAGGCTAACTTGTTGGCTTACAAGTGGGTATAGTCTCAGATATTTCAGAGTCTTTGGCAGGTACTCAGGACAGTGGTTTTGCCTATAAGATGTTACTTCCCTTTTGAAGAAACTTGTTTAATTTTCTTTAGTCCTTGTTTATTGAATGGGTTAAAAATACAGAAAAATTAATAAGAGTCCACTCTTTAAGGAGCCAGAAAAGCTATGTGTTGGTCCAGACCAAACAGTTCTGAATTGGTAAATTAGGAACAGCTGAGAGCTTTAAATGGTGTTCATTATTTCTTAATTGAAAATTGGACTTGAAGTAAGGTTTGTGTTCTGCTTTGTATTGCAAGAAGCAACCTAAGATATGAATGTGGCAAGGAGACTGAGAATCTCTCTGACCCTGCTTTGTGATTCCAGTGGAACAAAATATTTGAAATCTGGGACAGGAAGTCACAATAGTGTGTTGGAGGAGTGGAAAAGCACACATAGAACATGGGCTTTGAAATAACATCTCAGTTTGGAACCGTGGTGCTGTCAGTTATTACTAGTTTTTTAACATTGGGCATGCTATTCAGTCTGTCTTTGATTCATATATATAATGTGGAATAATAGCTACTTCATAAGGGTGTTATGAGGATTAGACATAATTATGCAAAGCCTATAGCATTATGATCTAGCATATGTGATGTGTGTGGGGTGGGGCAGAGAGAGACAGACAGAAATAGAAATAGTCACCCCAGTTCCACTTAGGTTATTGTTGTGAATTTAGAGTTCTAATTTCAGATTACTTCTCTACTTAACCTTCATGTTTGTTTGTTTGTTTTTTAAAGAGTTTATTTATTTATTTGACAGAGAGAGACAGCGAGAGAGGGAACACAAGCAAGGGGAGTGTGAGAGGGAGAAGCACAGGAAGCCTGATGTGGGGCTCGATCCCAACCTGAGCCGAAGGCAGATGCTTAACGGCTGAGCCACCCAGGCGCCCTTTAACCTTCCTGTTTGTTTTTTAAAAAAATTTTTTATTAAGTAAACTTTACCCCCAGTGTGGAGCTTGAACTCACGACTCTGAGATCAAGAGTCATATGCTCTACTCACCGAACCAGCCAGGTGCCTGCCCCTCATGTTTCTTTAAGCAGAAAATTCATTTTTTTTTTCAAAGATTTTTTAAATTCATTTGAGAGAGAGAGAGAGCACAAACAGGAGGAGAGGCAGAGGAAGAAGGAGAAGCAGACTCCTCGCTGAGCTGGGAGCCCAACGTTGGGCTCCATCCCAGGACCCCAGGATCATGACCTCAGCTGAAGGCATACACCTAACCATCTGAGCCACCCAGGCGCCCCAAGCAGAAAATTCTATGACGATATCTCTGTTACTGATGAGGATGTGTTCCAGCAGCACACTTCATTATTAGAAATTTTTTCAGAGGTAGAAATATGTCAGATTTCCAAACATTATCTATGATTTTTTTTTTAATAAGAGGGACTATAGCAATCTATGTCATTAAATATCACCTAAAGAAGACTCATGCATCTTAGTTTAAGTTACAACAATTTGTGACAAAAACGGTGCACTCTTTGTACATGGAATAAAATAAAACTATAATTAGTGTAATTAATACAGTGCAAAAGTATAATTTCTGAAAGTCATTGTCTATACCTACCTAGGCAGAAATGCTAGCCAGTGGGCCAGGAATTGCACTGGGTGGCATATGGACCCATTTATGGCTCTTATGGCTGCAGCTTGGGAGGCAGCAAATATATTTCCATTCCATCTGACTCCTCTCCTTCCTTTCCCTAGCTTCCTTGACCTCTGAAGCTCAAGAGTGATACAGAACATAATTTAGATCAGATTATTTAAAATGATCTATTAACATCTTTAAAAGCCTCCTAGCAGTTTCACAAGGAGAGTTTTGAAGGAAGGCAGGAAACAGTACACAGCAGTCTGTCTGCTGTTGAGTTGTTGCCAATACTGCTTGATATGATTTATGATTAAAACCAAGACAAAAGAAAAATAATTCAGTGATTATAAAGGTGCTTATCGCTAAGGATACTAATTAACTGAGATGTAACCTTACTGCTTAAGAGGAAAAAAATACACAGCTATTTAATTTAAAAAACTTTGCAGGCATTCTCTCATTGATTCTGATAAACTGTTTTTACAAGAAGTGTGTTAGTTCCCTGTGTCTGCTCTAACAAATTACCATAAACTTGGTGGTTTAAAACAACAGAAGTTTATTTTTTTTACAGTTCTGGAGACCAGAATATGAAATGAGCTTTATGGGGCTAAAATCAAGTTTCAGCAGCGCTGTTTGCCCTCCAGAGGCTCTATGGGAGAACTCTTTGCTTGCCTCTTGCAGCTTCTGGCAACTGCTGGCATTCTTGGCTGCATCACACTCCAGTGTCTCCTCAGTCTTCACCATGGCCTTTTCCTCAGTGTGTCTGTCTAATCTCCCTCTGCCCTCCTGTTGTAAGGATGTGTGTGATAGCAGTTAGAGCCCACCTGGATCATTCAGGATTATCTCCTCAACGCAAGATTCTTAATTATATCTGCACAATTTCATCATATAAGCCAACATTCACAGGAATTAGGACCTGATATCTTTGAGGGCCACCATTCAACTCACTTCAGGAAGATAAGGAACAAATTTTTGTTTTCTCTTTTTGTGTGTGTGGGAAAGGTGAAACATCTTTATAATTGTGTTTTCCCAAGTCCTGCTTGTCCCCAAAGAAGGCAGGCTTTAAGGCTGTTGTGAAATGAATGTTCCCATAAGGAATAAATTTTTAAAAAAATTTTATTTATTTATTCGACAGAGATAGAGACAGCCAGCGAGAGAGGGAACACAAGCAGGGGGAGTGGGAGAGGAAGAAGCAGGCTCACAGCGGAGGAGCCTGATGTGGGACTCGATCCCATAACGCCAGGATTACGCCCTGAGCCAAAGGCAGACGCTTAACCGCTGTACCACCCAGGTGCCCCGCCCATAAGGAATAAATTAACAGTTTGTTTTGTCATCTTTAGATGGAACCATATTAAATGCAATACCAATTTGCATGTTTTTCTTGAGTATAATATGTTTGTTATCAGTCCTATTATTCTCGTTGCCCTAGTGTACTTGTTAATTAAATGGTTTTTAATGTAAAAATTACTTTTTGGTTTCATTGTACATCACAAGATAAAAAATTTAAAAGTTTAAATTTTATCCATTACATCTATATAGAAGTTAATTTTCACTTTTTTGAAGGAAAATATGAGATACTGTTAGTGTGAGATATTTTAAGAAATTAGGATACAGAACGTTTTGTGTTATTCCCTGTCTTTCTTTCCATGGTTGTATTTTTCTTTTGGCAGTGTTAATTCTGTTTCTCCAATTCTTAGAAAGGATGTTTATACAAATTTAAAATCTGAAAAATCCTAGAACAAGATTTCCTTAATTAAGGGCTTTATAATAGCTTGAGTTTTAATTTTGAGTTTATTATGCTTTATTTGATTTTACTCAATTAAGTTAGAATAATAATTAATTGTAATTTTAAGTGGTGTTTACTAAGTAAATATATTAGCTCATCCAGAAAATAGTTTATTATTGCAAATTTAATTAAATTCCTTAAGGAAACTCATTGTATTACTTGGTAATTTAACTAAATAATCTTTTTTTTAGAGGGGAAAGAACATAAAGCCTCAACAATAATATGTAAGTTACTAAAATAATGTGTTCATAGTATTTAAATTATTTTATTAAAATCACTTATTAATAGTGATATTTTGGCTTTTTTATATTGTCAAGAAATAAATTGTACACTCGTTTTATTTCTGTTTGGGGCTAAAGTTATGCATCACACGAACAATTAGCTTGTGTGCTGATACAACATAAGAATAGGATTATGATTGCTTTTACCTTGTAACTGAATAAATAGTAATTTGGATTTTTTCCCCATTACTGCTTTAAACACTCTTTATATGGTTATTGTGCTTTCTCTTGACCATTATTTTCAGTCTTCTCTGTTTGCTTTTCCCCCCTCTACTCAGCTTGTAAATATTGGCTGTCCCAGTGGCCCATTCTTGAACTCTTTCCAACTCAGTACTCTGATGTTAGGTGATGTCTTCCATTTCTATGATTTTATAGTACTAACCATATTCCCACAACTTTCAATTTTATATATCCCTCCCAGACCTCATTTCTGGGATCTATACTCATCTGACTAACCCGTCCATTGGCTCTCTTTCAGATATCTCACATTATACAAATAGAAAAGTGAATCTTTGATTCTAAACCTCTGCTTCAAAAAACAACATAAAACTCCCACCAGCAACAGCAACAAAAACAAAAATCTTGTTCTACCCCCACCTCTTTTATTAAGTAGCCTCTTACTTATCCCACATAGATGGTCACTTGCCCATCTCTGTAAGTACTAATACCAAAATAATTCAAATTCTATCTAATTTTCTTATCCTTATTCTTGCAATCTTAATTTAAGCTACCATCATCTATCTCTAGGACCACTGTATTATCTATGGGTCTATAATGCTAGATATTATACAGCATAATGAACTGGGCATTATTTTGTTTTTAGGGTTTCAGATTAATTGTAAACGGTAATTTTCAACTGCTAGGATTCTGAAGTTATAAGAGTAAGAGGTAAAATCCTAAATGTAAAAGACACATCTTAACCTTAAAAAAATAGTGATTTAATCTTTCCTCCTCAGTAGAACTGCATGATGCTTGGGTGTCCAGAGGAGGTAAACCAGGATATTGAGAAACTTCTGTTTCAAGTTCAGATTTTGGTTTCCAGTAATTCTCTTTGTCCTTTTGTTTAGTCATTCAGAATCCTATAGTGGTAGGAAGAACAATCCAAATTAATTCTCAAATAATCATAACTAATGTTTTCTTTTGCCTATTATAAAATTTTACATTAGGTGAGTGTGTGTTTACACGCACACACAAACATATATTAATACTTGTATATTAATATTCTGAATAGGGAATTTATTATATTGCTAAATAAATAGATCTCATCCCTCAGAGTGAGGAAGTTAAACATTGGTAGGAGGCTGTTCTTATGAGGGCAGAACACATGCTGAATGATGTGTGGTGGATTAAGGTACACCATAGATGTTCTTCCTGACAGAGATAAATAATATTCTTAGTTTTTAACCAAATAAGTGTAATGAAATTAATGTAAGCAAAGTATATTTCTATGATGAGGTAGCAGTGATTCTCAACAGGTTATAGAGGGGTTTGAACCCCAGGGGACATTTTTTGGCTGCCATGATTAGAGCATTTTAATGGCATCTGGTGGGTAAATGCCAGGGATGCTGCTAAATATCCTACAGTACCAAGGATAGCCCCACGCAACAAATCATCACAGAGCCCAAAAGGTCAATGGTGCTTCAGTTAAGAAACTCTTTTAGGTTATTTTATTCAACCTGTCAGATACTTGTTGTCCTAAGTATTTTTCAAAATTTCATTTAACTAACCTTTAAAAGAGATACACTGTTGGTGGGAATGCAAGTTGGTACAGCCACTCTGGAAAACAGTGTGGAGGTCCCTTAAAAAGGTAAAAATTGAGCTACCCTATGATCCAGCCATTGCACTACTGGGTATTTACCCCAAAGATACAGACGTAGTGAAGAGAAGGGCCATATGCACCCCAATGTTCATAGCAGCATTGTCCACAATAGCTAAATTGTGGAAGGAGCTGAGATGCCCTTCAACAGATGACTGGATTAAGAAGATGTGGTCCATATAGACAATGGAATATTACTCAGCCATCAGAAAGAACGATTACTCAAAATTTGCAGCAATGTGGACGGGACTGGAGGAGATTATGCTAAGTGAAATAAGTCAAGCAGAGAAAGACAATTATCATATGGTTTCACTCATTTATGGAACATAAGAGATAGGAAGATCAGTAGGAGAAGGAAGGGAAGAATGAAGAGGGGGTAAACAGAAGGGGGAATGAACCATGAGAGACTGTGGACTCTGGGAAACAAACTGAGGGCTTCAGAGGGGAGGGGGATGGGGGATTGGGATAAGCCGGTGATGGGTATTAAGGAAGGCACATATTGCATGGTGCACTGTTATATGCAAATAATGAATCATGGAACATTGCATCAAAAAGTGGGGATGTACTGTATGGTGACTAATATAACAAAGATTATTTAAAAAAAAAGAAAAGAAATAAAAAAAATAAAAGAGGTATAATGGTTATAATAATTCCATGATACTATTTTTGTGAAAACTGAAATGAATGGAAGTATATTTGTGTGTACTTGGAATAATTTAGAGGAGGAAGGAATCGAGAATGAATACCAGGTTTCTGGCTTGCACAGTTCAACAGGAGGATGTTGGTGACATTATCTGAGATAAGAGAAACAGATGTGTGGAAGAAGATCTTCAGTTCAGATTTTACAGAATTTGTACAGATTTTGTAGAATTTGAGGTGCCTGAGAGATATCAAGAGAAGTTCTGCAGATCAGAACATAGGTGTTCAGACATAGCTCTAATTTGAAATCTTTTGGTTTATAAATATAATTTAGCCCTGGTATTGGATGAAATCACCCACTAAAGTGTATATCTTAAGGAAAGGGTACCTTGTCACAGCTCTTAGGACAATGACATTCACAATACAGGTAGGGGAAAATCTAGCAAGAGACTAAGAAGTAGCCAGAGAGATAATAAGTGATGCAGAAGTGTAATCTTCCAAGCCAAGAGAAGGGAAGTGTTTCCAGGTAGATGAGTCGTTATTGATACGGAGGCTGTTGGTGACCTAGGTGGGCATGAAAGTGAGTAGAAACCCAATTACAGTGCGTTGAGAAGTCCATGGTAAGTAAGAAATTTAATTATGTTGTAGGTTTATGTAAGTTTGGCTGTGAAGGAGGAAGAGGTAGAGGGGGATGTGGGATCTGAGGAGGATTTTTTGTGTTTTTGAAAAGATGAGAGAGGATTCTTCTTTGTTATTTTATTTTTTATTTTTTAAAAGATTTTATTTATTTATTTGAGAGAGAGAGCAAGAGAGAGAGAGCGAGTGGGATGAGGGGTGAGGGGCCAACGGAGAAGCAGGCTCTCCACTGAGTAGGGAGTCAGATGCAGGGCTTGATCCCTGGACTCCGGGATCATGACCTTAGCCGAAGGCAGACACTTAACTAATTGAGCCACCCAGGCGCCCCTCTCTTTGTTATTTTAAAAGATAAATTCTAAAGATATTAAAGCATATCAAATACAATTTGTTAATAAACTAGCTTTAAATGAGTATATATATATATATACATATATATATATTTAGAGATTTTATTTATTTACTTGAGAGGGTGAGCAAGAGAGAGCACAAGCCAGGGGAGGGGCAGAGGGAGAGGGAGAAGCAGGCTCCCTGCTGAACAGGGAACCCAATGTGGGACTCGATCCCAGGACCCTAGGATCATGACCTAATCTGAAGGCAGACACTTAACCGACTGAGCTACCCAGGTGCCCTAAATGAGTATATTTCTATATGATTTTTTTGCCTGTATGGTCATGGTGGATAATATTTTATAATATATATTTGCAAAAGATTTTATTTATTTGAGAAAGAGAGAGAAAGAGCAGGGGGAGGAGCAGACTCTGGCTCTATCTCAGGACCCTGAGATCATGACCTGAGCTGAAATCAAGAGCTGGATGCTTAACTGGCTGGGTCACCCAGGTGCCCTAATATTTTATAATATTTTATGTATGTATGTATGTATGTATTTATGTATGTAAGCTCTATGCCCAATGTGGGGCTTGAATTCACAATACTGTGATCAAGAGTCAGATGCTCTACCAATGAGCCTGCCAGGTGCCCCATATTTTATATTTTAAATAGTTGCTTAGATGCTAAGTGATTCAGCAAGTATGAAAATAGTTCTGTTAATTATAATAGATACGGTATATGCTTGGTACTCAAATATTACTTTTCTTTTTCAGATCTTTCGAGAAATCGTTTTACAGAAATTCCTTCTGATGTCTGGTTATTTGCACCTCTTGAGACATTAAATTTATATCATAATTGCATCAAAACCATTCCTGAAGCCATTAAAAACCTG
Organism: Ursus arctos; assembly: GCF_023065955.2. Lineage (NCBI taxonomy): Eukaryota > Metazoa > Chordata > Mammalia > Carnivora > Ursidae > Ursus > Ursus arctos. The sequence goes on along the minus strand of NC_079873.1, from coordinate 90,135,312 downwards.
CAGATGTTGACATACCTTAACATTAGGTAAGGAAACTTTTTTTTTAGTAGATTTTGTTTTTTATTACAGTTCTAATCCTTTTTAGTAACAAAGGAATGTGTTTGGCTTGGCTTTGTAACCTATATTTATATCTTATTTGTATTTGTTATATGTTCACATTACTTTATAGGTGTTTGGTCTTGTTCTTGAGAGCTGTGCTTCTCATCCCAGCCTTTAATCTGCACAGGAGTCACCTGGGGATTAAAACACCTGATTACATAGCTCTGCCGTGGGGCCTGCATTTCTTTTTTTTTTTTTTTTTAATTTATTTATGTGACAGAGAGCCCGCAAGAGAGGGAACACAGCAGGGGGAGTGGGAGAGGAAGAAGCAGGCTCCCAGCGGAGGAGCCTGATGTGGGGCTCGATCCCAGAACGCTGGGATCACGCCCTGAGCCGAAGGCAGACGCTTAACCGCTGTGCCACCCAGGCGCCCCGGGGCCTGCATTTCTAACAATGCCCCATGGTAATGCCTGTGCCTGCTGGTCCTTATCACTTTGAGTAGCAAGGCTTTATTTAGATCAGAAATGTTTTACTGAAATCATAGCGCCACAATGCGGATTTATTTATTTATTTATTTATTTATTTATTTAATTTTTTTTATTTTTAAAGATTTTATTTATTTATTTGACAGATAGAGACAGCCAGTGAGAGAGGGAACACAAGCAGGGGGAGTGGAGAGGAAGAAGCAGGCTCCCAGCAGAGGAGCCTGATGTGGGGCTCGATCCCAGGACTCTGGGATCACGCCCTGAGCTGAAGGCAGACGCTTAACGACTGCGCCACCCAGGCGCCCCAGGATTTATTTATATATACATTTTCAGTTAAAGTGAAACATTATGAAGAAACAGTTCTTGAGCTATATTATTCACTCTTGTGAGTTCTCCTTGCTACTTTAAGGATGAATAGGTTGGGATGGAAGTGTTGGAATGTTAGGAAGTAGATGACAGTTGGGTTAGTACTTAATAGATGCTTACTATGTGCCAGACAATGTTTCAAATACCTTATCCATATTACCTCATCTCCTCTTCACAACAGCATTTTGAGAGGGGGTACTATTATTTTTTTAAAAGATTTTTAGGGATGCCTGGGTGGCTCAGTTGATTAAGTGTCTGCCTTTGGCTCAGATCATGATCCCAGGGTCCGGGGATCGAGTCCCGCACCGGGCTCCTTGCTCAGTGGGGAGTCTGCTTCTTCTTCTGCATGCCTCTCTCTCTCTCTCCGTGGCAAATAAATAAAATCTTCAAAAAGAGGGAAGATTTTATTTATTTTAGAGAGAGAGAGAGGGAGCACGAGAGGGGGAGGGCAGAAGGAGAGGAGAAACAGACTCCCTCCTGAGCAGGGAGCCCGATGCAATGCAATGCGCTGCATTGTGGGGCTTGGACCCAGGACCCCGAGATCATGACCTGAGCTAAAGGCAGATGCTTAACCGACTGAGCCACCCAGACACCCCGAGAGAGGTACTATTATTATCCTTGCATTACAGGTGAGGCAGCTGAGGCACAGAGAGTACGTATATGCCCAAAGTCATATGTGTTGTGTGTGTGTGTGTGTGTGTGTGTGTGTGTGTACATACAGCAAGTGGTAGAGGGTAATAGCTGTATTACCCTCTACCTGTAGAACTCTGATTCTTAGCTATTACCCTCTATTTATAACAGTCAGCATTTGATAAGTATAAGAAAAAAATTGTCCTGTCAAATGAGTGACATTGAATGGAAACTGGTAAATTGTGACTTAGGCTTAGAATCATTTTCGGGACACCTGGTTGGCTCAGTTGGTGGAGTGTGTGACTCTTGATCTCTGGGTTGTGGGTTTGAGCCCCATGTTGGGTGTAGAGTACTTAAAAAAAAATAAAATGTTAAAAAAAAAAAAAGAATCAGGGGTGCGGTGGCTCAGTCAGTTGGGCATTTGTTTTCAGCTCAGGTCATGATCCCAGGGTCTTGGGATCAAGCCCAGGGCTCTCTGCTCAGCAGGGAGCCTGCTTCTTCCTCTGTCTGCAGCTCCTCCTGCTTGTGCTCCCTCCCTCCCTCTCTCTCTCTCAAATAAATTAATAGTCTTAAAAAAAAAAAAAAGAATCATTTTCTTGTTTTTTTGTTTTGTTGGTTTTTCTCTTTAGTTGTAAGGGATAATTTCTTCCCCCTCCTTAACAAAGTTACATGTCTAAATTCCCATACAGGGAGATGGTAAATATAATTAATGTGTATAAATAGTAATGCTTCTTTCTCACTGTGTGATACGTTAATCCTTCTATTTGTCTCCTCCAGTGGTGTCACCTGGCAGTACATAGTATTTTAACTGAATCTTTGTACCTTAAAATGTGTGAGAGGAAATTCCTTTCATAGATGTTAGTCATTTGGGTTGCTCTTTTCTCTAATATCTCCTTGGCCTGGCTTGGGAGAGGTTTTGAGTCAAGTGAGGCATTTTTAAGTTTTGTCTTTATTTTTGTTTCACTTTGTTGTCTTATGGAAAAAAGTGATTTGTCAAAAATTGAACTATATTCTGTATTAATAGAAATGTATGGTAATCTTAAAATAGTTTCACTAAAACTTTCTGATTCTTTCCTGTTTTGATCTTTATGTACTTTTAAAAAGAGTTTATTTATTTTGAGAGAGTGCGTGCATGCGCGAGTGTGCACGTGAGTGCGGGTGGGGGGGGCAGAGGGAGAAGCTGCCTCCCTCCTGAGCAGGGAGCCCAATGCCAGACTTGATCCCAGGACCCTGGGATCCTGACCTGAGCCGAAGGCAGACGCTTAACCGAATAAGCCACCCAGGCGCCCCTGAACAGTCTTTATTGAAATAACATTAGTCCTTGTTTCTGATTTCCTTTGTCTCTAAAACATGGCAAAAAAGTGAAAATTAATCACTTATTAGCTGTGTATAAAGAAATTCAATTCTGGAGAAAGCTGACTGTGCTAAATCAATGAACCTGCTTCTTAAAGTAAGAAAATAAGCCAATTTTTTTTTTTTCAGTAAGCTCTAGGCTCAACATGGGCTTGAACTCGTGACTCCCAGATCAAAAGTCACATGTTCTACGACTGAGCCAGCCACGTGCCCCCCCCCCATAGGCCAACTTTTAAACTTTTTTTGGTCTGAAGGAGATTAGAATGAATTTGTACGTGCCGTTATTTTTCCCACTTACTTTATTTTTTATTTTGGTGAAAATATCTTGAGAAACTTGTAGGATGGTTTTTTAGCTCTGTCTTTCTGTATAATACTCCCTTTTTCAGTAGAACTCTGCAGGAAGATCCTTGTGTGCTCCACCCTGGCCACTTTCCCAAGGGTCCTGTTTGATCCTGAAAGTGTCAAGAGTTGTAAGAAGCCCCTGGCATATTTGACATTCCAGCAGCCTGGCCATGATTGCTGGTCTAGGGGCATTGTCTTTTTTTTTTTAAGTCTGTGCCTTCTGATTAAAGCCAGTCTAGTGTTTCTGGATGTCCTCTGCAGGCATAACATGGGTAGTTGAAAGTTCTTGATGTTCTTCCTTGGGGTGACACTAGGTTTTTGTTGCTGTGCATGTTACACAAAATGTTAGGTATAGGTCTATAAATGCCACTTTGAGGGGTGCCTGGGTGGCTCAGTTGGTTAAGCGTCTGCCCTCTGCTTGGGTCATGATCCCAGGGTCCTGGGATTGAGCCCCGTTTCAGGCTCCCTGCTCAGCAGGAAGCCTGCTTCTCCCTCTCCCTCGGCCTGCCGCTCCCCTTGCTTGTGGTCTCTGTCAAATAAATAAAATCTTTAAAAAAAAAATGCCACTTAAAAAAACAGGAAAAATAACTTTTTAAATGAATACTTGATACTATGTAAATGTAATGGTATACTTTATATGTTTTGGTGGGGGGACTGTCTTAGTCTGTTTGGGCTGTTATGACAGAATACCATGTATTGGGTGCCTTATAAACAACAGAAACTTATTTTTCACATTTCTGGAGGCTGAGAAGTCCAAGATCAAGTCACTGGCAGATTTGGTGTCTGGTGGGGACCTGCTTCTTGGTTCATAGGCAGCCGTCTGCTAGCTGTCCTCACATGGTAGAGGGAGCAAGGGAGCTCTCTGAGGTATTTTTTACAAGGGCACTAAACCTGTTCATGAAGGGTCCACCATTATGACCTAATCACCTCCCAAAGGCCCCACTTCCAAGTATCATCACATTGGGGATTAGGTTTTAACATTAAAATTTTGGGGGGCACAAACATTGAGTCTGCAGCAGGGATCATTTGGTTCAGTCTGTATTGGTATGTAAATTTGACCCACAGTAGGTTGAGGGTAAGGACCCCAGAGTGATATTGCCCGGATTTGAATCTTGGCTCTCTTACATACCAGCTGTGTGACTTTGAGCAGTTTGCTTAATCTCTTTTTGACTGATTCTTCCTCTGTAAAATGGGCATCATGATATGCTCTATTTTCCTAAAGTAGGTTGTTGTGACGTTAATTCATGTGAGGTACACTGAACATGGCCTGACACATAATAAACACTCAATAAATGTTAGTTGTTGTTATATTTAAGTGTATCCACAGAGATAGGAATGTTTTATCAACTTGGAACTGAGGTAAAGGTGTTAGTGGGCTCACCCTAAACCCATAAGGAAAGGGAATGGGTTAGGGTTACTATATGTGTTTGAAGATGTATTTCTTTTTTTTTTTTTTTTTTTTTATAGATTTTATTTATTTATTCGACAGAGATAAAGACAGCCAGCGAGAGAGGGAACACAAGCAGGGGGAGTGGGAGAGGAAGAAGCAGGCTCATAGCAGAGGAGCCTGATGCGGGGCTCGACCCCATAACGCCGGGATCACGCGCTGAGCTGAAAGCAGACGCTTAACTGCCGTGCCACCCAGGCGCCCCTGAAGATGTAGTTCTATTAATTCTTTCATAGATTTGAACTTAGTGCATGCAAGCTTATCCTTGGAACCTTTCCTTTGTTAGAAGCATGGAGCTATTGAATGCAGTGAAATGATACCAGAGAACAAGGTTCTGGCATTTTCTAGCTCAGAAGAATGATTCTGGGTTTTGAGAGCTGATGGTATGTGAGAAAATATCATAGGTAACAACACAGGCTTTGCAGTCTTTTGTGACTGGGCAAGTCCCTTAGACAGTTGAAACCTTTGTTTTCTTTTTTGTATAATGGATATAATAGTACTGCCTGTCTTATGGGGTTAATGTGAGTATTAAATGAGATAGTGCATTTAAGGATTTTAATGTAATACAGAGTAAGCACTCTAAATGATGGTCATTATTTGGTGAAAGCTTTTTATTTTACTTTTAAGGTGATTTGTTCACCTCAACATAATGTGAGAGATTTCAGACATATCCCATAATGAGACTTTCTTATTCTTTTCAGTCGAAATCTTTTATCAACATTGCCAAAATACCTATTTGATCTTCCCCTTAAAGTTTTGGTCGTCAGTAATAATAAACTGGTATCCATTCCAGAAGAAATTGGGAAGTTAAAAGACTTAATGGAATTGGTGAGTAAAATAGTTGCATTGATATGTATAATATAGAATATACATAACACATACCTTTATATTTTGGAAGATTGCTCTTTATGAAATTTCAGTGTAATTTTTTAAAAAAGAATAACTTGGTATATCCTTATGTTCACCTTAGTAAAGTTTTGAGATACTATTGCTTGTGTCTGATATTAGCTCATAGCCACAGTGAAAGCCTGGTTGTTCCTTAGTCCTAGTGAGGTTAAAAGGTTTGCTTTATAAGTTTTAAGAAATGCTTTTCAAACCGATAAGCATTTGTCTGTCCATTTTGGGGACAGACCAGGAAAAGATAAGTTTTAAAGGTTTTACAGGGCTACTATGAAAGCCTCAGAGAAGGGGGATAGAGGAAGAGAATACAATGCCTGCAAACAATAGAATGAACAAAATAACTCTTCTTCTCGATATTGTCATGTGATTTTATAACACTTTTGGGACCAAGATAAATGGAGAGAGGCCATTACATATAATTAATTATAGAAATACAGGAATAATTTAATTACCTTGACCAGAACATTTTAGGTATTAAAGGATATTGAACTTTGAGAGAAACATACTTATATCCTCAAAGCATTGACCTATTTTCTCATCTTTCTGTTACTTTTGTAGGGGGACAAGAGCAGGTCACCCCAAGATGGGCTACTTTGGCGTGATTATTTTGAGTTGAAAGCAATCAAACCAACAGATTTAGGAAAAGCTCTTTACTTCCCCCTCAGCTGCCTAAATTTACATTGGAAAGGAGAGCCTCTACCAGGAAAGGCCCTATTAACAGAGATTCCTCTTTACCTATTTAACTTTAACTAACTTATTTGAATAACTGAGCACTGCTTTATTTTCCAAACATCTTCTCTCACCTTCCTGCTAATAATGGTCTTCCTCCCCTTTGTTTTCCCAGACTCCTACCCATCTCCTTAGCCCAGGATGTCACATAAGCATCCTGTTGCCTATCTTTGGAATTTCATGTTTGTATGGATTCTCCGTACTTACGAAACTGAATTTGATTTTCTCCTGTTAATTTGTCTCATGTTAATTTGATTCTTAGTCCAGCTAGAAGGACTTTGAAAGGCAGAGGACATTTCTTTCTTCCCAACACTTCCACGTCAGTACAATATACCTTGCTGTTGTTTATTTTTATTTTTTATTTTTTGTTTTATCTTGAGTAATGCTTTCCCAATACATAGACATTTTTAAAGTATTCTTAAGTATGACTTTATTACGTGTGGAGGGCCAAAAATTTTCTTGGGGAACTTATCTACGATTATACAGTGGCAAATTAATGTGCAAATAGAATGTAATGAACAGAAATTTCAGGAATGTCGTTCTTTTATTTCTTTTATTCATTGATGCATGTGCAATTATAACATAAGGGGAGTGCCTTGAACTTAGTCCTCTTACAATGTTTTAGAAATATATAATTGTAGCCACTTGCTAATGAAGGAATCCCTGACATATTTAGTTGTATATTTTCAGTAGTGGATAAATCTCTTTTTTTGTGTGACCAAGGCATCCCTTATTCTCTTTTGCAAAACTTTGTTATCTTTATTATTTTGAACTAAAATACATGCCCCTATCACTTTTATCCATTGGTCTTGGGACTACCACGTGAAAAAGTATAGATAATGACAACTTTTCTTCCCTTCAGGTATTTGTAATCTGTCATATGTCTACTCTCCATTTTACCAAACTCTAAGACCTGTTTTTCTGTAGCTTAAACATCTGTTACTTTTATTCCTTTCTATATTTTCTATATTTCTATTCTTCATTACTTTTTATTTTTAGCTATTTCTTTTTCTTTTCTTTCTTTCTTTTTTTTTAAAAGATTTTATTTATTCATTCGACAGAGAGAGAAAGAGAGAGAGAGAGAGACGGCCAGTGAGAGAGGGAACACAAGCAGGGGGAGTGGGAGAGGAAGCAGGCTCCCAGCGGAAGAGCCTGACGTGGGGCTAGATCCCAGAGCGCCAGGATCACGCCCTGAGCCCAAGGCAGACGCATAACGACTGAGCCACCCAGGCGCCCCTATTTTTAGCTATTTCTATCCTGAAAATGTTTCCTTTTATTAAGGTTCCTTTTAACATTATATTCACAAATGAGCAGAAGATTCTAGAGGTGGTTTAACAAATTCATAGTAAAGGAGGACCAGTATTTTCTTGGACCTAGATACTGTTAATATTTTTAAAATTTTATAAATATTATACTTTATTCTATGGCTGTATAATTTCTTTTTCTTTTGTTTCATTCAGTTTTTGACACTATGTTCTAAATTATATTACATGAGATAGTTTTGGGATAAATAAAATTTTAAAAATATTTAGGATTTTTAGATTTATTCTAGTATTTTTAGCTAAATAGACTATTTTAAACTATTAAATACCATGTTTCACTAGGCACTATAAAATTATTGTGCTTTTATTTAAATTCTTGAAATCAGTTAACAGTGGATTGATAGCATTAGGATGGCTAATTGACAGTTGTAAATCACATAATGAATTTGTGGGTGTTACCTGTCATTGGTGTATTTCCCATGACACTGTTCCACAAGAATGTGGTAGCCAACTACAGTGAAATTGTCCTTAGAAACCTAGGAAATATTCTCGGGTCTCCAATCCCCAGCCGAGTACTTTTTAGAGTACCCATTGGTGAGTGGGTCAGTTTTTTGTGCTTGGGTTTATTTCTTCAGGGCAGCTATCACATTTCTATGGATTTTTATATGGAAATCTCTAGTATTAGATACTTTTTGTAGGAAGCAATAGTATTAACTTAAAGGCCATTTTCCCAAAATTTTCTTATCTTTCATTTCTGGTAATAGCCTATTCTCAACCTAGCAGCTAAGGTGATCCTGTTGAAACATAAGTCAGATCAAGTCATACCTCTGTTTAAAAGTTTCAGGTTTCTTTCTTTTCTTTTCTTTTTTTTTTTTTTAAAGATTTTATTTATTTATTTGACAGAGAGAGACAGCCAGCGAGAGAGGGAACACAAGCAGGGGGACTGGGGGAGTGGGAGAGTGGGAGAGGAAGAAGCAGGCTCCCATCGGAGGAGCCTGATGTGGGGCTCGATCCCGGAATGCTGGGATCATGCCCTGAGCTGAGGGCAGACGCTTAACGACTGAGCCACCCAGGCGCCCCAAAAGTTTCAAGTTTCTGTTCACATATCCTTTGAGTAAAAGCCTAAGTTGTTCCCCTTCCCCCAGTGTACTCTCCCCCCCACCTTGCCCACTTCCTTCTAGTTACACTGGATTTCTTGCTGTTCTTTGGTACATGTCAGGCATGTTTTGCCTAAGAGTCCTTTTACATTTATTGTTCCTTATATTCCTTTCTTATATATTGGCAAGGCTCATGCTCTCAGCTCTGATAATACTGATGAGTTTGGGGAATATCAGTGAGGTTCAGTGGGGGTGGAGTCCGGAGCCGACGACCAAGAAAGAATTCTTGAGGCGTCTTTGGTGCAAAATTGGTGGTTTATTAAAGCACGGGGACAGGACCCGTGGGCAGAAAGAACTGCTGCCCCGGGTTGTGGGGGGCGGCTGATTATATACCATGGGGTTGGGGGAGGTAAGGAAAAAAGGGAGGTTGAGAAAATACTTTCATATGTTAAAGAAGATTCACAAGATACCGGAGGCCTTGCCATTGTCGAGTTAAGATTGTTTTTCCCTCTAGCAAGGCATTAACATTAAGATGGTTGGGAACTTCCTGGAGGCTGCAGATTTATAAGGACATTTAATCGTATCTACATTCCCTTCCGGAAGCTAGGTTATTGGTAGAAATGTTCCGTTCTTGTAAACTGCTAAGACATTTGCAAACTGAGGGAGACTTAAATCTTGCAGGATTGTGGTCTCTATAGGTTAACTATTTCTTTGTCCTTTACGGCAGCCAGGAGTGCCTGGGGAATGTCACATACATCCCCTGGTGGCGGCGGGGGTGGGGGGGTTTGCGGGGTGTCAGTTTCTGCTTTGTCCTCAGCTGGCCTTCGGTTCCCTCATCAACACTGCTCATCAGCTTCTCCATGAGACAATCTAAATTGCTAATATCCTTCCCCATTACTATTAGCACTGCCGTTTTCCTTTACCCTGCTTTTTTTCCCCCACAGCACTTATCACCTGTCATATTATGTAATCTACTCTCCTTGCTAGAATGTAAGAAGCTCCATAAAGAGCTATGAGGACAGGAACTTTTGTTGGTTTTATTTCTTAGTGTGTCCCCAGCACCTAGAACTGGGCCTAGCAAATAGTTGGTATTTGATAAATGTTTGTCATTGAGTGAAGATGCCTTAGATATAGTATGAAAGAAGTATGTAAGATACATTTTTCTAATCATCTTAGCTATATTGCATTTTTCCCTACATGGCTTTAATATTCTTCTGAATTTATCCTCCTGCCTTTTTAAATTTTTGATATAACTGAATATATGTGCCACTTTAATCCCTCCAAGCTAATATAATTTCCAGTGAAAGTTGAAAATTGGGAGCAGTTGCAGTAGCATGTGAATTTCATTTGCAGTGTGTCTGGAATGACTGCTGTGTGAGATCTTGTTGCAGATTTTTCTTCAAGAGGAGGAAGAGGAGAGCACAGTTAAGCTGTCTCTTACTATGGAAAAGTGGTATCCTTTACCTTTAAATCAGGACTTGCATTTTAATTTAATCTTGAGACACTTCTGATTCAGATCTCCTGGAAAGTCTTTGGGTTATGCGGTGGGCCGCAGAATTTTGAGCTTGTAACCCCTCATATTTTGTATCCCTTTGAGAAAGAGGTTTAAATTGATTCTGACCATAGTCTTTGGTTCTTCAGCTCATGTTTGTAAATCCTTGAATCTCTCAGCTTCTGCCTAACAGAGTAGCTTGAAATACTATAATAGACAGATTTTCACAGTGATTGATAGTCGTTTTTTATTTTACCTCTGAATGAAGAGCACCTGGGTTATCCTTATAGTTCTAGTTTTGGTTGAGGAGAGTGGTCTTTGGTTGAGATTTTCAAAAGGCTGAATTATGTAGTACTAAGTTATAACTTCAGTGTTGCACAGAAAAATTTGTTAACTGCTAGATTGACTTCATGATGTAATATAAATAGAAATCTTCCAGATAAGCCATTTTTAGAGAAACAACATTTGAGGTAACTTTTGCTAGCTATTAGCCATGTGCTTTAATTTTAAAATGGAAATAGGTATCTCTCAGTTAGTTTGTTATAATTTTATTTTCTTATTTTCCTTAGGATATTAGCTGCAATGAGATTCAGGTCCTTCCCCAACAAATGGGAAAATTACATTCACTTAGAGAGCTAAATATAAGAAGAAATAATCTTCATGTGTTGCCAGATGGTAAGATGCTCATTATTTTTACTGAAATGAATAAGAGAGTAACTGTGTCAAATTTAATTTATCTTTCATTTCTGAACAGAATTAGGAGATCTTCCCTTAGTCAAGCTGGATTTCTCTTGTAATAAAGTGACTGAAATTCCAGTTTGTTACCGGAAGCTGCATCATTTACAAGTAATGATTTTGGATAACAATCCATTGCAAGTACCACCAGCGCAGGTTTGTAATAAAAATATGATACTTGTTACTTCTCTTTTTATTCATAATTATACATCAAATTGGTAAATTAAAAAGCATCAGAATTAGGAGTCAGTTTGTTGTTGCGGCCTTATTGTCTAAAGGAGCTTTTCTGAGAAGTGAGTTTTGCACTTTGGTAGGAGATTTAGCTTAGCTTCTAGAGAAGAGGATTTCGAAAACCTAGATCTATAATTCTATCAGTGTTCTTTTAAAAACATAGGCTGTGGAGTCTCTCTGCCTCTGTCCTACTCAGGTATGTATCTACTTGACATTTGTTGCGTGATTGATTGGAACACATTCTTAGCACTGGTAGATGGAATCTTAACAGAGCAAAATATGAGTGGAAAAGTATTAATTCAGCCTTTGAGTTGGAGGATTAAATCCACGTGGGGTCTATTGAAATGATATTAAAGGAATATACTAAGATATAAACCCATAAGGCCAAAGGATGAGAGAGAAGAGGGCAGCAGGGGAGAGATGGCAACAGAATTTTGGAAAATGGAAGACAGATGAAATATTGGAAACTAGGGTCTTTACTTACACTGGCACAAGAGAATCTGGCTGAGGAGGCACATGGCAGTGAAATGCCAGCCTCTTCTCTACTTCCAATCTATGTTCCCTTGCTTGGTTGCATACATCCAGAAGACGGGTTGCCTTTTTCTTTCTACAAAGGTACATTCCGCTCATTCCAAAGGAGTTGCTTTTTCTAATTCAAATAAAGTCTGGCTGGGGTGCTGGTAGTAGCTGCCTTAGCAGAATGGGGAAAGCTGAAGCTTGGATATGCTATGGGAGAAGGCAATAAGAAGAAGGTTGATTTACTGTGTTAAACCTAGGAATGGTTTGCGTATTGGAGGAAACATATAACTGAATAGAATGAAGAAAGACTAAAAATATGAAGGTCTGTAGAATTGTCTTAAGGCAGTGCTGTCCAGCAGAGCTTCCTGAATTATAGGAACGTTCTATAATTTGAGCTATCTGATACCATTGCTGCTTGCTACATGTGGCTATTGAATACTTGAAATATGGCTGGTGCACCTAAGGAACCAAAATTTAAATGTAATCTTATTTTGATTAATTTAAAATTAAATAGCTTCATGTGACTAGTGGCTGCCATATTGGACACCACAGGTCTAAGATTTGCACCCTCAGATTCTTGCTCTTAGCTCAGTGATGTAGCTGGCCCTCACCTGCCTTAGCAGAAGCCTGGGGTTTATTCGGTAGTAGAATAGGTAGGTAGATTCTCTCAGATTCTCTGCCTTGACTCAGCAGCCAAATGACTATTGCTCCTTGCCTCAGCAGAATATTTTCTTGGTCATAATACTGTAACTACTGGGTTTTGATTTAATTGTGACATATTTGTAATAATAGCAAAGGTACATCTAGTGCTTACTGTGTTCCAGGTGCGACTGAAATGCTTTACATGCATTAATTTATTTAATTCTTGTAGTAACCCTATAAAACAGGTACTGTCATTATACCTCATTTTATATATGAGGAAACAGAGGCATAGAAGTTAAGGGACTTATTCAGTGCCACATAGCTAACATGTGGTACTGCTGGTTTCAAACCAAGGCAGCCTGATTCCAGTCCAAGCTCTAACCACGAGGCTATGCTTCTGAAGGTGGAAGTAAGTTGCTAGGGATTGAAGATGGGACGATGGTATGGTGTTGTTGATTATATGATGATATGATGATGTGAGACTAGTTATAGTAGTAGTAATATAAGAAATCTAAGTCCTCATTTTCCTTAGTAAGACCTCGACAAGTAAGATCTATAACTAAAAAAATAAAACAGTAGAACCATGTTACTGATAAATATAAAGGTAAGTAGCAGATAACCAACTAAAAGTTGATATGTGGGGGCTAGGTCTTGGAGATTGAAAGGGGTGGAATGGGGGATTAATTTTTTGTTACCAGTTTTATAATTCTCTTTGATTTTAAAACTATGTACATGAATTACTACAATAAAAAATTTGTAAAAGGAGGCACCTGAGTGGCTCAGTTGGTTATGCATGTGACTTCAGCTCAGGTCATGATCTCAGGGTCCTGGGATTGAGCCCTGCGTAGGGCTCCCTGCTGGTCCTCTCCCTCTGCCCCTCCCTCTGCTTGTGCTCCCATGAGTTCTCTCTCTTTCAAATAAATAAAATCTTTAAAAAATTTACAAAAGAAAAGAATTCACCAGTATTTAATTTGGTAATGAAAGATAATTATTTTTTGGTTTATACAGATAATGGGATATATCTTAATTGGTAGTATATTTATATTCTAATAGCTCAGAAGTTTTCCTTTTAAATGAAAATTTTCAGTGGTCAGGTCAGATTTGGTGTCTATTACAATTATCTAAGAAACATTCTTTCTTTATACCAGGAATGATAATTACCTTTAAATGTACTTTTCCTACTGTTTTGTTTCTTACTGTTTTCTTTGTTGATTATTTTTGCATATATTTGTAGGTTATGTGAGCCCATAAAACAAAACATTTTTGATTATAGTTTTCTTAACATTTTTTTTTAAAGTAAGTTCTACACCCAGCGTGGGGCTTGAACTCATGACCTCAAGATCAAGAGTTGCATGCATGTGTTTCCTACTGAGCCAGCCAGGTGCCCCATGATTATAGTTTTTGAGAAATATTTATTTGATATTACTCATGGTGACTGCAGTTAACATTTGTAAAGCTGACTTACTGTTTTCTTACTGCTCATTGTCTGTCTTTTTTATATAGAATACTTTCTTTCACATAGTATTTTACCCCTTATTATTCCTTTTCTCCATCGCCAATGAAAATGACTTTTCAGGATATTACCTTATTTGAATTGGCCATTTAAAAAACTATTTTATTCTCACTGGCCTACTAATGTGTCTTTCAACAAATTAATTTTTTCTATATTTACATTCTTTTGATTAACTTTCTTCCAGTGTTTAGACCAAACAATTTAGTGGTTTTGATAAGATTACTTTTTTTTTTTTAAAGATTTTATTTATTTACTTGAGAGAGAGCAGGGGTAGGGGGAGGGGCAGAGAGAAAGGGAGAAGCAAGACTCCCCACTGAGCAGGGAGCCTGATGCAGGGCTCTATCTCTGACCCTGGGATCACAACCCAAGCTGAAGGCAGATGCTCAACTGACTGAGCCACCCACATGCCCCTGATAAGATTGCTTTAAAGAATTACATGGGTAATTTTTTTTTTTTCTGTTCTCATCACTGCAATGACTATATTTCTTTTCACTTTTTTCTAATAAAAGCAACTTTTATGAATTATAGATTTTATATTTAGTGATTTGTATATTGTACTTTTGGCAAGAAAACCTGAGTGAGATATAGAAAAATTCACTTATTTTTTTCTAGTAAGAATAGAAACAGTGAAAGAATTTTAGTTTCTATTATTGTCAAATGTTTTATAAAGTATCAGCAGTACAAATTGTTCAAATATGTAAAGTATTATGATTGTGATGTCTCAGCATAATTTTAAGATTATTAAAATATATAAATAAATTGGTAGGTGAAACTTATATTTGGACCTATATAATTAAATCTACTTTCTCAATTATTTATTGACAGATATGTTTAAAGGGTAAAGTACACATATTCAAATACTTAAATATCCAAGCATGTTGCAGAATGGATAAGAAACCAGATTCTCTGGATCTTCCATCATTGAGTAAAAGAATGCCCTCCCAGCCTCTCACAGACAGGTAATGTAATATTCTTACAGTCTCATTTCATGATTGATATCTTCTCTGTATGTAGAAGATATTTATTAATCTTGAGTGTACTGAATATATTTAGATTGATTGGCCTGGTGTTAAAATCAATAACTGACTAAAGTGAAATCTCACCATCATAGAATGAAACTTGTGATAATAGAATAAATTTGGGATTTTCTCAAAATATTAATTAGCACTAATATTTTAGTAGTAAAATGTAAACGTTTGACATTATAGTACAGAAACACTAATTTCTCCGCATTTGACAACTGTTAATTTCTCTACTACCATCACTCTATTGTACTAACCAGTATTGTAATAACTACGGAATTTGACTTTGAACTGAGGTTAGTGGAAGAGCAAGAGATTTTAGGGTACCTTTCTTCTTCATCTTCTTTATTTTTTATGTCTAGCTCAAAGATGATTTATCATTGGTATTCTTTATGATATTCTGTATGATATTGATACTCTGTATGATATGAAAATCTCCTCCTGAGATTTGAAATGGTAGATTTGGCTATCTGTTTTTAATTCATCCTTTTGGGATATAGGTTGGTCTGAAAGATTTTATGGAAACATAATTCCATCCATTAATATGGAAAATAATTTGGAATGGGGTGAGACTACAGAAAGGGAGACTACACTCTTGCCTAAAATGTTAAAAGGTTTGTCATTTTATTCGTGCCAAAATTTAGACTAATTGGAATGACAGTATTTTAAGTACTGTTCTTGAATTCCCAAATAGGACATTTTCTTAAATATTTCTGTTGCCTAAGTAAAATTAAATATCTAAACATTATATTTAATACCTAAAGATTAATTTGTTTATTATTGTGAATGATAATAGACCAAACAATTCTACAAAAACTAGACTTTATTCATACTCTAACCTCTATTAGTTTGCTTTATATTTATTTAAAAATGAATATGCTTTAGTAATGGCATTCATTAAACTAGTCATTTATTTATTTCACAAGTATCAGTTGGAAAAAAACCCCCAGTATCAGTCAAATGCCTACTGGCAGGCTCAGTGTATGTTTTGTTGAATGATGTATTCCTTGGTGTTGGCCCTCATGGAGTCCACAGTGTAGTGGAGGAGTTAGTCAGCAAACAAAGCAAAGAAGTAAATATACACATACACACATACGATTGCAAATTGTGGCAAGTGTTGTGAAGGAAAGAAACATATTTCAGGAGTGTGGTCGGTAAATGTCGCTTTGGGAAGGTGAGGTTTTAAGTCAAGACCTGAAAGGAGAAAAGCTAGTTGTGTAAAGACTGAGGGGAAAGAGCATTTCAGACAGAAAGAATGACATCTGCTAAGGCCTTACGTTAGGAAGAAACTTGGTGTGTTAAAGAAACTGAAAGACCAGCATGATTGGAACAGAGTGGCTGAAGGGTACAGATGTACAAGTTGATTTTGGAGAAGTAGTCAGGGCTCGAGTCATGTGGGTGCTTTGGAGGCTGTGGTAAGGAGTTTGAATTTTACTTATAGTGCAATGGGAAGTCAGTGGACAGTTACAAGCAGGAGAATAGCATGATCTGATTTATGTTTTAAAAAAGAGCTATTTTGGCTCTTATAAGGAGAACAGGTTGGACGTAAACAAAAGCAGAACCACAGGTACTAGTTAGGTTGTTGAAGTACTTCTAAGAGATCAAGGGGTCTTGAATAGGGTGATTACAGTGGAGATGAAAAGGAGTGGACAGGATTGAGATATATTTTGGAGATGGTCTCTAGCAATGATGTCCAATAGAAATGTAATATAAGCTACATATATAATTTTGCATTTTCTTGTAATCCATTAAAAAAAAGTAAAAATGAAACAGGTGAAATTAATTTTAATAATATGTTATTTAGGGATGCCTGAGTGGCTCAGCCAGTTAAGCGTCTGCCTTCGGCTCAGGTCATGATCCCAGGGTCCTGGGATTGAGTCCTGCATCGGGCCTCCTTGCTCAGTGGGGAGCCTGCTTCTCCCTCTCCCTCTGCCTGCTGCTCCCCCTGTTTGTGCTCTCACTCTGACAAATAAATAAATAAAATCTTTAAAAAAACTAAAAAATAAAAAAATCTTTAAAAAATAATATGTTATTTAACCCAGTATATTCAAAATATCATTTCAACATTTAAATCGGGTATTTTTCATTTGTAGCACATTTCAGTTTAGACTAGCCACATTTGAAATGCTCGGTAACCATATATGATGGCTAGTGGCTACTCTATAGAATAGCTCAGGTTAATAGAGTTTATTTAATGAGGTGACTCTTGGGTATGCTAATTTCCTACTCATAGCCTGTATTGAACTACTTAGAAGATTCAGGTATGCACTTTCCACTTTGACACTCATGCCTTTGGCTTTATAGTTCTTACTACCTAGAATAGCCTTCCATGCCTTGACTATTTTGTAAACTCTTACTCTACATAGGTAGGCATTATAGTAGTTAAGTATATCAGCTTTTGGAGTCAGACACATATGCCCATGAAGCCCTTCTCCAGCTCTTGATAGCTTTATGTCTTGTGTCACAACGTCTCTAGTCCTTAGGTTCCTTGCATGTAAAAGGGAAAATAATCATACGGATGCTGTCAGGATTAAACTAAATAATGTAGATAGAGTACTTAACACAATGCCTAACCCAAACAATTCCTCAACAAATAGCTTATTACTATCATTGTCAACTATTACAAATACACATATATTTTAGTATAGTACATGGATATATTATTGTGCAGTGGTGGCAGATAGATTTTGGTTCTAATCATGGTTTAACCTCTTAATTCCTCTGTAGCCTGTGTAAGTTATTTAATCTCTCTGAGCCTGTTTCTTTATTTAAAATGTTAACAATACCCACTTCATAAGCTTGTTGTGAGGATTAAATATGTGCTAGGCAACTAGTTCAAGAAACAATATTCAGTAAAGGTTACATTTTTTCAGGGCACCTGGGTGACTCAGTCAGTTGGGTGTCTGCCTTCAGCTCAGGTCATGATCCCAGGGTTCTGGGATCGAGCCCCACATTGGGCTCCCTGCTCAGCGGGGAGCCTGCTTCTTCCTCTCCCGGTCCCCCTGCTAGTGCTCTCTCTCTCTCTGTCTGTCAAATAAATAATCTTTTAGAAAAATTTTACATTTTTCCCCTGGGAAGATAACTTTTATAAGCTTCATTAAAAAAATATATATCTATTAAATATGAATATAATCATATTGTAAAAAGAAATATGTAATAAGAAATTTATAAGAAAAAATAATTTGTAAAAAGAAATAATGCATAAATTGCAGAATGTAAGGATTATAAATAAAATATGATGTGTATCTGGCACAGTAGCTAATACAGTGTAGACACTCAATAAATGATAGCAAGTATTGCCTCTCTTTATCCTTCAAGACTAAGCTCAAATGCCACTTTCTTGGGTGAAGCCTTTCCTAAACTTACCAAGAATTGATTTCTCTTTTCTCATAGTACTTTATATTGACCTTTGTCATAGTCTTCAAAATACATAAACATACTTCCTCTCTGGGCTGAGAGCCCTTTGAGGCCAAACATTTTTTAATTCATCTCATTTCATTTCAAGCATTCAGCATAGTGCCTGACACTTACTTGGTAATTGCTTACCTGAGTTTATTGATACACTCCTGAGAAGTATACACATCAGTATTTGGGGAAGAAATAATAGCATAGTGATTAAAATCAGGGACTTTAGTGTTAGATTCTTGAGATCAAATTTAAACTGCCATTTGTAAGTTGTGGGTCATTGAGTAACTTGTTTAATCTGTTCTGGTCTCTCTTTCCTCACCTGCAAAACAAGAAAACACCAACCTCCTAGAATTTAAACAAGGCATGTATGAGGTATCATCTTTAAAGCACTTAGCCTAATTCCTGGCACATAAAAAATGGTCTGTATAGAGTGTATGCGAATTTGCATGTATGTAAATTTGCAAAGTAAAGTGAAAAATACTTTGCAACCTGGGTGGCATACTGTTGTGTAATTCAGAAATTTGCAAGGACAGCTCTATCCTCATACCAAAACAATTGCTTATTCACTGCTTTGCTGACTTTTTTTTTTTTTTTTTGCCTTTTCTCTTAATTTTTGGATGGGCATTATTTATAAAGCTAAAGCATATTTTTAGAGCTAATGAAGAAACTATGAATTGAAGTTAAAAAATATTTCAGTGTTCTATGGTGAAATTTGTTAAACCAGAAAAATAGAAAAGTCTCTCATTAAGGTCATTTTCTAGCAGGACTCTCTGCTTTTCTGAATCTCTCAGGAGAAGTAATAGGTTAATTAAGAATTGACACTTTTTTTTTTTTAAAGATTTTATTTATTTATTCGACAGAGATAGAGACAGCCAGCGAGAGAGGGAACACAAGCAGGGGGAGTGGGAGAGAAAGAAGCAGGCTCATAGCGGAAGAGCCTGATGTGGGGCTCGATCCCATAACGGCAGGATCACGCCCTGAGCCGAAGGCAGACGCTTAACCGCTGTGCCACCCAGGCGCCCCAACAATTGACACTTTAAAGATTTTATTTATTTTTTCGAGTGAGAGGGTGTGTGTGTGCACGTGCGCCTGTGTGCACATACACGAGCTGGGTGGGGGAAGGATCAGAGAGGGGAGGAGGGAGAGGGAGAAGGAATCTCAAGCAGACTTCCTGCTGAGCGTGGAACCTGACTCAGAGCTGGATCCCACAACCCTGAGATCATGACTTGAGCTGAAACCAAGAGTTGGACACTTAACTGACTGAGCCACCCAGGTGCCCAACAATTGACACTTTACAACAGAGCACATCAGGGAAAATATTACATGAGGGCTATGAATAAAACATTTTATAGGAAGATTCCTGATATTTTCCCTTCATGTCCTTAAGGATTTTAGACATCAAGAGAATGCATTCTGTATCATCTAGGGAAATTTTAGGTCAAGTTTGTATTTATTTAAGAAGAAAACCCTAATTGCCCTTAGAATTTCTATTTCCATAGTATGGAAGACTTTTATCCAAATAAAAATCATGGCCCTGACTCTGGAATTGGAAGTGATAATGGAGAGAAACGATTATCTACAACAGAAGTGAGTCTTTTCTATTGCTGATATTTTATTTTAAAATTTTGTTAGAGTTTTGAAATAGGTAGACACTTGCACACACTTGATATATTTTGCTTAAAAATATCATTATTACATTTTATGACTTCAAATGAAAAAAAGGACATGCACATTTTTAGAAGCAGAGCAGTAACCTAACATATTAATTTTTGGTTTGAGAACTGGAGATGTAAAGCAGATATTCTACGTGTCCTATGTGAAATTAAAGCAACTTAATCCTATTCTATGTTTAAAATGCCTCATTTGTACTTTGTGCTTATTTCTTTCAGCCATCAGATGATGACACAATCAGCCTTCACTCTCAAGTCTCAGAATCAAATAGAGAGCAGACATCAAGAAATGACAGTCACACAATAGGAAGTAAACCTGATTCTCAGAAAGGTAATTCATATGGTGTCTGCTATTTTTATTTCATGTATATTGTCCTTATTAAAAATGCATTTTGAAAAATTATAGTATCTTCAGCCAATTCTTTTACTGAGAAAATCAACTTTTTCTAAACGATACGGTATGAAAACACACTGTTTACTATTTATGTTTTCTAACAAATATTAATCTATACTTAGACCAAGAGGTGTATGATTTTATTGACCCCAACACAGAAGATGTAGCAGTTCCTGAACAAGGAGATGCACATATTGGGTCATATGTCTCTTTCCTTAAGGTAAAGAAAACTTTGAACAAATACTAATAACATATTTTCTTTGATCTCACAAAAGTACACCACACAGATTTAAAATTATAACTTTCTTTTATATAAGGGGAAAGAAAAAGGTCCTGAGAAATCTCAGAAAAATGAAGAATTGGGAGATGAAAAAAGGTAAGCACACAGGAATTCTCGAATTGAAATGTTACTTATACATGAAATATTTGTTAGGTATTCCTACTTGAAAGAGTACTTTGAAAAAATAGAATTTTTGGTTCATTTACCTGTTATGTTTCAATAGTTAATTTGTAAGTATTTCATTTGCCTGCATTCCTCAAGTAAACTGAAAATTAGAGTAAGCAATTAAGCTGAATGTTATATACATTTTCCCCACCTCCCAGAAGTATAATTCTCCTATTATCATTACCAAGGAGGACTGTACTTTCGCATACATTGCTTCATTTGATCTCTTTAGCATTTCTTTAAAATAGATGATTTTGTGCATTATTTGGCCAATAAGGAAACAGACCTGGAGTTTCAAGTGTCTGGACTCAGGTGTTCCAACTCTTGGTCTAATATAATACACTTTCCATTTCATCAGACTGGTTATAGTAATTTTAAGGGTATTTACCTCTGTATTTATTAAAATCATTTCACTTTGATCTTTTCTGTATCGTTTATCTTACGAAATAATGGAATATGACTTGACGTATTCAGTCACTCCATAAAGTTGCTTCGTAGCTGCAGGAAGGAAGGATGGAAGGAAGGAACATTTGTTGAATGCCTACCATGTACCAGGATCTGTGCTATGTGATTTCCCATGTTTCTTATTTATTTATTTTTATTTTTAAAAATTTTTTTTACAGTTTCAAATTTTTTTTTTTAGTGGTCTCTACACCCATCATGGGGCTCAAACTCATGACCCCGAGATCAAGAATAGCATGCTTTTCCAACTGAGCCAGCCAGGTGCACCAAAGATTTTTTTTTAAGTTTTATTTATTTAAGTAGTTTCTGCACCCAACATGGGGCTCAAACTCATGACTGCACAATCAAGAGTCATATGCTCTTCCAACTGAGCCAGCCGGGTGCCCCTCATTTTTCTTATTTAATCTTCACTAAATCCTACAGGGTTGGTACTGTTCCTATTTTTACAGATGAGGAAGGGGAAGCTTGGAGACTTATATAAAGTCTCTTGCCTAGAACCACTTAGATAGTATCCACTAGAACCTAGGGTGTAAACCTAGCTCTCTCTGATCCCTAAGCTTTTCTCTTTTCTCTACATTGTGCTTCCTCCAGTGACCTCATTGGTAACTTTTTAATCAGTCATGAATTAGTCATCTCTGGTGCCCCATAAGGTGGTACATTGCTTTGTCTTGGACTCTTTATATTTCATTTTTCTCTTACTTTCTCACCTTATCTCATGAAGACAGTTCCATTAACTTGAGTGTCACAGTGGTATACAAGATATGGTCAAGATACAAAATCTTAGGATTTGATACTGTGTTTTAAATGAAATACCTTTGGGATAAAATTACTAGAGTTTGGAGAACAACTTATTTAAAAATTCCTTTGTTCTCTTTGAATGATTAAAAATTACATATTTTAATGAGCATTTTCCTGCAAATTTGCCAATGTTACTTGGACCTATTTTCCATTTCTTTTACTAAAACATTTTACATGGAGATTTTGAACATCATGATGAATAAACTGATAAAAGTAGGGTGGTTTAATAAAATTTTCATAATATTAGATATTTATAAAGACAGACGTATTAGAGCTTTGCAGTTCTTATTACACTCAAGATTGGGGAGTATGCATTGTTAAATTACACATTTCAGAAATTACAAAATGATAATACAGTTTACTTTGTTAGCCATTAATGATATTAATATCACCAGTATGGTACATTTCCTATTGAGTAGAAGATATGTTTTTATATTCCTTAAATATTCCTTATTTCTTATTTTAATATTTTAAATACAGGGACATTAGGATTTTAGCTTTTCATAGTGATATTAGAAATGAATAAATGGTTTCTATTTCTGGAAGCTGGCATAAAATATCATCTGCTGTACATTTTGGATAACCATGTTTGTGTCACCTTTCAGACTTGGGAAAGAACAGTTACTTGCAGAGGAAGAGGATGATGATTTGAAGGAAGTAACTGATTTGAGGAAAATAGCCGCTCAGTTATTGCAGCAAGAGCAGAAGAACAGGTATTTTTTTCAGTAATGAGATTTAAATAGGCAGACTTTATAATCATTAAATGATTATTCAAAGATTATCAAATGAAGTTTCCAGTAAACAATAGGACCATCTTAAGGTCTATGTCAAGGGACTAACTACTAAAAGACAATAGGAAATAATTAGGAGAGACCTGTAAAATTACGTACTTACACTCACATAGTCCTTTTATTTAGATATTGTGTAGGTGTCTCTTTTTTATTCCTGTGCACTAAGTAATAATAACTGATTTATTTGTTGATATTCATTTTAGCTCACAATAGCATTAGATACATCGTAAGTGGTTCCCCCCAAGTACATGTTTGTGTATGTAGTGCACTTTTTATCAGATTCCAGATTACTTGGGATACGTGTAAACTCCTTAGAATTGAGTGGGATTTTATAATGGTTGATTAAATCAGCATGAATTGAAGGTCACAGGTTCACTTTGGACTGTTCCTTGGTCAATGACTATTTCTCCCTCTGGCTAGCCTTTCTCCAAATACATGCCATTGGCAATAAGGAAGATGTATGAATGAGTATAAAATCAGTGAAAGTCCATTTTCAATACAGGAGAAGATTGCTGTGCTGTTGAGCGTCAGCTGTTATTCCATCTTCATGTACCGAGAGTACTGCATTTATAGTTTCGAAATAATAAAGAATATTCGAGTGTTTTTTTGTTTTGAGAAAATTAAAAGAATAATTTTGGTACGTTAACATGGGTAGCTAATAAGTATTTTACTTCTCTTAACCAAAACAATAAATGTTTGTGGGTCACATGAACATGTTTTGGAACGTTTAAAATTTAAGTACAGTGGCATTTGCTCTTAGATATGCTTTGAAAAATAATTACTATTGAAACTTATCAAATTGCAAATGTCTGCTTTTAAGGGCCACTATTTTTAAAAAAATAATTACTAAATATCCTTTTTTGTACAGCTACTACATTTATAGAACTAAAAACCATACTAGAAAATATCACTCCTCTTTATCCCTTCTATATCTAATGTATCCACATTCCCAGTTCATGTTATTTTTCTACCATAACTTTCTTTCACCCTTTTCTTTGAAATTTATTTTCTAATCTTTTCCTATGATTCATTTCTAATTGGCCTTTTTTAGTGTTGGCTACTTGTGAGGTTATGTATGTTTTTCTTCCTCCAATATAATCAAAGTATTGGTCGCCCCCATGGTTTAAGAGGTTCGATGAAGCAAGCCACCACCTGCTCTGTGTAGCTTAAAAAATAGTTGAGTTTCTGTCTCTTCTACCCAAAGGTGAAATAATTGTATTTATCATTATGGGCAGAGGATATTGATTTTAAAAGAACCCACAGCAATTTTTATTTCTCTGATTATGTTAAGTATAATATTTGAGTGTATAATTTTAGATTTTAACAATGTCATATATATCATTTCTATATTTTTCAGTTTTCTACTATTTTTCATCTATTCCTATAACTTGAATTATTCTTTTTAGCTTAGAAACAACATCAAATGATGTTTCATAGGTTTTATTTTTGTGATAGTTTTGTAATCTGTACAAAATAGCGCCTAGCACTGTGCCTTGTACATGGTAGGTACTCAGTAATACTGTTATTAGTTAATTGATTGCTGGAAGATGAGTTTAACAAATTTAAAGCTAATAGCAACCATTTATTTAGTTATGTTCTTTCTAAATAACTTATTTTTTTAGATGTATGCAAAAGTAATTTCTCTATCTCTGATGTTTCTCTTCATCAGCCTTTTCAGATGTTAGCACATATGAATATAGATCTTTTAAGATAAATATTAATATGCAGTGACATTAACGTAATAATTATAACTTATTTTGGAAGGCCTTAAAATATTTATGATATCTGGTCATAATGTAAGGAGCACATTTTACTGTTAAAATCTATAATTTATAGACAATTTAAATTAGATCCTTGGCCAATTCTGTTCTGTTAATGGCTGAACTTAAACTGGTCTCAGAATTTTTGTATGCTGAATCTAGTATTTTCTCCAGTAAATAATCTCTTCCCTTCTTCTAAAGTATATTGCTGTTGCTCACATCTCGTAGATGTAGATAATTAAAATTTTTGTTTGCTGTTGCACAGTACTGGATTTGAGTGAGTCCAAAAAAATCAAAAGTAAACTTCTATAAAGTTATATCCATCCCTTAGAGGATTTGGTGTTAATTGTACCTTTCCTGGTTACAGATTTTCTCTTTCACACTGTATTGTGTTTTAGATTCCAACTTTATTAAGGAAGAATTTGAAATGCTATTTAAAATTGCAAGTCAGGGATGCCTGTGTGGCTCATTTGGTTAATAACATGCCTGATTCTTGATTTCGGCTCAGGTCGTGATCTCAGGGTCGTGAGACTGAGCCCCGTGTCAGGCTCCATGCTCAGGGTGGAGTCGGCTTGAGATTCTTTCTCCCTGTCCCTTTGCCCCTGCTTATGTGCATTCTCTCTCTCTCTCTCTCTAAGTAATAAATCAATAAAATCTTAAGATAAAATAAAATTGTAAGTCAATCAGGAGTTATAACATTTCGTTTTAGGTTTTAACACAGTCATTGTAATGTTTTTGCTTGTTGTTTGTCTTGATTTAAAATGATTTATGTGGAGTAAGATTACCTTCGCATAACAGAAAGTACCACCTAGAACTCCTGCTCTGACTGTATGCTACTTAACTGTTCTTTAGCTAGCTGCTAGTTGAAGGTAAATGTAGTGTTAGCTCTCAGCTGAAAGAAGCAATGCATGTACTCCCAAATTAGAGACAATTAAAAAAACTGCTTAGATTGAGTTCAGTGATGATTTTCTTAAAGCAGTTTTGCCAGTTGTTTAGTTCATACTATTCTTAAAAGTGTCTTTTATTCTTTAAGCAAGTTTATACTAGTACTTGGTGGATGAAACTACTCTAGGAAAATAACAAGAGGGTATTGCACAGAATTAATAGTGAAAAGGGGTGGGAAAGGAGATGAAATAAACTATCAGGTAGATAACTCACAAGTGTTCAGAGTCTGAAGGCCAGTTTTTAGAAGACTGCTCCCTCTTTGTCTGAGATGCATAGATTAAGCTACTTTGTTTCCAGAGTTTATTGTTGAGTTTTTAGAAGCTAATCTTTACCCCCCCCCTTGTTAAAGTACTGGATTATTTCTACTTGAATTTGAGTGTATTAAGTCCCTCTGAATCAGTGAAGCTCCCTATATTAAAATAGCTATTCTGTAAGTTTTTAATCTTCACTGTGATTTGGGAAATTTAAAATAATTATCTTAAAAAATTATCTTAATGTTCTATTCTAAATTATTTAGCTAATTTTTCAAATTTCCACCGACCCTCTTACCTAATTATTAGGAAATAACTACTGTTCTTTCTCTTTTTTTAAAAGATTTTATTTATTTTGGGGGGGAGGGACAGGAGGATAGGGAGAGAGAGATATTCTCCAGCAGACTCTGCGCTGAGCGTGGAGCCTGACATGGGGCTCAATCCCATTACCCTGAGATCATGACTGGAGCTGAAATCAAGAGTTGGACACTTAACTGACTGAGCCACCCAGGTGCCCCCTGTTTGTTTTCTTATACAGATATTCTTATTATGTGGCTCAATAAGTTGATGTTTAGCTGGCTTCTTAAAATTTGTGTGGTTATCATCATAAAGAAAAGATTACGATATACGTGGGCTTTTGCAATGAATAGCTTAAGTTGACTGGTTCCCATTGCATGTTCATTCCTGCTAACTTGTGTAGTATTTTCTAATATGTATTTCTTTTTAATAATTATTTTATTTGCTGTTAAGTGTGTTCTGAGAGTTTTCACTTATTGACGAAAAATGTGCTTCTTAGTACTATGTAATATGGCTAAATAAAAAAGTAATTTTGAAAAGTTATATTGAAGTATAATTAAGGATCATGGAAAGGAAAATCACATTTTGGGAAGTTTATTATTTTGGTTTAGAATTATAGAAATTATATACATAACCTATTTCATGTGATTTTTTTTTCTGATCCTATATATGAATATTCCAGTTTGAGGAGCATCATGTTAACTTCTAGCTTGTTATAACTAATGAGGTGGTTCTTTCAACCCTTGAAATCTATCCATTCTTTCTTTTCTGCTTGCCTTACTAATGACTTCCCTGTCCTCTTCCAAAACATCTTACTTCTCCCATCTTTTGGTTTGGTTGATGTACGGGAAATGTGAATACAGATGGAGGCCTTTGTGTTATAGAGCATCATTCAGTGAAAAATTCTTCCAGAGGACCAGAGCAGCAGGACATGCATCAAGGTATCTCGAGTTTGTGGAAGCCTTAAGTATTAAGGGCCAGGTTGGTGCAGCTGAATTTTGTAGTCATTTACTTAAAATATAGTACTAGTAACTGGGTTAGGGAAATGTGTTAATAATCTAGAATAGATATTTAGATAAAGTAGATGTTTATTTTGACTCTGAGTATCACAGAGTAAAACATTAAATATCCTTGTACAAACGAACTTTTACATAGGGGAATTCTCAAGTATATAAAATACATTTTATAGGTAAGTGGATCTCAACTTTGTTTTTCTTTCTGCTCCAATATGATTCATACACAACAGTAATCACAATGTTAGTAAGTGTGGTTTGAGGAGAATTCAGAATTTACTGTAGTGAGGGCATTGTAGTTTGATCCCTTCACCTCCCATTGTTAATAATTCTGACATTCACCCCTCAGGACAGTTCTCACAGTTACGTCTCCTTTTTTTGTTTGTTTGTTTGTTTTTGTTTAAAGATTTTATTTATTTATTTGACAGAGAGAGAGAGACAGCCAGTGAGAGAGGGAACACAAGCAGGGGGAGTGTGAGAGGAAGAAGCAGGCTCCCAGTGGAACAGGGAGCCCGATGCAGGGCTCGATCCCAGAACGCCGGGATCACGCCCAGAGCCAAAGGCAGACGCTTAACGACTGTGCCACCCAGGAGCCCCAACGTCTCCTTTTTTAAAATCACTCTTTAAAGATGTATTTCTTCCTAATGGTCTTAGATAGTTTTTACCTTTGTTCTTTTGCATTTCGGGATCAAGTGCAATTTTAGTATATGTCCATACTAAGAAGAGTAAAGGTGTCATTAATCTCAAAATTGTTTGGTGCAAAGCCACGCTGCTTTGCCTGTGATACTTGTCCTTTGCTCCTCACTATGATAGCCTCCTAGGGAGGCTTTAATCCGCCCAAGCTAGTGAGGAAACCGGGGTAATGGAGATTGGTTTCTTTAGACTAACCAGCTGTCTGTAATTACCAGCTTATCGTTAGCTTGTGATATCTTCCAGTAGTAAATATGTAGTCTTAATTTTAAATTATTTTCTCCTCTGTTATGATAGTTGACATCCAAAGGTTTTTGAATAAAAGACATATTTTATTCCTTGTAAGACTAAACTTTAAAATTGGAAAGTAAGTTACATTTAAATCTATAGTAAATAGGCAAATATTAAGAACTGTTAAATATGTTAGTGACTTATGTTAAAGAAAGTTATTCATTTCTTTTTGACTTAGAGATTAATACTTAGAATTCTATAAAATTATGGACAAGTAGTTCTCTCATGATGGTTTATCGTTCTTTTTTGTTTTCTTCAAATACCATTTCATTTGGATATTAAAAGTTTAATAGAACTCTTAAATATGTTAGTGACTTATGTGAAAGAAAGTTATTAATTCATTACTTTTGACTTAGAGGTTAATACTTAGAATTCTATAAAATTATGGACAAGTAGTTCTCTCATGATGGTTTATCGTTTTTTCTTTTTTGTTTTCTTCAAATACCATTTAATTTGAGTATTAAAAGTTTAATAAATGTGAGCTTTTTCTTTAAAGAATTGAACTTTAACATGGCTTTACATTTAGAATTAAGATTTGTTATTTGGCTTTTGGCAAAATGGTCATCAGTTACATCAGCATAACTCGTGTCATTTGCTGTGCTGGGAAAATGAAATCAGTCATGCTGGCACCTAAACAATCTGCATCTGTTTATTTTCTGTCTCAGCCAAAAGTTAGATATACACAGGGCAATAGCATGGTTAGAAGATAATCCAGGCCTCAAGAAAAGGTTTATGAAAGAAGATGCGTGGAAGAGTTGATGAGCTTCATTCCTTCATAATAGCCATGGGCATTAGATCTAAATAATATGTAAACATTGTTTTCTAGCAGAGATCTTCATGGACCAGATGCAGTTTATTATGGAGATCTTTTATATCATGTGTAAACACTTTTCCCTTTAATGTATTTTGGAATTAATGTATTGATTTACTTCTAGGATTCTTAATCATTCAACTTCTGTCCCAAGAAACAAGCCAAAACAAACTGTGGAATGCGAAAAGAGGTATAAAAATATTTTAGTCCTTATATTTAATATTTTATAATGAAACGTGATTCTCTAACAGTGATGTTCCCATATGTGGGCTTTAATTGAATAAATGGTATAGATTTAATGTAACTAGGTAATTTAATGAAGAAATGTGTTCTAGCGCCAGTTAAATTCACTTTTGATATAAACAAATTAAAAAATGCTGATCTCTTTTTGTGCTCATACCTGCATTTTGTTGTAATTATAGAAGCATTTATTTATTTATTAACTCAGCAAACCATTTATTGTATCACCATTACTGCTGGGAATAATGTTTCTTCAATATTGTTTTCGTTCTCTATTGTCATTCACTTTTTTATTTCATTTCAATTGGGTTTTTCTAAATTTTTCTATATGAATACAGGGTCTAAGTTAATATATATGAATTCCAGAGAACTAGAAGACCTTGAAAGTTTCTATTTATCTTTTTGGCAGTTTGAAAATTTGCATCAGGTTCACTTCCTGGGTCATTCCTGCAAGAGTGTAAAGGTGCAAGGCTGGGGGTAGGGTGGGTATAGATGTATACACAGAGAGAATTAACATTTCTTGAATGCTTGTTTTATGCAAACTGTTGTGAGTGGGTCTTATCTCATTTAATCCTCATAATAACTCTATACAGTTGTTTCTGTTGGTACCCCCTTTTGTAAGGGAGAAAACCGAGGCTCAGAAATTACCATAATTTGTCACGCAGCTAGTAAGTGGTACAGTGAAGATTCAAGCCCAGGTTGTCTGGTTCCAGAACCCCAAGTCTTAACATATGGTAACAAGAACATTTTGCTTCCTTGAGATTCACACATCCCACTGATATCTTTTCCTGGATACCTCACAGTCTAAACTGAACTTATTTTTTCCCAAATTTATTTCTTCTCCTATATAGTTTGCCTGAGTGAATGTGCAGTCACCTAAGTCAGCAACTTTGAAATCATCGGAAACTTTTCTCTCTTATGTACCCCTCCCAATCTAGTCAGTCACAGAAAATTATAGTTTCTTTTTTATTTTTGTTTTAATTTTTTTTTTTAAAGATTTTATTATTTATTCGACAGAGATAGAGACAGCCAGCGAGAGAGGGAACACAAGCAGGGGGAGTGGGAGAGGAAGAAGCAGGCTCATAGCAGAAGAGCCTGATGTGGGGCTCGATCCCAGATCACCGGGATCACGCCCTGAGCCGAAGGCAGACGCCCAACCGCTGTGCCACCCAGGCGCCCCTGTTTTAATTTTTTAAAAAGATTTTATTTATTTATTTGAGAGAGAAAGAGAGCGCACAGAGGGAGAGTGAGAGGGAGAAGCGGACTTCCCACAGAGCAGAAAGCCTGAGATCATGACGAACTGAAGGCAAAAGCTTAACTGACTAAGCCGCCTGGGTGCCCGGAAAATTATAGCTTCTTAACATTACTTGCATCTCTCTCAACTTCTCCATTCTTAGCACAGTCGTGTTGGTTTAGGTCCCATTCTTTTCCTCCTGGATTACTGCAACAGTCCCCAGACATATCTCCATTCTTCACTTTTGTCTACCTTTAAGTTTGTCTTCTGCACTGATATGAGTGATGGTTCTAAAACCGTCTAACTGTGTGACTGCCATTTATTATCTTCTACAGGTTCTTTATCACTTCAGGATAAAGCTGAAAATGCTTAATTTCACCCATAAGATTGAAGTGAGTTTCTGCCTACCTTAAACATTATCATGCACTCTTCCACTGGCACCTTTTGCTGTTAGGAACAGTACTTTTTTTCTTTATTCTATCATGGTTTCACATCTCTGTGTTCTATATCCTGGTTTCTCTACTGGGATTGCCCTTCTTTTTTTTCACTTAGTCTTTCAGAATTCAGTTCAAGTGTAAGGATGACTTTTTATACTCAAGTCTACAAACATTCCTCTACTCAAATTTCAATAATTGGATATAACCCACTCCCTCCCTTTTTGAATACTGATTCTGTTATCTTATATATTTGCTCTCCTTAAAGTTTGTGTTACTACTTTCCCCCCCTCACTTCCTTTCATTCCCATCTTGAGCTTCTTCCCCAGGTTCCTAATATTCTCTTGAGAAAGACCTAATTGCCCAAACCTCAAAAGTGTGATATCTAATCCTGGCCTCTCTGTCATATAACTATTACTTCTACTTTTCTCATTTTCAAAACAATCACTCTATTTTTTCTCTAGAAACAGTAATGTAGCTTTATTGTTGAAAAATTGTAAAATTTAGCAAACACACAAAAAAATAAACAAACAAATATCACTTATTATCTCACTCTCCAGAGATAATAAGTCATAGTATTTTGGTATTTTTCCCTTTAGACCCTTTTTCTGTCTGTGTGCATGAATATTTGCACGTGCATGTGTGTACATATATATACACCACAAAGTTGTATAACCTGTTGCCTACTCAGCACCTCCACTTGGATATATAATAGGCATATGAAACTTATCTTTCCAAAACCACACTCTTAATCACTTGTTGTACCTCTTAATTTGCTTTTCCTGTATTTTTCCCATTTCAGAAAATGTCAACTCATCCTTAGAGTTGCTCAGCTCAAAAACCTCAGTCAGCCTTAACATGTCACTTTCTTTCACATGCCGTATCTAATCCATTAGCAAATCTTGTTGACTCTGTCTACAAAATATACCCCGAATCTGATGACGTCTTACCACCTCCACGCCTACCACCCTAGCCCTTGCCATGTCTTTTTAAAATTTTTTAAAATTTTATTTTTATTGTTTATTTTTATTATTTTTACTCTTTTTTTCTTCTAAGTTTTTATTTAAATTCAAGTTACTTAACAGGTGGTGTAATATTGGTTTCAGGAGTAGAATTTATTGATTCATCACTTCCGTACAACACGCAGTGCTCATCACAAGTGCCCTGCTTAATACCCATCACCCTAGTAGTCCATCCCCCCCCCCCCACCTCCTCTCCAGCAACCCTCAGTTTGGTCTCTGATATTAACAGTTTCTTATGGTTTGCCTCCCTCTCTGTTTTCCTCTTGTTTTATTTTTCCTTCCCTTCCCCTATGTTCATCTGTTTTGTTTCTTAAATTTCACATACAAGTGAAATCATGTATTTGTCTTTCTCTGACTGACTTATTTCAGCTCTACCCATCTCTTAACTTCAGTTATTAAAATAGCCTCCCAACAGGTCTCCTGCCCTTGCTTTCCTTTAGTCTGTTTTTCAAAAAAGCATCAGATTGGTATTTTTTGAAACGTAAGTCAGATCATGTCACTCTTCATAATTCTCTAATACTGCCCATCGCATTTGGAATAAAAACTAGAGTCCTTTAAGGACTTACAAACCTCTGCATTATTTGGCTCCCTCCTGTCTTCCTCTCTTGCCTGGGTCTTCCCGGTCCTGCTTGGTTAGTTCCTCTGTAGCTATACTGGCCTCCTTGTTGAATCTCAATACACCGGGCATTTCCTGCGCCCTCAAGACTTTGCCTCTGCCTGGAATGATTTCCCCCCAGATAACCACATGGCTTATTCACTTGGGGTCAGGTTTCTGCTCAAATTTCACTTCATCAGCAAGGGGTTCCCTGGGCAACTTAAATAAAAGAGCATGCCTCCCCCACTTCTTTGTCCTTTATCCCATACCTTGTTTTATTTTTCTCCAAAGAACTTAATACCCTCTGACAGTCTAAATTTATACTTTTTTTTAACATTTGGCATTCTGAGTATATACTTCTTTATTTGTTTACTGTTTGTCTTTGCGGCCACACCACCCCCTTAGCACACTACAATGTCGGTTTTTTCAGTTATTAAGAAAAGACTATTGAAATCTCCAGGACTAATTGGGGATTTGGCTTTGAAGTTCTATCATTTTTCCTTCATATATTCATATATTCTGTGTTAGATACATAAATGTTTAGGACTGTAGTGTCCTCTTGGTGAATTTATACCTTTGTCATTTTGAAATGACATTTTTTATATTTCTGGTACTATTGTTTGAAGTCTACTTTTCTGATATTGTGTAGTCATCTCAGCTTTCTTTTGATTAGTGTTAACATGATAGATACATCTTTCTCCATCCTTTTATTTTTAACCTACTTGTGTTTTTGTGGAGAAAGTGGGTTTCTTGTCTTTAGCATATGGTAGCACCTTCCTTTTTTATTTAATCTGACAATCTTTTAATGGCAGTGTTAATTTTGTTTATATTTAATGGAATTATTGATATTAATGGATTTAAATCTACCATCTTCTTCTGTGTTTTTGTCTTATCTATTCTTTATAGCCATCTTTCCTCTTTTTAATTTTATTTTAAAATTCCTGTTTATGGCTTATTAGCTATAATTTTTTGTTATCGTACATTAGTGATTATTTTAGGGTTTAACGTATAGTGTTTAACTGGGATGCCTGGGTGGCTTAGTCGGTTAAGTGTCTGCCTTTGGCTCAGGTCATGATCCCAGGGTCCTGGGATCAGCCCCACATCAGGCTCCCTGCTCAGCGGGGAGCCTGCTTCTCCCTCTGCCTGCTGCTCCCCCTGCTTTTGTGCTTGCTCACTGTTTCTCTCTCTCTCTGACAAAAATACATAAATAAAATTTAAAAAATATAGTGTTTAGCTTATTGCAGTCTACTTTCAAGTGCTATTATGCCATTTCATATATTGCATAACTTTACAGCAGTATACTTCTGTTTCTTCCCTTTTGGCTTCTGTGGTGGTGTTGCTGTATGTTTTACTTAGATACATGTTATAAACCCCATAATACATTGCTATTATTTTTGCTTTAAAGAGTCAATTATTTCTTTAAAGAGATTTAAATAATCAGAATAATGTCTTTTATCTTTCCTCCCTTAGTTACCATCTCTGCTGCATTCCTTCGTGTAGCTCTGTATTTCCATGTATAATTTTCTTTCTACCTGAAAGAGAAACTTTAACCCTACTTTTATTACTGGGCCACTGGTTTTCAATCCTTTCAGCTTCTGTATGAGAAAGTCTTTGTTTCACCTTCATTTTTGAAAGCTATCTTTGCTGATACAAAATTCTAGGTTGACATTTTTGTTTTCTTTCGGTACCTTAAAGAGTTTTTTCCACTGTCCTCTGGATTGTGTGTGTGTGTGTGCGTTTTAATGAAAATTCTGTTGTCAATGTTTGTTTCATAGGACCTAATGTGTCTTTTCTCTCTGGCTGCTGTTTACATTTTCTACTTATTATTTGTTTTTAAGTAATTTGATTATCATGTATCTTGGTGTAGTTTTCCTCATTTTTCTTTTGCTTGGAGTTCTTTGAGCTTCTCAAATTTGTGGTTTTATTGTTTTCATGAAATTTGAAAATTTGGGGCCCTTATTTCTTCAAATATCTTTTCTGTCCCCTGACCTATTCTTCTGGAACCCCAATTATATTTATATTAGGCTACTTGAAGTTTCCCACCAATTGCTGACGTTCTGTTCAGTCCTCTTAAATATTTTTCTTGCTGTGTTTGATTTTTCTTTTTAAATGTTTTAAAGATTTTTATTTATTTGACAGAGAAAGAGCACAAGCAGGGGGAGTAGGAGAGGGAGTAGCAGGACCCCAGGATCATGACCTCAGCTGAAGGCAGATACTTAACTCACTGAGCCACCCAGGCCCCCTCTATGTTTGATTTTTGATAGTTCTTTTACTAAGTCTTTATGTTCACTAATCACTTTTTAAAAAATTTTGTTTTTAAGTAATCTCCATACCCAAAGTGGGACTCAAACTTACAACCCTGAGATCAAGAGTCTCATGCTGTACCAACTGCGCCAGCCAGGCACCCCTCTACTAAATGTCCAATCTACCGTCAATCCCATCCAGTTTATTTTTAATTTCAGATGTTGTACTTTTCATCTCTTGAAATTTGATTTTTATCTATTTTATGTCTGTTGGGTCTGTACTTAACATGTTTAGCCTTTTCCTCTAGCTTCCTGAACATTACCTGATTGAATTTTTGATTGAATGCTGGACATTGTGAACTTGACCTTCTTGGATGCTGGATTTTACAGTATTATTATAAATATATTTTTTTTAAAGGGGAAGTGTTTTTTTTGTTGTTTAAAGATTTTATTTATTTATTTGACAGAGACAGACAGACAGCGAGAGAGGGAACACAAGCAGGGGGAGTGGGAGAGGAAGAAGCAGGCTCCCAGTGGAGAAGCCTGATGCGGGGCTCGATCCCAGAACGCTGGGATTACGCCCTGAGCCGAAGGCAGATGCTTAACGACTGCGCTACCCAGGCGCCCCTATTATAAATATTCTTGAACTTTGTTCTAGGATGTGGTTAAAATTACTTGGCGACAGTTTGATATTTCAGGGACTTGGTTTTATGACTTGTTATGTGGAATCAGGTGGCATTTACTGTGGGACCATATTTGGCCCCCTACTGGAGCAAGACTTTTCTTAATACTATAGCTGATGCCCCATGAACTATATGCTTTTCCAGTCTGGCTGATGGGAACTGGTATTATTTACTCATAGTCCTCTCTGGGTGGGAATTATTCTGTGTAATCTTTCTGGCAATTCATTCTTTTGCCTAGTGTAGTTTTCTCATACATATGATCAGGGCTCAGTACTCTGTTGAAAATCTTAAGAATGCTTCTGTAGAACTTTTAAATTCTTTCTGTGTGCATTGTTTTTTTCTCTATTACTTTGTTCTGTTAATTCCATCCATTTTTTTCACCCTGGCTCCCAGCTTTGTCTCCTCAATACAGGGAGCCCCCTCAGTCTTACTTTGGTTCCTCCTCTCTGGGCTAGAAGCCTGGAAACTCTTTTCCTGCAGCAACCTGATGCAGTTACGGGGTTTACCTTGTTTGTTACCCATCGTAAGGGATAAAATGACTTTTTTTCTTGCCTGATACTCAGTGTCTTGGAAAGCAGAGTTATATATATTTTGTTTGTTCTTTTAGTGTTTTCTGCCAGGTTATAAATCTGATCACTGTTATTCTATCTTGGCCAGACACAAAGTCTAATTCTTATATTTTGTGTATTTTGTCAATATTTAGTTTAATTGTTTCTTCCATATACCCCCTCTGCCCCAACATTTAAAAACTTACTGTCCATATTTTTCATATACTATGTGATTTCATCTTTATTCATATTCAGATCTTTTAGTCATTAATTTTGGTATTTGATACGAGGTAAGGTATTTAGTTTTTTTCTTCCTCTTTTGCACCCTCTCTCCTCCTTTTTCTCACTCCCTGTCCTCCTCACCCTCTGTTTTTCTTTCTTTCTATGTCTGTTTTGTAATTGGTTAATCAGTTGTCTCAACACTATTTGCTATATAACCTATCATTCCTATGATGATTGTAAATTTCATTTTTTAAATCGTAAGTTGTTATATTTGTGGTCCCGTACTTGTCTTCCACTGGAAAAATCTATAAATTCTGGATCTAGTAGTAGTTAATTACTTTAATAGAATATATGCAATTTCCTAGTAGGAAAGTCCCCTTTATTATATAACTTTTCTTAATCATTTATTCTTCCAAATTAACTTTGAAATTCTTTTATCAAATTTCCAAGACAAGCCCCAAAATACTTTGTTTTTTTTATTAGTTTATTTCTGCTGTCAATTAATTTGAAGCAGTTATACCTATAATATTTAGTCTTTCTAAGAACTTTCCAGTTACTCAATTTCCTTACTAGACATTTGGTAGTTTGCTTTTTGTTTTGTTATGTTTTGTTTTGTTTTTTTGAGAGAGAGAGAGCATGAATGGGGGTTGGGAAACAGGGTTGGTGGCAGAGAGAGAGAGAGAGAGAGAGAGAGAGAGAGGGAGAGAATCCCAAGCAGGCTCCATGCTCAGCATTGAGGGTTCGATCTCACACCCCCAAGTTCATGACCTGAGCCAAAATCAAGAGTTGGATGCTTAACTGATTGAGCCACTCAGGTGCCCCAACATGGGTAATTTTTTTCATGTAGGTCTTGTGCATGTCTAAGTTAAGTTTGTTCCTAGTATTTTTGCTTTTCCTTCCTTTTATGAACGAATTTTTTTCCTAATATATTTTATAGCTTGTTATAATTGATATATGAGAAAGCTATTAACTTTTGTATATTTTTTACAATTGGTAACTGTCTTTATTAATAATAATAGATTTTTTCCCCCTTGGATAATCATGTCTTCCATAAACTTTGAAAATTTGTTTCTTTCTCTTTAATTTTTAAATGTTCTTTTCTTACTGTGCAGTAGAGAAGTTCTACAACAGTGTTGAATAATAACAGCTCTTGTGGGCATTTTGTCTGTGTATTTTTGCCAGAGGAACTTCTTACCTAATGATAAAATGTGTGGTCTACTTTTCCTGACAAAAACAGATGAAAAGAATTTCTACCATAGCCCCTGTGTGTCAGAATGAAGGGTTAGAGTTTCATAATCTGTAATTCAATAGTCGAAAAGGAATTACTCCCCTAATCTCTTTGGCATTTAAACAAAATAAGTTTGTATAAAATTATTAGGTTTGTATTTGTTTTTTGTAATGATTTAATGTAATACACATTCTGTTTTTTCACTGTATGTCTAGGTATTACATTTCTTTT
This sequence comes from Ursus arctos, assembly GCF_023065955.2. Classification (NCBI taxonomy): domain Eukaryota; kingdom Metazoa; phylum Chordata; class Mammalia; order Carnivora; family Ursidae; genus Ursus; species Ursus arctos. The sequence continues at coordinate 90,097,802 of NC_079873.1, read as the reverse complement.
GGCCTCTAAAAAGTCCTTTGAGTAGTCCTTTGCATAGGATGATATTAAATAAACTCCTTTTGATGTTTTTTAAAGGAATAGAAGTGATTGGGAACTTAAATATGTTTTTGTCGACTTTATGTTATTAGTTCAAATCATAGACATGGGTAAATTCTTTAGATTTCTGGTATTAAAAAAAAAGAGACAACTTTATATTGTTCATAATAAATTCCTAAGGGTAATTCTAAATTTTTTAACATATTAAGCCATCTTTAATTTTGTAGTGTCTCAGCAGATGAAGTTAATTCACCGTTATCACCCCTCACATGGCAGGTAAGAGGAAAATGAATTCCTATTATATCTAATATTTTGTTCTCATTTATTTAGTTAAAAGAAATTGTCTCATTACAGCCCTTAGAAAATCAGAAGGATCAAATAGATGAACAGCAGTGGCCAGAATCTCAACCTATAATCTGGCAGAATGAAGAAAGGAGGCGGAGCAAACAGCTTAGAAAAGAATATTTCAAGGTACTTTATTAAATTGCAAAACTTACTTTGTAATTTTTAGTTTTGATTTTATAAGTTTTGTGTTAATAAGGTAGATTATAGCTCTAGTTACCTATAGTAAATGTGTTATTTTTTCTTCGTTTCCCACATGCATGGGTATAGATAATATGATCCAGTTAAATATATAAAATATCAGTAATTCAGAACAATTAAGAATGACATTGTAGATTAATGTTGTGATTTACCAGATACTTGACATGAAAGATGAATGTTTGCTTATACTGCTAGTTGTAGCAATATATAGTTATGTTTTAAAAGAATTGCCTAGAAAAGGTCTCTCAGTAGATTTGTTTCACTATATAGTTCACATGTATTTGCAATTAGCATTTAACTGCTTCTGTCTCAATAAATGCTATTTACATGGCTCTAGAAATGCTTGGAAGTGTTTCTCCCCCAATTTTTCTTCTTGCTAACTTAGTAGATTTCTTAAGATGGTTTTTTTATCTTAGTTAAATTAAAAGCTTAGACTATTTGAATCATCCCAAATTTCTAGTTAACAGGGTTTTAATGAAATTTTACTGTGTATGCCTTTGTAAATATTGTAGTATTATTCATTTGTGGTTAAGGTTGCTATGTTTGTAGATACCAGTGGAATTAGCATAATCTTCAGTACTAGTCAGAATCCATTATTGGAATTCCTGACTCAAATGAACAGTGCAGACAAGCTTCCTGCCCCATGAATACCAAATTCTCTTTTTGTGCACCTTTTTGTTTCCCAAAGCCTAATTTTTATCTAATAATAATAATGATAATAATAATTTTATGTAAATACATAGTTCTATGCTAAATTATAGGTAGTTTGAAGTTTATATCACTAACAGATAGGATCATATTTCATGTTTTTCTGTATTTGGCAGAAGTGGTTATCTGTACACATTGATCTATTTCCTTATATGGGAATATAACCTATTTGGAAGTAGTATCATGTGACCAGAACAAGAATGTTATGTGTTGTAGCAAGTCTGTGATAAGTTTCATCCTTCTGCAAGTAATTACTGGATCCTTTTATTGAGCTTCATGTTACCTGGTCAGTATGAGAGATAATGAAGAAATAAAAGACATAGGGAAAAAAAAACGAGGACATTCTAAGCAGAACTGTGGTCAGTAATGGTGAAAGTCTGTTTATCCCAAGTCTTTACAGATCTGCAGTTATAGTTACATTCTTTTTTTTTTTTATAAAGATTTTATTTATTTATTTGACAGAGATAGAGACAGCCAGCCAGAGAGGGAACACAAGCAGGGGGAGTGGGAGAGGAAGAAGCAGGCTCATAGCGGAGAAGCCTGATGTGGGGCTCGATCTCACAGCACCGGGACCACGCCCTGAGCCGAAGGCAGACGCTTAACCGCTGTGCCACCCAGGCGCCCCTATAGTTACATTCTGATATTTATTTCAGAATCTCCTCTTTCAGTTTATAGGACCTTGAACAAAGGCAGTCAATAAAATTTGCTAGTAGATAAAACTGGATGAATGAGTGATGATGTGGAGGAAATTTTAGTTTTTCTTACTAATGGAAGAGATTTTGATATTTATTTGATCTAGTAAAGTAAAAGCATCTGAATTCTGACAGTTTATCAGAATACTTGCGTAGCACTTACTAAGTGCTGGACACTAAGTACTTCACAAATATCAACTCATTTAATATTCATAACAACCCTATGAAGTAAGTACAATTATCATTCCTATTTTACAGATGGGGAGATTAAGGCACAGAGAGGCTAAGTAATATGGTTGACATCACTTAGCTAATAAGCAGCTGAGCCAAGATTTGAACCCAGAGCCTATGCTACACTGCATGTTTATCTACTGTGGATAGCCTAATATCAAACGAAAACTTTCAGATCAATACAGTTTTATTGTTTTTAAAAATACTTTACAGTAACCCAAGTGAACTTCTCAATAAAGTCTTAATAGAAACCTCAGTGAGCCTTTAAAAAATAGTTCTTTGGGGGCGCCTGGGTGGCTCAGGCGTTAAGCATCTGCCTTCGGCTCAGGTCATGATCCTGGGGTCCTGGGATCGAGCCCTGCATCTGGCTCCCTGCTCAGTGGGAAGCCTGCTTCTCCCTCTCCCACTCCCCCTGCTGGTGTTTCCTCTCTTGCTGTGTCTCTCTCTGTCAAATAAATAAATAAAATCTTAAAAAAAAAATAGTTCTTTGACTTAATAGCATTTGTTAAATATTTTATTTTTTAAGGCTTAAACATATCTCCTATAATACTTCTATTTTATAAGTCGATAAGAGATCAAAGGAGGTAATCTTTGAAATGTCCATTACATTATCATCATTCAACAAATGTTAATTTCTTCCATGCTTTTAATAAAGTGGGTACAAAGTTAAGCTTTAGTCATTGGGAAATTTTTTTTTTTTTTTAAAGATTTGATTTATTTATTTGACACAAAGACAGCCAGTGAGAGAGAGACAAGCAGGGGGAGTGGGAGAGGAAGAAGCAGGCTCCCAGGGGAGGAGCCCAATGTGGGGCTTGATCCCAGAAGGCCGGGATCACGCCCTGAGCCGGGATCACGCCCTGAGCCGAAGGCAGGCGCTAAACGACTGAGCCACCCAGGGGCCCCGTCATTGGGAAGTATTTTAAGGAGATAATGTAGTTCTCCTCAATAGTCAGAAGATGTCAGTGTTAGGACACTGAAAAAAATTGAATGGCAACAGTTCCCCCCCCCCTCCCAAAATGTTAAAAAAAAAATAGATATAAACCTGAGATACTATTCTCTAAGTCAAAACCATTTTTTAGAATCGCCAGTATTTTCTTGCTTAAGACCTTACTGATACCTATGAAGTGTCTTTATTTCAAAAATAAAATTTCTCTTACTTAATCACCCATCTCCCAAGAATCAAAAGGGTTATTCATAGGCTATATTACTGAACTTAATCTGGATTTAGAGTTGATTAAACACAAAAATATACTGCCTTAGAGATTTATATCCAGATATCACCAAGCTCACTCAGTGATAGCCCCATTCACTTTGTGGTGTTAAGAAACATGGAGCTTCTGTGCAACTTTATCCTAACACATGTAAATGATTGAGCCACAAGATTTCTCTGTGTTCCATGGTAAATTATTAATGGCGTTGTTGTTATTCAGTATATTTATTGAAAGTGTTTGTGTGTATCTTTGTGTATGTGGGTGTCTTTATTTATTATTTCTCAGTTGCCAAGACTGATTTTGGATAGTAATGTTTTTCAGGTAAGCCTCTGAAACTAAGTAAAAAAGGTTTCAACATATTGGCCAGATTATGTGAGCAAGAGGATAAATTGGGTCAGATTATATGAGTAAGTAAATCACTGTAGGAGTGTTACACTAACTCTTCCCAGACCACTTTTGTGTAGGTTACTACTCTACTAAATAAAATAATGTCCTCATTGCCAAAATAAAGTCACTGCATTTTTCAAAGTAAAGGTATTTCAGGAAATACATTACTTTATTAAAAATCTTTTACAAAAAGGCATATATGTTTTACATTTTACAGAAATGTATTAATACTTTTAATAAGATACACGACAAAAATGAACATCTAATTTTTTGATAAATTATGTTTAATATAAATTAGTAACTTTAATTTCTTCTAAAAATAATAATACATGGATTTCTAAATGCATTTGATGATTGATTTCTAAACAAGAAAATTAAAAAGCATTAGAATAACTATACCATATTAGTTTTAAGGATTATTTGATTTATTGAAATGCCATATATATTTGTCTTCAAATTTATCTTATTCCTGTTATGATAAAACATTATAATGACCCTTAAAATACATATCTGATTTCATAAATACAGTATATCTTCATTTAAAGGCTAACGCCAAGGAAAATATTTTTATGTATTTTCTCTGATCATGATTAATTTTATACTGGAATAGGGAAGTCAGCTGGGTTTGTGAAATAACCTGATTTGTTTTGTTCTGAGAGTTTGTGCACAAGTTATTGTCTCTCCTGTGAAATTAAAATAAGCTTCAGAAGTGAATTGACCTTTTTTGTTTCTCTGGTTTGTAAACAGGTCTTTACTATATTATTTGAATTTAGATATAGTAAACTTTAGTTATTCAGACTAATACTAATTGAGGACAGCTGAATTGATTCAATAAAAGTTGGACTTATAGAATATTCTCAATCTATGCGTATATTAGGTTTTGGGTGTTAGGACCTTTAAATCTGTGCAGTAGTGCAAACTAAGGAGTTCCTTTCTAAGTTTTCATATATAATGAATATTTTTAATTAGAAGTGTAGTTGAGTAATAGTAATACAAGTCTCATTATCTATGTTCTTGACCTCATTACACTGTTTTCTTCCTTTATCAGTTATTCACTCTTCTACATTCTTTCCATCTCTTTACTTTCCATCTATACATGGGCTCAGACCTCTGCAGTTATCCCCAAGTCCCCTTGCAGCTGTTGCCTTGTCTCTTTTCTTTTATGGCCAGACTTACCATTTCTGTATCTCCAGTTTCTGATCACTCCTTAACCCACCACAGTCTGGCTTCTGCTTCCATTTCTCCATTGAAATAGCCCCTTACCTAGAGCTTAACATGTACCTAAGAATTTGACAGTGATGGCTGCCACGTCTCTCTTCTTGAAACTCCTTTCTTGGTTTCTATCTCATTTTTCTTCCTTGGTTCTTCTGTGTCCTTTGGATGTTCTTGTTTAACTTCTCTTGTGACTTTGCTTCTGCTTGCTCTTAGGGCCTCATCCTCTTATCATCACCCTAAAAACTCTCTCTGAAGCTTTTATGACTCCAGATGTCTCCTCTTCTGGCGGGTCTAAATTTACATCCCATAGCTTTTTTCCTGGTCTCCAGACCTGTGTTTCTAATTTTCTGGATGTCCTACATATATTTCAAATTTGATATATCTCTCCCTCCTGCTCCTCTCCCCCGTGGAACTTGCTTCTCCTCTCTGTTCTTTATTCGAGTTAATAGTAGCAGTATCTCTCCGGTTGTCTGTGCTCTATACTTCAGTCCTCCTGGATCTTTCCTTCTCTCATTCTTCTCACCTAATTGATTACCAGGATGTTAATTATATGTTCTTTCTCCAATTCACCGTTTCTTCTCCATCTCTACTGCCCTTGCTTTTGTTGGAACCCTCATTCTTTCTTGTCTATGCAATTGCAATAACTTAATTTGCTCCCCTTTCTGTAGTTTCACAGTCCTTAGAGAAATCCCTGGTTTAAATTTTTTTCTTGGCTCTCTATGACCAGTAACACAAAGTTGGGACTTCTTAAAAAAATTTTTTTAATTTTATTTTTTTATTTTAAGAGAGAGAGATAACATGAGAAGGGGGAGGTCAAGAGGGAGAAGCAGACTCCCCACTGAGCAGGGAGCCCGATGTGGGACTCAATCCTGGAACTCCAGGATCATGACCTGAGCCGAAGTCAGTCGCCCAACCAACTGAGCCACCCAGGTGCCCCAAAGTTTGGACTCTCAAAAAACTACAGACACCATGCTCACCTACTTCTCTAAGTTTTATTACCTGTCACAATTCACTCTCCTCACTAGCCATACTGCTATTATTTTTAAAAGATTTATTTATTTATTTATTTATTTATTTATTTATTTATTTATTTATTTTTAGAGAGAGAGAGTGAGAGAGAGAGCATGGGTGGGGAGGGGCAGAGGAAGAGGGAGAGAGGAATCTCAAGCAGACTCCCCACTGAGTGTGGAGCCCAGTGGGGGCCTCAGTCTCACAACCTTGATTTTTTTTTTTTTTTTAAAGATTTTATTTATTTATTCGACAGGATAGAGACAGCCAGCGAGAGAGGGAACACAAGCAGGGGGAGTGGGAGAGGAAGAAGCAGGCCCATAGGGGAGGAGCCTCATGTGGGGCTCGATCTCACAGCACCGGGATCACGCCCCGAGCCAAAGGCAGACGCCCAACCGCTGTGCCACCCAGGCGCCCCTCAGTCTCACAACCTTGAGATATGACTTGAGCCAAAACCAAGAGTTTGATGCTTCATCGACTGTGTCACCCAGGCACCCCACCATACTGCTACCCTTTGTTTTTTGCATAGGCTGAGCTTTTTTATTCCTTTGTGTTTTCCTTCTTCTGAGAATGCCCACAAGCCCCTTTTATTCCTGGCAAACTTCTAATCATTCAGGAATTAGACATGGTAGTATAGCATAGTGGTTAAGAGCCTTGGCTTCTCGGATCAAAACACTTTGGTTCCAGTTTTTAACTTGGATATTGACTAACTGTGTGACTTTGACAAATCACCTAACCTTGCTGAGCTTAATTTTTTTCTATCCTCAAATGACTCTAATAGTATCTTCTTTTACAGGATTCTTAAAACTACCGAATTACTTGATAATGTGAAGTGGTTATGAGAATAACACTTGCCACAGAATATACATTTAAGGAATCAAATGTCCTTCTTTTGTTTTGTTTTTGTACCAGTCATTTTTTATCAGGTATTAATTCTCAGTTGAAATAAGAAAGGATTCAGCAAATACCAGGGATGACAAAGAAGGTGATGGTCAGGAATGCAGACTGAGCCCTCCACACTGGGCCCTCTTCAGTGGTACATGTGTAGCTGTTTATTTTTTTATTTTTTAAGTTTTTTTTTTTTAAAGATTTTATTTATTTATTTGACAGAGATAGAGACAGCCAGCGAGAGAGGGAACACAAGCAGGGGGAGTGGGAGAGGAAGAAGCAGGCTCCCAGCGGAGGAGCCTGACGTGGGGCTCGATCCCATAACGCTGGGATCACGCCCTGAGCCGAAGGCAGACGCTTAACCACTGTGCCACCCAGGCGCCCCAGCTGTTTATTTTTTAATTCCTTGTATGATAGGCAGTAGTTGAAAAGCACCTAAGGTGCCAGCAACATAGAAACCCCAGTGATGTTCCCTTTCTTTACATTGACAGACTGACTTGTAATACTGGTAGTAACCTCTTTGAAACACTCCAACAGTGCCTTTAGGGGTGAGATCCTGCAACAGTATTCAACTTGGCAGCTTCTTTGTTTTGACGTCCATGAGTTTCTTCTCCTTTACTGTTATGACTAATGCCATCTGCAGGTCCTAGGGTCTGCCGTACAAATGTCACTCTTTTATTGAAGTAGAATAGAACCAAGAATACATATTGTCAGCAAGCATCATGCCTAGGGATGGCACGTAGGTTTTTTCCTACAGACCAACTCCATTCAGTGGCTATCTGGAACATTGGGTTGCAAACATATTGAGACTATGTCTGGGGTCAGCTGGAAAGAGCACCCTGGTAGATTAGTGATAGTTGTCATAAATCACTGGAGAGACAATGAAGGAATTTAGGTCTGGTATTCGTAATCCCTAATACTGCTTGCCTCCCAGTCTGTGGTTGAGCTATCAGGTAGATTATCTAGTTTTCCAAGAGTTATGGAATATAAAGCTATATAAGTAAAGGCCATTAAATAGAACTTTGAATGCCAGGTAAAGAAAAATTGAACATAATTTGAATGTAGGTTTTTCAATAGGGGAGTCATGAGTTGCAAGTAGTGTTATGAGTGTGTTAATCTGCCACTGATTTGCAGGATTATTTGTGGTGAGGAGGATTTAGGAATAAGAACCCTAGAGGACTTTACAATAAGAACTCTAGTGATTGTCACACTGTATTTCTTTGATTCTGGATTCTAAAAACAAGCGCTTTTTCACATACTAGCATTTTTTATTTTAAGCATATGACCTTGGTGCCTCAGTATAAAATGCAGATAATAGTATTTACTTTAGCTTTGTTAGGACGATTAAGTGGGTTGATACATGTAACACACTTTTGTCAGTGCCTGGTGTATAGTAAACACTTATGTAAGTATTAGCTATTATCACTATTACTGTTATTGTATAGTCCATATATATACCTAACATAATGGTTTTTCTTATCTGAAATCAGTAGGTTTCTTAACAATAGATGGCATTTTTGAATGGTGAAATTACTCACTAGGTGTGAGGTAGTGGGGGCCTAGGTTCTTCAGAGAGACATTACAGAAAGAATTGACAATGATGTTTTGGATATAGTGGATTAAGAAAAATGCAGAGCTTAAGACAACCTTCAGATAGAAAACCTGAATGAATGGGAAGTGGACTGGCTCAGTAAGGAAATGTTAACAGATATATAGAAAGATGCCTTGCACATGAAAGCACTGTATATGTTAGCTATTAGTAAGTGGTAGGACTGTTTAAACTGTTATGTAATTAAAGTTAGTGTCAGATAATTTAATAAAAGTACCAAAATATGAATAAATGTCACATATAATTTACTGGTAGAGAACTCATATGTACAAAGAAAAATAAACTGTGTGTTTTAAATATTTTTCAGTATAAATCATCAAGGAAGAGTTCAAGTGGCAATGAAAACGATGAGGTGAGAAAAGAGGGTAATTGTAACAATTATTTAAAATGTTTACTTTTCATATGTAGTTGGCTCATTCAGAGTAAAATGTAATACCTCTGTCAGTTTCTTGGTTAGTGATTTAAGGCATGGGTTTTTTCCAATAATAAAAACCGACCATCATCATGCAATTATTAATTATTAATTATGTAATATTATTACATAATGTGTATATTACATATGTAATATATTACATATATTACATAATTATTAATTATGTAATTTCCATGTATCCTTTATTTTGACAGAATTTCTAGTAGTTCAGTTTTAGAATTTTATTAACATTTGTCTTTTACATTTTCTCATCTTTTGTCTTCCTAAATCAACCTCGTGGTCAGTTGAGATTCTTCTGGAATTTATTAATCGTTTTCTACAAATTTTGTGTACTGTTTTAACATTTGAAATTAAATTGCTACAGTTTGTGCGTTATTATAAATTTCTCTATCTTGCCATTTTATTATTTATGTATTTTTAAAAAAAGATTTTATTTATTTATTTATTTGACAGCACAAGCAGGGGGAGCAGCAGGTAGAGGCAGAGGGAGAAGCAGACTACCCACTAAGCAGGGAGCCCGATGCAGGGCTTGATCCCAGGACCCTGGGATCAGAACCTGAGCCGAAGGCAGACACTTAACCAACTGAGCCACCCAGGCACCCTTATCTCACCATTTTAAATTATGCAGCAGCCTAGCATTTTTAAAATGATAACGGTATCATCACCATAAATACTTAAGCTTTGTATCTTTTTGATTGGAGGGATTGGTAGTTAATTTGATGTTGAGTACTTGGCAGGGCTTCTGAAAACTTTAATTTTAGGAAATGGCATCACATGGAAAATGTTTGTTGAACCCTGAGCTAGAGGTGCAGCTTGACTATCATTGTTCCTGCCCCTTTGTATTTTATATCCACTTTGGTCCTGCCTGCCTTAATATCTAATCAGTTACCAAAGACCTACTTTTTCTTTCTGATACTGAAATATTTTGAATACATTTCCCACCTGCGTTTCTGCTTTCTCTGCTCTGGCAGAGGCCCTTAGCATTTTTTGCCTGTATTACCGCAATAGCATCCTTGTTCTTTTCCCTTTCTCTAGTCCGTTTTCCTTCCTGCAGCCCTAATGATTGCACCAAAGAACACAAAAATGGGCTCAGGCAAAGCTTCACCGTGTCCCTGTCACTTGGAAGGTAAATTCTTGGTCCTTCCTGATCAGGCCTCTGCTTTAGCACATCAGCCTCAGCTCATGACGTGTCTTGCTTTCTCTTTCTTTCACTGTATTCTCCAGCAATGTGGACTGCTCAAAGGTTTTCTTTCATTTTTGCTTCTGTGCCTTCGTCCTTGTCCTTTCGGACATCTTGGAATGTTGTTCCCTTCCTTCTCTTTCTGGTAAACACCTGCTCAGTTTTTCACTTTCTCAGGAAATTCGCCTTTCTCCACCACCCCTGCCATTTCCCCAAGTGCTCCTTACCTGTGCCTCATAATATGCCGCGCATAGCTCTGTCACGGTACTGAGAAGGTTGTATTACCTGTACAAATGAATCTCTTTTCCCCCTAGACCGAGAGATCCTTGAGTGGATGATATTTTACTACATTTTAATATTCCCACTGTCTAGCACCTTGTCTGACCTATAGTAGGCAGTCCATAATCTTTTGTTGAATAATGAATAAATGTCCTATGTGGTATGCATATTCAAGGTTAAATGTGAAGATTTTTGTATTTGGTTGGTAGTAGTCATTCAAAAAACATTGATCATTTAATACTTTATGCAGTTAAGTTCTTTGTAATTACTTCTACGTCTATATTAGATACACATAATTTTCCACATAAAACATTCTTACTTGGGGTGATGGAATTTTTGTATGCCTCCATGTACCTCTTTCAGATTGTAGCATCTTGTTGGCATTTCCCATCAGTAATTAATCCTACATATGGATCTCTTCTAAGAACTATGGAAAGATTCTTTTCATTTTTGTTATTTAAAGGAAATAGATTTATAGGAATATTTGATGTGGATAGATAGTACTTCTGATACCTTAAAGTGCTTATGAATCAATCACCTGGGGATCTTATTGAAATATTGAGTCTGGTTCAGCAGGTCTAGGGTTGGCCTGAGATTCTGCACTTCTCACAGGCTCCAAGAGGGTGCTGATGCTGTTGGTTCTCACAGACCACACTTTGACTGGCAAGGTGGTTGATGGTGTTTTCCAGATTCTTCCTTTATCAGTTGATCAAAACAATTTTCAGTTTTTCTTTTACATGTCTAAATCATCATTTGTATTTTAATTTCATCTTTCATCTTTTTATTTTTATATTTTAGCAAGACAGTGATAATGCTAATATGTCACCACAATCTCCGGTATCATCTGAGGTACAAATTCTGTTTTTATATATGATTACATAGGTTTCTTCCTTGTCTCTTCTCTCTAATATCATCTTTCTTTTTCTTTTAAACAATATAATTTATTCACCCTTATTAAACAATCCACAGTAGGTGAATTCGTACAAACCTAGCCTATAAAAAATTCTAAGACCACCATCTTTTGTACAAATATTCATAATAATAATATCACCTGAATTACTTACTGGAAAATGCCTATAGAGCATAGAGAAGACTTCACCTTATAAAATTCTTATGTTGCATAATTCATCTATATTTTGAAATAAATGATAAGAACAGCTTTGCAATTTTAAATTTGAAAGAAGTACGTCAGCATTGTGCAATGGCCTTTGGTTTTTCTCGTAACCAGTTAGGCCTGAAAGCAATGCAAGAGAAACTTCCTTTTTCCACGAGAAACTTCCCTGCGGTGGGTTGTTCCTATCGACAGGAGGGTACACATTTCCTGGCATCTTAAACCTAAGGGGGAGCATAGGGAGAAGGGGTGGATGAAAGTTAGCATTTGTGAGATCTCACCCAAATATTCTGGTGGCTTGAGTGATCAATTCTTCTAACTTAGTTAAACCCATTGCTTTACAAGAGATAAATTTAAAAAAAATTGGAGCACTATCATTTCTACTTCATATTACCTTATTCAGTATTCTAAAAGTGTTTTGGCATTAGTAAATAAATGATTATATATTCACTTGGTGAATTGGTGAATTCAGAACTTTGTCTAAATGTTTGGATCATCCATATTCATTATCTAACTTTGGTTAATTACATAGATAGTATTTCATTTTATATAGGTGGTGTCAATTTTTTTTTAAAAGCCAAGATCATTTGTCTTTTGTTTTGGGTGAGTTGCATTACAAAACTTTTAAATGGATTTGGATATTAGCTTTATAAACATGTTTCTAAATTATTTATATGGCAAGTAAAATGGCTTGTGTTCTTTTAGAAAGTAATTTAAGTTAGAATATCCTAAAATTAGTCTTTATCACATGCTCTTGTTAATCCTTTCTTTTACTTTCAGTTATAATAAATGTAAGCATATCAGTGACTAGTTCCCTAGTTGCCTTATGATTTTATGATCTGTGCTCATGGGGAGAGTATTACTGCCAGTTTTCTTAAATAAATTATATTGCTTTTATAATACATTTTGCTTACATTTGGGTAAGTGAAATTTTGGGGAATTTATAATACTTTATTCAAAATAATGAAGACAAACTGTGAGCTTGTGGATGGATAGGGTGATGAGCATGTGTTTTGGTGGCTCAACTAACATTCAACTTGAACTGCATATAACATGTTAATCAACAGAAGATTTAGAGAATCAACAAAATTCTGATTACTTCCATTTCACCTGTGAAAGAAAATGGTAAAAACAATATAGTATTATTTTTAAAAAATTAAAAAAATATTTAAGTAGGCTTCACACAACGTGGGGCTTGAACTTATGACCCTGAGATCAAGAGTCACATGCTCTACTGACTGAGCCAGCCAGGCACCACTAGTATAGTACTATACTGTTTTTTTTTGTTTTTTTATTTTAAGTAGGTTCCATGCCCAGCTTAGAACCCAATGCAGGGCCTGAACTCCTGACCCTGAGATCAAGACCTGAGCTGAAATCAAGAGTCAGACACTTAACCGACTGAGCCACCCAGGCACTCCTAGTACTATACTATTAACAAAGTGCTTGCCTGTACATTTGAACCTAAAGTTGTCCCATGAGTTGGGTATTATCATGATTTTATAGCTAAAGAGATTGGTAGCCTTTCCCAAAGATCCCAGTCAATAAATGGTAGACAAATGACTGAGGCTCAGACTTTAGCTGCTTCACAGTTATTGCAAATATTAAATAACGTATGACTGAAATTATGTTTTCTTATCACTGTACAATTTCTAAAGTGCTTTCTTTTCATTATCTTAGTTAATGTTCACACAAACACCCCATCTTAAATATGAAGAAATAGTCCCAGAAATTAAATTTTTTTAAAGATTTTATTCATTTATTTGAGATAGAAAGAGAGCACAAGCAGGGGGGCAGAGGGAGAGGGAGAAACAGGATCCCCACTGAGCAAGCAGGGAGCCCAATGCAGGGCTTGATCCCAGGACCCTGATCATGACCTGAGCCGAAGGCAGGTGCCTAACCGACTAAGCCACCCAAGAGCCCTGAGAAATTAAATGTTTTGCTCAAAAGTTAGCCTAAGCTTTCTAATTTTGTAATTTTTTCCCCTAGATTTTTAAAATATACTATTTCTTTCCACAGCACACCACTATGTGAAAGCACTTCAAAACAATGTATTCAAATAGATGATAATTTATCATTTATTAGTATCACCTTTCACCCCCTATCAGTATGAATGTGCAGGTTTGCCTCATTTTATCTACTAAATGTCAAGCCCATAGTAGATACTGAGTGAATGTTGCTAATTTCACTTATTTTTTCACTGAAACGTATTTCACTTTGTGGAGGCTTTAATCTGGTTCTTCATTAAAAAAAAAAAAACAAAACTATTTATTGTTTTTTTTTTAAGATTTTATTTATTTATTTGAGAGAAAGAGCGAAAGAGAGTAAGAGAGAGAGCACAAGCAGAGGGGAGGGACAGAGGGAGAAGCAGCTCCCTGCTGAGCAGGGAGCCAGATGTGGGGCTCCATCCCAGGACCCTGGGATCATGACCCTAGCTGAAGGCAGATGCCTAACTGACTGAGCCACCCAGGCACCCCCAGTACCTGTTTATTTTATATAATTCAGTAATTTTTACTTATACTATGAGAGAGAAGTATTTAAAAGCTTATGTAGTCAGATCAATTAGCAAATATTTGTAGACCTTTTAAAAGTGAAATGTATCAATTTGAATTGAAATGCATTTTGCTTTTCTGTACTCCACTAATTATGGAAACAAATACTTCTAAAATTGAAATGGATATGAATAACTACCTTGGTTATTTTAAAAGAAAAGTGGTTTTATTTCTTTTCTTTTTTTTTAGGAATATGATAGAACCGATGGTTTTTCACATGGTCCTTTTGGCTTGAAGCCTAGATCAGGTAAGTATATATTCTGCAAATAAAATTTTTTGGTTATATGTGAAACTAGAGTTTTTCAGCTTAAGTGGGATTGAGTCCATAGTTTTAAGTACACATAGATTCTTTCCCCTCTCCTAAAAGTAATTTTCTCTTAACCTTATTTGTCTTTCCAATTCCCATTCCCCATTTCTTTCTTCCTCTTTACCTTCAAGCTCCTGAAACCTCAGCTTTTTGCCTTAGATATACTGCAGTCTTATTTCTACTCTACTGTGACTGCTATTAGAATGACCACTCTGCCAGCAGACCAAACACTGTTTGAAATTATAGCACTCCATTATATTGTGGTTTTAAAAAGGGATCTTTTCGCATTTGGCAAACCCAAAAGAAAATGGATCCATGTTACTTGGCAAGGTATTGAATTATAGTTTTTATTCCTGAATAACTGTATTGACCTTCAAGAATAATTTCCTTTTTCTTTAAAGGTAATAAAGGCTGATTTATGTTCAATAATTTTTAACCTGGATCATAAGTTTCTAATAACGTATGTTTAAATAAGAACACGTATAGGTGGTAGAAACCGTTACAGTTGTCTTCCCTGTTGCTTTCAATTGTGCAGATAAATAGATTTCAATTATATTCTATAAAAAATATTTAGAATGTATTAATAAGTAATAGTGTTTTATGTAGTTTTGTACTGATTCTTTTTTATCATGCCTCTTTTCTCACCGCTGGTTGAGTCTTCTTATTAGCCTTGTGATAAGCTAGGAAATTTCTGTTTTTATAGCTTTTAGCCGCTCATCTCGCCAGGAATATGGGGCAGCAGATCCAGGATTTACAATGAGAAGAAAAATGGAACATCTACGGGAAGAACGAGAGCAAATACGACAACTTCGCAATGTAAGTAAGCTTGACCTTACAGATCTGCTTTGTAGAAATGGATATGGATTTAACTTGGAAAATTAGCAAGATATCTGAATTTTATTTGCAAAGCTTTTTAAAATTTGGAGTATATAATGATTAGTAATATAAATTTATAGCATATATATTTACATAAAATATCTGTGATTTATACCTGTTTCTTTATAGAATCTCGAGTCCAGGTTAAAAGTAATTTTGCCTGATGACATTGGAGCTGCACTGATGGATGGGGTTGTTCTTTGCCATTTAGCCAATCACATAAGGCCACGCTCTGTAGCTAGTATTCACGTGCCATCACCAGCAGTGGTAAGTTTTGTCTGTAGTTTGTTAGTTCTCTAAAGAAAGGTAAAGCTTCTTGAAACCTTCTTTAAATAATATACCTCAATAAAATTAAGTTTTATATTGGTAAATTTCTGTATAAATATGCCTGAAAAAATGCCTTTTTCCTTTTCCTTTACAGCCTAAACTGAGCATGGCAAAATGTCGAAGAAATGTAGAAAATTTTCTTGATGCTTGTAAAAAGTTGGGTGTATCACAGGTAACTGTTACTTTTCTAACAAAATGATCATTTAAATATTAATTTATTATGTGCATACTGGAGTTCTTCACAATCAGATGAATAATGCTTTCTGAACATGAAAATGAATACCTTCCTTTGGTACGTTTTACTGAGTTCCAGCTTTAACCGTAGCAGTTATCTAATGAATGTGCTTAAGCTGCTTTTAAAGTCATTTATAAAACAGCTACGTATATGGAAAAATTCTGTAATCATACATATCATTGAATAAACATGACATAGTGGCTATATTAAAACTTGATCGTGATGCAATTGCTACTTTCATTTTTCCTGCTGACAGACATTTGGACTCCATTGTAAATCTTTGGGTAGACTCTGATTGGAAGATGAGCATTCAGTGTTAACTATGTTTTACTTTTTAAAATGTTTTTAATTTTTAAAAAATATTTTATTTATTTGAGATAGTGAGACAGAGTACGAACAGAGCAGCGGGGTAGAGGGAGATGGAGAAGCAGGCTCTCTGCTGAGCAGGGAGCCCAGTGCGGGGCTTGATCCCAGGACCTGGAGATCATGACCTGAGCCAAAGGGAGGTGCTTCTACTGGGTATTTACCCCAAAGATACAGACGTAGTGAAGAGAAGGGCTATATGCACCCCAATGTTCATAGCAGCAATGTCCACAATAGCTAAATCGTGGAAGGAGCCGAGATGCCCTTCAACAGATGACTGGATTAAGAAGTTGTGGTCCATATATACAATGGAATATTACTCAGCTATCAGAAAGAACGAGTTCTCAACATTTGCTGCAACATGGACGGCACTGGAGGAGATAATGCTAAGTGAAATAAGTCAAGCAGAGAAAGACAACTATCATATGATTTCTCTCATCTATGGAACATAAGAACTAGGATGATCGGTAGGGGAAGAAAGGGATAAAGAAAGGGGGGGTAATCAGAAGGGGGAATGAAACATGAGAGACTATGGACTATGAGAAACAAACTGAGGACTTCAGAGGGGAGGGGGGTGGGGGAATGGGATAGACCGGTGATGGGTAGTAAGGAGGGCACGTATTGCATGGTGCACTGGGTGTTATACACAACTAATGAATCATCGAGGCTTACATCGGAAACCGGGGATGTACTGTATGGTGACTAACATAATATAATAAAAAATCATTAAAAAAAAAAAACAAAAAAAAAAAACAAAGGCAGGTGCTTAACCGACTTAGCCACCCAAGTGCCCTTGTTAACTGCGTTTTAAACTTTATTTAAAATGGCAAATTGGAAATCTTAGTAACATATTATGATATTTCATGGGATAAACTTTGTCAGAAATTTGTAGGAATTGGCTTATGTTTCACATAATAATTGCAGTACTATAAAATTGACAATTAAAGCAATATTGTAACTGTATAATAAAAGCAAATAATTAAAATATTGCTTTTTTAGAAAACATTTTAGGCCTAACGTTAAGATGATTGACTGTTGAGAGGACATGGTGTTGTTAGCAGATCACAATATAGTTATACTTTTCCCTTTTATTTTAAAAATTTATTCTTATTGAGATATAATTGACACATAATGTTGTGTAACTTTGTTGTACGGTGTGTTGATTTGATATATTTATATCTTTTTTTTTAATGTTTTTTTATTATGTTAGTCACCATGCAGTACATCTCTGGTTTTTGATGTAAAGTTCGATGATTCATTAGTTGCGTATAACACCCAGTGCACCATGCAATACGTGCCCTCCTTACTACCCATCACCAGCCTATCCCATTCCCCACCCCCGTCCCCTCTGAAGCCCTCAGTTTGTTTCTCAGTTTGTTTCTCAGAGTACATAGTCTCTCATGCTTCATTCCCCCTTCTGATTACCCCCCCTTTCTTTATCCCTTTCTTCCCCTACCAATCTTCCTAGTTCTTATGTTCCATAGATGAGAGAAATCATATAATTGTCTTTCTCTGCTTGACTTATTTCACTTAGCATTATCTCCTCCAGTGCCGTCCATGTTTGAGACATCATTCTTTTTGATAGCTGAGTAATATTCCATTGTATAGATGGACCACATCTTCTTAATCCAGTCATCTGTTGAAGGGCATCTCGGCTCCTTCCATGATTTAGCTATTGTGGACAATGCTGCTATGAACATTGGGGTGCATATGGCCCTTCCCTTCACTACGTCTGTATCTTTGGGGTAAATACCCAGTAGTGCAATGGCTGGGTCATAGGGTAGCTCAATTTTTAACTTTTGAAGGGACCTCCACACTGTTTTCCAGAGTGGCTGTACCAACTTGCATTCCCACCAGCAATGTAGGAGGGATCCCCTTTCGCCACATCCTCTCCAGCAATTGTTGTTTCTTGCCTTGTCAATTTTTGCCATTCTAACTGGCGTAAGGTGGTGTCTTAGTGTGGTTTTGATTTGAATTTCCCTGATGGCTAATGATTTTGAACACTTTTTCATGTGTCTGTTAGCCATTTGTATGTCTTCATTGGAAAAGCGTCTGTTCATATCTTCTGCCCATTTTCTGATTGGTTTGTTTCTCACATGTTGAGTTTGAGAAGTTCTTTGTAGATCTTGGATACCAGTCTTTTATCTGTAGTATCATTTGCAAATATATTCTCCCATTCCGTGGGCTGCCTCTTAGTTTTTCTGACTGTTTCCTTGGCTGTGCAGAAGCTTTTTATCTTGATGAAGTCCCACAAGTTCATTTTATCTTTTGTTTCTCTTGCCTTTGGAGATGCGTCATGAAAAAGATTGCTTTGGCCGATGTCCTAGAGGTTGCTGCCTATGTTCTCCTCTAGGATTTTGATGGATTCCTGTCTCACATCGAAGTCTTTCATCCATTTGGAGTTTATCCTTGTGTATGGTGTGAGAGAGTGGTCAAGTTTCACTCTTTTGCATGTAGCTGTCCAATTTTCCCAGCACCATTTATTGAAGAGACTGTCTTTTTTCCACCGGATGTTTTTTCCTGCTTTATCAAAGATTAGTTGCCCAAAGAGCCAAGGGTCCATTTCTGGGCTCTCTATTCTGTTCCATTGGTCTGTGTGTCTGTTTTTGTGCCAGTACCATGCTGTCTTTGTGATCACAGCTTTGTAGTACAGCTAGAAATCCGGCATTGTGATGCCCCCAGCTTTGTTTTTCCTTTTCAACAGTTCCTTGGCGATTGGGGGCCTTTTCTGTTTCCATACAAATTTAAGGACTGTTTGTTCCAGTTTTTTGAAAAATGTCCTCGGTATTTTGATCGGGATAGCATTGAAAGTGTAGATTGCTCTGGGTAGCATGGACATTTTTAACAATTTTAATTCTTCTGATACATGAGCATGGAATATTTTTCCATCTTTTTATGTCTTCCTCAATGTCTTTCAAGAGTGATTTATAGTTTCTAGAATATAGGTCCTTTACATCTCTGGTTAAGTTAATTCCAAGGTAACGTATGGTTTTTGGTGCTATTGTAAATGGGATGGATTCCCTGATTTCTCTTTCTTCAGCCTCATTGTTCGTGTATAGAAATGCAACTGATTTCTGAGCATTGATTTTGTATCCCGCCACATTACTGAATTGCTCTATAACTTCTAGTAGTTTGGGAGTGGCTTCTTTTGGGTTTTCCATATAGAGTATCATGTCATCTGCGAAGAGAAGACAGTTTGACTTCTTCTTTGCCGATTTGGATACCTTTGATCCCTTTTTGTTGTCTGAATGCTGTTGCAAGGACTTCTAGTACTATGTTGAATAATAGTGGCGAGAGTGGGCATCCTTGTCGTGTTCCTGATCTTAAGGGAAAGGCTTCCAGCTTGTCCCCGTTGAGAATGATATTTGCTGTAGGCTTTTCATAGATGGCTTTTATGAGATTGAGAAATGTACCATCTATTCCTACACAGGAAAGGATGCTGTATTTTGTCAAATGCTTTTTCTGCATCTATTGAGAGAATCATATGATTTCTGAATTTTTGTTTCTGGATAAAATCTAAGACACTGATAGATTTGCGAATGCTGTACCAACCCTGCATCCCAGGGATGAATCCCACTTGGTCATGATGGATAATCCTTGTAATGTATAGTTGGATTCTATTAGCCAGGATCTTTTTGAGGATTTTGGCATCCGTATTCATTAGGAAAATCGGTCTATAATTCTCCTTTTTGTTGGGGTCTTTGCCTGGTTTGGGGATCAAGGTAATATTGGCCTCATAGAATGAGTTTGGTAGCTTTCCTTCTGTTTCTATTTTTTGAAATAGCTTTAGGAGAATAGGTATTATTTCTTCTTTGAATGTTTGGTAGAATTCCCCAGGAAAACCATCCGGGCCTGGAGTTTTGTTTTTTGGA
Source organism: Ursus arctos (assembly GCF_023065955.2). Lineage (NCBI taxonomy): Eukaryota > Metazoa > Chordata > Mammalia > Carnivora > Ursidae > Ursus > Ursus arctos. The sequence continues at coordinate 90,077,742 of NC_079873.1, read as the reverse complement.
AGGTTGCTTATCACTGTTTCAATCTCTTCATAATTAATTGGCCTGTTTAAAAAATCAATTTCTTCCTGTTTCATTCTTGGTAGTTTATAGGTTTCCAGGAAGTCCTCCGTCTCTTCCAGATTGCTTAATTTATTGGCATAAAGCTGTTGATAAAAGTTTCTAATAATCCTTCCAATTTCATTGGTGTTGGTTGTGACCTCTCCCTTTTCATTCATAATTTTATTAATTTGGGTCCTTTCTCTATTCTTTTGGATAGGTCTTACCAGTGGTCTGTCAATTTTGTTAATTCTTTCAAAGAACCAGCTTCTAGTTCTGTTGATCTGCTCTATTGTACTCCTGGTTTCTAATTCATTGATTTCTGCTCTAATCTTGGTCAACTGCTTCCTCGTGCGTGGATTAGGCCTGTCCCTCTGTTGCTGTTCCAGCTTCTTGAGGTGAGAATATAAAAACTGCATTTTAGAATTTTCTCTTCTTTTGAGTGAGGCTTGGATGGCTATGTATTTCTCCCTTAGGACTGCCTTTGCAGTATCCCATAGGTTTTGGACCATTGTGTTTTCATTCTTGTTGGTCTCCATAAATTGTTTAAATTGATTTTTGATTTCCTGGTTTATCAAATCATTCCTGAGCAGGATGGTTCTTAGTCTCCAAGTGTTTGAGTTTCTTCCAAATTTTTCCTTGTGTTTGAGTTCAAATTTCAAAGCGTTGTGGTCTGAGAATATGCAGGGAATAATTTCAGTTTGGTATCGGTTGAGACCTGTTTTGTGTCCCAGAACATGGTCTATTCTTGAGAATGTTCCATGGGCATTAGAATAGAATGAGTATTCTTTGGTTCTGGGGTGTAGTGTTCTATATATATCTATGAGGTCCAATTCGTCGAGTATGGCATTCAAAGCTCTTGTTTCTTTGCTGATTTCTTGCTTAGGTGATCTGTCTATTGCTGATAGTGGAGTGTTGAGGTCCCCTACTATTAACGTATTTTTATCTATATGTCTCTATTGTGGTTAAGAGTTGGCTTGTGTATCTTGCTGCTCCCCTGTTGGGGGCATATATATTTATAATTGTCATATCCACCTGTTGGATACATCCTTTAAGAATAATATAATGCCCTTCTGTGTCTCTAACTATAGTTTTTAGTTTGAAATCCAATCTGTCTGATATGGGAATTGCTACCCCAGCTTTCTTTTGAGGTCCATTGGTGTGAAAGATGGTATTCCATCCCTTTACTTTCAGTCTGAATGTATCTTTAGGTTTATAATGAGTCTCTTGTAGACAGCAAATGGATGGGTCATGTCTTCTTATACAATCTGCAACCCGGTGGCATTTTATGGGAGCATTTAGGCCATTTACATTGAGACTGATTATTGAGAGATATGATTTTAATGATGCCATGTTGCCAGTAAAGTCTTTGTTTCTGTAGATTGTGACTTCCTGTTCTGTATCACTCTTGGGGCCTTTTTACTTTTATACAACCCCCCTTAATATCTCCTGTAGGGCTGGTTTCGTGGTTATGAAATTGGTCAATGACTGGTGATTCTGGAAGGTCTTTATTTCTCCATCAATTCTGAATGACAGCCTTGCTGGATAAAGGATCCCTGGCTGCATGTTTTTCTCTGAAAAAGCTTTAAAAATGCCCCCCCCAACCGTTTCTCTCATTCCAGGTCTGTGTAGACAAGTCTGACGTAATTCTGATACCTTTGCTTTGCTACGTGAGAAATTTCTTTGCCCTGGCCGCTTTCATTACTGTATCCTTGGATCTAATATTTGTGAAATGCACTATGACGTGACGTGGCGTAGGTTTGTCGTGGTTGAACTTGGGAGGGGTCTTCTCTGCCTCTTGGACACAAATGTTTGTTTCCTTTGCTAGATTAGGGAAGTTTTCTGCTACAATTTGTTCAAATATCTCTTCTAGACCTCTGTTTTTCTCCACCCCCTCAGGGATGCCGATGATTCTGACATTGGAACGTTTCATTGAGTCAGTATTCTCCCGTAACCTACATTCCTGTGCGTGGATTTTTGTGAGTCCAGATTCTATTTTAGCTTTTTCTTCTAGAAACCCATCCTTCAATTCGCCGATTCGTACTTCTGCCTCATTCACACTGGCCGTCAGAGCCTCTAGTTTTGACTGCATTTGGCTCATAGAATTTTTAATTTCTGCCAAATTTGCTCTCATTTCCGCCCTTAGAGATTCTATATTCTCATTAACATTTTCGTTAATATTTTTTTCAAGTCTACACATCAATTTTACCATTGTTACTCTGAATTCCATTTCTGATAGTTTGGTTATATCCATATCCATTAGTTCTGTGGCAAAGGCCACAGAGTCATTGTCTTTTCTTTGCTGGGGGTACTTCTCCTTCTCATCATTCTGATGAGGAGAGGTTGCGGGGTTGTCCAGAGCCCAAATTATTGACCGGGACCCAGGCCGTGTGCCCTTGTTTTATAGGGATCTTAGGGATGTGGGCTTCTTGATTTTTCAGCCTGCCTTCTGTGTTCTGGGGGAGGGGCCTGCCGCGCCGATACTCAGGCAACCCTGTTTGGGTAGAGTCTCCGTGTCCCCTGCGAGGGGGGATGGGGATGGGCACTCTCTGAGCCGGTATTTCTAGGCTTTTGTTCTCTGGCAGCTTTCCCTGGCGGTTTGCTGTGCCTCTTCTGAGAGTTAGAGCAGCAGCGGCCGAATTTCAGCCTCTGTCTCAGAACAGAGGGATCGCGGCCCATTCTCTACTAATGTTCTGGCCACTTTAACTCTGTTTCTGTTGGTGCTGCTCAACCCTGCAGAGTCCCGGGATGTGCGCCCCACACCCGGCGTCCTAGCCCTCACTTCCAGGGCCAGCTCATCTCTGTCCTTTGTGTTTCTAATACCGACAGCCGCCCCGCGCGCGCTCCGGAGCTCCTGGTCTCAGTCTGGTTCCAGTGAGCGCACCGGAGTTCCGGAGTTCCGTGAGAAGTCTGGTGGCGAGCGCTCCCGGCTCACGGTCTCAGTCCGCTCTCTCGCGGGTGCCGTCCGCCAGTCAGCCCGCTCCCCCGTGCAGGTGGCTACCGCTTCCTGGCGCCCCAACGTGGTGGCTCCCTCCCCCTTCTGTTTATCTTCCGATATCTGTGCGCGGTTTCACGGCTCCCCGCTTCGTACCTCAATCCTCAGCGCTGGAGATGTTCATTTGTAGAGATCAAGATGCATCTTCCTGCATCTCAGGCTGATTCCGTGGATGTTCAGGCTGGTCTCGTACTTATCCAGCTCGACTCGGGACCGGCTGAAAAAGGGGTCCCCTACTCCTCCACTATCTTAGCTCACCTCCTGTTGCATTTACTATTTAGAGTTGTATATAAATGGAATGATAGAGTATGTATGATTATTTTCTGGCTTTTTTCACTCAGTATAATTGTTTTTAAGACTCATCCGTGTTGCATGTATAAACAGGTCATTCCTTTTTATTGCTGAGTAGTATTTCATTGTATGACTATATGACAGTTTGTTGGTCCATTGACCTGTTGATAGCCTTTTGGTTTGTTTCCAGTTTTAGGGGACCACTTAGACAAATAAGACAGCTATGAACGTTTATATACATGTCTTCAGATATATACATTCTTCAATTTGGGGTGACTATCCAGGAGTGGAATGACTGGAATATATGGTCAGTGTGTACTTAACATTATAAGAAAGTGTAATACTGTTTCCCAAAGTGGTTGTACCATTTTATATTCCTATCAGTAGTGTATGAGTGTTTTAGTTCCTCTACGTTCTCAACAAGGATTTAATATAGTCAGTGTTTTTGTCTTTTTTTAGTTTTTGCCATTCTAATAGGTATGTACTGGTTTGTCAGTGTGGTTTTAATTTGCATTTCCCTCAAGACTAATGATGTTGATCATTTGTTCAAGGGCTTATTTGCCATTTGTATGACTTCATTTATGATGTGTTCTAATCTATTATCTGTTTTTTAATTGGGTTGTTTTCTTGTCATTGAGATTGAGATTTCTCTACAAAAAATGGACAGAGTCCTTTATCAGATGTGTGAATTACAAATATTATAGCATAAGTCTTTGGCTTGTCTTTTCATTTTCATTATAGTATCTTTCAAAAAGCAGAAGTTCTATATTTTTTGAAGTAAAATTTATCATTTTAAAAAATTCTGCTTTTGGTTTCAAACGAAAGAAATCCTTGCATAACTCAAGGTCACAGACGTTTTCTCCTGTGTTCATTTCTAAAAGTTTTATAATCTTTTCCTTTTTATTAAGATTTTATTTATTTATTTGAGAGAGAGAGATAGCGAGAGAGGGCATGAACGGGTAAGAGAGGGAGAAGCAGGCTACCCACAAGTAGGGAGCCCGATGTGGGACTAGATCCCAGGACCCCAGGATTATGACCTGAGCCGAAGGCAAACGCTTAAATGACTGAGCCACCCAGGCATCCCTAGAAGTTTTATAATTCTAAGTTTTACATTTACGTCTATGATCAAATTTTAGTTAATGTTTGTGTATGTTGAAAGATATGGATGGAAGTCCTCTTTTTTTTAGACCTGGGATTGGGCACACACATTGATTTTTTTTTTTTTTAACATTACTGAAATTTAATTAACATACTGTAAAATTCACTGATAAAAAGTATATAGTTCAGTGGTTTGTTGTATAGTCACAGAGTTGGGCAACAGTCACAACAATCTAAGTTTAGAATATTCTTTTCCTTCCAAGTTTTTATTTAAATTCCAGTCAGTTAACATACAGTGTATTATTAGTTTCAGGTGTAGGATTTAGTGATTCATGACTTACATACAACACCCAGTGCTTATCACAACATGTGCCCTCCTTAATACCCATGCCCCTGTGCACCTCCTCTCCAGCAACCCTCAGTGTGTTCTCTATAGTTAACAGTCCTTTTTGCCTCTCTCTTTTCTCCCCTTTGTTCATTTTACGTTTCTTAAATTCCATATGTGAGTGAAAACATACGGTATTTGTCTTTCTATGCCTGACTTATTTTGCATACCATAATACTCCCAAGCTCCATCTATATCTTTGCAAATGGCAAGATTTCATTCTTTTTTTATGGCTGAGTAATATTCCATTGTGTATACCACTTTGTCCATTCATCAGTGGATGAACATTTGGGCTTTGTCCATAATTTGGCTATTGTTGATAATGCTGCTATAAAAATTGAGGTGCATGTATCCCTTCAAATCAGTATTTTTGTATCATTTGGGTAAATACTTAGTTGTACAATTGCTGGATTGTAGGCTAGTACTATTTTAGAGTTCTTTTATTTTTAACTCTTTATTTTTAACTTTTTGAGGAACTTCCATACTGTTTTCCAGAGTGGCTGCACCAGTTTGCATTCCCACCAACAGTATTAGAGGGTTCCCCTTTCTCCACATCCTCACCAACATCTGTTGTTTCCTGTTGTTAATTTTAATCATTCTGACAGGTGTGAAGTCATAGCTCATTGTGGTTTTGATTTGTATTTCCTTAACGATGAGTGATGTTAAGCATCTTTTCATGTGTCTGTTAGCTATCTATCTTGATGTCTTCTTTGGAGAAATGTCTGCTAATGTCTTCTGCCCATTTTTTAACTGAATTACTTCTTTTTTGGGTGAGTTTGATAGTTCTTTATAGATTTTGGATACTAACTTTTTGCCAGATAAGTCTTTTGCAAATATCTTCTCCCATTCCGAAGGCTGCCTCTTGCTTTTTTTTTTTGTAGTTTCCTTCGCTGTTCAGAAGCTTTTTATCTTGAAGTCCCAATAGTTTATTTTTGCTTTTGTTTTCCTGTCCTCAGGGCACGTATCTGGTAAGAAGTTGCTACCGCCAACGTCAAAGTGGTTACTGCTTGTATTCTCCTCTAGGATTTTGATGGTTTCCTGTCTCACATTTAGGTCTTTATTACATTTTGAATTTTGTGTTTGGTGTAAGAAAGTGGTCACGTTTCATTCCTTTGCATGTTGCAGTCCAGTTTTCACAATACCATTTATTGAAGAGATTGTCTTTTTTCCATTGGATATTCTTTCTTCCTGTCGAAGATTAGTTGACCATATAGTTGTGGGTCCATTTCTGGGTTTTCTATTCTGTTCCATCGATCTATGTTTCTGTTTTTGTGTGGAGTATCATACCGTTTTGATCACTACAGATTTGTAATATAACTTAATGTCTGGAATGGTGATGCCTCCAACTTTGCTTTTCTTTTTCAAGATTGCTTTGGCTATTTGGGGTCTTTTCTGGTTCCATACAAATGTTAGGATTGTTTGTTCTAGCTCTGTGAAAAGTGCTGGTGGTATTTTGATAGGGATTGCATTGAATGTGTGGATCGCTTTGGGTAGTATGGACATTTTAACAATATTTTTTCTTCCAGTCCATGAGCATGCACTGCTTTTCCATTTCTTTGTGTCATATTCAATTCCTTTCATCAATGTTTTATTGTTTACTTTGTCAAATGTTTTTTTCTTTACCTTTTGACAGGATCATATGGTTCTTATCCTTTCTTTTATTAATGTGGTATATCACATTGATTGATTTGCTAATATTGAACCACTCTTGCAACCCAAGAATAAATTACACTTGATCCTGGGAAATGATTCTTTTAATGTACTGTTGGATTTGATTTGCTAGTATTTTGTTGAGAATTTTTTATCAGGGATATTGGCCTGTAGTTCTCTTTTTATGTGGGTTTTTAGTCTGGTTTTAGAATCAACATAATGCTGGCTTTGTAGAATGATTTTGAAAGCTTTCCTTCCATTTCTATTTTTTGGAATAGTTTGAGAAGAATAGGTATTAAGTCTTTAAATATTTGTTAGAATTTGCTTGTGAGGCCATCTGGCCCTGGGTTTTTATTTGTTGGGAGATTTTGGTCACTGATTCAATTTCTTTGGTGGTTATTGGTTTGTTCAAGTGTTCTGTTTTATCCTGTTTCAGTTTTGGTAGTTTATGTATTTCTAGGAATTTATCCATTTCTTCCAGATTACCCAGTTTGTTGGAAAATTTTTTATAATATTCTCTCATAATTGTTTGTATTTCTGTGGTGTTGGTTGTGATTTCTTCGCTCTCATTCATGATTTTATTTATTTGTGTCCTTTCTCTCTTTTTTTAAAGATTTTATTTATTTGTTAGGGAGAGAGAGAGAGAGAGAGAAAACAAACAGGGGGAGTGGCAGTCAGAGGGAGAAGCAGGCTCCCCGCTGAGCAAGGAGCCTGATATGGGACTTGATCCCAGGAAATGACCTGAGCTGAAGGCAGGTACTTCACCGACTGAGCCACCCAGGCTTCCTGAAGACTCTTTTCTTTTTGATAAGTCTGGCTAAGGGTTTATCAGTTTTATTAAGTTTTTTCAGAGAATCAGCTCCTGGGTTCATTGATCTCTTCTATTGTTTTTTTAGTTTCTATATCATTTATTTCTGCTCTAATATTTATTATTTCCCATCTGCCCGTCTGCTTGCTTTAGGCTTCATTTGTGTTTTTTTTCCCCCTAGCTTCTTAGGCTGTAGCATTAGGTTGCGTATTTGAGATTTTTCTTGCTTCTTGAAGAAGGCCTGTATGCCACATACTTCCCTCTTTTCCCTCTTAATGACCACTTTTGCTGCATCCTAAAGGTTTTGAACCATTATGTTTTTATTTTCATTTGTTTCCTTGTGTTTTTTTAAATTTCTTTTTAAATTTTTCTGGTTGAGCATTCATTCTTCAGTAGGATGTTCTTTATCTTCCATGTATTTGTGTTCCTTCCAAATTTGTTCTTGTGGTTGACTTCAACTTTCATAGTGTTGTGGTCTGAAAATCGGCGTGGTATGATGTCAGTCTTTTTTTTTTTTTTTTTTTTTTAAGATTTTATTTAATAGAGAGCATGGGCATGAGCACAGTCTGGTGGGGAGGGAGGCAGAGGGAGAAGCAGACTCCCCTCTGAGCAGGGAGCCTTATGCAGGGCCATCCTAGGACCCTGGGATCATGACCTGAGCTGAAGGCAGATGCTTAACCAGCTGAACCACCCAGGAGCCTCAATGTCCATCACTTTGTACTTGTTGAGGCCTGATTTGTGACCTAGTATATGATCTATTCTGGAGAATTTCCAGTTTGCACTTGAAAAGAGAGTGTATTCTGCTTTAGGATGAAATGTTCTGGATATATCTCTTAAGTCCCTCTGTTCCGTTGGGTCATTCAAAGGCATTGTTTCCTTGTTGAGTTTCTGTTTAGATAATGTGTCTATTGCTGTAAGTGGGGTGTTAAAGTCCTCTATTATTATTTTATTATTACCAATGAGTTCCTTTATATTTGTTATTAACTGTTTTGCATATTTGGGTGTTCCCAAGGTGGGGGCATAAATATTTACAATTGTAGATCTGGTTGGATCGACCCCTTTATTATAATTCCCTTCTTCGTCTCATGTTACAGTCTTTGGTTTAAAATTTAGTTTTTCTGATGTAAGTATTGCTACTCCTGCTTTCTTTTGGCATCCATTAGCATGTTCAGTGTTTCTGCATCCCCTCACCTTCAGTCTGTAGGTGTCTTTAGGTTTAAAATGAGTTTCTGGTAGGCAGCATATAGATGGGTGTTGTTTTTTATTCATTCTGACACCCTCTGTCTTTTGATTGGAGCTTTTAGTCCATTTACATTCAGAGCAATTGTTGATAGATATGAATTTAGTACAATTTTATTACTTGTTTTGTCATTGTTTCTGGAGATTTTCTCTGTTCCTTTCTTGTCTTTATTGCTTTTTGTCTTTGTTTTCCACTCCAGAATCCCCTTTAATGTTTCTTTTTTTCTTTTTTTAAAAGATTTTTATTTATTTATGTGACAGAGAGACAGCCAGCGAGAGAGGGAACACAGCAGGGGGAGTAGGAGAGGAAGAAGCAGGCTCCCAGCGGAGGAGCCTGATGTGGGACTCGATCCCGGAACGCCAGGATCACGCCCTGAGCTGAAGGCAGACGCTTAACGACTGCGCTACCCAGGCGCGCCCCCCCTTTAATGTTTCTTGAAGGGCTGGCTTAGTGGTCACCAACACCTAGTTTTTGTTTTTCTAGGAAACTCTATCTCTCCTTCTATTTTGATTGATAGCCTTGCTGGATAGAATATTCTTTGCTGCAGATTTTTCCCATTCAGCACTTTGAATATATCATGTCACTTTCTTCTGGCCTGCCAAGTTTCTGTGGAGACATCTTCTGTTAACTTTATTTGTCTTTCCTTATAAGTTAGGGACTTAATTTGTCTTGGTTCTTTTAGGATTTTTACTTTATCTCTATATTTCACAAATTTAACTACGATATGGCTTGGTGTTGGCTTGCTTTCGTTGATTTTTTAAAAAGGATTTTGTTTGTTTATTTGGATTGTATTTATTTATCTATCTATCTATCTATCTATCTATCTATCTATCTATCTTCCTGAGGGAGAGTAGAGGGAGCAGGAGAGAACCTCCAGCAGACTCCGTGCTGAGCATGGAGCCCAATGGGGGGCTCAATCTCATGACCCTGCCATTATGATCTGAGCTGAAACCAAGAGTTGGATGCTTGAGCCACCCACGCACCTCAGCTTTTGTTGATTTTGATAGGAGTTCTCTGTGCCTCCTCGGTCTGTTTCCTTCCCCAGATTAGGGAAGTTTTCAGGTATAATTTACTCAAATAAACCTTCTGCCCCTTTTTCTCTCCTTTTTGGACTCCTATGATATGATTATTATTACGTTTCATGGAGTCACTGAGTTTCCTTAATATACTTTCGTGATCCAAGATTTTTCTTACCTTATTTTTTTTTAAAAGATTTTATTTATTCATTTGACAGAGATAGAGATAGCCAGCGAGAGGGGGAACACAAGCAGGGGGAGTGGGAGAAGAAGAAGCAGGCTTCCAGCAGAGGAGCCTGATGTGGGGCTTGATCCCAGAACGCCGGGATCACACCCTGAGCCAAAGGCAGACGCTTAACGACTGAGCCACCCAGGCGCCCCTTTCTTACCTTATTTTGATCAGTGTCGTTATTTTTCATAATTCTGTCTTATATATCACTTGTTTTGTTCCTCTGCTTCTTCTATCCTTGTGGTAATTACACCCATATGTTTCGAATCTCAGTTATTTCATTTTTCATTTTGGCCTCACTGGTTTTAAGCTCTTTTCCTCTGCAGTAAGGGTCTTCCTGATGTCTTCTATGCTTTTCTCAAGCCCAGCTAGTATCCTTATAATTGTTGTTTTATATTCTGGATCAGGCATATTACTTAATATCTGTTTTAATTAGATCCCTGGCCCTGACCTTTTCTTGTTCATTCTTTTGTGATGAAATCTTCCATCTTGGCATTTTGTCTAGGTCTCTGTATTAGGAAAGCCTATTATCTTTCCTGCTTCTGAGATGAAAGGGTTTATGAAAAAGAGGTCATATAATGTCCAGGGCCTGGCTCTTCAGGAAGTGTCTCTGGTATATGCTGCGGGCAGTCTGCTACTGTGTTATGGCTGCTCTCTCCCTCAAATCAGTCCTCTGCAGAGTTTCTCCTTGCTTGCAGTGGGGAGTATATTTGGACCTTGGCCAGAGTGTGGCGAGTTTTAACTAGGTGTGTTCTGGTCTGCTTGTTAAAAGAGACCTGATGCTATTTCCACTAGAGCTGAAGCTTTGCAGAGTTTTATGGTCAGTAGATATGGTGTATGTGGGGGGTTTGTGCTGGTCTTCTGGGGGAGGGGCCTGTACTGCTCTGGGTTCTCAGGCACACTTGTCCTAGAAAAGCAGTACCAGAAGAGCACATGATGATGGGGCTTGGTGTAAGCAATTTAGGCAACCATTGTTGGCACTGTGCTGCTTACTGAAGTTAGTTTATGTGGAGGGGTGGGGGCATGAAATGGCACCAGCCAGCTCCTTTGTCCCCAGAGAGGTGAGGGGAGTTCTTGCTGTTCTCAGGGAAGACCTCAGAGAAGAGTGAATAATTTCCTTCATGTGCCCTAGGTGTTTTTCAGATTGCTGTTTTCACACTGTGTCCGGGTTGCTTGCCTTCCTGGAGCAGCGCAGTGTACTTTGGACTCTGTCCTAGCCAGGTCAACTGAGTTTTAATCCTCCAAACTGTAGGGACCAGGTGTGGGGGGGACCTGTGCTGGTCTTCTGGGGGAGGGTCTCGCTGGGCTAGGTTTGATGCGGGTTTGACCCAGAAGGGCAGTTGCACCAGAGTGCAGGAGTGTGGGGTTTGGAGCAAAGCGCACTGAAGGGCCAGTGTCCTGGTTAGCTGCCCTCATCAGGTGTCTCAGTGCTGAGGGGCAGGGAAGGGAAATGATGCCTGTCTGCTCCTTTGTCCTTGAAGAGGCAATGCCACCTCTCTTAGATGTGCTCCAAGAAGGGGAACCACAGATTACGCAGTCTGCCCCCGGGTTAGCTGCTTGTGTTCTCTACAGTAGCAGTGCAGCACCCTCAAGGCTTTATACCAGCCATGCCACAGACCTCTAAAACGCCAGTATTTGAGCCCCACTGATTGCACCAAGTCCCCAGAATCAGCCTCTCTCCTTTTCCCTGTCAGTGGCTTTGGGGAATTATTTTCCTTGTGTGATCCCCTGTGTGCTCCTCTCTCTCTCACCTCTCTCTGTGACCAGGGCTTCTTCCTCCTGCAGCACTCAAGATTCTTTTCTCCCCCAAACCTCGCCTCCGCACCTCTGATCTTCCATGATGTGGCCTCCTCTCTCCCTCTGGTTGTGCATTTTTTCAGTCCTCAGATCGATTTCTTGGGTATTCAGAATGATTTGATATTTATCTAGCTGTGTTCCAGTAATGAGGCAAGCCTCATACTCTGCCATCTTAGCTCCTCCCCTAGAATATTTTTATCACCCCAGAAACCTCTTACCCATTAGTAGTCTCCCTTCCCATTTCCCCCACCATTCTGTCTCTATGGATTTGCCTATTCTAGACATTACATATAAATGAAGTCATACAATATGGGATCGTTTGTGTCTGCTTTTTTCATTTTGTATAAGGTTTTCAAGGTTCATCCATGTTGTAGCATAAAGCAGTACTTAAATTCTTTGAGTATTTTATTGTATGTAAATACCACATTTTATTTGTAATTCATAAGTTGATGGACATTTGGGCTGATTTCACTCATCGTTTATTATCAGTAATGCTGCTGTGAACAGTCATGAACAAATTTTGTTTTGACACACTTGTTACAGCTTTCTTTGTTATATACCTGGGAGTGGAATTGCTAGGTTATATGGTCACTCTGTGTTTATCTTTGAGGAACTGCCAAATTTTTTTCAATTTACATTTCCCCCAGCAGTGTTTGAGGATTCTAATTTGTCCACATTCTCATCAAAAATAATTATTGTTTACTTTTTTGATTTTAACCATCCTAGTGGTTTGAACTGGTAGGTATCTCATTGTGGTTTTAATTAACATTTCCTAATGGCTAATGATGTTGGACATATTTTCATGTGGTTATTGACATTTGTATATATTCTTTGGAGAAATATCTTTTCAAATCCTTTGCCCATTTGTTAATTGGAATATTCACTTTTTGTTATTGAGTTTTAGGTGTTTTTAATATAATCCATATATAAGTACTTTATGAGATCTATGATTTGCAAATGTTAGCTGTTGGTTTTTTTTAGAGGTGAACTGTATCAGGTTGAGAAAATTCCTTTCTGTTCCTAGTTACTGAGAGTTCTTATCAGTAGTGGATGTTGAATATTGTCAAATGCTTCTTCTACAACTACTGAGATGATAACATCCTTTTTCTTTCACAATATTGTGGCTTAGCTTGGTTGATTTTAAAATATTAACTCAAACCTGGATTCCTGGGATAAACCTTGGTCATCATAGATTTTGTTGTTTTTATATTGTTGAATTCAGTTTGCTAAAATTTTGTTTAGACTTTTTACATCTATGTTCATGGGGATATTGGTCTTTAGTTTTCTTTTATTTTAATATCTTTGCCTGACTTTTACTGTCAAGATAATGTTGATATCATGGAATAGCTTAGGAAATATTCCCTATTCTTCACTTTTCCTGAAGATTTTGTGTAGAGTTGATATTATTTCCTTTTAAAATATTTAGTCAAATTCTTTAATGAATCCATCTGGGCCAAGGGTTTTCGTTGTGGGGATGTTTTTAACTACAATTTTAATTTCTTTAATAGATACAGGGCTGTTCTGGTTTTCTATGTCTTCTTGCACAAGCTTCGGTATACTATCCTTCAAAGAATTTGTTTATTTCTTATTCTTATAAAGTTGCTTATAATGTCCCCTTATTATCAACTTAGTATTTGTAGAATCTCCTGTGATGTTATTTCTCTTATTCCTGATATTGGTAAATTATGTATTTTCTCTTTTTCTGATTAACCCAGGTAGAGGTTTATGAATTTTTAGAAATTTTCTCAATGAACTAATGTTTGGTTTCACTGATATTTTTTCTGGGTTTTATTTTATTGTTTTCCTCTCTCAACTTCATTTGTTCTTTCTTTCTGCTTGCCATTGGTTTGATTTGTTCTTTTTCCATCTTCTAAGGTGGAGGCTGAGGTCATTGATTTGAAACCTTACTTTCTTTTCTGACATTTCAGTGGTTATTTGAATAAATAAGCAAAACGTTAGGAGCGCAACAAATATTGTTGTAAAAATGGAGATAAGAAGATAGCTTTTGAGAATGCTTCTGATAGATGGGGTTTTACCAGTAGTATTTGGTGAATGGTTTATGGGAATAAGGAAGAAAGAAAAGATTATTATGAAAGAAAAAAGATTATTATGATTCTCAGGTTTATGTTGAGAGAGATTGAATAGTGTATTACTGGCTGTGGTATAATGTAAAAGGACAAGTTAATTTAGTGATGGAATAATTCTGCTGTGGATACATTGATTTTGATATGTTTGTTGAACATTCATTTGGCTATATCAAGTTCATATTTGTATCCAGAGCTCAGTAGAGAGATCATGGCAGGAAATAAAGGTTTGAAAGTCATCAGGATAGAAGATATAGTTGTTACTATTTGGGAATAGGAGCCCAGACTTGCCAAGGCTTCCCATGTTTCAAGAAACAGTGGATTTAGGGGCATCTGGGTGGCTCACTTGGTTAAGTGTCTGCCTTCAGGTCAGGTTATGATCCCAGGGTCGGACTCCCTGCTCAGTGGGGAGCCTGCTTCTCCCTCTTTGTCTGCCTGATGCTCCCCCTGCTTGTGCTTGCTTGCTCTCTCTCTCAAATAAATAAATAAAATCTTTAAAAAAAAGAAACAGTGGATTAAAAAAATAATATTTTGGGACTGCTGGGTGGCTCAGTCAGTTAAACAACTGACTCTTGATTTCAGCTCAGGTCATGATTTCAGTCCTGATATAGAGGCCTGCATGGGACTCCCCGCTCAGCAGGGAGTCTGCTTGGGATTCTTTCTTTCCCTCTCCCTCTGCCTCCCTCCCTTTCAAATAAATAAAAAATTTAAAAAATGTAATGTTTCTAGATTTGTAAAATACTGTGCTAACCAAGTATAATACAGTTATAAACCAGATGCGTCCTGTAGATGGTCTGTTTGCCATTCACTCTATCCCTTACTAGCTATTTTCCTGAGATGAATGTGTGTCCCAACTGAAGCAGTGGGCTGCATCGTTTTTCTTCAGAAATAGCTACCAAATTTATTTGTTGGTATACACATGCATGCAAACCTTCAGTTAACCCTTGCAGTTTTGATAAAGCTTTGAGAATACCAAAGAGAGGATATAGTATAAAAGAGAAGGGGTGAGGACAGAACCCTTGAAAACATTAAGAATGTTAGAAGACAAGCACCCGGCTGGCTCAGTCGGTAGAGCATGTGGCACTTGATCTTGGGGCCATGAGTTTGAGCCCCACGTTGGGAGTAGAGATTACTCACAAAAAAGAAGAAAAAAAAGAAAGACTGTTAGAGTAAGATCAGTGAAGGCTAATGAGATGTAATGCAAAGTTGCTTCTAAACCTTCTTTCTTATAGAATTGTGAAGATCAAATGACACATGGAGTAGGTAGTTGTTACTTATCAAATTCTAGGTCACTGGAACTAAGAAGCATCTAAGGAACTAACAAAACATCACTAGAAGCTGGAGGGAAGTAACCTTAAGATAAAAAAAAGTACTGAATCTCTTCATATATCAGAGACCATGGAACCTCAGAACTGGTAGAATGAATGAACCAGAGCGGTCAGTTTTGTACAGGACTGAAGAGTTTACAAAGCACTGCTACCACCAGACTATTCACTTTGTTTCTCACATGGTTCTAGCTTCAGGATAAAGAAACTGAGTCTCAGGGAATTTTATTACCTGTAGTACTTCATATTGCATGTCCATATTAAATGTCTTGGCTGGAAATGTAGCGCTCTTTCTACTCCAACAGAAGAGCTTAGGGAACATCTAGCATGACTGTCTCACTTTTAAAATATTTACTTATTATATGGATCAGATCAACCTCGCATCAAAACACCTGTAAAATAGAATCCCGTACCTGTAAAATAGAATCTGATATCATTAAAATCTATTGAAACAGCCATTTTAGAAGTAGAATTTACACAATGAGATATCATCTCACATCTGTTAGAATGGCTATCATCAAAAAGACAAAATGTTGGTGAGGATGTAGAGAAAAGGGAACCCTCATATGCTGTTGGTGGGAATGTAAACTGGTATAGCCACTACAGAAAACCGTATGCAGGTTCCCCAAAAAATTAAAAATAGAAATGCCGTAAGATCCAGCAATTCTACTGCTGAGTGTTTATCCAAAGAAAATAAAAATACCAGTTCAAAGAGATATATGCACTTCTGTGATCATTGTGGCATTATTTACAATAGCCAGGATATTGAAGTAACCTAAGTGTCCATCAACTGATGAATGAATACAGATGTGGTATATATATACAGTGGAATACTACTCAGCCATAAGAAGAATGAAATCTTGCCATTTGTGACATGGGTGGACCTTGAGGAAATTATGATAAGCAAATTAAGTCAGGCAGAGAAAAACAAATGCTGTATGTTTTCACTTACATGTGGAGTCTAAAAAAACCAAATGAACAAACAAAATGAAACAAAATGTACATTTTATTTTATTTTATTTTATTTTATTTTATTTTATTTTAAAGATTTTATTTATTTATTTGACAGAGACAGAGACAGCCAGCGAGAGAGGGAACACAGGCAGGGGGAGTGGGAGAGGAAGAAGCAGGCTCATAGAGGAGGAGCCTGATGTGGGGCTCGATCCCACAACGCCAGGATCATGAAGGCAGACGCTTAACTGCTGTGCCACCCAGGCGCCCCAAAATGTACATTTTAGATACAGAGAACAGAATGGTTTTTGCCAGAGGAGAGTAGGTGAAATCAGGTGATGGGGGCTCAAGAGGTACAAACTTTCAGTTAAAAAATAAGTCCTGGAGATAATGTACTGCATAGTGACTACAGTCAGTAATATTGTAGAGTATACTTACAGTTGCCAAGAGAGTAAATCCTAAAAGTTAACTTTGTATTGTGATGGATGGTACTAGACTTATTGTGGTGATCATTTTGCATTATACTCTATGCATATTTCAAATCATTATGTTTTACACCTGAAACCAATAGATTGTTACATGTGAATTACACCTCAATAAGAGAATTAAAACATTAGAATTTAACTAAATTAGAATGGTGTACTTTTTACTTGAAGTTTTACGGGAAACATTTTTAAAATCCAGTTCTGACTTGTTTAGGCTTTACTGCACTATTAAAAAACAAATGTTCTGATATCATTTATTTTGTTTTTCAGGAAAGACTGTGTTTGCCTCATCATATTTTGGAAGAGAGAGGTCTTGTGAAAGTTGGTGTCACAGTTCAGGCTCTTCTTGAATTACCTACAACCAAGACATCTCAGCTTTCTACAGCTTGATGTAACATTTCAAAATTATAAGTGTATAGTTGCATTTATTTGAAGTGATTTCAAATATCTCAAATTCATGATAAGAATGTCTAGTCAAAAATAATTTTATTAGGTCAAGCCTTAGGTTTAAAAAATTCATGTTAAAACATCAAAATTAAATTTGAATTGCCCAAACTTCTTTTGGGGGGGAAACTGGATTAACTTAATAAGAGTTTTTGGTAAATTCAAATTCTCTTTTTACTAAGTCAGTTGATAACCTTGATTATTTTTCAAAAACCAGATTGATACTAAATTTAAAATGTGGTTTCAATTTAATAATCACATTAGGTTTAATTTTTTATATCATAGCGTACTAGTAAACACCTGGATGAGGTAATCATTTTTTTACCGATTTAAAACTATATTTGAGTTATTTAATACACTTCTGATTCTAGTTTATACACAGTTTCTTCAATCTTTGGTCTTAGTTTTCTAGAAAAAAATGAGTAGAAAATGCAGAACTCTG
The DNA here is from genome assembly GCF_023065955.2 of Ursus arctos. Taxonomy (NCBI): domain Eukaryota; kingdom Metazoa; phylum Chordata; class Mammalia; order Carnivora; family Ursidae; genus Ursus; species Ursus arctos. The sequence goes on along the minus strand of NC_079873.1, from coordinate 90,060,466 downwards.
GCTTTATATTAAATTCTTTTAGTATTATAGGTTGGTGCCAAAATATTTTCAGTTGTACTGTAGATTGTTTACATGTGAAGTGCCTGTGTAATTGATGACTCTTAGTCTTAAGCATTTTTGCAATTTCTTTTTATGTATTAATGGAATCAATGGAACTTTAAAATATTTTAGTAGATTTTGTAAGGTCAGTAATATGTGAGGATTTAAATATGCCTCACATTGTGACATTTGTGGTTTTTTATTTAGTCCATTGCAGTTTTCCTTAAATTGGTTATGTCATGTTGTCAAAAAAAACCCCAATGTTAATATGCTTAATTTATGCTATTTAATTTTGCAAAACTTAATCATCTTTTAAAATGTATTATTTGAAGAGTATTTTATTTCTGTATTGAAAATGTTACACAAAGCAGTAAGGTTTTTGAGAAGTAGCAAAGTACTAATTATCAAGGACATTTTGATAAAACTGCCAAAGTTTGGGTTTATGTTTTGACTTTCAGTAACATTATGTCAGTATGCTGCCATTAGTTTTATTCAGATTCAGAGAGCAGCAATTGAAGAATAGATTTTTATTTGAAATCTGGCCATCCGTGGATCCTGTAAATCTTATGATCCTCAATTAACAAGATGTTGAATTAAAGACCATTCTATAAATATTTTCATAAGTATACTATGTTACAAGTCCTTGTTTAATTTGGAGATGGATAAATTTGTTGGTAGTAGTGCAGGAATTTTTCAAAAACATTACTGTAATGAATAACTCAGTTTGCTATAGGAGAAACTTAGTATAATTACTTTTGTAGTAGCCAAGCAAGTACCATATCTTAAATATGTGATTATTTGCACTTGTTACCTCTTAATATGGATGCAACTTATTAAAAGTGTTGGCCTGGGTATTTCAAAGGGTATATATAAAAGGTAAAAACTAGTGTGCCAAATGGTATAGTAAGGGTTGTTTTAGGAACAACTCAACTAGTTTTGATCAGTTGGCATGAAGCCATATAATTAAATTGTGGCATCAGAATACAGATGTGTTCTTTACATTCCCCAAGTGTGAAATTGGAGCTTTTAAAGAATTAAAGCTTCTTATGACTATAAGGTTTAAAAATTAAATTATTAGTAATTTATTACTTTAACTATTTGAGCTAATTAGTTACTATTTTTCAGTTGGATCTAAAAAAAACTTCATTGGCATAATCAATCTCCCTAGTGAAAACTTGGGTAATAAAGGTAAGAAATGGCAAATAAATATCTTAAGTTGTTAGTTTTTATTGTAGAAATTGACAATGTTACAAATAAAATGACCAGTAAAAGCTACAGCAATCATTCATACTGCTTTCATAGTTATCATGCTGTAGGAGTCCTCTTAATAATCAACCTAGATGTTAATTATTTTACAAGTATTTTCCTATTTCATATCATTGAAATATTAGTGAAATTATAGGCCATTTCCTTATTGCATTTCACTTACTTGTCAGTTATTACCTTAAAGGGAAGATACACCAGAACCTTATTGTAGCATTCTTTACTGCAAAGCAAAATTCCATTTAAGATGGAGCCATCTGAGGGCTGTATCATGTTAGTTTATTTACTGTACTGCCAGAAGGCAACACCACCTCTAAGTCGGTTTCTCAGCATAGTCCCCAAGGACACATTTTACCAAGGCTCTGATATATTTCTTTTATTAGTTTTTAAATAAGTATAAATTTTATTCTAAAGGGTTTTTATGGTTATTTTATAGTTATTTTACTTCATCAATTATTGAATTAAGAATGATTATAATTATTTGAATTGGATTTGTGATTTGAAGAGGGTTAATCAAACTGAAATATTTTATTAGGCCCTAAAAAATGTAGTAGATAGCTACTTCTGCTAAATTTTATTACTGTATGGCACAAGAAAGAAGTGATGTTGGATATGTTAGAATTGAAATAAGGAGTAAAAATGCATTACCATTTGTTTAATAATTATCTCTACAGAATGCTAGTTTATTGACTTTTCTAAGTGAATTTTTTGAAGAATTCAGAAATCTTTGTATTGGTCACAGATCTATCATAATTGATTTTCTGATGCATTTAAAAATAAATGGAACACTAAATGTATATTACCGATGCAAACTGTGGATAAAGTTGAATGAAAAAATTAAAGTCTGAGATTTCTTTTCTCCTTTTCTACCTCTTCTCTCAACATCACAGCATCCATCTTTTCTAGGTATTTGGTAGCTTGTGTCTATATTCTCTACTATGGAAAAATAGACTTCAAGAGGATATTCCACGTAAGTTAAGAGTCCAGATTCTCTTTACATCGTGTTATTTTCAGTAGACAATGTTTTCTTTAAAACACAATAATTTTCTAAGATATCTTCACAAAATAAATCACCTTTATATAAGTTAAACTCTTAATATATATAAGTGTCAGATAAACCTTTACATAAAATAAAAAATAGGATAGGTCAAATTGTGATTATTTGTATTGTAGATGTTACTGTGAGGTATATAATTGAATTACCTTAAGCAATTTGATTAAAAAATAGTCTTTCATTTTCAAGTAATTCTAGTTTTTAAAAATTCCACATATTTATGAACATGATTGTCGTTTATTCATAATTGTTACTCATCCTTAAAGTGGAAGGTTATTCAGGTAAATAATATTAAAGATTATATTGCCCCTGTTTTATAGTCACCCTAAAGTCTCAGATTTAAAGAAGTACTTAAGTAAGTAAATATTTGGCATAAGTTGTTTGAAAAGTACTCTAATTTTACCACAGAATTTTGAATTGTCTTTATTTGCTTTAATAAATTTTGATGTTGTACATGGAATGGTTCTAAGGATCTCAGGAACCTATTTCAGCATCCAGAGTGCTCTGAGAGACTGGGTTCCCTTTGATACCTTACTGTATATTGAATTAATTTGGAAATGCCTAGATATCTTCTGTTCCTTAAGGCACAATCTCTTCTATTTCTGTATTTTAAAACATGACCAAAATCCCTATGCTTATGGTGTTTAAATAGCTTAGAATTTCCACAGTGTGTGTTTGTGTTTTGTGCAAGGCTCTAGCTGTTGTAGCAAAGTAGAGTCTTAACTACATTGGAAAATCAGAGTTTTTAGAAGTTATGAGAATTCTGACATCAGTAGTTTAGGATGGGAAGTTGCCGATTGAATCATTTAAAAGTTACCATAATTTGTAAAAAGAGAAGATTCTTTAAAATGTGATCTTTTAGGGGCACCTGGGTGGCTCAGTCATTAGGCGTCTGCCTTCGGCTCAGGGCGTGACTCCGACAGTCTGGGATCCAGTCCCGCCTTGGGCTCCTCCGCTGGGAGCCTGCTTCTTCCTCTCCCACTCCTCCTGCTTGTGTTCCCTCTCTCGCTGGCTGTCTCTCTCTCTCTCTCAAATAAATAAATAAATAAAATCTTAAAAAAAAAAAATAAAATGTGATCTTTTAAAAAATTTGAAGAAATTATTGTAATCTATTTTCTTTGATTCTCAAATATATAATTTTATTACCCTGCCACTTTAAGATTAGAAAAAATTAATTCATTTTTACTGTATGCCATTAGTATTCATCAAGCGTCTACCTGAATAAGTGAGAAATATATTAGGTGTGTACATATGCAAATGTATAAATAGAAATAGATTTTTCAGATAGCAAATTGAATTTTCTAGAACTTTGTTCGTGTATTGCAGTCACTTCTAATGCAAAGAAATAAAAAGTAATGTATAATTTATGAAGTAGCAATTAAAATTATGCTATAGGACAGTGATTCTTACACATAATATGCATATGGATCACCTAGTGACCTTATTGACCAAATAACAATTGATTCAACAGTTCAAGGATGGGCTTTGAGATTCTGCATTTCTAAGAAGCTCCCAAGTGATGCTGATCCTGCTGGTCGAGTGACCAGTTTTAGTAATAAGGCTGTATGGTTGTTCAAGCTTTATATTGATTTCAGTTTATTATATTATACAATAGTAGTTTGATATTTTACGTGATGCTTCAAGGTCTTTATAACAAGTACTTAACATTTTTTAATAGGTCTCTTTTCTGAATTGTGTTCTACTTTATTAAGGACTTTTAGATTTTCTTTTATGGTTTTATTTAATTATTTTTTTAAGTTATTATTTTAATTCCAGTTAGTTAACATACGTGTTTTATTAGTTTCAGGTGTACAATGTAGTGATTCAACAAATCTATACATCACCTGGTGCTCATGACAGGTGCACTCCTTAATCTCCATCATCTATTTGACCCATTTCCATAAACTCCCTCTTCTTTTATGGTTTTAAAAGATGTGCTTTATGCTCTGATTAATATTATTTCATATTTTTATTTTCTTTTAAAAATCTATTTTAAACACACATGACCATGTAATTTAAAAGTAAATTAGTCACATGAATAATAAGACATATATTTATAAAATCCAAACAAGTTAATATAATGTTAAATTAGCGACTATTAACATATAACACCTTTCTTTTTTGGAATGCTTAGAAAACTACACCTATTTTTCATGGTGTTGATGTTAGTCCATTCTCCTCTTGCTAGGCAACAAGTCCCCTTTTGGTTTTAAGCTCAAAGCATACTCATTCTTTCAGGCTACCATGATGAATGTAAAATTTGAGCCATATACAATACGTATTTATTTTATATATTTATGATTTTTTTTATCAGAGTTGATACCAATTTTTGTAATTTTCAATTACAGATTATATCCCCACCAAACAAATTGGAAAAGGTATTTATTTTTTTCATTCATTTTTATGGTAAATTGTATTGACTTAAAACGACTTAAAACATTTGGAGTCATTTATTTTAATGCCTTCCAAAGCACGTGGTATAGTCCGTTCAAAAACAAATTAAAATCCAAGTTCGCCTGAATTACCAAGGGCAGTCGAATGTCTTCTGTGGGAAGATGATTCATTTACTCTGAAGAAAATATGGGAAGGTTAATAATTAAATATAAAGAAGGGAGGGAGAGCAGAATCATGTGGAGCATTAAACTAGATGCCTTTTTATAATTGAATTATAAATAATGCAATTTATATGTTTTTACTTATGTTTATCTCTCATTCTTAATCTTTAAAATTTAAGATTAGTATTAGAAATTAGTATAATGCTATAACCCAAATTATAAAATTGCACTTAATTGTATATAATCATGCTCATTAGTAAAGAAACATGTATGAAATATATACATTTTTTTTACAAAATGTACAAATACACCAAATGTACAAAGGTACCAACATGCAAAATATTGTTATAATTCCTTGTTATTTGGTACCACCAAATTTCCAGGTTTTTTATGTATAAGGAATAGTTAATGATACACTCTTAGGTATAATCATAAAAAATTTAATGCCATAAAAGATTTTAGAATTTGTGTACTGCTGCTCTTCTATGCTTCAGACTAGGAAGCTGTGGCCTAGAATTATAGGACACAGAGGCCAAAAATAAATCCATACCTATATGGTCAATTAATCTATGACAAAGGAGAAAGCACAATGGGGAAAAGACAGTCTTTTCAATAAAGAAAACCTCAAAATGGATTAAAAACCTAAATGTGTGAGACATGAAACTATAAAACTCTGAAAAAAGGAGATAGTACTTTCTTGGACATTGGTCTTAGCAACATCATTTATGTATGTGTCTCCTCAGGCAAGGAAAACAAAAGCAAAAATAAACTATTGGGACAACACCAAAATAAAAGGCTTTTCCACATTGAAGGAAATCATAAAACAAAAAACCAACCTACTGACTGGAGAATATATTTGCAAATGATGTTTCAATAAGGGGTTAATATCCAAAATATATGAAGAACTTATGCAACTCAACACTAAAAAACCTCAGACAATCCAATTAACAAATGAGCAGAGGTTGGTAAGTTCTTAATAGATTTTGGATACTAACCCTTTATCAGATATGTCATTTGCAAATATCTTCTCCCATTCTGATAGTTGCCTATTTTGTTGATTGTTTCCTTCACTGTGCAAAAGCTTTTTATCTTGATGAAGTCCCAATGGTTTATTTTTGCTTTTGTTTCCATTGCCTCAGGAGATGTGTCTAGTAAGAAGTTGCTATGGCCAATGTCAAAGAGGTTACTGCCCATGTTCTCCTCTCAGATTTTGGTGGTTTCCTGTCTCACATGTAGGTTTTTAATCCATTTTGAATTTCTTTTTGTGTATCATGTAAGAAAGTGGTCCAGTTTCATTCTTCTGCAAGTAACTGTCCAGTTTTCCCAACACCATTTGTTGAAGAGACTGTCTTTTTTTCCGTTGAATATCCTTTCCTCCTGCAATGTCTATAAAGAATTTATCAAACTCAACACCCAAACAACAAATAATCCTGTTAAGAAATGGGCAGAAGACATGATTAGACATTTTCCCAAAGAAGACATCCAGATGGCTAACAGACACATGAAAAGATACTCAATATCACTCATCATCAGAGAAATACAAATCAGAACTACAATGAGATACCACCTCACACCTGTCAGAATGGCTAAAATTAACAACACAAGAAACAACAGGTGTTGGCAAGGATGCAGAGATAGGGGAACCCACTTATACTGTTGGTGGAAATGCAAACTGGTCCCACTCTGGAAAATAGTATGGGGGTTCCTCAGAAAGTTAAAAAAAGGGGTGCTTGGGTGGCTCAGTTGGTTAATCGTCTGCCTTCGGCTCAGGTCATAATTCCAGGGTCCTGGGATCGAGCCCCACATTGGGCTCCCTGCTCAGCAGGGAATCTGCTTCTCTCCATCCCTCTGCCTCTCTCCCTGCTCATGCTCAAATGAATAAATAAAAATCTTAAAAAAAAAAAGTTAAAAATAGAACTACCCTTGGGGCATCTGGGTGACTCACTCAGTTGAGTGTTTGCCTTTGGCTCAGGTCATGATCTCAGGGCCCTGGGATTGAGCCCTGTGTCGTGCTCCCTGCTCAATGGGGAGTCTGTCCATCTGCCTCTCCCCCGCCCCTGTTCATGCTCTCTCTCTTTCAAGTAAATAAATAAATTCTTTAAAAAAATTAAAAAAATAGAGCTACCCTATGACCCAGCAATTGCATTACTAGGTATTTACCTATAGGATACAAAAATGCTGATTTGAAGGGGCAAATGCACCCTGATGTTTATAGCAGCATTATCTACAATAGCCAAATTATGGACAGAGCCCAACTGTCCACCAACTGATGAATGGATAAAGAAGATGTGGTATATATACAAAATGGAATATTAGCCATAACAAAGAATGAAATCTTGCCATTTGCAATGACATGGATGGAGCCATAGGGTACTATGCTAAGCAAAATAAGTCAGTCAGAAAGACAAATACCATATGATTTCACTCATGTGGTGTTTAAGAGACAAAACAGATGAACATAGGGGGTAGAAAAAAAATAGAGGGAGGCAAACCATAAGAGACTTTTAACTATAGGGAACAAACAGGGTTGCTGGAGGGGAGGTGGGCAGAAGGATGAAGTATTAAGGAGGGCACTTTTGATGAGTGGGTGTTACATGTAAGTGATGAACCACTAAATTCTACTGAAACTAATATTGCACTGTATGTTAACTAACTAGAATTTATCTTTAAAAGATTTGTTTATTTGAGAGGGAGAGAAAGAGGGAGTGGGGGAGAGGGGCAGAGGGGCAGAGGGACGTGGAGAGAGAGACAATCTCAAGCAGACTCCCTGCTGAGCATGGAGTTTAACTCAGGGCTTAATCCCATGACCCCCAGACCATGACCTGAGCCGAAATCAAGAGTCGGATGCTCAACTGACTGAGCCACCCAGGAACCCCACTAACTAGAATTTAAATGAAAATTTGAAACATCAAAAAATATGAACAAAGGACCTGAACAGACATTTTTCCAAAAAGGACATACAGATGGCCAACAGACACATGAAAAGATGCTCAACATCATTCATGATGAGGGAAATGCAAAACCACAATGAGATATCACCTCAAATCAGTCAGAATGGCTAGAAAAAAAAGGGACAAGAAATAGCAAGTGTTGGCAAGGACATGAAGAAAAGAGAACCCCTCATGCACTATTGGTGGAAATGTAAATGGGTGCAGCCACTGTGGAAAACACTATGCAGGTTCCTCAAAAATTTAAAAATAAAAATACTATGATCCAATAATTTCACTTCTAGATATTTACTGAAAGAAAACAAAAATGCTAATTTGAAAAGATATATGCATCTCTATGTTTATTGCAGCATTATTTACAATAGTCAACATATGGAAGCAGCCCAAGTGTCCATTGATAGATAAATGGATAAAGGTGTGTGTGTGTATGTGAGAGAGAGAGAGAGAGAGAAAGAGAGAGAGAGAGAGATGGAATATTAGCCATAAAAAAGAATGGGATCTTGCCTTTTGTGACAACATGGATGGACCTTGAGAGTATTATGCTAAGTGATATAAGTCAGAGAAAGACAAATACCACATGATTTCACTTGTATGTGGAATTCAAAAAACAACGTACAAACAAAAAAACAGATTCTTAAATACAGAGAACAAACTGGTGGCCGCCAGAGGAAGTTGGGTGTGGGGATGGGTGAAATAGATAAAGGGGATTAAGAGGGACAAACATCAAATTATAAATAAGCCACAGGGATGAGAAGTATAGCATAGGGAATACAGTCAATAATATTGTAATAACATTGTATGGTGGCAAATGGTAACTATACTTATCATGGTGAGCATTGAGTACTGTACAGAAATGATGAATCAATATGTTATACACCTGAAACTAGCATAACATATATAATTCTACTTCAATAATTAAAAAACCCCACTTTTCAAGCATTTACTACATACCTGGTGTTGCTGTTGTAGGTCCTAGTGGTAATAGAGATGATGAAGACACGGTCTTTTTGTTTGGAGCTTTACAAAATAAATCTGTTGCCAGTTTCTGGCTGATGCATTAAAAAAGTTATTTAATATATGTTCATAATATTAAATTTTGCTGTTGAAATTTATCATTCTTCATGCTCATGTTTTGCAATCTAAGTTTTAACATTTACCTCCCAGTATTACAGTTGTCATTGAAAATTCATTTCTGCTAGTTGGTCCCAATAATCCTGTTTCTTTGAGAAATAATCCTATTTAGTTTGAATAATTGTATATTACACTTATGTGGAGAAAATATATTCACATATTAGTCAATTATTTTATATATGACTATGTTTCATAAAATTATATATTTTCCTAAAAATAACATTTTGAAATCATTTTTGAAGTCTTTCTCCGTGTGAAGTTTTAGAATATTTCACGTTAGTTTAAATGTAATGCTTTTGTGTTTATGGTTTGATTTATTTTAGATATACCATTAATACATCTCTGAAACTCTGATTTTTTTTTTTTTTAATAGTGAGAGAGAGAGCTTGAGGGTGGGAGGGGCAGGAGAGGGAGAGAGAGAATCTCCCAACATGGGGCTCCGTCTCATGACCCTGAGATCATGACCTGAGCAGAAATCAAGAGTGGGAAGCTTAACGGACTGAGCCACCGAGGCGCCACTGAAGCTCTGATAGTTTTTGTCCTAGGGAAATGTTAACTGAAAGTATTTTTAAAAAAGGTTTATCTATTTTTTATTTTTTTAAAGATTTATTTATTTACTTGAGAGAGAGTGCGAGTGGGGGGAGGGTAGAGGGAGATAATTTCCAAGCTGACTCCACACTGAGCGTGGAGCCTGATGCAGGGCTCCATCTCACTACCCATGAGATTATGACCTGAACTGAAACTAAGAGTCAGATGCTCAACAGACTGAGCCACCCAGGCTCCTCTCAAAAGTATTTTTATTTTATTTATTTATTTATTTATTTATTTATTTATTTATTTATTTAAAGATTTTATTTATTTATTCGACAGAGATAGAGACAGCCAGCGAGAGAGGGAACACAAGCAGGGGGAGTGGGAGAGGAAGAAGCAGGCTCATAGCGGAAGAGCCTGATGTGGGGCTCGATCCCATAACGCCAGGATTACGCCCTGAGCCGAAGGCAGATGCTTAACTGCTGTGCCACCCAGACGCCCCTAGTTTTTAAACAAACAATATGGTACAAGGATACATTCCTTATTTTCTGTACTTGTTTTTAGATGCTTTTGATATTTGAAAATCATATTGGTAAGATTTATGTCAGTAGGGATATCATTCTTTAATTGCTCTTTTATTCATTTGACCTGTTATTTCCAAATGTTTTCTCTATCAGCAGCCAAGTTGGTGCTGATAAATGCAAAGGGAAATGTCTTTCTTTCTCCTGGATCTTTTCATAAACCAAGGTGGCTTTTTAATGTTGCTTCTGTACTTTTCAGCCTGGTTAATCTACAGGAAGGAAAGAAGGGAACACCACAAGTAATGTTGTGTTGCTTTGTGGCCTAGACCCAAGTGTTTTTCAGCCAGACCCAATGGGTTGATGTGGAACTACTAAAAAATAAGATGTAATATTTAGTGAGTTGTTACTATGTGCATAGCATTATACTGTATCTTTTCAAGCATTATCTGATGTAATCCTCAGAATAACCCTGTGAGATCGGTACTGTAATTATTTTACTTTTATAGATGAGGAAAACTAGTCTAGAGGTTAAGTAGTCTGCCCAAATTTACCTGTGTCATAGGTGGAAATCTAGAAGACTAAGTATATCCAACATCAAAAAATGTTTATTCTATCACAGCACCTCTTGGAAATAACGTTCTGTGTTCCTCCTAAGGAATTAATTGTCATGCATCCTTCACTTGCTTATTTTTGTATTTTAAACTATATTTGCTCTATGGCATATGTATATATCTGTTTTCTGTGTACATATGAATAGTAAATTATTAGCTTATATTTGCATTTTAATTATTTTTCTTATATGGGGAAATGTCTTGAAAAATTTGAAATAACATTAGGCACTATGGCATGTCTTAATACTTGAGTTGTAAATCATTTAGAAAATACTCAATATCTGTTACATGCCAAGCATTGTGTCCTGAGTACCAGATATGCACTGGTGAGTGAGACAGATATTCGTACCCTCATGGGTCTCATAGTCATGGCAGTCTTTCAATATTGTGTGTCTTGTTTAAGAGTTGTGTTTTGTAAGTCTTCTATGACTATTAAATGTAAATGCTTTATCACTTACCATTTGATTTATACCTCACTCTTAGAAGTAATATGATGGTTTGCAATAAAAGTAATCAATAAAAACCCTCATATATCCAGTTAAGATAATAATCCAATAAAGAGCCAATAAAGAATACAAGCCATGTAATGGGTTGTGTAGGGGAACAATTAAGCAGAAAACCCAGACTCAAGTCAATTACTACAGTTTTATTAAAAATTTAGGTCTCACCCTCCTGCCAGATAAGGAATACATTTGTACAGGAAGATTGCTCTTTCCCTAGGCTTTGGAGATCATTCAGTACTGCATTTGCTGAACCTTAAGTGTAATAAACTCTGTTATGCATTGTGCACAGAGCATAGGCTTTGTAGGACAGACCCTTTATTTTTTTTTTTTGTAATTTTATTTTTTTATAATAATTTTTTATTATATTATTTATGTTAGTCACCATACAGTACATCCCTAGTAGGACAGACCCTTTAATCCCAAATTCCTTTACTAGCTATGGAACTCTGTGCTAACTTAACCTGTCTATTTGGCTACTACATAGAGCAGATGAAATGGAAATTTTGTAGATTGCCCAGCATAGCTCCTCATGTAAGGTAGGTTTCCTCCATTTCGATATTAAGCATGTAGACGGTCAAAGATATTTTGTTGTGAAAATTATATCCTAATTCATACAGAAGCCTTATATTGGTCAGCCACAGGATTACCTGTAGGTAGGTACGAAAGTTTCTTTATGAAGGAGTATCATCTATTTAAAAGTCTAACAGTTGTTCAGTTGAAAGTCCTGATTTCCACTATAATGCAGAAGAGATTGCTTTAAACCACAAGGTATTAATTATCTCCTTAGCAGTAAAATAACTTTAATATGTTTCCTACCATATTAAACACTTCAGTCTTAAGCGGGAATGCTCTCTCAGTGGTCCAACCAGAGATAATTTATACAAATTATAAATGTTTCAAGTCTTTGCATTCATCCCCACATTTTCTCAGTTGGTGAATTTCCTTTACACTTTATTTATTAAATAGAAATGATCATCGGGAACTCCCTAATATTTCCACTTGTAAACTTAACTACCCTTACAACTATTGGATCATTCAGGATTCTTAGAACGGAAGATGTGTCTTTCCACTTATCAAAGGCCACCTGTTCTCTGAAGAAAAAATAATGTACTTTTTTTGTTAATTAATTTTCTTGCCTCCACCTTGTTACCATCAACATAAAAGCATATGCTAGTGTTTGCTATTTGAAAACAATCACAAAACTCCTACAGTACTCCCAGCAATTGATTGCTTTTCCTGCTTGCCTACAAACCCAAATCTTTTAGAGGACTACTTATGGTGTCACCACTTCTTCACCTCCCATTCATCCCTCAAACTGCCTGTTCTAGTTTCCAGTCTCATCTCTTCACCGACAATGATTGCTCTCGCCAAAATCACCATGATCTCAGTGTTGCCAGATAATGGTCAGTTCTTCATTAACATCTGTTTGACCTCTCGCCAGCTTTCATCATAGTTGACCTCTCCCTCCTTGAAACATTCTCCTCTTATGTGTTTATGACACTGTATTCTCCCAATTTGCCTCTGTATCCCCCTGGCTACTCCTACCCTACTGAGTGTTTCGCAAACATTAGTATGCACAAAATCACTTTGAAATGCAGATTCCTGGGCATTCTCAAGTTCTGATTTAAGAGCTCTGAATTAAGCCTAGGAACCTATCTTTAACCAGTACCCCAAGAGATTATGATATATAAATAAATCTCAGTTTTGAAAACCTTTGCTCTTTAGGTCTCATTCCTGTGCCTCCCCTCTGTCTACACTTTCTCTTTTTAAGAAGTCATCCATTTCTATCTGTGTCAGTGCTTCTCAACTCTAGCTGCAATATAGAATCACCTAGGAGCTTTTGAAAAACGTCAGTGCCCATTACACACCAAGTAGACAGAAATGCTGGGAATGGAACCAGGACTGTAGTATTTTTAAAAGCTTCCCAGGTTATTCTCATTTGCAGCCAGGGTTGAGAATCACACTATTCTTCAGATGTAGAACTTTTGTCTTTAGGTCAACTGTTTCTGAGTTTCAAAAGTATGTATCCAATTGCCTACTTAACGTTATATTGCTGTATCTCAGACATTCTAATCCTAAAATGGTCAATAAAGAACTACTGATTGTGCACCTGGCCTCAGACACATTCATACCCATAGAAATAAATGTTAGTATCATCCATTCAGTTGCTTATCACAGGAAACTGGGAGTCCTCTTTGATTTTTTTTAACTTTATTTTTCATATTCAATTCATTAGTAAGACTTGTCACTTTTTTTGACAAATCAAATGGAAATTTTATTTATTAAAAATTATTTTTTTATTTGAGTGTAGTTGACACAATGTTAAAATACTTGCAGGTTTATGACATAGTGAGTTTCTGTATATTATGCTATGATTTGTCATTTTACTTTCAGAATATATCTCCGCTCTGTCTCATTTTTCTCATCTCTACCATCAGGATGCTAACCCAAGCACCATCATCTCTTGTCTGGACTGCTGCAAGACTTTTAACTGGCCTCGTTTCCAAACCGACTTACCCAGTCCTTACTCCACATGGCAAACTCAAGTGACCTATTAACCATAAATTCTCATGTCATCTTCCTACTTAAAAATATCTCACTTACAATAAACCCTGGCATACCTCTCCAATTTCAGCTCTACTAACTCTGCCTACAACTCACCATGTTTAAACCATACATTTCCTTTCTGTCACTGATGCCACCAGTGTATCACGGCCTTTTTATACTGCTGAAAATGCAATTTCCACATGGCTGGCTTCTTATTTGTCTTGGAGGTGTCCTCCTCAGAGTTTCCCCCTATTCTATAACATAACACCCTGTTGATTTCTTCGTAGTTCATCTTAATGTGACATTTTAGTTTGTGTTTATAATTCTTCTAGACTAGTTTGTAAGATTCCTTACGTCAGGGATCTTACTATGTATTGTTCATTACTTTATCTTCTTTAGGTAACACAGTACCTTCCACTTAGTAAGGGCTCAATACAAACTGAGTTATGAGTAATTCAATTTAATTAATATCCCCAGATAGCTAAATTAAATGACTCCCTGAACCTCCACTTCTATTCACTGAGCTTGGCCAATTTCAGTTCATCGTTCAAATACAGGATTTCTCAGACTTCTCTTTGCCACCCCACCCCCATTAATTTAAGCTCCCTTCTATACATTCTTATACTGTTTTATTTTATTTTTTAAAGTTTTTATTGAAATTCCAATTATTTAACATGCGCTGTAATATTAGTTTCAGATGTATAATACAGTGATTGAGCAATTCCACACACCCTGTGCTCATCACAGCAAGTACACTCTTTAATCCCCATCACCTATTTAACCCATCCCCCCACTCACCTCCCCTCTGGTAACCATCAGTTTGTTCTCTATAGTTAAAGAGTCTGTTTTGTGGTTTCTCTCTCTTTCTTTCCACTTTGCTCATTTGTTTTGTTTTCTAAATCCCACTTGTGAGTGAAGTCATAAGGTATTTGTCTTTTTATGACTGACTTATTTTGCTTAGCATAATTCTTGCTCCACGCATGTCATTGCAAATGGCAAGATTTCATTCTGTTTTATGGCTGAGTAATATACCATAGTATATATACCATATCTTCCTTACCCATTCATCAGAATGATGGACATATGGAGTGTTTCCATAATGTGGCTATTGCAGATAATGCTTCTATAAACATCGGTGCATGTATTCTTTGGGTAAAAACCTAGTCCTACAATTGCTGGATTATAGGGTAGTTCTGTTTTTAACTTTTTGAGGAACTTCCATAGTCTTTCCAAACTGGGTTCACCAGTTTGCATTCCCACCAACAGTGCAAGAGGGTGTTCCTTTCTACACATCCTCAGCAACACCTGTGGTTTCTTGTGTTACTGATTTTAGATTCTGAGAGGTGTGAGGTGGTATATCATTGTACTATTGATTTGCATTTCCCCAATGATGAATGATGTTGAGCATCTTTTCATGTGTCTGTTAGCCATCTGGATGTCTTCTTTTGGAAAAATGTCTATTCATGTTTTCCACCTATTTATTTTTTTATTTTAGAGAGGGGGAGAGAGAGGACAAAGAGACAGAGAGAAGGGGGAGGGGCAGAAGGAGAGGGAGAGAGAGAGAATCTTAAGCAGGCTCCATCCTCGGTAGAGAGACCAATGTGGGGCTCGATCGATCTCACAACCCTGAATTCATAACCTGAGCCAAAATCAAAAGTTGGACGTTTAACTGACTGAGCCACACGGATGCCCCTTCTGCCTGTTTTTTAATTGGATTATTCATTTTTTTGGGGTGTTGAGTTTTATAAGTTCTTTATATATTTTGTTTTTTCAAAAGGATTGTTTTGTTCTTCTGAATCCCTTTTTAAAAAATTTATGTTTCTATGCATGTATGTAATCTCTCACCCAATGTGAGGCTTGAACTCATGACCCTGAGATCAAGAGTCACATGCTCTTCTGACTGAGCCAGCCCGGTGACCCAGTTTTTTATATATTTTGGATACTAACCCTTTATCAGATAAGTTATTTGAAGATATTTTCTCCTATTCTGAAGATTGCCATTTAGCTCTGTTGATTGTTTACTTCACTGTGTGGAAGCTTTTTTTATCTTGATAAACTCCCAGTAGTTTGTTTTTGCTTTTCTTTCCCTTGCCTCAGGGTACATATTTAGAAAGAAGTTCCTAGGGCCCGTATCAAAGAGGTTACTGCCTCTGTTCTCCTCTTAAGATTTTTATGGTTTCAGGTCTCCCATTTTGGTCGTTATTACATTTTGGATTTCTTTTTGTGTATGGTGTAAGAAAGTGGTTCACTTTCATTCCTTTGCATGTCGCTGTCCAGTTTTCTCAACACCATTTGTTGAAGAGACTTTCCCATTGGATATTCTTTCCTGCTTTGTTGAAGATTAATTGACCATATAATTTTGGGTTCATTTCTGCGTTTTCTCTACTGTTCTATTGATCTGTGTCTGTTTTTGTGCCAGCACCATACTGTTTTGATGACTACAGGTTTGTAATATAACTTGAAGTCCGGAATTGTTTTGCCTCCACCTTTGGTTTTCTTTTTCAACAGTCCTCAGGCTATTCATGGTCTTTTCTGGTTCCATACAAATTTTAAGATTGTTCTCCCTCTGTGTAAAATGCTGGTGGTAATTTCACAGGGATTGCATTATTGCTTTGGGTAGTATAGATAGTATGGTAAAACAATATTTGTTCTTCTAATCCATGAGCATGGAATGTCTTTCCATTTCTTTTTGTCATCTTCAATTTCTTTCATCAGTGTTTTATAATTGTCAGAGTACAGATCTTTTACCTCTTTGGTTAGGTTTATTTCTAAGTATCTTATGGTTTTTGGTGCAGTTGTAAATGGGAAAATTCCTTGCTTTCTCCTTCACCTTTCCTCTGCTGCTTCCTTATTGGTGTATAGAAATGCAACAAATTTCTGTACATTGATTTTATATCCTGCAACTTTACTGAGTTCATGTATCAGTTGTAGCAATTATTTGGTGGAGGCCTTCAGGTTTTCTATATATAGTATCATGTTGTCTGCAAATAGTGAAGGTTTGACTTCTTCCTGGCTGATTTGGATGCCTTTTATTTCTTTTTGTTGTCTGATTGATGAGGCTAGGACTTCCAGTACTTTGTTAAGTAACAGTGGTGAGAGTGGACATCCCTGTCTTGTTCTGACCATAGAGGAAAAGCTCTCAGTTTTTCCCCAGTGAAGATGATATTAACTGTGGCTTTTTCATAGATGGCCTTTATGATGTTGAGATATGTTCCCTCTATCCCTATTTTGTTGAGAGTTTTTATCATGAATGAATGGACGTTGTATTTTTGTCACCTTATGGTACATGATTTTTTAAATGTATTGTTGGATTTGGTTTGCTAGTGTTTTATTAAGAGTTTTTGCATCCATGTTCATCCTGTAGTTCTCTCTCTCTCTCTTTTTTTTGAAGATTTCATTTTCAAGTAATCTCTACCACTAACATGGAGCTCGAATTTACAACCCCAAGATGAAGAGTTGCATGCTCTACTGACTGAGCCAGTCATGCACCCCTGTAGTTGTCTTTTTTTGTGGTGGTGTTATCTGATTTTAGTTTCAGGGTCACACTGGCCTCATAGAAGGAATTTAGAAGTTTTCCTTCCTTTTCTATTTTTTTGAATAGTTTGAGAAGAATAGGTATTAACTCTTCTCTAAATGTTCGTTAGAATTCACCTGTGAAGCCATTTGGCGCTGGACTTTTCTTTGTTGGGTATTTTCTGGTTACTGATTTAATTTTTTTGCTCATTATTGGTTTGTTCAAGTTTTCTATCTCTTCCTGTTTCAATTTTCGTAGTTTTTATGTTTCTAGAAATTTATCCATTTCTTCCAGGGTGTCCAATTTGTTGGCATATAGTTTTTCATAATATTCTCTTATAGATGTTTGTATTTCTGTGGAGTTGGTTATTTCTTCTCTCTCATTTGTGACTTTATTTATTTATTTATTTGGGTCCTTATATTTTCTTTTTGATAAGTGTGGCTAGAGGTTTCTCAATTTTATTATTATTTTTTTTCCAAGAACTGCACCTGGTTTCATTGATCTGTTCTATTGTGTTTTTTTTTCCTTTGAGTTTTTATATCATTTATTTCTGCTCTAATCTTTAATATTTCCTTCCTTTTGCTGGGTTTGGGTTTTGTTTGTTATTTTTCTAGGTCCTTTATTTATTTTTTTTTTTTAAGATTTTATTTATTTATTCGACAGAGAGAAACAGTGAGAGAGGAAACACAAGCAGAGGGGATCGGGAGAGGGAGAAGCAGGCTCCCTGCCGAGCAGGGAGTCCGACGTGGGGCTCTATCCCAGGATGCCGGGATCATGACCTAAGCCAAAGGCAGATGCTCATCCAGGCACCCCTTTTTAGCTCCTTTAGGTGTAAGGTTAGTTCATTATTTTAGATTTTTCTTTCTTCTTAAGGTGGGCCTGTAGTGGTTGCTATATACTTTCCCTCTTAGGACTGCTTTTGCTGCATCTGAGGTTTTGGGGTGTTGTGTCTTCATTTTCATTTGTTTCCATGTATTTTTAAATTTTCTCTTTGTTTTCCTGGCTGACCCATTCATTGTTTAGTAGCATGCTGTTTCAAATCCATCTGTGGTCTCCAAATTTTTTCTTGTGGTTGACTTATAGTTTTGTAGTGTTGTGGTCAGAAAAGATGCATGGTACGATGTCAGTCTTTTTGTATTTGTTGAGGCCTGATTTGTGCACTAATATGTGATCTATTCTGGAGAAGTTCCATGTGCACTTGGGGAGAATGTGTATACTGCTGTTTAAGAATGGAATGTTTTGAATATATCTTTTAAGGCCATCTGTTCCAGTGTGTCATTCAAAGCCATTGTTTCCTTGTTGATTTTCTGATTAGATGAAATTGCTGTAAGTGGGGTGTTAAAGTCCCCTACTATTATTGTATTTTTATCAATTACTTCCTTTATGTTTGTTACTAATTATTTTATATATTTGGGTGCACCCATGTTGGATGCATAAATATTTACAATTGACAGATACTCTTGTTGGACTGCCCTGTTTATTATGATATAGTTCCCTACTTTTTTCTTGTTACAGTCCTTAAAAGAAAGTCTAGTTTGTCCGATAAATGTATTGCTACTTCGAATTTCTTTTGACATACATTTGCATGATAAGTATTTCTCCAACCCCTTACTTTTGATCTGAAGTGTCTTTAGGTCTAAAATGTGTCTCTTCTAGGCAGCATATGGATGAGTGTTGTTTTTCAATCCATTTTGACACCTTATGTGTTTTGATTGGAATGTTTAGTCCATTTACCTTCAAAGTAATTATTGATAGAAATGTATTTATTGCCAGTTTAGTACTTGTTTTGTCATTATTTCTGGAGATTTTCTCTGATCCTTTCTTGTCTCTCACTGTTGGTCTCTCCTTTGCACTCAAAGAGTCCCCTTTAATATTACTTACAGGGATGGTTTAATGGTCACAAACTCCCTGTAGTTTTTGTCTAAGAAACTCTTTATTTCTCCTTCTGTTCTGAATGAGAGCCTTGCTGGATAGAGGATTCCTGGCTGCAGATTTTTACTATTCAGCACTTGGAATATATCATGCCACTTTCTTCTGACTTGCCAAGTTTCTATTGGTCTTATGGCTTGTTCTTTGTAATTTAAGGACTTTTGTCTTGGTGCTTTTGAGATTTTTTCTTTATCTCTGTATTTTGCAAATTTAATCACAATATGTCTTTGTTTTGGCCTGCTTTTGTTGATTTTGATGGGAGTTCTCTGTGCTTCCTGGATCTGGATGTTTGTTTCCTTCCCCATGTAAGGGACATTTTCACGTATTGGTTTTTGCAATAAATTTTTGCGCCCTTTTCTCTTCTTCATCTGGACTCCTATAATATCAATGTTACTACGTTTGACAGAGTCCCTGAGTTCCCTAAATCTATTCTCATATTGCATAATTGTTCTTTCTCTCTTTTGTCCACTGTCATTATTTTCCATCATTTTGTTTTCTATGTCACTATTTTGTTCCTCTGCTTCTTCTAGCCTGCTGTTCGTTGCATCAAGCCTGTTTCCAATCTCATTTATTGCATTCTTTATCCAGTTGATTCTTTTTTAACTCTTTTATCTCTGCGGAAGGGTCTCCTTGCTGTCTTCTATTCTTTTCTGAAGCCCAGTGAGTTTCCTTATGATAGTTGCTTTAAATTCTCCATCAGGCATGTTACTTATATCTGTTTCACTTAGATTTCTGGTTGTGACTTTGTCGTCTTCTTTCATGTGAGATAAATTCCTCCATCTTGGCATTTTTTCCAAGTCTCTGCCTTCTTCTCTGTGTTAGAAATGCCAGTTGTGTCTCCTGCTTCTAAAAGTAATGGCCGGGGTATCTGGGAGACTCAGTTGGTTGGTGACTGCCTTCAGCTCAGGTTATGATCCCAGTCCTGGGATCGAGCCCTGCATTGGGCTCCCTGCTTGGTAGGGGCCTGCTTCTCCTTCTCCTGCTCCCCCTGCTTGTGTTCTCTCTCTCTCTCTGTCAAATAAATAAATAAAATCTTTAATAAATAAAAATAATAAATAAAAGTAATGACCTATCAGAAAGGATGAAATCTTACCATTTACATTGACATGGATGGGATTAGAGGGTATTTGTTGGTGAAATAAGTCAATCAGAGAAAGAGAATTATCATATGGTTTCACTCATATGTGGAATATAAGAAACAACACAGAGGGTCATAGGGGAAGGAAGGGAAAACTGAATGGGAAGAAATCAGAAAGGGAGACAAACCATGAGAGATTCTTCACTCTAGGAAACAAACTGAGGATTGCTGGAGGGGAGGTGGATGAGGGGATGGGGTAACTGGGTGATTGGCATTAAGGAGGGCACGTGATATGATGAGCACTGGGTGTTATATACAACTGATGAATTACTGAACTCTACATCTGAAACTAATGATGTACTATATGTTGGCTAATTGAATTTAATTTTTTTTAAAAAATTAAATTAAAAAGAAAAGTAATGGTCTTGTGAAGAAGAGGTCATATAGTGCCCAGGGCCTGACACTTCAGGGAGGTCTCCAGTGTGTGCTGCTTGTGCTCTGCTTGTGTGCTCTTTGTGCTCTGTCCTTCAGGCCAGTCATCTACAGAGGCTCTCCTTGCCTGGTGGGGCAGTGTTTGTTCCCTGGCCTGCATGTGCTGAGTGTTAACTGAGTGTACTCTGGTCTGGTTTTGAAGTGAGACCTGTTACCACCTCCACTGGAACTGAGGCCCTGCAAAACTCTCTGGTTGGGAGATGTGGTGTGGGCAGGAGTTTGTGCTGGTCTTCTGGGTGACGGGTCTGTCCAGGTGAGATTGAGGCAAGTATGACTGAGAAAGACAGTGTCATTTCCCCCCTACCCTCCAGAGTGCAAGGAAATGGGGCTTAGTGTAAGCAAGTTCAACAGTCAGTATCTGTGCTTTGCTGCCTCCCACAAGTGGCTCTGTGTTTATGCTGAGGGGTGGGGGGAGGGAAATGGCACCAGCCAGCTTCTTTGTTCTGGGAGAGGTGTCTCCGTGAATACTGCCTATCAGGTACATGCTCAGAAAAGAGCAAATAATCTCCCCAGTGTGTGCCCCAGACACTCCTCAGATTGCTGTTTCCACACTGTGTGCTCCCAGGTTGTTTCCCTGCCTTCTCTCCAAGAGTAGCACTGTGCCTTCTGGGCTCAATCCCTGTTAACCCCACTGAACTTAAAAATTCCAGGCTTTAAGGCCTGCTGGTTGGAAGAACTCATGAAATTCAACCCCTCTCATTTTCCAAGCCAATAGCTACGTGGAAACATTCTCCTTGTGCAGTCCCCTGTGTGCTCCTCTCTCTCTTGCCCTTCATCTCTGTGACCATGGCTTCCTCCCCTCCATAGCAGCTAGAATCCATTTGTTCCCTAAACCACCTCTCTGCTTTTCCTACCTTGTTTGATGTGGCCTCTCTATCTCTTTAGTTGTGGAGTTCTGTCAGTCTTCAGGTTAATTTCTGAGGTATTTAAGATGATTTGATAGTTATCTAGTTGTGTTTGTGGGATGATATGAGCCTAGGTTCCTCCTACTCCACTCCTATCTTCCTTGTCTGATACACTATGTTAAAAGTTATTTCCCCAGTATTTTCCAATCAGTGCATGATATATCAAAATATTCTAAGACTATACTATATCAAGTTACTTAGAAATGTTAGAAATGATGTCATTCCCACTCATTACAATTTCAAGATAGTATTGCAGTATGGGCTGTGAAAAAAATAGTGGCTTGGGAACTATACCTAGATCATTTATCATACTTTGTAGATGGATCCACTCTATATATTCACAGGTCAAAGTTTTTCATTAA
This sequence comes from Ursus arctos, assembly GCF_023065955.2. NCBI lineage: Eukaryota > Metazoa > Chordata > Mammalia > Carnivora > Ursidae > Ursus > Ursus arctos. Next base: position 90,038,483 of record NC_079873.1, on the reverse strand, counting down.
ATTCTGTAAAATTCTTATGTAGTTGTTAGCTTCCTAACTGTGAAAATAGAGAACTAAGTCATAGTCAAAAGGAGACCATTTGTTTTTTTTAAGAGAGCATTCCTGAGAGGAAGAAAAGAGGGAGAATGGGAGAGAAGAGGGGAGAAAGGATGGAATTCTGAGGATATATTTAGAAAATTGATGAACTGTAATCTTGGAGAAAGAATATTAATTTGTTTCCATCCTGCCTAAATTATGCCTGAAAATTTTGAAAAAAATGTTTCTGAAGATTGGAATTTCTAATGCTTTAAGTAATTATGACAGCAGATTTTTCTTGATTTTTTTTTTGAACTTTCACACAAAATTTTAATGTTTGCCCACTTTAAACTTAAAGTGGTTAATAAAATGAACTGTAACTGGTGGAACTTATTTTCTGGTAGAGAAAATTCTGGAATCTGTAAAACATGGGGCTAGAAGGTCAGGAGAAATAGCTCCAAGCTTCCAGTGAGCACTTATATCTGTCACTGAGTGAGATGAAGGAAAATATAATCACAGAATGATAAGTAGAGAAGGAGTAATTACTAATAATTTTGTCATTTGATTAAAAATGGGAGTAAGTTTCTCTCTGGACCTATTTGACAGATTATCTTTTAACAAGATTAAGTTGTGATTAAATAGATATGATCAAGCATGTGTCTACATTTGATTTTAACTTGGAAGCTTGGTGAACCATCAATGAAGTTGTGTTTTGTTCACATCCTCTCATTAAAATGGTACATTCTACAAGCAATTGAATGTAGATAGTCTATTCAAAAATATTAACCAGTGGTGATATAGTTCGCAGGTAATGTGATAGAAGTTGTCTGATTGCAAGGGGGTTTAGTTCCTTACGGCAAAATAGTGGTGCCAGACCAGAAATATTACTTGGCTTTGTCCTGTAGTTATGTTTAAAATGCCTTATATTTATTATGTTTTTTAAATGTGTTGTGATTGGGGAAATATTGTGTTTTTATAAAGACAAATTCTTTCTTTCTTAAAGATTTATTTATTTATTTTAGGGAGAGAAAGAGAGCAGAGGGAGAGGGAGAGAGAAACTTAAGCAGACTCTGCCTTGAGCGCAGAGCCTGACAATGGGGCTTGATCTCACGATCCTGAGATCACAACCTGAGCTGAAACCAAGAGTCAGAGGCTTAACTGACTGCATCACCCAGGTGTGGCAAGACAAATTCTTTAGAAAAGGATAGATTATTTGTCAAAATGGAATTCTCACACCCGCTTTTATTGTTGACATGGTAAAATGCTATTCATTTTGTATCTGAAAATTTTGCTTAAGTCTTCTTATTTTCAACGACTTGCTTATTCTATTGATTATCTTATGTAAATGATCATATCATTTTCAAATAATAGTTGTAAGTTCTGTCTCTAATCCTTAAATCTCTTATTTCTTTGTAACATTGGCCAAGACTTGCAATACTATGTTATACTATGGCGATAGCTGGATGCTTCATCCTCGTTTTGGTCTTACCAGAAATGAATGAATGTTATTCCAATCAAGTATAATATTTTCTGTAGGTTTTTGAACATTTATCAAGTATTGTAGTATTACAGACTTTTAATAATAATCATAATAGATGTCTGACCTTACTGAATATTTTTTGCATCGATTGTAATTTAATTCAATAGTCTATTACATGTGGTAATTTACATTAATAGGTTTTCTGATGTTGATTCAATCTTGTATTGATGGGATAATTCCTTTTTGATAACGATTGTTTTAATGATTGTTTTAATACCTCATATTTCATTTGACTACCCTGATATTAACCCTATGGTCATATATACCTGCTCTCATTACTGTAGTATTATTGTGTCACGGAGATGCAGAGTAGAGGCAAAACCAAAACATAAGCCTCTTTTTTCCCAACTATTCCTTTTACTGCTGCATCCAGGTAACTTTTGTACTAGACTTCGACTCCGTGTTCCCTACCATATACATCAGTTTGTGTCTTCACAGGGAGTTTTCAAAGATATTTATTTATTTATTTATTTTTAAAAATTTTATTTATTTATTTGACAGAGAGAGAGAGTGAGTACAAGCAGGGGGAGCAGCAGAGGGAGAGGGAGAAGCAGGCTCCCCGCTGAGCAGGGAGCCCGTCTTGGGGCTCAATCCCAGGACTCTGTGTTCATGACCTGAGCCAAAGGCAGGCATTTAACCGACTGAGCCACCGTGGCGGCCCTGAAGGATTTTTAAATTAGTTTTTTGGGCCTGTGTTTTCCTCTCTAGTTTCTCTAGAAGAAACTTAGTAATTGTGCTAATTTTCCATCATTGACAGAATTTTTAGAAATCTTGCTTAGGTATTTATATATAAACTGCTATTGAGCCAGATTCTCTTTCTCTGTATTTGTACAATTTAGTTTTTGAAACTTTATAGTTTTTCTCAACATATTTAATCTTGTTAGGTGTCAGACGTTTCCAAAATATTTTTGAGTCTTGATTCTGCAATCTAGCATATTAGCAGTTATCCCCTCCAAATTTCATAAGCATACCATTTATGTCTCCGTGTAATTCTTTACTCTAAAGATTGTGTTCTTCAGTGTTTTATCAATGTATTCTGGTTGAGACCTTATTCACTATCGCTAATAACACTGAATGTAGTTTGTGAACTGGCTATGAACAGTTCCAAAATCATCTAGGCCAGTGCTTCTCAACCTTTAATGTGCATACAAATTAGCTAGGAATCTTGATCAAATGCAGATTCTGATTCAGTAGGTCTGGGAAGGAACCTGAAATTTTGCATTTCTAACAAGCTTTTATATAAGGTTGATGCTGGTGGTCCACGGAACACACTTTGAACAGTGTGGATCTAGGCACATTTTTCAATCTCAATGAAAATAGTCTTAAACAGGTCTATAAATAACTTTTTGAGGAATAAGGTATATTATGAATAGGGTTTTTTTTTTTTTTTTTCCTGATTTCCCTACCTGGTACAACCAATAAAAATAAATTTTCCTTAAACCACCAGAACAAGCTACGTGCTAGTCTCTGTATGTTGCCTGGGCTCCTGAAAACACTGTTGGAGTATGTAATTTTTGGTAACAATGATAGTAGTAATGAGTCTTATTTTGGACCAGCCAGGTTTCCACTAGGTTTTCAACATAATGACAAATAAGAACAAAATACTTTGAAACTCTCATTCACTTCTTTCCATCTATTTACCTGCATGTTTCTAGGCTCCTGGTTATGATGGAAATGTGGAGGAATGCTTGATATACAGATAAGATTGATTAAAAATCTTCTAGGTAATGGTAAGTAGGTGCTTCTAAAGTGTTTTAGGGTACTTGTAAACAGTTTCCACATATTTTAGACATTCCATGCAAGGCTACTTTTGCTTAGATTAATTTATTTCAATTATTTATAAAAAATACTTGTTAAGAAAATAATAGAACAAAAAATTCTGTCTAGCATGTTACTATCAGTGCGATCCAAATATTTTATTGAGATTTAAATGTTTAGAACAGTGCTTCAAGATATCTGTTTCTGGGGTACCTGGGTGGCTCAGTCGGTTAAGCATCCCACTCTTAATTTCAGCTCAAGTCATGATCTCAGGGTTGTGAGACTGAACCCTGTGTTGGGCTCTGCACTAGGTGAGGAGCCTGCTTAAGATTCTCTCTCTCCCTCTCCCTCTCCCTCTGACCCTCCCCCCTCTGAAAAAAGATATGTTTCCTATGTTATTATAAGTGAAATGACATGAGAACCACCCACCTCCTGAAAGTAATTAAGAGTGCTGGGTTAAAAAATATATATATTGCTGAAGAGGTTACTGAGCTAATTAGGAAGCCATAGGTACTAATCAGCCTGAGGGTTTCTGACAAAATTTGTTTTGACGGTTGCATAGGACTTGGGGACAGGAGATAAAACCTGAGGTTTTTCAACGTTGGCATTTGAAAAACATAATGTGAAATGGAACTAGGACTTCAAAGGGTTTTTTGATGTACAAAAGAGGACAAGGAAACTTGCCTTGCTTGACTTTGACATTAAGTGAAAAGCAAAAAAAAAAAAAAAAAATCTCTCCTAAGTATAACATAACGTTAACCGTCTCCAGCATGGGTTTATTACTTACTACATATTTTTTTGTGTGTATTTTAACAGACCTCATGCATGGAATTTAATGAAAGTGTACCCAGATTGGTAGTGTTTCCAGCTGACCAAACAAAGCAAAAGCATCTCTGCTCTGGAGGAGTGCACCTTCAACCTCAAATTCCCATAGATAGGATTCAGTAGAATATGAGCTCACCATTAAATTTCAGAACATCCCACAAAAGAAACAAAGGCTCAGCAGGGATAATAGAAAACAGACTAGGACAATAAAAAGACTTTATTTGTTTTACGATCTTTTTATTTAGAGAGGGGCGGGGAGGCGCAGAGGGAGAGGGAAAGAGAGAATCCCAAGCAGACTCCCCGGTGAGCATGGAGTCTCACATGGGATTCAATCTCATGACCATGAGTTCACGACCTGAGCCGAAACCAAGAGTTAGACGCTCAACCAACAGAGCCACCAAGGCAACCCAAGGACATGAAAAGACTTTAGAGATAGACTAAAAATAAAACGTTAGAAAATGTTTAAAAAATTAAAAATGAAATGGATAGGTTGATAAAGGACAAGAAGCTATAAATAGGATGAAGCATACTTTTTTTTTTTAAAGATTTTATTTATTTATTTGACAGAGATAGAGACAGCCAGAGAGAGAGGGAACACAAGCAGGGGGAGTGGGAGAGGAAGAAGCAGGCTCATAGCAGAGGAGCCTGATGTGGGGCTCGATCCCGTAACGCTGGGATCACGCCCTGAGCCGAAGGCAGACGCTTAACCGCTATGCCACCCAGGCGCCCCAATGAAGCATACTTTTAAAATAAAATTGTCTAGAAATTAAAGTTATAATAACCAAATTTAAAGACTTAGCGATCAAATTTGGAGCATATTGGAGGCGTCTGAAGAGAGTATTAATGAAGAAATTGCCCGAAATTCATCATAGTGAAACAGAAATTAAGAAATAAAAGAAAAAAGAAAGATAGAAGGGAGAAAATCGGATATTAGTGTAATGGCATTTCCAAAAGGAGAGGTGAAAGAAAGTGGGTGAGAGGAAGAAACCTTTGAATAGATGAAACCTGAAATTTTGCAAAATTGAAGAAAGACAACAATTCTTAAAGAGCCCAGCACATCTCAATTAAAATAAAAAAAGATCAGGGATGCCTGGGTGGCTCAGTCAGTTAAGTGTCTGCCTTCGGTCAGTCATGATCCCAGTGGGATCAAGCCCTGCGTTGGGCTCCCTGCTCAGTGGGGAGCCTGCTTCTCCCTCTGCCTGCTCTGCCTGTCTGCCTGCTCTGCCTGCCAATCCCCCTGCTTGTGCTCACTGACAAATAAATAAATAAAATCTTAAAAAATATATAAAGAGATCCACACAAACCTTGTGGTAATATATAGAACATCAGAGGAAAAGCAAAAGAGAAACACCTAGAGTGAAAAGAGCTACAAAGAATCAGTGCTTAGCTTTATTGCTTATTTCTGTAATACAACAATGAAAGCTAGGAGGCAGTAGAATAATATTTTCAGTGTCTGATAGAAAATCATTATCAACTAAGAACTATATAGTCAATGAGACCGTATTTTAAAAGGCTAGGACAAAATAATATAGACATATAACAACTAAGATTATTTACTGTCCATTGAGTCATGTTAATGGAAATTTTAAAGGAAGTACTTTAGGCAGAAGAAAATGACCTGAGATCATCTGAGATTTGAGAACAAATGGCAAAGGTAGAAGTAAATATGTGGGTAAATCAAAACAATCATTGACTATATTAAGTGATAAGCTAATTTAAAGAAAATATAAAATTAAAATACCAGACTCTATTCACATAACTTATGAGGAAGATGTGATCTGAGTTAATATTCTATGATGCTTGTCTTTTTAGGAGGAGGTAAGGTATTGCTTAACTTTAGACTTTAAGCATGCATGATAAAATGTCTTAAGAAAGCACTAAAAGATTAGAAATATTCTAAAATAAGGGGGAAATGGCATGAGAAAAAAGTCAGTCAAAATGGAGGGTGCTGAGGGAAGTATTTCCTCCACAATGGTGGAGTAAGGACTTCTGAAAATTCACTCCTTCATACAGGAAATGAGAATACTAGCAAAAATTGTCAAAATTACCTTTTTCCCAAGTCTGAAAATTTATGAAAGTCTTGCAACAATTTGAGGAGCATTTATTTAAGAAAAAATGGTTGAATTTCAACAGAACAGTGAACATTATCAAGTTTCAATTTGCCTTATTCCCATCTTCCTCTTTTACACTCTGGGATAGTCTTGGAAACCAGCAGCTTCAGGACCATGTGTAGATGTGAATAACTACAACCTAGCAGACATAGAAGGGTGCAGAACAGGTTTAGAGCCCCCAAAAGAGCTTCATTCTCAGAGAAATGTCACTGTTTGACCTTTTGGACACCTCCCTGGAAAGTTCTCATTATGAAGACCGATCTTTATTTGACCTGACTCATGGCTTGCTCACTGAAGAGAATCCTATCCTAGGGCATTTTTTTTTTTTTTCATTAAAAAATGACAGGCAGTTGTTAAGCACCACAAACTTATGAGGTGGCAATAACGTTGTGGCAAAGAAGCCACAGATCAAAAACTTAAAAATATGGGGAATAAAATGTCCATAGGGATCTTTGAAAAGTTCTGACATATTCATGAGGATCTAGATGGCCATGAACATGTGCATGACTGAGTACATACCCAAGAAAGAGCTGAGAAGACCCTAATCTCTCACCTCTGGCTGACCTTGAAGCTGTACACAAGCAGGAACGGAAGGCTAAGGCAGAGTTGTAAGCTGCAAGAGTATTGAAGACATTCCTCTACAAACAAAACACCTCAGCAAAGGGTAGGAGGCTTACTAGTTTGAGGCATTTGAAGTAATTTCTGTCAGTCATTAGCTGACCGCTAAGCTATTTGAGCAGACTTCAATGGCCACAAAAGGCAAAGAATATAGGCCAAAGGATTAATTTAGGGAAGTCCCTAAGCAAACAAACAGCAACAATAATAAACAATGATAATAACACAACCTGGGGAAGGGACATCTGACTTTCAGAGTTGCCACATTATATTATTTCAAACACCCAGTTTTCAACAAAAAATTACAAGACACATAGAGAAACAGAAAAGTATCATGGAACAAAAATGTAGTCAATAGAAACTATCCCTGAGGAAGCCCTGATGTTTGATATACTACACAATGACTATAAGTAAGAAATTATAAACATGTTCAAAGAACTAAAATCCTGTTTCAAGAATTAAAAGAAGTATGAGAATGGTGTTCACCAACTAGAAAGTATCAATAAAGGGATAGAATTTGTAAGACAGAACCAAATAGAAATTTTGTACTTGAATTGGGCAGTTCATCAGAGGGAGGCTCAAAAGCAGATTTGAGCTGGCAGAAGAAATAATCAGTGAACTTAAAGGTAAGACAATTGAAATTACCCAGTCTGAAGAATAGAAGAAAAATGAATAGGTGCCTGTGGGACACCATCAAGCATACTGAATTGCACGTAAGGTAAGTTCCAGAGAGAAACGAAAGTACAAGCTAAGAAGCAATTTTGAAGAAATAATGGCTGAAAACTTCCCAAATTTGATGAAAACACTTATCTACACATTCAAGAAGCTCAACAAACTCCAAGTAGATTAAACTCAAAAGAGAATTACTCCAAGACAAATCATAGTCAAACTGTCAAAAGACAATAAGAGAAAGTTGAAAATAGCAAGAGAAAAATGATTATGTACAAGGGATCCTTAATAAGATGAACAGCTGATTTCTTATCAGAAGAATGAAAGCCAGAACCCAGGGATGACAAAATAATGAAAGATTCAACTGAAAACTCTATAATTAGCAAAATTATTCTTCCAGAATGAAGGAGAAATTAAGATATTTTGAAATAAAAGCAGAATTTGTCATCAGCTGACCTGCCCTACCAGAACTAGTAAAACCTGAAATGATGGGAGACTAGCCAAGAGCTTGAATCCATGTGAAAGGTACCCTTAAAGGTAACTACATGAATATGTAAAAGTTAGTGTAAATGCAATTTTGTTTGTAACTCTTCTATCAGATTTTAAAGACTCCTGCATAACCAATAATTACAAACCTGCACTGATGGGCTTCTGATATAAAAGATATAATTTGTATTACAACAATAGAACAAAGGATGGGGGAGAAGACAATATTGGAGCAAAGTTTTGGAATGCTATTGAAATTAAGTCGGTATTAGTCTGAACTAGGTTGTTTAAAGGTTTAATGTTAATTGTTAACTCCCATGCCAACCACTAAGAAAATAATTAAAATAGATGAAAAGAAACCAGGGAATTAAAATGATACACTAGAAAATATGGAACAGGAAAAAAAAAGTAATTGAGGAATAGAAGAACCAGAAAGACATAAAGCATGGAAAGCATTTCATTTATATTCATAAATATAAAAGCACAATAAGATTTCCCTTCATACCCACTAGGATGTCTATAACCTAAAGGACAGACAATAACAAGTATTGGTGCAGATGCAGAGAAATTAGAACCCATGTATATTGCTGGCTGGAATGTAAAGTGCTGCAGGTGTTTTGGAAAACAGTCTGACAGTTCTTTAAATGGCTAAACATAGAATTACTATATGACCCAGAAATTCTCTTAAATATATACCCAAGAAAAATGAAAACATGTCCACACGAAACCTTGCTCATGGATATTTATAGCAGCATTATTTATAATAACCCCAAAGCAGAAGCAATCCAGAGGTCCATTCAAAGATGAATGATCGAGCAAAAGGTTGTATATTCATACAATGTAATGTTATTAGGCAATGAAAAGAAATGAACTGATATATCCCATAGCATGGATAAATCTTGAAAACATGCCAAGAAGGCAGTCACAAAGGATCAAACATTATATGATTCCAATTATATGAAATGGGCAAAATAGGCAAATGTTTATTTCTCCAAGTTTTTATTTAAATTCCAGCTGGTTAATATACAGTGTAATATTGGTTTCAGGTGTAGATTTAATTATTCCTCACTTATATAAAACACCCAGTGCTCATCACAACAAGCACCCTCCTTAATCTGCATCACCTGTTTAACCCATACCCCCCCCCAGCCCCACCCTCAGGTAACCCTCAGTTTATTCTCTGTAGTTAGTCTGTTTGGTTTGCCTCTCTTTTTTCCCCCTAGGTTCATCTGTTTTGTTTCTTAACTTCCACATATGAGTGAAATTTTATGGTATTTGTCTTTCTCTGATTGACTTATTTCACTTAGCATAATACTCTCTTGCTCCATCCCTGTTGTTAGCAAAGGGCAAGATTTCATTCTTCTTGATGGCTGAGTAATATTCATTGTGTGTGTATATCTTTATCCATTCATCAGTGGATGGACATTTGGGCTCTTTCCATAATTTGGCTATTGTTGATAATGCTGTTATAAACATCTGGGTGCATGTATCCCTTGGATCTGTATTTTTTATTTTTTTATTTTATTTTTTTAAATTTTTTTTGTTTTTTATTTTTTAATAATTTTTTTTTATTGTATTATGTTAGTCACCATACAGTACATCCCTGGTTTTTGATGTAAAGTTCGATGATTCATTAGAATCTGTATTTTTTAAACCTTTGGGTAAATACCTAGTAGTTCAATTGCTGGATCATAGGGTAGTTCTATTTTTAACTTTTTGAAGAACTCCCATACTGTTTTCCAGAGTGGCTGCACCAGTTTTTATGCTCACCAGCAGCGTAAGATTGTTCCCCTTTCTCCACATCCTCAGCAACAGCTGTTGTTTCTTGTGTTGTTGATTTTAGATTCTGAGAGGTGTGAAGTTGTATCTCACTGTAGTATTGATTTGTATTTCCCCAATGTTGAGTGACGTTGAGCATCTTTTTCTGTGCCTCCTGGCCATCTGGATATCTTCTTTGGAAAAATGTCTATTCATGTCTTCTGCCCATTTTTAACTGGATTATTTGTTTTTTGGGTATTGAGTTTGTTAAGTTCTTTATAGATTTTGGATACTAATCCTTTATCAGATATGTCATTTGCAAATATCTTCTCCCATTCCATAGGTTGTCTTTTAGTTTTGTTGATTGTTTCCTTCACTGTGCAGAAGTTTTTATCTTGATGAAGTCCCCATAGTTCATTTTTGCTTTTGTTTCCCTTGCCTCAGAAGTCATATCTAGAAAAATGTTACTATGGCCAATGTGAGAAAAATTATTGCCTGTGTTCTCTAGGATTTTGATGGTTTCTTGTCTCACATTTAGATCTATAATCCATTTTGAATTTCTTTTTGTGTATGGTTTAAGAAAGTGGTCTGGTTTTCCCCACACTATTTGTTGAAGGGACTTTATTTTTCCCCATGTCTTGCTTTGTTTAAGATTAGTTGACCAGGTAGTTGTGGGTTCATTTGTGGGTTTTCTGTTCTTTTCCATTGATCGACATGTCTATTTTTGTGCCAGTAACATATTGTCTTGATCACTACAGGTTTGTAATATAACTTGAAGTCTCAAATTGTGATGCCTGCAACTTAGTTTTTCTTTTTCTTTCTTTCCTTCTTTTTTTTTTTATAGAATTTTATTTATTTATTTGACAGAGAGAGCGAGAGAGAGCACAAGCAGGGGGAGTGGGAGAGGGAGAAGCAGGCTCTCCACTGAGCACGGAGCCTGATGTGGGGCTCTATCCCAGGATTCCGGGATCATGACCGGAGCCAAAGGCAGATGCTTAACCAATTGAGCCACCCAGGCCCCCCTGCTTTTCTATTTTAAGATTGCTTTGGTTATTCAGGGTTTTTTATGGTTCCATACAGATTTTAGGTTTGTTTTGCTCTGTGAAAAAATGCTGTTGGTATTTTGATAGGGATTGCATTCAATGTGTAGGTTGCTTTGGGTAGTATAGACATTTTAACAATATTTGTTCTGGGGTGCCTGGGTGGCTCAGTCAGTTAGGCGTCTGCCTTTGGCTCAGGTCACGGTCCCAGGGTCCTGGGAATGAGCCCTGCATTGGGCTTCCTGCTCGGTGGGGAAACTGTTTCTCCCTCTCTTTCCTGCTCCTGCTCTATCTCTCTTTATCTCTCTTCTCAAATAAATAAATGGAATCTTAAGAAAAAAACAAAAATAATATTTGTTCTTCCAATCCATGTGTATGGAATGTTTTTCCATTTCTTTGTGTCATCAATTTCTTTGATCAGTGTTTTATAGTTTTCAGAGTATAGGTCTTTTACCTCTTTGGCTGGTTTATTCCTAAATATCTTACAGTTTTTGGTGCAATTGTAAATGGGATTGATTCCTTGATTTCTGTTTTTGCTGCTTCATTATTGGTGTATAGAAATGCAACAGATTTCTGTACATTGATTTTGTATCTTGCAACTTTACTAAATTCATGTATCAGTTGTAGCAATGTTTTGGTGGAGGTCTTCAGGTTTTCTATACGGAGTATCATGTCGTCTGCAAATGGTGAAAGTTTGACTTCTTCCTTGATGATTTGGATGCCTTTTATTTCTTTTTGTTGTCTGATTGATGAGGCTAGGACTTCCAGTACTTTGTTAAGTAACAGTGGTGAGGGTGGACATCCCTGTCTTGTTCTGACCATAGAAGAAAAGCTCTCAGTTTTTCCCCAGTGAAGATGATATTAACTGTGGCTTTTTCATAGGTGGCCTTTATGATGTTGAGATATGTTCCCTCTATCCCTATTCTGTTGAGGGTTTTTATCATGAATGGATGTTGTACTTTGTCAAATGTTTTTTCTGTATCAGAATAGGCAAATTTATATAGAGAGAACATAGAGTAGTAGTTCCTTTTTTTTTAAAGATAGATTTAATTTTTTTAAAAAATATTTTATTTATTTGCCAGAGAGAGAGCACAAGCAGGGGGAGCAGCAGGCAGAGGGAGAGGGAGAAGCAGACTCCCCACTGAGTAAGGAACCCGATGTGGAACTTGATCCCGGGACCCTAGGATCCTGACCTGAGCTGAAGGCAGGCACTTAACAGACTGAGCTATCCAAGTGTCCCAGATTAGTAGTTCCTACATTTGAGAAGGTGGGGGCTGGAATGTGCAAGCTAATGTATATAAGACTTCTTTTTGTGGTGGTGAAAATATTCTAAAACTGATAGTATTAATGTTTGTACAATTCTGGATTTATACTAAAATATATTAAATTGTACACTTTAAAAGGGTGGATTTTATTACATGTGAATTATATCTCTAAGCTGTTATTTATAAAAATAATAATATGTAGAGAAAAGCAAGACAAAAAATATAAAATAGCTTCAGACAATAAATGTAAACAGAGCTAAAGTTCTAGTTACAAACACAGATTGTCAGACTGAATCAATGAATAAGAAAATATATATAAATATCTACTGTTTATAAGATATGTTGAATGGTAGAATATAAAATCATGGTGAAGTTAGTAGCCAAAGTATAACAATAACGAGCTTATGTATTGGGGCACCTGGTTGGCTCAGTTGGTTAAACGTCTGCCTTTGGCTCGAGTCTTGATTCCAGGGTCCTGGATCATGCCCCATGTTGGGCTTTCTGCTCAGTGGGGAGCCTGCTTCTCCCTCTGCCTGCAGCTTGCCCTGCTTGTGCTTTCTCTCTCTGTCTCTCTAGCAAATAAATAAAATGTTTTTAAAAAGAAGCTTATGTATTATACTGAGGCAAAATAGGCAATAAGCATGACGCATTCCTAGAACCAATTATCACATAATAAAAGTTTCAGCTCATTATGCAGATATAATAATTCCAAACTTGAATGCACCCAATATCTTAGCCTTAATATACATAAAGCAAAATCCATAGATAGAAAATAAAAAATTAACAAATATACCATCAATAATTATTTATTTATTATTTTTTAAGATTTTATTTATATATTTGACAGAGAGAGAGAGGGAGAGAGCACAAGCAGGGGGAGTGGCAGAGGGAGAGGGAGAAGCAGGCTCCCCTCTGAGCAGGGAGCCAGGTGTGGGTCTTAGATCCCAGGACCCTGGGATATGACCTGAGCTGAAGGGAGACAGACACCTAACAACTGAGCCACCGAGGCACCCCAAATCATCATTTATATTTTAACATGTCTGTCTCTGTTTAATTCATCAAGAAAACAAAAAATCAATAAGGATAAAGATTTTAACAGCACAATTAATATATTTGATTAAATACACTTTTATGTAGAAACTAAATCTATCGTCCTATGGACGTGTTAGCCAAGAAAACATGGGAGTTGATACTGACAGCAGAGGGTTGAGGTGATAGACCATGAAATCTAAATTTAATAGGGAAGAAAAGCAAAGGCAATGGAAAGTTTATATGGATGAAGCAGATGGGCTTGCAAGATAGTGGTTAAAGAACTGATATCTTGAGATTGGTAGAGTGAAAATTCTGAAAACATCATCAAATGGCATTGTGACTAAATTTAATTAAGAAGTAATTAGTCCTGGGGCGCCTGGGTGGCACAGCGGTTAAGCATCTTCCTTCAGCTCAGGGCGTGATCCCGGCGTTATGGGATCGAGCCCCACATCAGGCTCCTCTGCTGGGAGCCTGCTTCTTCCTCTCCCACTCCCCCTGCTTGTGTTTCCTCTCTCGCTGGCTGGCTCTCTCTGTCAAATAAATAAATAAATAAATAAATAAATAAATAAATAAAATTTTTTTTTTTTTTTTAAAAAGAAGAAGTATTTAGTCCTGTGTGACTACAAGGTCCAGAGTGTTACCATGGAAGTGTTTGGCTGAACTGAGATAGAAGTCATGGTAGATGGAGATTAAGGTATTGAAAGTCTAGAATGATGGATAGGTCATACATAGATATGAAATACGTTAGCATGTCAGGACATGAGTGGAAAAGAATACTGTAGTAACTGTGAGTCAAATCTATTGAATGGAGGAACATCAGCAGGAATTGGTAGTTCTACAACCAAGGAAGGTCTGGTTAGAGCTGGATGGCATAAACCAATGTTTTCATAGGTAATAAAACAAGGTTTTTACAGATGTGTGAGGCTCTAAAACTAGTATGAAATGAGGAGGATGCTGATCCCATTACTTGATCCAGAGCTACATTTAATGTGGGAGAAATAGCAGCTTCTACTTGATGGTATGGCAAGAGAAGCATTTTCCAGAGATAAACCTGTTTAAATTAGGGTTAGAGAAAGTTACAGTCAGTGAAAGGAGCTTAAACTGTAGCACAGTTTGTTAAAATGTAATGGAGGTTTAAAAGATATAATGGAGAGGTAAGAGATAAGGAGATCAGTGGTAGATTTAGCGAAGGGGAAAAATTAAAGGAGAACAGACAGATGAATGAATTTACATTCCGGGAGCTAATCAAGGATGTGTGGATTAAGCTGCTTGACAGTTATAAGAAATCCTCGTTTTTCTCTAGTGGATGGCAGTGAACAGGTGTAGGTCCCTTACACTTCTGAGAGGATTTGAGCCTTTACTGGATTCAAGGGAGGAAGTTATTATCTGGCTTGAATTCTTGGGGATTTGGCTCATTGCTCTAAAGATTCCCAGAGTAGATATGAGGCTCCCATTACCAACCTACTTGTCATTTCATTGAGTCCAGGCTAGATGTTCTACAGAATGACCCACATTCTGGATTTATTTGAATGCTTCCTTATGATTAGTTTCAGGTAAAATATCTAGCAAGAAGATCACATGAGTGGTGTGTATAATTCCCACAGCAGCACATCAGGAGGCACATCATATCAAGCCATTCCACTATTGTTGTTTTCAAGCTTGACCACTTGGCTAATGTGGTGGCCACCAGATCTCCATTGCAAAGTACTATTTCCCCTTTGGTCCAATCATCCATAGCTTGAGGGTGAACAGAGTCTTATGGTATAGACCTTGGTGATACATACTCAGCAGAGATGTGAGACATGGATAATAAGCAAGGACTAGTATACACATATAATCCACATATGATATAAATTGATAAGAGCTGTAAGAGAAGTGCTTATAGGAACATAAATAAGGCAGCACTTATTTCTGTTTCTAGAGTGGGGGTGGTGGTTGTGGAGGAAATGAAGGGAAAGCTGTGGAGCAAAGGTGATATTTGAGAGTTCGATCTTTAAAGATGAGTCAGTTGGTGGTTGAAGGTGATGAGGGCATCCCAGGCAGAGAGAATAAATATGAGGGGAAAAAAAACTGAAAACAGGGGTCTGAAATTACATGGTTCAGCTGGGAGAAAATTAAACAAATATCAATCAATTAATCGATAAAATAAATCCATCCAACCGTCTATACTGTTAACATATAAGATGTATGGAAATGAGTGGCTGGAGATGAAGTTAGAAAGGTAGATGAGGATAGGTTGTGACGGACCATGCACCCCATGCTTAGGAATTTAGCCATAATTCTTTTAGTGTTGAATGTTAAAGAAGGTTTTTAAGCAAAGGAATATTCAGATTGGCCTTTTAGAGGTATGTGTGGATGACTGTGGCAGATAAGAGGGAACATTGGCAAGTAGTCTGAGAGATAGGTTTTGGTGAGAAATGATGAGGACACAGACTAGGTCAGTGGTAGTGGAGTAGTAGAAGAAGGAACTGATATGAGAGTTTTTTAAGGGTGAAAGCAACAGAAGTTGATGAGTGACTAGATATGGGCATTGGACTATTGTAGGCTTTCTGACTTGAATCTTATTGATGGTGATGCCATTACCAGTATAAAGAAGATAGTAGGAGAAACAGATTTAGAATAGGAAAGATAAATTCTACATATATTGAATTTTCGTTACCTAAAGTATACTGTTTCTTATTGTATTTTCATCTGACTTTTTCCTCTTTTTTTGTGAAGTTTTTTTTTTCATTTTAATTCTATATTCCTGCTTGGATCACAGAGAGTAAACTGGAGTGATATGAACAACGCACATTCCAGGTAGGTATGACATAGAGCAAAATATGTCCTTCGACCTAAAGATAGGAAGGAATCAACCCGTTGTTCCCTGGACTATACATTGACAGTCTGACCTTGTGATATCTGAACAATCTGGGTTAAAACTCAAGGGAAGGACCTGTTCTTTTTTTTTGTACCTGCTCATTGATATGCTTTATGAAGTAACTTGAGCCATTCAATTTTTCAGTCTAATGAGAAAAGTCAACCCACAGATTGACTCTTAACCTTAAAGATTTGTAAGGTTTAACTAGATAAAATGTTTCTCCTTCCTTAGAAGCCAAGGATTTGTTATACTAGTCTCAACCAAGATAAATCAAGTATTTTCTTTTTCTTGATTTCTTTGTTTTTCTGACAAAGCCGTTTTTATTTATTATACCCAATTCCACTGAACTCTCTAATTTCAATAGCTGCTAAAAATAATCCCCTAGAGGAGGAGAAATACTGAACAAAGAAAATAGGCCAACAACATGACACGGAGCTGCATGCACAGCTGGCTGTGTACTAATAAACACCATCCAAGAAGATTGGGTTCTTAAGAACGTTTCCCTCATTATGATCATGATCTGTGCCTTCCAAGAATAATATGTGCAATATTTTAACAAGGGTAGAGAAGACGTTGGTAACATGATCTCTATTTTCATTAGTTTTTAAGTCATGACATGTAAACAAAGATGTTTGTCTTATATATTCCTAGGAAAGTACAATAAGAAATCTTTAAACCCTTTATCAAAAGGTTGGTAATTTTGAAAATATTTTTAAACAAAAATGATAAATCTATACTTTAAATAAAACCTCAAGATTTCTAGGATGCTCAGGAGTTTCAAGGCATGGATATTGTTTTCCCCTCTAATCCAAAGCAAGTTCTTTTGGAAATAACACTGCCAATTTCCTCTTTGTTTAATTTAGGTTATATTGTGTAATGGTCAGGGTTTATAACTGAATCTTCCCAGATGTATTTTGTTTCAGTGTTCTCTCTCTGGACTGTCTCCTCATTTTTTCTGGTGTAAATATTGTCTAATGTAATTTTGATGCTGAATGTTACTTGAGGTGAGAAAACAAACTGAAATCAAAGCACTCTGATGGAAAAAGAGAAAGCCATATACTTGTTTGCCTGTACTTCATATTTTCTTATTACTTGGCTTTCTACTCTTTACTACCTCCTCTATTTTGTGTGAAATTCAGAAATTTCACACTGATTCTTTATCTTCCAATTTGCTAGATAAACTGTGTCTGGATTAGGAATTAAAGAACAGAGATTAGGAAATGAAGTATAAAATAGAATGAAGAATCTGCAGGAAAAGAAAAAGGGAACCAGAAATCTGGAAAGGGACTTAATAAAATTTATGAAGCAGACAAACATTTACCTTCTGTTATCCTTGTTCAGCCTTTCTCCCCACCTCCATCATCCTTTTTGTTCTTTCATCCTCTTCCTGCCTAGCCTGATTTTCCTTTCTATAGGGCCTTGCCCTTTGCTACCTTGTCAGTTATTTCCTCGAAGATTAATGGACACATCTAAAAGTATTATTCTCACAGGCATTTGCATTTTACTAAAAGGTTGTTACAGACTAGAATTAATTCTAGTCCCAAGAATGAATTCCTAATAGTTTAATGGAATTGGCTTCACCATTTGTATGTGTTTTCCTTGTGGTACTACTTCCATACTTCTCACTTATATATCTGCTTCCCTCCCAAATCGCATTCTTCCATCTACCCCAGTCTGGCCAGGCTTTCTACATGTTCAGTTCCCAGAAAATATCAGTACTTTCACCAGGATGCTGTTGGATATGTATATGAGGAGAAGCGTGGACAATCACTAAATGTACACATACATACAAATATATGTAGGGATAGGTTTGGAAACTTGATTGAGAGCTATAATTCCAGTCTATGAAGAATGAAGACTATTTGTCTATGCAAACAACAACATAGGAAATACTGTTACAGGGGACATCTGCTTGACCACTACCTTCAGGAAAAGAGGATTTTATCTATTTCAGGAAACTTCTACCTATGATCACTTAGTTGCTAGCTTATTGGATTGTCTTCCGGTGAGATTCGATTATTAGATCTGTGATACAGGTTTGAAAATAAGCCTTTTTGTTTTTTTTTAGTTATTCAGAAACTATTAAGTCTCCATTTCTCTCTCTGTTTCTCTGTATCTGTGTGTGTGTGTATTCCCTTTGAATTGGCTTTTCTCCTCTTTCAGGGGAGCAGTATATATAGGGGCAGATACTTATGCTTTATTGCTCTAGGGAACTGTAGGAGGCAGCCAAGATGATCTTGGGGAATATGGGAGGGAAGAGAGGACATATAGAGGCTTAATTCTTTTAATACCAACCTGATCTTAAGTATGGACTGAAAAAAAAGGAAAAAAGAAAATATAAACCTTGCCAATTCGTGAGGAAATCATCTGTTTTAGTATGATACTCTATGATCCCCTTGGAAAAGAACAGTTTGTGTGCAAAAAAGTACAGAAAGTACCATAAGGAATTGGAAGATATGTAAACACGGTGATCTGGTTGTGAACCTTTTCTCTAATAGCAGGAGTGTGAATATGTTCCCCCAGCCTTTCTTAAACTTGATTCCCTATGCATCGCAATATTGTTGTCTTTCTTATGTCTCTTTAAGAATCAACTGCAGGCTGATAGCTGTTTACCAATATCTGTTCTTCCCCTTCTTTCTGTGCACACAGCTAGATTACATTTCCTAGCTTTTCTTGAACTTAGGTTAGGCCATCTGACTAAGTCTCTCCAATGGAATAATAGCAGAAGTTACAGATGTCAATTCTAGGACTTTTCTGTAGAATCTTCACACATGTACTTCCAAGCTTCATTTGCCTCCCCATAAGAAGGAATGATGGTAACCAAAGCAACAGTGGAATCTACATGTTGAAAATGAAATTCTGGGGTGCCTGGGTGGTTCAGTCAGTTAAGCATCTGCCTTCAGCTCAGGTCATGATCCCAGGGTCCTGGGATCGAGCCCTGCATCGGGCTCCCTGCTCGGCAGGAAGCCTGCTTCTCCCTCTCACACTCCCCTTGCTTGTGTTCCTTCTCTCGCTGTCTCTCTCTGTCAAATAAATAAATAAAATAAAAAATAAAAAGTTAAAAAAAGCCAAAAAAGAGCTATTTCTTTAAAAAAATAATCTTTTATTATATAAAATAATTATAAAATATAAATAATATAATGAAATAATATGATTGCACACAAACACTCGTACACACATATAAAAACAATGTTATCACTTAGTGTGTTTGACAACAGAGGGTTATACATAATGGCATATATTTATGAGTTGTCTAGAGCAAAAGTGTGGAACAGTGGACAGAAACACTCATTTATTAGTTTAATTTCATCATTTTTCAAGATGTTGCAGTTTATATGTTCCCAGTTAAATTTCTCAGATTATCAAGTTTGTTTTTAATGAACTAACCATCATTTTGTGAGATTACTGCAAAGTATATTGATATTACTAATAATGTAAACACAAGGGAAAAAAATTGACAGTATTCTTTACCAACCACACTATTAATTTAAATACAAAACAAAAGAAAAATAAATACAAACAAAAATTCAAAAACCATGATGATCTAATTAGACCTGCTAAAATGTTGTCCTACAAAGTTCAAAATTAACAAGAAGACTTTGACATATCAATTTATATCCTGTATAGAATCAGTAAATTTTACCCTAAATATGTTTCGTGCCTTAAGATATTAGCAAATTATGACACTACACGTGTATAATTTGTAAATAAACACTTCTACTGAGAGGGTACATTCAAAAGAAAACACCATAGAGTTTATTATCTACAAAGTTGGGAGACCAGTACCTTAACATAATCCCTTATCTTAATGTATTGGCAATATTTATTTACATATCTGTTTTCTGTATTAAATACAAATTTCCTTGAGGGGAAAGGGGCTGGGTATTATGTCTGTATCTATAGTATGTAGCTCTTGGTTTTGTAGTGGTGGGTGCTCAATATCTGCTAAATGAAAATAGAAAGTTGTAGCCAATATTAAATGACAGCAAGGACTAAAACAGCCTGAGTTCTTTTACTAAATACATAGTTTTTTGGTCATATGAACTTGAAATAGGCAATTTTATTTTTCTCCCCTAAAAAACGGGGTGAATACTTCCTGTTCTACCTATTTCAGTGGTTTCTTATGAAACTCACATGCAAAAATAAAGATAGGGGTGCCTGGGTGGCTCATTAAGAGTCAGCCTTTGGCTCAGGTCATAATCCCAGGGTCCTGGGATGGAGTTGTGCATCAGGCTCCTTGCTCAGGGAGAAGCCTGCTTCTTCCTTTGACTGCCGCTCCCCCTGCTTGTGCTGTCTCTCTGGCAAATAAATAAAATCTTTTAGAAAAATAAAGATAAATTTTAAAGCCATGTATAGCTCTGATGTGTTCATATTATTTTTCAAGTATAAATTACTTTGGAAGCGTAGTATTATGAAAAAACTAAGAAAAGGAAATGACAGAAGAGAAAAATGTTAACTAGGTCTTGAAAATTAAAACAAATGCCTCTTAATGTGTTTAGCCTTTGGAATGCTACCACTTTCCTCCAACTGTTGGAATGAATTGTTTCAATGAACATGCTATAAAAGTTACAGAAGTTTCTGAAAGGAGAGAAGGAGCTGTAAGCATTGCTTTGCCTACCATTTCCAAATGCCTCCTGTAGTTGAAGTGGTGTCAGCATTACCTTTGTTCTTGTTTTCGTCAATTATACTTAAAAATAACTCATTTAGAGATAAGAAATGAAAGTGGAAAGCACAAAAGAGAAATCAGTGGGGCAGCTTCCCTGTTCTGAGAACTCATTTCCTGACAATGTGAAGGTTACAATCACAGGAGAAGGCAAGTCTTATACCTCACTTCTATTTTGTTAAGTAAGGTAACCAAATACTTTTTGTGCATGTGTGAGAAAATGCACTATAGCCATTTAATGAAACTAGGGAGATGTGGCACCTTGGGAGAAAGGAGTTTGCTACTAAAATGTCAAGTTTTTAATAGGTGTGGATACCAGAAACAGGAATAAAAGGAGTGAGGCTTATACGGAGTGAGGCTGACTTATCCAGTCTGATCAAAGTTAAGGTTCATGAGGGGTGCCTGGGTGGCTCAGTTGGTTAAGCATCTGTTTTCTGCTCAGTTCATGATCCCAGAGATCTGGGATTGAGCCCCAGGTTGGACTCCCTGCTTGGCAGGAACCCTGCTTCTCCCTCTCCTTCTGCCCCTCTCCCCATTCCTTCTCTCTCTCGCTCACTCTCTTTCCCAAATAAATTAAAAAAAAATCTTTAAAAAAAAAACAAAAAACAAAGTTATGTTCATGAGAGACCCAGTTGCGATATTTCCTAATTATGCTCTGACATCACCTTTTGATTTTTTTCCTGAACTTTTTTTTTTTATTTTAATGATTTTTTATTATATTATGTTAGTCACCATACAGTACATCCCCGGTTTCCGATGTAAGGCTCCATATTCATTAGTTGTGTATAACACCAAGTGCACCATGCAATACGTGCCCTCCTTACTACCCATCACCGGTCTATCCCATTCCCCCACCCCCCTCCCCTCTGAGGCCCTCAGTTTGTTTCTCATAGTCCATAGTCTCTCATGTTTCATTCCCCCTTCGGATTACCCCCCCCTTTCTTTATCCCTTTCTTCCCCTACCGATCTTCCTAGTTCTTATATTCCATAGATGAGAGAAATCATATGATAGTTGTCTTTCTCTGCTTGACTTATTTCACTTAGCATTATCTCCTCCAGTGCCGTCCATGTTGCAGCAAATGTTGAGAATTCGTTCTTTCTGATAGCTGAGTAATATTCCATTGTATATATGGACCACAACTTCTTAATCCAGTCATCTGTTGAAGGGCATCTCGGCTCCTTCCACGATTTAGCTATTGTGGACATTGCTGCTATGAACATTGGGGTGCATATGGCCCTTCTCTTCACTACGTCTGTATCTTTGGGGTAAATACCCAGTAGTGCAATGGCTGGATCATAGGGTAGCTCAATTTTTAACTTTTTAAGGGACCTCCACACTGTTTTCCAGAGTGGCTGTACCAACTTGCATTCCCACCAACAATGTAGGAGGGATCCCCTTTCTCCACATCCTCTCCAACAATTGTTGTCTCTTGCCTTGTCTATTTTTGCCATTCTGACTGGCGTAAGGTGGTATCTCAGTGTGGTTTTGATTTGAATTTCCTTGATGGCTAATGATTTTGAACATTTTTTCATGTGTCTGTTAGCCATTTGTATGTCTTCATTGGAAAAGTGTCTGTTCATATCTTCTGCCCATTTTTTGATTTGTTTATTTGTTTCTCGTGTATTGAGTTTGAGAAGTTCTTTGTAGATCTTGGATACCAGTCCGTTATCTGTAGTGTCATTTGCAAATATATTCTCCCATTCCGTGGGCTGCCTCTTAGTTTTTCTGACTGTTTCCTTGGCTGTGCAGAAACTTTTTATCTTGATGAAGTCCCACAAGTTCATTTTATCTTTTGTTTCTCTTGCCTTTGGGGATGCGTCATGAAAAAGGTTGCTTTGGCCAATGTCGTAGAGGTTGTTGCCTATGTTCTCCTCTAGAATTTTGATGGATTCCTGTCTCACATCGAGGTCTTTCATCCATTTGGAGTTTATTTTTGTGTATGGTGTGAGATAGTGGTCAAGTTTCACTCTTTTGCATGTAGCTGTCCAATTTTCCCAGCACCATTTATTGAAAAGACTGTCTTTTTCCCACCGGATGTTTTTTCCTGCTTTATCAAAGATTAGTTGCCCAAAGAGCCGAGGGTCCATTTCTGGGCTCTCTATTCTGTTCCATTGGTCTATGTGTCTGTTTTTGTGCCAGTACCATGGTGTCTTTGTGATCACAGCTTTGTAGTACAGCTCGAAATCCAGCATTGTTATGCCCCCAGCTTTGTTTTTCCTATTCAACAGTTCCTTGGCGATTGGGGGCCTTTTCTGGTTCCATACAAATTTAAGGACTGTTTGTTCCAGTTCTTTGAAAAATGTCCTCGGTATTTTGATCGGGATAGCATTGAAAGTGCAGATTGCTCTGGGTAGCATGGACATTTTAACTATGTTAATTCTTCCGATCCATGAGCATGGAATATTTTTCCATCTTTTTATGTCTTCCTCAATGTCTTTCAAGAGTGATTTATAGTTTCTAGAATATAGGTCCTTTACGTCTCTGGTTAAGTTAATTCCAAGGTAACGTATGGTTTTTGGTGCTATTGTAAATGGGATGGATTCCCTAATTTCTCTTTCTTCAGTCTCGTTATTCGTGTATAGAAATGCAACTGATTTCTGAGCATTGATTTTGTATCCCGCCACATTACTGAATTGCTCTATAACTTCTAATAGTTTGGGAGTGGATTCTTTTGGGTTTTCCATATAGAGTATCATGTCATCTGCAAAGAGAGACATTTTGACTTCTTCTCTGCCGATTTGGATACCTTTGATCCCTTTTTGTTGTCTGAATGCTGTTGCAAGGACTTCTAGTACTATGTTGAATAATAGTGGTGAGAGTGGGCATCCTTGTCGAGTTCCTGATCTTAAGGGAAAGGCTTCCAGCTTTTCCCCATTGAGAATAATATTTGCTGTAGGCTTTTCATAGATGGCTTTTATGAGATTGAGAAATGTACCTTCTATCCCTACACTCTGAAGGGTTTTAATCAGGAAAGGATGCTGTATTTTGTCAAATGCTTTTTCGGCATCGATTGAGAGGATCATATGGTTCCTGAGTCTTTTCTTGTTGATATGATGTATCACGCTGATTGATTTGCGAATATTGAACCACGCTTGCATCCCAGGTATGAATCCCACTTGATCGTGATGGATAATCCTTTTAATGTACTGTTGGATTCTATTAGCAAGGATCTTGTTGAGGATTTTGGCATCCATATTCATTAGGGAGATTGGTCTGTAATTCTCCTTTTTGAGGGGGTCTTTGCCTGGTTTGGGGATCAAGGTAATATTGGCCTCATAGAATGAGTTTGGTAGCTTTCCTTCTGTTTCTATTTTTTGAAATAGCTTTAGGAGAATAGGTATTATTTCTTCTTTGAATGTTTGGTAGAATTCCCAGGAAAACCGTCCAGGCCTGGAGTTTTGTTATTTGGAAGGTTGTTTATCACTGACTCAATTTCTTCATAATTTCTTCCTGTTTAAGGAATCAATTTCTTCCGGTTTCAATCGTGGTAGTTTATAGGTTTCCAGGAAGGATTCCATCTCTTCCAGATTGCTTCGTTTATTGGCATATAGCTGTTGATAAAAATTTCTAATAATCCTTCCAATTTCAATGGTGTTCGTCGTGACCTCTCCTTTTTCATTCATAATTTTAATAATCTGGGTCCTTTCTCTTTTCTTTTGGATAAGTCTGCCAGTGGTCTGTCAATTTTATTGATTCTCTCCAAGAACCAGCTTCTAGTCCTGTTGATCTGCTCTACTGTACTTCTGGTTTCTGCTTGATTGATTTCAGCTTTAATTTTGGTCAACTGCTTCCTCGTGAGTGTATTAAGCCTGTCCCTCTGTTGCTGTTCCAGCTTCTTGAGGTGAGAATATAAAAACTGCATTTTAGATTTTTCTATTCTTTTGAGTGAGGCTTGGATGGCTATGTGTTTCCCCCTTAGGAGTGCCTTTGCAGTATCCCATAGGTTTTGGACCGTTGTATTTTCATTCTCATTGGTCTCCATAAATTGTTTAATTTGATTTTTGATTTCCTGGTTTATCGAGTCATTCCTGAGCAGGATGGTTCTTAGTCTCCAAGTGTTTGAGTTTCTTCCAAATTTTTCCTTGTGGTTGAGTTCCAATTTCAGAGCGTTGTGGTCTGAGAATATGCAGGGGATAAGTTCAATCTTTTGGTATCGGTTGAGACCTGTTTTGTGTCCCAGAACATGGTCTATTCTTGAGAATGTTCCATGGGCATTAGAATAGAATGAGTATTCTTTGGTTCTGGGGTGTAGTGTTCTATATATATCTATGAGGTCCAACTCATCGAGTATGGCATTCAAAGCCTTTGATTCTTTGCTTAGTTTTTGCCAGGGTGTTCTATTTCTGATAGTGGAGTGTTGAGGTCCCCTACTATTAATGTATTTTTATTTATATGTCTCTTTATTCTGGTTAAGAGTTGGCTTGTGTATCTTGCTGCTCCCCTGTTGGGGGCATATATATTTATAATTGTCGTATCCACTTGTTGAATACTTCCCTTAAGAATAATATAGTGCCCTTCTGCGTCTCTAACTATAGTCTGTAGTTTAAAATCCAATTTATCTGATATGAGAATTGCTACCCCAGCTTTCTTTTGAGGCCCATTTGCGTGAAAGATGGTACTCCATCCCCTTACTCTCAGTCTGAATGCATCTTTGGGTTTGAAATGAGTCTCTTGTAGACAGCAAATGGATGGGTCATTTCTTTTTATCCAATCTGCAACCCTGTGGCATTTTATAGGAGCATTTAAACCATTTACATTGACACTAAGAACTGAGAGATAGAATTTTAATGATGCCATGTTGCCAGTAAAGTCTTTGTTTGTATCGGTTGTGACTTTCTGTTCTGTATCACTCTTGGGGCCTTTTTACCTTTATAGAACCCCCCTTAATATCTCCTGTAGGGCTGGTTTCGTGGTTACGAAATTGGTTAATGACTGGCAATTCTGGAATGTCTTTATTTCTCCATCAATTCTGAATGACAGCCTTGCTGGATAAAGGATCCTTGGCTGCATGTTTTTCTCTGAAAAAGCTTTAAAAATGCCACCCCCCCCCGACCCTTTCTCTCATTCCAGGTCTGTGTAGACAGGTCTGACGTAATTCTGATGCCTTTGCCTTGGTACGTGAGAAATGTCTTTGCCCTGGCCGCTTTCAATACTGTATCCTTGCATCTAATATTTGCGAAATGCAGTATGACGTGACGTGGCGTAGGTTTGTCGTGGTTGAGTTTGGGAGGGGTCCTCTCTGCCTCTTGGACATGAATGTTTGTTTCCCTCGCTAGATTAGGGAAGTTTTCTGCTACAATTTGTTCAAATATCTCTTCTAGACCTGTTTTTCTCCACCCCCTCGGGGATGCCGATGATTCTAACATTGGATCGTTTCATTGAGTCAGTAATCTCCTGTAACCTACATTCGTGGGTGTGGATTTTTTTAAGACCATCTTCTATTTTCATTTTTTCCTCTATTAACCCATCCTCCAATTCACTAATACGTTCCTCTGCTTCTGCGACCCTGGCCGTCAGAGCCTCTAGTTTTACCTGCATTTGGCTCATAGAATTTTTAATTTCTGTCAGATTTGCTCTCATTTCTGTCCTTAGGGATTCTATATTCTCAGTAACCTTTTCGTTAATAGTTTTTTCAATTCTACTCATCATTTTGACCATCGTTACTCTGAATTCCACTTCTGATACTTTGGTTACATCCATATCCATTATTTCTGTGGCAGAGGCCACAGACTCACTGTCTTTTCTTTGCTGGGGGGGGCTTCTCCTTCTTGTCATTCTGATGAGGAGAGGTTGCGGGGTTGTCCAGAGCCCAAATTATCGACTGGGTCCCAGGCTGTGCCCCTTGTTTTATAGGAATCTTAGGGATGTGGGCTTCTTCTTTAAAGATTTTATTTATTTATTTATGTGGCAGCCAACCAGCGAGAGAGGGAACAGAAGCAGGGGAGTGGGAGAGGAAGAGGCAGGCTCCCAGCGGAGGAGCCCGATGAGGGACTCCTTTCTTGAACGCCGGGATCACGCCCTAAGCCGAAGACAGGCGCTCAATGACTGCGCCACCCAGGCGCCCGGGTTGTGGGCTTCTTGATTTTTCAGCCTGCCTTCTGCCTTCTGGGGGAGGGGCCTGCCGCGCCGATACTCAGGCAACCCTGTTTGGGTAGAGTCTCCGTGTCCCCTGCGAGGGGGGATGGGGATGGGCACTCTCTGAACCGGTATTTCCAGGCTTTTGTTCTCTGGCGGCTTTCCCTGGCGGTTTGCTGTGCCTCTTCTGAGAGTCAGAGCAGCAGTGGGCGAATTTCAGCCTCTGTCACAGAACAGAGGGATTGCGGCCCGTTCTCTACTAATGTTCTGGCCACTTTAACTCTGTTACTGTTGGTGCTGCTCAACCCTGCAGTGTCCCGGGATGTGCGCCCCACACCCTGCGTCCCAGCCCTCACTTCCAGGGCCGGCGCGTCTCTGTGCTTTGTGTTTCTAACGCCGCCAGCCGCCAGCCGCCCCGCCCGCGCTCCGGATCTCCCGGTCTCAGTCTGGATCCAGTGAGCGCACCGGGATTCCGGTGTTCCGCGAGATGCCTGGTGGCGTGTGCACCCGGCTCAAGGTCTCAGTCTGCTGTTTTGCGGGTGCCGACCGCGAGCCCCGCCCGCTCCCCCGTGCAGGTGGCTACCGCTTCCCGGCGCCCGAACGTGGCGGCTCCCTCCCCCTTCCGTTTATCTTCCGATATCTGTGCATGGTTTCATGGCTCCCTGCTTTGTACCTCAATACTCAGCACTGGAGATATTCATTTGTAGAGATCCAGATGCGTCTTCCTGCGTCTCAGGCTGGTTCCGTGGTTGTTTAGGCTGGTCTGGTACCTATCCAGCTCGACTCGGGGGACCGGCTGAAAACGGTGTCTCCTACTCTTCCGCCATCTTAACTCCTCTTCCTGAACATTTTTGTATTCTCTTCAGTTCTGCACAAACCACTTGCTGTCCTACCACCTCACAAATCAGTCCATGCTTGTCTCCATTGTATTTTTGCATTCATTCTGCTATTCTCCTTTACTCTTTTTGCTTCTTGCATGTGTGCCCTTGTCTAAGTGTTTATAAACAATACATGTAATTTATATATGAGTATATAGCTCTATATAAATAATGATAAAGTACAACTTCTGAGCACTGAATAAATGTTTTGAAATAAGTGAACAAAAGCAACATCCAATAATTGCAGTTGGATGAATAATACTGGCTATTTTCAACTTAATGATTTAGCTGATGATTGATGCTTTCATTACTATATTAAAATAGCATGTCAGAGTGCCAATGTGTATACTAGCTATCCCTCATATGGATTGTTCAACACATTCATTCATTAATTTAGAATATGTTTATTAAGCACTTAATGTGTGTCAGGTACTATTTCAGATACTTGGTTGTCATCAGTGAATGAAATAGACAAAAATATATCCTGCCTAGAGCTTATGGTCTAGAGGAGGGAGACAAGCAACAAATGACAAAATAACCAACTATGTAACTAAATAAGTACATGATACTGTATATTAGAGGGAAATACATGCTTTGTAAAATACAGAAATAGTAGGTGTACTGGGGGGTATGGACTGGTACAGGTTGAAATTCTAAATAGTGTGACCACAGTGTAGGTCTTACTGAGGAGACATTTGAGACCTGAAGAAGCAAGTCACATACTGATCAAGACTGATTTTTTTTAGGACTCCTTAAATCTTATTACAAAGCTGCCTATGTGTAGGGTTGGTCCCAATTGTAAGTCACACCAGGGTTAAATTCAGAGGGCACCATTCCCTTCTCTCGTCGGGAGTCTGATTCAGTAATAGAAGACAGACATGTTAGAGGCATTAGTTCTCGTCCTATTGTGTAATATATAGGAAGACAGCTTTTATATTGGCAATACCTTCATACGTTCCAAGAGTTCAAGTTTCAGATATATAGCATATGGCAATTACACCATAAAAATACACCTTGAGATGCACTATGTAAAACTTCATTAAATGAAGTGGTCTGGAAATGAGGATGAGTCTCTAGTGCTCAGCCAAAATATTTCTCTGGTGACATAAGAATTGGGGAGCCAAGAACCGCATCACCCACTCCAGATTTCTGGCTTCCTCCCAGGAGTCTAAACATTTGTTTCCTGAGAAATACCACTTGAATAACTTCTTGGCTTCTGGACAGGAATACCACAGAGCTAAAATTGCATTGCCCTTATTTTATTTTGTGAGCTAGAGTCAGGACTTTATAATTTTTAAAAATTTGTATTTGCACTGTGATAACAAAGCTCTATTTTGGATAATTTGAGTAATATTGCTTAATATTATTCTGGGAGATAAAATATTTTAGCGAGGAAGCAGATTCCATAGGCTCCATGGGAGTTCTGAATACATTCTAAAGAGTTTCAGAGTACAAAACAAAAAAGAGAAACTCACGGGCGCCTGGGTGGCTCAGTTGGTTGGATGCCTGCCTTTGGCTAGGGTCTGGTCCCAAGCCTGGTCCCAGGGTCCTGGGATCAAGCTCCTGCTGAGCAGGGAGCCTGCTTCTCCCTCTCCCCTACTCGTGCTCTCTCTCACTCTCTCTCTCTTTCAAATAAATACATAAAATCTTTAAAAAAAGAAAAAAGAAAAAGAAAAGAAAAATCCAGGCAGACCAGAACTTACCAGAATCCTGAAAGAACAAATAGGTCACAGGATGTAAGAAATGCGCTCTGAGGGGAATGTTGAAGGAATAATATAAATTAATGCAGAAGAAGAGAAGCCTTGTAGATAATTTAATAATTGTCTTAAAATGTCAATGACTCATGCAGAGGATAGTCAATAAATATTCTCTTTATTCTTAGATGACTAAGTAGACTTAAGAGAGGCCATGGGAGATTTTGGTTAGACTTAAGGAGCAATCATGATTGTGAAACACTGGAAATGGTTCCTAAGGAAAATTGTGGAATCTTCTCTAGAGAGGTTTATAAATAGGAAAAAGTCTCATCTGTCTGACGGTTTGAGTGTAGCAGCAAGACCTAGCGGTCCTAAGGTTTCTTCTGTAGTATTACATTTGGTACATCAGCTTTATTGGAATCATGCTGTCTGTATATAATGTTGGAGTGTACTGGCATGATTTGCATTAAAACTATTGGTTAAATAATATTAAAAATATGTATCTTCTATAAACAAATTATAACCTTTAGTAGTTACCTCTCATTTCTAAACATTATATCATGACAGTCTGAGTATGTTTCTTTACCCTGTCATTAATAATTACTTCAGTGATGATTGGTATTAATATTACCCATTCTTCTTGAAAAGAGGGAAAATAATGTGAACTGTGCCAGTCTACTCAAGTTCTGTTACCTTAAACATTTTGTAAAAGAATACAGTATTTATTTAAATAATTTTCTTTCCACAGATATCATCAGGAGGTTACCACATTTAATGTTCATTTCCTATAAGTTCCTCTTTGCTTTTAACCCATATTACTCTCCTTACATAGGGCTTGTAAGACAATTCACAAGAAGTGGCTGGATCTCACACACATTTGGGAAGGTAAGTTTTAATTTTCTTAAAACTTGTTTTAAAAAGTATAAAATAAATGTATTTGTAACGAAGAAAAACTTATTTTAAACTATTTTTCAGGCTAGTTAGTGCTGGATATAACTTTGAAGGTCATCAAGCTTATTTTACTATTGAGGAAACAAATCCTGAGAAAAGGAAGTTTGTATCCAATATAGCATCAGGGCCAAATCTCAGGTCCCCTAACTCACAATCTAGTGCTTTTTGCAACACACATCACTAAATCTTTTTCTGTTTTGGTGGTTATTTAGTGGTTATTTGGTGGAATGAGTATGTGCATGTCTGTTAGGGTTAAGAATCTGTCGGTCCATAGAAGTGTGACAGCCATATGAAAGTGTAGGAGTGGAAAAAATTTCCCTTCTTCCCTTCTAGGTTCTTTGGCTGGCCTAATAATCAAATTGACATAAGGCAGGTTAACAGGAGAAAAATAAGTTTCATTTGTGCAGGAGCCCCATTAAAATCTGAAGCCCAGGAGGTAGTGAGGTTTTTTGAGGCATCTATGTAACATGCTGAGCTAAGGAAAGAAGCAGGGTTCTGGGGACACAAAGGTAAGGAAGGCCATTCACAGGAAGGCAGGTGAGATGTTTGGAAAACAGAGGTTGCCCTGTTATGCAGAGTTTCTTGGGTATCTCTCTTAATAGCACTCTTCCTGGTATAGGACCCCTTTCCAGTATAAATTAAGGCAGTTGATGGGGGAGGTTAAGAACGTCACCTGAATCTGCTGGGTTTTGATTGTCTTCAGCTCCAAATAATCCTCATGACAAAGTGACATATTTTGGGGTGGTAAATTCTGCTCCCCTTCAGTCCAGTCTTTGAAACTTCAAATAAGAAATTTCACAGTCTAGAAGTTCAGTTGATTGATTGTTGTATATCTCATTATACCAGTCTCAGTCTTGAGAATAGGTCAGTTCAGTTAAATGGTTTTGTCTCATTTCAGGAGGTGGTCTTGCAGGTGGACTCTCAAGGTTAGGCTTATATTGTGCAAGCAGTCAGGTAATTAACAAGAGGAATTTCTATGGAAAGAAAAGGAAAAGCTTAATGGTTAGAGCCAGTTATAAACCCAGTATCAGTCCTGAAAGCTGCCAGTCAGGATTTCTAGATGTCTGGCTCAAAGCATCTTCAGAATAAGTGAGGGCAGGCAGTGGCAATCCGACAGATTTTCCTGGTTTGCAGTTTGAATGTCTTTAGTGATGTCATACGGTAAACTCTCTGAGTTGTGCACATAGCAACAGGCATAGGGAAGATTGTCTAAGCCTGAGCTATTGTGATTTCTCTGAAGTTTATATCAAGTCATCTAGTTTAGTTTGAGGGCTTCAGGAAAAGGGGCAGTTTTAGTTCCCAATGATTCCAGGTCAAAAGGATGAGAAAAAACTAGAAATGTTAGTTTGCATATTTGTAGCCAGATATTTAAAGAAACTAGAATTCAGGATCCAGTCCAGTTTAAAGATAAATCATAAAGCTTCAAAGACAATTAGTAGAACTAGAATCTGTTATCTACACATATGTACTATAGTTTCTATTGAAACAAAATTTTTCTCTCTACAATTACCCCCCTTTCTACCCAAGATAATTATAGTATAACGAATTTGCTAAAATAAGTCTAGTCGTATTAAATTTGGCCTGATTATTTATATAAGTATAGCAAAGCAAGAATAGTGATTGATCATTTTAGGCTTTTTAAAATCTGCTTTGCTGGTACTTTTCATAAGGACTCTCAGATTGAACTTTTAAAAGCCTCTCCAGGCTAGTAAGCCAAGCCAAGGACTTGCCATCAGAATTCACCTGCAATACCTATAGATTTGGGTAAATTCCTCTCTTTTTGAGGT
Organism: Ursus arctos; assembly: GCF_023065955.2. Lineage (NCBI taxonomy): Eukaryota > Metazoa > Chordata > Mammalia > Carnivora > Ursidae > Ursus > Ursus arctos. The sequence continues at coordinate 90,006,460 of NC_079873.1, read as the reverse complement.
CCCCAAAATATCCTGAGGTTCCTGCAGCTGCCGGAAAGTGACTTTCCTTACTTCTCTGGTTCAGCTGATGGGACCCTGTAAGCAAGTACCAGGCTGTTTTGCAAAGGGGCTTTATTGGCTCCGTAAAGTCCACCTTAGTTCCTTAAAGCGGTCTAGAATATCTGATTCTAAGTATATTCTCAAATCTGACATTGCAGTCAAAGCCTTGGTAATATAACCAATGTTTCCAGTAGTGTCCTGTCACAAAGAGAACAGATTCTTATTGAACTTTTGCAGATAAATATATTACCATGAAAATAAGAAGACTCACTAAGAGTTTCCAAATTCTGGAGGGATCAGGTACGGAGAAAAAGTAATTGTTTCATTTTTGCTCACAAAGGTACACTTTACCAAGTTGCTCTAAGTGTTAGTTACCTTAGGAGACGTTTCCTTAAATCTGGAAAAACAGAACCAGCAATATTTCTTTCTTTTTTTTTTTTTTAAGATTTTATTTATTTATTTTGACAGAGAGAGAGACAGCCAGTGAGAGAGGGAACACAAGCAGGGAGAGTGGGAGAGGAAGAAGCAGGCACCCAGCGGAGGAGCCTGATGTGGGGCTCGATCCCAGAAAGCTGGGATCACGCCCTGAGCCTAAGGCAGACGCTTAACGACTGTGCCACCCAGGCACCCCAGAACCAGCAACATTTCAAATAAAAAGTCATACAAATTGTAATCATCATGAGTTCATTCAGGCCCATGTAATTAATTAATTCTTGTTCTGCCTGAATCCACTTTTTTCCATTAGTTTTGGAAAATTCTTATCCAGTTCAGTTTTATGATCTAAAAATTATCAGAAACATGTGCTTGCCAGAGTGCTTTCCGTAAATTTCCTTGAATATGAAGCACCTAAGCTGACGTCTAGGGGACGTGAATTCTTTGCTGTGGGTGTCCAGGATCCATTCATAAAGGACATTGCATAGGAAGGCCTTAAGCTGGCAGCACCTGATTACTGTGCCCTGGAAAGTAGGAGGAATAGTTAAGGGGCAACAAAGCAAGTCTTCCCTCTTGTCTCAGGTGTTTCTGCTAGATACATTTCCTGGCTTTTAGTATATACATGTGTGATCTTTTTACTCTGGGTGGAGATCAGGCTGGAGTGCTGTCTGTAAACCTTATGAAGAAAAGGAAGTCAAACAGGCAGCTGGGAGTTTAAGGGATTTTCTGGGGAAGCTGTAGGAATTTTGGAATTTAAGGGAATTTGCTGAAGCAATGTGGCTGGATTTTGAGAGGGGGATTTTAGACCAGGGGTCCAGAGATACAAAAGATCTTCTGGAGTGTCAGAGACAGGGAGTTGGGGATTTTAAAAGTGTATTTAAGAGTGCAGAGAAGGAATTTACATTAGATGTGGATTAAATTTTTGTTTTAAGTCCAATTTATGTTCTTTCATCTTATTAAAGGAGTCCCTAAGGCTAGCTACTCCTTTGTATTCACTTTCAATCTAGTCTTTCCATAGGTACCAATATGACATTTGTTTAGGATAAGTGCTTTTTTTTTTTTTTCTTTTAAATCTGGCCAATTCAAAGGATCCATCATCTGGCCACTGACAAGTATGATCTTATATTCATCTCAATAGTGGATCAAACCAATAAGTCTTTATGAAAGAGACATTTCCAAAGGAGAGTGAAAAAGATGCAGTCCTCATAATCCAAAAATTTTAGTTCCCAAGATAACAACAACAACAACAAAAAGACAAAGACACATCTACCTGCAAGTGAGATACAACCCACATTTCGTCTGGCCAAATTTTACAACAGAGAAAAAAGAAAACAAAAACCATCTTTGGGAGGAATGGCATTTATAGAAAACAAGTGTCCTCATAACACACTTTTACCAAAGTGGTTATACCCAAGGAACTAGTTCACCCAACTCTTTTCTTCTGCTAATCTAAATTTAGAAAAAGAAAAGGACTCTCATAACTCTCACTTCCATCAGACGTGCAGGCAGTGATCTGGGAGACTGAGATGGTAAGAATTCTTAACTTCTGCTGGCTTTTGTCATAGGTCCCAGGATCTCACAGCTTCAGCATCCCAAAGAGAGCAGTGTCCAGCCACTGAGGATTCCTTTGTTGTTGCCTACTGTAGGGGTGGAATAATTTTCCTTTCATCCCTTCTAGCTTCTTTGACTGGTCTAATAATCAAATTGACAAAAGATTAACAGGAGAGGGGTGCTTGGGTGGCTCAGTCGGTTAAACCTCTGCCTTTGACTCAGGCCATGATCCCAGAGTCCTAGGATTGAGTCACTCTTAGTGCTCCCTGCTCACTGGGGAGTCTGCTTCTCCCTCTGCTCCTCCCCCGACTCGTGCTCTTTCTTTCACTCTCTCTCTCTCAAAAAAATAAATAAAATCTTAAAAAAAAAAGATTAACAGGAGAAAAATAAATTTCATATGTATGGGAGCCCCATAAAAATATAAGATCTAAAGGGCATCCAGATAATTGAGACTTATAAGACATCCTGAGCCAAGGAAAGGGTTAGGGGTCTGGGGATATAAAATGAAGGAAGGCCATTCACAAGAAGGTGAAAAACCCTGCTATGCAGATAAGGTTCTTAGGAAAAAAGGTATCTCTGTTAATAGTTCTTTTCCTGGTTCAGGTTCCCTTTCAAATGTAAATTTTAGGCAGTTGATGGGGAGGTAAAGGCTTTTCCTTTTTTTTTTTTTTTTTTTTTTAAGATTTTATTTCTTTATTTGACCAAGAGAGACAGCGAGAGAGGGAACACAAGCAAGGGGAGTGTGAGAAGGAGAAGCAGGCTTCCTGCCGAGCAGGGAGCCCGATGATGCCGGGCTCGGGGATCATGCCCTGAGCCGAAGGGAGACGCTTAACGGCTGAGCCACCCAGGCGCCCCTAAAAGGCTTTTCCTACATCTGCAGTTAAAAAAAATAATCAGCCTAGTCCATAGTCTCTCATGTTTCATATGGACTATGAGAAACAAACTGAGGGCCTCAGAGGGGAGGGGGGTGGGGGAATGGGATAGACCGGTGATGGGTAGTAAGGAGGGCACATATTGCATGGTGCACTGGGTGTTATACGCAACTAATGAATCATCGAACTTTACATCGGAAACCGGGGATGTACTGTATGGTGACTAACATAATATAATAAAAAATCATTAAAAAAAAATCAGCCTAAAACAAATCCTTATACCAAACAAGCATATTTCAGGGTGAAAAATTCTGTTTCACTTCAAAAGTGGGAGATGATTCAAAAGAATTTGTTCTTTTTTAAAAAGTTTTTGTTTAAATTCCAATTAGTCAACATACAGTGTAATATTAGTTTCACATGTATGATACAGTGATTCAGCGCTTCCATACAGTACCCAGTGGTCATCACAAGTGCCCTTCTTAATTCCCATCGCCTATTTCACCCATACCCCCACCCACCTCCCCTCTGGTGACCATCAGTTTGTTCTCTATAATTAAGAGTCTGTTTACTGGTTTGCCTTTCTTTCTCTTTTTTTCCCATTGCTTGTTTGTTTTGTTTCTTAAATTCCACATGAGTGAGATCATATGGTATTTCCCTTTCTCTGACTGACTTATTTCACTTAGCATTATACTGTCTGGCACTATCATGTCCTTGCAAATATATTCTTTTTTTATACTAAGTAATATTCCCATATATATATATAAATATCTATCTATCTAACTGTCTATATCTTTTTTATCCATTGATTAATTGATGGACACGGGCTGTTTCCATGATTTGGCTAAGGTTAATAATGCTGTTATCAACATTGGGGTGCATGTATCCCTTTGAATTAATATTTTTGGATTCTTTGGATAAATAACTAGTAGTGCAATTGCTAGATCATAGGGTAGTTTCTACTTTTAACCTTCATACTGTTTTCCACACTGGCTGCACCAGTTTGCATTCCCACCAAAAGTACAAGAGAGTTGCCCTTTCTCTACATTCTTGCCAACAGGTCTTGTTTATTGCGTTGTTGATTTTAGCCATTCTGACAGGTGTGAAGTGATATCTCATTGTAGTTTGATTTGCATTTCCCTGATCATGAGTGATGTTGAGCATCTTTTCATGTGTCTATTGGCCATCTGTATGTCTTCTTGGAGAAATGTCTGTTCATGTCTTCTGCCCATTTTTTAATTGGATTATTTGTTTTTTGGGTATTGAGTTGTATCAGTTCTTTTTTCTTCTTTTTAAAAAGATTTTATTTATTTATTTGAGAGAGGGAGACAGAAAGTGAGCAAGCATGAGTAGGGAGAGGGTCAGAGGGAGAGGGAAAAGCAGACTTCCCACTGAGTGTGGAGCCCAACATGGGGCTCGGTCCCTTAACCCCGAGATCATGACCTGAGCTGAAGTCAGCCACTAAACCAACTGAGCTACCCAGGCACCCCTCAGTTCTTTATGTATTTTGGATACTAACCCTTTATTAGATATGTCCTTTGCAGGTATCTTCTCCCAGTCTGTAGGTTGCGTTTTAGTTTTGTTGATTGTTTTCTTCACTGTGCAGAAGCTTTTTATTTTGATGTAGTTCCAATAGTTCCTTTTTGCTTTTGTTTCCCTTGCCTCAGGAGACATATCTAGAAAGAAGTTGCTATGGCTGAAGTCAAAGAAGTTACTGCCTGTGTTCTCTTCTATGAGTTTTATGGCTTCAGGTCTCACATTTAGGTCTTTAATCCATTTTGAGTTTATTTTTGTATATGGTGTAAGAAAGTGGTCCAGTGTCATTCTTTTCCATGTCGCTGTCCAGTTTTCCCAACACCATTTGTTGAAGAGACTGTCTTTTTCCCATTGGATATTCTTTCCTGCTTTGTTGAAGATCAAAGACCCCACGTAATCTGGGGGTCATTTCTTGGTTTTCTGTTCTGTTCCATTGTTCTGTGTGTCTATTTTTGTGCCAGTACCATACTGTCTTGATGACTACAGCTTTGTAATATAACCTGAAGTCTGGAATTCTGATGCCTCTAGCTTTGCCTTTCTTTTTCAAGATTGCTTTGGCTATTTGGTGTCTTTACAGTTCCATACAAATGTTAGGATTGTTTGTTCTAGCTCTGTAAAGAATATTGTTGGTGTTTTGATGTAGATTGCATTAAATGTGTAGTTTGCTTTGGGTAGTATAGACATTTTAACGATATTTGTTCTTCTAATCCATGAGCATGGAATATCTTTCCATTTCTTTGTGTCATCTTCAGTTTTTTTCATTAGTGTTTTATAGTTTTCAGAGTGTAGGTTTTTCAACCTCTTTAGTGATATGTTTGGATTTCTTTCTCTTTATTCTTTGCATGTTTATTAGTGGTTTTTAACATATGGTTACCACTAGATTTGTATGTAACCTGTTATGCATGTAGCAGTCTGTATTAAGTTGATGGTCTTTCAGCTTGAACCCATTCTTTACTCATCTCCTCCCTACGTTTTAGATATATGTTTTTATGTTTTATATCCTTTTCTGTGAGTTCTTTGGCTGATTTTTTTTTTACAGAAATATTCATTTTTACTGCTTTTGTGTTTCCTGCTTTTATACTGTCACTTTTGGTCTCTCTTTTCCACTCAAAGTCCCTTTTAATATTTCTTGCAGGACTGGCTTAGTGGTCATGAACTCCTTCAGTTCTTGTTTTTCTGGGAAACTCTTTCTCTCTCCTTCTATTCTGAGTGATAGTCTTGCTGGATAGACTATTCTTGGCTGCAGATGTTTTTTCCATTCAGCACATTGAATATATCATGCCACTCCCTTTGGTTTTGGAAAGTTTCTGTTTAAAAATGTCCTGCTTGGGGTGCCTGGGTGGCTCAGTCGGTTAAGTGTCTGCCTTCAGCTCAGGTCATGATCTCAGGGTCCTGGGATAGAGCCTCACGTTGGGCTCCCTGCTCAGTTTGTCCCTCTCCCTCTGCCACTCACCCCTGCTCATGCTCTCTTTCTCTCTCTCACTCTGCTCTCTCTCAAATAAATAAATAAATAAAATCTTAAGAAAAAGATGTCCTGCTAGCTTTACAGTTTTCCTTTGTAATTTAAGGACTTATTTTGTCTTGCTACTTTTGATATTTTTTTTTCTTTATCGCTCTATGTGGCAAATTTAATTGCAATATGTCTTGCTGTGGGCCTACTTTTGTTGATTTTGATGGCAGTTCTCTGTGTCTCCTGGATCTGGATGTCTGTTTCCTTCCCCAGATTAGGGAAGTTTTCAGCTATTATTTCTTCAAATAAATTTTCTGCCTCCTTTTCTCTCTTCTTCTTCTGGGACTCCTATACATGAATGTTATTATCTTTGATGGAGTCACTGAGTTCCCCAAGTCTATTTTCATTTTGCGTAATTCTTTTTTCTCTTTTATGTTCATCTTCATTGTTTTCCCTCACCTTGTTGTCTAAGTCATTAATTCGTTCCTCTCCTTCTTCCAGCCTGCTGTCCATTACATCAAGCCTGTTTCTAATCTCATTTATTGCACTTTTCATCTCTGATTGATTCTTTTTAAACTTTTTTAAAATTTCTGTGGTAAGGGTCTCCCTGATGTCTTCTATTCTTTTCTGAAGTCCAGTTAGTGTCCTTACAATAGTTGCTTTAAATTCTCCATCAGGCATGTTACTTATATCTGTTTTGCTTGGATCTCTGGTTTGACCTTACCTTGTTCTTTCATTTGGAATAAATTTCTTTGTTTTCTCTTTTTGTGAAAGTCTCTGCCTTCTTCTCTTTGTTAGAAAAGCCAGTCTCTTGTTCCTGAAAGTAATGGTCTTATGAAGAAGAGGTCATGTAGTGCCCAGGGGCTGGTGCTTCAGGGATTGTCTTCAGTGTGTCTACAGCAGCTCTGCTGTTGTGTTCTGGCTGCTCTACCCTTTAGGCCAGTCATCTACAGAGGCTCTCCTTACCTGGTGGGGCAGTGTTTGTTCCCTTGTCTGCATGTGGTCAGTTTTAACTAGGTCTGCTCTGGTCTGCTTTTGAAATGAGACCTGTCACCACCTCCACTGGAACTGAGGCCCTGCAAAACTCTCCGGTTGGGAGATGTGGTGTGGGCAGGAATTTGTGCTGGTCTTCTGGGTGAGAGGCCTACACCGTTGGGACTGAGGCAAGTGTAACTGAGAAAGGCTGTTCCGCTGGAGCACAAGAAGGTGCAACTTAGTGTAAGCAGTTTCCAGGAGTCAGTGTCTTTGCTTTGCTGCTTCCCACAGGTGGCTCTGTGTTTATGCTAAGGGGTCAGGGGAGGGAAATGGCACCAGCCAGCTCCTTTGTTCTGGGAGAGTTGTCTCTGTGAATGCTGCCTATCAGGTGTATGCTCAGAAAAGAGCAAATATTCTCCCCACTGTGTGCCCCAGACACTCCTCAGATTGCTGTTTCCACACTGTGTGCTCCCAGGTTGTTTCCCTGCCTTCTCTCCAAGAGTAGCACTGTGCCTTCTGGGCTCAATCCCTGTTAACCCCACTGAACTTAAAAATTCCAGGCTTTAAGGCCTGCTGGTTGGAAGAACTCATGAAATTCAACCCCTCTCATTTTCCAAGCCAATAGCTACGTGGAAACATTCTCCTTGTGCAGTCCCCTGTGTGCTCCTCTCTCTCTCTCTCTCGCCCTTCATTTCTGTAACCATAGCTCCCTCCCCTCCACAGCAGCCAGAATCCATTTGTCCCCTAAACCACCTCTCTGCTTTTCCTACCTTGTTTGATGTGGCCTTTTCTCTCCCTTTAGTTGTGGAGTTTGTTCTGTCAGTCTTCAGGTTGATTTCTGAGGGAGACTCATAAAGAAGGTATGTCTTGTGATTTTAGAGATTTAGATATTTTTCTTTTTGGGCTTTTCCAGAATAAAGGGTGAGGAGAAGGGAGAGGTACTAACTTGCCATTTATGGAAATACAGACAAGTGGTTGGTATTATGGGAATTTTCCTCATATTAAATATCATAGACAATAGTTAAGAAATTGAATGTGGCATGTTTAGTCACAACAAAATCCCACTAAACTTTATGTAATAGAATGTTCATAGCTATCAATTTTTTTTCCCCCTAAGGTGTCCATAGTAAGCAGTATCTATGTAGCTTGGAATTAGATTCTGTTGTATCATTAAGTATTTGAGTGACATAGCAAATAAGAATTGTCAAGCAATGTGGCCGTGTAAAAGATTCATGGCAATGTGGAAGGCCAATATCACTAATCTATTAAATGAAGGAAAAAGCAGCCCAAATTTATACACACTCAAGCTACTTCGTCCTAAATAAAAACCATGTTTGCTGGACCCATATCAAGTTTTGCTTTCCCAGACAACTCAAGTCTTCCCTCATTGCTTTCCTCCCTCTGACCCATCTCTCTGGCCCTGCGAGATATGCGCTGTATGTTAGATTCCAAGGACTCAGAGACAAATAAAAATGTATTTCATTTCCTCAAGAAGCTCACAGTCCAGTTCAGGGAGGAAGAGAAATAAAGAGACAATTATGACACATTCTACTTAATACTATGATAGCAGGAAAAAATTTTCCATATGTGTTTATGGAAACTCAAGCTGTGTTTCAGTGAGGAGATGATGTCTGAGTGGAGTTTTGAATGATAAATAGGAAGATCTCATCATCTCCTCTTTGGATTATTGAAAGTATTTCCTAACTGAACGTCTTGCCAACATGCTTGCCCTACTACATTTTGATGGAGCTCCCTGTTGAAAGGCAGTGAGGCATAAGAAATTCATGGTGTGTCTGGGGGAAATGACATATGTTTGGTATGGTTTTACTGAGAGGTGAAAAGATCCAAATCAAGAAGATAAGCAGAGGCTCAACCATGAGGTGCCTTGTATACCGTGAAGCCTATCTTGTTGAAATTGAAGAGCAGTAGAATATGTTGCAAGTGGAAGAATAACCCAGTCCAATCTGCATTTTGATCTTGTGACAGCTAAGTAAAGAATGGGTTGGAGGGAGGGTAAGCATGGTGGCAGGAAGCCCAGTTCAGAGGCACCATGAAGAAGATGATGACATCCTCAGCTAGGGCAATGGTGGTGGGAATAGAGGGAGATGGATAGATTTGAGAAGTGTTAGAAATGACTGTTGACAGAACTTGGTGTTAGATTGATTGCGGTGGATGAAATGAGGGGAAAGAACTAGGATTATCTTATCTGGCTTGAGCAACTAGATAGCAGTGCCATTCTCTGAAATCTGAAACAGAGGAGGAAGACCTGTTCTGGGTGGGGGAGGAAGGTGATCAATTCAGATTTGGACAAGTTGAGCTTGACTCACCTGTGAAATATCCAGGTAAAAATTTCTACTAAGCAATTTGATACGATGGTCTAGAGCTCAGGAGAGTAGTTTGTATTCACCCTTTTCTGCCTCTTCTGAATGCACTTAGAATCCATCTTCAGTAATTTAACCCTTGATTTCATACTGTCCTAGGCTAGTCCTTTAGTTTCCCTCATTTTCAAAGTACTTCCCAGGTATTGTATACCCATCTGTATCTTTTGCAATGGTTACCTGACTTTTGGGCATGAGTTGAGGACTTTGAAAAGGCTTCTGAAGATTTGCATGGCTACCTCACTGCTGAGGTTATTCAGGGAAAAAAAAATAGCACTTTAGTAATTATTAAAAGTGTAAAGGATATTTAAGTCTTTATAAATAGCTACAAATATCACAAATCAAGTTTACATGTGTGACCAATTTTACCTGAAAGATTTGTAAGATAGTTTCCATTTCCCCATTCCCCTAATTTAAGTTTTCCAACCTTTAGGAAGAAGTGAAAATGAAAACAGCTTTTCTACATTGGCTTCCTCACAATCCTTTATTCTATCATCTGTCCCTGAGGTTCTGTAACCCACTTTGGCATATGGAGTTGATAAACCAGGGAAACGATCTGGTCATTGTTATTTCATGTTTGGGCAATTACAATTATTTGTGGATATTGTATCCTGAGACACTCTGCACTTCATTTTTTCCAAAGGAGGGGCCTCTTTTGTATCAACAGTGGAACTTAAGGGATTTCTGTTAAGCATTTACAGAAAATGGTTCCTCTTAAAAAAATGTAGGAGGCTTAGGAACAGTTGCCAAGTGGGGAATGAGATCTTTGGTGGCTTAGCAGTTTTTGCTTTCTCATTTCCCTCCCTTTTGATACTTTTTCATTATGTTTATCCTCCTTTTTCTAGACTTTTTTTTTTAATTAATGATTTATTATTATATTATGTTAGTCACCATACAGTACATCCCCGGTTTCCGATGTAAAGCTCGATGATTCATTAGTTGCGTATAACACCCAGTGCACCATGCAATACGTGCCCTCCTTACTACCCATCACCGGTCTATCCCATTCCCCCACCCCTCTCCCCTCTGAGGCCCTCAGTTTGTTTCTCATAGTCCATAGTCTCTCATGTTTCATTCCCCCTTCGGATTACCCTCCCTTTCTTTATCCCTTTCTTCCCCTACCGATCTTCCTAGTTCTTATGTTCCATAGATGAGAGAAATCATATGATAGTTGCCTTTCTCTGCTTGACTTATTTCACTTAGCATTATCTCCTCCAGTGCCGTCCATGTTGCAGCAAATGTTGAGAACTCGTTCTTTCTGATAGCTGAGTAATATTCCATTGTATATATGGACCACAACTTCTTAATCCAGTCATCTGTTGAAGGGCATCTCGGCTCCTTCCACGATTTAGCTATTGTGGACATTGCTGCTATGAACATTGGGGTGCATATGGCCCTTCTCTTCACTACGTCTGTATCTTTGGGGTAAACACCCAGTATTGCAATGGCTGGATCATAGGGTAGCTCAATTTTTAACTTTTGAAGGGACCTCCACAATGTTTTCCAGAGTGGCTGTACCAACTTGCATTCCCACCAACAATGTAGGAGGGATCCCCTTTCTCCACATCCTCTCCAACAATTGTTGTTTCTTGCCTTGTCTATTTTTGCCATTCTAACTGGCGTAAGGTGGTATCTCAGTGTGGTTTTGATTTGAATTTCCCTGATGGCTAATGATTTTGAACATTTTTTCATGTGTCTGTTAGCCATTTGTATGTCTTCATTGGAAAAGTGTCTGTTCATATCTTCTGCCCATTTTCTGATTGGTTTATTTGTTTCTCACATGTTGAGTTTGAGAAGTTCTTTGTAGATCTTGGATACCAGTCTTTTATCTGTGGTGTCATTTGCAAATATATTCTCCCATTCTGTGGGCTTCCTCTTAGTTTTTTTGACTATTTCCTTGGCTGTGCAGAAGCTTTTTATCTTGATGAAGTCCCACAAGTTCATTTTATCTTTTGTTTCTCTTGCCTTTGGGGATGTGTCATGAAAAAGGTTGCTTTGGCCGATGTCATAGAGGTTGCTGCCTATGTTCTCCTCTAGAATTTTGATGGATTCCTGTCTCACATCGAGGTCTTTCATCCATTTGGAGTTTATTTTTGTGTATGGTGTGAGATAGTGGTCAAGTTTCACTCTTTTGCATGTAGCTGTCCAATTTTCCCAGCACCATTTATTGAAGAGACTGTCTTTTTCCCATCAGATGTTTTTTCCTGCTTTATCAAAGATTAGTTGCCCAAAGAGTCGAGGGTCCATTTCTGGGTTCTCTATTCTGTTCCATTGGTCTATGTGTCTGTTTTTGTGCCAGTACCATGCTGTCTTGGTGATCACAGCTTTGTAGTACAGCTCGAAATCCGGCATTGTGATGCCCCCAGCTTTGTTTTTCCTTTTCAACAGTTCCTTGGAGATTCAGGGCCTTTTCTGTTTCCATACAAATTTAAGGACTATTTGTTCCAGTTCTTTGAAAAATGTCATTGGTATTTTGATTGGGATAGCATTGAAAGTGTAGATTGCTCTGGGTAGCATGGACATTTTAACTATGTTAATTCTTCCGATCCATGAGCATGGAATATTTTTCCATCTTTTTATGTCTTCCTCAATGTCTTTCAAGAGTGATTTATAGTTTCTAGAATATAGGTCCTTTACGTCTCTGGTTAAGTTAATTCCAAGGTAACGTATGGTTTTTGGTGTTATTGTAAATGGGATGGATTCCCTAATTTCTCTTTCTTCAGTCTCGTTATTCGTGTATAGAAATGCAACTGATTTCTGAGCATTGATTTTGTATCCCGCCACATTACTGAATTGCTCTATAACTTCTAATAGTTTGGGAGTGGATTCTTTTGGGTTTTCCATATAGAGTATCATGTCATCTGCAAAGAGAGACATTTTGACTTCTCTGCCGATTTGGATACCTTTGATCCCTTTTTGTTGTCTGATTGCTGTTGCAAGGACTTCTAGTACTATGTTGAATAATAGTGGCGAGAGTGGGCATCCTTGTCGTGTTCCTGATCTTAAGGGAAAGGCTTCCAGCTTTTCCCCATTGAGAATAATATTTGCTGTAGGCTTTTTATAGATGGCTTTTATGAGATTGAGAAATGTACCCTCGATTCCTACACTCTGAAGGGTTTTAATCAGGAAAGGATGCTGTATTTTGTCAAATGCTTTTTCTGCATCAATTGAGAGGATCATATGTTTCCTGAGTCTTTTCTTGTTGATATGATGTATCACGCTGATCAATTTGCGAATGTTGAACCACGCTTGCATCGCAGGTATGAATCCCACTTGGTCATGATGGATAATCCTTTTAATGTACTGTTGGATTCTATTAGCAAGGATCTTGTTGAGGATTTTGGCATCCATATTCATTAGGGAAATTGGTCTGTAATTCTCCTTTTTGAGGGGGTCTTTGCCTGGTTTGGGGATCAAGGTAATATTGGCCTCATAGAATGAGTTTGGTAGCTTTCCTTCTGTTTCTATTTTTTGAAATAGCTTTAGGAGAATAGGTATTATTTCTTCTTTGAATGTTTGGTAGAATTCCCAGGAAAACCGTTCAGGCCTGGAGTTTTGTTATTTGGAAGGTTGTTTATCACTGACTCAATCTCTTCATAATTAATTGGCCTGTTTAAGAAATCAATTTCTTCCTGTTTCCGTCTTGGTAGTTTATAGGTTTCCAGGAAGGCCTCCATCTCTTCCAGATTGCTTCGTTTTTTGGCACATAGCTGTTGATAATAGTTTCTAATAATCCTTCCAATTTCATTGGTGTTGGTCGTGACCTCTCCCTTTTCATTCATAATTTTATTAATTTGGGTCCTTTCTCTTTTCTCTTGGATAAGTCTTGCCAGTGGTCTGTCAATTTTATTGATTCTCTCAAAGAACCAGCTTCTAGTCCTGTTGATTTGCTCTACTGTGCTTCTGGTTTCTAATTCATTGATTTCTGCTCTCATCTTGGTCAACTGCTTCCTCGTGAGTGGATTAGGCCTGTCTCTCTGTTGCTGTTCCAGCTTCTTGAGGTGAGAATATAAAAACTGCATTTTAGATTTTTCTATTCTTTTGTGTGAGGCTTGGATGGCTATGTATTTCCCCCTTAGGACTGCCTTTGCAGTATCCCATAGGTTTTGGACCGTTGTGTTTTCATTCTCGTTGGTCTCCATAAATTGTTTAAGTTGATTTTTGATTTCCTGGTTTATCGAGTCTTTCCTGAGCAGGATGGTTCTTAGTCTCCAAGTGTTTGAGTTTCTTCCAAATTTTTCCTTGTGGTTAAGTTCCAATTTCAGAGCGTTGTGGTCTGAGAATATGCAGGGGATAATTTCAATCTTTTGGTATCGGTTGAGACCTGTTTTGTGTCCCAGAACATGGTCTATTCTTGAGAATGTTCCATGGGCATTAGAATAGAATGAGTATTCTTTGGTTCTGGGGTGTAGTGTTTTATATATATCTATGAGGTCCATCTCGTCAAGTATGGCATTCAAAGCCTTTGATTCTTTGCTTAGTCTTTGCCAAGGTGTTCTGTCTATTTCTGATAGTGGAGTGTTGAGGTCCCCTACTATTAATGTATTTTTATCTATATGTCTCTTTCTTGTGGTTAAGAGTTGGCTTGTGTATCTTGCTGCTCCCCTGTTCGGGGCATATATATTTATAATTGTCATATCCACTTGTTGAATACTTCCCTTAAGAATAATATGGTGCCCTTGCATCTCTAACTATAGTCTCTAATTTAAAATCCAATCTATCTGATATGAGAATTGCTACCCCAGCTTTCTTTTGAGGTCCATTTGCGTGAAAGATGGTACTCCATCCCCTTATTCTCAGTCTGAATGCATCTTTGGGTTTGAAATGAGTCTCTTGTAGACAGTAAATGGATGGGTCATTTCTTTTTATCCAATCTGCAACCCTGTGTCATTTTATAGGAGCATTTAAACCATTTACATTGACACTAAGAACTGAGAGATAGAATTTTTATGATGCCATGTTGCCAGTAAAGTCTTTGTTTGTATCGGTTGTGACTTTCTGTTCTGTATCACTCTTGGGGCCTTTTTACCTTTATAGAACCCCCCTTAATATCTCCTGTAGGGCTGGTTTCGTGGTTACGAAATTGGTTAATGACTGGCGATTCTGGAATGTCTTTATTTCTCCATCAATTCTGAATGACAGCCTTGCTGGATAAAGGATCCTTGGCTGCATGTTTTTCTCTGAAAGAGCTTTAAAAATGCCCCCCCAACCCTTTCTCTCATTCCAGGTCTGTGTAGACAGGTCTGACGTAATTCTGATGCCTTTGCCTTGGTACGTGAGAAATGTCTTTGCCCTGGCCACTTTCAATACTGTATCCTTGCATCTAATATTTGCGAAATGCACTATGACGTGACGTGGCGTAGGTTTGTCATGGTTGAGCTTGGGAGGGGTCCTCTCTGCCTCTTGGACACGAATGTTTGTTTCCCTCGCTAGATTAGGGAAGTTTTCAGCTACAAATTGTTCAAATATCTCTTCTAGACCTCCGTTTTTCTCCACCCCCTCAGGGATGCCGATGATTCTGACAATGGATCGTTTCATTGAGTCAGTAATCTCCTGTAACCTGCATTCGTGGGCGTGGATTTTTTTAAGACCAGCTTCTATTTTCGTTTTTTCCTCTATTAACCCATCCTCCAATTCACTAATACGTTCCTCTGCTTCTGCGACCCTGGCCGTCAGAGCCTCTAGTTTTGCCTGCATTTGGCTCATAGAATTTTTAATTTCTGTCAGATTCGCTCTCATTTCTGTCCTTAGGGATTCTATATTCTCAGTAACCTTTTCATTAATAGTTTTTTCAATTCTACTCATCATTTTGACCATCGTTACTCTGAATTCCATTTCTGATACTTTGGTTACATCCGTATCCATTATTTCTGTGGCAGAGGCCACAGACTCACTGTCTTTTCTTTGCTGGGCAGGGCTTCTCCTTCTTGTCATTCTGATGAGGAGAGGTTGCGGGGTTGTCCAGAGCCCAAATTATTGACTGGGTCCCAGGCCGTGCCCCTTGTTTTATAGGGATCATAGGGATGTGGGCTTCTTCTTTAAAGATTTTATTTATTTATTTATGTGGCAGAGAGCCAACCAGCAAGAGAGGGAATAGAAGCAGGGGAGTGGGAGAGGAAGAAGCAGGCTCCCAGCGGAGGAGCCCGATGAGGGACTCCTTTCCGGAACGCTGGGATCAGCCCTAAGCCGAAGACAGGCACTCAATGACTCCGCCACCCAGGCACCCCGGGTTGTGGGCTTCTTGATTTTTCAGCCAGCCTTCTGTGTTCTGGGGGAGGGGCCTGCCGCGCCGATACTCAGGCAACCCTGTTTGGGTAGAGTCTCCGTGTCCCCTGCGAGGGGGGATGGGGATGGGCACTCTCTGAACCGGTATTTCCCGGCTTTTGTTCTCTGGCGGCTTTCTCTGGCGGTTTGCTGTGCCTCTTCTGAGAGTCAGAGCAGCAGCGGCCGAATTTCAGCCTCTGTCACAGAACAGAGGGATTGCGGCCCGTTCTCTACTAATGTTCAGGCCACTTTAACTCTGTTACTGTTGGTGCTGCTCAACCCTGCAGCGTCCCGGGATGTGCACCCCACACCCGGCGTCCCAGCCCTCACTTCCAGGGCCGGCGCGTCTCTGTCCTTTGTGTTTCTAATGCTGCCAGCCGCCAGCCGCCAGCCACCCCCGCGCGCTCCCGGATCTCCCGGTCTCACTCTATTTCCAGTGAGCGCACCGGGATTCCGGAGTTCCGCGAGATGCCTGGTGGCGCGTGCACCCGGCTCACGGTCTCAGTCTGCTGTTTCGCGGGTGCCGTCTGCGAGCCCGCCTGCTCCCCCGTGCAGGTGGCTACCGCTTCCCGGCGCCCGAACACGGCGGCTCCCTCCCCCTTCCGTTTATCTTCCGATATCTGTGCGCAGTTTCACGGCTCCCTGCTTCGTACCTCAATACTCAGCGCTGGAGATGTTCATTTGTAGAGATGCAGATGCATCTTCCTGCGTCTCAGGCTGGTCCCGTGGTTGTTTAGGCTGGTCTGGTACCTATCCAGCTCGACTCGGGGGACCGGCTGAAAACGGTGTCTCCTACTCCTCCGCCATCTTAACTCCTCCTCCTCTAGACTTTTTTGTTTCATTTATGCATGCATCCACATATTCATTCCTTATACATCACTAAAGTTTACCAGTCCTAGTCTTTGTACTTTGCAAAATACTCAAGATAAGAATTAGTCATGCGGTACAAATGTGAAAGACTAATACTGCTTCTTTCCACACAGACCTGTTGAGTACTTTATGTAAATATCAATGGTTTTTTTTAGAGAAAGTAATTCCTGCTTTGGGATCTTGTCTTGAAGGAGTGATGCTAATATTGGGACTTAAAAAAACAAGTAGGTAGCAAGGGGAAATATTGGCAAGTAAATGATGGATGGAGCTTTACCCTTTTTTTTTTTTTTTTAAGATTTTATTTATTTATTTGACAGAGAGAGTACTAACAGAGGGAGTGGCAGGTAGAGGGAGAAGCAGGTTCCCCGACAAGCAAGGAGCCCAATGCAGGACTCGATCCCAGGTTACTGAGATCCTGACCTGAGCTGAAGGCAGACACTTAACCAACTGAGCCACCCTGGCATCTCGGAGGTTTACCCTTCTGATCAAAATCTTCCATCACCTAATTCACACATAGGCTTACTGTGTGTGTGTCAGGCATATAGTAGGTGCCTTATACATATAAATTCATTTAATTCTTACTATGATCCTATGATGTAAGCCCTATTACTATCTCCCATTTTAAAGATGAGGAAACAGAGGGATAGTGATGTTTAGTACATTTTCCAGGGTCACAAGCTAGTAAATGATGGTTATGAGATTCAAACCCAGGCAATCTGACTCCAGATTTAATGCTCTTAGATACTATATTCAGATATGGAACTAGTAGGATCAATTTAGTATGTATATGTTCATTTTTCTTAGCTATTCTCTGTCTTCTTCTAACTATGTGTCATATGTGTATGCTAGAGAGTAGCTCAGAACCAAAGAAAATGATATGTAACTTTGCTCTCAACATTTAAACACAGCACACAACAAATTGGGGGGGATGTACCAAAAAGATCACCTAAAACTAGCAGTAAGTGGAAATCAGTGCAACAATTTGGTGACACAAGAAAGAAGGATTAACAAAAAAAACTCCATGTTATTTATTTATTTAAGTTTCTTCCTTCCTTCCTTCCTTCCTTCCTTCCTTCCTTCCTTTCTTTCTTTCTTTCTTTCTTTCTTTCTTTCTTTCTTTCTTTCTTTCATCTCTCTGTCCAACATGGGGCTCGAAGTCACAACTCTGAGAGTAAGCATTGCATGCTCTACCAACTGAACTGAACCAGCCAGGTCCTCCACATTTCTTTTTTATTTGAGTATTGTTGATACACAATGTTATATACGTTTCAAGTGTCCAGGGGCCCCTGGATGGCTCAGTCAGTTAAGTGTCTGCCTTCGGCTCAGGTCATGATCCCAGAGTCCTAGGACTGAGCCCTGCATCAGGCTCCTTAACTCAGTAGGGAGCCTGCTTATCCCTCCCCTCTGCTTGCTGCTCCCCCTGCTTGTGCTCTCTCTCTCTCTGTCAAATAAATAAATAAAATATTTTTTAAAAAGTTTTAGGTGTACAACATAGTGATTCAACATCTCCGTACGTTACACTTTGCTCACCGCAAGTGTAGCTACCATCTGTCACCATACAACGCTATTACAATATCATTAACTATATTCCCTTTACTGTACCTTTTATTCCCGTGACTTATTCATTCCATAACTGGAAGACTGTATCTCCCACTCCCCTTCACCCACTTTGTCCATACCCCCACTCCCTTTCCCTTTGGCAACCATCAGTTTGTTCCCTGTAATTCTAGGTCTTTTTTGTTTGTTTATTCATTTGTTTTGATTTTTTAGTTTCCATATATGAGTGAAATTGTATGGTATTTGTCTTTCTCAGTCTGACTTATTTTAGTTAGCATCATACCCTTAAGGTCCATCCGTGTTACCACAAATGGCAAGGTCTCACATCTTTATCCATTCATCTATCAAAAGACACTTAGGTTTCTTCCATATCTTGGCTATTATAAATAATGTTGCAATAAACATAGGAGTGCAATTATCTTTTTGAGTTAATATTTTGGGGTTTTTTTTTTGGGTAGATACCCAGTAGCAGAATTATTGGATCATATGGTATTTCATTTTTAATTTTTTGAGGAACCTCCATACTGTTTTCCACACCAATCTGCTCATTTTTAAATTGAATTGCTTGTTTTGGGGTTTTGGGGTGTTCAGTTGTATAAGTTTTTTTTTTTTTTTTTTTTTTTTTTTGGAGAGAGAGAGAGAGAGTGCACAAGTAGTTGGGGGGCAGAGGGTGAGAGAAGCAGGGTCCACACTCAGCTCGGAGCATGGCGCAGGGCTCAATCTCATGACCTCATGATCTGAGCCGAAATTAAGAGTTGGACATTTAACTGACTGAGCCACCCAGGAGCCCCGAGTTGTATAAGTTCTTTATATATTTTGGATATTAACCCCTTGTCAGAT
Source organism: Ursus arctos (assembly GCF_023065955.2). Classification (NCBI taxonomy): domain Eukaryota; kingdom Metazoa; phylum Chordata; class Mammalia; order Carnivora; family Ursidae; genus Ursus; species Ursus arctos. Next base: position 89,987,699 of record NC_079873.1, on the reverse strand, counting down.
ATAAACTGTTGAGACTATATCAAAATAAAAAGGTTTTGCACAGTAAAGGAAACCATCCACAAAAGAAAGAGGCAACCTACTGAATAAAAAATTATTTTTAACAGCTTAATGAAGTTATCAGTGATATACATAGAAGTGAATATATTTAATGTGTACAATTTGCTGAGTTTGGAGGATTTTTTAAGTGTGTCATTTGAGTACTGAAATTATGAGACTTTGAAGAGCTTTGTCTTCAGAGAAATAGTCAGTTATTGTCCCCTAGTTGTCACATGAGTGTAACATTTTTTAAAATGATTTGTTTTTAAAATTTTATTTATTTGAAAGAGTGAGAGAGCACGAGTGGGGGAGGGGCAGGGGGAGAAGCAGACTCCCTGCTGAGCAAGGAGCCTGATGCAGAACTCAATCCCAGGACCCTAGGATCATGACCCAAGCTGAAGGCAGATGCCCAACTGACTGAGCCACCCAGGTGCCCCAAGCACAACATTTTTTAAATTGGTCTTCAAATTCCTTTGAAAAAGAATGAAATGTGTTGTCTAAAAGTAAGCGAGTTTCATATTTTAATGTGGTAATGCTATCAGCCAGGCAGTGAAAATTTCTAGAAAAGTATAAGAGCTTTTGTAAGAATGAGTTTTATAAAGTGAATAAAAGACTGTGGCTTTTAGAAGCTCAGTGATTAGCAATGTAGTGTTAGCATTGCTGAAACTTTGACTATTTAAAACAACTCAGAATAAGTTAAGGAAAGAGACTGAATTAGTTCTAACAGGTTACCATGTGAGATAATACACTTTTGTAATTGAGAATAAAGAACAAAAAGGTTAAAACCAACTAACCTCATTTGGTTTTGGGATGTTTGATAATTGTCCCAATCAGTAAATGTTCATCTTTCTTTAATGGTGTTGTAATTCTCTAGAATTCCTAATTTTTGAGTTTTAGAACTACCCATGCCTAAGTCTGTTACCCAGCCCAGACAAATGGTCACCAGGGAATCTCATTCAGTGTCAGGGATTTCAGTACCAAATATATATCATTAACTCTCAAAATTTTATCTTTAGTACTAAACTCTCCCCGAAGTTCCAGACTCATGTAATCCAGCTGTCTACTCTGTATCTCAATTTGGAAGTTGAATAAGCAGCTCAACTTGTCATGGCCCAAACGGAATACTTTATTCCCATACCAAGCCTGCTCTTCCCCGAATGTGCCTCCTTTCAATAAATGTCATCACTGTTTACCTAGTTGCTTAAATTAGAATACTTGGCATCGTTTTTGATTATTCTCTCTTGTGCATACCCCATGTCCAATCCTTAGAAAATTATATCAGCCCTTCTTTCACAATATATTTAGAATATGGCACTTCTCACCATAATCGCATATGCTGCCATTGTCTCCTGGCTAGACAGTTGCAAGAGCTTCCCAAGTTGTCTCCCTGCTATCATTTTGTGCCCACATATTTGGTTATTTACTCAGCAGCCAGAGTTATCTTTATTTTTTTTTTTATGATTTTTTATTTATTTGAGAGAGAGAGCGCACACACAAGTTAGGGGGAGGGGCAGAGGGAGAAGCAGGCTTCCTGCTGAGCAGGAAGCCTAACTCAGGGCTCCATACCAGGACACTGGCATCATGACTGGAGCCAAAGGCATACGCTTAACACACTGAGCCACCCAGGTGCCCCCAGAGTTATTTTTAAAACACTAATTGTACATACTTTCCTGATCAAAACCTTCCAGTGGCTCCCTATCTCACTCGGAACAAAAGTCAAAGTAAACTAGCCTACAAGGCACCACACAAACTGTCCTCTCTGCCTCTCTGACTTTTCCTCCTCCTTTCTTCCCTGCTCCAGTAACACAGGCCCCCGAGCAGCCGCCCACCAGACATGGTCCCTCTTCAGGGCCATTGCACTTGCTATACCATCTGTCTGAAACACCCTCTACTCAGTCATCTTCATGACTCCCTCCATCCTTTATTCAGGTTCTTCCTATAGAGGCCTTCCTTATCTTCCTTTCTAAAATAGCCTCTTTCCCTCACTTCACACATCACTATCTAACATCTTACCCTGCTCTTTTTTTAATGGCATTTATCATTACCTAATATATTTTTGATTATTTGTCTATGATCTATCTCCATTACTGGAAAGTTAATTCAATGAGGGTGGGAATTTGTTCACTCATTGTTGTATCCCAATTACCTAGCACAAACTCAATAACTATTTGTTGAATAAATGACTGACTGAATCAATGAATCACTAAATGGGAGTAACCTAGGGAGAAAGTAGGTCATGGTTGGAGGAAGGAAAGGAAACATTTCTTCAAAGATGTGCTGCCAATCTGAAACACCACTCAGAAGATCATCTCAATATTAGTGTAAAAGATCTAGCTGTTCTCTTTTCAGGGAATATAGCCACTTTAAAGTCACATGTTTATATGCAGTGAATATGACCCATAAAATCTGTGGTTTTCTTCTAGATTAAATGTAAAGAATAATAGATGAGATGATTTTGAAACCCTGTTTAGTAGCCTGCTTAAGCATTTGAAAACCCATATGCTTGCCACTAATAGAGTGACAACTTGAGAAAATTAATATGTGTTGTTGATCTTTCTTTTTCCTGAAAGTATGATGTGCCTGGCTGTTACGAATTTTCTGCTGGTTGTCTGGTCTCCAGCTGGAACTTAACTTCCTAATTTTATTAAGCCTCAATCTAAGGACACACATGTGTACACTCTGGTTTCCTGTTACTAGTTCATTAAGAAGTTCATTATGTGGTTGTTCCTTTCTCAGCATTATCAAGAGACAAATCAGGAAAGATCATGATGTTACGGTAATATTCTATGTGATTGTTTCTCTGGATTCTTTTGATTGAAGAACTGTTTATTTTATAATTCATTTATATATGAAAGGGGATAAATGGGAGAGTTGTTTTGTAACTCATATTCTTGGAAAAAATTTAGTTAGAAGAGACTTATATTTGGAGAATAGCCTAATCTGTTTTAATGCATTTATAGAGAAAGGCTTTTATTGCATTTCATTAATTGTTTTCAAAGAATTCAAGTAAATTAAAGAGTGCTTAACACTAAATAGCAATATGAATCAGAAAATGGATTTTTTTTTAAGATTTTATGTATTTGTAAGAGACAGAGAGAGAGAACATAAGCAGGGGGAGCAGCAGGCAGAGGGTTAAGCAGGCTCCCTACTGAGCAAGAAGCCTGATATGGGACTCGATCCCAGGACTCTGGGATCATGACCTGAGCTGAAGGCAGATACTTAACCTACTGAGCCCCCCAGGCATCCCAGAAAACTGATTGTTATTTAGGCTAATAAATGACCTTGATCAGATCATCTTTTCATTCAGGTCCTTGATTTTCTTGGCTATAAAAAGGGAGTGTTAGACTACAGTTTTTAGATTTGTTTCAGCATTACCAGTTTCAGTTTCTGTGAACATACTGATGTCTGAGAATAGGAATATCAGTTCTCATTATATGATTAATAAATATGTTATCTTGATAGTTGTTGAATCTGAATAATGGGTACATTTGATTTCATTTAGCTATTTCTACTTTTCTTCTTTTTTTAAAGATTTTATTTATTTATTTGACAGAAAGAGAGTGAGAGCACAAGCCAGGAGACAGAGGGAGAGGGAGAAGCAGGCTCCTCATTGAGCAGGGAGCCTGATGCGGGGTTCAATAGGACCCTGGGATCATGACCTGAGCCCAAGGCAGCCGCTTAACAGACTGAGCCACTCAGGCGCCCCAGCTATTTCTACTTTTATGTAGGTTTGAATATTTTTATACAATAGCAAATTTAGAAATATAATTGTTTAACAAAATGCTTGATAGCAGATACTACATTCAAAATGGTCTTGTGAAGTCTATTTTCTGTCTATGCTGTTTTCTCCCATTGTTCTCTGAAATATTTACACAAAATAGCAGCCCTGGGGCACCTGGATAGCTCAGTCAGTTAAAAGTCTGCCTTCAGCTCAGGTCATGGTCCCCGGGTCCTGGGATTGAAGCCTGCTTCAGGCTCTCTACTCAGCCTGCTTCGCCCTCTGCCTCTGCTCCCCCTGCTTGTGCTCTCGCTCTCTGTCAAATAAATAAATAAATACATAAATAAATAAATAAATAGCAGTCCTTATGAACATTCCAGGGCTGTTTTCTTCAGTTTTTAGATAACTGTGCTAAGGGTTAGACCAGATTAAAAAATTTCCCCATGAACAGATTTTGTAGGTAAAGTTATTCATTGATCAGGAAACTAACAAAAGTTTTTTTTACAAGTATGATATAATTTATATTGATTTGGCTCTCTTATAATATGTAATTTAGATTAGCTTAATTATCCGTAACTCATTCTTAAACCAGGCTGATTTTTTCCCTTGCCACCCTACACATTACCAGGCCATTTCTGGAGGATAATATGGTAGACCACATTGTAGTTAAGAAAGTATCTTTTAATGTTAAGCAATCCTGGGTTCAAATCCCTATTTCAGGGGCACCTGGGTGGCTCAGTTAGTTAAACGTCTGCCTTTAGCTCAGGTCATGATTTCCAGGTGCTGGGATCAGCCCTGTGTTGGGCTTCCTGCTCAGCAGGGAGTCTGCTTCTCTATCTCTCTCTCTCCCTCTGCCCCTTGCCACTGCTCATTCTCTCTCTCAAATAAATAAAAACCTTTAATAAAAAAAATCCCTATTTCAGCTGTTTCCTAAATGTGAGATCTTGAGAAAGGTTTTTTTTGTTTGTTTGTTTGCTTTTACTTCTTTGAGCCTCAGTTATCTTTGCTGTACAATGGGAATGTCTATGGTAGTATATACATCATGGGGTCATTGTGACAACTAAAGACCATGGGTAATAATTAAACATACAGCCTGACAAGTTTCAACCAACAATATCAGCTTATTCTGTCATTATTATTTTGGTCATTTAGTTATTTGCATTATTAGAATAAAAGTTATATGTGGAGGAATTTTTTAAAAAAGACAGGAAATATGGCTGTTTTGGTTACCTTCACTAGGAGCATTCAATACATATTTATTGAACATATGCTATATTCTAGGAACTAGTTTTATAGAGGCAAGTAAGGCACACTTCCTGCTCTTAGGGAAATCACATACTAGGGAGAGAACCAGATATGTGAGAGCTTAGAGTCCCGGGCCAAATGTAAAGGAGTAACAGAGTAGGCAATTACTCTCATGCTGAGATTCGAAGGGAGGTAAAAACAAACCAAAACCCAAACCAAAAACCTCTGGCCTGTCTCTAGGTCTGAAATATCATTAGGATATTTTTCCTTTGGACTTTACACATTCTTTGATTTGGGGGTTCTAGGTACAAATGACTTTGGGAAGAATAACACATTATGTAATATCACTTGCACTTTAATGAGAATTCATTTCTGTATTATTTAGGGAACAAGATAAGTTGCTATAATCAAAAGACCTCAAAATATCATGGCTCAAGCAACAGACCAAAGGTGGGCAGGCAGCACTGCTGCAGGTCAGCCATGGCCCAGAATCCTTCTACCTTGTGGCTTTGCCATCTCCTAGTATGCTAACTTTGTGTCTTTGGTCAGATACAGTCCCTACTGTCAGGTCTGTGAGATAGCCTACTGGTTGAGTGAGGGCAGAGAAGGGAGGAAAAGAGATTTTCTTGTCAAAACATGATCCAAATGTTGCACATATCACTGTGCTTGCATACCATCTTCTAAATTTCTGTCATATCTTCATATCAAACTGCAAAGGAGTCTGGAAAATACAGTCTTTGATTGGGAGACTGTGTACACAACTAAAGTTCATGAGTTTCAATTACTAAAAGGAAGAATAGGAGAATGGATACTTAGAAAAAATTAGCAAACTCTGCCACAGGGTATCAGACAACGTTATTTTGATAAACTTCCTGAAAGACCTAGGCCTTTCCAAATAGGTAGGCTATTTGATGCATAAAGAAACAGTTATAAAGAAGGTTGACTTGTCAGGGGTGTTTTCCGGCATCAAGCAATTATCCAGTCTCAAATTCTGTGACACCAACTGGGTATCCTACCATTCAGTTCAATTCTGACGTTATCCATGTAGTTATATTACACATGCTATACTACATTATACATGTAGTTAACAAATACCCCACAGGATAAGGGCCCAGGCCCAGAAGACTATCCCCACTTTAGATGCCAACTAAGAGTCCTGGTACTTATGACTAAGCAGTGATAAAATCAGGAGTTCCCATGACCCCTCTCAGGTTTGATAATTCACTAGAACAACTCAGGAAAATACTTTACTTACTCTTGCATGTTTGTTATAAAGGATGCAACTCAGGCATAGCCAAATGGAAAAGATGCTTAGGGCAAGGTGTGTGTGTGTAGGGTTGATACATCTTGAGGAGCTTCCATTCTCTCTCCAGGCAGGTCCCCTTCCTAACTGTACCTCCATGTGTTCACCCATGTGAACGCTCTGGGCACCTGGCTGTTCAGGCATTTTTATGGAAGCTTTATTACTAAGGCATGGACCTGGATGTCGGGTCCACCTAGATTTTATTTCTCATGAATTTTTGACTTCTGGAAAGTAACTTAACCTATTGAAACTTGAATGATATCCATTTGTAAAACTGAAATAGTATCTACTGAGCTATCTCAGGGAGACAAATGGATAAAATAAAGTAATACCTATGTTCCTGCTAGAGAGGCCAGGGATAGCACTTGTCTCCCTTAGGTCCATCCTAGCTCATTTAATCATTGGCCATTGGTGATTGAACTCAACTTCCAGTTCCTCTCCCCTCCCATGAGTTGGGGGGGGGATGAGGGATAGGGCTGATAGTTCCTACCCTCTAATCATAGGGTAGATTCCTCTGGCAAATGACCCCCCCATCCTTGAAGCTATCTAGGAGCTTAACAATAGTCACCTCATTAGCATAAGCTCAGGTATGGTTGAAAGGGGCTCATTATGAATAACAAAAGACACTCCTGTCACTCAAGAATTTCTAAGGGTTTTAGGAGCTCTGTGCCGGGAACTGGAGACAAAGACCAAATATGTATTTTTTTATACCACAATTTGACATCTGCCTGAAGATACCCTTCTCATGACAAAGCAGATAGAACGAGTTGTTCTCTTCTCTGAGCTCCTTAGCTGCCAATGATTGTGTAGCTTCTGTCATAGTATGCTGTTCTTATCATACCGTACTATAATTATTCAGTAGCTTCTAGTTTCTATAGCTCTAACTAGAATTGAGCTACATGAGATAGTATTAAACTCACCTTTATATCCCCAGCATCGAGCACAGTGCTTGGCACATCATTGCTCTGTAAGTGGTTGAATGAATGTGAGTGAATAGAAAGCAGAGTCTGGCACTGCTGACCTCTGTGGTCTGTGGGTCTGTGTTTAAGCCTGTTTGGTGTTAATCTGGGGGCTGGATCATGATGTTGCTAATTGTATTTTTTAGCTCATGTGGGTTTCCTGAGAGTCTCAGCTCTGGAATTCTACTGTTAAATCTATGGTAGTCTGGAGGGGAATTCAGGATTCATAAATTAGTTGGTTTCAAAATAAAAAGACTGGAATTTAGGGAAAGCAGACAGTCTAGATGACTTTTGTCTCACAGAGTGTGTTCTTTATAAGACACTGCTTTTCTGTACAATATGCCAAGCCTACCAAATAACTTTTCAGGTCAGTTTTCTGCAGGTGTCGTGAAAAGAAAAGTTCTCAGAACATTATAAGTTTGACATTTGCCTGAAGGTTTAAAAACTGTTCTCAAATCTAGTAATTTTGTTAAGAGTTGTGTGTGTGTGTGTTTGTGTGTGTACATATAAACTAAATAGCGGTTATTTTATTTTTATTTTTTTAATATTTATTTTTCTTGTTTTTGCTTATTTAGTGTCCTTTAAACTTACAAAGGAAATAACACTTTGGGGCACTAAATACTGACTTTGCTGATTGCTTCATTTGAGCAGGCGTTCAGGAATACCCATTTCCTGTTTTGATGGTCAAGAGAATAGGAGGTATATAGCTTTACACAGTGGAAGAGAGATTATGATCCCTGCTAGTCAACTAGTTCAGCTACTGAGGTATCAGAGAGAATTCTAGCAGTAGTGTGACTGCAGGAAAAGCACTGGGCTAGTTGTCAGGCCCACTTAGATTTTTTTTTCTCTTGAATTTTTGACTTCTGGAAAGTAACAGCCTATTGAAACTTGAGTGATATCCATTTGTGAAACTAAATAGTATTAACCTAGCTATCTCAGGGCGATAATGGATAAAATAAAGTACTAACTATGTTCCTTCTGGAAAGGCCAGGGATAGTACTTGTACCCTAGGTCTGTCCTAGTTTCACGTCATGGTGTCAGGCTAGGAAGTCTCAGTTCTTACACATTTCTGGCCCAGTGAGAGCCATTCTCTTTTAGCAGGTAGAAATCTGGAGATAACCTAGTGTGTGCTATGCCTCTGGAATTGATTTGGGCCCCTAGGAAACTTTGTATCAGGTTTTAGCCTTTGTTTCTTACCCCACCATCTGCTGTTGGCTGTTTAATTGGACTTTGGCTCCCATATGGAAGCTCAATTCTCTGTGTCTCTGTTGACATTAGGGCCCAGGCCTAAATCTTTTTGCCTAGTTTCTGCTGGCCTCCTTCCAGAACTGAATGTTGGTTGCTTGCAGAATCGTTTGTGTTATCTTGCCCGATTCTCCCAGAGGACTGACTTGATCCCCACTATCCTGAAGAACTTCCCCACCCTGAGGCTTTGATATACCTCTTCATTTCATGCCCCCTGGGTGACACTGACCTGGCCTGCATCAAATGTTGGTTTATATTCTCTTGATTTTGGACTAACTTCCAACTAGGGAGGGACTGCTCTAATCAGTCTTATCTAGCCTCCTTTCTCTGCAGCAATCAGGTTTACTCCCAAATTCTCTTTATTAGGAGTTGCAACATGCCTTGTATCTGGGGCAAAGTAATGAATGTTAAGGTACAAGCACGCAATTATCATTGGCAACTTCTACTCATATCAGTAGAAAGCCATCAAATAGGACTTCTAGTATGTTAAAATAAAATTTTTTTTTTTTTCTAAAGATTCTTTGTGAGAGAGTATGGCAAGCAGGGGAAGGGGCAGAGGGGGAGGGAGAGGGACAAGTAGATTCCTCACTGAGGTCGGAGCCTGACTCGGGGCTCAATCTCATGACCCTGAAATTATGACCTGAGCCAACATCAAGAGTCAGACGCTTAACTGACTGAGCCACCCAGGTGCCCCGGATTGTCTTTTTAACGTCTTTCTCTTCACAACATGAAACAAAGCTTAGCCAATGTTTTCACTGATTAAGCTATAAAATCAGGGTAGAAGTTCATATTTAATGAAATTTAATCTGAGGCATGGTACATTATTGCTTCCAACTGTATTTTATTTTATTTTTAAAAATTTTTCTCAACTGTATTTTATTAGCTATATTTAGGTTATGATTTGCAAGCCTATGAGTAAATGCACTATACCATTCCAAGATATGATTATACTTGTATTTCTTTGAATTGTGCCTCTCCATTAAAACTATAAAGTATAGTGTAATGAAATGTTTGCAAGGGCCAGGAGATTTGGGGAAAACAGGAAGCTCGAAGAAAACTTCATGGAGAGTTTTTTTTAATGGAAGAAGATAAATAAGTTAATTGAAATTGCAAACCAGGAAAAGGAAAGCAGATTTTGAGTTTTGGTCTTTTTCTTACCATCATGTCAGCAAATTCTGATTATGATATTCCTCGTGTAAGTCTGATAAATGATTTTTGAAAAAATGATTGTGAAATAGACAAACTAGCTGACATCTGAAAAACAGATACCAAACTCCCTAAACAGTGCTCAAGTTTTTTCCCACCTTCCAATTTCAATTTAAGGTGAACCATCAACTATACAGTGAAATAAAAAAGAAAAAAATATCCTAGAGTAAAAGATAAAGTTAGTAATGGAGAGAAGGCTGTATCCATGGTTTTCTCTTCTTTCAGACTCATTGCCTTTTATTTGTTTTTTCACATATTTATTGTAAAATGTATCTTTGGTATCTGAGAGAATTTATCAAGTCTGAACCTGTGTTCTGAACCAAGGAAGACACTTTTTAACCAGTGGAATATTCGGTGATATATTGACTGGATTCAATCCCAATTTACTTGTATTTTGGAATAAGTACCTAACATCATGTCATGTACTTTAGAAAAGCATCCAAAGTGTTCCACCTTCTTATGGCTTTGCATGGTTCCTGGACATGGAGATTACTTTGTGGAGACTTGAAGGTTGAGGGGCTATTTGGTGGCAATCTCAGTTTCTTTACTTACTTTTACCTAGGCTGAAATAAAATCTTGTTTGGTTATGTAAAGATATATTTGATAAACTTTCAGTGGGAAAAAAATATACATGACAATTACTGAATTTTAATTACAGCACCAAGGATTTTAGAAACCAGAAACTTAAGACATCATTCAGTTCCAGCAGCTAATTTTACATACAAGAAACTGACCACCTCTTTGGTGAAATGCGGAGGCAATTTTTGCTTGGAATTGAAGGTTAAACTAGATGACTTCTGAGGTTCCATTTAATACATTTTTTTGAAACTGAGTCCTAAAGAATTTAAGGAAATTGACCAAGGTCACCTAACACCTAGCTGATTGTGGGAGGGAGAGCCTAGAGTAGAACCTAGGTTTCCGGATTCCTTGTCCATTTATGACTCTTTTTCATACTTAAGGTATTTGAAACTCAAAACAGTGAAGTACTTTGGATAATACACTCAGAGGAAACAGCATAGACCTGCCAATCACATATCTACCTTTGGATTATCTCTTAATTCCCAGTGTGGTGAGTCACATAGTAAAATAACATTGGCATACTGAAATGCCATATCAGGAACTAATTAAAAGGGAAAGAAAATCACTCAGATGAACTTCGTGATTTCCTCTGAATCTTTTGACAAATGTAACCTTGAATGCTGACCTGCTTTGAATGCAGATTTTCTCATGACAGTTCATTCAGTGGATAAACCAGAGCTCCTCCTACATAAAGGCTTCATTTCTTAGGTCATTTAAAATCCATTAAGCTAAGAAGCTGTTCATTGAGACAGATTTCAGTGGTATTTCAGAAGAATTTGATTATAACTGGACACATAATTCACTCACAGTAAGTCTGAAACTGAAGTCTGGGAGAGGGAGTGTGGGGATGAGAGGTAATGTATTATTTCTTTTAAAAGAAATAATTAAAACTTTTTAAATAAAAAATAGGTTTATAAATCTTTTTATGGCAAAAATTGTTTGAATTGATAGATATTAATTTGAGGAAATACTGCATTTTTTTGCATGCAGCTAATTAATAGGTACTAGATAATCAGTATGAATAATATTATTGCTTTTAATTTCTAGTTGTTTTCTTATTGGTCTTTATTTCCTATAAAAATCATACCTCTAATAAGCAAACCTGGTCCTTTGGAAATGGTAAGGATAATTGCATTTTAGAGTTAAGAAGTTTTCTGAAATTATTTTCTATGTGATTTTCCCCCTATAAATGAGAATTCTCTACTTTGCAGCAACTTTTCTCTCTTAAGCTCAGAAATAACCATAGAGCTCCTCTAAAATGAATGACTTAATATATTTTATATGATGTTTTGATTTAATTTATGGAAAATGCATATCTTCTAATGTGATGATTTCATTTATTTGTGTAGTATGGTTAAACACATTTATTTGTGTAGTATGGTTAAACACATTTATTTGTGTAGTATGGTTAAACACATATGGTAGAGTTATTAAAATAAAAATTCCAATTTTCACTGCTTTTGCTCTGAAATGAGTTAGCATCTTATACATTTGATGCTTGTTTTCTTCTGAAAAAAGTACATATTTAACACTTAAATCTGACCATCACTTTTACACACTGCGCTCACTTTGGATACTTCCAGATTCATTTTCTTTAATATGTAAGAGGGTATATGAAGCCATGACACGAATACAGGAGATTTACCAGCTGTTTTTGTTACAAATTTTATTGATGTATGAAATGTTTTAGAGAGTTTAAGACTTAAGTAAATTGCATAAAATTATTATTTTGAGCAAAGAATAATAAAGTAAGGGCTAAGCTATCTTCATCTTAGTTTCTTCATCTGTAGAATGAGCCAAATGTCCTGATGACTAATGTTGTGAAGGCAACAGAAATGTTAAAAACGGGGGCACCTGGGTGGCTCAGTTGGTTAAGTGGCCGACTCTTGATTTTGGCTGAGGTCATGATCTTGGGGTGAGATTGAGACCTGCATAGGTCTCCGTGCTCAGCAGAGAGTCTGCTTGAGCTTCTCTCTCCCTCTTCCTCTGCCCCTCTTCCAAGTCATATGCTCTCTGTCTCTCAAATAAATAATCTTTTTTTTAAAGAAGTGTTAAAAACCATTATTTAAATGGTAGGATTAAACAAAAGGAATGGGGGTGGAGTGGGTTGCTTGTTCGTTTTGCTGTATTTTTCTGGGTGGCTCTTGGATGTGGAAGAAGTGGAAGGCAACTAATAACAATTGAGTTATGCCCACTATGCTGCAGACATTTATATCCACTATCTCATTTAATCATTTCCTAAACCCTATGGTGGCAAGTATTGTTGCCTTCATTTTATAGATAAGAAAATTGAGGCATAGAGAGCTGAAGTGTCTTGCCCAGATCTGTGTGGCTGCAATATCCATGCTGTTTCCATCATTCCATGCTGCTTCTAGTCTAGGGTCACACTGAGGCAATGCTGAGAAGATAAGCACTTTCGAATTTATTTCTTCCATTCTGTCTGTATAATCAAGACTTATGTTGAGGAGATGGATAATGTACAGGGTCATAGAGTATGACCAATCATACCACAGGTGCCTACATGGTATGATTTAGGAGACTGCTGACAGGTGCCTGCCCACAAATATTCTCTTTGTTGACCTGTCTCAGTCACTTTGCCTGAGATTTTACCACTAAAGTCATTACTTTGGATGTGGAAGTGTTTTGTTTGTTTGTTTTGTTTTGTTTTGCCAATGGGGATATTGGGGGGACTTTCAAATGCACATATCCCTAGGAAGGTTCATAGATTAAATCTTTGATCACTTAATACCTTAGCAGGCAGCATGGAATAGAAGAAAGAACTCAGTTGGAGCCAGGAAGACTTGCAATTGAATTCTGATTCCACCACATCCTAGCTGTTTAATTTGCATATGATACTGCATCTTTCAGAGCTTCATTTTCTTCTTGAGTGAAACAGAGTTGGGGTGCCTGGGTGGTGCAGTTGGTTAAGCATCCAACTCTTGGTTTCGGCTCAGGGCTCAGGTTGTGATCTCATGGGTTGTGAGATTGAGCCTCATGTTGGGCTCCATGCTGGGTGTGGAGCCTGCTTAAGACTCTCTCTCTCTCCCTCCGCTCCACACACCCCCCCCTGCTCTCTCTAACATAAATAAATACATCTTAAAAAAAAACACAGAGGTAATAATGCATATGCATAGACCCTTATTACAGTAATCAATATATTGAACATCTCATATGGGTTACTGTGGTAGAATGGTAAGAGCACTGGAATGGAATTCAGGAGACTTGGTGTTCTGCCATTATCTGTTTCATTTATTCAGGTAAGTATTTATTGAGTATCTACTATGTGTCTTGCACTGTGCTAGGCACTGAGGATACAACATAACCCATTTGAAGTCCCTGCTTCCTTTTATCTTAAATTCTAGTTTGTTGCTAACCTAACTATATCCATATTCTGGTCATGCAGAGCAGTATTAATATTCTTCACATCTTAGGGATGGGAAATTAAGGGTTAAATTGTGAGCAAAATACATATAGTGATGAACAAAATGAATATGATCCCTGACCTCACTGAGTTTAAATTAAATTTAAATTAGTATAAGATTAAAACCATTATAAGCCTTTAAAGGAAATACAGTGCTCATAAAGCACATAACAGGGGCCGCATTTCAACTTCTCTCAGCAAGTGACATCTGAGCTGAAATCTGAAGAATGAATAGGTACTAACCAGGTTGTCCTTCTACATGTCTTCACTCAGAGTCTTCTGGATTTTCCTCAGTTCTTTTACACCCTCTTTGGTGGCTATTGCAAACTTTCTCCTCTGCTTTTGAGCCTTCTACTCAGCTACTACATATTTATTCTCGGGAGGTAGGCTTGTCTCCTATTTCACACAGAAAATAGGTGCCATCAGGTGTGCCTGAACCTCCTATCCACCAACCTCACTGTCTTTTATAAACCCATCAATTTTTGTCTTCATCCATGCTTTTGTCTTATCTTAGAGTCCTCTGTGAGTCCAAATTCAATCTTTCCACTTTTTGTTTTAGATTACATGCTGGTCTCTTGCTTTTTCAGGGATCTCTTTACATAATTATTCCCTTTCTCTTCTGTCTTTTAGTCTCTTCCTCTGTATGGGTTCTTTTCTCAGCAAAGAAATAAAAGATATCTTTTCTTAACCCTTCTCTGTTAAGAGAACAGTCAACACCAGCACAACCCATACAACTAAACTTCAATAAAAAATGGCCCATACATATAACTGCCTTTACCAAAGTAACTAATTACTTCTTATTTCCAAGTACAACAGACACATTTCAGTTCTTGGTTTACTTTCCCCCATGCCATCCCTGTTGGCATCTGAGGCACTTGGCTTTTTAATACCTTTTCCTTGAAATCTTCTACTTCAGTAGTTTTCCTCAATACCGTTTCCTGTCAATACCACTTATTATCATCAGTGTAACCCCAGAGTCTTTTAACATGGCTCAGAAAGCATGCCTGCATACATCTTACACTGCAACCAAATCAAACCACTTGTAGATGCCTGAATTCATTAAGCTTTCTCACTTCCCTGCTTTTGCCTAGTCAGTTTCCATTGAGGAGGAATCCTTCCCTCATATTCCCTGCCCCTGGAAATACCTACTCCTTGTATATGAGATAGTTTAGGTACTACTTCCTCTAAGGACTCTTACTTGACCCCTTTCATCTCCCCAGACCAGATTAGGTACCTGTCCTCTGTGCTTCTAAGTGTTTGCCTCTCTCTTAGAATTTACCACAACTGAAGTTAGTATGAAGTTAGTCTGCAACTTTGGTATCCAAGAAATTTCACGTTTTAATGTGTTCTTTAAGCTACCCTGTATTCAGCATTCTGCCAGGAAAGTAAGATATGCAATTTCAGTTAATACTTGAGACTCCTACCAGGTTATGCAAACATACTGAGGCCTTAAGCAACACCAAAATACTAGAGAGGCTCTTTTGGTCACTGATCTTTACTTTTCTGTCAACTCTCTGATATAGTCTCTGAGATACCATTTTGTCTCAACCAGGGATGGCCCTTTCAGGTTTGCCCCTTCGTAGGCTACTACCATCAAATGTCGAGCTGTTCTCCTGGCTACCTCTAACCCCTGCCAGACCCCCGACTTCCTTTTGTCTAAAGTATTTGTTCCTTTCCCTCCTGAATACCCTAAAAGGAATTTCATATGTCTTCCTGAGACCTGCATTGGCACTCCTAAGCGTAATCTCTCCTATGAGCTTGACTTTTGGCAATATAAAAACTAGGAAGGTGAGTCAGTGTGCACAACTTCTGCTTTTAGTCTTGGCAACAGGGGAGGAAGAAATCCCTTGGGTGATGTAAGGAAAATAAAAAAGCCTGGATATCTTCTTGAAATGGGAGGGAGAAGAAAAAAAGCTTTGAGCAAAACACAAATAATTATCTCAAAATATGTTGCCATATACTTGTCTGTTTATGAGTCTCTTTCTTTCATTAAATTGTGAGTGCCTTTTAATGTATTCTGGAATTTCATTTCCTAATATTTCAGTAGAGAGTGCAGACATAACTCACAGTTTAGTCTGGGAGAAGGTGTATTCAGAAAGCATATAGAGGGAAGTGCTGCTACCTGAGCTAAATCTCAGTGACTAGGAGTAATCCGTGGCTAGGCTAGGTAAAACAATATTAGTATCAGGGGACCTGCATAGACAAAAATTTAGAGATAAAACATGACCTTACTTTTTAAGATCTACATATAGGAAATGAGACTGAAAGTGTTGGTAAAGTCCAGATAATGAAAAGTGTAGGTTGCCATGCTAAAGAGCTCGTGCTTTATTTTATGAAAGGCAATACAGCATAGAGGTTAGGGCACAAATTCTGGAATGACACTTGCCTGGCATTGAATCTGGCTCCATCACTTACCAGCTATGAGACCCTGCAATAATCATTTAGCTTCTCTGTGCCTCAGTTTCCTTACTGGTAAAATGGGGTGACATCAGTACCTATCTCATAATGCTGTGATGAGGATTAAGTGAATTAATACAGTAAAATGCTTTCATTTTTTAAAAAATATTTTATTTATTTATTCGACAGAGATAGAGACAGCCAGCAAGAGAGGGAACACAAGCAGGGGGAGTGGGAGAGGAAGAAGCAGGCTCCCAGCGGAGAAGCCTGATGTGGGACTCGATCCCATAACGCCGGGATCACGCCCTGAGCCGAAGGCAGACGCTTAACAGCTGTGCCACCCAGGCGCCCCAGTAAAATGCTTTCAGAAGCACTGGCACACTATGAGCACATTGAATTATGAGCTATTATTATAAATTATTCTGTAGGGCAATGAAGGAGTTTGAAGGGACATATTTGTGTTTTGAAAAGGTCACACTGACTACAGCATGGAAAGTGACATGAATCTGTCTTTTTAGAAGATGAAAATGCATCAGGAGTTTATTGCTGTTAATCAGTCAAGAGATGTTAAGGGCTGGGATTAGGGTCGTGGTACTGAAGATGGAGTGATTATGGATGGCCGCCTAAGGTATTTAGAGAATGGAATCTTTATGATATTGTGTGTGTGTGTATTAAATGGTGATTGAAGATAAATGAGAAAAAGGAATCTAGGATGACTCTTATGTTTCTATTTTAGGACACTGCTTGAGAAGTCATGCTACTGTTTGGTACTGGAAATAGAGGAAAGGAAAGTGATGATAAGTTACGTTGATGTTTTGAGTATTCATAGTCCCCATGTGTATTCATGTTCTTTGAAACAGAGAAAACTATTTCAAAACTGTTAATATTGTCTATCAGAGTTTTGAAATCAAGTATAGAAGGATTATCTGGATATTTTAAGATCATCTGCATAAGTGGAATTTATCACCATTCTAGGATAGATATACATTCTTCAAGCTGTTCTTTGACAAGTACTGGTATGTTATTTACATGCTCAAAAATGTTATTGAGAAGAATCCTTTGGTGACTAATGTTGTGGAAGTATCAAGGTACCATGATAGAGCATTGGTAAATTTATTTTGGATTAGTAGTCTGTCAGGTTTCCAAAATAAGAGGACCTTTGGAAATAACTAGTTTAAAGTCTTAAAACCATATCAGTTCATTCATTCATTAACCAAAAACTTATTGCCTATTGTGTAATAGGCATATGCTAATGTAAAAGTTCCTACTTTGAAAACAGAAGAAAGGCACCCTGCCTATAATGTAGAAATAGAGTAAGGCCAGAGTAAATTCAAGGAGATGTATGAAGAAGCTGTTGTAGGGGCCCCTGGCTGACTCCGTCTGTACGGCATGTGACTCTTGATCTTGGGGTCATGAGTTCAAGCCCCACGTTCAGCATATAGATTACTTAAAAACATGATTGTTAGTGCCCGTTGGTGATGGTTAAAGGTTGGATACAAATTTTTTTTTTTAAAGCTATTGTAACAGTCCTGGCAAATTATGATGGTGATTTGGTTTGGACTAGCATGGGAGGAGTATAGATGGATATAAGTAGTTTCAAGGGATGTTTGAAAATGGAATAGAATTTGATTATGAATTGGACATGGGAGATGTAATGTCAGGTGTCTAGGGTGTCTGGTTTCTGGCTTGTACTGTTGAATGGACACTGCTGCTAACTAGTAAGATGGAACTACTACACCTTGAAACTACATCTCTGACAAGAGGACCCATTTTCAGATGGAAGAGCATTATTTTGGTGTTTGGCATTTTACATTTGAGGTGTGTTTGAGACTTCCAAGTGAAGATCTTAATAAAGCAATTAGATATACAAGTCTGGAGCTTAGAGCACTAGTTTGGATGAGAGATATATGTTTGAAACTCATTGTCATATTGATGGTAATGGAAGGTGTAGGAGTGGATAAAATTACCTAGGGAGAACATAGAGTCAGAAGAAATGAAGGCCAAAGAACTGAGATGTGTAATATGAGGATAAGTAAAGTATAAGCCTAAAAATGAAATGAAGAGTAGCCAGAGAGATAGGAGGAAACTGGGAAGCTGTTGTCAGAAAAGCCAAAGGGATAGTGTTTCAAGGATGGTGGTAAACAGGTGAATGCCGCTAAAAGAGAAACAAGATTGGAATGAAAAATATTGATTCAGTAACATGAAGGTCAGTAGTTATTCTAGTGGGACCTGTTTTAAGAGAGTCATGGATTGGTGGTGGGATGAAGGAAAAAACTAGAAGAAAATGGAGTGATAAAGAGTGAGTGGGGGCATGTGGAGAAAATAGCAAATATAGACAACTCTTTCTAGAAGTTTGGCTGTAAAGAAGTATTGGAGCAATAGCTGGAGGCACATATGTGGGCAAGGTAGTTTATGTTTTTTAAGCTTAGAGAGAGATGAGCATGCTTGAATGCTAATGGGATGTATCTGGATGAGACATACATACATACATCTTTTGTATGTTGAAGATATTAAAGAGAAGGAAAAAATTAAATTGTAAGATTTCTGATAATCTGAGCAGAGTGGGAATTCAAAACACACAAGAGGTGTTTTATCTTAGATAGTAGGAAATACACGTCCTTCATTATAGCAGGAGGGAAGGAAGAGAGGATATGGGGAAAATATGGAATCAGGAAGATGAGGGAATTTCCATCTGATGGCTTAATTTTGTTTTTAAAGAGGCAAGGTCATGTGCTGAGGTTGGAGGGAAGGGACGAAATTGAAGATATTAGAAAAAGGCTTTAATTGTTGATGATGGAATAAAGTTGAACAGAGAAGTGTGATAGTGTTTTTGAGTAGTACAGTGGATTTATATAAAATGGAATGTTAGGAATTTATCATGGAACTAATATATTGTGGGACTTGTTCCATCAGCAGTCACCTGCTCAGTAACAGGCACAGGGGAGGCCTGAGAGTTGAATTCATTTAGGGTTGGGATTTTGTTAGGAAGTTATAATAAAAAAGCAGACAGGCAGGTTTAGTTTGGGGTATGGAAGCCAATCTAGATGGCATAAAGGAAGGAAATAAGGCCAAATCTGATGGATGAATTTGGGAAAAAACAGTCAAGTCTTTGCAAAGCTGAAAACTGATCAAAGTGGCAGTACTTAAAGACCTAAGCTAGAATGAAATGAAATTATGGGAAAATCATTTAATTTCTCTGACCTCTGTTTTCTCATTTATTTTTAAGCCATGGTGATAGATGGTGTAACCTAAGTATGTGTTTGTGTGTGTAAATTTGTATACATATCTCATTGTCTTTTGGTAGTAAGTATCAATAGAATCAGATGGGCCTAGGAGCTCCTGAAGAGCATCCCACCCCTTTCAAAGGAATGAAGTGGAGTTGGGAATAGGAGGTATTAGTCATTCTAACTTTCCCATGGATGCTAAGGCAAAGAAAGACAAAGCCATGTTCTAAAGGTGTGATTCTATTACAGGTAGTGTTCTTTTCCCTAGGCATGTTTGACTTTGCTCATCCAGGAGTGATTCATCACTAATTATTAAATCAGCCATTTGCTTTATCTAGTACTCTTTCAGGAAGAACAGTGTACATTGTTGACAAAATGAGTACTGATTTATTGAGAGGAAACTTGAACTCCAGGGTATCCTGATAATAGCCAAAGCACGTGGGGTGAATTGTCAATATCTGGAAAAGGAGAAGTTACGTATGATTAAAGATATGTGAGTGCATCATCACAACATCATTCAGAACACGGTGGCAGCAGCTCGTCGTGCTGGGAAGAAGTGCGGTGCTTCACAAGAGCAATTATTATGAGCGGAGCCTCCAGAGGGCCATAGAGAGTCCTCCAGCACTTATATCCTCTTGTTTACCACTGTAAGGACTTCGAAGGCCTCAGAGGGGGAAATCGAAATGTTTTTTTGGTCACTATAAACGGTTTCTGCTTCAGCATTTTGTGATTATAATATTTGCAAGTGGGGTGGTTCAAGTATGTTCCCCCCTCCCCAGCCCCAGGTATCTGGTTGCAGATTTTAGCCAAAGGAAGTGCTACATAGTTTAAATGTGGCCCTTTACAGGAATGAGCTTCTGACTCAGGCTATGTAGATAATGAGAGGTTGGACTGTAGAAGTGCAAACTTCTTTTATTTCTTGGAAATTTGTGCTTGAAAGGTTATGAGCCTTTGAAGTATTTTAATACACAATGCTAAATACTCCTTTAATTAGGTTATTGGTTCTGCTTAAATAAGAAAGTGGTTTATTTTGCTCTCACATGACTGTCTTGAGACAGTTAATCGAAGGCTGCAGGAAGAATATTCAGCTTTATTGCGTGACATCAAGAGCCCTGGGCTACTCCAAACTCTGTACCACACCTAGGGTGTTTCCCTCATCTACTTGATCAAAGGTGGCTCGCTACAAGACCATACTCTTTTTTAAAAATATTTTTAAAAAGATTTTATGTATTTATTTGAGAAAGAGAGAGAGAGAGTGAGAGAGCATGAACAGGGGGTGGGGCTGAGGGAGAAGCAGACCCCCTGCTGAGCACAGGGCCCTGAGATCAGGACCTGAGCCAAAGTCAAACACTTAACCGACTGAGCCACCCAGGTGCCCCTACCAAAACCCTATTCTAAGCAGCAGGATAGAGAAAGGAGGAAAGGGAAAGGGGAGAAAAACCTCCATTCTTTTTAAAGGTAAGACCCAGAGAGGTGAGTGGGGAGATGGGGTAACTGGGTGATGGGCATTAACGAGGGCACTTGATGGAATGAGCACTGGGTGTTATACGCAACCAATGAATCACTAAATTCTACCCCTGAAACTAATAATACAGTATATGTTAACGAAATTGAATTTATTTATTTATTTATTTACTTATGATTTTATTTATTTATTTGAGAGAGACAGACAGAGATAGCAACAGATAGAGCATGAACGGGAGGGAGAGGGAGAAGCGGGCTCCCCACTGAGCAGGCAGTCTGATGCAGGGCTTGATCCCAGGACCCTGGGATCATGACCTGAGCCAAAGGCAGATGCTTAAGCCACTGAGCCACAAAGGTGCCCCACTAAATTGAATTTAAACTAAAAAAAAAAAAAAAAAGGTATGACCCAGAGATTGGAGATGACACTTCCATTTACATCTCTTGGGCCAGGACTTAAGCACATGTCACATGTAGCTGAGAAGATGTTCAGAAATGTAGTCTTCATTTTGTGTGGCCATGTGTCCTGCTAAACCTTGGGGACTCCATTACTACTGAAGGAGATGAATATTATGAGACAGCTAGTAATCTTACCAGCACCACCTCCAAAAAAAGATTTTACCAATTTATATTTCTACCAGTAGGCTGAGAAAAGGCTCACGCTTTATTAATTTTGCTTGTATTATATTTTACTTAACTCTAAGTTTATATACTTTATTTTTTAAAAGACTAATTTTAGGTTCATAGGAAAATAAAGAGGAAGGTATGGAAATTTCCCATATGCGCCCTGCTCCCAGACGTGCATAGCCTTCCCATTTTCAATTTCCCACACTGGAGTGTTTCATTTGTTACTATTGATGAACCTACGTTGACTCATCCTTACCACTCAAAGTCCATAGTTTACATTAGGGTTTACTCTTGATGGTTGTACATTCTATATGTTTGAACAAATGTATAATGGCATGTATACACTATTATAATATCATACAGAGTGTTTTCACTGCCCTAAATATCCTCTGTGCTCTGCCTATTCATCCCTGTCCCTCACTCCAACCCCTGGCAACCATTGTTTTTATTGTCTTCATACTTTTGGCTTTTCCAGAATGTCATATAATTGGAATCTTATAGTATGTAGCCTTTTCAGATTGGCTTCTTTCACTAAATAATAGGCATTTAAGGTTCCTCCATGTCCTTTCATGGCTTGATAACTCATTTCTTCTTAGCACTAAAAATATTCCATTGTCTGGATATACCATAGTTTATTTATCTGTTCACCTACTTGAAAGACATCTTGGGTTTCTTCTAAGTTTTAGCAGTTATGAATAAAGCTACTAGAAACCTCCATGCTCAGATTTTTGTGTAGACCTAAGTTTTCAGCTTCTTTGGGTAAATACCAAGGAGTATGATTGCTGGGTGGTAGAGTAAGAATATGTTTAGCTTTTAAGAAATCACCCAACTGTCTTCCAAAGTGACTGTACTACTTTGTATTCCCAACAGCAATGAATGATTGTTCCTTTGCTCCACATCGTTTTTATTATTTGCTGTTGTCAGTGTTCCAGATTTTGGCCATTCTAATAGGTGTGTAATGAGTGTTTTTTTTGACTGCTCCTTCAGGAGACTTTAGAGTAGGGAACACTATGTCTTGCTTGTTTTTATATCTGTAGCCTTGAGTGCAAAATAGATGCTCAGGAAATGTCTGTGAAATGATCTGGATGGATGCCTATGACTGTGTCAGCACCAACACAGCAATCAAAGGACAGGCTGGAAAAATAGAGACGTTGAGGTTGCACTTTGATGAGAGGGCTCTAAAGTCACTTAGGAAATATTGTCTCACCCAGGCTCAAAAGCAGCTATTAAAAATAGTGAGAGGGGTGCCTGGGTGGCTCAGTTGTTAAACATCTGCCTTTGGCTCAGGTCATGTTCCCAGGGTGCTGGGATTGAACCCCACATCGGGCTCCCTGCTCAGCGGGAAGCCTGCTTCTCTCTCTCCCACTCCCCCTGCTTGTGTTCCCTCTCTTAATGTCTCTCCCTCTGTCAAATAAATAAATAAAATCTTAAAAAAAAAAAAACAGTGAGAA
Organism: Ursus arctos; assembly: GCF_023065955.2. NCBI lineage: Eukaryota > Metazoa > Chordata > Mammalia > Carnivora > Ursidae > Ursus > Ursus arctos. The sequence continues at coordinate 89,964,827 of NC_079873.1, read as the reverse complement.
ACTCGGTAGGTAGGCAGATCACTTAGGATTATGAAGTGGGTTTTGAATTTTTAAGCAGATATGATTATAAAAACCAGTTGTCTTAAAGCCAGAAATTCATTTTTATGAAGGGCAGTAAGTCCACTGAAGAACAATAAATCTCTGCCCGCATACAAGTAAAGAAATAACTCTTTTTTTGGTCACTTTAGAAAAGCACTTTTCTAAAAAATATTTATTTATTTATTTTGGGGGGTGCAAAGGGAGAGGGAAAGAGAATCTCAAGCAGAACTTGCCACTGGGCTCCATCCCACGACCCTGAGATCATGACCTGAGCCAAAACCAAGAGTCTGACGCTCAACTGACTGAGCCACCCAGGTGCCCCTGTCGTAAGCACTTTTAAAAAGTAAGCTTACAAGGTTCCAAAACTGGTTTAATCTTCAAGTGATCAAGTGATTATTCTGAAGCCAAAGAACAAATGAAAATGTACTGAGAAGAGAGAATGCTCCAGTGTTTTAAAAATGAGGACAGCCAGTGATCCAAAAATATATTAATTTATACTTAATGGAAAAGAGAAACATCAGTAAGAAAGTGGGAAAGAGGGAGAAAACAGGAACAGAAAAGAAAAGGAAGTGGGGGCAGGAAAGAGAGGGGCAGGAGGGAGAAGAAGCAAACAGCAAGAGCCTGAAATGATGGATGAGCTACCCTCCGTGGTCTGAGTCTCAGATATTCTGTAAGCCAGAATACAGATCCTCTTGCCTAGAGAGATGCACTTTATTGGAACTCTGGGAGTTTGTCCAGTTGTATTGTTTGATCCCTCGGTTTCAAAGTTTCAACATATAATAAAGGCTATGTGTTCCTATTTTGCATTTTGAAATCAGGACCAGAACCAGAATCTCTGGTATTCCTCAATTCAGATCCTCAATTATGTTTCTAGACTAACAGCTGAATTTTTTTATATGCCTTATAAAAATAAAATATAGTTTCTGATGACTTTTGCTGCAGAAGACAAATTTAGAAGGAAAAAAATGAAATCTCAGATTGCACATAGAAAGTAAAGATGTTCTATAGTCTGGAGAAATGGTAAGTTTTTAAAAATATTATTTCATTAGAAATGCGAGAAGTTGGAGATAGCTTTGCAAAACAATTTCAACAGATGGAAAGTATTTGTTAAAGTAATCATTAGTGAAACTAAACTTTTAATAGTTTCTAGTTGCCCTAGAAAAAATGTTCTGTCTTGGTATGGTACACTTTCATAGTATAATTCTAAAATACTCTGGCCTGTGTCCCTCAAATAAGAACACCTGCCGTTACTGAACAGCTACGGCAAAATTCCAAGGAGGCACGCCTGGGTGGTGCAGCAGGTTGTGTGTGTGATTCTTGGTTTTGACTCGACTTGTGATCTTGTGGTTGTGGGGATTGAACCCCAAGCTGGTAAGTGTAGAGCCTGCTTAAGGATTTTCTCTCCCTCAGGGTGCCTGGGTGGCTCAGTTGGTTGAGTGTCCTACTCGGGGTTTCGGCTCAGGTTGTGATCTCAGGGTCCAGAGATTGAGCCCCACCTCAAGTTCCCCACTCAGTGGGAAGTCTGCTTCCCTTCTCCCTCTGCCCATTCCCCTGGCTTGTGCACACACACTCTCTCTCTGAAATAAATAAATCAATCTTTTTTTTTAAAATTATTCTCTCTCCCTCTGCCCCACCCTCTGCGCATGCTCTCTCTCTTTCTCTCTCTCATATAAATAAGTAAATCTTAAAAATCCAAGGAAGAGTAGGATCAAACCTTCATGTGAGATATTCTCCATTTCAAGAGGGAAGAAATGAGTGATTGCCTCCCAGCAGGAGCACCTATGATCTCATACAGGTACCTATGCCCCTGTGTAGCAAACCTCTCAGCAGAGTTAAATGTACTCATTGTCTCCATTGGCCCATCCATTCTTTCCTGAGCCCACTTTAATCCGAGTTTTGCTCCATATTCCGCCTGTTCCCTTATCAGTGTCACCAGTTATTTCCCCTTTGCCAAATCCATTAGATCTTTTTCAGGTCTCATCTTACTTGTCCTATCAATCAGCAGCTTTTGACATTATCTTTCACTGTCTCCTTGAAATACTTTTTTTTCAAGATTTTATTTATTTATTTGACAGAGAGAGAGAGCACAAGTAGGCAGAGGGACAGGCAGAGGGAAGGGAGAAGCAGGCTGACCGCTGAGCAGGGAGCCCAATGCAGGGCTTGATCCCAGGATCCTGGGATCATGGCCTGAGCCGAAGGCAGCTGCCCAATCGACTGAGCCACCCAGGCACCCCAAAACATTTTCTTTACTTGGTTTCTGGGTCACCACAAACTCTAGATTTTCCTCTTACTTCTCTGGCCTCTCCTTAGTCTCCCTTGTGGGTACATCCTCATTTCTTTGACGTCTATATATTGGAGGGTTCCAGATCTCAGTTCTTGGTCCTGTTTTCTTTATTTCATCTATTTTATACCCTAGGGGACTTCAGTTGTTCCTGTGGCTTTAAATACTATCTATCTACTGGTGACTGTCAAGTATATATCTATAGCTATGGTCTTTCCCCTGATCTCCAGAGTCAAATATCCAACTGCCTATTCATCTTCCTCCCTTGGGTGTTTAGATAGGCAGCTTAAACTGAACCATACAAAGCTGATCTTTTGTCCGTCATCCCCAGGCTGCATAAATAATTATCCAGTTGCCCATGACAAAAATAGAAGCATCATTCTCTGATACTCTGCAATCAGTCCATCAGTAGATCCTATCAGCATCTCCACTACTATCGATTTGATCCCTGTCACCATCAGCTCTAGCCTGCATTATTGCCTCTACCCTTTCCTTCCATACATCATTTTGCTATACTCACAACTGTCCAGTTGCCTACCATTTTACTAAAATAAATGAGAACTTCATTACCATGGTCTACAGCCTGCCTATCTTTATGAGATCATAAAACCTTTCTCTTTCCTATCCTACTGGTCTTGCTATTTCTAGAACTACTAAGCTGATTACCACTTCAGGGTTTTTGAATGTGCTGTTCCTTCTACCTGGAAGATTCTTCTCCTGTGTCTTTTACCTGATTCGTTTCCTCACTTCATTGAGGTCCTTAATGCCACTTTCAGAGAGGCGTTCCCTGACCACCCTATCTAAAAGGAGCCCTCATTACTCTTTCATATTATCTTGTTTTATTTTTCTTTATAAAAATCAATAGAAATTTTAATTATCTGATATGTTTATTGTCTGTCTCCCACACCAGAAAGTTCCAGGAGGGCAGGTTTTTTGTCTTGTTCACTGTTGTATCCCTCATGCTTGGAAGAGGGCCTGGCTTTCAAAACTAATTGTTAAATAATGAATACATTATAGAAATATGTATATGTTTTTGTTAGCATTCTTTTCTAGAATTGATGGTACTATATATAATACCATATTTTCAGGTATTTACAGTTTATACCTCAAGGACATGAAGGAATATACTGGTAGAATAACCTTGAAGTCATATAAACCGTGCTATGGTGGGGCACCTGGGTGGCTCAGTTGGTTAAGCATCTGCCTTTGGCTCAGGTCATGATCCCAGAGTCCTGGGATCAGGCCGCATCTGGCTCCTTGCTCAGTGGGGAGCCTGCTTCTTCCTCTCCCTCTGCCTGCTGTTCATGCTTGTGTTCTCTCTCTCTGTCAAATAAATAAATAAATAAAATCTTTAAAAAAATAAATAAAACCTGCTATGGTACATTTTGTATTTTGTTTTTGCTTAATTGGAGGGGGTGGGGCACACTCTATTATTTACTTTTGAAGTTGTTACGCGAAGTTAATGTTTTGAGTACACAGTGTTTGCTTGCTGACAAGTATTTGGGAGCATCTGGTAGTGGGGAGAAGGGTGTTGAACAAAAGAGATTGTTTTGCTAGTTCCAGAGAAGTGGTGCCTTTCAAGATACTGCATTGCTCTTCAGCTGTGACTTCACTTGAATAGAATGTAAGGTATATTTCATAATAACAATTTGACCTGTTCTAAAAAGTGGATGAAGTGGGTTCTTTTTTTTTTTAAAGGGTTGTAAAAGCCTGTTGGTGTTTTTGTTTTTGTTTTTGTTTTGTGGGATTATAAACTAATAAAGCTCTGATCAGCTCAGATTAGGGACTGATTCTGAAATGTGTAAACTGCTTTATGAATTAACACTGTAAACCTGGGAGTTGCTATTGTAGCTCAAAATTGAATTCACTGGCTTTGTGTGTGCTTTAGGAAACTTGTTAGCTGGATGAACTCAGGGTGTCATACAGGAAAGCATCTACAGAAAGAATGTTTTTTGTATACAATGTTAGAATGTAATGTTGTCAAGGACACAAATATAATCATAGGTAACCAGTTGTTACAGTGGTATTTGTTAAAAAGAGATCCTACCTGTATTTCATTGGTCTACAGTGATTTTTATCATTCGGCACGTACCTAACGTATTTGTGTATTTTTGTGGGAGGTGACTTAACACTTGACTAGTGGCAAGTATAATGAATCTGTCTGATTCAAAGTTTTTTGTGTGTGTTTGAAAGTACACAGTCATTTTCAGCATTCTTTATGAATTACTCCACTGCAGAACAAATTATTTGCTAGTTATTATCTAAATTAAATTTGACTCACCACTAGTTCATATGCTGATTGAGCCATTGATCTCAGCATGTTGTCAGGCCTCAGGATCTGGCAGGTTCCAGAGGTGCTGATTATGATGCTGAGTCATGGCCATAGGCCAGAAGCTATGAATAGACATTTGTGCATGTTGGATAGTCTCCTTGAAATGAGATTAGTTATTCAGGAAGCTAGGCTTTTGAGTCACATCCTGAAACCATTCATGGATACACAGCAGATTAACTGATGAAACGGAGTGGTATCCCAGGGATAACTTGTATGAGAGGAAATTTAGCTTCACTAAAGTGAGATTAGTTGAAAGACAGTATTATATGTTAAAAGGAACATAGTCTGTTAAGAATCAGATATACACATGTTCTCTTGCTTAAGTTACATGACCTTGAGTAATTGACTTAACTTTTCTGAGCCTCAAATGACTCATTTGTAATATTGGGATAATAATATAGTAACTATCAATGTTTGTGAGACTTAAGTGAGCTAATCCATATTGATGTGGTTTTAGAATATAGGTGAGGTTCAGTGGGGTGAAGTCCGGAGCCGACGACCAAGAAAGAATGCTTGAGATGTCTTTGGTGCAAAAAGGTGGTTTAGTAAAGCACGGGGACAGGACCCTTAGGCAGAAAGAGCTGCTGCCCCGGGGTCTTGAGGAGTGGCTGATTATATACTCTGGGAATTGGGAGAAGTAAGGAAAAGGGAGGTTCAAAAGGATTTTCATAAGTTAAAGAAGACCCTCAGGATACTGGAGGACTGGCTATTAGCAAGCTAAGATTGTTTTTCCTTCTGGCAAGGCATTAACATTAAGATAATTGGGAGATTCCTGGAAGAATGTTACACATTTCCCACCCAGGAGTGGGGAGTGAGGGGAGGCTGCAGGATGTCAGCTTACTCTTTTCTCTTCAGCTAGCCTTCTGCTCCCTCATCACATATCAAGCATCTGGCACAGAGCTTGACACCTGGTAAGAGCTTAAAAAACTATAGTCCCTGTTATTATTATTTTCTAAATCCCCTGGCAAAGTTGGTGCTAGAGCCCAGATCTCCTAGTCAGTGTGCCTTCTCACTTAAGACCACATAAATTGTTTCACCCACAGATGACATTTAAGCTTTTGCAATCACCCCACTTTTCCATTTTTCTCTCCTCAAGCTCTACTTCTCTATTTGCCCATTTTCTTTTTCTCCAAGCCCTATTCTTATTGCTTTGGCTGGTTTTTTAGATACCTTAAATAATGTGAATGGAAAGTATCAAATTTTGTAACACTGTTTTTTTTCTCAGTCTAATGGCAACATAAATGACATGGCCATACTTTGTGTTTTCTCAGAAGTCACTTCAGTGGCATTGCAAAACTCCATTCATTAATTTTTAAAAAATAATTATTTGTCTCTGCAACTTGCTCACTGCCTTTATAAATGAAACAAGAACTTGTGGTCATTTCAGATACTTTGGAATAGTCTTTTTGTATTTCTTTGTCAAGGCAGAAAAGGAACTTTTCCGCAAAGCCATATTATGTAAGCAACTGCATTCTTAGGCTTGCAACATTTTTCTGTCCCTTACTACTTTTACCTTGCCTTTCCATGCAGATTGTATCAGCTGTGAGATCTTGTGCAAGTCACATCACTTCTCCAAGCTGCAATGTTACTGATTGTTAATATGTAATACCAACCTTATACACCTGCAGATTTGTTATAATAATTAATAAGTTCTTTGTAAACTGTAAAAGATAAGCAAAACGCATGAAATTACTGTTATTAAGGCAAATATCAGTAAAGGTAACTGATGGATCAAAAAGGGTGGTGAAAGTTGGAGGTTGATAGTAATCGTCTACTTACCAACTGTGGAAAGGTCAATTTTGCTGAATTAGTAGGAGCAAATGTGTAGGGTTGCAGCAAGTTATTTTCAAATTTTTTATTAGTAGCAAGTTGCTCAGAAGCAAACTCCTATGCATTCAGAGCAACTTAACTCTTCTTATAGTACTTTCACATACATTGTCTCATTTAATCTTCAGCACAAATCTGCCAGGCTGGTGTCATTACCTCCATTTTATAGATGGAAATTGAATTACAATTTGCTTCCAGGAACATTAGTGGTTGAAGCAGGGCTGAAATCTAAGTTGATACTTACACCATTGTGCCTTTTGTTATGACAAGTTCTTCAGCTATATATCTATTTTTTTATCCAAAGATTAGTTAGTCCTGTCAGCTTTTACATACCTTGCTGTAATTCTAAATTTGCTTTAGATCCTTTTAGCCCTACCCATAACCTCCCCTGTCTTGTGACTTACAGAATCTGTATCCTGGCCTGCTGGTTATTTCAGGAACACCTATCTTTATTTTTTTTCCCCAGTGTGCTTGATCATCAGACAAGAAGGGAAGTATTAGAGATTCTAATTAATGTCTCCAAAGTGAAGAAGAGAAAAAAAAGAGGACCTGTGATAATTCCTGTGATAATTGCCTATGATAATTCATTTCTTGGGAAACCATATTATTGGTAAGTACCTGGAGTTTCTCCAGTCATGCAAGGGTTATCCTTGTCCAACTCCTAGAACAAGGGAATTAGGTAGCATGGCTTTGAAGAGGTGGGGAAGTGAGGCTGAAAAAAGGAAATAGTTTAGGCTTGCCGTTCCAAAGGAGATTCTCAGTGGGAAACTGTTTAAGCAATAGTGTTGTATGAAACTGAGTGGGTAGAAACAGGAAGCTGCCCTCCACATTGATTTTAGCAGTGGAAAATGCCTGGCCTAGTGATGGTCATCAAGGACTCTGGTACTAGACTGTCTGGATTCAAATCCAAGCTTCACCATTTATGGTCTGCGTGACTTACAGGAAGTTGTTTAATTTCTCTGTGTCTCAGCTTCTGGTCTTTAAAATGGGAATGAAAATAGTACATACATCCAAGGCTGACTATGAGTATTATGCGATATAATGTATGTAGAGTGCTTAGCACAGGGCAGTGCCTGGAATGCTGTTGAATGCTGAATAAATAGTAGGAGGATTGCTACTATTGCGGATATTATAACTTGTCACTTGCACCTTGTATCTTGGACAAGATTTACCTGAAATAGTATCTGGCCAAAAAGCAAAAAACAAAACAAAACCAAAAAAAAAAGTGCTCTGTGAAAGCTTACTGAATTATTACTCTGCCAAAAATGTCATGATGGTAAAACTGTGTGGTGGGTTGATGGTTTCAGTGGTGAAAGTAGGTTGACCAAGGTTCAGGGGAGGCTTCTGGTAAAAGAGGCTCAGCACAGACTCTTTATAACAAGAAAATTTATTGTTTAGTCAGTGAAAAGGGCTCATTAGAACTGGTTTTCAGTCCTAGTTCTGCCACCAATAAGTTGTGTCAGTTTGGACAATTCATCTACCTCTCTTGGTATTTCCTCATTTTTAAAAATAAGGAGTTAAGGCCAGATGAGGTCGTTGTTAACTGTGGTTGTTAACTGTGGGCTGGGGTTGGAGAGTATGAGTGTTTGTTAATTGTGGGCTGGGGGTGGAGAGTATATCAGAAACTGAAATTTTGCATGTCTGTGTTTTCATCTGCCGTCTTCCCTTTGTCTTCAGGTCCCTTCCCCTCTTGTGAAAAATCCTGTCTTTCCTGGTAACCATATAGCATGTGAGGCACCTCATTGCTCAAGTGGCAGTCTTGTAACCCAGAAGCCAAGGAAAGAGCTGTCTTCACACCCATTTGTGTGAGAAAGTCTAGGTGGGGCCCTAAGTGTATTGTAATTCAGGGAACTCCTTTCATAGGTTTATAGAAAAGTGACTCAGGAAATGACTATTCCATTTCCTACCTTTGCTTAAATGTGTTGGGCTGATCTAGGAAATATGCCATTTGATAGCCCGAATCAAATTTCAGTAGCCTATAAAAGAGTAGAAGCAAGGGATTTTTAACTCTCACCATTTGAGCTGCACATGACACAGGGCTATGAAAGTATATAAGGACAGATTGATATGGGGAGAGAACTTTAAGATCTCTCTGGGAGCATTTTAAGGGAGTTCTGATAGGCCTCGTCCTTATTAGTAACAGGAAAGGATTTCTCTTTGTCAGACCTATTTGCTGCCTTAGATCCCAAAGTAACCAGTGTGTTAATCTCAATCCATGAGAACAGCTCTGTGGAAGATCTGTTGACAGACCTACCTACTACTTATAGATGCTTTAGAGGACAGCAGCGGGTTTGCATGTGGGCAGGGAGGAATTGAGGAGAGAGATTTATTGGACCTCAGTAAGAGAAATACTATTCTCTAATGATTTTATGAGACATAGAAAAAAATAGCATGGTGTGGATTCAGCCTGGCTAGCTAATTGAAGAAATGGTGGAGTCCCAGAGGAAGAGCTTTCATAATCCTCAAATGTGTGGGATCCGGCATAATAGGGCGGAAGTACACTGGGTTAAGAATCATGTTTCTGTACTACTTCCAGCTCTGTTACTAACTTGCTGTGTAATCTTGGGCAAGTCTGAGTTTTACCTCCCAATATATAAATGAGGCTGGGCTAACATGGTCTCCAAAATACATGCTGGCTTTAGTAGTTTGATCTCAGAACTCTATGATGTAATAATTGAAACCTACCAACGTTAGAACATTACAGATGGACCAGGTAGGTTGAAGAGGGTGGTACAGGGGGAGAGGGTCTCCTCTGCTTAGTGAATTTATGTAGGAGAAAAGAAAGGTAATCACTGAATATTGAAATAGTAACCTTTACTCCTTAACTTCCTGTAAAATTGTTGGTTCCAGGAATATAGACTTAAAGAGAAGTATAGAACTGGGAGTAGTGATTTTTCTTTGAAAGAAGAGTGGTTGTTGATTAGGTATGTGGAGACATGAATCCTTTAAATTCGGTCATACAACCAACATTCTTCAAGAATGTAAAGACTATTAAGTTGTATTCTATGACAGTGAAGTATTGTTTTAAGAAACAGGTGAAAAGTAAGATTTGCCCTTTAGAGAGGTTATTCTTGCTGTATGTGGTATGGAGGATGGTTTGGAGGCAGGAAAGACTGGATAATGAAATCCTGATGATAAGTTCCTCATCTTGGAAAGGGTAGTGATAATGAAGACGTTGTATGGGAGAGGGAGAAGTTGAAGAAAACTGCCAGGTTTCTGGTTTGGGCAACTGGGCAGATGAAAATGCTATTTACTGATACGGCAAACAGCAAAGAGTGGAACAGATAAAGAGTAGAGGACAGTGGTTTAATATTTATGGAACAAAAACAGTTCTGAGGTATCTGAGGCTTTGGTGTAGGTTCTGTGCTTTCTTAGTAATCAGATAACTTTCAAATACTTTTTAATTTCAGAAAAGAGTATCTGTATCAGTGTATTTACTTTGTTGCTAGGGCAGAGGGTTGCTATGGAGATTAATGATATCATAACCCCCACTGTGAACCAATAAGGACACTCTAGTGGGTCTGACTCAGTCTTCAGGCTGAAGACTATTTGAAGTTATCCTATCCCGGCCAGCACATGTGTTGTATGGAAAAGACTCTGTATGTGTGTGGGGGTGGGGGGTATGAATGGGTACAGGCAGTTGTATGTTTGTATGTTTGTTTTGCTTTTTTTTTTTACTCTTATAGAAAAATGAGCCTAGAATCCTCCCTTTCCAGTTTATTCGTTCCAAACCTGATTTTTTCTGTTTCCATGGCTCAAAGGGGCACAGTTTTCCCAATTCCTGGTAGAAAGTACACAGAGTTTCCAAATGAGTTTTTAATCAAATTTAGTCTTTTGGTTATTTTTTTATTTGAAGTAAAATACAGTTAAAATGTTGTATTTTTCCTTCTTAGAGTGGAAATTTCAAAGCAGTGAATCTTGGAGAAATGGCTTTCATTCATTTGGATGTCAGATGTCTCTATACCCTACTTATTTGCACAGCATTCGGCTCTGTGCCTTCAAATGCTGAGATAAAAGGTAAACCAACAACGGAGTAGTTTTAAAATTTGGGATACTAACTGTCTTTTCAACCTACCCCATGGAAGTGAATAACAAATAGATTGTTACTGGAAATATTTCAGGAAGTTCATACACAAAAGATATGTCAGCCTCACATCTAAAGTAACTAATGATAACAAACATTTTGCGGGATAAAAACCAATCTAAAAGACACTTTCCATACCTTTTTGTATAGTCTTCTAAGAAATAGGTTAATTATATGAAGCCTCATTGCCTGGTACTGACCTAACTGGAAACTTTCCTTATTTGCTATCCTTAACTTTTGAGACAATTAGATAAATATGGAAATATATACAGAGATTTAAAGTAAAATTTAAAAATAATTACAGAATTATTAAATCATGCCTAATGAGTTTTTCTTATTGCACAAGGTAATCAGAACAATGCATTTCACAAAGATTTGTAACCACAAGAGTTGAAACAACAGGATTGCCATTTCATCCTCAGTAGAGACCTTCTTTATTGGTACCTGGTGGGGGTCCCATGTCAAATCATAATTTGTGCCACAATTTCTTTTTGTAGATTCTTTTCTTCACCTCAGTAAGTATTATGAAGTTAGGCATTAAAATGAACAAATGGGCAGAAATGAAAGGAAATTATTAGCAGAATGGCAACATGAGGGCAGTACTATAGTACTATTAGATTTGCTAGGAGGAAAATTTATAGAATTATTTGTTTGCTTTTTAAACCACCAGTTGGGAGAGCCATTGCTGTCCACTGCTCCCTCCCCACAAATAAAATGGCTTTTTCCTGATGCCACTCTGCTGAGCTGCCTGACACTTTTTCTTAAGTCCTTCCAATGAGTGGCCCTGGTTTGCCCTGGGATAGCTCTGAACTTTAGAGGATTCAGTTAACCAGAATGGAATGACAAGATCTGCTTGTTCTAATCCTTAAGGTGTTTAGCCATAGTAGTCATATTTTACATTTTCTATCCCTTTTGTGTTATGTGCATATAGTAAACACTGAATTAATACTGGTTGGTTCTTGCTATTAACGAGATTTACGTAATAAAGTGTTCCCATTCTAGGCCAAATTCCGGTCTATATATAACCACGGAGATAGCTCCATGTTGAATTGCCTGTTTCTTTGAAAACTTAGTACCTAGATAGGCAAAGTCATATTTGCATAAAGCAGTAATCTAGACTTTATAACAGCTTTATTGATATGATTTCCATAGCATAAAACACAGCCTTTTAAAGTGTGCTGTTCAGTGGTCTGTAGTAACTTCACAATATACTTGTGTAACAGCCCCAACTATTCAATTCCAGAATATTTATATCCCCTCCCCCAAAGAAATAGAATATTTATAAGCAGTCATGTGTTACTCTTCCTTTCCTCCAGCCCCTGGCAACTACTAATTGACTTTTGTCTCTATGGATTTGCCTATTCTGGATATTTCATATAAATTGGTCTTATGTGATCTTTTGTGACCGGTTTCTTTCAAATTAGCTTAATGTTTTCAGCGCTCTTGCATGTTGTAGAATGGATCAGTACTTCATTCTTTCTTATGGCTGAATAATATTCCATTGTATAGATATACTACAGTTTATTTATCCATTTACCATCTGATGGACATATGGATGAAATCTAGATATAGCAAGTTTTGTTATAAGATACAGGAAAAAAGTAAAAATATCTTATTGATTTTATTTCAGTTAATCCTCCTGAGGATTTTGAGATAGTGGATCCTGGATATTTAGGTTATCTGTCTTTGCAATGGCAACCTCCACTGTTTCTGGATAATTTTAAGGGATGTACAATAGAATATGAATTAAAATACCGAAACATTGATAGTGAACACTGGAAGGTAAGTAAAGCATGTACTTGCAATTCTGTGTGATAACTAGGACCTTTCTTATAATTTTTGATGTCACTATCCACTCTGATTCCTGTATCTCAATAGCTGTTTTTTTTTTTTTTAAGATTTATTTATTTGACAGAGAACACAAGTAGGCAGAGCGGCAGGCAGAGGGAGAGGGAGAAGAAGGCTCCCCACTGAATGGAGAGCCCGATACAGGGCTCGATCCCAGGACCCTGAGATCATGACCTGAGCCAAAGGCAGACGCTTAACCAACCGAGCCACCCAGGCTCCTCCTCAGTAGCTATTATTAAGAAATAACAAGCTGCCATGCCTGCTGCTATCTCCTATGCATCCTGCCACATCTATTTTTACCCCATCCAGTATTAAGACTACCATTCAAAGTATAGGAAAAAAAATTTGGTGCCATGAAATATGGACTTGAAGAATACATACAGATTTTACTGTATTTTACAGTTACTTACATACCCGTATAAGGGTCTTATATATGCTATTGGACCGTAAGCTTTTTCTTTGTAGGAATGAAGCCTTATCTATCTTTGTACTTGCCCCACAGAACACAGCATAGTTCTTTGCATATATTATAGTAAGTGTTCAATGAAAGTTTATTGACTTATTAACAACATAGTCAAGCATGTTCATTCAAAGATTTCTGTTGTATGAGGCATGCTGTTACCTTCCTCATTCAGTTTAGGTAGTTTCAAGAGACAATTCTTTTTTTTTTTTTTTTTTAAGATTTTATTTATTTGACAGAGAGAGAGACAGCCAGTGAGAGAGGGAACACAAGCAGGGGGAGTGGGTGAGGAAGAAGCAGGCTCCAAGTGGAGGAGCCTGGTGCGGGGCTCGATCCCAAAACGCCAGGATCACACCCTGAGCAAAAGGCAGATGCTTAACGACTCAGCCACCCAGGCGCCCCTCAAGAGGCAATTCAAATACAACATTTATTGAGCAACATTTTGTGCCAGGCACTTGGCTAGGTATCAGGAGTACAAGGATATATAACACATTTGTAGTCCTCTGGGAGCTCACAGTTTGTCTGGCTTTCTCCAGTTACCTCCAAGATTTTACTGTATATAATTCCTGAGGAGTTCAAGTGATATTTGAAATGTGATTAGATCATTTGTCATGTAATATGCATATGGTATCTGAAAATTATCTCTTGATTTCAAGTTCGTTATAGCTCAAGTTCTTGCCATAGAGACTCTTTTCTTTTTCAGAGTTTTTTGGGATTATTTTTCGTTTTCTTTTGTTTTGTTTGTTGTTGTTGTCATCACTGTGTGTTTGTTTTTTTTTAAAGATTTTATTTATTTATTTGACAGAGAGAGAGACAGCCAGAGAGAGAGGGAACACAAACAGGGGGAGTGGGAGGGGAAGAAGCAGGCTCCCAGTGGAGGAGCCTGATGTGGGGCTCGATCCCAGAACGCTGGGATCACTCCCTGAGCCGAAGGCAGACGCTTAACGACTGAGCCACCCAGGCGCCCCTATTTGTGTGTTTTTAAGTAGGCTCTACACCGAACATGGGGCTCGAACTCAGGATCCCAAGATCAAGAGTTGCATGCTCTACCGACTTGGCCAGCCAGGCACCCGTGGGGTTATTTTGAATAAGATGTTAAGATTCAGATGATCTCATCAAATGATATAATATGCAGAAATGAGCTCTGCCAGGAATATAGCTAGGACACTGTATCAGATAATCATTAGAAATTTCTTAGATATTGGGAACATTCCAGGGTGACTTCTTAGCCCTAATAATATGGCTCATGATGCTGTCACTGTTTATAAGTTTGACTTTGTCTCATCTTCTTATCAAACAGACCATCATTACCAAGAATCTACATTACAAAGACGGGTTTGATCTTAACAAGGGTGTTGAAGCAAAGATACACACACTTCTGCCAGCCCAATGCACAAATGGATCAGAAGTTCGAAGTTCATGGTCAGAAACTGCTTATTGGACATCACCAGAAGGTTAAAATTAAGCTCTCTTTTCATATTTAATACTGTCAGAACAATCCATACTGGGCATAAGGCCCTTAACCCTTATTTACCAGATTGTATGTATAAATGAAAGTGTGGCAACAAATAGATTCTTCTTAGGAGTGTGTGACTGGCCTTTTTGAATCCTTTAAATCAGCAAACAAATTTGGCAAAACCTGCATCTTATTAGGTTAATATAGCCCCCAGTTTTGAGGTCATATTAGTAAATATGTATGTGAGTATTTGCTCAACTGCTCAGAGCATTCTAGAATTATTTTGTACCTTTGCATCTGTTTACTACCTTTAAATGAGCCCTCAAAGTTTTTTGATTTTTATATGCCCCGTTACAGTGAAGTGATTTCTAACAATTTCCTTTTGGAATGTTCCTGATTATATATTAATTACTAAATGAAATGGAGAGATCAAAAGAAATGAATTAAAATTGCATAGTGATTTCCCAAATGATTCATCACCATGCCTTTCAAGCATTCACAGTTCATTCATTCCGTAGGAAATCTGGAAACTAAAATTCAGGATATGGACTGTGTATATTACAACTGGCAATATTTACTGTGCTCTTGGAAATCTGGCATGGGTGTCCATTTTGATACCAATTACCAATTGTTTTACTGGTAAGTATTTTTATAATAAGAATTGCATATTAAGAAAGTATCTATAAAAACTAATTTATAGTATAAGTAACTATTTTTACAAAATTAAATTTATTATTTTTCAGAGTTGAATTTATGATGAAGGTTGCTTATAATTATTTGGGGTTTTCAATGGGAGTAAGTAGATTTAAGCTGTAGCTACTGGAAGTCACTCTATGGGTGATATAAGGAATGTGACACTGTTCCTGTACTGGATTAAATTTTGTATCCTTTAGATATATAGGATTGTAACCTAAGAAGTTTTGGCATATTTTAAAAATGGGTACCTAATAACACTGGATCCTTTTTCTGACTTCCCTTTTTTAACTATCACTGAGGCTTTTAAGCTTAGAGCCATCTGAATCTTCTATCTCCTTCATTCCTTCATTGTTTCATGATAACATTGAATACTGCATTCTGACACCAAGGTTGCACATCTGTTCTTTACTTCCCATCTCTACTATAAGAGCTCTACTGTAGGCTCACCTCATTCCACACCTGGATGACTGCCGTAGTTTCCCAAACAATGGTGTCTGCTTCCAGTCTCTTCCCTTCCTATTCGCTCTGCACCCTGTAGCCAGACTTATCTTCCTATATTGCTATTTTCATATATCAAAAACTTCCAGAGGCTATTCATTGCCTCCAGGATAAAAATCTAGTCTGGCATTCAAATTTCTGCCTCACTGTATCACTGCTTTTGCAACATTACCTTCTACTATCACCAGTGTGAGTGTTCTACTCCCTTTAGACCCATCTCTACATTTTTTTCTCATCCATGTTATGACCTTTTATGCCTTTGTGTGCATTACTATCTGAAATGCTCTCTGGCCTTCTCACCAACTCTTACCCATCTTTCAGGGGCCATTTGGTATTCAATTTCATTAACTCTTTAGTGATCACATCAACTTCTGTTCAGTTTTTCTCTGAACTATTACTTATTTTAGCTCTTAATTCCGTGTCTGGATGGCATTTAAATTTTTGTCATATATGTGTGCTTTGTCTGCTCCCTTAAGTTTTTAAGAGATTGGCAGGCATGGACTGTTTCTTACATTTCTCTTCACTATCTATGCTGTACTATGTCTATAGTAGATCATCACAAAATATTCATTAAATGAATGAAACAAATGAGAGTATTGGTACATTGATAAATATGTATCAGAATTTATGCATTTATTAAGTAACATAAAAAAGCAAGAGAGGACAAAGTGTCACTCTTTGTGTTTCAGGCCCAAATTATCATGGATTTTTTCTTTAGACAAATCATAAGATATAAGTGATAAGGCATAAGCTATTGAGGATACTGAGAACTGGGTTCTAATGCCTGCTCTGGCATCTTTGAGTTTGGTGGTCTTGACAAGCAGTTTTCCTTTCTAGGGTCTCAGTTTCTTCATCTGGAATTGGTGGGTCAATTTCTACAGTCTAATTCATTTGTTCATTAATTCAACAAATATTAAGCAATTATTAAATGACAGGCACTGTTCTAGATAAAAAGGCCAAAAGTATGAATAAGACAAAGTCTCTGCCCTTTTATATATTGTAGTTCTTATTTAATATAGCTTTATCCTCATCTTAGTAGTGAGGGATAAATATTGACATTTCAGGAACTGGAAAATAAGGGTGCCATGAGGCTTTGCACTGGCACATAGTAAATCTGGGTAAAGTCTAGCCTAGAACTCAAGTCTCCCAAACATAATCAGGTGAACTAACCAAGAGACTGTAACTTTGCAACTCTGATCCAGTGGCTACTTGAAAAGGGAAATTAAAGCTTATTATAGAATGCTTGTATTTTTTTCCCTCCAGAACAAGTATACTGCTGGCAGCTATTGCATTAAAAAATAAGGTATATTTTCACTATCATAAAGTTCTTTTTTCACTCCCCTCATGCAAATAAATAACAACTTGGGGTAAAAAACAAACAAACAACAGAAACAAACTAAATATTGGCATAGTGAATTCAGTAAAGTCTGGCTGTTTGTATCAGCACCTGATCAACTGCTAGATTGGCCTAATTTCAAAAGGGATTTTGGCTGCTTTTACAGATGTCACATTTTGCATTGCAAAGTATAATTTAGGAAAATAAACCAGGCATTTGTGCTTTGGAAATCAGTAGGGAAATCCACCCTAATTCCCATTAGCTTTATTACTGGAATGAGGTTAACTTTCAATGATATGGCAACATTTCTTGGCTAGGAGAATGGGAAATTAGATATTTACTTGCCAGACAGCTCTTTTTCTTTTTGACCCCTCTGTTGGCTTATCTCTTGGTGTGTATTATATCTTCAGAGGACTTTCATTCACTTTATTACACATAACAATATTTTGTAAGTCTGCTTTTTAAATGTGCTTTCTTCTAATATAAATTCTCCTGTACAATATAAAAAAGGCAGTATCACCCAGCATTATCTATATAAACCCCAGGTTTTCTTAATAGAAATCTTACCCTTTGATTCTTGTGGGTAAGTCAACATAACCTAAGTACATGAGTAAGAATCCTTGCCTTATCTTTGATATTTTATTAAGACTCCCACCAGATTGTAATCTCCATGAAATTATGGACTATGTCTGCTTGCTTTACTATTGTATCCCTAGCACATAGCATAGGATTTGGCACAGAGTTGGTGCTCAATAAATATTGCATGTTATTAAATGATTTTTTTTATTCACTTGGTGCCTTAAGATAATTGAAAACTGAATACCACGATACTTTAAGATATTGGTAAGCACAATTCTTACAGTACCTCTTTTTACAGGTATGAGGGCTTGGGTCGTACAACACAGTGTGCTGATTACATCAAGATTAATGGAAAAAATATGGGATGCAGGTTTCCCTATTTGGAGTCATCAGACTATAAAGATTTCTACATCTGTGTTAATGGGTCATCAGAATCCCATCCTATAAGACCCAGCTATTTTATTTTTCAGCTTCAAAATATAGGTGAGTTAAACAACTTCAAAATATTTCTAGTTTAGGCCATTTACAACCACATGGAAGAGAAGAGATGGAGACAAAGATATAGAGAAACTTATGGAAATGCAAAGCCAGAAAAACGAGGGCCAAGAGAGGGTATGAAGAAGCTCTAATTAAATATAAAAGTACAGGAATAAGGAATTGAATGAAGAATAATTTTTTTTTAGAATTTTTGTTTAGAATTTACAGTTTATTCCTCAGCTTCAAAGATTGCTGTAAAGTATTTTTGTCTAGTGTTAATGATGGAGTAATTATAGAATCCCTTATTCCCACATTTCAATAGGCAAATGGTTGGATATTCTGAGTTCTTAGTTCTAACAGTTACAATAATGACAGGTTTTAGAGTCAGCCATACCTGCATCTGAATCTTGGATTTACTACTTTCTAGCTGTATGACTTTGGGCAAGTTACTTTTGATGTCTGTTTCAATTTCCTTATCAGTAAAATGAGGATAATAGAGGACACTTCATAGATTTATTGTGAGACATGAGTGAGGTGTTTTTTTGTTTTTTTTTTGTTTTTAAGATTTTATTTATTTGAGAGAGAGAGTGAGCAAGAGAGAGCATGAGCAGGGTGGTGGGGGAGAGGGAGGAAGGAGAAACAGACTCTGCTGCTGAGCAGGAGCCCAATGAGGGGCTTGATCCCAGGACCTGAGCTGAAGGCAGATGCTTAACCAACTGAGCCACCTAGGCACCGCCATGAGTGAGTTTATGATGTGACATCCCTGGTTCAGTGCCTGACACATCATAAGGTCTAAATGAGAATTAGCTATTGATAAAAATAGTAGTAGTAATGGTTGTGGTGGTTGTTCCTAATGCTACTGAATGGAAAAAGACTGTAATGATTTGGATCTTCTAACTTTTCTTTTGGGCTTAAATATTTGTCAAAATGTGACTTACCAAAATTTAGTTTCCAAAATAACCAAGTTTCTCAATAAATTAATCTTGGTTGGCAAGCAATTTTGATTTTAATTCACATTATAGAGATTAGTCTTGACCCACCCAATTTATCTTAGAAGCTTCTCTTATTAGGTGTCCCTAGCTTTTGATAAGAGCTACTGCTAAACTTAATGACCTCCATGTTGTGAAATGCCTTCCTTTTGCTTTTCAGTTAAACCTTTGCCACCAGAGTATCTTAGTCTTACTGTGAAGAATTCAGAGGAAATTAACCTGAAATGGAGCATTCCTAAAGGACCCATTCCAGCAAAATGTTTCATTTATGAAATTGAATTCACAGAAGATGATACTACCTGGGTGGTATGAACATTGCATTTATTTGGGAAATCATAAACATAGCCTTTTATTTTTTTTAAACATAGCCTTTTGAATAAAATAAGCAAACATGAGAACCAAAATCAGTTGCTATCCATATGAGGAATAGAATATGACATGTATCTTAGTATAATTTCCAGAAAACAATATAATGTAGGGGACAAAAGAAAGATGCTTGCTTGTAGTCTGAAAGCATAATCAGTCATACCAATTTTAAAGCTACATTAGGACTTTAGAGATAATGTAGTCATTTGTTTCTAATATTGTGCCAACAAATTAAAGTTGCCAAGTGTAAGTATGAGATGGATTATGATGAGGCCTTAGGTGAAAAGAAAAGGAAAAAATACAAACGTAGGAACCACTTCTTGAGAAACAAGCATCAGGTCAGAATTAGACTCTGATGGGGCTGCTTGAATTGCTTGTAGTGCAGAAGGGAGACTGATGGAGGAAGTAGGCAATGATTGCAAGACTCTTTACCCCCCAGCAACAACAATGTGATGATGCCTTTGGCCCTACATTGTTATATGTTAATTTTATTCATTGGTTTCCAATTTAGAAAGTGTTGGAGACATGTAGGTGAGCCATTAGTTCTAATCAATTAATTTCATATACGGGTGAGAAAACTGGGAGTTGAATTGATTTACATGTCCCAGGGAAGTGAATTGACTTACAAATTACTCCGCTATTCCCAGTCTACTACATTATGCTGGTTCCCAAGAAAAGTCACAACAAAAGAGAAGCTGTTATTTTGGATGAGAAATACTGTTCAGTTCTTTGAAATGCAAAACTGAAGCAATTTCTTCAGTGATTTTTTTTTTCCCCTTTAAGATCATCCAGCCTTGTGTATTCTCATATCTGAAGAAGTTTCATGCTAAGCCCTGAGCACTGTTACACAGCTTTTATGGCAGTTAACCAAAATAAGGAGAGGAAAAAAAAAAAAAAAGACTATGTGTATGAACTCTATAGTTTCCATAGAAATAACATTCACATGATGGCTCCTTTTGCTAACTCAGTATATGTAGCATTTTCCAGTTTATGTAATCTGAGAAATCTGACACTAATCCAAATACTGGGTATCATAAACACTAAAGCTATCTAGGCGTTTTGCTCTGTCACATGTACCTTTACTACAGGTGATCCATTATCACTATAGAAAAATATTATAAGTAAGGAAGGGAAGGAAAAAAAATGAAAAAAACAAAACAAAAACACCCCACCATACAGAGAGAGAATCACTGTTAAGATTTGGTATATAGCTTTCTAGTCATTTGATATGTGTATTTTATGTAACAAAATCCACTACAAAAGTGACAAATCAAATGGGATCTATCTAGCTGCAATTAGATCAAATAATAGCATCTTATTTTTTACTTGGCTTTCAGACTACCACAATTGAAAATGAGATACAAATCACAAGAACATCAAATGAAAGCCAAAAATTATGCTTTTTGGTAAGAAGTAAAGTGAATATGTATTGCTCAGATGATGGAATCTGGAGTGAGTGGAGTGATGAACAATGCTGGAAAGGTATGAGATAAGAGCAGTAACTAAATAGCTATTTGCTAGCAAATTTATTTTCTTTCAGTGTATTTTGTAATTGTGGAAATCAAAATGCTCTTGCATATAGTCTATAAACAGAAGATAAATTAGCAAGCACCTCAAACATAGATTTATGGAAAATATATCCAGTTTTAACTAGGAGTAAACTAGTTTAAGTAAGAATCTTGTTATAGTTCTCTCATCAACATTCTTGTTTCTCTGGCTGTTGGTATAGAGAATATGCTAGTTCTTTTTTTAGGAAGCCTATTTTAATCAATATTTTTCTAGACTCTCAATTTTGAAGAGAACAGAAATCTTAAAGCAAGGATGGGTAAGCATACACTTGTTTTTGAGTGTCTAGTACTGTGCCTAATGAGTATTTTTCTAATTAATATATCATCATTAGTAAAAGCAATTCCATTCACTTCCAATTCTGATTTAAAGTGACTTATGATAAAAAAGACATTTTAAATTAAATAACAATATAAGCTAAAAAGCCTTGAAAGTGAGGCAAAATATTATTGTGTTTTACAGTATACTAGCTTTATCAACAGAAATTGCTACTAATTGTTCAAAAGTGAAGGAAATTAACTCAGCATTACTTTGTCAGGTATATAGATATGTAAATACAGATACAGATACTGGCATCTATCAATCATTCATCTCTTTTCCTCTTGTTCCATTATAATAGAATTTCTGTTTGACTATTATCTCACTATTATATTGATATTGTTATCTTTCATTCATCAAATATTTATAAAGCACCTAATATGTGTCAG
This sequence comes from Ursus arctos, assembly GCF_023065955.2. NCBI lineage: Eukaryota > Metazoa > Chordata > Mammalia > Carnivora > Ursidae > Ursus > Ursus arctos. Next base: position 89,943,286 of record NC_079873.1, on the reverse strand, counting down.
GACTTTTTCAGGCATCAGAGATATAACAGTAAAAAAAAAAATTCCTGTCCTCACAGAATTGATATTTTATTCTCATATTGAATAGAGATAAGCAATAAACAAAGAAGCTAACTGTATCATATAATCACTAAGGGCTATGAAGAAAAAACAGGTAGAAAGGGAGAACTCAATTAACCAAGAGATGTATGGAATCAGAAAGAACACACACTGGTTCTGTTATTTATTTTTGTCACTGCTATAAGATATCTGGAGACTCAATGGAATTGACATTGAGAAAATCATATCCTGAATTATATCTTATCATTAGTCAATGCATAGTTTAAAATGGGTATGGTGAGTTTTTAGCCACGTTCTTTTTTTCTTTTTTTAAGATTTTATTTATTTGACACAGAGAAAGCACACAAGCAGGGGGAGAGGCAGAGGGAGAGGGAGAAGCAGACTCCCCACCGAGCAGGGAGCCCCACATGGGGCTCGATCCCAGACCCTGGGATCATGACCCGAGCCGAAGACAGACACTTAACGAACTGAGCTACCCAGGTGCCCCCTTTAGCCACATTCTCAAAATAATACATCCTTTATGTGTATTACATACAATCTTTAGTGCAATATTGATGTCCGAGATTTATTTTGCCCTAATGGGTATCTTCTGGTAGAATCTTAATAACTCTGAGATTAGGAACAAAGAATTTCCTGAGATACATGTGATCTTAGCTCCTTAGGAGATTACTTGAATGTTTCAAGTAATAGAAATATAGGACAATACTTTCTTTTGGAAATGAAAATATATCTTCTTTAGGATTGACTCTGTGTGTAGGGAAAGCAACCGGAACCTCAAAGAAGCCTGCTTTCCCACTGTTAATTTTGTATGCCAAAAAGCTTACATTATTGGTCATTTCTCTGGATTATATCCTTGCAAATCTTAATTGAGCTAAACATACAAATTTGGTAATTTTTTAGTGGAAAATAAGATCCTAAGGGAACAGGACAAAGAAAACGATGGGGTTGAGGGTAGGTTTGAGTGTAGGTATGGGCCTAGGATTTAAGATGCTCTGTAGGACTTCAAAATAAGTGGAAGATATTCATTTTGGAAGGACAAGTTTTGTCTACTTTTTAAGTTTGTGTAGTGATTGCTCACTTCTTGCTATGCAGAGGAACCATTAAAACTTTATCCTAAAAAGAAAAGAAAAGAAAAACAACCTCATCTCATTTAGTCTCTAAAATGTAAGACCACTTTAAAAACATGACCTTTAAAGACTAGCTCCGTTATTCACACAGGGACTTTTATAAAGACCAGTGTAGGAGAGAGAAAATGTTACTTCTACCCTTCTATGTTCTTTGGCTGGTCTAATAGTTAACTTGGCATATGGCAGACTAACAGGAGAAAAACAAATTTAATTTTGTTTGTATAGGATCCCATAAAAATATGAGACTCAAGGACAGTCAGGGCTTATTATATACCATCATGAGTTAAAAAATGGGATAGGGGCCTGGAGCTTCTAAGGGGAATAGGACTCATGGGACAATAAGAAGAGCAGATGTTTGGTAATTAGATGTTTGCCCTACCATGCAGATGGGTCATTCAGATAAAAGTTATCTTTGGTAATAGTTCCCTCTCTGAGGCAGGCTCACTATCTAAATTCTTTAGGTAGTTAAGAGAGAGGTAAGTGTTTTTCTAAAGACTGCTGGAGCTTGATTGTCTTCAGCTCAAAATAATCCACATGCCAATGTGGCACATTTTGATTCATGTATTCTGCTCCTCTTCAGTCTTGCCTTTGAAACTTCCCTAAGAAGTTTCATAGCCAAGAAACAGTTTAGTCAAATAGTTGTGTCTCATTTCAAGAGTTGGTGATGCAGGCAGGCTCCAAAAGTTAGGTCTATAATGCAAGCAATCAGGTATTTAAGAAGAGGGACTCTGCGGAAACAAACAAAAAATGGTTAGTGTTTGGGGAAGATTGTGATTTCAGTTTCTGACTTCTGAAGGCAACCAGTCAAGAAGATTTCTAGATGTAACTGCTTAGAGCATCTTTAGATAGACCAAAGGCAGGAAGTGGCAACCTGATAGATTTTCCTGGTTTGCAGTTTGAATGTCTCTAGTGATCTTTCTCAGTAGCCCACACTGCAATAGGCATAAAGATTGTCTATACATGAGCTGTTGTGGTGATTTCTTCGAAGTTTATATCGAGTTGTTTAGCTTTAGCTTACATGGCTTCAGGAAAAGGGATTTTTTTCTTCTCATTGATTCCAAGGCAGAAGGGTGAGAGAACGTTGGAAATGTTAGTTTGGAGGGTTGTAGCCATATATGGAAGGAAACTAGAAGAGTTCAGGATATAGTCCATTTTATAGGTAGAACGCAAAGCCTCAAAGATAATTAACAGTACTAGAATTTGATATCCACAAAAGTGTATTGCTAAAACATAAGTTTCCTCTCTATAGTCAACTCCTTTTTTTATCAAAGAGAACCACAGTAAGATAAATGTGTTTGCAAAGTCTAGTTTCAATAAACTTGGCCTCATTATTTACATAAGTGCAGCAAGAATAGTGATTGATCATATAGGCTCCTCTAAATCTGCACTGCTGGAACTTTTCATTAGGAATCTCAGATTGGATTTTTAAAAGCCTCTGGAGGCTAAGAAGTCAAGCTGAATTCTCATCATTAGACTTTACTTGCACTACCTATAGATTTGGATGAATTCCTCTCTTCTTGAGGTTCCTCAAATTTTCTGAGGTTCCTGAACCTGCCAGGAAGTGACCTTCCTTACTTACCTGGTAATGCTGCCAGGAACCCTGTAAATAAGACACCAGGCTGATTTTTTTCCAAGGGGCTTTATTGTCCCCATAAAGTCCACCTTAGTTCCTTAAAACTGTCTGGTGATATCTGAGTCTATGTAGATCTCTCTCAAATATGACATTGTAGTCAAAGCTTTAGTAATATAACCAACATTTTCAATTGTGTCCTGTTAACAAGGAGAACAGCTTCTCATTGAACTTACACAAATATTGCCATGAAATAAGAATACTCACTCCGAGTTCTGGAGGGATCAGGTAGGGAGAAAAGTTGTTCCATCTTTGTTCACAACGATACACTTTACCAAGTTGCTCTAAGATGTAGGTAGTTCAAGAGAAAAAAGTTTCTTTAAATCTGGAAAAAGAAGCCATTAAAAAGCCAGCGAAGTTTCAAACAAAAAGTTTTTAAAATTGTAATTGTCCTCATCAGTTCATTGAGTCCCATGTATTTAATTATTTTTCAGTTTTAATCTAGTTTTTTTCATTAGTTCTGGAAATTCTTGTCTAGTTCAGTTTTACGATCTTAAAGTTATCAGAAACCTATTCTTGTCAAAAGTGCTTTCCTTGAATCTCCTTGAAGTCCTTTTTTTAAAAAAAGATTTTATTTATTTATTTGAGAAAAAGAGCATGAGCAAGAGAGCACAAGCAGGGGTATCAGCAGAGGGAGAGGGAGAAGCAGAATCCCCACTGAGCAAGGAGCCTCATGTGGGGCTTGATCCCAGGACCTCAGGACCATGACCCAAGCCAGAGGCAGCCACCCAGGTGCCTGGAAGATGAAGTACTTTTAAAGGAATACTTTTGCAAAAGCATATGAGTAAAACAGTACTCTGTAAATGAAAAAAGTTTTTAAAAATGCTTATTGGGTTAAAGATCTGATGAAAGTTCTTTACAATGGAATTGACAAGGAAATTTGATAATTTATGTAACATACAACATTTTAAGATAATAACTGGAATTATGACTGATAGTCATTATACCAAACATGCCACATTTCTAGGAATTTCACATAATTTTGGAATACTTATAATACTAACATATATCCACACAAATATAATCTAGGAAGTTTCAGCATCACTTATTTGACAAAATGCTTCCCATGTAATAACATAACAAATAAGCTTAATTAGTTTAACATCTCACTTTTTATAAGGAGAGAGAACATATCTTTGGGATGTTCCAGAGACTCTCTAGAAAATCCCCAATTTCTGAGTCAGGACTTCATTTAGAATTTGATTTTAGGAAGTTTGTCAAAAATATCAAAAGGTTTGGACACTTGACTAAATAGGATCACATATCATTATGAAACAATATTTAATTATTTATTTGACCAAAGTGACAATAAAGTATTTCAAAGGCAAGTACAGAAGGTTACATAGTTATTAACAAAACTTTGCTCTTTCAGTATTGAGGAGATCCAGTTTTCTTAACCGTCGAAGACCAGACATGAAGCACAGGAAATTACTTAGATAAAACACAAAATCACTTTCTAGGCAAACTACTTAAAAGTTAAGAAAAAAACCTTTTATAATCTCTTATCAAGAGCAGGTCAAGAGTCCAAGCAAATTTTGTCCTTTTAACAGATAAAAGAAAATTAAGTTCCAGTTTTATGTAAGTGCATTACTGATTTTAAAGCTTTATTTTATAACCCCTGTAATAAACTAATTCTATTTTAGCTAACTTGAGCACACAAGGCATGATTCTCTTTTTTCTTTCTTCCCAATTTTCTATATAATTTGTCCTTTATTTTCTTCTTTCTGTTTCTGCAACAGCCAGTTTCACTTCAGGAAAAATTACTTTCTTTTCCCTCAACAAAAAATGCATCTCCATTCCTCATAACTTCTCTTACCAAAAATACATATCCTACTTTCCTTGCATGCAGAGGTGTTTTCCTTATTATTTCTAGCAGCTTTAATTACATATATTAATTAGAATTCTTAACCCTTAGAAATCTTAATTTGTAGTGAAACTAAGAAGTTATTGTGAACTGTATGTTATGCCAGCATTCTTTAGATGGAAAATTTATGAATACATTTCATAATTTCTAGAAACATATGTTTCTTCACAATATAGTCTTTCAGTATAACACAAGACATGCTCACCAACTGACCCAAATATCTTAGTTTCTTTGTAATAGAAACAAAATTAAACTCTGTAAATTTGAAGATCTAATTGGCTTTTGTAAGATTTATAAATTGAGCAGCAACCAATTTAGCAAATAGGAAGGAGCTCTGAAGAGCTGTATGAAATGGAAGGCTTTTATAGGCAGAAGGGGGAAAATCATGGATTATTTCTGGAATGGTCACCTTACTTTATGGGATGAAAGGGGTCAGGGGTCTACCAGGCAGATTACCTCACTAGTACTGATCAGGTAATGCCAGACACTCAATAAAGGTCATGTCCCTGGCAGAATGCTGAAACTGTAATTAAGTTAGATATTAAGTCTTAGTTTGCTGGTGTGGGGCTTAGTGATTCCATTTTGAACCTATTGTCTTTTTCTTTTAACAACAAGAAGTAAAAAGATTAATCTATGTTCAGTAATTAATGTTTTAGTATTTTATCTTATTTAAAAGTGATTTTTTCTTTTTTTTTTAAGAATGTATTTATTTATTTGAGTAAGAGAGAGAGAGCATGAGCAGGGGGAAGGGCAGAGGGGCAGAGGGAGAAGCAGACTCCCCACTGAGCGGGAAGCCAGATATGGGGCTGGATGCAGGGCTAGATGTAGGGCTCGATACTGGGACTCCGGATTATGACCTCAGCTGAAGGCAGACACTTAATGACTGAGCCACCCAGGTGCCCCCAAAATGATCTTTATTTATGACTATATTATGGGTATTTAGAGCTATCCCTCATTTAACTTAACTTAGCAAAACTTTAAGGCTTTAGGTTACCAAAAAGATCTGGGGAAACTGAAAATTTCACCTAAAAACTCTTATTTCATAAACATCTATCTAATTCACTTGTTCTCAACAATTACGTTTAGATTACTCACAAAAACTTATGAGACATTAAACAAAGTCAGCCATCATCTCAAGCCATTTTTTCATGCTGACAGATAACTCTTTTGACCTTTAATAAGCCTTGGTAGAATAAAAGAATTATGCTTAATCCTGGTAACTCTAAAGACATGCCTGTTTTAATTAAACCAACAAACTTGAAGTAGCTTTAATACCCAATATCTTCCCAGATCAGTTAAATAGAATTCTTTCACAAATTAATTTTGGCAGCACTATCCATAGGCAGAAAAATACCTTACAATACATATATATAAACACACACAAGCAGGGGCATCTGGGTGGCTCAGTTGGTTAAGCATCTGACTTCAGCTCAGGTCATGATCTCAGGGCCCTGGGATCCAGCCCCAGTAGGGCTCCAAGCTCAGCAGGGAGTCTGCTTGTCCTTTTCCCTCTGCCCTTCCCCCTGCGTGTGCACGTGTGCTCTCTCTCTCTGTTTCAAAAAATAAATAAAAACTTTTAAAAAATCTATAAATATACAGATAGACAAACAGAACTTATAGCTTCCATTTAAAAATCACTGCCATTGAATCAGGTACAATAATACAAATTAATATTTGTGAGAAGCATTCATCTTAAGTTTCAAATGACCTTTTCCTTTCTGTGTTCTTCTGATAAGAATTACTTCTCTGAAGTTTGTACTTTAAAGAGATGACCTAGATGCGCTCACAATACTTAGAAGCCTTTAGAAATAAAGAGGGGAGATTTGGGGAGTGATAAAAAGGAATAAGTGAACTTTAAACTACCTCTACAGCTGCGTTTCTAGTTCTGTAAAGATTTATAAGATAAAGACAGTTACTCTCAATTTCTCCAAGAATTGGATTGCAGCCTAAATGACATCATAGGTTGATCCACCCATTCAAGTACTTTATCTTCAATTTGCTTTTTAATACCAGGGATATTTGGACTGTTTTAGTAAATCCTTTTACAAATGCTTCAGAAGGTTTTTCTTTCTGGGTGCATAATTTCATTTTAGTTTAGGGAAGGAAGCCTAAAAAAATTTCTTTCAGGCTTCGTATATCAGCTTTCAATTTCTGACCAACTTCTGACCATAGAGCTACTAAAAAATCCTTCAGACTATCTTGTCAGTTTTCAGCTAGGACAAATAGTATTTCTAGTGGTACTTAACAACCCCCACTTGGGTGGAAGAGGGGCCCCAAATAGGATGCAAAAGGTATTACCTTCCCAAGATCCAGAGTCAGTCCCAAAGATAGCCAAAGGAAAGAAGCAACCACCTGCATGTCCCAGGCGTATAGCTATCTCTGGGAAAAAAAATAAATAAAGGTTTTTAATTAATTTTAGTTCTAGTTTCCCCTGGCTGTTTAAGGGAATAACGGAGCAGTTTACCAGAAAATCCCTCAGGGTCTCATCAAACTCTGGGTGGGGCCCATACAGGAACCTTCCCTTCAAGGATAGATATGAGGGCATTTGAGTTGATGTTGAAGAATTTGCACAGGGCCTTTATAAAATCTGTATAAAACGTTTAAGCAAAGGCCTTCTTTCTGAGTGTACAATTTAAACTTGGACCAATTCACCTTTGTCGTGGGGTTGGAGGGAAGCATCTCCTGTTGCTTCTATCAGCCCCTGAACATTGGCCATCAGCTGATCATTTGTAGGAGGACCTAGGAGAAATTCTGGTCATCTGTTTCCTCGGGGGGGGGGGGTGCAGTTTTCTCAGGGAACCGTATGATTTGTCTCTTAACTGCTATATCCCTATGGGTGGGAAGAACACTCACCTTGGGAGTTGAACGGACACTAATCTTTCCAACTCCTCTCTAAATTGATGTGATCTTCTGAAAGTGAAGGTAAAGGGGCTTTATCATTTAAAAGATTGGCTGCTGTCCATGAGACATGAATTCTTTGCATTCGGGGTCCAGGATATACCTGAAAAGGACATCGTGTGGGAAGACCTGAAGCTGGTGGAGCCTGATTAAAGTGTCCTGGAAAGTAGAATTTATAAGGGATAGCAAAGTGAGCCCTACCGCCCTTCTTGGGTGCTTCTGCTAAAATCACTTCCTAGCTTGCAGCATTTACACAAGTAACCCGTATACCCTGGACCTGGAGATCAGGCAAGAGTGTTCTCTGTAAATGTTAGAGGAAAAGGGAAGCTGAACTAGGCAAATGGAGCCAGATTTTGAAAAGGAGAATTTACGTTGGATGTAGACTTTAATTTTTTTTCTAATTTTTGTTCCTTCATTTTGTTAGGGGAGTCCCTAAGTCAAGCCATTATTTTCCTTTGTGTCCCATTATTAATTTAGTTTTTCTGCAGGTGTCAATAGGATGAATGCTCTCTAAAAATTTTAATCTAGAAGTCCAATTCAAAAGTCCATTGTCTGACCATTGATAAGGAGAGTGCAAAAGATGTAGCCCTCACAAGATCCAGCCTAAGAAAATGAAGACCTTTATTATCACAATGAGACAGTGAAGGTTGAGATGGCAAAGGCCCCTTATGGAATGGACCCCTTCCCCTGACAGCTGGCAGAGTCAAACAAAGAAACCTCACTCCAGACCTAGTTTAGCCCAAGTTCTGGTTTTTAAGTTGGACCCAGGCCTAACTCCAGTCAGCTCAGATCCACAGCCTGTTCAGCTATCTGCCAAATACACACTGGTACATGTACCCTTTGGTTGGCAGAATATTTTCAGTGCTCATAAAGCCAAGCTCTCAAATTGTAGAAAGTGACAAGGGGAAACAGAGGAAAAGGATCAATAGAAAACAAAAGTACTAATACCAAATCTTTACCAGACGTATTATACCCAAGGAACTTGTTTCGTAAGTATTTCCTCTTGCTAATCTAAATTTAGAAAAAGAAAAGGACTCTTACCACTCTTGCTTTCATGAGACTCTGTAGGCAGAGATCCAGGAGACTGACATAGTAAGAATTCTTGCCAGCCAGTTAAAGTTTATCCTGCTGAATATGCTCACTGTTGTGGAGGAAAAATGTTCCTTCTAGTCTTCTAGGTTCTTTGGCTGCTCTAATAATTAAAATGACATAAGAAAGGGGCACCTGGGTGGCTCAGTCAGTTAAGCGTCTGTCTTTGGCTCAGGTCATGATCCCAGGGTCCTGGGTTAGAGCCCCGCATCAGGCTCTCTGCTCAGCGGGGAGCCTGCTTCTCCCTCTCCCTCTGCCTGTCGCTCTGCCTACTTGTGATGTCTCTCTCTCTCTGTCAAATAAATAAATAAAATCTTAAAAAATAAATAAATAAAATGACACAAGACAGATTAACAACAAAAAAATTTAATTTCATACAGGGACCCCATGGAAATATGAGACCTAAGGGCATGTAGGGCAGTTGAGCCTTGTATGCTATCATGAGCTAAAGAATGGGATTGGAGCCTGGAACTTCAAAGGGGGAGAAGGGTAATTCACAGGCCAATAAGAAGAGATGTTTGGTACAGTAGACCCCCCTCTTATCAACAGGGGATATGTTCCAAGACCCCCAATGGATGCCTAAAACCATGGAGAGTACTGAATCCTATATAAACTGTTTTTTCCTATATAATCTATGGTAAAGTTTAATTTATAAGCAGGCACAGTAAGAGATTAACAGCAATAACTAATAAAATAGAACATTATAACATATATAGTGATAAAAGCTATGTGAATGTGGTCTTTCGAAATACCTTATTATACTCAGTCTTCTTCTTGTGATGATGTGAGATGATAAAATACCTAAGCAGTGAGATGAAGTGAGGTGAATAATGTAGGCATTATGACATAGCATTAGGCTACTATTGATCTTCTGATGATACTTCACAGGGAGGATCATCTGCTCCTGGACTTCAGTTGACCACGCCTAACTGAAACCATAGAAAGCAAAACCATGGATAAGGACATGGAGGTGGGGGGGGGACTACTGTAATTAGATGTTTGCCCTGCCATACAGATACGTCATTCAAATAAAAGTTGTTTCTGGTAATAGCTGTCTCTCAGACCAGGCCATCTAATCTAAGTTCTTTTATGTAGTTAAGGGAAAGATAAATGTTTTTCTTGAGTCTGCTGGTTCTTGATTGCCTTCAACTCAAAATAATCCCCATGCCAATGTGGCATATTTTCTGGTCATATATTCTGCTCCCTGTCACCAGCTCTTGCTCACTATAGTATTAGGTGATACAATATAAAGCTTTGACTCAGTAAGAGTTAAGAGGTACACAAGACCTGTTTCTCTAATCACTTAGCTAATATTTTATCATTTTGTTATGAAATTTCACAAGGTCAAATTTTAAATAAAATCATATCAGAAAATAAGAATTGAGCTTTGGGGAGTTGTTTCTCTATGTGAAATGAAGAGATGTTACAGTTTAGTAAAGTAATTGTTCTATATACAAAGTGCACAGATGAAAGCAATGCTATACTCAAACACACCTGGTATCTATGCACTAGCAAATATGGCAGATGTTACCAAGTTTAACTCAGTTCTTCACCAGTTACCAGTTTATTTATAAACTAATTCAGTTTCAAAAATAATTGTAAACATCTAACCTTTCCCCTTTTTTCGTGATTTTTAATCCTAGGTGACATATGGAAGGAAACCTTAATATTTTTCCTGATACCATTTGCTTTTGTCTCATTATTTGTTTTGGTAATAACTTGTCTGCTTTTGTATAAGCAAAGGGCTTTACTGAAAACGGTAAGTTGTGTAACATACTGTTAGTCTGAGATAGTTAACAAATAAATGTTCTGCATTTAGAACTGATGGACCTATGTTTTATAATTTTTCCTATAAACTGTGGGTGTACAATTAATGTTGTATGGGTTATGATGATGTCTTCAGAAAATACAATGATTTAAAAAATTAACCCTATAAAACTAAATTTGGAGGTGGATTTACTTTTGTTGAAATATAGGAATAACGCTTTAGAATATGAAACACTATTTATCTCTAGATTAGGGAACAATATCAGGAAAGAGTTACAGGAGAAAAGCAGAATTGGGAGGAGAGTGACTTAAACTGGATGTAGATTAGTATGTCACAGACAAAAATCACAAAAATTGAAAAAGATAGTATCTGCACTCCAAGAGCTTATACTCTAGTTGGGGGAGATAGAATCCATAAAAAATATAACCTGTACTGTGAGCTGTTTTTAGATGATTCGTATTTGAGCTGTACAGATGTTATAGAATTTCAGACGTTGAAGGTCACTACTGATCGGTGGGCTTTAAGGAGAAATTGTGACTGGAGAAAAATATCTTAATACCAAGTCTTTTAAAGATAAAGGGAAATTTGAATGTGTATGAAATGTTTTACTTTTTTTCTCTGCTGAATGCTTTTTAAAAATCTATTTCTCTGAGTTACTAATCTGAGTTGAAATAGTTTGTGTTATTATTGACTATTTGTTAATAATGGAGCTCTTTTTTTAATTTCAGATCTTTCAAACAAAAAAAGAAGTCTTTTCTCATCAAGAGACATTCTTTTGACTCATTAACTTTCAGTCTTATGGCCAAATGTTAAATATGAGTCTTAAGCTGAAGCTTTTCTCCAAATATTGAATAAATCTTATTTTAAAAGCATTGTTGTATTTAAATAGGCTTTAGTATACTCAAACCCTCAACTAGTAGTACATTTTCTGGATTCTATTAACAGGGTTTTTCCTCATTAATACAGGGTCAGAGTGCTACACATAAAGAAGTCAAGGGTTGGGTCAGAGTCTATTCACTGATGTGTTAGTAAAACAATGTGATTTTGTAACTTGCACTAAGCCAGAAATGTTGAATCCTGAAAGATGAGATTCTAATTTCTTTTTTAAATTGTACTTGGGATGAATGTATTCACCATAAGTTATTTGGCTTTAAAAGTAACCTGTGGAGAGGGTTAATAAGAAGCGAGAAGTTTTCAATACATTCATAGTCTAAATGTATGCTTTACATTTCATGAAAAAGGTGGAAGAAATGCAATGCACAGAAGGCTGAAAATAATAAAATGAGTATAGAGAGATCATATTTGAAAAATGCAGATGTCACAAATATGCAGTAAAAGCTTCGAGTTTCCTATACTAGTTGGCAGGCAGCATCTCCTACTTTCTGATGGTGTGATTTTTTTTTTTTTTTTTTTTAAGTTCAGGAACCAAAAGGCAGAAGCCTTTTAAAAGTGCATCCAACTTTCAGACTAATTGACGATTGACTTCTGGGAGAGAATGTGACAACCTAAGTGTGGAGAGTTGCTTTAAAACTTAGGAAATAGGGGCGCCTGGGTGGCACAGCGGTTAAGCGTCTGCCTTTGGCTCAGGGCGTGATCCCGGCGTTATGGGATCGAGCCCCACATCAGGCTCTTCTGCCAGGATCCTTCTCTAGAGCCTGCTTCTTCCTCTCCCACTCCCCCTGCTTGTGTTCCCTCTCTCGCTGGCTGTCTCTATCTCTGTCAAATAAATAAATAAAATCTTTAAAAAAAAAAAAACTTAGGGAATAATGATCTATAGATTACAATCAAGAGCTGAGTTTTAGTTTGGACCAATTTCTGTTTAATATTATTCAGAGTGTTTCTTCTCTGTGGTCCATAGACCTATAGAGTAGGGATTTCCTGGGAGCTTATTAGAAATGCAGAATCTCAGACCTTAACCCAAATCTACTCAATTAGCAATCTGCATTTTAAGCACTTCCCCAGGTGATTCATTTGCACATTCAATTTGAAAAGCACTGATATATAGGCGCATTTTAGAATGAAAAGGCTTAAAATAGTATAATGAAGAGATAAGCCCGTGAACTGGATAACCACAGCTTTGACTATTATTGGTAGTGACCATTTTTCTCTAAAAGGGGGAAAAGAGCTAAAACTGAGGTGTAAACCAGAATACCATCCTCTACTGTCACTTGTAATCTATGACAGGATGCGCACCACTTCCCTAAGTAGACCTATCCCTATTAAACATTAAAACCCCCGTGGTAATGTATAATATGTACTCTCAAGCCAGGTCTTGCTAAAGATGTTTTTGATGCGTTGAGAGGTGTTGGGGAGGAAGGAGGAATGTGGAGAGAAAAGGTCAAGGCTAGACAGGGAAATGGCAGTCAACCACATGAGTGGGTCTAAGGGAACTAGTATTTCAATTCCCCTCTTCAGAGCTGCATAAAAATCTCTGCTAATCAAAAGATTTCTGGAGTTTCTGCCATAAACCTAGAAGTCCCTACCAGAATTGCCCTAATAAACTGGATATGACAACAAAATGACAACAAATCTGGACAAAAGGTCCTTGCAAAAGGACCCCTGGAACTCCTGGCCTGCTAGTTGTATAGGTTTATTAACCTTTTGATAATATGACTCCAAATTTTCTGAAATTGAATTTTTTAAAGTCCTTTTTTTTGCATTATGATAGAATTTTAAGATATCAAATATTTCCCAAATGCTTGGTATACAGACAGTACTCTAAGTCACATTCCCCCCTCTCTCCCATCTGACTTCTGTCACCTAGGGCTGCCCTACGCCCTCACTTAGAAGCCTCTCCCTAGGATCTCCCAGAAACACCTTTAATAACCTTTAAATAACACCTTTCATAGCAGGAGTTCCCCAGGATCCTACTCTAGGGCAAAAATGAGTGAGGATGACTTCATGATTATATGTCCTGTGCAATTACAAAGTCCCTATGCTTGGGGGCTTGGAAGGACCTCAAACATGATTTAGTGATCTGCTGTCACCATCTTGAAATTCCTAATGAGTTTTGAAGAAGGAGCCCCATATTTTATTCTTCACTGTACCCTGTTAATTATATATCCACTCCTGATAGCCAGCATCAGTTCTGATTAGACTGCTCAGGTTGTACCATAAAAACATCATATTCCAGTTTTTGACTATGATTTTTCCTCAGGAGGGGTTGGCCACCAGCATTACTTATCCTTTCCAGTTCTGTGTTGCAAAAGTTCTCCTCTTGGCAAGGAATGTTTGAGGCTCCCTCCCTCCACCTAGCTCCCATTCCCAAGCACAGCAAGCTGAGAATACTGGGTTCCAGTAATCTTCACCCCAGCTTCCATGTAGGGCTGAGGTCCTATGCTGAAAGGGACAAATGAAGAAGACCAGAGATGTCCCTTCCCTTCCTGCCCCCCCAGTCCAGAGTCTTGCTTGAAATGGGGGTACTGCAAGAGTAAAATTTCCTGCCCCCATCTCTGGAACAGTAGCACAGAGCTTCACATATGGGGAGAGTCAGGCCATAAGAACAGAGAGCTTGGTAGCTCTCCCTGAAGGGATTGACTTTATTTGGAATAGAGACTGGAAAAGTTCGTTTATGGATGTTGTCAAAAAATGCAGATTTGGAGCACCTGGGTGGCTCAGTCAGTTAAGCATCTGCCTTTGGCTCAGGTCATGATCTCAGTGCCTTGGGATTGAGTCCTGCATCAGGCTCCCTGCTCTGCAGGGAGTCTGCTTCTCCCTCTGTCCCTCCCCGGGCTCATGTGTACATGTCTCTCTCTCACAAAAATAAATCAATAAAATCCTTAAAAAATGCATATTTTGCTGGTGAGCAAACATCATACAAAAAGGCAGAAGAGGGTAGAGCTACATAGGAGTAACATTTCCCTGTCTCACTGTCCTTAAGTTGGTATAAATTTGAAGTAGATCTGAGAAGTTAAGATGTACACTGAAAGCCCCAGTGTAACCAAGAAAATAAATTTTAAAAATAGTGAACGATTATTAAAATAATTGAAATACTACACTAAAAATATTCACTTACAAATGAAGACCATAAAAAGGAAAAGAATGAGAAAATAGCAAGAATCATAGGAAAAGCATAAAGTAAAATGACAGTTGTAAAACCAGTCATATTAATAACAATAAAACTGTGAATTAGTTAATCTATGCAAAAAGCAGACATTTTGAGACTGGATTTTAAAAAAAGATCCAACTATATACTATAAACAGGAGACAGATTTTAGATTTAAAGATACAGGTTTTTAAATGAAATGACTGAAAAAGATATACCACATAAGCACCACCCAAAGACAGCAGAATTGCCTGCACTAATATCAAACAAAAAGGATTTTAAAAAGTCACTAGGGATAGAGACATTTTATAATGATGAAAGAGTGACTCCAACAGGAAGATATAACAACTATATATGCACGTAACAAGACTGTCCAAAAAAACATGGAGAAAAAAACTGATAGAATGGGAGAAATAGACAACTCAGTAATAATAAACTTCAATAACTCACTTTCTTTTTTAAAAAAGATTTTATTTTATTTGAGAAAGAAAACACAAGCAGGGGGAGAGGGAGAAGCAGACTCCCTGCTGAGCGCAGAGCCCGATATGGGGCTCGATCCCAGTACCTTGGGCCTTGATCCCTGAGATCAAGACCTGAGCCGAAGGCAGACACTTAACCGACTGAGCCACCCAGGTGCCCCAATAACTCACTTTCAATGATAGAACAAGTAGGCGGAAGATAACCAGGAAACAGAGAGCTTGAACATGATATAAACCTGCTAGGCCTAACACATCTATAGAAAATTTATCCAACAGCAGCATACACATTCTTCTTAAGAGTACATGGAACACTACTCAGGATACACCATATGCTAGGACATAAATTTTAAAGGATCTAAATCATTTGAAGTATGTTCTCTGAATATAATGTAATGAAATTAGAAAATAATAAAAAATAAATATTTAGAAATAAACAAATATGTGGAAATTAAATAACACACTCCTAAATAACCAGTGAGTCAAAGAAGGAATCACAAGGCAAAGTAGAAAATGCACTGATAAGACTGAAAAAAAAGAACATACCTAACTTATGGGATCCAGCCAAAGCAGTGTTTAACAGGAAATTTATAGCTACAAATTCATATATTAAAAAGGAAGAAACAATCAACAATGTAAGCTTCCACTTAAGACACTGGAAAAGGAGAGCAAACTCAACCCAAAGTAAGCAGAAGATAGTATATGATACAAATTAGCGCAAAATAAATGAAATAGAGAATAGAAAAACAGAGACAATAAATTAAAAAAGGGCTACTTGAAAAGATCAATAAATTGACAAACCTTTAGCTATATTGATAAAAAGGAGAGAGAAGATTCATATTATTAAAATTAGGAATGAAAAAGAAATTACTACTAACCTTAGACAAATAAAAATGGTTTTAAGGGAATATCATGCCACAAAGCAAAAAACTCAGATGAAATGGATAATTTCCTAGAAAGATGCAAATGACTGAAATTGACTCAAAAGGAAATAAAAGATCTGAATAGTAAAGAAAAGAGATGGAATTAGTAACTTTTAAACTTCTCCACACAACAGCCTAGGCCCAGATGACCTCACTGTGAGTTCTACCAATATTTAAACAAGAATTCATGTCAAATTCTCCACAAACTCATTCTAGATATAGATGGGGAAGAAACATTGCCCAACTCAAATCTCTGAGGCCAGTATTACCTGAATGCCAAAACCAGAAGCCAGTTATTTTGTAGGAATCTCTTCAATTTTGGTTCACCCAGTGTTTCCTCATGATTAGATTCATGTCATACGTCTTTGACAGAAACATCACAAAAATAATGCTGTGTTCCTCTCGTTGCATTTTATCAGGTAGTGCATGATTTCAATGTGTCCCATTATTGATGATGTTCACTTTGGTAACTTCATTAAAGTGGTTGCTATCAAGCTTTTCCCTGTAAAGTTACTCTCCCTCCACCTTGTAATTATTATTTTCTATTTTAAAGAATGTAAATATTCTATTCCTCATCAAACTTTATTTTTTTTTAAAGATTTTATTTATTTATTTGACAGAGATAGAGACAGCCAGTGAGAGAGGGAACACAAGCAGGGGGAGTGGGAGAGGAAGAAGCAGGCTCCTAGCGGAGGAGCCTGATGTGGGGCTCGATCCCACAATTCCGGGATCACGCCCTGAGCCGAAGGCAGACGCTTAACCGCTGTGCCACCCAGGCGCCCCTCCTCATCAAACTTTAGACTTTTTGATTTATATCTGTTAAATTAGCGGTTTCTTCTTTTACTCACTCAATTATAATCCATCACTAATATTTATTTTGGTGGTAACGTTGTTCCAGATGTGTTGGACAATGGGAACTTTTCAAGCTGGATTCTCTGTCCTTTTGACACGTCCCCGTTGTTCTTTGAGCAATTCCACGCTTTCAGTACAAACATTCTGGGCCCATTTTGTACTATTCCTGCCCTAGCCATGAAATTAACTATTTCTCTAAGAAGTCCCAATTCCTGTCAGTGGAAAATGAAATTTAGAAGCCAATATGTAAGAGATGTATGTACTCATTATTTTCCAACTTTTCTCATTGGACTCTGCCATGTGCAGATAGCTTCCTTACTCCAGTCAGTCTCTGGCCACATAGGGCAGCCCCACCCCTTGCATGGATTTGCTCCTCATCTCGCTTCACTTCTGACTTTCCATGCCAGCCTGCCACGTGGTGAATTTCTTCCTCTCCCCACTCAGGCTATGACTCTATACAACAGGCCAGCCTCCTATTTGGATACTGAGCTGCTTTCCTGTACAGATGCCTTCCTAATTCCACTTAGGCACTGACTGCCAATGTCAGGACAGGTCCTAGCATGAACATTCTATTTACACTAATCAGGCTCTGTCATCTCATACTACACCCCCCTCCACCTTTGTGGATCTCATCTTCTCACTCTATTTGAGTTCTGACACCCCATACTAGGTTACCCTGACTGCATGGATATCCTCTTCACCCCCCTTCACCTCTAACATCTCACTCTGGAACACCATGGCTCTATTCCTGTATATCATGGATGCCTACTTAGATCTATCCCAGCTGCTTAGTAAGAGGAAGAAGGGGAAAGGGGGAGGGGGTGCTTGAGTTGAATTTTGAAGGAAAAGTGGGCATTGCCAATCAAAGATAAAGGGAATTTCAGTAGGGAACTTATATGTGAATAATGGGGTATAGAAAAATAATTTTTCAAGTTTATCATCTTTTCCAGAAAGTTACCCAATAATTACATCACAATTTGGTGAACAAACTATTTTCTCCCAATGTAAAATGACACTTTCCACATTTACTATATATTTAATTGGTGTGTGTGTGTATATCTTAGTTTGTTCAGGCTGCTATAACAAAAAACCACACGGTGGGTGGCTTGTAAATAACAGAAATTTATTTCTCTAGTTCTGAAGGCTCGAAGTCCATGATCAGTGTACGAACATGATCAAGTGAGGGCTGTCTTCCAGACTGCAGACTTCCCTTATATCCTCACATGGTGAAGGGATGCCCTGTGGGGTCTCTTTCATAAGGGCACTAATCCCAATCATGTGGGCTCTGCCCTTATGGCCTAAGCATCTCCCAAAGGCTCCACCCCATAATATCTTCACATTGAGCATTAGGATTTCAACATTAATTTTGAGGGGACAAAAACATTCAGACAAAATTAGTGTGTTTGTATAGTCGAGTTTGTTTTCGGACTCTCTTTTCTTTCCATTGAGCTAAGTCAAATCATGTACCACTACTAGTCATGCACCAGTACCTCTGTTTAATTATGTAGCCTAATAATATGCTTTAAGATCCAGTAAGGAGGGGCACCTGGGTGGCTCAGTTGGGTAAGCATCTGCCTATGGCTCAACACATGATCTCAGGGTCCTGGGACTCTCTGCTCAGCAGGGAGTCTGCTTCTCCTTCTCCCTCTGCCCCTGCTGTCCCCCTACCCATGTACTCTCTCTCTCTCTCAAATAAATAAAATCGTTAAAAAAAAAAGATCCAGTATGGACAGCATTCCCCTCTCATCAGTCTTTCTTTTCAGAAAGTTCCTGCTTCTTGTTACATCTTTGTTTTTCCCTATATATTTTGGAATTAACTTGCTTTATTCTCCACTTCAATCATATTGGTGTTTTTTTTTTTTTAAAGATTTTATTTATTTATTTGACAGAGAGAGACAGTCAGCCAGCGAGAGAGGGAACAGAAGCACGGGGAGTGGGAGAGGAAGAAGCAGGCTCCTAGCGGAGAAGCCTGATGTGGGGCTCGATCCCAGACCGCTGGGATCACGCCCTGAGCCAAAGACAGATGCCCAACGACTGCGCCACCCAGGCGCCCCCGGTGTTTTTTTTTTTTTATTGAGATCACATCATAATTACATAACAAATAGTGGAGAATATTTAAGTATACAAGATTGAGTTTTCCTGTTAAAGAAAATGGATGCCTTTCCACTTTGTCGGCTGATATATTGTGTTTTTCAGTAGCATTACAAAATTGTCTTCAAACAGATGCTGAATGTTTCCTGTTAAATTTCTTTTTTTTGTATTTTCTTTTATTTTATTGGCTTTTTATTGCCTTTTAATTCCAGTTGGTTAACATACAGTGTTATATTAATTTCAGGTGTATAATATAGTGTTCTGGCAATTCCATGCATCATTCTATGCTCATCATGACAAGTGCACTCCTTAATCCCCATCATCATTCCCCCCCCATCCCACCACGACCCTCCCTCTTGGTAACCATCAGTTTGTTCTCTAGAGTTAAGAGTCTGTTTCTTTGTCTCTCTCTCTCTTTTCTTTCTCTTTCTCACTACAGGTTTGTAGTATAACTTGAAGTGCAGAATTGTGATGCCTCCAGCTTTGCTTTGCTTTTTCAGGGCTGCTTTGTCTGTTCAGGGACTTTTGTGGTTCCGTACACATTTTAAGATTGTTCTCCCTCTGTGTAAAATGCTTCTGGTAATTTCATAGGGATTGCATTATTGCCTTCGGTAATATAGACAATATAGTAAAACAATATTTGTTCTTCCAATTCATGAGCATAGAATGTCTTTCCATTTCTTTGTGTCATCTTCAATTTCTTTCACCAGTGTTTTATAGTTTTTGGAGCACAGATCTTTTACCTCTTAGGTTAGGTTTATTCCTAGGTATCTTATGGTTTTTGGTGCAGTTGTAAATTGGATAAATTCCTTCCTTTCTCCTTCTGCTGCTTTATTATTGGTGTATAGAAATGCAACAGATTTCTGTACGTTGATTTTGTATCCTGTGACTTTACTGAATTCGTGTATCAGTTGTAGCAATGTTTTGGTGGAGTCCTTCAGGTTTTCTATATATGGTATCATGTTGTCTGCAAATAGTGAAGGTTTGATCTCTTCCTGGCTGATCTGGATGCCTTTTATTTCTTTTTGTTGTCTGACTGCTAAGGCTAGGACTTCCAGTACTATGTTGAATAAAAGTGGGGAGAGTAAATATCCTTCTCTTGTTCCTGAACTCATGGAGGTCTTTTCCCCATTAAGAATGATGTTAGCTGTGGATTTTTCATATATGGCCTTTATTATGTTGAGGTATGTTCCCTCTGAATCTACTTTATTGAGGCTTTTTATCATATATGGATGTTGTACTTTGTTAAATGCTTTTTATGCATCTATTGAAATGATTATATGGTTTCTCTTATTGATGAGATGTATCTCATTGATTGATTTGTGAATATTGAACCACCCTGGCAACCCAGGAATATATCCCACTTCATCTTGATGAATGATTTTTTTAATGGATTTTTTTATTTGGTTTGCTAGTATTTTGTTGAGGATGTTTGCATCTATGTTCATCAGGGATATTGGCCTGTAATTCTCTTTTTCAGTGGAGTCTTTATCTGGTTTTGGTATCAGTGTCATGCTGGCCTCATAGAATAAATTTGGAAGTTTTCCCTTCTCTTCTACTTTTTGTAATAGTTTGAGAAGAATAGGTATTAACTCTTCTTTAAATGTTGGTAGAATTCATCCATGAAGCCATCTGGCCCTGGACTTCTGTTTGTTAGGAGTTTTTTGGTAACGGATTTAATTTCTTTGCTGGTTATCAGTCTGTTCAAGTTTTCTATTTCTTCCTGTTTCAGTTTTGTTAGTTTATATGTTTCTAGGAATTTATCCATTTCTTCCAGGTTGTCCAGTTAGTTGGCATATAGTTTTTCCATAATATTGTCTTATAGTTGTTTGTATTTCTGTAGTGTGGGTTGTTATTTCTCCTCTCTCATTTGTGATTTATTTGGGTCCTTTCTCTTTTCTTTTTGATAAGTCTGGATAGAGGCTTGTCAATTTTAATGAGCTCCCAGTTTCAGTGATCAGTTCTTTTTTTTTTTCTTTAAGATTTTATTTATTTATTTGTCAGAGAGAGAGAGAGCACAGCAAGGGAAGCAGCAAGCAGAGGGAGAAGCAGGCTCCGCGCTGAGCAGGGAACCTGATGCGGGACTCTATCCCAGGACCTTGAGATCATGACTTGAGCCAAAGTCAGATGCTTAACTGACTGAACCACCCAGGTGTCCCTCAGCGATCAGTTCTATTGGTTTTTTTGTTTTTGTGTTTTTAGTTTCTATATCATTTATTTCTGCTCTAATCTTTATTATTTCCTTCTGTTTGCTGGGTTTGGGTTTTTTTTTTTTTTTTTAAGATTTTATTTATTTATTTGCCAGAGAGAGAGACAGCCAGTGAGAGAGGGAACACAAGCAGGTGGAGTGGGAGAGGAAGAAGCAGGCTTCCAGCGGAGCAGGGAACCCGATGCAGGGCTCAATCCCAGGACCCTGGGATCATGCCCTGAGCTGAAGGCAGACACTTAATGACTGAGCCACCCAGGTGCCCTGGGTTTGGGTTTTGTTTGTTGTTTTTTTCTAGCTCCTTTACATGTAAGGTTAGGTTGTTTATTTGAGATTCTTTTTCTTTCTTGAGGTATGCCTATATTGCTACAAACTTCCCTCTTAGAACCGCTTTTGCTGCATCCCAAAGATTTTGGACTGTTGTGTATTCATTTTCATTTGTTTCCATGTACTTTTTAATTTCTTCTTTGATTTTGTGGTTGATATAGTTATTGTGTAGTAACATGTTATTTAACCTCCATGTGTTTGTGGTCTTTCCAGATGTTTTTCTTGTGGTTGACTTCTATTTCATAGTGGTGTTGTCAGAAGAGATACATAGCATCCATCTTCTTGAATTTTTGAGGCTTATTTGTGGGCCAATATGTGATCTATTCTAGAGAATGTTCCATGTGCACTTGAAAAGAATGCGTACTCTGCTGTTTAAGGATGGAATGTTCTGAATATATCTATTAAATCCATCTGTTCCAGTGTGTCATTTAAAGTCATTGTTTTCCTGTTGATTTTCTCATTAGATGATCTGTCCATTGATGTAAGTGAGGGTATTAAAGTCCCCATACTATTATTGTCTTATTATCAATTAGTTGATTTATGTTTGTTATTGTTTTGTATATTTGAGTGCTCCTATGTTAGGTGCAAAAATACTTACAATTGTTATAGCTTCGTGTAGTTTGTGTCTGTTGTTATTATAGGTCCTTCTTTGTCTCTTACAGTTTTTGTTTTAAAGTTCTATTTTTTTTTCAGATGTAAGTATTGCTATTCTGGCTTTCTCTTGACATCTGTTTGCATGGTAGATGTTTCTCCATCCCCTCATTTTAGATCTGCAAGTGTCTTTAGGTCTAAAATGAGTCTCTTGTAGGTCGCATATAGATGGGTCTTGTTTTTTAATCCATTCTGACACCCTTTGCCTTTTGATTGGAGAGTTTAGTCCATTTACATTTAAAATAATTATTGATATACATTTATTGTCATTTTGTTATTTGTTTTGTGGTTGTTTCTGAAGATTTTCTCTGACCCTCTTTTGTCTTTCTCCCATGGTTTGATGATTTTCTTTAGTAATGTAGTTGGATTTCTTTCTATTTACTCTTTGCATATTTATTAGTGTTTTTTGATATATGGTTACCATTAGGTTTGTATATAACCTGTTTTGCACATAGCAATGTATATTAAGTTGATGGTCATTTAAGTTTGAACCCTTTCTTTACTCCTCTCCTCCCAACATTTTAGGTACGTGTTTTTATATTTCTTACTTTTTATTTTGTGAGTTCCTTGACTTTTTACAGAAATATTCATTTTAACTGCTTTTGTATTTCCTACCTTTATACTGTCACTTTTGGTCTCTCCTTTCCACTCAGAGTCCCCTTTAAGATTTCTTGTAGGGCTGGTTTAGTGGTCATGAACTCCTTTAGTTTTTGTTTGTCTGGGAAACTCTTTATCTCTCCTATTCTGAATGATAGCCTTGCTTGATAGAGTATTCTTGCCTACAGATTTTTCCCATTTATCACTTGGAATATATATAATTGCCACTCCCTTTCTGGCTTGGAAAATTTTTGCTGAAAACGCCCCTGCTAGCATTATGGGTTTTCCCTTATAAGTTACTGTCTTCTTTTGTCTTACTGCTTTTAGAATGTTTTCTTTATCACTATATTTTGCCAATTTAATTACAATATGTCTTTGTGTGGGTCTGCTTTTGTTGATTTTTATGGGAATTCTCTGTGCATTCTGGATCTGGATATTTGTTTCCTTCCCCAAATTAAGGATGTTTTCAGCTATTATTTATTCAAATAAATTTTCTGGCCCCTTTCTCTCTCTTCTGGAACTCCTATAATACAAATGTTATTACGTTTGATGGTCATTGAGTTCCCCAAGTCTATTCTTGTTTTGCATAATTCTTTTTTCTCTCTTTTATTCAGCTTGACAACTTTCTGTTACTGTCTTCTAGGTCACTAATTTGTTCCTCTGCTTCCTCCATCCTGCTGTTCATTCCATCACGTGTGTTTCTTACTTCATTTATTGAGCCCTTTATCTCTGCCATGTTATTTATCTTTGTGTTAAGAGTCTCACTCATGTGTTCCACTCTTTTCTCAAGTCCAGTGAGTATCTTTATGATCATTACCTTAAATTCTCTATCAGGCATGTTACTTATATCTGTTTTACTTAAATCTCTGGCTGTGGCCATGTCCTATTCTTTCATTTGGGATCAATTTCTCTGTCTTCCCATTTTGTCTAAGTCAGTGTGCCTGTGTCTGTATGTTAGGAAAGTCACCTATATCTCCTGTTCTTGAGGGTAATGGCCTTATGAAAAAGAGGTCCTGTAGTGCTCTGCCATGTAGTGTCCCCTGTTTCCCAGGGCCTGGTGCTTCAGAAAGTGTCTCCAGTGTGTGTTGTGTGTGCTCTGCTATTGTGTCCTGGCCACTTTATCCTTCAGGCAAGTTGTCTGCAGAGGCTTTTTGCCTGTTTTGGGCAGTGATTGATCCCTGGCCTGAATGTGGCACATTTTAACTAGGTGTGCTCTGGTCTGCTTGTGAAATGAGACCTGTCACCACTGTTGCTACAACTGAGATACCACAAAACTCCCACATGGTATGACATGGTGTGAGCAGGGGTATAGGCTGGTCTTCTTGGGGCAGGGGCCCACTTCACTGGGACTGAGGGAAGCATGGCTGAGTGGTGTGGTTCCACTGGAGTATGGGGGGGAGTATGGCTTGGTGTAAGCAAGTTAGGTAACTAGTTTTGGTGCTGTGCTGGTTCCCACAGGTGGTCCTGTGCTTATGCTGAGGGATAAGGGAAGGGGCTGGGAAGGAAATGTTGCTGGATAATTCCTTTATCCCTGGAGGGGTTTCTCCATGAATGCTATCTCTCTGGGATGTGCTGTGACATGAGCAAATAACCTCCCCACTGTGTGCCTCATGCACTCTTCAGATTTCTGTTTCCATGCTGTATGACCCCAAGGCATTTGCCTGCCTTCTCTCCAAGAGCAGCAGAGTGCCCCCCAGGCTCTATTGCATCCAAGCCTGATGACCTTTGAAATTCCAGGCTCTAAGCCCCACTGGTTGCAAAAACTCACAAAATTCATCCTTTCTCACTTTCCATGCCAGTTGGTTTGAGGATTCATTTTCCCCATGTGCCCCCTCTATGCTCATCTGTCTCTCCTCCTTCTCTGCAGCTGTGGCTCCCTCCCCACTTCAGTAGCCACGATCATTTCTCTCCCAAACTGAATCTCCGCACTTCCTACCTTCTACAATCTGACCTCTTCACTACCTTTAGTTGTGGAGTTTGTTCTGCCAGTCTTCAGGTCAACTTCTGGGGTATTTAGGATGATTTAATAGCTATCTAGTTGAATTCATGGGACAAGGCAAGCCTAGGATCCTTCTACTTCACCACCATCTTCCAACCTCTCCAGTGCAAAGTACACCAGGGCATCGTAGCAGAGCCAGGGAAGCACCTTGGGGGTCTACTGCTCCTCACTGATAGCCCAAGGTGCAGGTGCAGTGTGCAGCCCATGACCAACAGCGTGGTGCACAGGGAGTAGCCCTGTTAAATTTATTTCTAAGTTATCTGTTTATAACTATTGTAAATGGTATCTTTCTTCCATTATAAATGTAACTGGTTGTTACTACATAGAAATACTTTTTTATATATATTATTTTTATCTAGCCATCTTGCTCAATTCTTTTAAAGTATATAGTAATTTTCCGTGGGCTCTCCATATATATAACAATGTCATCAACAAATAATGCTAATACTATATCCATCATCCTACTTTTTAAAAAATAAACTTAAAAAAATTTATGGGGCACCTGGGTGGCTCAGTTGGTTAAGCAACTGCCTTCGGCTCAGGTCTGGATCCTGGAGTCCCAGGATCGAGTCCCACATCGGGCTCCCTGCTTGGCAGGGAGCCTGCTTCTCCTTCTGACCCTCCTCCCTCTCATGCTCTCTCTCTCCCACTCTCTCTCAAATAAATAAAATAAAATCCCTAAAATAAAGTTAAAAAAAATTAAAACAGTTTGATATTTACAAAAAAAATGTGAAGATACTACAGCAAGTCCCCATATATCATACACATTATTTATTATTATTATTATTATTATTATTGATAGAGAGAGGGGAGGGTGGGAGTCAGAGGGAGAGAGATCAAGAATCTTTAGTAGGCTCCTTGCCCAGCACAAAGCCTAAGGCAGGACTCAATCTCATGACCCTGAGATCACGATGACCTGAACTGAAATCAAGAGTCAAATGCTTAACTGACTGAACCACCCAGGGGCCCCTCACACACATTATTATTAACTAAAGTCCATACTTCATTTAGATTTCCTTAGTTTTTACCTAATGCCCCTTTTCTGTTCTGTTCCAGGAACCCAACCAGGATACCACATGGCATTTAGTAATCATGTCTCCTTAGACTCCTCTGGCTGTGAGAATTTCTCAGACTTTCCTTATTTTTGATAAACTTGATAGTTTTGAGGAATACTATTAAGGTATTTTATAGAATTTCCCTCAACTGGGGATATTTTTCTCATGATTAGATTAAGGCTATGGGTTTTTGATGAGGAAGACCACAGAAGTTAAGTGTCATTTTCATCACATTATATCAAGGGTATGTATTATCAACATAACTTGCCCTATTGTTCTTGACCTTACCACTTGGCTGAGGTAGTGTTTGTCAAGTTATTCTACTGTAAAATTACTCTTTTTCTCTCTTTCTATATTTTATTCTTTGGAAGGAAGTCACCATGTATAGCTCACATTTAAGGAATAGAGAGTTATACTTCAGCTCCTTGAAAGCGGAGTTAATCTACATAAATTATTTGGAATTCTCCTGCATTGGAGATTGATCTATTTCCCCACATTTATTTATTTATTCAATAATTTCTTTATATCAGTATAGACTCATGGATACTTTTATTTTTTTAATTTTTGACAATTTTTTAAGATTTATTTATTTATTTTAGAGAAAGAGAGAGAGAGAGAGCTCAAGTGAGAATGGCAATGAGAGGGAGAGAGACTCTCAAGCAGACTCTGCACTGAGTGGGGAGCCTGACTTGGGACCCTGAGACCACAACCTGAGCCTAAACCAGGAATTGGACATTCAGCAGACTGCACCACCTAGGCACCCCATGGATACTTCTTTTATACTTTGGGTTTTATTTATATATTTATTTTTATTTATTTATAAAGATTTTATTTATTCATTTGAGACAGAGAGAGACAGAGAGTGAGAGAGCATGAGCAGGGGGGAGAGGCAGAGGGAGAGGGAGAAGCAGGCTCCCCGCTGAGCCAGGAGCCCAATATGGGGCTCGATCCCAGGACGTGGAGATCATGACCAGAGCTGAAGGAAGACACTTAACCATCTGAGCCACCCAGGGGTTCCTATACTTTGGGTTTAATCCAATACTATTGTATTTATGTTATTGCTCATATTTTTATAGCTTTGGCCATTGGGAGCTCTTTCCTGTCTCCCTTTGACATACCCCCATCATTGTGGGGCTTTTATGTTTTAGCACTTCCTTACTTTTTGACATTATAAGACCCTCTAGGCTCATCTTCTGTTTTCCCTCTCTGAGCCCTAGAATGAGTCATTTCTCCAAAGAGCCTGGTCCTTTTATTGGAAAATGGTATTAGAAACCAAGATCTGGGCACATCATGTGCTTATTGCTACCTAGTAGTTTCTTTTAGATTTCTGAATTTTCATGTTTTTTGGGTCTTTTCAGCTAATAGACCAAAGAAATATATGTGTGTATACTCATATCTTATAATCATATCATATACCCATATTATATTAGTGTATATATGCACATATATAAGTATTTCTATATGTAACCACCTGTATCTATAAAAGTTAAATATGAATTTAGACTGATGTATCCAGCAGTAATCCGTTGCCACACAAATAAATCATTTTAGCCTTCTCCTGTTGCTTATCTATAACCTCCCACTCCAACGAGAAACCTGTCTCCCACCATCTGCTATCTATTTAATTAATTATTCAATTTAAGTCTACATGTATAGTGGTATGATTGTTAACCTGTGCCCCCATAATAAAGAACATCATCAACTAGAGGACAGTGCTTTTTTCTTTTGCCTTTAGTGTTACAAAGTCTACTAGTTTCCGTTAGTGTTACAGACTCAACTTGTTTCCAAAGTTACTCAAGTCAGTGCTGTTTTTCCCCTTCCCCTTCTTACCATAGGAGCTATCCATCATGCTCCTAGGTATTTAACCAACTGATCTTATAGCTTATGCCCCCACAAAAACCTGCACATAAATTTTATAGCAGCTTTATTCATAATCACACATGCACACACACCTGGAAGCAAACAAGCTAACTCCAAGGACTGGAATATTACTCGGGAAGAGATAGGCATTAAAGGACGGCATTTGTGTATCTTGGGCTCATGGAGGTTTAGATTTGATTATGACCACCAGCAAATAAGACAATACTGATAGTGGAGTTCTTACACCTGCTTCAAGTGCTGCCCAGCCAACAGCTGATGGGACTGTGGACTGAGTAAGGTAGATAGAAGTGCAGTCTGTCCTCTGCTCACTTCCCTAGCAAGTCTTCCTCTTCTCGACCCTGCCACTGCCATGTAGTCAGGCCCCAGATTTCTGTTCTGAACACTCTCTCTTTCCTTTCCTTTCCTCTCCCTTCCCTTCCTTTTTCCTTCATTTTCTCCTTGCATAACCCTGTCCATTCTCTTGGCTTTGGGTACCACCTCCATTTCTGGGTCTTCAACCCAGATTTCTGACCTGAGCCTTAGATCTGCATCTCTACTCAAATGTCTCACAATCACCTCAAAGTCATCCTCTTCAAAATCCAACTTCTCCCTCCTTCCCACTTCAAACCCCTAGTTTCTTCTTCTGCTTGGAGCTATGTGAAAGGAATGTTCCCAGGCAGAAGATGGGATGTATTGGTGCTGAGGACATGATCTGAGTGGTAGTGGTAAAGCAACCATCTCCAGGCCCTCTTCTACATGTTGGTTTAAAAGGAGAAGTGGTGGGATGCCTGGGTGGCTCAGCTGATTGAGCATCTGTCTCTTGATTTCAGCTCAGGTCTTGATCTCGGGGTCGTGAGTTCAAGCCCCACACTGGGCTCCATGTTCAGTGTGGAGCCTACTTAAGAAAAATTAAAATAAAAAGAGAAGTGGAGAATTAGAAGTCCCTGAGCAGGTATAGCTCAGGGTCAGAGATCTTATGACTTCTTGTTTTAAGGGAGTAGTTGGAGAGAAAAGGGGTGAAAGGTGAGAAGTCTGGTTGAGATAAAGACATAGTTTTTGTTAATAGATGTGCACTCCTGGAAGGAAGGAGCTCAGGCACACTGTCCTTCTATTCTCCCTGGGTGTAAAGAAACAAGGATTAGGGGAGGCAAAGAGAATAGCAAGAATGTTCTTTTATTTACTTTTGAGAATCCAATAGTTGTGATAAAGTGTTTATGACAAAGCAAAGTTATTGGCAAAGGAAAAAAAATCACTTTATAAAGGCTTTAGGTTTCAAAGTATTTTGAAACAGTGACCACATACTGTGGTGTGGAAAAAGTGATTTTTTTTTTTTTCTCTAGATTAAGAGATTTGGTTGTGGTGAGGTGGTTGCGGCTGGGGTGGGTTTTGCGGTGTTCTATCCAAACCAATGGTTAAAGTTAAGATTAATTAACATCTCCAAGATCAAGATTCCAAATGGGAGAAGAATACAACTTTGTAGCATTTTCTTTAGGATTAAATGACCATAGTATGTAGCACTTCACTAATCACAAGGTAAGAGCTCAATGAACATTATGTTTGTTTTTATTTCTCTTAAAAGATGTAAAATGACATCCTTCCCCCCAGAATACAGCTTATCAATAGTGTCTGAGCCAATTTACAGCTTGAGGACTGTTGCATTATGAATATCCAAGGAAAAAAGGGAACACATATGCCCAGGCAAAGTGGACCTCCTTCAAGACACAGGATTTGAGTTCTGAGTTTGTGAGTGCTTTTCAAAAAATATTTTCACACTAATTTTTTACACTAATATTAATAATGTCATGTTATAATATTATCCATATAGGACAACAAAAAGCGTTGTCATATTTTTCTGCCCTTTAAGGAAGGGCACTACTAACAACTGGAGGGTTCTTGGTTTGCTAAGCAGGTTTTTGAGTTTGGAAGTCCCTAGACAGAGATAATGGAATATAAGAATAAGAAAGAGAAGAATAATGTTGCTGAATGGAGAAACTAAAGCTGGGGAGGCTAAGCATCACAGAAGAGGGTGTAGGAAAGGAGACCCACTGGAAAGATTTAACAAATGAGGATTTTTGAAGAAAAATATTTTGTTTTGTGAACCTACTCCAATTTGCCTCTGAAATCTTTAGTATGATATGCATATGACAAAAAGGGCTTCTTTATATAGAATGCAAAGAATTTCTGAGTCCTGTTTCACAGTTGGTGCAGGGGCAAAAAGAGGTATTGTCTGTGGATATTGCCGACACGTGGATTATACTAGTCCACAAATAAAGGTACAATAGCGAGGTTCACAAAGATTAAGAAATGTGTTCAAGGTCAATAGCTAGGAAATGAAGGAGCCAAGATTTAACCCCCGCTCTATAATGTCCCAATACCTATGATCTTAACCTTTAAAACAGCCTACCTCTCTGAATATTTTAGTTTTAAATGCTTTTATCAGTTTATAATCTCAGACCCTAACCTTTAATCTGGGGCCCATTGTATTCTTCTGGCTCACTGGAGCACTACAATGTGTCCTCCTTGGCCAGAGTGTAGGGGATTCCTTTACTCTTCCGCCTTTTACAAAGTGGCTTTGAGGAAGGTAAGCAAAGTGTGACCTTTTCTGGAATAAATTTTAGAGGGCTGCCTGTCAAATGTATGGCTTCTGACTTTCAACTGAAGACCTGAATAGCGTAAAATGTTCACCATGAAATAAATAACACAATGTAAAAGCATATGGCAGGAGCTTAACCTTTAAACACCGTTTCTTTGCTTAAAACACTTCTTAAATGGCTACTTTCCCCTCCTGAATAGAAAATGTGCAAACACTTCCTACATTTTTTCCTCTCAAGTTCCCCCTCTTCAGCTCCCCCCGCCTTTGCCTCCCTCTTCTTCACTGAATTTTCCAAAGCAACTTTATAAGGTTTAGTGCTTCAAATTCCCATTGAATTCGCGTTGCCCCTCCAAGGTGTTTCCTGTGGGGTTATTGAGCTAAGTTTAGACCCAGATTTATCAAGAGCTACCTGAGAGCCCAGGCCTCAATTCAGTGGCAAGGGTCTCTGGTAGGAATTATCTGCTGGAGCTGGTTGTAAATCCAGGACCTGAAAATGCAGAATCTTCTGCCTTCCAAATGCATCCACAACTGAGTGACTAGAATCATCTGTAGCTGGTCAGTTGGTTAGGAAAGTGTGAATAGACCAAGTCTCCACCATCTTTTAGAACTCCAGAACCAGCCTCACTGTGTCTCTTTGATGTGCCAGGATCATTTGGGCAGTGCTCCCTCAGAGATCTGAGGCCAGAGCTGGGCATTGTGTTGCCTCAGTGCTCTCTTTTTGCATTTTCAATCTTTTACTGCCTGTTTACCCAGTTCCTTATGTTAGAATACATGTTGAAATACCTAATACAGTTTCTGTTTTTCTATGGAAGTGTTTTTTTTTTTCAGTGTCTTGATAGATAGATTGAGTCAGTCAAGAGATTTGTTGCATTTCCCATAATTTTCAAGATTTTTGACACTGACCCAAATCCTAAGCACCAAAATAGGCCAGGAGGCTAAAAGGGCAAAATTTTTTTGTAAGTCCTTCATTGGCTTCTTTTAACTTAATTATCTGCAATTAGTCTTCAAGGAAGAGAAACACGCGGAGGTCATTTGTGGGTGTGTTTTAGTCTATTCAGAGCTTCACGACCTAAATATGCCTGATTTCTGTATGTATCAGAGGATTACAGGAGTGCTGAGGTAGTAATCTCCTCGAATACCCCACTGGCCTAGCCCCTGTTTTCCAGCTATAAGGAGCCTCGTTCGTTTCCCTGTTTATACTACGAATATATAACACTTCCTTCCGAGGTAGGCATTGACAAGAAATGATTGGGAAGAGCTGGTCTATTGCATTTCAAGCAGACTTTGCTAAGACCTCTAAGTTTAGTGTTCCCTGAAGTATATTCTGTGGAATAATGGTCTCTCATGAGGTTTGCAGGTGTAGCAAGGGGTAAAAGATGTTCTGTGGCCAAACTAATTTGGAAAGTTCTGGGTTAAGTAGCAGACTAACCATAGGTCTCAATTTACCCAGGACATTTCCAGTATGTGCTTGCTGTCTCAGTGTAATTATTAACAACATCCCCTTTGGCACTCAGAAGTGGCCTAGTTTGGGTGATTAATTATAGGTCACCCTATCTTTGAGACACAGAGTTTACTGCAGCATTTCCAACACTTAATTGTCTGTGGAACTTTTTTCAAGGGGTGTCTTACATGCTCCATGGAATATGTTTAGGAAACACTGTATTTGGATTTATTTGATCTTTTATGACTGTAAGTAGCTTGAAGCAGTGTAAAGGGCATTTAGTTTCATGAGGCCCATTCCCTCACTTCTGGGCAGAACAGAGGAAATGTGACTTTAGAATCCACAAGATTAGCCCTGGGCAGGCTTTTGAGGCTTGGAGTCTGAAGTCAACTGAGATGTTAGGAGGTGGGGAATTGATGTTGCAGCTGTTTTCTTTAGAATAATTCCCCATTCTTTCTATATTCTTGGAATCAGAGACTTTAACCACTGCAGGAGGAAAGAGAGAAAAAAGATCCCTGTGTTTTACATATGATCTCTATTCCCTAGATTTCCCTGCTGGATTCTATACCAGGTCTTCACAGCTGTGCTGATCCCAGTGTCATTCTGGAGTTCCAGTCCCTCAGCTCTCAGTTGACCATCAACCAATCTCTGTGAAAGTGTTAGTGGATAAGAACTTGAAACAATGGACCTCTACCTTAGAAACCATGAATGGCTGTCTTCTTTTGAAATCTCAGGGCCATGGAGTTCCATGAGAAGTAGGGAACTACTGCTTTATGTTATCATATTCTAATGGTATAGATTGTGGTTAAACACACAGACTTAGAATCAGACAAATCTAGGGGCGCCTGGGTGGCTCAGTTGGTTAAGTGTCTGCCTTCGGCTCAGGTCATGATCCCAGGGTCCTGGGATCCAGCACTGCATCAGGCTCCCTGCTCAGAGGCGAGTCTGCTTCTCCCTCTGCCTCTGCCCCTCCCCCTGCTTGTGCTCTCTCTCTCTCTCCCCCACCCTGTCAAATAAATAAAACCTTTATTTAAAAAAAAAGAATCAGACAAATCTAGATCTGAGTAACCATTGGCAATTAAATATTTTGAGCTTTGATTTCTTCATCTGTAAAATAAGGATAATGTTACCTTTCAGTAGGTTTGTTTGAAGGTTAAATGATGTAATGCTTATACGTTGACTGGCACAGTTCCAAGTATACAGTAACTGCTATATAACAAGTAACTAGAAATATTAGAAAATACAGAATTGACTTAGGTTTTGCACTCATACAGACCTGGATTTGAATTCTGATTTTGATCACAAGCTGTCTGATCACAAACTTAATCTCTCTAAGGATTAGTTTATTCATCTGTCAAATTGGGATATTAACAGTATCTAACTCACGGGATTTTGTACGTGTATGAGATAATGCATATAGTTTCTAGTACAGTACCTGGGATATAGAAAGTACTGCATTATTAGTATCATTTTTGTTTCTATTATTTATGCTTCTATTATAATTATTACTTGTGCTTCTATGGGGACTTGAAGACAACAAAGAATTTAAGGCACCAGAGAATGGTTTTATGATATTGGAGTTATGGAGGTCCAATGACAGTTAAGTGGGACAAGGGCTCTAATATCGTTGTCCACTTTCATTGAAATAATTCCTTGTAAAATGAATGCTGGTTCAGGTAGACTGGTCATGAGAATCACTGCATTGCAGCTATTGTGGTAAAGAGCTTCTTCAATGTAATTCCTGAGATAAAGGTAGTTGAGACAATTTCCTGGTGGATAATTGACTCTAAAACAATGATGAGTTAGAATAAATTATGAAATAAAATTCAAAATTTTCATTTCTTTCAACAAGAATATTATAAACCTTAATACAACTTAAAAATAGTGTTCTCATTGAATCTTTTACGGAAATATCAAGTGTGAATTTCCTTGTGAACTATATTTTTGGTGACCTCAACTGAAATACTTACCGACTTGGTCAATTTATGTTACTGCTTATGAGTCAGCTGTGCCCTTTTGATGAGTGGACTGTTTCACCATAATCTCTGGATGATTTTGATTGTCAGAATCTCTCTTTAGACTCTGTAGATTAATCATTCAGCTCTCAGAATGAAGTCCATGCTGGTTAAGAAAATGGAAATTAAGCACCAGAACAATTTGAGCACATTATAAACTTCCTTCTGTGAGAAAGTATGGATTTGTCATCTGAATGATTTTTCTATAATACAAATCTGATTATGCAAATTCTCCTGATTAAACCTTTCAACATGTTACTATTGCTCTCATGATAAAGATCAATTCCATTGCATGGGATACAAGACCCTTTGTCACCTGGCCCCTCATTAGTTCTTCACTATGTTCTTCACTCTTCCCCACCACCCTACTCCCTTGGTTCCTCCTCCTCCTCCTCCTCCTGCCTGTTCTCTCTTTCAGCCATACTAAACTATTGGCAGTCCCTTAGTCATGACACCATCTGTCATGCCTCTAGTCCTTAAAATTTACTACCATCTCTGCCTGGAACACACTTCAACCACTCCTGCTTTGGCTGACTACTATTTGTTCATTGTGGGACTAAATGTCATTTCCTCCAGAAAGTCTAACATGAGACAATCTTTTGTTGTTGTTGTTGAGTTTTTTTTATTATTTATTTGAGAGAGAGAGGAAACGCGAGTGAGGGGAGGGGCAGAGGGAGAAACAGACTCTCCACTGAGCAGGGAGTCCCACATGGGGATCGATCCCAGGACCCCAAGACCATGACCTGATCTGAAGGCAGACATTTAACTGACTGAGCCACCGAGGTGCCCCCTCCCCTTTATGTATATTCTTATTGTCAGTGTTTTGCAAACTTTTAAAATCCATATGTACTTTAAGTAAACAAGGATGCCCTATTCTCTTTGTAATTTAAAATATGAAACATTGGGGCGCCTGGGTGGCTCACTGGGTTAAGCATCTGACTCTTGATTTCAGCTCAGGTCATGATCTCAGGGTCCTGGAATTGAGCCCCAATTTGGCCTCCCCACTCAGAGGGGAGTCTGCTTGAGGATTTCTCTCCCTCTCCCTCTGCTGTGCTCCCTGCTTACAGGTGCTCTCTTTTTCTTTCTCTAAAATAGATAAGTAAATAGATCTTTAAAAAAAATGAAACCTTATTAAAAATTATTTCTTTCTAAATAAAAAATATACTTTAACATTTAATATGCTTTAAAAATATACCTCTCCTTGCCCTACAAATTATGTGAACACCTCTTCCTGATCTCCCTTAGCACTCTGCTCATCTCATTAAAAATCACTGTGATAGGTAATAAAATTTTCCTTACAGAGGGTATGAGGGAGAACGCCAAGAAACCAATTTGTTGTTATATTTGCAATGTTATCCTTCCCCAGGGATTTGGAGACAGTGAAGGCAGAGTAGAGGAATATTCCAGACTTGTAAGCTGCCATGATACCTGAGTTGTAGTCCTGGCTGTGCAACTAAGTAGTTTTGTTGACTTGAGCATTTTGCAAACTTTTCTGGGTCTTTTCTCCAACATATTTAAAATGAAAGGAAAATTAACTAGGTTAGTGTTTCTTGGGGGTACATTTGAGGTACACAATTATTTTGCTGGGTGTTACTAAAGAAGGTTAGTTGCTGTTAGATATATTTGAGACACACGAAATTAAGTAAAGTTAAATAGGTTTTTTTTTTTTTCCCAATCAAGATCTTGTAATACGCTAATGTCTTTTAGAATCCTCTAGAGGGGACTTTGTTCTGAAGTTTTTGTTTTGTTTTTGTTTTTTTACATACTTTAACCATGAAATCCTTCTGACTCAGAATCTCTTGTAGAACTTGTGTTCTGTGTAATACAGCTGGAAAAATGATCTCTTGTCTTTTCTATTCTGGACATATTTTGATTCTTTAATGAAATTGTTTGACACTCAGCCTCTAGGTCTTGTTTAGTTGCTTTTCCAAGGCAAACTTAAGCATTCATCTCTGATTCATTGATAATCTGAATATTGACACACCCTATAGAGCTGCTGGTGTATAATTTTCATTGTTCAATTTCTTCTGCCTTTTCAAATGACTCAACATTTCTGGAATGCAAAATATAGAAGATGGTGACTAGCTTCAACTAGTTGCTTTTCTATATACAAGAGGGTTTGGGGCATTCTTTGTTTGTCATTAGTTATGCAATACGGGGGGTCATGTTGAAAAACTTTCTGGAGAAAATATCTTGGGAAACCACCTACGGAAATAGGGAAATTTTGACAATACACACAAGCTCTTATTGCCTGAGGGCTGTCTGTTCCCTTTTCTAGATTTAGAATGACTAGTTAGGACAAAACAAAATGGAACAGACTTTCCTCTGAAACAGTGGCTTCTTGTCACGAGAAGTGTATTGTTTGAAAGATTACAGCTGAGTTAGTTCATGAAAAATGCCAGCAATGTGAAAGAAGAAATTCTCACATTGCAAGGGGAATTAGACCAGATTACCCATCTATGGGAAGGTCTCTTCCAGATCTAAGAATGGTCTGCAGTGGCATAAGCCTCTCATTCTGAATTGTTAGTTGCACCCTTAAAATCTCTTTTCTGAAGGTTAGTTAACCTCCAGAGATCCAATTTAGAAGTGAACAAATAATACCTGGGAAAGGTCTCCTATAGATTTTTCTTTTAGTTATTAATAGGGCTTTATTCTTCACTTAATTGTTCCCTTTGAAAGCCCAGAAATTCAGGACATGATGGATAATGGACCAAAAATATACCAATGAGTAGATGATCAAGACTAGGTAGTGGAAATATGACTTGGATGAGGAGGAGGATGTTATAGATGTGTGAGTGTCACTTCATGTATCTGACAGAAGGGAAAAAAAAAAACTTGGGTAATTGTTAGGGAAAGGAAACCACTGGAGTGCCAAATCAAGGGAAAAGTAAAACATCTTTCCTAAAACTCTCTTCTCTCATGTGTTGTAGAGATACAACCAACACATACCAGGGTGAGGGGGAAGATAAAATTAATAGGATATAGTCCTTATCCTCAAGTAGTTATCAGTTCAAAAGAGTAGACAATAAAATAAGCAGTTGTGATCCTATGTAAAATTAGACAACAGAATTTTGGAAATAAGGAATAGGTGCTATGGGACTGTTTCCATGGTTAGTCCTTATGTTCTCCTGTTTAAGAAATTATTTCCTATTCTGGGGCGCCTGGGTGGCACAGCGGTTAAGCGTCTGCCTTCGGCTCAGGGCGTGATCCCGGCGTTATGGGATCGAGCCCCACGTCGGGATCGAGCCCCACGTCGGGATCGAGCCCCACGTCAGGCTCCTCCGCTATGAGCCTGCTTCTTCCTCTCCCACTCCCCCTGCTTGTGTTCCCTCTCTTGCTGGCTGTCTCTATCTCTGTCAAATAAATAAATAAAATCTTAAAAAAAAAAAAGAAATTATTTCCTATTCTAAGGTCCTATGAACATTTTTTATAATTCCTTTTAGAAATTTTAATGTTTTCTCTTTCACGTTTAAGTCTTTAATCCAACTTAAATTAAATGATGTGTATAACGTAATATAAGCCTCCAACTTCATTTTTTCTAACTGGATAACCAATTTATCTCAGTACATCTTACTGAACCATCTTTCCTTTCTCCCACTGATTTACATTGAGCTCTAACATACATTATTTCCATATGCGATGAGTATTTCTGATCTCCCTATTCTGTTCCATTGATTGTTGCCTATTTCTATGGCAAAACCACACTGTCTTTATTTCTATTGCATTGTAATCAGTCTTGAGATCTGCTAGGGCAAGTTTTCATACCATATCTCCCAGCCTTTTCCTCTCCTTCTCCTTTTTTCTCCTCCTCCTTCACTTTCTCTTTGTTCCTCTTCAAGACTGTCTCAGTTATTCTTGGCTCTTTTCTGTTACATATAAATTTTAGAATCAGCTTGTTAAGTTCCTGGAAAAGCTCTGTTGGGATTTTTATTAGAATATCGTTGAATCTATATATGAATTTTGGTAGGATTGACATATTTATAATGTCAAGACTTCTATCCACAAACAGATTTCATTTACTTGGGTCTTCTTAATTATTTTTCAATTACATTAATAATTTTCTATATGTATAGACATTTCGCAACTTTATTAGCTTTATTCCTATGTACCTTAATATTTTGCTATTGAAAGGAGTTTTAAAATTTATATTTTCTGTTTGTTGCTGGTATATAAAATTGATTTTTGTATATTGATTTTTACATTCATCAACTTTGCTAAATGATTATTATCTCTATTAAGTTGTAGATTCTTTGCATTTTCCTTTATAAATAATCATATCTTCTACAAATGTATTTGTTAAGGTAAAAATTGCTCTCTGACAAATACAACCATAAGAATCAGTGTCTTAACTCAGTAGTAGTTTGTTATTCACATAGAGTGCAGTTTTGGGTGTTGGTCTTCCATTGGTGACTCAAGGACACAGACACCTTTCCTCTTGATGCTTTGCATAGTAGGTATCAGCAGTATTATTTTTTCTTTCTTAACCTCATACCTTTTGTTTCTTGCTCTTGCCTTTCTGCTTCATCTAGTTAACTACAGTATATTGTTAAATGGAAGTGTAATAATGGATGGCAATAATGGATATAATTTTTTTCTTTTCTTTTTTTTTAAAGCTTTTTTTAAAAAAAAGATCTTATTTATTTATTTGACAGACAGAGAGAGAGAGAGCACAAGCAGGGAGAGCAGCAGGCAGAGGGAGAGGGAAAAGCAGGCTGCCCACAGAGCAAGACCCTGGGATCATGACCCGAGCCAAAGGCAGACACTCAACTGACTGAGCCATCCAGGCACCCTATCTTTTTTTTTTTCTTGATTTTAAGTGAAGTTCTTCTAACCTTTAACTATTAAGAATGATATTTGCTATATTTTTCTGTTGATACCCTTTAACAAGTTAGCAAAATTCCATATTATTCATCATTGGTAAGGTTTAATTTCTTTATTTTGAATTTTATTAAAAAATTATCTATTTTTTAAAGATTTATTCATTTACTTGAGACAGAGAGAAAGAATGCGAGTGGGGTAGGAGCAGAGGGAGGAGAGAGAATCCTCAAGCAGAAGGCTCCATCCAACGTGGAGCTCCATCCCAGGACCCTGAGATCCTGACCTGAGCTGAAACCAAAAGTCTGAGGCTTAACTGACTAAGCCACCCAGGTGTCCCCCTGAAATTTTATCTGTTGAGATTGTTATATATTTTTGCTCTTTTAATGTGTTAAAAAGTTGAAATACATTTATGTAATTCTTTTCCTGAGATCAACCTAACATTGATAAAGTATTATTTTTACACACTACTGGTTTCTGTTTGCTTTTTTAAAGAATCTTTGTATCTATGATTTATGGGTAAGATTTGTCTATAAATTCCCCTACTCATACTGTTATTTTAAAATAAAAAATAAAGTAACACTGTGTTGTTTATGTTCTGGTCTCTGGAAAATTTCAAATAATATTTGAATAATTGGTACTCACTTGAAAAGTTATGACACCCATAAATCATCTAAGACTAGTGTTTACTTTGTGAGAAGAATTTAGACTATATTTTACATCTTTAGAAATTGTGAATTATTCAGTCTTTCTATATCATCGTTAGTCAGTTTTAGTGGGTTATATTTTTCTGGGTAATTAATCATTCAATCTAGAATGTCAAGATTTTGTCATAAAGTTGTTCATACTATTCTTTTATGTCTTTAGTCTATGCTGTTTCTATAGATATGCATTTCTTTAATTATTTTAAAATGAGTTTTAAATATGTCAAACACTTAAGTTATATTAAGATATAATTTATTCAGGACTTAGGTACATCCATTCAAAGTGTACAATTCAATGTTTCTTAGTATATTAACACAGTGTGTAACCATCATGTAATCGAATTTTAGAACATTTTCATCACTCCAAAAATAACTTTGTACCTATTAGCAGTCACTCCCCATTCTTTCTCCAACCCTTCTCTCAGCCCCAGGCAACAATTAGTCTATGTTCTGTCTTTATAGGTTTGCTTATCATAGACATTTCATATAAATGGAATCATCTAATAAGTGGCCTTCTGTGTCTGGCTTCCTTTACTTGGTATAATGTTTTCAAGGTTTATTTGTGTTGTGGCATGAATCAGTATTTCATTCCTTTTTATGGCTGAATAATATTCCATCGTAAGAGGATACCACATTTTGTTTATCCATTCTTCAGTCCATGGGTGTTTATGTTGTTTCCACTATTTGTTTTTTTTTAAGATTTTATTTATTTATGAAAGAGAGAGAGGGAGATGGAGAGCACAAGCCGGGGG
Organism: Ursus arctos; assembly: GCF_023065955.2. Taxonomy (NCBI): domain Eukaryota; kingdom Metazoa; phylum Chordata; class Mammalia; order Carnivora; family Ursidae; genus Ursus; species Ursus arctos. The sequence goes on along the minus strand of NC_079873.1, from coordinate 89,903,451 downwards.
AGCAGGAGAAGGAGAAGGAGAAGCAGGCTCCCTGCCAAACAGGGAGCCCAATGTGGGGCTTGATCCCAGGATCCTGGGATCATGACCTGATCAGATGCTTAACTAACTGAGCCACCCTGGTGCCCCTCTACTATTCCTTTATTATGAATAATGAGGCTATGAATATTCATCAACATGTTTTTGTTTCAATGCCTGTTTTCAATTCTCTTGGTTATCTACTTGGGAGTAGAATTGCTCAGTCATATGGCAATGTTATGAAGTTTTGTCTAGTAAGTTCAATATTTAATTTCCTCAAGGATCGTTTCTATGATTTTTTTTAAGATTTTATTTATTTATTTGACAGAGAGAGAGAGAGAGAGACAGCCAGTGAGTGAGGGAACACAAGCAGGGGAAGTGGGAGACGAAGAAGCAGGCTCCCAGCGGAGGAGCCTGATGTGGGACTTGATCCCAGGACTCCAGGATCACGCCCTGAGCCGAAGGCAGACGCTTAACGACCAAGCCACCCAGGCGCCCCTGATTTCTTCTCTTCCTGTATATGTGTTATACTTTCTTGTTTCCTAACATATCTCATAATTTTTTTCAAAATTAGACATTTTAATTAATAAAATGTATTAACTCTGGAAATCAGATTCTTGCCCCTGCCTAGTGTTTTTGTTGTGACCTTAATATTATTGCTGATTGTTTCTTAGTTATCTTACAGAGTTAATTCTGTAAAGTCTTTGTTCTTTGTTGTGTATGGTCACTGAAATCTCAGTTCACTTAGCTAACTCATTAAGCTGGTGAATCAATGGAGATTTCCTCAAACACCTAGAACCAAGCAGTCTCCTAATATTTGCTGAAGGGTTTTGTGTGTGTGTGTGTGTGTGTGTGTGTGTGTTGGGGTATACCTACAACACTTAGCCAGGTTATTGACAACTGTACCTGAGCCTTTGCTTATTGCTTGTGTATAGTTTTGAGGTCAACCGGACAGAGAGTTTAGGTCTCTGGGTATGTGCATAGTCCTATACATGTTTGTGGCATTCTGGATTCACAGGTGTATGTCAGGGTTTTTCAAATCCTCTATGGATATCTCATTCCCCAGCTTTTCCTCTTCAAGTTTTTGGTTCATCTATCATTTGCCCTAACTCTTATTGACCTCTTCAGGAAGTCTGAAATTCAAACAACTACCTCTAAATGATTTCATCAAAATGCCCTGAATAAAGGTTTTTATTTTTATTTTATTTTTATTTTTTTATTTTTTAAATATTTTATTTATTTATTTGACAGAGAGAGACAGCCAGCGAGAGAGGGAACACAAGCAGGGGGAGTGGGAGAGGAAGAAGCAAGCTCCCAGTGGAAGAGCCTGACGTGGGGCTCGATCCCAGAACTCCGGGATCACGCCCTGAGCCAAAGGCAGACACTTAACGACTGAGCCACCCAGGCGCCCCTGAATAAAGGTTTTTTGCATTAGGTGAGCTCTAAGTCAAGTGAAATGAAGATAGTCCGAAACTGTGGTGTTCTGGGGAACTACCAGTTATGTAAAGTGATAACACATCTGTGAGAATGAGGTTATGAAGAACCTCCAATCCTGTTCGGCCCCTGTGTTGGCTGCCAGGCTGCTGATTTCCACCATGATAGCTAGCTGTTAGTTTTCTAGGGTATCATGGAGGTTGAGAAAAGGGGATAAGAATAGTGCAAGTCAATAAACACCAAAACTCATTGTTTTTAATCAAGATTTCTTGAATAAATTCTCCCTGGATTGCTGCAAGCCTTTAGTTAATTTTAAAAATATAGATTCTAACAATTTTTTGCAAGTTTTCTAATTGCTTTTACATAAGAGAGAATTTTTTGTTAGGTCACCCTGACAGTTATGTTTTGCGACTATTTTCTCCCGCACTGTATCTTTGTCTTTTTAAATTTTAATTATGTCTTTGATGAGCAGGTATGATTATCTTTTTTCTCTTTCAAGATACATTTTTATTCAGGGGCGCCTGGGTGGCTCAGTCGTTAAGCATCTGCTTTCGGCACAGGGCGTGATCCCACAGTCCTGGGATCGAGCCCCACATCAGGCTCCTCTGCTGGGAGTCTGCTTCTTCCTTTCCCACTCCCCCTGCTTGTGTTCCCTCTCTCACCAGCTATCTCTCTCTCTGTCAAATAAATAAATAAAATCTTTTAAAAAAAGATACATTTTTATTCACTTAAAGTGAATGCTTCATTGCTAATTAAATAGCATTTGATATCAGAATTTTTTATTTAGTTTTATCTTCTCTAGCATTTTTTGTTTGTTTAAAAATAAACTTTAAAAATAAACTTTTAACTGTTAGTGGGAATGTAAATTGGTACAGGCACTGTGGAAAACAGTAAGGAGGTTCCTCAAAAAGTTAAAAATAGAGCTACCCTATGATCCAGTAATCACACTACTGGGTATTTATCCAAATAATACAAAAACATTAATTCAAACCCCTATGTTTATTGTAGCATTATTTACAATAGCCAAGATATGGAAACAGCCCGTTCCATCGATAGATGAATGGACACACACACACACACACACACACACACACACTGGAATATTATTCTGCCATAAAAAAGAATGAAATCTTGCCATCTGCAACAACATGGATAAAACTAAAGAGTACAATGCTAAGCAAAATAAGTCAGTCAGAAAAAGAGAGAAAGACAAACACCATATGATTTCACTCATGTGGAATTTAAGAAACAAAACAAACAAACGAAAAAAGAGAGAGAGACAAACCAAGAAACAGATTCTTAACTATAGAAAACAAACTGATGGTTACCAGAGAAGAGGGGTGTGGGGGGTTGGGTGAAATAGGTGATGGGGATTGAAGAGTACACTTACCATGATGAGCACTGAGTAATATATGGAATTGTTAAATCACTATATTGTACATCTGAAACTAATACAACATTGTATGTTAACTATACTGGAATTAAAATTAAAAACTTAATAAAAATTCAAAAAAATAAAACAATACAAAATAAACTAGCTTGTCTTCTTTAGCACTTTTTGTTTGTTTAAAAATAAACTTTTTCGAAGTTTAATTCACATAGAATAAAATGCATCCATTTACTGTGTACATTTAGATAAGACTTAAAAATATTTCCACCCATGTAAATTCCATCACATTTAAGATATGGAATATTTTCATTACCGCAAGAATTTTCCTCATGACCATTTGTACTCAAACTCCTTTCTCCACCACTAACTTTTGGCATCCACCCATTGTTTCCTGTCCCTATAGTTTTATCTTTTCCATAATGTCATCTTAATGGAATCACTGAGCATGTAGTCTTTTACATCTGGTCTCTTTCACTTAGTTTAATGGTTTTGAGATTCATTCATGTAGTTGTATGTATAAGTATTTTATTTCTTTTTATTTTTAAGTACTCTTCCATTGTTTGCGTGTACCTTTTGCTTATCCATTCATTGATTAATGGACATTTGAGGTGTTTCCTGCATTTGGCTATTATAAATAAAGTTGCAATGAACATAAAGTCATATGTAATTATTTGTGTGGAGATATGTTTTCTTTTCTCCTAAATAAATACCTGGGAGTAGTCTTTGTGTCACATGGTAAATGTGTGTTCAACTTTATGAAAATATGCAGTCTTTTTTTCCCAAAGTGTTTGTAACGATATATGAATTCTAGTTACTCTACATAAACACCCACACTTGACATTGTCAGTTTTTATAATTATTCCTATTCTGATGTTTATGTAATGATATGTCATTTTTTAAAATTTTGCACTTCCATTATTAGTAATGAGGTTGAGGACTTTTTTGGCTATACTGTTTTATAAAATGCCTGTTGAAGTTTTCTGCCTAATATTATATTGGGTTGTCTGTCATTTCTTTTTGATTTTTATGAATTCTTTATGCCTTATGGATATGAATTATTTCCAGGTTATGTGTTGCAAATTATCTTTTACCATTCCATGACTTGCTTTTCTAGTCTGTTGTGACATCAATGAACAGATGTCCTTAAATTTAATGTGGTTTGTCACTCACTTCCTTTATGGTTAGTCTTTAAGTGTCCTGTTTAAGAAAGCTTTTCTTAACCCAAGGTGATCAAGATATTTTTGATGTTATCCCTTCCATAAGCTTTATTTTTAAAATGTTTACATTTAGACCTACAGTCTACCTACAATTGATTTTTGTGTCTAGTGAAGCCATTTTTTTTCTCTTTCACGTGTGGGTATTCAATTTATCTAATGCCATTTATTGAAAAACAAAGTATTTTCCTCACTTTTTTCCAGCAACATCATTGTTATAATTTAAGTGATTGAATAATTGTGAATCTATTTTGGACTCTTCTGTTCTACTGGTCTATTTTGCTATCCTTGTGCAATGCCACACTATCTTACTTACTGTAGTTTTATGAGTTTTGATATCTGGTTGTATAAGTCCTCTGGATTTGTTCTGTTTCTTCCACAAAATTATCTGGATATTCTTGGCCTTGCATGTCCATATATATTTTGCTATGAATTTGCCAATTTCTACAAAAAACTTTCTGGGATGTTTATTGAGATTGTACTGAATATCTATATTACTTTGGGGGAGAAGTGTAATCGTTACAATACTGAGTCTTCTAAGTCATGAGCTTAGTATGAGACTCCATTTATTTAGGTTTTTTTTTTTTCTTTCATTTCTTTCCAAAATGTTTTGTAGTTTTCTGTATAGAATTCTTTCTTGGGGCGCCTGGGTAGTGCAGTCGTTAAGCATCTGCCTTCGGCTCAGGGCGTGATCCTGGTGTTCTGGGATCGAGTCCCACATCAGGCTCCTCCTCTGGGAGCCTGCTTCTTCCTCTCCCACTCCCCCTGCTTGTGTTCCCTCTCTCGCTGGCTGTCTCTCTCTGTCAAATTAATAAATAAAATCTTTTAAGAAAAAAGAATTCTTTCTTATTGTTCATTAGACTTATTAATAGTAATGTGTTAACATTTGATGACATTATACATATGTCATATAGTATGTATATATATATCTTCATCTTTTGTTTGTTGCTGGCATATAAAAATGCATTTTAAAAATACTGAGTTTTGTATATACCTGTGGTATAAGGCCTAAAATTAAGGCCAAATATTATGTGTTACCTCGCTTCTGGTAAAACTGGAAGGACCTCTAATGCACTAACTGCTAAGTTTTCCCCATTCTGCCTCTGTAGATAAGGCCCTCTAGTTAAAATATCCTCCTCATCAAGGGGACCAGGCATAGTTTCTGCTTGTCCTAAAGAAATGAGCTTCAGTTCCCTGATAGCCTGGTGGGGTTAATGTAGAGCATGAAATCAGCTGTAATACTTGGCTCGCCAAAATGTAACACGAAGGCCACTGAGGGCAGGGAAGGTTTTGGAGAAGGGCGTAGGCCTTTGGAATGCCGAGGCCTGCGTGACCACTCTGACCTTGGAGTGCCGTGGGGACTTGCCTTCCCGAAGCTTTCCTAGCCCGAACCGCCGCCCTGTGATCTCAGAGATGTAGGCATTGTCCTTCAGGCTATGTTTAGCAGAACTCGTAGACCACGCATATTAGCCTATCCCATAGTATCTTTCCGTAAACAGATCCTCCCAGTTTCAGTAAGACCCCTTGTCACACATCATGTGCTTGAGAAACGGTGGTAAGGATTTGTGATTATCCTGAAGGACCAATAAAAGCCGGAGCAAAGAAGAGCAAGGGTCTTCGCCTCTGAGTGTTGACCCTCTTGCCTTCTCTCTTTCACAGCAAAGTTCGGAGTAATCTTTCATCCATCGGTACAGGGATTGCTGGCCATTCCCAGCAATAGCCCACAGAATTATTCAAATAAGCCAAACATATTCTCCCCAAAAATCAGGGTCACTCCATCTTCTTGCTACAAAGCCTCCTACAGATCTTGGTTGTTCACTGTGTTCCTTTGTGGTGTGCAGTACCCTCCTCCCGTGGGCTGTGAGTTTATATGACTAATAAACTCTATTGATCTCTTCTGTGCAGTTTTCATGTGTTTGCCAGCCCCATAATCCTGAAACAGGAATCCCTCCTTATCAACACAGTGAATAGGAGACAGTTAAAACACCTGTATTTTTGCCAAACTCACTTAACTTGTACTTTATTTGAATATTCTTTGAATTTTCTGAAAACATAATCATGTGTTTGAAAGTAATGTCAGTTTTATTCCTCCCTTTAAAATTCTTTTGTTATTTATTTTTCTTGCTTTATTGAACTAGCTAGGACTTCCAGTACAATGTTGACTGTAAGTAGAGATTATGGAAGTTTTTGGTCTTTCCCAACCTCAGAAGGAAAGTTTCAAAATTTTGCTCCTAAGTTTTTTGTTTGTGATAGTATTTTTTTGTAGATACCATTCATCAGATTAAGTGTATTCCCTTCTAGTTCTAGTTTTCTAATAGTTTTCACCATATATGTTAATCAGATCTTCTTAGGTACTTTTTCTGCATCTATTGAGATAATATTTTTCTCCTTTGTTCTATTAATGTGGTGAATTACACTGATTGATTTCTCATATACTAAACCAACCTTATATTCCTGGGTTAAACTTAACTTGATTATTTATTTATTTTTCTAATTTAGAATTTTTGCTACTGTGTTATTGAGTTATTTAAACTTCTTATATGAAACATAACTTTTTATATCTAACGATGACTTTTACCTTAAAATCTACTTTTTGTGATATTAGTTTTGGCAGCATTGTTTTGATTAGTGTCTCCCTGCTATGTTGTAGTCCACCTTTTTACTTTTACCTTTACATTAAAAATGAGTTTTCAAAAAGCAACATGTAGTTGTTGGAAATAATTATCTTTTAATTGTAGCATTTAATCCATTTTTGTGGGATGTATTTATTAATATATTTTAGCTTAAATTTAATACCTTGCTGTTCACTTTCTCTTTGTGCCACAATTGTATGTCGTCCTTTCTTTCTCGCCTTCTTTTGTATTATTTTCATTATACCCCTTTATATTAACCTTATACTTAAAGAGTCTTTCTTTTAGTCCTCCACATTCCCCTTTAATATGGCATTTTGCACTATGTACATTAATGAAAATTTGAAACAAACGAAAAGAACTTTAGTCAAACTCCCCTCCCTCCTCCAGCTTTATTGGATAGCTTAAAATTACATTTCTATTTTCTAGGACTTCAGTTGCTTTTCCCATCTGACTTTTAAAAACTGATTACAGCAAATGAATCAGTTGTCTAAGTGATATAAGTACACAAAAATAACATCTTGATTTCTGTGAAATGCATTTCTCTGCAATTCCTGAATAACTCCAAATTATACTATCTCTGAGCGTAGATGTTTACTCTGGGTTTTAGATAGAGTCTTTGAAAAAATTTGTTCTAAACCTTTGCTATCACCTTATGTATATCTAACATCAAGGCTGTGATGCAGTTTTTTCTGTTTGGGTCTTTATCCCGATTTTTCTTACACAGCCATTTATTTTGTTTATTCCCATTCAACTGTATGTTCTATGTAGGGCCTGATAAAGATGTTACTTGATGTTATTTAATAGCTACTGAGGTCAGATAATCCAAGGCAATCATTATACTAAAATTAAAATTATTTATGGAAGCTCATAGATACTTCTAGAATTGGTTTTACCTCCTACATGAGAACATATCCAAGAAACCCAGAATGGTCTTACTGGTTCAACTCAACTCTTCTCATTCATTAATCCTTATTCACCAGTGGCATGGAAAGGGTGTTCTTTTTTTTTTTTTAAAGATTTAATTTATTTGACAGAGAAAGACAGCCAGCAAGAGAGGGAACACAAGCATGGGGAGTGGGAGAGGGAGAAGCAGGCTCCCAGCGGAGGAGCCTGATGCGGGCCTTGATCCCAGGATGGGATCATGCCCTGAGCCAAAGGCAGACACCCAAAGACTGAGCCACCCAGGCACCCCAGGAAAGGGAGTTCTTTAACAAAGCATTATACATACCACCTCTATCAAACTCGACATAAACTCTATTTTTTAGTTAAATGCAGAAAATTGATTTTTTCCCCCCACCCCTTTCCTCCTTTTACGTGGCAAGTAAAGCTCACTGGCCTGGGAGTAGCTTCTATCTGCCAACCTTTGGCCAGTGAAGAGGATTCAGAGAAAATAATACAACCATCAATCAGAAAAAGGAAGGGCAACAAATGAAAATAAACTGTGGCTTCAATTGTGCATTCCTGTGCAGGGTGCACTGACTTGCCACAGCAATAACAGTTGACTTCACTTGTCTGTGGCAGTTGATGGCTACGTGACCAGTTTCACCACACCTATAGCACTTTGCTCTGTCGCAGTCTTTCTGAATGTGTTCAGATTCTCCGCAAGAAGAGCACTGCTGCTCATCCACGTGGTCACAGCCACGAGTCAGATGGTCTGGTTTGCCACAGTTGCAGCAGCGTCGCTCTCGATCTCTCTTGGGCTCCCGGCAGTCCTTGGCCATGTGGCCGCTTCTACCGCAGTGATAACAGGCATCGTCCTGAAGATCACAATCCTTGACAAGATGACCAGACTCACCACAACAATAACAGATGTCTGGAAGAGGTGAGGAAACAACCCGGAAACTTCTATCCAAGGTAAAATCACCTCTGTCGCAGCTTCTCATTCCATGACCGTGGCCTCCATTAGCAGGGCACTCCAGTGGCTAGACCTTCCACACTTGAAGCGCTCGTTGGTGCTCAAGGCTGCAGAAAGATCTTTGGCATCTAGGCAGGCCTGCAGTGGCAGAGACTCTGACACGGGCCAGCGGAAGGCAGCTTACGAGGTAGTGGCTGTTTATTTTTAGGGTCCTTTCCTGTGCCACACATGGATCTGCACCCATACTTAAATATTCTTGTAGTATTCATAGTAGCTACCCTAAATATCTTCATGTGTATTCCTGATATCAAAGTACTATAAATTAGTACTTTTACCTCTTCCTGGACAGTTTAATACCATAACATTTTTGGACTCCATTTACGCTCTTTTTATCTTATATATTATCTTTGTTATGAATCTTAACTCTCTATTTTTAAACCACTAAATACATTATTATTAGTAATAATCAATACTAATTTTTGTGTGCTCACATATTTACCCTTTTGCCACTCTTTGTTTTTTCCCCATCTGCAAATTTGTTCTCATTTTCTTTCTGCCTGAATATCATCCTTTAGTAATTCTTCAACTATGTGACTGCTGTTGGCAGTTATTTTCCGTTTTTTTTTTGTTGTTGGTCTAAAAATGTCTTTCCTTTTTAATGGGTATTTTTATTATATACAGATCTATAGTCTGGTCATTTTATTTTTTACTAACTTGAAATTATGCCAATGTTTTCTGGCTTTCATTTTTTGTTTAAGAAATCACTTGTCATATAGCAATACAGGCCTACCTCAAGAAGCAAGAAAAATCTCAAACAACCTAAACTTACACCTAAAGGAGCAAGTAAAAGAACAACAACTGAAGCTTAAAGCCAGCAGAAGAAAGAAGTTAATAAAGATTAGAGCAGAAATAAATGATATGGAAACTAAAAAAACAGTAGAACAGATTAATGAGAGCAGAAGCTCATTCTTTGAAAAAAAAATAATAAAATTGATAAACCTCTAGCCAGTATAATCAAAAAGAAAAGAGAAAAGACTCAAATAAATAAAATCACAAATGAGAGAAGAGAAATAACAACCCACACCATGGAAATACAAACAATTATAAATGAATATTATGAATAACTATATGCCAACAAATTGGACAATCTGGAAGAAATAAATAAATAAATTCCTAGAAACATATAAACTACCAAAATTGAAAAAGAATAGAAAACTGGAACAGACTGATAACCAGCAAAGAAATTGAATCAGTCATCAAAAAACCCCAACAAACCAAAGTCCAGGGCCAGACGGCTTCACAGGCAAATCTACCAAACAGTTACAGAAGAGTTAACATCTGTTCTTCTCAAACTATTCCCCTCCCACCAAAAAAAATGAAAGGAAGGAAAACTTCCAAATCCATTCTATAAGGTCAGCATATCCCTGATACCAAAACCAGATAAAGCTCCACTGAGAAAGAGAATTACAAGCCAATATTCCTGATGAACATAAATGCAACATTTCTCAATAAAAAACTAGCAAATCAAATCCAACATTACATTAAAAAATTAATCATCATGATCAAGTGGGACTTATTCCTGGGTTGCAAGGGTGATTCAATATTTGCAAATCAATTAATGTGATACACTGCAATAATAAAATAAAGGATAAGAACCATATGATCATTTCAATAGATGTGGAAAAAACATTCAATGAAGTACAACATCTATTTATTATGAAAATCCTCAACAAAGTAAGTTTAGAGGGACCATACCTCAACATTCTAAAGGCCATATATGAAAAACTCATAACTAATATCATTCTCAAGGGGAAAAACTGAGAGCTTTTCCTCCACAGTCAGGAACAAGACAGGGATGTCCATTCTCATCGCTTCTATTTAACATAGTACTACAAGTCCTAGCCATGATAATCAGAGAACAAAAAGAAATAAAATGCATCCAAATCAGCAATGACGAAGTAAAACTTTCACTATTTGCAGATGACATTGATAGCCTATGTAAAAAACATGAAAGACTCCATCAAAAAACTATTAAAACTGATAAATGAATTCAATAAGGTCGCAGGATACAAAATCAATGTACAGAAATGTGTTGCATTTCTTTACACCAATAATGAAGCAGCAGAAAGAGAAATTAAGGAATCAATCCTATTTACAATTGCACCAAAAAATAAAGATAACTAGGAATAAACCTAACCACAGAGGTGAAAGATCTGTATTCTGAAAACTATGAAACACTGATAAGAGAAATTGAATATGAGACAAAGAAATGGAAAAACATTCCATGCCTATGGATTGGAAGAACAAATACTGTTAACATGTCTATACTACCCAAAGCAATCTACACATTTAATGCAATCCCCATCAAAATACCAACAGCATTCTTCACAAAGCTAGAACAAACAATCCTAAAATCTGTATGGAACCACAAAAGGGCCCGAATAGCCAAAGCAATCTTGAAAAAGCGATGCAAAGCTGGAGGCATCACAATTCTGGATTTCAAGTTATATTACAAAGCTATAGTGATCAAAACAGTATGGTACTGGCACAAAAATAGACACAGGGATCAGTGGAACAGAATAGAAAGCCCAGAAATGAACCCACAAGTATATGGTCGATTAATCTTCGACAAAGCAGGAAAGAATATCCAGTGGAAAAAAGACAGTCTCTTCAACAAATGATGTTGAGAAATCTGGACAGCAACATGCAAAGGAAAAAACTGGGCCACTTTCTTACATCATACACAAAAATAAATTTAAAATGGATGAAAGACCTAAATGCGATACCTGAAACCATCAGAATCCTAGAGGAGAACACACAGGCAGTAACCTCTTTGACAATGGCCAGAGCCAATTCTTCCTAGATATGTCTCCTGAGGCAGGGGAAACAAAAGCAAAATAAACTATCGGGACCGCATCAAAATGAAAAGCTTCTGTGCAGCAAAGGAAACAATCAACAAAACTAAAAGGCAACCTTCAGAATGGGAGAAGATATTTGCAAATCACAAATCTGAGAAAGGGTTAGTATCCAAAATCTATGAAGAACTTAGACAACTCAACACCCCAAAAACAAATAATCCAGTTAAAAATGGGCAGAAGGCACGAATAGATATTTTTCCAAAGAGGACATCCAGATGGCCAGCAGACACACAGAAAGGTGCTCAACATCACTGATCATCAGGGAAGTGCAAATCCAAACCACAGCGAGCTATCATGTCACACTTGTCAGAATGGCCAAAATCAGCAACACAAGAAACAACAGGTGTTGGTGAAGCTATGAAGAAAGGGGAACACTCTTATACTGTTGGTGGGAATACAAACGGGTGCAGCCATTCTGGAAAACACTATGGCGTTTCCTCAAAAAGTTAAAAATAGAACCACCCTACAATCCAGCGATTTCCTTAGTAGGTATTTACCCAAAGAATACAAAAATACTACTTCGAAGGGATACATGTACCCTGTAGGTTTATAGGGTTATAATGTTTATAGGAGCATTATCTACAATAGCCACATTATAGAAACAACTCAAGTGTCCATGGACTGATGAATGGATAAAGAAGATGTATAATACATACAATGGAATATTACTCTGCCATAAAAAGAATGAAATCTTTCCATTTGTAATGACATGGATGAAGCTAGAAATATTACGCTAAGCATAATAAGTCGGTTAGAGAATGAGAAATACCTCATGGTTTCACTCATATGTGGAATTTAAGAAATTAAAACAAATTAGGGCACCTGGGTGGCTCAGTTGGCTGGGCAACTGCCTTTGGCTCAGGTCATGATCCTGCAGTCCTGGGATCGAGTCCTGCATGGGGCTCCCTGCTCACTGGGGAGTGTGCTTCTCCCTCTGACCCTCTCCCATCTCATGCTTTCTCTCTCTCTCAAATAAATAAATAAAATCTTTAAAAAAAAAAGAAATTAAAACTAATTAGCAAAGAAAAAAAAAAGAGAGAGAGAGAGAGACAAATGAAGAAACAGACTCTTAACTATAGAGTCCAAACTGATGGTTACCAGAGGGGAGATGGGTGGGGGGATGGGGGAAATAGGTGATGGGAATTAAGAAGGACACCTGTTGTGATGAGCACCAGGTGTTGGTTGTGTGCAAGTGCTGAATCACTATATGGTACACCTGAAACTAATATTACATTGCATGTTCACTAACTGCAATTTAACTAAAAAGTTGAAATCAGGCACCACTCTTCTATTTGCTGCTTTATAGAAGAAAATACAAATTTAAAAATCTGTTTTTAACTTTTTCTTCATTTTTGGTTTTTAGGAGTTTTAGTGTAACGTGTGTAGGAGTGATACGGTTATTATTTATCCTGCCTGAAGTTTGTGGGTCTTCTTGAATCTATAGATTGATGTGTTTATTCAGTTTGGGGAAATTATCTTCCATTATCTCAACCAATATTTTGTTTTCCTCATTCTTTGTCTTCTCTCCTTTGGAGACTCAAATTACATATATATGTGGTGTTTTCACTGCATTCTCAATGGTCACTTAGGATACAAAATTGCCTACATTAAATTGAGGAATGACAGTCAGAATCTAATAGTGAAAATATCACTCTAGTAGTTCATGTGAAGGATGGACAGACTGGAGGCAGAAAGCTTTCTGTGTTTCCTTCACTGGCTTCCCTTTCTCCTCCCATTTTCTAAATTTGGGTATTCCTCAAAGTTGTGTTTTTGTCTTTCTTACCTTCTTTTCTTTCTACACTCCTGTAGTCACCTCTGCATAGTTGTCTATGAGATAAAACTTTCCAGTTCTCATTCCCTCTTCCAAGAACCCACGCTGCGGTTGAAACTGCCCGCTATATATTTACTCACACTGCAAACCAGGGCACTTAAAAACAAATTTTCTTCTGTCTCATTTTAGTTCTGTCCTCTGACTTACAGTTTCTGTTAATGGTATGATCGTACATCAGCCACTGGGCTCGTATCTCTCATCTCTTGCTCCTTCCTCCATTGATTCCAACATTTCACAAGTGACAAAACTTCTAGCATTTTTATCCACATTATCTTCCCCATCCTTCTTTCTATTGCCAAAATCCAATATCAACTCTCATCTCCTGGACTATTGTAAATTTTTTAACTGGTCTCTCTGTATGGTCTCTTTCTATTCTATCCACCTAATAAAAAGTTTCCAGGTTATTTTCCTAAAGACTCATCATATATTGGTGTATGTATATATAATAGAATATTACTCAGCCATCAAAAAGAACGAAATCTTGCCATTTGCAACCACATGGGTGGAACTAAAGGGTGTTAGGCTAAGCAAAATAAGTCAGTTAGAGAAAGACAAATATCAGAGGATTTCACTCATATGTGGAATTTAAGGAACAAAACAAACGAGTAAAGGAAAAAAGAAAAAAGAGAGAGGCAAAGAAACAGACTCTTAACTATAGAGAGCAACCTGACGGTTTCCAGATGAACATATGGGAAGGAAGGAAAAAAAAAAGAGAGGGAGGCAAACCAAAAGAGACTCTTAACGATAGGAAACAAGCTGAGGGTTGCTGGAGGGGTTGTGGGTGGGGGGATGGGGTAACTGGGTGATGGGCGATAAGGAGGGCACGTGATGGAATGAGCACTGGGTGTTACATGCAACTGATGAATCACTAAATTCTACCTCTGAAACTAACAACACGCTATATGTTAATTAAATTGAATTTAAATAAAATAATTGAAAAGACTGATTATTTGCCTGCTCAAAACATTCAATGAGTCCCCTTTGTTTACTGAGTAAAGTACAATTCCTTAGCGAAGCATTCAAAGCCCACACAAAAGTTCCCTACCCAATCTCCATATTTCTCTCTCATCATACCTCAACAGAGACATTCTGCTTCAGTCACATTGAACGAATTGTCATTCCCTATACATGTTCCAAACATTCCTTCCTTAGAATCTTCGTTTGGTGTTTTTTACCTTTCACCACAAAAGCATGTGACAGTGAACAGCATTTCTTCACCAGCAGAGTGACAACTGTCTTTAGGGACATGAAAAATACTTCACACTTAAGCCAGATCACATCATGTACTATTTTACTTTCATCCACCAAATTGTTTACCTTTAAAATTAGGTCAAAATTTATAGAGACACTCCTTGGAAACATAAGTCACTTAATAATGACTTGAAATTTGGCAGAGAAAAGTAACAAAGAAGAGGGGCATTTATGCATATACATTTTAACTGAATGGAAATAGAATGAAAAGACCTGAAGTTCATTTAATATCATAGTGTACAATTTTGTGAAGCCTTTACTAAAGAGGTGTTAGACTTATTTCACTAACAGACTTAACTGATTCATTTTTATATGGTAACTTCTGGTATTAGTAAATTTTTACCTCATATTGTAAGTCCGTAGGCTTTCTTCCCAAGTAGAAACTATAAGGGCATGGATGTTAAAAGCATAAAGTGAGGGGGTAATAATAACTTTTTTTTTCCTTAAGATTTTATTTATTTTTCGACAGAGATAGAGACAGCCAGCAAGATAGGGAACACAAGCAGGGGGAGTGGGAGAGGAAGAAGCAGCCTCATAGCGGAGAAGCCTGATGTGGGGCTCGATCCCATAACTCCAGGATCACGCCCTGAGCCGAAGGCAGACGCTTAACTGCTGTGCTACCCAGGCGCCCCTAATAATAACTTTTATACATGGTGCTTCGTGTTTGCCAGGGATTAGTCTAACAGCGTTACTTGTATTACCTCATTTAAACCTCACAAGTACCCTAAGAAGCAAGTAATAATGATCATTTTTATTTTACCAAAGAGCAAACTGAGACATACAGAAATTAAATAATTTGCTCAGAGTCACGCACATAGCTATTATGTAAATGTGAACCCAAGAAATCTGGCTCCAGAATTTATGCTCTTGTCTACTACGCCATATTATGTAAACTTCATTTTTCTAATATATTCGATCTATGGAGAGAATAACATTCTTTGGTAAGGAAGGTAAGGTCTCCCTTCAGAATTTAATAAATATTCAAATTCTACTGCATCTGTCTACTCTGGGATTGTTCTATTTGCCCTTTATGATCTATGGGCCTCCTCCCTCCTTTTGCTCTCGGTAGTAACCAACCGTCACCTGCCAAGCTGACGCGGCCATCTTTACCGCAACATCTCTGCACCTCTTGTCTCTAATCTCGGCAACCTTGTAAAAAGCCCATCTACTACGAACTTCTGAGAAGACTGGACTTCTGGTTTTATTTTTTTTTTTAAGATTTTATTTATTGAAGACAGAGAGAGGGAGAGAGCACGAGCAGGGAGGAGGGGGCAGAAGCAGTCTCCCCACTGAGCAGGGAGCCCAATGCGTGGCTCCATCCCAGGACTCTGGGATCATGACCTGAGCCAAAGGCAGAGGCTTAATTGACTAACTGACCAACCCAGGTGCCTCCATGGACTTCTGGTTTTATACTTTCATTCACTTTTAGCATATATTTCTCCTCCATTTTGATTATGTATCCTCTGCCGAGAAAGGCAAAACCTCAGTGCTTCCCAATTTCCCTCCATACTACCCTAGTTAATAGGTGTTATAATAGTTAATAGATATTATATGAAATAAAAGGACTTTTCAGGGAAAATAAGTTTGGGAAATATTGGCTAAAATCTTGAATCTGCCCCTTACTAATTGTATGAACTTGCTAAAATGATTTCATCTATCTGCATCTCATTCTTGTCCTTCAATAAAATGAAACTAAATGTATTATCTGCCTCACTGATTTGTTGCAGGTATTATACGAGGTAATGCATGTAAATCACTTTCTACTATGCTTTACTCATAATTTGTATTCAACACACGTCAGCCGCTATTATTAAATTATGACTATTACTATTACAAGCCGGGACACAGCTACTAAGTTTGAGCTGTGTCCAAGTCTGCAATCTCCTGGTAGAGGGTTGTAGCTCAGATTTACACGCAGTGGATCCCCAATTCTGCTCTGTGGATGGCTGACTCAGAAGCTCTGCAAATATTGTTTAAAAATACAAATGCCCATGTTCTGTTCCTGGAAATAATGATTTAATACATTTTGTAAATTATTTTTTATAAAATTCCATTTTCAATAGAACCAACTTGCAGTGAGATTTGGGAACCACTAATTTAGAAAATAATATTCATCTTCCTTAGCACGGCATTCAAGGCTTTGCATGACCTAGCTCTATCCTGCCTTTACGTTCTCAGCTTCTGCTGCAGTGGTAGGGAATACTTTTGAAATAAAAGCTTTGGAACCCCACATAGTATTTAGAAAAGAAGAGTTGTAACTGACAGGTAAAAATCCTCCAGTCATTACAAAGGTTTCCTGTGCTCTACGACTGAGGTTTCGAACCTGGGCATATGAAGAATCACTCGGGGCACTTGTTAAATATACATATCCCTGGGCTATGCTCTGAGAGTTTCTGGTGGAGCAAATCTGAGATAGGACTTGCGGAAATATACATTTTTAAAAAGACCTCTAGGTGATTCCAATGAGGAGCCAGTCTTGGAAACTATGGTGTATTTTTCTCTTGGTCTATATTTCTTGAGAACAGAGACCAGATATTTTTTTACTCCTTTGTTTTGTCCAAAAAGCAATAGCCCAATGCTGACAACTAGGTCCTCATTTATTGATCCAAGTAAGAAAGAAGGATTGGTTGGGTGAGAATGGGAGATAAGTTTTTGCTGTGCCACTACAATGCCTCAATTTGTACCAGACATATTCTCCTCTGGAATGAAGAAGGAGAAACAAGGCAACGAACTATTCTATTGTGACTCCCTTGATACCACTTGTAAGGTCACGAGAGATGTAGACTTTATGCTCTTTGATGGAAAGTCCAAATGTAGGCTACTTAGCCTAGCAGTATCCAATTGAAATTGATTTAATTTTTTCTATTCGTTGTCCCTATCTATGAAAGCAAGGTGAATAAACTATTCAAATCCAAAGTTATATAGCATTTTAATTAACTACACAGGCTTTGGAGTCATACTTCTCGTAGTCAAATACTTTCTTTACCTTTTGCCAACTGTATAACCCCAGGAATGTCACTTAAACTTTCCGTGCCTCAGTTTTCTCAACTGTAATATGGGGTAATATTAGTACTTATTTCCTATGATTGTGAGAATTTAATGAGATAATAAATATAACTCAAACGATTCTTGACACATAGGATGTACTATTTCCTTGTTTATTTCCTTGTAACTAATGAAGAACTTTGTACGTACCTATATCAGAATTTCCGTAGAATTCTAATCCCTTTCCCTAAGGTACATGCTTTTGTGAATTAAACAACCTCTCAAGTGGAAGCTGCATTTTCTAAATAGTGACAACGGGCAAGATTTAACAGTGTGTTCTAGAGGTGGGGTTTCTAATTACAGGTACTTGATCACGTTTTCACCCTTCTGTGAAAAGCAGGAAAAATAAGATAGTATAATTGCCAAATGTCATTTCTTAAGGATTGTCCTTTAGACACAGATTTATTTCATTCCTACATTTTTGTTTTGGACCAAAATACCCACTTTAAGGGAATGACATACCATAGTTTATCGTATTTTTTTAAACTTCCCATACTTAAAAAATTTCTTTTAATGACAAATTTATGTCAGACCATGGTACGAAGGCCTATGATCGCTATGAGATCCACTTAAAGCTAAAACATCAAAGCGAAAGTTCTCCCTTCCTTTGGCTATTTACGAGTGCAAGTACCCATTTCTTCCAGATGTCTTTGAATGGGATTTTGTTTTTCAGCTGACAAATTCCAAGAGTAGCTGCCCCCTTGACATTAAACACAGCAATAGACTTTGTGCAAACCTTGGATAAGAGGCAAGATGCATGATGATGGTGGCAGAGAGATTTTATCAGTTAAGCAATTAAGACATGAGACTATTAGAAGGGACTATTAATTCTGTTATTTAATGATTTCACATTAGCTTTATCAGAAAAGAGATAACTTCTTATGTTGCACTGAGATATATAAGGCATTTAAAATGCTTCGCAACGATTAAAGCACTAGAGAAATGCAAAACATCATCAGATGACACTCTCTTGAAAATTACTTCCTTTGTTTTTTTATTTGCCTCCCTCATACTTCTAATTACATGGATATGACTTTCCATGTGCTAGAGGAAAGCCTTAGGCTATGTGTTTGGATACTCCTAAAACACTATTGTTAAAACCTCAGTTATGTTTAAAATTGCCTTAAAAGAACAGAACTTTTTTTATTTGCTAGTAAAACAATATTCTTTGAAATTTCTTTACTTTTCAATTTTTTCAAATAAGTATTACGTATATAAAAATAAAATATAAAGATAGTGAAATCATTCAATGTAGTTGGAAATGAAAATCATATAAACCAAGCTTGTTTTATATCTGATTACCACTGGGTGTCAGCAACGTATGACTTTCAACTGACAATCTCTAAATAAAATTGTAGAATAGTCAAGTTTATTTTGTGTTAGTATTTGACTTAATATTTGTTTTCATTTGAGATTTTTATTACTGAACGAATTTTTAACTATACAGTAGTGATCATTTTAACCCCTAGATGATGCTTCATTATCATCATGCTATTACAGAACACATACTAAAGGGCACTTCCTTGTAATTGTTAAACTATAGAAATTAAAGAGCTCAAGATAGTAAAAATGTAACCAACCTGTTAGCTTACGGTTTGTGTGTGTGTGTGCTTGTCTACATGTGTGTTTTGTAGATTCAAATCATTTAAATATCAAATAGATCAGGATTGCTCAGAAAACACATTGAAGAAGCCATTCATTGATTCAACCCTACAGTCGTACACTCAACACACATTTACAGAATGTTTACTGTGTTTTAGGATCTGTTCATGGTACAGGAAATAAAGGGGTGACTAGGACATCATCCCTTCTCTCAAATTGTTCAGTATAGCTGGGAAGACAATTAAAATCACAGTTACAGGGGAAGCATTCTGTGATATGAATTATGGGAAGGGGAGACTGTATAGTACTGGGTTAAGTGATCTGCCTCTGGAGTCTGGCTTTCTGCTTGGACTCCCATCCCTGGTTTTATTGGTTATACGATCCACTACAGGAAACAGGAAACCATAGGAAAATATGAGAACAATGTCTCACCAAATAGAGAATATCAACAAAGAGAATATGTAAAAAAAACCCAAAACCAAAACAACAAAACAACAACAAAAACAAACCTAAGTAGAAATTCCGGAGCTGAAAAGTACAATAACTGAAATGAAAAATTCACTAGAAGGGATGAACAATAGATCTGAGGAAACGGAAGAAACGATCAGTGAAGTCAAGATAGCTCAATTGAGATTAGTGAGTCTGAGGAACTAAAAAGAATAAAAGAATGAGGAAAAAGGAGTACAACCTCAGAGACCTGTGTGACGTAATCAAGCATATCAACATATGCATAATGGGAGTCCCAGAAGACAAGGACAGAGAAAAAAGAATACTTAAAAAATAATGGCTGAGAACTCCCCAATTTTTTAATGTTTTTATTTAAATTCCAGTTAGTTAACATACAGTGTAATATTAGTTTCAGGTGTACAACATAGCAATTCAATAATTCTATACATCGTCTGCTGCTCATCACAAGTGCACGCCTTGATCCCCATCACCTATTCCCCGCCCCCTCACCTCCTCTCTGGTACCCATCAGTGTGTTCTCCAGAGTTAAGAGTCTCTTTCTTGATTTGCCTCTCTCTCTTTTTCCCCTTTGCTCATTTGTTTTGTTTCTTAAATTCCACCGGTGAGTAAAATCATGGTATTTGTGTTTCTCTGACTGACTTATTCTGCTTAACATACTACTTCTAGCTCCATCCATGTCACTGCAAACGGAAAGATTTCATGTTTTATGGCAGAGTAATATGGCAGTATATATATATATATATATATATATATATAGTGTATATATATATGACATCTTCTTTATCCATTCCTGAGTTGATGGGCACTTGGGCTGGTTCCATAATTTAGTTATTGTAGAGAAAGCTGCTACAAACATTGGGGTGCATGTATCCCTTTGAAGTAGTATTTTTGTCTTCTTTGGGTAAATACCTAGCAGTGCAATTGCTGGATTGTAGGGTTCCTCTTTGAGGAACCTCCATAGTGTTTTCCAGAATGGCTGCATCTGTTTGTATTCCCACCAACAGTATAAGAGTGTTCCCCTTTCTTCATAGCTTCACCAACACCTGTTGTTTCTTGTGTTGCTGATTTTGGCCATTCTGACAAGTGTGACGTGATAGCTCGCTGTGGTTTGGATTTGCACTTCCCTGATGATCAGTGATGTTGAGCACCTTTCTGTGTGTCTGCTGGCCATCTGCATGTCTTCTTTGGATAAATATCTATTCGTGCCTTCTGCCCATTTTTAACTGGATTATTTGTTTTTGGAGTGTTGAGTTGTCTAAGTTCTTCATAGACTTTGGATACTAACCCTTTCTCAGATTTGTGATTTGCAAATATCTTCTCCCATTCTGAAGGTTGCCTTTTAGTTTTGTTGATTGTTTCCTTTGCTGCACAGAAGCTTTTCATTTTGATGCGGTCCCGATAGTTTATTTTGCTTTTGTTTCCCCTGCCTCAGGAGACATATCTAGGAAGAATTGGCTCTGGCCATTGTCAAAGAGGTTACTGCCTGTGTGTTCTCCTCTAGGATTCTGACGGTTTCAGGTATCGCATTTAGGTCTTTCATCCATTTTAAATTTATTTTTGTGTATGATGTAAGAAAGTGGCCCAGTTTTTTCCTTTGCATGTTGCTGTCCAGATTTCTCAACATCATTTGTTGAAGAGACTGTCTTTTTTCCACTGGATATTCTTTCCTGCTTTGTTGAAGATTAATTGACCATAGAGTTGTGGGTTCATTTCTGGGTTTTGGGTTTTCCATTCTGTTCCACTGATCCCTGTGTCTATTTTTGTGCCAGTACCATATTGTTTTGATCACTATAGCTTTGTAATATAACTTGAAATCCAGAATTGTGATGTCTCCAGCTTTTTCTTTTTCAAGGTTGCTTTGGCTATTCAGGGTCTTTTGTGGATCCGTGCAAATTTTAGGATTGTTGGTTCTAGCTCTGTGAAGAATACTGTTGGTGTTTTGATAGGGATTGTGTTAAGTGTGTAGATTGCTTTGGGTAGTATAGACATGTTAACAATATTTGTTCTTCCAATCCTTGAGCATGAAATGTCTTTCCATTTCTTTGTGTCATCTTCAATTTCTTTCACCAGTGTTTTATAGTTTTTCACCTCTTTGGTTATGTTTATTCCTAGGTATCTTATTGTTGAAAACTCCCCAAATTTGATGGAAACACATTTATCTACACAACCAAAAAGCTCAATGAACTAAAAAAAAAAACCTCAAAAAGTCATACCTAAACACGTTATAACTAAACTGTTAAAAATCAAAGATAGTGAAACTTGAATGTAACAAAAGAAAAGTGACTCATCACGTACAAGGGATCCTCAGTAAGATTAACAGTTGATTTCTCTTCGAGACCATGCAGGCTAGCAGGAAGTCAGATGACATAATCAGAGTGTTGAAAGAAGAAATTTTAAATTAAGAATTATAAATTTTGCACAACCGTCCTTTAAAAACAGGAAAAATTCAGACATTCCCACATAAAA
The DNA here is from genome assembly GCF_023065955.2 of Ursus arctos. Classification (NCBI taxonomy): domain Eukaryota; kingdom Metazoa; phylum Chordata; class Mammalia; order Carnivora; family Ursidae; genus Ursus; species Ursus arctos. Next base: position 89,881,330 of record NC_079873.1, on the reverse strand, counting down.
ACTGAGAGTCCCTTGCATACCTTCCCTACAGGAAATAATAAATAGAGTCTTTCAGGCTGAAATGAAAAGACACTAAATTGTAAATCAAATCCACATGAGGAAATAGAGAGACCAATAAAAGTAACCACATAGATTAATATAAAAGACAGTATAAATGTATGTTTTGTTTGTAAATCCTTTTTTTCCCTATCTTATTTAAAAGTCAGCTACATAAAGCAATAATTACAAAATTGTCTTTTGGGGAATAAAGTTTATATAGATGTAGCTTGTATGACAATAACAGCCCAAAGGAGGGAGGAAGAAATGGAATAAAAAAGGAGCAACATTTTGTATCTTATTAAAATTAAGGTGGTATTAGATTGTTATGAATTAAGATGTTAATTTTAACCCCCAGGGCCTCCACTAAGAAATAAATAAAAGAAATGACAAGGGCATTAAAGTGACACTCCAGAAACTATCTATTTAACACACAAAAAGGCAGTAATGGAGGTATAGAGAGAAAAAAAAAATAAATCATAAGAAAACAAATGGCAAAAAGGCACACATATATCTTACCTAATCAGTAATTACATTAACTGTAATGCATAAAGCACTCTAATTAAATGGCTGAGATTGATAGAATAGATGTCTTTTTTTTTAAGATTTTATTTATTTATTTGACAGAGAGAGAGAGCACAGCAGGGGAGCAGGAGAGGTAGAAACAGACTCCCCACTGAGCAGGGAGCCTGATGCAGGTCTGGATCCAGGACCCTGGGATCATGACGTGAGCCGAAGGCAGTTGCTTAACCAACTGAGCCACCCAGGCGCCTCAACAGAGAGGGGAGGGGGGTGGGGGAATGGGATAGACCGGTGATGGGTAGTAAGGAGGGCACGTATTGCATGGTGCACTGGGTGTTATACGCAACTAATGAATCATCGAGCCTTACATCGGAAACCGGGGATGTACTGTATGGTGACTAACATAATATAATAAAAAATCATTAAAAAAAGAATAGATTTCTTTTAATGAGACAATTATATGTTGTCTACAAGAGACACTTGAATTTCAAAGGCACAAACACATCAAAAGTAATATAATGGGAAAAGATAACTATGTAAATAGAAACAAAGGGAGATCTAGAGTAGCTGAAATAATATGAGACAATATAGACTCTACTGGGTTGAATAGTGTCCCCCCAAACTCATGTCCATTTGAAATCTCTGAATGTGACTTTATTTGAAAATAGTGTCTTTGTGGGCAAAATCAAGTTATGATGAGGCTATACTGGATTATGGTGGGTTCTAATTCAATGATTGGTGTCCTTTTAAGAAGAGGGAAAGTTGGACAGAGACACAGAAAAACTGTCATGTGATGACAGAGGCAGAGATTGGAATAATGCATATACAAGCCAAGGTAAGTGCAGGATTGGCAGCAATCACCACAAGCTAGGAATAGGCGAATGTCCCTGCTGACACTTTGACTTCAACCTTCTAACCTCCAGAACTGTGAGAGAACAAATTTCTGTTGTTTTAAGCCACTCAATTTGTGGTAATTTGTTATGGCAGTCCTGAGAAACTAATAGAGACTTTAAGACAAAAATTGTTAAGAGAGACAAAAAGGGACATTTTATAATAATAAAAAGATCAATCCATCCAAAAGTTAGAACAATTATAAACATATAAAAATCCAAAAAGAGTCACGAAATACACGAAGCATAAACTAAGAGAACCGAAAGAAGAAATAGGCAATTCAACAACAGTAACTGGATTTCAGCACCCCACTTTCAATAATGGGTAGAACAACTAGACGCATGATCAGAAATAGAAGACCTGACCAACATTATTAATTACCTAGACCCAACAGATATTTATAGACTACTCCACCCAAGAGAAGAATAAATACATATTCTTCTCAATAATGTAATACATCATATTAATATAATATGAAACAAAAAATATGTGATGATCTCAATAGACACAAAAAAATAGTTGGCAATTCAATACCCATTAATGATAAAAACAGTCAACAAACTAGAAATATAAAGGAAGTTTCTCAGCATGGTAAAAGGCATTTATGAAAAACTCAGCCAACCTTATACTTAATGGTGAAAGAATGGATATTTCCCCCCTAAGATCAGGAGGAAGACAGGGATGTCTGTTCTCACCAGTTCTATCCAACATCGACTGGAGGTTTTAGCTGGGACAATTTGGCAAGACAAAGAAATACAACATATTCATGTAGAAAAAAAGTAAAACTATCCATATTTGCAGGTGACATGATCTTGAATTTACAAAATCCTAATCAATCCACTAAAAACCCCACTTTTGAAGCACTAAATAAGTTTAGCAAGATTGCAGGATATGAGAGCAATGTACAAAATTCAATTATATTTCTATACACTATCAGTAAACAATCTGAAAATGAATTTAAGAAAGCAATTCCATTTATATTTGCATCCAGAAGAATCAAATACTTGGGAATAAATTTAACAAAGCAATGTAAAACTTGTACGTTGAAATCTACAAAACATCATTGGAAGAAATTAAAGATCTAAATAAATGGAAAGCATCTTCTGTTCATGAATTGGATGTTTTAATGTTAAAATTTAATGTTAAAATTACCATTGTTAAAATGGTAATATTCCCCAAATTGAACTATAGATTTAATGCAATCCTGCCCAAATCCCAATATTCTTGCAAAAATTGACAAATTGGTCCTAAAATATTAATATGGAGTTAAACGACTCAGAACAGCAAAGATAAGCTTGAAAAAGAACAAAGTTGGAGAATTTATGTTTCCCTATTTCAAAACTTACTACAGAGCTACAGTCATCAAAACTGCGTGGTATTGCCATAAGGACAACAAACACAGAACAATGAAATAGTATTGAGAGTCCATGAATAAACTCATATTTATATGATCACATACTTTTCTATAAGGTTGCTAAGACTATTCAATGGGAGAAAGAATAGGTTCTTTGACAAAGGATGCTGGGACAACTGGATATCCATATGCAAAAGAAAGACGTTGGACTCCTATCTCACACCATAACCAAAAATTAACTCAAAAACGGATCAAAGACTTACATGTAAAAGTTAAAAATATAAAACTCTAAAGTAAAACCAGCGGGATGAATCTTCGTGAGCTTGGATTTGATCATAGATTCTTAGATATGACACCAAAAGTATACGTAACAAAAGAAAAAAAAGAGAAGTTGGATTCTATCAAAATGAAGAACTTTTGTGCTTCAAATGACACTCTTAAGAAAGTGAAAAGAAAACCCACAGAATAGGAGAAAATGGCTGTAAATCGTATGTCTAATAGGGCTTTAGTGTCCAGAATATATCAAGAATTACGATCTGGAGATGGAGGAGGAGTTTAGATGGCGGAGGAGTAGGGGACCCCTTTTTCAGCCGGTCTCCTGAGTTGAGCTGGATAGGTACCAGGCCAGCCTGAACATCCACGGAATCAGCCTGAGACGCAGGAAGATACATCTGGATCTCTACAAATGAACATCTCCAGCGCTGAGTATTGAGGTATGAAGCGGGGAGCTGTGAAACCGCGCACAAATATCGGAAGATAAACGGAAGGGGGAGGGAGCCGCTGCGTTCGGGCGCCGGGAAGCAGCAGCCACCTGCACGGGGGAGCGGGCGGACTCATGGACGGCACCCGCGAGAGAGCAGACTGAGACCGTGAGCCGGGAGCGCGCGCCACCAGACTGAAATGGAACTCCGGTGCGCTCACTGGAACCAGACTGAGACCGGGAGCTCCGGGAGCGCGTGCGGGGGCGGCTGGCGGCTGGAGGTATTAGAAACACAAAGGACAGAGATGCGCAGGACTTGGAAGTGAGGGCTGGGATGCCTGGTGTGGGGCGCACATCCCGGGATGCTGCAGGGTTGAGCAGCACCAACAGAGACAGAGTTAAAGTGGCCAGAACATCAGTGGAGATGGGCCGCAATCCCTCTGTTCTTAGACAGAGGCTGGGATTCGGCCTCTGCTGCTCTGACTCTCAGAAGAGGCACAGCAAACCGCCAGGGAAAGCCGCCAGAGAACAAAAGCCTGGAAATACCGGCTCACAGCGTGCCCGTGCCCATCCCCCTCTCAGGGGACACGGAGACTCTACCCAAACAGGGTGGCCTGAGTATCGGCGTGGCAGGCCCCTCCCCCAGAACACAGAAGGCAGGCTGAAAAATCAAGAAGCCCACAACCCGGGGCGCCTGGGTGGCGGAGTCATTGAGTGCCTGTCTTCGGCTTAGGGCGTGATCCTGGCGTTCCGGAAAGGAGTCCGTCATCGGGCTCCTCCGCTGGGAGCCTGCTTCTTCCTCTCCCACTCCCCTGCTTGTGTTCCCTCTCTCGCTGGTTGGCTGCCACATAAATAAATAAATAAAATCTTTAAAGAAGAAGCCCACATCCCTAAGATCCCTATAAAACAAGGGGCACGGCCTGGGACCCAGTCAATAATTTGGGCTCTGGACAACCCCGCAACCTCTCCTCATCAGAATGACAAGAAGGAGAAGCCCCTCCCAGCAAAGAAAAGACAGTGAGTCTGTGGCCTCTGCCACAGAAATAATGGATATGGATGTAACCAAATTATCAGAAATGGAATTCAGAGTAACGATGGTCAAAATGATGAGTAGAATTGAAAAAAGTATTAACGAAAAGGTTACTGAGAGTATAGAATCCCTAAGGACAGAAATGAGAGCGAATCTGACAGAAATTAAAAATTCTATGAGCCAAATGCAGTCAAAACTAGAGGCTCTGACGGCCACGGTCAGTGAAGCAGAGGAACGTATTAGTGAATTGGAGGATGGGTTAATAGAGGAAAAAATGAAAATAGAAGCTGGTCTTAAAAAAATCCATGCCCACGAATGTAGGTTACGGGAGATTACTGACTCAATGAAACGATCCAATGTCAGAATCATCGGCATCCCCGAGGGGGTGCAGAAAAACAGAGGTCTAGAAGAGATATTTGAACAAATTGTAGCTGAAAACTTCCCTAATCTAGCGAGGGAAACAAACATTCGTGTCCAAGAGGCAGAGAGGACCCCTCCCAAGCTCAACCATGACAAACCTACGCCACGTCACGTCATAGTGCATTTCGCAAATATTAGATGCAAGGATACAGTATTGAAAGCGGCCAGGGCAAAGACATTTCTCACGTACCAAGGCAAAGGCATCAGAATTACGTCAGACCTGTCTACACAGGCCTGGAATGAGAGAAAGGGTTGGGGGGTCATTTTTAAAGCTCTTTCAGAGAAGAACATGCAGCCAAGGATCCTTTATCCAGCAAGGCTGTCATTCAGAATTGATGGAGAAGTAAAGACATTCCAGAATCGCCAGTCATTAACCAATTTCGTAACCTCGAAACCAGCCCTACAGGAGATATTAAGGGGGGTTCTATAAAGGTAAAAAGGCCCCAAGAGTGATACAGAACAGAAAGTCACAACCGATACAAACAAAGACTTTACTGGCAACATGGCATCATAAAAATTCTATCTCTCAGTTCTTAGTGTCAATGTAAATGGTTTAAACGCTCCCATAAATGCCACAGGGTTGCAGATTGGATAAGAAGACATGACCCATCCATTTGCTGTCTACAAGAGACTCATTTCGAACCCAAAGATGCATTCAGACTGAGAGTAAGGGGATGGAGTACCATCTTTCATGCAAATGGACCTGAAAAGAAAGCTGGGGTAGCAATTCTCATATCAGATAGATTGGATTTTAAACTAGAGACTATAGTTAGAGATGCAGAAGGGCACTATATTATTCTTTTTTTTTTTTTTGGTAAAGGTTTTATTTATTTATTCATTCGACAGAGATAGAGACAGCCAGCGAGAGAGGGAACACAAGCAGGGGGAGTGGGAAAGGAAGAAGCTGGCTCATAGCAGAGGAGCCTGATGTGGGGCTCGATCCCACAGTGCCGGGATCACGCCCTGAGCCGAAGGCAGACGCTTAACCGCTGTGCCACCCAGGCGCCCCTAGCACTATATTATTCTTAAAGGAAGTATTCAACAAGAGGATATGACAATTATAAATATATATGCCCCCAACAGGGGAGCAGCAAGATACACAAGCCAACTCTTAACCAGAATAAAGAGACATATAGATAAAAATACATTAATAGTAGGGGACCTCAACACTCCACTATCAGAAATAGAACACCCTGGCAAAAACTAAGCAAGAATCAAAGGCTTTGAATGCCATACTCGACGAGTTGGACCTCATAGATCTATATAGAACACTACACCCCAGAACCAAAGAATACTTATTCTATTCTAATGCCCATGGAACATTCTCAAGAATAGACCATGTTCTGGGACACAAAACAGGTCTCAACCGATACCAAAAGATTGAAATTATCCCCTGCATATTCTCATACCACAACACTCTGAAATTGGAACTCAACCACAAGAAAAAATTTGGAAGAAACTCAAACACTTGGAGACCAAGAACCACCCTGCTCAGGAATGACTCGATAAACCAGGAAATCAAAAATCAACTTAAACAATTTATGGAGACCAACGAGAATGAAAACACAACGGTCCAAAACCTATGGGATACTGCAAAGGCATTCCTAAGGGGGAAATACATAGCCATCCAAGCCACACTCAAAAGAATAGAAAAATCTAAAATGCAGTTTTTATATTCTCACCTCAAGAAGCTGGAACAGCAACAGAGGGACAGGCCTAATCCACTCACAAGGAAGCAGTTGACCAAGGTTAGAGCAGAAATCAATGAAGTAGAAACCAGAAGTACAGTAGAGAAGATCAACAGGACTAGAAGCTGGTTCTTTGAGAGAATCAATAAAATTGACAGACCACTGGCAAGACTTATCCAAGAGAAAAGAGAAAGGACCCAAATTATTAAAATTATGAATGAAAAAGGAGAGGTCATGACCAACACCAATGAAATTGGAAGGATTATTAGAAACTATTATCAACAGCTATATGCCAAAAAACTAATCAATCTAGAAGAGATGGAGGCCTTCCTGGAAACCTATAAACTACCAAGACTGAAACAGGAAGAAATTGATTTCTTAAACAGGCCAATTAATTATGAAGAAATTGAGTCAGTGATAAACAACCTTCCAAATAACAAAACTCCAGGCCTGGACGGTTTTCCTGGGGAATTCTACCAAACATTCAAAGAAGAAATAATACCTATTCTCCTAAAGCTATTTCAAAAAATAGAAACAGAAGGAAAGCTACCAAACTCATTCTATGAGGCCAATATTACCTTGATCCCCAAACCAGGCAAAGACCCCCTCAAAAAGGAGAATTACAGACCAATTTCCCTAATGAATATGGACGCCAAAATCCTCAACAAGATCCTTGCTAATAGAATCCAACAGTACATTAAAAGGATTAGCCATCATGACCAAGTGGGATTCATCCCTGGGATGCAAGCGTGGTTCAACATTCGCAAATCGATCAGCGTGATACATCATATCAACAAGAAAAGACTCAGGAAACATATGATCCTCTCAATTGATGCCGAAAAAGCATTTGACAAAATACAGCATCCTTTCCTGATTAAAACCCTTCAGAGTGTAGGAATCGAGGGTACATTTCTCAATCTCATAAAAGCCATCTATGAAAAGCCTACAGCAAATATTATTCTCAATGGGGAAAAGCTGGAAGCCTTTCCCTTAAGATCAGGAACACGACAAGGATGCCCACTCTCGCCACTATTATTCAACATAGTACTAGAAGTCCTTGCAACAGCAATCAGACAACAAAAAGGGATCAAAGGTATCCAAATCGGCAAAGAAGAAGTCAAAATGTCTCTCTTTGCAGATGACATGATACTCTATATGGAAAACCCAAAAGAAGCCACTCCCAAACTATTAGAAGTTATAGAGCAATTCAGTAATGTGGCGGGATACAAAATCAATGCTCAGAAATCAGTTGCATTTCTATACATGAATAACGAGACTGAAGAAAGAGAAATTAGGGAATCCATCCCATTTACAATAGCACCAAAAACCATACGTTACCTTGGAATTAACTTAACCAGAGACGTAAAGGACCTATATTCTAGAAACTATAAATCACTCTTGAAAGACATTGAGGAAGACATAAAAAGATGGAAAAAAATTCCATGCTCATGGATCGGAAGAATTAACATAGTTAAAATGTCCGTGCTACCCAGAGCAATCTGCACTTTCAATGCTATCCTGATCAAAATACTGAGGACATTTTTCAAAGAACTGGAACAAACAGTCCTTAAATTTGTATGGAACCAGAAAAGGCCCCCAATCGCCAAGGAACTGTTGAATAGGAAAAACAAAGCTGGGGGCTTAACAATGCCAGATTTCGAGCTGTACTACAAAGCTGTGATCACAAAGACACCATGGTACTGGCACAAAAACAGACACATAGACCAATGGAACAGAATAGAGAGCCCAGAAATGGACCCTCGGCTCTTTGGGCAACTAATCTTTGATAAAGCAGGAAAAAACATCCGGTGGAAAAAAGACAGTCTCTTCAATAAATGGTGCTGGGAAAATTGGACAGCTACATGCAAAAGAGTGAAACTTGACCACTATCTCACACCATACACAAAGATTAACTCCAAATGGATGAAGGACCTCGATGTGAGACAGGAATCCATCAAAATTCTAGAGGAGAACATAGGCAGCAACCTCTATAACATCGGCCACAGCAACCTTTTTCATGACACATCCCCAAAGGTAAGAGAAACAAAAGATAAAATGAACTTATGGGACTTCATCAAGATAAAAAGCTTCTGCACAGCCAAGGAAACAGTCAAAAAAACTAAGAGGCAGCCCACGGAATGGGAGAATATATTTGCAAATGACACTACAGATAAAGGACTGCTATCCAAGATCTACAAAGAACTTCTCCAACTCAATACACAAGAACAAATAAACAAATCAAAAAATGGGCAGAAGATATGAACAGACACTTTTCCAATGAAGACATGGCTAACAGACACATGAAAAAATGTTCAAAATCATTAGCCATCAGGGAAATTCAAATCAAAACCACACTGAGATACTACCTTACGCCAGTTAGAATGGTAAAAATGGACAAGGCAAGAAACAACAACTGTTGGAGAGGATGTGGAGAAAGGGGATCCCTCCTACATTGTTGGTGGGAATGCAAGTTGGTACAGCCACTCTGGAAAACAGTGTGGAGGTCCCTTCAAAAGTTAAAAATTGAGCTACCCTATGATCCAGCCATTGCACTACTGGGTGTTTACCCCAAAGATACAGACGTAGTGAAGAGAAGGGCCATATGCACCCCAATGTTCATAGCAGCATTGTCCACAATAGCTAAATCGTGGAAGGAGCCGAGATGCCCTTCAACAGATGACTGGATTAAGAAGATGTGGTCCATATATACAATGGAATATTACTCAGCTATCAGAAAGAACGAGTTCTCAACATCTGCTGCAACATGGACGGCACTGGAGGAGATAATGCTAAGTGAAATAAGTCAAGCAGAGAAAGACAACTATCATATGATTTCTCTCATCTATGGAACATAAGAACTAGGATGATCGGTAGGGGAAGAAAGGGATAAAGAAAGGGGGGGTAATCAGAAGGGGGAATGAAACATGAGAGACTATGGACTATGAGAAACAAACTGAGGGCCTCAGAGGGGAGGGGGGTGGGGGAATGGGATAGACCGGTGATGGGTAGTAAGGAGGGCACGTATTGCATGGTGCACTGGGTGTTATACACAAGTAATGAATCATTGAGCTTTACATCTGAAACCGGGGATGTATTGTATGGTGACTAACATAATATAATAAAAAATCATAAAAAAAAAAAAGAATTACGATCTGACAGCAGAAAGACAAACAATCCAATTAAAAAATGGGCAAAGGCCCTAAATAGACATTTTCTCAAAGAAGATATATAAGGGCCAATAGGCACAAGGAAGGTGCTCACCATCATTAGACATTAAAAAAATAGAAATCAAAACCACACTGAGATACCACTTCACACGCACCAGGATGATGTAATGGAAAAACCCAGTTTTGTCCTTCTTCTGTAGGGAAAAACCCAGCTGTGTGCTTCTTTATTTTGTAAATCTCCTTTACTAATCACACAAAATGCTTCACTTCCTGTCACCAAATGTGTGAAGGTTTTTCCCTATAGCAGAAGCAATTCTCAGACACAGGCAGGGTATTCAAATATTCAACTCAATTCTGACACTATCTACCTAGAGATAGCATCAGGTTTCACAGGTTAGGGGTTTGGTCCTAGAGGATGCCCCTTCCCCCCCACTTTGGACATCAATCACAAGCTCAGGCTATCACCTGAGCTTCTGACCAAGCAGCTATAGACTGGGTTTGATTACTTTGCTAGCGTGGCTCACAGAACTCAGGGAAACATTTTACTTACTAGGTCACCAGTTTATTATAAGAGGGTATAACTTAGGAACAACCAGATGGAAGAGATGCATAGAAAAGGGTGTGGGGAAGGAGCTTCCATGGTCCCCCAGGGGGCCACTCTCTGCGTACCGCCGTGTATTCACCAACCCCAAAGCTCTCTGAACGTGGTACTTTTGGGATTTTCCAGAGGCTTCCTCAGTGTAGGCACGATCGATTGTTAACTCCATTTCCAGCTAACTGAAAGAGATCTGAAGAGGATTTTCACTTTTACAAAAAAGCCACTTCTGTACTAATGTCTTGTTTTTCATAAAAGTGAAGTGGCGTGATGCAAACTTTCAGAGAGCAGGAAAAACTCTTCACTTCACGCCACTTAGCTTATGAAAGGCTTCATGAAAATGCTCTCGTTTCAGATAGCCGGGGACACCTGCATTCTGATCAAGACTTCCATTGTGTCAGCCTTATTATTTCATATGAAGAAAGTTTCCTCTGACAGGTTGTTTCTCCAGGCAGAAAGCCTTCAGGAAATTCATTTTCTCTCCATCTATATATCTATGTTCTTGGTTAATAATTTCCAAATATATGGACTATATTTTAAATAAAACATACAAGACATCGAGGTTTTTAGAGGATGTGTTGAAAATGTAAATTGACATTCTAAATTATTTTTTTCAAACCTCAATAGATCATCTTGGGTTCCCTCTTGGGGAATATGTACCTCTTTGGTATACATTGGACTAGAAAGAAAAGGGTTTCTCAATCTGTGATCTGAAGACCATTCATATCAGAATCCTCTGAGAATCCTATTCAAATCGTTTTGTTCTCTTCACCTACCTACTTAATCAGAAACATTAAGGGTGGTACTGTAAGATCTTCATTTTAACTAGATCCATAGGCCTATGGGATTTTTAGGAGTACTGAAGATTTAAAACCATTGGCTTAGAATAGTGTTTCTCAAAATCGGTTGATTATAGCAAGTATCAGTGTGTTTGAAATACCGATCCTTATTCATCTCCACAAAACATACTGAATCTAAAAGATGGGTGGGAACACTGAAATCTTAATATTAAGAAGTGCCCACGGGTGATTTATTTTTAGCAAGACATTGCATTAGCTTGCTAGGGCCGCCCTAACAAAATAACAACCAAGTTTATTTTCTCACGGTTCTGGAGGCTAGAAGTCCAAGGTCAAGGTATAGGTAGGTTTGGTTTCTTCTGAGGCCTTTCTTCTTGGTTTGCAGATGCCCACCTTCAAGCCGTGTCCTCACATGGTCCCTTCTCTGTGTGTGAGCATATCTGATGTTTCTGTGTGTCTAAATTTCCTCTTCTTATAGGGATACCAGTCAGATTGGATTAGGGGCCACCCTAACGGCCTCATTTTAACTTAATCACCTCTTTAAAGACCCTATTTTCAAATACGGGTCACATTCAGAGGAACAGAGAATCAGGGCTTCCACATAGGGATTTTGGAGGGACGCAACTCAGCCCATAACAGACATGATAACTAAATGTAATGTGACATTCTAGATGGGATCCTGGAAAAGAAGAAGGACTTAGATAAAAACTAAGGAAATATGAATAGAGTGTGGACTTGAATTAATAATGATGTGTCAGTATTGATTCATTAATTGTAACAAATGGACCATACTGACTTAAGATATTAATTGTAGGGGAAACTGGGTGGGAGTTTGAGAAATCCTGGTAGACGAGTCTCTACTCTAGCATTTTATAAACTATGCTATCAGCCGGATCTTTTAATTTCTTTAATTCTTAGTGTTCTCATTTATAACATGGGAATACTAACAGTCCCACATAAAAGTTGTTTTGAATTTAAAATGGATAATGTAGGTTTAGATACTTTGTAATCTGTACATTATGATACATTCAGGTGTATTTTTTAAATGAGCCTTTTATTTTACAACAGTTACAGATCTACGGAAAAATTGTTAATAGAGTGTTCCATCATACCCATACCCAGTTTCCCCTATTATTAACATCTCCTATCAGGATGGTGCCTTTGTTATTATTAATGAACCAGTATTGACATGTCATTATTAAAATCCATTCTTTATTCAGATTTCCTTAGTTTTTACCTAATAATCCTTTTTCTGTTCCGGGATCCCATCTAGAATACTACATTACTTTTATTTATTTATCTTTAAAGATTTTACTTATTTATTTTAGAGAGAGAGTGTGTGAGCAAGGGGAGGGGCAGAGAGAGAGGGAGAGAGAGAATCTTGAGCAGACTCCGCACTGAGTGCAGAGCCCCACATGGGGCTCCACTCGGGGCTCTAGCTCACAACCCCTAGATCATGACCTGAGCCGAAATCAAGAGTCGGACACTTAACTGACTGAGCCATCCAGGCGCCCCAAATACCACAGTACATTTAGTTACCATGTCTGCTTAAGTCCCTCTTGGCTGTGACAATTTTAACGTGGTGGTAGGAAATTTTCACATATGTGCAAAAATATACCTTTCTTTTGACACTGATAGCATCTTGGAACTAAACCAGCACATTCTGAGTACCTTTATAGACTGTATGAGATACTCTGGAGCATTATTTCCCAAGGCAGGAACAGCAGAAGGGGTTTTTGATCACAAATCCCTGGACCGCACATGGCCAGAGTAAATGATTATCTCATGGGCTGAGTGATTTGGGTGGGGCCCGGAAATCCAGCTTTATTTATTTACTTATTTACTCCCTTACTTACACAAATTTCCCTGGTGGTTATGAGATCATTGATCCAGCACGGGTTTGTAAACAGGCATGGGAGATTCACTGGTCTGGAGCATTCCAGCTGCTTCTCTTGTTGTTATCTAAATGGCCAGGAGAGATCTGTTGAAGCACGCAGTTCACCTGTATTGACATAAAGTTTCTTGTGGGATAAATGATGAAACTGGGTAATGTGCTCAACATCCATAAACTGAACTCCCATCCGTGTTTACACCAGGGAATATCTGCCCACATAACAAAGAAATAACGCAGTCTTCCCACTAACATCACAAAGACACATGGAATTCAAATCCCGAATTTTGACCAGTGTTATCAGAGAAAAACACTTTTTCTGTCATTCAACAATAGCAGATAAGGCTATGGGAAAAAATTGTCTTATGTGGTGAGCAGGATGTTGTAGCATAGAGCCAAGAAGATAAAATACTGTTCGGGCAAGTTCCTAACCAACTTAATGCCAGATGATAAACACTGATGAGCTGTCTATCCAAATTATTCTCCAGACAAAATAAGATGTGTTTGGCAAGTACAAACACATAAGACAAGCCCATCTAAACCAAAGGCCTCAGGGAATTTCATCCCCAAGTCAGTCACAATCATTTCTTTTTGGGAAGTGACGCGAGTTTTAATTTGGGATTATAGTAATTGGAGCACCAGTGTAATTCCCCACAGTATCTAGCCAAGAAAATAAATTCCCTGACGCATTATGCTGCAATCCTTTCTTTTCCTCTCTCTTCTTTCCTCAGTTTTTATTTTCACATTAAACATTCTATTGATAATCTATTAATACATAATTGTCAAGAGCTGGAATATCTTGCCAATGCTGGAATACCTAGGATTGCTCTCTAGGACACTGTCTTCCTGGTATCGAGAATCCCAGAAATCAAATCAGAAAGTAGAATTTACAAGGCAGGAAACAGCAATTGCTGGAGAGGATGTGGAGAAAGGGGATCCCTCCTACATTGTTGGTGGGAATGCAGGTTGGTGCAGCCACTCTGGAAAACAGTGTGGAGGTCCCTTCAAAAGTTAAAAATTGAGCTACCCTATGACCCAGCCATTGCACTACTGGGTGTTTACCCCAAAGATACAGACGTAGTGAAGAGAAGGGCCATATGCACCCCAATGTTCATAGCAGCAATGTCCACAATAGCTAAATCGTGGAAGGAGCCGAGATGCCCTTCTACAGATGACTGGATTAAGAAGCTGTGGTCCATATATACAATGGAATATTACTCAGCTATCAGAAAGAACGAGTTCTCAACATTTGCTGCAACATGGACGGCACTGGAGGAGATAATGCTAAGTGAAATAAGTCAAGCAGAGAAAGACAACTATCATATGATTTCTCTCATCTATGGAACATAAGAACTAGGAAGATCGGTAGGGGAAGAAAGGGATAAAGAAAGGGGGGGGTAATCAGAAGGGGGAATGAAGCATGAGAGACTATGGACTCTGAGAAACAAACTGAGGGCCTCAGAGGGGAGGGGGGTGGGGGAATGGGATAGGCTGGTGATGGGTAGTAAGGAGGGCACGTATTGCATGGTGCACTGGGTGTTATACGCAACTAATGAATCATCGAACTTTGCATCAGAAACCAGGGATGTACTGTATGGTGACTAACATAATATAATAAAAAAAATTAAAAAAAAAAAAAGAAAGTAGAATACTGATCCTTAAACGTGAACTGAGAACTAACCAAGTCATGGAAAAGTTTGATGACTTCTCCACTTCCCATATGGGGACACAACTATCCATTAATTGGAGTATTTGCCTTGGTCTGTGCACTGATCAATGATCTATTTGCCCTGGAATCCATTTCCTTGCTCTATTCTGTATCAAAGCAATCTTTCCTGGGTATCTTTGCACTTTCCTTTCTTAGCAGGTTGAACAAATGTGAGGAGGGTGTGAGGAGGCAAGAACACAAGGTATTTTCCCCCTTATCTCTACTTCCTCTAGCATCTCTAACAATGGCTGATTCTCCTGCCTGGCTTCAATACTCTTCTATGGTCCCAGCTCCAGTCTTAGTTCTAGGGGCTCTAGGATGACCCCAGCTTCTGGGCTCTGATAATAGCTCTTATTCTTTGTCACTCCTCCATAGGGGTAAACATAAGCATGGCTTCCTGTCATTTCTACTATCTGGGTTGTCTCGCCTTTCCCTATTTGGGTTCTCAGTGTGTCCGTTGTCTAATAAATGCCAGTGTTAGATTCTCTCTTTTGGAAAGATCTACAGTTTTCTTTTCCTGTTTGGACTATAAGTGATCTAGTCAGCCTGTCTCCTGGATGATGCTAGAAAGACAATAAAAAATTCTTTCTGGGGCTCCTGGGTGGCACAGCGGTTATGCGTCTGCCTTCAGCTCAGGGCGTGATCCCGGCGTTATGGGATCGAGTCCCACATCAGGCTCCTCTGCTATGAGCCTGCTTCTTCCTCTCCCCCTGCTTGTGTTCCCTCTCTCGCTGGCTGTCTCTATCTCTGTCAAATAAATAAATAAAATCTTTAAAAAAAAAATTCTTTCTTTCAGGATACTTGTTAACAATGAAAAGCCTGACTCAATAGTTGTGGAAGTCATACAGATATACCCACAAAAGTTAGGATAAATGCAGAAGTATGTACATTGAAGAATAATGTTAGAAAAATCTAGTAAACAGCCTAATAGTTTATCAATTGGGAAATGCTTAAATAAATTATGGCTTATTCATACCCTGGAATACCATGAAGACATTCAAAAGAATGGGACTTATGTATATGCACTGATGTGAAAAGCTCTCTCAAATTTTGTGAAGAATAAAAGCAAGAGCAGAAATCTAGCTCTTTTTAAAATCATATATATACATGTTTGTGTATAAATGTATGTGTATTTGCATCTATATGAATACGCGTGTATATAGCTGTAACCTAAGTATATAAAAAAATGTTCGAATCAAGCGCTCGATTCCCTCACCTCCAACCTGCTTCCCCTTAGCGTTCCTCCTCTCAGTAAAATGCACCATTATTCAGTCAACTTACCAAACTTGGAGTTAGTTATTCTCCAATCTTCTCTCTCTTTACACCTGATATTCAATCTGTTGAGAAATCCTGTCGGATTCACCTTTTAAAATATATCCTGAATCCAACCACTTCTCACCATTTTTGGGCTAACTGGTATCCCTGCTTCTACATTTGCCCCCTTATATTTTATTTAACACAGAAAACAGATTTTTTTTTTTTAAGTTCTTGGGCACCTGGGTGGCTCAGTTGGTTAAGCATCTGCCTTCGGCTCGGGTCATGATCCCGGGGTCCCGGGTTCCCCTGCTCAGCGGGGATCCTGCTTCTCTCTCTGCCTCTGCCTCTCTCTCTGTCTCTCGTGAATAAATAAATAAAATCTTAAAAAAAAACCAAACAAGTTCTTGTCATTTCCATGTTCAAAGCCTTCAGATTCAAGTCCCTACATGATCTTAACAATGGCTACTTCTCCAAATTTTTCTTCTAACATTTTCCTTTATTCACTGTGATCCAAGCACACTGGCCTCTTGGTGGTTACCCAAGTACACCAAACAGGCTTTAGTACTTCTTGTCCCCTCTGTCTGAAATATTCAGATGACTTACTCCCTCACTCTGTTTTGGTCTCTGCTAAAATATTACCTTATCAGAGGAAACTTTCCTGACCACTCTATCTAAACCCAAAAATACACAGCAGGATGGTCATTTGTTTCTTTCTCTGTCTGGTTCACCAGAATGAAAGGTCTATACGGGCAGGGTCTTTTTGTTGTTTCCTTGTATAATCTCTGTGTTTAGCATAGCCATAGATCAGAATGAATGGATACCCAGACGTACTTTGTATTCACATGCCATAGTGTTATCGGGTTATCTTAAAAAGTGGGGGTAGGGGCGGATGAGTTGAGAATGATTAATTTTTACAATGCAGTGGTAAAGAGTGAGGGATCTGGGACCGGACCACTTTACTCAGAAGGCAATTCATCATCCTTTCTATGTTTCCTGGTACCTTTTACCCTTTCTCCTTATTAAAGAGTAGTAGAATAATTCACTTCTGTTTCTAGCTATGATACATGGAATATTTTTAATGAAATACTAAGTTGGTTAACTCCCATTAGTAATATTACCCTTATTGTGCCTAAAGATGTGTCTGTCAGAGGGATGTTTCCATAATGAACGTGGGATATGCTGTTTACTTGTTTTTTCTGTCTTTGTTTTGTAAATACTTTTGTTAAGTATAATTGACATACAATAAACTACACATAATTAAAGTGTACAATTTGATATATTTTGACATATGTATACACCAGTGAAATCACCACCCCAATCAAAATGGTGAACATATCCATCACCCCCAACTTTTCCTTATTCTGCCCCCCTCCTCCATATGCCAGGCAATTACTGATCTGTTTTTTTTTATCACTTTATCTTGGTTTTCATTTTCTGGAATTTTATGTAAATAGAATCATACAGGATGTACTATTTTTTTTGTACTCTGTTAAATTTTTATTTAAATCTATTGTTATTTAACAAAGTAAACAGTGTAAAAATATTCCTTTTTTATAATAATATTTTTTTATTATAATATGTTAGTCCCCATGCAGTACATCCCTAGTTTTTGATGTAAAGTTCGATGATTCATTAGTTGCGTATAACACCCAGTGCACCATGCAATACGTGCCCTCCTTACTACCCATCACCGGCCTATCCCATTCCCCCCCCCCACGAAAGCCCTCAAAGATGTACTATTTTTTTTTAAAGGCTTTATTTATTTATTTGACACAGAGAGAGAGCAAGCATGACCAGGGGAGCAGCAGGCAGAGGAAGAAGCAGGTTCCTTGAGCAGGAAGCCTGATGCGGGGCTCGATCCCAGGACCCTGGGATCATGACTGAGGCGAAGGCAGACCCTTAACGACTGAGCCACCCAGGCGCCCCAAGCATGTACTATTTTCTGTGAGACTTTCACACAGCATAATTATTTTGAAACTCATTACTCTCGCGGCATGTATAAATGGTCCATTATTTTTATTGCCAGGTTTCATTCCACTGTATGGTTATACCATAATTTCTCTATCCACCCACCTGTTGATACACTTTGGGATTGTTTTCAGGCTTTTGTTCTTACGAATGAAGCTGCTATAAGAACTTGGGTGCAAGGAGGCACTTGGCTGGCTCAGTTGGAAGATCATGCAACTCTCGATGTCAGGGTCATGAGTTTGAGCCCCACATTTGATGTAGAGATTACTTAAATAAATAAAACTTAAAAAAATAGAATTTGGGTACAAGGCTTTGTATGGATATATGCTTTCATTTCTCTTGGAGTGGAATCATATGGGAGGCACACATTTACCTTCTTGAGAAACTGTCAAATTGTTTTCCATGGTAGTTGTATCATTTTACTTTCCCACCACGGGGGTAGGAGAGTTCCAAGTGTTCCACAGCTTCGTCAAAACTTGGTATGATTAGTTTTACCCTAATAGGTATCTGGGATATATCCCATTGCGGTTTTAATTTGCATTATAATAATGCCTATGTCTTACCTGTATGTCTTCTTTTAAATTTATTTATTTATTTATTTTTAAAATATTATTTTTTAAGGGCAGTTTTAGATTCACAGCAAAATTAAGGAGAAGGTACAGAGATTTCCCATATATACCTCCTGCCCTCACACATGCGTAGACTCCTTCACTATCAACATCCCTCACCAGAGTGGTACATTTGGTATAATTGATGAACTTACGTTGACACATCCTTATCACTCAAAGTCCGTAGTAAATTAGGGTTCCTTCTGGGTGTTGCACATTCTGCAGGTTTGGACAAATATAAATGACATGTATACATCATTTGGCATTGTACACTGTATTTTCACTGGCCTAAAATTCCTCTATGCTTAGCCTATTCATCTCTCCCCCCATGACCCCTGACAACTGCTGATCTTTTTTACCATCTTCATAGTTTTGTCTTTTCCAGAATGCCATATAGTTGGAATCATGCGGTATGTAGCCTTTTCAGATTAGCTTCTTTCAGTTAGTCATATGCATATGTTTCCTGCATGCTTTTTCACAGCTCGATAGTCTCTTTCTTCTTAGCCCTGAATAATATTCTGTTATCCGGATGTATCATAGTTTATTCATCCATTCACCTATTGAAGGACATGTGGCTGCTCTCAGTTTTGGTAATTATGAATAAAGCTGCTATAAACATCCATGTACAGGTTTTTGTATAGACAGGTTTTCAACTCCTTTGGATAAATACCATTGAGCGTGATCACTGGATTGTATGTAAGAGTAAGTTTAGTCTTGTAAGAAACCAGAACACTGTCTTCCGAAGTGGCTGTAGCATTTTGCATTCCCACCAGCAATGAAGATCATTCCTGTTGCTCCACTTCCTCCCCAATACTCTGCATTGTCAGTGTTCCAGATTTTGGCCATACTGCTAGGTGTGTAGTGATATCCCATTGTTGTCTTAATTTGCATTTATCTGGTAACATGTGATATGGAGAATCTTTTCGTATGTTTATTTGCCATATACAAATCTTTTTGTCAAGGCATCTCTTGAAATCTTTGGTCCGTTTTTAAATTAACTTGTTAGTTTTCTTAGTGTTGAGTTTTAAGAGTTCTTTGTATATATTGGATTGACCATTTATTATTAGATGTGTCTTTTGCACGTATTTTCTCCCAGTCTATGGCTTGTTTCCTTATTCTCTTGACATTGTCTTTCACAGAGTAGAAGTTTTTCATTTAAATGATGTCCAGCTGACCAATTATTTTTTTCATGGATCATGCCTTGGTTTTGTATGTCATGGATAAGTCATGGTGATAGAAAGTACAGCATAGGGAATATAGTCAGTGGCATTGTAATAGCATTATCCGGTCATAGATGGTACCTATACTTGTGGTGACCACAGCATAACATATAGACTTGTTAAATCACTATGTTATACACCTGAAACTAATATAACATTGTGTGTCAACTACAATTTAAAAAGTCGTTGCCATACCAAAGGTCACCTAGGTTTTCTCTTATGCTATCTTCTAGAAGTTTTAAAGTTTTGCATTTTACCTTTAGGTCTGTGATCCATTTTAATTTTGGCAAAAGTCGTAAGATCTGTGTCTAGATTAATCTCTTTGTATGTGGATGCCCAGTTGTTCCAGCACCATTGGTTGAAAAGACTACCTTTGCTCCATTGTATTGCCTTTGTTCCTTTGTCAAGTATCAGTTGACTGTATTTATGTGGGTCTATTTCCGGACTCTCTATTCTTTTCCATTGATCTATTTGTCTAACCTTTTGCCAATACCACATTATCTTGATTACAGTAGCTTCATAATAAGTCTGAAAGTCAGGTAGCACAAGTCCTCCAACTTAGTACTTTTCCTTCAATATTTTGTTGGCAATTCTTGGCCTTTTGCCTCTGCTTACAAACAATAGAAATAGCTTGTCAATACCACAAAAATAACTTGCTGGAATTTTGATTAAAATTGCATTGAATATATAGACCTAGTTAGAAGGAACTGACATTTTGACAATATCGCGTCTTCCTATACATAAACATGGATTATCTCTCCATTTATTTAGTTTTTCTTTGAATTCTTTCATCAGAGTTTTGTAGATTTCCTCATATAGATCTTGTACATATTTTCTTAGATTTTCACCTAAGCATTTCATTTTGGGGGATGCTAATGTAAATGGTATTGCTTTTTAAATTTCAAATTCCACTTGTTCATAGTGGATACATAAAAGCAATTGATATCTGTATATCAACCTGGTATCCTGTACTTTTCCTATAATTTTATTAGTTCCAGGAGGATTTTCTTTTTCCCCAACTCTTTTGTATTTTCTATGTAGACAATCATGTCATCTGTAAACAATATGTATCTTTTTGGTTAAGGGTCTGTTCAGACCTTTGTCTTTTGAAAAATTGGGTTGTTTTTGTATTACTGAGGTTTGAAAATTCTTTATATATTCTGAAAGCAGCTCCTTTATCAGATATGTGATTTGCAAATATATTTTCCCAATCTGTAGCTGATCTTTTCCTCCTTCTAAGACTGTCTTTCAAAGTGGTAAGTTTGAATTTTGATCAAGTCCAATTTATTAATTTGTTTCTTATGGGTCACGTTTTTGGTATTGTATCTAAGAAATCTTTTTCTAAGTCAAAGTTGCAAGGGTTTCGCTGATGTTTTCTTCAAGAATTTTATATTTTTAGGTTTTACATTTTGGTTAATGATTTAACATTTGTGTGTGGTGTATATTATGAATTGAGGTTAATTTTTTCATGTGAATATGCAATTGTTCCAGTATAATTTGTTGGAAAGATTGTCATTTCTTCACTAAATTGTGTTTGAGTCTGTGCCACAAATCAGTTGTCCATATGTATGTGTGTGTACTTCTGTACTTTCAATTTTGTTCATTGATCTATTTGTTGATTTTCCTGCCAGGACCATTGTCTCAATTACCGTAGCTTTTACAATAAAGCCTTGAAAACAGGTAGTGTTAGTCTTTCAAAATTGTTATTTTTCAAAGTTGTTTTGGCACTTCTAGGCCCTTTTCATTTCCATAAAAATTTTCTTTTTCTTCTTTTTTAAAGATTTTATCTTTATTTATTTGTTTGACAGAGAGCGCGCGCGAAAGAGCACAAGCAGGGGGGAGGGGCAGAGGGAGAGGGGAAAACAGACTTCCTGCTTCCTGCAAGGAGCCTGATGAGGGACTTGATCCCAGAATCCTGGGATCGTGACCTGAGCCGAAGGCAGATGTTTCACCGACCGAGCCATCTAGGTGCCCCTCCATATAAATTTTCAAATCAGCTTGTGACATTCCACAGAAAAGTCTTTCAAGGATTCATTTGGCATTGTACTGAATTTATAGATCAATTTGGAGAAAAATTATATTTTACCATATTGTGTCTTCCTGAACCATAAATATAGTATATGTTTCCATCTTAGTTAGGTCTTCTTTAATTTCTTTCAGCAATGTTTTAATACAAGCAAAAAACATACATACGTTTGCATTCCCCCCCCTTTTTAAGATTTTATTTTTAAGTAATCTCTACACCCAAACTGGGGTTCAAACTCACAACCCCAAGACTAAGAGTTGCATGCTCTACCAACCGAGCCAGCCAGGAACCTTGGTATTTCCCCTTTCTTAGATAAAGGTGACATGTATTACACATCGTTTGGCACTTTTTTTTTATTTAACAGTACGCCCTTGAGATTACTCCATTGAAATATATGGTGCTCTTCTCTAGCCCATTGTTTAGCTGTTGACTATTTTATTATGTGAATGTACCATACATTATTCAAAAGGTCTTGTATTGATGGATACTTGGGTTCCTTACAGACTTTTGCTATTAAAATAGTATTACAAAAAATATCCTTGTGTATCTATCATGCCATATTTTTGCCAGTTCATCTTTGGGATAGTTTGCAGTAACTAGTAGTTTCTGTATGGCGTGGTCAATGTATGTGGAATTTTCCTAAATACTGTCAATTCTTCTGCAGATGAATGGTATCATTTGCCTTCCCCTCTAGCAACATATAAGATATGCCTTTCCCCTACAGCCTTGTCAACAGTGTATGTTGTCAAATTCTTGTGTTTTGGCAATCTGATAGGTGAGAAATGGCTTCTCAATGTGTTTTGATTCATATTTGTTGTGAGTTGGTTCCCCAGGAAACAGACTCAGATTTGATGCAAGCCATATTGGGCAAAGGGAGAAGTTCAACTATCGTGTGTAGGAACAAGGGTCCTCAGCAGATCCCAGAAGGAACTCCAGAGCTGAGGTTACCTGTAAGTGATGTCCTGATCTGAAGCAAAGGGTCAGGCCTTTATACCTTCTACCTGACCCCCATTGGTTGTAGATTGCCCTCAGAAAGGGGGCATAATAATTGAACACGGCTGTTTTCTTAAGCTGAGGCCAATTCCTGGAGAGGGACTCATCTCACAGTTTTCAATCATCAACATTCCTAACAGCTGGAGAAATGTTTGTTTTAGTCCCCTGGAACTGGGGTTGTGGTTTGATCTGGAGGGCTTACTACAGAATACACCACTATATTTCTATAATTTATGAAGCTGAGTGATACATACATACATGGGGTTCACTATATAATTCTGTTTTAGTATGTTTGAAATTTTCTGTGATAAAAAGTTAAAATATAATTTGAATATAATTTGAATTTCTATATGAACAAATTTGAGACTCTTTTCATATGGTCAAGGACCATGTGCATTTTTTTTCTGTGAACTTTCTGTTCATATATCTTTTGCCCATTTTTCTATAGGTTTGTTTTTCCCTCAATATTTAGATATGAGAGTTAATCTTTCATCATATATATTGAAAATATTATTTCCAGTTTTACATTAGTCTTTTTATTTTGCTTATGCTGTTTCTTTTCATGTAAATTAAAAACACATTCGAAATTATTTATTGTCTACCATATAGCTTTTGGATTATGAGTCGGAATTGGAAAGTTTTTCCTAATTTCAGGTGATACTAAAACACTCCCATGTTTTCTTATATGCTTACATGCTTGTTGTGATAAATGGAAACAGAAACAGTTTTGTTTTCTTACAGAAATTGAGCTATCCTAATACCACTGTTAAAAAATCCATCTTTGCCCTCTGATTTGAATGCCTTCTTTGTCATATACTGATATGTTAAGTCTGTTTCTGAATTTTCTAAATTCCATTGTTTTATTTTTTGCTACGCCAATTTGACACACTTTTAATTACAGAGACTTTAGGTTTTACTATTTGGCAAGGCTATACCCCCATATTGGTCTCTTTTCGCCATTGTGTTCCTGAATAATTTTCTTTGTTTATTCCTCCAAATGTCATTTATAATCAACTTATCTACCTCAAAAAAACCCCGGCATTTTTGTTGGGATTACATTGAATTTACAGATTAAATTAGGAAGACATACGTTGAGTATGTACCGTTACGTGAGAACAGGGTTTGTGATTCCACTTAATTAATTCTTCTCTTATATCCTTCACAATTTTTTTTTAGTGTTTTTCATATAGATTTTGGGAATTCCTTGTTAATTTTATAAGTAAGTACTGTTTTTTAAAAAAGATTTTATTTTTAAGTAATCTTCACACCCAACATGGGGCTTGAACCTACAACCCCGAGATCAAGAGTCGCCTGCTCCACCCACCAAGCAGGCCAGAGGCCCATATAAGTAAGTAGGGATATTCGGAAAAACTGTGGGGGCAATTAAAGGACACTGGTCATAAGTGTTCTTCCCCTGAAAGTGACATTTCTTAATGAATTCTCAAAATTATTTAAAAAATATTTATCTCCTCTGAGAAAACAATTTTAAAGTAAACTGCTCCTTAAGAGTTTCAAATTCTTAGAAATCATAACAGGAGAATACTTTTATGGAGGAACAGCTTTCCAGAGAAGCATTTCTCTAGCACAAATGAAATATGCCAAGGTGACTTATTTTGGGGTAGCATATCCTGAATCCCATCAACTTTTCTATACTGTGTTAGTTTTGGCTGCATATATTTGATAAACTCTTCATATGTCAATATTTTGCTACAGAATGTATCAAATGATAATTTGGTCTTTTTGAAATCATGAAATGATAAAAAATAGTTTTATTGGTCAAAGTTTAGAGAAGATTCTCTCAGCCTCATGACTCATTATTGTTAATATCATGGATTTTACAGTCTGATGTCTTACATTTAGATCTATGGTCCACCCCTCCCTGTTCTTTATTGTGGTAAAATAAACATAACATGAAATTTACCATTTTAACCATTCTTAAAATGCACAGTCAGTGATATTAGATACACTTCATAATGTGCTACCATAACCATCACCCATCTCCAGAACTCTTTTCATCTTTTTAAACTAAAATTCTATAGCCATGAAAAAATAACTCCCTATTTCTCATTTCTCCCCAACCCCTGGCAACCATCATTTTATTTTCTATCTCAATAGTTTTTACTACTGTAAATACTTCATGTAAATGCATTCATATAGTATTTGTCTTTTTGAGACTGGCTTAATTCACTTAGCATGCTATCCTCAAGTTTCATCCATGCGGTAACATAAGTCAGAATTTCCTTCCTTCTTAAGGTTGAATAATATTCCATTGTGTTTCAAAAATTGCTTCTACCTTCTATCCATTTGTTCCTTCTGAAAAATTTTAGCTGTATCTTGGAGCTACTCAATCTATACTCCCTATTTGTTGACTTTTAAAATGTATTTCCCATTTGTTTATACCTCATCACTATGCTTAGGGAAATTTAGTAGTTAACACACTGATCGTCCCTTGAACTGTGTCTAGTCCATTGCTTTACCTGATCTATTTTTTTCAGTGACTATATTTTTTTAAAAAGATTTTATTTATTTATTTGACAGAGAGAGATAGCACAAGCAGGGGGAGCAGGAGAGGAAGAAGCAGGCTCCCTGCTGAGCAGGGTGCCCAGTGCAGGCTCGATCCCAGGACGCTGGGATCATGACCCGAGCCAAGAGAAGACGCTTGGGCGCCTGGGTGGCGCAGTCGTTAAGTGTCTGCCTTTGGCTCAGGGTGTGATCCCAGCGTTCCAGGACGAGCCCCACATCGGGCTCCTCCGCTGGGAGCCTGCTTCTTCCTCTCCCTCTCCCCCTGCTGTGTTCCCTCTCTCGCTGGCTGTCTCTCTGTCACATAAATAAATAAAATCTTTAAAGAAAAAAAAAAAAGCAGACGCTTAACTGAGCCACCCAGGTGCCCCAGTGACTGTATTTTTTTTATCCCTAAGATTCTACTTGTATATTTTACATGTCTATTTTCATTTCATATTCTCCTATTCTTATTTTATAAATCTATTCCTAAACTTGTAAAAAACATACACACTTTCATTCTGTAGTTGCCCTCTAAATGCTCTATTATTTCTAGATCTTTGTGTGAATTCTCTCCATTATAGTCTCTTGGTTATTCATGGTATATATGTTTTATAATTTTTGCCTTTGAATCTATTACCAAAGATTTTTTTCTTCTGTGGGTACTCTTAAAATAGTTCTTCGGTTATTCTTCTCTGAATATAATAATATTCAATAGTTTATATATTAGTTTGTCATCTCATGGTTTCTATTTTCCTCATATCATAAAACATTTGGAAACAGCACTCTTAATAATTGGCATTTCAATCTCTCGAGAAAGACTCTATTTACTTGTGGGTTGAAGTGACCAACTCAGTCTTGGCCATGACCCTAGGCAAGTAAGTGGAGATATCAACAGCGGAGCAACACAGGGAGATTCTAGGTCTAGCTTTATTTGGTGATTGGTGATTATTTCCTCAAATAAGGATTAAGCCTCCAATTTCTAAGGCCTACATTTTATCTTAATCTACTGGTGGCATGCCTATCTTCAACTTCTGCTTCTCCATTCCTGAAATTCAGATGTCCCTTTCTTACTTCAGTTTCCTTCCATGAAATTATAACTTTTAGAAGACTTATTTCCCATAACCATTTTTGTACTATAAGAAAGTGTCACGGCCATCCATATTAATTACATGTAGATAAGAATTCATTTATATAATATATGAATGCTGGTTGTTTAATGGGGATTTATGTTGAGGAATAGCCCGCAAGGCAAGTATGTAAATTTACACGATGGCTCTGCAAAGGTTCCCCATCTCAATCACACTAAAACCCAAAGTCATTTCATGTCTTACATGGTTGGATCTTATGGTCTTTCTCTGACTTCCTCTCCTACTAGCTTCCCCATGGCCCGCTGTGCACCTGCCACATTGTCTTTTTTGCTATGCCAAAAACACATCAGACATAGTCCTCTTTTAAGACACTTGCTTTTGTTCTTTCTTCTGTTTATAACGCTCTTCCCCAGCATATCCTCATGGATCACTCCCTCCCATCTGTCAGGTCATTGCTCAAATATTACTTTCTCAGTAAGGCCTTCTCTGACCTTATAGTTTCACCCTATTTAAAATCGCACCCCTTCGGAGTGCACTTGTCGTGATGAGCCCTGGGTGATGTGTGTAATTGTGGAATCACTGTATTGTAGACCTGAAACTAATATAAATGCTGCATGTTAACTACACTGGAATTAAAGTGAAATGAAATGAAATGAAAAATTGCACCCCTTTGTCACAATGCTCTATCTGCTTCTTTATTTTTCCCACAGTACTCACGCTTCATATCATATAACATACTTGCTAAAAATATGTCTCCTGTCGATGGAATATAAGCTGTCGGGGTATAACATTTTTTTGGCTGTTTTATTCACATTATATTCCTAATACCAAAATACGTGTCTGGCAAGTAATAGTCGTTCAACAAATATGAGTTGAATAAAATAACAAATGACCGAGTATTGAGTTTAAGCCAAATATAGACTGCATTCAGATGAGTACTGACGGTTAAAAATAACTAATTTGCTTCAAATATCAGGGAGTAGTTCATAAGAGGAAACTGGCAGAGATGGAGAAGTGCTAGGGCGGCTCACACCTGAAGGCTTCCCGCCGGCCCCGCAGGCTACTTAGCTCCTCAGCCGTAGGGCTGCCCATCATCGTGGAACCAAGGGAAATCAGGCAAGCTGTGCCAAGAACACTGTTGAATGCAGTCTCACTGTTGTATATAAAGTTAAGTAAATTATGTAAACTCTGTCAAGTATGAAGCCGTGTTACTTCATAAAATGCGGAACTGCAATGTTTGGGAGAACTTACTGTTAGCATGCAAATCCCACACGTAAGACTGCTCCAGGCCCATTACATGGGGAATTTGATTAGATGAAAAAAATGTTTATAACATTCAATTTGAATTGTCTTTTGTTTATAATGTTAACTTTAAAAATAAAACTCCCAAGTATTTTACCAGCAAAAGATGGATTTATTCAAGAATAGCAAAAAACTACAATATGGGGCAAGCAAGCTATGGCAAAACCATAAGCAACTCCAGAGAACAAAGCAGAGGAACATTTGGGGGGACATGGGGGGGTGCTTTTATAAACAAAAAGTCCATTAGAGTAAACAGGGAGTTTGAAGTATAGTGGCTTTTCATTGGCTGAGTTGTGACTGACTCTCACTGGCCTCACGCCAGGAGAGGAGAAAGCCTTCCTCCCGCTGGCATAATAACGTAGTATCCGCATGCAACATTCCATCTCTTTCTACTAGCTTTGCAGCTGACAACGAGTGATAGGGCCTGAGAGCTCCCCGTTAAACCTCCTGGTCCATTCTAATGAGGTTCCCCTTCATAAGTGTTCACATTTCCCCCTTTTGATTAAGATCTTTCTTTAAAAGCATCGCTGATCGATAGCCAGGGTTTTTATTTTTAGTAGTTTTATCCCTTAGTGCCAGGAAGGACTTCTGCTTGCTGTCACGTCCTATGTCATAGGAAAGTGCATAGTAGATGGAAACCACTTAAAGCCACACTTGAGTGATAAAGAAGGTTAGTAGGAAGGAAATCTCAGGTACTGTACATCTAAAGTCTACATCTTCTCAAGGTCGTAAGTGTTGATCATCTCAAAGCATTGAGCCAGCGTCACTTTACTGGGTATATTGTTTTTGTTTTTTTAAGTTTGACTATCAATACAACACAAAACTTACAATAATGATACAAAACAGAAGAAGTAACATAACAAGTCCAAGTTGTATGATGATTCTAAACCAGCACTTCGGGTCTGAAGGTAGCCAACTGAAAAAGTTATTGGCGCTTACTCTGACTCAGGGGAGAAATTTCTCCTTATGAAGGCAAGTCCAGAGTCAAGTCTACGTCGTGGAAGGTTCCACTTAAAGCAACCGTCAACGCAGAATAGGGGCTCCTGCAAGAGTGCATTTGGGAAGCTACAGTGCAGGTGTAAACACGGAGCAATAACTAATCAACTTTTTGCAAAACAGCAAAACTTCAAAAATGTTTCAAAACATTATTGCTATCTCAAAAGAACAGTTTGGAACCAAATATGCTATTCATGATACCAGCCTGCAAGGTTGCAAATTCAGAGACCATAAACTTGGATATCAATCCCAAGTCATTTAACAGTGCAGCCGAAAGAAAACTTCTGTGAATTTGGAAACTCTTAACCGTTCAGAAAAAGCAACTGAAAAATTCATTTGTCATGAGATCATGATGAGGCTTTTTCCAAAAGGCCATAATTAAAGAAGAGGTTTCCCCCTTTCACAAGGGCTTGAGAAATGCAGACGAGGGCTTTGTCTTGTTACAAAAGAGAGAAAAGAAGCAACAGTGAGAAAAAGGTATACAGGCCTGGTCCGGACATCTTGGGAAAGCTGTCTCAGACGTTATCTGCTTCAATTCCAGGAAATGTTTACTTTGAGGTCACCAGATGGTGTACAGCTTCAGTCAGGGATTGGTGCTTTCTCTAGATTTGTCACGTGGATCCAAGAGTTTATTCTCTGAAGTTTGGCAGCACAAGGGTTGGTTTGCAGTTCTTGATGAGGTAGAAGAGTCTTTCTGGAAGTGTCTTCCAACAGATGAAATCTTCAGGTTGCAAGCTATTGTCTCCTGGAAGCACACTGTAAAAAGATTGCTCTACCAAAGGATGGTTATTTTTTTTCTTTTTTTTTTCTAAGAGAGAGAGAGGGAGAGAACAAACAGAGGGGAGCAGCAGAGAGAGAGAGAGAGAGAAGCAGGCTCCCTGCTGAGCAGGGAGCCCGATGTGGGACTCGATCCCAGGACCCTGGGATCATGACCTGAGCCGAAGAAAGACGCTTAACCCACTGAGCCACCCAGGCCCCCCAAGGATGGTTATTTTTAATAGAAGCAATTAGGCCTTTATGCTTTTGGTGTGTATCTCCTTTTATCAACTATGGGTCAAAGGAAGCAGGGGCCAAATGCATTGGACGTCCTGTGACTATCTCAAACGAAGAGAGTCTATGAGGTCCCAAGGGGATGGATCTAAGATTTAGAAGGACTAACTTTGCTTTCAGCCAAAGTGTTTGGAGAGTCTCTACAAATTATGTCAACTGAGTCTTAATAGTGCCATTAGTGAGTGCAACGAACTCTGGAGATCGAGGATGGTATGAACATGAAAGTGTTGTAAAAACATGCCAAATAGCAGACTTGTTAGAGCACCTGACCAGTAAAATGGGTTCCCTGATCACTGTGAAGTTTGATCCTAGGTAAGGATATCCTAGAATATCCTAGGAAAGGATAATCTTTTCTAACAGAAGCAACACTGGCCTATAGAAAAGTCTCTCTTGTAGATGAGAAGGCTTTGGTCCAGTGAGAAAGCAAACAAAACATGGCCAAAACATATTTATCCACGAGAAGGGTAGGTTGTATGAAATCCATTTGCATGAACAGATTTCCCTGGATTATACTTTGGACAGGCGGGACAAGCAAGGTAGGCACTCTTTGTGGTCCTGTTAATCTTTTCCCACCAATATTGGTTCATGAATGTTATCATTTTGTC
Organism: Ursus arctos; assembly: GCF_023065955.2. Lineage (NCBI taxonomy): Eukaryota > Metazoa > Chordata > Mammalia > Carnivora > Ursidae > Ursus > Ursus arctos. Next base: position 89,850,916 of record NC_079873.1, on the reverse strand, counting down.
AATAGACCAATGGTTTAATGCATGTACAGTGTAAGTAGTGGAAATTTTAGAATTACTGAAAGGACAGATTATTATTTGATCCAAACCAGATTTCTCTTTTTATTGAGCCAAGAATTATTAGATTTCCAGTATCGTTTCTCCTTTTCTGGGACCACTTGTTGGGTATTTTTTTCAAGTTTTTCAAAATTTATCGTTTGGGAGAACATCTTTTTTGGACCATGACAAAGGGTTACTTATCGGTTTCCTTGACAACAGCATTTTTTTAAAATTAAAGGTTTTATTTATTTATTTGACAGAGAGAACACGAGCAGGGGGAGCAGCAGGCAGAGGGAGGGGGAGAAGCAGGCTCCCCACTGAGGAGGGAGTCCTACTTGTGGCTTGATCCCAGAACCCTGGGATCATGACCTGAGCCGAAGGCAGCCATCCAATGAACTGAGCCACCTAGGCCCCAACAGCAGCATTTTTGATGGAAAATAGCGAGGTGGATTACTTTGGCCCCCAGGAACCTTAATAGCTAGAACGACAGACAAGAGTGTGGTATCTGACAAATTTCAGACATAGGAGCCATTTTTAATTTTATTCCCATTGGACGTAAGGACATCTCATTGTTCCCATAATATTCCAATGTCATGAGCTACCCTGGAGGCCTGCCCACTATCATTATAAATGTGAAATTATACCCTTAGCTAAGGTACAAGTCCAAGTAAGGGCATATAATTGAAACTTTGGGGCTGAGGTAGCTAACGGTAAAGGTGCTGCCTCAGTGACTTCAAAAGGGAATTGCAATGCCACGCCCAGCACGATATTTACCATTTTCATCCTTTAAAACAGAACCCATCAGTAGTAAACCATGAAACCTCTGCACTGGTTAGAGGAGTGTCCTGTAAATTGTCATGGGGACTCAAAAGGTAACCTGTCTGTAGTAAGCAGTTGTGAGGGGTTTGGTCTGGATCCAAACTCGGTCCTTGTTTTGGGATCCAATGCCCCAAGTATCTAATCTGAGTCTGAGGCAACTGCAATTTTCTTTTGGAGACTTTATGTACCTTCAAGGCCAAAAGTTTTAATAGCTGGATGCTGTCTTCCTGTAAAGAGGTTTGAGAAGCAAATCATCTACGTATTATAACAAGGTAGAGAGAGCAGAAATCTTTATATCATCCGAATCAACTTCTAAGGTTTGTGAAAAGTAGGAAGGACTCTCTGTGAAAGCCCGGGAGATGACTGTCCAGGTGTAGTTCTGTTCTTCCCAAGTGAAAGCAAAAAGTGAAAGCAAATTATTGGATATCCCTCTCAACTGAAATATTGAATATTTCTAAATATAATACTGAATGCACTGCATAGATCGATTACAGTGAAAAGTTTGCTTTCAGGGCGAATGGGTATCAGTAGTGTATAGGGATTGGGAACAACAGGGTGCTGAGGCATAATGATGTTATTTATTGCTTAGAGGTTCTGGACAAACCTCTGTCCTTCTGCAAATCTGTGGGGTCTTCAGTCACTTTAGAAAACCTTTCAACTATGGTTTACAATTTGGCCTCAGTCCAGGGAACGTAAGAAACTTGAGGTTTATTTAGATCCTCAGAAAGTTTTACTTTAAAGAGGCAATTTTTAATAGGTTCAGGAGAAGAGGCGTTGAGGAGAGATTTGGAGAAAAAGGTAAGTTCAGCAAGATGAACAGAGGAAAATGGTGCCGGATGTGGGAACTGAGCACAAGGTGGATGCCAGGTGTCAGCAGATACAGAAGACGGGGAGAAGACAAAGAGGCCTGCGAAGCCATTTTGACTTTTTTCAATCGTTTGCTTGCTTCAGTTAATTTAGAAATAGTATTTTGCGAAGAGGCAAACTTAGAATCCTGAAAACATTTGGAAGCCTCGAGATACCTTTTTTTAAAAAAGATTTTATTTATTTATTTGTCAGAGAGAGAGACAGAGAGAGCACAAGGAGGGGCAGAGCAGGCAGAGGGAGAAGCAGGCTCCCTGCCGAGCAAGGAGCTCAATGTGGAACTTGATCCCAGGACCCTGGGACCATGACCTGAGCCAACTGACTGAACCATCCAGGCATCCCTCAGGGTATCTTTTAAAATAAGCACCCCATTCATCCCCCCCCCTTTCTTTTAAGGAGCCATGACTTTCAAAATTAATTTCGAGTAAAAAAATTTTGGAGAGTTTGAAAGTTCCCCATACTGAACATTGAAGTTCTAAATTAACTTTTGGTTAAGGCAGTCTGTGAGTATGGAGGAACCATAGTGTTTGTTTTGTTTCATTTTGTTTTATAGGGGGGATAGGAACAGAGGGAGAGAGAGAGAATCCTTTTTTTTTTTAAATGATTTTTTATTATATTATGTTAGTCACCATACAGTACATCCCTGGTTTCTGATGTAAAGTTCGATGATTCATTAGTTGCGTATAACACCCAGTGCACCATGCAATACGTGCCCTCCTTACTACCCATCACCGGTCTATCCCATTCCCCCACCCACCTCCCCCCTGAGGCCCTCAGTTTGTTTCTCATAGTCCATAGTCTCTCATGTTTCATTCCCCCTTCTGATTACCCCCCCTTTCTTTATCCCTTTCTTCTCCTACCGATCTTCCTAGTTTAGAGAGAGAATCCTAAGCAGGCTCTATGCCCGGCTCGGAGACTCATGTAGGGCCCGATCCCACATCTCAGAGATCGTGACCTGAGCTAAAATCAAGAGTCAGACGCTTAACTGACTGAGCCACTCAGGTGCCCCAAGGGACCATAGTTTTAAACATAAAACCTGCCAGAGTCCCAGTAGAAAGGGGCACCCTCAAAGCATTTTGATGACTGAGATCCCATTTCTTAGAGGTTTTTCTCTAGAATAACTAGAAAATTTCTAAACAGAAATGTTCAGGAATTATGAAAATCATCTGGTTCCAATCAGACCAAAGCCAGGACAGTTCCAACAGAACAGTCCAGTTCTGAAAAGGAGTCAGACCTAAGGCTAGCACAATTCCAATAGGAAGAATCTGATCCCAAACCAGAGTCTAACTAAAGGTTAGCCCAAGTCCAGCAGGCACAGTTGCAACTGGAATAGTCTAATCCCAAAAGGGAGTCAGACCACAGGCCTACGTATTTCCAACTGGCACACATCCAACAGGAACAGTTTGGTTCCGGAAGGGAATCAGACCAAAGGCCAGCACAGTTCCATCAGGAACAGTCTGATTCCAAAAAGGAGTCAAACTGAAGGCCAAATGAGTGCTTTCTGAGATAAAACAAAAACCAAAAACAAGGCCTTAAAACAGGTCCCAAATAAAGCCTGAAGAACTCAAACACAACGTATGCCGCTTGAAATCGAGGAGAAAACTTACCCTCAAACCGTAGGGTGAGCAAGAAAGCAGTGAGCCTAATTGGCTCTGTGAGTACGGTCCCCTGTTTGCCCATCAGCTTCAGAGTTGTTAGGGGTCTTCTCTGGATCCCACTTCTGATCAGGTGATGTTAACCTTAGAAGTAAAGCTGTCATTTATTTTACTAGCAAATGATAGGTTTATTTGAGAATAGCAAAGAATCGTGATCTTGGACAAGCAAACCAGTGCAAACCCATAGGCAAGTCTGGAGAACGAAGAAGGGGAATGCTCTTTTATAAAGGAAAGGGGGACATTGGGAAGGGCTGTTATAGACAGGAAGTCCATTGAAGTAATCTGGGAGTTCAAGTATAGTGGCTTCTAATTGGCTGAGTTGTGATTATCTTTCATTGTTTGGGCTGTTGCTGGGCCAAGAAGAAAAGCTTTCTTCCCCCTGCTTGGGTAGGAAAGTAGTATCCCCACACAGAAGTCTATCTTTTCTTATTGGATTTGCAATTGATGATGAGTGATAGGGCACGAGAGCTCTTCCTGCTGAACCTCTTAACTGCATTTTAATGAGGTTTCCTTTTGTGAATTTTCACACTATTAATTTTTCCTACAGCCTCATATGGAAGGTGTTTGGACAATTACAGAGTTTGTTGCAATTGACTCTTGCCTACCAGTGAAAGCCTCGAAGTGGTTTGAAGTTAATTCAGGCAAACCCTTCCAGGAATTCCAATGCCTCAATCAATAATGGGAATAGCAAAAGTACATGGTTAGTCATGTCAAATATGTTTTAGCAATACTATTTTGAATTGACAATTCTCTATAATAAGAGATTAATAAAAGATTAATCAGACAGAGGAAATTCTTCCTCTCTGATAGTAGAGAAGGTTGCCAACAACGAGATCAAGTTTGGAGAAAGATATACAAAAGAAGTGACCAAATACAAGGGTACTGCCACTACCTCGATTTCTAAAGCATGGAAAGAAAAGCTCAAAAAGGAAGTGATTCTAGGAAGTGGGAAAAGTATAGTAAAAACGAATTGGTTGGGAAGGGTGACCAGCAGGCCTATCAGCATCAGCATCCTGAGGAGCTGGCCACATCTTAACTTTTCAGAAGACCCTTAGCTAACCCTGCTTGCAGGCTAAATGGTTTGGGGAAGTTGGCCATGTAAAGGTCATTCCTTCTAAGAAGACATGGGATTGTTGAACTGGCATTAGTGCTCTAGAGTAGAATACTAAAAGTATCTGTCCATTCAGTCCTAAGAGATGCCTTACATAGGTTGTAAACAAGGTCAGTAAATGGACATATATATTAATCTGCAAAATTCTTATGTATCTCATTGTTCAGAAACCATGTATACATAAAACTTTGAGTATTTGTATTATAGAATAGGGAAAAAAATCTTTCAATGCCTTGAAAGGAGATGAAATGGAAAATGTAAAAATTGAATTTCATTATTGTCAATTAATATTGACACAGGAAAGGTAATAAAAGTCAAGATCAGGACGCTTTACCCTTCCAAAGCAGTTACCAGTATATTTCTATGAAGCTTGACTTTGGGCTTGGCTTTTTCTTTGTCTGTCCCTTCAATTTGGAAGAGATATAAAACTATTATGACTTCTGAAAAAAAAAGAAAAGAAGAAAAGAAAAGAAGGAGACCTCACTCTAACAGAGATCTGAAAATCATTGAAAGTACTATTTGATCATTAATATCATATTAGGTAAAAAATAAAGGGAACTGCATAAAAACCCTTTAACAGCTATCTGTTTCTTGGTGTTTTGAAATTTTTATCTCATTCATTTTATACATAGTGAGCCAGATGGAGGGGAACATAGAGAAGAGAGGTTTTTCAGATTTTGGCAAGATATGCAACAATGGGAATGCATAATAACTAAAGTGAGATCCTTAAGGATCCCCAATGAGAACAAGCTTGATGGTAAAATAGAAAGCATAGTGCCATGGCCATTATATATGCCTGGGCAGATTTTGTAAAGTGATTATACTGCCAGAGTTAAACAACTCAGTGGCCCTGGGTGATGTCTTAGTTAATGTAGGACTATCCCAGAAAAAAGCAGTAGAAAAACCACTGAGCACACTGGTGACTGTCAATGTTGGGTGAATTTTTAGGCTGACAGGTCTCTCTTTAATCCAAATTAAATTACAGGACACATATTCTGTTAAAATGTGATATTATACATATAGATGTGTATGTATATACATATTTTGTATACATATTTTGTTATATACACATTTTGTGATACAGTTTTGATATACATATTTTGTTATAATGTGAAAAATAAATCTCGAATATCACAGTATTTCACTAAAAATAAAAGGCTTATTAAAAAATGAGGTAGAAGCAGAGGATTTGAAACGTACACAACTTTGTGATCAGTGCACTATCAAAAACAGTAACAACTTTAACCAAAATAGTAGCATAGTTAGAGCAGACAAGAGGACATTGTATCTGTAAAAAGAAAATAATTTGAGATCAGAAATGACATTCAGATAAAAATGCAAATTAAAAAAAACTATACTCGGGTCACCTGTCTGGCTCAGTTGGAAAAGCATGTGACTCTTGATCTCAAGGTGTTGAGTTCAAGCCCCACATTGGGTGTAGAGACTACTTAAATAAACAAATATTAAAAAATATATATACTCAGTTAATAACATATTGGGTATTTCAGAACCTGCAATCAGTAAATCAGAGTCCAGTTTAAGAATTTGTGCCAGCACTTAGGCACAAAAGGGACGTGTAAATGAGTATCATGAATAAAAGGATGAGACATAAAAAATGATATGGGCCTTCTAACGTGTATATTACGCGTTCCCTAAGAGCCTAAAACAGCGTACACAGCACAAAAGAAACAATAAAAAATAATAGAAAAAAATTTCCCTTATCTATACAAAGAGTTTTCAGCCTACTAAGTATTTGATAAAGTTAATGAAAGTAGATCTGTATGTATACAATTTTGAATTTTAAAAATGAGGTAAAATTCTATAAGCATTCATAAAATAACATGTCAGAAAAGAACACTGCTAGTAAAAGAAAACATCAAAATAATATCACAATACTGAAAAGCCTGAAGAAATCTGAGCATCAGAACACAGGTTTGAGGCGGAAATATTTTTACTCAAGAGTTCTATGTCTGGGGCACCTCATTGGTGCTCTTGGTTTTGGCTCCGGTCATGGTATGGGGTTGGTGAGATTGAGCCCTGTGGAGGGCTCTGCTCTCAGTGGGGAGTCTGCTTGGGGTTCTTTCCCCCTCTCTCTCTGCCCCTCCTGCTCATGCTCTCTCTCTCTCTCTCTCTCAAATAAATAAATAAATAAATCATTAAAAAAAGAGTTCTATGTCCAACTAAGCTATCGTTTATGTGCAAGAGTAACAAAAGGATGTTCTCAGATTTGCAAAAACTAAGAAAGTATACCCTTTCTAGAAAAATATTATTTAAAATTTTTTGGAAAACTGAAAACAGAACTAAATCAATAGCTTGAGAAATAAGGACAAATTGTTAGAGCAATGGCATTGATCACCCAAACCAGTAAGATTTAAAATTAATAGATAATGTATATCAGTGTATGAAATTAATGTAAATGTCAAAAATGTCTCAAAGTAGAATCTAAATAATGTACAAAATAAATAAATAATATGGATAAGAAAGTCCCTGCAATTATTAATGAGAACTAGTTAGAGGGACAATATAAACAAGGGCCTAAAAGTATAATCCATATCTCATGTTACATGCAGGAAGGGAATAAATAGTCTTACATTTGTGTTGGTAAGGAAATATAGATTCAAATGTTTTTTTATAGAGCTAAAATAATTACTAGATTAAACCAGTTCATGTAAATACTGAAAAATTGCAGGTGAAATGTAATCACTATATCAAAGAAATGTAATTTCACAAATATAAGAGTTGAAATCTGTCTGAAATAATCAAGAAATTTATTTATATAGCATTAATACACTTAATTAGGAGTAAGAATGGAGGAATAATCATAGGTAAAAATTCAAAGAAATACAAACTACCACATGTATGCAAATATATTTAAAAGTAAAATGAAATTAGTAATTTGAAATCAAAATTGCTTTTAGAAGAGATAGGAAATAAGAAGAGATAAATTACTGTGGAAGAAATTAAGGAAGTTGGCAACGAGATTTCCCTCTAACCTCAGAGAAAATTCCCAGGGCAGGATTTTATAGCCCTCGGACCTGGTTTTGCAAGTGCAGACTTTCTAAACGTCAAGGAAAGACTTACCTTTCTTATTCAAACTATTCAGAGATATGGTTAAGGACAAAGATTTCTAAACTCATTTTATGAAACACTGCTAATCTAAAATTGAGAAATCAAATCAAATTTGAAAATAATATAAAAAGCTAATTATATCATTTCTTTGTTTCTGACTTCTCTGACATGGCTGAAACACCCACCCTTATAGTCTCATAATAACACACGTCATACACACACACACAAACACACATACATGTAGATGTAAATATGTGTGTGTATATATATGTTATATAAATAAATATATATTTTAACAGCTATCTTGGATTTTTATTACGTACCATAAAATTCACCATTCACCTATTTTAAGTGTACAATTTAATTTTAGAATATTTTATTTGTTCCGGTAAGATCTCTCCTGCCCAACTGCAGTTAATTCATGTTGCCACCTTCATCCCTAAGCAACCATTAATCCACTTTCAGTTGATGGATTTGCTAATTCTGGAAAGTTCATATATAAATAATCATATTTATGAAATATGTCAAGTGAAAGCATCTGGCTTCTTTTGCTCTGCATAATGTTTTCAGGATTTGTTCATGTGGTAGCATCTACTGGTGCTTCATTTCTTTTAATTGCCATATAATATTGCATTTTATGAATTGAACACAGTTTATCCATTTATCAATTGATGGACATCTGGGTCATTTCCACTTTTCAGCTATTATGAATAATGTTATTATATACAAGTTTTTGTGTAGACACATGTTTTCAATTCTCTTGAGTATATATCTGTGGATGGAATTGCTGGGTCACGTGGTAACTCTCTGGTTAGTCTTTTTAAAAAAAGATTATTTATTTTAGAGTGAGAATGAGTGAGCAAGCAGGGGGAGGGACAGAGAGAGAGGGAGAGAGAGAATCCCAAGCCGACTCCACACTGAGCGCAGAGCCCAACACTGGGCTCATTCCCACAACCCTGAGATCATGACCTGAGCTGATATCAAGAGTCTGATGCGTAACCTACTGAGCCACCCAGGGGCCCCTGTTTAATCTTTTAAGAGTCGCCAAACTGCCCTTAGCAAAGGTTCGTTTCAATGGCTGTACTTTTCACAGCTATAGAATTTCTATTTGGTTATTATTTATAATTTCTATCTCTTCGCCGATATTCTCACCTTACTCTCATACTTCAACTTTTAGGCACAGTTTAAGAAGAGCAGCTTTGAATTCTTTTTCTGCTGAATTTAATACCTGGGCCCCAGCAGAATCAAATTCTATTGCCTACTCTTTTTCAAGAACATGGGTCACACTATCTTGTCTTTTGTATGTCTTATATTTTTCTATGGATAACCGGATGTTTCAGATAATACATGATAATATATTAGCAACTCTTGGGATTCCGATTACCCATTAGGGCTTGGGTTTTTGTTTGTTTGTTTGTTTGTTTCTTAATGGCTTGTCTAGACGAATTCTGAGAAATCTATTTCCCTAACAGTGTGCAGCCTCTGAACACAAAACTTTATTTTTCCCCCTTGATTTTATTTTTAAGCCTGGCGTCCTAGAAGTTATCCATGGGTTAGTGTATTTTAGTGTTCTGCCAGTGTTTTCTTATAACTGTTGCTTAAGTCCCTTCAGACACTAAAGCTTACACCCTTTGCGGATAGATCTGTGTGTGGCTTGGGGAAAGCTCTCAGTTCTGTCCCATGTTGAGCCATAGACGAGTAGCTCCTGATTGAGTGCAGGCTACTTACTCTAAGCACACAGACTTCCTTCTTACCAGGGCCCTATCTGGTTGTCAGTTTCTGGTTCTTGCTAAACTTCTCTCTGGTCTACCATTTCTTTTGTTGCTACTGGTTTCATGGAGCTATCAACCTTCTCTTAACTGCTGGCCACTAACAAAGGAAAGACTTATGTATAAACCCGGTCACTTGAACTGGTAAGCAATATGTAAATAATACTTTTTTTTTTTTTTTTGGTAATCTTCTGTAATTGCTTAAGGGAAAACGGTGTACCTTTGGAGGGAGAAGAGCCATTGACTGCCTTGTGGTAGAGTAATGAGCCAAAATTTTCCCAGATTGAACCAAAAAGTGTTTTCTACAACAAAACAAAGGACCTGGTGTCTTTCTCTCGAGGGAATATCTCTTTGAGACACCTTCTAGCCTGTGGTATCAGTTTAGAAAACTAGGAGGAGGGACTGCAAAGTTACATAGGTATACGAGTATGTGCTTCTCAGCTGCTTTTAGTAGAGACACTTTCAAGGCACTTGGCTCCTACTCCAGTTGTTAAAGAGGCCATAATTTGAACCGTCATTTCTGAATTGGAGCATCAGGACCAGGAGGTGGGTGATTTACTTTATTCCAAAACCCCTATTGGCTATAGCCCAGCAACGGGAGCATGAAAAACTCAGTGTTCTGGAAAAAACAATAGAATTGTCAAAATTAAGAGATCCAATCTATCATGAAACTTCACTGGCAATGTGGGTTGTAATTTGCCCAGAGGTTGCCAGACTCACTGTGGAGTCTTCCTTTTCGTTACCCACTTAAATGCATTGTTCACAGAGCATCCATTCAAAATCATACAGGTACTTATTGAAAGGGTATAAATCAATAATTTTTAGTAGATTGATAGAATTGTGCCATCATCACCACAGTTCAGTTTCAGAACATTTCCATCACTCCCCAAACTTCCCTCATGTCTGTTTGTAGTGAATCCCCACTCTTATTACCAGCCCCGGGCATACGGATTGTACCTCTACAAACTGTGAAAAAATAATCCAAACAAAATCTTATCATGTTTTGCTTTCTGCAATATTGATTGCAGTGTAGGGGTGGAAAATTTTGCCCTTTCCCCCTTCTTGGTTCTTTGGCTACTCTAACAGTCAAATTGACATAAGACAGATTAACAGGACAAAAACAAATTTTGCATGTGCAGGAGCTCCATCAAAATGTGGGACTCAAGGGCAAGTTGGGCAGTTGTGGCTTCTATGCCATTTTAAGCTAAGGAATGGGATAGGGGCCTGCAGCTTCAGAGGGGAGGGGCTAATTCACAGGAAGATGAGAAGAGCAGATGTTTGGTCATCAGATATTTGCCCTGCTATACAGGGAAATCTTTCTGCTTAAAAATATAAAGCAGTTATCTCTGGGAATAGCTCTTTCTGGTATAGACCCCTATCAAAATCCATTCAGGTGATGAAGGGACAGATGAAGTTTTTCCTGAGTCTACTGGGTCTTGGTTGCCTTCAGCTCAAAATAGTCCACAAGCCAATGTGACACATTTTGAGGTGGTGTATTCTGCTCCCCTTCAGTATTTATTGTTAAAAAATATTTGTAAAGCTAAAAAAAAAAAAAATGCTACAGATTAGAAAGAGGAAAAAAGTGAGCAGGAGAGCACAAGTACTTAATGATGGGGTCTGGAGACCACACACTGGAGTAGCTCCCCACTCCAATGCTTTGCTGATAACACATACTCTTGACACTTAAGGGCCTGCAAAATTCTCCCTAAAAGCATACAGTAGAGGTGTCAAAATGTGTTGGCGTTCAGGAGCAGATTTCATGTAAGTTACTGCCAGTTCTGTACACAAATGTCCTGGTGGGTTGTGGAGTTGAATGTCTCCCCTCCTTTTTTTTTTTTACCCTTTGAGCCTTTGTGTTGACTGCCTCTGTTAGATTCTCCTCCAGAGAGAGACTACACCAACTTGAAAGAGTTAAATTTGTTTTTGCATAGAAAAGCATATAGTTAGGGGCACCTGGGTGGCTCAGTTGGTTAAGCATCAGACTCTTGGTTTCGGCTTAGGTCCTGATCTCAGGTTCGTAAGATCGAGCCCCGCATCTGGCTCTGCACTCAGCACGGAGTCTGCTTGAGATTCTCTCTCTTCTTCTCCCTCTGCTCCTCCCCCGGCTTGCAGCCTTTCTCTCTAAATAAATAAGTAAAATCTTTTTAAAAAGCATATAGTTAATTAATGAATTAAACATTTAAATAAGGTTTTAGCTTCCTTTTTTTTAAAGATTTTAATTTTTTTATTTGACAGAGAGAGACAACCAGCGAGAGAGGGAACACAAGCAGGGGGAGTGGGAGAGGAAGAAGCGGGCTCCCAGGGGAGGAGCCTGATGTGGGGCTCGATCCCAGAAGGCTGGGATCACCCCCTGAGCCGAAGGCAGATGCTTTATAACTGCGCCACCCAGGCGCCCCGGGTTTTAGCTTCTTTAGCTAATAAAATTAAACTAATTGCTGTGGTCTTGAAGGGAATCAAAATTGCCACCTGGAAATATGCCTCTTTGCCATAAGGATTATTTGGGACTGTTTATTACTATTTTTTTTTGGAGGAGGCAATAAAATTTATTAGTGTACATACCTAAAATTCCAGACACTGTCAGGCAAAATGAGGCATATATGTCATTCTGAACTGAGCACAAGGGGGTAGGGGTCTGGGGCTCCTAAGGGAAGGAATGCAATTCACAGGAAGATTAAAAAGAGTAAATGTTTGGTAAACAAGTGTTTGCCTTGCCATATAGATGGGTTACTCAAATGTATTTATTTCTGGTAATAACCCTTATTCTGGAAAGGCCATCCAATTTAGATTCTTCTATGTAGGTAAAGGAAGGGCCAAAGTTTCTCTTGAGCCCAAAGGGCCTCAGATTGCCTTCAGTTCAAGATAATCCACATGACAAAATGACCCATCTTGGGGCAGCCTGCCCTCAAACCCCTATGGTCTCAATTCCTTTTTAACTCAAAATAATTTTCATGCCAAAGTGGCCCATCTTGGGGCAGCCCACCCTCAACCCCTATAGTTCCCTCCTCTGAAACATCCCTGAAGTCTCATACGTTAAAAGTTGAGCAGGTAGATTGTTTCCTCTTGTGGAACCAGTCCCTCTCTCCCTTTTTAAAGATTTTACTTATTTATTTGAGAGAGAGAGTATGCACCAGTTGGGGGAGGGGCAATGGGAGAGGGAGAAGCAGAGTCCCCACTGAGCAGGGAGCACCTATGCAGGGCTCCATCCCAGGACCCTGGGATCACGAGCTGAGTGAAGGCAGATCCTTAACTGACTGAGCCACCCAGGCGCCCCTGGAACTAGTCTCTCTTTTTTTTTTTTTTTTTTTTTTAAGATTTTATTTACTTATTTGAGAGAGACAGCCAGCGAGAGAGGGAACACAGGCAGGGGGAGTGGGAGAGGAAGAAGCAGGCTCCTAGCGGAGAAGCCTGATGTGGGGCTCGATCCCAGAACGCAGGGATCACGCCCTGAGCCGAAGGCAGACGCTTAACGACTGCGCCACCCAGGCGCCCCTGGAACTAGTCTCTTACTCTGACAATAGGTCAGTTAGGTTAAAGTCATTTCAAGAGGTGGTGAAGCAGGTGGGCTCTTAAAGTTAGGCCCTTATCGGGCAGGCAATCAGGGAATTGATAAGCAGCATTTTTATGGAAACAAAGGAAAAATGTAGATTAATGGTTGGAACAAATTATAAACCCAATGTCTGAGTCCTTCGTACTGCCAGTGAGATTTCTAAATGTTGGGCTGGAAGTGTGTTCAGATGGCACAGGTCAGGCAGTGGCAGTGTGATGGATTTCCCTAGTTTCTCTTCGGATGTCTCCAGTGATCTTTTTGAGGGGCCCACAGAGCAATAGGCAGCAAGGTCGTCTACACATGAGCTTTTGTGGGGATTTCTCTGAAGTTTACATCAAGTCATTTCTATTCATTTTGCAGGGCTGGTGGGAATCCTGTGTGAAGGTCCAAGGCTGATACTTCCAAGGGCTGTACTGGCTCCTTAAAGTCAACCTTAGTACCTTAGTACCTTAAAGGTGTCTGGTCATATCTGAGCCTATGACATTCCAGGCAAAGCCTTGGTAATATAACTGATGCTTGCTACTGTGCCCTCCTACTGGCTGGCTGTCAGATGTCCCGGACCTTAGCTGGAGCACACAGGGTGAAGCGTGTCCAACGGTTCGAGTGTCCTGCCCACTACACCAGCTGTGAGTGTCTGAGTTTGCAGGTTCCATCTCCCAGCCTGCAGTGACTCAGCCGCCCCCTTCTCTGCACCCATAGAAGAATCTGCTAGACTCACTTACACCCTGTCACGTGGCTCAGGGGGTGACTTCTGTGGCCAGATCTTCAACAGATCCTTTGTTTTCCTGTTGCCGGCTGGGTTTTTAGTTCCTAGGATGTTGAGCCTTTCCAGGTACACTCATAGTACAAACAGCATCGTTGGCTCCTCTTTTCCCTTTCCCTTTGACCTCATTGCTCAGTCACGGAGTTCTTGGTTGGCCAGGGCTCACGGTAGGATTCCGTTACTAAATTGTTCACTCTGATAGCAACAGGAATCATATGATCCCTCTGGTATGCACTGAAACTTCTGAGAACTTGAGCTATTCCAGGCAGGAGACAGTCACAGCCTCTGACCTCAGCAGTTCGGGAGCTGCCGGAGGCACTCCGCAGGTGAAGCCCTGGGGCTGGTTATTTTTAAGAAACAGCAGACAAAGGAGACTCTCTGAAAACCGAGTAAAAGTTGACCCTTTTTAAAGAGACATTTATAAGTATAAGAGAAATCTCCATTTTTAAGGGTGTCTCCTTCTCTGTTCCAGGAAGGGGAGGATGACCAAATCTCTAGAAACTTTTATCCAGGAGGAAGGTGCCTACTTAAATCTGCATAACAGCCTTACACTTGTTTACTGTACTTTTCTTGGTAACCTCCCGGAACTGGACTCCTCCCTACGCCCATATCTTTTGTCTTTAACTGAAGATATTTTAAGGTGATGATAGGGCCATTGGCCGAGTTACTCAGTGTTCCTATACAGGGGGTATACGTGTTATTAACCTTCTGTTTGTTTTTCTCCTGTTAATCTGTTTTTTTATTACAGGGAGGGGGGTCTCAGGCAAGAACTTAGAAGGGTAGAGGAAAATTTATTTTTCCTCCCTTGTAATCTGAATGTTTGTATCCCCCCCCAAATTTATTTATTTATTTATTTTAAACATTTTATCTATTTGACAGAGAGAGGGAGACAGCGAGAGAGGGAACATAAGCAGGGGGAGTGGGAGAGGGAGAAGCCAGCTTCTTGCTGAGCAGGGCGCCTGACTCAGGGCTCGATCCCAGGACCCCGGGATCATGACATGAGCTAAAGGCAGACGCTTAATGACTGAGCCACCCAGGTGCCCCTCCCCACCAAATTTATATGTTGAAATCCTAATGCTTGATATGTTGAGAGGTGGGCCTTTGTAATGAGCTTAGGTCAGGTGGGCAGAGCTCTCATGAGTGGGATTAATGCCCTTATAAGAGGTCCCAGAGAACTCACTTGCCCCTTCCATCATGTGAGGTCATGGAGAGAAGCTGGCAGTCTGCAACCTGAGAGAGGTCTTCACCAGAATGCAGCCATGCCAACACCATAATCTTGGGCTTTCTAGTCTCCAAAATGACAAGAAATAAATTTCTGTTGTTTATAAACCACTCAGTGTGTGGTATTTTGTTATAGACACTTGAATGTACTAAAACACTGATTTTAGGATAAATCCCCTGTTGAAATGGTAATTATATCTTCTTTGATGTTACAGCATCACTGGCAACATGGTCTTCATCATCATGATTATTTTGTTTCAAGCACACTTTTCATCTTAAGCATGAACTTCTGAAAAATGTGTTTGTCATTATGAATATTGTGTTAATTGCTATTTGTTCAATCCTTGTCGGTCTTTCCAACCTCTTCAGGGGAGGAATTTCTCATGATAGAAATTCACAGTGGACTATACATGGCCATTCTTATTCATTGTAGTGGCAGAAGGGAATGAATTTTAAAAGGCTTATTCATCTACTTCATTATACCATTTTGAAGTGGTAATGCTTAGAAAGATGCACTTTGAGATGGGTTATGCTTTCTGCTCTGGGAAAGTCAGTTTTGCCTATGTTTTGGGAGCAGTCATCAAGAAGATGTGACCACTGGTTGACCCATGGGCTGGACCTAGGGGCACCTCACCCTATCCTATGTCCTTGGGATGTGCGTTTCACTTTCCTTCCCTGCTCCCAGATGCTGCAAAGACATAGCCTTTTGATAGTGATGTAGTGTTGAAAGCAGCTGGATGGTATACATGACTTAACCTAGTTGAGACCTCTATCTAAACTTTTAAGATGTGGCAGGAGGGTGTGGAGATCTACTCATCTTGCTGCCACCCAGGACAAGCCTCATATGTAAGTTCCCTTTGCTTTTTAAAATTGCCACCTACCAACTTGGGATGGCCTCTCTTTCTTCCGTCTCTCCCTACCCTCTGAGTATAAAGACTGATTTCATATTACACCTCGAAAACTCCCAAGGAGCTTGTGAACCAACAGTTGGGGAGCCAGCCAGGAGATCAAAGAATTGGGCCAAAGAAAGAGGTATCTGTGGGGGCTATCTTGAGTTGGCCATTGACTTGTCAGTGGGACAAGGTGGCCCCTATATCAAATGCCTGTGGACTAACACATGAGTATGGGGGTGCCCCCAAACGCCCATCAGTCTAATGTGCTTGTTGGAGGAACTGCACGGAGAAAGGAAGCACATGGCAGTCACAGGGGACTGGCCTCCACTGTGGCCAATGGCCACATACACTGAGTTAGAAAGTTAGAAGAGCTGAATTCTGAGAAGGTCCTGAGTGTCCCCTAGTCTGCTTGCTTCAGGGCTGACACAGAGGGTGGGAAAATAGGACAATCAGTTAGAGACCTTGGTGTGCCCTTTTGCAAAGCTAGGAGGGCACAAGATGTCTCAGATTAAGAGCTGAGGGCTTGTGATTAAGCCTGATTGGGTTGTTAAGAGGTGGAATCCCTGGGAAAATGATAAGGGTGAAGAGGGGGATGTTGTGAGAGAAGTAAAACAGACAAAATGCCTGGAGCCATCCGAGCCCTAATACGAAGGAAAGCAAAAGCTCAGCAACAGCAACCCCAGCCAGTGGGGCAACCCCCATTTCAGGAAATGTTCAGGATGAGAGAAGATACTTCAGTTGAGCTTATTGATACAGCTGCCAAGTCCCAGCGAAAGGCCGGGGAAGTATCCAGATACGGTTAGTGCAACTGCGGGCCGCGGGGGCAACGGCGTTTCTGTGACCAGGCAGCAGGCAGAGAAGTGAGCAGTCTCGCCACACCCCCTGCCCTCCAGCAATGCCTGCGTGGTGTTCTGGGGTTTCAAGGTACTCACTCTCTTAGAGACTGGATCATTCTGTCTTGCAGGAAGGCTTGGCCCAACGAAGGGGATCTCCCTGGGAATCTGTACTGAAGGTACAGCAAAGTCATAGGGAGGTGGGAATGAAGCAGGCAACCTGTGCCCCTTTCTTTGAAGACCCTGATGGGGCCATATTCACTGCAGGAACGAGAGCCAAGATTCTCCAGCCTACCCCCAGCACCTGCTATGGGATGCTGATATCCATGCTGAGCTCCGTTGTGGGACAGGACATTTGTGACGTTGGGCAATCCATCACCGAGCTGGGGGAAACTGACGGATCCCAAAACGGATATGGGCTGTGGGAAAGGCCCCAAATAGAGGAGATGTTCAGAAAGTAAGAGGCTACCCCAGTTGGCTGTAAAGGTCTAATAAGTGTAACCCGGAAGCAAATGGGGTATGATCTTATCACTGCGGGTACCCCACCTGAACAGATTGACCAACAGCCAAACGCTGTGTTGGTCGGTCTGTAGAAAGCCTTAAAATCTGAACAGCACTTTAGACCTGCCCCATCTGCCCCTACAATCCCTGATACCCTGCCTGCTCCGGCAGAGCCCTCAGGAATACAGACTTACCTGGGGCAGATGCCTTCCACACCTCGGATATAGGAAGCAGGCCAAGACCACCTTTAGGTGACGGCCATTGGAGGGGATCAGAGGCCTCATGTTGAGCTCACTATTCACTAGTCCTCCAGAAATAAACCAAGGGTGATGGCTCTGGTGGATAACAGAGTTGAATGTACTCGAACACACAGTAATCCTCAGAAGTTTTCTAACCCCCTTAGTGCCACGATAGTTATGGAGGGCAAACGGTTATGGTCAGGAAGGTCTTTTTGACACTGCAGATCGGGCATTCTCCTGCCCACCTCCAAGAATGTGAGGTTTTTATCTCCAATACCAGAGAACATGTTGGGTATTATTATCCCACAAGGTCAAACTCTGCAAATCTCTGTTGATGAATTCCACTTCCAGGTTAGAGTAATCAAACCAGTGCTGAGGGGAAACACCAACTAGAGCTGGTAAGCCTGCCACCCCCATGAAGAGTAGTAACTTTCAAACAACATAAACTGCTTGAGAGGCATAGGAGATAAGAGAAACTTTTTAAGAACCACATCGAGTAGGTATTGTACACCCTGTCCACAGTGCTTTCAACCACCTGGTAGAGCCAATAAAAAAGCCAGATAGCTCATGGCAGATGACAGTAGACTACCAAGAATTGAACAAGGCAGTCTCCCCTGCTCCATGTGGCTGTGCGCAACGTTGTCAACATCTTAGATACCTTGGAAATTGTCCTAAGAGTGTCCCAGGCTGTGCTGGATGTAGCAAATGTTTTTTAGTATACCCCTGGCCAATGAGACAAAAGATCAATTTGCCTTCACATGGAAGGGACAATAACGGATCTTTCAAGTGCTTCCCCAAGGTTATCCGCATCTCCCCCTCATATGTCATAGGATGGTAGCCCAAGACCTGTCCCTGTTCTCCTTTCTCACATCAGCAAAATAGGCCCATTACATTGTTGATATAATGTTAACATGTAAGGACTTGGCTTTGTGAGGGGAAGGATGGGCTATGAACCCACAGAAAGTCCAAGGCCCAGTCGCTGCTATAAAGTTTTTGGAAGTCATCTGGTTGGGTAAGAAGCCATGATTTATAAGGTGTAAGCCCATCCAAACCCTGAGGATGTGAAAGAGGTGCAAGGCTTTATAGAGATTTTGGGGTTTGGGAGGACTTTTATTTCCCATCTGGCACAGTGCTTCTGTCCATTATAGCACTGTGTAAAGAGAGTAGCAAGCCGCCTTTGAGAAGGCAAAAAAACTTGTAAATCAGGTTAAAGTTCTGGCATCTCCCAAGCAAGGCTACCATTTGAGTTAGACGTGTCTGGGACTCCAGACGGGATGAGTTGGGAACTGTGGCAGAAACAACAGAAAAAGATAGCACCCCTAGGATTTTGGTCTCAGTTCCGGAAGGGGGAAGAAATCCGTCATACCCCAGAGAGCAACAGTTCCCAGCAGTGTATACAGCACTCTTCACGGTAGAGCCTCTGAGTAATGAACAGAGCCTTTCAGTAATGAACAGCACATTGTGGTAAGAACTTCCCTACCTATCAAGGGGTGGGTTGAAAATATGTCCCAGCAACCCGCTTCTGTTGTGGCTCAAGCCCCTATTCTGACTAAGGGGCGTGCCTCTTTGCAGGAGAGGACCAGCACCTTGCCAACCAGCCTACTGTCTCTAGAAACAGTATGAGGAGTGCTGTATGTGGAACCTCCAGGTACCCCTGCCTTTATTACTGTGAAGGCCTCTTGGCCCGTTAAGCGGTGGGGGGGCGGGGGGGGGCGGTGGAAGGAAATTCTCACTGATGCCCCGGTGAACAGAGGCGGTTAGTCGAAGCCATCCAGCCACAAGGACTCTGGTCA
The DNA here is from genome assembly GCF_023065955.2 of Ursus arctos. Classification (NCBI taxonomy): domain Eukaryota; kingdom Metazoa; phylum Chordata; class Mammalia; order Carnivora; family Ursidae; genus Ursus; species Ursus arctos. The sequence goes on along the minus strand of NC_079873.1, from coordinate 89,831,803 downwards.
CTATCCAGCCCAACACTGACACCATCTGGATGGAAACAGGAACAAACCACAGCAACCAGTGGGCTGAACTCTGAGAGGTCTCTCCGGTGATCACTCAAGAGCCCGGGGCAGTTAGCCCTTTGTACTGACAGTTGGACTGTTCTAAAGAAATTCACCCTTTGACTCAGATAATGGGAAAGTGAGAGGTGGATGATTATGACTAAGCCCTCGTGGGGTCAGAATATATGAAAAGATGTTTGGGTCCATCTGCAAGAGCCTAAGGCAGTCCTCCTGTTTTGTGTGTCCCAGCTCATAAGGCACTGACACCTTCTGGCAATCAGGAAGCTGTTGCCCTCCCTCGGGTACAAGCCCCAACAGCAGATCCTTCAGTAGATACAACAGATCTGGTATACAGGAAGAGTGGCCACAGCGGCACCCGGATGGGATGGCATGTTGCCAAGGATGCCAGGTTGCTCTAAAAGTACACTGACTGTTAATGCAATCAGAGCATGTCCCGTGCGTTCTAAACAATGCCGAGGAGTCTGGGGCCAGCCGCCAGAGTTCCCAGCCAGTGCGGCATTGGCAAATTGATTCTGTTGCTCCTCTCCCTCTGAGGGAGGGTTCTAAATGTGCCTTGGTTTGTGTGGACCCTGCTTCTGGTCTAACCCAAGCTTTCCCCCGTCACTGTGTAAACCAGGCTGCCACCATTAAGGAATTAGAGAAGCTGAGTACCGTGTATGGAAACCTTCGTTGAATAGACAGAGATCACATTTCAAAGGTCATGATGTGTAAGACTGGGTGAAAGAATGTGACATTAAATGGAAGTCATATCTCCCCTATAATCTGCAAGCAGCAGGGGTGCTAGAAAGGAAAAAAGGAATATTAAAGCAGCAGATTAAATTACTAGCAGTTAAACCCCCTTGGCCAGGTGGACTGAAGTACCTTCCAGGCTTTAATACGTTTGAATGACCAACCAGTAGAGCCCATATGCCAGACTGGAGACCACTGCCAAGGCACCCAGTACTGTAAAGGTATAGAATTGCAGGAGACAGCCATTGCCCCGACTCTCACCATAGATCAACAAGCTATGCTGCTAAAAACAAGCCTCATCATGCCTGGGAGAGGCATTATCTACTGACATTTGCGATGGGATGTCTTGCCGGGATGGGTGAGTTACTTCGCCCCCCTGGGTCGGGGGGAGCTACTCAGTCTCCACTGGAATCTTGTTATCATGCTGGGAGCCACACTCGTTGAAATGCACTGTACTTGGAATAGAACATACACAAAGGGGAGAAGATAATGGTCCTGGTCTGGCATATTCCACCCCCAGCCCATCTCCTCATGGATGACAGCAGTGCCTCTCCCAGCCAACATGTAATGGCATACATGACCTGGCCACATTCCTAAAGCTATAGGCACTTTAACATCTAAAGTTCAGGCCACAGGTGTAATTCTTACAGAAGGGGGAAGACCTCCTCATACAATTTCCTGACAAATATCTGTCTTTTGACCTTAGACTTCTGTTGTTCTTGTGGTGTCTGGTCATGGGATGGGCACCTAATGGACATACTTTTATACAGTATACAAACTCATATGCCCGACAAAAATCAATTCAGTTGTTGGGTATGTGGACAGCTGCCCCCCTCTAGCTCTTCAGGACGGCCATGACGGTATCACCCCTCCAGGAAGGGATTAAAAGGCCCCAAAGCAGTACATTAAGAAGAACAGGCTAGGGCCAGCACTCTTAGTTCACCTGATATTCCCAATACTGATCCAGAAAACTGGCCTATGGCACAAACTGCCAATGATACTGGGCATTTTTTTTTTTTTTTTTTGTCAGACAAACTAAAGGCGGCCCATAAAGTTGCTGACTGGTAAAGTCCTAGAAATACCACCGTCAGAACCGTGGGTGGCTATGCTTAGATTTGGAATAGGTTTATGTGGCTTACTCTGGGTATAGACATTTGAGCGCCTGGGCACCCTTATGTTGAGAATAAAAAAGGTTACTCTAAACAGAATCAACCCAATCGTACTAGAAATATGGAATGAATACCACTGGAACTGTGTAAATCACTCTGTTGTATTAAGGGATGGTGACTGGTTTGGCACTGATTGATTGTGCTGCCCAGGTATTTATCGATAGCACCAAATGGAACCTGATGGTTGTGTGGTACAAATCTCTGGCGATGGATGAGTGGTTGGACCATTGCAACCTGAGTGGTTGGACCATTGCACCCAGGTTTTCCCTGAGCACAGGAGAGTATCTGCCTCATAGTAACAATGGTGGCCAACATCTCTCCTTTTAAGGTCAGATGGGCACATTCTTTCACTGGTATGCTCATTTGGCTGCCATTTTTGTTCCCTCCATTGGTTTGGAGGGTGCTATAGCACATATATAAGCCCTCACTAAATTCACTCAGCAAGCCTTGAATGATAGCCAACAAAACCTGTCCTTACTGAGCATTGAAACGACTCTTAAAAAAAGAAAAAAAAAAAAAGCTGTCCTCCAAAATAGGATGGCCTTGGACATTATTACTGCCTTGCAAGGAGGCACCGTTGCCATTATCCAGACAAAATGCTGTGTCTTCATACCTGATGAGTCCGCTAGTATATCATCTTTATGAAGTCATGTGAAAACGCAAGTAAACGCCCTGATTGATCCAACCCTGAGTGTAGGGGACTTAACAAATCAATGGTCCAGATCATGGGACTCTTGATGAAACAAGTTGTCACTGAGATTGGGAATCATTGTCTTAATCTGTTTTCTTCTGTGCGTGCCTATTTGTTGCGGTAGCATCTGCCTCCAGTGCAGCTGGATAGCCACCAAAAAAGCCACCTCTATGCTAGTGAAGTCCCTTGCTGACCATTGAGGGTACATTGCAGAAGAGGGGGGCATATGAGATTATAAGAGCTGGTCATGAGAGATGTAACATTGGGGAAGCCATTGAGGAGACATGACCATTGGTCAACGCATGAGCTGGACTCAAGCAGTCAGAGGCTCCTCACTCCTCCCATGTCCTTGGAATGTGGGTTCTGCTTTCTTACCCTGATCCCAGAGGCTGCTCCAAGGACAGAGCCTTGAGATAGTGATGTGTTGAAAATACCTGCCTGGTATACATGACTGAATCCAGTTGAGGCCTCTACAAACTTTTAAGATGTGGCAGGAGGTTGTGGAGATCTACTTGTCTTGCTGCCTCCCAGGACAAGACTTGTATGTAAGTTCCCTTTACTTATTAAATCTGTCATCTACTAACCTGGAGTGGCCTGCCTCTTTCTTTGGCCTTTTCCTGCCCTCCAAGTACAGGGGCTGATTTTAGATTATACTTGGGAAGCTCCCAAGATTACAAACCAACACTGTGAGACTATGGCATATTAGGGACAGCACAAGCTTAGAAACCAGACAGTTCACTCTGCTTTTCCTAGCCGTGTGACTTAGGTGAAGATCCTTTCTCTGTCTGATTCTCAGTTTCTACAACAGCAAAGTAGAGATTTTAAATATACCCATGTATCTACATAAATCAAAGCACATTTGTATTTGGCATATTGTCAGTGTATTGTCAGTGCTCGATAAATGATAATTATAATAAAATGAATAATGTTAACCTTAAAAATAAAACAACCAGTTATTTTACCAGCAAAAATGGATTTATTCTGGACTATCAGAGAATTCCAATTTGGGACAAGCAAGCTATGGCAAAACCATAGGCAAGTCTGGAGAGCAAAGGAGAGGAACAATCTTTTATAGAGGAAAAGGGGGGTGGAGAGGGCTGTTATAAACAAAAAGTCCACTGGAGTAAACTGGATGTTTGATGTATAGTGACTTTTCATTGGCTGAATTGTGATCGTCTCCCATTGGCTGAGCTGTTGCTGGGCAAAAATAAAACCTTTCTTCCTCCTGCTGGGATAGTAAAGTAGTATGTAAGCTTCTTCTTATTGAGAATGCAAGATAGCCTCTTCCTATGGGGTCTGCAAAGAAACGCGAAGGGTGGAACTGTATGAGGGCTCCCTCTTCTGGCCACCCAGCTCCATTTTAAATGAGGTTTCCTTCTATTAATTTTCACAATATTATCACGATAGTGTGTAGGGAGTGGGCCAAATGAAGCTAGTTTATGTGTGAGGTTTTAAGACAGACAGGTAAACAAGAGTCGATCATAAATTTTCTTTCTGTGTCTTTCAGTATTGCTTATCAGCATCTTAACAAAAAGAATTTTTCAGAACAAAATAGAAATTATCGCTAAAGCTTGAGCTTAGGTGTAAGGTTAGAAGTTTAGAAGTTAGGGGCACCTGGGTAGCTCAGTGGGTTAAACGGCTGCCTTCAGGTCCGGTCATGATCCCAGGGTCCTGGGACTGAGCCCCACATCTGGCTCCCTGCTCAGTGGGGGAGGCTACTTCTCCCTCTGCCTGTCACTTCCCTGCTTGTTCTCTTTCTGTCAAAAAAATAAATAAAATCTTAAAAAAAAAAGTTTAGAAGTTAGAGTTTAACCCCAAGGGAAGGTTAAAAGCAGAAACACTGGAGTTAATGCTAAGGGTAGGGGCTAGAGATTTGAGAATGTTGGTTTCTAGATATTTGAGTAAGGTTGGACTTTCCAGATAAACAGGATCATAATTAGAGGTAATGTCAGGATTTAGAGGTAAGAGTTAGGGTTAGAATTCATTATAACATTAAAGGCAGGGGTACGATTAAATATAGAGATATTTAAAATTAAGGATAAAAATAATGTTATAGATAAGGTGGGAGAATACGGGCAGAGTCAGGACTAAATTGAAACTTAAAAGTGGATTAGCCTTAATGGAAGAAAGAGATCCACTAATTTCCCTTCCCTCTGCTACCTGGAAGTACATGTAAAGATGTAGGCTCTACCACCACTTTTTTTCTGGAGTAACTATGATGAAGAGGTTTCTTGGCAACCCATCTTGAACATGGAGTGTGGGCACAGAAGGAGCATTCGCGTTGTTAAGCCACTGAGACTTTAGGATTGTTCTTTACCACAGTTTATCTGAAGCTATCCAAATGGATTCAGGAAGCTAAGAATCCTAGTCAGCTGTTGATTGAGAATACCTTCAATAAAAAGAGAAATCACAGGGGCGCCTGGGTGGCTCAGTTGGTTAAGGTTAAGGGTCTGCCTTTGGCTCAGGTTATGATCCCTGGGTCCTGGGATCGGCTGCGTTGGGCTCCCTGTTCAACAGGGAGTGGACTTCTCCCTCTCCCTCTGCTCCTCCCCCTGTTCGTGTTCTCTCTCTCTCAAATAAATAAATAAAATCTTTTAAAAGATTTTTAAAAAGAAGAGAAATCACATATAAAAACCTATACCGGCATACCTTGTTCTATTGCACTTTACCTTATTGAATTTTGCAGATACTGCATTTTTTCCACATTGAAGGTTTTGTGGCAACCCCATGTCAAGCAAGTCTATCAGAGCCATTTTTTTTTTATTAGCAGCACTTTTCGAACAGTATTTGCTCACTTCATGTCTCTGTGTCACATTTTGGTAATTCTTGCAATATTTCAAAATTTTTATTATTATTCTATTTGTTATGGCAATCTTTGATCAGTGATTATGACTCACTGAAAGCTCAGATGACAGCATTTTTTAGTGATAAAACGTTTTTTAAAATTAAGGTATGCACATTGTTTTTTTTAGACATAATGCTATTGTACCTTTTACAGACTGTATTATAGTGTAAACATAACTTTATATGCACTGCTAAAAAAGTCATTTGACTCACTTTATTGTGGTGTCTTGGAAATGCACCTGCAACGTCCCTGAGGTATGCCTGTATGTCCTTTCACTTCCGTTTGCCTTGATGTTGGCTGAAGTGACAGCCAGGTTCTTTTGTGTTATTTAGGTACTGGACTAGGTGGTGAACCTTTTCTATCCAATAAACATACTATTTATTACAGATGATATGCTACCCTGCTGTGATCCCACTGTCAGGGCTGACGGGTTTATTCCCTGAGTGTTGGGATGATTGTGGACTGATAGCTTTTAGCTATAAGCCTTCCTTAAGAGTTGCCTGTGTTGAACAGAATGGCCTGGCATAAGGCAGCTCTCTTGGGGGCAATCGAGGTATAGAGGTCTGGCCCCCTCGCTTTAACTTGGGACAACTCTGAAGGGATATCTTAGATTCAGAGCTCCCCATGGGAGTCAACTAAGTGTGATCATTGTTTTTGTTGTTTGCACCTCCTAATTGTCTTTCCCCTGGTGTTGTAGTCGTTGAGTACATGCAGAATTAGTCAGGAAGTGTGATACTTTCTGGTTGTGTTTGTCTTTGTGGATTTATTTATTTACTTATTTATTTATAGGATTTTACTTGTTTATCTGTCAGAGAAAGAGAGAGAGAGAGAGCAAGCACAACAAGGCGGAGCAGCAGGCAGAGGGAGAAGCAGGCTCCCCGTTGAGCGAAGAGCCAGATGTGGAACTCGATCCCAGGATCCTAGGATCATGACCTGAGCTGACGTCAGACGATTAACCGACTGAGCCGCCCAGGCACCTCTGTGTTTGTGGACTAATTTTACAGCATTCAATTTAACTTGCAAAGAAAATGAGGTGAAGTGGTTTATTTTCCCCTCTGAAGGCGCAGGGGGTTTAAGTCCTTATCATAAGTACAACACGGTCCATCTTCTCCCTCTGCCCAATCCTATTTTCTCCCTTGCCCCATGCAAATGGATCCCAAGATCACTTCCCAATGAGCGTCCTGCACACTTGTTTTCATTTCAGGATTTACATCCCAGGGGAGCCCCACCTACCTCTTAGAGCTATGTGTGTTTATAAGTGCGCTATGGGTCACACAATATTTGAGAACCACTATGATGCCACCCAGTTCTGTTGGCACTACCTGTAAAAAATACTTCTAATATATTCAGTTCTCTAGGTGATATGGTAACATATGTCTAGTGAGAACGTCCAAGGAGAAATGTGCCTCTACCTCGGAGAATGCATTAGCCTAACAGGGAGTTGAGAGACTGTGTGGAAACCGTGTATTTCTGCAGTAAGTAGAAATGTACTGCTACTTGACGACAAGCAGCACCTTTCTCTTTTCAGACAGTGAATCCTTCCAATGCTATGGAATGAAGCACTTCAGTCTTCCCCAGCCCACCTTTCCTTCCACCTCCCGTTCTGTGCCATCAGAAATTCCAACTTCTCTCCATTGCCTTGCTTTTGGGGAAGAGTAGACCTTAGCTTCGGTGTTAAAAGGCATTTCTGGCCATGGGCAGCAGTGATCTGTTGTTTCAAGTGACAGTTCAACTTTTATCTCTTGATGCATTCCTAGGAATCGACCTAGTCATAGTTGCAAAGAAACGAGGCATTTCTGCTTTTTTCTCAGGAAACTGAAGTCATGCCAATACCATCTAGGCTCACTCATCATCAGGAAGGTATAAATATTGAAAGAAAAAGCCAATGTATTTTGTCATTTGTTCCAAGTGTGGAGGAGCAGAGTGGCTTCGTATAGTGACCCTGATTACAGAGGTATCCAAGGCCGTTTGGAACAGAGGTAAAGTAAGGTGCGCCATGACTGAAGAGTGGGTAGTTGTAAGGCCCATTTTGACATCAGGACCAGGCAATTCAATGCCCACAAATACTGATGATGTTTAATACGTATCTATTGAATGTAGAGTAGCTGCCAAGTATTGGGGATAAGACCATCAATAAGATAGACATGGTCCTTTCTGTTCTTGGGGAACTTGGAGTCTGGTGGAAATAAAATGGTAATGATACCTATCGCAAAGAGAGTACATGAACCATCTGGGGCCCCTCCTCAGGTTAAGGAAGGTAGGATAATTTGGCGGCGCACTTACTCTGCTCACAAAGAATCAGTGATGTCAATATGGTTTTGTAGTTTACACCTCTTAATTGTCCTCCGGTTTTGCAGTTTTTGAGTACATGCAGAATTAATCAGAAGAGTGGTATTTTCTGGTTGCGTTTGTCTTTTTGATCTTATTTTACAGGATAGGATTTAATTTTCAAAGAAAATGAAGTGAAGTGGTGTATCTTCCCTTCAAACGACGCAGGGGCAAAAAAGACGCGTGGCATACTAGCCAACATTTAATAAATTTAATAAATTAATAGGAAGTATCACAAAAACTTGGAATGGATAACATACAGGAACCACAAGTAAGACAACACTTTGCAACCACTCACAAAAAGTACCATTTGACCAAGGAGAAGATTTACAGGAAATAATATAAGGCAGTCTGTTGCACGTGTCTTAAACAGATATACATATATAATAGTACATCAAAATGTTCTGTTCGACAGTAAATTCACCACGTTTACATTGATCACATGGACTTTTTTTTAAAACATTTACAAAAGTTTGTAGATTTAACATTGAACTGTAAGATTTATATCCAAATGAGTATATTTGTTTCATACCAAACTGCACAGAACTTACGAATAGCACACGATTTGAGAATAATTACTGTGTTGGGTACAATTAAGTACTGCTACTTGATGACATAAGAATTATTAACAAATGTGCTATAAGCTATTATCATTCAACTTATTGCTAGTGCTTTTGAAAATCTGTGGTTCATATTTATTTCTTTGTAAAACATGTGCTATGAGCTTGCCCTGATAGTTAAGAAATCAGATGTTTCCAATTTTCTCTAATACCTACAATACTTCAGATCTGAATGCATAGTCGTTTTAAGGGCTGCTGAAGGATTTCCTTCAGTCCTTTTTAGGTCACCTACTCTGCCTTACGTCAATACAAATCGATGGATTCATGCAACATACACGGCATACATGCAGGACACCAGCTGTATGTGCAGAACTCATGCTCAATGCATGCTGCGTGTCTTCAGACATCTTCGTTTCAGTAAGAATTAGATCATCTCATTCAATTTCATATAATTGTGTTAGCATGCAATTCAACAGAGCGAACGGGCAGGTAGACTTTACTTTCATGGTATATTTGGGCATGCTCAAGCAATTGACTGACATTTGGCAGTGTTGCTAATCAAGTAGAGACTGTATGAGTTTCCTCAAATACAGCAGCTCTCCCACTGCCCCCGTGGCAGACTGTTGGATTTAGCTATGCTGTGTGTTGAGAACATAGACCGGGGGTTTTTTGAAATTCAGATTCTGCCTTCACTGATTTCGAGATATTGAGAAGCACACGCTAAGGTGTGTAAGTAACTGTCAGGCATAAGAGATAGCATCATGAATTCTTCAGAAATTGATCCACAGTTGTGTGAAATGGACACACATGGAAATAGTGGAGACACTTGGATAACTCGGCACACAGCATAGACTTCATGGTCTGACTTTAGCAATGCTTGAAAACCTTTCACGGTTAACAAACTAGTTAAATGGTACTGAATTCTTAGAGCAGCAGGCCCACGAATGAAACAATGGCCAACACTTATTGTGACACAACACTATATTTTGACAAAGATTTTAAACTTCTGGTACATAATTGCAGTACGATGAAGAGCTTGCCACTTTCACAGATTAGCTGCAGCCTTTTCCTGCACTAGAGAGTTTGGAAGGATCTGAAAATGAGATAAATTTTGTTTAAAATCCAAATGGAAACTCTGTATTTCTGTTTATCCCAGAGTTCAGTACAAGCTTGTTTTTAATTACTTTTTTCACATTCTAAGGGCCTAATTCTGTAGTCCTTAATCAAGTAAAACTTCCAAGGTTTAGATCATCTATGCTTCCAGCACAAGTTTTACTCAAAAATGGACTGCGAAATTGGGTCCTATAGATAGAGGTACCATAATTACGAAAATATTTTAATAAGGCTCAAAATGCTAATTTCACTTTGTGTGTAGCACACGAATTTCCAGGATCCTGAGATCAAAACCCAATTGATGTTGAATCCTGGATTGGGAAAGAACTCTGGGATCTCGTTCCCCAGTTTAATCACAGAATTAGGTATTTACTAAGGACCAGAATGAAAACACTAATTCCAGTTTGCTTGTCGTTATAATCAGAATTTGAACATTGTCCTTAAGAAGTGAAAAGCTATTGGTGTATATATCTCGTATCATCCTTCCACTTCTGTAGTCCTGGTTAACCAGCTGCTATGTTAAAATACCACTGTGTTTGGGGACGGACGTGGCAGTAAAATACCAACACGACATTCCGACAATGTCAAATTTTGCCCCTGTATGTGACAACGAGGCTAAGTTCTACCTTTGACTCACTAATGCGTGTGATAAGGTATCAGAAGGCAGAACCTATCTTACTGTGTTTATGTGTGTAGATGAGCAGAGCAAGAATTTAAAGTGTATATTTACTGTTAACCCGGAAAATTCGCTAATTTTGGTGTGGTTGAAATAACCGCTGTCACATGCATCATTCTGGTCTCCTGCAAATGCCACCTGAGATGAACATCAATATTTCCTTATGCACAAAAGAAAGAGAGAGAGAGAGAACAAAGGAAACAGGGAGAAGGAGGGAAGGAAAGAGGAAGGAAGGGAAAGCAGAAATATCAACATTTTATGCATCAAATAATCAAAATAAGTTATTCTCAATCTATTATAAACAGTAAATATAGAACCCTAAATCTCACTGTTGTGTGCATGATTGTAAAGTACAGGGTTGCAAAGCTATATACAAAACACTTTTTATCAGACAACGATATTTACATTAGTTATGACTGACAGAAGAATTCTAGGACCTTTCCTTACATTCGTAGCTTTACCGGAGGAAAAGACTGTGCTGCTTACACACTAATTACACACTGCTGATCCTTTCACTAACCACGTTGGAGGGATTAACTGGTAGCTCCAGATTCTCCACTTGCATCTCTATACCAGGCTCGTTGTCACTAGCTTTCTTAATCACCGGTTCGTTGGTATGCCGGTAAATGTTAACATTAAGCTCCCTCCCAGACAAAGCAGTAGCAGCCACTCTCGGGATCTGTCTCACGGGAGGTTTCTTGTCTGCCTTGTAATTGCAGCGCAAATAGTTAGAGAAAGCCCTTCGGTAAATTTTGTTGAAAAGCGTATACACCAGAGGATTAATTCCTGAACAGACATACCCAATCCACACAAACACATTCAGAAGCTTTTCCATGAGCTTCTGGTTACAGGCCTTTCCGCACAGAACCGACAGAATGTTGGTAATGAAAAACGGGCACCACATGACCAGAAACACAAAGAAAACAATGCCGAGGACTTTTGACGCTTTCCGTTCGTTGTTGATAGCTTGCATGGTGCCCCTGGGACGTCGCTCTTTCTTCTTTCTTCGGCGTGGGTTCACGTCTTGGTTAGGGTTGGCAGAGTTCTCTTCCTCCGTGGTGTTCCTCTTGCAGCACTTCAGAAAGTCCAGGTTTATTCCAGGCGGTTCCTCGATGTGGCCGTGCAGTAACATCAGAGCTTGACGGCGAAGAACGTGGATCGTCAGGCAGTACGTAATCACCATGATCGTCAACGGTATGAAGAAAGCGACGAAGGACCCAATGAGAACGAAATTTGGGTCATTCAGCACGCACGTGGTGTTGTTGACGAACACTTTATCTTCATCTCTCAGTCCGATCACTGGGATAGGAACTGACACACCTAAAGGGACAACAACAACAGAAGGTAGGATATCGTTACAGCACATCGAAGGACTGAGCAGGTCTGTGCAGTGGCATACAGTCAATTGCATTTTACTGAAGAAAATTCAGAACTGGCATTTGTTGAAAGCTATTCGTGGCATAAGCTGATAGTCACAGGAAAGAGTAGCCGTGTGACCTCAGAAAAATGATGATTTCTTTCGGGCTAGGAATGCCTTCTCCCCAAAGTTCTGTAGAAGGCGAGCAATTCCCGTAATGGCGCTTGTGTAAAAGTGGGTGGTGTGTGCTTTGTTTCATTTCCGGTTCCTGGAACTGGCCTGGCGCACAGGGGGCACTCAATAAATAATTGTCGAGTGAATGAATACATTACAGCTATACTCGACGGCATTAATACATTCACTGGTTCTTTTTTTTTTCTTTTTTTAGCATATCACCTTCCACATGCAATAAAAATGATGTGTACACCACCTATAAGAGTGATCATGCCATATCAGGGGTAGCTGGGCTGTTTGAGATGCGTTTTTAGCTGACAGCGTCTGTTTCGACTCCCTCCCTTCAAGAGGAGGAAATTTTATGGGTGAGTCCGATGGAGCCAGGGCCCTGGAGCTCTGGTTACTAGAGATGGAGAGGCCAGTAGGGCCCTGAGCCGTGCTGCGGGACTAGATCTGAGCACTCTGCAGAAATAATCATCTCTGTGCAGAAACAGAGGGGGACTCTCTTTTTAGCAAGAGGCTTTGTGAGTCCCTGGGCATAAGCAACATCATTTCAAGGGCAAGAAACAGTAAAATACAGAGTTGGGAGAGATGCAGTATCCCCATTTCCGTGTGCAATGTCAAGCCTCTCTCTCTCTCTCTTTTTTTTTTTTAGAATACCGAGAGGTGGTCCTTGGAGGCATGCACTTCCATTAATAAATAAACTCACTGGTAGAAAATAGCCATGAGGAGGTGAGAGTGGAAGGGGCTCTTGTGCCTCAGTCTAAGTGAGGAACCTGGACATTTTCAGAAATCGCTCTGGTAGATCTTGAAGAGATCAGGCATCGATAGGATAACTTGCAAGTAAAGTTAGAATTTTAATGTTAATTTATTCTCCCTTGTGTCCCCAGGAAGTTGAAGCCTGGGAAAAGTCAGAGATTATTCTTAGGAATCCTGGGCTGGCGGATGTTCACACTATGAGCTGCGAGCAGAGAGACAAGTGCACGCTCAGAGATTGGGGTTGGCTTTAGGGAACACATGGAGAACTGCGACAAATTTGAAACTGAAAATCCCTTCTTGCAGACAGCCTTACTACCCTACGTCAGGGAGAGAGTTTTGGCTGGATGACCAAGAGGGAAAAATGGTCAGGGGCTCTCTGCTAGAGCCCACTCGAAGGTGGTGACTGGGATTTACTCACTGGGAAGAAACGAGGTGCTTGGAAAGCGATCTGTAAACCTTCTTCCCAACACACTGAATTTCTGAAATGACTGGCCTTTTTTCTAGAGAAAGAGACCAAGTGATGGTGTGAGCAGCAGTAATAAGTGTGACCAGGCTCGTTGGGGGTACTAGTACACGCCCACAGCTCTGAGCCCAGGCGAGCCATTCAAGAAAGTCCTAGAGGCTGTGAAAAGCAGGAGACTCTGCATGCAAAAGGTATCCTCAGGTAATGCTGTGAGGGATCCAGAGGAAGAGACTTTGAACTCTGGATGGGAAGAGTGACACATATCAGAAGGTAACTTTTACCAAGTTTGATGAAATGCATGGAGGAATTTGAACAGGCATTTGGGAGTACAGAGTACAACAGAACCTTACAGGTTACACTTCTTTTTCTTTTTCTTTTTCCCTTTCTTTCTTTCTTTCTTTCTTTCTTTCTTTCTTTCTTTCTTCTTTCTTTCTTTTTTCTTTCTTTCTTTCTTCTTTCTTTTTAAATTTATTTATTTGACAAAGAAAGAGAGAGAGAGAGCACACAAACGGGGAGCGGCAGGGGGAGAAGGAGAAGCAGGCTCCCTGCTGAGCAGGGAGCCAGATGCAGGGCTCAATCCCAGGACCTTGAGATCATGACCTGAGCTCAAGGCGGAAGCTCAATCCACTTAACTGACTGAGCCATGCAGGCGCCCTTACATTTCTTAAGTTATAAAAAGGCAGGTAAGAAGGCTGCCAGCTTTTAACTTTAGAACCTTTATTCCCAAAGTCATAAATACAAGGGAGTCTTTAGAAAGAGTGTATGTAGATTAGGCTTGCCTGAAGGAAGTCAGTATTGGCTTATCTTCAATGAAATGTTTTAGTGAAGGGTTAGGCTGCAGGAAATTTTCTAGAGTTAAGAAAGTGAATAGGGAATTAAGAAAAGAGGGAAGAGCTTCTTCAAAACATAATTTACAAGAGAAAAGAAAATAGAGTGAGAACCTACAAGTTAAGAGAGACTTAAAATACCTGTCAAGCAATTATAGTCTGTGGCCTTTCTTGGAACCTCGATGCCAACCAACTTTGAAAAACATTCATGACACAGCTGGACATTTTGAATAATGACTGGCTTTTTGATGATATTAAATAATTACCATTCATGAATTTTTGAGAGATGTTGATATTGATGTTTTGTAGAAAAAATAGCTCTTACATTTTTAGATATATATATATACTGAAATATTTATGAAGTATTATGATGTCTGGAGTGTATTTCAAAATACTATGGGAGGGAGAAGTAGAGAGAAGTATGAATGAAACAAGACAGTCCATAAATTGATAAATCTTAGAGCTGGATGATGAATACATGGGTCTTTATTTTGTAATTATTCCTACATTTGTAATCTTTGAAAGCCTCCATAACAAAAGGTTAATAATATTTTAAAAGTTAAAAAGAGAAAAAGAAGACATAGACGTCCTTTCTGCAGCAGGCAATGAAATCACTATTAGATCTCAGATCATGAAGTTCTCCAGGACTCGCTGGCCACTGCTGACCTTGGAAGTGATTACTTTAGAGCAACAGACTTGGAGTTCTGAGTAGAAAAACTCACCACTTTGATATAATCATAGGAAAGAAGGCCATTTTCTGCCAAAGTGCTGGTAGAAAAACTTATACTTTCTCAGGATCCTATAGCAAGACCAGAGAGGGTTGTGGGGGACCCCCCTTCCAGCCTCTCCCCCTTTCCCAGCCCCCTAGCAATGTGGGAACTAGAGACTTGGTCTGGGGAAATTGCACTCACTCTGGAGGAATCCTGATAAGACTAGACAGACCTACACTTAGGAAACAAGCGTTGGAGTGGAGATTCAGTTTCCTACAGGAAATGCTGCACAACCTTCTAGAGCTACCTGAGGTCTCTGGGGAAGGCCTTACACGCTGACCAGAAGAGCAGAGCCCAGCTCTGCAGGGGAATTAGCAATTAGAATTCTGTTAAAAGATTTATTCACTTTTCTAAGGGACTCTAGGGACTAAAAATAAGCCTGTGTCAAAGGATAACCAAAGACTGACTCCAGATGAGCTGAAGCTGTTATTGGATATGTGAGTCCAGTTTTATCCGTGGCACCTATTTGTATAATTTTATGTACACTGAGTAAAGAGTGATTCCAAAGCTGCCTTTTGCTGAGTCTCTTATGTTACAGGCACTGAGCCATGTATATCACTGACATTATAGATGTAAACTGTATTATCTCAATTTGGTTAAAGGCTCTGTAATACAGATTATTGTAAAGTAGCTTAACCCCTTTGCCAAATTTACGCCATTATTAATTTTCTTTTTCTTTCTTTCTTTTTTTTAAAGAAACCATGAATGCAGTCAACAAAACAAGAAGAAACTCAAGACCTTTTGAGAATATCTGGAAATTATGAATAATAGTAACAAATGAAGCTGCATTAATAACGATATAGATTGCACGGGTTATCTTATTCAGTACTTAAAAAGGTTAAAGGTATGTGTCAGCAGTTCTCAAAGTGTAGTTTAAGGACCCCGCGGGCCACTGAGGCTGTTGTAGAGGGTTTGCTAGATTTCCTTTTTCCAACTATTTGTCTTTGAAATTGCACTTTCTTCATAAACTTCAACCCAAACAACGCATCACAAGTTGAATGCAGATACAGGTATGAGAATTCAACTGTCTTTCCATAAAAGTAAACATTAAAGAGATTTTTCACAATTGTAAAACACGGTTTTCATAAAAATGTTATTATATGTTAACATGAAATGGGTTCATTCTTGTTATTTAACATGAAATGATTCATAAATAGTTAAAACATTTCTCGTTTTAATTTCAAATACAACAAATATCAATAGGTATAATCCACATAAACAAAAGATTGTTGGGGTCTTCAAATATTTTGAAGAGTATAAAGGGATCCTGATACCACTGAGTTTGAGAACTGCTTTTGTATGTTAATAGACGAAGTTATTTCCACCCTGGAGAGTTAAGTTCAGCAAATGAGTAAAGTCTTTCTCAGTATTTTAAATTTGTCAACCAGTAGAACTTGGGGTGATAGCCTAATGTCAGGTCAATATAAAACAGCATCAATAATAGCAACAAAAGGCATGCACTATCTTATTCATTCTCATAAGAATTCTGAAAGGTATTTGGTGAAGTTAACTTCAGAAAAATTAAGTAATTTAGTAAATATAATTGGAGCAATCTTTGATATTTTTAAAACCTTCGAGTTGGGCAAGGAGAAAGAGTGAAAATGAACCACCACAGAAAATATCAGGTAGAAATGACAATTGCAGTAACGGTAACTACCTTTTGCTGAGTGCTTCCTATTTGTCATACACTGAGTCAAGTATTTGATGACTATTATATACTGTCATGTATTATCTTACTCAATCCAGACAACACATAGAAAGAAGGAATTATTAACTAGAATCACTTAATCTTTCTGAAATTAACTGCAATGAATCTTTATCAGTCTTCTTTAGAATTTTAGAAACAACAAAGATAAATTATGATTCATGTTCTGCTGAAAATAGCAAGCACTACTTCAACCAACAAGCATTCATTTTGTGTGCGTTATCTCATTTAGTTCCCAAAAAACCCTGAAAAGTGATTATTATTTATTTAGATTACTTAAACTCAGAGACAAAAATATTTTCAATAAACGTATAAGGTCTTAGCATTTTAGAAATGTTGAATTCACGAACTGTTATAGTTTAAGTCTTTATTGAAAATAAATGTGTTACTACTATGACACGACTACTATTATGAATAAGTAGACCACTACTGCTATCGCTGCTACTACTCCTATCCTTCATCGAGTGCTCATTGACTCTGATACTTTATCTGTGTCAACATACTTTACATGCATTATCTCATTCCAGCCTCCTAAAAACCATAAAATAACTTGGTAAGGTTATTTACTTCAAGTAAGGCAAGTAAACCCAGAAAATATATAAAGATGTTCACATTGTTTCTTAAAGCCTCGAATTCAAGCAACACAGATCAATTCTCTTCAAACTCTCAGATAATAATGCCATATGCCAATGATTCTTAGATGCACATTTCTTTCAGATTTCAACATCTTTGAAAGCATGATGCGTCTTGCAACTTAAAGTCTCTTATAATCACTGTTGGCCGCCCCCAGTCACTATATAGTTGTCATTGCCAGTACATGTGCAAACCTGTTCTGAAAAACGTCTTTGGATCTCTTCTGGTAAAATCAAAATTACCAACAGCAAAATTTACAAAATGGGTATCAGCGGCATGGTAGAAATTCAGTGTGAATGAAGAATTATGTCAAAACAGGTAACGGGATGGAATGTTCTGAGGAAGGCAACCTCGACACTGTCAAATCCCACAGAGAGGTCTAGAATTAAAAATATTTCCCCCGTCTTTGAAAATGAGGAGGTCACTGTTGATTATAGAGAGAACAATTATAGTGGGGTAGTGAATACAGGAAACAGATTGCCAGGAAATAAATAATAAATGGTGATACAAAGGAGGAGAGAGAGATTATAGAATGAATTTCCTGGAACAAATTGGCCAACATTAAAACGCAAATGTGACATGCATGGTCCCTTGCTTCATGGAGTAATAAGTGAATCTCTTGCCCATGGGAGTTAATAGCAGAAGATGAAGAAACTGTGTTCAGAGAACATAGAAGACAAAACAATGCAAGCTGTGTTGCCTTAGTTTTCAGATGATAAAGTGTAACAGCGTTGCAGAGAGAAGCATTGTGCATGCTTTGGCGAATACAGCAGTATGATGTTTGTGCAGTGAGAATGTTAAGAAATTCAGAGTCAGGTTCAGAGTCAACTTTGACCTTCAAGGGGTTTTTAGGTTTAAGAAGAGTATGGACCTAGGCATGTGTGAATAAGGGATAGAGATTGCAATAGTAGGGGTAAGAAGAGCTTAAACGACTGAAGGAAGTTGAAATAAAAGAGGAAGACTATAAACAAGGAAAGCAAGAGGAGACAGCCCACGAGCTAACAAGATGAATGTTCAGGATTTATAAGATATACTTGGAAGAGAATCTGTGAAGAGGTGGGTGGGGAAGGTCTTCGTATCTAACTACAACCCTGCTGAGGTCTTGAGAAAGTGAAATTGGAGGTAGTGCTGAAATATGACCACATTACTACCAAGAGGTAGTAGAACATGCCACCCCAAAATATGCCTCTTTGGCATAAGGATTATTTTGAGTTGGTTATTTTGAGAAATTGCAAACACAGGGGAAGCTCTGAAAACAAAATAGAAGTTACCCTTTTGTAAGAGAAATTTGCATTCATAAAGGAAATCTCCCTATGTAAGGGTTTTCCTCTCTGTACCAGGAAGAGAAGGATGACTAAATCAGGAGAGGAGACAATCTTATTAATGGAGAAGGCACCCACTTAAATCTGAATAACAAACCTTACCCTTGTTTATTGTGCTTTTCCTAGTAATCTCCCATAAATGGTCTCCTCCCAACCAACATCTTTGTTTGTTGTTAGCTGAAGATGGTATTTAAGGTGGTGGCTTGCACATCTGGAGAAGTTACTCAGTTTTTTTGTTTGTTTTTGTTTTTTGTTTTTTGGTATATCCCTTGTGTACAGGAAGTATCTACATGTTATTAAATGTCTGTTTGTTTTTCATTTGTTAATCTATCTTCTATTACTAGAGGTCTAAGCTAAGACTTCAGAAATGTAGATGTAAAATGATTTTTCCCCTCTGTATTACTCACAAACTAATAATGTTTGAGAAAACTAAGACTATATTTAAGATTATATTCAAGATTAATTAAGATTAATAATGTGCTTTACACATTAAGGGTGATAGCTAGTAGAGTGGAAGAACTTAAAGATGCAAAAAAGAAAGGTAGCAGATGATGGAATAAGGTCCCCAAGGAGGCAAAGTCAGAAACAATTGAAAGAATTACACTAGGAATTAAGAATGGCTGTTACTTTCTATTAGAAGAGATGGTAATATGAATGGGTGGTAGAAATTATCAAGGCCTACATGAAAAGGTGAAAGAGGGATAATTAGAAATGAGAAATAACTGGTAGATGGCAAAAGAGCAGAATTGCACAAAATGATTTAAGTGGATATTTGTATGATTTAAGTGGATATTTGTTGATTCTGTGAAGCAATGAGAAATAAAGAGAGTGAATGCAGATAGGTGAATGTAGATAGTAAGCTTTTCTTAAAAATAAAATCAGACAGTTGAACACTCTTATATGCTACTAGGAAAATATTCAGAAGAGAGTTTGGAGATTCAGAAAAAAAAAAAAAGAGAGCGAGAGAGACAATGGGCAATGGAACAAGGCTCTGAGAGCCTGAGAATAAATGGACTGCTGGGTCCCCACTCAGAAAGTGAAGACTTGGGTCGAAGGTGGTCTCAGTTCTTTTGTAACAGGTAAGAAATATTATTATGAAAGGGAAAGAAGAGTCTAAATAAGGGGAAAAGTAAAAAAGATTAGGGGAAATAAACCAACTTTTGAGATATTTAGGAAGTTCCATGTATAAAACATGGTGATTGATTGGATATGGCATGCGAGAGAGAAGGAAGAGTCAATAAGTAATTGCAGGTTTCTGGTTTGTGTCCTTAGGTAGATGGGGTTGCCATTAAGCATAGGAACATAGGTGAAGGAGCAAGATTGTGGCAGGGAAGGTAATGGACTCTGGATTGTGTTATGTTAGAAGTGCTTGTTGAAGCTCAATATGAAATTCTATGTGAATATAGGTATTTGGAACTCAGGAGATTGGTGTGAGCTGGGGACAGGACATTTCTTATAAGGGGAAATTACAAGGTCATGATCTTTTAAGGGGAACTTTTGTGGAAAGAAGAAGGATCAGAAAAGAATCTAGGGCAAGGGTTCTACACCTTTTTGTAAGTATAGATCTCCTCTCAGAATAATGTTTTTGAGTGGAGAAAACAGCACAGGGGATTGCAAAGGAAACAAAATTATTTTGACATTCTACGATTAAACATTAAAAACAAACTTTAGAAACAGTAATATATGTGTTTTTTAATTAACACATTGAATATCAAGTTTTAGTAGTGGATCTAATAGCTACTCAAATTTTGAAATAATGACCAGGGTTTTTCATATGTCAACATATCTGCCAGAACTGAATGCGATTTTTAATTATCTGTGATTCCTCTTGGTGATAATGATATAGATACTGCCAATTACTATTCTAGTTTATTGCTTACATTTGTAATTGGAGTAAATCCTAAATTTCAGTTATTGGTTAGTTAAAATAAAGATGTTAATTTTTTTCAACATCAGACTTTACAAATTCTGAGCTACAGTCATGATGCAGTAGCTGGTATCAAAATTAGATTTAACTTCTTGCTATAAACTGCTCTAAAAACTGGCAAGAAAAGACTATCATTTTCTAGTAATGATGGAGTAGCTTAAGGAAGACCAGCACTCCTGCTAATAACAATCAGAAATTGCGAACAAAATTTTAAAAACTCAACATTTGAAGGTACATAAGGGTGAGCAAAAAACATGTAGAAAGTACAGGAGACTCAGCCATTGAATGAGGGAAACATCTTTGAGTTCCAAAGTCATATGTCTCTTCCCCTGAGAGCGTTCTCCAGCATGGAGGCTAGACCTCAAAGCAGAAAGTTACAGTCTAGGGGAGCTAGGGTGTTACAGTCAGTTAAGCATCTGACTCTTGGTTTTGGCTGAAGCGGTTGTGATCTCAGGGTTGTGGTCTATGGGTCATGAGATTGGGCCCTGTGTTAGGTTCCATGCTGGGCATGGAGTCTGCTTGACATTCTCTCTCCTTCTGTCCCTCCTGCTCATATGCTCTCTCTCTAATAACTGAATAAGTCTTTTAAAAAAAGAGAAAGTTATGGTCTAATTGAGTGACGGAGTAAGACAATAGTGTTAAGATCTGCCAGAGGAGCTAGGATTTGAAGAGTGCAGTCATTGAAAGGACAAGCCATAGGGAGGAGGGGCTTTAAAATTTCTATACAAAGTGCCCTCCATTTCTTTCTTAACACCTGAATCCTTTACCTGTGAGATTCCAAGGAGCTCATGGAGCAAGCAACATTTGAAAGGATGAAAGTATTTAATAGAGATTTCAACAGTTGTCTATGGCAGAGAAAACAAAGTTGGGAGTTTGCATCACACCATTAGAAAAGCTTGGTAAATACCTTGGCCTTTCATTTATACTCAAGAGAGCATACCTTAGGAAAAAAGCCAGCTTCTTAGGACTAAAGGATTTGCCCTAGCACTGAAAACAAGAGCTTTTAAAACCCAAAACCCACCATAAGAAACAAAAAAACAATGCTTCTATTGGAGTATATTTATAAAGTTACTAGATATACAAAGAAACAGAAAAATGTGACCCATAATATAGAGGAAAATAAGTAAATAGAAACAGACCCACACATGATCAATCTATTGAAATGAACAGACAAAGGCTTTAACTGGGATAAAGTGTTAATAATTGACCAGAAAAGATAGATATGTGGTGGTAGACACGGGAATTTCAGGATAGATGTGGAAACTAAAGAAAAGAGGAAATCCTGCAACTAAAAAAATTCATTAAAATGAAGAAAACACATTGGATGGGATTAATAGTAGAAACAATGATCAATGAACTTCAAGAAGGTCAATATATATCATTTAAACTTAAGCATAATGAAAAAAAGTATTTTAAAAAATTAGACTCATGTTTCCAGCCATGATCTTGGTACCAGAGTTGTCATTCTGCCAAAAACAACCATAAAACTAAATAATTTGTGGAAATAATATGTGTAGGACTGTGCTTTTTAAGATAAGAGAAACACATGAAATCGTGCTATATTCACTCTTTCCTTCTCTATCTGGAGACAATTTCTTGACTGTGGCACGGGGAAAGAAAGCCCAAGCAGGGATTCGTTGTCCTGCTAACTAAGGAAACAGAGGTCAGCATTCAGGGCTCCCAAAACACCTGGAATTTCCTGAGCAACGTGTAAGGGAAGACAGAACTATCCAGAAGGGGAGACCAAGAAGTATTTGTAAGCATATCCTCCAGGTACATGGTTGAGAGCTAGGTTACATAGTGAGATTCCATAAGGCCTAGAAGTGAGTGGCAGTGATGAGGACAAGAACAGAACAAATATACTAGAGTTTAAACAGTTCTAGAAGTTGGAGTCTGGCCCAACCAGAATGAAGAGAACATATTAGCCCATCACTAACATCTTGAGGATTCAGCTGAAACAAAAGAAAGTATATACTTAGCAGTAAGGACCATGTCCTTAAAAGATGCACCATAATAAAAACCTAGAACCAAACCTGAATAGAACCAAGAAAAACAGAAGGAAATTCATAGCATGCCAGTCTGAAATTGAATACTCTTTAAAAGAACACAACACCTTCCAGACTCTTTGTACTGTATCATTTATAGTGCCCTTCATAAAATAGAAGATGGATATGAAGAAATAGGAAATTATGATGGTAATCACAAAAAAGCCATCAATGAAAACAAACTTCCTATATCGCCTACTGTTGGAATTATCGGATAAGAATTTGCAGCAACTATTACAAAATAAAGATGTTGAAGTACTTAAAGCCAAATATGGTCCCAATGAATGAAGAGATGTTGGCTCTTGGCAGACAAATATAAATCATAACAAAGAATGGAATGGAAATTTTGGAACTAAGAGGTAAAATATATGAATGAAAACTAAACTGGACAAGTTTTACAGATGATTGGAGATGGCAGAAGAAAGGAATTACAAACTTAAAGACACAAAAATTAATTGGAGGAGGTTGGGGGAGCTAAGATGGGGACATAGTAGGAAGATCCCTGGCTTGCCTCATCTCTAGAACTTGGATAGATTGATCAAGTCATTCTGAATACTCAAGAAATTGACCTGAGGACTGACAGAACAAACTGCACAACTAGAGGGAGAGAAGAGGCCACATGGAAGAAGGTACGAAGTGCAGAGACATGGTTTGGAGGAGAAACGGATCACAGGTGCTGTGGAAGGGAGGGAGCTGTGGTCGTGGAGAACAGTGAGAGAGAAAGAGAGAGGGGAGCAAACAGAGGTATCTACAAGGAGAACAATTCTCCAAAGCAACAGACTGGGAAAAAGAGAGGGGTTAATTTTCCCAAGTGTTTACAACCAGCAGGCCTCAAAGAGTGGAGTTTTGGAAGTCAGCAGGCTTGGCAGAGATAGAGTCCTGAGGGTGCTGCCCTACTCCTGGAGAGAAGGCAGGTGAGCGACACTGGGGCAGATGACACAATCTAAGGATCACTTAAGGGGCTGGGAGAGTGACTGTTTGCTCTTCTTGGAGCACATCTGTGCGTCTCTGGGAATAAAGGAATCAGAGGGCACTGTTTCCCCTCACCTGCCCTTTGGCACAGGTGCAGAGACACCTGCTAAAGGCAGCTAACCTAGACACTGGCTGTTTAGCTAGCTTGCTCCAAACCCCATGTCCATGTGCTTTGGCATGACTGCCCTTCTTGGTCAAACCTGCATTTATCCCAGCACAGCAGGATCCTCCTCCAGGAGACCAGTGCCGGGCCCCAACACAACATGTCCCTACAGTTTGGAGTTTTCAAAGTCAGCAGGCTTGGCTGAGATTTAGAGCCCAAGAGGCACTGCACTCCTCCCAGCAGGCAAGAAACTTGGAGACAGACTGCTTGGAAAAAACCATCTGAAAAATGCCTAGCAGGCAAGAGGGGAAATTACTTGCTCTTCTGGGAGTACTTTCCTGAGAGCAGAGAGCACGGACAGCCCTCTCTGGAGACTAAGGAGCCTGCTGGTGCCATTTCCCTTTTTTGCCCCTCAGTATAAACCAACTTCAGTAAACAGCATGGCACCAACATTGGCTGCTTAATCTACTTACACCAAGTCCTGGCCCCCTGTGCTCTGCTGGTACTGCTTTTCTCAGGAAAGTGTGCCTAAAGACCAGCACAGCAGACCCCTTCCCCAGAGGACCAGCACAAACTCCTGCACCCACCATGTCTTCTAACCATAGAGTTCCGCAAGGCTTTAGTTCTAGAGGAAGTAGCATCAGGTCTCATTTAACTGCAGACCAGAGCATGCCTCCTTGAAACTTGCCACACTCTGGCCAAGGAGACAGAGACTTAGATAAAACGCCAAGAGAGAGGAATTCATTCCAAAAGAAAGAACAAGAAAAGGTCATGGCCAGAGATCTAATTGAAACAGATATAAGTAATATGCTTGCTTGAGAATTTAAAGAAACAATCATAAGGATACTGGGTGGGCTTACGAGAAGCATGGAAGACATCAGGGAGACCCTTACCATGGAGATAAAGAGTCAAAAAACAGTAGGAATTAAAAATACAATAACTGAGATTCAAAACTGCACAAATGTAATGACCACAAGGATGGAAGAAACAGAGGAATGAATAAGTGGTATAAAAGGTAGAATAATGGAAAATAATAAAGCTGAACAAAAGAGAGAAAGAAGAATTATGGATCATGAGAACAGACTTAGGGAACTCAGTGACTCCTTCAAATGTAATAACATTTGTATCATAGGAGTCCCAGAAGAAGAAGAAGAGAGAAAAGGGAGTAGAAGGTTTATTTGAGGAAATAATAGCTGAAAACTTTCCTAATCTGGGGAAGGAAACAGACATCCAAGTCCAGGAGGCATGGTGAACTCCCATCAAAGTCAACAAAAGCAGGCCAACACCAAGACATATTGTAGTTAAATTAGCAAAATATAGTGATAAAGAAAAAACTTAAAAAGCAGCAAAAGAAGTCCTCGACTTACAGGGAAGACCCATAAGGCTAGCTGCAGATCTCTCACAAAAACTTGACAAGCCAGAAGGAAGTGGCATGATATATTCAATGTGCTGAATGGGAAAATCTATGGCCAAGAATACTCTACCCAGCAAGGCTATCATTCAGAATAGGAGAGCTAAAGAGTTTCCCAGACAAACAAAAACTAAAAGAGTTTGTGACCACTAAACAAGGCTTGCAAGAAATATTTTTTTTAAAAAATTATTTATTTATTTATTTATTTATTTATTTATTTATTTATTTGACAGAGATAGACAGTGAGAGAGGGAACACAAGCAGGGGGAGTGGGAGAGGAAGAAGCAGGCTTCCTGTGTAAAGGCTTAATGACTGAGCCACCAGGAGCCCCAAGAAATATTTTTTAAAAAAGATTTATTTATTTATTTGAGAGAGAAAGATCGTGAGAGAGCAGGGGGAGGGGAAAGGGAGAGAGAGAGAAAGAGAATGAGAAGCTCCAGCAGACACCTTGCTATGCACAGAGCCTGACACAAGGCTTGATCCCATTACCCTGAGATCATGACCTGAGCTGGAACCAAGAGTTGGATGCTCAATTGACTGAGCCACCCAGGCGCCCCTGGAAGAAATATTAAAGAGGACTCTTTGAGTGGAAAAGAAAGAGCAAAAGTGACAAAGACTAGAAAGGAACAGAGAAAATCTCCAGAAACAACCATAAAACAAGCTATAAAATGACACTAAATGCATATCTATCAATAATCACTCTGGATGTAAGTGGATTAAATGCTCCAATCAAAAGACATACAGTGTCAGAATAGATTTTAAAAAAAGACCCACTGATATGCTGCTTACAAGAGACACATTTTAGACCTAAGGACACCTGCAGATTGAAAGTGAGGGGATGGAGAAATATTAATCATGCCAAGGGAAGTCAGAAGAAAGTCAGACTAGCAATACTTATAGCAGAAAAACTAGATTTTTAAAACAGACTGTTACAAGAGATGAAGAAGGGCATTATATCATAATTAAGGGGTTTATCCAACAAGAAGATCTAACAATTGCAAATATTTATGCTCCCAACTTGGGAGCACCCAAATGCATAAGTCAATTAATAACCAACATAAAGATACTCATTGATAATAATACAATAATAGTAGGGAACTTTAACACCCCACTTACAGCAGTGGACAGATCATCTAAACAGAAAATCAACAAGGAAACAATGGCTTTGAATGACACACTGGACCAGATAGACTTAACAGATATATCCAGAACATTTCATCCTAAAGCCCCAGAATATACATTCTTCTCAAGGGCACATGGAACATTCTCCAGAATAGATCACATACTGGGTCACAAATCAGCCCTCAACAAGTACAAAAAGATGGAGATCACAGCATCCATCTTTTCTGTATGCTATGAAACTTAAAGTGAGTCACAAGAAATAAATTTGGAAAGACCACAAATATATGGAGGTTAAGCAACATGCTACTAAAGAACGAATGGGTCAACCAAGAAATCAAAGAAATAATACAAAAAATACATGGACACAAATGAAAATGAAAAGACAACAGTCCATAACCTTTGGAATCTAGCAAAAGCAGTCATAAGAGGGAAGTATATAGCAGTACAGGCCTACCTCTAGAAGTAAGAAAAATCAAATAAACAACTTAACATTTCACCCAGAGGAGCTAGTAAAAGAACAACAAATGAAGCCTAAAGCCAGCAGAAGAAGGGAAATAATAAAGATTAGAACAGAAATAAATGATATAGAAACTAAAAAACAGTACAGTAGATCAATGAAACCAGGAGCTGGTTTCTTGAAAATATTAATAAAATTGATAAGCCCCTAGCCAGACTTATCAAAATGAAAAGAGAAAGGACCCAAATAAATAAAATCACAAATGAGAGAGAGAGATCACAACCAACACCACAGAAATACAATTTTAAGAGAATATTATGAAAAACTATATGCCAACAAATTGGACAATCTGGAAGAAATGCATAAATTCTTAGAAACATAGAAACTACCAAAACTGAAAAAGAAGAAATAAAAAAACTGAACAGACTGATAACCAGCAAAGAAATTATATCAGTAATCAAAAATCTCCCAGCGAACAGAAGTCTAGGGCCAGACAGTTTCCCAGGGGAATTCTACCAAACATTTAAAGAAGAGTTAATATGTATTTTTCTCAAACTATTCTAAAAATTAGAAAGAAGGAAAACTTCCATACTAATTCTATGAGGCCAGTATTACCCTGATTTCAAAACCAGACAAAGACCCGACTAAAAAAGAGAACCTCAGGCCAATATCCTTAATGAATTTGGATGTAAAGAGTCTCAACAAAATACTAGCAAATTGAATCCAACAGTACATTAAAAAAATCATTCACCAGGGTGCCTGGGTTAACCAGTTGGTTAAGTGTCTGCCTTCTGCTCAGGTCATGATCCCAGGGTCCTGGGATCGAGCCTCGTGTCGGGCTCCCTGCTCGTGGGAGCCTGCTTCTCCTTTTTCTCCCCACTCCGGCTCTCTCTCGCTCTCTCTCAAATAAACAAATAAAATCTTAAGAAAAAAAAAGAATCATTCACCATGATTAAGTGGGATTTATTTATGGGCTGCAAGGGTGGTTCTCACACACCACATTAATAAAAGAAATGACAAGAACCATATGATCCTCTCAATAAATGCAGAAAAAGCATTTGACAAAGTACAACATTAATTCATGAGAAAAACCCTCAACAAACTAGGTATAGAGGGAACATACCTTAACATAATAATGGTCATATATGAAAAACCTATAGCTAATATCCTCAATGGGGGAAAATTGAGAGCTTTTCCTCTATAGTCAGGAGCAAGACAGGGATGTCCACTCTCACCACTGTTACTTAACAAAGTACTGGAAGTCCTAGCCTCATCAGTCAGACTACAAAAAGAAATAAAGTGCATCTAAATCGGCAAAGAAGTCAAACCTTTACTCTTCACCGGTGACATGATACTCTATGTAGAAAACCCAAAAGACTCCACAAAAAAATTGCTAGAACTGATACACAAATTCAGTAAGTTGCAAGATACAAAATCAATGTATAGAAATCTGTTGCGTCTGTATACACCAATAATAAAGCTGCAGAAGAGAAATCAAGGAATCAATCCCATTTATAATTTCACCGAAAACCATAAGATACCTAGGAATAAACCTAACCAAAGAGGTAAAAGATCTGTACTCTGAAAACTATAAAACACTGATGAAAGAAATTGAAGATGATCCAAAGAAATGGGGAGACATTCCATGCTCATGGATTGGAAGAACGAAGATTGTTAAAATGTCTATACTACCCAAAATAATCTACACATTTAGTGCAATCCCTATAAAAATACTACCCACATTTTTCATAGAGCTAGAAAAATCCTAAAATTATATGGAACCACAAAAGGCCCTGAACAGCCAAAGGAATGTTGGAAAAGAAAACCAAAGCTGGAGGCCTCACAATTCCAGACTTCAAGTTATATTACAAAGCTGTAGTGATCAAGACAGTATGGTACTGGCACAAGAACAGATGCATAGATCAATGGAACAGAACAGAAAACCCAGAGATGGACCCACAACTCTATGGTCAACTAATCTTTGGCAAAGCAGGAAGGAATACCCAATGGAAAAAAAAAGACAGTCTCTTCAACAAATGGTGCTGGGAAAACTGGACAGCAACATGCAAAAGAATGAAACTGGACCACTTTCTTACACCATACACAAAAATAAATTCAAAATGGATGAAAGACCTGAATGTGACACAGGAAGTCATCAAAATCCCAGAGGAAAACACAGGCAGTAATCTCTTTGACATTGTCCCTAGCAACTTCTTAGTTGATATGTCTCCTGAGGCAAGGGAAGCAAAAGCAAAAATAAACTATTGGGACTTCTTCAAAATAAAAAGCTTCTGTACGGTGAAGAAAACAATGAACAAAACTAAAGGCAACCTACAGAATGGGAGAAGACAATTGCTCATGACATATCTGATAAAAGGTTAGTATCCAAAATCTATAAAGAAATACAACTCAACACCCCCAAAACAAATAATCCAGTTAAAAAAAATGGGCAGAGGACTTGAATAGACATTTTTCCAAAGAAGACATCCAGATGGACAGCAGACACATGAAAAGATGCTCAACATCACTGATCATCAAGGAAATGCAAATCAAAACTATGAGATATGACCTCACACCAGTCAGAATGGCTAAAATTAACAACACTGAAAACAACAGGTGTTGGAGGGGATGTGGAGGAAGGGGAACCCTCTTGCCCTGTTGGTGGGAATACAAACAGGGGCAGCCACTCTGGAAAACAGTATGGAGGTTCCTCAAAAAGTTAAAAATAGAACTATCCTCTGATCCAGCAACTGCACTACTTGGTATTTACCCAAAGGATACACAAATACTGATTCGAAGGGGCACCTGCACCCCGAAGTTTATAGCAGTATTATCAGCAATTGCCAAATTATGGAAAGAGCCCAAATGTCCGTCGACTGAAACATGGATAAGGAAGTGGTACACATACACAATGGAATATTATTCAGCCATCACAGAAATGAAATCTTGCTATTTGCAAGGACATGTACAGAGCCAGAGAGAATATGCTAATCAAAATAAGTCAGTCAGAGAAAGACAAATACCATATGATTTCATCATACGTGGAATTTAAGAAACAGATGGACATGGGTGGAAAAAAGGAGAGGCAAACCAAGAAGCAGACTCAAACTACAGAGAACAAACTGAGAGAGATGGGCAGTGGGTAGGGTTAAATAGGTGATGGGGATTAAGGAAGACACTTGAGATGAGCACCGGATGTTGTATGTAAGTGAGGAGTCACTAAATTCTATACATGAAATTAATATTACAGTATGTTAGCTGGAATCTAAATAAAAACTTGAAAAAAATAATTGGAAGAGCAAAGAAAAAAGATTTTAAAAAATTAAGATTTTCACTGACCTATGGAACAATATAAAGCAATCTAACACACGTGTAATAAGAGTCTCAGAGGAAGAGGAGAAATAATGGGGCGGGAAAACATTTGAAGAGATAATGGTAAAAATTTTCCAAATTTGGTGAAAAGTATTAATCTATAGATCTATGCAACTTAACAAGCCCTTAGTGGAATAAGTTCAAAGGAAAGAAATCATAAGTATATTATATAAAAAACTATTTCTAAACAATATAAATAATACATCTAAAGACAAGAGAAAAATAACACATTTCATAGAGAGAATTAATACAGAAATGTCCAAGGACTTCACATCAGATACTGTAGAAGACATAACTGTCTTTAAACAGAACGAAGTAAAAACAAAACAAACCTGTCAACCCAGAATTTTATGAGGGTAAAATTAAGACATTTTCAGACAAACGAAAGCTAGAAGAATTTATTGCCAGTAGATCTTCACTAAAAGAAATGCTGAAGGAATGTTTTAGGCTGATTGAAATGGTAACAGGTGGAAATTCAGATCTACTGGAGCATAAACTACATCTTAATAATTTCCAAAGACTGAAATATTCTATAATACCTTTTTGACAACATCAGAATTAAATATCTAAGTTGTTCACAGGCCAGAAAAGAAATCACAAGAAAATGTGGTAAAACATTTGGATAAACACGTTGAAAACATAGCCTATAAAATTTGTGGACATTGCAAAATCAGTGTTCAGAGGATATTTTAGCCATAAGTGTCTATATTAGCAAAAAAGGAAAGGTTTAAAATCAATGATCTCAGTTTCCAGAATAAGAAATTTTTACAAAGAAGAAATTACATCCTACGTAGAAGAAAAGAAATAATAAAGAACAAAAAATCAATGAAAGAGAAAATAAAAATAATAGAGAAAACTAGTAAAGTAAAAGTTGATTCTTTGCAAAGTTTGATAAAGTTGATGAATCTTTAACAAGACACACCAAAGAAAAAGCAGGTAGAAAGAAGAGAGAGAACACAAATTGGCAATATCAAGAGTGAAAGAGAGGGTATCACTACATAACCTACAGACATTAAAAAATGAGATACTATGATCATTTATGATCAGCTTTATGATCTGCTTCATGTATAATGTAAGAATCATGTAATAGTACAAGTCTGTTTATACCCACCGACATATGTGCAATTGTTTCCATACGGTTTATTTCTAAATATAGGATAACCCCACAACATATTATCATTTTTCTTTGAGTTATTACCTAACGTTTAAAAAACACAGTAAGAGAGAATGTATGCTTTATTTTCCCAATCTTTCTCCTTGCTTTCTGAGATCCAAGCATATTAGATGACTTTCTAGAGCCCCAAAAGCTGTTGATGCTCTGTTGATTTTTAAAAGAAATTTACCTATTAAGTAGAATTTATTGGCACATAAAAACAGATTTCAATTACACATTTGCATGAGGTTTTACAAATGTATATGGCTGTGTAATTACTACCCAAGTAAAATAATAGAACATTTTCAACACTGCAGATAGTTTTCTCATATCCCTTTCTAGTCAGTGTCCTTGAGCTCAGAAAATGACTATTTAGATATCTATCAATATAGATTAGTTTTGTTGTTCCAGAACTTCACATAGATGGAATTATATAGGATCTATGCTTATGTATTTGGCTGCTTTTGTTCATTATAATGGCTGCCAAATCACCTTTATTTTTGGTTTTATCACTAGTTTCTATTGAAAATATCATACTTTTGCAAGAACTTTTGCTAATATTTTCATATGTTGATGGACATTTGGGTTATTTCTAATATTGAACTATTATGAGTAAATTAGCTCTGAGTATTTGTGCATAATATTTTGTGTGTGCATGGACATATATTTTATGTGGGTAAATATAAACAGTGGAGTGATAGGGTAGATGCATATATACCTTTTAAAAGAAATTGCTCAAATACCATTTTGCATTCCCATCAGCAAAGTATGAAAGTCTCAGTTGCTGCTAAAATTCTTGCTACCCTTTGGTAGTGTTAGTATTTTCAATTTTAGTAATTCTAGTCAGTGATAAGCTGTTTCTCATTGTAGTTTTAAAGTTGTATGACCCTTATTGTACTGAGTATTGTTTCACGTATTTATTGCCAGTTGAATACATTCTTTTATATAAAGTGTCCATGATTTTGCCATTTTTATTTTTATTTACTTATTTATTTATTTTTAAAGATTTTATTTATTTATTCGACAGAGATAGAGACAGCCAGCGAGAGAGGGAACACAAGCAGGGGGAGCGGGAGAGGAAGAAGCAGGCTCCCAGCGGAGGAGCCCGACGTGGGGCTTGATCCCACAACTCCAGGATCACGCCCTGAGCCGAAGGCAGACACTTAACCGCTGTGCCACCCAGGCGCCCTAATTTTGCCATTTTAAAATTTTGTTTGTCTTATTACTTAATGGTAAGAGTTCTTTATATATTTTGATGCAAGTTTTTTTTGTGAGAAATATCTTGTCAATATTTGCTCTGAGGCTGTGGCTTGTTTCTTTGATTTCCTTAGCAGTGTCAATCAAAGAGCAGTTTTTAATTATGGTGAAATTCAACCTGTCAATTTTTAAATTTCATTGTTAATGTATTTTTTCTATATTTAAAATATTGGCGTATGCCAAGGTTATGAAGATATTCTATAATTTATCCTTAGATCTTATATTTAGGTCTATACTCTATTTTATTTTATTTTATTTTATTTTATTTTTTTTTAAGATTTTATTTATTTATTCGACAGAGATAGAGACAGCCAGCAAGAGAGGGAACACAAGCAGGGGGAGTGGGAGAGGAAGAAGCAGGCTCATAGCGGAGGAGCCTGATGTGGGGCTCGAACCCAGAACACCGGGATCACGCCCTGAGCCGAAGGCAGATGCTCAACCGCTGTGCCACCCAGGCGCCCCTATACTCTATTTTAAAGTAATTTTGTGTATAATGTGAGGGAGGTATCAAAGTTAATATCTTTTCATATCAATAGGTACATGAATCTCAGAACATTTGTTGAAAAACTATTTTCCTTATTTAATTACCTTGGCATATTTTTTGAAATTCAATTGATAGTATATGTGTGAGTATATTTATAAATTATCTTTTAATTGCATTGATTCATTTCCTTTTTTTTTTTTGCCAGTATCCATTCTTGTGCGTACTTAAGCTTTAAGATAAATTTTGAAATCAGATCCTGTAAGTGCTCCTACTTTATCTTTCCTTTGCAATTTTATTTTGATTATCTTAAGTGCTTTGCATTTCTATTTAAATTTTGGAATCCGCTTGCAGTTTGTGTAAATAATGGATGTGGTTATTTTGGAGTTGCTATGAGTCTGTAGATTAATTTGGGTGACATTTTAAGCTTTAGTCTTCTAATCCAAGAACCTGCAGTATCTCTTCATTTAATTAGTCAACCTTAATTTCACTATGCAATATTTTGAAGATTGTAGTATAGAGGATTTTCACATCTTTCTAAGGGTACCATATTTTTTTTGATATTATAGATGTAACTTACTAAATGTTTTCCTTGTTTGTTGCTAGTATATGGAAATAAAATTTATTTTTGTATGTTATATTGATCTGATACCTTGCTACCTTGCTAAATTTACTTATTGATATTAGTAAAGTCTTTTTTATAGGTTCCTTGAGAGTTTCCACATAAATTGTTATCTTCAAGTAGAAGTTTTAACTTTTTTCCATTCTTTGTTACCTTAATTTTTATTTATTTAAATTCACCTTATTTATTTGGCTATGAACTAAAGTGAATCAAAATGAAAAGAAATAGAAAATTGAAATTGCTCTTCATCTACCAAATCTACCAATTAAATTAATATTTAAAAGCTTTTAGAATGCTAAATTGAGATCCAAATCGCTTCATTGGTGAATCCTGTCAATTATTTAAGAGGGAAACATTATCACACTTACATGAATTGTTTCAGAAAATGG
The DNA here is from genome assembly GCF_023065955.2 of Ursus arctos. Classification (NCBI taxonomy): domain Eukaryota; kingdom Metazoa; phylum Chordata; class Mammalia; order Carnivora; family Ursidae; genus Ursus; species Ursus arctos. Next base: position 89,798,311 of record NC_079873.1, on the reverse strand, counting down.
AAAATGAGGGAACATGCCTAACTAACTTTATGGGGCCAGCATAACTTTATATGAAAATCTGATAGGGACTTTACCAGGTAGTACATATATAGCGCAATATCAGTTATATACATAGATGCAGAAGTCCTCAATAATATATCAATCTATAAATAAACTCTGCCCTGGGGCACCTGGGTGGCTCAGTTGGTTAAGCCTCTACTATAAACTCAGGTCATGATCTCAGGGTCCTGAGATCAAGCCCCATGGCAGGCTCTGCACTCAGTGAGGAGTCTGCTTCTCCCTCTCCCTCTGTGCTCTCTCTTGCTCTCACTCTCTCTCAAATAAATAAATAATCTTAAAAAAAAAAACCCTCTGCCTTAATTCTTGACTGATTTTTAAACAACACAGGAACAGAGGAAATATTGGAGGAACAGACTAAAAAGAGGCAGCTGGAAGCCAAGAAAACTGAGCAGAGGCATTGGATGTCACACAGTGTGGGAGACACAGGTTTTACAGCTTGGGTCTAGAAAGGTAAGTGCTTACTAAAAGACAAAAACAATAATCTTCACAATCACTATGTATAACAATGTCCAGTTTTAAACTGAAAATTATTGGTTATTCAAAGAAACAGGAAAGTAGGAATCACAAACAGAAAAAAGAGAAGTAAATATAAGTAGACTATATAGGTCACAGATGTTGGATTTAAAATACCAGATCTCTGATCTTAGGGGTCAACAGTGGAATTAAATGGCACACTAACTAACTTACTTAAAACAGAAGAAGGTAAGGAAGTGACATATGCAAAAAAATGGCAGAGTAAGAACTTCCAATAATTGTACATTCATAAAATCAACAGAAAAACTGTAACTATAGAAATTAATCAAAGGTTTGCAGGAACTGGAAACACTAATTCAATATATACATCACAGTATCAGTAAGAACCTATCTTATTTTCACTGTCTGATCTCCAGATCAGTGGTAGCCTTGAAAAGTAATAGCTGATGTTCTAAGAAGAAAGATTATAGCAATACAGGCCTACCTCAGGAAGCAAGAAAAATCCAATAAACAACCTACCTTACACCTAATGAGCTAGAAAAAGAAGAACAAACAAAACTCAAAGCCAGTAGAAGGAAAGAAATAATAAAGATTACAGCAAAAATAAATGAAATAGAGACTAAAAAAACTCAACAATAGAACAGATCAAGAAACCAGGAGCTAGTTATTTGAAAAGATCAACAAAATTGATTGGAAAAATTGATAAACCTTCAGTCAGACTCATCAAAAACAACAACAACAACAACAACAGAGAGGACTCAAATAAATGAAGCGACAAATGAAAGGGGAAATAACAAACATTACAGAAATAAAAACATTATAAGAGAATGTTATAACAATTATATGCCAACAAACTGTACAACCTAGAAGAAATGGATAAATTCTTAGAAACGTATGAACTACCAAAACTTAATCAGAAAGAAACAGAAAATTTGAGCAGACTGATTACTAGCAATGAAATTGAATCAGTAATCAAAAAACTCCCAACAAAGACTAGGAACAGATGGCTTCAGAGGTAAACTCTACCAGATATTTTAAGAAGAGTAAGTACTTATTCTTCTCAAACTATTCCAAAAATTAGAAGAGGAAGGAAGCCTTCCAAATTCAGTCTATGAGGCTAACATTACCCTAATCCCAAAATCAGATAAGGACACTACCAAAACAGAAAACTACAGGCCAATATCTCTGATGAACGTAGATACAGATATCCTCAACAAAATATTAGCAAGTCAAATTCGACAATACCTTAAAAAAATCAACCACCATGATCAAGCAGGATTGATTCCAGGGATACAAGGTGGTTCAATATTTACAAATCAATCAACATGATACATCATGTTAACAAGAGAAAGGATAAATACCATACGATCATTTCAGTAGATGCAGAAAAACCATTTGACAAAGTACAACATTCATTCATGATAAAAACTCTTGATAAAGTAGGTTTACAGAGAACATACCTCAACATAATGAAGGCTATATAAGAAAAAACCCACAGATAATATCACACTTTATGGTAAGGAATTGAGAGCTTTTCCTCTAAGATCAGGAAGAAGACAAGGATGGTCCCTCTCACTTTTATTCAAGATAGTACTGTAAGTCCTAGCAAACAGCAATCAGACAACAGAAAGAAATAAAAGGCATCCAAATTGGTAAGGAAAAAGTAAAACCTTCACTATTTGCAGATGACATGGTACTATATAGAGAAAACCCTGAAGGCTCCACCAAAAGCTACTAAAACTGGTAAATGAATTCAGTAAGGTCACAGAATACAAAAGTAATATAGAGAAATTCATTGCATTATTATACACTAATAATGAAATAAAAGAGAAATTAAGAAAACAATCCCATTTACAATTATACCAAAAAGAGTAAAATACCTATGGATAAACTTAACCAGTAAGGTGAAAGACCTGTACCCTAGAAATATAAAACATTGGTGAAAGAAATTGAAGATGACACAAAAAAATGGAAAGATACACCATGCTCATGGACTGGGAGAACCAATAGGGTAAAAATGTCCATACTACCCAAAGCATTCTACAGATTGAATGCAATCCCTGTCAAAATACCAACAACATTTTTCACAGAACTAGAACAAATAATCCTAAAATTTGTATGGAACCAAAAAGACCCCACAAAGCCAAAACAATCTTGAAAAGAAGAACAAAGCTGGGAGTATCACAATCTCAGATTTCAAGACATACTACCAAGCTGTAGTCGTCAAAACAGTATGGTACTGGCGCAAAAATAGACACAGATCAATGAAATAGAATAGAGTCTAGAAATAAACCTACACTTTTACAGTCAATTAACCTATGACAAAATAAGCAAGAATATACAATAGGAAAAAGACAGTTTCTTCAACGAATGGTGTTGGGAAAACTGGACAGCTACGTGAAAAAAAAAATGAAACTGGATCACTTTCTTATACCATACACAAAAATAAACTCAAAATGGGTTAAAGACCTACATGTGAGACCTGAAACCATAAAATTCCTAGAAGAAAACATAGGCAGTAATTTATTTGACATTGGCCATAGAAACATTTTTGTTGATACCTCTCGCAAGGGAAAGAAAGGCAAAATTAAACTATTGGAGCTACACTAAAATAAAAAGCTTTTGTACAGTGAAAGGAAACATAAACAAAACAAAAATACAGTGTACTGAATGGGAGAAGATATTTGCAAATGATATATCCAATAAGAGGTTAATATCCAGAATACATGAAGAACTTACACAACTCCACAGCAAAATCCAAATAATCCAATTAAAAATGGGCAGAGGATCTGAAGAGACATCTTTCCAAAGAAGATATGGAGATGCCCAACATATACATGAAAGGAAGCTCAATATCACTAATCATCAGGGAAATGCAAATCAAAACCTCAATAAGATATTAGTTTACACCTACCAGAATGACTAAAATAAAAAACACAAGAGGCAAGTGTTGGTGTGAGGATGTGGAGAAAAAAAAAAACTCTCTTACACTGTTGGTGGGAATGCAAAGTGGTGCAGCCAGTCTGGAAAACAGTATGGAGGTTCCTTACACAATTGAAAATTGAATTACCCTATGATCTAGTAATTCCACTACTGGATACTTACCGAAAGAAAATGAAAACACTAAGTTAAAAAGATATGTGCACCCCTATATTTATTGCAGCATTATTTATAATAGCCAAGATATGGAAACAACCCCTATTAATAGACGAATGGATGAAGATGTAATATATGCATATATAAAAAATGAAATATTAGTCAGCCATAAAAAAGAATGAACTCTTGCCATTTACAATAACATGGGTGGATCTAGAAGGTATAATGCTAAGTGAAATAAGTCAGTCAGAGAAAGACAAATGCCATATGACTTCACTTATACACAGAATTTATGAAACAAAACAAATGAACAAAGAAAAAAAGACAAGAAAATAGACTCTTAAATGTAGAGAACAAACTGGTGGTGAAGTAGGGGGTGGGTCATATAGATATAGGGGATTAAGAGAACACTTATCATGATGAGCACTGAGAAATGTATAGAATTTCATATTGTACACCTATAAGTAATATAACACTGTTAATTATACTTAAATTTAAAAAATAAAATAAAAATAAAAACTGACACTGCTGGTATTGGATGTAGCAAATGAAGTAGGAGCTCTTTTAAAGCCACAAACCCTCCAAATCGTCATTCTTTGTCCTGTCTGGTGGTTTCTTGAAAGATGAAACTCAAAAAGCTATCTTTATTTTTATTTATTTATTTATTTATTTATTTATTTTATTTTTACTTTTAAATAATATTTATTTTGTTATATTAGTCACCACACAGTACATCCCCAGTTCTTGATGCAATGTTCCATGAAAAAGCTATCTTTATTTGATCTGACTCAGAATTCAACAAGTGCTAAAGATCTGTCTTTAAGGTGCATTTCTGGAAAATATTTACTGGCAAATATTTTAAAAAGAAATCAATAGAAACTGCCTAGATATTGCACTTATTAGACAAAGACTTTAAATAAGCTATTTAAAATATATTCAATGAGCTAAAGGAAATTATGTAGTATATCCATAGAATGGAATATTATTCAGACAGAAAAAAGAATGAAGTGAGTTCCACTTCTGGCTTGACAGCATAAGGAACTTCACAGACTGACTCCCCAAAAAGCTGTTGAAAATTAGAAAAGAATAGCAATTTAAATTTTCTGGAAATGATTACTGTAGAAACATTTGTTCAAGGAAACCTACTAGAACTCAGTAAGAATGGTAAGAGTTGGTGGTATTTGAACCAGGAACCATTCCGTTCCTTTTCCCTCCCAACTCCATTCAGACTGGTGCAAAAACACAGGGCCCTTCTCCCCCACGATTCTTAGTCAAATGTCTATCTTGCAAGAAAGAGCAGGATATCAACATTTTTCACCCTGCTGCCAGCTACTTGTTGCTAAAGTTATTATACGAGTGACTGCAGCTGAAAGGTGGAGGCTATAGTTCAGGCCCCTCTCATGGGATGGAGGTTCTACCTTGGACATAGTGCTGCTGAGGATACTCAGTCCCTGATCATCATCTCTCCAGCTCATTAAGCAGTGGTTCTATGTTAAGAAAGGGGAGAGTTGAGGGGCGCCTGGGTGGTGCAGTCGTTGAGCATCTGCCTTCAGCTCAGGGCGTGATCCTGGTGCTGTGGGATCGAGCCCCACATCAGGCTCCTCCGCTGGGAGCCTGCTTCTTCCTCTTCCACTCCCCCTGCTTGTGTTCCCTCTCTCACTGGCTGGCTGTCAAATAAATAAATAAAATCTTAAAAAAAAAAAAAAAAGAAAGGGGAGAGTTGAGAGGCCTGAGGCTATTTCTCACCCTCTCCACTAGGCTCTCAGCTCCTAGACTGGGGCTATCATTCATAGAGAAGAGACCTATTGTCTCCAACTCCAGATCCAAAGCTGTGGCTTAGAGATGTTGCCTCGGGAAAGAAGAAGGACAGAAAGTACATAGCTCCTAATCTCCCCCCAGAGAAATTGATTTTATTTGCAGTGGAGCCTAACAGCTAAAGTCACTCTTTTCTAATTTGTTTTTATTGAGCAAACTCTACCTCCAATGTGGGGTTCAAACCCCAAGATCAAGAGTCACATGCTCTACCAACTGAGCCAACCAGACACCCATGAGAAATCCACTCTTGACTAGTATAGCAAAGAACACAGGGCTCCCTTCCACCCCAGCTCTCAGTTGCAGGGCTATCTTTTTGGAAAGGGCAAGACACTAGCATTTTCATCCTATCCCCAACTACGTGTTACTGAAACTGTTTCTGGTGGGTGTGGCTAAGAGTTGGGGGCTTACTTTTTCCACCCAGTCTCCACTTGTAGAATAGAGACACCACTATGGGCATATTACTGCTAAGAATACTGAGGCAGTGATTGCCCTAACCTTGATCCATAGTGGTAGTTCCACACCAGGAGAGGCAAGCCAAGAAGACTTAGGCTATCACCCACCTCAAAGAGTGTACAGCTTCTAAATTGGGAGTGTTGCTCAGAGAGAAGCATGCTATTGTCTTTGCTTCCAGCTACACAGCTAATAGCCCAGAGATTTTCCTAGGAAGAGAGTAGAGGAACTGGGAAAGGGACAACTGGGAACATCCTGCTTAGACTCAAAAAAATCGCAAACACTGACCTCAGAACTACCCCTGCAAAAGAGCCCAAATTTGATTGGACCAGTCCATACAGCAATTTGGGCCTCAGGGACCCTTTAAAAACAAATTAGCGATCAGTTAGCAATTAGTAGAACTTAATAGCTTGGTGTACTTAAGGGAAAGAAACAGTCGAAATAATTGTCATCCAGGGTAACTTTAGGCATAGTAAATTCTGTGCCTCTCTGAGGAGCAACAAAAAAGGCTAACACTTCAGGAGAATAAATATCACTAAAATAACACAACCAAATACTAAATAAATTAAAATGCAAATAACAATAATAAGCCCTGGAGGAGAGGCAGGTACCCAGAGTTGCTACAATATATTATGTAAAATGTCTAGTTTCCATCAAAAAATTACAAGACCTGAAAAAAAAACAAACCAGGAAACCACGACCCATAAACTGGCATGTAAGCAGACTGAAGAAAGTGCTTGTGAGAACAAAAAGAAGTCAGATTTAACAAAGATTTCAAAATAACTATTATAAATATAGTTAAGGAACAAAAGACAATCATGATTAAGAAAGAAAAGGAAGACATGATGACAATGTAGCATCAAGTAGAGAATATCAATAGAACTAGAAATTATAAAAAAGAAGCAAATGGAAATTCTGGAGTTGAAAAGTACAAAAACTCAAGTGAAAAAAATCACTTGAGGGTCTCAAAAGTAGATTTGAACTGGCAGAAGAAAAAATTAATGAACTTCAAGATATATTGATAAGGACTATGCAAACCAAAGAATCAATAGAAAAAAAATGAAGAAGAAAAATGAACTGAATCTCAAGAATTGTGGGACACTATTAAGTACCCTTAAATAAGTGTAATGGAAATACTGAGTGTGTGGAGGAGGGGGAAAGCAGAATAAATATTTAAAATTGTGGCTGATTATATCCCAAATTTATTGAAAATGAATAATCTATACATCTAGGAAATTCGGTGAACTGCATGTTGAATTAATGCAAAGAGATCCACGAATAAACACATCATAATCAAAATGCTGAAAGCCAAAGACAAGAAGATAATCTTGAAAGCAGCAAGAGAAAAGTGATTTGTCACTTACAATGGAACCACAATAAGATAAATAGCTGACTTGTAATCAGAAACAATGGAGAGTGGATGGTAGTGAGATAACACTCAAAATGGCTAAAGAAAACAAATGTCAGTGAAGCAGCCTATGTATAATAAATCTATATTTCAAAAATGAAAGCAAAATAAAGACAATTTCTGAAAGAATTTTTCTAGAAAACCCACCTTATGAGAAATATTAAAAGAAGTTCTTCAGACCGAAGGCAAGTGACCCCAGAGAGTAATGCAAATATGCACAAAATACAAAGAACATATGTAAAGGTAATTTTTAAATTATAAAAGTATGAATGGATATATTTCTCTTTGCTTAACCGATTTAAAGAACAATTGTACAAAAACATACATCATGTGTTGTTAGCCACATACCATGCAGAAATGTAACATATTTGTCAATGACAACATAAAGGAGGTATGTGGAAACAAATATGTAACGGGCAAAGGAAATGATCTAGATGTAACTTAAAGAACCTAAAATGATAAGGTTAATTTGACAAAACCTCTCCTCTCTCAGCTTCTTTAACAGACATGAAATTATATAAAGTAATAATTATGATGACATATTGTATTTCTAAAGTTTGTTAGTATAATATGTATAACAATAATACCACAAAAGGTGAAAGGAATAGAGCTATGCACTCAAGTTGGCTCCTTGTGCATACTTCCATGTGTATTGACAAGAGAACTCTGGTTGACAGGGAACATGTTCAGGGAACAGGCCAGGGTCTGTGTGCAAGGTAGAAACCATAAACTTGAGCTTCAGTGCCACTTTCTGGAAAGCAAAACAAAAAAAAGTTTTCCAGTATGCAGAGTTGTAAGAACCAGAAATAAACGTAAGAGCTTAAGAATTTCTAAACACTAGGGAGCAAGAAGATTGGAGCAGATGTACCCACACAAAGACAGACAAAACCCCAGATAATAACACTATCAAACAAAATACCACATCTGAAGGCACCTAGGAAAGATTTAAAGAAGTGTCTGCTACTTCAGGATATAAAATCAAAGCACAGAAATTAGTTGCATTCCTATACACTAACAATGAGACAGAAGAAAGAGAAGTTAAGGAATTAATCCAATTTACAGTTGTACCAAACCCATAAGATATCTAGGAATAAACCTAACCAAAGAAGGAAAGGATCTGTACTCTGAAAACTATAGAACGCTCATGAAAGGAATTGAGGAAAACACAAAGAAATGGAAAAGCTTTCCATGCTTATGAATCAGAAGAAGAAATATTTTAAAAATGTCTATGCTACCTAGAGCAATCTATACTTTCAGTGCAATCCCTATCAAAATACCATCAACATTTTTCACAGAGATGGAACAAATAATCCTAAAATTTGTATAGAACCAGAAAAGACCCCAAATAGCCAAAGGAATGTTGAAAAAGGAAACCAAAGCTGGTGGCATCACAATTCTGGACTTCAAGCTATGTTAAAGAGACATAATGAAGACAGTAGCGTACTGGCATAAAAACAGACACATAGATCAATGGAACAGAATAGAGAACCCAGAAAGGGACCTTCAACTCTGTGGTCAACTAATCTTTGACAAAGCAGGAAAGAATATCCAATGGAAAAAGGACAGTCTCTTCAACAAATGTTGGGAAAATTGGACAGCCATATGCAGAAGAATGAAACTGGACCATTTCCTTACACCATACACAAAAATAAACTCAAACGGATGAAAGACCTAAATGTGAGGCAGGAATCCATCAAAATCCTAGAGGAGAACACAAACAGCAACCTCTTTGATCTCAGGCACAGCAACTTCTTGCTAGGCACTTATCCAAAGGCAAGGGAAACAAAGGCAAAAATGAATTATTGAGACCTCATGAAGATAAAAATTTTCTGCACAGCAAAGGAGACAGTCGACAAAACCAAAAGACAACCGATGGAGTGGGAGAAGATATTTGCAAATGTCTTATCAGATAAAGAACTGGTATCCAAGATCTACAAAAAAACTTATCAAACTCAACACCCCCCAAAACAAATAATCCAATCAAGAAATGGGCAGAAGATATGAACAGATATTTCTCTAAGGAAGACATACAAATAGCCAACAGACACATGAAAAAATGCTCCACATTACTCTGCATCAGGGATATACAAATCAAAACCATGATGAGATACCACCTCACACCCATCAGAATGGCGAAAATTAACAAGTCAGGAATGGACAGATGTTGGCATGGATGAAGAGAAAGGGGAACTCTCTTACACTGTTGGTGGGAATGCAAAATGGTACAAGCCACTCTGGAAAAAAGTATGGAGGTTCCTCGAAAAGTTAAAAATAGAGCTACCCTATGACCCAGCAACTGCACTACTAGGTATTTATCCCAAAGATAAAAATGTAGTGATATGAAGGGGCAACTGCACCCCAGTGTTTATAGCAACAATGTCCACAATAGCCAAACTATGGAAAGAGCCCAGATATCCATCAACAGATGAATGGATAAAGATATGGTTTTATATATATATATAATGGAATATTACTCATCCATCAAAAAACAAATCTTGCCATTTGCAACGATGTGGATGGAACTGGAGGGTGTTATGTTAAGCGAAATAAGTCAATCAGAGAAAGACAATTATCATATGATTTCACTCATATGTGGAATCGAAGAAACAAAACAGAGGATCATAAGGGAAGGGAGGGAAAAATCAAACAAGATGAAATCAGAGAGGGAGACAAACCACAAGAGACTCTTAATCATAGGAAATAAACAGGGTTGCTGGAGGAGAGAGGGGTGGGGGATGGGGGAACTGGGTGATGGACATGAAGGAGGGCGCATGATGTAATGAGAACTGGGTGTTATATAAGACTGATGAATCACTGAACTCTACCTCTGAAACTAATAATACACTATATGTTAATTAATTGAATTTAAATAAATTAAAAAAAGAAGTGTCTGCTACTTCAAATGCAAAAGCAGCAATGCAAAACTACAAGAAACATGAAAAACCAAAGAAATATTCCATCGCAAAAAGAAAATAATTGTTCAGTTGCCAAGTTAAAAGGCAAGAAATTTTGTGACCTAGTTGATAAAGAATTCACAATAGCTGTTTTGAAGAAATTCAATGAGCTACAAGAAAACTTGGAAAGACAATTCAAAGAAATATTGAAAAAAACACATGATTAACATGAGATTTTATGAAAGGGATAGAAAGCATAAAAAACAAGAATTCTGGAGGTGAGGAGTGCAATAGAGGAGATGAAAAATGCAATAGAGAGCATCTGCAATAGAGCACAGCAAATGGAAGACAGAACAAGTGACTTAGAGGATAGAAATTTTGAAATAACCGAGTTGGAGGAGAACAACAACAACAAAGAGAATGAAAAAGAATAAAGAAAGTCTATGTGACATACGGGATTACATCAAAAATACAAATATTAGAATAATCAGGGTTTCAGAAAGAGAGAGAGAGAAGGATGCAGAAAACTTATTTAAAGAAATAATGGCTGAGACCTAACTTATCCTGGGGAGAGAACTGGACATCCAAGTTCATGAAGCTAATAGATCATCCTTTTATCTCAATGGAAAAAGACATTGTCCATGTGACATTATAATAAAATTGTAAAAAAAAAAAAAGAATAAAGTAATAATTCTAAAAGCAGCCAGGGAAGAAAAGATTGTAACCTACAAAGGACCTCTTATTAGGTTATCAGTAGATTTCTCAGCAGAAACCCTACATTCCAGGGGAGAGTGGAAAGACATAGTAAAGTGTTGAAAGAAAAAAATTGCCAGTCAAACATACTTTATATGGAAAAGTTGTCCTTAAGATATGAAGGAGAAATACTTTTCTAGACAAACAAAAACTGAGGTAGTTTATCACCACTAGACCTGCCCTGCAAGAAATGCTGAGAGGAGATCTTCAAGCAGAAATGAAAAAAACTCTATGACATGAAAACATATCAATGTATACAGCACACTGGAAAAGGTAAATATACAGGCAGATGTAGAAAACTCTAAATCTATAATAAGATGGTGGGTTCACCACTTAGCTATAGTATTAAGATCCAGAGGGGAGGCAGATGGGGGGGGATGGGTGAAATAGGTGATGGGGATCAAAGAGTACACTTATCATGATGAACACTGAGTAATGTAGAGAATTGTTGAATGACTATATTGTACACCCGAAACTAATGTAACACTGTATGTTAGCCATACTAGAATTAAAATAAAAAACTTAATTAAAAAATAATTAAAAATAAAAAAATATAAGTGTAAAAAATAAAAAAATAATTATTGTTACTATAATGTGTTAACAAATACACAATATGAAAAAAGGTAAATTATGTCATCAAAATATAAAAAGGGGAGACTAAAAGGATGAAGCTTTTATAGATTATCAAAATTAAGATGCTTTCAGTTTAAAATGGACTGTTTTTTTATCTATGAGATGTTTTATGTAAGCCTCATGGTAACCACAAAGCAAAAACCTAGAGACAATGCACAAAACATAAAAAAAAAAAAAAAGAAACAGACCATACCACCATGGGAAATTACCAACTTACAAAGAAAAATAGAAACAGAGGGAAAAAGAAACAATGGAAATGCAAAATAACCAGAAAACAATAAGATGGCATTAATAAGTCCTCACACATTAATAATTACTCTAAATATAAATGTATTGAATTCACTAATCAAAAGGCACAGAGTGACTGGATTGGAAAAAAGAAAGACTCAACTATATGTTGTCTATAAGAGTCTCACTTCAGCTTTAAGAACACTCAAAGGCTCAAAGTGAAGGGATGGAAAAAAGATATTCCATGCAAATGGAAACCAAAAGAAAGCAAGGATAGGTATGCTTTATCAGAAAAAAAAATATTTTTAAGTCAAAGATGGTAACAAGAGACAAAGAAGGCCATTTTTAATGATAAAGGGTTTAATTCATCACAAAGATATAAAAACTAGAAATGTATATGCATCCAACATCAGATCACCTAAATATATTAAGCAATTACTAAAACAGACAAGACTACAATAGTAGTAAGGGACTTTGATACCCTACAATGGATAGATCATCCAGACAGAAAATCAACAATGAAATGATGGACTTGAACATTAGGCCAAATGAACCTAAGAGATATTTACAGAACTTTCTATTCAACGGCAGCAGAATACACGTTCTTTTCAATCACACATGAAACATTCTCCAGGATATATAATAGGTCACAAAATAAGTCTTAGCAAATTTAAGAAGACTGAAGTCCTACCAAGTATTCTTTCTGACCACAATAGTATGAAATGAGAAATCAACAAAATAAAGGAAAATTGGAAAATCTGCAAGTATGTGGAAATTGAACAACACACTCCAGAACAACTAATAAGTCAAAGGAGAAATCAAAAGGGAACTGAAAAAAATCTTAAAACAAATGAAAATGGAAACGATAAACCAAAAACTCTTGAGATACTGCAAAAGGAGTTGAGAGGGAGGATTATAGTGACAAATGCATATATTAAGAAATTGGAAAGATTTCAAATAAACAACCTAAATTAAACCTCAAGAAACTAGAGAAAGAATAAACTAAGCCCAAAGTCAGTATAGGAAAGGAAATAGCAAAGCTCATGCTGCAAGTAAATAAAACAGAGACCAGAAAAGCAATAGAAAAGATCAACCAAATTAAGATTTGGGTTTTTTTTTTAAGATAAACAAAATTGACAACTGCTACCTAGACAAACTAAGAAAAAAGAGGAAGAACTCAAATAAATAAAATCAGAAATGAAAGAGGAAACATTACAATTAATACCACAGAAAATCATAGGATCATAAGAGACCACTATGACAATGACATGCCAACAAATTGCATAACCCAGAAGAAGTGGATAAATTCTTAAACACATAAAACCTGCCAAGATGAAAGCAGTAAGATGTAGAAAATCTGAACTAACTGAACAAGAGATTAAATCAGTAACCAAAAACCTGAACACAGAAAAGTGCAGAACCAAACATTTAAAAAAGTTAACACCAATCATGCTCATACTTCTCAAAAAAATTGAAGAGGAGGAAACACTTCCAAATGCATGTTACAAGGAAAGCATTACCCTGATTACCAAAGCAGATAATGAGATAAGAAAAGAAAATTGTAGACCAATATCTCTGATGAATATAGATGTAAAAATTCTCAACAAAACAGCAAGATGAATGCAACAACACATCAAAAGGGTCATATATCATGATCAAGTGGGAAATATTCCTGGGATGCAAAGATGCTTTTGCAACCATATGCAAGTCAATAAATGTGATACATTATATTAATAAAATGAAAGATAAAAATCATATGATCATCTCAATAGATGCAGAAAAAGTATTTGACAAAACACAACCTCTTTTCATAATTCAAACTCTCAACAAATTTTGTGTAGAAGAGACGTACTTCAACATAATAAAGGCCATATATGACAAATCCCCACAGCTAACATTATATTCACTGGTGAAAAATTGAAAGCTTTTCACCTCTAAGTATCAGGAATAAGACAAAGGTGCCCAGTGTCACCACTTTTACTCACCATTGTACTGGAAGACCTAGCCAGAACAATTAGGCAATACAAAAAGTCATCTAAATCAGAAAAGGAGGAGTAAACTTGTCATTATTTGCAAAGAATATGATCTTATATATAAAAGGTCATAAACATTCCACCAAAAAACTATTGGAACCAATCAGTGAATGAAGTTTCAGGACACAAAATCAACACATAGAAATCAGTTGCATTTCTATATACTAATAACAAAACATCTGAAAAAGAAATAAAGAAAACCATCCCATTCACAATAGCTTCAAAAACAATGAAATACTAAAGAATGAACTTAAGCCAGTAAGTGAAAGAACTGTACAATATAAACTACAAGACCTTTGATGAAACAAATTTAAGAAGACACAAATGGAAAGATATCTTGTTTTCATGGATTGGAAGAATTAATATTGTTAAAATGTCCATACCACCCAAAGTCATCTGTAGATTCAGTGCTTTCCCTATCAAAATTCCAATGATATTTTTCACAGCAATAGGATAGTTTTTCATCCTAAAATTTATATGGAACCACAAAAGATAATAAGAGACCAAAGAAATAGCCTGAATAGCCAAAGCAATCATGAGAAAGAAGAACAGAACTAGGGACAACACACTTTATACTACAAAGCTATTAATTAATTAAAACAGTATGTACTTAAAACAGTATGATACTGGCATAAAAGTACACACAAAGACCAATGGAAAAGAATAGAGAGGCCCCAAATTAACCCCCACATATATGGTCAACCAATATTTGACATGAAGACAAGAACACTCAGTGGGGAAAGGATAGTGTCTTCAACAAATGGTGCTGGGAAAACTGCATAACCACATGCAGAACAATGAAACTGCACCCTTATCTTACATCGATTACAAAACAACTAAAAACGGATTAAAGACTTAAACATAAAACCTGGTACTGTACAACTCCTAGAAGAAAAAAATAGGGAATAAACTCCTTGACATTTGATTGGCCAATCACTTTTTTGATATGACAGCAAACGCACAAGCAACAAGAACAAAAATCAACAGAAAAGACTACATCAAAATAAAAAGAGCTCCTGCACAACAAAAGAAACAATAAAAAATATAAAGTCAACCTATGGAAAGGGAGGAAATATTTGCAAAACTTATATCAAATGAGGGGTTAATATCCAAAATACATAAAGAACGTATATGAGTTCTTTATATGACTTGAATATGACTTGTATATGACTGAATAACATAAACAGAAACAAACCAATTTAAAAAGGGGCAGAGGGAAGGCTGCTGGGGAAGATGGCAGCATAGGAGGATTCTAGAGTCATATCATTCCATGGATACACCTAGATAATACCCACATCAGTGTAAATAATCCAGAAAATAAACTGAAGACTAACAGAACAAGCTCTCTGCAGCTAAATGTAGAGAAGGGGTCACATCAAAGAGGGTAGAAAGGGTGGAGATGCAGTCAGGAGCCAAACAGACCTGTAGGACTGTCCATGAGAGGGAGGATGCCCCAGGTGTGAAGAAAGAAACGGAGCAGACCCCACAACAGGCACCCCAGGCGCAGGAGACCTGCACTGGGAAAACAAATCCTCATTACATTTGGCTGAAAACCAGGGGGCTTAAATTCATGAGTTCTTACCATCAGTGGGACTTAACAGCTAGAACTTTAAAAATCATGGGCTTAGCTCTGGGAGAGCTGGAAAGCATTGGGAAATTGAATCCCTGCCCTTAAGGAGACAACATATAAAAGAGCCCTGCTAAGATATAGCATAAAAACATCAGTTTGAAAAATGCTTGGGGTATACAGGAAGGAGATTTGTTTGCTGGTCTCAGAGTATGTGCTGGAGAAGCGAGGATCTTGGGCAGACTTATCCAAGAACAAAACAACTGGGGGGTATCCCTCCACCACACCACCACCTCCCGCCTAGACACACAGACAACTGCAGGAACCAGCACAGCATGAACACTCTCCACCTAGCTTGCTAACAGTGCACCCTGACCCTGCACTAATCTGTGGATCCACCCCCTCCACCATGTTCTCACCAGGAGTCCATCCAAAGTGGCACCACAAACATGGCAGTGTGCAAACAGCCTCAACAGTGGCCAGCACCTCCCCAAAGTGACTCCTGCCCCAGGGAGGGGGAAAGATAACCACACACACCAATTCAGCTGTGGTAGGCTGGGGGCAGGCACCTGGTCTGACAGCAGGTATTGTCCACCAACAAAAGCTTCTCAGGAGACAGCAAAGGGAGAGCATTTTGTAGTTCAGTGTTATAGCAGCTCTAGCAAATGACTGGTCTGACCCAACTCAAGCCCAAGGCATCCCCAGATTAGCTAATAACACAGGGACCAAACCCAGCCCACAATAAGCAAAAAGAGTCAATGCAGATGACTGGACCAAAGGCAAATGCAGCTTAGCTCAAACAGTAAGGCACATGCAACACACATAGGAGAACCCTCGAAGCAACAGGTTCTAGTGAACAGGGGACATTGCACTGCACGGCCTACAGGACCTCTTCTTCATAAGTCTAATACTTTCAAGAGCAGGAGACTAGTTGATTTCCCAACACATAGAAACGGACATAGAGATTTAGACAAAGTGAGGAGACAGAGGAATATGTCCTAAATACAATAATAGGACAAAATCACAGCAAGAGAGCTAAGTAATATGTCTGATAGAGAATTTAAAGTAAAGATCATAGGGGCGCCTGGGTGGCACAGCGGTTAAGCGTCTGCCTTCGGCTCAGGGCGTGATCCCGGCGTTATGGGATCGAGCCCCACATCAGGCTCCTCCGCTATGAGCCTGCTTCTTCCTCTCCCACTCCCTCTGCTTGTGTTCCCTCTCTCGCTGGCTGTCTCTATCTCTGTCAAATAAATAAATAAAATCTTAAAAAAAAAGATGTTTAAAAATAAAATAAAATAAAATAAAGTAAAGATCATAAAGATACTCACTGGACTTGAGAAAAGAGTGGAAGATCTAAGTGAAACTCTCAACAAAGAGATAGAAAACATTAAAAAAAAACCCAATCAGAAATGAAGAACATAAGAACTGAAATGAAAGATACACTAGAGGGAAAGAATCGTAGACTAGAGGAAGCAGAAGAATGGATCAGCGACCCCAGGGGGCAGAGTAATGGAAAGCAATCAAGCTGAACAAGAGAGAGAAAAAAAAAACCAATAAAAATAAAAATAGATGAAGGGAACTCAGTGACACCATCAAGTGTAATAACATTTGCATTATAGGAATCCCACAAGAGAAGAGAGAGAAAAAGCGGCAGAAAATTTATATGAAAACATAGCTGAATACTTCTTAAATTTGGGGGAAAAAACCAGAAATCCAGATCCAGGAGGCACAGAAAGCCCCAAAAACCTCAACCCAAAAAGGTCCACACCAAGACACATAGTAACTAAAATGGCAAACAGTTGTGATAAAGAGAGAATTTAAAAGCAGCATATAGACTTCTTTTTTTTGTTTGTTTCTTTTTTTTTATTATGGTCAATTAGCCACTATATAGTACATCATTAGTTTCTGATGTAGTGTTCAATAATATAGACTTCTTTATGCATAAGATATTATATATAAACCTAATGGCAATTATGAATCAAAAACCAGTAATAGATACTCAAAAAATAATGAGAAAGAATCCAAGTATATCACTACAGAAAATAAGAAACTTGTGAGAAAAGAGAACAAGAGAAGGAACAACAAAACAACCATAAAACAATTACCAAAATGGCAATAAGTAAATACCTATCAATAATCACTTTGAATGTAAATGGACTAAATGCTCCAATGAGAAGACATAGGGTGATGAAATGGATGAAAAAGCAAGACCCATCTATATGTTGCCTACAAGAGATATATTTCAGACCTAAAGATGCATGTGGATTGAAAATGAAGGGATAGGAAAGCAATTATCATGCAAATGGAAGTGAAAAGAAAGCTGGGGTAGCAACATTTATATGGGGCAAGATAGACTTAAAAACAAAGACTGTAACAAGAGACAAAGAAAGATAGTACATAATCATAAATGGAACAATCCATCAAGAAGCTATAACTATTGTAAATATTCATGCATGCAATATGAGAACATGCAAATACATAAAATAGCTAATAACAAACATAAAGGAAGTAATCAATAGTAATACAGTAATAGTAGGAAAAGGAAATAATTGATAGTAATACAATTATATTAGGGGACTTTATCACCGCACATGAATGGTTAGATAATCCAAACAGAAAATCAACAAGCAAACAGAGGATTTGAATAACATATTGGATGAGATTAATCCAGCAGTTATTTTCAGAACATTCCATCCTACAACGGTGAGATACACATTCTTTTCAAGTGCACATGGAACATTCTCCAGAACAGATCACATGCTAGGCCACAAAACAAGTCTCAACAAACTCAAAAAGAATTAAGCCATACTATGCATCTTTCCGACTACAATGCTATGAAACTAGAAATCAACCACAAGAAAAAATTGGGAAAGAGCACAAATATATGAAGGTTAAATGACATGCTACTAAACAATGAATGGGTCGGTCATTCAAAAAATCAAGAAAGAAATAGAAAATATATGAAGACAAATGAAAATGAAAATACAACGGTCTAAAATCTTTGGGATGCAGCAAAAGCAGTTCTAACAGGGAAGTCTATAGCATTACAGGTGTACCTCAAGAAGCAAGAAAAATCTAAAATAAATAACCAAACCTTATACTAAAGAAGCTAGAAAAAAAACAAACAAAACCCCAAACCAGTAGAAGGAAAGAAATAAAAAAGATTCGAGCAGAAATAAACAAAATAGAAACTAAAAAACAGTAGAACAGATCAACAAAACCAGGAGCTGGTTCTCTGAAAAGATCAACAAAATTGATAAACCTTTAGTCAGATTCTTCAAAAAAAAAAAAAAGAAAGAAAAGAAAAAAAGGAGGAGGGCTCAAATAAACAAAATCAGGAATGAAGGAGGAGAAAAACCAAACAATACCACAGAAATACAAAAGATTATATAAGAATATTATGATAAATGATATGCCAAAAAATTGGACAATCTAGAAGAAATGGATAAATATCTAGAAACATATAACCTCCCAAAAGTGAATCAGGAAAAATAGAAAATTTGAACAGCCTGTTACTAGCAAGGGAATTGAATCAGTAATTGAAAAACTCCCAACAAACAAAAGTCCAGGACTAGATGGCTTCACAGGTGAATTCCACCAAACATTTAAAGAAGAGTTAATATCTATTCTACTCAAACTATTCAAAGAAATAGAAGGAAAACATCCAAATCCATCCTATGAGGCCAGCATTAGCCTGATACCAGAAGCAGATAAAGACTACAAAAAAAGAAATCTACAGGCCAATATCACTGATGAACATAGATGCAAAAATCCTCAACAAAATACTAGCAAACCGAAGCCAATAATACATTAAAAAAATCATTCACCACAACCAGATGGGGTTTATTCCTGGGATGCAAAATGGTTTAGTATTTGCAAATCAATCAACATGATACATCACATTAACAAGAGAAAGGATAAAAATCATATGATCATTTCAATAGATGCAGAAAAAGCATCTGACAAAGTACAACATCCAGTTTGATAAGAAACCCTCAACAAAGTAGGTTTGGAGGGAACATATGTCAGCATAATAAAGGCCATCTATGAAAACCCACAGTGAACATCACATTCAATGGGGGAAAATTCTTCTAGGATCAGGAGCAAGACAAGGATGTCTACTGTCACCATTTTCATTCAACATAGTACTGGAAATCTTAGCCACAGTAATCACACAAGAAAAAGAGATAAAAGTCATTTGAATTTATTAGATGTAAAACTTTCACTGTTTGCAGATGACATGATACTATACAGAGAAAACCCTAAAGATTCCACCAAAAAAAAAAAAAATACTAGAACTGATAAATGAATTCAGTAAGGTCACAGGATACAAAATCAATATACAGAAATCCATTGCATTTCTTTTTTTTTTAAAGATTTTATTTATTTATTCGACAGAGATAAGAGACAGCCAGCGAGAGAGAGAACACAAGCAGGGGGAGTGGGAGAGGAAGAAGCAGGCTCATAGCGGAGGAGCCTGATGTGGGGCTCGATCCCAGATCGCCGGGATCACGCCCTGAGCCGAAGGCAGACGCTTAACCGCTGTGCCACCCAGGCGCCCCATCCATTGCATTTCTATACGTTAATAATGAAGTAGCAGAAAGTGAAATTAAGAAAACAATATCAT
Source organism: Ursus arctos (assembly GCF_023065955.2). Classification (NCBI taxonomy): domain Eukaryota; kingdom Metazoa; phylum Chordata; class Mammalia; order Carnivora; family Ursidae; genus Ursus; species Ursus arctos. Next base: position 89,778,273 of record NC_079873.1, on the reverse strand, counting down.
TTACAATTGCACCAAAAAGAATAAAATACACAGGAATAAACTTAATCATGGAGGTGGAAGATTTGCATATTAAAAATTATAAAACATTGATGAAAGAAATTGAAGATGACACAAACAAAATGATATTCCATGCTCATAGATTGAAAGAACCAGTATTGTTAAAATATCCATACTACCCAAAGCAATCTACAGATTTAATGTAACCTTTATCAAAATGCCAACAGTATTTTTCACAGAACTAGAACAAATAACCTTAGAATTCATATGGAACCAAAAGACTCCAAATAGCCAAAGAAATCTTAAAAAAGAAGAGTAAAACTAAAGGTATCACAATTCCAGATTTCATGATATACAACCAAGCTATTGTCATCCAAACAGTATGGTACTGGCACAAAATAGACAATGAAACAGAATAGAGAATTCAAAAATAAAACCATGATTTTATGGCCAGTTAATCCATGACAAGGGAGACAAGAATATGCAGTGGGCAAAGGACAGCCTCTTCAACAAATGGTTTTGGGAAAACTGGACAGCTACATGCAAAAGAATGAAACTGGATTACTTTCTTATACCATACACGAAAGTAAACTCCAAATGGATGGAAGACTTAAACATGAGACCTGAAACCATAAAAATCCCAGAAGAGACCAGAGGCACTAATTTCTATGCAAACTGGTGCCGCCATTCTGGAAAACAGTATGGAGGCTCCTCAAAAACTTAAAAATAGAACTACCTTATGACCCAGCAATTGCACTACTAGGTATTTACCCAAATGATACAAAAATACTGATTTGAAGGGGTACATGCACCCCGATGTTTATAGCAGCATTATCAATAATAGCCAAATTATGGAAAGAGCCCAAATGTCCATCAACTGATGAATGGATAAAGAAGATGCAGTATATATATAATGGAATATTACTCAACCATTAAAAAGAATGAAATCTTGGGGTGCTGGGTGGCTCAGTTGGTTAAGCATCCAACTCTTGGTTTTTGGTCATGATCTTGGTGTCATGGGATTGAGCCCTGTGTTGGGTTCTGTGCTCAGTGCAGAGTCTGCTTGTCCCTCTCCCTCCCCCTCTGCCTCTCCCCCCACTCACACAATGCTCTCTCTCTCTAAATGAGTAAATACAATCTTTAAAAAATTAAAAAAAAAAGAAATCTTGCCATTTCAATGATGTGGATGGATCTAGAGTGTATTATGCTGAGCAAAATAAGTCAGTCAGAGAAAGACAAATACCATATGATTTCAATCATTTGTGGAATTTAAGAAACAAAACAGATAAACATAGGAGAAGGGGAAAAAAGAGAGGGAGGCCAACCATAAGAGACTTAACATTAGAGAACAAACTGAAGGTTGCTGGAGGGGAGGTGGGCAAGGGTATGGGCTAAATGGATAATGGAAATTAAGGGTGGCACTTGTGATGAGCACTAGGTGTTATATGTAAGTGATGAATTTCTAAATTCTGCTACTGAAACCAGTATTACACCATATGTTAACTAACCAGAATTTAAATAAAAACTTAAGAAAAAACATTCTGAAAAGGATTCACTATTCTAGATGCCATTAAGAACATTTGTAATTCATGGGAAAAGGTCAAAATATCAACATTCACAGGAATTTGGAAGAAGTTGATTCTAACCCTCATGGATGACTTTGAGGGTTCAAGACTTCAGTAGAGGAAGTAACTGCAGATGTGGTAGAAACAGCAAGAGAACTAGAATTGGAAGTGGAGCCTGGGGATGTGACTAAATTGTTGTAACTCACGATAAAACTTTCAGTGAATGAGGAGTTGCTTTGTATGGATGAACAAGGAAAGTGGTTTCTTGAGATGGAATCTACTTCTGGTGAAAATGTTGTGAAGATTGTGGAAATGACAGGGTTTTAGAACATTATATCAACTTCTTTGATAAAGCAGCAGCCAGGGTTTGAGAAGATTGACTCTAATTTTGAGGAGTTCTACTGCATGTAAAATGCTATCAAATAGCACCACATGCTACAGAGAAATCATTCATGAAAGAGTCAATTGATGAAGCAAAATTCATCATCTTATTTTTTTTTTAAAGATTTTATTTATTTATTTGACAGAGACAGCCAGCGACAGAGCGAACACTAGCAGGGGGAGTGGGAGAGGAAGAAGCAGGCTCCTAGCAAAGGAGCCTGATCTGGGGCTCGATCCCAGAACGCTGGGATCACGCCCTGAGCCGAAGGCAGATGCTTAACGACTGCACCACCCAGGCGCCCCCATCATCTTATTTTAAGAAACTGCCACAACCATCCTAATTTCAGCAATCACCACCCTGATTAGTCAGCAGCCATCAACATCAAGGTGAGATCCTCTACCAGCAAAAATATTACAACTCACTAAGAGCTTAGATGCATTTTTTGCAATAACTTATTTTTAATTAAGGTATTCACATTATTCTTTAAACATAATGCTGTTGCACACTTAATAGACTACAGTATAATGTAAACATAACTTTTACCTGCACTGTGAAACTAAAAAATCATTTGACTTGCTTTATGTTGGTGGTCTGGAGCCAAACCTGCAATATCTCTGAGGCACGCTATGAAAAACCCAAGATAACACGTTACTAAAGGTGAAAGACCTATTGCTTTCATCCTAAAATCAGAAACAAAAGAAGGCTGTCTACTCTGGTCACTTCTATTTAATTTTATAGTAGAGTTTCTAGAGAGGGCAATTGGTCAAGAAAATGAAATTAAAAGCATCCAGAATGGTAAACGAGGAGTTAAAACTATCTTTGCAGATGACAGGATCTTATATATAGAAAATTCTAAAGAATCCACTAATAAATTAGTACAACTATATAAATGACTTAACAAGATTGCATGATACAAGATCAATACACATAATCTAATTATATTTCTATACACCAGCAAGGAACAATCTAATAAACGAAATTAAGAAAACAGTTCAAGTTATAATAGCATTGAAAAGAATAAAGTATTTAGAAATAAATTTAACAAAAGAAATCCAAAACTTTTTAATTGAAATCAACAAAACATTGTTGAAAGAAAAATGAAGAATTTAAATGAATGGAAAGAAGCTCATGTACATGGATCAGATTTAAAATTGTTAACATGGCAACACTCCCCAAAGTGATCTAAAGGCTTAGCACAATTCTTGTCATCATCCCAGCTGACTTTTTTTTAGAAATTGACAAGCCAATTCTAAAATTCATGGAATTGCAAAGGACCCAGAATAGTCAAAATAATCTTGAAATAGACCAAAAAGGAAGGAGAACTCATACTTCTTAATTTTGAAACTTCCTACAAAGATGGTAATCAAGACCATGTGGTACTGAGAGAAGAATAGACATATAGATCAGTGGAATGTAATTATGAGTCTAAAGTTGGGCAAAGAACATGAACACATATTTCTTTTTTTTTAAGATTTTATTAATTTATTTGAGAAAGAGAGAGAGTGAGAGAGCACAAGCAGGGGGAGGGGCAGAGGGAGAAGCAGACTCCCTGTTAAGCAGGGAGCGAGTTGTGGGGCTCGATCCCATGACCCTAGGATCATGGCCCTAGTTGAAGGCAGACGCTCAACCAACTGAGCCACCCAGGTGCCCCTGAACACATATTTCTTAAAAGAATATATACAAATAGCCTGTATATACATGTAACTATGCTCAGTATCATTTCCTAGTAGGAAAATGCAAATCAAAACCACAATGAAATACCACTTTACACACACTAGGATGGGTATGATTGTAAATATAGACAACAAAAATGTTGGTAATAATATGGAGAAATTAGAACTCTCCTATATGACTGATGGGAATTTAAAATGGCATATCACCTTTGAACAATAATTTGACAGTTAAAATACGACCCCAGAATTCTATAGTTATGTACCCAAAAGAACTGAAAACGGTTATTCAAAAAAAGTTCCATAATTGTTCATAGCAGCATTATTCATGATAAGAAAAACTGGAAACAACCCAAATGCACATCAGCAGAAGAATGAAAGAATAAATAGTGGTATATCCATACAGTGAGATCTTACCCAGGCATAAAAAGGGAATTACAGATACATGCTACAATATGGATGAAGCTTAAAATCATTACCAAGTGAAAGAGCCAATTACGTAAGACCACATAATATATGATCACAATTGCATGAGATTCCAGCTATTGCCAGAATAGGCAAAACCATAGAGACAGGTAATAGATTAGTTCTTGCCTAGGCATGGGAAGGTTGGATAGGTAAGTGTGCTGATAGCTATAGGGTTTCTCCTTATGGTGGTGAAAATGTTGGAGACCTGATTGTGGTGCCAATTGCACATATCTATTTTTCATAGATATGGAAAACCGTTGACTTTTTCACAGATACTAAAAACCACTGAATTATAAATTGGTGAATTGTATTATAGCTGAATTACATCTTAATAAACTGCTGAAAACAGACAGAAAAAAAGTAAATGAGGTACAGTTGACCTTTGAACAACACAGTTTGAACTGCAAGGATTTTTTCCCCAATAAATACACTATAGTGCTATAAATGTATTTTTTCTTTTTCATGCTATTCTTAATAATATTTTCTCTTTTTCATGGTCTCCTTAATAACATTTTCTTTTTCTTTTTCTTTTCTTTTCTTATTATAAGAATATGGTATATAATATGTATGACACACAGAGTATGTGTTAACTGACTGTTTATGTAATTGGTAAGGCTTCTGGTCAATAGTAAGCTATTAGTAGTTCAGTTTTTGGGGAGACAAAATTATATGTGGATTTTCAAGTGCACAGAGGGTTGGCACCCTCAACCCCTGTGTTGTTTAAGGTTCAGCTGTGCTGATAAATGTTACAACATGGAAGAAGTGAAAATATGGTATTTGAAGGAAGGCAGATAGAAAAGGCCACATATTATATGACTTCATTTATAAGAAATATGCAAAATAGGCAAATCTATAGAAAGAAAAAGTAGATTAGTGATTTCTAGGGTCTGGAGAGAAGAGGGAATGGGGAATGACTTCTAATAGATACTTTTTTGGTCTTATAAAAATGTTCTGTAATTAAATAATGGTGGTGGTGTGCAGCCTTGGGAATACACTAAAAACTACTAAATTGTACATTTTTAAATTGTACATTTTATAGCATATTAATTATATCATGATAAAGAAAAAAGAAGGAAAGAAAGAATAAGGAACAATAAAAATATAACATAAGTAAGATAAATTGAAAATAAATATAAAAAATGAAGACCTAAATTCAACACTCTTAATAGTCACATTAAATGCTAATCAACTAAGCACTCTAATCAAAAGACAGAGGTCATCAAATTGGGTAAAAGGTTTTAAAAAGAGAGATAAATTTGTTGCTACTTACATAAGATATTCTAATCACAAAAACACATGCAGGTTGAAAAATAAGAATTGAAAGATATACTACATGAAAAGATATGTATAACACATTATAGTGGATGTATATTTCCGGTAACATGTACTTACTAATATGATTATTACAGAAAAAGAGATAACGTAGCTATAAATGAGTTAATATACAAGGATTATATAATAATTAAAAAATATATATGCAAGTAGGGGCGCCTGGGTGGCACAGCGGTTAAGCGTCTGCCTTCGGCTCAGGGCGTGATCCCAGCGTTATGGGATCGAGCCCCACATCAGGCTCCTCCGCTAGGAGCCTGCTTCTTCCTCTCCCACTCCCCCTGCTTGTGTTCCCTCTCTCGCTGGCTGTCTCTATCTCTGTCGAATAAATAAATAAAATCTTAAATATATATATATATGCATGTAATAACACAACTCCAAAATACATGATGCAAAATCCAACAGAATTTAAAAGAGAAATAGATAAATTAAGATGTATAGTTGAAATTTCAATATTGAACTTAGACATTAATAGAAAGAGTGTACAGAATAGTAAGGATATAGTAGACCCAAATAGCACTATGAACCAGTTAAACATAATTAAGATTTATACAATATTTTACACAGAGCAGGATTCAAATTCTATTCAAGATACCATAGACTATTATCAAGGGACACTGGAACATATCCAGGGTCATAAAATAAGACTCAAAAAGTTTCATGATCAAAGAAATTGAAATCAGACAGAGTCTTCTCCTATCACTGTGGAATTACATTGTTAATCAATAAAAAAATATACCTAAAAATAACCCATGTATTTTCAAGTGCATTGTAAGCATTATCCAAAAGAGATCTACGACTTACATTTAAAATTTTCAATAAAGATAAGAGATTGAGAAAAGAGTGTGATTGCAGAGAAGAAAGTTTTCAAAGAGAAATTAATATCAAAAGGTAAGTAGAAAATATCCATGTATTTGGAAATTAAATGTCACATCTTTAAATGACCTGTAGATCAAAGAAGCGATAACAAAGAAAAGTAGAAAATATTTGAAATTGGATAAAAATGACAAAAGAATTATTAGAATTTATTGCATGCAGTTACAGCTATTCAATTCATGTAAATTCAATGTGGGATCCTGGATAAAGTATGGAAGCAAATAATGGACATTAGTGGATAATTTTGTAAAATTTGAATAAAATATGTACTTTAGTTAATAATACTGTACCACGTGTCGATTTCTTAGTTTTTGATAATTGTACTATGGGCATACAAATGTTTACATTCAGTAAAGTAGGATGAAGGATGTAAAGGGAGTCTAAAATTAGCTCAAAAAATTTAAAAGGCTGGCAATATCAAGTGGTAGTGAGGTTGAGGATGAAGTAGAACTCATACACTTTGTTCGAGGGAATACAGAATTCTACTGCCACTTTGAAAATGGTTTGGTAGCTTTTTATAAAGATAAACCTACATCTTTGTTTTGACCTAGCAATTCCACTCTTAAGTATTTATCCAAGAGAAATAAAAACATGATCTAAAATACACTTTGGACAAGACCAGTCATACCAATTTTATTTCCGATAGTCCCAAACTGAAAAGAATGCAAACATCCATCCAGAGGTAATTCAATAGATAAATGCTAGTGTATTCATGCAATGATAGTTACTTAGCAGTAAAAAGTAAGTGTAACAAAATGGATGTATCTCAAAATCATATTGAAGAAAAGATGAAAGACACATAAGAGAATGTAATGTATATTTCCTTTTATTTGAATATCTGGAATACGTAAAACTAAATGTTAGTGATAAAGATCAGAACAATGGTTACCCCGTTGCAGGTGTATTGCCTGGAAAGTGAATGAGGGGCAATTACTGAGTGTAGAATTATTTTAAATCCTGATTTTTTTCTGGTGGTTCCATGGAAGTTATCATTTTTCCTACTCATCAACCTCTATACATAAAAATCTATACATTTTATTGTACGGACATTATATTTTAACAACAAGAGAGAGAAAACAATATATTACACAATTATCTCCATTCATTGGATAAACAAACCACGCAGAGCTACAATCTTTAAGAAAAGGGAAGCCCATATTTGAGCCCACATTCACGTGAGCTTTCTTCTGATGAGCAATTTTGACACTGCTTTAAGAAAACAGAGCCCAAAGAGTGGCACTTATACGGGGAATTTGAGACAGAAATCATATTTCAGAACTGAAAGGTGACTTGAACTTGGGTATTTATGCCACAGAGGAAGGGCCCACAGAAGTTTCATTAAAATTTACATAAAATTTCTTATGTCCTTGGCCTGAGATGCAAATGACCTGGGTGAGCCTTTTGGGTGGTTGGCGTATAACAAACATTGGAAGTCTGGAAGGCTAAGCTGAGATTTTAGAGATTGCACAAGCATAGTGGACTGCTTCTAGTAAATATTCAGGGCGTTTAGTTGAGACTGAAGTAAAGCCATACCCTAGCAGTAAGGAATAATCTCTAGGGGTAAGAGTAAAGTAAAACAGCATTTTCCCCAGACAAAGTCTGATACAGTATCTAGGCGATGTGCTGATAATTGAATTTTCAGTTAGAACAAAATTTAACAGTTATGAGAAAAAAGTGACACAAGTAAGAGTCTTTGTAATGTAATATCCACAATAGCGGGCACACAATAAAAAGTAAAGGATACTGAAGCAGTATCTGCTGATCAGAAGATGAAGGAGTTAACAAGAGACTCAGAAATCATGATGTATTGAAAAAAGGTAGAATAAGAAAAAGAGAACAATAACGACAAAACAGGACAAATATTAAATAACAAAAGGTTGGATTTAAACACAACCATATCAGTAATCACATTTAAAAAGATATAAATGTGGGAGGTAGAGATTATAAGATTGGATAAATAGATGAGATTTATCTATATTCTATCTACAAGAAATACAGCTTAATTATAAAGACAAACAAAGGTTAACGTAAAGGATGACTGTATAACTGGAGGTGACGTCAGTGGAAATGGTGGAATAAGGACATCAGAAAACAGTCTTCTGCATGAAAACAACAAGAATGCTGGAAAATATTCTCAAAATCAACTTTTCAGAATTCCAGAAATCAACCAAAGGCTTGTAATAATTGGGGAGAATTTATTCAAGAAAAAAGCTCTATTTGCATAAAAACAGTGTTTTGTTGCATTTAAATTTGCTTTATTCTCATTCCTCTCCCCCAAGTTCTGTTGTAGCCTTGGGAAACAATAGTCCTATCACACCAAAGACTAGCAGCTTAGCCAACACTTTAGAGGCCAGAGCAGGGTTGGAGATCTTCCAAAACCCCATTCCAGGTAATTATTTTTTAACCTCTTTGGCCACTCACTGGAAAATCCCACATCCAGGGTTTGTTATACTTGACGTGACTTAGCACTCATCCATTGCAAACAGCCTTTCTCTGGGGGTCATTTATCAAAATAAATCAGTGACAATTGTGAAGCATTGTAGTTGCTTGAAGTGGTGATAACAGGTGTGGTAAAAAAAGCATGTTGAGCAAAAAATTTACAAGGAAAAGTAATGGAATGAGATGGAATGATGATTATCAGAAGGGAGGTGGATGGAGGAAAGAGTGAAGTAGATAATGAGGATTAAGGAGGGCATTTATTGTGATGAGCACTGGGTGACATATGGAAGTGTTGAATCACTATATTGCACACCTGAAAGTAATATAACACTGTATGTTAACTAACTGGAATTTAAATAAAAACTTAAAAAAACCCCAAAAACCTTCTGTCTAAGTACACCCAGGCCCAGATGGCTTCATTGGTTAATTTTATCAAACGTCTAAAGAAGAATTAACACCAATCATTCACTCTTCCAAAAAAATAGTAAAGGAAAGATCATTTCCCATCTAATTTTATGAGGCCAGGATTATCCTGATACCAAAAACAAAGAGATCATACAAAAAGAAAACCACAAATGCATACTTTTTCTAATATAGGTACAAAAATTCTCAACAACATACTAGTCAACTCAACTAAGTCCAATAACATACAGAAATTATTATATATCACGACCAAGTGGGATTTACCCAAGGAATGCAAGGTTGTGTCAGCATATGAAAATCAATACAACATGCCATATTAATAAAACAAAGGACAAAAATCCAATGCTATTGTTCTTATTGTCATGGGTGAACGTGGCTCACTTAAGGAAGTGAGGATGTGTCTCGGGTATGTTGAGAACCATTCCTTTCACAGAGGTAGGAGAGAAGGAGGTATGGATGCATAAATGATCACCAATAAAGGCTTAATGGGTGGGGGGATGGGGTAACTGGTTGATGGGCATTAAGGAGGGCACTTGATGCACTGGGTGTTATATGCAACTAATGAATCACTAAATTCTACCCTGAAAATAATAATATGCTATATGTTAACTAACTTGAATTTAAATGAAAAAACCAATAAAGGCTTAAATTAAGAAAGCAAATCAGGAAATGGAGAGACGCGAAAGTGAAAAATATTAAGGAGAAATACTACGGAATACTGAGGGTGGGCTGTTGATTTGCCATGGGGAGAAAGAGAAGAATTGTAAATGATTCTCAGTTTCCTTTTGGGTAAATGGGAGATGCTATTGATGTTCACTTGAGAAACTAAAATGTGGGAGGAAGAAAAACTGGAGGTAGGGGAAGGTTTTGAGTCCAACTTGGCAAGATGGCATTTGAGATACATCGCCAGCATTCATCTCTATACCTTTATACATACAAAACTAGAGATCTGGATATAATCTGGATAGAAATAGAAATGTTCACTTGAGAGACATCAGTAGATAGATTTTAGTTTTTTTCTGTGGATGAAGTAAGCCAGGAAAACTATAAGCAACTGGAAAGAATAGACTCTTGGGGAAGAGTGAGAGTAAAGCAGAAAAGGAAGAGAATAAATAAGAGCAGACAGAAAGATAAGAGTGAAGAAAACCGGGGCGCCTGGGTGGCTCAGTCGTTAAGCGTCTGGCTTCAGCTCAGGGCGTGATCCCGGAGTCCTGGGATCGAGCCCCACATCAGGCTCCTCCACTGGAAGCCTGCTTCTTCCTCTCCCAGTTCCCCTGCTTGTGTTTCACCTCTCGCTGGCTGTCTCTCTCTCTGTCAAATGAATAAATAAAATCTTTAAAAAAAAAGAGTGAAGAAAACCAAAGAAAAATGATATCACAGCTTGCAGAGGAAGAGGGAATTATGAGGAAAGCATCGTTAACAGTTTCAAATGCCACAGAGGAAGCTAAAGTTGGAAACACAGCTCTTAAAAAGTGTGGCCCATGGATAGCTGGGTGTCTCTAAGACTCTTTCAATGGTATTGTGAAATCAAAACTACTTCCATAATAATCTTACTGTGTTATTTGCTGTTTTTACTGTGTTTACATTTTTAGCGACAGTGCAAAATAATAGTGGGTAAAACTGCTGGTGCCTTAGCATGAATCAGGCTAGTGACGCCAAATTGTACAGGTAATCATTGTTTTGTTCACCACCACACACTTTCAAGGAAAAAAAGCCAGTTTTACCCAAGAATGTCCTTAGTGAAGCAGTAAAAAATATTAATTTTACTAAATTTTGACTCTTTTAATAAACCATGTGATGAAATGAAAATAGACATAGAGCCCTTCTGCCGCATACTGATCTAAGGTGGTTACTTTGAGGAAAAGCACTTATGCAGTTGTTCGAGTTGGAGGATGCACTAGATTCTTTTCCCATGGAATAACAGCTTTCTCTGAAAGAATGACTGCCAGACACACTGGCATTATTCATACTTGGATATTTGGCAGCTATGTTCTTAAAAATGATTGTGTTGAACCTGTCAGGTCAAGGAAAAAGACAGATGGTATTTACCGTTAATGATAAAATTTGAGCTTGCAAGGGAATATTGGAACTTTGGAAAACTTGTACACACCCCTGGGAGTGTGACACTTCTCCAATATTTGGAGACTTTTCTGACAAGATTGGTAGGGATTATTAATGCATGTGATTTTTTTATATTGTATTAACATTTGGGAGATCTGCATAACTCAGGGAACCAATATTTTCTGAATGACCTATGCTTGATGTTACAAGATAATGCATGGGTAAAATATCAAAGCGCAAGACAGATTAGTGGATTTTAATGTAACAGCATATGAAAAAAAAATCAGTGATATGGTTTCCAATTACATACCAACTGAATTTAAGAAACGAAAAAACTTGCTGAGTTTTAGTGAGTATCAAAGAAAATGTCCACTATTATCTGAAAACATTATTAACATACTTTCCTATATTGAAGTTACCTATCTGAGGATATGTATTTTCTTCACATAATTCAGCCAATGCAACTCATTGAGACAGATTAGATGCAGAAGCAGAGATGAGAAACTTGCTGTCTTCTATTAAGCCGGATGATAAAGAGATTTTTAAAAGTCTAAGAAAATGTCATTCTTTACTAACTTCATTTATTTTTGGAAAATGCAGTGATTTTTCATAGAGCTATGTTATTTATGTTAGCATATAATGTTTCTTGTTTTTTAAATAAATCCATACATAAATAAAATGTTCTCAATTTTAATTTCTAGGACAATAAGTATTGATAGATATAACTCACATAAACCAAAGCTCATTGGGGTCTTCAATAGTTTAAGTGTGTAAAGAGATCTTGAAACCAAAAAGTTTAAGAACTGATGAATTAGACAATTAAGAAGTCACTAATGAACTTACAGAGAACAGTGGATTGATAGAGCTACAAAATTAATTCTTATGAGATGACTTATAAATGGCAACAAGGAAGACATGAAAATTACCATATGATAAGCTTGGCTGTAAGGCCTAAGAGACAGACTGGCCATAATTTAAATTAGTATGTAAATTAGAGAAAGTATTTTTTTTAGAATTCAGTTAACTTCTTCCTAGATTATTTTATAAATTTAAAGAGACCCCTATCAAAATACAAACAGGATTTTAAAATGGGACTAGGAAAGTTAATGTTAAAGCTCATACGGAAAATTAAACATTCCAGCTCTAAGAGATAAGAGTTACGAGTGAAAATGAACCATATCAGATGACAAAATTTATTATGAAATTTTCATAATTAAAACAGTGGGGAATTGGCACATGAATGGACACACTATTGGAATACAATGTGAACTTCAGAAATAGGCTCAGATATGGAAGAAAATTTAATATACTATAAAGATGGCATTGTAAATTACAGACTACATAAACTTTTTAAATAAACAGCATGAGGCAACTGAATGATTATGTGGAAGAAGATAAAATTGAATGCATATCTCACCACATACAAAAATAAACTCTAAATGAATCATAGATCTAAATGTGAAAAATGAGGTAAATATGTGTGATTTATGGTCTAACCTGAGTGTGGGGCAAGAATTTATAACAATCACTCAATATAGAAATGGAATCGGACTGATAAAATGAACTACAAAAAGGAATAATTCTGCATGGCAGAAGCCTCAAAGCAATAGCAAATAGTAAACACAGAAAAAATATTTTCTTTTATAACATGTAAAATGTTTATTATCTGTGATGTATCAAGAGCTATTGAAATTAAGAAAGAAAAGGGTTAAAAAATAGAAAAATGAGCAAAGGGTACACTTTGCAAAAAACTAATTTAGCAATGGCACTTAAGTGTATGACACCAAGCTCAGCTTCTTTCATGACAAAGTAGATGCAAACTGAAACCACACTGAATTGATATTTCTCACCTACTGGATTGGCAAAGTTTTAGAAGTTTGAAGACGCACCTTTTAGCAAGACTTCGAAACAGGCTCTCGTACATTTCTAGTAGGAATGAAAAATGGTTCAACCCCTTACTAATCGTTATGTATACATTTACTTCTTGATAAATTAAGAATTTCTGTGAGGAATTTTTGTTGAAATTAAATTTCCAAAAGTATGAAACATATACAGAGTGAGAGGTATGCCGAGCGGTATGCAAATGATTATTTTTTGGTGGAATTATTGGTAATTGCAAAATATTAGAAACAACTTCAAATGCTCATACTACACAGGAAATTGGTTAAATAAATTATGATGTATCTACCCAGTGCAGTACTAGTGAGTGTAAAAAATAGAAGAAATTTGGCTTTTAAATGCAGTATTTTGGCCATTTTCATGATATTCGGGGTTACATCTACCATCTTGGTGTGAGTTGATATAGAGTGGTTCCAGGACATACTATCAAGTGAAAAATGTCAACATGTTAACACGTATGTAGTATTTTATTTTTTATCTAAGAAAAGAAAAACAATATATGTGGGGTTTTTGTTTTTTTGTTTTGTTTTGTTTTGTTTTGTTGCAAAAATAAACTCTAGCAGTGTACTCCAGAAATTAGTGAATGGGTTAACCAAGAGATAGAAGAAAGACTGACATGTCTCTGGGTATACTGTTTGTGTAGTTTTGACTTTTGGAACATAATATATTTTTTGTTTTTATTTTAATTCTAGTTAGTTAACATACATGTAGTTTCAGGTGTACAATATAGTGATTCCACACTTCCATATGTCACCTTCTGCTCATCACAATGCATTCCTGAATTTCCACCACCTATTCAACCCATCCTCCCTATCCCCTCCCCTCTGGTAACCATCAGATTGTTCTCTATAATTAAAACTCTGTTTCTTGCTTTGACTCTCTTTCTCTCTCTCTCACTCTCATTTTCTTCCTTTGCTTGTTTTGTTTCTTAAATTCCACATATGAGTGAAATCATATGGTATGGAACATGATATTAAGGTTTAACATGTTAAAAAATAAAGTCGACAATGTGGGGTAAATCAATATTGAGTGTATACAGAAACCAAAAAATCTTTAACTAGACATTTGGTAACAGAACCACACAGAAGAAAAAAAATTCAAACTAATCCTAGCATTTTGAACATAATGCTTTGGCTTTCCCACCCTTTGTGGGAAACATTCTAAAGACAAAAAGAAAAAAAATAATTGCAATAACAGTTTTAAAATAGCATTTTAGGGGCGCCTGGGTGGCACAGCGGTTAAGTGTCTGCCTTCGGCTCAGGGCGTGATCCCGGCGTTGTGGGATCGAGCCCCACATCAGGCTCCTCCGCTATAAGCCTGCTTCTTCCTCTCCCCTGCTTGTGTTCCCTCTCTCGCTGGCTGTCTCTATCTCTGTCGAATAAATAAATAAAAAATCTTTAAAAAAAAAATAAATAAAATCTTAAAAAAAATAAAATAGCATTTTATTTATTGTACTGTTATGAGGATAGAAATTCTGAAATGAATCTGTTGTATTGTAGGATTTAAAAATATAAATAATACATAAATAAATATTTTGACGCTTTTTGGGAACCAAGTTGCTCACTGTGAGAAAAATGAGGAATAATAAGGACTTAGGAAAGTAGCAGAAGAATTCTGTGTTACTGGATTGTGATTAAAGGCATAAACGCATAGAAGCAAAAATGTCCTAGTAGTAATGAGCATAACTAGATTCCATATCTGGTTTTATAAAACAATTGACCACTAAAAAGAACAAAGATTCCTTACATGAGAGGACTGATTTCAGAACTGGGGCATGGAAAGTAAAAGGTGAATCTGGCATAATTCTTGCCAGAAAGTAAGTGCTCAAAAACTGTTTACATATTAAAAGGAGTTCTCGTGAAATAATCTAGGATGATTTGAGCATCAAAATAATTAAGTACAGCAATGACTTAAGTTATATTGATTACAAAAGAATTCAAAAGTTTTTACCAATATGAATAAATAAATGACAAAGGGTGGGAGGGAAAACTCTTCCTTACAGTATAATGCTAAGAAAGGAAGAAAGAATGATAAAGTAAGAAAAATTATCATTCTATAATCACATAATAATAAATGATTTAGGGAAGAATTATCAATGGATTTTTAATCTACTGGGTCACAGTTTGTTGGAAAGTAATTTCTTAATTTCCAAATACATGCAGATTTTCTAGTTATCTTTTGATAAACATTTCTATCTCATTTGAATTTCAGCCAAAGAATATGCACTTTATGATTCCAACACTTTGAAATTTATTGAGAATTGATTTATAGCCAAATATATGGTCAATTTTGATAAATATTTCTTGTTCAATTGATGGGAATATATATTTTTCACTTGTTAATGAGTTGTGCTATGTTCATTGTTCTCATGCAATTATTGAAAAAGGTGTGTTAAAATTTCACGCCGTGATTGTAGATTTGTCTGTTGTCATTGTTCTGTCCATTTTTGATTTAGTAATGTTGAAGCTATATTATTATAAACATACAAGTTCATTATGTTATGTCTTTCAGATGAATTAAATCTTTTATCATTATGAAATAAACTTTCTTTAAAATATTTTTTTGCTGAAAAGTCTATTCCGTCAGATTATTAATATAGTTACACAACTTTTCTGTCAGTTACTGTTTGTGTGGCATGCCTATTTTTATTTCTCACTTCACTTTCCTTGTGATTTATATATGCCTCTCATAAACACATAGTTGGATTATTTTTTCAAATCCTGTCTGACAATCTTAGAACATTGAATTCCATTTACAATTAGTATAATTAGTGATACATTTGGTTTCAATTCTGCCATCTTAGTACGTTTTTATATTTCTCCACCTGAACTGTGTTTTCTATCTTTTATTGCCCCCTATTGGATTTGCTTTGTTATTCTATAATATTCCTCTAAATTTGGAAGTTAAACATTCCTTTTCTATTAGTGATTGCCTTTGAATGTACAAGTTATACCTTATGCATCAAAGCTTAATATTAAATATCATTTTTATCTTTCTCTTGGACAATGAAAAAAGCTTACTTTCAACCTGTTTACTTATATGCTATTGTTCTGTGAATTTTAGTTCCATATATATTCTGAGCTTCAGAAGACATAATTATTTTTGTTTTATACAGTCAATGTTTATTCACATTTAACCACACATTTACCATTTCTTTTCTTTCAGCTATTTATTTTTTTAATTGAGTATAGCTGACACACAATGTTACGTTTGTTTCAGGTGTACAACACAATAATTCAGCAGGTATCATTTTCATTGTTCTTGTTTCTTGCACCTCCAATCTTCCATCTGTGACCATTTTCCTTTGTTTTAAGAACATCCTTTAGGATTTCTCTAAGTAAGAGTATGATTTTATCTTGTTCTCCTGACTTTTGCTTGCCAGAGAAAGTCTTCATTTCACTTCAATTCCTGAGGTATAATTTTGCTGAGTATATGGTTTTAATTTAGCATTCACTTTTTATCAGCACATCGACACTGTCATTTCAATAACTAGTTTTCATTGCTGCTGTTGAGAAGACATTCATCCATCTTATCATAATTCTATTGAAGATGATCTCTTTCTTTTTTCTCTTTAAAATCGATTTTTTTCTTTTTTTCTGTAATGTTGTTATGAGGGGCCCAAATGTTGATTTCTTCTTATTCATTCTGTTGAAGTTTGTTGAGCTCTTTCAATGTGAGAATCAGTGTCTTTCTTCAATTCCCAAAGCCATTATTTCTTCAAATACTGCTTTTTTGCCATTCTTTTCTCACCTTGTAAAAGTCTTCTCGGTTTATTTCGTTTTTAAGATTTATCTATTTATTTTGGAGAGATTGAGAGCACACGCCATGGGGGGAAGGGCAGAGGGAGAGGGAGAGAGAAACTTAAGCAGACTCCCTGCTGAGAGTGGAGCCTAATGCGGGGCTTCATCTCATGACCTGAGATCACAACCTGAGCTGAAACCAAGAGTTAGATGCTTAACCGACTGCACCACCCAGGTTGTATGTCTGTTCTTACTCTTTCTTCTCTCTTTTGTATCCTTTCAATCCTCCTTGCCTCATTCATCGCTGTTTCTTCTAATCGACCTCCAATAATGCTCTTTTTGGTTATGTCTAAACTGCCTTTGAGGTCTTGGGTTTTTGTGTTATGCCTAAGCTCCAGATTTTTCAGCTGCTTCTCAAATCTTAAATGTCCCTGTTTGTGGTTTGTAGCTTCTTGCTGAAATATTTAAATTCAGCTTATAATTTTCATATGCAGAATTCAAATAGTTCTTTAAAGTCTATGTCTGGTAATTCCACTACCTTGAGTGTCAGTGAGTTTGTATTATCTTTTATTATGTTATATCTGATTCATGTTGTTTTGTCTTTTCACGTGTCTGTTTATCATTGTACTCTAGCTACTGGAATTGAAAATTATTAAGAGAAATAATTTGAAGTGTACAGTGATTTTTTTGCTTATATCAGAGAAAACAGAAACTTGAAAAATATGAAATCACCTTAATCCAATTTTCAGGCTTCAGATTTTTATTGGTTACACACATAACTTAATCCTGGCCTGAATTCCATGTCAAGAGTAGTTTAAGTCTAGTCCATGCTTATTTCTAGTGTATAGGCCTTTGGCATCAAAAAAATAAGCTCAAGTTGGTCCACCCTTGTCATGCTCTGTATTCCTGCTTCAGTCCTTCTTTGCTTGTGAGAATGTGAAATGAGCTTCTCAACATTCAGTTGCATCCTCAGGTTTGCAAATGCATCCTTGGCAAAAGTGACCCAAAAGTCATAGTCATTCTTCCTGGATTTCTGTCTTTTTCTGGATCTTTCACTATCTTATTAGCTTCTCAATGCTAATAGTATTTTTTACAACCTTTTTTTTTTGTCTTTAACACAAACATCATTGTGGAGTGGCCATCTGTCATTATTAGAGGCTGATGCCCCTAATACTCTAATTTAATTCAGCTGTATATTTCTTTTGTAAGCACCGTAAAAACTGGCATCTTTTTAGATGAGCTCTTCGGAGTGGAGAAAGTAAAATCTGTGAGCCCTCGAATATGTAGGTCCAGTTGTGTAAATAGATTCACTTTTTTTCTGGGAGAAGTTTTATTGCTTTCTATCCAGAAGTATGTGTTGTTTGTGTGTGTTCACCTACGATAGAACAATCTTAAAACTAAATTTATTTTATCAATAAACCCAGAGTCAAAATCTTTAGACGGTATCAGTGAAGATGGTATAGATGACTTGATCTTTTTCTAAACTTTACCAGAACCTTTTATAGAAACATAACTCTGAAGAGGAATTACTTAATGAGACACCAAATGTAAGTTCCAACTGGAAGAGGAGGAAGGAAAAGGGAAAAAAAAGATTGTAAAAGCCTTACAGTCCAGTTGGTTAAGTTTTGCAACTTGAATATTAGCGTTTTAAAGGCATTTGTGAATATCTCAATCATAAGCAATAAGATGATCATTTATCTCCTTTCAACCTCCCCCAAATCTTTAAAAAATGGTATTTTTCTCTTTTTGTATAAGCAGAATCTAAGAAGATATTTAAAAATAGAGGCAAAATAGTATATTTTAGATCAATTAACAGTACAAATTTAGACACGTTTACTTCATGAAGATTCATGTGACACTACTCATTTTTCCACTCAAGAAGATGTGGAAGCAAAATAAAAATATTAAGATTAGTATTTTGTGATAGATCTATCTTTTGGAAGATTTTAAGGCTATATTTAAAAAATTTAGACTATCATATATCTTTGTCTTCAAATCGTTTTAAATATCTCAAAAATTATCTGTGTTGCAGAATTCATTGGCATATTAACGCATAAAATAATTTAGCAGCATAAATAGAAACTTTACATTTACATATTAATATGCATTACATTTCTTTCATTATTGTTAACCTAAATATCAGATACATAGGTTAAGAATAATTCTTAAATAGAATCCCGATTAAACGCAAATGTTACCAGTCGACGTCTGTACGTTGTTCACAGTACATAATCCGAAAGTATTGAGCATAGCCGCTGCAATTCTAATGGCCAAGAAAGTTATTTACCTATCGAAATTGCCCAAACAATAGCAATCTTCATGATGGCCTTAGTCCGCGAATTGAAACGGCTATGCTCAATAGGATTACGTATTGCTACATACCGATCCAGCGAGATAGCGCAGAGGTGCATGATGGACGCTGTAGAAAATAAAACATCCAAAGAAATCCAGACGGGGCACAAATATCTAGGTAGTGGCCAGACATAATCTGAAAGAGAAAAGAGAGAAGACAAGAACATATTACCCAAATTAAACCATCTAGCTTTACACTTTAGTCTACTTATTTTTTTCCTCTCATAATCTAAGTTTTTTAAAGAAAGTGAAATTTGGGAAACATTATTTTCCATAGTAATGATAATGATGATAATGCCTTCAGTGTTACATGCATTATTTCTTACTGAGATAAAATTTACATAACATAAAATTAATCATTTAAAAGTGTACAGTCCTGTGGCATTTAGTACATTTACAATATTATGCAACCATCACTTCTTTCTAGGTTCAAAACATTTCATCTTTCCAAAAGGAAACCACTATTCATTAAGCAGTCACTCCCTATCTCCCCTCCCCCAGCCCCTGAAAATTTCTAATCTGTTTTTTGTCTCTATAGATTTAACTAGTCAAGATATTTCATACAAAAGGAATCATAAATAGGTGCCTGGCTTCTTTCAATAACACCGTTTTCAAGGTTTATCCGTTTTGTAGCATGTATTAGTACTTTATTCTTTTTTATGGCTAATGCTTTTATTGAGATTTTTTTTTAATGTTCTTGTAAATAGAATCCTTTTTTAAATTTCCTTTATGGACGGTACATTGCTAGTATGTAGAACTATAACTGCTTTTCATGTGTTAATCTTGTATCTTGCAACTTTGCCGAATTCATTTACTAGATCTATTTTTGTGTGTAGGGTTCCTTAGGATTTTCTGCTTACAACATCATGCCATCTTTGAATAGAGATAATTTTACTTTTTCTTTTCCGATTTTCTTTTGCTTTTTATTTTCTTTCTTGCTTAAGTGCTCTATATACAATTTCTAGTACAATGTTGACTGGAAGTAGTAAACACAGCCATCTTGTTATTCCGAATCTGAAAAGAAAATCTTTCATTCTTTCACAATTAAGTAGGATGTTGGCTGTGAGTTTTTCATAAATGCTTTTTATCATGTTGAGGAAGTTCCCTTCTATTTCTAGTCTGTTGAGTGTTTTTATCATAGAAGAGTAATGAATTTCGTCAAATGCTTTTTTTGTATCAGTTGAGATGATCTTGTGATTTTCTTACCTTAATTCTATTAATGAGATGCATTACACTGGTTGATTTTTACATGTTAAGCCATCTTTGCATTCCTGTGATAAATCTCACTTGGTCATGGTGTATACTATGATGTTATATTTAGTTTGCTAGTATTTTGTTGAGGATTTTTGCATCTATATTTATAAGTAATATTGGTTTATACCTGTCTTTTCTTGTAATGTCATTATCTGGCTTTAGTATTTGGATAATGCTGGTCTCATCGAATGAGTTACAAAGTGTTCCTGCTTCTTCTATGTTGTAGGAGTTTGATTAGAATTGGTGTTCATTCTTTAAATGTTTGGCAAAATTTGTCAGTGAGGCCATGTGGTCTGGACTTTCTTGTTTTT
The DNA here is from genome assembly GCF_023065955.2 of Ursus arctos. Classification (NCBI taxonomy): domain Eukaryota; kingdom Metazoa; phylum Chordata; class Mammalia; order Carnivora; family Ursidae; genus Ursus; species Ursus arctos. The sequence continues at coordinate 89,757,507 of NC_079873.1, read as the reverse complement.
CTTTTCTTCTATTCTCTATTTTGTTTATCTCCATTTTAATCTTTACCATTTTCTTTCTTTTGATAGTTTGGGTTAAGTTTGTTCTAGTTCCTTAAGATCTAGAGTCAGGTGATTGATTTGGGATCTTTCTTCTTTTTAAATGTAGGCATTTACAGCTATAAATTTCTGTCAGAGCACTGCATTTGCTGTACCCTGTAAGTTTTGATAAGTTTCATTTCATTCTTCTCAAAATATTTTCTAATTTCATTTGTAATTTCTTCTTTGATCTATTGGTTGTTTAATAGTGACTGTGGTGTTTAATTTCCACATATTTATGAATTTATCAGTTTTCTTTTGTTATTGATTGCTAGTTTCATTTCAGTTTGGAGAAGATCCTTTGAATACTGATATTTAAAAATTTTAATGCTTGTTTTGAATATGATCTATCCCGGAGAATGTTGCATATGCACTTAAGAAAAATGTTTTTTCTGCTGTTGTTGGATAGGGTGTTCTATACACGTTTGATGGGATTGGTTGATTCATAGTATTGTTCAAGTCTTCTATTTTCCTATTTATCCATCCTGTTAGTTGTTTTATTCATTATTGAAAATGGTATATTCATGTCTCCAAATATTATTTTAGATCTTTTCCTCCCTTCATTTTTGTCAGTTTCACTTCCTCTTTGTTATTGGATGCATATATATTTGAAATTATTATATCTTCTTTTTTTTTTTAAAGATTTTATTTATTTATTTTGACAGAGATAGAGACAGCCAGCAAGAGAGGGAACACAAGCAGGGGGAGTGGGAGAGGAAGAAGCAGGCTCATAGCGGAGGAGCCTGATGGGGGCTCGATCCCATAACGCCGGGATCACGCCCTGAGCCGAAGGCAGACGCTTAACCGCTGTGCCACCCAGGTGCCCCTGAAATTATTATATCTTCTTGATGCTTTGACGCTTTTATCAATATATATTGTCCTTTTTTGTCTCTCATAACAATTTTTGCCTTGGGTTCTATTTTTCTGATCCTAATACAGCCACCTCAGCTTTTATTGGTTACTATTTGCATGGAATATCTTTTCCATACTTTTACTTTAACCTATTTGTGACTTTGAATCTAAAATGAACCTCTTATTGACAGCATATACAGGAAGGTTCTTTTTTAATCCATTCTGGCATCATGTATTTTTAACAATTCTGCTAGTCTTTGCCTTATAACTGGACAGTTTAGTCCATGTACATTGAAAATAATTACAGCTACAGAAGGATTTATTCCTACCATTTGTTATTTGTTTTTATATGATACATACCATTTCCTCATAAATATTTTTGTTATTCACTTTATTTGTGATTAATTGATTTTCATAGGGTAACTTTTGATTTTTTTCTTGCTTCTTTTTCTGTATATTATTTTAGTTTTTTTCTTAACTTGGAAATTAAAATGGTAACCTTAACTTTACAACAACCAAATTTTAATTAATACTAATTTTGTTTCAGTAGTATACAAATTTTTGGTCTGTTACATCTCTTTCTGTCTTTGTTATTGTCACAAATTACAACTTTACACATTGTGTGGCCATTAATATAAATTTATAAGTATTACTTTAGGTATTTACCTTTTATATAAGATAGTAAATTAAAAAAGGAATAATCCCAAAGCTAGAAAAGAAATAAGAAGGTAAGTAATCTCATTAAGTTAACATGTATGAAAAGATGAAGGACTATAGAAAAGTTTAAAAGTTCCCATAATTCATTTCATAAAACAATATAGTACCAATATCAAAACCTATAAAACACTGAAAAAATGAGACTAGAGACAAATTACATTCATTGATATAGATTCAAAGTTACAAACAAAATATTAACAAATAGAATTCAGCAAAGTGTCGAAGGAATAATACACCATGTAAAAACAAAAACTATTTCAGGAATGCAGTGGTAATTCAATATCATAAAAATCTGCCAATATAATACCTTATATTAACATTTGTAAAGACATTTTATGATCTTTTAATAGATATTGAAGAATGGTTTGATAAAATACTGAAGTTATTCCTAATTACAATTTTAATTATATAGTGATGAAAGGAATCCTCTTAAATTTTATAATTTACCAAAAACCAATAACAAAAATTATGAACAATAATGCAATAAACACATTTCAATTACATTAAATTCAGAAATTGGACAGGACAAAAATTTACAGTCTTCAAAGCAGCTACCATAACCATGCTCAATGAAGAAAAGGCGAAAGCTCTTGAAACAGAAAGAGGACATCTCAAATAAGAAGTAGAACTTATAAAAAGAACCAAATGGAGAATTTAGAGTTGAAAAAATATATAATATCTGAAAGAAGAAAATCACTGTATGGTCTTAATAAAAGAATGGAGATGACAGATGAAGAACCATTAAAACTGAATACAGATTAATAAAAATTATCCAAACCGAAGAACAGTGAGAAAAAAATTGAAAATAAATTTAGGGACCTATGGAACAATATGTAGATTTGTAACATTTGTGCCACTGGAATCTGAGGGGAAAAAATTGATACAGAAAAAATATTTGAAGAAATAATGGTTTAAAACATCCCATATTTGATGAAAAACAAATTTACTGATTTAAGAAGTTCTGCAAAATCCAAATGGCTAAATTCAAAGATAATCATGCCTAGATACATCATAATCTGGTGAAAACAAAAGATAAAGGAAAACATCTTGAAGCAGCTGAGAAAAATGACTCTTTAGGTATAGGAAGCAATGGCTTGAACAACTTCAGATCTTTCATCAGAAATCATGGAGGCCAGAAGGCAGTATAATCATAATCCCGAATTCTATATCCAATGAAAATATCTTCAAAAAAATGTGAAATAAAGAAATTTTCATTTGAGGGGAAACAATGAACTGATTGACAGGAGACTTGCTCTAAAAAATGCTAAAAGATGTTCTTCAGAAAGAAAGAAATTATACTACAAGAAAACTTGTAAACTTCACGAATGAATGAATGAACAACAGATTGGTAAATAATTTGGGAAATATAATAGATTATTTTTCTTATCTTGGGTCTTTAAAATACATGTGACTATTAAAAATTATAACATTGCCTGAGAAGGTTCTCCATGTATATAGATGTATCCCATATTACAATTAAAACAAAAAGGAGGAAGGGAATCTATATGGTTATAAGATTTTTATAGTCACTTGAAGTGATAAAATAGTAACTGTAGGGAAATTGTGAAACTTCAGGTATGTATATTTTAATCTAGAGAACAATCACTAAAAAAAACTGTACAAAGAAATATAGTAAAAAATCTAATAGATCAATAAAAATGGAATACTAAAATAAAATGCATAAACCCCTAAGTAATTCAGAAATAAGAAAGGGATAAATAGAAAATAATATAATAGTAAACATAATTCTAAACTATAAAATACTTGCACTAAGTGGAAATGATATAAAGTGTAAATTGTATCAATTTAAAGAGACAGCCATGCTGGAACCCCACAAGTTTGAATAAGATGATATAGATAAATAGGGGCACCTGGGTGGCGCAGTCGTTAAGCATCTGCCTTTGGCTCAGGGCGTGATCCTGGTGTTCTGGGATCGAGCCCCACATCAGGCTTCTCCACTGGGAGCCTGCTTCTCCCTCTCCCACTCCCCCTGCTTGTGTTCCCTCTCTCATTGGCTGTCTCTCTCTCTGTCAAATAAATAAATAAAATCTTTTAAAAAAAAGATGATATAGATAAATATACAGTAAAAGGACAGAGAAGAACACACAATGCAAACAGTAATCAAAGGACTACTGGAGTTGTTATATTAATATCAAAGTAAATTTCAGATCAAATAATATTACTAGAAATAACAGAGACCATGTTACAATGATAAAGTTGTCAACTTATTAAGGGTATATAACAATCCTAAACATTTATGTACCTAATAACAGAACTTCAAATTTCATGAAGCAAAAAAAATGATAGAAAAATAGAAGAAATCAAAAGTACAATCACAATTATACTTTGAGACTTCAACATCCTTTCCTCGGTAATTGACAAAAGTAGGCAGAAAATTGCCAGTGATAAAAAAAAACTGAATAGCACTAACAATGAACTTGACTAAATTGACATTTATAAAACACTCTATCCAACAATAGAAGAATACACATGCTTTTCAAGAACCCATAAAAAATTGAAAGGACCATATGCTGGGTCATAAACTAATTCTTAAGAAAGTCAAATGACTGATATAATGCAATGTCTATTCTCTGACCTTAACAGAATTAACATAAAACTAGTAACAAAAGTTATCCTGAAAAAAGTCCAAGTATTTGGAAATTAAACAACACAGTTCTACATAATTAATGTTTCAAAAAAGACTCAAATTCAATTAAGAAATAATTTGAACTAAATAAAAATGAAAACGTATCAAAATTTGTGGGATGGGGCTAAAGCAGTGCTCAGAGGGAAATTTCTAACATTAATGGTTTATTTTAGAAAAAAAGAAAATCTCAAAACAGTGATCTAAATTTAAAAGCAGAAATCATTGAAACTAAGGGAGGACAATAATAGAAAAAAAGTTCAATGAAATGAAATGGTTTTTTGAAAAGATCAATAACATCGATAAACTCATAGGCAGATTGAGGGAGAAATAAAAGTAGAAGACACAAATTACCAATATTAGTGATGAAAGAGGGAATATCTCTACAGACTCCGCAGACAATTATAAGGGAATTTTATAAACAATAGTTTGTCCATAAATTTGCATGGACATTTGGGTCCTTAGACATAAAACCACAAATTTCTGAACCATGCACTGAATTCAGGATTCCAGTGGAGTCTGTGCTGCTGAGGGGAAAAAAAGGATACAAATGTTGTGAATCTTCAACCCAGAGTTAGCCTTTTCCTTGGGCTAAGATTGGCCCACTTGCCACTGACTAAAGAGTGCCAAAGCCAGGGATGGTTGACTGGAAACTTAACCTAGATTTGACTGCATAGCAAATAAACCCTTTTTAGGACTCCAGGGTCTTTTGAGATGGCATCCCAGGCTGTCACTCAAGTTGGTACTATTGACAGAACTACTTGTCTCCCAGCAAAGTCTCCTATAGATGTTTCCCATATACAGGTAGGTGCATAGTGAAATTTTCAGCAATCTACAGTGAAAATTGGGAAATTAAGTATAACAGTATATTTTAAAAATAAACCTGTATTTATTCGATTTAAATGACTGATTTTTATTCTGAGATTATGTCCTCCTAGAATTCCGAAGCAGAAGAGTTCAGCCCATAGGACTGGCTGGATTTTTCTTTACCATTTTATTCATGCCCCTGTATTCTTGAAAACTCAGCTTGGCTCTTGATACTTCCTATCACTTTGCCTTTGACAGAGTTCCCTGCATATGACTGGATACTGCATCTGACATCAATTATATCTTATAAATGCTTTTGGGAACATGCCACTAACTTTCTCCCTTAGAATCCTACCCACCTCCTTGTAACTTGATTTTTCTCTGATAATTAGACTCTGTTTCCACCCACTTGAACTTGATTTAGAATTATTGGATCTTCTCTGTACTACTGCTCCAAAATCTTTTGCTTCTGGTATTGAGGCATTTTTAAAATTTACTGTTAACTCGACCTTGATCTTACAGATCAATTTGACCTTGACCCTGAACTTACAGAGCCACTTAGGAGCCAAGGTGATGACACCCAGTGCCCTATCCTTTATTAAACACATTAAGTCAGAGTGCCTTTTTAGTCATACAGCGCGGCATCTGTATTTCCTTGACACGCAGACTTTATAGTTCTTCAGTGAGGCGGTGATGTTTCTGGTATGTGTCTCGATGAGGTGGGCGGGGAGATGGGACATCCTACATATGCAACCAGCCAGCCCCCTTACTATAAAATAGGGATTTCCTGGCAGCACTATGCAGGATGTTCAACCTCCCTGCCCATGTGAAGGTTAACTGCTGCACCACGAAGTTCCGGTTTCTGCCGAGGGGCTTGCTGTTGATTGATGCTTCTCTGTGTGGACTTGCAGGCCTCTTCCAACCTGATCTTCTGTTCCTGATGAACTGGTTGTGATTATTAATAGCCTAAATGATCTAGAAGCCCGGTAACTAATAACCCACCTCTTATTCAAACTTAAGCTCCATGTTCAAACAATAAAATTTTCCATTGACTTAAATAAAAAGTGAAAATTCTCCTGACACCTGAAAGGTTTGATATGATATGGAATATCTTTTGAAAAACACCCTGGATTTGTCCCCCTGAGATAGTCCCACCGTCCATATACCCTGGAGTTTTCCATATAATTTACAGTTGAGTTCCTTTCAAGGTAACTTTAAGTCTTCTACTGGTATGTGGTAAAAAAAAAAAAAAAAGAAAGAAAGAAAAATCTGGTGATATTTTCTTCAGTGGAAGACTCAACAATTATATGGATCTTGGGTAATGGGAAAGAGAGAAAGACATGGAAGAAATCATGAATATTTCCTGGTGGTCTTTGTTTAACCAAGTATACCTTAATGAGGATTTGTGCTGCATGGCTCTACCCTCTAGTCATTAGATTTCTTAGAGAACATTATTATTCAAAAGAGAAAGGAATTTAAATAGCATTTCACCCAAGCCACTAAGAAAATTTCATGCTAAATTTGAACATTTGAAGTTTAACTTCTTCTTTTTTAAGATTTAATTTATTTATTTGAGAGAGAGAGAGAGAGAGCGTGAGAGAGATCACAAGCAGGAGGTAGAGGTAGAGGGAGAGGCTGACTCCCCGTTGAGCTGGGAGCCTGACGCGGGACTTGATCTTGCGACTCTGGGATCATGACCTGAGCTGGAGGCAGACACTTAACCGACTGAGCCACCCAGGTGCCCTGAAGTTTAATTTCAATAGGAATCAAATAAACACAACAAACACATATATGTGTGTGTCCTTTCATTCACACGAAGCTTCTCTTTCCACAAAGTTCTCAATTAGGTTGAGGAAGTTACTTTCTATTTTAGTTTGGGTTTTGGGTTTGTTTGTTTGTTTTTTAATCACAAAAGGGGTTTGGATTTTGTCAAATGCGTATTTGTGTCTATTGAGGTAATCAGGTAGTTTTTCTCCTTTATTCTATTAATAAGGGGTATTATATTGATTGAGTTTCATGTGTTGACCAACTTTGCTTTTCTGGGATAATTTCCATTTTCTTGGTGTTCAGCCCTTTTTATAGGTTGCTAGAATCGATTTACTAGTATTTGCATCTATATTAATAAGAGATATTGATCTATAGTTTTTTAATTTTTCTTGTGATGCCTTTGTCTGGCTTTAGCATCAAGATAATATCAGAATTCCCCTCTCTTCTATTTTTGCAGGACTTTTGGAAGGATTGGTATTAATTCTCCTAGGGAACTGCCAGATAATTCCAATCATGATGACTCTGGAAATGAGGGTCTGAAGGAGCTCTAACCCTGCTCTGCTCCCCTCTCGCACCTGTTAGGCAGCTGATTTGCACCCTGATTGCAGGCTGTTGGTTTCTAAGCTTACCCTGAGGCCTGAGAGGGAAATGAGACTGGGGCAAGTTCAAATGCCACGGAGATTGCTGTTCTTACCAAGATTCAGTCATTTTTCTTGAATAAACACTCCCCAATTGCCATAAGCCTTCAGTTCTGAATTAGTTGATTCTGACAATTTTTGTAATTTTTCCTGTCACTCTTAACAAAGAGAAGATTTTGGAAGTCCCTAGTCCGCCATTTTTGCTGATGTCCACAATGCAATTTTTGTGTAAAGAAATACATCTTCAAATTTTATAATATCAGAGAGTTTAGGAATTGTAGGATATCTTTCACGCTGAGACCATATTATTAATATAAAGAATGGAAATGAGCATTTTGAATAGTAGTATGAATGAGAACATGGAAATGTCATGTCCGTATCTAGTTCCCAATATCAAGGGGTGCCTTATATACACTGTTCTAAGTAAACCTATAGGGCTATTTTACGATGTCTTATAATGAAGTATTTTAACATTAATAATCGTCTCAAATATTTTATGCCACTAATTTCTTTATCTTTTAAACTTTTATGTTTGGATCTTGCTGCAATTATTTTATTCCAGTTTATTTTACATTATTTAAAAGTATTGCCATAGTCAAGTTTTGTATTTATATGTAGCCAAATCTGTCAGGCTTCTCGTTTGTGTCATCATCTATGGCTCGCTCATCTCAGATGTTAGGTAAATAAGCTAAGAGTTAAGTAAATATCCTATTCACTTTCTTCTTGTTTTTCTTTGGATAAGTTTTAAAGACTCAACTTTTTAATCTTCCCAGAATTACTTTTTGAGTGTGAAGAGAGTTGACTATCTCAAATTTAACATGTTTTCTTTTAGCATTGACTTCGATGACTCATTTATCATAAATAGTATGACCCATTGCTATACTTTTTTTTCCTTTTGTTTCTATCTGTTTACTCCTACAACCGCACATTATTATTATACTGGCTGTTGGCTTAGAATCTATTAAAAATGGTTTTTCTATTACTATCTTTGGAAAGTGTTTATTAGGAGTATGCATTGAAATTTATTAAATGATTTTCAGGCTCTCCCAGGATGAATTATAGTGTATTACTGTAATACCATATTTATATATTTTATAGTATAATGAAAATCTTTACATTCACTAGATAAAAAGAAACTAGCATTAGTTAAGTATATTTTTTCTAAGAAACTTTTACATGGATGGTATCATTGATGCCTCAAAATAACATTATAAAGTGGTTACAGATTAAAACTAAAAACCCTGAGGTTTGGTGGTATTCACACTCCAAGTGATGCAGTTGATAATTTGGAATTGATGTACATATGAAAAAAAAAAGAAAAAAATATTAATGAAAAGCCATGATTCCATCCTGCTTATTCAATGTGTACTGTATTTCATTTAAAAATTTTTTATACTAGTAACTAGGAGTTTACTGCATAACGAAGAAACTAACATGTAAACAAAAATTTTAGTACAATGAGTTAAGTGCTATGACAGGTAGTGCACATGGTGTTCTGGAAATACTGAGTGTGATAAACTTAACTCTCCCCAGGTTTGAGATAAGGCTCTCAGAGAAGGCTGGGGAGGGAAGAAAGTGAAGTCTGGAAGAAGCAAGTGATTTGGGGAACACATCAAGGAGATCAGAATGATGTCTCAGAACAGGATATTTGTGAATGAGGGAGTTAGAGAGCTGGGAGGAAGAATTTTACACAGCGGCCACCACTTACCCATGCGGGATACGTTCCAAGACCACCAGCCAATGCCCGAAACTGTGGATATACTGAACCCTATATATACTATGTTTTTTCCTGTACCTACATACTTGTCGTAAAGTTTAATCTATAAATTAGGCATTATAAGAGATTAACACCCATAACTAATAACAAAAAAGAACAATGTAACAATATACCAGAATACAAGTTTTGTGAATGTGGTCTCTCTCAAAATGTCTTATTGTGCCGCATGCACCCTTCTTGTGATGACGTGAGCTGACAAAATGCCTGGGCGAGGAGATGAAGTGAGGGCAATGGCCTAGCATGGTGACACAGCATTAGGCTCCTAGTGACCTTCTGACACTGCATCAGAAGGAGGAGCATCTGCTTCCGGCCTACATAACTGAAACTTCTGAAAGCCAAAACCACAGGTGAGGGGGACTACTGAATTGAGCAGTAGGAAGTTGATTATTGAGGGAGAGCAGTTCTTAATTTTTGGCAAATTAAAAGAATAGCCACAAAAACCACGGGGCGCTTGAATTTCCAGAAAGGTTGTGCTTTAAGAAAGGCTTATTGCTACATTATTTGGCAATAATTCCAACTGTACGGTACCCTATACTTTCTGTACTGCCAATTTTTTTAAGTTAATGCAGTTTTTCTCATACTCCAACTTCTTTTGTCCTCCTAATAAGTTAGAAACCATGGCTGGGAATGAGTCAAGTTTTCCTTTTACCACTTTCCCAGTCTATTTTTTAAAATTTTATTTATTTATTTGACAGAGAGCCCAAGAAGCAGGCTCTCCACTGAGCAGGGAGCCCGACTCGATCCCAGGACCCTGGGATCATGACCTCAGCCAAAGGCAGACGCTTCACCAACTGAGCCGCCCAGGCGCCCCCCCCCCCACTTGCCCATTCTAACTGAGGAGATGAAACCTTGGTTGAAGTTTAGTATTGTTTTGAATTCTAGACCCAGCATTGTAGTTTTTGCAAACATTTAAAAATTCTACCATGGATTCAGCACTCCTTTTTAATTTCTGGTAGGTGTTATCTTTCTTTTTGTTTGATTTTATAGGACGTGTATGACATTTGAAGAGCAGTCTCCAGCACTTTCACAAATTGTTACTTTAAGGTAAACCAAAAGCAGCTCTTTCAGCTTTAACATGGGGTTGAGGGAAAAGTATCAAGGAGAAAGCTGTGCCGAATTGCCTGACGTAGCTATAGATCTTTCAAGTCATCATCCAAATATCCCTTTAGCCCTTCTAAATATAATGCATTGATTTTGAAAGGAAGTAGAATGAATTTATGGTCAAATGGATCAAAATAAAGCGTGTCAAGTAGAAGCAGCCAGAAGGGAAAGTCTCACAGAAAAGGCCCTCTTCTAGTTAGTATTCTCTGGAAAACCTGCCAAGGATGAGTAAAGCTTTATTTTAGGGAGGGACAGAAATGCTTACAACACAGAACACTATTTATTACATAATTTGCTCTGTGGGACTCGACAGATGAACACAGATTTTCTTTCAGCCAATGTGAACAATGCATGGCTCTTGTTTGGATCAGGAGGATTTATGTTTTGTTATGATTTTGTCATTCTATTAATAACTGTATAACATTATAGATGTCAATTACCTAATACTATGTACTTAGTACCTAATACTAATAATATGTTCTTAGTAGCACTCAAGTCACATTTTAACTTCCTACTAATTAATTATATAGAATGTCCGTTGTCGTACAAATTCTTAACACTGGTTAGGTGCGTACTTATAGTTTTGGGTTATACAACTTTACAGGAAAATCCCAAAGATGATTACAAACATTATGAAAGTAAGTGTACAGGATTTCATTAAATAGCTAATGTTGCTTAGCTCTTAGGAAAATACAACATTAATTATGGCTTACAAATAATCTGGTACGGATATTTCCTTATGCCATCAAGTATAAAACTTGAATAAAGAGATCATAGCTATGAAATTGGGGTAATCAAGGAAGGATTAGGTTGTTCTGAGATCTGATATCTGCTTTTTACTCAAATCTCATCTCTAGCTATTTTCCCCTTTTGTTTTCCCACGTCTTTGTACATTTGGACTCTTGTTTTAGAGTGAGGGAGGAGCAAAGGGAAAGGGAAAGAGAATCTTAAGCAGACTCTACACCCAGCATGGAGCCCAACATGGGGCTGGATCTCGTAACTCTGAGATCATGACCTCAGCCAAAATCAAGAGTCGGATGCTTAACTGACTGAGGCACTTAGGTGCCCCCATTTTTGAATCTTTTGCCTAGAATGATATCCATAAAATATCCCTTCTTTAGACTGCTATCCTGGTCCACTAGGCAAACTCCATAATTAAAAACCTGGCTGAGACAGTACTTCAGCCCTTCCTAAAGGTACACAAAGAGAATTCGTTACCCTTTATATCTTCCCATAGTACCCTGAGTATATCTCAAGGCTATATATATTTTACTGTAATTTTCTATTTATCTGTCCTAGTACATTATAGACTTCTTGACATTACAGCCTGCCTTAGTACTCTGTAATGTTTCACATAGCTCAGTTAATCACATAGATGTCATACTGCACATGTATGATGTTACAATTCCCCGATTATTGACATAATCAGCTCCACTCAGCCTCTGGACCAATGAGAAATAAACTTCTTAGTGTATTAGGAGCACCTCACAACCAACTCCTGCCCTCTGTGGGGGCAAGCTATTCTCACTAGGTTCCTGTACCTAGATTTTCCAGCATCCTTGCTACAGAAAGAGATCTTTGATTGACTAGAGACGTAGTTTGTCATTCTATCTGGAAGCAGAATATCTACTTTTGGTCTTCCATATCTCATCTCAGTTCTAGACTCCTCTGCATTAAAATCTTCTCCTGTGTTGTATCTTCTATCAGAACTGAATCTCAAGACTATTGAAAGCATCTGATGTGCCATCACAAACAATGGCCTTGGACTGTTCAGATACTCAGTTTGAACTGTTATTTGGTGTCTTAGACTCGGAATTTTGATTCAGTCTGCTGAACCAGGCTCTAAGATGGGGATAGCACTTTTTTGCTTGAGTCTTTTATCCTGCACTGGAAGAAATTTATGAAGGTATTAGTGGACCTCCTCCATCAAACTGTCATCAAGAGTTTCCAAATCCTTATTTCTTTTTTTTTTTTAAATTTTATTTATTTATTTGACAGAGAGAGAGACAGCCAGCGAGAGAGGGAACACAAGCAGGGGGAGTGGGAGAGGAAGAAGCAGGCTCATAGCGGAGGAGCCTGATGTGGGGCTCGATCCCATAACGCCGGGATCACGCCCTGAGCCGAAGGCAGACGCTTAACCACTGTGCCACCCAGGCGCCCCCCCAAATCCTTATTTGTTGAGTCTGTTTCTGATGTGATTTAATCATTGAGGGTGTAGTTTTAAAAGTTCGCATGCATTAATAAAGGAAATCATGAAATGTATTTTGGATATGTATGAGAGTTTGTTGGGTAGATTTTCATCTACCCATGAGGTGGTATGACTTCTTATGGATGAAATAATTTAAATAAATAAAGCTTTAAAGTTTTTTTACTTCATAAATTTATAGTATATTTTAAAAAATGAATCATAAACTCAAATATCAAAGGAACTTTTGTCTGGTAAAAATATCCAAATATTTGTTATATTATTTAATATTTTTACTTTTATTTAACAAAATACCCACTATTTACCATAGCAAATCAATTTATAAGCTGACATTATCTGGGAAGATTGGAAGTTAGCTACTTCAATTCACTAACAGGTTATTTGGGCTTAACAAGATGGTATTTTCTTCATTCTCTTTCAACACCTTCTGGATTTGTCCATGTTACTGGAGAATGTCTTCATAGAATACGACCTGGTTTTCCTAACGTAGTTTTGTTAAGTGTATGAACCATGTAAGGGATGGGGGGAAATTGGGGTAACCGAAGAAGGAACCACAGAGTTTTGGGGTGGCTATCACTCTAGATAATGCTTCTTTTCAACAGTAATCAATTTAGGTGAGTAAATAACCATTCACAGAATAGTAAGAGAGAAGGTAGAAGGACTAAAAATATCTCAAAACTCGTGGCTGCACAGAGCAGTTGGAAAAGAGTGAGACTGGGAAGAAATAGTTGTTTTACCATGAGGAAACCTGAATGTTGAGAGCATGAACTGGTGGTTGTTACTGGATGACTAATGAAGGCACATGCTGGAAACAAGTAGTAGCTTGCCAGGAAGCAAAAACTTTTCCATGAAGAAGCTTCCTGTAATAATTCCTCTCCTATCTTCTACTCAGACGATGCATTTAGAAATACACTGACACAAAACATTTAGCCTTGATAGGCAAACTGCAGATTTAATATGCTAATCTATTTCTCAGTGAATTAAATGTCTATAATGAGTGCCTGCATGGCAACATATTACCATGACTCTTGTCTTTTCCATAAGGCAGATACTGCCATGATTAAAGGGAGGAGAAACGCCACGTGAAGGTAAGGAAGTATGTAAGGGTTTCCCGGATATGAGTGTTCCAGATGTTTTCTGACATCCGTATGCTCTTTGAACAGTTTATTATGTTACCATTGTCACCATACTACTTAAATCTTTTGTTATCCAAAGTCATTAAAGCATTCTATAGATATTAGCATGTTAAACTTCTAAAAAACATGAAAAAATAAATAAAATGAATAAAAATAAAATAAGAACCATGAAGAGTGGGATCTGGGGGAAATTATGATAAGACAAAATTGATCTTTGGGCAGTTCCTTTACTTTTAAACCCCTTTCCTTAATAGCATCTATATTTTAGTTAGGCATTTTGAATTGAGATTAAACTCCTATTGTTGGCATTGTAGCGAGTGGCAAGTGACAGGGAAATATTTTGGCTGGTGGGGGAGGGCTAAGCAACTTTAGCGGTGTCCCTCAATTCACACCCGCTCAGAGGCTTACTCTGACTCTCAAGAGTTCCAAGGCTTCCAGGAACACACTTAGCCATTCTCTCTACATAAGCAGTTTATTCATCTTACTATGCCACATTTTGTAGATTTTTTAAATTAATATTCTATATAACTCACTCTAAAACATTTCTATAAATTGATTTTAAAATCAGAAATGATACATTTTAGCTGGACTACCATCGTATAGTCATTTTGGGGTGAGGCGTGGACATTTTTCTAGATTTTTTTTTTTTACGTGATAAAAGTCTTGCTTCAAAATTGAAATTGAAGACACGAAAGAGCAAAAGAAAAGGTGTCGAGACAGGTACAGGGTTGTAATAATGGCCAGACTGTGGAACTATATCACAAGAGAAGACCCTGAGACCGGGTCAAGGAGGCAATGAAGGCCAACCTGGGCATGAAGCTGTGTGTCTACAGCTTGAAGAACACAAGAATCACATGCCAAAGTTTGAGAGTCGGGCAGGCAGGGAACAAAAGAATAAAAGGCAAGAGGAAATGACTAGGAAGTAAAAAGGAGCATTTGTGGTACCCTTTGGGACACAGAAGGATAAGCACAACAGGAAAAGGCCTCATTTAACCCATTGGTACCTCTGGTGAATCCCAGTTCCTGTCCTGTTTCCTTTAGATGAAATGAACTATTTGGCCACCTTCCTAACTTTTGACCTTTATATTTTGTTCCCTGGAGGCTGATCAGCTTCTTTTTTCTTTGGCTGAGCTTTCTTACGAACAGATAAACTTTACTCTTGGGATAAAAACATTCATAAAATCTGAAGGTAAAGGGCTTAAGGTATAGGAAAAGCTTGTATACTGGATTTTAGATTTGGATGTCATTAATAAACGGTAGTTAAAAATATGAAAGTGGATGTATTGCCTGGGGAAAGAATGCAGGGGAAGCAGACACCAGACCAAGGACTCTGATAGCTTTTTAAATTACTTTCTGCCTCAAATTTATGTTACTGCAACAAGTCCCTGGGAACGTCAGTTGAAGGCTTTCAAAGGGCCACTAGCATAGAATGTTGTTGGACAAAAGCCTAGACTCCTTGCCATTTGAGACCATTTAAAATTGATCAGCATTCTACAGGCTTTTGGTGTAAGCAGTCATTTAAAAAGTTAAAAACTTTCTACTTTCCTCCTATTAAAAAGGAGATTACAGAACCTTACTTCCAGAAGCTATATACTAAAGCCAAAGTGTTCTAAGTTTTTATTTTATTCTTTTTTGATCACTTTAATGTCTCTTGGCTACTGCAAAAGTTTGTAAAAACAAATAATTATATACAATTTTAACATTATGTCATTTTAGAAGGAACTACTTTCTTTCTTTTTTTTTTTTTTTGGAAGACTTTATTCTTTTATTTGAGAGAGTGAGAGAGCGGGAGAAAGAGAGAGGATGTAAGGAGAGAGAGCGTCAGTGGGAGGGGGTTAGAGGGAGAGGGAGAAGTGGACCTCCCGCTGAGCAGGGAGCCTGCAGCGATCCCAGGACCCTGGGATCATGACCTGAGCTGAAGGCAAAGGCTTAACTGACTGAGCCACCAGGTGCTCCTAGAAGGAACTATTTCTTAACGCTTTTCATTCTTTTCGTCTCAACCTTATAGGAAATAGAGCTGTATTATTTTAGTGTGAGAACCTTATTGTACAGCAACATTTAATTGCTAGTCCAGCATTGCACAGCTTTTACTCTATTATACTATAGTGGAAGGAATATGGACTCTGAAACTAGACAAACCTGAGTTTCAGATACATCACTACCTTAGTTTCACTACCTTCATGGAGCCATTCCTGGAACTCTTCCTCCTCCCTTATTAACTACTTTCCCATCATGTTCATAAGAAACTCTAGCCTAGACCTAACTTTGCACTTATGCCACACGGGATTAAAATTATCAGCTACCGTGTCCATTTCCTCCGTTACAATTCCTCCAGGCAAAAGAGTATGTTTACTCAACACAGAGCCCAGCACGCTTTAAAAGGTTGGAAAGACACATGAATAGACAATATTTCAGTGGTTCCATTTATCTTTTTTCTTAAGGAATGATAAGAAAGGGATGATATTATTTCAGAGTCTTGGATAAAAAGGACCTAAGCATAGTGTGTCAGTAAAATAAGACCAGAAAATGTGAAGCTGAAGGCATCATCCTGAGCAAAACTTGAAGCAAGTAGGCACCCTCACACTGAAATGCTTTGATTTTCATCAAGGGCTACGTAATAGCTTGGGTTTGGTTAGGTAGATGAAGGAGTTTCTGGCATTAGTTTGGCTCTTTGGAAATACTGATGCATATTTCTGAGAAAGGGTTGAATTCGTGAAACTTTATGGCACGTTCTAAGATGACTTTTTTTTTTTTAATTTTATTTATTTATTCGACAGAGATAGAGACAGCCAGCGAGAGAGGGAACACAAGCAGGGGGAGTGGGAGAGGAAGAAGCAGGCTCCCAGCGGAGGAGCCTGATGTGGGGCTCGATCCCAGAACGCCGGGATCACGCCCTGAGCCGAAGGCAGACGCTTAACCGCTGTGCCACTCAGGCGCCCCTAAGATGACTGTTTTTTAAAAAAATATTTAATTAGCTCATATTCCTAATGGGAGTGTCAGGAAATAGAACAGAAACTCTGTGTAAAAGCTCCTGATTTCATCGTTCTGTGATTTCCCATCACTGTGTCTAATAGTATCATTAAGTTAGACTTTGAAGTTAGCTTCCATAGAGATTCCTACTTGCTCGAATAAAAGAAGCGGATAAAAAAGCTCATTATCTTGTATTTGGAACTTCATGCAGTGAAAATCATGTATGAATACATCTTAGCCAGTGCTAAGTATTCAGTAGCTAGCTCCCATAATTCTATTGCAAAGTCCCTGTGGTTGATTCCAATATTTCAATGCCTCAACTTAAAATAATTTATTAGGTAGCTCTCTCAGGAACATGGTGCAAGAAGTTTCATAAATGGACGTTTTTGAAAGAGGGGGAATTCTTTGTTGACCCTTTACCTCATTGTACTACTACTTTCATCAAAGACTCTTAATGGCTTGAAAATGTGTCCCAGTTTAGCAAAACTGCAGTGGTCTTTTAAACTTATGATGATTCATTTGAATAAATAAATATTACACACACATGTATATTCAATCTGGTCTCCTGACAAAGTTCTTCATACAGTTAGAACTTGTCAAAGTGGTTATAACTGTGCTCAAATGCTCGAATTCCATCAGGGAGTCAATGTTCAACTTGGTAGGAACTGACTCATAAAATTAGGCAAACCTAAATGAAGTATGCCTTGATAGTGGGGAGGCAAATATGTCACCTGATTTGTCAAAAGCAGTGCAGAAATCCTACTCATGATTGGAACTCAATTTACTACATCTGGATACAACATCTATAGTAGGAAATGACCTTGCATTCCTTTCTATCCTTTGCTTCCATGTAAATTAGTGCTTCCGTTTTCTTGGATGCATTGGTGATGAAAATTATGAGAATACGTATGATTCTGAGTGAAATCTCTACTATGATCTAGACAGGTATCTTCAAATGCTTATGAGTTAGTTAATGCTGTATGCTTAGGCAACATAGAAAAGTCAGAGAAAAAATACACCAAAAATAACACGTGAGGAAAAAAAAATTGTAAATGTGGCCTTGGTAGTTGTGTTAATGTGTAGGTCTGCTCTTCCCCATTGCCTAACAAAGACTGAAGAATACTCTCTATTATCTAATATGGGCTCTCTAAGTTCTTTCACTGCTGCCTTGCCTTCCCCACTGCTTGCTAGATTGCCTCGAGTCCCTCCGTGACTAATATGAGCTGACACATGCACACTGAAGGGTCTATGGGATCATATCTAACAGTGAGACGTGAGTTACTTCAGTGACGAGGGCTAAATAAACTCCTATAAAAACTTGCTCCTTGGGTGCCTGGGTGGCTCATTTGGGTGAGTGTTAGACTCTTCATTTCCTCTCATATCATGATCTCGGGGAGTTGTGAGATTGAGCCCCATGTCAGGCTCCCTGTTGAGCAGGGAGTCTGCTTGGGATTCTCTCTCTCCCTCTCTCTGTCCCTCCACCTCTCTCTCTAATAAATAAATAAATCTTTTTAAAAAACTTGCTCCTATGGAATGGGCCAGAATGTAGTATGTAATTGATAATATTCTGGATTAATTTCTAGCCAGATTGGTCTCTGTCGGTCACAAAGGCCACAACTACACTGTAAAGTTCTGCTAGTAACATCTATTTTTATGTAAATGTTGCAGTAACACGTAGAACATTTCAGCTTCTTACCAGCTACTGATGTCTGGGATGCTTATTTGCCCTTTAGCATAATATGTTAGTAAAATAAAGACAGCAAAAAAAATATATATATATATATGTATATATATATACACACACATATATATATGTATATATATATAATTAGCCAAAAAATATCAAAGAAGTAAATGATAAGGCTTATATTCTCCATCAATCGACTGAGCCACCCAGGCGCCCCTCATTGTTATTTTTTAAGTTTTATTTTATTCATGTTCAATTAATTAACATGTAGTGTGTTACTAGTTTAAGAGGTAGAGTTCAGCGATTCCTCAGTTTCTCATTCCATCACGTGCCCTCCTTAATGCCCGTCACCTGATCTCATTGTTATTTTATCATTCTGAGTGGCATTCGACATTAGTAATCTGTGGCAGAGACTGCATATCTAAAGAATACCATATTGATGAAGAAATTAGCACATTAAAACCAAAGTTTTGTACCCTTAACATTCATTAACAGCCCCTTTGAGCCTCAAGAAAATGCCATTTGAGCTTGGTATTGTCTCAATGAGTTCCTCCCTGACCATTAATCCTTGGCTGTCCTCTCTCACCTCACATGACACTTACTGTATATTTGTCACTTAATCTAAACTGCTCTGCATTGGGTTTTTTTTTTTTATCTCTTTCTATAAATATCAAGGGTAAGGATTATGTCTTATATTTCTGTGTCACTTGTGCCTGAACATTTGAAGGGGAGAAGAATAAGGATAATAGGATACTCGTGCTCCTCACTCTCTCACTCTGTGGTGTTTTTAACAGCAAGGAAATACTAAGAAACTGGTGTAGTCAAAGTTTACGTAAAATTTAAGCTGTATAGATAACACTGCAATTTAGAATAATTTTAAATATAATTAATTCAGTGTTATATAGTACTGAGGATTTGAGCAATGTTCTCCTTTTGTGGGGGAAATTTGTATTATATTATATTATATTATATTATATTATATTATATTATATTACATCATATATCACTACATGCTGTGGACTGTTTATGGAAATAACTATCAAAATACTTTATATAATAATTAACTGCTTAACTCACAGCAGATGTTTCTTCATGTTTTAGGAGTTTGGAAGCATAAGGTAGATTTGTACAGAGTGAAACAGATTTTTTTTTCAGTGCTAATACTTTGTCTTTACTATGACCAACAACAGTATATTATAGTTAAGTAGTGATTTTATGTGATAACTAACACCATAACATATTTATCTTTGTGTGGAAAATATGATAGGTTTTTACTTAATTGTAATCTAAAGAATATAAGCACCATTTGAAATTTCATTTTGTGTAGGCAACGTACTGCTGGCCTGACACATCAGTCAAGATCTAAGGTTATGTATCCTTCCGTTCACATTCCCATTTAAAAATTATTAAATGGAACTGAAGCCTTTAGTCATCAAAGCTCCATGTTGAAATACACACATATTAGGAAAAGTAAAGAATTAGGTCATTTCCTGACATTAAAACCCTAAGCACTGTGATTTGGTAAGATTAATCAGTTCCTGGCAGAATTGGGCCTTAGTTTTAAAGGAGTGCAGTCTGGTCAGACCCTGGATATAAACTCCACTTCTGGCTCTCATACTACGTAACTTTGTGTTATTAAAGTAATCAGTTAAGCTCACTGAACCTTAGTTTCCAAGTCTGTAAAATGAAGAAGCTGAGGTATTTGAATTTTAAGGTCTTTTCTGGCTCTCAGACCCTGGGTGTAAACTAATTGTTGTCTTCCTAATTATCGGAAGAATATAGATATGTCCAAATCATTCTTTCAGTCTCATTGAAATTATATTAACAGGGCAATGTTTACACGAATATTATTAATCTACAGCAAGAATAACTCTCAGATCTGTGCAAAATCATATGAAAGAAGCAAATAATCTTACCAAAATTTGGCTAACCATTTCCAATATATGCTTTTCTAAGACCACTGTTTAGCACATGCATACCACAACACTTGGTATAGGCGACAAGAGCAAAGTTAATTTTGCTATTGTGTCCCAGTGGCACATTGCTTGTCCCAGTTCCCTGATGGTGGTTCTGTCCCCATATCCCAGGAATGATCCTTTTTCATATATACTGTTCTGTGCTGCAGCCAGGTGCTCTAATTCGTGAGAACAATCTCATTCCAGTCTGACTAGGAGTATTTAGCTTGATTAATACATATTGCCAACTTTTCAAATGAGAACATTTAGGGAACAATGTGCTCTTTTATAGCCACTAACCCTACTTAATCCCAATAGCACAACGATTAATTTATTCTTTAATTCACTTAAGGGCAAGAAGTAAAAATCTATGGGCACTTTTGTGTCCATGGATGTTTAATTTATATACACAGTAGCTTAGGTTAGAAACTCAAAGTGCAGTGTTGCCCAATTCGGGAAACTGAACTCTTAATAATTAGGAAACTAATTAATTAATATGACATTAATTAATTAATATAATATATAATGTATTCTTAGTTTCAGAGGTAGAGTTTCAATTTTAAATTTTAAAAAATACAAAAAATAAAATAATAAAATAATTAGGAAACTCTATTAAAAATTATAATAAAATTATATTAGAAGGTATTCACCAGAATTTACATTAGGCCAACTACAGGTGAATTGGAGCTAAGAGGGCCACAATGTGGCAAGAAAGAACGGTATAATGGAAAGAGAACAGGGTCAAGGGTGACACAGGATTTCTGCTTCCCGTGTTAACAATGACTCGTTTTACTATCATAAGCAGTGGAATGGAAAGAAAGAAATGGAATGGAAAGAAAAAAGGAACACTTGGTTGCAGGTGTTGTACTCAATTCATCACCATACCTGATATCTGAGAAGAACGATACTACTTCCACTATCTACCTGTTTGTGTCACTGTGTCACTATCTACCTCTTTGCAATACTGGTATAAAGGGCTTGAAGCTCTGGAGTCGGACAGAGCTGGGCTCTAATCTAAATTATACCACTCCTGAGCTACGATAGTTCTTAAATCTCTCTGATCCTCATTTTCTTCACTTTAAAAATGAAGTTAATTAGGGGCACCTGCATGGCTTAGTGGGTTGAGCATCTGACTCTTGATTTCAGCTCAGGTCATGATCTCAGGGTCTTGAGATAAAGCCCCATGTTGGGCTCCATGACGGGCGTGGAGCCTGCTTAAGATTTTCTCTCTCCCTCTCCCACTGTCCCTCCCCCCGACACTCTCTCTTTCTCTAAAAATAAAATGAAGCTAATTATACCCAATTTGTAGGGTCACAGCATTCATTTATTGGTACAAATAATACTTAAATGAGATGCCATAGGCAAAATTGCTTTTCAAATTTAAAGGTTTTTAATATGTAAGAGCATTAAGTAGTATGCTTACATTACAGAATTTCCAATTTTTAATCTATGATGTTGTCACTGTTTTTAGAATTGCCAACCCTTGATTTCTCTATTTTTCTGTTTTTATTATCCTTTTTTGATATTTAATTCTTATCCCCATCTTCTGAAACATTTAACAAAGAATGAAGAGACCCATAGAGGTAAGGGAAGAGTATGTGTATTTGGATTTAGGGAAGAGATGAACAGCAGAGGCCTTCAGAATTCTCGGCCAGAGCTGAAATAATACTATTCTGTTTTTGATAAATCTGCAAATAGTCCTTAGAGGCATCAAAATTCAAGATAGAGGGAGACCAAAAAATTACCAGATGGATTTAAAGTGACAACATATTGGTCTTACCAAAACAGCAAATTTTTAAAAATAACTTGCTTAACTGAAGTCTTATAAATTGCAACAAGTCGTACTCAGGAAAAAGATAATAATAAAAGTAAGCTAAAGGAAGTCAACTCATTTTGGCTTTTGCATCAATAATAGAGCCTTCCTTCCAGATGGGCTATTTCATCACAACACTTTTCTGCCTGCAGATTTGCAAAGATATAGAAGGAATTTATTTCTTCCATGGAAATAGAAGATAGATATTAGAGCCAGATTCAGTGAAACTTACCTTACTAGTATGAATTGTTCTAGAGACAACTCACATTTTTCGTAGGGGTATTTCCAAGTACAATGAACATTCTCCCAATTTAATGTGGACTGTCACCAGATGAAAGACACATTTTGTTGGAACATTCATCTGAGTGAGCAGGTACAATTAACTGAAGACATAATCCTAAGTGAGACAGGGGGCGATTCCATCCTCAGGTTACAGTACTTTTCATTCTTGTATACCATCATGGGGTGGTGAAGAGTGGGCACAGAAGGGAACAAGCCAAGAACATTTAGTCTTAGGAAGGCACAGAGGAGAGTATAAGATTGTCTGGATGCATGTTCTTCTAAGTTGTTTGTTCTAAGTTGTTTATTTGTTCTAAATTATTTGTTCGAAGTTGTTTCATTTGTTCTAAGTTGTTTGAAGAAGATATATTTCTTCTACAAATCCAAGAAGTTTCCTGTGGTTTTTGTAGAACTTACACTTAAGCTTTATGCAAATTGGAATTTTTATAGTGGTAAAAATGAGCTAATCAGATCTCTAGCACTTATTGCATCTCCCATGTGTTTATAGCTGCCTACTACTAACCAGAATTCCCTTATTGTAAATAAATATATTAAGATCTTCCTGTAGAGGTATCCAAGTTGCTCTCTATAAGCTAGAAAGTACATTTCATCTTGAGAGGAAAACTGGAGAGAAAGAAACAACAACAGCATGATCTCTGAGGCATTGAAATCCTACAATTCTGACTCCCAGCGTTCTTAACTGAGAAGTGAGAGCTCTCTATCAGCACAACACACAGGAAGATTTCTCCAGTCTGAGCAAGGATTGTTGATTCCTGGGTGAGTAAGTCTGTTTGATATGGGGTGGGAATAGCCTCTTTCATTTCAAAGAGGTGTGGCTAACCTAGACAATAAATTGAAGAAGGGCACGTCTTTCAAATATAACCTGATTAGGTTCTGCTGCTTAAAAGAGACAGCCGCAAATTAGTACGAACATGGCAGGTGTTTATTATTGTTTGCCTCTATTATCATTTGCCTTGTACATAAACCACAACGTACACATCTAGGAATAAGGGGCAGGCATTTTGGTTATGTAATTTTGGGGTTTGATACAATCAGTGAGTCTGCCTTAAGCTTTTGCTAAGTTCATGTTGTTTTCTCATTTCGGAAGAAAGGACTAAAGCATAGATTGAAATAGTCACAGACAGAAACCAAACACTAAAATCTAACACCATCAAATAATCTTGTACAGGCATCATTAACAAAGCATTGTGCATGTGTATACACACACACACACACACACACACACACACAGATACTCCCTACTCCCTCTCACCATTTTACTTCACTTCACAGCACTTATTACCATCTAACTTTATATTTTATTCATTTATTTTTTGTGTATCTCCTCCCATGAATATAAGCTTCATGTCTGTTATTTTCACTGTTTTAGTCACAGCGATGAGAAGAGTGCCTGATGCAAAGTAGGTACTTATTATGTGTTGTTTGAATGAATGAATGGATAGATAAATAAGCAAATGAAAAAAAAGTCTAATGGGTGATGGGTATTAAGGAGGGCACTTGTTGTGATGAGCACTGGGTGTTACATATAAGTGATGAATCACTAAATTCTACACCTGAAACCAGTATTACACGACATATTAACTAACTGGAATTTAAGTAGAAACTTTCAAAAAAGTCTAGAGGGTTTTTTACTGATTTGCCTGTGTTTATGCATCACTCAGTAGTATAGTCAGACCTAGAACCCAGATCTCCTGGCTTTTAATCTTGTACTGTCTTATGCCATACTTTGTAGCTGATCACTAGAAGAGAAAGATAACTATAAAAATCCATAATAATTTCCTCCTATAGGAAATTGGGAATGTTGATGCATGTAATGAAAAGATCATTCTTTGATTATTTGAAGACTATAGACTTATATAGCAACTTTTTCTATCAAGAGTTAATTGTCCTTTTCAAAATGACAGAATTAGATATAATCAGACCTGTCCCAGAAGATCCAGAGCATTTGATTTGCATTTGATCTGATTGTCTCTGATGGCAGATGGAAAGAGCCCCAAGTCTCAATCACTGACAAACTGTAGGATGGGGCCTGGCAAGAGGACAGGAAAATAGGATGGTCTAGGGTCGTCACTTAACACTGGAGTCACTTGCCCTTTCTACCATCCAGCTCATACGGAGTGGGCCAACCCCTGCTCCTAGGCACTCAAGATCTTGAAAAATGGAGCCACAATAGGATAAATCCTAGTGAACAATCAGGGAAGAAACTGAGAGCTGAAGAGAAACCATCCTGATTTCCAGAACCCCTTCCACCTCTAAAGGAGAGCCAGCAGGGGAAAGAAATCTTGAGACCACATACATGGAAAGATGATATTCAAAATAATTTATAAACACCATAGTCATTTAAATAAATACATGCATCAGTATAGAAATGAAAATTTTATGTATATTCCTTTTTGTCCCCTGAATAAACCGTTAATGATCAAACTAGCTCATGACAGACTCTGTAGCTTGCCAGCCAACTTCTAGTAAAGTGTGCAGACATTGCCTGATATGATTTCTAAACTCTTTTGCAGCTCTGTCACACTATAGGGAGCCCATCAAGGTCCACATATTCTTCCTATTTTCCTTATTTCAATTTCTAGTTTTTCAGAATGTTAATTTTTTCTGCCGGTTATTTGAAGTACGGTGGTAAACATAAATTCACTGGGAAAAGACTTTTGAATATTTACTTTATGTCTTTTTGTGGACCAGTCAGAGGTCATTGAACACAATGACTTATCACCAAAATAAAACAATAAGCCTATGTTCACAAATCAAATCAAAATAAAGTCAAGTCAAAAAAATCAGAACATTGGGGCGCCTGGGTAGCGCAGTCGTTAAGCATCTGCCTTCGGCTCAGGGCGTGATCCCGGCGTTCCGGGATCGAGCCCCACATCAGGCTCCTCCTCTGGGAGCCTGCTTCTTCCTCTCCCACTCCCCCTGCTTGTGTTCCCTCTCTCGCTGGCTGTCTCTCTCTGTCATATAAATAAATAAAATCTTTAAAAAAAAATCAGAACATAAAATCCTACTTATGATATGGTCTTAGTCATCTAAGACACATGTATGCACAGATAATAAGAGAGGAACAAATATATTGCAGTACAAGTGACAGAGATTTATGGTGGCAAGGTAATATTTGACTTTCTTACCTCTTGTTTTTACAAATTGTTGTTGAACGTTTATGTTATATGTTCAATAAAAGATGAGAAACAAAAGTTGTTTGTCCTACGGACATTGATGAATGAAGGGACAGTGACAAGCCAGTGATGTGTAGCTTAGAAAGTTAGAGAGGTTAAATATCAATATCTTCCTAAAAGCCTCACTGTTAAATAATAATTTTGTTAAAAAGATTGTGCAAGTTTTTACTTTCCCCCTGCACTGGCTTCGATGAATACATTTCTGTATGAAACTTTGGTCAAGAAGATCATAAAGCAGAATGACTCAGAAAATCGTGCTGTTGCTGTCATATGTCTGGATAACGATGGGTGGACCTTAGAAACTATCTTCCTAAAAGAAAGATCATCATATAGAACAGCGAGTCTTGAATTTTGCGGTACATCATAATCACCTGGAGAGCTTGTAAAATGCACCTTCAAATACCGGGTAATTCTGAGGCAGATGGTCACATTCCAAGAATTGTGGCTACGATGAATGAGAATGACCATCTAAAAGCCACAGGCCCAGTTTAAGTATGAAAAATATGAACTGGTAAACTCCAGTCTCCAAAATCTTTTCCCCACTTTGTAAGTATTTATTCGCACCCACTATCTCTGTTTATTTGTCTGCTTGTGCGCCTACTGTCTGGGATTCTTTACAAGATTATAAACTCCTTAAAGGTAAGGATAATGCCAGTTTTGTTTACCACTGTAAACCCAACACCCAGTATAGATAATCAGTAAATATTCGAATGAATGAATGAATGAATTTACCATCTATCTCAAAGTGACAAATACTGGAGAGAAGCTGGCTCAAGTTTTCCCACTTTTCTTTTTATTATTTAGACGTGAAATTGTTGTTAGACGTGAAATTGTTACAAACTTTGCGGTGGGAGAGAAGTTTTTCAATGTTTCCTGAGAAGAGAGGAAGAATTCGTTTGTTTCTTCTACCCCATACTCTCCCTCCCTGAGACAAATTCAGTGGATTAGCTCTTCTTGAAGTGATTCTAGTGTGACTTTTCGTGGATTAAAGAAGGGGCTGAGAAAATTTTTGTGGGCTGTGTTAATTCTTGTTGTGTTCATGTGCATACGTTTTGCGTTCAGTATGCATTCCCACACTGAGGCATATATCCATCTATAAGTATTCATGAGCATGTCCAGATTAATGCAATAGGACATTGAGGAATGTGTTTGGCCACTTAATTTTTCTGCCAACCGTATGATCACATCTGTAATGTGATTGAATTATTATTATATAATATGCCATCCCATTTAGGGGTTTGGTTGATGTGCTCATGGTGCTGTTCATTGTCATGGTCAGAAAAGCCACATCTGTTCAGAATTCAAAATGTTCTCGACAATTTCCTTTTACTGCTACTGCTAGAAAATGATATTTAACATTTGGTTTGCTTATTTTAAAATTTCCAAACATTTCAGTGATGAAGTGAATAATCTTGATCAAAAGTATTTATATTATATTGGTTCCATAGTAAAACTTGTAATTGAGAAGAAACGTACAAAATACTCTTTTTTGTGATTAAAGCTTCATGCAATTCATATAAATGCACACAGAATAAGGGGCAGAGTCTATTTAATATATTGGTGGGAAGGTAAGCAGTGCTATGTTCTAAATGGGAGAAAGGGAAGGGACTAATCATTTTCTACTCTGTATCTCTAATATACTTGTATATTTTCTTGAGTGCTTATTTTTCAATTTAAGTTACAAAAGGAATTTCTATAAGTGAAATATCTGTTATCTATTGATTATCTATCTATCTATCTATCTATCTATCTATCTAATCATCTATCCATCTATCTTATATCCTATTACAATAAGTTCTCATAAAATAGAAAATTAGTTTTTCTATAATGAACTGGATCAACACAAATGTTGCCAAACCTAAGTGGTTCATTGGCTGGGATTTGGAAAATTTTTCTTTTTGTAAAACATTTCAATGTAATGGTACTTTTGGACTTTATTTCCTTTACACATTTAATTCGATACTTATGGAGCTCCATACCACTAAACATATCCATATGGTAGGAAAGCAATTGCATTTCAAGCTCATTATTAAGACAACAGAATGGGTAGGAGGAATAAGGCTTTGGAAGGACATAGAACTAAATATTCACATTTAGAACTCTTCTGAAATTTCTTGAATACCTCAGGTCTTTGATTATCCTGAAAAAGGACAGTGGGATCTTTGTTCCTAGATATCTTGAAGAATGGGACACACTAACTACATGTAATATATAGATTATACAGATTTTTTTTTTAGGTTCTAACATAACTAAAGAACAAAAAAAATGCAGTAATGTCCCTCACAGACCACTCAATCACTTATTGTCTATTAAGAATAAACAAAGCAGGGGGGGCACCTGGGTGGCACAGCGGTTAAGCGTCTGCCTTCGGCTTAGGGCGTGATCCCAGCGTTATGGGATCGAGCCCCACGTCATGCTCCTCCGCTATGAGCCTGCTTCTTCCTCTCCCACTCCCCCTGCTTGTGTTCCCTCTCTCGCTAGCTGTCTCTATCTCTGTCAAATAAATAAATAAAATCTTTTAAAAAAAAGAATAAACAAAGCAATTTATTTTATGCAAAATATTTTAGTCAAAATATAAGTACTTGGAGGCACAGACATAACTCAGCATGTTCAAAAGACACTTTAAGGGCCTGTAGATAAATGTGAAAACTTGATAGAAAACAAAATCCTTAGAATACTAAACATATTATTTTATAATAGTAGTAGGCAATACGTGCTGGTTACTATGTGCCAGGCACTCTTCTAGGTGCTTTATTTATTATATTGGTTAGTCTTTAAATCATATGAGGTATGTACTATTATCAACCAAATAAAGGTGAGGAGTCTGGAGTATATCTGAGCCACTTCCTCAGCCTCCAAACTCCTAACGAAACACAAGAGAAGAGGTTCTTCCTTTCTCTCTTATCAATATTGTCCTTGGCTGGGGGTGTGTTAGCATATCTTCCACTTTCGTGGCCTCCGTGGTGTGTAATTTCTCACCTCAAAGCTCACTTTTTAAATTTTGAGAGGTTCCTTGGCATTTTTTTTTTTTAAATATCAGTGGTGTTGGATCATCTTGAAGGTTTTTTTTTTTATATATATATATTTGACAGAGAGAGACAGCCAGCGAGAGAGGGAACACAAGCAGGGGGAGTGGGAGAGGAAGAAGCAGGCTCACAGCAGAGGAGCCTGATGCGGGGCTCGATCCCAGGACCCTGGGATCACGCCCTGAGCCGAAGGCAGACGCTCAACCGCTGTGCCACCCAGGCGCCCCGGCATTTTTAAAAATCTTATCACTTAAGATAACTTCTAATTAAGATCATTGGTAAATTATAATTACTGATAATTATTTTCTCGCTGAGAGAGGCCTGTAACAGGTTAGCACCCTTTTAGGAATCAACTGAAAAAGAATTAATGACATTTTTAAAGGCTTTAATTTCCAGTGAGAAGCTGCATTGCTGGGAGGATACGAGGCAACATTGTGTGGTGTGTATTCCTCCAGTTAATGAGAAACGGTGGGATATTTGGTCCTTGGAAGTGTAAAATATGATGAAGCATGAATTGTTAAGTCTCTCGTACAGTAACAAAATAACAACTACACTAAAACATTTGGAATTCTGTGGCACAGTTAGAATCTTAAGTAGTTTTCCATTTTAATTACCATAAAAGGGTAATTAAGCTGTTTCAGAATCTTTCCC
Source organism: Ursus arctos (assembly GCF_023065955.2). Taxonomy (NCBI): domain Eukaryota; kingdom Metazoa; phylum Chordata; class Mammalia; order Carnivora; family Ursidae; genus Ursus; species Ursus arctos. The sequence goes on along the minus strand of NC_079873.1, from coordinate 89,728,209 downwards.
ACAAAACTTTCCCTGGGCCAAAAGTCTGAAGCAAATAATTTTCTTCTTGAGAACATGTCGCTAAGAGGAAGTTCTCAGTTTTCTTAAGAACTGTAATTTTTCTAATGATTCTTCTAAGAATAGACCATGGCAAGTGTACTTTGAGAAGACTGACATTAATAAATCATTTCCTCCCCAGACATAAGTTAAAGTGGCAATATGAAAACTTGAATTTGAGATATAATAGCAACTTCCCCAAAAATGTCCCTGACTTTGTCCTATCTGTACCTCATGTCATCTGAATTAGGAAGTATTTATATTGATAAAGCATAAGACGTCATTAGAATCTGAAAATTATATGATTAATAAAGATTTACGATTAGTCTGAAGGTGGGGGCAAGGGAACGGAGGGGCGGGGATAGGGAATTACTTAGTTTTCTCCTAGTTTTATTAATATTCTCATCCTCCAAACTCTTATCTAAACACGAAATATATAGAAAAATCAATTTCTTCCATATTCTAGGGGATGTTTTGGGTATTTAAATTTTAGCTTTGAGAGGCCGTTTAAGATGGTGCCATAGGAAAATCGTGAATGCACCTCCTTCCACGGATATGACAAGTCTACAGCTGCATATGGAAAAACTCCCTCTGAAAAAGGCCCAAGAAGGACCTGAACGAGCTGCTCCACAACAGAGGATCCAAAGGCCACATCAAGGTGGGTAAGAGAGGCAGAGATGCAGTCTCACCAAAGGCCCTACCCGTGGTGTCGCAAGCATAGTTGGGAGGGATCTCACAAATAGAGAAATTCTCCCCAAGGATTTAGGGATTTGTGCCCCACATCAGGCACCCCAACCCTTGAGACCTACACCAGAGAGATGAGCTCCAAAAATTCCTGATTTTAAAAGCCATGGGGCTGGGCTGCCTGGGTGGCTCAGTCACTTAAGTGTCTGCCTTCAGCTCAGGTCATGATCACAGGGTCTTGGGATCAAGCCCTGTGTGGGGCTCCCTGCTCAGCAGTGAGTCTGTTTCTCCCTCTGCTCCTCCCCTCACTCCTGCTTTCTCTCTCTTTCTCTCAAATAAAAAAATAAAATCTTTTTTTAAAAAGATTTTTATTTATTTATTTGACAGAGAGAGAAACAGGCAACGAGAGAGGGAACACAAGCAGGGGGAGTGGGAGAGGAAGAAGCAGGCTCCCAGTGGAGGAGCCTGTTGTGGGGCTTGATCCCAGAATGCCGGGATCCCGCCCTGAGCCAAAGGCAGACGCTTAACGACTGCGTCACCCAGGTGCCCCAAAAATAAAATCTTAAAAAAAAAAATAAAAATAAAAGCCATGGGGCTGTAGGAAACAAGAGACTCCACTCTTAGAGGACTTGTATGCAGACTCATTCACCTGGGACCCAGCGCAGAAGCAGCAGTCTGAAAAGCAATGAGACCATATGTAAAGAAGATTCACTTGCTAGTCTTGAAGTGTCTGCTGGAGGGGCAAGCCTACTGGAACTCTCTACAGGAACAGAGATGTTAGCAGAGGCCATTTTTTCACTCTCCCTGTACCTTGCTAGCCCTGATGGTACTCCCTAGGGCCCTGCCTAAGCCAGCTAGCAAAAGCACCACCCTCAGGCAGCACTGGACAGCCTCCTCTCAAAAAAACTGGCCAGGGGGCTTGCCCCACCCCTGTGCACCGCTCCGCTGCAGTCCTTCCAAAGCTGTCTGGCGTGTACAGCCCACACAAGGGATGCCGCTTGAATGCCTGACTCCAGTAGGGCCCTATAGTTTTGGAACAAATGGAAAGACTGTTATCTGCAGCTACCACCCCAAAGGCACTGCACAGACAGCAGACTGAAACATACCCCCAGTCTCCCCATGAAAAAGGACTATCTACTTGATCTGGAGCTCCAGCCTGAGGGGCAGGCTCCAGGCTTACCACACATCTAAAGGCTACAGAAATGCTCTTAGGGAATGTAGGCTGGGGGAAACCATCTTTGAGTTCTCACTTAGCCTCATTACAGCTCACTGATACCTCCCAGAAAGGAGCTCACATACTAATCTGGAGCCCCCAGTTTTGCACCTGTCATTAAGGAGACATCACCTTATGCATATTTGCATATCTTAAAAGCTGCTGTCGGAGGGTCTAGCTTTTAATCAGGCTGAAACTAGGTGCTAAATATGACTTTGAAAACATAAAACATGTGGGGAGAGAAAAAATGTAGAGTTCTAGGATGCATTCAACCTTAGCTTGCGATCAGCTAAAATAGATGGTTAAATATCTAGACTGTTATATATGAGCCTTATGGTAACCACAAAGCAAAAATCCATAGTAGATACACAAAAGATAATGAGAAAGGAATCTAAGCATAACACTATAGAAAGTCATCAAACCAGAAGAAAAGAGAGCAAGAGAAGAAAGGAACAGAGAGGAACCACAAAACAGCCAGAAAACAATGAACAGAATTGTAATAAGTACATACCTATCAATAATTACTTTAAATTTCAATGGATTAAGTTCTCCAATCAAAAACATAGTGGATGAATGGATTAAAAAAACACAAAACACAAGATCCATCTATATGCTGCCTATAAGAGACTCACTTCACATGTAAGGACACACACAGACTGAAAGTGAAGGGACAGAAAAAGAGGTGTCATGCCAACAGAACCCAACAGAAATTAAGGGTACCTATACTGATATCAGACAAAATAGGCTTTTAAATAAAAGGACATAACAAAAGACACTACATACTGATAAGGGCGTCAATCCACCAAGAAGTTATAAGATTTTTAAATATTTATGCACCCAACATAGAAGGACCTAAATACATAGAACAATGACTAATAGACATAGAGGGAGAGAAACTGACAGTAATATGATAATAGTAGGGGACTTTAATACCCCACTTACATCAGTGGATAGATCATCCAGACAGAAAATTAATATGTAAACATAAGCCTTAAATTACATATTAGACCAAATATATATATACATATATATATATATATATGTATATATATATATATATATTATTCCACTAAAAAGCAGCAGAACACACATTCTTTTCAAGCGCACATGGAACATTCTTCAAGATACATCACATGTTAGGCCACAAAACAAGTCTTAATAAATTTAAGAAGACTAAAATCATATCAAGCGTCTTTTTCAACGACAATGGTATAAAACTAGAAATCAATTACAAGAAGAAAACTGGAAAAACCACAAATACAACATGGATGAATCTAGAGGGCGCTATAACTGAAGTAAGCCAAACTTAGAAAGGCAAGTACCCTATGATATCATGGATAAGAAGATGTGACACACACACACACACACACAAGAATATTACTCAACCATAGAAAAGAATTAAAATGTTCCATTTGCCACAACATGAATGAGCCTAGATTATGCTAAGTGAAATACATCAGAGAAAGACAAATACCATATGATTTCACTTATATGTGGAACCTAAAAAACAAAATAAATGAACAAACAAAACAAAATACTGTGTGATTCCATTTATACGAAGTTCAAGAACAGGTATTTAGCTATTGTGAGAGAAGTGAAAATAGTGATTATCTCTTGGGGCATGGTGCTGCTTATTGATTGGATTGTGGCAAGAGAAACTTTGGTTGCCAGTAACTGTATATTTCAGTCTGGATGCTGGTTACCACAGTGTGTGTATATATGTGTGTTAAAAAATTACTGATCTAAAAAAACTTGCTGATCTATACAATTAAGTTTTTTGCACTTCACTGTATGAATGTTATACTTCAAAACAGAATAGTACTCACCTAGAAATACAAATAAGCTAGTGGAATATGGAATGAATGAATGAATGAATGAATGAATTGATTAATTTATTCATTTATTCATTTATTTATTTATTTATGTATGTATGAAGGAGAGAGAGAGAGTGAGCACACCAGAAGGGTGAGGGGCAGAAGGAGAGGGAGAGAGGGAATCTTCAAGCCAACTCTGCCCTGAGCATGGAGCCTATATGGGGCTCGATCTCAACATCCTAGATGAAATCAGGAGTTGGATGCTTAACCAACTGAGCCACCCAGGCGCCCCTAGTGGAATATAATAAGAAGATACAGAAAGGAAGAATACACACTTATATACAGATTTTAAAGAACTTTATTTTTGGAATAACTTCAGATATACAGAAAAGTTGCAAAAATAATAGTTATCATATCTTCCCATTCAGTTTTTCACATTGTTCACATCTTATATTACCATAATACATTTGTGAAAACCAATAAACAAATATTTGCACATTGAAACAAACAAATGGAGAGGAAATGAACTCAAAATGGATTAAAAACTTGAATGTAAGACCAGAAACTATAAAACTCCTAGAAGAAAACGGAGGTGGTAAGTTCCTGGACATTGGTCTAAGGGCTATCATTTTGGATCTGACTATAGAAGTGATGGCAACAAAAGCAAAAATAAACAAATGACACTGCATTAAACTGAAAAGCCTCTGAACAGGATAAGAAACCATCGACAAAATAAAAAAGCAATGTACTGAATGGGAAAAGATATTTTGAAATCATATGTCCATTAAGGAGTTAATTTCCAAAATATTTAAAGGATTCCTATAACCCAACAACAACAACAACAAAACCCCAAGAAATCGGACTTAAACTATGCAGAGGATCTGAATAGACATTTTCCCACAGAAGCATCCAGATGGCAACAGGCACATGAAAGGATGCTCAACATCACTCCTTATCAGGGAAATATGAATATGTCTCAAAACTACAGTGAGATATCACCACCCTAATTGTCAAAATAGCTATTATCAAAAAGACAAAAAATAACAAGTGTAGGGGAGGATGTGGGATTGTTACGTCGTACACACAACTAACATCATGTTGTATCTCAGTTATATTTCAATTTTAAAAATTTAGCTTTGGTATGTGTGTTTCTGCATGGAAGGAAAACTCTAGCTTTGAGAAATTAGAGAAAGGTACACCTTTTAGATCAAAATTACATGGCCATTTTATAACTTTCTTTTTCCAGGTTATTTAACTTAATCCAATCTCTTATACTTAAGACGATTTCTCTCAAGCATCTGTAAACTTTTGATTCTTTTTTCCCCCATACCAACAGGTAGCTATTTCTGACCTGTGGAATCATAGAGATTTTTGTGACCCAATTGTTCATGACTTGCTTGTCATCCTCCCCTCTCATCTACCTTCTTAAAATCCTAAAATACAATCCTGAGAGAAATTTCTCTGCATATATAAATTGATGCATTGTGTCTACTTATCTGCTTCCATGAAATTTTGGAAGGCTCTTTTGAAATTGGTGGGTTTGTGTGGTATGGAGCCCTCTGGGGGACCAGGCCAAGGGTAGATCGTTTACTCTCATTTGGGGTTAGGGTGGCTCAGAAAAAGATTATTTTTTAAGACATCAAATAAATAATACTTTAATTTCTGAGTACTTTCAATTTTCCTTGGAATATAACACTTGACCAAATAGTTCGGTTACTCTAACTTTTACAGTATACTGAAATATTGCACTTAAGAAAAAACCCTTCATTTAAAAACAAACTGTAAACTCTAAGACACTGAATCAATCGTGTTACCTGTAAGTGCCAACGGGGTTATTTTGTCATGCAGATTTCAATCGCATTTTTTAAAAAGGCGATAATGCCAACAATTATAATTGAAAGGATTTCCAAATACACAAATGCAGTCTTTTCATAACAATTCAAGAACTAAGTGGGACTCAATTCAAACGACAAAAGTTAACTTTTTATTCAAAACTACAGCATGTGTCTTGGACACATTCCTTGCTGCCAATAAACCCCACAGTTCATTCTTTAAACTATTAAAAATCTACGTTAGTCATGGTGTCTTTTGAGGGGAGAGGCAGGGGTAAGGGAAGCTAAGTGTTGTAAGTGATTCCTCCAGTTCTCAAATTAGAGTGCTCAATTTCACTTAAAATTTTTGGATACCACTTAGAAGTGTGTTTCCATCGTCTTTGAAGTGCCTTTTAAAGTTTTATGTCTTCCTAAGATATTTTCATGGACTCAGTTTTAATTCTTGCAGAACATATATTTTAAGGATACACAGCATTTAAGAAGCCGAGATTATATCAAAACTTATTATAGAACTAGAGAATAAACTGGCTTGGAACTAGAACAGTACAGAAAAGAACAGCTAGAGGTACACAGACAAAGGACAGTTAATAATTTGGAAAAAAAAAACTTACTTTCTCCATTCTACTAGTTTTCTTCCAATCTCCTTATACGTACTTTTAGCAACATTTTTCAAAAATTTACCAAAAAAAAAAAGGTAAAGACAAATTTCCTTTTTATACAAAAATAGGTAGCAGGCTGTTCTGTCCCACACAGTTTTTTTTTGTTTGTTTTTTTGTTTTTTGTTTTTTTTTTGTTTTTGTGGTTTTATTTTTTTTTTGTATTCTGTAAACAGTCTTTTTTTTTTTTTAACTCACAGTCCATTAAATTCTTTCCCTCTCTTCTTATAGCAAACTTGTAACATATATCCTTTAACAGAAGGAATTCAAGCAAACAAACCAGTCTCTCGCCTTTTCTCTCTCTCTGTTTCAGTCCCCCTTCTTATTTTGATTTATTTTTTGAATTGCCATATACGGCTAGTTACCACTGTTGTCTGACAGTAGCATATCCTGAATGAGGGCTTTGATGGAGGTTTTACCTACCAAATGGGTGAAAAATAATTGCTCTATCACTGAGGAGGAGACTGCGCGGAGGGAAGGGAGGCGAAGCAAAAGCTTTCCAAATCGCATTGGTTGGGTGGAGTACTGTCTCCTAACGTATTGCTCCAAAGCACACTGGGACCTTTCCTGAAAGCTTTCCACATTGACTACATTAGAGAGACCAACGGCATCTGAAGTGAACAGGGCAATGGCTTTGAGGCAGCTGTATTCGGAGGGGTCGACGTGCAGAGCTTTGAACTTCCCCATTTGCTCTTGGAAAATCTGTAGGTGGTCCATAAAGATGGCCACCTCGTTGGAGGATGCTGGTGACATGTGTAAGCTGGTGGCAGCCAGGAACGGGATGACATGGAGGGGCATGGAGCACTGTGCCCAGTTGAGCATGAACAGGTCACACCAGGTGAGGCGAAGCAGAGCCACTTGGTCATTGATGGACAGGTCAGGGAAGAAGGGGATGTTCCGGGCCCATTCAACGGCGCTGAAGAGCAGCCGGGCAGCCTGTTCGCCAACCTTCTCGAGGGTCAAGAGTTCGTTGGGCTGCATGCGCTGGCTGCCTGACCCGAACAGGGTATAGGGCTCGGCGCCGAGCAGCAGAGAAACATATCCAGACAGGTTAGAGTGCAAGTTGAGGGATTCCCCGTTGCTCAGCACTAACTGCCCATGGGTTGGCTGGGCGGGCGGTATCCTGTTCTTGTACACTGCGGCTCTTTTCATACCCACGTCGATGCACTTTTTGAAGCGGCAGTACTGACAGTGTTTGCGGTGGTGCAGGTCAATGCGGCAGTCTTGGTTGGCATGACATTTGAAGTTCAGGCTCTTCCCCAGACTGCGCTTGAAGAAGCTCTTGCAGCCCTCGCACGTGAACTGGCCGTAGTGCTTGCCGCTTGACTTGTCTCCGCACACCACGCAATTGATGTGCTGCTGTTGCTGCTGCGGCGGCGGCAGCGGCAGCTGTGGTGGCGGCTGCGCCTGAGGAGGCGGCTGCGCCTGAGGAGGCGGCTGTGGTGGCTGCGGCGGCGTCTGCGGCTGCGGTGGCTGTGGCGGTGGCTGCGGCTGCGGCTGTGGTTGCGGGGACTGCTGTTGCTTGTCACCACTGGAGCCACTAAGGCTGCCCTGGCCGACAGCCGCCATTTCTGCCAGCGTGCTGACTGGGCCCCGTTGGCGGGGCGTCTGTGGCAGGTACTGGGCACTGGGCGGCGGGCCTGGCTCGGGCAGTACCTGGAAGACCTGGCTGTCCTGAAAGCTGGGCATCTCATCCTGGGGGTCGCTCCTGGTGTTGACTACCGTTTCCATATCTGTGGGGGCCGGCGTCGGCATTTCCTGCTCCCCTGGCTGTGGACGACGGTGGCTCCTGATCTCTGGCTCCGTCGCACTTCCTTTCGTGTGTGTCTGTGCGACAGGATGTAGGAGGGCGCCCCCGGGTGGCTCGGGGGCTGGTTGGTTGAGGTTGGTTAGTTTCTCCTTTTTTGTTTCTTTTTTGCAAAGTTTTATCAACTGCTTGTCTGAACCAGTGTATTTGTTTTATTTGTTTCCCTCCGATCGATCGGCATTGTTGGTTTGGGGGGCTTCCTACCACGAAGGGAGGGGTAGGTGCCAGGGGTGAGGGAGTGGAGCCGAATATGGAGAGAGAGGGAGGGTAGGGAGAACTGCAAGTGGATTGTCTGGCTTAGAGACAGAAATAGGAGGAAAAAAAAAAAAAAATCTCCAGAGATCTCACTTGCTTTCACTTTCTCCCTCCCTCTCTGGTTCACTCTTCCAGAAAAAGATTCTTATGGGTTTTTAAATTTGGGAACACTCTGTTGCCCAGAAATGGGTGACTAGTACAAATGCATGCCAAAGACATCTTGGCCGATGTCGACAGTTGTAATTGCTTTCATCATTTCCATTCCCTGAAATAATCAGACTGTTTTGTTTTTGTTGTTTTTGTTTTGTTTTTTGTTTTGTTGTTTTTTTGTTTTTTTTTTTGCCACAGTCACTTAATAAAATGAAAACGATATTAAAAAAGTAACCAAGGCTCTTTAGCAATGATGGCTTTTAGAGGAAAAGAGCAGAGGAAACTTTTTTCACCAATAAAAGACAGTATAGAAAGTCATTTTGAGTGAGAAAACTAGGGAGAAATAGGATGCTACACTGTGTAAGGTGATTTCAGACCAACTAGGTTCAGAACTTAAGAGAACTGTGAGGTTGAACCATATGAATTTGCTAGTATTCAATTCTTTTGCCTTACAAAAAGGTCTATTTCATGTAATTTAACCTAGTGTCATCCATTTCCTATAGAACAAATTTATGAGAAGAAGTGCCATATAATACCTAAAGACTTTAGGGTTTGGTGGCTTGGAGGCAAATCTCACTTCTGTCACTTAAAATATGTGTGATTTTGGGTAAACCATTGTATCTTTCTGTGCCTTAGCTTTCTTATCTGTATGATATTGGATTTTATTACTAAAGGCAGCAATTTCAGTATCCATTTTACTGTTTCTTTTATAATTTAATTGCTTCCAGTTTGGGGTAATTACAAGCAATACTGCTACAAATTATTCTTTTACACATATGCCGGTGCTTAATTGTAAGCCATTCTCTGGATGTATACTCAACATTGAAAGTTCTGGATTATAGGGCACACACTTTTCTAATATTGCTATATAATGCTGTATTATTTTTCAATAGTTGTATCAGTTTACATTCATTCCCACCACAGTGTATGAGTTTCTGTTGTTCCACATGTTTGCCAACGCAAGTATTATCACACTTTAATTTCTGATGATCTAGTGACTATTTATTGGTATTTAGCTGTTGTTTTAATTTCCGATTACTAATAAGTTTGAACACTGCGTATGTAAAGGTACTCAAACTCATTTGGATTTCTTTTGTGAAGTACTTCTTCAATTTTATCTTTTTGTCAATTGCATTGTTTGCACTGTTTTTTTAATTGATGCATTGGGCACTATATTCCAAGACTCTTCTCAAGAAATTTATAGCTTCAACTTTTCTGACCACTGCAAATCACTGTGTGTTCTGGCTTGTGGTTCAAAATGATCAAAAACAGTTTCCCTCTCCAAGGCAGCTCCAAGGCACTTTTCCTTACAAACCATAGGGGTGAGAGTGTTTACTCTCCCATCAGGGTTTACAGTTCTGTAGGCTGCCAACTTAAATTGAGGATGATCTGTTTGTGTTCCTGTCTGCATACTTTCAAACTCCCCTATTTAGCCAGTATCTGTAGGGCAAAAGGTGCTTCAATCCTGACCCTATATCTGGGTTCCAACCTTGACTAGAATTTTGCCTTCATAATTCCTTACTATCTTGTCAGTTCTTTGATATGTGTACACACACACATACACACACACACACACACACACACACACACACACACACACATCGATTATGCTTTTTTGGTGGTGTTGTTCCAAAAAGCCTCATCTGTCATATTTCAGAAAACAGAACTCATTGCTGAGTAAACCTATAAAATTCTGTCCTGTACCTCATGCCTCCAATTCCCTTACAAAAAGTTGACATCTAACAAAGGGAAACCAGGCTTAGAACTAGAGAGATTTTCATTAAAGTGTAGAGTTATTTGAAATACCTGCTAGCCTTTGGCTCTAACCATTCCCCCAGTGGCCTTCCAGAGTAGTCGTAATGTGAATCTGAATGAGCTCAGGGCCCCACTGTCCATGAGCAGCCGTTATCCTGCTTGAGTTTAAAAGATTCTTACTTAGGATAAGAAGCTATATTAGGGATTTTATGTGTAAAACATCAATCCTGTTAACAGGTGCTTAACCTGCTTCCAATCTACAGGGCACAGAAGAAAAAATATTCTATGGTTCTAATGAGTGTAGGGAAGGGAGGAAAAAGACTTGTTTTAGTATCTGCTCTCTGCTCTGTGTATATCCACTTTGGAATTTAGTTTCCCTTCTGAAAACTCAAGAAAATTACCTGTTTTCTCTACTTTACAAGGTTCTTCGAGGATAAATTGAAACACTGTGTATGATTGAGTTAAATATTTAAGATATCAACTACAGTCTTTGACCCAAAATAACACACCTTTACTATATGTTTCCTCTGTCCTTGTAAGTTATCCACTGAACTGAACTGGATTCAGGTCTAGGCACCCTTTATTACCTTAAAGCCCTATGCAGACAACTGAAAAATGAGGCTGCAACAAGAGGCAATTTGATCTTTTGCCAAATGTCTTCTGAAACGGAATCCCAGGGAGGTTGGTCTGTCCATCACTGAGGATGTAAGATTTATACACAAAACTTTTACTATTCTCTTTTCTCATTTGGCCCTATATATATTTTATTCTCTGTTTCTTTTTTTATGCAAAGTCCAAAAAGATAGTAAAGAAAGAGAATCAGGATGAGAACTGGAGTATTTTCCTGGAGCTTAAAGTTTTCCATCTCTGACCTGGGATAGCAAAGATTCCTTTCTACACAGCACACTTCTCCATCTAGGTCCCAAAGTGCCAGTTACTACCTCTCATATAGGACACTTCATCTAGGTAGCTCTGTTTTCGTAATGACAGACACAAACTTTTTTAAAGCATGGAAATGGCAACAAAAGTATATATATGGCATATTGGGGCGCCTGAGTGGTGCAGTAGTTAAGCGTCTGCCTTTGGCTCAGGGCGTGATCCCAGAGTTCTGGGATCGAGCCCCACATCAGGCTCCTCCACTGGGAACCTGCTTCTTCCTCTCCCACTCCCCCTGATTGTGTTCCCTCTCTCGCTGGCTGTCTCTCTCTGTCAAATAAATAAATAAAATCTTTTTTAAAAAGTATATATATGGCATATAAAAACACTAATCAAATATTATTCACAAGGCTAGAAGCTGACTATTTGTAAGTTGACTTATGAGATATTGTATTCTTTTTTTTCCTGTTCTTTGATCTCATTTTACTAAACTCTCCTTCATTTGGGACACATTGTCAGAAGTTTCTGACATGTGAACTTAAATATAATTTTCCTGATCACTTTTATTTAGGGCTTTCAAAATAACATTCTACTGAAATAAGTTCCTTTTTTAAAAATTATGTTATGTTAGTCACCATACAGTACATGATTAGTTTTTGATGTAGTGTTCCATGGGTCATTGTTTGGGTATTAAGGAGGGTACGTATTGCATGAAATAAATTCCTAAGAGTAATTTTATTAATAATATTAAGATATCCCACACATACTAAGTGCCAGATATTCTTTACACATGACCTCAAACCCTCAATGCCACATCAGTTAGATATTTATTTCTGTTTTTTAGATGAATAAATTGTTATTTAGAAATAAAAAGTGATTTGCTCAAGGTGAGAAGATGGTAATGTAAAGATTTAAATCCATGTTCATCTGATACCAAAGCCCACATTCTACAGCACTATAACACCTCAAAAAATATCACTGGGATTTAGTGGTATTTCATGCTTATTGACGTATGCATTGATAGATGGACTGACATGGCACCTCCAATACATTCCACTAGCATTACTAAAAAGCCTCTTTGGAAAAGGAGTGATACTAATTCTTACATCAACAGTACTACCCAGAAATGATGCAGTACGTTATTTGCTGCCAAACATTTGTTGTCACGTAAACATAGGCTTTATACATTTCTACATTTCATCTTATTTTCCTAAGGGATGTTACAAAACCATTATTTGTCCCAAGGATTTTAATTAGAAATAGATATCTCAGCTCTCCATTAGTTACCCTTAGTCAGAGTCACTGAATTTAGTCATTGCTGATTTTGAATTTCTCCAGAAATTATTCAAGGCTGATGCTGAAAATTAGTAATTTTACCTAGTGACAATAATTAGAAAATGTTAGACTAGTAACATTTAAATTATTCAAGTATTTTTTTAAAAGCGAGTAAGTTCCTTGGGGGCTAGGGCCCTGTTTATTCACCTCTATATTCCTAATGCCAAGTATGAGGCCTGATACAGAGTGAACTTTCAATAAATATTTGGTGACCTGAAATATTGATACATGATCCTAGACGGTGTCTTCCAAGGCCATTTCCCCTTAGACCTTATGAACTATTCAGAATGAGGCATGTTTTAAGACATGAACATAAAGTTAACTGGACTAGAAGTAAATGAAGTATGAATGCTGAGAAGGGCAATCAAGAAAATTTTCAGAAAAAATATGGAGATAATTTAACTTTATAGTACCTAATCTTTTTTTTTTAAAGATTTATTTTTATTTATTTGACAGAGAGAGAGCTGGAGAGCACAAGTACGGGGAGTGGCAGAGGCAGAGGGAGAAACAGGCTTCTGGCTGAGCAAAGAGGCCAATGTGGGGCTTGAACCCAGGACCCTGGGATCATGACTTGAGTCGAAGGCAGTCGCTTAACCAACTGAGCCACCCAGGTACCCCAATATAGTGCCTAATCTTAACACTTTTTAATTATAGGGACTAGCAGAAGCCCTTGTAAGGGCAGTTGTACATGTATGCTCATTTTATTCACGGTCATTTTATTTATGTTTTAATGCCATTTTTAACATGGCAGATAGTAATTGAGGTAAAATTTTTATCAATATCTTAGTAAGTTTTTATCATAACGTCTTTGCCATCATGTTCTGCTTCATAGTATTTGTCATGACATTTTAAAATATATCTATTTGTCCTCCACAAGTATTAGATAGAAATGTGATAAAAATATATCTCTCAAAGTTACAGAGATAGAAGCTGTTGTATTTTTATTAAACTATTAGTAAAAGGATGCGATCCTGAAAGTATATGTATAATTAAACTGAGTTTCTCTATTTTTCCTCAAAGTTGAGTTGCCTTTGAGTATATTTAGAAAGTATGGGGGTGCCTGGGTGGCACAGCGGTTGAGCGTCTGCCTTCGGCTCAGGGTGTGATGCCGGCATTATGGGATCAAGCCCCACATCAGGCTCCTCCGCTGGGAGCCTGCTTCTCCCTCTCCCACTCCCCCTGCTTGTGTTCCCTCTCTTGCTGGCTGTCTCTATCTCTGTCGAATAAATAAATAAAATCTTAAAAAAAAAAGAAAGTATGAAAAGGACTATTTATGAAGCAATTTAGTAGCTGGGAAAATGCTATCTGCTTTATGATAGTCATTTAAATGCTGCCATTGTGAACCCTTTTCTTACCAGCTGATCATGGAGACGTGTCCCTCTACTGAACTTCTGAACTATGTATTGTGTTCAATACATTATTGCATCATTAGCACATAACCCCACATTGTTCATTATCTCTTTATACAAATTTCTGCTTCCCACCAACACATACAAACACACATGTGTACATATAATTATATTATAAACTCTTGTAGGCAGAGATTGGGATTAACACATTTGTATATCCCACTGTGTTTTGTCTTTTCAGTGCTGAAAAAGAGCAGATAATCAATGTGTTTTATATTCATTGTGGTTTGGCACCTGAGTTATAATAGTTTAATTATGACCTTTGTTTTCTTTGATCATTGTTAGAACTCTCCATCCTGGTGGCTAACTGGTTGTTGCTGGGCCCATAAGAGCTTATTTTATTTTATTTTTTTTAAGATTTTACTTATTTATGTGGCAGAGAGACAGCCAGCGAGAGAGGGAACACAAGCAGGGGGAGTGGGAGAGGAAGAAGCAGGCTCCCAGCGGAGGAGCCCGATGTGGGGCTTGATCCCAGAATGCCGGGATCACGCCCTGAGCCAAAGGCAGACGCTTAATGACTGCGCTACCCAGGTGCCCCCCATAAGAGCTTCTTAAAGTGTTAGAGATAGAGGAATTTGAGCCCAGGGTTAAGTGGGATGCAGCAGCTTCTGGATAAAATAAAGGCTTTAATTTCATTTAGATATATATTTTAGAAGGGATACAGAAATCAAATATGATAGCTATAAAATTAAATGTACAAAGTGAAAGACATTTGGGCAATTATTTGATTTACTTAGTCAGTTAATAAAGGAAAATGTTTAATTCCAGTCCCTGGATGAATTCTGTGGTTTCAGTTATCTGATTTGGCTAAAAAACACACGTGAATATGTAATTGCAATTTTTGGAATGCACCTATAATATTCAGCATAAGTGATCTCTGAAAGATCAGATTAGTATCCCAAGAGCACATTGACAAACATAACCTTTGTTGTTGAAAAGGCTATGATTCTATGATAACTACAAAATTGTCTCCATTTTGAGATAATTTAAGTGCCCGTGCGCCAATTTGACAAAGACTACACCAGGATTTAACTTTTAGAAATTATACATGGCTATTTTCAATCACACTGCACAATTTTGCTTCAACTCCCTCATAGCTTTTTTTTTTTTTGTGGTAGTTTCACTTATGAAACTGTCTCTTATTACAAAAAACAAGTAAAACCTGTTACAGTGATCCTGCTTTATTTTGAAGTTTGAGTGGGAAGAAAGGGTAATATTTATTTCTTGTTAATATAGTCTATATCTGTCTTTAATTTTGGTTTAGAGGCTTTCCATAAAACAAGTTATGATGGGAGAGGGAAAAAGGAAGTTCTTGGATACCTGATTTTCAGAGTAAGGAAAACAAAGAGGGTAGGCTCAGTCATTGAAGACAATCTCTGTTTATTGCACATATCTACCTAAGAAAGGCCTTAGAATAATCCCGTTTTTGAGATAAAAGCAATTTTAGAGAATCTAAGACAATCTTCTCATTCTACAAATCAGGGAAAGGAGGCTCAAAGCTAAGTGGCTTCATCTAGATTACACAGTTAGTGGCAAACATGAAAATAGAAACCAGGGGGGCGCTTGGGAGGCTCAGTCGTTAAGCATCTGCCTTTGGCTCCATATGAAGCTCCATCCCCACAGCACTGTCTTTAGAGTAGTTTTCTTGAAATACCCTATTCCCAGAGCATTGTGGCTATTTGACATGACTCTGAGTTCAGGTCCTCAGAAGAAGTCTTATTCATAGGGTATTACTGAAACAATAGCAGTAAGTTAGACTCAGTAACACTGCAATTTCTTAAGGCTATGAATTCATTGGAACAACAAAACCTGGTTAAAAATTTAGAAGGAATACCTCGGTAATAGGAATAAGACCAATATAAGGGATTTTAAAAACCTCCAGCGTATTCCGGGAAATCTAAAAAGCTGCACATATGCATGCCCCTGCACATGCCTAAAAAAGCCCAGAGAGGACCCCAATAATTCAACTCTTGCTGTCCTTGCTGCCCTGCTCAAATAAGAAGTAAAAGCTAAGACCAACACGTAAACTCTCCCAAATCTGAAGATGCAACCTCACACAAAAATCAAAGGTGGAACAATACCTGGCTTAAAGCAGTTAATGAAATATTTTAACCAATTGTTGGCTAATTACAAACTATGCTGATCCAGGGGTAACTTCTAAGAAGCGAGGCTTAAAAATAAAAACAAGAATCAAAGGAAAAAGCTACCAGAGGAAATAGCAGCTACACATGGCAGAAATACAGAATCTACAGAATTAATTTAGGAAAGTCATTAAGGGGTGCTTGGGTGGCGCAGTCGTTAAGCGTCTGCCTTCGGCTCAGGGCGTGATCCCGGCGTTCTGGGATCGAGCCCCACATCAGGCTCCTCCGCTGGGAGCCTGCTTCTTCCTCTCCCACTCCCCCTGCCTGTGTTCCCTCTCTCGCTGGCTGTCTCTCTCTCTCTCAAATGAATAAATAAAATCTTTAAAAAAAAAAAGGAAAGTCACTAAAGCAAGCAGGAGTAAGGAAAAAAAACCCCACCAAACGTCAACAACAAACAGTGAGAGTAGAGGGATCTGACTCTGAAGGTGTTACAATCTATTATTTAAAATGTCCAGTTTTCAACAAGAAAAATACAAGATACAAAGAAACAGGAAATTATGGCCCATAGACAGAGCTAAAAGTCACTTTCTCGTGTCCTGGAGGAGGCTCAGATGTTTGATTGATTAGACAAAGAGTTTAAATCAGCTATGAAAATATGTTTAAAGAAGTAAAGGAGACTATATTTCAGGAACTAGAGGAAACTATGATAATATTTCACTGAATAGGTAAAATCAATTAAGAGATAAAAATTCATCCAAAATTAAAAAGTAAAAACAAATAGAAATTCCAGAGTTGAAAAATACAATAATTGAAATGATAAATCCATTAGATGGGCTTAACAGAGGAATTCTGCAGGCAGAATCAGAATCAATGAACCTGAAGATCGGTCAAAAGAGATTATCTAGTCTGAAGAACAGAAAGAAAAAAAATAAAGAAAAATGAACAGAGTCTGTGGAACACTATCAAATATATGCATAACTTGAGTCCTTAAAAGAGAGGAGAAAGAAAAAGAGGCAGAAAAAGTTTGAAGAAACAATGGCTGAAATTTTTCCAAATTTGATTCCCAAGTTTGATGGGAAACATTAATTTTGACCTAAAAAGCTCAAGGAACACCAATTAGGATACATTTTGTGAAGGATTACAAGACACTTCGTAGTCAAACAGTTGAAAGACAAGAAGCAAATTATGAATGTAGCATGAGATAAATAACTTGACACATATGGGATGACTCAAAAAAGTTTAATAGCTGACTTCTCATCAGAAACCACAAAGGCCAAAAGGCATTGGGATGACATGTGTAATTCAAAGACAGTCAACAGAGAATTCTATATTCGGTAAAACTGTCCTTCAAATATGAAAAAGAGGTAAAGACGTTTGTAGATAAACAAAAACAGAACTCGTCATCAGCATACTTGACCTACAATAACTACTAAAGGGAATCCTTCAGCTAAAATGAAAGGCTAAATGGTAACTTGAATCTGTATGTATTAAAACACTTAAATGGTTTAAAAGACAACTACAGAAACAATAATGCAAAACTATTTTGATATGTTATAATGTAGAAAGATGTAATTTGCATGACAATAATAGCACAAAGGAGGGGGAAGGAAGGAAGGAAATTACACTGGAGCAAAATTTCTATACACTTGAAATTTAATATAAATCTTGATAATATTTTTAAAGATTTTATTTATTTGAGAGAGAGAGAGAGAGAGAGAGCTAGAGAGAGAGCACAAGTGGGGGAGAGGGAGAAGCAAGCTTCCCGCCAAGCAGGGAGCTAGATGAGGATCTCGATCCCAGGACCTGGGATCATTATCTGAGCCCAAGGCAGATGCTTAACCGACTGAGCCACCCAGGAGTGCCATAAATCTTGATTATTTTAAGTTAAGGTGCACATTATAGGGAGTGACTGCTAATATGTATGGGTTTTTTTGGGGGGTGATGAAAATATTCTGGAATTAGATAATGATGATTGCTTGACTTCATGAATATACTAAAACCCACCATATTTTATACTTAAAAGGGGTGAATTTTATGGTCTATAAAATGTATTTTAATTTTTAAAAAAGAATGAAAATAAAAAGATGTATATTGTAAGCCCCAGAGCCACCACTAAAAAAGTTCCTAAAAACAGTAAAAAAATCAACAAAGAGGGTTGCCTGGGTGGCTCAGTCAGTTAAGTGTCCGCCTTCAGCTCAGTTCATGTTCCCAGGGTCCTGGGTTCAAGTCCTGCATTGGGCTTCTCCCTCTGCCTGCTGCTTCCCCTGCTTGTGCTCACTTTCTACTCTCTCTGACAAATAAATTAATTGATTAATTTAAAAAAATTTAAAGATAAAAAAATCAAAAAAGGACTTTAAATGGTACAGTAGAAAATATCTCTATCATCTCTAGTTGACTAAGGTAAAAAATTATTAAGAGCTTTCTGTGAGTAGCAGTAGTTGGTCTTTCAAAATTCAGAAATATATTGTGATGGTGGTAGGAAATTGTGCAGAAAAACAGTGACTTTGAATTTGTTTCCAAATATGTCATTCTTTATGAGGTATATATGAGGGGGTTGGGTCCTTCTTTAAGGAAAAAAATGTTTAAACCTCTTGTATAATTTTTACTTTTTAGTATATTTTTTCAAGCCAACACATACGCATTGTTTTTTCCTGCCAGATTTGTTAAGTAGGGATAATAACACCTGTAATGAAGGATTGTTCTAAGGTTTTGATGAACGATATAAGTAGAAATACTAAATTAGAGAAACTGCTATTGTTTGTGTGACACAGCAAAGTGGACAGGAAAGAGTATATAGGATTTGAGGTTAGATCCATCCTTCCTCCCTGTACAACCTGAACTTAGGTTTCCTTATCTGTGTAAGTAAATAATAGCACCCACCTTATGTCATTTTATTAGATTAAGTCCTAAGATTTGAATAACGTGTTTGGTGTATAGCTGGTTCCAAATATATATCATAGCTATCACTATAATCAGTCTTATTTTTGTTATTGTTATTGTTTTATAGCATGTAGTCATTTCTGTAAGCCCATGATTCTGACCTAATAGTCATGAATTAAAAAAGTCAATAGGTAAGAAGTAAGGTAAGCCGAGATTTACCTTTGTTGTCTTACTATTTTTCCTCTCTGTACTTTTATTCTTCCTATTAACTATCACCTTTGTGTACTGTGAAATTGTCTTTTTTTCCCAAGTAATCCTAACACGTTTGAAAAAAAAAGGCAAGACATGAGGGAGGGCTCCAAGTGTTATATAATGGCATGTGCAGTATCTTTTGAGATTCTTTGTTTAAAAATTTTTTTAAAGATTTTATTTATTTATTTGAGAGAGAGAGAGAGAGAGAGAGAGCATGCAAGGGGAGAGGGTCAGAGGGAGCTGGGAGCCCAATACAGGTCTTAATCCCAGGACTTCAGGATCATGACCTGCGCCGAAGGCAGTCGCTTACCCAACTGAACCACCCAGGGGCCCCTGAGATTCTTTGTTTATTTCACAGTAAAAACTAGGCAGATCTTAATCACATTGTCACACTATTTTACATCAGAATTAAGTACAGTCTTAGATTTCCTCACCACATTTTCCCTCTTTCATTTGGTTATTTATATAACTAATTTAATTAGATTTTCTTAAAATGAAACTTTTAGGTGAATGAGCCACAGTAAAAGTTAATTCAGTAATTTGTCATAGTCTTGCATGCTTAAAAAGTTACTTACGAAATGGTGGTCTTCAAAAATTGTTTTTATATTTTTAAATAAAATAAATTTGGGGGAAGTAGTCATTTAACTTTCCCACTCTACTTAAACTACAAGACCTTACTTCAGTATAATTAAACCAAGAAAAAGATATATATTATATTATAATATTAAAATCAAGAAAATACTTCCAGAACATTTGTTTTAGTAGAGGTGAAAGTAGACGGTTTTAATTTTCTTATGCATATCTATTTAATTGTGGCCAGAGGTTTGGTTCAATGCAATACTAAAAATATCTTAAAATTGTATTGAGACTTAAAGTCTACTAAATATTTTCAATTTCAGTCTTTAATATTTACGAATACCTATAAAGTAGATGCTAAGTGGGATAATGTAGGTTAAAATACTTATCATGATAGGTACACAGTAAAAGCTAGTCATTCATAAAGGAGACTCTAATTCTGAGGGCTATCATTTGATTTTCCCAAAGTCACAATATTAGTATGGCATTATTTAAGAGTCATTTGATTAAAAACATCTAGCCAAAACACAGTATTTTTTAGTCAGAATTGGAGCTAAGGACATGAAAATACAAAATTCAAATATGTATATGATTAACATTAATATTTAGCTTTAATATAGTTTTTCTATGAAACAATTTTCTTTTTATTGTTACTTAGCTAAGCAAAAGATCATGTTTAGTGGAAATAGTTTGCTATCGTTATTTCTTACTCCAGTTGCCCTTTTAGAGAACACGAGGGTTGATTACAATGGTTTATATGTCCCACCCACTGGTGAAACTCATGTATATACAGAGATTGGAATCAGGTTTTTGAGGAAATGAAAATGAGACTTCAGTCTCCCCCATCAGGAGAAATACTTCAAAGAACATATGGAAGGTACTTTTCATTATCTCTATTCTGAATGTTTTCCATGTAAAATTAAATACATTGAAAGTCAGCTTTAGCTATTAGTTTAATAGCACGTTTAGCTTCCTCCTCTGTACTTGTTCCTAAAATAGGAAACCCAGAAAAGTTCTTTCTCCCTATGAATATGAAGGAGATATTAAACCGAGAATGTATGAGATGGAGTTGAAGTAAAATAGAAAAATAAGTAAGTGCTTAGTAAATATTAAATGCCTTTCTTTTAGCTCCCCCTCAAGGTTTTTTTCTACATAATTTTGAGGAGAAAATACTGTATGTTTTTTATTGGCTAGTGTAATTCTTTCAGGTTCTAAAAATGATCTTGGTCTAGAATAAGAAAAGCTTTTGCTCTACAGAAGATGGTCTGACCGTTATCCTATGTGTACTCTAAGTACTAATTCAGAATACTTTCTTTTTTGCTTCATTCTGAATAGGGTTAAAATCCACAGATGCTGTGATCCCACAAATACATAGAAAGTAGAAATAAAGAATCTACAACAGCTGGCTACTTTGTAATTGTATACACTTCCATAAAGACCCTCAAATAGCTCTTAACAGGTAATTCAGTTCTAAAAATAGAGATAAACAAGTAATTAAAATTCTATCTCCACGACCTATTTTATTAACTATTTCTCAGTGAGAAAATCCACAGTGTAAAAAAAAATCTCATTCAACCTTGGTTGTCTTGATATTCTTCTTTTAAAAAGAAACAATGTCCTTAGTCATGGAAAAAATCCACAAAGTGTGTTTTGGGGACTTAGTGTTATGTGAACAATGTGCAAGCACCTTGTCTGTGCTATATTTTGAATGCGGAACAATTAGAGTGCAAAGATTTTAGATTTTTGATCTTTTATTTGAAACACAAAACAAATTTTAGCACTCACCGAATATGGAAAGTTGACTAAGGAGGAAAAGAAAAAAAATCAACTTTTAACAATTATTCCAAAAACCCAGATACTACACAGTTCAAGCATTGTGTTGGAAGTATATAGAGATAAATGAGAACAATTAAGATTCATAGTTGTAAGAGATTCTATTTAGCATATGAAAGGCAGCTTTCAAAATTGAATTACTGCCCTTTGAGATAAAGGCTAAGTAGGCTATTCTCCGTCATCTCATAATGTTTAAGAGTGAGGGTTATGGATACATAGTCCATTCATTCTAAGCAAATTTTCTTATATGTTCACTTAGATGGCAATAAGAGATAAAATGTCTTCTGAGTTATTAAAATAATATCTAATTAATTAGTAGGTTTTTCATCCAGGGTCTCTTAGTGGGACTGATCAAATTGATTATCACAATCATAGGCACATAAAAGCGTGTGTGAGATGTAACCCTGTTGCATGAAATAGCAATTCTTCTTTTCATCTCCCTATCATTCACAGGAGCGCTGTACTTCTACCTCCATAATGATAATTTCAGACTCCAAGTAAGTAACTTGTTCAGTGACATCAGTTGGAAACTTAATTATAGAATCTTAAAACAGAAGAAAACCTAGAAAATATCTAGTTCAACCTCCTACTCAAAGCAGAAATTCCTTGTATAACCTTCAGTAATGGAGTGGTTCCTCTCCTTGAAAGATAGAGCTTCTCATCAATAAAGACCATTTTATAGAACCCTAATCTGCTTCCTTCTTAATCTTTTACCATTTATCTGGCTCTCACCTTTTGAAGCTATATGAGCATGAAAATGTTTCTACTATTTGAAGATACATTCTGCCCCTCCCTCACTTCTCCTTAATTCTATTTTCTAATCACATGGCAGCAAAAGCATTGAAACGTGGGCTTTCGAACTATGTGTCTGAGAGGGCATTTAGAGTCTGAAATGCGCTGAAGTGAAATGATTTTGAGCTAAGCTATGGTTCTAAGAGAGTGTCTATTAGCTGGGACCATGTAGAATGTAGAGTAACTATTAACTATTACTATCACTGTAGAGCTTGGAGAAATTACTCCTGGATCTACAAGAGATTATTTTTTTTACTTATGCTTCTTATGTCTTTAGAGCCATATCAAGGTAGGAAACATGAATCAGCATTTGGTTGAAGTCTTCAGGAACATAGCATGCTCCACATTTCCAGGGATCAGTGGCAGAAATACTAGTCTGAGTAGCTGGGGAAGTGGGGTCCTTCATATCAGCAATCGAAATGAAAACGGTATTAGTCTTATATACCCCTAAAATCAGGTAAAATGGTATGCTTCAGTTTTCCTCATCTTTAAAGTGGAGGAAAAGTAAAATTCTACCTACATGTTGGTTATGAGTAGTAAATGAGGTAATAGACATAGAGTAAGAGCCGAAGGATCAGAGTATGCCACCCCAAAATGGGGCATTTTGGCATAAGAATTATTTTGAGCTGAAAGCAACTGAGAAACCGTAGATGCAGAAAAAGCTCTCTAAATTTCCCTTTTTTAAGGTCCCCCAACCCTGGTACCAAGAAGAGAATTACTCTTAATCACTGGAAACATACTTATCCCCAGGATTGCACAAAGTTAAATCTGCATAACAAGCCTTATTAAAAATAACCCTTATTGTCCATTAGTTTTCCCCATATATTTACCTTCCCACAATTTACCACCCCAAGAAGCTCAAAGCCCTTTTCTTTTGTCTTGTCACTTCTCTGTAATTTATTGCTCTTTGTTAAGATGGTTCATAAGCCTCAGGTCTAACCATTTCTTTGGGTCTTTACTTCTTTTCTATGAAGGTCTTCATATACATTAGTAATAAGCTCTCTTGTTAATCTGCCTTTTACCAATTTAATTTGCAGGACCCCAGTACTAAACTAAGAGGATGGAGGAAAGTTTATCCTCCCAGATAGTGCTCAATTAAAGCTAGCTATTATAATTATTATCATCCTCCTCCTTACCATCAGGACCTGGCGCCAAACAAGCATTCAGTTAGGTGTTAGTTGCTATTATTTAGACAGTGCTGGCTCTATGCCTATAGTCAAAAGACTCTTACAAGTAGCATTGGAATGTCAACTGAAATTATATTTTGAATTTATTTTGTGAATTTATTAGAGAATTAAAGCCGTAATTAATCTGGAAAAGTTGTATATGTCTAAGGAAGAAAGAAGAAAAATAAAGTGCAAAGAATAACTAGAGATAGCAGAAGCTAGAGATACAAACAAGAACCAGAACTTCTGGATTCTTTAATATATGTCACTGTAATTTTCCGTAAATATACTGAGTGCCATTGTTCCTTTTTACACTCCGAATTGAAACTTACCTGGTAAAGAATTTTTTTACCACAGGGTAAAGAGCCTACAATAAGATGATTATGTGTATTTGAAGAGGAAAAGGAGATATTAGAATATATTTGAACAAAAAGGTAAAGATTCATAGGTCTAGATGTGAGGGGGCAGGAAATCCTCTGTATCTAACCTCATGAGTTATTCATTTATTCATTAAAGAAATGCCAGATACAGAGGTAAATGCTATGTATACAAGTACACAAGACTGGCAAGGATATCTCTTAGCCTTTCAGAGGAAAGTTTTTGTGTGGATGCCTGAGAACAGGACTTAAGGCATCAGTAAATAAACTCTAAATCAGCCCTATAGAGTGTGTTAACCCTGGGGAGACAACAATAAGTTAAAAAAACTCCCCCCCCAAAAAACCCAAAACAAACAAAAAAACCAAGAAAGCTGTTTTACAGAGAGATTTTGTGAAGGGGGCAGGGACAAGCATTGTTTTTTCCATGTTTGGATAACAAAGCATTCCACAATTATGGAGGGATATTTTCCCAATTTTCGCAAGGAACACTGTGTACAATAAAGACGGAAGCAACTGCAGTACCATGTGGTATCTTGAGGGTTTGTACGTTTGGCAGCACCAGGTAACAGCACCCAAGACAGGTAAGCAGCATTCTCATGGTGGTGAAATGGCAGAGCATCAGCAGAGACCACAATGCCTGGTGGGAGGTTGTGGATGCCCAACAGACATGGCGGTACTCAGCAGATGCCCAGCAAATGATGATGGATACCCAGTGGCAGATGATGGATGCCCAGTGGAGGATGATGAATGCTCAGTGGGAGATGATGGATGACCAGCAGATACAGTGAATGGTGGCAGGTAATGGTGGATACATACGTGCTTGATGAAAGGCCAGAACAGCTGCAGCAGTGCATGATGCAGATTGATTTATTCCTGATTACATGTGAGCAATTTCTAGGGACTTCTAGAAATACTTGGAGAGAAAGTGTGTATTTTTCTAGGGGACTGGAGTAACTTTGTAAGCTCATGGGGATAGCAAGCCAGAGACTTTAGGATATTGATGTCAAGATTGTCTCTCTTGTGCTCATAAACTGGGAGGCCTATCAAACTTCAGTGCTTTTAGGGACAGGTAGGCAATATGACTAAGACAGCTAGGTGTAAGAAAATGGGGAGTAACAGAAAACACAGCAAAGAGGGAACCTACACACTACTGAAAGGCATTCGTTTACAAAGTTTTAAAATCACTGGGTAGGCAAAAACAAAACTCACATGCAGGCAGAAGTTAGATAAAGGGCTGCCAGTTCATCAGCTCTGGTTTGGGTGAACACTGAGTATCAGTATCATAGAACTTAATATATCATTTATCTAGGAATGTGTATCACAGTTACACAAATAAGAAAATTGATTCATTTTGAGAATGAGCTCTGGGTATACAAATTTTGGAGCTATTTTATATACATCAGACTGTTTTGTTATTTGTTAACCAATGCAAAGACATCAGAGAGATTCTATTTATCTCATGTTTATTCCTTCAAACTATAGCTTTTCCAAAATATTTAGGACAACTTGGGACTCCACTGAAGGAGTTTTGATGGAATCCCTGAAAATCCCCAGGATGACAGTGGAAAATATGAGGGTGGATCTATGATTCCCAGATATATCCCTAACTTTCTTTTCCAAATGTATTTCTAGAGTCTGGGTTGGACAAAATCTATCCTTTACTAAAAGGTGTAAGTCTCTACCAAAAGGGAGTTAGAATTTAAGGAATTCTTCAAAAGAAATGAAGATAAAATGATAAAATGGAGGAAGACTTAGTTTGTAAGCATATGTTCCATTTTAATGGAGTAAATTCCAAAGAACGTTTAGCATCTTTATATATATAGATACCTATATATACAGATATAGATATATAAAAATTATATTATATATATAAATATGTATATGTACTAATTTTGTAGGAAAGAAGCTAAAGATTAGTTTGGCTGAACATTAGTGTTTTCATGTTAACCCATGAAAAAAACAAATCATGGATATTATTTTGTGAGGATCACATGAGTTAATACATACAAAATTCCTTGTAGAATGCCTAGGAAATAATATGTTCTCAATTAATAATATTTATCATAAAATGTGAAGATGAAATGTGGTGATTGTACTCTTGTACTTTATGGAGTTACTAGTCAACAACTTTTGTTCTCTCTACTTCTAGTCTTCAAATCCTTTCAAATTCCCATTAACATACTTAAAAAGCTCATTAATTTCCTTTGTATAGAGACAATCCTATGGTATATTTTGATAAGCCCTTTTAGAACTTCCACAGGAATTTTAGCTACCAGACTTATTTCTGATCAATAGATTTCTTGACTCAAGCGAACAGATGACCAAACTCAATACACTTAACCTTCTCAAAGGATACAGATAGAGTATTTAGGTAATTATTACAACTAGCCCTACTTTAGAAAGACACTATAAGGAATTTTTAAAATCTTAAAACAATTATACTGATGTTTACTTGCTTTAGTCCATTAATATGCTTGTGTATAAATTGTGTCGTTTTCAATTTCTAAAAGTATTTTCTCTAAATGAAAAGAAAAGCTACTAAAATAGATCATGCATTTGCTTAACAAATGACCTAGAAGCTACTTTTGTACACAGATGTTTGCATGATATGCATGCCAGTGGTGAAGGGGGAACCTCTGCTCCCTAAATCCCCTGGAAGACTAGATTGGTTGCAGACTTGCAAATGAATGATAAATATGTTGTCTGGAAAGAAATCATGGCTATCAGAAAGAGGACTTCAGTTGGTATAGTTCCATTGTGGTAAACTAAATAATGTATATGAAAGCATCATGAGTTCTCAGTGGCAGATATTATGTGATAATGTCTCCATAGAGAATCAGAAATTCAAGAATGGACTACCCATACTTGCATAAATTAATCCAATGGCTTTGAAAGAGAAATCACTCTCATATGGCATCCCCACATGTTGGTAAGAGAAAATTACCCAAGAGAAAAGCTATAAAAACTTGTCAGGAAGACTCTTCTTTTGGAGGACATCCATTCCAAAACTCTGTAGAAATTTATAATAATTAAAAATAATAATAATAAATTGCAGTTTAATCCTGCAAAGTTATGTAGATTTGTAAGTGTGTGGTTTCAACAGTTAAAATTTTCTTTTTGCCTATGGCTTTTGGCTTATTCCTGGGAAGGGTATTTTCCCCAATCATTCCCTTATCCTTACTCCAAAAGGATCTGTGCCTTATGAATGACTCAGTTTCCGAAATGAAGAAATGAAGATGCTCTTTGCTGCTCTTCTGCCTCTTTCTCACCAACTAGACTGTAATTTCCATAAACTCGTGTCTCTTTTCTTTTCCCGCTGTATCCCCAGTATTTAGCATGGTGCCTAATGCATAGTGAGTGGTTAAAACTAATGAATGAATGATATCGAATTGATGCCCACTGGATGTGAGTAAATGGTAATGAGGTGGGAGAACTCCATTGAGGAGAACCATGGTGGTGGTTGGGGATAAGGTGGCAATTTCCAAGTTGCAGTAACGTGTGCTGAGAAGTTGTTACTCTCTGAAGTGTGAGAAAGATGGATCAGACCCCAGAGCAGGCAAGGTGTCAGACAGCGTGACTTTGTTTCACTTAGCAATGAGTTTGTACAAAGCACTAAAAGTCCAAAAACAATCCAAGGAGTTGTAGTTGATAAATTGGGGACCATTAGTCTGAGGGGCCCTGTGTAAGCTTAAATATGACTTAGATATTTGGAAACATAGCAAAGAAAACCAAGGGAAAGGATCGGTTTAAACTTGCAAGGTCTTGGGGCACCTGGGTGCCTCAGTCAGTTAAGCATCTGCCTTTGGCTCAGGTCATGATCTCAGGGTCCTGGAATTGAGGCCCACATTGGGCTCCCTGCTCATCAGGGAGCCTGCTTCTCCCTCTCCCTCTGCCACCACCCCGCTCCCTCTCAAATAAATAAAAATCTTTAAACTTGCAAGGTCTGTATTTAGGTTGAGTTTTGAAATAAAATTTAATTCATATAAGATTTTAAAGGATATACTTAAAGATATATTTAATTTGAGCTGTAGTCTTTAGGGAGTTGGGAACTGATTTCTTCAAATTTGGAAATGGTAAATATCTGTAAGCCTGACCATGAGTATTTTTAATTCTTGCAAAACTGGAGACGAAAATTTTGAGAAGAAAAAGTTTTTTTTGTTTGTGCAAGAGCATGGGAGGAAATTGCCACTATTATGTTAGTGTTAAAAATTATTCATTTTGGTTCTTTAATAAAGAATATAATATAGTCCTATACATTAAAGATCAAAGTGTTCTTGTCAGAAAAAAAGAAGGGGGAAGATAGTTGCAATAGAAGATTCAATAAATATTTTGCACACTTTTGTGGAATTTTTAATATGGGTGAAGAAGTCCATATACTTGTGTCTAAATGTAATATTTACCTCTGTATCAGTATTGATTTTGACTGAATGTGTTCCTTTTCCTCCACTGTTCATTTACTTGTTAACTGAACATTAATCTGTTCTGGTAACAATTCATTGTTTCTTCTGTTTGAGGGTGGCTGTATGTGATGGAGAAAGTTTTATGTACTTGAAAATCTTAGAAAAAGCATCTATTTTGGAAAGACCTAATAGGTACTTAAAAGCACTTTGATAACAAAACACCCTTAAGTTTCATGTTCATTATCATTGTTAGCTTTTATTTTCTCCTGAGGTTATTGAATACTGATTTTTAATAACTGAAATAAACTGGGATATCATAATATCTTTACCAGAACAGAATAAATGTGGTAATATTCAATTTTATGTATTGATTTGAATAAATAGTTATAATTTATGTAAGTAAATAATAGGTTTATATAAATAATCAGTATTGTTTTTTAAAAAAAGAAATAATCAGTATTCTTAAAACTGTATGTAGCAAATCTATTTGCAGGAAAAGAGGCATAAGATCACATCATACTTGGCTGGGCAAATGTTTATTGTTTGTGTCTGTGTGCGTGCGTGTGTGTGTGCGCGCGTGTGCACGCGCAAGTATGCTTTCTAAGTGCTTCTTCCTCCTAACCTTACAATGTTGGGAATACTCATCTGCTTATTTGCAGGAATCTTGTCAGGCTGGCAGGAAATAGGGAGGGCAAGGGCAATTGGTTTTCTAATTCATGTTAACAGGAATGTTTCGGCTGGCTATTGTTTTCTGAGAACTAATAAAATCATGATTGTAAATTGAAATTGTAGACTATAAAGTAATTCTATTAGCAAAATTTTGACTAGACACATCTCAACTATTTGATACCAAAATATTCGTGATTTTAAACAGGTGAGGAAAAAGAAATTTCTGCCGGTGAATACAAATATTGAGAGATTTTACCTTTCATCAGGTAGATTTTTTGAGTGCCATCACCATGCAATGTCAAGTTGAGTTTGCAGGCAACTGTGTCTTATTCACCTGAACAACTTGGGTACTTGTGCAGTAACAGGAGAATTTACAAAAGAAAGGTAAAGACTTGACCTTATTCACTTCAGGGTTCTCATGGTTTTTTGTTTGTTTTCTTTTGTTATGGTTTTGAAAATTATGAAACTACAGCTAAAATGGTGGTAGAAAAAATTCATATTGTACTGAAAATATCTGAGAGGTGACTGGAATATAGATTTGGGGCTAAATGGTGCTGTAGGACTCCAATAACTTGTATAATATTAACACTAGGGTACATATATTTTTCAGTTTATGATTCAATTGATACCTGCATTAATCTAGGATGCCAAAGACAATTTAATCCAATTGAATTTTTAATTTTTTGTTACTTTAGTAGTAAATATTGTCTTTACGGAAGTATGTAATTTCTAAAATAGAAGCAATTTTGTACACAGATATCCACTTTCTGAAGCCTGTATTTATATTTTAAATATGATGCATCCATATTTATGTATTTTTACATTTTACTTATATTATTCCTCAGTAGAGGGATCAAGGTCTTCCGAGAGATAGGGAGTTCCATGTCTTAGTATAGAGTGAGTCTAGGATGCTTCAAAACTTATTTATGCCTTACACATACATTTTTTATTTGAACTTTTTATTTGGAGATAATCGTAAATTCACATGCAGGTACTTGTGAGAAATAAGGCAGAGAGATTGCTAGTGTCCTTTACCCCATTTCCTCTAATTATAACATCTTGCAAAACAATAGGAAAATATCACCCCCAGGATATTGGCACTGACATAGTTAGGATACAGGACATTTCCACCACTACATGGATTCCTCCTGTTTCTCCTTTTGTAAGCACAGCCTCTTTCCTCCCCGTTTCCCCCTTCTTTTCTCCTTTAAACCCTGGAAGCCATTAATCTGTTCTCTCTTTTTATAATTTGTCATGTAAAGAATGCTATATAAATAGAAGCATATGGCATGTGATTATGTGGGATTGGTATTTGTCCCTCAGAATAATTCTCTGGAGAATCATCTAGGTTGTGTGAATCAATAGTCATTCCTTTTTATTGCTGAGTAGTATTTCATGGTAAGGATATACCACAGTTTATTTAACCATTCACCCATTGAATGTTGTTTCCAATTTGTTGCTATTATGAATAAAGCTGCTATAAACACCAGTGTATGGGTTGTTGTTTTTTTTTTTTAATAAACGTATGTCTTCATTTCTCTGCGATAAATGTCCAGGAGACCAACTGCTGGATAGTATAGATAGTTGCCTGTTGAGGATTTCAAGAAATTGCCAAACTATTTTCCAAGTGTCTGTACCATTTTGTATTTTCACCAACAATGTACGAGCAATCCAATTTCTCTGAATCCTTGGTAGCATTTACCTTCGTCATTTTTTTTTTTTTATTTTTGCCATTCTGATGGGAGTGTAGCAGTATCTCATTGTGGTTTTAATTTGCATTTTCCTAATGGCTGATAATGTTGAACATCTTTTCAGGTGCTTATTTGCCATCCATATATTCTTCATGGTAAAATGTCTCTTCGTGTCTTTTGCCCATTTGTAAATGGGTTGTGATTTTTTTTTTTCCTGTTGAGATTTGAGAAAACCTTGTATGTTCTAAATGCTAGCTGTACATGGCTGAAAATGACCTCCTAAAAGATATCCACAACCTACTCCTGTGAATGGAAACTGTGAATGCTATTTCATAAGGCAATAAAAAGGGGTCTTTGCAGATGTAATTAAATTAAGGATCTTGAGATGGAGAGATAATTCTGAATTATCTGGGTAAACCCTAAATGTAATCACATGTATCTTTATAAAAGGGAAGCAGAAGGAGATTTCATAAAGAGAAGAAGGTGATGTGACCATGGAGTCAGAGATTGGACTGATGTAGCCACAAGCCAAGGAATGCCAGGAGCCAAATCTGACAAAGGCAAAGAATGGATGGATATTTACCTATAGCCTCCAGAGGCATCATAACCCTGAAGATACCCAGATTTCAGCCTAACAATACTGATTTCAGACTTCTGGCCCCAGAACTGTGAGAATAAATTTCTGTCATTTTAAGTTACCAGTTGTGAGATTTCTTACAGCAGCCAGGGGAAATGATTACATTTTATTCCTTTGTTTGGTATATAGTTTACAAATATTTTCCTATCCTGTATCTTGTCTTTTTCATTCTCTTAAAGGGGTGTTTGGCAGGACCAAATTTTTTAATTTCGAAGTCCAATTTATGCATTTTTCTTTATGGGCTGTGCTTTTGCTGTCAAATTCTAGAACTCTACCTAGCCCTCAGATCCGGATTATCTATACTTTTATTTTCTAAAAGTTTTATAGTTTTACATTTTACCTTTAAGTTTGTGATCTGTTTTGAGCTAATTTTTTATAAGGCATTAAGTTTAGATCAAGGTTCGTGTTTTTCTAACCTGTGGATGACCAATTTCTTTCTCACCACTTGTTCTTCCATTGAATTTCTCTTGCACCTTTGTCAAAATTAACCAGACACATTTAGGTGGGTCTATTTCTGGATTCTATATTCTATTCCATTGGTCTATATATCTGTTCATCTGGGCATACAACATTGTCCTGATTCCTACTGCTATTTTGTAAAACTTGATATGAAGTAGAGTGATTCCTTCCCCTTGATCCTTCTTTTTAAAGATAGTTTTGACTATTGGGGAACCTGCTTGTGGCCTTTCATATAAATTTTGGAATAAGCTTGTGTATGTCTCAAACCTCTTGCTGGGATTTTGATAGGAATTGCCTTAAATCTATAAAACAATAGATCAGTTTGAGAAGTATTATAGGTTGAATTGTGCCCCCCCAACAATTTACATGTTGAAGTCCTCTGAAGTGGCTCTGAAGGTGACTGTATTTAGAGAGACAGTCTTTAAAATGATAATGAAGTAAGGTCATTAGGTTAGGATGGCCTTTCATCCAATATGACTGGTGTCCCTAAGAAGAGGGAATTTCAACACAGACAATGCAAGGCCCAGCTGGGTGAGGATGCAGCTACAAAGCAGCCATCTGCAAACCAAGGAGAGAGGCCTCAGAGGAAACCAACCGTGCTGACCCCTGACCTCTGACTTTTAGCCTCGACAACTATGAGGAAATACATTTCTGTTGTGTTAGCCACCCAGTCTGTGGTGCTTTGTTATGGCAGCGCTGAGAAACCAATACAGGAATATGTGGCATCCCTCCTATGTTGAATCTTCCAGTCTCTGAACAGGGTATGTCTCCTGACTTGTTTAGGTCTTTGATTTCTTTCATCAGCACTTTGTAACATTAGGCGTACAAGTTCAGTACATGTTTTTAGTACATTTGGACCTGAGCATTTTATTTTCTATTAAGAATCATAAATGATATTGAATTTTAATTTCAGTTTCCACGTGTTTGTTGTTTGAAAATGTAATTGACTTTTGTGTGTCGATCTTGTATTCTGTAACCTTGCTCAACTCATTTATTCATTCTAGGAGTTTTATTTGCAGACTCTTTGGGATTTTCTACACAGATAACCATGACATCTGGAAATGGGAACAGTTTTACTGCTCTCTTTCTAATTTATATGCCTTTCTTTTACTGTCTTATCATAGTGGCTAGAACTTACAGTACTATGTTGTGTAACTGTCCTAAGAGCAGAAATCCTTTCCTTGTTCCTAATCTTAGGGGAAAAGCTTTAGTCTTGCACCCAGTTTCCACTGTTTCCTCTGCTGTGGGTAGATGAACCTGCCCTGCCACACTGGGTATGGGACTACTTGCTAAGTCCTTGTTTTGCTTTGTTCATTTGTCCATGCCTGTTGAAGATCCTGAGTTGCAATCCTCTCCAGTATCCAAGAGTAGGATATATGCGAGATAAAAAGAAACCCCAGGAAAGTCACTGCCATGTCATTCTTCAAGTGTGGAGTTCCCTAGTTTCTCTGTGCTTTTAGCACCCTTTTATAATTGTCAAATTCTTTACAGGGTATTCAGTTGTATTTAGAAGAGAGTAGCCGGGAAAAGTGAGTCTGCTCCATCTTATCCCTGAACCATGTATTTTTAAAATTATTATGTTATTAAATATTACATAGTAATGCAAGTGTTTTTTTTTTTAAAGAGGAATCTAGACTATCTTATTGCTGTGATGGAACTTAGAGATAATTTGGAATGATTTCTTGGGTTATGAGAGTTGAATGTGTGCGAAAGAGTTGAGCAATTAAACTGCCAGTGCCCCCCCCCCAAAGGATGTCCTAGGCTGGTAACAGAGGATGGGGACACCTGAAGTTGGATTCTGATGAGTGAGGAATAGATATGAGTGCTTGTGATTTAAACACTATGCCCCTCAAGCATTTTGACAGTCTACATGCAGAAATAGCACTTAACTCATAATTGTCAACTGCTGTGTGTTTATGCTGTTCTTAGGCATATTGCATTAGTCAATCAGTTCTGTATCATGAGCCTTAAAATTCTGGCGCAGTAGCCCAGAGGGCATGATGCATTCTTTTGAGGGAATTAAAAGGTACCTAGAGAACATTGCTAGGTGGCTTGGGAGGGGATCTGGGGGAAGCCTATAATGGGAGGAGGAAAATAATCATCCTTTAAGTAAAACAGCAGTTTATAGCATAAGAGATACTGAGACTTTTACAAACTACATAACGAACTTTCAAATACATTTGAATATTTTTTTCTCATTTATGCACAGCTTTGCTGTGCTAAAATAAATATGTAGTGTCTAAGACACTAAATCTGAAAAGTTCTGATTTAATTGCTGCATTTCATTCTGAATGATTCCTGGCTTAAACATCTAAAGCCTGAGAGTTTCTGTATCATTGCACTGAAACGTGACTGAACTTCATCAAATTTAATAGCGTGTGCTCACTTGCATTGGCAATTTGAACATTTCGGTGTCTGTTCCCAGGTCTCCATTTAACATCTCTTAAGTTTCATGTGCTTAGTCCCTTTGCAAGTAGTTCCATTTTTAAAAATAAAAGTAGAGTCCAAGTGAGAATGGAATGAAAAACTAGTTGGAGAGAAATGGGAAGCCGGGAACATGCGTGCCTGAACTTGGGAGTGTGCACGTGCATTATTTAATTACACCCTATGAATTACATCGCTTTTTGTATCCAGACTTGAAGGGCCAAATCCTACCTATTACCATAGCAGATCTTTCCAGAGGTTTGCAGTGAGCAGAGGTTTTGAGGGAGGAAGAAATTTATAGCAATAACAATACATTTTAACTGGAGATATGAGGTCATTGTAGAAGTTCACCAGTCCAAAAAAACCCGCTTTACATATTTATGGGAAAATAATCATTTGGGGGGCACCTGGGTGGCTCGGTCGGTTAAGCGTCGGACTTTCAATTTTGGTTCGGGTTATGGGTTGTGATCTCGGGGTCCTGAGATTGATCCACCCCGCCCCGTGCTCAGCAGGGAGTCTGCTTCAAATTCTCTCTCTTCCTCTCCCTCTCCCCATCTCTCCCCATCGCTTGCTCTCTTTCTCTCTTTCTCTCAAATAAATATTTATTAAAAAAAAAAAGAACAATCATTTTGAAGCATATTGTGAACTAAATACTTCAATGACAACCAGAGGCCTTGGACATCAAATGAACATTTAAAGCACTGAACCAATTCGCAGAACCACCTTAATTTCTGCCAATACCTTGATGCACTTTTAAAAACCAGCAGGCCAACTGTCTTGATGTTCTTGGGAACAACTTGACTTCAAATTTTCCTCGAATTCAATTTATATGCACCCTCCCAAGCAGAATAAAGCAAAACTGTCCTAGTGTTTTAAAGTCATCTGTGAGTGTCAGAATGATGTAATGAAAAATGAAATGGATATTAGAGTCTAGTAGTCCAGCCATGTGACCTTGGGGAAGTCAGAGCCTAAGCGAGGAATATGTAAGTGGCATGAGGTGACAAAGAGTCTTTTCTTGACCAAACTTTAGTTAGGCTCCTGAACCTTCAAGATGGAAAGTTTTTGTTATTGTTTTGTGCACTAGCCACAGAGTCGAGATGAGTGCTTGGCACATAATAGGTGTTTAAAAAATGGCCGTTGAATGATCTTCCATTTCTGTAACTATAAAATCAGATTTTTGTGAGAATGAAAGTTGCCACAGCTGTTAAGTCCCTGACATAATATACTCAACTTTGTACTTAATATTCGGCCAGTGTCACCATCTCTGCGCTGTCTTCCTGAACGATCCTCCCTCAGCTCTAGTTTGTTTCATCATTTCAAACATCCCTAGTCTTATTACCTCCTGATCTGGTGTGTATATATTTTGCTGCATGACTACAACTGGGCACGTTGGTGCTTTTATATCATGTCTGCCACTTTCCTTTGAAGATATTTACTTGGATTTGTCCCTTTTACTCTTGCCTCTTTGACAAAGGGGCGCTATATCCTCTCTGTTATCTATTGCAGTGTTTAGGAACAGAGACTCTAAAGTCAGACAGCCTCAGTTTAAATCCCTACTCTATAATACCCTAACTACGTAACATTTTGTGAGTTATGTAATAATCCTGTCCCTCTGTTCCATCATATGTAAATTTGGATGGTAACAGTATCTGAGTCATATGGTTTGTGGAAATTAAATGATTTAATACATGTAAAGTGCTTAAAACAGTGCCTGGCTCATAGAAAATACTCAACAAATATTAGCTGTGATTACTGCAGCTTCCTACAAAGATACAAACAACTAATTATATGCTCTGCAACTTTCATAGACTCACCTCTAGACAGTATTGGCAAGCCAAACAACATACCTTTATATAATTGATTTGTCTACACAGATCTTAGATATATATATTCTAATTTCTTAAAAATAGTGGAAAATAGAACCAAATAAAGATGACACCTCAAATGCACGTGCAGGGGTGCTTGGGTGGCTCAGTCAGTTAAGTGTCTGCCTTCGGCTCAGGTCATGATTCCAGGGTCCTGGGATCGAGCCCCGCATCGGGCTCCCTGCTGGTGAGGGGCTGCTTCTGCCTCTCCTCGCTCATGCTCTCTCTGGCTCTCTCTCTCTCTCTCAAATAAATAAATAAAATCTTTTTTAAAAAAAATGTACTTGCAATGATAGGAAAACAGGATGGAAAAAGAAAGTCAGAAAAGAAGAAATTATTTGAGCAATACCAGAGTAAATGTTACAGATTCTGAACCAGTCTATTTCATGTAAGTTGTTGAATTGATAGGCATAAAGTTTTTCATAATATTCTGTTACTATATTTTAATGTCTGTAAATTCTGCAGTGATGCTCCTCTTTCATAACTGATACTGGTAATTTGACTTCTCTCTCTCTTTTTTTAATTTATCAGTCTGGCTAGGGGCTTATCATTTTCATGAATCTTGTAAAAGAAACAGCTTTGGGTTTCACTTGTTTTTCTCTGTTACTTTCCAATTTTTAATCTTTCTGATTTCTGCTCTGAACTTTGTGAATTCCTTCCTTCTGTTTGCTTTGAATTTAATTTGCTCTTCATTTCTTAGTTTCTTCAAATGGAAGCTTAGATGACTGTTTTGAGACCATTCTTATTTTTCTAAAATAAGTATTTAATGCCATAAATCTTCCCCTAAGCACTACTTTAGTTGCTTCTTACAATTTTTAACAGCTTTGAGATATAATTGACAAATGAAAAACTGTACATATTTAAATGCACACTTTGATATGCTTTCACACACACACACACGCACTTGTGCAATAATCACTACTATCAAGATAACAGACATATTCATTATGCCTCCAATTTTCCTTATGCCATTTAATAATCATTTTCATCTGTCCACTCCATTCCCATTGGTCCCTAGCAACCACTGGTCTTTTTTTCTGCCACTGTAGATTGGTTTGCGTTTTCTAGAATTTTATATAAATGGACTTATGGAGTATGTACTCTTTTTTTGTGTGACTCTTTTTACTCAGCTGAATTGTTTAGGGTTTATTCATATTTTGTGTGTTATCTATCAATAGAACATTCTTTTTTATTGCTGGTATTTAGCAATTTAATTATGATGTGCTGGTGTAGTTTTCTTTGAGGTTTGATGAAATTCTCAAATCTCTAAATTTGCGTCTTTCATAAAATTTAGAAAATAATTGGTTATTTTTTTGTTTAATTTTTTTCCTGTACCAATCTTTTTCTCCTCCACTTGGAAGACTTTAGTGACACAAATATTCTACAGTTTCAGAGTCCCATAGGTTCTTGAGGCCTTGTTCATTTTTCTTCAGTCTTTCTCTCTACTCTTTAATTTGGATGATTTGTATTAATTCATCTTCAAGTTCCCTGACTCTTCCCTCTGTCATCTCTATTCTGTTATTGAACCTATCCTGTGATTTAAAAAAAATTGGATATTGGATTTTCCTGTCATAAAATATTCAATTTTTTACAGTTTCTTCTTTTTCATTGTTCCTTTTTCTTTATTAAGAACTTCCATATTTCCATTTACTTCTATTTATTACTACATGGAGTATTGTTATAGCAGTTATTTTAAAGGCTTTGTCTGATATTTCCAACACCTACGTAATTTGCGGGTTGGCATATGTTGATGGTCATTTCTTTTAAAATTTTTTAGTATTTCCTGGGTATTTTTTATGTCAAGTCATTTTGTGTTGCACCGTGGACATTTTGAATATTATATTTTGTGGACCCTGGGTCCTGTTAGAATCCTCTCAAGAATGCTGATTGTGTTTACTTGTTTGTTTACTAGGTAATCAAACTAATTAGGTTCAGACTTAGTGTTCACATCTGTGGGTCATGGATTCAATATCTTTCGTTTACCAAACCTTTGCCTGGGGTGCTTTGAGTCTGTCCCACACACATGCCACTCAGGGCATGGTCCTAGACTTGGATGGCTGTTTAAATCAGTTCAATTTTCTATAGATTTTCTATGCTTTCTTGAGGGTCTGTCCTGTTCATGTGGAGCTAAGGATTGAGACTGGCACTTGTGCAGGTTCCAACCGAATTAGGGAAACTTTTATTCTGCTCTCCCCTCCATGAGATTTCCTTCCCATACTCTCTGGCCTACAGAGGCCTATTTTTTTCTGGTCCACTGGCCAAAAAAGAAAGGGTCTCTTCAAAATTTTAGTGCTCACACCACAGAAGGACAGCTATCTGACTAGAGCCATCCCTCTGGCAAAGTCAGCGCATGAAAAAGGGAGGGGGGAGATTTCACTGACATTTGGCTTCAGGGACTTATTTGCCAGCCACTCCTATACTATCACCATGGAGCTATGTGACAGGGTGCCCGCCTTGGGGCAAAGGTGCTAGAGAGAAGAAGGAGAAAAAAAAATGAAAACCTCACTCCCCATACAGGTTACAGTTCTAAGTTTTGATTTCCCTCCCAATCTGGCTGCTTCTGTTTATTTTTCTGAGTCCTTAGGCAGTTGCTTTTGAAATTTTTTTTCCAGAATTATTACATGAATCCAGCAAAAGAGGGAGTCTTTAGTGGGCTTACTCTAATTTTGTTGGCATCAGAACTCTTATTATTCATTTTAATGTTCAAATGTTCCCAGATTTGATGAGGGGGCCCCGTCAAGCTAGCTTCTGTGCTTTTTTAAAAATACAGTCCCATTATTCTTTGAGCACTTCCTTATTTTCTAGCTCAAAAAATGTTCCAGTCTTGTTATAATATTCTTGTCCTGGGCCTCATTTCTCCAAGGAATGTCTATTCCCATATGTGCTTGCTGCTACTCGTGTGTTGTTGCTTTTAGGCCCTCTTAATGGACAGAAATAGAAAATAGAAAATAATTCTAAGTACACACATATTCACAAATATTGATTTCTATTTCTATATCTATCATTACTACTATTATTATTAGTGTCTATTTTCTCCATGTATTCAAACGGATATCGTGAAAATTAATCCAACACCACAGGATTCATTACTTGTTTCCCCCTTCCAGGTTTTCAACTTTATGCAACAGTGAGAAATTTGGTTTCTATTATCTTCACTATACTTGTACACTTATCCTATCCCAGAATACAGAGGAATTAGTTTCAGAATTGCCATTGTGTACTTCTGGTAAAATAAAACCTAATACTATAATTCATTCGTTTACATTTTTCTTTAGTTTTCCATTGTGTATATAGGACAAAAATTGCACTTTAAAGTTATACAGGTTAGGGTTATTTTTGTACTCTCTACTCAGTGTGGTTATGTTATTCATTTCAAATAGAGTTAAGTTCATTTGACTCTGTTCATAATCCATTTTAGAGTTTTCTCCCAATCTTCATTTTTTAAATATATGAAACATTAGCACAGTTTCTGAAATCAAAATTATCTAAGATGTGTATTCAGAGTATAATTCTCCATACCCAACCTGTCTTTCCAGTGTCTACCTTACCCCTGAAGGTAATAAATCTCATTATTAGTTTCTCATTTAACCATTCTGTATTTATTTTTTACGAAAATAAGAAGATATGTGTATATTTTTGTATTTGTCTGTTTTCTTACATAGATAGTATGTCCTATCTCCTCTTCTGCATTTTGCTTTTTTCACATAATATATGTTGGAAATCACTCCATATTAGTAGAGAACTTTCTTATTCCTGCTAATAGTTTCATGGTACTCCATCATGTGGACATTCTATAGTACATTCAATTAATCTCTTTTGTCTGGGTACATAGGTTGTTTCAAATATGTTGCAATGACAGACAATGCTCATATGAATGACCTTATATGTACATATTTTTGTTTTATCAGAGGTTTATTATCCAGGGAAATTTTTAGAGGGTGATTTGCTGGGCTAAAATATACATGCATATGTAATTTTGTTCAGCATTGCCAAATTCCCCTCTATAATTACTGTACCAACTGGCATTCCCACCATTAATATATGAGAATGCCTATGTCCCATAGCCTTGCAGCAGTGCCACATTAAGCTTTAAAATTTTGCCAATTTGTATTTACAACAACATGAGTGGATCTAGAGGGTATGATACTAAGTGAAATAAGTCAATCAGAGAAAGATGAATAATACCATTTGATTTCACTCATATGTGGAATTTAAGAAACAAAACAAATGAGTAAAGAAAAAAGAGACAAATAAAAAGGACAGATATTTAAATATAGAGAACAAATTGGTGGTTAACAGAGGGGATATGGGAGAGGGGATGGTTGAAATAGATAAAGGGGATTAACAGTATACATTGTGACGAGCACCAAGTAACGTATAGAATTGTTGAATCATTATATTGTACACCTGATGTTAGCATAACACTGTATGTTAAATAAACTTGAATTAAAAAATAAATTAAAAAATAATGAGTAAAAGGAAATAAAATAAATTTGCCAATCTGATAAGTAAAAAATGGTATCACAGTGTCATTTATTTTGCATTTCTCTTACAATGATCAGAATTAAACACTGTCATATATTTAAGGACTGTATATATCACTGTGTATATAGAATTCAAAATTCACAATGTTTTAAAATATGTAAAAAATTCACAAATAGCCTACTCATATCTTTAGCTCATTATTTTTTGGATCCTATTGAGTGCTGGATCTTTTTACCTCAGTTTTTAAAAAGTCTTTATATATTAGGGATATTACCCCTTTATCTGTGATATGCATTGCAAATATTTTCTCCGAGTTTGTTATTTGCTTTGGGGCTTTGTTAATGGTGCTTTTTAATTATTTTTTTTTCAAGCAGAGAAAGACAATTATTATATGATTTCTATCATCTATGGAACATAAGAACTAGGAAGATCGGTAGGGGAAGAAAGGGATAAAGAAAGGGAGGGTAATCAGAAGAGGGAATGAAGCATGAGAGACTATGGACTCTGAGAAACAAACTGAGGGCTTCAGAGGGGAGGGAGGTGGGGGAATGGGATAGACTGGTGATGGGTAGTAAGGAGGGCACGTATTGCATGGTGCACTGGGTGTTATACGCAACTAATGAATCATCGAACTTTACATCAGAAACCAGTAATGTACTGTATGGTGACTAACATAATATAATAAAAAAATTTTTTTTAAATAAATAAAAAGACAAAAAATTATTATTATTATTCTTACACAAAGATATCAATCTTTTACTTTACCACATCTAAATCTTGAGTCATAGTTAAAAATCCTTTCCATATAACTTAGTTATAGATAAATTCACCTTTCTTTTCTTCTAGTACTTGTGTGGTTTCATTTTTTAAAATTAGATTTCTGATCCATTTAGAGTTTGTTTTCATACTTGGCATGTGACAAAATCAAATTTTATCTTTTTCCAAATGGCTATATTGTTAGCCAACAGCATTTCCCAGTGATTTGGAACGATGCTTTTATCATGTATTACATATCCGTTTGTACTAGGGTCTAGTTCAGATTTTCTACTATACTCTGCTTGTTCGTCTATCTATGGTTCAATGATATACTTTAAATGATAAAAACTTTATAATATGTTAAAAATTTCCTAGTGCTAGTCCTCTTGCATAGCTTTTCTCCTTGAGTTTTTTCAAGCTATCCTTGAATGTTTAGTTTTGTAAATGAACTTTAATATCAACTTATCTAACTTCATAAAAAAGCTTCTTGTAGGATAAGCATCCAAAAGACTCAAACATAAGACCTGAAACTATAAAAATCTCAGAAGAAAGCATAGGGGAAAATCTTCATGACATCGGTCTTGGCAACGATTTTATGGATATTACACCAAAAGCATTGCAACAATAAAATAAATAATTTTAAAAAAAGCTTCTACACAGCAAAAGAAACCTTCACAGAATGAAAAGGCAACCTATGAAGGGGGATGGAGAAAAAATTTGCAACTCATATATCTGATAAAGGGTTAATCTCCAAAATATATAAGGAACTCTTACAACTCAAGTAAAAAAACTGTAATAATCCAATTGAAAAATGGGCAAAGCACTTGAATAGACATTTCACCAAATATGATATACAAAAGGATAATATGCATGTGAAAAGATGCTCAACATCAACCCATCATCAGAGAAATGCAGATCAAAACCAAAATGAGGTATCACCTCACCCTGTCAGAGTAGTTAATCAAAAAGATAAGAAATAGCAAGTGTTGGTAAGGATGTGGAGAAAAGGGAACTATTGCACACTCTTGGTGGGAATATAAGATGGTGCAGCTGCTGTGGAAAACACTATGAAGGATCCTCAAAAATTAAAAATAGAACTGTCATATAATATAGCAATCCCACTTCTGGATATTATCCAAAAGAATTGAAATCAGGATCTTGAAGAAATATTAGCACTCCTATGTTCATTGCAGCACTGTTTACAGTAGCCAAGATATGGAAACAACCTGAATGTCCATCAACAGATGAAAAAAGAAAATGTAATATATATATATATTTAATACATAATATATTTTATATATTTTTCTACATAAAATGGAATACTATTTAGCCTTAAAAAAAGAAAAATCTGCCATATGTGACAACACGGATGAACATGGAGGACATTATGCTAAGTGAAAAAAAACCAGTCACAGAAACACAAATACTGCATGATTCCACTCATATATGAGGTATCTAAAGTAGTCAAATTCATAGAATCAAAGAGTAGAATGGTGGTTTCAGGAGACTGAGGGAAGGGAAAATGGAGACTTATCAACAGGTACAAAGTTTCAGTTAAATAAAATGAATAAGCTCTAGATATCTGCTCTACATCATTATACCTGAGTCAATAATAATGTATTGTACACTTAAAAATTTGTTAAGAGGGTAGCTCTTGTGTTAAATGTTTTTGTGACAATATACTTCTAAAAATTTTTTTTAAATCTTGTCATTTTTATTGGAATTGAACTAACTGGTAGATTAACTTAGAAGAACATATACGCTTCCACATCTCGGCTATTGTAAATAATGCTGCAGTAAGCATAGGAGTATATGTATCTTTTTGAATTAAGTGTTTTTGTTTTCTTTCAATAAATGCCCAGTAGTGGAATTATTGGCTCGTATGATATTTCTATTTTTAATTGTTTTAGAAACCTCCATACTGGTTTACACAGTGGTTGTACCAATTTATATTCCCACCAACAGTACATGAAGGTTCCTTTTTTTTCCACATCCTCACCAACACTTGTTACTTCTTGTTTTTGTTTGTTTTTTGATTCTGGCCATTCTGACAAGTGCCCTTCAAGGGTTGTTTTAAAAATTTGTTAGAACTTCAAGATGAGATGGCCTTTAAACTTTTG
This sequence comes from Ursus arctos, assembly GCF_023065955.2. Taxonomy (NCBI): domain Eukaryota; kingdom Metazoa; phylum Chordata; class Mammalia; order Carnivora; family Ursidae; genus Ursus; species Ursus arctos. Next base: position 89,684,924 of record NC_079873.1, on the reverse strand, counting down.
TTGTTAATTTTTCTAATATTATTGCCTTCTTATCAGAAAGCACTTTGGATAATATTTTTACTTTTCTAATGTTTTCTTCATGGCCTAGTAATTTATTAATTTCTGTGCATGTTCCACATGCACTTACAAATAAGCTATATTCTCTTCGATTAGAGTATGAACCTCAACACACCTCCCTAAGATCTATATCCTTTTGTTTTTTTGCCCAATCTTTCTTATACTGAGTATGATGTGTAAAAATCTCCCATTAGTAGAATGTATTCATAAACGTGTCCTCCCATGTTCTTTCATTTTTGCTTTATAAAGGGCATTGCTGTGCTATCGGTGTCATAGATATTCTTAACCACTAAATCTTTGTTGTTAATTGTGGCTTTTATCATAAATAAACATCCTTCCTTTTTACTCTTGCTGCTGTTTTCATTTGAAATTTACTTTGTTAGACATTAAATCACAATTCCATTTATTTGGTGCACTTTTGCTCATCCCTTTATTTTTAGCCATTATGAATCACTGGGTTTTAAGGGTTTCTTTTGTGTGCAGGATATAGTTGGGCTTTCCTTTTTAAGCCAAATTAAAATTCTTTCATTTTAAGTCATGTTTTAGGTTCATTCAAGTTTACTGCTATTACTAGTATGTTTGTTTTCCTCTGTCATATTACATCATGGTATAACGTTGAGGGCATAATGTTATATTTTCTTTTTTTTTTTTTTTAAAGATTTTATTCATTTGACAGAGAGAGAGACAGCCAGCGAGAGAGGGAACACAATCAGGGGGAGTGGGAGAGGAAGAAGCAGGCTCATAGCAGAGGAGCCTGATGTGGGGCTCGATCCCACAACGCCAGGATCACGCCCTGAGCCGAAGGCAGACGCTTAACCTCTGTGCCACCCAGGCGCCCCATAATGTTATATTTTCTTGTGTTTCTTCCTCTAAGGATGTTTTTGCTCTTTCGTTAATTATATTTCTTTTGGGATTTTGGAAGGTTTGTTTTTTGTTTTAGTGGTTAATTTTAATATCACATTTATATCATGCTTTATTTATATCATGTTTAATGCCCTTAAACCACTGTTTTCTTATTAAATTTATTACTTTCTGGTTTGCCATTTTTTTATGGTACCATTTAACTCCTCCTTTTGTTGATAGAAAAATCAATAAAATTATTTTACTTTCCTCTTCCTCTTTCCCTTTCTATTCGATTCCTAACTTTAGTTACATTTTTGCTAATTTTTTAGAGCTTATAACACATAATAGATGTTATATAACATATAACAGTATTCTTCTATCTTTATACCACTTTTATTTTTGTCTTAGATCTAAAATTACCCATATTAAATGCTCATCATCAGTTTTTTGGATGAAATTTTCCCAATCATTCCTTTGTTAGTTGAATCTCATCCACTATTTAATTTCTTAAGAAGGGCTTATGGGTTCAGAATTCTCTGACTTTAAAATAAATTTCAACTTTTTATAGCCTTCATGGCTAGCATGTCTGGATGTAAAAATCTTCATTTGAAACTTTGAGTGTGTTTTTCTACTTTTTAATTTAAAGTATACTTAACATACTGTAAAATTCACCCTTTTAAAACTGCACACTAGAATTTATAACTTTTCAAGTTTTAAGAATTTATATATATATATATTTACATTATATATATAGTTTACATATATATATATAAAACCACCACCATATCAACATATACCAAAATAAATACTCCTTTTCAGTCATCCTCTCACCTTAAACCCCTTGAAACTAGTGATCCGTTTTCTTCCTTTGTAGATTTGCCTTTGAAAGAATCTCCTACAATTGGTTAACTTTTTGAAAAATATTGCTCCATTACTTTGCTTTATTTTTGTTAATTGTGAAGTCAGTCTAATTCTCTTAGTCTTGTAAATTTTTCCTTATTTTTACCTGAAATCCCTGAGGATTTTTCTTTATGTTTAAAATTAAAAATAGAATTATCATATGATTCAGTAATTCCACTACTGGGTATTTATCCAGAGAAAATGAAAACACTAAATCGAAAACATATATACATCCTTATGTTTATTGCAGCATTATTTACACTAGCCAAGATATGGAAGAAACCCAAGTGCCCATTGATAGATGAATAAAAAAAGAAAAAAAAATATATATTCCACACTATGGAATATTAGCCATGGAAAAGAATGAAATCTTGAAATTTGCAACAATATCAGTGGACCTAGAGAATATAACTTTAATTGAAGTCCGAGAAAGTCAAATACCATATGATGTCACTCATATGTGGAATGTAAGAAACAAAACAAATAAACGAAGAAAAAAAGAGACAAAAAAAAAAAAACCCAAACAGAAGAAAGGGGTAAAGAAAGGGGGGGTAATCAGAAGAGGGAATGAAACATGAGAGACTATGGACTCTGAGAAACAAACTGAGGGCCTCAGAGGGGAGGGGGGTGGGGGAATGGGATAGACCGGTGATGGGTAGTAAGGAGGGCACGTATTGCATGGTGCACTGGGTGTTATACACAACTAATGAATCATCGAACTTTACATCGGAAACCGGGGATGTACTGTATGGTGACTAACATAATATAATAAAAAATCATTAAAAAAAAAAAACAAAACCAAACAGACTCAAATACAGAGAATAAGCTGGTATTTGCCAGAGGGGAGGTGGTTCGAGGGATGGCTAAAATAGATGAAGGGGAGTAAGAATACTATTATCTTGATGAGCACTGAGAAATATATAGAATTGTTGGAATCATTATATTGTACATCTGAAACTAATATAACACTACTGTATGTTAATTACACTTGAATAAAAAAATAAAATCTGAAATGAATGGGGTAAAGGGATGGCAGAATATGAAAAGAAAAATGAAAAACCTCTCTAAAATCAATATTATGAAAACTTTGAATGCCTGAATTTTATTGTGATAATGTGACCTTGCACTTATATAATTATTAATTAATTTGTTATCCCCATCACCTTGTAAAAACATAAATTGTAAGCTCCATAAAGAAGAATAGCTGTTACTGAGTGCTTACTATTTGCCAAGCACTTAGTTTGCCAATGTTTAAAAAGATTATTGAAAATGTATTTATTAAAGATGATGAGTCTCTTTTTCCTTCTTTCCTTCTACGTATGTGTACCGCCCAGAATATAGGGGTGAGAACATGTTTCTGTCACTGTCCCATTGTATACATTAAGGCAACTGTCATTGTTTATAAGTGAGACTGAGCAATAGATTATTTGTGTATGATTTTAATATATTATAAAATTTTGTTTTTTGAAGATTCTGCTACTGATTTATTTAATAAATATGATATACACATCCAATTCTTCTGTCACACAATTTGCATTTTTCTTCATTTTCCAAATGATATTAGTAAAATGATTAACTGTATGAGTGTTTAAGATGATACCTGACACAAATTTAGGATATAATCTGAGATTAAAAAACTAATAAAATCGTACTTACCATAAAGGATTGCAAGCAGAGACAGTGGCATGACAAGTAGTCCCACTAGCATATCAGCAATGGCTAGGGACATTAAGAAGTAATTGGTGGCATTGTGCAGTTTCTTTTCCAAGCTTACTGCCATGATAACGAGAATGTTGCCACCTATTGTCAAGATTATTATGATGACGATTGAAAGTGCTGGCCAGTTTTGTACCCCGTCTGGGAATTTGAAGCGTCCACCATCGGAGGTATTGAAAATGTCAGTTACTAGAGCTGCAACAGGGCTCACAGAAATATCGCATTGCCAAACCAGTAGGCCAATTAGGTGCACACTGAAAATTAAGAAAAAAAAATAATCAGATACATATTATATTGCTTATACCCAGTACATTTCTTATATAAAACAATTGCTTTTCCTTCAGCCACCCTTATCACCATCATCATCATCATCATCATTTCTACTCCCTTAATTAAAATCTCGGTATTTCTTCTTTCTATCCAAGGAATATTATAAGTCAGGCCCTTGTTTATGGAAAAATATGTATATAATTAAAAATTATATTATAAAATTATATATATATATAAAATCTCATTTGATCACACATAACAACCTCATGAAGTCAGTATTGGTTTATGTCCATTATGCAAATGAGGAGTCGGAGGTTCAGAGAGGTTAAGTAAATTTCTCAAGGCAGCACAGCCAATAAGTGGCAGGGGCAGGGTCCATATTCAGGTCCCACTGATTTCAAAGCCTGTATTTTCAACTGTTACTCTATACAAGCAATATGAAACCGCATATTGTTTGTTTTGCTGTAATGGTCTATTTTTATATTTTTTCAATATTAATTTCCTCTAGATATCTTCTGAGACAACTGAGAATAGAATGAAAGATTTTCTTTTAAATATCCAGTACCTGGACAAGAAAATTGGACCGTTAATCTGAAGCTAAGAAGGAATAACTTGTCATCAGACAAAATTCAGGCAAGATGTTAGAAGAGGCACAGAGGGTTGTGGCCATAGTTCATATTCATTTCTTTCTAGAACTCTTTTTACCTTCTCACAGCTGCAGAATGACTTTAGGCTGATCCATACATATTAATATCTGTGCTATAAATTTTCCTTCTATCTGACACTCTGCTCATTTCTGTCCTATGTTTTCTGGGCCCTGTTCTAGGCTAGAAAATGATTGATTTGTGGTGATGATTAATTCCTATGGGTTTGCTGCTTTTCCTGTGCTGGATACAGAATCTCTTAAGTCATTTAAACTGTGCATTTCTCAGGATGGTACTTTTGTCGACTCTACTAATAAGAATGTCAGGCCAGGTGGCAAACAATGTAGGAGAAGTGGACGTGGCTATGTTTTGTACATCCCAAATCATCTTCCCCAGTGGTGGTAGGAGATTTATTCAGGTTACATATATTAAGTGTCCTCTCAAAGTGTGTGTTCCTCAAGTATCTACTAAAACTAACATTTATTTTCATTAATAAAATAGATAAGAAGGACAAGCATATTCAATATTTCCTGCTTAAAAGCAGAGATTATTATTTGAAAACGACTGTTTTTGTGTGTATTCTATGTTCAGTAATAGTTATTCTATAAATAGTAAGCAGCAACTACACTATATGTAGTGGTTGTGAAACCTTGTTATTATTTATAGAGGAGGAAATTTTCTCTACTTGTATAAATACGTGTTGAATAATTTTTTTTTTTTTGCAAGACTGTTGAAGTAAGGGTCTTTCTGGAACACATGACTAACATTCAGAGTCTGAGTTCTTCATGTAAATGCTTTTATTTCATTATCTTATTCACTTTTTCTTTCAAATAACAATGTTTTCTCTATACAGGGAAAATACATATGTGATTTGATTAGCTCATCATTTATTACCAATCATCAGAGAAATTTACTGTAGTAAAACTGGATGATTATGATTATTGTAATGATATCGTATCTATAATATTATGCACATGTCCATGCACACACACCACACTTTCTAAACTTAAGCTGGAATGCTTGGCTTGAAAAACTATTAGCATTACCCCAATGTTCATAGCAGCAATGTCCACAATAGCTAAATCGTGGAAGGAGCTGAGATGCCCTTCAACAGATGACTGGATTAAGAAGTTGTGGTCCATATATACAATGGAATATTACTCAGCTATCAGAAAGAATGAATTCTCAACATTTGCTGCAACATGGACGGCACTGGAGGAGATAATGCTAAGTGAAATAAGTCAAGCAGAGAAAGACAACTATCATATGATTTCTCTCATCTATGGAACATAAGAACTAGGATGATCAGTAGGGGAAGAAAGGGATAAAGAAAGGGGGGTAATCAGAAGGGGGAATGAAGCATGAGAGACTATGGACTCTGAGAAACAAACTGAGGGCCTCAGAGGGGAGGGGGGTGGGGGAATGGGATAGACTGGTAATGGGTAGTAAGGAGGGCACGTATTGCATGGAGCACTGGGTGTTATACGCAACTAATGAATCATCGAGTCTTACATCGGAAACCGGGGATGTACTATATGGTGACTAACATAATATAATAAAAAATCATTAAAAAAAAAAGAAAAAGAAAAACTATTAGCATTTTAAAATTCAAGTAAAATACTGCAATAATTTTCTGTAGTATTTAAAAATTATATCTCTTAAAATCTTGGTATATTAAGTATATTATTATATATAAAGTATAAAAGTATACTTAATATAAAAGTATATTACTTCCATGTTTTTTAAGATAATGAAGAAATCATGAAAATATTTTGACTTTCTCCTTCTACAAAGGATAGAAAACTAATATTTTTGACATTTTTCTTAAAATAACTTCCTTATTAGTCAAAGCTACCTGACATTCTAAGCAACATGCAGAGAGTGATATACATGGTAATTTTTATCAAATAATCAGTAAATTCTTGTATCAAATAATCAGTAAATCCTATTTCCTGGAACATAAAAAATAAGCTGAAATAATATATGTTTAGAAAAATCTGTATCATAAGTAATCTGATTGATGTGAGTAGAAATTCTTAAAATAAAGGACCAGATAAATAGAAGCAAGTTATTTGCCCTCAACTTTGATTATTCTGTCACTATTAGTTGCATTAGGCATGTGGTCAATTTCCTAACTTCATGACCTCAATGATTTTTTGACCAGTCACTTAACCTCTTAGAGCACCAATTTCTTCTTCTGTACAACAAGGATGATCTCTATCATGTGATTGTTGGGAAAACTAAATGATATATATAAAGTCCTGAAAATTGTACCTTTATCATGATAGGCCCTAAGTAAATATTGGGGCTTACCTTCTTTTTGCTTTCAAAGTTAAACAGAAGTAGTCTATGGTAACTATACCCCAACTCATGTATTTCACAATTGGTGATGAATTTAAATCCTGATTTTATTTTAATAAGATGCCTATTTATGCAAAACGAGACTCAGACAGTAATTTTAAATCTGGGTCTTTTCTGGCTTATCTGAAGAAAAACGTGTCCTTCTGGCATTTCAAAAAACTTCTAGTTTATTTTTTAATTATTTATTTATTTTTTACTTCAAGAGCAACTTTTATTAAAATATCATCAGTAACAGTTCAGTATATAAAGTTAATGACTTCTTCAAGCGCAGTAACCTTCGGACCATAGGCTGATGAAGTCTTATGTATGTGCACACTTATCTGATACCACCCAGGTCTGGAGGTAAGGTATGTGTAAATGTCAGTCATTGTATAAACATGTATTTTAAAAAAATAAATAAATAAAGTTAATGACTTCTTTAATATAGCCTTTTGTCATTTATAGACATCAGTCCATTATTTCTTATCTTCATTCTTTTTTTTTAAATAAAAATTTTTTATTATGCTATGTTAGTCACCAAACAGTATATCCTTAGTTTTTGATGTAGTGTTCCATGAAACAAACTTCTAGTTTAAATTAGCTGATGATTATCTCAGGTAGTCCCGCAAGAGTTTATGCTCATAGTAAGATGTTGCATCTTCAATTGTCAGTTATAGAACCACAAATATATTCATCTTGAAGCCTAGAGAATAAGGTCCTAACAGAATATGCACCCAACTGCAATTTTCTAAACAAGTTGTGAAAACATCAAAGTCCTTTCATATTTCTCTAAAAATGACAGAGGGGTGCCTGGGTGGCTTATTTGGTTAAGTGTCTGCCTTTGGCTCGGGTCATGATCTCAGGGTCCTGGGATCAAGTTCTATGTTGGGCTCCCTCTCCTCTGCCCCTCTCCACCACTTGTGCTCTCTCTCTCTAATAAATAAATAAATTTTAAAAATCTTTAGAAATGATAGAGGAATGCAGAATAAAACTGTATCTAAAAAACACATGAAATACTATTGGACAATTATCAGTTTTAAAATATGAGTGTCTCATTGTGGGTAGAGAAACTCTTCAAGTGGTTATCTTGCCTACTTCTGTTGGCCAGATATATTTTTAATTTTCATGAAAGAGTCCATGAGACAAATATTAAATTACTGAGGAAGCTTAGAGAATCTAAGTATACCTATTGTGAATTACAAAATAATGTTAATGGGAAGATCCTGAAAGAGTATTTACTTCAGTTTCCTTATTTCAACTCAATTAAATTTAATAAATTCTTATTGGGTGCTACTATGCACACAGTATTATAATTTTTATTAAAGTTCAATCCTATTTTCCATAGTTTTGTAATCAAGAATTGGCTATATTATAATTAAACCTAACTTCTAATATTTACATGCTCAGTGAAATATATACAGTCCTCTTATAAAAGAATAATAATTTAGGTCTTGATCCTAAAGCTTAAGTTAATTGTTATTAAGCCCACAGAAGTCTCATAAAATACGTACACAAAAACTATAATTTCTCTCCAAACAATGCAACCAATTTATTCATTGCTACTAACTGTTTAATGAGTATATAATTTTATATTCTTAGTAGATAAACAAGATGATATTTTGATTCAAAAGTCTATACGTTTTAAATGTACTGTGTTTTTGCATGGCATATGACAATGGGCGTTTTTAGAAGAGGTGGATTACCATCCATCCGATGCAGGGCTGTGTCCCATGACTCTGAGATCATGATCTGAACCAAAATCAAGAGTCTGTCACTTAACTGACTGCACAACCCAGGCACCCCTTCCCTTCTTTATCACTGTCCTTCATCCTTTCCTTTTCCTGTCTATTGTTGTTCTCTTGGAATCACACATCACTGAGATTACCATCACCACAATGTACGATGACATCCAACATGGGCCATAGTGGAACATATTGCATAGTGTGGAGGATGCAGTGTTGATGTACTTTATATCTATATTACTCTGTAAACCTTTTCCTGGGGGAGCACTTTTACAGGAATCATAGAGGGGACTGTAGGAGCAAGGGGATTCAAGACTTCTCAACTGTAACTGATCAGAATTTACAGAGCCCGCATCTTTTTTCCATGCCCCATTCCTTGAAGAGTGGATTTGGAAGAAATGAACCCAACATTGTATTAAGTTAAAAAAAAGATACACCTGGATTAGATTACATTTAGAATTGTTCAGTACTTCAATCCAATTCTTATCTCCTTTATATGACATTCTAATGACCTGAACTACTGGGTCATGGTATCAAGACTTCTGAAGATGGCATTGTCTTCCTCTGTCTAGCTACATCACCCAACCTTTACTCCCTGACTTCTGACCCATTCTTTTGCAACCTCAACTATTCTTTATAAAACCAGAAACTTATAAAGACATTTTATCCTCTAAGCTGTTTAGTTCATGCAGGAAGGAAAAAGAAAGAACCTCTCTCATTTCTACATTTTAACCATAGAGAAAGCAGCCGCGAACATTGGAATTATTTTTGAATTTAAGATATTATTGCCATATTATTTATTTGAATACATGAGCAGTTCTGTTTAATTGAAGTCTAAGTCATTGGGTTTTTTTTTTTTCATTTATTTTTGCACAAGGAACATCCATGATATTAGTCTGTGGGCTGCAAGTCATTTGTGCAAATTGAGGCAAACATAGCTGAACGATCATAGAAAAACCTCTAACATTTTTGAGCAAGCTACCATAAAAAAGTTATCTTTAAAAAATAATAAGTAATAACATCCTTACAGGAACGAATGCACCGCTTTCCTCAGGTTCACCATGATTGCTTCGGTGTTAAGCAACCAAAGTGTAAAATTGAGAAGAGGAAATTTAACAGATTGGATTCATAATTCCATCCTTTCTGGGGAGAGAGAAAAAAAAAGAAAAAGAAAATTAGTTAAAAGTCCAAATAACTTGCATAACAGCCAATTAAATAAACTTAAGTATATTTATTGATAAATAATCAGTACAAAGTTTAGCAAACAGGCAAGGATGTTATATCATGTAAGTGATAAAAAATGGCAGAGAATATCTTTTTCATTTATTTACCAATATACAATCATCATAGTTTTTTTTTCTTTTCTTTTTCTTAGTTTTTCTAAAATTTCTTGTACACACTTTATTCATTTGGGGCTTCTATTAAAACTTCTCTTCCTAGAGTACACATAGCTTCAAATCAGTGTTCTGGGAAAGAAATTAAGAATATATGCTTCTTAATTAACAAACCATTTGGGGAAAGTTTGTGATGTAATAATTAAGTAGCATGTATAAAATACAAAGGTTTCATCTTATAAGAACATGGAAAACTGAAGTAAGTTGTAAGTATTTCTATTAAGTGAACATATTTTGTACAACATTTCTAATGTATTTTCTTCAAAGTGAAGCAATCTGCATTTACTTAGCTTTATTTATACTTTTGCATTAACCAACAATATTCTCCAGAGGGCAGCACCAAGTTTATACCAAAATAAATAAGCTGATCAGGTTTACTATATTAAATACAGGAATCACCCTATGTACCAGCTTGTTAGTATCCAATAGATAATATGTTATAGTCAGGGCACATGGAATAATGCTAAAAATGCAAACAAAAGGTCAGTTGCACAAGATGATGAAAACAAAAACCTTAATTTCTTTTATTGATTAAGAGGTGACAATGCATCTTAAAGGTTAAGAAGGAAACATGAAAACTCTCCAAACAACTTATCAAAGAATTTCAGAATGAATACCTTCCACTTCTATAGGCTATTTTTCAAGGAGTTATTTGTTGCATTGCAAAACCCCACCAAATATTTCTATACCCGATCATTTACCACTTAGCACTCACTATATTCCGTATGCTAACATGTTGGCCAGGAGTAGACTGGTTGCAAATTTGCTGAGAATCTCTGGTGCACTCCTTTGTGGCAGTAACATCTTTACAGAGTGGCACGTGTCACTATCAGTCTTTACATTGACATTGAATGAATACTCAGTGTGAATTCTAGTGATTAACATAGAAACCCTTCTTTTTTTTTTTTTTCTGCCTGGAGATTCCTAACTGGGAACAGAATGAGTAAACCTCTCTGTTCTCTATTCTTGGTGTCCTATATCTTCAGTTTTAGGATTTTGGTTATACTCTCTTCCCACACCAAACATCTAACTGAATTCTGGGATCGCAGGCTCTTACAAGAGTCAGGATTGTGATGTTAGGTTTGCACGCAGTGGGCTGTCAATGAGAAAAATGTAGTTGCGGTGGGGGAGGGGGAGAAAGAGAGACTTGAATAGCTTGAGAATGTGGAATAACATTGAAAAATGATCCGTTCTGTCTAATGTGAAAATATTTTCAAGGAATGTAATAAAAATTTGTTGATAATCTCTTCTAGTGTTTTTTAGTTGCTTTTAGAAGTTCGGAAATAAAATTTTATTGGAAGAAATTGCACCTCCCTGTTTCCCATCTCATTAATAGTACTATTATTCTAGTCATTCAAGCTATGAATTTAATTTATTCTCTCTTCTTGTTCCCCGCCTCTCACTTGTGAGTTCTATCAGTGTTACCTACACAGAAATCTACCTCAAAACCATCCCTTTCACTACAATAATGCATAAAGTATGGCCTCCAGTATCCAGAAAAAAAATATTCTATGGGAGAGATAGAGTGACATTCCAAGATCATTAGTCAGACTATTTTTATCCCATAAAATGCCTTCCAGACAATGCATAAATCCCTCTTCCTGGGAGGTCTGGAAATAAGTGACAGAAAAAAAAAATGGTACAGAAAGACAAAAAGGTCTTATTTTGCTTCTTAGCCCTCAACAAAGATCAAAATCCTTCTTTTTCCCCAATATTAAAATATAAAAATTGTTTTTAATTTTTACTTTTCAAGTGTCTAAAAATTAATATAACTTAAAAGTTTCAAAGTAAAGTATGCTTCATTCCAGTATATTATAACAAACCAATTGAAATTGTGTTTGCTATAGCTTGATATGGTAATTATCTCATTAAACATTATATTTTCTATTTTCTCAGCCATGGTGGAATCCCATTATTGGTACTCAAAATACTGTATTTCTTTAAAAATTAATCTGTGTTGTCATCTTTTTTACATGTATATTTTCCTGTGAAATATAAACAGGAAAATTAAACAAGAAATATTTATTTTTCTAAGTTCCAATTTTGTTAATTGAGGAGATAAGTAATAATCACAAAAGTATATTATGTATATAGATCTTCAACTTATTAACTAAAATGCCTTGAGGGCAAAATAGTATCTTTCTATACTATTCAAATTTGCATTTTTTGAAAGTTGACTAAACCTGATAGAAAATGCCCCTTGATTGGTGGTAAAAGCTTAGACATAGGAAGTGATAGACAGGAATAAATTATATATAAATTATGTAAAGTAAGTACTGCTACATTACATGTTTCCCCAAAGGGCTAAGTCACTGTGATGGTATTTTGCAATGAGAAATGTCCTGTGAGTACTTCTACAAAACCTCTTAAAACCTTGGATAAGATAAGTTAAAAGGAACAAACAAAAAACCATAACAAAAAAACACTAATTAAACACTCTGATCTGCAAACCGCTCAGACTTGCCAATCTTTCATAATGGAATTCTCGTTGTTGGACAGAAAAAGAATACCTGGGAATTCAAGTACTCAAATTTGGGAAGAGTTGTGTTTTATAAAATTAAGAAAAAATATCACCGGTGGGATAACTGATAGAGTGATTCATTTTAAATGAGAATTTATATGGTTCTCATAGAAACTATGTTTGGGGGCGCCTGGGTGGCACAGCAGTTAAGCGTCTGCCTTCGGCTCAGGGCGTGATCCCGGAGTTCTGGGATCGAGCCCCACATCAGGCTCCTCCGCTATGAGCCTGCTTCTTCCTCTCCCACTCCCCCTGCTTGTGTTCCCTCTCTCACTGGCTGTCTCTCTCCCTGTCAAATAAATAAATAAAATCTTTAAAAAAAAAAAAAAGAAACTATGTTTGGTCATGTAACAATGTCAAAGTATTATAAGAATATATATGCACATTTATGTGTGAGTGTGTATATATATTATATATATAAATATATATGATTTTATGTACAGAAAAAGATTGATTAACCTGAAATCAATTTACTATATCAAGCATGAAGAGAAAATCACAGGTTAAATCACAGAAATAAGTTCAAGATCCATAAATACATATTCAGACTAATCTCTTATTTCTGCAACACAAATCACAAACTGTTTATGTTCTCTCTAACACTCTGCAAAATCTTCAGACATCAGTAACAGTAACTACATTTGCTAAGGCAAAAAGGGGGACAAATAGTAGTTTTCGTATCGTTCTCAATAGTACGATTTTAGTTAAACAAGACTCATATGCTGAGCATTATATTTAATTGATGCTTATGAAATCTATGCTCCAATGTCAACATATGCCATATATCATATAGCATATATTATCAAAAATAGTGTGAAAATTTGAGGACAGTTGAGTCAAAATAGGGTTCCCAATGTATATTCAGAAATTAATTTTAAACTATCAAAATCAGTATCACTCAGAAATACGTCATTATCAATAACCGTCATGGAAGTTGAAATAACAATAACAACAACAACAAAAAAAGTAAAACCTCTGTGGGGAAGAAAGCTGGTATGAATTAAAAAGAGCAAAAACTACTTTTGACTCTTTCCACATGGCCTCAGGCTAGACTTGGAAATTTGTTAATTCCAGAGCTAATTGGTGTGATGCCTCTTTAGCTCTAAATAGAAGTATGACTGTAATGGGGACCTGTGTAAGATTTCTTCGGCACACAGCCTCTATTTTAACTTCTTCTTGGTGGCGTTTTAAGAGTTTTGTCTGGGCATGAATTTAGTGATGCTATACTTCCTGCATTCATTGGACAATAATTTGATGGTTCACTTGGAAACCCGGTGCTGGGCTTTCCTTAAGGGATACCTAGTTTTCCATGCCCATTTGCCCTCCAAGTGGTGAGAGATCTATGGCCATCTCTACAAAGTATAGTTTATATTCAATTCATTTGTGAAAGACTACAAAGATGAGAAAGGGAAATCAATTTTGCTTGTTATCTCGGTCTTACACATTTTAAATTTAGCTTATGAAAGAACTTCCACGTGGCTCTGTATTGGGAGATGCAAACAACAAATTAAACCCACCACTTTGGACTCTAGTAAAGTCATAGTTGGGGATTAGGTTTAAGAATCAATTGTTAAATCAGTAGAGAGTAGATATTGAATTGGAGAACAGGAAAAATAAAGAAGGGCAGCAAATAGAAATGGAAAGAATAGGCAAAAAGGAAAATGTGAAGGGAGTCTATTTTCAGAAGGAACAGAGTCACACTGTGCGATTTGTCCAAAAGAACTTTGCCAGTGGACCTTAGCACCATTTCAAAAAAGTCATGTAGAAAGGATCGAGAATGTAATTGGATGAAGGGGGAGAGAAGGACCAGCCAATGAGAGGAGGTGGTTGGTGAGGAAAGAGAATACGTTCAAAGGGTTTTGTCCAAAGCAGCAGAGGCAAATACGTGCTAAATGTGTGCTAAAGACAAGTTTTGAGAGGAGGAGCCATATAAATGTCCTTTCCATGTAACTCCCACATTCTTTAGCCAAGTGCTGGGTACTTGATTGGTGGAAGGGCAGGGAGAGGGAGAGACTTGAGATTTAAGGTGTGAAGTGAAAAGATCCTACAAATGAGAAAGAGCTGTTTTTTTTTTTTTTCTAAATTGTATTTGGAGAGGACAGAAATCTATGACTTTATCAAAAATCCTGGACATTTCCTTGCATCTTCAAAAGCTAACCATTTATGATTCGTTTTTACTATCACCTGTCCTCCCCTTTGACACGGAAGAAAGATTGGTCATGTTTCAATCATGTTTCCTGTCCTCAAACTGTTTCCTAGTCATTCTTTTCCAGACCTGGTCAAACATAATACTGATAAAAATAGTAAGAAAGTGCCAGTGTTTCTACCCGATGCTTCAACAAAATTTGGAAGTAATAGGTTATCCCATTAAAAAACATAGTTTACATTAGATTTCTGGAAATCCCATGAGCTGACGACAGTGATGAAGCAGATTACTTTCTCTCATGCTGAAGAGATTAAATCTGACACTGAATGTTTTAAAAATTATAGAAGAGACAGTCAACTGAGATCATTCTTGTCTGGCTTTTTATAATAAAGCACTTAAAAATTTTATAATTCATAAGAAATGCAGAGGTTTAATTTTTGACGGTTTCCGTTGTTCAGAAATTATGGACTCGTAACTCAAAACTTATCCCTCTGGTTACTATAGCCACTGGGCTTTCAGCAGATACTAGATCAAAAGTGAATTAGTCACAGATGTTTAGATTTCTCCTCAGAAGACTATGTTAATGTGGCACAGATTTACAACATTTTGGGGGGAAATCTTTTAATTCAAATACTATCCTTAGAACTAATGAATATTGTAGGAATTTTCCTTTTAACTTCAAAGGCACTGTGGGGATTTTCTAATAAAGCATATAATTGTCATACTAAAAATTCACCTTTGCCAACTCTAGTTAAATCATATAATAGCTATTTACAATTTTAATAAAAAGTTATTATGTTATCCAATTATAATCAATGCAATTAAAGACTGCTCTTCCACCAGTCGACATAGGATATTCAAGCTTGTTAAGCTAATTTAGAAATGTATCTAACTTCATGTTAAATGAATCCAAATCTTCTATCCTCAAGTGTAACGTCTTAATTTATTCCACAATTATGAATTCATGACACTCCTACGGCTGAAAAATTATGAGTGATCAAATAACTCAGTCCTTTGCCTTCAGACAGGTCTATACTTAAGCCACTTCAAGAAATGCGATAATTGATGTTCTCTGGAACAATCTCCAGAAGAGGCAATTTCATAACCTCCCAATGTTTAGCAATCTGCTTCCCAGAAAATCATAGATTAGGCAAAAAGCTTCGAGCTAAGAGACTTCAATGGAAATGATCAGTTTCTTACTAAGTCGAGTACAGATCTATATTACAGGATAATGTAATACTAGCAACTTGCTCACTGCATCTTTTCTTTGACTTGTCCGACAATGCAGTGATCCAGACCCTAAACTGGAGACTTCCTCATTATGTGCCACAGGGAAATCTAACAGTTCTGAATATGCAATTATATATGTTGGGTGATTTTAAAATTTCCCCTCCAGACCGAGACACTTTTGAAAGTGAAGGGCAAGGGGGCATTCACTGGACAAGACTCTGGGTCTCTCCTGGACATGTCATTAGAACTGGTAATAAGGTGATTTATTCTATTTGAATGCAGGTCTAGTGTCATTTTCTTCCCTCCCCCCCCCCCCCGCTTGAGATAATGTCAGTGGTTGTTTAAAGAAATTTAACTGTTCCTCTTGTACTTGGAATTAACATGAAACATGAAATATTTCCCCTTATTTGTATTTACTAAATGCTTCTGCTTGTGTTTTACATATTTTATAAGAGTGATTACTGTTAAATTTAGTGAGACTTAACAAGATAGTTAACTCCTGAAATCTACAGTATACGAGGTCCTAAGTTTTTCCCAGCTACACCTATTCCATTTACCTAAAATAATACTTCAACAACAGAACCGCTTCTAAGTTTAAAGAGTTAAAATAGCTACCAAAATTTTTCCGTGCTAATAGTAACAGACATTGAGAGGATCTGTCTTGGTGGGCAGAATGCCTAGTATTTGAAGTTGCTTTCTCCATAGGTGGTAGCAGAACTATCCCTGAATATTCTCAGCATAAGTAGCCACATAACAGAGTAAACTGAAGGTTTTGAAACAGCAGAGCTCACAGAGCAAACCATATGGTAAATCTCTGTTTTGGAGACCTGATTGACAGGACTGAAAACTCTGTATAACAGCGTCTTCGTGTGGTAGCAAACAAGCTAGACAAGGTCCCTGCTCTCACGGAGCTTACATTCTAGCAGGAGATACAGACAGTAAGCATTTAAATAAGTAAGATAATTCCAGACAGTAAGCATTGTTATGGATAAAATGAAATAACGCAATGGAATAAGGAGAGACTGGGGGAAATACTTTAGATGGGCCTATGTACATAGCCATAGCTTGAGGTTAGATATTTAAATATATATATATATATTAAATATATATATAAATATATATATGTCACGGTAATAATATTAGCCAGCATTTGCTGGTTATTCTCAATCACAATAAAAAATATAGTTCTTTTATAGTGGTATGTTAAGCACATAATGAATGTCTCTGATGGGAACGAACAGTTCAAAATTTTATGTTGGTTTGATTTTAATTTTGCAAACCAGAGTGGGGCAGGGAGCGGGGAGCACCTCTTCATCTTCTGCTGAGCTACGTAAAATTCAAGTTCCTGCAAAGTAAAATGTGTTTCCACTTACATTTACATTAGTGTCTCCTCCCCTATAAGCCACTCCCACTTTCTATTTCATTAGGTTAAGAGATCACAGACTTTTGCCCATAGAGCAGGCCCTTCTTCTGGCTGCAGAGGTTCCAGCAGAGTCGTGAAAAGCGAAAAGTTCAATCAGTTGCCCAGATGTATTTATTGCCAAATAACGGGGTACTTGGATACATCTGGACAGCCGAATGAACTCTTAACTCCTCATCTTTCCAACAGCTCTTCATTTCACAGCTCCAGGATCACCTAGATAAAGGGAGAAAAACAAACAAAAATCCACTTTGGAGTGGAAAAATCAGTCTATTCATGGTTCTCCTGTCCCATCAAAAAAAAAAAAAAAAGCGAGTCCTACTTGTACTTTATAACTTATTACACAGTGCCTATAAATCACCAAAATACAGCAAGACTTATAAATCGCAGGTTAATAACGTGAAATTAAAATTGACCACAAATACAGATAATTGAGTCAAAATCAAAATTAATTGTATTAGTAACAATTTATAAAATATAGAATTCTTTCTAGTATCATTTAGTACCTTGAACGTTAAATATATATAGTACAACACAGAAGAGTGGGCTGGAGGCTGGACACATAGGTTCTAGCCCTGACTGGATTGTTTGATGTAGGACTTAGGATAAGCCGCTGGACCAATTTGGGCCTCATTTTTTCATCCATAGCATGACGGTGTTGTAATAGATAATCTCTCTCTCTCCTGGCTCTGAAATGCTGAGAGTCAAGTTGTTTTTCATGAAAGCTTGACATTGTTTTATGCTATTTTACAAACAGGATGCTTCAACCCTCCCCTTTTGCCCCTCTCCCTGCTTATGCTTGCTCTCACTCACTCTCTCAAATATATAATGCAGTTGGCGTGTCCTACAAATTTACGTGCACGCATTCTGTCCCATTTCTTCTTTGTACTTCCTTAAATGAATCCGAAATGCGTGTCTCATCTTCAAGAGTTAAGAGACTACGCAGACTCACAATAAATTTAGCACAAAAGTTTTTAATTGTAACTTTCTGATTTTAAAAAATCTTATGCCTAGAACATAGAAAAGTGAAGTTCAAGAAGTAATGGCCAGATTCGTGGCTATCGAAGCTGACTTCTGCTTTAGAGATTTAATGCTCAGCTGATACCTGTTTACTGTTTTGTGTACTCTTCTTCCTTTTTGTTTATTTATGGAGAAAAATAGGACTTCAGTTTGACAACTTTGAAAATACTGTTTCTTGCACCAGTTCTGTGAACTTTATACCAGATGGTGTCAATATTTAGAGAAACAGATCTGCCTATTTTATAACTCCTCTCAGTGATATTAAAGCTAAAATATCAGACCACAAATGACATGTAATGTTTTCACCTTTTTTTTTCTAACTAGATGCGTGAAGAATTCTGCTAATTACCCTCCCAGAGTATCTCCTGTGCAACTCAACTTACAAAATAAAATCTGTCAGGAAGTTCAAACCAACATAAATCTTCAAATCCTTTGGTTCAGGATTTCAAAGCGTGTGTGTATTGGGAAGTGGGGAATGAAAAGAAAAGTGCTATAAAATAAACATCTTATTATTATCATCCTCCAAAGCACCATCATTTCATAAACTCAAATCATTTCATGATGAGGCAAAGCCCTTTTGAGTAGACGAATATTTTCATTTGTATAACCCAAGCAGGAAAATTAACTTCCCTAATATTAAAAATCTACAGAATATAGATCACTGCAAATTTGGAAAAAAGTCATTGGTGAAATAGCAGATGCTTCCTTACAGCAAAAACTGTTTTTCACATTTCACTGAAAGATTATACATAGGCAGTCACGATAGTTCCACCCACTTGTGTGCAATAGAGAAATAATTTTCTATCACATAGACTCATACCATAATATAGACCAACAGCAGGCAATTTTGCTAAAATATCAACATGTTATTCTACAGTTTTACCCAAAGTTAAAGTAAACTTAAGAAAACCAACAGGGGCACCTGGGCAGCTCAGTTGGTTGAGCACCCGACTCTTGATTTCAGCTCAGGTCATGATCTCGGGGTTGTGGGATTGAGCACCATGTCGGGCTCTGCACCGGGCGTGGAGCCTTCTTGGGATTCTCTCTTTCCCTCTCCCTCTTCCCCTCCCCCTACTCATGCTTCCACTCTCTCTCTCTCCCTCTCTAAAAAAGGAAGAAAGAAAGAAAGAAAGAAAGAAAGAAAGAAAGAAAGAAAGAAAGAAAGAAAGAAAGAAAGAAAGAAAGAAAGAAATTAAAAAGGTATTTCTGAGACAATAGAGAAAATGTGAATACGGACTGGAATATTAGATAGTATCAAGGGATTATTCTTAAAATTGTTAAGTGTGGTAATTGCAACATGGTTATGTAAGAAATACCAACAATTTTAGAAATGCATACTGAAGTAACGCAAAATACTTGAAAATATTTCAACAAAGAGAGGGGGAGAGAAAAATAATGGGATAGATCAATCAAGTGTTGCAAAATCTTAACAATGATTAAATCTGGGTAATGGGCATATAAAGGATCATTGTACTGTTGTCTCTACGACTACATACGGTTGAAAATTTTTCAAAGGAAAGTATAACTACAAATGAGATATGTTCTCAGGTTACATGGCATGAAAAATATTTACTTTTCTCAAAGATGGCTGTCTTCATTATTTTATGACCAAATCCAGTTTTTATTTTTAGCATCTTCATGTGATCCCAATCCAGTTGTTAAAAACAAAATCAAAATGCAAAAAATTATTTTAACCATCTGCTAAAATGATGAGGATGATGTATTTTCCCTAGAAGAAACTAATCTTTCTAGATACTATAAAATTATATAGGTGTCTTTGTTCTTTCATGACTTTCTTTCCAGTGGGTGTTACGATAATGCATTCTGAGAAAAGTAGTTTTTAGGTAAACCCCATTTCCAACACCAGTCCATTAAAGTCTTTCCATCAGTACCACCCTCCACACTTAACAACAGCTTGTAACAACTTGAGCTCTCTTATCTAAGCTTTCAAGGGGGTGAAATAATGGTGATTCATTAAATATAAGGAATAGCTCTAATTTGGCAAAGGTCTTCAAAATCTTGCAGGGCAGTGGGCGGCCTGGCTGGCTCAGTTGGTGGTGCATGTGACTCTTGATCCTAGGGTTGTGAGTTTGAGTCCCACGGTGGGGGTAGAGATGACTTAAAAATAAAATCTTTAAAGAAAACAATCTTACAGGGCAACAACATGACCAGTGAGAGGAAGGTGGCTGTAAATAAGGTTTTCTGACAGCTACACACGCAGTATGCATATTATAGTATTTAAATTGGTATGAATTTTTCTAGTAGCTGTAAATTCAAAATTGGTTCCATCATGCATGACCGGACATACTTTTCAATATCAGTGACTAAATATATTGGAAATTTACATTAATTAAAATGTATTCATTTCTTATTGGAAACTTCTGTTCACTCATCAACTTTCTAAAGGAAAATGTGCTTGGTGCAAATAACCACTGAGATACGGTGTGCCACCTTTGCCTTGCATTTGATTTTATAGAACTTCTAAATTATGCTGGGAAATAGGTTTAACAAGAGTATTTTATTCTTTTCTCTCATTTCAGGGACTTGGTATTTTACGACATCACAGAAATGGCATTTAAATAATGTTTTACTTTTCCAAACTGCATATGATACTGACTAAATCATGCATTTGTTTAACAAAAATACATAATATGCCTCAACATGAACATTTGTTTTTCTTTAAGTAATAAATCATAGGGGGTACTGTTTCTTCTATTGTTACATTTAAAAAACCGTCCCCAAGGGCACCTGGATGGCTCAGTCAGTTAAGCGTCTGCTTTTAGCTCAGGTCATGATCTCAGGGTCCTGAGATAGAGCCCCAGATTGGGGCTCCCAATGTGGGAGTCTGCTTCTCCCTCTCCCCCTCCCTCAGTGCTCTCACTTTCTTGCTCTCTCTCAAATAAGTAAAGTTTAAAAAATATATTTAAAAAAAAATAAAAATAAATTAGAAAAACTGTCCCAAGAAGTCCTACTTTCTTATTTTATAAACAACAATGTCTAGATTAAAGTTATAGGGCCTTATTTTTCTCAAAGTGCAGGTAATATGCTAATAAAACAAAATCCACAAACATTTAATGACCACCTACTAGGTGCTAGGCACTGTGATAATTAGTTTCGCCTAATTTAAGTTTCAAAACTCATTTTAAGAGAAAAAGAAATTGTTAGGTTCAAAGAGGTTAAGCAGTTTTTCCTAGAAAATTGCAAGTTCAAGATTCTAAAAGAATATTTTGGGGATTTTTTTAAAAAGCACATTTAGGAAGACAATATAGGCAAAGAGTTTATGTGTTCATCAAGACATTGTTCATTTATTCAACTCACTTATCTAATGCCTACTATGTGCTTAACAGTATTGTAGCCACTTGGGATTGACAGGGTTCAGGGCAGGCCCCCTCCAAATACACCACTTTGGCATGTGGATTATTTTGAGCTGAAGGCAATCAAGGCTCAACAGACTCAAGATGAGCTTTTTATCTCCACTTAACTGTCTAAAAAAATTTAGATAGGGAGCCTGTACCAGGAAGACAGCTATCACCAAAGATCAGTTTTTTGTGTACACCAGAAAGACTTTTCCACATGGTAGGCAAACATTTGTTTACCAGTCATTTGTTCCTCCCATCCCCTTGTGAATTGTCTTCCTCCACTTTGAAGTCCTAAACCCCAACCCCCTTCTCCTTAGCTCAAGACTGCACATGACCCTCAACTGCCTGCCAGTGGGCTTATATCTTTGGGGCACCCAGACCTATCAAATTAAACTTGTTTTCCCCCTGTTCATTTGTCTTATGTTAATTTGGTTATTAGAACAGCTAAAGAACCAAGAGGCGTAGGGAAAAAACTCCCCCCCCCCCCAGTAAATGAAGCAAAGCCCCCTGCCCATGTAGAGGTTACATCCTTGTTCTTTCTACTGATTATTAATTATCTCTTAATTGAGAATTTATGGTAAAATAAATCTATAATTTTTAAGTGTTTTCAAGATTTTACTCATCTCTTCTATAGGTAAAGGAATAGAGGTTATGCAAGCTACTTTTGCCAAATTACCTTGATCCTTAAGGTTGCCAGCATATTTGTAATTATATATTCACTACCATTCTCTACTCAAACTTAATTTCTTCCCACCATCTGCTGGTATTGGGGTTCTGAAATAAAATCTGTTGTTACTGCATTGCTTGTATTGTAGGAAGGATTCCTTGAATTTTAAAATCTTATTTTAACTTACTCAAATATTTTGGTCCAAATTAAAACCATCTGTAGAGAGAAGCAGCTAAAAACAATGAAAGCCAAAGATAGAAGTGTTAGCAATATAGTGTCTCCACAGCTGATCTTATTATGACATATCTATATAGGTTTGAAAACCTCTACAGACCACAAAACACCTGCTACTCAGAGAAAGCCAGAAATTATTCTAAATGGTCATTGCAATTAACTTTCCAAAAACTGAGAAGTTACATTCATGAAACAAGTACCCAGCTCATGCCAATATTTGTGGAAACTTATTCATCAGCTTCCCACATACCTTTTGGCAAGATACTTTGCATCCGGCAGTAGAGAAGCTGTTAATATAAGACTTTATAAAGTTCATGGCACTGAATCTGTTATTGTGGTATGCCCTGGGAAGTGTTACTCTCTAAGTCACCATCTGTCACCCTAAGATAAGTAGAAGAATAAAGAATCTTCTTGATTGGGTAATCCCTGTAGAAATTTCTCAATATGAAAAGAATATAAGAAGGGGAGGCATAATAATTGTTTTCGTGTATTAATTTATTATTGCATGTCAAACACTGTGGGAAATAATTTATATACTTTGTCTCCTTTAATCATTACCATGGCAACAGTGCAATAGCAGATTAAAAAATAAATTGAGATGTTAAAATGCCAAATACAGTTAGTAAGTGGTAGAGCAGGATTCAATTTCAGAATTATTCACTCTAGTGTCTACACTCATTCAGTCTATACCACTAACCCTTACAGTAGCTCTTTGATTTCTGTAAGAAACTATACAATTCTTTAAATTGTCAGTCTCTGTGCCTAATAAGTATACTCTCAGGGAAGGTGTTGGAAGGGGCCACTTGAAGACCACCCAACTTCCTGTCTTGAGAGTTAAGGAAGCTGATCCAGAAGAGATAAATGACCTGTCCAGTGTCCTTCTGTTAATTGTCATCAGTGTCAAGATTAGAAGCAAATCTATTCTCTTTCCGGTCCTTTGATGCTGAGCCTTATGGAGAGCAATGGGCCTCTAAGAGTCACAGATGATAAAGTCTCACTAGTTTATGCATAACTGATGTCTCACGCCCTCCCGTTAAGTGAAAGAGACAAAAGAAATGTCATAGACTACAAAATTAAATGCAGTCGAATGTTCCTTTGGAATGCATTCCTTAACACCTGGCTCTTCAAGTATTCCAAAAAAAGATGTCAGGCTAAAGGCAGGAATAAAAAAGGAACGGAGGAAGGAGAGGAAGAAGAGAAGGAAAGAAAGAAGGGGGAGGGAAACAAAGAGAGGGGAAGGAAACAGAAGGAAGAAAGGGAAAGAAAACTGTTGTTCTCAAATCTGTATTAATTCCTAGTCTGGAAGTCCCACATGGTTGTGGTATGCACATCCTGTTCCAGCGACTAACTCTGGCAGGGGTATGCTGGCAGGACTATTCTCAAACATAAGTTGTTTATGCAAAACTTTGTTAAATCTCACAGTTGCTTTCTTGATCGTGTAATTTACCCAAAACAATAGCAGGGGAACAAAGTGATTTTTAGACACAATTAACACTTCCATGACTAGAGCAAAAATGTAAAGAAGGCAATTTTTTTTTTCTGTTGGGAAACATACTAGTTTATGCATTCAGACAAGAGTCTGGAAGTAATCCCACCAATGAATAGTCTTAGATTATTATTTTAATGCCGTTTGTGAATTTGACATAAGCGACGCAATTGTAGGCAAAGCAAAACTCCACTAGGGAGGCTTTAAATAGCAAGGGGACATAGCTTTTAGCTTTGGCTCACCAGGATTAACCCAAGTGATTCACAGATGACACTGCCTTTGATCTTGCTAAAACTGTTTCACTGCGCCAGTTGCTTTGAAAGCAGAGACTCCTTTGAAGAAATGAAGTATTCAATTATAGTTGAGTCTGCCAAATAATGCCTTCTCTGTCTAGGTCACATAGTTAAGTACCCATAGAAAGTCTTTGGTCCATTATATATGACACTGAATAATACTAAAAATTTTTGAGTCAGGCAACTCACTTTTTGAGAACATTATGTGTCTGAAGTTTTAGGAGCAAATGCATACAGTACAGGGATAAGCTGACTTTAATTGTTATTAGAGGAAGACATAAGTATGGTGCATTTGAATGAGCATAGAATTTTGGGATACAGAGATGGAAAGATGAGTCCAACTTTTACTTCTTATCTTTGGGCAACTCACTCAATCCTTCTGTGCCTTTGTTTAATCTAGTTGAGGCCAAAAAGCTGATAAATGTGAAATTGCTCTGTGAAAAGATAAATGACTGGCAGATATTAAAATTAAGAGGTATGTTGGTTTAATGAGTAAATGCATTTTCTCAAATTAGTCAATGAAATTATCTGATTATTTTAAAATTATGTTCGGAGTAACATGATTAGTTACCAAGCTATTTTAGTTCACATTGATTACTTTCCTAATATGCAATTCTAATAAAATATATTCTTAATGAAATAACTCACACTAAAAACTTATTTTCTCTAGATTTAAATTTGTCTTCAAAGATCGAGAGGCAAATCAGTCAGAAATGGTTATAATACATGTATCTAAATAGTCTTACCTTGGAAAAAGGGGCAAAGTTGAAATCGGAAAGACTGTTTTGCATCAGACTAGAATTGAAATTTGTAGGGTTTCCATGTGATTCAAATGAGGAGGATATCCAAACACTCAGAATTTACACGTGTAGGGAAAGAAATAAAGTCACTCACTGAAGTCACGAACTGCAGAGTGGAAATGAATGGTTTGTCAAAAGGAGAAGTTATTTCTTATAAATAGCTCTTTAGCAGCAGGTTCAGCATAAATACACTCTCCTGTCAGCTTTATTCTCTTTATAATAGGTTGGATTATAGTACCATCTCAGGATGGTAAAATCGATAGTGTTTGGCAATCTAGTCAAGAAAAAAGTGGTAACCAGGGGCACCTGGGGGCTCAGGCAGTTAAGTGTCTGCCTTCAGTTCAAGTCATGATCTCAGGGTCCTGGGATCGAGCCCTGCATTGGGCTCTGTGCTCAGCGAGAAGCCTGCTTCTTCCTCTCCCTCTGCCTGCCGCTCCCCCTGCTTGTTCTCTCTCTCTCTCTTTCTCAAATAAATATATAAAATCTTAAAAAAAGAGAGAAAAGTGGTATCCAAACAATCATGATGGTTTACTATAGAAGCACATGCTTTCAAAATTGATGGGCTTTTTCTGCAGGATTTTTTTTTCTTTTAAAGAATGAGGAAGGGACAGAGGGAGAGGGAGACAGAGAATCCCAAGCAGGCTCCATGCCCAGCGTGGAGCCCCACGGGGGGCTTGATTCCACAATGCTGAGATCATGACCCCATCGAAAATCAAGAGTCGGTGCCCAACCGAGTGAGCCACCCAAGCCTCCCTTTCTGTAGGTTTTTAACAGGATTACATCTTTAGGTTTTATGGTCCCACAGAAACAATGCACTATTTACACATATTTATAAATATGATACTTGTTTTTAATCTTAATGTCTGTAACGGTGCTTTGAGTAAAAATTCCTTTAAGAAATCCCTATCACTTCATCATTTTTAAGCAGACACATACATAGTAGGCACTCAAAAATAGCTCTTGAGCTTTTGGAGTTAAAATGTTGAGGATAGAAAGTTCTTAGAGGCTTTTTCTGAGTTAAACTGGGGTCGCTGGTTGGTAGTCATTGATAGTTTGTATTTGCTCTTTATATACAATAGTAATTAAAGTATTTTTTATTTTGTTTAGTTGTTTTTAATAAACTCTAGAGAAAACAGCCTGAACAAATCTTAAAATAATTACTTTTAAAAGGCTGATTGATTACATTTCAATTTATTACCATCTAATATTTTTATTTCATAAAATTATATGTCAATTATATGTGATTTTTTGTTTACTACCTTTTTCTGGTCTGGATTGCCAAAAGCTATAGATTTCAGCTTAAGATGGTACTCTAATCCAGCCTACTATAAAGAGGATGAAGCCAACTGGAGAGTATATTTATGCAAACCAAAATTTATAGATCATAATTTTTTTTTGCTCTTTAATCTTGAAATGAGTGCAAAAGAGTCAACTGTGTGTTTTATTTTCACTTTTAAGCTCAGAACTGTCAGGACAAGCAGGTGAGGAAAAAATGAGCATGTCCAATCCATTTAGAATCTTTATATTGATTCAAAACCCATCAGCAAAATGTTCTCCAGTTTCTATTTTAGTAGGGCATTTGTTATTCAAATAACACAACAATGATAAAACAAAGAGCCAGTGAATTAGGGAAGGTGTATTATGTCCACCAACCTTGAGAATATGATAGAATGCTTTTTTATTGATAAGGGCAGGTAGAATCACAGACCTTCACATCTATTCATAATGATTTAGAGTAGCACTTCAGTTCTATTTATACGAAGGCATAATTTATATTCCATTTCAAGGAATAATTCAATGCTTCATTATATTAGTTATGCTATTATAAAAGAAAAATAATATGAATGGGTACAAAAGCACCTGCCAGTATAAACTGCTAGAGTGAAATGAAGAAATACGTTTATTATGCTCATATTTTATATTGTTTCAAGTCTGAAAGACTCATGCTTTCTTTGCCAAGAAATTCATAATTGAATCATAAGAAATGTAATAGGGCAATATCTGTTGCAGCAAACTTTGATGTTAATGAGGGAACTGGCAGTCACAAAATCAGATGGATCACAGGAAATGCATTTGCAAGAAAGAAAACATTGGCTAGCAGCTTGGTGTTTCTTCTCTTCCTCCATGATAATCATAGGAATGGAAAGGTTTTCCAAATCATCCTTTTCATTAAAAAGTTATCTAGAGGTGGACTTCAAAACTATACCTATAAGTGGTAGCCTTCTTTTTGGAATGACAGTAAACGGGATTCACTTTAGCCTTGGTTGTCCCTGAAAAAAAACTCACATGTACCTAAGTGTTAGGAAGGTCTCTCACAAAAAACACTTGATGAGGAAAAAAGGAAAGAATCCATACTCATATTCATCATTAATGTATTGATAAGTCTCAACTGAAGGCCTTCTATATGTCAGGCTCTGTGCTAGGTGCTGGTGACATGGTGACAGGCAAAATAGACATGATCATTTTTTTGTACAAAGAAGAAAGTCTATGGCAGGTAACAGACCTTATATGAATAATCACACCAATTCCATATTGCTGGAAGTTGTGACTGGTGCTAAGAGAAAAGATAGGGTTCTATGAGAGAGTTTAATTTAGATAGGTTGATCAAACAGGACTTCTTTAAGAAGTAAAAATTAACTGGAATCTGAAAGATGCATGCTATGCCAATTTTTCATCAGGCTATAAGGTTATTGGAATCAAATTGTATTTCAGTCTCAAGTCTACAGGATCCAAAGGCACTTAGAGTGCCAGAGTTGTATGATGAGTGTGTTAAAAAGTCATAGCTTAAAGCAAAATATATCTATTATAAATGTTTCTAAAAGAAAACTGAGGACATTAAACCGTGACACATTAATGCTTGCTTTATTGTTGGGCAATCTCAAGATTCCATAGAATGTCTGAGGTACAATTCTAGTACTTAATAAATAAGACCTCCTTCTGTGGGCATCTTTCATTTTGGGCAACACACATTTTAGAGCTGCCATCTAGTGACTTCCACAATAACTACTAAAAAGAAAAGGTCATTTATATTGGTGGTTTTTACACAGAACCACCTAGATGCAAAAGTCTACGTGAGTACACATTGAATTCTGGAGCCTCTTTCTTTATATGAAAAGTATATCTATGTGCACATGGCAAGGACACTAATGTAAAATGAAGAACAGGATAAGTTAGTATTAAAAATAACAGATAATTCACGTCACATGTCATCTCATCTCAATTTGGATAGATCAATTTTGCAGACTGCCAAAATTACAAATGAGTTCCTAAGAAAGGAAACAAAAATGGCTGCCTTTCCCAATATGGTAAAAAAGGAGGGGTTGTTCTAAATGTAGTAGGTTAAAGTAATTTTTAGTTTTTATCACGTAGAAGAGAATAGAAAATAGCATCGTTTATTATGCCCGGTAAGAATAAATGCTTTTTTGTGAAGCATTGTGTGTGTGTGTTTGTTGTGAGTTTCATACTACAGTGTATTTCAATGCTGTCAATATTGATCAAAAATTTTTTAAAGGCACTTTAAATTCTGAGAATGAGCCTAATGACCCTCACCCTTGCATAATCCCTTTTCCTGTGTGACCAAGGCATGTAAATATGAGATATTACTCCCATGAGTTTGTTGCTTTATATGGCAAAAGAGATTATACAGGCAGACCTAATCTCATCTCATTAGCAATTAAAAGTAGAAAATTTTCTCTGGCTTGTAAGTGAAGAGGGTGTCAAAGGGAATTGAAGCATAAAGAAGGATTCTAAATGCAGCTGCTGACTTTGAAGATGGAGGGAGCCATGCAAAAAAAAAAAAAAAAAAAAACCCCAAACAAAAAAACATGGGCTCCCCCTACGAGCAGAAAGCAGCCCCCAGTTGACAGCCAGCAAGAAAACAGGGACGTCAGTCCTACGACCATAAGGAACTGAATTCTACCAACAACCTCAAAGAACATGGAAGCAGATTCTTCTCCAGAGTCCACAGATAAAACCTTGGCCCAGCAGACACACTACATCAGCCTTCTGAGATCTTAAGCAGAGAATCCAGGTGAAGACCCTGGACTTCTGACCTACAGAACTGTGAGCTAATAAATGGGTGTTGTTTTAAGCCACAGTTCTTGGTAATTTGTTACACAGCAATAGAAACTAATATAGCTGGGATGCCTGGGTGGCTCAGTTGGTTAAGTGTCCAACTCTTGATTTCAGCTCAGGTCATGATCTCAGGGTCATGAGATCGAGCAGGGCATTGGGCTCCATGCTCAGTGGGGAGTCTGCTTGAGATTCTCTCTCTTCCTCTCCTTCTGCCCTTCCCCTCCTAAAATAAATAAATACAATCTTTTAAAAAAGAAGCTAATACAGTTAATCAACACAGTTAGTGTGAGGTATATGAAAATTCCTGAATTATTGTAATGGCAGAGATGTGAGCAAGTAAGGATCAAAGTGTGAGGAGTAGGAATGATTGTGAAATATGTAGAAACTTAAAAAGTGAGGATGATGGCATGAACATCTCAGAAAAATGGCTAGATGAGAAAAGAGGTGAGGAATCCACCTGCAGGATGTAGCAGGTGAATGTTTATTCTCTCTGTGACACAAAATTATTTCTTCCCTAGCAGAGAAAAATGGGTTCACACCCATTTAAATGTTTATACCTTAATTTATTGAATTTACTTTTTCTAGCATTCCCCTAGATAGAAATGAAAGAATCAGGCTCAACATTTCCTAAAGATATGCTCTGATGGATAAAGAACTGTGGGAAGAGGGGCGCCTGGGTAGCACAGTCGTTAAGCATCTGCCTTCAGCTCAGGGCGTGATCCCGGCGTTCCGGGATCGAGTCCCACTTCGGGCTCCTCTGCTGGGAGCCTGCCTCTTCCTCTCCCACTCCCCCTGCTGTGTTCCCTCTCTCGCTGGCTGTGTCTCTGTCACATAAATAAATAAAATCTTAAAAAAAAAAAAGAACTGTGGGAAGAAATTAGAAGTTGCCCATTGCCACATCCATCTTAATAGCAAAGCTTTATTGGATTTGAACAAGCATGAATAGGAATTGAATTAAATTTATGCCAAAAAAGCAGAAGACACTTTATTTGGATCAATGCAGGCTAATAAGTCAAGTGACTGAGTCAGTACATTGCTAGATTTGTGACACAAAAGGGAATGGAAACACTGAAAAGCTCTGCTTGCTCAATATACAGAATGAGGTAAAACACTGATGGATCCGGAGCAAGTAAATGCGAACTTGATCCTCGATGGCACAGATTGAAATTCCCCTGAGATCTGGGGTAACAAATACAAGCTACTTAAGGAAAGGCTTTCAGAAATTAAAACTCAGAGCTGTCAGATCATGAAAAGAAAATTTCTGAATAGGTCGTAATTGTTATTGAAACACTGTGGCAATTAAAATCTTAAATGTGAGGAAAAGCAAAGAGATGACGGCTTCCCAGGAGAATGCCATCAAACTTTAAATATTGCCTGTACTCTAGACTGCTCAAAGAACTAGCAGGATTATTAAGTTTTTAAATCCTTTACCTGCAGTGAAACCTCATAGAAAGCCATTAATAAGCAGCTACTATGAACAAGACATTAATTTTCTTCTCTTTAGGGTTTATATAATAAGAGGGCAGATGCTAGGCTCACAGAGTTAATACTCAAAGGACATAGGAAAAAGATGAAGTATCATCAACATTATATAGTTGTGTCAATAATCATCAAATCTCTTTCATTGTGTGTTGTAAATCCTTCACAGCGTCCAAAAGAATGAACATACAACCATTTCAACCGGGGCTGAAGATAAATGAAAAGTAGCCACGTACTTTCAGTCAGTTGACTCCTGTAACTTCTATTACTATCCATCTTTGTGGACTTGCTTGGCTGAAGAAAAACATTGTTTCCAGAGTTCCTAATACCATTTCCCACAGCCAAATGGTATAAGTAAATGCTATACTTAATTTCATGATTTTCAGTAGCATACCAAGACTTCTAAGACCCCCCCCCCTTTAAAAAAACTTCTCTTCTTATTCTGCAAATACTTATCGGTTTCTCAGTAAATTTGAAACATGGTCTTTGTAAGTGCTGTAGATGAGATACAGATTTTCTTTCCAAGTAGAGAAGAAAAGAACAAAGGCGAAGCAGATACCAGTAGAGCCTAAAAGTCACTATAATGCAAGGGATGATGGGTAAATTGACTGTTGTAGTTTGCAAGAGGCACCGGTAAATTAAATTTTATCTCAGCCTTTTGAGAATGGGTGCATTTTCATTTTTTCTAGTGTGCTTAGGGCGTGGTCTTAAAGTTGGAGAAGGGACTAATGTCTATATAATCCTATTACTGCATAAAGCATGTTCATTTATATGACTTTGAAGAACTGATTCATGCTACTTGCACAAAACTGTTTCATTAGTGACACTCATTTGTTTCCTAGTGTGACTATGTGATTCCTGCTGTTAATGAAAAGAGGAAATTTTGCTAAATCAAGTCTTAAGATATAATTAAATGGGGAGTATGACATTAAGCTTCAACGCGAGTCATTGTTTATATTATCGTGATGCATTTATATGGCACTTCATATTTGCAATGTTCAAGAGAAATGACCTCATATTAACTCTCCTACTGAGTTTGGGGAGTCAGAGTGAGCACATAACTCTATTGTTCAATTAACTGAGTGAGAAGCTTACAAAACCTCATAGGAATTATTTGTTCATTGTAGCTACTATTTGCATAGCACTGGTGGTTCACTGCTAGTGTTTATTACTGAATGGGAAAAGATTTAAATTAATGTTTATAATTCTGCTATTAAAAACTTCACAGCTCTTCAAAATATTTCACTGAATAAAGATCATGGTGCTAGGAATTATAATAATATAATATTTTAAAATGACTTTTCTGTGTTCATTACCATGAATTGTGAAGGTAAAGGGAAACAAACATGAGATTGCAGGTGATTTTGAGGAAAAGCAGATATTCAACATTAGGAAATTCAGGGAGCTTTCTGTTGTCTCTTGTCCCTACTCACACACAAACGAACATATTTTAAGTCTCCCAATCCTAATCTCACCTAAGGAGTCTGAATGTATAATATCAAAACCCTCTGCCAGAAGCCTTAAGGTCTTAGGTAAAGGAATATTTTGTCTCTGTACTGAGTTTATGCATCATTTAATAGATTTATTAAAATATTCTCTTTTTTTTAAAAGATTTTATTTATTTATTTGACAGAGATAGAGACAGCCAGCGAGAGAGGGAACACAAGTAGGGGGAGTGGGAGAGAAAGAAGCAGGCTCATAGCAGAGGAGCCTGATGTGGGGCTTGATTCCATAACGCCAAGATCACGCCCTGAGCCGAAGGCAGGCGCTTAACCACTGTGCCACCCAGGCGCCCCTATTAAAATATTCTTAAGTTAGGTTGCCTTATTAGTTTAAAATCTTTATTTTCACTTGCTGGTGCTCTAAGTGTCATACGGGAAAGCACCACAATCTTTTCAGTGCTTGGAGTCTTTAAAATCTTACTCTGAAAAAAAAAACTTACTCTGGTTCTACCTGAATGTAACTACAGTTATGGAGGACAGTGATGTCTAGTGCTGATAGCAGGAATTTGAAGATTCCTGCAAGTTATTTAACAGTGATTTTCTCACTGAACCTTTGTGGTTGCACATTCAAGGTCACTTTCCAGATTGTTGTAGTTTTTTTTTTTTTTTTAAGTAGGCTCCACGCCCAGTGTGGAGCCCAAAATGGGGCTTGAACTCATGATCCTAAGATCAAGACCTGAGCTGAGATCAAGACTTGGATGCTTAACCAACTGAGCCACCTAGGTGCCCCTCCAGATTGAGTTTTATGGCTATCACATCAAAAACTACAAGGAGAGTCAAAAGAAGTATGTCATGGTATGAAATTTGCTGATGACATGGGATAATATTTCAAAAATCAACTCTTATCTAATTTCTTTAGATTTTGGGAGATTCTTTCTGCATTTTTTATGAGTTTTCTCTTTGTTTTGCTTTGCTTTTTATCTTCTATTTCAGCCAACTTTTCTCACAAGGATGGGATAACATAATCAAAGAAGATAGACAATGTTGGTTTTAAACACACTGTAGGAATGAATACAGAATAATCTGACTAGTAGTAATAGTACTACTAAAATGTTCTTGGATACTAGGAATACTATATGTTATCACACAAAATTATAACCATCCCATCTCTTTATCCCCCATATTAGACATGTATTCTTTATTAAAAATCATGATTATGACTTGGGAGAGAGAGTGTGTCTGATCTCCCGAATTCTCGCCAAATGTATGGGCAATCTTTCAGGAAGAGACTCTGTTGAGTACTTATTTTTATTCTATCATATTGCTTAAGAATGTGAAATCCAAATATTAGTAACAAATGAGTTCTGGAAGCTGCATTGTTCTTACTCAGAATTACTGATGATTGTATTAATACAAATCACCTTGATAAGATTAAATTAGCTGGTGACATATTGAATAACCTGAAGCTCAAGTGCAAGTATTTGAACTACATTCTTATTCAAATACATGATCGAACAGACACAAGTTTGGTAAAGAATCCTGGCATTGTATTAGAATGCCAACTTTACGTAGGCTTAAGAAACTAAGTTTGTTCTAATATTACTCAGATAAATAAAATAGTACTCTCAAAAACAAACAGATAGCAATGTCTAATACTTTCTGCTCATGTTTTCCAGGAACATTTCTCAAAGGCTGATTTTCAAAGATCATAATGTTACTAGAAGCAGTTTAAAAATATACTTAGAGAAGAATACTGTGTTAGCATTCAGTCCAATGAAGCACTGATTGAATAAAAGTGATGTTATCCTTCTACAGAGTATTACCTGACAAGTGCCTTGATTTGCCCAATATATAAAATACAGATAATCCCTAATTTTTCCAAAAATAAAAAGCTGGAAAATAACTTCATTCATGAGCCATTTCCAAATTACAAATACCAATTCTTGGGGCACCTGGGTGGTTCAGTTGGTTAAGCGTCTGCCTTCAGCTCAGGTCATGTCCCACGGTCCTGGGATCAAGCCCTTCGTTGGGCTCCCTACTCAGCAGGGAGTCTGCTTCTCCCTCTTTCCCTCCCCATGCCCATACTCTCTCTCTCTCACTCTCGCTTTCTCAAATAAATAAATAAAATCTTTTTAAAAAGCCCAAATACCAATTCTTAATATAATTTTGTACCAGAGACAAATTATTCACAAAAATGTCCATGCCAACAAGCTATTCACCATGTGCCAAGCACATAACGGCAGACTTCTGGGAACCAACATATAAAGCACAGTCTTTATCAAGAAGGGGTTCACAATCTTGTAAGAAAAATTCATAGCAAAGATCACAATTCACTCACTGAGATGAATTATTTTCTACATGAATTAAGAGCTTTTTGAGTGCCTCCCGAAAACACAGATCAGAGGAGTTCATGTTGAATATACTCAGAGCAAACAGCCTGAGGGGAGGATATCACTGGATAGCTGCCAAGAAGATGTGCTGAATTCAAAATACGTAATTTATCATGGCTAAGGAAATTAGAACAGGACTGGGAAAGTAAATGAAATAATAGACAAAGCACCTGTTTCTCAAAATATCCAATGGAAGGGGACAATTTGTACAAGACTTGTTAGTTGAAACAAAACAGAGGGTCAAGAACAACCTAAGATCATTCCTCAACTCCAAATCTGTCACCCAGTAAGGCTTTGCAAATAATGTAAGGACTTGATATTCAGAGATATAAAATTACTTCTTAGAAACCATGCAGTTAAATGATTGTATTTTTTTAATTTGGTCCTACAAAATGTTAGTCCTTTGTAAAGAAAATTCTCTTAATGACTTAAAATTAAACCTGCAGTCAATTGAATACACGAATTTATTGGAAAACATGTAATAATGAACATAAATCACAGATATTTTTTGAATGCACTACTTTCCAGGAAGCTGTTCAAGGGGAAAAAAGTATTAAATGTGATTATTACTGGATATTAATTTCGTATGAAGCACATAAAACTTTTTAAAAATAATTTTTGTGTGAAGTAAGAAATGTTTGCTCTGATAATGTTTATTTGTATGCTTACAAAAGTGTCTCCTACTAGTTAATGTTGATATCAGAGTTAATATGATATATATGTTTGAATTATTCTGCAAAGCAGACACATTTTTGTAGCCCAAGTGAGGTTCTAGTAACCTTGTTTAGGAACAGTGTTAGGGGTCAACCACTATTTTATTAGGGAGAGAGCTCTTAAATTATATCTTGGAGGAAAATCCAAAATATACCTCTAATCTGGACTCGGAGTTGAAATCTTGAGCATTTTATAAACATCAAATATGCTCCTGATTTCATCATAAAAACATTACAGCAGTCTTTCCAGGCTCACTCAAAAGTCCATGGGAAAGAGACTATCACTTACACATGAGACATTTTGGGGAATGTTTAGGATTTCATAAATATTGAGATAATGCAAAAATATGAAAATATACATTATATACATGTATCTAAAGATTTAATTGTATGGCTAAGAGAAATTTTGTTTATTCAGTATCCAAAATAAATACTCCAGCTATACAGAAGACAATTTATTATAAAAATAAAAATTTGCCAAAGTAGAATGTACAATCCCAATAACTGTGATTTTATTTTATGATGGGAAAGTTTAGACACTTGGTAAAAAACTGCAAGAAAGATATGTTGAGTTGGATCAAAAGTGATTCAGAAAGAAAACTACATTTGTTGAGAAAATGAATTCTTTCAAGAAGTAGCAAATTATTACATCCACAAATTAATCACCTTGCTGCCTACATTATTTCCAATCTGTGTATTTCTTATAAATCATCTTGAGTTGGCTATGATTTCTAAAGTGACTAATTTGAGAGATAGCCTAAGAGGAATGAAAGCAGGATAAAAACAAATTAAAAATGACTGGGCTAGACAAGGTTTATGAAAAGCAGAAGAGATGAGGTGGTTAAGCACGCAAAATTGTGTTCAGTGAGAAACAATATGTCCCTCTGATTTGTCTGTACGTTTTTTGTTGGACATTTCTAACCTTAAACAGTCCAATGAATATTTAGTTGTGCAGTAAAAGGAACAGGGCTTGGAACACATACAATCCATGGTTTGATAAAGGCCAAGCAGATGGAATTAATTTTGGGTGTTCACAATAATAAAAAATTATATGTAAAATACCTGGATTTCACCATGTGGAAACTGCTAATAAATGGAAGCCAAGAAAAAAATTATAGAATAAAATGAATTCTTCTTCACGTTTTCAGAAGTGAGGGAAAATAAACAATTTCATTAATTAACTTATTGTTTTCTTTAGGTGAGCAACCTGAGTTTGCCAAGGAAAAGGTAGGTGGGGCGATTCCAAAATCTGAGCCAGAAAGAGCCAAAGATACTCCTTATTAAAACTTCCAGAAAAAAAAAAAGGAGCAAAATTTGATTGCTAATTACAATCATGTTTTGACACAAAATAACAATTTTCTTCTTTATTAGCATTTTGCTTGTTCATACTAATATTTGCCTATTTTTTCATAGGTAGAAAAAATGACTAAGCTTCAGACATAAGGCACTGGAAACTGTACAAAAGAATAATGTGTTCTCATTATGGTTCTTTTTCTCCTTGATTTTATTTTTAATGGTAAGAACTTCTACCCTCACTGCCAACCTCAAAAATTCATCTTAATATCTCACTGCTGGGGAAAAAGGCTAATTGATAACAGTGAATAACCACAGCACTCAAAAATTTTAGTTTGTCGAATTATAACTGAATATTTTGATGAATTTATTCCAATTTCTTCTGGCACTTCCACCCTTATGAGAGTCAGGTTGGCACTGACAAGAGACTTAACTCGGGGCTAGAATGAATGGAAATTCGCTGGCCTTGCTGGCTTCTGTTTTTCTTTATTACTCACAGACACCAAAAGCAGCTGTTTTCCTCAAGAAGGAAGATCAAGCCAGTCCAACAGAGATGTTTTATATAATCTCATGGAAGTTGTCTTGAATATGGGAGAGTTGCATATCTCTAGATTAGGTAATAATTTCTGTTCTAGCATTTATTTTGCAGGTATCCTTTGGGTCTAGTGATTGTCCTTCCTTTTCTAAATTTCTCCTACACTCCTGCTGAAATACTTAGGGTCTGACTCAGTAGTTTTCAAATGGGAGCTATTTTGCCCCTCAGGAGACATTCGGTAATGTCCAGAGTCATTTTCAATTCTCACAATTGAAAGAGTGTTGCTACTGGCCTCTAGTGGATAAAAGCTAAGAATACTGCAAAACAAGCTGCAATGCATAGGACACCCCCCACCCCCACGACAAAGTATTTCGCCTAAAATGTCCATAGTGGCGAGGTTGTGAAACGCTAGTCTAGCTATACCTGGCCAATGACTTAATCTTCCTTTTCTAAAGTAGTAATTCTTTAGCAAGAGATTTCAGGTTTCTGTATTCGTGGATACGTATTTCACACATACCGACCGTCTCTTTGTAATCATTTTTCCGTGATCATCTTTTAAGAGGCAGGAAATGCTGGGACATTCTACATAGAGGTCTTACACTAGTCATCCTACGCTATTTTATAGTTCTCAATGTGGCTATGCCTCTCTTTCATGACTCCTATTACATATGCCTCTAATTCTCTTCAAATGCTGCCATTTTACTCTCCACATTCTTTAACAATGCAACATTCTGTTAGCCTCCTGGTATTTCAAAACACAATGGCCAATACACTGAACTCTTGATTATCTTCGACAACGTGGAGAGATCTAGCAGCCAATCATATCACCGAAGCTTTCTCACCCAAGTAAAATCATTTATTTTAGAACACAGAACAAAACTTTAGCCTTTAGAGCACTTTATTTCTTCAAATTTATGTTTCTAATTATAATGTCAGTATCGCGTTCAACAACCTGAAGGCCGTTTGCAATGGATAGTAACTGAAGTTTCAATTAGGTTATTATTCCAAATTAAACCCTGTGAGGTATATTTTCATCTGAATTCTATTTTTTTAAAAGATTTTATTTATTTATTTGACAAAGAGAGAGACAGCCAGCGAGAGAGGGAACACAAGCAGGGGGAGTGGGAGAGGAAGAAGCAGGCTCCCAGTGGAGCAGGGAGCCTGATGAGGGGCTCGATCCCAGAACCCTGGGATCACACCCGGAGCCGAAGGCAGACGTTTAACAACTGAGCCACCCAGGCGCCCCTGAATTGGATTTTTTTTTAAGTAAGTGCTATGCCTAACATGGTTAGGCATAGAGTTTACTATGCTCTGTGGATTCCAAGATCCAGAGTCACATGCTGTATGGACCAAGCCAGCCAGGTGCCCCACATCTGAATTCTAATATGTTAAGTTGATCAATTATGACAGTGCTGTGAGTGAGGTAGGACCCCATCCCCTTGTTTTGGATAACAGTGACTTAGCTGTTGTAAGAACAAACTCCGTCTTGATTACAGATATAAAAACTGAAAGGAGTTGATATCTTGCTATTGTGGTAGTACCTTCAATAAACTTCACTTTTTTTACCAGTTAATTTTAAGCAGAGACAACAAAGTCCCCTCAAGCTGTCATGGTCTCCAGGGATCTTACACCACCGTTTATCTTTGGAAGTTGCTGTGATTCATGATTCCACCATATTATGGAAACGACTTTATTTCCTTCATGTGTTTTTTCCAGTAGTCAGGTTATTTCACTGTTCTTAAGTGGATATTAAATGGGTTAAATTAAAATAGATTTTTCACAGCCATTAGCATTGGAAATCTTCAATATTCTACAGAGAATTACAGAAATTGAGGGCCCCTGGGGGGCTCAGTCAGTTGAGCGTCTGACTTCGGCTTGGATCATGATCTCAGGGTCCCGGAACTGAGCCCCATGTCAGGCTCCCTGCTCAGAGGGAAGTCTGCTTCTCCCTTTCCTTCTGCCCCTCCCCCAGCTCATTCTCTCTCTCTTAAATAAATAAATAAAATCTTTTTAAAATTTGCATAAATTGAGAATTTTGAAATTGAAAAGAGTACTTTGTAGTAGGGAGATTAAAAATGAAAGGAAAGGAAACAAGCAAATTTATTTTATGTGCCAAGTGCTTAATATTTATTATCCTATTACAGCCTCTCTCGCAGTTTTTGAGTAAAAGTGCCATTATACCAATTTATAGACAAAGGAACAGGGTATTGAAGGATTAAGTAAGTGATCAGGGTTCTAATTTAGGTTTGTTTGAATTCAAAGCGGAAAAACGATGTTTTGATGTGCAACTGAACATGCAGAGTAGACTAACTTATGTTAGCCTATTTTAAATGTAGCTGTAATAACGCCAACTTATAAGTGGGTTCTTTAACAAATGTGAATTTTTTTAAGTCCCCAAACAGTTAAATGTCTGTCATATATGCCAGATGATTAAAACAGCATCCTTATCCTTTGAGGACCTCACAGTTGGCTGAGAGGGATATATAATTAGATGAAGTACAATACAGGGTGGCAAATGCTATAACAGAACTCTGGGCAAACTGGGAGTTGGGACAGGTGCAGTAGCACAGCATAAACACGTAACCCCCCATTCAGGGTGTTGGTACCTATGATAGCCCCATTTTAACTAGATGTATGAACTATTTTTAGCAGTAATAATTTAAATGATCATGTAAATGGTATTTCTTCACAGAAGTCTACTGTTTTAATAATAACTTTGTTTATTTATATTCTGCTTTGTGTGATATGCTTTACATTCGACCCTCACAAAGAACTCTTTGAGATTGGTATTACATTTGTTTTCAGATGAAGAAATTGAGTCTCAGAGAGGTTACGAGTCTTACCCAAGGCCACACAGCCAATAATTGACAGAGAAAGGAATCAGATTTGGGTCGCAATGTGTGCCAGTTTCTCACTGTCTCTGCATACTTCCTTTACTCCTCTTGTGTGTCTCTTGCCTCTGTCAGTTATTTTTCACCTATCTTTTTTTTATTCCTCCATCTAGCCTGACAAAAATGAAATACTGAAGCATTCTTTTTTCCTTATTTGGCATATATACCAAAGAATTTATATTCTTGTTTTTAATTTCAAAGTTGAGGGAATATTGTATTATTTATCTATAAAAACATAAAAACGGAGTGCTTTCTACTTCTGTGATTCTTGACAGCAAGAAACCATCTCTCCTACCTCTGAACTCTTCTACCCCTTTCACATAGCTCCACTCACATGGTTCTTTACATATTGTCCCTTGTATTATGTTAATGTTCCGTAGTCTCAAGGCAGTGCTTTCTATGGTGTAGGCGCTCAAGAAATATTAGTCAAATAAGCTTTCTGTAAGCCATTGGCTTTCCAAAAAAAAGCGAATTGTGAATTTTGCAGTGGGGATGGGCTAATAATGTTTGGTTTGCTAATTAAGTTTTCAAATTGATCTTCTATGCAGCATTCCTGCTGATGATCTTTTGTCATAACACTTACTTTTATTTTTTAATTTTTTAAAAGATTTTATTTATTTGGGGCACCTGGGTGGCTCAGTTAAGAGTCTGCCTTCGGCTCAGGTCATGATCTTGGGGTCCTGGGATCCAGCTCCACATAGGGCTCCCTGCTCAGCGGGGATTCTGCTTCTCCTCTGGGGAGGAGCAGAAGGAGAGGGAGAAGCAGACTCCCCGCTGAGCAGGGAGCCCGACATGTGGCTCAGTCCTAGGACTCTGGGATCATGACCTGAGCAGAAGGCAGATGCTTAACTGACTGAGCCACTAGGCGCCCCCAACATTTATTCTTATAATACCAACATTATTTCACACTTAGAAAGCTATTTTAGCATTGAGAGAAGTTTTACTGAATGCGTATGGCATATGAAGACATCCCATATAGCAACAGGTGGAAAAAGCAGAGGCAAGCAGTTTAAAGACTGTAACGATACCCAAACCACACACCTGTAGGAAAGAACTGTATATACATAGAAAAGACCTTACATTAAATTTTTAAATCTTTTAACTATATGTAATAAGTTAAAGCTACTTAATTTTTGAAAAGAAAAAGCTAAGCATGTTTATCCCCTCTGGAAATGCTCATAAGAACTGACACTTTCTATCTAGCTGACTGTGGAACTCACTAATTGTTTTATAATAGACAGTGAATTACTTGAAGTCTTATAATGAAATGAATAGGTAGACATAAATATTTCTAAAATGCTCTACTTTATTCTTGGCTAAAAAATAATAGCGTTCAGTAATGGTGTCTGATGAATATTAAAATTATAATCTTGAAATAAAATATATAACCTGTAACTTACCAAAATTTTAGAGAGGAGTGAAATGGTTTTTTTTCTAGAATTATCTAATACTCAAAGTAAATAATTCTGAAGTATAAAAAACATTACCCTTTACAATATATATTTTTTAAAGATTTTATTTATTTATTTGACAGAGAGAGACAGCCAGCGAGAGAGGGAACACAAGCAGGGGGAGTGGGAGAGGAAGAAGCAGGCTCCCAGCAGAGGAGCCTGATGTGGGGCTCGATCCCAGGACTCTGGGATCATGCCCTGAGCTGAAGGCAGACGCTTAACGACTGAACCGCCAAGGCACCCCTATCCTTTACAATATTTTAAAAAATGCATCTCCTGTTATGCATTAATAGATTTCACATTATTCCATCTCAAGAGATGAAGGCTTATATATAAGTGAAATCACATATAATGAATATCAAAATCTAAAACTTCAATGGGTATTTGTTCAAAATACAGACCCATCCAATCCCAAAATTCCATAGGGCTATCCATTTAAATCAACTTGAAAGTAGCTGGCGTAATAGTCAAAGAATAGAGTGTGAACATACAGTAAATGAAATGTAGTAAATTGCAGCAGGAAAGATCTGTTATGGTATAAAAGCACTCATCAGGATTACATTTGTAAAATCTGTTGGGGGGTATAAACTATAACTCCAAGTATGGCTACTTAAAATCTTTAATTCCATCATATGGGTCTTTACATTTCTGATCAAATTTCTGTCACTTTTCCTTTGCTCTATTTGGTCTGGAAAAAATGATTTTAGGCTCCCCACTGCCTAGGAATCAGAAAGCAAACCATCAGGCTCACAGCCCTGTTTTCTTTTCCAAGCTAACATTTGGGGATCCTGGACTCTTACTTTTGTTGAATGTTGGAGTCAGTTTGCTCCCATCCAATTCTACTATTATTGAATGGCCAAGAATCGGATTTGCTCTAACCATCAATGCCTTAGATTCTTTAACTCCACCTGCTTTTTCCAGTTTGAAGACATTTGTATAAATTGGGAGTACAGATGCCTTTGGTCTCTAAGGACAACTTTGATTTCTTAGTTCTCAAACACTTAATAAGCTCTTGACCTCTGGCACCATATGGGAAATAATTTGATTATTTGCCACTGATTTGCCACTTCTGCCCAAGGCTTTCTCTTCCAGCTTCCTACTTGTCTACCTAGACCATGTCACTGCCTGTAGAACCAACAATGGAATCCCAAATTGCTTGATTTCTGGTTCATTTCTTCTTACATTAAAGAGACGAAGACTGAAAGATTGATAGTTTCTTCTCTTGAAGGATTTATTTTTTGTGTGAAAATAAAGATAATAATTTAGGAAGCATGTAATATTTCTCTTTTAGGGAAGATTCAGATTGTTCCCTTAACAGGAAAATAAAGCCTCAACATTGTTTTGTTGATACATTTTCTGTCGTAAGGTTTCAAGAGTTCTAAGCTAGCAGTGATTATATCAACAAGGTATATAGATGTTTTTTTTTTTCACAAACAGTAGCCGTCTGCGAGAAACATATTTTATGAAACAGCCTATTTATTTGTATCAATATATTTGAAAGCAATTTGTTTTGAACACGCAAAAATACCAAATATAATTGATCAAGTGAATATAAACCATGTCTCTGACGATCAATGTAGATATTTTACATTAAATTCCTGAGGACAGGACTTGGCTTATAGTAGGAATTCAGTAAATATCTGTTTGATGAAGAAACTATCGAATAGTTGAGATTTGTCAAGAATTTATACAGAATTAAGGAGGCATGTAAGACAAAGAAAACAACAAAAAAGAAAGAAATTTCAAATTGTTTAAAAACTTGCCTCTCCAAAGATAGCTGACAAAAAAGCAAAAGGTTATATGATCAACAATAAGCTTTGGCTTTACCCAGAAATCCTTTCTAAATCGCATTTCTCAATAGTATGTGACAAAGCCAAGTCAGACTAATTTCAGCGTTAAGTAGGCTAAATCAACACTATTGTTTTGTCATTCCTGAAGTTTAGTGTCAGGCATTGGCTAGTGTGATTTTTATGTTACCGCAGTCCTATATATAAGACTGAAGAACAGATGCTCATTTCTAGCTCACACACCCTTGTTTGCCATTGATTTCCACAAATTAGTATTTCACTACTAAGTAAAAAATTTCGAAGGGAACCAAAGAGAGAAACGTTCTAGTATTTCTGTTAAAGAACATTCCTTTCTTTCTCACTGTGTGACCTTTTTCTACGAAGTAGAACTTTGAGCTTCGATTTCCTCTCCTATAATGTGGAGTTAGTACTAGTGTCAATCTCATAGGGTTGTCCTGAGAAATGAGAACGAGAGAAATTAAGATTATTATTGTTTTTAATATGACTGTGAGGGGGCACCTGGGTGGCTCAGTCGTTAAGCGTCTGCCTTTGGCTCAGGGCATGATCCCAGGGTCCTGGGATCAAGCCCCACATTGGGCTCCATGCTCCGCCAGGAGCCTGCTTCTTCCTCTCCCACTACCCCTGCCTGTGTTCCCTCTCTCAATGGCTGTCTCTCTCATTCTCTATCTCTCTCTGTGTGTTAAATAAATAAATAAAATCTTTTTAAAAAAATGACTGTGAGGTTAATATAAGCATAGTGATACCCATTGGAGGGATACCTGTTTAATTAGCCAACCCCTGTCTGTAAATAGGATGTAGTGTAGTGTCAGTAGGGGTCTTGGTCTAGGGTGTGGGCCATATGTTTTTCATAACACAATACACCTATTAAATCATTCTCAACATTTTTTCTGCTACTGTGCTAAAGCATTAATGTTTTCATTACAGAGAATAAGTAAAACATTGAAGGCTTATTGTTTTTAATCTTTATTAACTGAGTTCTATTTTTATCATGTTCATCTTGAGCTAACCATCAAATAATATACAAGAGAGTGCTTGTTCTATTATCCCAGCATCAATGATTGACTATTTAGTTGCTAATTTGCTCAGTAGGGAGTAAAGGACTCCTTTTTGGTTCATCTATTGTTATTTGTGAGTTATTTCCTATAACGTAGTCTTTCAGTGAAAGGTCTTTCATTGTATGCTATTTTTTATAGATTTTTTTGTGTGTTAGATCTGAAGAAAATAATACAGAAAAAAGAAAAACATCTTGAAGGTATTGAAGCAGATGGAAAACAGGCAATCGAAATCTCCGTAGTGCTAATTTTAGTTTCTTTTCAGTATATTCAGGAGGGGAAAAGAGAACAAGGAAAGGAAAGCTATCATGGATTGAATACCAGGCACTCTGCTAGGAACGTCCACATGTTCAGATATATAATTCTTGCCCTCAGTTGTAGAGGAGGAAATGGCTGGGGAGCAAATTGGAAAGCAAGTATTCATCCCTCACAAAAGTCAAGAAGTATCATGACCATATTTAGTGTTCTGAGGAAAAAGAAGCTGCCTTTCTGGGGCAACACATACTAAGATGTGTTGACCAAAATAATTCCTTGCCCAAGAAACAGACTTT
Source organism: Ursus arctos (assembly GCF_023065955.2). Classification (NCBI taxonomy): domain Eukaryota; kingdom Metazoa; phylum Chordata; class Mammalia; order Carnivora; family Ursidae; genus Ursus; species Ursus arctos. Next base: position 89,640,166 of record NC_079873.1, on the reverse strand, counting down.
TCAAAATAGTGATAGACACCACAGATGCTTTAGTTGGAAATTACGCAGAAAGTTGCAGTGTCGCTGTTCCTATTATTTGAATAAAAAAAAAGAAGTGTGTCTCCAGAGCTGTCAAATTGATACCTTTTATAAATACTGAACTTTTTTTAAAAATGAGAGGAGTTATCTTACAAATGATGGGAAATGTTCCCGGCAATAACTGCAAACTTAGTTTTACTTAAAAAAAATTACTAATCTACCATTTTGTGGTTCTACTCAAATTATGAAGTTACCGACTAATATCAAAACTAGTATTGTAGTAAAATTATAATAAATAAGAGTTTATGGTCTAATGCTTTGTATTTATAATACATCTAAGGTATTGATGTATTACAAATGATGTATTACACGTCCATTTGAGGGAAATGATGCTGTCTTTGCAGTCACACAGAAATGGTAGTGGAGAACCCCGCAGCCATGCAAGTGTTCCCAATTTTCCCTTTCTCCTTAAGGCCCTGGCCAAATTGTGTTAACAAATTCCATTGAGTCTGATTTGTCAAACAAAAACCTATTTATTTGCTAATTTAAAGTGAGAAAATGGGGACCCTTGGCTAGATTAGGCGGTATAGTGTATGACTCTTGATTTCAGGGTTGTGAGTTCAATCCCCATGTTAGGTGTAGAGATTGCTTAAAATAAAATCTTAAAAAACAAATGAATACATAGATAAAGTAAGTATGAAAATGTATTCCTATGTCCTTATTTCCTGTCATTCTGGAAGCCAAACTCATGTAACATTAAATAAAGTATAACCAGATTGACACAGTGTTATTGTCAAAGTGAATTTTCTCTCCAGATTAAGTAGACCCTTCTTGGATCACACTCACACCCTAGAGGGTAAATCTGTACGGCAAGGTACCATTGAGTAATGTCAAACATTTGCCACGGAAAATCTTGCTCTTTTAAAACAAAGGTAAATTTTCAGAATACTGTTTTTCATCTGTATTTTGACTTGATCTCTTCTAATGCATACCAAGTTACTCTACATGACATTTCCCAAAAGCAAGTTTTAAGGCCTTACTGGAAGAAAATATAACTGGTGTAAATGAGAGGAATAATCTTTTTGTTGTTGTTATTAAAGATTTATTTATTTGAGAGAGAGAGTGAGTGAGTACAAGCAGGGGGTGGGGGGTAGAGGAAGGGCAGAGGGAGAGAGAGAAACCTCAAGCAGACTCCCTGCTGAGTATGGAGCCTGACAGGGGACTGGATCTCACTACACCAAGATCTTCTGAGCTGAAATCAAGAGCCGGCTGCTCAACCAACTGAGCCACCCAGGTGCCCCGAGGAATAATCTTTTTAATTCACCAAACCTCTTCTGAATCTCAGCATAATAAAGGCAATGCTGTGAATTTCACTATGGCTGCAATTTTCAAAATGATGTTTCAGTCACTGACTTTACATAAAAATTTTATTTATACTAAGAAAAGCTTCACATCTGCCTTCAGCTCAGGTCATGATCCCTGGGTCCTGGGATCCGGCCCCTCATCAGGCTCCCTGCTCAGCAGGGAGCCTGCTTCTCCCTCACACTCTGCCTGCCACTCCCCTGCTTGTGCGCATGCTCTCTCTCTCTGTCAAATAAATAAATAAATAAAATCTTTAAAAAAAAAGAAGAACTTCACAACTATATAAGATATATCAAATATTAAAATAATCAAAAAAATTTTCTCACTCTTCTTTCAAAAAGAGAACAAAATGAAATTCACAAGGTTTTTAATTTAATGCATTTTGTTCTGATTTGAAACATTATATTATAAAATTATTGTTATTTTTATTGAAGGCAAAGGTATATGTAATAAAATTATACAATGTGTATTTGATTTATTTTACAGTTATGTTACCTGATATGTGTCATATTCTGTTTTTTATGATCTTTAAATTTTCAAAATTTATTTTAATAAAAAATATAAATATACTGGATGGAAGTAACATGTGTTAATTTTTCCTTCCTTTCTACGTTTGCCTACTTTCCAAATTAAAGGAAATATTTTAAAATGTGGACACTTTTTCAAAATTGTATTTTAAGATAATTCACAAGACGTTAATTAGGAATAACAACCTCTCCCTTCCCCTGGTGACCTACGGCCCTCTCAGAAATAAGTCTCTAAAACATTCTCACCGGAACTTGAGCCTCAATGGAAGATGGGTACTCTAACAATAAATCAGCAAGAGTTACCACTGGAAATAGCTTTCCAAGGAAGAGTACAAAGTACTTTCTGATCGGAGGAAAACTAGTTCCAAAATCTGTTTGCATTCAGTAGCATCAAAGTGCCTACATTTCTTATTTCTCTTTCTATTTGGCCATGGAAGAAGAGCTCTGTGGAATGTGGAACCCGTGGAGAATTATTTCTGGAACATGCTGTGAAGTACAGTAGCTAAAAATTCTTCCTTCTGCTAAAGGCTTCTCATACCCTAATATGGCCAAAAGTTTTAGATAACAAAATTATTTTTATGAAAGATGTGTTTTAATTATGTCTGAGAATAATAAAATATTTTGATTAAGTGGTGAATGCTAACAGGGAAGGGCTGTCATGAGAGTTACCAAAATGACCTTAATTTATATTATTGATTTTGAAAGGATTTGCTCTATATCAACTGCCTCTTATTGAAAGCTTGATAATTGTTAAACTTCACTGACTTGAATAGTAACATATTTAATTGGAAAAAAGTAGAGGCTAGGTAGAAACACTTAATCAGATCCTGTTGTTTTTTTTTTTTTTTTTGCTTCTGTAAAATAAAACAATTGGACTAGATTCTTTCCCCTTCTAAAGTCTTAAAGTCTTAAGAATCTATGATAATCTACCGTTATAACCTGTCTCAAATAAACGCATGGCACTCAGAAGGCATCTGACAGACAATCCAGGAATTGACAATACCCCTGGTAGGGGGGTTCCTGTCATTTCGGTTTTATTTGCTTTAGGCAAAGAATTCAACTCCTGAAAGCTGTATCAGCACATGTAAACACACACAGTAATAATGAAAATTATGTAAGTTCCAATAGTAGGTTAATAGTTCATTGATGAATTGAGAATTCATATGATCTAATGAAATGTTACCAATTCAAAGGCACAGTTTCATTTAAAGAGTCTCCATGTTGTTCATGATTAACAGAGAAAAAACTATGTTGAATTCACCTCATGGTTTTTTAAAGTAAACCACCAAGGTACTACTCAAAAAGTGAAACAAGAACACTCTAGTAAGATCTTGCTTATAAGCTGTATAGTCAAGATAATTAAACATTGCCTTTGTGGGACAAGAAGATTTAATTAGTCCTGGGCATTTAAAAACTATTAATAAAAGTTTAAATATTAATCAGTCTTATAGCTGTTGTTAACTGGTTCACTAATACATTATTAATAATACAAATTAATGGTATTTATAGTATAAGTGGTATAAATTAATAAAACAATAATTTAAAAAACATGAATATAGACTTTTGAAAAAAAATACCCATCAAATTTTAGGTTACTAAAATGTTTTGATTGCAGTACACAAATTCCATTCTTCTGGTTTTCTTTCCAGTGCCTCAAACTACATCTCATTATTAGTTGAAAGATTTTAGTCTCTCAATCTACCGTATCTATTCAAATATTTAAATAAACTTTTCACCTGTCTGGACTTAAAATAGAAGTTTTACAGTAGTGGGGAACATGGCTGGCTCAGTTGGTGGAGCATGCAACTCTTGATCTTGGGGTCATGAGTTCAATCCCCATGTTGGGCGTACAGTTTACTTTAAAAAAAAAGAATAAAAGATCTGATTCCATTAAATTCAAAATAGCGTATCAATATTTTTAGAAAGAAGTTTTACAGTGGAGGTTTTTGATTTAAAAAGAGCTTTTTAAAATTAAACTTTGTTAACAGCAAATTTATATCATGATTATATTTATTTATTTATTTATTTATTTATTTATTTATTTTAGAGATGGGGTGGGGTGGAAGAGGGAGAGAGCACGGGAGGGAGAGGCAGGTGGTGAGGGAGAGGGAGAGAGCAACTCTTAAGCAGGCTTCACACTCAGCCTGATGCAACTCGGGGCTTGATCTCACAACCCTGAGATTGTGGCCTAAGCTGAAATCAAGAGTCAGTCACCTAACCAACTGAGCCACTCAGGCGTCCCTATATCATGATTATTTTTAAGAAGATACCTTGTTTTAGTCCTTTTCCTATGAAGATATATTTTTAAAGTATACTAGTGAGGAAAAATACAATCCTCCCACTACCGTTCCCATTTTCATAAATTTGATATTTTGTGAAGAATCTGCAATACTTTATATGCCAAAAATGCTTCTGTACTTAGTGTACATTAGTATTTAAAAAATAGTCTCATGAAAGTAAAAATTATCTGTTTTTCTCTGGAAACATGTCTCTTCCCTCCAAGAAATCACCAAGAGAACCAGAGTTACTATTAAATAAAAGTAATAGCTTTAAATAATACCAGTAAATTTTTACAGATTTCAAGACTGAAATAAGAGATGTTTTTACACACCTGTTATTACACACCTGGCTTTGGAGAAGGAAAATGAAAGCACATTCCAAAGCATACTTTTTATTTATAAAGCATATTTAAATTTAGTATACTAAATGCTTCTTTTTTAAATTTAAATTCAATTAATTAACATATAGTGTATTATTAACTTCAGAGGTAGAGTTTAGTGATTCATCAGTTGCATAGGATACCCAGTGCTCATTACATCAAGTGCCCTCCTTAATGCCCATCACCTAGTTACCCCACCTCCCAACCCCTCTCTTCCGCAACTCTCAGTTTGTTTCCTATAGTTAAGAGCCTCTTATGGTTTGTCTCCTCTGATTTCGTCTTATGTTATTTTTCCCTCCCTTCTCCTATGATCCTCTGTTTTGTTCTAAATGCCTCTTTTTAAGTAAGGATAATCTTTGGACTCTTGTTCAACTACATTTAACGCTTGGCCAAAAGTTCTTAGAACAGTATCTTTCCTTAAGACCAGTGAATAATGTCATCTTATTTCATTCTGCAGTCTTGGTAAGCAAACCATTTTACAAAAAGTGAGAAGTGGTCATGATACAAAGTATCTTAGAATACTTCAGTGAAATTCTAGGATAAAACTATGCAAAAATGCAAAAATACTAAGTTGGTGAATAATTAATAATAACCAAGTAGCCTATTTAGTCTGCTGATATAGACTATCTTTTTTTTTTTTTTTTAAGATTTTGAGAGAGAATGTGTGGGGGGAAGGGCAGGGGAAGAGGGAGAAGCAGGCTCCCTGTTGAGCAGGGACCACCCCCCCTCGTGGGGCTTCATCCCAGGATCCTGAGCTCATGACTTAAACTGAAGGCAGCCGCTTAACCGACTGAGCCACCCAGGCTCCCCTGATATAGACTATCTTAAAGGGTTTTCAGTATAAAGCTGCTTGCTTATGTCATAAAAATATAATTTATATTAATTAAGTATATTCACTGCTGCCAAGGGTCATTTTTTTCAGGGAAAGGAATGTGCATTAGCTATTGGATCAACTCATACAGAAAATATTGATATCTCAAAAGATAACTCTCCTAACAATTTTTTAAGGGTAAAAACCATATAATTCTCAGAAGTCAAGCATTCTGAATATAGTGATTCTTTTACTAGGTCACCATTGTTTCGGATTCTTTTTTTTTCAACGATTTTATTTGTTTATTTGTGAGAGAGAGCAAGAAAGAGAGAGACAGAGAGCGTGCACGAGTGGGGGGAAGGGGCAGAGGGAGAATGAGAAGCAGACTCCCCACTAAGTGAGGAGCCCTATGTGCGGCTCCATCCCAAGACACTGGGATCATGACCTGAGCCAAAGGCAGGTGCTTAACCAACTGAGCCTCCCAGGCGCCCTCGTCACAGATTCTTAAGGCTTATTTTTCTTCGCCAATGTACAAGTTTGATGGATGATGAGTGCCTCCTGCCTCACCCACCCAATATTTCAATGAAACTCTGGGTTATATTTACTAGGAATAAAAGATTTAGAAGTGCAAATACGACATTCAGGGACGTTTTGTGTATGAAAGTATTTGGTTTGTATGGCTAAATGATAAACTAGCATGCTTGAACAGTAGCATAAAGTTCTCTCTCTAGCGTCAATCTATTAGAGTCATCATTTGTATTTCAACATATGTATTTCAACATAAAGAAAATCACAGAGAGAACATTAATCTTTTGTGTATGTAGCAACCACTGACAGATTGCAGATAGTTAAAAACTCAACCTCTCTTTCAAACACAGAAGTGTTTCATCACTTTTCCAAGAGTGACATGAAGTTGTGACATCTGTGTCATGCTTCATCTGTTTATCTTATGACCATAATAATTACAACCGTATACTGTGATTTTATAGCAGCAAGATAAGGAGCCAGCTCTGCTTGCCTGTTGCCTGTTGTCCAATTTGGCAGACAAAGGAGCTTCTATTTATATTTAAATAGTGTTAAATTAATGGAAACCTTTGAACGAAGCAAGGGCATATTATTCATTTTCAAATTAGTGATATGCAATAGACTGTTTCACTTATTTTTTAAAAACGAAGCTTAAAAAGAAGTCTATTATAACTAGGTATATAAACTAGGTATATAAATAGGATGAAGCCTACTATAACAGGTATTTTATAGGGTTTCAGAGCCATGAGGAAAAAGTAGTGGGAAGGTGTGAAGGAACTGGGAGGGAGGGAGGGGGAGAGGGAGAGACAGCTAGACCTTATCTCTAAGTGAATTGCTGATTTCTTTTTTTTTTTCTGGGTAGGCAAAAAAGAAAAGGTTTATGTCAATGAAGATGTTAGCAGCTCTTACTATAAAACTTAATAAGTAGCAGAAACCTAATGAAATATCCTTTTAAGAGAACAAAAAATAAATCTCATTTCTAAGGCACCCTCATTTCTCTGAACTTTGAAATTCTAAAAAGAGCAGCATATTAAACAATACAAAAAGCACATTTACATATGGAAATGTCATCTAGAAATTTCAATATAAATGTGTTACCACCCACTAATTATAGATACTAAGTAGTCCAGTTTTATAAAAGATTCAGTTTCGACTTAAAATAGTACTACTCACTTTAAAAATCCATCTCAAAAGTTATCATTGAGAGAAAAATGGCAAATTCCAATCTATACCAGTTCAACCTCAATCATAGCATTTTAAAGGTATTCATTTATCTTTCTTTCATTAATGCTTTGAACATACACTTCTTCATGGTTCTAGCTATTCATTTCTTGTTCTATTGAAAAAATAAGTGTTAGCCTGTGAAATGAATTCCCTAATCTTTAAATTCTTTCTCTGAATGTAATTATATATTAATGGAATGTATGCATCCTAAACAACTGAATTTTTATGGGTGGCAAAACTTAACTAAAAGGAAATCTTAAAGTCTTCAGATACTAAAGATGGAAAAACTCCTCAAAAATTAAAATAAGGAATCCATGTGTCCCATATCCCATTTTTATTGAATGCATTTTCTTAGCTTCTCTTGTGACATTGCTAACCGGGAGCCTCATGTTTATGGAAAGGGGAACACAGCTAACAGAAAGCACATGCAGAAGAAAAAAAAAAAAAAGCAGACATGCAGGAGGAACATGTTTTGACAGTAGAGAGCTCTAGTATATTCTAACAGGTTACAGGAACCTTAGGGGGAGTCCCTTCAGCATGGGTTTACACTACAGAAGGAAGAGAGCTGACTATCATGATTACCTCTTGGGAATAGATACCTAAAATACCTGAGATTTTGTAGAAGAGTGCTTTTCACATCAACCTGAGAAGTAAAAGACAAAGCAGGGAAAACATGATCAAAGGTGATCACTTTATTCAAAAGTTTGAGAGGAGTTCTCTCCTCTTTAAAAGAGAGATAATATCTGCTTTCAAGAGTTGTGGGAAACATGAAATCCTGTAAGTAGTTAGCACCTAGTAAGCATTCAAGAGATGTTAATTATAAGATGTAGTGAAAAGAAGGGGCACAGGCACCCCAATGTTCATAGCAGCAATGTCCACCATAGCCCAACTGTGGAAGGAGCTGAGATGCCCATCAACAGATGTTTGGATAAAGAAGATGTGGTTCATTTATACAATGGAATATTACTCAGCCATCAGAAAGGATGAATATCCATCATTTTCATCGATATGGATGGAACTGGAGGGGATTATGCTAAGTGAAATAAGTCAAGCAGAGAAAGACAATTATCATATGGTTTCACTTATATGAGGAACATAAGGAATAGAATGGAGGACATTAGTGGAAGGAAGGGAAAAACGAAGGGGGCAAATCAGAGGGTGAGATGAAGCATGAGAGACTATGGATTCCAGGAAACAAACTGAGGGTTTCAGATGGGAGGGGGTAGGGGGATGGGTTAGCCAGGTGATGGGTATTAAGGAGGGTGCGTATTGCAAGGAGCACTGGGTATTATACGCAAACAATGAATCATGGAACACTACCTCCAAAACTAAGAATGTACTACATGGTGACTAACATAATAAAAAAAGAGAGATGTTAATTATAATTATTATTACTAAGGCTGGCAGTGACCAAGGGGGTGATTTAATAATGATATCTAAATAAAAACAGTAATCTCACTTAGAATAAAATGACTAACTGTCCTCAATTTGCTCAGGGGAGCTAGAAGAGGATACCTTTTAGGCACAATACATTTAACTTTAATATAAGAAAGAAAGATACTGAAAGGCATTCAATATTGAAATAGGTTTCGTGGGTGGAGCACAAAGCTGATAACCAGACGAAATGAGGTTTTCATGTGGCTGTCACCAATGTTAACCAGTCTACTATGTTACTTTCCCTTCCAACGTCTAAATTAAATGTCAAACAACCATGAGCCACAATACAATATTTTTATCAGTAGAGGCAATGGCAGCCTTTTATTGTGACAACTGTTGAGTGTGAAATCAAAACTATGGCACAAAGAGGATACAGGAAAATACAATACTTTTGTTACCACCAAAGATAATTTTTTAAAAAAGATTTTATCTATTTATTTGATAGAAAGAGAGAGAGCACAAGCAGGGGGAGCTGAGCCCAGTGCTTGATCCCAGAACTCTGGGATCATGACCTGAGCTGAAGGCAGACACTTAACCAACTGAGCCACCCAGGCACCTCGCTAAAGGTTCCTTTAAACAAAGAGTATCTGTACGTGTATTTTTGTATATGCAGCTCCCTTAATTAAATGCTCTTAATCTTCACAGAATACAATTCATCGACTAATCTTATGCATAATTTTCTTCTAGAGATTTCTTTCTTTTGCTTTTGTACTTGGCAAGATAATTAAGAAACTTCTTGCATATTAGAAGTGGTTTTATATCTGGTAATTAATAACTGCCTCTTCACAGAGGACGACAAGATCTTTTTTGTTATTTTGGTCACTTACTTCTATTTGTCTTTCCCATGATTCCAAATTTAAGTAGAGAAATTGTAATCAAATATTGTCCAACTGTAAAACTAAGTGAAAAACGTATAGTTCGTAATTCGCCAAATTATAATTTGCAAGTAGTATAATCAGATTCAAGAGTCGTGAATTTAGTGTGACTTATACATTAATAACCAATAAAACATTACTCTACAACTTAAATTTAACTCATTTGGAGATGACATCAGATCCTTAAGGAAGCTTAATGTGGCATGGTGGGCAAAGCACTAGGCTAGGAGTGAAGACCTAGCATTTGGGCAAATGTTTTGTGAACTTGGGCAAGCCTCAATCTTTTGAGAGCTGAATTTTCTCTTCTATAAACATCAATTATGCATTATGTAAAAGCTCTTAGGTTTAGGAATACAGCTGTAAGTATAAAATGGCTTCTAATTCATGCAGCTTACATTCTAGATGGGTATGATTTTCTCACTGGATAATCTCTAAATTCACATTCACTTTAAAAACTCTGTAACGCTAATGTTCTTTCAGATTGCCACGAATTGGCCAGCATTACACATAGGAACAGATGGGACCTATAACAAGTGCACATTAAGTATAGAATGAGGAAAAGAGGGAAATCATCAAGCCCATCCCCACAGAAGGGGTTCCGTTCGTACTTGTTCACACCATCATTTCACTAAGAGTCTAAATATGTTTTCCCAATTTGTGGTTTAGCAGATTCGTTTACCCAACATTTTATATTTCTGCCTTTTTAAATTTATATTTCAGTTATTTTTTCTTTAGAAAACTCTTGTGGAAGTTTAAGGAGACATCTTTTTGTGGGTGAAATTAAGCCCTTCTGATTGTCAGATTACTTTGGCAGCAAGAACATTTTATTAGCTACACTCATGGCTCTTCTAAGTAGTTACATACTAAAAATGAAACATCTTAAGGCTAACATTTTCCAACTGATGTGTGGGTAGCCGAGAAACTAAATCTGGGTAAGAGACATGAAAATTCCCTTATCTTTTGAAATGTTGTCACCGAGACTCAAACGTACAATATTCCCCGAGTCTATGGTGCTTTACAGTTTGTAAACATCTTCACATGCATCATCTCATTTGAACGTTGGGAGATGATCACTAGAATTTGATACAGGACGGAACAGAGCAAAGGCAGTGCCATCTTTCTATTCAGGAATTTGTATCAAGGCTTTCTTCATTCCCCAGAATGATCTGGCGGCTAACCTTCAATACCACCGTAGCACTAAAGCTTCGTTTTCTCTCTCTTGTTCTCATCCTCACTACCAAATCAGCAACCGCATTTTGTGCTTTTGCCTATGACTTTTCTTCCAGTTTGAGTTAAGAACATAGAAGTAAGAATACAGGTGAGAGTGTAGACAGGATTTGAGGGGGTTAGTTTGATCCTTTAAATTTAAGTCTGTTTTGCATCAGTCTTTATGTGTGTGTGTGTGCAGGTGTGTGTGTGTGCAGCCAAATATGAAGACCTCAAATATCTTCTCAAGCACATTCTGTCTGATCAACCTTTAATACTTGCTACATGTTCAAAAGAAGAATCATTCTGCTCATAATCTATACACAGGGTCTATTTACCTCAATTTTTGCTGGGGTCCAAAAATAATTCAAAGCACAGAAGAAAGGAGAGGACAGTGGCCAGAGTTTCTGATTTCAAAAGTAATTTTATGTTGTAAAATGGCATTGTTTCAAAGCAGTACTGAATGTCCTTATATGTCATAGGAACTCCAGAAAACAGAAACAAATGAGAGTGCTTTAGGTCACTTGTTCTTTTATCCATAGCCTAGAGGATCATTTCGATAATTTGGCAAATCTTAAAAAGGAAAAGTTGTAATATCAGAAAGGGACATAGTAGTATTTTCATTTTTTCCTAATCTCAGGTACATGGGATTGAGCGCACTTATGTTCTGTTTTAGAAGGCAGATAATAGAGGTGCCTGGGTGGCTCATTTGATTAAGCATCAGACTCCCGATTTCAGCTCAGGTCTTGATCTCGGGGTCATGAGATCGAGCCCCACATTGGGCTCTGCATTGGGCATGCAGCCTGCTTAGGATTCTCTCTCCCTCTCCTTTTGCCCCATCTCTCCCCCTTCTCTCTCTCTCTCCCTCCCTCACTTAATATAAAAAGAAGGCAGATAATACTTACAAAAAGTTTAGCCTGCTTATACTTATCATTTTTTTCTCCCTTATTGCCAAGTACTCAAGATTGTCTACCCACCATAAAAGCCGTTGTGACTTATTATTAACAAGGGATGTCCTTCTGAGCTCTTCAATTTTGGAAATCTCTAAGTCTTATGGAGTTTTAAAATACAAGGCCCTATTTTGTAATTACGAAGCTGGTGACTAAAAAATACCATTTTAAACTCTGTCCAGTACACTGTTTCATTGTGCCATGGTTAAAATACCTGTAACTACAGTTGGCCCTTGAACAATGTGGGGATTAGAGAAGCCAAACCTCTCTCCTCCAACATAGTTGAAAATCCACAGATAACTTTTGACTCCCTGAAAACTTAACTACTAATGGCCTACTGTTGACTGGATGCCTTACCAATAACTTAGTCAGTTAATATATACTTTGTATGTTATATGTATTGTATACTGTCTTCTTACAATAAAGCAAGCTAGAGAAAAGAAAACGTTATTAAGAAAATCATAAGGAAGAGAAAATACATTTACAGTACTGTACTGTTTTTATCAAAAAAGATCCGCATATAAGAGGAGCCAGCAGTTCAAGCCCATGTTACTCAAGGGTCAACTGTACTTCATTATTCTCTAGAGCTGAACATTTCCTTATAGTAAGTGAGGTTTGCCCTCCAAGGAGAAGACAAAAACTATTAGTCCTTCACTGAGATGTTATACACTGGTAGTTTTTCCAGATAATTTAAGCTTACACATCAGCTCATCAAAATATTTCTGAGTCTGTCTGTTCCTTTCCACCTATGCCCTCATCGACTTGTCTAGAACTTTCCAACAGTCTCCACAGTTTCTCCTTGCCTCTGGACTCTTCCTTACTCCAATTCTTCTCGGCATTGTCACCATAGCTTACTTCCTATATGAGACCTGATCATGTTATCCGTCAGCTCAAGAAATCTGTATTGACCACAGAATAAAGTCCAAACTCTTTAGCCCTTCACACAATTCCCACAGCCTCCTTCTCATTTCCCCCTTCAGCACTGGCCCTGCAAACACACAAGCACAGACACATCCAATACGAATCATGATCTATTTCTTGAAACTGTCAGGCACTTTTATGACTCTACGCCTTTATTCCTACAGAGAGGAAAACAAATACAAATTACTCAGGATTTGAATTAAATTAAGGAGTTCACACACTGAACTGGAGGAGGATTTCAAGTAAGCAAATCTCCCTCTTCTTGTAGCCCTTAAATTTCACTCACCCACTCAGGCCACCTGTTATCTGACTTGTTTGTAGCTCAAAAGCAGATAATTTCAGAGCAGTCTCCTGATGGTTTTCTAAGGATTAAAAAAATACTTTGTGTGGAGCATATTCATTCTGATCTTAAAGTAAAAAAACAAGAAAGCAAACAGACAAAAAACCAGTATTGTAGGGCAGTAATAAATTATTAAGCCCTTTTTTTTAGAAAAGTGATTTTCCACATTCCTATTTAAAAACTCTCGTTATTCTTTCAAGAGTTAGTAAATACTTATGAAAGAAAAAATCTATATTGCAATTTGAAAGTTATAATTCCTGCAGATTACAATGACTTCTTTCTTTCAAAATGGTTTCTTAGCAATGAATTTTCCAATATGCATAAAAATGGAAACATTCTGCAGCATAAATGATCTTTTCATTTTCCTCTTCAAAAGTGGGTCTTTTCTTACCTCAGGAAGCTGAAGCAGAACATATTTCTATTTTCAGCATGGAATAATGGCTATGGACAATCAAAGGTGATTATATCAGAAGATTAAAGAGAATTCTGAATGTTGGAGAGGGAGCCTTTTGGCTTAGTCATTTTGCTACATTAGTCAATTTCATTTCTGTGTTTTTCTTCCTTTATGTGTTAGGCGCCTGTAGACAAAACTTACGATTGCAGGCAAATGATTCTCAAGGTTGATATTTACCTACTCAATATTACACATGGTTATCAAATACCCCTTAAAAACTTTAAAATAATCTCTCAACAATACAATAACTCCTCACGCTTTTTGGCAACTGCTGTTTGGATTTTTCTTCAGTGAAATGATGAAGACGTCAGGGCTTAAACTATTTCTGTGTCCGGCATCTCAGGAAGCTAAAACAACTATTTCAAGGCCATCACATTTTATGTGATGAGTCATTATTTCACTGTACTACAACAAGCCCCAAGGAAATAAAAGGAATAATGTAAATGCCAGAGGTCCCTAATTTGGAACTGTCAAGGAGAGAACGTAAAATACCCTTTCAACAAGCATGTGTTAGACTAAGTACAACACATTAAGAAAAAATTAGACTGTCATTCCATAGGTCCCTTTCAACTCTTGAGCCTCTGTACATTGATTGGTTACCTCTTAGGTATCCCTTGAGATTCTTCCATTGATGTGAATGACTGATTAGATCTTTGAATAAAAGCAGAACAGGAGATTTGTGCATTTGAGAAGGATGTACAATTATGTGTTGAAGTTAAGAAAACAAAAAGCATTTAACCAGAACTCCTATTGCCACACTGTTCCAATTAATCAAAGTCAAAATGTGTTGGGGTTATTTTGTCTAATATTTATAACAAGGAATATGTTTGTACCTAGAGCACATACATGCAACCTTTTCACCTGGCTAACCACAGATGTATTAAATAATGCAGAACATTTGCTGCCGAATATGCAAGCTTTTCTCGTAATTATACCACTAGATTATAATACATCTATGTTGAGGAAAATGTTAATGTAATATTTACAAAGCCTCTAGTTTGCTTGTTTTGTAGACACAATGTAGAATCAAAAGGCAGCAACTGGCATGGTCCCTCCTATATTTAGCTGTTATCAAACTAACTATAGTTCCATATTCCTTTGGAGTTTAGATAAATGTGATTTTGCATTCAGGGTCCATTGTGAACAGAGTATGAAATTGTGAAATAGGACCTAAGATCCGTCACCTTCTTAGACAATAGTAATAAACACAGTATCAAGAAAACTGTCTGGTAGGGGGAGGAGTTAAGATGGCGGAGGAGTAGGGGACCCCTTTTTCAGCCGATCCCACCAGTTGAGCTGGATAGGTACCAAACCAGCCTAAACAACCACGGAATCAGCCTGAGACGCAGGAAGATACATCTGGATCTCTACAAATGAACATCTCCAGCGCTGAGTATTGAGGTACGAAGCGGGGAGCCGTGAAACCGCGCACAGATACTGGAAGATAAATGGAAGGGGGAGGGAGCCGCTGCGTTCGGGCGCCGGGAAGCGGTAGCCACCTGCACGGGGGAGCGGGCGGACTCGCAGACGGCACCCGCGAAACAGCAGACTGAGACCCTGAAACAGCAGACTTAGACCCTGAGCCGGGAGCGCACGCCACCAGGCTTCTCGAGGAACTCCGGAATCCCGGTGTGCTCACCGGGCATAGACTTGAGACCGGGAGCTCAGGGGAGCGCGGGGGCGGCTGGCGGCTGGCGGTGTTAGAAACACAAAGGACAGAGCCGAGGCGGCCCTGGAAGTGAGGGCAGGACGCTGGGTGTGGGGCGCACATCCCGGGACGCTGCAGGGTTGAGCAGCACCAACAGTAACAGAGTTAAAGTGGCCAGAATATCAGTGGAGAATGGGTCGCAATCCCTCTGTTCCGTGACAATGCAGCCTCTGCTGCTCTGACTCCCAGAAGAGGCATAGCCAGCCGCCAGGGAAAGCCGCCAGAGAACAAAAGCCTGGAAATACCAGCTCACAGCAGGCCCATCCCCATCCCCCCTCGCAGGGGACACGGAGACTCTAACCAAACAGGGTTGCCTGAGTATCGGCACGGCAGGCCCCTCCCCCAGAACACAGAAGGCAGGCTGAAAAATCGAGAAGCCCACAACCCGGGGTGCCTGGGTGGTGCAGTCATTGAGCGCCTGTCTTCGGCTTAGGGCTGATCCCAGCGTTCCGGAAAGGAGTCCCTCATCGGGCTCCTCCGCTGGGAGCCTGCTTCTTCCTCTCCCACTCCCCTGCTTCTGTTCCCTCTCTCGCTGGTTGACTCTCTGCCACATAAATAAATAAATACAATCTTTAAAGAAGAAGCCCACATCCCTAAGATCCCTATAAAACAAGGGGTACGGCCTGGGACCCAGTCAATAATTTGGGCTCTGGACAACCCCGCAACCTCTCCTCATCAGAATGACAAGAAGGAGAAGCCCCCCCCCCCAGCAAAGAAAAGAGAGTGAGTCTGTGGTCTCTGCCACAGAAATAATGGATACGGATGTAACCAAATTATCAGAAATGGAATTCAGAGTAACGATGGTCAAAATGATGAGTAGAATTGAAAAAAGTATTAACGAAAAGGTTACTGAGAATATAGAATCCCTAAGGACAGAAATGAGAGCGAATCTGACAGAAATTAAAAATTCTATGAGCCAAATGCAGGCAAAACTAGAGGCTCTGACGGCCAGTGTCACTGAAGCAGAGGAACGTATTAGTGAATTGGAGGATGGGTTAATAGAGGAAAAAAACGAAAATAGAAGCTGGTCTTAAAAAAATCCACGCTCACGTGTAGGTTACAGGAGATTACTGACTCAATGAAACAATCCAATGTCAGAATCATCGGCATCCCCGAGGGGGTGCAGAAAAACAGAGGTCTAGAAGAGATATTTGAACAAATTGTAGCTGAAAACTTCCCTAATCAAGCGAGGGAAACAAACATTCGTGTCCAAGAGGCAGAGAGGACCCCTCCCAAGCTCAACCACGACAAACCTATGCCATGTCACGTCATAGTGCATTTCGCAAATATTAGATCCAAGGATACAGTATTGAAAGCGGCCAGGGCAAAGACATTTCTCACGTACCAAGGCAAAGGCATCAGAATTACGTCAGACCTGTCTACACAGGCCTGGAATGAGAGAAAGGGTTGGGGGGGCATTTTTAAAGCTCTTTCAGAGAAAAACATGCAGCCAAGGATCCTTTATCCAGGAAGGCTGTCATTCAGAATTGATGGAGAAATAAAGACATTCCAGAATCACCACTCAATAACCAATTTCATAACCACGAAACCAGCCCTACAGGAGATATTAAGGGGGGTTCTATAAAGGTAAAAAGGCCCCAAGAGTGATACAGAACAGAAAGTCACAACCGATACAAACAAAGACTTTACTGGCAACATGGAATCATTAAAATTCTATCTCTCAGTTCTTAGTGTCAATGTAAATGGTTTAAACGCTCCCATAATGCCACAGGGTTGCAGATTGGATAAAAAGAAATGACCCATCCATTTGCTGTCTACAAGAAACTCACTTTGAACCCAAAGATGCATTCAGACTGAGAGTAAGGGGATGGAGTACCATCTTTCACGCAAATGGACCTCAAAAGAAAGCCGGGGTAGCAATTCTCATATCAGATAGATTGGATTTTAAACTAGAGACTATAGTTAGAGACGCAGAAGGGAACTATATTATTCTTAAAGGAAGTATTCAACAAGTGGATATGACAATTATAAATATATATGCCCCCAACAGGGGAGCAGCAAGATACACAAGCCAACTCTTAACCAGAATAAAGAGACATATAGATAAAAATACATTAATAGTAGGTGACCTTAACACTCCACTATCAGAAATAGACAGAACACCCTGGCAAAAACCAAGCAAAGAATCAAAGGCTTTGAATGCCATACTCAACAAGTTGGACCTCATAGATATATATAGAACACTACACCCCAGAACCAAACAATACTCATTCTATTCTAATGCCCATGGAACATTCTCAAGAATAGACCACGTTCTGGGACAAAAAACAGGTCTCAACCGATACCAAAAGATTGAAATTATCCCCTGCATATTCTCAGACCACAACGCTCTGAAATTGGAACTCAACCACAAGGAAAAATTTGGAAGAAACTCAAACACTTGGAGACTAAGAACCATCCTGCTCAGGAATGACTCGATAAACCAGGAAATCAAAAATCAATTTAAACAATTTATGGAGACCAACAAGAATGAAAACACAACGGTCCAAAACCTATGGGATACTGCAAAGGCAGTCCTAAGGGGGAAATACATAGCCATCCAAGCCTCACTCAAAAGAATAGAAAAATCTAAAATGCAGTTTTTATATTCTCACCTCAAGAAGCTGGAACAGCAACAGAGGGACAGGCCTAATCCACGCACGAGGAAGCAGTTGACCAAAATTAGAGCAGAAATCAATCAATCAGAAACCAGAAGTACAGTAGAGCAGATCAACAGGACTAGAAGCTGGTTCTTTGAGAGAATCATAAAATTGACAGACCACTGTCAAGACTTATCCAAAAGAAAAGAGAAAGGACCCAAATTATTAAAATTATGAATGAAAAAGGAGAGGTCACGACCAACACCACTGAAATTGGAAGGATTATTAGAAATTTTTATCAACAGCTATATGCCAATAAACTAAGCAATCTGGAAGAGATGGAATCCTTCCTGGAAACCTATAAACTACCAAGATTGAAACAGGAAGAAATTGATTTCTTAAACAGGCCAATTAATTATGAAGAAATTGAGTCAGTGATAAACAACCTTCCAAATAACAAAACTCCAGGCCCGGACTGTTTTTCTGGGGAATTCTACCAAACATTCAAAGAAGAAATAATACCTATTCTCCTAAAGCTATTTCAAAAAATAGAAATAGAAAGAAAGCTACCAAACTCATTCTATGAGGCCAATATTCCCTTGATCCTCAAACCAGGCAAAGACCCCTTCAAAAAGGAGAATTACAGACCAATCTCCCTAATGAATATGGAGGCCAAAATCCTCAACAAGATCCTGGCTAATAGAATCCAACAGTACATTAAAAGGATTATCCATCATGATCAAGTGGGATTCATACCTGGGATGCAAGCGTGGTTCAATATTCGCAAATCAATCAGTGTGATACATCATATCAACAAGAAAAGACTCAGGAACCATATGATCCTCTCAATTGATGCCGAAAAAGCATTTGACAAAATACAGCATCCTTTCCTGATTAAAACCCTTCAGAGTGTAGGAATAGAAGGTACATTTCTCAATCTCATAAAAGCCATCTATGAAAAGCCTACAGCAAGTATCATTCTCAATGGGGAAAAGCTGGAAGCCTTTCCCTTAAGATCAGGAAGTCGACAAGGACGCCCACTCTTGCCACTATTATTCAACATAGTACTAGAAGTCCTTGCAACAGTAATCAGACGACAAAAAGGGATCTAAGGTATCCAAATCAGCAAAGAAGAAGTCAAAATGTCTCTCTTCACAGATGACATGATACTCTATATGGAAAACCCAAAAGAATCCACTCCCAAACTATTAGAAGTTATAGAGCAATTCAGTAATGTGGCGGGATACAAAATCAATGCTCAGAAATCAGTAGCATTTCTATACGTGAATAACGAGACCGAAGAAAGAGAAATTAGGGAATCCATCCCATTTACAATAGCACCAAAAACCATATGTTACCTTGGAATTAACTTAACCAGAGACGTAAAGGACCTATATTCTAGAAACTATAAATCACTCTTGAAAGACATTGAGGAAGACATAAAAAGATGGAAAAATATTCCATGCTCATGGATCAGAAGAATTAACATAGTTAAAATGTCCATGCTACCCAGAGCAATCTACACTTTCAATGCTATCCCGATCAAAATACTGAGGACATTTTTCAAAGAACTGGAACAAATAGTCCTTAAATTTGTATGGAACCAGAAAAGGCCCTGAATCTCCAAGGAACTGTTGAAAAGGAAAAACAAAGCTGGGGGCATCACAATACCGGATTTTGAGCTGTACTACAAAGCTGTGATCACAAAGACAGCATGGTACTGGCACAAAAACAGACACATAGACCAATGGAACAGAGTAGAGAGCCCAGAAATGGACCCTCGGCTCTTTGGGCAACTAATCTTTGATAAAGCAGGAAAAAACATCCAGTGGAAAAAAGACAGTCTCTTCAATAAATGGTGCTGGGAAAATTGGACAGCTACATGCAAAAGACTGAAACTTGACCACTCTCTCACACCATACACAAAGATAAACTCCAAATGGATGAAAGACCTCGATGTGAGACAGGAATCCATCAAAATTCTAGAGGAGAACATAGGCAGCGACCTCTACGACATCAGCCAAAGCAACCTTTTTCATGACGCATCTCCAAAGGCAAGAGAAACAAAAGATAAAATGAACTTATGGGACTTCGTCAAGATAAAAAGCTTCTGCACAGCCAAGGAAACAATCAAAAAAACTAAGAGGCAGCCCACGGAATGGGAGAATATATTTGCAAGGGACACTACAGATAAAGGACTGGTATCCAAGATCTACAAAGAACTTCTCAAACTCAATACATGAGAAACAAACAAATCAAAAAATGGGCAGAAGATATGAACAGACACTTTTCCAATGAAGACATACAAATGGCTAACAGACACATGAAAAAATGTTCAAAATCATTAGCCATCAGGGAAATTAAAATCAAAACCACACTGAGATGCCACCTTACGTCAGTTAGAATGGCAAAAATAGACAAGGCAAGAAATAACAATTGTTGGAGAGGATGTGGAGAAAGGGGATCCCTCCTACATTGTTGGTGGGAATGCAAGTTGGTACAGCCACTCTGAAAAACAGTGTGGAGGTCCCTTCAAAAGTTAAAAATTGAGCTACCCTATGATCCAGCCATTGCACTACTGGGTGTTTACCCCAAAGATGCAGACATAGTGAAGAGAAGGGCCATATGCCCCCCAATGTTCATAGCAGCATTGTCCACAATAGCTAAATTGTGGAAGGAGCTGAGATGCCCTTCAACAGATGACTGGATTAAGAAGCTGTGGTCCATCTATACAATGGAATATTACTCAGCTATCAGAAAGAACGAGTTCTCAACATTTGCTGCAACATGGACGGCACCGGAGGAGATAATGCTAAGTGAAATAAGTCAAGCAGAGAAAGACAATTATCATATGATTTCTCTCATCTATGGAACATAAGAACTATGATGTTCGGTAGGGGAAGAAAGGGATAAAGAAAGTGGGGGTAATCAGAAGGGGGAATGAAACATGAGAGACTATGGACTATGAGAAACAAACTGAGGGCCTCAGAAGGGAGGGGGGGGGGGAATGGGATAGACCGGTGATGGGTAGTAAGGAGGGCACGTATTGCATGGTGCACTGGGTGTTATACGCAACTAATGAAGCATCGAACTTTACATCGGAATCCGGGGATGTACTGTATGGCGACTAACACAATATAATAAAAAATCATTAAAAAAAATAAAATAAAAATAAATTAAAATAAATAAAAAAAAATTAAAAAAAAGAAAACTGTCTGGTAGACAGCACAGTTTAAAGTCAGGAAGCAGGGTTTCTAAAACCAGCATTTTATTTTATTTTTTTGTTTTGTTTTGTTTTTTTTGTGTGAAGTAAGCTCCACACCCAGCGTGGAGCCCAATGCGCCAATGCGGGGCTTGAACGCATGACCCTGAGATAAGACCTGAGCTGAGATCAAGAGTCTGACGCTTAACAGACTGAGCCACCCACGTGCCCCCACTATTGCTTTTAATAGACATTTGACTTTAGGCAAGATACTCCCTCATAACTTAAGTCCCCATCTGTTGAGTGGATATAATAACTGTCCTATATTTTTGGAATAATAATTGACAGGCTTAAATGAATTAATAGACATTGTCATTTCTTTAAGGTTAAGACACTATGCAATATAAAGTATTTCTTATTGCACTGTAGTATTCTGACTTAAGGGCATCGATCAGTCTTTATTATGTATCACTAATAAATAATTTCAAATTTTTAGATCTATGATTTGGGAAAATATGGGCAGAAACACAATGAGAAAACTCTCTGAGGTGGGGAAGCAGGTAAAGAAAAGAGGTGCCAGAAGATACATTGTCCCTTTTCTTCCTTCCTGCTTACCGCAGATTTGGAAAGAAAAAAAAATTCTTGAAAATGTCTCACTCTTTTATTTATTTATTTTTGAAAATGTCTCCCCCTTTTAAAATCATTATTATGAGTTCAGCAGTTTCCCTAAAGAAGTTTGTTGTTTAACATGAGAAATGGTAGCCCTTGGAGTGTTTCACATTCTAAATGTTGCCATAGAAACACAGCTTCAGACACTGGATACAATGAACCATCTGTCACTCATTTTTTTCCTGATGACGATTTTCTGAGTACAAATATACTGGAAAAGTAGACTATGAAATAGGTGGAAAGATATGCTATACAGCTCTTTGCTGGGCTGTGATTGTAGAGGCTGGACACTTGTTCATGTGTTAAAAGGTGCCCCTGAACTGCCCTCAGGCACTGTCTCTGGAAAAACACAATTGTTGAGAACAGAGCTCTTTCCTCTACTGTCCATTCAAGCTGGGAGGCCAAAGACTCACCAAACATGGCCTTGAAGCAAGCAGTGGCAAATGTGCTTTCATATCAAATGTCAAATGATGAATGTCTTTCTTCTTTTCTGAGTTTATTTGCATTACCTTCACTGAGGGTGGAAATTTTAAGAAGGGGCAGTGACCAAGAGGCTTTTTTGAGTTTACTAGAAGGAAAAGTTGAATCATAACAAACCAGGATTTCTTAGTCTTATTTGTTTAGTTTATATCATATATGTGAAATTTCTCAATCCACATCTTTTCCATCAAATCCATTGAAAACAATCATAGGAACATAAAAAGCAAGATACAAATGATGTTTAAAATTTAAAAATTTCAATAATCTGGTGAAAGTTAATTTCTTAATGTTTTTGTTTTCTTGGCTTTTATTATTCAATGTAAGGTTCATCCCAAACTGAAGTTAATTTCTAATTAATTCAGGTCACTAAAGTGAGATTCAGTGAGTTATTACTTCAAGCCAACCATAGTCCTTTGGCAACCTTAAGAGTTAATATAGTTTTCAAGTTTGTGTACCTGACAACTAAGGAACAGCTTTTGCCCTGAGAAAACCTAGCTCACTGATGGAGAAGGATAGGATTTTTAAGTCTAGTTATGCATGGGAAACAGCATTTTAACTTAATCCTGCTGATTTTAAGGATGCAATCAGATAAGCCTCCTGATCCATATTAGTCTTCTCACAGTTAAAGTAAGATAACCTTCCTTCATAGCTATGCATGCTTTATTTAACAGTGAAAATTTAAAGCAGGAAACATTGAGCAAATAATCTAGTGAAGAAAAGCAAAATGGTGACATAGCCCAAGATTCACAATTTCTGGATATTAACTTTATATATATGGGGTATATATGGGTGCTATATTTTCCAAACTCATTTTTGAAAATCCACAAAATAAGCATACATGCCTTAATTTGAAGTCTTGGTTGTCTGTATGCATTTTTACATGTTGTGGATATTCTTAAGGTGGATGTTAGCTGTAGCTATTTTAAACTACATATGTAATTACATTATTTCATTTAATTGTTACATCAAAGACGTTATTCCCATTTTATATTCCATTTTACAGGAAAGATAAGTAAATTGTCCAAGGTCATATAGCTAGCATATTCCTTTTAAAAATTATTTTGCATAAGTGAATGCTTACATATGAATTTATTTAATCCAGGATATAAAATGGAATTAAATCCATTTTAATGGATGTGAAATACTATTTTATTTTGTTTATTTAAACATTTATTTGTTATTTTTAGAGAGAGAGTGAGTAAGTGTGTGTGCACAAGTGGGGAGAGGGGCAGAAGGAGAGGGAGAATCTCAAGCAGACACCCTGCTGAGCATGGACCCCTGACTTGGGCTTGATCTCACAGCCCTGAGATCATGACCTGAGCCGAAATCAAGAGTCAGGTGCTCAACTCACTGAGCCACCCAGGTGCCCTGTGAAATATTATTTTAAACCACATTTCAAAAAAACTTGAATTTTGTAGTCCAAGTTATTCTACTTTTCCAATGTAACACTTCTGTCTCATGAAGGTAAATGTTCCTGATGGTTTTATTTTTTCTTATTTCTTGTGTGCTTATATCTAACAGAATCCTGACATTTTGGGTACATATTTATGTAATTCATTAGTGACCTTTTTCATTTCTGTAATTTACAAAGGAGTAGATAAATGTTTGGATAATGTCATTGTTCATTTTCTATGACATGTACATATTAAACTCATTCTCAAGTATGTTGCAAGTGAATACGACTATCCATATTTTTAAAGAAGACATGGTAATTGTATCTGAATATTTCATTTTTACTTTCCAGTGAACTGCCAGCTGTGAATAATGTTAATGACTGAGCCCATTACTGTGTATGCCAACTTCTTAAATATATGGTCCACATCAATTATGTCAATGACTACAGCATAATAATTCTAATAATCAAAGAAATATTTTGAAAGTTTTATGGTATTTTAAAAGATTTACACATTAAGGAATATTACATATGTTTTAAGCCATCATAGCTCAAATTAACAATCAAAGAAATAAACACCATATTGTTGTGCAATGTAAATCATGATGGAAATGTAAAAATAATTGAATTAAAAGTTAAAGCAAATGTCAAATCCAAAGCAGTCTAAATGCTGCAAACCCAAATCTTCTGAATTTTCAGTCTATTGATTAAAAAAAGCAAGCTACAAGTAACATAGCAAAGTGCTAATTTTAGTTATTTCTTATTGAGATTAATAATAACTTTATGTAGGGGCGCCTGGGTGGCTCAGTCGTTAAGCGTCTGCCTTCGGCTCAGGGCGTGATCCCAGCGTTCTGGGATCGAGCCCCACGTCAGGCTCCCTGCTCTGCTGGGAGCCTGCTTCTTCCTCTCCCACTCCCCCTGCTTGTGTTTGCTCTCTCCCTGGCTATCTCTCTCTCTGTCAAATAAATAAATAAAATCTTTAAAAAAGATAATAATAACTTTATGTAATTTGGAGATCAGGCATTTGGGATCTGAAAAGAAAGTGTATAACTATGTTTACATGTAATTGTTTTTGTCATTTTAGTTAGATTTTAGATTTTCATTTAAATTTATCGGAGATTGCTAAAATTCGTCAAAAGTCATCCATAAGTCTTAGTAAAGTAAGCATTCTAGGATATGTTCCTTCTGTGTATACCAATGGGCATACATGAAAATTTAAATGTTAGTTTCAGTTTGATTTCCCCTACAGTGTGTTAAGACCTCTACAGAAACCGTTTTGCAAAGTGAAAAGATATTAGGTACATCCTAATTAAAATCATTGACCAAAAATGTTGTTTCACAAGAACAGAGAAACGACATACATCTGATGATGAGGCCCATTCATGGTTTACATGGCATGCCGCCATGTGTATATATAAAATCAAGAATAGATGATCCACTGAATATATCCAGTAACTTTAAATAGGAATGAATTTTAAGCCCATTCTTTACTCAGGTCTGTTCTCCAGTTAAACTCATGAATTAATGGTAAAAACAGACTACTTTTGTGAAAAAGAAGAGTATTTTGCTACCGAATACATTTTATTAAGGCAAACTGCCTTGAAGCAAACACATGGCTTGCTCATAATACCAGTCTATTGGTTTGCTTGCAGGGGTATTTAATCATCTCTCTGCCACAAATTAATATATTTAATGAGAAATTTAATGTATTGCACAAATTTCAGTTTGGGTCAATATATAGTCATTATACACAGTGACCCCATGCTATTAGATTAGTAAACAGCATAAGATGTGTTACAGCATGCTAGGCTGAGCAGAAGAAAAAATCAATTTTTTTTAACTGTACACCTGCCTAACTGCTTATTTTAAGGTAAATACACATGCTTTTGGGGCAAAGGTCAACGTGATATTTACATAGTTAATAAAGACCAAACACAAAAAATGATTTTCTGAGCATAAAAATAGAAAATTCGATGGAGTAAATTGCTAAAGGAGTTGTTTCAGCTTTGCCATGTACATGTTGTGTGGTCTTGGGCTAGTTATTTAACCTGATTCTTTCCTCACCTTTTCAATGGGGATATTAACAATACTTATCATACAGGTTTGTTGTAGGACAGTGAAAAATGTATGTAATACTCTTGGAATAATGCTGAACACACAGGAAATGTTCAATGAATGTGAGCTGTTATCAGTGCAAAACACTCCTACTTTATTACACGGCAATATTCTTTTGACTCAGGGCTTAAAAGATAGGAATGCATGTATGAATCAAAAAGTCGTTACTATATCTCTTTCAGTACTATTCAAAAGTAAATTCCGTCTCTCTGAAGCACTGTTGGACAGGGTTCCCAGTACCTAGGAAAGTAATGAAAGCCACACGGAAAAATTTTGTAGCTCAGAGGTTCAACTGATTTATAGTTTTTAGGGTAGAATGGTCTAGAAATGCTACTATTGTTATGGCAAAGTCACCATTTACTTTTTTCTCTTCAAAGAAAACTTTAAAGAGGAAAACACCTGATTTTGTTTGGCAAGTATTGAATGGGCAGAGTTGAAATTGGTGTTCTTGATTGTAACAGGCTTAATTCATTCAATAGACTGATTCATCCTCCCTTACCTGTGATGATTATTATGCTCAGTTAAGTGATTCACAATTCATCTGATGGTCAAAATTCTAATTAATAGGAAAAGGGGGCTTAGCAATGGTCTGGGTACTATTACATGAATCACCAGAGAATTAGGCTTTATGCAGTTCTTCTATTCCAATTAAAGAGCTCTAATGTACCAACCTGCTCACCAAATTAAAGTAATGTTTCACATGCTGAGAAATTTCTAATTTATTATCAGAAAATTATTTATGTGTGAATGTATTTCTTGGCTTAATTTGTAAGATTAATAACTTCCCTATGATTGCTATCATTTTCATCAGTTTTTACGATGACATCTTACCTATTAAAATATACTTTCTAAAAGAAACTGTTGATGGGAAATGGAGTGAAAGTCAAATTAGTCCTATTCTCCTCTATATATCAAAAATTGACGTAAGCATGGAAAACATAGATAGTATTGTATAACACATGTATCTTCACTTTTGACATCTGTAAATCATTTGAAAAAAAATATGTTTATGGTTCATCAGCAATACCACTACCCTTCAAAAATCACTTGTTTTAAAAATGGCCTGAATTATCATATATATGTGTATTATGTTTTCATTGAAGAAGAAGTTAATTTTTGGTCCAAAGTATGCTACTTGAAGTAGCTAAATGATTCCAAGGAGATATTGTGGCTATATAATCTCTCCTCCATTTTGTGTTTTAGATCCTCTGTGTAGAAGGGTTATGTAAGAGCATCTTTATGAAATATGATAGGAAAGAAAATCATTCTTGGTATCCATTTTACGATTATATTCCTGTTTTGATGGTTATAAGATATGTAAATTGCAATGGCATGGTAGAATGATACCAGATTTAGAGTATGTGCAAGAAGGAAATGTATGGCACAGAATTTACTTATTGGGGAACATACTGAAAAACCTATTTTTACGCCTACCTGTGCCTTTTCAGATTCTGCGCCCACCTATCTTAAATTTAAATCTATCCATAAGTACGTATCGTTTAAATAATTGTAGAATTTTGGCTTTCCCCACAGCATCCCTGAGAGCTAAATAAAAATGTTAAAGCCAAACTGCGTGGGTGAGGTGTGAAAGATTGGAGTATAGGTCATTCCGAATTAGGATTAGTCATTAGTTTGAGGTATTCTTAAGACATGTTCTCAAAGTATCTTCAAAGCCATTGTGTAAAGCTCTTGCTGAAAGAACTGATTTTAACCTTAAAGGAGCACAGATCAGGCATCTGTACTAGGAGGATAAACCCATTAACAGTCTCACCTTAGAAATTAAGGCAGTATCTTCTACAAAGGACGAAGTGCCGTGAAAGAAAAATCATAGGGCTTGTCCTTGAGAGTCTATTATATCAAAACTCTTCCGTTATTTACTGTGCTTAGTAAATCTAAGGTATGTTCATATTGTGGATATATGTGTACATTGCCTTTCAGTACCAATGAAATGGAAGTTTTAGTATGTCCTCTCTCTTCCAAGTCATGGGCAGATATAGGTGATAATTTTCACCATGCTTAAAAGAAAGTAATTTTTGCCACTCACCTTTCTTTTACTTTTTACTTAAAGGTCCTCAATATATGTCAACTCTAAATTACTAAAGTTTATCTTAAAAAAAGAGTTAAGTGATTCTAATAGTCCATAGACCACAGAATGCTATACAGCATAGTATGAAGTGAATGCAGTGCAAAGCTATTGTGAGGTAGCTTTATTATCTATATCGCCACTATAGTTACTAAGGAACATTTTTTAAAGGAACATTTTAAGTTAACAAAAAAAAAGAAAGTAAAAGCTTATTCAGGAGAAGTATAGGGAAGTTAACCTAGTTATAGTACATTTTCTGAAATATAAAGTATGCTTTTAAAATAAAGCTCTATCATAAATAATTTCCCCATTGCATTTTAGTGCCAGTATGGCTATTTATTAAATTTAAGATCGTTTCAAAGTCTTTTCAAAACATTTTTTAATTTGACTGTATAATGGATTACACAAAAGAAAATAACAGTTATGTGTATGAGTTAGGAACGAAAGCTCTAATGTAAATGACCTTAAAAATCAAGTCCATTCGTTTTTTTTTGTTTGTTTTATTTTGTTTTTTAAGTAAGCTCTATGCCCCACAGAGGGCTTGAACTCACAGCCTTGAGGTCAAGAGTCAGGTGCTCTACTGACTGAGCCAGACAGGCACCCCATAAAGCTCATCTCCTGAATCTTCTCAATGTTATTACAATCCTAAAATGTACTTTTTGCTTAGAATTGAAGTTTTCTACTCATCATATCTGATATGGCACCTTGGCAATAATAATACAATAAAATTAAATGATTGTAAGGAGAAGTAAGATTGTCTTTCTAATTGATAGAAAGAAAGGTTGTTCTCTGAATGAACTTTAAAAAAAGCTATGTCTTAGGTTAACGTTGATTTCAATTTCTCTAGGAAATATTCTTTTGACTATTACATTTTATTATTTTTTGCAACATTCTTCAAAAGTATCTCTGAAGCTTGATTAGCATTACTTATTCTATTTTATGCAGAGACAGCTGAATAAAGAGAGGAAGCTCAGAACAGAATTAACCTCAAAACTCACAATTGTAATTTGTGTTTTCAATCTGCTGCTTGACCACTAGGTCATTGTATCTTCTGGTTTCTAATATGTTTCTCCTGCCTGACTATATTTTATTGCTAATTGAACATGTTGTTTTTTCTACTAGCACCATGAATCTTTTGTCAGCAGCAAGTGAACACATCTCTTTATGAACAGTTTGTAGCCCAAGATATAATTAGATTATCAATGATAAGAATGGAAGAGAGGCAAGTGTTATTTCAGAGAGATAAAGAATACATTTTGAGAAGAAAAATCTCTCTTAAGGAAAGGAGAAAATAATGTGTCATGGATACTGATAAAAGAAAGGAGCTTTTAGTTTCCTACAAGGTGTATGTGCCAAGAAGAGAGGCATATCAAAAACTAACCAAATCTTTAAGTTACGCTTAAATTTTTATTAATATTTAAATATTTTACAAATATTTAAATTGTATTTAAATTTAAATTAATAAAACTGCTTTGAAAATTAACCAAAGACTACCAAAAAATCACCAGTAGAAAACTGAACACTTTTCAACGTTGTAGAAAACTCCAACTTAAACTACAAAATAGCTTGAAGCGCTTGGGTAAAGTGAGGCAATTTTCAGTCAGCGGCAGCCACAGTGATTATGGCTGGAGAATAAAAACCTTATTGCTGACCCCCCCAAAATTCATATAGGTGTATGTCAGATGGAAATAGAGATCTGTAGTCTTCACTGATAGGATGACCTGCCTAATTGTTGCAATTTCTACCTGCTGCAAAGGACTGGTCTTTTCAAATAAACTTCCTATGCATCTGGAACTTCACTTCTGTCAACCTTCATAACATGCTTAATCAGAGATTTTTCTATTCGTTTGTATTAGGACCTTCGTAGATTGCCCACCTTGCCCCCTCCTGATCTTATCTGATACCTCTTTCTAGAGACTCCTACCTGCTGAGACAAAAATCCAGCCTTTCTGGCTCAATTGGTAAAAATACATCTGAGGTAAGTTGATTTGTTGTCCCTCCTGCTTATCTTCTGGAGAAAGGCCAACCTAGTATAAATAAATAATTAAAAGTAAACACAGGATTGTTAGAAACACTTTTCCCTCACTCAGTGGTGGTTAAATTTGGAAGATAACCCTGCTGTGTCAGAGATCTTAGCGTCATTTAAAATCAATCAACTAAAACCAAACCAAACCAAACCAAAAAAAAAAAAAAAACTTCATAGGAAGATGGAAATGATTTTTTAAAAAAATATGTGTTCCGTTTTGTTGAGTTGTGTGGGAGTTTTGGTTGAAACTGTAAGCATAAGTGTCAGTTGTTTATGATTCTCTTCTTGCCATATTTTCACACAAAGCTTCATGAAGAATGTGACTACATACTTGCTATGGCCTGAATGTGCCCCCCTCAAATTCATATCTTGAGTCCTAAGCCCCATTGTAATGGTATTAATAGGTAGGGCCTTTGAGAAGAGATTAGGTCCTGAGGTTAGAGCCCTCATGAATGGGATTAGTTCTTTTATAAAAGAAGCTCCAGAGGTCTCCCTAGTCCCTTTCTCCAAGTTGGATATGAGAATTCTGCAACCCAGAAGATGGCCCTCACCTGAGCATGCTAGAACCATGATCTCAGATTTCCAGCCTTCAGAACTGAAAAATAAATTTCTGTTAGAAACAACAAGTGTTGGTAAAGATGTGAGAAAAAGGAATCTTTGTGCACGGTTGGTAGGAATGCAAACTGGTGGCAGCCACTGTGGAAGAGTATGGACATTCCTCAAAAAATTAAAAATTACTCTATGATTTAGTAATCCCACTATTAGGTATTTACCCGAAGAATACAAAAACACTAATTCAAAGGGATACATGCACCCCCATGTTTATTGCAGTATTATTTACAATAGCCAAATTATGGAGGCAACCCAAGTGTTTATCGATAACTGAATGGATAAAGAAGAGGTGGTATGTATGTGTGTGTGTATATATGTGTATGGTATATGTACAGTGGAATATTATTAAGCCATGGAAAATGAAATCTTGCCATTTGCAACAACATGGGTGGAGCTAGAGAGTGTAACGCTAAGCAAAATAAGTTAGAGAGGGACAAATACCATATGATTTTACTCATATGTGGAATTTAAGAAACAAAACAAATGAACAAAGGGAAAAAAAGAGACAAGGTGAAAAATAGACTCTTAACTCTAGAGAACAAACTGATGGTTATCAGAGGGAATGGGCACGGAGGGATGGGGGAAATAGGTGATGGGGATTAAAGAGCATGCTTATCATGACCAGCACTGAGTAATGTGTACAATTGTTGAATCACTGTAGTGTACACCCAAAACTAATATGACACTGTATGTTAACAATATTGGAATTAAAATAAAAAACTTAATAAAAAAATTTCTGTTGCCGATAAGCCACCCAGTCTACTGTATTTTGTAATAGCAGCCCAAACAGACTAAGACAATATCCTATGTACCTATTTTCATATTTAAGTTTCAAGATTTTATTTTCTTTCATTGCATTTAAAAATCCAGGTCAATGTATATTAACTATCATAACATACTTTTTATTATCTCCTCTCCTCAGTAAAAGAGTACTATCCATGTTGTTGGAACAAATATGCTAAATATTTCATTAGCTTCTACAGGCAATTATTGACTACTGATTAAGAATCCAGTGCAGTTCTAGGTCCTAGAGGCGATATAAATAAAAAAGAATAAGAAGGGACAGTTGATCATATAGGAGAGCTTATGGTCTAATTGGCAAGGCAGGGCCTAAAGCAGTGAAAGGACTAAGGCAAGGACTGTGGAATAGATTCAACTGAGCAAACCTACGATTAGCACATATGGCAAGAATTAAGTCATACACTTACTTCTTTGTTACAGAGAATTGAATACTGTTTCATGTGATTAGCCCCTCTTACTAAACTCGGGACATTTACATTAGGCATCATAATTTGCTTATTACTTATGCAGATACTTCACTCAAAAGCAATATACTATTATATACATTTTATTTTAGGATGATTTTCTCTCCTACATTCTGTGTCTCCTCACTTATTCCCAGTACAGAACAGATAGTCTGCTTCATTGACAATTAAAAGAAAAAATAAGGTGTGATCTCCTTCTGGCAAGATTAGCATTATTTTTTAGACTTTGTGGGTTATTAACATCATAAGTTCAAGTTATCGGTCCTTTTAATGCATAAGGGTTTCTGCATATATCTGTATAGTCATTTAGGGGGAAAAAAGTGTGTTTCATTGTATTATAAAACCCCTGGGATATATTATGTGTGCGAAGATCTGTAAAGTTATTTTTAAATAATTTATTCATCTTAGGTCCTGATATTATTTCAAGTCCTAAATGAAGGGAACAATTTCCGTTTTGATATATATGATCTACATGTTGGTGTGTGTGTGCTAATAGGTAGATAAATGGATAGATAGATTGATAGATATCACCTCAAGCTGATTCTAGGTTGTAAAAGTATTTGCATATGAAAGCACATCCAGTGCAGTTTAGGGCTTACTGATTTTATTGTTTATTCTAGTGAAAGGAACATGTAATTTTATAGTAATGATACCCATGTAAACCAAATTAAGCAAAATATTCAATAACTCTGTAGCCCTCGTCAACATTCTCCATCACAAGTGTGATAAATACGAAATTAAGAAGTAGTAGGGGAGGTACTAGATGCCTCATTATTTCAAAAAGGCAGTCTCTTCATCTTGGATTCCCAGAGAATATTGAAAAACTCTGCCACTATTGTGCTTCAGCATTTGTTTTAGGCCCAAAGAGGAAGACAGTTACCAATAAAGGGAAATCAACATAGAATGAAACCATCTATTGACTGGGCAATGCATAGAAATTCACTGCACACGTTTAAGCATTTTCAAGTGGTTAACTAGTTTGCAGCAAGATTTTATCTGAAAGGGCTAATGAGCCTATTAATAAAGCATTGTAGATTAATTCGCAAATTAAACTTTAAAAGAATGAGACCTAGGAAATGTAAGATTGAAATGAAGAGCGTGTTTGCGTGGGGGGCTTAAGTAAAAGTCAAGAACAAAACCACAGTTGGACGTTACAGTCGTGGTCCCTGAACAGCTTAGAAATCTGAGAGTACTAGATGCATAAGGAGGGCAGAATGTGGACAGATGTATGAGAAATAGTTATTTATAATTAGATTTCCTGAAAAGTGTCAATTACTGATTTGAAAAGAATGAAAAGATTAAGTAAAAGTTTTCTGTTGTTTCTGAGTCTCGCGCTGGGGATCCTAGGAGATTTTAGGTGCCACGAAGTCATACTTTCTAAACCTGCTGGGTTTAAATGTATAAAACCTATTTTTTGAATCTCTAATCTTGGCATTGGGTAATTGAAATATGCACAGAAAAACTCTACACTGAATGTATCATTTTCACATCATTGAAACCTCTTTGATAACCAAATAAAGGAAACATTACACCATAAGAATAAGACAAACAAGAGCACACATTTTGCCTTCTAGACTTAATGTTAGTCAGAAAGGAAACAGGTGCAGAAGAGCAAGATATTATCCACAAATTAAGAAGTTGGGCGATAGATATCATTCATAAGTCAATTTCAAATGAAAACCTGACCAAAAATTTAAGAAACAAGTATATTCTGCAAACTGAAGAATGGAAGACTTCCCTCAGTACGAATTTGTTCTGTTAAACTACTTCATGCAAGTTTTTTTTTTCACGCAAGCTTTGTTTTCAGCACTACTGACATTCTAGAGTAAAAATAAATTTTACTTCCTAATACATATAAATGATCGTTTCTCCTGAAACATGCGTTCCTTTTTGGAGTGGTTTGTTGAATGTTATAAGGCAATGTGGGAGAGAGAGAGGGAGTAAGAGTGAGCCTGTGTGCAGGTGTGTGAGCAGGCATGAGGGGGAGGGGCAGAAGGAGAGGCAGAGATAGAGACTCTTAAGCAGGCTCCACGCTCAGCACAGAGCCCGACACAGGGCTCAATCTCACAACCTGGCCTGACCTGAGCTGAAATCAAGAGTTGGAGGCTTAACTGACTGAGCCACCCCGGGGCCCCGGTAGCATTTTTTTCATGTTCCACCATACCGTTCAAATTAACCAACAAAATATCTGTTGGGTGTTTTTATGCTGGCTTTATGAAAGGTACAAACGAAATAAGTGACCTGATTCCTGCCTGCAAGGAACATGTAATTTAATTCTGTTGATAAGCTACATATGAACAAAACTAAGTTCTAAACTGAAGTAATCATAAGAAAATAAGGTATGTACTAAAATTGTAATCAAATAGTACAAACAAGAAGTGTAGTAGGAGTTCAGAGACAGAAGACAATAACAGGTGCCCTTATAAATGCCTGCTGAAAGGAACTAATTAAATTCATTCAGTAAATATTTAATGAGAAACTATTATATACTAATCGACAAATTGGGAATTCAAAGATGATTAAATCAAGGGCCTTGCCAGTAACCAAGAGGTTTTAAGCCAGGGAACCTTGGTATTCACTCTAGATGGATTAGGTCTTCATGGCATGATTGACTGCCTCCCAAACGATCAATGAATTGGCAAGGGTCAATAGTTTTACTGAAAGCACCTAAAGAAAAAGAACCAAGTATTGGATTGCTCTTCGAGAGTTCTCTAACTATAGTTACCAATAATCTGTTTTATCATGGAAATTATCAACTCTAAAAATATGAAAATGAAATAAAATAATTTCCCTGAGGAATTTGATTAAATGGGTCATGACGTATAGAAACATATTCATGCCTACTCTAGACAAACTGTATTCTAAGAAAGTTGACTTATCACATTAAAAGAGATTTCTTCTGTTCATTAAAATTGGTTACTTCTTAGTATCACTAAATGCTTTCCATATTACACATAGGTTATAAAAATGCATTTTGGGGGTGCATTGTTGAATTTGCATGAATTATTTCTAAAATGGAAAAGTTTTGCTCAAATTCTAGTTTTTATGGGTTTTATACATGTAACCTGCTATTGATTACCAACAAATAGGAAAATAATCACCCTCTCAGATAAGATTCAAACAATTAAAAATAAAAGGTAATTTAGGTAAACACCCTAAAACATCAACAATCTTTAAAAACATAAAATACCATGCAAGTGGATATTTTTGGGGAGATGATTTTTTTCTGGTTCCATTTTATCATTATTTTAGAAAGGAAGAATAATCAGGTTATGGGAAACATGAAAATATTTTTATTTTAAATTAATACCTTGAAAATCAAGAAGTGTGACAAAAGACATAGGAACTAATTGAATTATGTTGAAGATATATGCCTCTAAATTTCATTGAGCTGCAGCTATTTATTTGTAAGATTATTTCATAATCACAACTTGAAAATTAATTTTTGGAGATAAGACTACCTACTCTCGGGGAGCCTGGGTAGCTCAGTTGTTAAGCGTCTGCCTTTGGCTCAGGGCGTGATCCCCGTGTTCTGGGATCGAGCCCCACGTCGGGCTCCTCCGTTGGGAGGCTGCTTCTTCCTCTCCCACTCCCCCTGCTTGTGTTCCCTCTCTCGCTGGCTGTTTCTGTCAAATAAATTTTTAAAAAAATCTTTAAAAAAAAAAAGACTACCTACTGTAAACATTATTTATTATTTTATTATTGTGTAATATTTATTTCTTGAGATAAGTTAGACCTTTTCCCTACCAAGTCTAACAGGATACCAGTGTACTTAATTTTTTGTTTTTTTTCCAAATGCCTTCTTCTAGATCAAGATGTCTTTTGACCAAAATTGAAATTAAAGGAAATTATCAGTGTGTTGACTTTCAAGCAATATGGGCTGATATAATTTGGCTACATTTAAAAATGACTTCAGAAACATTTATTCTTCTTCCATGAGAATGTATCTGTGTAAGGTCTATGAAAATGGATGATGATTTAAAGCATAGATATTTTAAACTACATTTATTATTATAAAAGAGTATAACTCGGGGACAGCCAGACGGAAGAGGTACATAGGGCAAGGTATGGGGAAAGGGCACAGAGCTTCCATGCTCTCTCACAGTACACCACTCTCTCCAAATTGCTAAACGTAGAATATTTTTATATAACTTTTGCTCAAAATAAAACCTATTCCAGAAAGAAAATTACCTGTCATTACCTGACACATCCGTCTACCTTAGCAAAAAACCCTTCTTAAGTGCAATATTGGATATGTATTCTCTCTCTCTCTCCTGTTTTAGACTATAGGGAGTTAATGCAAAAGAGAATTGAGTTGGTGGAAATAGGAATTTTTATAGCATTAAGAAACTAATGGATATATCCATTCATTTGTAACCAACTGTGTGTGAAGTAATATGCTAATGATAGTTACAAGATAAATGGGTACATGTATAGATGGATGATTAAATGAAAATTCTTTTTTTCATGTTGAAGCGATACTCTAGGAAGTATATACACTGCATAAAGGCAGAAAGGACAGTTAGAAGTTGGGAGATTAGATTAAACTGATCTTTTCATCTCGATTCCCATTTTTAATTTCCCTGGTTAAATAATGAGTGAGACAATAAATTATCTAAGAGCAGCGAAGTGAGCATATAAAAAGATGTTAGGTGATTCTGTGATAAAAGAAGTTCAGAAAAGATAATAAAGAATCTCAGAAGAGATCTGGGACAACTCAAAAGTATATATGCAGTAGCAGAAATCCATCGAATGGATGAAACAATGAGATAATTCATTTTCTTGTACAAAGTGACCTAAATGAAGGTAAGTTGGCTGAAATTACCACGTAAACAAAAATTAAATGCATATTTGAAATGATAATGAAAATAGGAAGAAAGCCAGAATGGGTATAGTCAAAATAAATGTGCCATGATTTAGCAAGTTATTTTTACAACTTTAATTAACAGGTCAATTCAAATGGGTAGAGTTTTAGCACAATTAAAACTTGAGAAGGTACCGTATCTTCCAAAAGAATCCAGTCAAATGAGTCAAAAGAATTTGAGAGGTAGAATTCTACAATGTGTAGCCAGCCTCATTAGTCCCCTAAAATGGCAGATAGACATATATCTCCTCCAGGATTTGTAGTGAGCCAAGTCATTTACTAACATCTTTTGGGTCAGTTCATGAGGTAGTTTTGAAATTATTTATAAAAATATAGCAAAGGAACATGCAGTTGATATATGCCATAAATACATAAGAACTTGAGGAACAACAAAAAATGTAACTGATAACTATGAAATGAGCATATATATATAACAAAAGAAAATGTAATTCGTTAGCAATACTCTACTATGGGTTGAGAACACATCAAAGGAGTGTAATTAAGAACAGATGTTTAAAGAAGTAGGAAGATCGGTAGGAGAAGAAAGGGAAGAAGAAAGGGGGGGTAAACAGAAGGGGGAATGAACCATGAGAGACTCTGGACTCTGGGAAACAAACTGAGGGCCTCAGAGGGGAGGGGGTGGGGGAATGGGATAGACGGGTGATGGGTAGTAAGGAGTGCACCCATGGTGCACTGGGTGTTATACGCAACTAATGAATCATCGAACTTTACATCAGAAACCAGGGATGTACTGTATGGTGACTAACATAATATAAAAAAAATATTATTACAAAAAAGAATAGATGTTTAAAGTAACCATTACGACATATCAACGCATTCTGGCGAACAGAATGGACAGTTGGTTTGCCAGACTATTGAACACATCTAACGAAGTAGTGCAGGGGCACCTGGGTGGTGCAGGCCGTTGAGCCTCTGACTCTTGGTTTTGGCTCAGGTTGTGATCTCAGGGGTGTGAGACTGAGCCCTGGATTGGGCTCTGCACTGGGCATGAAACCTGCTTAAGATTTTCTCTCTCCCTCTGCCCCTCCCTCCACTCACGCTCATGCTCGCTCACACGTGCTCTCTCTCTCAAATAAATAAATCTTTAAAAAAATTAAAAAGATAAAGAAGTAGTGCATTGGCAACTTGCCCTGAGAGCAATGTTCAGTACTATAAACAACCTAATGCACACAAATCAAAAGGTGTGCCCTGGTTGTTACTTAAAAAAATAACTACATCACGCTCTAAGGAAAATCCTAAGCATTGTCACCTATCAGATTACATTCAACCTCCTAATTCTTAATGTCAGGGAATTCTCCTAGTGAACATCTAATTTCTAATCATATCTTATTCCTTCCTTACTAGGTTCATGAAAATTGCATCTTTGTCTCTTATTTAGTCTTTTTCTTTTCATTTCTACCTCTAGTCCCAGAAATGTGTTTTTTAGTTCCATATCGTATAAAACTCAAAGTAATCAAACAATAAATTCTACTATATCTCTCACTTAGACATTGCATATTTAAATAATTTGCATTTCGACCTCCCTTGGAAAGGCAGCAGAGGTACAACACTGATACCACCTCCTCTAGGAAGGCTTCCCTGATCGACTCCCTACTAGGGGCTGGATTAGGAGAGCCTGAGCTCACTCCTGCTGCAGCCTTTGCAATATAATATTTTAATTGCCTGCTTCTTTGTCTGTTTCTCCCAATACAATTTGTTCTCTTTGAGGAGAAGGCTTGTGTCTTACTGATTCCTACATCTGCAGCTCCTAGCACGGTACCAAACAGGGTACTACTTCATCGAGTGAATAAAAGAATACGGGGTACATTTTCAGTTCAAGAAAAAAAAAGAGCGAGCTAACCAATAAAAACTATTCTACAACTACTGAAGGTAAGTGGCTATTAGTAATGATTCTCTAACTTTTAATCCTTCAAACTATGTCATTCAACATCTAGGGATGCGATCACGTATAACAAAACTTTTTATCCTACTTTGTGTTTAGAAATTTCATGAATTACATACCTTTAAATGATAGTATTACTCAGCATTACTAAATAGGTGTCATGAGCTCTGTTAGTAAATATATATATACACGTATTTATGTATATTTATTTATATATTTGTATTATTTTTAATTTAGGGGGTTTTGGACTCTCATGTGCAGTTAGCTACAGTAACTTATTAGTTCTGATTGATAAATAAAGAGCAAAAACGTCCACGTGCATTTTTCCACGTAATTTTGTTAAAAATTATACTCACCTTTTCACCTATTATGAATTGGATCAATAGATTTTCTTTCAGTGTACTGTCTTCAGATAGATAAAAATTCTTAGTCACATTTTATCATGAGAAAACCTGAAGGTAAAAGGAATGTTAACTCACTGGCTCAGGGTTATGCAGCTAATAAGTGTTGAAAAGGTGGGGGGCAGATAGGCCCTAAGGCTTCCCTCCCTCTTAGGGAGAATTGGGGGCAGTAATTATAGTAGAAATATTTCAAGGGTTAATAAAATAAAAAGCCATTTGCATTTTATCATAGTATGCGTTATGAACATTCAGGAATCACCCTGATCTTATTCTGTGTTTCTGAGATCGCTATATTTAAATGAGTTTACTTTTCCAGAGCAGATGGTTATTAATTTATTCAACAAGCATTTATATGGATGCCATTCAAGTCCATGTGTTAGTATTTGAATATAGAACGATGAGCATGATCCTTGTAAAGTTAAGAAAGAAGAAAGGACAACAAGAAGAAACAGGAGAAGAAAAAAAAGGGGGGGAAATGGCCATAGCTAGATTCTGTTTGATAAATGGTAAAGTGAGTTAGGAGGAATGTGTATGACAGGGGCCAGACAACCAGTTTAGAATCAGAGTGATCTTTATATCATTCACATGATAGGCATACATCTCCTGGGTGGGGCAATAAGCTTGCTTTACTCCTAACACCTTTCCCTACCCTGATGAAATCAACTTTTCCTATTACCGGCTACCTCTCACAAATATGACCTAAGAGAAAATAGAAAAAAAAATTAAAGCCTTTAATCCTCTCAAGAAGAGAAACAGAAGCTTTTATACTAGAAACAACTACTGCTATTCTAATGATTTAAATTAATTTCTAACGACTGAGGCTAGAAGTTTTACCTGAAGAAGAAAATAATTGACAGAGAAATTGCTAAAATATTTTGGATATGCTTTACTAGATTGACGTATGTAATGTATTACAGGGGAAAAAAAGCCAAGAGACAGAAGCTTTCAGGAACCTAGACTATGTCATATTATATTACTATAAAAGGCAAATGGAATTTTTAACAGTAGATGATCATTAAAAAATTTCCTGATAATCCAGCATTTGTTGATCTTAGTCTATTAAATGTCTTATAATAACATTGATTTAGTAATGTTTATGTATTTGCTTATATTTCTAGAACAGATCATTTTGCTCTCTTTTTACCAACTCTGACCCTCAAGTCCCTTTTTCTCCCTAAAACTTTCCCAGATGAAAAATGATCCGGCCTTCCTCTGATCTTTTAGGACACGTTTATTCTTATCACACATTTGGTCACTTGTGCATCCGCCTCATATTTCTTCTCTCCCATATTAGATCATAAACTCTGTC
This sequence comes from Ursus arctos, assembly GCF_023065955.2. Lineage (NCBI taxonomy): Eukaryota > Metazoa > Chordata > Mammalia > Carnivora > Ursidae > Ursus > Ursus arctos. The sequence continues at coordinate 89,600,227 of NC_079873.1, read as the reverse complement.
TGGGTCGTAGCTTTTTCTCCTCCACATAACAGGTGCTCAAATAAGACTTGTTGGTTCATTTATTCTTTCAACAAATACTTATTGAGGACCTGCTATATGCCAGGCATGAAGAAACACAATGTGTTGAATATATTCTGACATTCTAAAAAAACTATTAAAGCCTAATTTCTAGTTTGATATTACAGAAAATGCCCCAATATTTCTAGTCAGCACTTACTAAAATTCCTCTTTCCCTAGAAACCCATTTTCCATCTCTATTCTATTTATAAGTTTATTCAAAAGTACTTTGGTTATTTTTCTTTGGCCTATAACATTTTTAAAATTTGTTTTTGAACTAGGTTTCTTAATAAGTAATTCTAACTATTCATTTTGCTATTAGATGGGTAAGTTCAGCTTTGCTTTCTAATATGAGGAAGGAGAGGCCAAAATAAGAATAATCAAACAATTTTCTAATTATAAGGAATATAGTCAGGACTGGAGCAAGTATAATTTATATTTGGAATTTTATGCAAAGATCACACAGCTTCAAATCAAACTAATTTATTCTAATGCCCTAAAATGTTTTTTTGCCTATTTTAACTGAAGGACACGATCAATTTATAATTATTGAACTAATAGATTCTCATTGTAAAAATATTGAGAATTATAGAAAATTCTAAATAAGTGAGTTAAAGAAACATCCAGTTAGCTGATCATAAGATGATACATTGACCAATATTATCATGGGGTAAAATGATACTATAGAGATTTCACTTATCAACAGTAAATAGCATCTAATGTGTTGGCAAAAGAGATTTTAATAAAATGATGAAAAATCATAATAATTATGTTCTTCCAAATGTGTTTTTATAATTCTATTAAAAGAATGCTCCTGTTACTGAAAGCTAACTTTGACTATCCATATGGAATTTTAATAAACTTTGAATCTAAATAAAAGAGTAATAACAAGTCTACTATAAAAGTAGAAGCAATATGCAGATTCCAGTTATGAGTTTGGAACCTAAGTTGTAGAATTAACAGTTCAGAAGTAGATTTAGTAAAAAAAACCAACCAAACAAACAAACAAACAACCCCCCAAAAAACAACTTAGAGAGTTTAACAAATCTATGTGAAGCACAACATTTCTCTTTAAGAATTTGTATTTTACTCTCCTGGCTGTCTTTCAATCTCTATTATGTTCACACTGCACGCTCTGGGTATTGAATAAAAATATACACAGCCCATGCAATGAGCACATCCTAGAGCCAAATCCACTTGTGATATAAAGCTCAAAAGGCAGTAGCGTTTGGTCAAATTTTAAATGTGAAATAAATTTGAAATGATTCATTTTCAAATTTGAAAACTTGGTCAAAAGACTATTGAATCTTAGAGACTGTGTCTAAGTCATCTCCACTCTGTAGCCATACCTTCTCCCCACTTCCAAACCATACCAGACAGACGAATATCCCAAACGAATTCCAAAGGTATTTGGGGACAACCTGGGAGATCTCTTATGAGAATTTATAAACTCTAATAAGAAATGTCTTTGTTTATTGCATCCAAATTAAATTCTTTGCTCTGGAGACTAAACCAGAGGTGGTACCATGGAAAAAAAAATACTGGATACGAGATTAAGAAAATATGAATTGTGACTTATAATTATGTGACTTTGGACAAATGTGAATTGTGACTTATAATTATGTGACTTTGGACAAGTCAGTTAAATTCTCTGTATCGAAATTTCAATGCCTATAATAGAGGGATAATAATAACAAATTTGCATATTTATTAGTAAAAGATTAGGGGAGTTTAGGCATGCAAAAGCGCTTGTAAACACTTATCACCATTTTCTCCTTTTCATAGGTCTTGTTTTCTAAGTCTTTGATCATCTTTTTATCTGTTCTCTGAAATCTTTTCCAGAGTTCCTACATCATTATCCAATTCCACCACCCTGAACTAGACCCAAGACTTAACTGGTTAGCTGGCTGAGGTCTGTTTTTATTACTTATCATTCATATTTCAATAAACATGCAAACTGGTTGCTTGGGATACAGCTGTGAACAAGATAGACAAGGTCCTGGCTACCATGGAGTTTAGAATATGGGGGCAGGGAAAAAGTTAATAAGGAAGTGAACAAATAAGATAACTGCATATAGTAATATTTCTGTAAAAAATAAAACAGACCAGCATGAGAGGTTGGGGTGAGTATTTGGATGGGGTGGTCAGGGTTAAACTGTTTCAGGCAGTGACATATAACCTCAGACTTGTAGGAGGAGGATTAGTCATTTGAGGTCCTGGGAGAATGGTGTTCAGAGAATGTCAAGTGCAAATGGCTTAAGGTGGGTGTGAGCCACTGTGGCTGGGGAATAGGGAAAGCCTGGGACCCAATCATTAAGGTGCTGTAAATCATGGGAAGGAGTTGAGATAAGGACTCACTGAATGGTTTTAAGCATGGAATGATGTGTCACAATGAACTAAAAAACCAACCTTCATGGTGTACTCAGTGATTTCTCAATCCTTTCAGTACATTCAAATGAGTACTACCTGGGGTCTCTTCCACCTTGTCAACAATCTGCAAATTGGACTTTAGGATTTTCCTTTCATCCCTGTTTAGTGAGTATTCCTTAGTTGTTTATATGGTACTTTGCAATAGAGTAATGACTGACATTAAATTTAGTGAACTTAGAGATCCATGTCATCCGTTTTGTCCTCAGTCTCTAGATCTGCCGTAATAGACTGACAGGTCAGGCCTGTGCTATCTCCATTTCATAGGAAGCCATGCAAAATTACGGAGCCACTCTGTATGTGGATAAAACCGAATTTCCTACTTCTCACCGGTCCTTCAATGAGGAACTGACTGAAAGGTAATACTGCATGGATATTCTTTAAAACAGAGAGAGGAAGGACTAAAGACTACTTTTGCTTTTCTCAGGTCCCTACAGCGACAGCAAAAAGCCTTGCTGAAGCCCTCCCCCTTCTCTCTCCCCACTAAACCCCTTCCCTCACCTACAAAAAACAAAGCGTTCTTTCAGAGAACAATGTAATTAACAGTAGGATAAATACTGACTGCGTTTCTCTGTACTAACAGAAATACTGCTGTATCAGATTGTGTCAGGAATTATCAAAATAAACTAATCTTAGAGGAAAAACCCACAAGAATAAAAACTACTGTTTGAATTGTTGGCCAGTAGACAAAGATGACAAAATGTGTTCCCAGTTGTTAATATTTTCTTGCATAGCATTTAAACGATATTGAAAAAACCTGAATTTGATAAAATCTCCTATGTGCTTGAAAGTGTATTAGGCGCTATGGATTACTAAAAAGAGACAACGGGATCTAAAGGGAGTCACACAGGCTAAGCCCATGTCACCAAACTGAGACTTTAATACCTAACCCCATTGCAGTTTCAAGCCTCTTTCAGGAATGTAAGCTTTAACCAGTCAGTCTGGAATTACCTGGACAGCACTAGCGAGGTAATCTGCCATAGACCCCTTCCATCCCCAAAGAAAGGTGACCTTGCCTGAAACAATCCACTCTTTGTTAGAAACTTCCTTTCCTGCCCACTTCCGCCTATAAAAGCCTTTCATTTTGTACAGCTCCTCTGAGTTCTATTTGCTAGACGGGATGCTGTCTGATTCATGAATTGTTGAATAAAACCTATTAGATCTTCAAATTTACTCAGTTTTGTTTTTAACAGTTCCTTAATGATTTGAAGATGAACCGCAGTTATGCTGAAAACATGAACAACATACATAAATTCTTTTTTGTTTTCTAGAATTCTTTTTTTAACAAGTATAAGAATCCTTAGAAATTTCGGTTGTAGAAAAGAGGCAAGCTCATCTTGTGTGGTGCATAATATTCCCAAAACTGATTTTCTCTTTTTCTGTTTTCTATCTCATCCCTAATAATCCATCATCCCTCCCAGATTTCCTATCTTTTTAATAACTCCTCTACGTTTGTTTTGGTAACTATATCTAGTGCTTGATTATAGGTCTTTCAGAAATGGTCCATATTCTGATCCTCTTCATAAAAATGTTTTCTTTGCTGTTAAATCTTATTTATTGCCCTGAATTTGCGTAAATCACCATAACCCTTTCCATTTTTACAATCCTGTCTTTTTTATTCTTATACTCCACTCAGTGTATGTATGTGCTTTCAACTGTGTTACTCTTGGTTGTCTGATTTTAGTTAGTTCATCAAGATTCCCCTAGAACTCTCTCTTTTGTTCTCCCTTTGACTCTGTGTGCCCTTTACGCTCAGTTTCCAACTGAGGCAGCTTGTTTCCCTACCTGAACCTTAATGTATCTATTTTCTTTCCTATTTTCCATTCCTCTCCCTACCAGATACTTATATTTCTTTTCCTCTATTTCTTCTGGAGCTTCCTTGTACTTCCTTCCTTCTCTTTTGTAACCCTCAAGTGGCTTTTCAGCATTCAATAGAACAGGGACTACTGTCACCAAAACAACAGAGGAAGCACTGCCTTTTCTTACACTTTCTTTGTGGGCTGTTTTCATGTGCCTGTGACTTCCAGGTACCCACAGTCCCTTCCTGAAAACTGCTGTATTGTGGTTCTCTCTTCCGGAAATGCTTTCCACAGAGAATCCACTTTCGGGATTATTTGAGCCACCATTTTCTACTGGCCTATCTCCTCGTTGTATGTCTAGCCCATACCCAGAGGCTTTCAGCCACTTAACATCACAACTATGGACTAAGTGCAGTTAAGAAATTCAGCATTGAGAACTAAGACCTTATTTAGTGTGCTCTCACTTTTCATTTATTTCCACCGTATGTTGCCACCAATTTTTAATACTTTCAATTCTGAGAAAGTAATTACCTCAAAGCTTCTAGCAGTACTTATTGTATTAGCAGAAGCATGTAACTCTTACTAACAGAGGCTCAAGTACCAAAACCTTTAGAGCCCATAAAAAGGGGATATGCCAAGTTAAAAAACCATTAAATAGGGGTGACATATCTAATTTGCAAGAATAAGATGCTAATCGGATTAAAGTGAGAGGGGAAAAAATTATAGGGGAACATGTAGTAGTTCTAGTAATCCCCCTAACGTGAATCTAGGAGGCTCATGAGGTTCTTTACCACGCACTTAAAATATGACGCACTTGGGAAAGGTTCGGTTATACACAACTTCTTAGAAATGTATCTATTGCCAAAAACAAGGCAAACTCACACTTCTCTGCACTAGTGATATTTGAACAATCCGCTATTCACTTAGGCACACAAGCTCCCAAACTGATCACTAACTCTAAGTGGAGTTTGAAATATATAGCAAAGGGAATAAACCTCCAAAAACATTGGCCCAAAAACTTAAATCTAAAATCTGCTTTCTTTATACCTTATAGAGCAATTATTTCTCTGTTGGTGCTTTGAGGGATTGTTTTTTTCTGCAAGACTAAAAACTACTAGGAACTTTTTTTGTTTTGTTTCACAGCAAATTGCCTGAAATTAAGCCAGCTCGAGAACATGTAATTAGTAACTGTCAGCCCAAGTAAGTAGTTCTGTATTCTAATTAACTCGTACTTTCATAATTTCTTAGCAAAGTTCTTTCACACTTGAGAGCATTCTCCTGTTAAACTTGATTAATTTTGGTTTTGCAGAGAGGACAGAAACTCAAAGCTCAAAATCTCTCTCCCACCTTGTACTATCTAGGTTAAATCATCCAACTTATCTGTGGTTCATACTTTCCTTTTTAAAAACTCAAGATGTTAACGAATAGTATAGGAAGGCTAACAAAGCATTACAGCAGTGAGAAGTGTGCATAAAAACACCAGCTTGTACATTAAAGACAAAACAGAGACTACCAAGTGATCAATATTGCTCCATCCATTTCTACGACATAAATCGGTAACCTAGCTTCTTTTTTTTTTAAAGATTTTTTTTAAATTTATTTATGTGACAGAGAGACAGCCAGCGAGAGAGGGAACACAGCAGGGGGTGAGGGAGAGGAAGAAGCAGGCTCCCAGCCGAGGAGCCCGATGTGGGACTTTATCCCGGATCGCCAGGATCACGCCCTGAGCCGAAGGCAGACGCCTAACGACTGCGCTACCCAGGCGCCCCCCGGGAATCTAGCTTCTAGGACTCATGTGAACACTGAAACATGTTTGAGGTGCTATGTAAACTGCAAAACCTCGTTCATCCAGAAACCTCACTTATAGAACAAAATTATGGACCAGAAAGGAAGCAAAAGTAATGTTATCACGAACTTCACATCCACCTTGTTAATCATAACATTGTTTCTCCTTTTTTTTTTTTTAAATCATGTCTTCTAGTTTCTATTTTCTTACAAAATGGGTTCTGTTTTGCAAAATCCGTTGTTGAATTTTTTTTCTGATTTACTCGTCTATTGATGAGTAATATGCAAAAGTTGGGAGTCAATGATTAAATCATTGTTGTGTGCTAGATTTGTTAACAAAAAAACGAAACGTGTGTGTCAGTAGTGAACTGAAAATTCATGAGCAATCCGAGAAATCTTTCTAGGAAAAGGTAATTTGCAATTATACCTCAATTAAAAAAAACAGAAAATAATATTAACAGAAAGCATTTAAGATCTATATGAACATGACTATAAAAATCTATTGATAATCTAAAAGGAGATATACATGTGTATGTACTTATGTTTGTATGTAGATGTACATATATACACACACATATATATTTGTTATTGTTATATTTGTTATATTTGTATTCCCAGAAAGGGGAAGCCTCTTACACTGTTGGTGCGAATGCAAACTGGTGCAGCCACTCTGGAAAACAGTATGAAGTTTCCTCAGAAAGTTAAAAATAGAACTACCCTATGACCCAGCAATTGTACTCCTAGGTATTTACCTAAAGAATACAAAAAACAGTGACTCAAAGGGGCACCTGCAACCCGTTGTTTATAGCAGCAATGTCCATGATAGCCAAACTATCTGTCCATCGACAGATGAATGGATAAAGAAGTGAGATATATATATTATTACTCAGCCAGCCATCAAAAAGAATGAAATCCTGTCATTTGCAACGACATGGATGGAACTAGAGGGTATTATTCTAAGTGAAATAAGTTAGTCAGAGAAACACAAATACCATATGATTTCACTCAGATGTGGAATTTAAGAAACAAAACAGATGAACATAGGGGAAGGGAAGGAAAAATAAAATAAGATAAAAACAGAGAGGAAGCAAACCACCGGAGATTCTTAACTGTAGAGAACAAACCGAGGGCTGCTGGAGGGGAGGTGGGTGCGGGGATAGGGTAACTGGGTGATGGGTATTAAGGAAGGCACTTGATGTAATAAGCACTGGGTATATGCAACTGATGAATCACTAAATTCTATCCCTGAAACTAATGATATACTATATGTTAACTAAATTGAATTTAAATAATAATAAAAAATAAAAATAAAAAAGCCCTCCCCAACTTCCTCCTACAACCTAAAAAAAGCTAACCTTTCTTTTGTCTCTTTGGACTTGCCTATGGTTTGCTATAGTTTGCCTGTCCTGAATTGCAATTTCTCTGCTATTCCCAAATAGACTCATTTTGCTGGTAAAATAACTGGCTCTTTTATTTTTAAGATTGACACATCTGCTATATTCATTAAGATGGTTGGAATTGTTTTTTTTCTAATTTCATAAAACTAATATGGTCAAATACCCTACATTACAACACCATCCACTTTTCTAAAGAAACTCAAAAGCTAAAAAATGTTATCCTTCTGATATAGTAATCCTATACACAACACAAAAATCAATTAAAAACATAAGTAAATCCATAGAACATAAACAAAACCATACATAAAAAATATGTCCCACTTATTATTCTGAATGGCATCTACCCATGTTATGCATAAAATGCTAACTTGTATATTCCCACAAGAGTTTCAAAATAAGACATTTGCTCAGGGTTTTAAAAAGTTTTGATATAGATATCACATAGTATTAACGAAAAAACTTAGTCATAACAGCAACTAGCTCCCTCTTCTCTGATTTAATTGCATCTTTTTTCATGCAAGGTACAGTAATGAGAACTAAACTATGAAAATGCAGACTTGATATTTGCAAGGATGTATAGAAATTAACACAGTTTATTTTATCACTGCCTGAATGAGGACCACATCCTAATGGAATGGCATAATATCCTTTTTCAATGATCTTTTCTCATTATCATCTGCTGGGAAATATAGTCATACTTCCCTGCTCTCAGGAACAATTTGAACTTTATTGAGGAAAAAAGTAAAACGTTGAAAGTAATTATGGAAAGAAAATTAACTTTTCCCTTGTTAATCTTACATGGATGACCACTTGCATCTAGCTTAGTCTGGAATGAAAATGATTCTTTTTTTATTTCAAAAGCTAATCAATTAGGAAAAAACCCTTCAGTATAAGAGCTAGTCAGGAAACCACTCTCAGCATTTCACAGAATTAGTCCTTCACCTTTAAATGAGAATACACTAATCAAGATCTCTGCATCAGAGGGGTCTCCAACAGAGTACAAGGGCCCTCATTTCGTATTCTTAAATACAAGGACTCAGCGAAAGCAGAAAATAGTTTCATGTTAAGAGAAAATATCCGAGTCCGTTTGTAAATTTTATATGTCAATGTAGTCAGGTAGCATCTGCTTAAGTAGAAAATCTACCAATGAACACTTAAATCTTTTGAGTTTAAAGATCAAGAAGAAACAAAAAGCAAAAACAAATCAAAAGATGATATAACTCAAATGGGCAAGGTAGAAGAGTCCTGCTTTTGCAAAGGGTCACCCCTTTGCACCCCAGAGATCGCTATCCCCAGACTGTAAAGCGCTTGAATGCACAGAATATGCTTCTGTCTTCAACGCATTTAACATGGAGACTGGTATCCATTAAGTCTCCAATAGCTGTTTATGTGATGGCACTGAATATCAAATTCAAAATGAGTTTCAGTAATTTTTTAGATGTGTGTAATTTGTTATCAAAACTGCAGCTGTTACACATTTTCTCTCAAGTTTCATTGTGACCTGGCATAGCCTGGAAACGCTGTAAAACTCACCTCCTGCGCAGAATGAGATCAGAGTGTTTGCAGTGTCCTAAAACCAAAATGGGGATGAAATTCTACCTGTGGTCTTGCAAATGATTGGATGTGCTTAACAAAGTCTCTAATGTTCCACTTCCTAATGGCCCATCTGGGTACTTCACTCTAGATAGGGGTCCATGTCATGTAGGAAACTTCCCTTGACGATTCCTACTCAGTAATCATTCCTAATCATAGGACTGTGTTGCACCTTTTCATTCAAAGCAGGTGTAAACTACATGTAAGCAAAAAACAAGTAAGCAAAAATGTAGAGAGGAACGACGTCCAATCCTACCTTCCATGGTTCAGGGATGCACGGCCAACAGCCAATGAAGATAATACTATCTCCATTACTAGCTTGCTGAGATGATTTTCATTAAGAATAGATTATATGTGGAAAATTCCTTGCACATATTAGGTATTACATAAATATTTGTTGAATAAAGAAATGAATGATAAATTTATATTTTAATTATAATTATATTTACTTTATAATTACTATTATTTTACTCTTATGGTATACCACCATCAATTTACACTTCAGTTTTGAGAGTCATAGAGTTCTGTAAGACAATCTTTCCCCTGGCTTGAGCTTAACCTGCAAGACACTTCAAATTCAAGGACAGGAAGATTGTAAAATATGCTGATCATATACAGATCTTCTTACATCTACTTATAACTGTACAAGTAGCATTATACAAAGTTCAATACAAAACTAAAATACTCTCAGTCATTATCATTACTTTCATCTGTTGCATGTACATTTATCATTGCAATATTATACTCTGTGAACAACATATGGCTTAAACGTTGTGTTGTGTAGAAGAAGAGATGACATGAGAAAAGTATCTTGCATTTCAAAATCTTTAAGTTTGAAAACATTGCTGTTTTGTTCTCCCTTGCAGAGTTTCAATGTAACAGGTTCACTGTTCTGAGGGAGTCCTCAATGCATTGATTACAACCAGCTGGTCAATCTTCTATCCCAACGAAATCAATCATGGTGACAGTTGCCACTATGGCCTCCTCCCTGTATTTTCCAAGCATGGAGGAGGACAAGTGAGCACCTGCCTCCTAGATTTTAGATTGAAAATATCACTTGAACAAACCAGGATTCTTTACCCTGTGGCAGAATACAAATTTCTGAAAAAGGCTGGGAGCCCCCTAGTGAAGAAGTCCATATTCGTGGTTTTCCTTTCAAACTCAAATTCCTCAAAGAATTTGTAAATGAACCTTACCATTTACAATCTAATCATCAGTAAATGGCATTTAAGATGTTTATTTCACATTGTTCTATCCCATTAACAGAAATCAGTAAAAATTGATCAAAATATTTATATAACTACTTTTGTAACAAGAGAAGCCATTTATTGTTCTTTTCATAAAAAATAATGCACAAAATAAATATCCACTTATGGAGCTGCTCAAGTAAAAGCAAAACCAGAAATATTAAAGATTGGTAAGGCTAGTCATTCTTCACTTAGAATATTATATATTAATATTATATTAATCAAACAGTTGACATATTACATAATGTAATAAGATAGTTTACATAATGCTCAAAAACATATTACAAATGATCACTTTTAAAGTAGGAGGATTCCATTTACAACATATTCAATCTGTATGTTTACTAACCCGAAGGCCCTAAGAATATAACATCTCATGCCTCCTCATTTCAAAAACAGATAGCAACACATGCTGTCAAATCCCTATTTTAAAGTATTAAAACTGACAGTCTTTGTCCTTATATTATGGATTTCTATACTGTGTTGAACTCTCAGGCTACTCTGTTAACTTGAGCTTGCTCAATAAATGGTTTGGGGAATGAATGTGTTCACATTAGCTCACCTGAGAAGGCATTCCTTGTTTCTGAAATTCTATAAATAGGTTTGTTTAGGAAAATCAGTGAAACATTCCATTTAATCAGTCATTTCTTTCTACATTAAAAGACAAAGTAATCTATAACTTTGTTACAGAGCTCAATAAGTTGTCCTGAAACACCATAGGTGCAGATCTATCTTCTTACTATTCTTTCTGTTCCAGAAAATTTCCATATCTCATCAGGAAGAAAGGGAATACCCACCATCCCATTGGCCTCAGTTCAGCCTCTTTTTTGTTCTTACATACACTGTCCCTTAGCCAGTCCTGCCTTTGTTTAACTGCAAAAAAATGGAGCCTGTCTGCTGCCTTTTTAAAAACAAGTTTTCCTTGCTCCAAGTCTGGCTTTTTTGTGTTTCCTAGGGCTGGTTACCCCCTCCAGATATCAATGTGAGCTAGCGTCTTCATTTTCCTTCTCTTGTCTTATACCTGGCCCCTTGTGACACCTTGTAAGGTGTCTCCGATCTTAGAAGTTTTGGAATAAGGCCTAGAATTTGGATCGTGCTCTTATTTTGCCAGAACAGTGATTAAACACATGTGTGCGCATTTACAGGCGTGTGCGTGTGCGCGTGCGTGCACACACACACGCACATAGCAAAAAAGGAGGTTGAGATTTGAACTGTGTTTGCTTCTACACCCTGAAATAATTGAACCCGTCTTCCAAAGAAATAATCTACTTTCACATTTGGCCTTATTTTAAACATACACTTAAGAGCTATCTGCAAGTTAATATTTCAGCACATTGTTGATTGATTCCATATTATTCCATATGATTTTCACATTTTCTTGTCCTATCCCCCCCTTTTAGTCAGAAGTTTTCAAGATTTAAGTGCTTTATCAATTGAAGGGGTTAGAAGAGTCTAATATGACTGACAGAATAAAATAGATTGATTTCAAATTCACATGCAGTATATTTGAAAAGACAGATTCTCAATGATTTACTTGCAACTCTACTTTGAGCTCTGCAAAGTTAGTTTTCAGCTGTTCGTATCTCTAATGTAATGCTTTATATAGTTGCCTCAGTACATCTACATATTTAAATGTACAGCAATATGTAATTCTGAAAAAAAAATACACTCTGTAAATTTGAAAATTTCAATGGGATTATGTGGAAAACTAGTAGAAATTTCTTAGCACTTGGAATTCACTTTTTTTTTTTTAATTAGTGAAAGGTACTAAGAATACTTTTCTGGAAAGGACTTTGTTTCCCTTCTCATGCCTAACCACACGAAAAGTAAGGGCAAACCCCTTGTGGCAACATTGATAATCGCTCTGGGTGTAAAAGTGCAATAAGGAGAAGATAAATACCCTTGGTTTTAAATTTCAAAAATTTGGTTTCCTTGCATCTCTCACTTACAAGCGAAAATCTACTGTAGCTCTGATTTTTTCTGTTACTCCTACTTTTCATTCAACACTTCTTTACAAAATCTTGACTTTTCTCCATCTCATCCCCGGCCACTATGACCATGACCATCACTATCAACACTGAAAGCAAACATTAGTCAGGTGGACTTGCAGCTGGATTTAAATATATCTTGGCACTTCTACCAAAAAAAAAAAAAATTCTTTCTCTGTTTTATGTTGTGACAAAGGTAAATGAACTAAGTATCAATTTAAACATGACTTATATTCGATCCTGTATTTTGTATCTACTATATTAAGAAGACCAGACTTCTTTATTGATACACATAACTACTTTTAAGCATACCACAATTCTAAAGTACAGAATAAATATTAGACCAGCAAAAGCAATTTTCTCTTGCTTCTCAGATTCCTTACAGATTAGATCTATCTCCAACTTCTCTAGTTAGTGGAGTGAGTGTCCGTGTGCATTATTCAAAGGTGATGTATAATCCATTCTGATGGTTTAGGGCTACTTTCCCCACTCCCTGCAATAGGAAAACCTGCCAAGGGATGTGGGCCTGCAGCCTTGAACCAGCTGGATTTACAGAAGATATCTCAGCTTCTTTGAGTTGGTGGAGTTCCTTGTTCAGTTGCTACAACTTCACTCCAGAAAGCACGATCTCTCCTGTTAGGTGATTCACATGGGGGAACAAGAGCAAGCTCCCCGAGATCAGGATGATAGAGAGATAGGAAAACAGGCCTCAGTTGTGAAAAGTGATGAAGGAGACCAGAGCTCAGTAGCCCTGCTTCCCAGCTGAATGGGTTGTAGCCTCGGTTACCTGAAGTATAAATGGCGGTTTTCATGCTCAGAAAACATGCCCTAGCAGCTTCTCCCTGAAGGGTCTCCTATGTTCTGGGCTTGCATCATTATCACAGAGAATGAAAACATGGTTCTAAGCCAATGAGGAAATAAAGGACACTTGCTAGAAAAAGTTTCCAGTCAACTCAACGTAACAAATATTTGCTGGGTGGGGTTGACTTACCTGCAGGCAATGTTCTTTTTTGACAAAGAAGTGAATGATCCTGAACGGACTAAAACTACATCGCTGGAAACACTGGTGATGGAAGTGATTGCCACAGAAGTTAGAGCAGGAAAGGAAATTTAGAGATCATTTACATAGTCCTTAGTGAAGTGCCTTGCCCAGAGTAGTCTCACAATAAATAAAACTGCTGAATGAATCCAGTTTACTCCCTCTTTTTTACAGATGAAGGAGCTAAAGCCAAAGGGAAGAAGTAATTTCCTCAACAACATGAAGTTGGCCAGTGGCAGAGCCAGGGCGAGACCAGAATTTCTAAGTCCTTACTGATTATTTTTTCTACCATACCCTTCTTTGTATTCATTCAGTCATTTCCACTGTTGACTGATCAACCGTGAGCTTTAATTATCACCATCCCTAGAACTTTGTCCACGTGACCTCATGCCTGCAAGGCCCTAGAGCAGAACTTAACTACTCTAGTCCACATCCACGTATCTCTTCTCTGAATTCCCACAGTGCTTCCCGCTTGTACCACAAATTTAGAATTTAAATTCAAAGATGTATGGGTTATTCTGCAATGGTTTCATATGTATCTCTTATGTCATTAATAAGTTTGCATGCTCCTCTGGGTAAGGGAAGTTTGCTTATAGTTGTTTTATATGTGTCAGCATGTAACTCCTTGGGTTTATATGGGTGCATGAGAGTAAAAATAAGCATCTAACTTAATATCCCAACTGGGACACTTTTGAGAGTCAAAGAAAGTATTATTGACATTTTTTCAGTAAGTGTAAACTGTGACTCTCCTGAGCAGACTGGAATGTATGGTCACCCTAACAACAGTTGACTGGATCAACATGTGTTCAATTAATTAGAGTCACTGCATTGGTGATTACACAGATGTCCAACCATGGGATATCGCTTACAATTTACCCAATAACATGGACTGGAATTATTTCTAAAGTAGGAACCACAGAAAACTTATGACATGTTGTAGAATTCTATTTACTGAATACTTGATTGTACACGTCATTTGTTTAAAAGTTATTACGAATATTTGCACAAAATATTTGTTGCCTTCGTTTTTAAGCTGTAAAGCTAAAGTTGAATGCAAAACTTGTTTTGGTCTCATTTTAATCATTCCAATATTGAAAATGTGACTGAGAGTGAAAATAAAATGGCATTCTCTCTGATTCTTTCCTGAAGGTGAAATATGAAATCTGATGGCTTTCTAGGTGGGGTAAGAGAGGTGGGGTGCTAGTAGGAGCTATGGACAAAAAGGGCCAAATTGGAAATTTAAAAATAGGTTTACATTTAAATACTCTATTCAAAAAGTAGCAAGACACATATGATTTTTAATTTCTTTTTGCATAAATTATGGAGATAGTAGTAAAGAAAACAAGGAAAATCCGTGGTAAACTCCTATACAACTAATGACTGACTAACATCTTATAGCATTTACCCACCATCATATTATATATTAACTTAATGAAATAAAGCTTCACATTGATTTGTCAAGAAATAATCAAATAAGTTTTTGATACAATTTTCATGAAAATTGTATCTATCTATCTATCTATATATTTTTTTTTGCTCAGAAGTCTAACAAAGTCCAGACATCCTGGACAAAACAGTCCATAGTTTCAATTTGTTAATATTGCTAAATTAGAGGTTTAATGATAAGAATTTCCTGCAGCAGAATGAATTTTAAGCACTAGAACAATGGCAGTTACACCATCTGCTCCAGATAGAAATCTGCTGTCTTGACAGTAACAAAGGACAAATAGGCAATAGAGATACACCAAGCTGGCAAGAGGGTAAATGCAACAAGGGAAGAAGTATTTCTTAGATAAATTGCTTTTTTTGCTGAATACCACATTCTGTGCTAAATAACCCTTCATTCAGCTATAAGCAGATGTTTATCAAAGAGAATTCATAGTCTTTATCACTAAGACTGTTTTATATTATAAGAGAATCTAAACAGTCATACTTTTACATCTTCAAAGTTCTAAATGAAATTAAAGTACATAAGCAGAAAAAAGACAAGCAAAAATAATTACATGGGAAAACAAAACAGCATGTTGCCCTTAGGAAAAATGCTGAGAACAGACATTGTGTTGACAGATTCTCACCTACCCACATGGACCTCTAAGACAAGCCCCTAGACTATATTATTTTAAGAAATTAAGTTTTAAAAATCTGTTTAAAAGCTGTCTTCCCACATCTTGTTATCAGTGTAGTATGTGTGTCTATGGCTGGAGAGGGTTAGGGGAATGTTCAGCCGGCATTTATTCTGCATTAGAATAATAAGGGGAAAATACTACAACCCTACAGTATAACACATTTGTTCACAAGGGTAGTAGGTCATCTAAACACTGTCTTGCCGTATTTCTAAGGAAGAAGATATTTATTTTCATTTCAAAAAGAGAACAATGTCTGGAACCTCAAGTCAAGGAAGTTTATCTAAGGCACATGGTCCATCTTCTACTTCCATTTCATATCACCCACATACTCGATGTTCACTTTTCTTTTATCCTTGGTTCAATAGCAAAGAGGGAAACTGCCCAGAGCAGGCCCAGGCCAGGAGGCCCCAGAAGATGGAAAGTTACTAACAATAAGCTAGAGATAACCAGAAGCCCTACTGGGAGCAAGAGATAACCAGCCATTTCCGCTTCTGTAAACAGACTTCCCGCCACAGGCTCCCCGCCCTACTGTTCCCGCCTAAAGCAGCCCCTACTCCCCCAGTTCAAACCCACCTACCGGCAGTCAGCATAGCCCTTGGAGCCTGACTGCCTGCAGCCCCCTATAAAAGCCCTGTAACTTCATTGCCCGGGGTCCAGAATGTGGAGTACCAGCTCATCTGGGTCCGCCGGCGTAAAATAAATCCGAGTTCTCCTACTTCTCTGAGTGTCACTTGATCTCTCGCCGGTCTGATTCTTGTTTTTCCACAACGATAGTGTCAGTAAAGAGGACAGGTGAAACAACAATAATTAAAAAATATATACTGTATAAAAAAGTCTTTCTAATGTATCCTTGCCAATCATTAGGAAAAATGTGTCCTTTTTTAAACTGGGTTTTTATTTTAGTCAACGAGGATTTATTTAGTTTAATGTGTATTTTTCACTGATACATTTCATCCCAATTGTCTGAAAACAGTAATATAATGAGCTGCAAGTTGTGTACGTTCTTTTACAGTGTTGGCCTAATATCAGAACATAGCTATGACCTATGAGCCCAATGTCCTTTCTGGCAGAGGGCCCTGAAGACATTTCCTAGGAAGGCAAGTTTACCATCTATAATGTCAACACAAAAAATGTGAGGTTTTCCTCCAAAATAATTGTTTTCAGTAAATAACTTATCATGAATTTATCTCTCACAAACTAATCTTTTCTGGATTTTATTTTATTTTATTTATGTATTATTTTTTTAAGTAGGCTCCATGTCCAACATGGGTCTTGAACCCACAACCTCGAGATCAAGAGTTGCACGTTCTACTGACTAAGAAAGCCAAGGATCCCCTTTTCTTGATTTTAAGTGAGTTTTCAGTCTATATTTTATTTACCACATAAAACAGTGCTACATTTTGAATGGTTCTAAAACGATGGTATTCAATTTTCTAGAGGTTTCTTTGAGTTCTGGTTATAAGAATTAATGACTAATTTCGCAGGTAACTTACAGAGTTTATCCATCAGTAATTATTTATTGAACTTCTACTTTTCGTAAGGCACTAGGCTAGGTGCTTCTGTAAGTACTAAGATGTATGAGAAAAGAGTCTTTGCTTTCAAAGAATTTACAACTTAGCTAATAAGATAACATTAGTGAATACAAAACATGGGAAACTGGTCATTACTAAACTGTGGTAGAGGGGAGAGATTTGTGAGGACTTGAGTATTCAAAGGTATTATGAAGGAAAAAAGGGACCAGGAATGGATCTTGAATGTAGATCCAAATTACAAGAAATAACGGAAGAGGGATTCTATCAGCTCTAGTTTAAACAGACTGTTATACACAGGGAATGAAGAGGCCGGGAAGGCTAGTTGTCAGGAAGCTAGTAGAAATGTGGAGAAAGAAAATACGCTGGGGCCAGTATCTGCAAGATAATTATAATCTCACTTTAATCACATCAAAGAGAAAAAAAACTTATCTCTCCTCTCCTACAAACACTTAAAGGACAATTTGCCAGGGTATTAAAATGAATTTATCTTGTAATATAATCACCATGGCAATCTTAGGTCATTCCAGTAGTGTCAACCTTATTTTATGGACTAGAAAACTGAGTCCAAGAGGGGTTAATGTAAATTGCTAAGAGTTACTCAGCTAATAATAATGGTGATGGTAATATAATAACAATAACATTTTTTAGTTCTATTAATATGGACATAGTCAGCTTTATTCAGTAGTAGCAGGTACTGAGCTGCTTGATTTGTCTCTCCGCCCCCTCAGTTTTCCTAGGCAGGGCCGTAGGACACAGTAAATATGTACCCCCCAGCATGCAGGAGTAGCCCACAGCATGACTCTCCCAGCTTGTGGAGGGATTTGCTTTTGCACTGCTCGATGCCCAATTGGTCATGGAGAAGCCCAATGGGTCACTTGCCAGTGCTGTAGACAATAGAGCTAGGGCTGGGAGCCCGTGCTCTGTTCAGAAGAACCAGCTTGGAAGAGGGGGTGGATATGAGACTTAAAACATCTCGGGATCCATTCTTCATTCACTCAGTATGGCTACTACACACATGGGTTAGCTTTAGGGGAAGGAAATGTGAGTTTAGAATCAGGCAGATCTGGGTTCAGAATCCCAACTCTCACTCACGAGCTGTGGAACCTTAGAAACTCACTTAAGCCCTCTTGGCCTGTGTTTTCTTTTATGTTAAACAGGATCAATAATAACTTGTTTATTGACAGCTGACTGTTGTGAGAATTAGAAGAAACAACTTGCAGAGTTCAGTCTAGTCCCTGACATTAGTAGATGTTCAATAAGTAACAGCTATTGTTAAAACCAAACATCTCCCACCTCGCCAGTGACAATTCTCTTTCTCTTTCAAATTACTATTTGCGAGGAACGTGGTTACAAATTCGTGGAATTTTTTAAGTTAATAATTCTACATTTTTTCTACCTGTCTTATAATTTCCCCTTACAAAAACCAACTTGCTTTGTATCTAGTTATTTATGTTGGCTTACATGTTGAATACGACTATTTAAAATTGCTTCAACTTTCCTGACAAGAATTTGTAGCTCATTATCCTTGAATTATGTGAAGACACATCTTTCTTGTGTGTCTAGAAGAAACTCACATTTTCCCAAATATACAAAACGGAAAACTATCCATTTGATGTGTCTCCCATTTTTTTCTTGGTTATGACTAAAAATCTGCACATTGAGCAGCCACTGAAGAAATGAAGAAATAGTCATACTTCTTTTTTTGTTTTGTTTTGCTTCATAAAGCCATTGATAAAAGGCTATGAACCATGCACTTTTCTAAATGTATAGTGTTCCTATCAAAACAAGTCTTTCTCTATAGCTCTTCTAGTTTTGCCCTAGCCTGGTATGCTGCCTTACCAAAGGATGCCCACTTGGGTGCTCAGCCACCCTGGAATTCTAAGAACAGTCTGGCTTCAAGTGCATAGAATGGAATTAATTATAACCCTTGGTATGCAAATCATCTCACCAAACATGGCTGCATTGATATAATTAATTAACTAATTAACTAAAATTAAAACAACACATCTTATATGCATTGTGAATATTCAGCTTTAGAAGACAATGCCAACTTCTTTTCCCAAGTAGTTGTAAAAATGTATACTTCCACCAGTAATGCATAAAAGATCTAGGTGATTCACATTCTTCGAATGCTTGGCTCTTTCAAACTTTTTAAATTTTATTGATACAATGAATGAAATGTTCCATTTCTTTCTTGCCTGACCTCCCTAGATGAAGAAGTTCCATTACCAAAGTTGGGGTTTACAACTTTTCCTAGACACTCGAAACAGAATGGAATCAAATGCCAGAACTTTCTCAGTAAAATGAGAACTACAGGTGATATTCTAGACCCTTCTCAGCTAAGGGTTTTAAAAAATGAGGAGAAAAAAAAAACAATTCAAAAGAATAGTACTCTATTTAAGAGTAAGAAAAAAGTGCACTCCAAAAATTAAAGTACATATATAGGCTTATCTGTGATGTATAAAAGAACATATTTTCCTGCCTAAAATTCTAGAATAATGGCAAATTGAAGGGGAAAATATGAGTTAGCACTTGTTTCTGCTTTTCCAGTGAAGGAGACATATTTCCAAAGTGTTGGTTAATCCGTTAAAATATAGACACTCTCTTGAATGTGCAGACTACTTGGTAAACATAAATACAAAAAGAGGAAAAATACCATGTGACAAACTGGTTATTAATTATGGGTTTTAATAGTTTACATTTCCTTTGAGAGACCATCCATTTATGAAGTTGTGGTCCATTTAATTCATCATTCAGAAAAACACATGTTCATTATTCCACAGTTTTGAAAAGCAGTTGTTTCTCAGAGTGATTGTTTCATATGTAATTATGATTGCAACAGCCTTAATCCTAAATTATAATATCACTTTCAATATGCGTACTCATCAAAATGGAATGTGGTAGTAGAGACAAATCACTTACAAGAAATTTAGTCAAAGTTTTTACTTTATTCATGGCTGTCATTCTATCCCTATCTTCGGTGATGTGCCACTATTCTAATTATGCTTAACCATGTCCCATTAAAATTATGTACTTGCCTAACATGAATTGCAACCATATCTTTTAATGCCTTTTGCTTTTATGGACAACTGAAATTTGAGAGGAGCATGTCTAACCAAAGTTCTTTAATATAAAGACCCCAGGTTTTTTGGGCACAAGATAGATATCATTTAAATACTGCTCCTAAAGGGAGGGCAAACTCACACTACTTAAGTGTCTTATCAATTTTAGGCTATACTAAGCATTAGAGAAACATTTCTGCTGAAAAGTTAACTACTGGCCTTATAAGATCTTAATGTGATAAGTCATGACAAATT
Organism: Ursus arctos; assembly: GCF_023065955.2. Taxonomy (NCBI): domain Eukaryota; kingdom Metazoa; phylum Chordata; class Mammalia; order Carnivora; family Ursidae; genus Ursus; species Ursus arctos. Next base: position 89,579,920 of record NC_079873.1, on the reverse strand, counting down.
GATGCAGACCAGTGGACTAAAATTGTTTTCAGAATCCAACAGGTGTTCAAATATTTACCTTCGTTCTTCAATGTTGAGGGTAAGCACTCTTAAAAAAGCGGGTCTGTAAGTTTTACTTTCAGATTGGCGCTATGATCTAATGAGAGGGTATTTGATCCATGGTCATTACAGACTTTTCTCAAGGTAACTATATATTTGACAGAAAACTAAAATGTCTCTCTTTTACTTGCTTTTACTATATCCTTCTCAAAAAAATAATGATGACTACACTTGTGGTGAGCACTGAGTAACATACAGAATTGCTGAATCATTATGTTCTGAAACTAGTGTAATGCTGTATGTTAATTATACTTCATTTTTTTAAAAAAGTAACAAAAAATGAAGAAAAAAATTAATTGATCAGCCAGCAAGTATTTGTGGAATACCTAGAATGTCAAAGGGACTTATGTGGATGCCTGGATAGGGTGTAAAAAGAAAAATAATGAGATGGAAGACATAATGATGACAGCGATGTATACAATTCAGCCCAATTTATAAGCTCACTTCCTGAAGGCTCTCCCTCTGAAACACAGGCTTCATTGATTTCTCCCCTCTTTGTACCTGTATAATCCTTGTTGCTCTTTGTAACATTCTCTTTTTTTTGTTCGTTTTTTGTTTTATGTTAATTAATCTCATCTCACCAAGAAGATCATGAGCAAGCTGAGAGGTCAGAGATCTTGGCCAATAGTTATCTGCAACTCCCCAAATTCCTGGCATAGTGCTGATCCCATAATAGTTCTTCCTAATCATTTTGGCAAATTAATCTAATATTCAAGTGATATTATCCAGACACCTTAGTCCACTCATTCTTTATTATAACGTCCAAAGGTACAAAGAGAAGGAGAAAAGACGCAGTTCAGTGTATCACCATCAGCTACAGGTTCTAGAACTCTTCTGTTAATCAAACTTTTACAGCAAATTGTGTGAAACTTCTGAATAATTTAGAGTAATAAACAACATCCTTTCTCTGTGACAGGGGTATTTTGATATGTTAATTCTAATGTTTTGCTTTTTAAAAACTAGGTTACGATATTTTTCATCCTAATGCAAACTTAATGCACTACCTATTAATATGAAGAGTCAAACATAATGATCTTGGATTTATGTAATTTTTCCAAAAAATAAACTTAGAACTTTATGTTCTCTGGGACATGATATCATAAAGCATAATGAAGGCAGAGCTGCTAGAGCTGTATTCTGCCAACTCCTACTATCCAAATTGCCACTGACCTTCCCCTGAAGGCTTTAGAGAGCCTCACCATCCTTTCGCCTTCCTCTAATTCAGTGACTATCATTTCTCACAGCTATAACTCTGCCATAGGGAATATCAATCAGTCAACTGTGGGAGGGAAATAAGCCAATTATTTTTAAATGACAGAAGTCAACGTTGGATAGCAATAACACTAAAGAAAGTTATCTGGAAACAAGTCATGGATTATAATGTAGGGTACATAGAAACTTGAAACAAATCATATATATTCCTTCTATTTCATTTGCTTTGGTGCCTCCCTTGGGAATCTAACATAGAAATCAATTCCCTAAACTTATGAATATTAAGAAGTGATGAGCTGAATTCACATTTTTCTAAAAGGTTGTCTTGATAGGAAATGGGACATTAAATAGATGATCAGATTTCTAAAGTTGTAACTTGGAAAATCTTTTATCACATCAGAGTCCCAAACACTGGAAAACGACCTTAGCATGACATGCCTCTGTAGCCACCTGGTGGTGGGGGATGCTTGTTACAGGTGTAATAACTGGAGCGCATGATACCAAAGGGTCTAAACTGAGACAAAGATGAGATCTCCAGCCCATGTATCTGAGTACTTACAGGAATTTCTCTTTGGAAGAACAGCTATAAATATTATCAAAACCCCTTAATCAGCATTTTCCTCTTACGATCTTCTCCGTGTTGCTCTCACCTTAGCCCACTGAGTATAACCCAATAAGGTCACAGGCCCCATCAGCTCTGCCTCATTCAACGCTCATTGATTTCCAAGCTTTTTGTGAAGCTCCTCCCCCTCGATACACATTCTCAAAGGGCCTTTCTTCCCGCCCTCTCTACATTCTGAATTCAACTGTTTTCAGTGTTTAGATCACAGGCTACTTCTTATACCTCATCACGACCCAAACTAATCATAATCTTTACCCTTTCTTCATTTGTTTGTCCTCCTTGGCCCTCTCACTTTCTTTCCCTGAGCTACCTTTTCAATGATAAGGTCTCAAGTCAATATTTTTCCCCCATGAAATCACTCTCTAAAAATGTACTTTCTAGCTTGGCTTTTATTTAACAATTTAAATTAAAAAATGTCAGTTTTCTTTAGGATACTAGAGTTACTTGGTCATCTTTTTCCCTTTTAGAATCAGAGGTTACTGTCAGCCAATAACATCAAGATCTGTAAACTGAAAATCTGTCTTATGCTTTAAAGGCAGGAGGAGTGCCAAAACTCATCACAATGCATATTAAATGAAGGAAAGCACCAAGGAACAAGCCATGTAAGGAAGGTGTGCTGCACTTAAATGTTAGCACACCAAGTACCAAAATCAATTGTAAATACAATTAAAAAAAATAAAGTGTAATAAAGACTAATTCATTTGTATTTTTATATTCAGGGGAACATGATGTGTTTTGTTAAAATGAATTTGCAGAGATCAGTATATAGCCAATTTAAAGGAAGCTTCCTCTGCAGAAATCTAAAGATATAAAAATAATTACTAATAATGGAAATGAGTCATTAATTCATTCTTGCCTCCAACATTTATTGAACACATTTATTGAGAACTTTCATGCTATCAATAAACATTTCTTCAACTATGAAAAGTTTGAACTGGGGCACAAATGAATGAATTATACTATTTTAATAGGACTATAACTAATACTTCTTTGGGATATACACAAATACCTAAGAAGTATCTGTTTAAGTCCTTAGTGATTTAAACTATATGAAATAGTAGATGGGGCAGAAAAAAAAAAGGAACCTCAGAAACTTGGTAGTATGTGCTGAGTATTTCAGCCCTAAACTCAGCCTCCTGATTCTGGGCACTTAAACTAAAATCATTTTTTAGTCAAACATTGTTTTCTGAAGAGAAACTGTCAACTTCATTACCCAGTGGCATGCTGCTAACTAATTGGAAGAATGAATATCTACTTCCTTATTTGGCCTTATTTAAAAATAAAAAGCATCCTTCAAGAGAAAATTTATGGGGTTTTGACATTTATTAAGTGGCTTTTATATGCTGGAAACTTTAAGTGAGTTGTTTCATGTAATACCTTTGACATACTTGTATTATACTGCCTTTCATATTATGGCTGAGGTAAAAAAGGCTTAGAAGTGTTAAGTAAATAGCAATAATACTACTGACAATAATAGCAAGAAAACAACAGCTAATTTCTGTTTAGCATCTGGTATGTGCTATATACTTCATATTACCAGATTTACACAATAGCAGTTTTTCTTAAGCAAGTCCAAAGGAGTCAGGGAACCTTGGATAACTCACTAACGTCTCTAGGACTCATATATGAAGTATGTGTAATAATAACCACGTTTATTAAAATGTGAAAATTAAATGGAATAATTTGTATAATTTTCAGCAATTGCCTGGCATTGAGTAGATGTTCAATAAATGATAATTCATATTTTAACTAAATATAACATCTCTCCTCGTTTGATGGGAAACCTGGTCACAGGTCCTTTGAATGTTAAAAAAAAATTAAAATTTTGAGGCACCAGGGTGGCTCAGTTGTTTAAGCGTCCAACTCTTGACTTCTGCTCAGGTCATGATCTCAAGGTTGTGAGATCGAACTCTGAGTCAGGCTCCACACTGGGCATGGAGCCTGCTTAAGATTCTCTCTCCCTCCCTCTGCCTCTTCCCCACTCCCTCTCTAAAAGAAATTTAAAATTTCCTATGCGTACGTTTGCTATTCTTCCTAACTTCCATCAGTAAGTTGCCTTTCCTGTCATGGTTAGTCAGTATTTAAAAGTCACCTAAAATTTTCTGACCAAAATTTTAGCTTTCCTTCTAGTGTGGGAAAGTAAAAACTCTCCCTCTGCTCTGCCTTCCATTTTTTCTTACCCCCAGGTCATGACTGAGTCACAGCTACTGGTAGGTGCATTATCTATCTGGGAAGAAATCTAAGTAAATAAATGGTAGTAAAATTTCTCCATTTGTTAGATTGTTTTGAGAAAATTCCAAAGGTCCTTTGTAAGTTCCCAGCAAATCTTAATTCACTTCCAGCATTCCAATGAAACAACTCCAAAACCACCTGACAAAGTCCTTTTGGGAGGGATGAGATGAGAAATGGAAAGAGAATTAGAGGAAGAGCTTTCTAGAAAGGATTGGGATTGAGTTAATTTTGTACTTGATATTCCATCTTCCATAATTCTCAACTTCATGCTTTGTAATATCCCATCATCTCACTCCACTGTCACTACCAAAGAAATAATAGACACATGCTCATTTCACCTCTCAGCATGTATGCCTACTCTCTGGCTCATCAGCAATGTCAGTCAGACGCTGAGGCATTTGTAGAGACCATCTTTTAATCTTTAATCCTCAGTTCTTAGCTTTCCTTTTTAGTCTGTGGTGTGCTTTGTAATAATGGACAAATGGTTTGACTGCCCTGCCCCCCTGGCTTTGTGATATTCATTTCAATTTTCCTCAATGAATTTGCAAACCTTGATTATATAAACGATTCCATAAAGCTTTCATATGAACACAATCTGCTGTCACTTGCAGAGAGTCCTGACCTTTCAAATGTAGTTTTTCCTGCTTTCCTCAATCATTTCTATTCTCTTTCTCCCTCTCAGCAGACCAGTCCTCCCTTAAAATTCCAAAATGCGGAACTTAATAGCATCCTCCACTTCTCATTCTGCATGCTCACTTGATAGCACAACTCATTAAAATCTGAAACCATTCACGTTTTTAAAGATTTGTTTATTTATTTTAGAGGGGGTGCAGGGCAGACAGAGAGGAAGAGGGAGAGAGTCTCGAGCAGACTCTGCACTGAGGGTAGAGCCTGATGCAGGACTTGATACCAGGACTGTGAGACTATGACCTGAGCTGAAATCAAGAGTTGGTTGCTTAAATCACTGAGCCACTCAGGTGCCCCCAAATCTGAAACCATTGAAATATGCACATAAGGAATCCCCATTTCCTTTGAGACTTCTCAGTCCAGAAGGGCTTGTTCTGCCACACTCTTATGTTCTCAGTTTAGAGAACACTAATGCTGTTGCTTGCCTATTTCTCTGTCTTTCACTACTTCTCACTTCTCTCTTCAGAAAAGCCTTGTGTCTTCAAGTCTTAACTCAACTGCAATCTTCTCTACAAAACCTATCCCACCACTCATGTCCAGCCTCTGGCAAATTTATCTACTGGTACTTCATATTCTAGTGGGGTAGTTGGCAAACTACAGACTGCTTTTGTATGGCCCACGAGCTAAGAATGGCATTTGTATTTTTATATGGTTGTAAAAAAAAAAAAGGTGAATAATATATCACACTATGTGAAAACTGTATGAAATTTGAATTTCAGTGTTTATAAAGTTTTATTGGAACCCTGCCACATCCATTCATTTATACGTTGCTTATGGCCAACTTCATGGTACAACAGCAAAGCTGAGCAGTTGCAAGAGACTATATGGAACACAGTATCAAAGATATTTACTAGTTGGCCCTTTGTGGGAAAAGTTGGTTGACCCCTGCTCTATTACCTTGCTACTCCAAGTATAATTCATGGACCAAAAACATTGTCATCTGGGAGCTTGTTAGAAACATAAACTCTCTGATTCCTTTCCAGACCTACTGCATCAGAATCTGCAGCTTAACAAGATCCCCAGATGATTCCATCCACAATAAGGTTTGAGACTCCTTCCTCTAGCACTCATCGTGCTGTCTTAAAATTGTTTGTGAATATTTTAACAGATGAAAAAATGGAAACATGACTAGGATATTAAAATGTACGAGTTATGGCACATGGACAAATTTGGGTCACTGCAAAAATAGCAAAGTGCAATTTAGAGGAATAAAAACTAAATCAATATGAAATTAAAGCAGAAATAAGAAAGTTTAGTTTGCCAGGAGGAAATATAAATTCAGGATCATATCACTTACCAATGGGTTCATTTAGTAACATCACATTTCAATTATATTCATATATTCAATGATATATTTATGCTATATTCAATATATATATTCTATTTTTTAGTGTGAAATGTAAGTCCCATTAGCAATATTCTTAATACTTTATAGGTTATGCAGAATTCATTTGTCACAAATTTGAATTTGCTTATTTAATAATGCATAACAGTGATATGATTTGGTTATCTGATGTCTTAAAATGTGACTATGAAACTCTTGGTGAATGATACAGATCAAGAGAAACCTATTCAAAACCCCTGTTGGGTTTTGGACTGCTTAACAATTCAAATGTGGTATTAGGCATTTATGTGTCAATTTCTTCTATAGCTAATGTCACATTTAAAGTCATGGAGATACTTCCACTGCCGTCACAGTTAGTTGATAGCTCACATCGGCAATCCTATGTTAAGGTCTTAGAAACTGAGGCCTCTAATTTTTCACCAGCGAGTTTTTGATAGGTAATACCTATTTGTTCTTTCAGTTATTCAGTCAGTGAATACTTACTGAATCATATGCTGGATACTGTGCTAGATGCTAAGCATACAATATTCAGCAAAAGCAAATACTGTCCCTGATCTCATGAAGTTCACATCTAGTGAAGGAGATAGCAATGTCTAACTAATCACAAACATAAATGTATAAACTGCAATAAGTGCTATGATGGGAAGCTATACAATGTTGTCTATGAAGGTATATAACAGAGGAAGCTGACCTAAAATGGGGGGTAAGGTGAGCAAGAAGGCTTCCCTGTTCTCAGAAGAAATATCTTTTAGGCTGTGCTTTAAAGGCTTAATAGGAGTTAACTGGTGATGTGAGTGTTAGGAAAGGTGGGAAATGCGAGGAAGTATCCACAACAGAAGCAAGAGCATGATGGAACTGAAAGTAGAGCAAGAGCAAGGAAGTGAAAGTAGTTGTAGCTGAAGCATGCATGAAGGAGATGAGGGGACATGGCAAAATATGGTACAGAAGAGGTAGACAAGGGCCAGGTTAGGCTCTCTTATAAACCAAAATAAAAATTTTGCTATTTATTCTAAGAGCAATAAGAATTGGGACAATGGGATTTGGGAGTGCAAATGTGTAACTGGGACAATTATTTAGAAGGCTGTTCCAGTACTCAGACAAGAGGTGATAGAAAGCCAAACCTGTATATGGATGCTAGAAATGGAGTGAAGATAGTCAGAAGCTAAAGTTGACAGGAGTTAGTGATGAAATTGGTTATGGGGCATAACAGATAGGAAGATGTTCAAGGATGACTGACAGTTTCTTGCCTAATCCAACCATCTAAATGACAGGGTCATTGCCAATGATGCTAAGAAACTTGCCACACATTGAGAGTATATTCTCATATAATCAAAACTCTATGAAGTCAATGAGAATACTCAATGGCATGGCAATTACTTATATAGAGATTTTAACTTATATATATTTTTAGAAAACATACCACAAACATGTGTTCTGATTTTCTTATTTTTATTAGTATCTTTCTATTAGTTTAGTATTAGCTTACTAGTATCTCCAAAGATACAAATAAAGATACTCAGTTTTGAGAAAGCTAAATGAACAATGGTACCTAGATGTACAAAGAGAGAATATTTCAGAAAGTGATTGTTAGCAAGCTCACATATACCATATATTACTTGTCTGGGTCATATGTTTAACTTTGGTGGGGGAAAAAGAATTTTCAAATAAGAGTAAAATGTGATAGAAACATAATGCAAATATGCAAGTAGTCATTTCACAAAACATGTACAAATCTTGCATCATTAAAATATCTGCATTTTCTTTGAAAGATATGTGCCATTTCTAAAATGGTGGTCGTACGCACTAAAGTTAAGACTAATAAATATTTTAGAAGTGTGAAATAAAAAAATCAACATTGTTTATGTCATAAACTCCTTGATCATGATAGCCTCTAATACAACATGTATTAATTTACTTGTTATAGTTACTTAAGTTACTCTCATATTTTATATTTCAGGAGATATGAGTGTTTTCAAAATGTATAATTTAAAAGTGCAGGCATATTTTTGAAAGGCTTATGTTCAAAAACAGAAAACATACATAGAAAAAATGATTTTACTACCATGATCTAGTATGAACGGGCATGTAACTCTACTTTGAAATTGCTTGGCTAGTTACCTTTCCAAAATAAAAGGAACTTCCACGTATTTTAAAAAGTTGAAATATTTTAGAGTGTGGACATTTTAACCTATGTTGCCCGTCTTGTTGGATATTGGTGCAGGCTAGTCAGAGTGAAAAATATGTATGACATATAGATTTCAAATTATCAATTGGCTCAACTGAATTATTAAAATCAAGAAATATTTCTTTAAGTACTTAGTTAATGCCATGTTTTTGAGTTCAATTGATTATTATAAAAGACTACTTAAATTTTAAGAATACATTTTAAAATTTTTTAAATTTAAATTCAATTTAGTTAACATATAGTGTATTGTTAGTTGCAGGGGTAGAATTTAGTGAATCATCAGTTGCACATAACAGTTGCATGTAACACCTGTATGCTCATTACATCAAGTGCCCTCCTTAGTGTTCATCACCCAATTACCACTTTCCATCCCACCTCCCCTCCAGCAACCCTCGGTTTGTTTCCTACAGTTAAGAGTTTCTTATGGGGGGTGCCTGGGTGGCTCAATCAGTTAAGTGTCTCCTTCGGCTCAGGTCATGATCCTGCGGTCCTGGGATGCAGCCCCACATCCGGCTCCCCACTCAACAGGGAGTTTGCTTCTCCCTCTCCCTCTGCCCCTCTCCCCACTAGTGCTCACTGGCTCTCTCTTTCAAATAAATAAATAATTTAGAGAAAGAGTCTCTTATGGTTTACCTCCCCCTCTGTTTTCCTCTTATTTTATTTTTCCTTCCCTTCCCCTGTGCTCATCTGTTTTGTTTCTTAAATTCCACATTTGAGTGAAATCATATGGTATTTGTCTTTCTCTGACCGACTTATTTTGCTTAGCATAATACTCTATTGTTCCATCTATGTCATTGAAAATAGCAAGATTCCATTCTTCTTGATGGCTGAGTAATATTCATACACACACACACAGACCCCACATCTTAATTTTTAGAATATTAATACAAGTAAAAATTGTGAGGAATGTGGAATTATCTTATAAAGGTTTTGGTTTTCCTATGCTTTAAACATATATATCCTGAAAGCATGCCTGACTATCTTTTAATGATATAGCATTAAATACATATTATGTGCAAGACACCATGTTGGTTCTTGTAGGTGATATAAAAGGCATATTCTCTGCAGGGAACACACAACATTTTAGTACCCAATTCTGTACCCCTTTCGTGAGTTTTGATTATGTATTATTTACTTTAACCAAATGAAGAGTTGAAGAGCAATTGAATGTATTTAACTATTTTATCAAATCCAAGAAATAAAATATCTGTGAATAAAACAAAAGCTATAATACACCGCAAGGTGAAATAATGGCATTGTTTATCAATGTGGGTAATACTTGATTTTTGTTATAGCCTACATTTTCATTGAAGTAATTTGGTAACCTAAAGAACTTTATAATCATAGTTATATATCAGAGAACTCACATTGGAAAAAAAAACAACTTCTGTTAAGTGAACTTGCATTTATTTGTAGCAACTCAGTCACGTAATTAAAAGTTTAAAAGATAGAATTCTTCGATTGCTAATAAAGGTGTCAAAAAAGTGACACGTATAAATCCTGTCATAACATTGTAGGACCAACATATGCACATTATTTCATTTACATGAGCCCTTTCTGTGAAGAAACTTTAAATGCTGATATGGTTTTACAGAAAAAAGATAATATTTACCTTTAATACTTACTAATATTACTAACCTTATCCAGCTCAGGAGGAGCACAGTTGTCCAACTGATCATTTTTCACAGGAGACATTGAATACATTACTTAAATTATTACCTTAATGGTGAGATATATATATATATATATATATATATATATATATATCACAGTAGCATCGGTAGCATTAAGTAGGATTTTAGGGAAGATGTTACTGTTTGAATGAGAGCTGGAGATAAATCAGGTCAACTGACTTATTTTTAAAGATCAATTGAATCTTATATAGCCTAAAATAGTCACAGAAATCACCAGGGACCCACATTTCAAAAACTCAAAGTATACGAAGTTGTGGATGTATGTATATTATCATAAAACTCTTAGTACACTTTTATGTACAGGAGAATGAACATATTTAGTAACATTAACAAAATTATTCATGATAAATAACCAGACTCTAACTTCTTTATATCAAGTATAATTATGTTGCACATCCATTTTTATGTCACCAACATGCCCTGATGAGGTCAGCCTTTTGGGGAAGTGAAGTAGGCAACAAGCGCACAGACTTGCATGATGAGATTTGGGGCATATTTTCTCTTTTGACCAATCAAGGAATTCAACTGTTGGAGTCACATTTTCAATGTTAAAATGGGCCTCTCTCTGGACGGGGTAGACACTGCCACCCTCAAATGAACTTGTGTACCAAATCTTTTCCAATTAACAGCTGGATAAGAACAAGGTGTCAACAGGCCTATGTACCAAGGAGAGCACTGGCCTTGGGGAAGAATGGGAGCAGTCATTATGGAGACACATGGTAAGGACAGAACAGTGCTGAAAGGGAGATACTAGGGATGCAATTGGCTTACATCACATTCTTCTAAGGCTGACCTTGGTCTAAAGACCACTTGTAGGGCCATTATTACCTTATGATGCCATTGATATATATGAGGTGGCCTTTGTGTGAGTGAGCACCATTTGAAGCTTGAGAGTGTAAACTTACCTGTGTATCCACGTTAACCTATTTCACCAATGCAGTGAAAACACCTGTGGGAAAACTTGGATCTTCACAAAAGTATAATGAATGACTTCCCGTGCACTCTCAGGACAGCTGCTGGGGCTCTTTAAGATTTTACATTTTACGCTTTTTGAATTTCATGTTTCCTTTATGGAAAGCCGCCTATAGCATGAAGAATTTTTTAAATATATATTAAACAAAGGAAGCATAACCTTTGTCATCATCTTAAATGGTAAGTTATCAAATGACAAAATGGGACGATTTGATGTTGACCATTCTGACTATGGTACATTTTAAGGCAGCCATTTTGTTGCAACTGTCTTGATGTACAATCCTTGTTATCTTCTTTTATTTTTTGATCAGTAATAATATGTTCAGCAAACATTCCCAACCCTATTCCATCCCTAACCTCTCTCCAGTTTGGATAGACTTCCACTTTATTTTGTATTATTTAATTTTTATGTAATGAGTATATATTAATTTTGTACTAAAAGAGTCTGTTAAAATTTCACTGTAAAAGTAAGTGAACCTCTATAATCATTATCAGTTCTTCCTCCAACACTATCATTCTAAAAACATCCTGTGGAGTTAAATACATGTGTATGACTTCAAGAACAATCAGAAATTTAATTGAAAATTCCCTGTGCAGTCTGCGCTTAAAATAAGGGATCTAAATTTAGACCTACTTTGCCTAACTTGTAATAACATGCTTAGGAAACCTATAGAATGCAGAGTCGTCCATTCTCCAGTGTTTTTTGACATTTGTAACTTGATACCCCCTTTTGAGAAACAAAGTTCTCAGTGTCCCCTCCTACTCCTGAGATTTTTAGGTCCATCCATCAAAAATATTTTTATGGACTTCACTTTCAAAAATTTGTGATAGGACAAACAATAGCTGGATTTTCTTTTTTTTAATAAGAATTTTTTTATTATATTATGTTAGTCACCATACAGTACATCCCCAGTTTTTGATGTAGAGTTCCATGAATAGGTGGATTTTCTATGGCCTAATCTCAGATATGAGTTTGTTTCTGAAAGAGAAAACTTCAAATTCATATCTTGGCTTCATTAGTCTAATTGTTCTTATTTATGCCATCTTATTTGATATTTATTTAGAATAAAGTCAGGGTGGTGATTAAACACTTTGGCAAAGGTGTCTGCTTAACATATTATTTGGTAATAAAACGGGCTGAGTCTTTTTTAGATTGCATTAAAATGTTGTGTACCAGTTAAAAAATTTTCTTTTTCAGATATGGTAAGTCATTAATGGAAATTTTTTACTAGTTCAGAAATAGGTCTACATTACCGAAATAATAAGAATCCCCTAACTATAATGGTTGAATATTACTGCAAAATGAGAGTCCCGTAGCATGTTTATGGGTATACTTACGATTATTTTTGAAGGACGGCGATGGTTGGCCTATAGATGCTCATGGATATTGGATGATATCCCTGAAAACAAACATTTGGAAAAATGCAATGAGAACTCTACAAGTAAAGTGCTATTTAGAATAACTATTTACACTATTCACATATAAAGCATAACTGAAAGTAATGAGGCTGATATCTATAAGCACCAGAAGACAGTTTCATTTATATAAAACTAATGTAAAAAACCCTGAACATTAGTACAGCAACTTAAAGAGAAAAGTAAATATCAGTTAAGTATTATACATGAACCAGCAAAATTATAATTCAAATATTAAGCTAAAACATTATTTCACATAAAATCATTACAGATCAGAATTAATTAAATGGTATTTTACCCATAGGTACAAAAATGATACTAGAAGCTGGAAGGGGAAGTTTGAAAAATCACCATTTCAGTATCAATTTTTTAAAAGTATCAATTGACAGTATTTGTTTTCAGATTTGAAAACAAAATTAATACAAATATTAGCCAACTACATTTTGTAGGACAAAGAAATTAATATTTAACATGTTTTAAACATAAGAAGTTCCCTAAAACACATAAAACATGACCTAAAAGTTTTAAATACACAGATTTTCTTAAAATACAAATCTGTGGGAACCCACTCAGAACCCCAGAGTTGGTATAAAGCTTATTTTAAGTTGAAGACATGTCGAGATTCAACATATGCAGAAAAAAGCCTCCTCTGATCTTCCCTTATCTGACTAAAAGCTGCAATTTCTTGGAAATGAGGCTATCGGAAATGCCTTCTCCATGGAACTGTATGGCTGTGATGGAAAGACCACTTGTACCCGTACCTGTGTAGACAAACACTATCACGAACTAATCTCTTGTCTGTTCTCTTAAAAATCCATTTGTCTTTCCTAAGAAAACCTACTTGTTTATCCCAGAGAAATTGTTCCACACTCCTCCCTTATCCCCACTAAGTTAGGTATATCAGTCTTTAACTTTACCATTAAACAGGCCAGCTGCTTTTTTTGTTGGCCTTCTATGTATATGAAATAAAATTTTCTCCTGTTAATCTCTTGCTTGTCAGTTTAGTTTGCAGTTCTCGGCAACGGAATCCAAGAGGATAGAGGAAAAGTTTTTCCTCCCCTAAAAATCTAATCCTTCCAATCATCTAAGTAAGTAAAATCAAATAATGTAAAGACCATTAGAGTTATAAGAAATACATAAGAAATGTTGATTATCATACTATTTGAAGACGTTAAAATATTTTAGCTCATAAATGTATCAATGTAAGTTAACATATCTGAAGCATAGTATAAAATACTTATATAATAAATTTTAAAGCCACAATTTAAATTATTTAATGTTACTACCCTCTCAATCATTCAAGAGAGAACAGACTGTAACAGCAAATTGTTATATTTTTCCTTCCTTAATGAAAGAGCGAATGAAGAGTAAATAAAAGTAAAGAAAGAGTAGTTCTGATTTCAAATTAGTGAAAAACAACATGGGTAACAGCTGTTATATGAAACTAAATGTCAGAAAATGCATAGAATATTATAAATTCGTACTGGCATTTTCTTGTTTCTCTTACAGCTCTAAATAATACAAAGATTCATGAAATAAATATGTAAGAACATACGATCACATTAAACCTCTATTTTCATCAAATGATAGGAGATCCATAGTAAATACAAATAATTTCTTCATGAAAAGGGATGTAAAACTGGTTCTACCTAGTATATTTCAAGAAGCAGAGGTACAAAGTTAATAACAATCTTTGAGCAATGATGAGATTCCATGCTTGCTGAAGAAGCTGGTGGCCAAGTTATTAGTCTGTACAATAAAAATTAAACATAGAAATGCAGGAAAGCATGAAATCATTTCAGTACATAGTAATTAGCTGTTCTATTGCTTAATACTGTAGCTCAGTACATAGCACTGTTCTACCTGATTAATAATACTGTAGCTCCCACTTAACTGTAGAAGTACCCTTGCAGGGAATAAAACATTTGTGGTCCGAGAACTGCTGCCAATGGAATTACAGCCCCCTAGTGGTTAACTGTGACGATTGCAGTCAGAACACTGCGAGCTATGATTGTGATCGTGCCATTTACTCATGAAGGATTTATTTATTGCAGGCTTCCACACCCTCCTGGGGGGAGGATTGAGATATAAAGAAACACTTCTGCTCTTTAATTTTAAAAAAATCAATCTTATAGTGTAAAAAATTACTTCTAGACCTATCAACTGAAAATATATTTTCTGGTGTTTCCAACATTTTTGCATACATTTCTAAAATTTTAATTAATTTTGAAGAAGTCTGGATGGAACACCCTAGCCAAAATTAAAACTTTTTTTCAATTTCTGTCTCTCTCTTTAGCCCCACTTGCTTTGCCTCTTCCCCACAGCCACAGCATTCTTTATAATAATATTTTGCATCTACCGTGCATTCGCAGTCTTTTTCTTTCAGTTATTTATACATAAATCCGAGATATATTTTATTATCAACATTCTGTCACTTCCAGTTTTTATCCATCTTACTGAACCGTTATCTTTAAAATTCCCACATGACTTTGATAGATTTTTCTGCTTTGTAGGCTAGTGGCTCTAGATAGAAAAGAAAGATGGCCACGACCTAGCTCTCTGTACTAATCCAAACACTATGTAATTCCCTCCTACAAAAATAGTGCGTACACTGTCTTTCAATTTCACACGTGCAGTCCTATTACTTCTGGTGCTATTTATAACTGATTTATAAAGTGACATTAAGAGTAATTTTGTTCAAGACAGATTTTATCCTACTTTTCCTACAGAAATTATTGTTATTTTGCTTTCACCCGACCCTGAGAAAGAATATTATAAAACAGTTGTTTCAATTCAAAATTGTGCTTTCAAAGTCATAAGAATCCTGTGAAGATTTAATGGATAAGTTTGCTGCTTTATTTCTCCTCAGTTGAAATTACTGTACAATAAAAAAGCAGGCACTTAAAGTAGAATGTCTATCAAAGAAATGCCTATCTTACTGTGGCTACAAGTCATCATTAAAATGCCAGTACTCAATCCTGAGCAGAAGGAATACATTACAAAAGAGCTTAATGTACTTCTTTGGAATGGCATGGATATTTCATATTTAAAAAGAAGAAGGTCGTCTTTCATTCAGGATTAAA
The DNA here is from genome assembly GCF_023065955.2 of Ursus arctos. Taxonomy (NCBI): domain Eukaryota; kingdom Metazoa; phylum Chordata; class Mammalia; order Carnivora; family Ursidae; genus Ursus; species Ursus arctos. Next base: position 89,564,373 of record NC_079873.1, on the reverse strand, counting down.
ATATGATCACATTCAAACACAAGGGTCACCCTTTACTGACTACTTTGACTTTTACAAAATGTACTGTAATGAAGGATGACTTACATATAATAAAATGTACGTGTTTTAAATACGAAGTTTGACCAGTTTTGATGAAGACAATACACACCTGTGCAGTCTCATGCCAATGAAGATATAGAATGTTTCTGTCCCCCTGTTCCTTTGTAGTCACCCTCCACCAACACAAAGCGACCATTTCCTTACTTCTATCACTTTAGATTATTTTTGCCAGTTCTAGAAGTTCATATAAATGAAACCATAAAGTATGCCCTTTTCCTTTTGTATTTCTTCTACCCTTTGTTCAAAACATTTTTCTTTCACTGAGTCTTATTAGCAGACTCTTTAAAGCACACATATCCCCTTGCCTTATCCTGTTGATTCATTCATTTCAATTTTCTTAACTTTCTCTTCAAGTTCATTGAATTTTCTAATACCACAGTCTTTGTCTAATGTGATACTGCCTTTTAAACGTACTGTGTTGTGTTAAAGAGAGCAACGGAGTGGGTTATTTGTGACTCTCAGAACAGCAAATCACAAGTCCAACAGAACATGGCAAACCAAGGGAGCAATTGCAAAAGACAAAATCACTGGAAGAGCTTTAGATGCAAAATAATGCATTGTCTATTACATCCTCATATTTAGTACAATACAAATACCAAAAACAATTATTTTGTATTGTGTCTAAAGCATATATGTTTCAGAAGAAGAAGAAGAGTAAAACATGCATTTGGGGATGTAAATAGGATGTATAATATACGTTATTAAATATAATGAGATTGCTTTAAATGGGAAGCATATCAAATGATATCATATTTTGGGTAGAAGGCCCCAGTTTTTATCTTCAGGTTTCATGTCCTTAAAATTGGTTTTTGCTGTTGGCAGCTAAAACAGATAGCAGTTGAGACTTCCTACTAATGTGTTAGGCTACACAATTCTTGTAGAAGAATGATGCAAAGTCCGTCAGAATGAAAGGCAATTGTCTTCATAAAAATCCTCTGAATAGGTGCAATTTTAGGGAAGTGTGTTCCATATTAGAGATTTGGAAAAAAAAAAAAAAAGATGGCAAGCTTGAGTCAGCTGCAAATACCACACACCTAAAAGTTTTCTGATGTAAATGCCTCCTTTCTGGAAAGGAGAGTCAAGTTTGGCAAGTGCTGATTGGATAGCATGGGAAAAATGAAAGAAATGGACTGAAAATGGAAATTTTCAGAGTTTGAAACCAGAAGTTTTCTGAAATCAATTGATTTTGAACAGGAGTACAGTACGGATGCCTTCCTTTTTATTGATTTTGTGGTACTAAAATAAAAATTGAGTAACAAAAATATAGACCATAGAAACTCAGATACAAAATTTTATTACATTCAGAAGTGTAAAAAAATTAAGGATTTACCCAGATTAATCAAGACCCTATTACCTGAATCTAACCACAAATTTTCTTTTGTTCTATTTGCCAACTCTTCTTAGTAGGAAACAACGTCTCTGATATTCCCAGCAAGTATATCTGTCAAAAGTCTGCAGGGCCCGGAATAAACAAATATTTAGAGACAGAAAGGATTTCTGGTTGGCCAGAGCTGGGGCGGGCCTGGGTGGGGGTGGAAGGTAAGGTAGTCAGGAGTGACATGTACACAGGGTTTCTTTTGAGGATGATGAAAACATTCTAAATTGTGACAGTGGTTATATGGCTCTGTGAGTATACTAGAAACCATTGGATTGTATACTTTAAAATGGGTGACTTGTATAGCATGCAATTTTATTTCAGTAAAACTGGTAAAAGAGATTTGGGGTTGAATCCATGACCTCCAATGAAAAATCAGATCTTAAAATGACTTTGAAAGGAAATACATTAATTTCACATAATAACCATGTGATACATCTAACATCTATACATCTAAGAATCATGAAAGGCCAGGTTTTAGATAAAAAATGATAATGCTAATACCTACAGCTCTGCATGTGTAAACAGAATGTGTCAACATTTTGTAGTGATGTGGAAGCTGGGGCAGAACGTTAAAAAAAAAAAAACCCTAAACTCTGACAAATATAGCAAGACAACTAAAGCATGATGAAATCTTTTTTAATTGAATAAGATAGACTCAAAGGTCAATTTTTATCTGGCCACTATCTCACATCAGCAAATATTCAGTGTTTACGTATAATCAGAATGATGCAAACTTTTCTATTTGAAATGACTCTTTTTAAATCATTGATCTTAACACCAAACCGTACATTCCAGTGACTTCTCTGGTGGGGAAGTGCCAAGTCTCTAAGCATCCAGTAAATGACCAAGTAGAAGAAACTCTATACTTTCTTTATTATGGGGAAAAATTGTGTTCAAAACTTCATTTTAGCTCCTCCATTCACAGTCGATATTCATTACATGTCATTTGATGGGGGTTCTGTACCTTGTTATGCAAGCTCATAGCTTCCTCTCAGCCCCTTTTTGTTTAAATCATACTGGCATATATACAACTGGTGATTTTCATTAAATTTTTTTAAAGCAAGGAAAATCAGAATTCAGTTGAAAACTAGTGACAGATTCTAAATACTCTATAGGCTTTTGCTCTGAATACCATTTGGAAACTGACTCTTAAAATATTTGTAGATCGCAGGTGGATTTGTTTGGTATGTTTTATTTTTATTTAAAAAAAACCAGTTAGTCACAATATTTATGCAACTGGAAGTGACAAGCTTCACTGTAAAAATCACAGGAAAAACTCAGTACAAAACATATTATCAAAATACCAAAAGAAAACATTTTAAAGTTATAGACAGACATAAAATGGGAGCTTTACTTTGATGTTAATAGGCTTTGCATTTATTTTATTTTTTTAAAGATTTTATTTATTTATTCGACAGAGATAGAGACAGCCAGCGAGAGAGGGAACACAAACAGGGGGAGTGGGAGAGGAAGAAGCAGGCTCATAGCGGAGGAGCCTGATGTGGGGCTCGATCCCGCAACGCCGGGATCACGCCCTGAGCCGAAGGCAGATGCCCAACCGCTGTGCCACCCAGGCGCCCCTAGGCTTTGCATTTAAAATGCAGACGCCATGTTTAAATTTGAGCTTGTTGAATTATGAGAATGTATAACTATTACATAAGAAATTAGATGAAAAGAGAACCATTTATTATGATATAAGAGCAGAATGGAATTTCATGGAATCTGTACTCAAAGGTTTCCTGTGTTATTATGACTGCCTTTTTTTCCTAGTAAATGTGATTTGGGAGAACTTAAGGTAAATCTGTGTGGTCTTTTTTTTATTGTTTATTGAGAGTTTATTATGAGCCAGCTTCCGTGTATACATTATGCATTACATCCTTAGAACAATCTTGCAAGTCACAAATTATTATCCTCATAAATGAGAATGCTCAGACCCTAAAACATATTTAAACTGCTTTTCGAACTATTCCCCAAACTAAGCTTAGAACACTTGCTTTCTCTCTGGTAAAGAGTATATAGATAACAATAATAACTAGTATTGACCAAATATTATAATACTCCTCATCTAATCTTAAACCCCATCTCCAAATGCTTTATTTTTATTTTTTTTACCTTTACATACTCCAAATGCTCTTAATCACAAAGGCCTCTAATTAAATAATCTGTTATTTTTTTTCATATTATGACTCATTTCTACCATTTTCCTATTTTGTTGCCAATTACTATTATTAGATAACATTTTGCACGCTTTTTCCATCGTTATTCCTATTAGTAAATAATGATTCCCTCACCTTTAAAAATAAACTGAAATCTTTGAAAAGACACACATACTTGATTTGTAAAAGTTGATAAATGGTGCCTCCCAACTTGTTTTCCACTTATGTAGTTCTTTGCAAATATTGTCAGTGACTAAGTAAATGTTACACTGAGAGTATATTTTGGGCATGAGCACTTGGCATATTTTTAAAACTTAAGGCTGTTAATCAAGGTGCCGTGGAAAAAGTACACCCAGCCTCTCTAGTGAGACAGACTTGGGCTTGATTCTTGGCTCCACTTTCCATGAGTTATGTGTTTGGGCACGTGGCTTAAATTCTTAGCGTCTAGGGTTTCCTATTTATTAGGGCTGTTGTGAAAATTACATGAGGGAATATATGTATTTTGTCAAAAGTGCTGGCTAGGATGGGGGCAGGGTCTCAATATTTGTTAATTCCTTTCCCTTCTCTCCCCTTTTTATGAGAGGTACCCACGACTTCTTTCCTGAACCACGGCCTGCCTCAGAGATTCTGCTCTGTATTACCTACATGGAACGGTAAATATAAGTAACAATTTCAATAACGTTGTAGTTTAAAAGTTCTGACAAAAGGTTGAATCAATAGAAAATTGAAACCACTCAAAAAAACCTACATTGCAGATTTTCTTGGGCTATGCATTTTCCTTCTGGTTACCGTTTCTGCCAGGGCAAAATCGAAATGAAAGTTAAATGTTTAAAACTTGCTTATGAGACATGTGAATGTTCCAATTTGGTTTCAAATCAATCCAGTATATGCAAGGCATACATGCAAGTGAATAATGGAAAAAGAATCACAAAAATAAACAGACTTCATTCTATAAAATGTACTTTGTTTTTTTTTTTACTTTTTAGATCGTACCACTGAACTCATTTGATTGTTCATGTTATGATCACATCTTTCCCATACTCTGTAATTCACAGATTCATTGTCCTTGAAACCACATGAAGGTCACCAGTTTGTTTCCTTATAAAAATGACATAATGGATTAAAGCTGGAATTCTGTAGCTGGTGACTCATGCCTGCATTTGTACATTTCAAGAGATGTAATTTATAGAAAGGAATCATCCAGCCTTGAGCTGTTTCAGACTTCAGTTGCTCTAGCAAATTAAAAACATAAAGGCTAACATAAATAAGTGCACACAGCCTGTCAACTGGTCAGTCATCTAATTTGAATCTCAAAAATACTCTTATTTGTCTCTTACATGATTCTTTTTCTCTTGTGGTGAAAAAATATATATAATATATATCATATCATATACACATAAGATGTCTTACCTATGTCAGTAAGAATAAAAGTCATAATCTTGAAAGTATTCACATACTTTTACTAATTTTCTGATTATTGAAGCCAATAATGTAAATTCAGTTTCCATTTATTCTGGATTTATGAAGCATGACATGATTCTCAAGGACAGTATGATGCAGTCAAAATTTTAAGAGCTTTCATTTACTATGCCACACAGCCTTCAAGAGGCAGTAGACCATGGTGGAGAAAAACCTGATTTCAGATTTAAAATATTTGGGTTCTCTTTGCAAGCTCTGCTAATAATTATCTGTGGAACCTGGAACAAGTCAGGGGTCCTCTCTAAGCCCTAACTTATTTATCACTGGAACACAAGCAATTGTAAGTCTGTTACAATTGTTATCAGTATACTTTAGTTGTATTGCTTTATTAAAATGCTTAGTGTTAATGTGTTAATGCTTTCATAACGTCATCCTTGTATTTTGGAATTGTGAAGTACTTTGCTAATATTCTGAAAAATATCAAGTTCTATGAATTATCTAATAATTATGAATGACTCTTTTGGCATTGAGAATTAATAGTCACTTGATATTCAGACAACTGATTTTGTCTGAGAGTCTAATCTCCAGCTCATCCTTTACTTACTTGTAATATAAGCTAAGGTATAATTCAGATATCTAAGGGTTTGCTAATAAGAAATAATTCATATGACTACTACTTGTAAGAAGCTTACTATTCCCACTTGAACTATTCAACTAACTTCATCCATTACTAGACAGACAGAGGTGCTCAACTCATGTTTGCTAATTTATTTTTTAAGTAAGTTAAGAGCAACAAGGTGGAGCATGGATGGCTCCAGGCTCACGGAGGTGTTTTTGTTTTTTGCAAAAATGTTATGCCCCTGAGTTCTGTGAGTCAGTAAAAAAGAGATTTGGTCCTGATATGTTTAGATGATAGTGAACAAGGCACCTGAGTTTATCTGAATTCATATTCCTTCCTTGGGCTTTGGGGCAAAAAGGTTTTTATATCAGCATTTTAATCCCATACAATTTCTTTCTTTCTTTTTTTTTGTTTACTCTGTTCCCTGAAAATTTTCTAAGTTTAATTTAATAGTGACCTTTTTTGCCCCCCAAATCCTTTATGTAAGGGCTAGTATATTGGATCTCCAACTGCACTCCAAGTTACTGGAGATCACAACTTAAGTGTTGTTTCCTCTCCTGGACGGCCTTGGAATACTCTGTCAAATGTACTGTTAAACAGAACCTTAGCAATAATTGAATGTAATAATGTATAAAGTTGGGAGAGAAAAACTGTTTCATTCTGAAGAATCCAAGAAAAATATGGCTCTTAGATATTCCCCAAAGCTTTACGTAATGAATGCTTACTGTTTGACCTCTGTTCTTTTCTCTCTACAACCTTCTCTCCCTTGGAAAGTTCTGAAATTTAGGTAAGCCAGAATAGTATGGATTGGTCCAAACTCCTTTATCTTCAGGCTTAACCTGTTTCCGGAGATCCAATTTCATATTCTCAGCTATCCGAAGAACAGGTGATAGTGCATGTATATATTTCATTGTGCCAAATAAAATGCAAGTTCCTCCATGGTAGGAAACATATCACACAAAAAATGTTTGTTAAATACTGGATTGACAGTTCTGCGACTCTAAGAATAAATGCTATATTCTCTGTCATGTTATTACAATGTTGGTGTAATTCAGCTTCAAAAAATATTTTTTAAAGTGATGATGATGATAGAAATCTAAAAAATTATTCAGCTAGATCTAAAGTAGGCTTGAGTGCCACAGGTTAAAATCTGGTTGAGGACCAAAGTTTGAATAATTGCTTTAAAAGTACTTTATGTCAACATAAATGGTATAAAGTTAGATTCATTAAAGATAGTAATAAAGGAGCTTCATATCATTTTCAGGAGAAAGTAATTAAAAATCAAAATAGAACACAGAAAGAAGTCATGAACAAGCTATAAATGACCTTTCCTATTCTCCATCCAACCATCTGCGGTCACGCTCAAAGACTCAAGAGTTCTGAATACAAATACAGCAAATTGAATACTCTCCATAAAAGAAAGGTTCTGATACAGGGGAAAAAAGATAATATGAAACGTAATTAAAGGCCTCGAGATGAGTATCTGCCCACAAATGTCCTTTTCTTTTGAAGCCCTTTATAAAGCAATAGCTTACGTACCCAATTAAATCTAGGAATACATTAAAGGAAAAGACAATTTCTAATCATGAGGCTCAATCATAAACTAAGCATTGACAACACTGATATTCAGCAAGATATTAATGAACTCTTGTGGAGGGACTGTAGCTGCAGACAGTTTAATTTAAACTACCTAAAAATGGTTATGTTTAATTTGTGATTGAGAGCCGCTAATGTCTTAAATTTGCTTTAAGCAATAAAAGACAAAAAGAAGGGACATTTTCACTCATTTAGTAGTCTTTACATACTGAATCATTTCAAATTCAGGCCCTGGAGTGAAAGGAAAAGGACAAGATCAAGATCCTAAGTGAGGTTTGGCTTTAGATTGTTTAAGGAATTCTTATGTAGTTGAAGGACAGTTATGACAATTACCTTCCATGCTATAAAAATCAACTACATTTTTTATTTGAAGTGGATTTTCAGAACTACAAAACTGCTGGTATTTTCATAGATCGTAGCATTGGAAATGACCTTAGTAAGCCATTCAGTCTGATTTACTTTTTTAACAGGTGTGAACATAGAGACTCATAAAAGACTAGAATGCAAATCATTTAACTCTAAAATTGTACTCTACAAACCTTTCTCCACAGTGCTCATGGCTCTTACATATTAATTATTCAGCGAATATATATTTAAGAACCCACAATGTGTAATGATGTATGCAGAGGGCAGTTGGGGAAGAGTTATAAACATGAATAATATATAATTTTGTCCTCTGTGATTTTGTAATCCAATAGGAAAGATAAGACTCAAATTGAAAAATGAGATGATGTGTATAAAACCTTGAACACAGAGCCTGGCACATAGGAGACAGACCTTGAATCCTAAAAAACAACAAACAAAACCAAACGCAATACAGTGTGCTAAGTGCCACGTCAGTAGCACAATTAATGATGTCCAGTTTAGTTCATATTTGAAATTCAAATTTTACTATTCTTATGCATGTGGGTGTCAACCTGGATAATTTTTAAAGATTTTATTTATTTAGAGAGATAGAGAGAGAGCATGCGTGAGTGAGGGGAGGGGCAGAGGAAGAGACTCTCAAGCAGACTCCCTGCTGAGTGTGGAGCCTGATATGGGGCTTCATTCCACGACCCTGAGATCGTGACCTGAGCTGAAATCAAGAGTTGGTCGTTTGACTGACTGAGCCACCCAGGTGCCCCAAACTAGATAATGTTTTTCTTTATGACCAGTAGTCCCTTTATGCTGCACATACAAAAGCAAAATGCATTTTAATTTTACTTATTGTTTCTTGGCTTTATAATCTGCATAATGCCCTTAGTCTCCTCCATAACCCCACCTTAATTAAACAGTACATCTTTCTCTGAATTAAGAATGTGACTGTTTACAATTATTTCCTAATGTGACCCATTACCTGGAGTTCATTATGTCATGACCCACCTTGCGGTCTTTTATTTCACCTTGACATTTGACAGCTACCTTGGCATTTGATTGCTATTAACTGTACATATGCTTTGCCCAGAGGTTGAGCAGCGTGATTTTGTGGCACTGTGGTACGCACAGGAGATGTACAGGGTTCGAAAATGGAACTGGGGAGTCATTTGAAGTGAGCCTTAAGGCGCTAACCCTAAGATTCTGTAATCATCATGGAAATGAAAAGAGGGAAACTTTGAGCAGCATTTTGTAAAAATAATTTAGAAGCCATATGGACGGATTTAACTGAGAATAAATGGAAAAAGGTGATCCAAGAATGACTCCAAGGCAGAAAGAACAAGCATTATTTCAATTTTCATGAAAACTTTACATGAAAATAGTAAAGAAATGTGGGAGGAGGGATAGAGTGTTTTTTAAATTCTAACAATGTAAGTGTTGCCATAAATGTATTCTGTATTGTGCTACAGAAATAAATATACTTGGGCGCCTGGGTGGCTCAGTCAGTTAAGCGTCTGCCTTTGACGTAGGTCATGAGCCCAGGGTCCTGGGATCGAGTTCCGGGCTCCCTGCTCAGCAGGGAGCCTGCTTCTCTATCAGCCCCTCCCCCTACTCTTGTGCTCTTTCTCTCTCACAAAAGGAAATAAATAAAAATACCTTTAAAAAAAGAAATAAATGTACTTTTATTTGGTCTTGTTGCCTCATCTAAATCAAGAGACTCAGAATATCAACTATAGATATGAACACATTTGGCTGCTCTTCTGAAAATTGTACTTACCCAAAGTAAAGTACAAAAACTAAGGTAAAAATAGCAAATTACTTTATTACAATGTATTATCTCCTTAGGTTTTCAATGGTTTTTAACTATTAAATTCTAACTGTTTTCATGTGAATGATAAAATCTATGAGTTTTCTCCATTTTCTTTTCCCTATTTTATATATTCATATATTTATGTCTCCAGATTTGTAACCTTAGGAATTTAAGTCATTTAACCTCAGTGGTTTCTGTATTCTGGTTTGTAACAAAAAGGTTAGTTTGAAAGATCCTTACAGAAAAATCGCCTAGTACAACCCTCTCATTTTATAGTTGTAGAAACTGAGGCCCAAGCAACACAAGTGACTGGTGCATTTTCCCTTCATTTTTCCTGAATAGGAAGGGAGGGGAAGAAGTCGACGTTGTCTATTCCATAAATTGCAGAACTGTATTATTATTATTATTATTATTATTATTATTATTATTATTTTAGAGAGAGAGAGAGATAGAACACGAGCAGGTAGGAAGGGACAGAGGGAAAGAGAGAATCTTAAGCACGCACCACGCTCAGGGCAGAGCCCCATCTGGAGCATGATCTCATGACCCTGAGATCATGACCTGAGCTGATATTAAGAGTCAGATGCTGAACTAAGTCACCCAGGCGCCCTACAGCACTGTATTATTATATGGAATTGTCTTTTTGGTCTAACAGGACTATTAGCCTCTTCAGGGAAGTACTGTGTAATATGTGTATCACTTCTCTAACATCCAGTGAAATGTTAAGCAGACAGTAGGCCTTCAACAAATACTTGCTGAAATCCCATAATTGCTACAAGCTTTTTATTCACCTTCATTATGTAGTTGACTAACTTGACAGATAAACATGGGTCATGAATTTTGTTAATAGACTTACAAAACATTTAGATAATTGGCTGAGGTTTGGTATTAGAAGCAGGAGAAGTTGACGTAGACCATTACGCAACGAAAGGAAGGTAATGAACGTTCAGACTAATGAATCAGCACGTGCTAACTTAAGATTTTGGAAAGCAAGAGTCATTGTATCAGACAAAATGTATAACAGTGGTTGCTAGGGGTTTGGGGTGGAGGGGAAATTGTGTGATGGGTATAGAGTTTCAGTTTTACAAGATGCAAGGAATTACAAAGATGGATGGTGGTGATGGTTGCGCAACTGCAGGATATATTTAATACTACTGAACTGTACACTTGAGCATGGTTAAGAAGATAACGTTTATGTTATGTGTTTTTTACCACAATAAAAATGATTTAAAGAAAAAAAGAAGTAACAATCCTAATAGAAGATATCTTCCAAAGGGAGGAAAAGAGTCATTATATCCATGAGTAGTTTTTGGGCTTATAACTCTACCATACATCATCAGTTCTATCCATTTGTTTACGGTGATTTTTTAAATAGGAATAGAAGCATGATGAAAAGACTAGAGAAATAAGTCTATTGAGAAACCATCTCATTTATGCTTTTTTAAAACTTGGTTTAAAAAAATCTTGTTGGAGAGATAACAGATCCTTCTTGTTTTACTTCCACCAAGAATAAAGTCATCAATTTCTCTCCGCATCTATTTTAGACTGACACTACATTTAATAATGTAAGATATGGGAGTATTAGCCCTTTGGGAATCAGTGACTAACCAAACAAAAAAAATTCTAGAACAATCTACCTACAAGCCACAAAGCATTAAAATAAACTCTTTTTCTAATCTAAGATTTTAAAAAACCTAAGAGTCATGATTTTACCAATCATAGCAATTCATTAATAGTAACCTCTGATTTCCTAGCACATTATAAAATGAGGCAATAAAGCTCTTGTTTAAAAATTTATTTGCTGCAAAGGCATTTGGGAATTATTATTTTAAAAAGAAAAAGTTCTGGGCGCCTGGGTAGCGCAGTCGTTAAGCATCTGTCTTCGGCCCAGGGCGTGATCCTGGCGTTCTGGGATCGAGTCCCACATCGGGCTCCTCCGCTGGGAGCCTGCTTCTTCCTCTCCCACTCCCCTGCTGTGTTCCCTCTCTCGCTGGCTGTCTCTATCTCTGTTAAATAAATAAATAAAATCTTAAAAAAAAAAAAAGAAAGAAAGAAAAAGTTCTGCTCCACTCTGAACCATCAACTCGTACCACAAAATGAGTGTAGACCTTTGAGGTTACTAATTAAAAGGTAAAAAACAAGGTAATGCTACAGCCAGAATATGGAATTGATCCTAATCATTGATCATTACCTTTACCAGACATGTATGTGGTCAATAGAATGCAGTGTCTCTTTCTCTCGTTTGTATCTATCTATCTACCTATCTATATCTACCATCTATTTTATAAAATAAGATATTTATATATATTTATAGTTATATATATTTCACTGTGAGTGAACTGAAAAATTAAAACCACATATGATAGTGCTAAGCTTTAGCTATAAACTAGTTTAAGAAGATTTATAATTTTTAATTGCTCTAAAACATGTTGAGAGAGATGACATGACATCACTTCAGAGAAATCTGTTATTCTAGTAGATGCTTTGAGTTCTTAAATGTTGTTGTGCAGGTGTGCTAGAAATTCTACTCTATTTCTTTATCTTCTTTCACCTTGAACTACTGGAACACACATTCCTAGGAGGATGGATGGATGGATGGATAGATATAAATATGGATATAGATGAATCGCATATATATAGCAATACAATTAATCAAGATATGTTAATTGACTACTTACTATGGGCAGGGAGTTTGCCATATATGTGGGCTAGTCAGCAAAAGCTTTATGCAAGAGGTGGGGCTTAAACCAGACCTTGAAGACCAGGTAGAATTTAGATAGGTCTGGGAGGGGGAGCACCAACCTCAGTACTGAACTTTCCCATTTTACTCCAAAATTTCTAGCAATAAATTATGATTGAATTGCAAGTCCCAGTTTTTATGTCATTAAAATGGAAGCAGTAAATGGAAATAGTTTCTTTTTACCAATTAAAATAAACAAAGCCTTTAAGCATACAGACTTTTTTTTGTCAGTATGTTCTTCTAAACTCTTCATTAACTTTAAGTACTGTACTCGGATACAGTCTTTCTACCTGAGTTCAGATCAGTAAACTGAAAAATTGACAATTACTTTCTGCAGGATCTATTTTCCAAGCCGTGGTTATCAACTTATTCCTCCTGATGCCAGTGTGTAAAGGTACTACATGGAAAAAGGGATCAAACATTTCAATCCTCTCTGATTCATGAGAAAAATTTTTAATGACCCTCCTGTTCCCTCCAGTCTCAGACCTCCAGGATTTCAAATTTCCTGTTTGAATTCTAAGTAGGCAACTGTATATGAAGGACGAAATTTGAATGGCTTTTGTCGTGGTGTCATGTATAGGACAAACCACACACACTTATGTATCCAACTCACTTTCATGACACCTGACTCTTTCCAGTCATCCTCTATACATAACAGCATTATTTCCCTGATTTTATTTTCATCTTTAAATGGTCTCTGTAAGACCCTGAGCTTCATTCAGGCTTCCTGTCCCTCAGTCCCTCAGCATAAACAGGACTTTCTCATTTGCCTTACTTTTTTCTTGATAGCTGAATCTCCAGATGAAATGTTACATACCTATCTTATTACTTTGCCAAACAGCATACTAATGATTAATGGACACTGTCAGTAATAATATCCTCATGTTCACAGGCAAATCTGTTCTATCCAATGACTAGTGGCTACAGTATGAAAGATAAATTAGCCAATTCCTAAATGGAGGCAGTAGAGTTTATTGCTTAACGCGTAGTCTCTGGAATCAAAACTGCCACATTCCAAGCTTGGTTTCAGTTAGTTAGTTAAGTGGATTATTTAACCTCTTTATGGTGCCTCAGTTTCCCCATCTGCAAATTGCAGATATTAGTTGTACCCTCTCATAGGGTAATTGTGGGGGTTATACATGCGAATGCACGTGAATCTCTTATAAATCTGTAGTACATAGTAATTTTCAATAAATAACAGCTATTCCTATCATATTTTATACCTCTTTTGTGAAGAATAATTACTTGATAACTTGGGCAAATCTTCCTACCTCGATTATAGGAAGCTGTACCTGAAAGTATTATGTCTTTGATTTACTGAGATAAAATGAGATACATGAGTTTAAAATACACTTAACAAAAACATTTGAATGCTGTGACATTTACTCACAGGCATTCACTAATGACTTTAAAGATAACAGTTATTTTTTAGACAAATGAAAAGATAAAGAGAACCCTAGTCAGTGTGGCCATTGCTAGTCTTCTCTGGATATTAGTTGACATCACCTTTGGTTTCGGTAGTATTTAATTTTTATTTGTAAGATTTTTATATTGAGCCTACTCCCCACATCCTGCATTATAATGCTGATTCCACTCTGAATGCTCACCTTCCCTTCCTCACTCCCAATCAAGCTGCCTCATTTTCTTTGGAAGGCTACATTCACTACTCACTTTCATCCTTCCCAGGCTCAGCTAGCTACCTTGTACAGTAGTTCAGGCTGCACCAAAGTGCCTTGAACTAACTCTCCATTCCCTGATTCTTCTATTGCTCACTCTTTTTATCAGAAGTCTACTCCCTTTATTATCCACCAGAGGATACTTCATTTTTATAGTCACCTGCACCAAATAATGAGAAACACGTTTGAGAATTTAGGGCAGATGAAATAGCCTTTGCTGACCCCTTATATACCCTCAGCGTTTTCCATGTGCCAAAAGAAACTCTGATAGAGGAGTATCATTGGCGATGGGATGGGGAATAGGCTTGTGAGAACACTCAATGGAAAATGGATCAGAAGGCAAGTATGATTATTTTAATAATTAACGTGAAATGTATTAGTAACAGTAACCTGTCATAAAGGATCCATTTGTCAACATAAGGAAGATTAAAGAAGTTGGTATATGGAAGGCAAGGAAGCGAAAGGAACCATGTAAGATACCGCAGAAAAGACTGTAGCAGGTGCCTGGGTGGCTCAGTCGGTTCAGAGCCTTCAGCTCAGGTCTTGATTCCAGGGTGCTGGGATCCAGCCCCGCATCAGGCTCCCTGCTCAGCAGGATCCTGCTTCTCTCTCTCCCTCTCCCCCTGCTTGTCCTCTCTCACTCTCTCTCTCTCAAATAAAGAAATAAATATTTTTTAAAAAAGAGAAGACTATATCATGGATGAGATCTTTAGGGCATAGAAGAAAACAGGATCCGTGCACAAAGGGAGAAGTTAACTTTGGAGAAGAACAGGGGTTCTTATTTTTCCAAGGCAAGGCAAAAGAAGTAAGCACAGAAGTGATAAATAAATGTCTAGAGGTAGAGAAGAGAGAAGCTACTAAAGATGATATCTTCCTTACACATCTCCTTTGCTTCTGTTTTCTCTGTGCAGTGTGAAAGTAAAATTGCTGAAATTAGGGGATATGGGAGTGGAATACAGAAGTCGGCAAGAGTTGCGGAAGTGTGGAACACGTGTCTAGGAGCATAGGAAAGGAAGTTAACATGTAAAGTTGGCCTGTAAAAGGATTGCTGAGCAGTATTGAGGGCCAAGCTGAGGTTGGACACGATAAAAGTGTAGTTTTGTTAGTTTTCTCCAGGAATGCTCAGCAATCAGAGTAGAAAATAGGACAGATTAACCCAAAAGAGTGGAGGTAGAAGGTGGGGGCAGTGGAAGGGCAGTGAGGAGTGTAGTGTGCATTGGGTGATGATGAGAATCGTCATGACTGGCATAGGGTCAGACTAGGAAGAAAATGAATTGAAGCCAAGAGGGCACCTTGGGAGTCTGGATGAGGTTGAAGAGCAGGTACAAAAGAAGCTAAGTGCAGAGTGGGTGGGTACTGAATGTCATAACCTGAGCATAGGATTTCTGCAACTTAAAATTTTACAAAGTGATGTGTTTCAGGTGTGTCCACGGGCCTGGGGACAATGGAAAAATAAGAGGTCAAGGAATTATGAGGCTAGACTGTTATTTGGCAATCATCATAAATAATGAAGTCTCTAGAAAGTGGCAAGATTAAAAATGGACAGTAAGAAAGAACCAGGTGCCAAAAATTTCAGTGAAGGTGCAAACAGCAGAGACAAGAAAGAAATGTTGAAATGCTGTAAGCATCAATAAAACATTATCTAAATAAAAGTAGAAGAGAACGGTTCTAGTGTGTTGGAAGTTAAAAAAGAATGGAACTAAGATTCATCCATAGCGTTAAGCCCTTCCATATGGAAGAGTAATAAGACTCATGAAGTGAGGAGAAGGAGAGGATAAGAATTAATCCATCTCCACTTGAGGGATCTGTCAAGAAGCAGGAAAGCTTCTGTAGGAGTAACTCAAGTAGGAAAATTCCAGATTTTGGTTATGGCAAGGAGGTGGAGGAAGTGTTCAGTGAAAAAGCTGAGGATCCTTCCTTTCCAGTACATTGCCGTCCAAAAGAACTTTCTGCAATGATGGAGCTAGTCTGTATCCAATAGCGAGTCACTAACCACTTGTGGTTGTTGATAGCTCAAATGTGGGCTGTGAGACTGAGGGGCTGAATTTATAATTCTACTTAATTTCAATTAATTTCAATTTCAATAGCCATATGTGGCTGGTGGCTGTTGTACCGTGCAGTTCTAAAGGCTGTTCAACAGCTGTCAAAAAATTTATGCTTACGTATTAATAGGTAATGACAAAAGTAAGTTATCCCTCTAAGTGGATGTTTGTATTTAAAGGAGACAGTGACCAAGGTTAAAGCAGGAAATTCCTGAATGTAGAATTTCAAGTGCTGCAGAAAACCACAAAGGCTACTAATTTGGGGGCCAAAAGCCCTTTCTAGTGTTTCTCAGATTCAATCATGTAACCAGTCCTCTGTGAACAAAGTTAAGGCTAATGAATAAGACTGACTTTATGAAATGCCAGCTATATATACAACACTGTAATCAACAAGTTTCTTAGTAAACTGCAGGTGACACAGTCTTAAACACAGCTGAAAGGAGAAAGGATTGGACGGGATGAAGGGGAGATGCTGGGTACAGGGAGAAAAAAATGTAATTAAGATTCCAGCTCACGTGCATCTTTTTTGAACTCCTGCTTTTACTCGGTCATTTGTGTATAAAAATGTCAGAAATGACTGCCGAAGAGTTGTTGCGTGTGAGCATTAGATTAAATCTGCTAGTGACCGACTAAATGATAGTGCAGCTTAACCTCTTGGTGGGTTTCAATGTTACTTGCTTAAAATGGCGATTACGAAGCTGT
The DNA here is from genome assembly GCF_023065955.2 of Ursus arctos. Lineage (NCBI taxonomy): Eukaryota > Metazoa > Chordata > Mammalia > Carnivora > Ursidae > Ursus > Ursus arctos. The sequence continues at coordinate 89,547,782 of NC_079873.1, read as the reverse complement.
TTTGCAGCCATGTTGTCAGTATACGAGGAGGCTTTCAAATGTTTTGAAGAAAGCCACTGATGGATGGATCAATTGATGGAACACTCATTGAGCTGGTGATTGGAGGTTTCTGAGATTCAAGATACAAGTTGTAGATAACATAGGTATACTGCAACAGTGACAAATAAATAATGATGATAAACAAATATGGCTTTGTGCAATAACTTCAAACATTTTAACTGCTTAATATCCACGTGCTTCACAATAATCACATAGGATTAACATAGTGCTACATTAATACATAACATACTAATATATGTTATTGTATCACAATAATACGTGTTATTAACTCCAACCTACGGCCAAGTTTTCCTAGTTTGCTCATGGCTATCCAGGCTGTTAGTGGTACTAATTTACTATTTCTTCCACAGACAACACAGACGACACTAATCTTTACCAGATGCTCTACTAAAATAATCTCAATACAAGTGCTGTACATTCTCATTTTGTGAGGTATTCCACTGCTGTAAGAATTGGGTGGTAAGAGGCTCTTTGATGATAATGGCCAAAAAGTCGGAAGCGTCTGGAGCCACTATAACTTGGGACTTATTTGCAGCCACCTACTTCCATCTCAGGCCTTGAGCAATTGAATGAGTAGCTGAAGGTACTTAATGTTGGCTTCGGACGATCTCTCTCTCAAATTTTGTTTTAATTTTTGTGTTTCCCTTGAGCAGAGAGAAATAACTTTGATTTGAAGGAAATAAGTGGGATAGTAAAATAACTGAGAATTCTTGCAGGCTTCAGCTTATTATTCAGATTTAGGTATTCACTAGCTAAATGTAGAAATATTCTTAAATAATTAAATTCCAAATGGTAGTGATAATTCTCCAAATCTCCCATGATTTTAGAATTTATTTTCCAGAGGAGAAATCTACTACCTGTAAACTGCTGGGAGTGAGTGCCCATGTTGCTTAAACCTTTAGTGGATGAGTCCAACATTTTATCAGAGATGCTAGGTTTTTAAGATTTTACTTGTATTGTTAAAGAAATAAACATCTTTCCCCCAGGTAGCTTTGAAAGCACAAAGAAATTTTTTATTCCATTGCCGTAAGTTAATCTACAGGAATACCTTGAGAGATGGAAGGAAAAAAATCCAATGTCACCAATAAAATGAGAATATTTTCCTCGTCCTAGGTCTTGCCATGAAGACCATGTGAAATAATGTATATATGTAATGCTCGTGACTCCATTTCTGGCATCTAGTAGGTTTGCAAAAATGTCAGCTCTCACCTCTCTTCCCATGAATTCATACTGCACCAAAGCCTGTCATGTTATTATCTAAAAATGTCATCATCCTCATCCAATATAGTTCCCTCAGGAAAGCATAGGAAGGGTTAATAACCTTCTCTAGATTTATGCAGATAGAAAAACACTGCCAGTGTTGGCTTAAGCACCCCAGATCCTACCTTGACATTGCAATCACAAGCCTTATCCACCTTCGGAATTTCAGGACTTACCTTGGGCTTGTTGCTGTAGATGATAATAGCTAGTAGGAAAGAAATTGCATGGATGAAATAAATAAATATTTTATTTCCTCCCCAGGAGGATTAGAACATATTTAAGGAATTAAAAAATTTAATTAAATATTCTATAACCCACCTTCCCAAAATATAGGGAAAAAAACTATTTAATTCCCGCCACCCGTGGCAGGGGTGAGGTGTGTGGGGGGGAGAAAACTCTCAAAGATCAAGGTATCAGGGTGCAAATAAATAATATTCTTCCTAAGGGATGATATTTAGGGTGACTTAAATCCTGCAAAAAACCCCACAAAAAAAACAATGATCATGGTAGAAATCCCCCCTCCATGGGGCATGTCAGTTGGCCCTTTTCATTGTGTCTACACATGCGTGGTCAACTACAATAACACCTTGTTTCCACGGTGTTCGTGTTTTGATTGTCAGAATGGCTGATATGTGGATAAACTTCTTAATTAAAATTTAAACTCTAGAACCCAGATGTCCTTTTGCACCACTGTGTATGAGGTCATAAATGCCTGCAAACTGGGGAGCTCAGTGGTTACTCACTGCGCAGCGTCTTCCCCAACCCCAATCATTTTAGCTACGTGCTATTCCCTTTAGAGCGAGGTTCCCTCGGTTAGCCTGCCTAAAAGGTATGTGGCGAGGGGCATATGCACTTAGTGGCTGAGCAGCCAGAGGTTTCCTTGGATGGGACTTGTGATGGTAAATATTAATGAAGAAGCTGCGCGGTACTGGCAATGATTCTCGACCAAATTAGATATTCTCTAAGTGCCAAATGTCGCCCGCTGAATCCTAGTGGAGGAGTGCTGTCGTTTAAAATAAAGGGGTCTTGAACACAATACAAAATGTTGGTCACCTCAGGTCGCATACTACCCAACAGGAAGCAAAAGGCAAAGGGCGCGGCGCAAAAAAAGAAACGGACACACAGACACGTTTTTCAATGACGAACTTTATGTGGCTTCAGGAACAGCAACCTGTTCTTATGCTTAGCAATTCCGAGGTACACTGTTAAGACTGCTTGTCAGGTTAATCTGAGTTAAGGAACCCGAATAAGAGGCAGCACTGGAGACTTCTCCGCAATCCTCTTCAAAATATAGTGACTTAGGTAAACGAATAAAAAGGCTCGCTGAATGCCCTTATACTCTCCTCTTAAACTTACGTGACCATCAGCAGCGCTGTTCAAATTCAGCCCACAGCTGTTAGACCCAGACACAGATCCGCAGTGTTCATCTCCCCAGAGTTACCGGTGTTCACTTAGACCCTCCGAAAACTGGGGTCGGTTTTCAATGAGAATATAATAGAAGATCCTTCGCCCGACTCTGTTCTCACTGTCCCAAGCCTTGTGCCCCCTCCCACCTTCCCGAAATCGGATTTCTTAAAAACGTAGCCCGTACCCCCAATTCAGTTGCACCTTCCGCAGCCAGAACCTCTGCCCAGAGACACCCACGTTCACTCTCCCCCCGCCCTCCACTTCTTGAGACCCCACGCCCGCCTCCTCTTTCTCTCTCAGCAATCCCGGCGCTGGATTCTCGAGACCACCGCCCCCCGCCCCCGCCATCCGCCCAGCGCCTTCATCTCAAGTCCCCGCTTCCCAACCTCCTTTGAGGTTTCAGTGCCCCTCCCGTGGAACTAAGAGCCCCTCTCCTCCCAGAGACCCCAGTCTCTCCGTGAGCTGCGCGTTCAGAGTCCCTCCCTACCCCCCGCCCCCCACCTCCCGCTCGGGCCAGCGCAGTTCTGCAAGCTGCAACCATCCGGGACCTGTCCCCGCTCCCCACCCCATCCCCCCGCCTAAACCGTTAAGGTCTTGGCTAGCGATGCCGCCCGGGGCTCCAACTTACCACAAGCGTCCGGGAGGAAGACAAGGCAACGGTCGCCGCGGCGGCAGCTAGACGAGAAACGGACTCGGCTGCAATCGCCCAGCGGAGCCCGCGGCAGTCAGTGCGCTGCGCTGCGCGCCGCAATCTCGCGCCTCGGCGGAGGGAGGGACGGAGGGAGCTCGGCGCGATAGTAAGCACCGGCGAGTCGACCTCCTCTGGGCGACCGTGCGCCCCCGGACAGGTTTGGCTGGTCTTGCTCTACTATCTTACTCTAGCTTAGTAACTGACCACCTCCAGCATCTCTGCACTATTCGCGTCTTCTTTCTTCTTCGATGGCCCCTAACTAACTACACTACTCTAAAACGGACGAAGGCCATCACGCGAGCGCCACGACGATCTCGACGACTCCGACGACAACGGTGTGAAAGAAGGAAGAAAAGTTCATATGCAATCGCAGGTAAGGGGCGGCAGGCCGATGGAGCAGCCAAGGTTGGCAATCTAGCTGCTCCAAAGGCAGGATCGGAAAGATCGGTGCGCCGGAGGACGTGAGCTTCCTCGGTGAGCACCAGAGCGCCTACCCCGCGCCGGCGATGCAGCACCACTCTCTTGGGCCAAAACCGGAGGAGGGGTGGAGCCAAGAGCGACCAATCAGCTCTCAGAGTTACACTGCCCCCGGCCTGTTTGGGACGTCTCTTAGTGCATCTGAAACCTGCTGGCAGGGGGCGCGAGACCCCGTGGTGGTGGTGGTGGCGGTGGTGATTAACTTGATTTATGAGGCCTGGAGACTGGGGGGAAGGGGCCACCAGGCTCAGTCCTGAGGGGGGCGGGTGTCTCAAGAATGCACCCTTAAAGATTCAAAAAAACACCTCTTCCCACACACACACACACACACACACACACACACACACACACCTTAACATTTCCTAAGTCTCAGAAGTTCCACCAAGCTTTGAAACTCCCCCTGAGATTCTCGGCTCCAACTCCTAACCCTTTTCCCCAACAGGGGCAACTGAGGCATTCACAAGGTCAAACATATTTAGTGAGCAAAGGCTGAGGCTCTCAGGCCCTCTTCCCTTCTTGTCCCTAACCCCAAATGCAGAGAAGGGAGAAAGGAAAACTCCTGGCCTTCATGCCTCAAGAGGACACAGCTTAGTTTCCTTCTTGACCCCACAGGCCCCCGCTGGAGGGCTACCCAGAGGGCAGCTTCTTTGGGTTTCTGAGGTGGGGGTGCACCTATTTCTCGGGTCCAGAGTCTGCGGCCCACAGGGAGTTGGTTGCCCAGACGCTGTGAGGGCTGCCTTGGCGTGGTCAAAACAGCAGGGTAAGGAGCGAACCACAAAAGCTCCCTTTTGGCAACTAACAGGATGGAGAGCTGCAGCCCCGCAAGCAGAGCTCTTCTCCACTGGCTCCCCGGCACCGCCGGGCAGGTGCCTGCGGTGTCCTGGCTGCCCAGTGGAGAAGGGGGGTGGTCGGAGCCTCCTGGGCCAAGACACTTCGGAGGCACCAAGACCAAACTTAGAAATGGAGAAGATCCCAACGAGAAGAGGGCAAAGCAGATTCCTTCTAAAAACAAATGGGAATGGCGGGGGGGTGGGGGTTGTTGTCTCCGGTCTTGGCCGAGGCTCCGTGGCGATGTACCGAGGGCCGCGGGAGAAGTGGGGACTGGCTCCTTGCCGGTCCCAGGTAGCTGCACCGAAGAAAGACATCGAGACTCTGGTTTGGCTACTTGGGACCGGACCGCAGAGCGCCGATAACATGGAACAGGCTACACGGGAGGCCATACAGCAGCTAGGAGGATAGAACCCCAGGGAGCGCAGAGGGAAGGAAGCGACTGGCCACTCTGGGGACGGTTCACTTCAGTAACACCAAAAGTTAGGTTTGGGGAAGCAGGTGGGAGCAATGACAAGAGTTGGGTCCTTTCCTTATTCCGAGTCACTTCTTTCTGTGCCTTGGTTTCCTAATTTGTAAAAGGAATTTACTGGTCTATTTCAATAGGGGCTTTTGGGAATCCTAGGATTCCCTCCATCCCACTGAATTCAGACACTTCTGCAGCGTTCCGATTCTAATTTGGCAGTGAACATACTGTCCACACCCAAGTTCTGTTTCGCGAAGCAAAAACCCGTCGCAGTTTTCCTGAAGCATCTGTTGAATGCTACTGTACGATGCCGCGCAGGTGGCGGCGACAGTGCTGCCAAGTCCACGGACTGCACAACGTTCGCATCTTTAGAAATGCTTTGTTAGCGAACAGTAATTTATAAATATCAAAGAGAGAACGTATGTCTTCTTTTTAAATAATTAAGCAGTCATCTTTAAAAATTCCCCAAGTGTCCTCTTTCTCTATCCCCGTGAGCACAGAATGCTTCGTTCTGGCTTTTCTGGCGGGACTTATTTATTTTGTTGGAAGCTGAGACATTAGTTTTACTTTTAAAAATGTAAATATAAATCCTTATGATACATTCGTCCAGGCAAAATGGACTCTGCTGAGCCGAGAGCCTGAGATAGCATCCACCGAAGCCAGGGACCTCTTCGAGCTCACCAGCTCCCTGGGGAGCTGGCTTAAAGCCGCTGACCACAATAACAACAATGATGAGGATGAGTGTGATAACAATCATAATCACAGTAATTATTACGATTATTACAACTACTAGTACGTATCTCTGTCTTTAGGCTGTTCTCTCCTTCTCCTCGAGAAAGGCAAAAGTACCGAGAAGGACCCGGGGTGAAGCCCAATCAGGGATGGGGAAGGTTCCCGGTGCATCACAGAGTTAGCTAACCAGTCGGCGGGCTGAAGCGCGCCTAGGCTTCCGAATTCGAGTACACACGGGCAGGCAAATTTGCCTTTGAGCGGCGCTCGCCGAGTGGCCGGGAGCCGGTAAGGCTGAGCCGGAGCCGGGGACGCAGCCGGGCTCGGGGCGCGGGGTTCAGCCAGGAGCGCCAGCTCCGCTTTCCGGGCACAGGCGACGCATACCGCCTCTTTGGGTTCTCTAGGTGGCAGCCTGGGCCAAAGCTAGCGGATCCGATGGGTTTTGGTGGTTTTGGCTTCACTAGCCCGGAGAGTATAGTGCAAAGAGTAATTTAGGGCGCAGTTTAAGATCGGGAAAGCAAACTCAAAACAAGTACACACCGGCGCGCTCAGCGGTCGCCAGAGGGGTTTTCTCGAACTCCTGCCTAAACTGCCCTGGGGAATCAGCCAAGGATTTTCCCGGCTTTCCCTTCCCTTCCTTGGGTCTATAGAAGTTGACCTTGGAAAGAGGTGTCATTTACTGTGAGATCCTCGGCTTTGATGCAAATCCCCAGCGGTTCCCGGAACAGCTTCCAAAAACTTGCCCCGTTTTCTAAGGATATAGACATGCTTTTGCAACTTTCACACCAGGGGGATTCCCCTCACCTCAACTATGTACCTTTCCATAACTCCACATCTAAAATTCAGGAAGGATTTAAAGAAGATTGTTACTAAGTAGATAAAAGTTACTCGTCATTTAAGACTTTGGGAACGTTCTTATAAACAATGGTAACCGGCTGGAAAAATCTACTTCTTTACTCATTACTATTTCTCCTCTTGACCAGAGAACCCTATTATAACAAATCTAGAAGATTATAGATTTATAGACTATGATTGATTTATTAATAAGTGACCGGATTCTTGAAAAATATGCCAAGGCAGATATTTTTGCAGAGCAAAAGAAGTTACACAAAGAAATTCTACCTGGAAATATTTACCACAGGACATAAATACAAGGCATTTTGATATTCCTTCCACCCATATATATATTTTTTTAGGCCTAAAAGAAATCCTGATAGAGGGGTTTTTTTTTTTTGGTAAGTATACAATTGTATCAGATAGTATTTTCAGCATTTCATATTTTTGCTTAACCGGAAAAACCCAGGATCATATCCTTAATGTCCATCATTGAGGCATGATATACCAAGAGATAAACTTTCATATTGTTTTATACAGCAAATTTCTCCTTTACTGATCCTCAAGTGGGGTCATTGAATAAGAAAAAAATCTTACATACAGATGGCTCATTATACACGAAATCTTTTCAAAATTGGTAGGATTATTTTTAATGAAAACCAAAGCAGTTGAACTCTATGTGCTGTGTAGGAAGGCAGGGGGCAGTCTCTGATCATGTCAGTCTTTCTCTGAGTGCAACTTGTTTTTGGAAAGATCCTTGTTTTAGCGAAAAACAACAAGCAACTCTGGTTCTCTGATACTCTCATCCCTGCTTGGAGAAAAAGACTGAAAACCTTTGGGGAAGATTTGGAAGTTCCGGTCTACATATTTTTGCCACTTCTCAGAATTAAAAGGTATATCAAGATTAAGAATCTGTGCTTATTATTATTTTTTAGACAAATGTTACTGAATTAACGGAACTATATCTGACATTCTTGTAGTTGTGACTTCTAGTAATCAAGTATATATATTTTTAAAAACCAACAATATACATGCCAGTTTGAGTAGGGAGGGATATGGATTCTGGTAGCCTCACCAAAGAGGAGAAAGGGCAAGATGCCAGTTCTTTAGAGAAACATGGGTTGTCGTGGAGCACATTCATGCTATGATGAATGCATTTTATATTATGGGCATGCATTTCACCCTTCCAGCACAGAATGAGAAGGATGACGATTAGGGCCTTTTGTTTAAATTAAACTAAGATTGAAAGGCCAGGGCAGCAGTGGTTTTTCTTTCATTCCTAGCCCTGAACTAGCAGTTTGCTACCTCTGCGTCTTACTCTGACTCTTTCCGGCCCCTCTGACCTGTACTGTGCATTCCTGTAGCAATTAGGACTTTAACCGTGCATGAGAGTGTTTGCTGGTTTGAGAGTCATCTCTGAAGTTCATGGGCTTGGTTTTCCTGGTCTGTAAATCAACATTATTGCATTGTTTCAAATGAAGTATGCCATGGTGCATCGCTAGCTATTTGCTTCTTTTCTTTTTGTAAGAACCATCTCCTCAACCAAATTATAAATATCTTAGGGACAACGGTCTAGTCATATTCTTTTCCTCATCGACTTTGTTCCTGTTTATCCTAATACTGGGCACAAAGAATATAAATAACAGTGATAACTATTAATTGTTGACACAAAAGGGGTTAGGATGAAAGGTCAAGAAGAGCAGGGCTGGTAAAACCTGAATTTTTCAAGGACCTGAATATAAATATAGAAAGTGTTCTACTAAATTGGCACATCATGCAAAGAGATCATGACTATTTGAATGGACCAAGATAAAATTTAATAGGAAAAAATGTGAGATGCTGAACTTTGGGTACCAAATTTCTGTGCACAAATTTTGGTCATGGTGGATTTTGGTTGGAGTCTGGATCAACAAGTCCTCACTGTGATGTGATTGCCGGAAAACCTAATTTTATCTTGGGCTTTTGGAACTTGCATAGAAAGAGGATACAATTGGGCCCTATTTGGGGCTTCCAGGCCCAGTATTTAAAGAATGAAATCAGTAGATTGGAGTTCAACCACAAGAACACTTGTGTCAGAAGGGGGCTTGAATCATGTTACATGACAAACTTTGGGCTTGTATCCTCTGGAACCCAAGACTCTTGGAATACATGCTAGCTGACTTCAAATATTTGAGAGATTTTCTTATGGAAGGGGGTTTTGCTTTGTTTCCCAAGGTTAGCATTTATATCTTCTCTGTGTTTGTTCTCTCGGTGTCTGGCACAATGTCTGTAAATGTTTGCCAACAAGGAAACTATGGCACAAGAGAATCCACCTGGGAATTAGTGGAGGACCCTACAGATTCTGCTCTATAGGAGAACTTTACAACGTTTGGAACTGGTCAAGGGGGGGATGAGCTGTTTCTGAAGGTAGTGGGCTCCCCAATATTGGGGTGTTCAACCCTATAGAGGTTAACCACTTAGTGAGGATGTTACAAAGGAGAGTCCTGTGTGAGGAAAGGGGGAACACAGGTAACTAATGAACGGTATTTCAAGCTCTTTCCATTCCTAAATCTTGCAGAGTCCATCAACGTGGTCTCAATCTAGTTTTAGAGGATACAAAAGAATATTGAAGTTTTTGAAACACAGACTGAGTAAGTTAGGCTCTGCAGACTTGCCATAGATTCAGCTTTGCCGCAGGAAAGAAGCAACGTCTCACCAAGACCACAAGACCGTTTTTTTGAGCCTGGTGCACTTGTTTTCTACTGACTTTCATGAAAGTAAGCTTCAGGAAGCTTATTATCATGAAAACAACAGTATTATGTTGGGATACCAGCATTCTTTATAATTCTAGAATACTATGAAAATGATCAAATTAAAAATACCAGAGTATGATTAAAGGATGTAAATTAAATTGAAGGTTACTATGGGAATTTCACGGACACAAATTGAATGTTAACTTTAACAAAAGGAGAACTTTTGTTTTATTAACCAGCATAATATATGTGCATGGACTTCAATATTGTTCGGTAACATCTTTGCCTGAGACTCTTGAGACTTGCGGAAAGAAAATTTTCAGTAAGAACTGGCATAGGGAACAAATTGAAGTACAACTGGAAATAATGTTTTTGGAAAGCTTGTTTGTTTGTTTCCCTACTAATCATTTTTATGTGACTGTACAAATTGGCAAGAATTTCAGGCTAACAAGTCTACCAAAGAAGCCTTCGAACTAAATCCTGATTATACAATCATTTTATGTCAGAAGTGATATAATTTATCAAGATATGATGAATGGGGGTGAAGGATAAGTTATAGAACACGCTCAGATCAAGCTTAGAATCTAGAGTTAAGGAATTTAAAAAATACATACCTTATCATTGCAGTCTTTGTATAACTGAGTGACCTGCTTTTGTTTATTTGACTCTATGCCTTTATTCTTGTCCCAAGAGTTATTATTCATTATTAGTTCAGTGCTGCCAGATTTTTTAAAGATTGAATTTAAATTAACATTCAAAAATATTTCCTGGACCTCAATAAATAATATCATCACATAAAGCTGTGTTACAAGTGAGGCCATTTGTTCAGTGTGATGTAAAGTTAAGCTTAGTTCAGAGAGCTGTTGTTTTTTGGTTTCCCTAAGGCTGCAATGAACTCAACACATTGCACACTAAAGAAACATATACCATGACTTCAATATACTATGAGCCAAGCACACAACTTAAAAGGTGAGAAAGAGCTCTTTAAACTAGAATTTGAAATTCAAAAGGGGAAGATGCTTGAGTTTATAATCCCCTTTGAATGCTATCCGCTGTTGCTTTACAGATGGGATAACAAAGATAAAAAGGAATTTATTTATCAGTAATGGTCAAAATATGGCACTTTTTCCTCCCCAAAGATCTTCTATTGAAAACTTTCAGTATTTTTGAAAAAGATAATTTTTTTCTCTTTGTATATACTCATTAAACAAGGATATGAACAATGGTCTATATTTCACTGTAAGATGCTACCTACCTAACACAAAAAATCTTGTATGTAAAATTTTAAACAATAATCAATTTCACTATAAATTCATACAGCTATATTATTTTCTTAGCTTGATATCCATATCCTCCCTAGTAAACAACATAATAGACTGAGTTTTACTAATTCACTTGGATAACATGGCTTATAAGCTCCATATCCCCTGTTCTAATTCATCTATGATATCAAATATGTCATAGGGGTTTTGGCAAACCCTTAAAATCTGCCATCTCCTAAAATTAATGTATATTGGAAGCCACCAGATTTAGTTTAGCAGAATGAAACCAGATATCAGAAACACACTATCACTACCACCACTACCAATCTCATCATCTCTTCTATCATCATCATTGGGAAGCCGGCCAATAAGCATTACTTTGTTGATTAATAAGCAACAATCATTTGCTTTGTTAATGGTTACTTTCTTCTCTTTATCAGACTTTGCTTCTCTCCTTCTCATCATGACATGTTTACATAGAATTAAAACCTGCATCATTCCCTTATCCGAGTGAAACCTCCTTCTCTCGAAATATCGTCTTTTGTCAGTTTATCAACTTCTGGTAGATTAACGGAGATAGAGCAGACTGAAGGATATTTTCTTTGCCAGCTTACTATGAATAACGTGTTAACCATGCTCATTTAATAAAATATCTCAACCAGGTTGCATTGGTAAATATAAAGAAGTCTCTGCCACAGATTGTAACGTTATGCCAAAGAAATGAAGATTTTCCTTACTCCTTACCAACAAGCTTGAGGGATTAAGTATCCACACATTTCAAAGGCTAGAACCACACAAGTTCACTCAAGATGACACATTGAAAGCAAGTAATAGCAAATTGACCTGTCTTTCAAGACTAAAACAAAAACCTTAAATACTTTCTTATCACCAAAAAATTTTATATACTTTTTTATTTATGGACAAGTATAGAAATCCTTTGTTCTCTCAAAGTGAAGTTTAACTTGAAGCAAAAGCCTACACGGCAGTGATTAGATGCCTATTGTCAGGTAATGAGATTCCTAGAGTAGAACTGCCTGAATCAAAATTTATTTTCTGGCCTTTTTGATTTTTGAAGTGATATCATTTTACTCTTTGTGTATCTTCTGGTCATTAGTAGAACAATGATAGTAAAAATCCTTTACTTGGTGATCTTTTAGTGGAGAGTATTGAATGCTTACATTCTTGAGAGAGCAAAGCTGGGACAAGTTTTGCCAGAGAATTAAACTTTATTAGTTTTCTATTTGTCCAGTAATCTTCGTATGATAGAAAAATAAACCTTTATCTTTTAAAGCGGTATACACAATAACCAAGAATAGCTGCTAAATTAAGAACTAGATCGTTTAATCTATCACTGTTAAATTTGTCTGTGCATTTCTGACTTCATGATGACCTCAATCTTTTTGTCGGTGTAACTTGGCTGACGTTGAAAAGACACAAGGAAAAAAGTTAAAGATGTAGAAAAGAACGGACCATCATATTATTTCAAGCCAAGTGACACGGTGGGAAGGAGCACCTCTATTGTCTGGTTTGATTACAATGTATTGTGGCTAGAATCTATCAGTAGTCCTGGCTTGTTGAGAGGTGTTTTTTTTTTTTAAGTTTGTGATCAAGTTAATATGGCATTTAAAAAATCCGAATAGAGTCATTTGCAATTCTACCCTTCAGAGAAAAAAGCAATCTCAATAGAACATATACAACTAAAAAGGTGATTTCAAACACTAGGCAGTTATTTCAATGATGTTATAATTCATCAAAATAGTTATGGACATCTCTTTTGATATTGCCTTAAGAATCTATGCAACATTTTTTTTGAATCTGGGGAAATATAACAAAGTCCTTAACAGCTATGTCTGGTGATTAATGTTTTATGATCCAAATATTTTGTCAAATCAAGGGAAAGGACGAACACACTGGTAGAATCAGAAAAAAAAAAGTGCCTTACTTATGTAATTTATTGAGTGACAGTTTATCTCAGAGTAGGCAAGTGTTCTTAAATTCATTCTACCTTCCATATGTCTGCTCCAGTAGAAACCCAAAGATCTAAGTTTTCCTGGAAGCTTATAGTCAACAAAGATGACATTTAGGGCAATATTTCAAAAATTGAAGATAAATAATATTTTCACAGAAACAGAGATCACTAATCTGGCTATTAATGTATTAGTATAATAAAACTGGAGCAAGCATATTCCCTCGCCCCCCTTCCAGAAGAATAGATGGATTAATAATATAAATTATAACTGCTGAGCTCTACTCAGCATTCACTCGCATGCTGTGTAATCTGAAATATTTATAACTTCACAGTGTAACCATGGCTAGAAATCCTTTAAATTTGAGAGTTTAAAAAATTCTGTTGTTGCATATGGTTTGCAAATGTGTAGAAGAACCGATAGTATGTATATAATCTCTCACAAATGTAATTAATAAAGTTAATTAAGAAAGCTTTACTTCAGGAAAAAAATGAGCACTAGGTGATTTAATGACCAAATCCAAAATTAATACACAGACCGACCTACAATTTTAATCTTCACTATGCTGGTTGTCTATTGGTTGTGTTTAGAATGGAAAAGAGGTTTAAAGTACAATATTGGATTTATTAAAGAGGCATTTTCTCTGAGAAAGCCACCTCTGTGTTATTGCAGAGAGTGTGCCACAATTCAATCATCTCTGCTCTTAAATTTTAAGAGCTTGACTTCTTACTTTGTTGCAAAGTCTGAGTTCTGACTGCTTATCTAAGGAAGCTAAAATATACACCATGTGGTACAAAAAACTATTACCGAGAGACAGTTTGACCAGGTACCAGATTAAAATGCAAATCAAAGTAGACCTAGCCTTATTATAGATGAAATGCAATCTCTTGCTTTTTTTTTTTTTTTAAGACTCATGAACTTCAGGGGCGCCTGGGTGGCACAGCGGTTAAGCGTCTGCCTTCGGCTCAGGGCGTGATCCTGGCATTATGGGATCGAGCCCCACATCAGGCTCCTCCACTATGAGCCTGCTTCTTCCTCTCCCACTCCCCCTACTTGTGTTCCCTCTCTTGCTGGCTGTCTCTATCTCTGTCGAATAAATAAATAAAATCTTAAAAAAAAAAAGACTCATGAACTTCAGAAGTTGTTAAAGTGAAAAAATGCTCAATTATTGAAAAACTTTTCTTTTCTTTTTTTCTTTTTTTTTTTTTTTTTGGTCTGACAGTTGTACTAATGACTGCTGGTATAGACCTTGGCTTTACTGGCTTCATAATGTTTCTTACTACACTGGGAATAGGATTGTGAAATATTTCATAAACGCAATAATTCTTAGTAATAGAAGACCTTGCCGGAGACTTATCATTTGAACAGTGGAAGTTTTATGATTTTTGTTGTTTGTTTTTGAAGATAATTTTCAAGTTAGGGCTGTTAGACTTGACAGCATTCTCCAGAGCAGAATCTATTAATTGATATAAGCGATTTGTTTGCTTCTCATTTATAGCTAATCATACAGTTACATGTCCCCTTGTCTCTTCAAGTCAACGCTCCACAAAAAACAGCAGTGATGTTTCATTTGTGTTCTATTCATTAGTGCATGAAAAGTACAATTAATTTTGCAAATTTGACATTGGAAATTATTGAAAAAAAAGTATTTTTAGGACATTGCAATCAACCCAGATGAGAACCTCACCCTACATTAACATTATATTTCCATACAAAGAGGCTAATAAAGTCTGGTACAGTGAAAGTTTTGTACTTCTATAAGGCCTTTCTCAGAAGAATCAGACATTCAAACAAACAAGGTTTGGGTTTTTTTGTTGGCTTTTTTTTTTTTTTTTTTTTTTTGCGTTAACCTGAGCAGGACCCATAAGATTTAGTGAAAAAATCTCAGCTATAGAATATTGACCAGAAAATAATTACAGAAAAAAACCATATGGCAGTTTTCCCAACCAAAAGCTCTAAAAACTTGATTTTCCTGATAACCCAAGATAAACTGTCCATCCAATAACTAGGGTAAAGTCGAAGCTGACCGCATTTAATGATGAATCATTGGATGTTAAACATAAGAAACTTTTGATGTATCACTTTTGAAGGTAAGGGTACATTTCTATGTCCATAGAGATAGTGCCAGTCACATTTAAATACCTCTAAGGAGGGGTGGCAAAACTCCAATATCTTTACTGTATTTTCAAGTTTAAAATGTGTGACTGTTCACATAGTCTTAATTTGAGAATGATTTCAGTAAGTGGAAGTTGAAGTTTGAATTCGAAGTGGTTTCTGTTGATGTGGTCTTCCACTTATCATTCCATTCACTGCTCCATTTCTTAAACTTCATGGCCTTTTTGCTTCTACATTATCCTTTGAGGATGATTTATGCATTTTCTGTCTTTTTTTCCCCCTAGCTCCAGATTTAAACTTAGCAAGAAGAAGGTAAGTAATAAGAGCTCTGGAGACCACCTGGGGCAATGTTAATTTGTTCTTAGTTAATAAAAGTTCAACTCACTCTTTTCTCTTATTTCTCCTCTCCTTTGCACTCTTCTTGCCCTCCAAATGATGACAGGGAAGGAAACAGAAGCAGCTGGCCTTTCTATTTTATACAATTTTAAAGATACTAGCAATTAGGCCTAAACCATTTGTAATTCATCAAGATTTTACTTAGAAAAAATGCCTACATGTAAAATGTCTTTACTGTGCTTGAAAAGTTTGTTGAAATCATCCTTATCTTGAAATTCATAAAATGTAGCCGACAATTTTAATTTCTTTTGAAACCAGTGCTCCATTATTTTTCCCTTGGGGGATATTCAAATGGGAATTTTTTTTTCTATTACTCTCAAACATGGTTTCTAAAATTTTTATTTACAGCTTGATGGCGATACAATTCACAAACAATAAAATTTATCCCCTTTAAAGTATATGATCCAGTGGTTTCTTAAAATCATATTCAGTTTTGAAACCATCCCCACTATCTAATTTTTGTTTCCGAATTTAAAAATGTCATTTACAGGTGACATGAATTTTGAAAGCTTTCATAAAGATAGTAGTTTATTTTAATAATCTTTTCTTCTTTGTTATACTGATTGTCACCTTAGAACATTGAGCTATAATTAGGAACATCATATTGCCTAAATTATAGAGTAGTCTGAAAATCTGGAGAGACACTTTGGACTTCTAGGATAGTACAATCTTTAAGAATAGTCAATATTGCAGAAGTTGTCCTCTTTTAAAATATCTGATTAAGTTTTTATTGAAATTCCCGTGAGTTAACATATAGCATAGTATTAGTTTCAGGTGTAGAATTTAGTGATTCAACAATTCCATACATCACCCAGTGCTCATCACGACAAGGGCACTCCTTAATCCCCATCACTGATTTAACCCATCCCTCACCCACCTCCCCTCTGGTAACCATCAGTTTGTTCGCTATAGTTAAGAGTCTATTTCTTGGTTTGCCTTTCTTTTTTCCCCTCATGTTTGTTTGTTTTGTTTCTTAAATTCCACATATGAGTGAAATCATATGGTATATGTCTTTGACGGACTTATTTTGCTTAGCATAATACTCTCTAGCTCCATCTATGTTGTTGCAAATGGCAAGATTTCATTCTTTTTGATGGCTGAGTAATATTTCATTGCATACACACACACACACACATACACACAGATGTATACATGCAGGACTTGTCCTTTAGTGCATAGGAATATAGTGTGTATCAGGTGATGAATAGGAATTTGGAGCACTCTACAGCCCTAATGCTTTATCAAATATAGTATGTGATGACCTGTTGCTTTAATCAATAATTTGCATCTAGTCCCACTTGTGATTTGTCATCTCTGTCTGTTTCCTCTGGAATGACACTGAACTAATCTCATCAATACCAACTTGATAGATTGAATAGAAGCAGTAGACATAGGCTGACAATCTTTAACAAGTAGCACAGATTTGTAGGGCAGTTGAGAAAATGGTTCAAAGATGCAGTTAATCATCATTCCTTTCATAATAGTAGGTGCTGTGAGCTGTGATAGTTTGTTACTGCTAAGTGTGACACAGAATTCAGAAGTCTTTTTCTTAGTTTATAGCGGGAAACATTCTCTAAAGAAGGGAATATCGGCAGATACATATGTATGTGCTACTGAGACATTATATTAGTAGATAGGTATTTGTATATGGGTTAACATGAGAGTACTTCACATGTGGGACCAGTGTAGCCAAGAAAAATGCAGTCATAATGAAACAGTGGAAAATGTACTAAATAAGCAACAATATTAAACTAATCTGTGTGACTGATAAAATAACAGTGAAGTCATAATAATAACTATAGTAATTCAACATTATGTGCCAGGCATTTTTGCATGCATTGTAAGATTTAGACAGCACATGGCCCTACAAGGTAGGCATTAATATCCTTCTTTGAGTGATGAGAAAACCAAAGATTAGAGTTTGGGACTTGGGCACCTATGTGGTCCAGTCGGTTAAGTGTCTACCTTCGGCTCAGGTCATGATCCCAGGGCCCTGGGATTGAGCCCCATGTTAGTCTCTCTGCTCAGCGGGGAGCCTGCTTCTCCTTCTCTTCCCTGCCTGTGTTCTCAGTTACTGTCTCTGTCCTTCTTTCTAAAATAAATAAATAAAATCTTTTAAAAAAATAAAGTTTGTGACTTGACTAAGGTCACCCAGGAAGTACATTATAGAATCAGAATTATAAATGCAGGTCTATCTTATTCCAGGATCAGGCTTCTTAGACACTTTTAAAGCAATGGACTTGATAGTGGTCATTTGGTGAGTCCTAGAAATGTGGAGTTATGTAAAAGTTTAGGTATTCTTGTCATGGTCATGTGTTTCTTTGATAAATTTTTCCGGTTTTGTTTATGACACCTCTCTTGTCTCCACAGATTTAGGAAATAATAAGTTTATATAGCAAATAAATCCACCCCACAGGTTTTGTTTTTTATATTGGTGGGGGGATGTGTTTGACTTACGTGTGGCCTTTTGGTTCACGGAGCATTTTCAAGAGAAATATTTTTCCTTTATTCACCATCTGCGTTATAGTTCAGCCTATTTACAACACTGTAAAATCACTTAAATTTGAAAATAAACAAAACTACTACCTTTGAAATAGATCACCCATAAGATGTATGTTCCCCTGTACATTTCCCCTTTAGGAGTTTAAATAGGTTAAGAGGTTGAAAGTGGCCAACTTTAGCTTCCAATGACCACACCGCTGTGTTTTCATAGGGAGAACACTGCTAGATAGGTTCAAGAAGATGGGGAATGTTTTTACTGAGACTTAATTAGTCAGGGGTAGCAATAGGAAATGAATTATATTTAAGTCAAGAAATCTTTTTTCTCTTGTATTTCTATTTCCTTTTTATTACCCATCCTTGAAATCAGTAGGTGTGAGGATGAGCAAGCACAGATAAATACGGCTGTTAGGACTGCAAACAAATGATTGTGCTCATCCTTTGGAATTAAATTAAAATGATTACAATTTATTAATATTTCATTTAAAATATATATAAGCCTCCACTACCAATAAATTTTCTAGTTGGATACAGTATCGGAGGTTCTAAAGATTATGGGTGGCTGATGTTTCAATGAGGAATACAAATAGTGATTTATTTTCATTTTCTAGTACTACTCATTTCATTTGAGATCTGTATGGCTTAAAAATACTTCCAGATACTTTCTCCAAAAATATTTAATCACTTTAAGATTCACAGAACATTGTTTCAAGGGCAGTGCTTTGAGTTTTTAATGCTGAGAATTCTGAACACTGTTTTATCACACTTCCATGCAGTTGGAAAAATATCGTGATGAATCTAGTTTGTATTTTCATGCTTTAAATTCATAAATATTGCCAAGTTCATAATTCAGTTAAAATCTAAAGTGTGTATTCAACAATTTTAAATTTGCTGATTTTTCCATTAGCATTAAACAGCTGTTCTCCATTTCCACTAAGGATAAGACCAGAAAGAACGACACTTGCAGCATGAAGGATAGAGACTAGCATTAGCAAAATCCTCGTATCAGCTTAGTGAGATGCTAGACGGCGTTATCAAGGGAGTTGTTAGTCATCTATGCCAGAGATTTTAAAGAGGTCAATGGTGTTTCTGGGAATGCATTTGGTGCAGTTTTCAATCCAAAACAGAAAGAAGAGTGTAATAATTTCTTAAGTTTTTTTTTTCAGCCTTATAATTCTATGCACATTTTATTACAACAAATATCTTGCTTAATTGCAGCATGTCATCATCAGAAGTAGGAAACGTATTTCAGGACAGCAAATTCATTAACCTATACAGCTATTTGAATACACCAACACTGGGTAATTAAGAAGCCATTTTGAGGAAGGAATGTCCAACTCCAGATCTTAACCTCAATTTCCTACTAGACACTTTCACCAAAACACATGTATGTCTTACAGGCACCTCAAAACCCAAAACGGTTTTTCAAAACCAAAATTATTTATAAAATTCTCAAATTAGTTGTCCATATTATGTTGATGTTTTTTATCTTCAGAGAGTAAGGTGAGTCATACATGACATTGTCCCATCATCCTTTCCCTCAACTCAAATTTTCACTTGTTTCATTAACTCTGATATACTCAGAAATAAATCAGGTCCGTCCCTTCCTCTTCATCTCCAGTACCACTGCCCACTTTAGTAGCATGGTATATTTCTTTCTTTCTTTAAGATTTTATTTATTTATTTATTTGAGAGAGAGAGTGCGTGGAAGAGCACGCACAAGCAGGAGGGAGGGACAGAGGTAGAGAGAGAGAAGCAGACTTCCCTCTGAGGAGGGAGCCCGACATGGGGCTCGATCCCAGGACCCTGAGATCATGACCTGAGCCAAAGGCAGACACTCAACGGACTGAGCCACCTAGGTAGCCCTAACATGGTGTATTTCACCTAGAATATTGCTGCATGAGTTTCTGAGAACCTTTCCTTCTTCCACTCTTACCTCTTCAAGGTAGTTCTCCACATTGCTTCTAAAGTGACATTTCCAAAGTATGAATTTCTTTGTCTCTTTGCTGCTTAAAGTCTGGCAGTGGCTCCCACTTTCATGTATAGGATAAAGTTAAAAATCCTAATTATGAGTTTAAAAAATTGCTTTCTTGGTCTAGTCCTTGATGATATCTCTGGCTCCATCTCCCACACTTCTTTGTATACAATTCACTCACCCTGTAGGAACAACCCATTTTGTTTCAAGGGGTCTGCTTGTTTAGCCTATTCCTTCTGCCTGGATCTTTTTCTTTGCCTGCCCAACTAACCATTTTCAAATATAATCTCTAGGGTTACCCACTTGCCTTGCTCCTGTTTTATGCTCACATGGTAACTGCTTCTATTATAGTATGTACTGCATCATATTGCTGTTACCACTTGTCTGTCCCTCTCACTAGACTGAACTGCATGGGGCATAGTGACAGTCAGTATATATAGGTCATGTTTGTGTCTCCAGTACCTTGATAGACCTAGCACATAGCTGAGGTTTAAAATGCTTATTAATATTACTATCCATCAAGTAGAATTTGTTCAAGAGTTGGAAGAAGCTAAAATACACTTACTCTGGGTTCATATAGTTGCACAGCTTTCTTTAAGCTGTATGTTAATATTTACCCTTGTGCAAATGGCCAACTTGAAAAAAAAATTGGTCCCACTGTAGCAAAACTTTTCAAGGTAAAGCTGTAAATTGGGCTAGTTTCTCCCATGCAGTGTTTGGCTGTGGTTTTAGACATGACTCATTAAAGACTAGTCTATCTCCAGCAAGCTAAGCAATGAACTTCTCTGGAAGAACTTGTCAAAAATTCTAACTGAGGGGCGCCTGGGTGGCGCAGTCATTAAGTGTCTGCCTTCGGCTCAGGGCATGATCCCAGCGTTCTGGGATCGAGCCCCACATCAGGCTCCTCCGCTACGAGCCTGCTTCTTCCTCTCCCACTCCCCCTGCTTGTGTTCCCTCTCTTGCTGGCTGTCTCTCTCTGTCAAATAAATAAATAAAATCTTTAAAAAAAAAAGTTAAAAAAAAATTCTAACTGAAAACATTTTAGAATGTTTGAAAACAAATAGAGAATTCAGATTTCTTATTACTCTACAAATCTCAATATTGAATTATATTATTTTGTATTTTTCAGCTTTATTGAGATATGATTGACAAAAAAATTGTAATACATTTAAAGGGAGCAACATGATGATTTGATATATGTATACATTGTGAAAACTTTCCCACCATTGAGTTACTTAAAACACATCCATAACCTCACATATTTGGCTTTTTTTGTGGTGAAAAAACTTAAGTTCTACTCTCTTATCAAATTTCAATTATACAGTTTTATCAACTATAGTAACCATTTTATAGATTATATTTGCAGACCTGTTCATCTTAAAACTGAAAGTTTGCAGCCTTTTACTGGCCTCTTCTATTCCCCCACCCACCCCAGCATCTATTTCTATGAGTTTGACTTTCTTACTCTGTTACTTTCATTTCTTCCTTCCTGCCTACCTTCTTGTCCTTCCTTCCTTCCTTCCTTCCTTCCTTCCTTCCTTCCTTCCTCCCTCCCTCCCTCCCTCCCTCCCTCCCTTCCCTTTCCACCCCTCCCTTCCCTTCTTCTAAGATTCCGTATATAGGTGATACCATGCAGTATTTATTTTCGTCTGTCTGGCCTATTTCCTTTAACATAATACCTTTGAGCTTAATCCATGTTACTGCAAATGACAGGACTTTCTTCTTTTTTAAGGCTGAATAATATTCTATCTCTTTCTCTCTCTCTCTCTCTCTCTCTCTCTCACACACACACACACACACACACACACACACACACACACACACACACACACATTTTCTTGATCCATTCATGTGCTGACAAACACACTTAGGTTGTTTCCATACCTTGGCTAGTGTGGATAATGCTGCAACGAACATGGAAACAGATATTTCTTTGAGATGTGGTTTTGTTTCCTTTAGATATATACTCAAAAGTGGGATTGCTGTATCACATGGTGGTTCTATTTTTAACTATTTGAGGAAGCTCCATACTGTTTTCCATAATAGTTGTACCAGTTTACATTTCCATCAATAGCATACAAAGGTTCTCTTTTCTTCACATCCTTACCAGCATTTGGTATCTCTTGTCTTTTTGATGATACTAGTCACCCTAACAGGTGTAAGGTTGTATCTCATTGTCATTTTGATCTGCGTTTCCTTAATGATGAGTGATGTTGTGCCCCTTTTCATGTACCTGTTGGTTATTTGTATGTCTTCTTAGGTAAAATGTCAACTCAGGTCCTTCGCCCATTTGTTAATTGGGTTTTTTAAAATTTTTATTTTGCCATTGAATTATTTGAGTTCCTTGTATATTTTGAATATTAACCCCTTATTGGATATGTGGTTTACAAATATTTTCTCCCATTTCATAGGTTGTCTTTTCATTTTGTTGATGGTTTATTTTGCTGTGTGGAAGCTTTTTAATTTGATGTTATCCTACTTGTTTGCTTTTGCACTTGTTGCCTTTGCTGTTGGTTTCAAATCCCAAAATTCATTGTCAAGACTGATATGAAGGAGCTTACCCCTATGTTTTCTTCTAGGAGTTTTATGATTCTAGGTCTTACATTCTGATCTTTAATACATTTTGAATTGATTTTTGTGAGTGGTATAAAATAGGGATCCAGTTTCATTCTTTTGCATGTGGCTGTCCAATTTTCCCAACACTATTGAAGACACTGTCCTTTCCCCATTGTATAATCTTTTTAAAAAAATGTTTTATTTATTTATTTGACAGAGAGACAGCCAGTGAGAGAGGAAACACAAGCAGGGGGAGTGGGAGAGGAAGAAGCAGACTCCCAGCAGAGCAGGGAGCCTGATGCGGGGCTGGATCCCAGGACCCCAGGATCACTCCCTGAGCCGAAGGCAGACACTTAATGACTGAGCCACCCAGGAGCCCCCCGCATTGTATAATCTTAATCATTAATAACTTTCTTTTAAAAAATGACTATCTTAATATAAAGCTAACATAACTAAATTATATAGTTAATTCATGAACCAGTGGCCCATGGCCTAAAAAGAAATTAATCAGTAAAAATTCAGATTTTACCAAAATAAGAAGTATAATAAAGTTGGGGGAAAAAAGTGATTCATGGAGTTATTTTGCAAATTACTTCTGCTTGTTTTCATTAAATGCATTTGTTACTCCGACAGTAGGAAGGGATTTTGAAATTTTGATAGGTTAATAGGCTACCTCAGGAGGCAGCCCGTTCCTTTTGACTTTCATAAGATGTTTGCTCACACTGAGTAGTCACTTTGCTCAGATTTACCCTCTGGAACTTCACAGAGTAAATGTGTTCCTTCTCTTATATGGTAGTCAAGTTATTTGAAAATGAGCATCAAGTGTTCCCTAAGTTTCTTTTCCTCACACTAAACATTGTGGAATTTTAAGCTTACTCACAATCTTGGTGTCCTGCTTCTGGAAGTACTTGTTTTTAAAATATGGTACAAAGAATTGCATATGATACTGCAGATGTGATCTGACTATCTTGTGGTAGGACTTTGCAACTTATGGTCTAGATACTTTATATGTCTAGTTGAAGCATAATTTTGGATTAATAGTTTTAATTGTGTGAAAATTTCAAAATAAATATCTGAATGCAACTTGATTTATGTATGGAAATGTAGGTCATTTTACTCAGTTCTTATTTGAAGTCCTTTCACACTTTCTTACAGATTTTTTTCCCTTAAATCTGAAACTAATTAATTTCCACTGTTGCAAGTTCTGACTGTTTTAATCTGCTTCATAAGCTCACTTTAAAACTCCATACCCTTTTTTGATAAACCTTCCCTCCCCACTTTACCAGTGTTCAAGATATTTTAGAACAGTTTTTGAAGTGTTCCTGCTGTGTTAGCACTTAGCAAAAACTTTCCCATTATGGTATCAACAACCTGTAAAGGAGTAAATAAGAAGCTTAAGCAAAAAAGAATTTAAATGTCCAATACCAGTAAGCAAATAGCTACCATATAAAGAAGTATTATGCAGGAGAAGAGAATTTTGTTTTCTAATTAAAAATAGAGTGAAAAGTAGCTTCCTATGTTCAAAAAAATTGTCATAAAGCAGTTTCTTTTTTTGGAGATGCATTTTTTATTGAAATATAGTTGACATGCAATATTATAGTAGTTTTAGATGCACAACCATAGTGATTAGAGAATTACATACATTATAAAATGCTCACCATAAGTGTAGTTACCATTTGTGACAATACATTATTACACTATCATTGACTCTATCTCCTATGCTATACTTTTTTTTTTTTTTTTATTCTCACTTGGAAAATTTATTGGTCCTGGGGAAAGGAAGGCAGACAGCCCCTGCTTTCTGCTGATGGTCCCACAAGCCCTCACTATTTCTGGTTGTCACTGATAGGGAGGTTCACATGCTGGAGGAGGCCAGGAAGGCCTTGAGCTTGGGCCAGGTGCTGAGGTGCCCAGGTAAGCTGTGAGCAGGGGGGAGGAGTCCAGGCAGCTGAGGGCCAGGACCTGGTGAATCCGCAACAAGTCCAACAGGTTGAGGTCTGTGAAGGAGATCTTGTTGCCCACGATGAAGGGCTGAACCCCCCTGGTTCTGGGACAGCAGGGTCTCAAGATCTTCTGATGCCCAATAGTGCCCTCACATACTCCTACTCGCCTGACCTCTAGGTGGCGTAGAGGAGGATGAGGTATTTGCAGTGGATACTCTCCCTGCCATCATTCATCATGTCCACCAGAGCCACCTCCCACTGGTCCTTCCCAGACAGCCCAAGGGAGTGGTCTGGGTATCACAGGATGGCATTGGACTGGCACGGGGTAAGGTTTCCATTCTGGAACTTCGGAAGTTGCCCATATAGACAGGTGGCCTTGAGTGAGCCCTGCAGCCAGGCCTCCATGGTCACCACCTCCTCCTTCCAGCTCTGGCTCTGGTCAGTCAGCAGCGTGCACATAGCTGCAAACAGGGAAGTAGACGATGGAGTAGGGCAGCATGGTTGGTGGTGGTGGCAGAGCTCTTACGCTAGATTTTTTATTGCCATGACTTATTTATTTTATAACTGGAAGTTTGTTCCTCTTAATCCCCTTCACCTATCTCACCCATAACCTCCATCCTCCTTCC
This sequence comes from Ursus arctos, assembly GCF_023065955.2. Classification (NCBI taxonomy): domain Eukaryota; kingdom Metazoa; phylum Chordata; class Mammalia; order Carnivora; family Ursidae; genus Ursus; species Ursus arctos. Next base: position 89,522,959 of record NC_079873.1, on the reverse strand, counting down.
CTCTGGCAACCACCAGTTGTAGAAGTTTATTAAGTAGAAACATGTTGCTGATTTAACAATTAAATTAAAAAGTATAATGCCTATGTTTGCATCCTTCACAGAAAATATTCTATGAATCTGTACTTCCCATATTATTTCAATTTTGATGATAAAATTTCTGGCAAATTTCTATCTGTGAGACACCTCTTACTTGTTTTTTAAAAGAGTTTATTTATTTATTTGAGAGAAACAAGAGGGCATGATCGGGGAGAGGGGCAGAGGTAGAGGGTGAGGGAGAAGTAGACTCTCTATTGAGCAGTGAGCCTGACAACACAGGGCTCCATCCCAGGATCTCGGGATCATGACCTGAGCAGAAGGCAGCTGATTAGCTGACTCAGCCACCCAGGCACCCAAAACACCTCTTATATGTTAAAGGATATTGTTTTATATGAAAATCTGAACTGACTAGAAAAAAGAAAGTATCTCAATGTGATTACTGGCTTTACCAAACAACTTGCATACTTCCTCTTGCTTTTAATTTTTATTTATTTATTTTTCTTCCAAGTTTTTATTTAAATTCTATTTATTTATTTATTTATTTATTATGATTTTTAAGTAATCTCTATAACCAATGTGAGACTTGAACTCACAACCCCGAGATCAGGAGTCACATGCTCTACTAACTGAGCCAGCCAGGCGCTCCTCTCTTGATTTTTTAAAGTGAGAAATAATAAAAATAAAAACGTCTATGCGTTTAGTTGCACATTTATTACAAAAAAGAAGGAATACCTGCGTGAGATTTCTATTCATCCAAGAAAAGCCTATTCTTCTCAGTTACTGTTAGCTCTATTTAGACGCTGGGTAAATTTTTCTAGGTTCTAAGAATATAGTGGACAGAAAAATCAGATTTGCTGTTAATTGAAAATGTCTTTGTAAAAATTTCAGTAATGAAAATATTAAGAGTAATGTCTACGTTTATTGAAGTATGCTATTAAAAATGTCTTGCCCTATTTGGAACTTGCCTTGTGCTTTTCATATTATACTTTGATTTTTTTCAAGTTCATTAACACATCAGTGGGAAATTGAATTTAAAGACCATTTTTTTCACACAGCACTTTTTATTATTTTCCTGGCAGTTCTAAAATGAAATGTGAACTTTGGTAATGCTAAAATATCAAAACATGTTATTTTTCTCCAGCATATTATTGGAGGACTTTAATCTTTATTTTTCTTTAATTGACATGTGACAAATCTGTTTATAACAGGCATTTTCTGCTACATGGGAAAATTGCTAACCTGTGGGAGTGACAGATGATTTTGAGAATATAACTTTAATCATTATTTCTTTTGTCACCAAGTATGAAGAATGCATTAGATAATGGTAGTGCTTTTTGTGACATTTCATTCTGCCAACGTTTCCATGATTACCTCTTATATAATATAATTCAAGTTTATTAACTGCCTATGTTTACTCTAAGTTAAAGTTTCTCCTAAAAGAAAGCTTGTGCAATTACAATTCAACTTTTCATTGAAAATGGGGTTTCACTGGGGCGCCTGGGTGGCTCAGTCATTAAGTGTCTGCCTTCGGCTCAGGGCATGATTCTGGAGTTCTGGGATCGAGCCCCACATCAGGCTCCTCCGCTAGGAGCCTGCTTCTTCCTCTCCCACTCCCCCTGCTTGTGTTCCCTCTCTTGCTGGCTGTCTCTCTGTCAAATAAATAAATAAAATCTTTAAAAATAAAAAAATAGAAAAGAAAATGGGGTTTCATTGTACTGATCTGTGTCCCATATGTTTATAAGGGTTACTTCACTTATTTCCAGGATCAACACATTTTCTGGTAAAATCTTTTAAGACCATAAATACTGCCCTGATTTCTATATTGTTGATCACAAGCAACTCTTATAAATTTGTGGATACTTTGCTTATGATTAGATGAAGATTGATAAATTATGACTACATATGTAAGCCAAATAAACAATCCTTCTATGTGCACGGGTTGGAAATGAATGTTGATTATATTTTGTTCTTTTTAATGATTGCATTTTTCATCTTTCAATTCTCCACTCCTCTCAAAAACACACACTTTGAAATATCCATGATTATGGTCGTTCTCAAACCTGAAAGTGTTCACACTTCCACATTCTACTCTTAGGTAATGGGTATTTTCCATAGCGCATAGAGAATTTACTGCCAGTAATTTAAAATTTTTAAATTTCACAGGATACTGTGAAACACGAAACAAATTCCTAGTACTCAATAATTTTTATGCAGTAAAGAATTGGGCTCTGGATAGGCAAAACAGTAATCCTTCTTTTAATAAGACTCAAAATAACTTAATTGTCAATTAACCTGAATTTTATGTTCTCTTCCAGAAAAATGAATTTAAGTAAAAGGAGAATTTTTGCTGAATATTCTGGGGTCAATTAATATTCAATTAAACATTATCTAAACCTTCTACAACCATAGAACTCTGTCATCAATTCTAAATTCAGCTTTTACCTACAAAGTGAAAGTAGAGAGCTAGATCTTAAGTTGAATAGTTGTCAATGTTTGGTGTAGGTAATGAGATAGTTGCTGTAGGCTGATATTCTTTATGGAGATTGGGGAAACCTTAAAATGTGATCTGAAATATGGGTATTGGTTTCCAGTAGGTATGTAGGGAAGAGGAAGGCATTCCAATGGAGAATGATGGTACAAATGGGCTGACTGGGCAAGATACAAGGATAGAATTAGGATATGGGTTTGGCTAGACCAAAGGATTCTTGTATTAGAGCAAGGAACAGGTGCGTAGACACATCAATCAGGTTGTGCTCCCAAAAGATTGATCTTGTAACATTGTATACAATGAACCACAGGTGAAGAGTGAAGACAGATGGATCAGTCAATTAGAATACACTGTATTTGTTCTGGAAACATATGAAAATGTCCAAGAATTGGTTGTTAAGAAGCAATGGCAATTTGAAGGATGGTATGGGATTGATTATGACTTGAGAACTGGTTCTGAAAACCAAGGAAGAAATAATCAAAGACATGCAATATTCAGCATCTACGTGATTGTATACTGTGCTTTGGGGCAGCACGACAAAGTGGTTAAGAATGTGGGCTCTATGTTTAAAGTACCCTAGTTCTAACTCTCCCTTCCAAACTGTCCTCAACTGTTAAAAGGTGGTTTATTGGAAGGCCTACCTTACATAAAGTTTTAAGCAAATCAATAAGTATTATGTTCCTAGAAGAAAGTATTCACATAAAAGGGGTGAGTGATAAAATTATTGACTCACTGACAGAAATCAGAAAGTCCTGCAAGACCCTTCACCATGTGCCTGCTAGGTAGGAATGTGAACCAGCATATTTCAGAAAGATTTATAGGAATATACCTCCATAAAACATATTTTATTCAATTGTCTCTTAATCAGAAATTAATTCAGAGCACCCTATTTTCTTCACTTCTCACTAAAATTAAGTTATTTGACTTGCTCCATAAATCATGCTTTCTGTTACATCATTACGTGGCTCTGTACCATACTGAAGAGTAGCTGTAAGTGTACCTGCAGCTAACCTTTATGAGTGAAGGACACCTAGACACAAACAATACGAAGGCAGTGTGCCATGTTCTGAATCAGGCTTGGCATATATGACTCTAGGAAGGCAATTTTCTTCAGTTTATGTGAGGCCTGTTGATATTATTGCAGTTTATTTGCCTGTAGAGTCAATTTACATTGCCAAAAGATAAGTTTGACACTTTCATTTGTACCAACACAGCCAATGAATATACAATGTTTTTGTTCTGCATCACCCAGTCTCCTTGATGCAAAGTCGCTCAGTAAAGGAGATTTTTTTCTCAATCAATTTTCTATCTGCAAGCAAACATTCACCCAGCCAGTGGGAGTTTTCCTGCCCTCACAACAGATTTATACCCCCTGGGTTTTCACTATGTGGCATGCTTTGCAAGGAAGTTGGAATAAATTAAGAAAAAATTTAGGGGCTGCCCAAATAGCCATGTTTTCCAGTCTGGATACCAGAATGACTGCTGCTGAATATTTTTCCCCTTCCACACCAATAATAATTCATTTCACACATAAACACAAAATGTTCATAGGAGATCTTTTTGAGAAACTTGTGTTGAGACGAGTTTTTTTGTAGAGACGTTACAACTCTAAATTTTTGCTTACTCCTCTTATGCTTCCATACATTAAAACAAGATTTGGGAAACACTAGGACCAAGATTGACTTTCAAAACCTGAATCTTTCATTTAGAAAACCACAGAGCTACATATAAATGTAAAATATGAAAAAGGCCATATATAAAAGACACCAACAGTACTTTCTGAATTACATAATCCTCAAGACTCCAGCTGTTGTCATGTAACAGTTTGTCTTATATACATCTTACTTTCTTATCGCATCCAGCAGTCTTCCTCAGCATTTCATGATGGATAAATGTTAGTCAAAAATGTCTTAGAAAACTCACACGTCCATCCAGATGCATATATATATATATATATATATATATATATATATATATATATATATATATATAAAACTTGTCAAGTTTTGAGTATCAACTAGTGACAACCATCGTAATGAATTAAATTTATTCTAGGAGATTGTGACTCAGGATAGGGTACTTACTCCCTGAGAGGCTGAGATAATGTTGGTGTTTCCATTTCAGACTACATCTGTCCTCAACTTTGCTTTATCTATGCAAGCAATTTTGTAGCCTGGTGCATTAGGTAAAACCCACAGTGTTCTTGTGGATATAGGAATTTCATATTGGATTTCTTTCCTGTTAACATAAGGGAATATTCTTTTTAAAAATTTTTTTATTATGATATGTTAGTCACCATACAGTACATCATTAACTTTGATGTAGTGTTCCATGATTCATTGTTTGTGTATAACACCCAGTGCTCCATGCAATATGTGCCCTCCTTAATACCCTTCACTGGGCTAGCCTATCCCCCCACCCCCCTCCCCTCTAAAACCCCCAGTTTGTTTCCTGGAGTCCATAGTCACTCGTGGTTCATTTCCTCCTCTGTTTACCTCTCCTTCATTTTTCCCTTCCTTCTAACGACCTCCCTGCTATTCCATAAGGGAATATTCTATTCACAATTTTCATTGATAAAAATTTTAAAAGAAAAGCCATTCAAATAATGGGAGGACTTTAGCAATGCTGTATCATATGCTATTAGTTTGCTAAAATCCCTTAAAAGGAACTTCTATTAAGGCATTTCCAGAACTTCCATTATGACATCCATGCTTTGGTAGAGATGAAATGTCTGACTATGGAACATAATTATGTTATTATTTATCTATTTGCATATGGAACTTCCCATCACTAAAAAATACAACGGTTGATCAACCAAGCCATGAAGTGCAGTCTGTAGGGTCACTCTCAAGTTGGTGCTAAAGCCACAAATACTTCAGCCAAGCATGGTGCTTGCATTCCAGTAGCACTGACTCTTCCTGGATGCCACTTCTCCCTGTCTATTCCTATGTCCCCATGAAGAGGTCACCATGATCATTTGGCTTAGGAGAAGAAGACTCATGTTTGATTTATAGAAGGTTCCGCAATCAGACAGTATGCTATCTCAAGGCAGAGTTGGATTACTGACACATTACAGCCCTACTTGGTAGTATCCCTAATGGATAACAAGAAAGGACAATCCTCCATGTGAGCAGAGCTCAGAACTCCAGTGTTTATCTGGAGGCCCGGTTTGCTTGCAGAGCAAAATGCCCTAAATAATGCATCTACAGTAATTCATGGACAGTAGCTATTAGAATGACCAGATGGTCAGGGACTTAACAGGAACAAGATTAAAGGGTTGATGACAAGAGGTTTGGGAAAGAGGGGTGCCTGGGTGGCTCAGTCATTAAGCATCTGCCTTCGGCTCAGGGCGTGATCCCAGCATCCTGGGATCGAACCCCACATCAGGCTCCTCCACTAGGAGCCTGCTTCTTCCTCTCCCACTCCCCCTGCTTGTGTTCCTTCTCTCGCTAGCTGTCTCTGTCAAATAAATAAATAAAATCTTTAAAAAAAAAAAAGAGGTTTGGGAAAGAGCAATTTGGATGGACCTCTTAGAATGGTCTCAAATATGTAGATATTTGTGTCTTGTGTAAATTCTCCCTAGATGCATTTACTGCAAAGGTGGCCCTTCAATAATCAAGTAGACAAAATGACCTATGCAGTAGATGTCAGGCAACTTTTATCCTCAGCTATCCAGAGGTTATTCACAATAACTCATGAAGGAGAAAATGGTCTTGGTGGCAGGGATGGAAATTATGCCTGTGCTCAATTATATAGACTTTACCTCCCAAGACATTCCTGGCTATCATCACTGTTGTGTCCACAATCAATCTATAGCAGTGACCAATCCTGATCCCCTCCATTTATTGGAGGATGTCAGTGACCTGCCATCATGGTTGTGAGGGGTTGTGGACAGAGTTGTCTTCATTGGAATAGAAACTTACTTTAGGTATGGATTTTCCTTCATTGTTTGCTATACTTCTGCCAGCATCGCTGTCTGTGAATTCACTGCATACCCTAGTCACCATCGTGATTTGCCATACAGCACTGCTTCTGAATGAAGCATGAATTTATGGTGAGAGTATGCGTGCCAATGGGCTGACATTCCCAGGATTCCCTCCTTGTATCTTATCACTCAGAATACTATACCCAAATTTCTGTCTCTAGTTTTCACTTCTGTTTTTCACACCCACTTTTCAGTTTCCTATCTTTATGTTTTGGCTCATGCAGTTCCATCTGCCTTCACAGTCTTTATTCCTTATCAAAATTTCTATATTTTTTGAGACCCACCCCAAGCATTACACATGCTCCCTAGATTCCCTTTGGAATTTTGCCCCTACTTTTCTATTGACAATTTAATCAATATTGTGGGTAGTCATTTGCATATTTGCCTTATTACTTTGCAGGATTGGAAGTATCACATGGGCAAAAACTAGATCTTACCCTTCCTTATATCAGGTGTACACCCTTGTGCCTAGTAGGTACTCAGTAAATATATATTGAATTTAATTGTATCAATAACAATTAACTTTGTGATACTGAATGCAGAGATGAGTAAGAAGAGAAACAAGGCAACAAAATATTACTTTAGTGTAATATTTCTTTTAACCAGTGTTTATTATATGGCTATACATATAAATTAACCTGCAAAAGAGATAGTCACCCTTTCTTGATTTCATCCACCGAAAGTTGTGGGGGAGGCATGAAAATGTGGTAATAGAAACCGTTCTCTATTAAATTGGCTAAGATTCTTTATATGAAGAAGAAAATATGCACAGAAGGCATTTGAGAACAATTTTTTTCCAAGCTACAAAAAATGCTGTGGAGTTGAAAAGATACATTTTATTCCAAAATTTGAGTCAAAATATCTAATGTTTGATATGCAGAAAAAATATTTCTATCCCCCTGGTCATATGAAAGGTTTGTTGTTGTAGTTGGGGAGACAATATACAGGGTCTATATTCCACCCAGATTAGAGCAAGGAGGATTTTTTATTGTGTTTCTGTTATCTAAGGTTGGAAATCGAGTATGTGATATGGAATAAATGGACTTTCTTGCTGTCTTGGCCTTTGATTTCCTATATCTTTTTTCTTATTATGTTCAGTTAGCCAACATATAGTACATCATTAGTTTTTGATGTAGTGTTCAATGATTCATTAGCTGCGTATAATACCCAGTGCTCATCACAACACATGGCCTCAATACCCATCACCTGGTTACCCCATCCCCCCATCCCCATGAGTTCCTATATCTTAATTACTTCTTACTTTTGTGAACCACCAGGGTTTCTGTGAATATATATACTTTTAAATGTTTTTGTTCTTGAATTGAATGCACATATACAGAAGAAAGCTCTGAACATCAGAACTTAATCAAAAATAAAAACAACTTCAGCGGTCTATAGGTTATGCCATAGATTTATGAGTAGTGTGCATTACTGTGACAGCTTTCTTTAAATATGTCAAAACTCGCTCTTGATATTTTCTTTGCTTTATTGAATATCTGAAAGCCAATGGATTCAGTCACATGAACTCTGGCCAAACAATATACAACTTCTGCTTAGAAGGTACATCCCTTATAAAAACACAAGCACGAATATTGGATATTATGTGACGAATGCTGTTCGACTACATCATAGATGCATTTCAGCTTAATGGCTTATGGAAAGAATATGCATAAAGTTAGGAATTTCAAGGTACTGGTGAAGCATTAGACTAAATAAATGACACCCACTTTCTATGGGAATTATACAAGAGAAAACCATGATGTAAGGGTAATCATACTGTATTTATGATTCCTATTTTTTTTTCTAAATGAAGAATTTTATTTAGGAAGAAAGGCAGAAAATGAATGACATGATGTAAATTTGCTACTTAGCTACAATGAGATGCACAGTTTCAAAACAGGAATTCAATTTAGTTGGCCCCTCAGTCCGGCTGGTTGACGGATGATTTGCTCTGTTCTTATTATTCAGAGATTGAGTGGCACAAATTCTCACTTAATTAGCTGGGATTGCCCATTGACATCTATTGCATTAGCTGGTATAGACAAATTCTGTTGTTTAAGGTTAAAGTAAAGGTGTTCTGGGGACAGTTTATTTTTATTTTATTTTGTTTTGTTTTGTTTTATTTTATTTGCCACCAAATTAGAAAGCGTAACTCTGAATCATATACTCATTCGAAAGATATTGTTGAGAAAGCTGAGATTCAATTATTGCCCTAAAACTTATCTTGAATTTACCCTTAATTTTTTTTAATGAGGCTCACTTTTTTGGCCCTAATGCTTCACCTTTATCATATCTATCTATCATATCTATCATGTCATATCTAGGATAAATTTTTCTTATGCATGTGGTGCAATGAAAAATGAAATAAAGATTTAAAGCAATTACTTGGATAATTCAGTATCATAAAATATGCTTCAAGGGAAAGCAGGGCGTGCTTTCATTTCATTTCATTCATATTCATTAACCATAGTGCTGGTCTAGACAACCCAAATTTCCTGAGATGGTGGTTTGGATTTTCATATGGCCAATCATAATCTTATCTGTGGCTGTTCAATTCATTATTTAGATCATAGGACTAATGAAATGTCACCATGGTTTTAATCTCCATGCAGTCTCTCATTATCCCTCTTCACCATCATCAAATGTTGATTAAGGCCTTACCACTAGATCTCGGAGATACTAGATAAAATACATGTTCTCTGTCCTTCAGCAGCATAGTTAGGGAGACAAGATGTATGCATAAAAATAATGAATCATGGAACATTGCATCAAAAACTGGGGATGTACTGTATGGTGACTAATATAACAAAATAAAAATTATTAAAAAAAGATGTATGCATAAAAATATAAGAGTCATTGGCCACCTAAAACTTGCCAATCAAGTGGTGTGAATGCAAAAGCTATAGTAGCACTGAACTCCAGGTTGAATTGTAACTCTGGCCAGCTCCCTTAAAAAGAGATAGCAGGGCCAACTGAGCACAAGATTTTCATAAGTATAAATAATTTACTGCTCTTCACAAATAGGTCAAAGGGCATGCCCAGACAAGAACGGGTCACTAGTGTTTTCTTTGTCTTACTAGGAGAAAGACATTTTATTAGGTGACATCATAGAATGCGTGACTTCTGTTTATCACATTCTCTAACTTAAAAACTAACCTGCACCTTGCCATTTATTCTTCACTGATCGTTAACAATGTATATTAACTTCCTTCTATCTTTTTCCCTCCCTCATTGATTTTTATGCTTCCTGTCCTTAATACAGTTTCTTTGATAGGTCTGACACAAAGCTTCATGATCTGCTCTCACTAATTTTCCTCATTTTCTTGCAATTGCTTGACACTTACAATGCTGTTGGGCTGCTTCATTATGCATTTTGTCATCTTATGCTTCAAAATTTCTAAACCTTTTAAGAATAATGATCCACACTCTCTGGGAAGGACAAGAGGCCTCATCTTGTGAGCAGTCTGGGGAAGCAGAACTGGAGTCTCTTTGTCACAGGTTTCTCCCTACAGGACCTAGATCCCTACCTACTCTAAGGCTAATTCAATTCTTCCCAGCTCTTGTACTCCTTCCTCCACTTTCCAGCTTGGAACTTAAATTGGTTTCTCTTCCCCACATCCCTGAGACCTAACTCAGTCCCTGCCTTCAGTCTCCTTCTGTCAAAGATTCCCAGATACATCTTTGATTTTTACTGACACCTGTGTGATTGCTTTTGTGAGAATTTAATGACTTTTCATGCCCTAACTGACTGCTAGATTATTTCTCCCTCAGGATTTGATGTCTCTGACAAAGAAACATGCCTTTGGAACACAGCAAATTTAGGCAAAATGTTATGGTAGTAAAATCAAAATAAGTTAAGATTCTGAAGTGACTTCTCACCTTCCAAATTAGTTGTTAGTGTGACACCAAACGTGACATATTTACTCCTAATGAGAGAATGGATTTGCATTTGGGGTTGTTATAGTTCAACAAATGTTTGTGTGTGTGTCAAAATGGCATTGATTTAAAAAAAAAACAGCTATGCACTGTCAGCTCACTAGATGCACAGAGCCAATTAAAATGACTTTTACAAGTGCCTATAAAATGTATACCTGTTATCTTTCCCATGTGCATAGAATGAGAATATGAATTTTTAGCCAAATTAAAACAGGATATATGAGTGGGAAAGTAGTGCTAGTCTGGGAATAAGTTGAAAAAGGAATAAAAGTAGCATATGGCTATTGGGTACTCAGAATTAAAACTTATAATTACATGCTACTTACATATATTTGAAGTGTTCCATCATCGTCTCAGATAAAAGGAGTGAGGAGTTGAGTGGCTTATAAACATTTTTTTATTAGAACTTAGTAAATAATGATTTAATGCTGGCAGTAGCAGCAGCAGCAAATATTTTGCAAACTGACAGTCACACTGTGTCCTGAGACCCTTGTTCAAAGCAGAAGCTACGGGGCGCCTGGGTGGCTCAGTCATTAAGCATCTGCCTTTGGCTCAGGGCCGGCTCAGGGCGTGATACCAGCGTTCTGGGATCGAGCCCCGCATTGGGCTCCTCCCTGGGAGCCTGCTTCTTCCTCTCCCACTCCCCCTGCTTGTGTTGTCTCTCTGTCAAATAAATAAACAAAAGCTTTAAGAAAAAAACAACAGTAGCTTCAATTTTGGCATAAAATGCCCTTGATAACGCTAATGACAATGTAATTGTTTCAAAAGCAACACAACTTCAGCACGTCCAAAATTACAAATGAAAAATTATTCCTCAATTTAATATTCTTAAATATTCTTATAACTATTTCTGCTTATTTATCATGTGCCAACTATGAAGGTATAAAGGCAATCATGGTGAAGTGATGAGGGGAAATGAAAAGATTGAAGCAAAAATGTGGACCAATAAACAACAGATTTTATAAATACTGGAGAAGAAATGTGTTATCAATCATATACTTTAGGAATTATGTCTACATTTGTAGGGCATGTAAATCTATTTAAGTTCTTTGGTGGTTTGTAAATCATGGAGATCAGAAAGATTTGAATGATTTTAAGGCATCCTCCAAACGGCTCGGCATTTCTTCTTTCAATGTATTTTCAATGAATTTTCTAATTTCTCTTGTCATTTTTTAACGGATCCGTTGGGTACTGAGTAGTGTGTTCCTTAATTTACACATATTTGTTAATTTCCAAATTTCTTTGTTATTGATTTCTCATTTTACCCCATTGTGATTGCAATACATGTTTTGTATTATTTCAATCTTTTTTAAATTAATTGAGGCTGGTTTTATGGCCTAACATATGATCTGTCCCGGAGAATGTTCCATAAACGGTTGTGAAGTGTTTTTATTTTGCTGTTACTGGTAAGTGGTTGTTGGTTTGTGATCTCTCTTTTTTAATTTTAATTTTTTAAATTATTTATTTATTATTATTTTTTTACTTTTCTTTTTTGTATAATGTCGGCATCTACAGCAATAAACTGCCTTCAAACAACTGCTTTAGGATCTCATATGCTTCTGTAGGTTTTATTTTCATTTTCCTTTGGCTTGCAGTTTTTTTTTTTTAATTTTCACTTATCTCAAAAGTTTAGAAAAAGTTTGGATGTGTAAGAATGTGCTGCTCAATTTCCAGTTCTCCTTCTGTTATTAATTTTTAGTTTCATTCCATTGTGTTCAGAGATGACACATTTTATTATTTTAATTCTCTTAAATTTACTGAGGTTTGTCTTCTGGCCTGGCATGTGGTCTGTCTTGGAGAAGGTTCTATGTGAGCTTGAGAAGAATATATTATATATATATATTATGTTGTTGTTGGGTGGAGTATTTTATAGATGCCTGTTAGAGCAAATTGGTGAATAGCTGTTGAAAGTCTTCTATTTCTTGTTGATTTACCTCGTTATTCTATTGTTGGGATTGGGATTATTATTGGGATTATTCTATTATCGGGACTTGATTTTCAATTTCTCCCTTCTCATATGTTAGTGCTTACTTCATGCATTTATTTTGAAGCTCTGTTTTTAGATGCGTACATGTTTATAATTGCTATATATTCTGGCTGTATTAGTGCTTTTATTATTATGAGATATCCCTTTTTAACTTCTGTAGACAGGATATAGGTGCATCTCTTTTCAATCCGGTCTTTGTCTTTTGATTTAATTGTTTAAAATATTCACACTTAATGTCATTAATGATATAGATGCATTTATATCTGCCATTTTACCTTTTGTTTTCTATGTGTCCATTTTTCTCTGTTTTTCCTTTATTGATTTATTTGTATTTCATAAATATTTTCTAGTGTAATATTTACAATTCCCGTAACGACCTTTTCACTGTATTTTTCAATGAATTTCTTAGTGGTTTATCTAGTGCTCGTGATATACATCTTAACTTAAAAGAGTCTACTTGAGATCTATACTAACTTAATTCCAGTGAGATACAGAAATTTTACTACTATCTAGCTTCCTTCCTTTTTTCTGTATTATTATTGCTATATGTAGTATATTTGCATATGTTCCAAACTCAATTACCTTGTTATCATATTGCTTTATTCAATTTTTTATCTCTTAAAGAAGAGAAGAAAGGAGAAGGGAGAAGAAAGGAGAAAAACTATACATTTATAGTTTGTTATATTAAACTTTTTATTATAAATATATTCTAGTTTTGATGCCTTAGAGCCCCAAATACACACATATATATGGTTTAATACAGTTGCTTTTTATATCAGTTGAGAGACAAAAGAACAAGAAATATGCAATCAGAATGCCTTTTATAGCAACACCTGGGTGGCTCAGTTGGTTGAGAGTGACTCTTGATCTCAGCTCAGGTCTTGATCTTAGGGTTGTGAGTTTAAGTCCCACATTGGGCCCTACTTTAAAAAAAATTGTCTTCTATAATTACCTACATGATTACCTTAACAAGTACTCTTTGCTTTCTTGTGTGGATTCAAATTACTCTCTGGTCACATTCTTTCAGCCTAAATGACTTCCTTTAATATTCTTATAAGATGGGTCTGATAGCAGCAAATTCTCTCCATTTTTGCTTATTTGATAATATCTTTATTTTTTCTTTGTGTTTGAAAAAGATTTTTTATTGGATACAATATTTTTGGTTGACAGTTTTTTTTGTCTTTTAGGACTTTAAATATATCATCCTGCTGCCTTCTTGCCTCAGTTGATTCTGATGAGAAGTCAGAATGTTAGTCATATTAGGGTTCCTTTTACGTGACGGGTCATTTTTCTGACACTGAGTTCAAGGGTTTTCCTTTGTTTCTGGCTTTCAACATTTTTTTAGAGAGGGAGAGAGAGAAAAATAGAGGAGAGAGACGGGTGAGGGTGGAGGAGAGAGACAGAGAATCTCAAGTAGGCTGTACACACAGCACAGAGCCCAATGCAGGGCTCGATCTCACGACCCTGAGAGCATGACCTGAGCTGAAATCAAGAGTCAGACACTTAACCAGCTGAGCCACCCAGGAGGCCCTGGCATTCAATATTTTCATTATGATGTGTCTTGGTATGGATCTTTTTTCATTTATACTCCTGGAGTTCGTTGAGTTTCAGGAATGTGTAGAATAATGTTTTTTTTTAATATATCAAATTTGGGAGGTTTTAGTCTAATTCTTTAAACATTTCTACTCTCTTTCTCCTCACTTTCTGATACTCCCATTACATATCCTGGTTTAATGGTATCCCACATGTCTCTGACGGTGTATTCATTTTTTTTTCATTCTTGTTTCTCTCTGTTCTTTGAATTGCATAATTTCTATTGATCTACCTTCAAGTTTGCTACTTCTTTCTTCTGCCAGTTAAAATCCACTCTTGAGCCGCTCTAGTGAATGCTTCATTTCATCAAAATTTTTAATCACCAAAATTTCCATTGTTTTTTAATATAATTTTTTTCCTCCCCCAGGTTAGGGAAAATTTCAGCCATTACTTCTTCAAATACATTTTCTGCCCCTTTCCACCTCTTCTTCTAGGACCCTTAAAATGTGAATGTCATTCCACTTGATGTTGTCCCAAAAGTCCCTTAAGCTATCTTCACTCTTTTTCATTCTTTTTATAATTTCTCTTTATTGATTGTCTCTAACTGATGAAGCATTGCCATACTGGTTTCCATTACTTCCTTAACTGTGGGTTTTTTTTTTTTCAGTTTTTAAAATGTATTTAAAATGGGTGCATTGAAGCATTTGTCTATTACATCCCACACCCAGACCCTTATGTGAAAAGTTTATGTTCCCTGCTTTTCTTTTTTTCCCCCCTTTTTGTGGTTCATGCAACCTTGATTCTTCGCATATCTTGTAATTTTTGTTGACAAGTAGTCATTTTAGGTAATGTAGCAAATATGGATTCTGATTCCCTTCCCTCTTCTCAGGGGACTATTTTTGCTGTTGTTTTGTTTTGTTTGTTTGTTTATTTGTTTTAATTACTTGGATAGAGTATTTGAGTGAACTTTATTTCCTTTGCTTATGAAGCCTTTGATGTCACTTCCCAGAGGGCACAACTGTGGGCATGCACACAGTCACCATGGGATGAGAATGGTTTTAGTCTTCTTTTCCTGATCTCCGTTTTCAGCTGTCTGCTGCATTTAGTATCACATGCAGTTGTTAGGCTTCACTAATTCCCAGCCGATTGCTCTATTGTTGTTGACAAGGTCTTGGGGCATAAATTGCTCTATAATTGGATCCCTTTAAACTTGTGCAGGGGTCGTGTTTGAGTTTTTATCTGACCCCAGAAAGGCACTTCTTAGTTGTCTCTTTCCATAGCTCTCTCTGGTGAACTAGCTGACATATAGTTTAGCTTGTTGCTCTTAACTAAGAAGAGCTATTGATTTTCAGAGTGCCCTTAGGCCTGAACTTCCTCAAACTCTGTTCAAATAAAGTCAATTCCTTTGGGGGAGGTTTGGAGTCCTCTTTTCTTATGGACTGACTCTTTCCCTGCACAAAATCTGCGAGCCACTAGTCTGGTTGCTGGCCAGAAGTGATAGCCTCCGATTTTCTTGAATCGTTTCATTCTGTGTGGAACCTCTGTCGTACCAGCAAGATGTGATGATGACAATTGGTGCCCTAGTGTTTCTTGGTCTGTTGTGCTTGGGAGCTGGGCAGAGGGAGGAGGTCCCTGATCTCTTGGCTTCACTTTCTAGGAATTTAGTCCCTGCAAATTAAATTTGGAGAAGATGAGAAATGTTGATATCCAATTCCTCTTGATGAGGTGTCCTATCCCTTAAATGGGAGCCGAGGGAGAAGGTAGCTTCATCTCCCTGGTTACACAATTTCATATTTGACTTTCTATTAAGTTGAGGTAGGGACAGGTGGAGGGAGCATATTATTACCAAATTTTAGTAGATTTTCCCGAAAAAATGTTCTGTCATTTGCTGTAGGTCCTTATGACAATTTCCAGAGACCTTACTTTTTTTTTTTTTTTTAAATAGCTTTTACCAATTATGTTTGTTTCACTGGGTAGCAAATCTGTAAACTTCTCATACTGCCATACCAGATGTGAAACTTTATTCCTTCTTTATTTTTCCTCTTATCTTAAAGAGTCTTGTCATCTGGTTGCCATATATCTAAAACTGCACACATATATAATATTGATCACTAGAAAAAGATTGGTAGATATAGAAAGACAGCCAATTATAACTGCTTTCTTTTCTTTTTTTTTTTTTTAAAGACTTCATTTATTTATTTGAGAGAGAGAGCATGAGCAGGGGGGAGGGGCCAAGGGAGAAGGAGAAGCAGCTCCCTGCTAAGCAGGGAGCCAGACATGGGGCTCCATCCCAGGACCCCAGGATCATGACCTGAACCTCACCAACTGAGACACCCAGGTGCCCCTAAGTGTTTTCCTTTGATATTTGCTATTAGCAACATGATCATATTTTTTTCCTTCACAGAACTTATGCTATTTAGCATTGTTCTTTGTCTTTTAACTTTTAGAATATTGTTGTGCTTTCTTCTGATTTCATGATCACTTGCAGCAGTTAGGCAGAAATCTATGCAGAACCATGGGAAATCAATAATATGTCAAAGTTAGTTTTAGCAATTGTCTCAGTGGAAGAGGTTAAAATAATATGCATAGTTCTAAGGCATGGTAAACATAATGTTTTGTATTGTTAATATGATTGAATTCATTATTTAGGTAGTAAAACTGGGGGGGGGATTTCCTACATTGTTTTTAAAAACTAATAAGCCACCAATTGGGCTAAGGGCATTTTCACAAAATGGCTTTTTTTTTTTTTTTATCTTTAAACATCTTTTATAATCTACAATCCTGTCTTATTCTGATTCAGGTTCAATTCCAAGCAGTGCACATGAAATTCCAACTCTTTTACCTATCAAATAATCTTGAGTTTCATAACCTCTCTGAGCCATGATTTTCTCAGCTGCTAATGAGAATAAATGATAATTGTCCTTCCTTATAAGGTTGCCACAGGACTTGATGAGGTAATGTAAATGAAAGCTTTTATAAAGTGAGAAACAGATGTTAGAAACCATTGTGATATTTCTGTGTGGAATATCCCAGCACCTTAGAATGTGGACTTACAAGTACTTTATTGTATACACCCCACGTGGGACAAAAATACATTATATTATATTTCAATAAATAATAAACTCTTAGAACTCGAATTCTGATGTTTTTAAAATGTACAAAAACTTCTAAATGTCAGTAGCCTGAAGGCACAACAAAAAGCAGGTTTCTTCAATTAATGCAGTTACTAGTTACAGACGGCTCAAGAGAGAGAAGCAAATTAAAATATTTAATATGACTGGTCCATGATAGATTTTTTCTTTATCTTTTGTTCTTTTTTAAAAAATGAATTCTAAAGAAAATAATTATTTCCACCAGTCTTATTTTCTATTTCTTGCTTTGGGATTCTAAGTTTTCTGATTAGCCACAGGATATGATATCTAATATTTAAAATCTACATTTAGCCAAAGGTTATATTAATTTCCCAGGAGCTAATTTCTCATTTCTGGTAGCACACATACACACAAAATAAAACAAAAAAGATTTGCTACAGCTAATAACAAAAATGTTATTTTGTGTAATTACTATAAAGCTATGGGTAAATTATAATAATGGCAACACTTTGTGAACTATTCTAGAACAATACATATTGAGGCAAAATCCTTTGCTTGCAATTTAGACTAGGATACATTGAAAATGAAGACTAAACAGTATTGTGTGTTAGACAAAATAAAATAAAATAGCACAGTTGAGGTCATGTGCAGACAAGACACAAGTTACCTATTACCTTAGCTGTGGATGTCGGAAGGGTTTTATATGAAATTCATCTTTATTCTTTGGCCACATTTTAATAACATTGAAATAATCATGTAAGTAATGTCCAGAGAGGATTATGACAGAGACTTACTGCTTTCGATTTTATGAGTGTGGGAAACTGTTTGTAGAGATAAAAAAGAATAAGCTCCAATTAAGTAATATATGTATTAATCGAGTTAATGCCATTAGAAATGATAAGCGTCTCTGCTTGATAAGCCCACTCAGAGCTTGGAATATTAAACTTAGTACTTCAGATGTTAATAGAAACAAAACTGGTAATGTATTTTTCAAGTATTAAGTAGTTTTTTGGGGGCTTGGTTAAAAGAGATAAAAAACGTGCATTAGTATTTTGTAAAAGAAAACCAATACATAGGTAATTTGCCCAAATCCTCTAAATGTTATCTCAGAAGCCTCTTCATTTAGTTAG
Organism: Ursus arctos; assembly: GCF_023065955.2. Lineage (NCBI taxonomy): Eukaryota > Metazoa > Chordata > Mammalia > Carnivora > Ursidae > Ursus > Ursus arctos. Next base: position 89,504,772 of record NC_079873.1, on the reverse strand, counting down.
AAAAGTAGAAAGGGAAAACTAAAGACTGGAAATGGGAGCCACTTGCTCTTGGTCACACAGCTACTTTGTGCCAGATCTGGGAGGAGGACCCGGGCATTTTCCTTCTGGTCCACTGCTCTTTTCATTACATTATGGTGCCTTATTTACCTGGATGAAATAAAAGAAAAGAAGTATAAATGTATCAGTTATTGTGTCCGCTGTATACACAGGCTCTTTCAAATATTTTATTAGAAAACTAAGAGTTACCTTATCCATTTGTTTCCAAAATAATGAATCTCATATACTTTAGAGCTGTGTTACCAGTATGGTAGCCACTAGATACATGTGGCTATTGAAAATAAATTTGAAATTAGCTAAAATTTGTAAATTCCTCAGTGGCACTGGCTACATTTAGAGTGCTTGGTAGTCACATGTGGCTAATTGTTAGTGTATTGGACTACACAGATATGGGACATTTTAATCACTGAAGAAAGTTCTATTGGACAGTGCTGATTCTAGATCCTTTGGTAGGGAAGAGGGAAGAGACTAGTAGGGCCAGCCCTCATGCAATTGACTACTACTGCTGTCATCCTATGGTTCTTGAAAACCACTAAATGTCTTTATATCCAATTCTGCCCAAAACCCTGTGGTGCTGGTGTGGCCAAATCTATCTTAAAGTTGAGAAAAGCTAGCATCAGGTAACTATCGTGAAGCTGAAATCCACCAAATGCAGGTCTCTATTTGGCCAGATGTTTCAAAGCCTTAATTTCCTTAGGTTTAAATGGCACTAATAACAGTATAATCTCATGCAGTTGTGGTGAGGATTACAGAGATTAAATATAATCATGTATGTCTTGGGCCTGGTATCAAAGTGAGTGGTTAATAATGGCGGCAATTATTATTAACATGTAATGGTAAAATGTCACCCTTTTCCCAGGATGTGAAACTCTGGGAGTTAAAACGTAACCCAAAAGGATAATGACAATATAGCCTTATGTTTTTATTGCATTTTGCACTTTGCAAAAAATCATTACATATAATATCCTCCTTTAAGTCTAAAGCAGATAAGGGAATTTCAAATTTAGGGAGATTAAATAACTTGGATGTAATTCATAAATTGTAAATAAGAACCTAAATCCAATTCTTCTGAAGGCCAGCTACATTTCCATAATATAGAACTGATACTAATGGTAGAATTTTAGGCACTATCCTAAACAAACAGTGACTGTTTTTGATCAAAATATGTAAAGCCAAACCTTCAATCAACCATTTGCTCACTTACGTGGTTTGGGGTATACATAGAAAAATGGAATCTGTCGTGTCAAGTTAAGAACTCCTGATTCTTAACAGCCGTGAGAAAAGAGGATTCAAATTATTTTCCAATAAATTTTCAATTTTTACTTTCCATTAATACCTTTTTATCTAAAAGATAAATCGTTAATGCACTATCAGTATTCCAAAAGTCATTTTAGACATGCAAATTCTTTGTTTTTTACCATCTGACACATCTTGATTCTCTGTAGATTTTTTCCCTGTCTTCATTTACTAAATTCAAAATGTTAGCAAAGGAAATTAACATGCTTGTTTGTAGCAACAGATGAAGTCATATCAACTTAACTTTGGAGGGTGATTTCTGATCAAGGACCTAGAAAAGGTTACTTAACATCACAGTTCAAACCCTCAATCAAAAACCAGGAGATACAAGTTTGCTAAAAGCCTTCATTAAGGTCTATTTCTTCACAAACTGTTGAGAAGTACAAATGAAACTTCTTTGAGAAACGTTAACCACCCCCCCCCCCCACACACCGCAATTGGCACCCAGCCCAGTATTTGCCTTTTTATCTGTTGTAAGTCACAAGTCCTCACTATCAACTTTTACACATACGCTAGGAAACACTGATGAGAGTTACTCCCAGTATTGCTATCACATACAAGAAGATTCTGATGATTCTAACTTTGCAAAAGATTGAACTTCTTTCGAATGTTTATATTCATGAGTATCATGAAGTAATTGTAGATCAATGATTTTGAACTGAGTGTTTGAAGGTTCTAGTAAGCTAGAACATAGGTTAAAGCTGACCAGAAACAAATTTAGTTGACAGCATTTCACTGAAAGATAATTTGGCATTGTGGCTGCCAACACACACTGAGAGATTCTGGAGGCAAAACAACACACACACACACACACACACACACACACACACATACACACACACAGACCGTAGACACCTCATTAGAAACAGTGTTAACCATGTTAGTCATCCCAATCCAGAAACTGTTTTAAACATATGGAAATAATGAATGCTTGGGGAAAATGGAATCTCTATTTAGAAAACTAAAGGGTTTTTTTAAATGTATCGAATTTTCTTCTATTAGCTAATTTTTAAAGAGAACAACAGGAATTCCTAGATGCATATTGATTTTGTGGCAGTCTATATTAATTATTCAGAAGATAGCTAGAGATAAACAGGAAAACCTAGTGTTCGATTTCTGTTTCCATTCCTCCTTGCTGCCTATAGCTCTGGCTTGAGTCCCTATGACATCTTCTTGGGTTGATCATTTGGCCTTTTCCTGTAGAGCCAGTATAATTCTCTTTGAACCAAGCTGAATATTTCAAAAAATTAATGACAAGTTCTGAGAGAAAACCCTGGCTGATTTCCTGTCAAGACATATCTGATTTTTACCTGTGTTAATTCTTAGTGTAATAATCCCAAATACGGTTTAAAAAAATTAAAAAATAAAAATTAAAAAATTTAGATTTTCTTTGCAGTGGGAACCAATTTAGATTATATACTACATCCAGGTAAAGTAAGGCATTACAATATATTTAGGAACAGATGGTTATTGTTGTCCATTAGAGGGGAAACTGTGACCTACCATAAATATTCATTCATTCATTCATTCATGTGAGCCCCCATAAGCAAACAATTCCATAGATATCACAAGATGTTCAGACAGTATATTTTGAAAGTGTGACATGTAGGATACCAGAGTCCTATGGGATAACATTTACCAACATCTGGAATATTAATGAAGAGTATGATTACCTTGATGATCAAAAAAATTGAAATTCATTTTCTATTTTGGTGTATTGATGTATGTTCTGTAGCAATATGCAGATGTAGATTAGAACTATTTCATTTTCTAAACTGATTTAAAAAACAATAATTTTGGCTTAATTTCCAGGACCAAAAGCATAGTATAAGGAAATATTAATCTCTCATAAATATCAGAATTATAAAATCCATTCTTTTTTTAAATATTTTATTTATTTATTTGACAGAGAGAGAGACAGCCGACGAGAGAGGGAACACAAGCAGGGGGAGTGGGAGAGGAAGAAGCAGGCTCCCAGCGGAGGAGCCCGATGTGGGGCTCGATCCCAGGACGCTGGGATCACGCCCTGGGCGTGAAGGCAGACACTTAACGACTGAGCCACCCAGGCGCCCCTATAAAATCCATTCTTATACATTATTGGTCCACCAGTGTGATCCTGGGGATGAGTGTGGGTGTGCTTTGTGTGTATGTGTAAGGAGGAAGGATGTGAGAGAGAGACAGGAAAGAGCCCAAGTGCTCTTCTTGTCTTTAACACTGTATTTGTGAACTACTTTTCTACATGTAAACAACTTTTCTACATATATGAAAAAATTAAAAAATGAAATCTGTTTAGGTCTTGAGACCAATTTTTACCAGATCCTTGATTTGATTTTTCTTTCTGACTTTTGGTTCTGTTGGTAACTACCTATAAGCTGAAAAAAGCAATGAGGTGTAAGGCTTTGCAGTTAAAAAAAAAATCTTGGGGCACCTGGGTGGCTCAGTTGGTTGTGTCTGCCTTCAGCTCAGGTCACGATCTCAGGATTCTGCGATGGAGCCCCACGGATGGCTCCCTGCTCAGCAGGAGAGTCTGCTTCTCCCTCTCCTGCTGTCCCTCCTCCCACTTGTGTGCTTGCTCTCTCTCGCTCTCTCTCAAATAAATAAATAATATTTAGAAAAATAAAAATAATTTTAAAAATCTCAAAGTATTCGATTAATGCAAGTAAGTAACTTTAAATATAAAAAATGATGACAGTATCCATACCTGTTTTCGGTTGTATGTTCCAAAATGAGCTCATGGGTAACTCAGATTCCGTATTTTACATAGTGTACTTTAGACCATGCAACATACACACAAAAATTTTTCTCTTTCAAATGAATTTCATTTGTAGCATATGTTTCCATTTTGTGTGCCAGGCTAGGAATAAATAGAGACAAAATTTGTTCCTTCCATCACATAATCTTGGCCACAATCATTGTCAAAATCAGTTTAAGCATGCGATCCACTCTATGTTAATGGCTATTTTATTTAGTTTACTAATGGGAGAATTAGATAAATGCCTTACTAGTAAGTTCCTAAAATCAATAATCTGATTTTCCTTTCTCAATTACTAACGCTATAGTCAGGACAGCTCTCTTTGATATTAAATTGTGGTTTGCTTCCAAAGGGGTTCGGAATGAGCCTCCCTAAAATGTGCCACATTGGCAGGTGGATTACTTTGAGGATTTTCAAATGTAGCTGAAGTCAATGAAAGCCCAAAAAACTCAGGAAGTTTCATCTCCCCCTTAACAGCCCCAAATAATCTAGATAGACAGCCTGGTCCGGGAAAACTATCACCAGAGGTAACTACAAAGTATATGGGCCAGTGTGGTAAGCTGGTGGGAAACTCAGCAGGGCCTGTTCACATTCCTTTTTGTGTCCCATTGTCTCTGCATGGCATGACAAATATCTAATTACCAAACATCTGCTCTTCTTATTGTCCTGTGAATTACCCTCGTTCCCTCTGAGGCCCCAGACCCCTACCCTCTTCTCCTTAGCTTAGGATGCCATATAAACCTCAATTGCCTGTCTTTGGATCTCATATTCTAATCAAGTTCCTGAATGTATGTAATTAAACTTCTTTTTCTCCTGTTAACCTGTCTTAGGTCAATTTAATTAATAGAACAGACAAAAAACCTAGAAGGCTAGGGGAAAAATTCTTCCACCCTTACACTTGGAGTGAACGAACATTTCCTCATTATCCAAATGATATTTCCAATTGTAAGGATGCATCTATTCAGTTACACTCAGAAGAACCACTGGTCCATACAGCAGTTCCAGGTACACATCAGTTCGACTTTCCTCCTTGTCCAATTAGAGCACTCTATTAAAGATTACCTTCTGCATCTTGCACAGCTCTGGTGATTATGGCAACATATGCCCCCAGTAAGGAGGTCCAGGAGAACGCTATTTTAATGTTAACCACTAGTCATAGGCAGTGAGTCTCAGTCCAAGCAAAATAATACCCAGTGTTGAAAGGCTGCAATTGAGAACACCATGGGAATGTTGAATTCTCTGTATTTTTTGCTTAGCACTACATGGCAGTGCTCTCTGCCAATTCATATAATTATTTTTTTTAACTTGGCATTACCTTTTTCTTCCTTAGCCAACGACCCTATTAAATACATTCCATTTGAATAATTCTGGCTTTCTCAGAGCTAGTCAACCTTGCTGCCTACATTTCCTGTGAGTGGTAATTTTAATTGACTTGCTTAGCTTTCTATGTACTCAAAATGAAATGAAGGACAGACCTGTCAACATTTCAAAACTCAGCATGGATGGTACACTGGCTTTCCTCGGGAAGCATTTGTGGTCTGCCAATGAGTCAACATAAACTCACAATTCAATCTCCCAAAATGTTCAAAGCAGAGACAAAATGGAGTTCAACAGATTTGCACAAACTCTCCACCACTAATTTCTATGGATTACTTTTTAACGTTTTCTGACTAATCATATTTCAACTTTATCCAATAAACTTATCAATAAATATGCCCTGAATTTTTGTGGTGAGTGATAATACACCTTCTTGAAAGAAGTAGTGATATCTGTAGAAAAAAAGTTTTTCTTCTATCATTGCCAGGCAATGTACAGCTATCATTAATGACAAATGCTCAAGTGAGTGAGCTATATTCAAAAACCTTTTACAGCAATGCAAGAACAAAATATTTGCAAATAGAATGACAGAAAAAGTAGGAAAGTAGGAATCAGAATGTCTAACTTATCAGCCACATGATTTTGACACATAAATTGATGTCGATGGGCTCCAGTTTCCCCAATTGTCTAACTCAGAGAGTAATCATTAACAAATTTTATGCTTACTTTTTTAAACATTTCACTATGGATAGACAAAAGGTTACTGCATAGAATACCATTTGTGAGACTATGATTTCAGGTTTCTGTATGGGGACCATTGTATGGTATTATAAAGAGAAATATAAATGAAAAAAGCCAAGCACTACCTGCTTGCATATTCATCAGTTGGGTGTGGAACTGCCTTGTGATCTGATCTTGTTTGTTCTCTCTTGCTTTTGCTTAATCTCTTCTTGTATTTTAACTTGCCTCATTGGAACCTGCTTGGAATAATTCTCGAGTGGATGGAGCATAAAGTTTTAATAGATACCTATGAATTACTATTATGATTCATTGAGGACTAGGAAATTCATTAGCTGCATAAGGCATACAAATCCAAAAATTCTGAGAATCATCCAAACATGAATTATTCTCAATGGACCTGAAGTAGTTACCTCAATCAAAATTCAATTCCAATTTCTTATTTACTACTTTGATACAGGCCCATCTTGTTTAGAGCCTTTCCAAATGATCATTTTCTACTGGGCAGGACAATGTGATATATTGTCAAGAGTTCAGGATCTTAGGGTTTGGAGTAAACGAACAATAAGGTCAATGAGATACTTATTATTTCAAACCATTACAGCCAAAATCAGATGAGTCGAGATTTGAGTGGAAAAGAGGGAGAAAATTCTTTCATCGTATATTCTCAGGAAGTCAGTTCACCAGAACTAACCATGCTTGGGGTTTAGCAGACTAAAACCATTCTAATAAACTGGGGCTTTCAATTAAGAGCAATGTAGATTCCAAGATATAAACTCCACTAAGTGGAGCCAAAAATATTCTAAGCATCTCTTGGAAAGTAATAATCCTCTTTTGCATGTTGCAATAACAAGATGCTTTTGCAGATTATCTGCTAAAATCTTGAAGGCACAAATTCAGAGTGACTCAGGTGAATTACTTTTAAATGTTCTATGCTTAGGAAAGTGATTACTTGTGGTCACATTTTCTATGGATGTGCCTGTCCCAATGTACTTATTCTCTCTTGTGGAGTGAAGTCCTGGAATTTTGTGCCTTCTCTCAATCCCACAAAATCAGGCTAGGTGTTGAGAGCCTTCTTGTTCCTTTTCCCAAGGTGGTGCCCTGATGTGTTTAAAATTGTGTGCCTTCTCCTGATCCTGCAGAGTATAACTGATGGCTGATGTCAATGTGCTTTCTTCGGGAGTTTGTGCTCCTCCTCTGCGGAGCTCATTCTCACCACCTGTGAAGGCTTGTGCACACCATCTGTGGCAGCATGTGCACACTGAATGCAGAGGCTCATATGTACTGTCTCAGGGGCACACACAGAGTGCTGGGGGCACTCGTCAGGCTCTTAAGGGAGGCTGCAGGCAAGTGTCCCATGGGGTTCATGGCAGAGCCGCTCAGTGGAATCTGTGAACCAGTTAGTAGGGTTGTGTGTGGTTTTCCAGATCCGTGTTGTGGTTGTTGCGAGACCCTGTCCCTTTTCTCTGTTCCTAGCCCACTCAGGCTATTTTCAGCCTTGCGCTCTACTGTCAGTGATCTGGGTGGAACAAACTAGTAGTGGCCTTGCAGGCAAAGTTCTGAGAATGAAGCTATGCTGCCTTGGGAGCAAGGTGACATGGGTTGTGTCAATTTGTTCTTCCTTTTTTCATGTTCCTTGAAGTCTTGCATCTAGTCTCAGAATTTTTGCTCAAACAGGCTACTGGAATCTTTTCACTGCACTCTTGAGTTCCTGCAGGGGTATTCCTGCCCACGTTTGGTTGTTCAAATTGACATTTCTGTGTGGGTATGATGGCTGGAATCTCCCATCTGCCATCTTGCTGATGTCACTGCTGAATGGTTTCTTCATTTGCTGTATGCCTTTAGGATAATTTTCAGAGTTTCTTAAAAATTTTCATCAGTTATGTGTTTTTCCACTGATGAGAACGTCTGTGATGTTCTTTATGACACTACTATGGAAATCTTTTCCTTTGGCTTTCTTTGGATTAATATATTCATGATATATATTTTTTTTATCCATTTACTTTCATTTGTTTTCTATGGTTATGTCTGAAGGGAGTATAATGGAGACAGCAAATATTTGAATCTCTTTTTATTGATGTATTTTGACCATTTACTTTTAATGCATTTGTTGATATGTGAGGGATTAAGATTTCCATTTTATTATTTATTTTTTCCTTTTTTTTGTTCCTCTTTTCTTTTGGTTACTTGAAGAAATTTTGAATGTTATTTTGATTGCTCTGTCTTGTTTTAAATTTGCGTATTTGTATAGCTTGTTTTAGTAGTTGCTGTAGGTATTTACTTTATGTAATAACTTAACCATATTCTACTGGTGTCAATGATAAATTCAAATGAAATACAGAAACCTGGCTTCCCTTTACATCCATCTTCCCTTCTTTGTTTATGTTTGTCTTAAAAGTTTCCTCTACCTACATTTAGAATGACATGAGATAGTGTTATAATTTTTGCTTCCATCCTTAAATACATCTTAGAAAATTCAAGTGGAGAAGGCAAGTCTATTGTATTTAACTGATATTTTAGCATACCGTATTCTTTTTTTCTTGTAAATTCCAAGTTTTTTTCCTTTATAGTTTCTTTTCTTAGTGCCTTTCCTTTAGACATTCTTTATTATAGGTCCACCAACAACAAATTCTCTTAGTTTTCCTGTATATGAAAATATCTTCATTTTCAATCAGTCATGAAGGATATTTTTACTTCCTATAGGAGGCTGGATTGACAGTTTTCTTTCAGTATATGAAAACTGTTGTGCCATTTTTTCTTGTCTCCATTGTTTTCAATGAGAAATCCCCTGTCTTTCAAATTGTTACTCTCCCCCTGCCCCATCCTAAGGTGTTTTCTCCCCTCATTACTTATTTAAAGCTTTTATTTGTCCTTGGTTTTTATTAAATTTACTGTGATGTGTCCTGATGTGTCTTTCTTTGGATTTTTCCTGTGCAAAATTCACTCAACTTGCTGGAATCTGTAGGTCTGCATCCTTTGTCCAATTTGGGAAGTTCTAAGAAATTATTTCATTTTTTTAGTCTACCCTTTATCTTATCCTTACATGACACTGATGACATAATCTCAGATATCAATGAGATTGCCACATAATGTAGGACTTTCTCTTTAGCCTCTATATCCCACACATTTCATTGGAAAATAATTTAAGGGGAAACTATACTGAGAATTAAGGGATTGCCTGCATGTATTTTTCTTCTCTCTGGGATGGGACTCCTCAAGTTGTATTTTTATTTTTTTCTGAAGCCTTCAAAAAGCTGTTTATATTTCTATTCCACCTTCATTATGTTTCGTAGCAAGAGAGTTAGTTTGATACTAGCTACTCTAATATAGGAAAAAGCCAAACACTTCAACTAGGAATTTTAGAAGCTCCCAGAACATTAATTTTTTTCATGCACTTAAAAAGCTGGTAGGAAAAAATTGAATGAAGCATCCATTTCATTAACTATCAAAGATACATAGGGCAGGAGAATATGCCTTGCTCAGTCCTGTATCAGAAACATTATCCATCTCATAGATAGTGGTTTAATAAACATTTGTGGCATGAATGCATGAATAAATGAGAAAACTGGCAAGTGCTTCCATTTAATAAGTAGCCTGAGGGAAGTCAGACTGAGAGTTGTTAATGGAATAATATGTTTCCTGAAAATTTCATGAATTCCAAATTAGTTAATTGCTAAATATTTTGTAATGGAAAATAATGTAATTAAATGAGTTGTAGACTAGAGGCCAGAAATCTCAGTTTTTCTCTCTGTAACCTTAGGAAGATCACTTTTCCTCTTTTATTTTTTATAGTTTCAAGTTTTTATTTAAATTCCAGTTAGTTAACATATAGTGTACTATTAGTTTCAGGAGTAGAATTTAGTGATTCATCACATACATACAACACCCAGTGCTTGTCATAACAAGCGTCCTCCTTAATACCCTCACTTGGCCTCTTTTAAAGGAAGTTGCTGGATAGCAAGATCTCAAAACCCTAAATTCCTATGATATTTTGTGTTTCATCACATTAATAAGAAGAAAATTACCATGACTTAGATGCCATGGTGACAGCAGAAATATAAATACAAGGATGGGGACTTTATCTCTCTTCTTGCTCATTCTCAGGGATGAGAAGAATAGCTATATAATGCATAGCTATTTATATAGGTACTGATATTGTATACATGCAATTTTAATTCAGTAATCACTCTTAATATCCATAGTGTGTTCTAGCATGCAGAAAAGATAAAGTATCCACAGTGAAGAATTTATAAATTAGTTTTAAGGGAAAAAATCAAGCAAAAAGATAACAATGTATTTTAACAATCTTTGCTTTACTTTTGGGCTTCTTGCTGTACCTAGGGATTGTTAAAAAGAGCTAACGTTTATGGTTTATTAGTTTCTAAGTTTTAGTGATTCCTAGCCCTTTAGGGAAACAGTTGTTGGAGATAACTGAGCTAACCATTTTCCTTTTAAAAAAGAATTATGGAGCACCTGGGTGATACAATCGGTCCAGCAACTGATTCTGGTTTTGGCTCAGATTGGGATCTCAGGGTTGTGAGATCAAGCTTCCTCTGAGATTGAGCCCTGTGTTGGGCTCTACACTCAGTGCAGAGTCTACTTAAGTCGCCCTCTCTCTCTGCCCCTTTCCCCGTTCTCTCTGGTTCTCTCTCTCTCAAATAAATAAATCTTTTTTTTAAAAAAAAGAATTACAAATGTAGAACTGGATGCACTTAAAAAAATTGTGTTCAAGGGGCACCTGGGTGGCTCAGTCGTTAAGCATCTGCCTTCGGCTCAGGGCGTGATCCCAGCAGTCTGGGATTGAGCCCCACATCAGGCTCCTCCACTGGGAGCCTGCTTCTTCCTCTCCCACTCCCCCTTCTTGTGTTCCCTCTCTCGCTGGCTGTCTCTCTCTCTGTCAAATAAATAAATAAATAAATAAATAAATAAATAAATAAAATCTTAAAAAAAAATTTTGTTCAAGACTGGAAATTGGGATGGGGTAACAGGGTAATGGGCATTAAGGAGGGCACGTGATGTAATGAGTACTGAGTGTTATTTACAACTGATGAATCTCTGAACTTTACCTCTGAAACTAATAATACATTATATGTTAATTAATTGAATTTAAATAAAAATGTTTTTAAAAGACTGAAATTTAAATAAATCAGGGTATCTCTAAACTGAATGAGACAAATTCTTTCAACAGGGAGGACCCTTTCTTTTTTTTTTTTTTAAAGGAGCCAATAGAGATTTTTATTATTTATTTGTTTATTTTTTTAATGATTTTTTTATATTATTATGTTAGTCACCATACAGTACATCCCCGGTTTCCGATGTAAAGTTCGATGATTCATTAGTTGCGTATAACATCCAGTGCACCATGCAATATGTGCCCTCCTTACTACCCATCACCGGTCTATCCCATTCCCCCACCCCCCTCCCCTCTGAAGCCCTCAGTTTGTTTCTCATAGTCCATAGTCTCTCCTGTTTCATTCCCCCTTCTGATTACCCTCCCTTTCTTTATCCCTTTCTTCCCCTACCGATCATCCTAGTTCTTATGTTCCATAGATGAGAGAAATCATATGATAATTGTCTTTCTCTGCTTGACTTATTTCACTTAGCATTATCTCCTCCAGTGCCGTCCATGTTGCAGCAAATGTGGAGAATTCGTTCTTTCTGATAGCTGAGTAATATTCCATTGTATATATGGATCACAACTTCTTAATCCAGTCATCTGTTGAAGGGCATCTCGGCTCCTTCCATGATTTAGCTATTGTGGACAATGCTGCTATGAACATTGGGGTGCATATGGCCCTTCTCTTCACTACATCTGTATCTTTGGGGTAAACACCCAGTAGTGCAATGGCTGGGTCATAGGGTAGCTCAATTTAAAACTTTTTAAGGGACCTCCACACTGTTTTCCAGAGTGGCTGTACCAACTTGCATTCCCACCAACAATGTAGGAGGGATCCCCTTTCTCCACATCCTCTCCCACAATTGTTCTTTCTTGCCTTGTCTATTTTTGCCATTCTAACTGACGTAAGGTGGTATCTCAAGGTGGTTTTGATTTTAATTTCCCTGATGGCTAATGATTTTGAACATTTTTTCATGTGTCTGTTAGCCATTTGTATGTCTTCATTGGGAAAGTGTCTGTTCATATCTTCTGCCCATTTTTTGATTTGTTTATTTGATTTTCGTGTGTTGAGTTTGAGTTCTTTGTAGATCTTGGATACCAGTCTTTTATCTGTAGTGTCATTTGCAAATATCTTCTCCCATTCCGTGGGCTACCTCTTAGTTTTTTTGACTGTTTCCTTGGCTGTGCAGAAGCTTTTTATCATGATGAAGTCCCATAAATTCATTTTATCTTTTGTTTCTCTTGCCTTTGGAGATGCGTCATGAAAAAGGTTGCTTTGGCCGATGTCCTAGAGGTTGCTGCCTATGTTCTCCTCTAGAATTTTGATGGATTCCTGTCTCACATCGAGGTCTTTCATCCATTTGGAGTCTATTTTTGTGTATGGTGTGAGAGAGTGGTCAAGTTTCATTCTTTTGCATGTAGCTGTCCAATTTTCCCGGCACCATTTATTGAAGAGACTGTCTTTTTCCCATCAGATGTTTTTTCCTGCTTTATCAAAGATTAGTTGCCCAAAGAGCCGAGGGTCCATTTCTGGGCTCTCTATTCTGTTCCATTGGTCTATGTGTCTGTTTTTGTGCCAGTACCATGCTGTCTTTGTGATCACAGCTTTGTAGTACAGCTCGAAATCCGGCATTGTGATGCCCCCAGCTTTGTTTTTCCTTTTCAACAGTTCCTTGGAAATTCGGGGCCTTTTCTGGTTCCATACAAATTTAAGGACTATTTGTTCCAGTTCTTTGAAAAATGTCCTCGGTATTTTGATGGGGATAGCATTGAAAGTGTAGATTGCTCTGGGTAGCATGGACATTTTAACTATGTTAATTCTTCCGATCCATGAGCATGGAATATTTTTCCATCTTCTTATGTCTTCCTCAATGTCTTTCAAGAGTGATTTATAGTTTCTAGAATATAGGTCCTTTACATCTCTGGTTAAGTTAATTCCAAGGTAATATATGGTTTTTGGTGCTATTGTAAATGGGATGGATTCCCTAATTTCTCTTTCTTCAGTCTCATTATTTGTGTATAGAAATGCAACTGATTTCTGAGCATTGATTTTGTATCCCGCCACATTACCGAATTGCTCTATAACTTCTAATAGCTTGGGCATGGATTCTTTTGGGTTTTCCATATAGAGTATCATGTCATCTGCGAAGAGAGACATTTTGACTTCTTCTTTGCCGATTTGGATGCCCTTTATCCCTTTTTGTTGTCTGATTGCTGTTGCAAGGACTTCTAGTACTATGTTGAATAATAGTGGCGAGAGTGGGCATCCTTGTCGTGTTCCTGATCTTAAGGGAAAGGCTTCCAGCTTTTCCCCATTGAGAATGATATTTGCTGTAGGCTTTTCATAGATGGTTTTTATGAGATTGAGGAATGTACCCTCTATCCCTACACTCTGAAGGGTTTTAATCAGGAAAGGATGCTGTATTTTGTCAAATGCTTTTTCTGCATCGATTGAGAGGATCATATGGTTCCTGACTCTTTTCTTGTTGATATGATGTATCACGCTGATCGATTTGCGAATGTTGAACCACGCTTGCATCCCAGGTATGAATCCCACTTGATCGTGATGGATAATCCTTTTAATGTACTGTTGGATTCTATTAGCCAGGATCTTGTTGAGGATTTTGGCATCCATATTTATTAGGGAAATCGGTCTGTAATTCTCCTTTTTGATGGGGTCTTTGCCTGGTTTGGGGATCAATAATATTGGCCTCATAGAATGAGTTTGGTAGCTTTCCTTCTGTTTCTATTTTTTGAAATAGCTTTACGAGAATAGGTAAGGGAGGACCCTTTCTTAACACTTCTACATTTTCAGTCATGTTTTGCTTCTGAGGAAAAAAGGTATGTCTCCACAGCTTTCTCCAAAAGTATATCATCAATTTGAAATGTAATTTAATTTCTGTTGTGCTGTTTTGTCTGTGAAGTTTAGATGGTTCAACACAAAAATCAATGTGCTCTAACTTAAGTTGGGAAAACATGACACCATCAGCAGGTAGTAACACACAAAAAGAGGATTTGTTAAGTACCTGTCATTCCTGGATTTCTCCCAAGAATGAGTAGGCTTAAACTTTGCCAAATATAACAGACATTGTAATGGGATCACTTTTGATGAAATCACATTTTGCCAAGCAGATAGAATCTGCACTTGGGCTATGGTGCTGACCAAATACTAGAGGATTATCTCAAGGTCGTGAGAGAATTGAATTCTTGACTGCCTAAGAGACTTCATTCAAAGTTTACTCAGCTTAGCTTTATTTTATTTTATTATTTTATTTTATTTTATTTTATTTTATTTTATTTTATTTTATTTTATTTTATTTTATTTTATTTTTTTATGGTTAGGGCTAGGGTTGATGCTAAGGTATGTGGCTGGTATCCTGTAGTTCAGAGATGTCTCCAGAGAATAAAACCCCAGACTTCTGCTGAGGTGAGAATAGACACAACAGCCATCTACAGAGCTGAGGAAAGTAGGGGATTTGGTGCTCTAAACTTACAAAACTCTACACCCCAAAAATGAATAATCCAATTAAAAACGGGCAGAAGACATGAATAGCTATTTTTCCAAAGAAGACATACAGAGGACCAACAGACATCACTGATCATCAGGGAAATACAAATCAAAACTACAATGAAATATCACCTCACACCTGTCAGAATGGTTAAAATCAACAACACAGGAGACAACCTGTTTGGGGGAGGATGCGGAGAAAGAGGAACACTCTTGCACTGTTGGTGGGAATGCAAACTGGTGCAGTCACTGTGAAAAACAGTATGGAGGTTCCTCACAAAGTTAAAAATAGAACTACCCTATGATCCAGCAATTACACTACTAGGTATTTACACAAAGGATACAAAAATACTGATTCGAAGGGATACATGCACCCCTATATTTATAGCAGCATTATCAACAATAGCCAAATTACGGAAACAGCCCAAGTGTCAGCTGATGAATGGATAAGGAAGATGTGAGATATATATATATATATATATATAATATTACTTACCCATAAAAAAGAATGAAATCTTGCCATTTGCAACAACATGGATGGAGCTAGCAATATTAAATTAAGTGAAATATAAGTCAGAGGAAGACAAATACCGTATGATTTCACTCATATGTGGAATTTAAGGAAAAAAAGAGCAAAGGGAAAGAAAAGAAAGATTGAGAGGCAAACCAAGAAACAGACTCTTATTGAATATTGGAGTTTTTAAATTGTATGACTTTTTTTTGAATGAAATCTTGTCATTTGCAGTGACATGGATGGAGCTAGAGAGTATTATGCTAAGGAAAGGAAGTCAGTCAGAGAAAGACAAACACCAAATGATCATAGGGGGGATAAAAAGAGAGAAGCAAACCAAGAAACAGACTATTAACTCTAGAGAACAATCTGATGGTTACCAGAGAAGAGGTGGGTGGGGGGATGGGGGAAATAGGAATGGGGATTAAGGAGGGCACTTGTGATGAGAATCAGGTGATGTATGGAAGTGATGAATCGCTCTATTGTACGCCTGAAACTAACATAATACTGTATGTTAACTGACTGGAATTTTGAATAAAAACTTAAGAAAAGAGTATTTAGAGCCACAAGGAGCCTTCTTTTAAATTTTACTCTTGTCCTAGGCTTAGCTGTTTAAGTCTTTTAAGAGACAGCATTGAAGAAAATGTGAAGTATTTCATTTACCTGTCCATTTGTGGGTGCTAGCAAAAAATAATTAACAACACAAACCAAGTGTGGTTTACCAATTTTTTTCAGATATAGAAGACAATCTGCTTTTTTTTTTTCCCTTAACACACAAAAATAAACCAAGCTACTAAAATATAGTAAAGCTTTTCTGTTCCTTGTAATCACTGTTTCCTCTGGGCCCCAGTGTTTGGAAACTTGATGCCATTACTTATTTGGAGGTTCACAAAAGAATCTACTTCTTTAAATACGTAACACTTCAACTTTTTGAGTTGCCGATCCATTTCCTTACAGCAATCCTTGGGACAAAGAGATTTATTCATGCTCTATGCTCTGCTCTTACATGTTTTTACCTTCTCAGCTTTATGAATATCATTTGTGCTTCCTCGGAACTCCAATAGAACTTATGGTTAGTACTCATCTAGGTACTTAGCATGTATTATCCAAAATTATAGATATCCCTTCAGAGATGTTTGCGTCATGCTCTCACCCAGAATGTAAGCTCCTGGAGAACACTGCGTCTGAAATTCATTTTGGACTACTCGATTTCAGCACTCAGATCAATATTTTCCACTTAGCAGACATTCAGTAGTTACTCATTTCTGTGCCTAGGGCCTTTAAAAACTGCCACAGAGGCTGAGAAGTATACTGAACTGGAATTCAATAATTCCCGAATTGTCACTGTTGTGGCACTCTGGACCTCTTCCAGTAAATCCATAGAACTGTAAACATTCGTCTGAATATAACAATGAATTCAATCTAAGTTAGAAGAGACAATGATTTTAAAGAACATACATGAGCTTCTCAGAAGCTGCTTCTGTAACATCTGCCACTTTAAATTCTAAGTATTTTAACTGTTTCAAGTTCTGGCAAAACAGTACAAAGGGGATGAAAAGAAAAATTGTATCCTCTCTCAAAGAGAGGCCCTGACCTAAATTCAGACCATTCTGGCTATAGCTTGTGAGCTATCAGATGCTTGCAGGCATTTAAAGTTTAGAACATTCATTCTTGAAAGCCTTGGTTTTCACACAAGTTGAAAATGAAAGCTCCTATGAAGTGGCTTCTTCTGGAAGACTCTGCTTTCCACATCTCTGTGGTTTGTAGCGTCAAATGACTTAGAGGTTGTGTTTGGGCCACAAGACTAATATCTATTCTGTATTTGTCTCCCTTTGTTCCCTCTTCTTCCCTTTTTCCCTTTTGTGCTGAATGTACTGCACTTCTATCCAAACAAACCTGTTCAGAATTTTGGAGTTGTACTGTTTGAAAACCAGACTTAAGGGTCTGGGGTTAAATGGAAGAAAGGAGGTGATCAAATAGGCCCATGCACTTCACATACGCACATACATACTTAAGCACACATGCGCAGTGAAGGCTGGTAGCATTTGTCGTATTCTCCCGCAAAATTCTTTGACCTCGCAACCGGAAAAAAGTAAGCAATGTTAATTCACCTTCAAAGAGAGTGTGACAGAGGCGCCTGATATTGAATATCGTTAAGCATCTGCCTTCGGCTCAGGGCATGATCCCAGGGTCTTGGGATGAACCCCGCATTGGGCTCCCTGCCCCGCTGGCAGTCTGCTTCTTCCTCTCCCACTCCCCCTGCTTGTGTTCCCTCTCTCGCTGGCTGTCTCTCTCTCTGTGTCAAATAAATAAATAAAATCTTTAAAAAATAAAAAATAAATAGAGTGGGACAAAAGTGTATATGCCTTAGAATAAGCTTGTGCTTGCTGAATAAATTTGTAGAATGAGTTTTCCAAAACGAAGATACAGAATAGAAATAATGGAAAATGAGATCTCCCTGAATTCTAACCCCAATGGAATGCAAGACAAAACACAATTAATCACGTGTAGGATATCGTTTAAACTTCAGTCAGATGATTGTTTTCCTCTAATTTTGAGGTGGCCTGCTTCACCTCAGTGAAGCAAACTTCATTGCATGCTGGGGGAACGGAATGACTAGAGCTCCTGAGTTGCAAATTGTTTCAGAAAATCTGTGTCACTAAGTATTAATTAACTTAGGAGGGCTAACAAATTTTAAAGTAGCAATGACAGGAAATGATATTCTTAACCACACACTTGACTAAATAATACTCCACATGACTTAACATAGAAAGACAATTTTTGCTATGGAAAATAGATTATTACACTTTGTTTATACAAAGCATTTCTGGAATTTGAATTGCCTCCACACGCTTAATCTCATTTTATCAATGTCACACTTTGTTGTTGAAGGACTTAATAAAAAATTGGTTATCTATGCAAAAATTTGCATTTATTTTTGTAATAATGAATGCCTGGATGTCAAGTAGAGTTTGTTTTAAATTATATAGTGAAATATACACAAATAAAGAAAAGACTGACATAGGGGTGCCCAAAAAATTGAGTGTGCTTTGTAGGGAATCTCTGAGTCACATTCCACAAAACAAAGACTGCTGCTTCCAATAAAATATAACTATTCTCCCTGCCTTCAATTTCTCAGTCTGTTGACAATTTCAACACACTAAAACCTTCATGGCATCACAGGAAGTCCTCACAGCTTCCGGTCCCTCTTCCTCTGTGTACCCAGTTTCTGTCTGTTTTCTTCTCCATTTTTGCCGTATATAAACTCTTTCAAGACCCAGCTCAAATATCACCTTCTCCATGAAGCCCTTAATGATCACATTCGCTGAAGAGAACTTCTTCCTTTTATCTACTTCCATAGAATCTTATTTCTACTTGTCTCCTGATGCTTATTCTCCTTTGACCTCTGTTAGAAATATATTTAAAAACCTATATCATATTCCTCTATTGTATTCTACCAAGTAAGCTTCCCCAAGGGAAGGATCTGGGTCTCATTCATATTTTGTTTTCTCTATAATATCTATCACATAGCCAAGCATAAAGTCGATTTTTTAAAAAAGAATTTATTTATTTATTTGACAGAGGGAGACAGCTAGAGAAGGAACATAAGCAGGGGGAGTGAGAGATGGGGAAGCAGGCTCCCCCCACCCCCGAGCAGGGAGCCCAACGTGGGGCTTGATCCCAGGACTCTGGGATCAGGACCTGAGCCGAAGGCAAACACTTAATGACTGAGCCACCCAGGCACCCCATATAGCTGATTTTTAAAAAGATTTTATTTATTTACTGGGGGAGAGGGGCAAATGGAGAGAGAAAGAGAAAGAGAAGCTCAAGCAAACTCCTTGCTGAGCACAGAGCCCAATGGGGACTTGATCCCATGACCCTGAGATCATGATCTGAGCCAAAACCAAGAGTCAGACACTTAACCGACTGAGTCACTCAGGTGCCCCTAGTCAATTTTTAATAAGTATGTTCAGGTGAATATCTTCAAGCACGTGATAATACAGCAGACAGTGCCTTATGACAAAAATGCCATATTTTCTGTCTTAAAACTACCAGATGGGATACTATCAAAACATAAAGACGCCCAAACTTAAAAAGTTTTGGAGATCCAGCTGTTATTTTCCAAATGCAGAGCGTCAGGTCCTAAAAGAAGTCGCAGGCTTAGGGTCAAAAAGCTAGCTGGTAAATACCCAGGGATAGAATCTTGAATGCTGACCTGGACACTGGTGCCTTAACGACAATCTGCACTGCCTCTCGCAAGACTTGCTCCTCCTCTTCTCTACAAGACTATGCTCAATTGTATTTATATTTTGCTTATATTATTACTTTGTATTCAGTTGACAAAGTCGCAGTTGATACAAGAAAAAACTTCCTAGAAAATTCATGGTACTGATAGTCACCGTTACTAAAAGTTGCAGACTGAGATATCTATTACTGGAGAAATTAATCAAAAGGGAATGAATTTTTGAAAAAAGCACAAAACTAAAAACAAAGGGAATAAATCATGTGCTGAAAAGAGATTTGTACTTTAATCCATGGATTAGCATTTGTCTCATTAATGTAGGTGATTTGAAACAAATCTGAAAGCTACAAGGTCTATTTTCTTAACTATTTCACACTGGAGGCAAAACCGGCTGAAACAGAATCTGAAGTACAATAAACATCTATTGATTGGAACATTTTCTGCTTTGATAATGTTGCATGCGATAAATTGAATGTCACAACATTTGTTGTCTTATGTAGGGGAAGAGTTTTAATCTAATCTAATCTAAGCAATTTTTCTATAGTAAGTTGATTGGCGTGAAGTTCAGGGGCCCAGAGATACCTGAACTCACTGCAGAACAGCCTATGTGCCCAGAATGGACATGTATCTATTCAGATTGGAACCAACATCAATTGTTGCTAAGTATCTTTTCAAACTTTTATATTTATAATGTGATAAATCTTTTACACCACATTACACAGTTGGGGGATAGTAAGAATGCACTGACCAGAGATGGTAAAGAACATCGAAAGAATATGAATAGAGATATTGTTAATTAACTGAGTTACCAAGATTGACTTCTTGAGAGTCCTCAATGTGCAACATGTGTATAAGCCCTACATCCTTTGGGAGAAAGAGATGTGTGCACTCTACTCCTCAGAGCCTTTCCTGATCTTTTGGGATTCCTTT
Source organism: Ursus arctos (assembly GCF_023065955.2). NCBI lineage: Eukaryota > Metazoa > Chordata > Mammalia > Carnivora > Ursidae > Ursus > Ursus arctos. The sequence goes on along the minus strand of NC_079873.1, from coordinate 89,484,304 downwards.
TTGTAAACTTAGTGCCTCTTTTTTGTCTCCTCTATAAAGAATCAGCTTATTTGTGTAGTTGGCAGTAGTTCTTTTGCTAGCTCTCTCCAGGTTTCATCAATAATATGGATTTCTTTGCCATAATAGAGGTCACTAACTATTGCTATGTCCATCTTTTACTTAGAAAACACTGAGTCCTTTTACCCCTTATATTCTTTGCTTACCCTTTCTGGGCTTTTCTTACTTCATAGAATCTGTTTCCAAGATTGTGACTTCCCTTGGCACCCCATTCCTAAAACTCTGGCTACATTGGTGTTCTTCAGAACATAAAATGTTGGAAAATTTCATTCATCACTGTAACACAATGCAGAGAATTGCTAGAAATTAAATTCTCTATGGAAATATGACTAGAGTGACTCAACATCTTCAAAAGCTGTAACCATTCTGGATGAATTACTCACCCAATGCACAGATCACGTTGTCTTATTCCTTAATATCCATCCTAGAATTCTTGCTGTCTCAAGCAAGATAATAAAGAAGGGTTCACATCTTGATAAGTATTCTTAGCCAAATATACAAACTTCATTATGAGAAAAGTATGCATTTCTCTACTATAGGATTTGAAATATGATTCAGTTGAATTTGGCTCTGTAATGAAAATGCCACCACAAGCAACATTTTCTCGCTTTATTCCCCCTGTATTGTTAGTATGTTTATCTCCTTAGAACTGCTAACTTAGTTAACTCTCCCAGTGTGATAAACTGGTATAGTTTTCCCGAGTCTCTGAAAAGAATACGATCTGGGTGATTAAGAATGGCTTGGGTCTAGGTCCTTCCATAACCCTAACAACATGGAGACCATGCTTTCAAGGGGCAGTGTTCTGTAGTAAAAAAATTCCAATATGGCTTTTTGTTATTATTATTAATTTAATACTAAACTAATTGTGAATACTATCACTAGAGCTATCATTTACCTATTATTAAGATGGATGAGGAAATATGCGTAGAATTTGGGTAATTAGAAACTTGGTAAGTGCAATGATATGGGAGGTGAGGAAAATAAGTTATGTAACGCTGAAACCGACGGTATATATAAGAAAAAGGGAGGAGACTGCCCTTTATAAGCACCATTCTTCTAAATTTTTTTTTGGTCCGGTATGTGCTTGATTGAGCAAAGTCCGATCACTGATTACTTTCAAAATCTCTCTTGATTTTAGCAATAGGCATTTTGTTTGTGGTTCATTGAGACTGCATGTCTTTATTATGGACATATTTAAACACACAAAGGTATATAGTTTTTTCACAAAAGTATATTTTAAGAGAAAAATATATTAACACCAACATACCTATTATACAGCTTCAACAATCATCGACCCAGGGTAAACCTTGCATCTTGTTCCATCCATTACCTCCCATCACATTATTTTGAAGCAAAATACAGACATCGTATCTTTACATCCATAAGTATTTCAGTATGGATCTCTAAAGAAAAAACAATTTAAGCATAAAAAGAGGAACACTATCACAGCTAAACATTTTTAATAATAATTCCTAAATATAATCAAATGTCCATCAGTGTTCAAATTGTCACTAATGACATAAATTTTTGTTTGAATACACATGTAAATAAGGCTTATACAGCACAAATGAAAAATACATCTTTAGACTCCTTTTTAAAAATTATGTATTTTATTTTGAAGTAATAGTAGATTCACATGCAATTGTAAGAAATAATACAGAGATCCTGTTTTCTCCATCAGTAATCTCTTGCAAAACTATAGGATAATTTCACAACCACAATATTGACATTAATACAATTGAGATACAGAAAGTTTCCATAACCATAGGATCCCTCTCCTCTTGCACATTTACAGCCACAAGCACTTCCCTCCTCCCCAACAACCCCTTAACTCCTGACAACCACTAAACTGTTCTACATTTCTGTAGTTTTGTAATCTCAGCACTGCTGGAAAAATGGAATCATGCAGGGAGTAAGCTTTTAGGATTGGCTTTTGTCCACACAGTATAATTCTTTGGAGATTCATCCAAGATGTTGATTGTATCAATAGCATGTTCATTTTTTTATTGCCGAGTTGGACTCCATGGACTGGATGTAAAAGAGTCATTTATCCATTTATCCATTGAAAGACTGGATGTAAAAGAGTCATTTATTCATTTACCCATTGAAAGACATCTGGGTTATTTCCAGATTTTGGCTATTGTGAGTAAAGCTACTATTAACATTCATGTACAGATTTCTGTGTGAACATTAGTTTTCATTTTTTTCTGGGAAAGATTCCCAGGAGTGCATTTGCTGAGTCATATGGTAGTTGCATGTTTTGTTTTTTTAAGATACTGCCAAACATTTTTCCAAAGAAGCTGTGTTATTTTACATTCCCACCTGCAGAGGAATCCAGTTTCTTCATATCCTCACCAGCATTTGACGTTGTCACTATTTTTATTTTGGCCATTTAGTTATTATTTAGCCATAGGTGTGTAGTGATAGCTCATGTGGTCTCGATGTGCATTTTCCTAATGGCTAGTGATGTTCGTATGCTTATTTACTATTGGTATAGCCTTATTTGGCTAAATGTCTCTTTGTCTTTTTTCCTTTTTCTGATTGGATTTTTAAAAATATTTTATTTATTTGAGAGAGAAAGAGAACAGAGAGAGAGAGAGAGAGCAGAAGCAGGGGAGAGGGGCCAAGAGAGAGGGAGAAGCAGACTCCCTGCTTAGCAGGGAGCCCTAGGCCAGGCTTTATCCCAGGATCTTGGGATCATGACCAGAGTGGAATGCAGGTGCTTAACTGCCTCAGCCATCCAGGCCCCCGTTGATTGGATTTTTTTTTAAAAAACACCAAGTTTTGAGAATTTTCATATATTCCAAATATTTTGTTCCATATGTGGTTCGCAAATATTTGCTAGCAGTCTTTTTTTTTTTAAATCTTCACATCTTTGATGGGCAAAAAGTTCAAGGTTTTCAAGAGGTACAATTAATCAAATTTTCCTTTTTTCATACATTTTGGTATTAAGTCTAAGGACTTCATCCACAGTTCTCTATCTCAAAGATTTTCTCCCATTTTTTTCCCTAAAACTTTCATAGTTTCTGTTTTACATTTAAGCCCATAATTAACTTTCAGTTAATTTTTGTATAGCGTGTTAGTGGTAGGTCCAGTTAATATTATTTGTTCTATTTATTATGACTTTATCATTTTATTCCAAGGCAATATATTTATTTTTGTAGAACATTTAATTTTCTAAGATCACCTTGTTAAAAAATCTTTCATTGCATTTTTATTGAGGTATAATTCATACTTTATAAAATTCACCTTATAAAAATCACAATAAAAATTACATTATGAAGTTCAAAGTGTACAATATAGTACTTTTTAGTATATTGAAAAAGTTGTTCAACCATCACCAATGTTTAATTCCAAAAAATTTTTAGTATTCCACTAGTAGTCTTTCCTACTTATCCTTCCAGCCTCTGGAAAGCACTAATTTACTTTAAATATCCATTTATTTGCCTATTTTGGAAATTTCCTATCTATGAATTCATACAAATTTGACCTTTCGTGTCTGGCTTTTTAAATTTAGCATGATTTCAAGATTCATCCATATTGTAGAAAGTGTAAGTATATTCTATTCCTTTTTTCAACTGAATAATATTCTATTGTATGGAATGTGTATATCCATTCATTCATTGATGGACATTTGGGTTTTAAGCTTTTGGCTATGATGAATAATGCTGCTATGAACATTTATGTACTAGTTTTTGTGTAGACATATATTTTTAATTCTCTTATGTATATAGCAAGGAGTGATAGCTCTATGTTTAACTTATTTAGAATCTGCCAAACAGTTTTCCACATTAGCTATACTATTCTAGCTCCCCACTGTCAATGTAACATGATTCCAATTTCCTCCCACAACACTTGTTGTTTCATTATTTTTTATTCTAGTCATCCTAGTGTGTGGGAAGTGATATTTCATTATGATTTTAATTTATATTTTCCTAATGAATAATAATGTGTACCTTTCCATGTGGTTATTAACAACTTATATATCTTCTTTTAAGAAATGTCTTTTAAAAAGCCTTTGCCCATTTTTAAATTGGGATCATTTTATTTTTATTTTTGAATTGTAAGGTTTATTTATATATTTTGGATACAGATCCTTTATCAGATATATGATTTGACAATATTTTCTCCCATTCTGTTGTCTGTCTTTTCCATTTATTGACAACGTCCTTTGAAGCCCAGAAGCTTTTCATTTTATCAAATTTGATTCATCTATTTTTTCTTTTGTTGCTTGTGATTTTGGTGTCATTTCTAAGAAATAATTACCTAATTTGAGATTACAAAGACTTATGACTCTATATTCTTAATAGTGTTATACACTTTTACTTCTTACATTAAGGTGTTTGATATTATAGTTTAAATTTCTGTCAAAATTTTGTATTTATTTTTGTACATGGTGTGAAGTTGGGGAAAACACCATTTTCCCTCGTACTAAACAGCCTCAATACCCTGGTCTAGAAACCATTGACCATAAACGTCACATTTTACTGTTGGAATCTTGACTTTTCTCCATTTGTGCGTATACCTATATCTATCTATCTATCTATCTATCTATCTATCTATCTATCTATCTATCTTTATGACAGTACAATAGAGTCTTGATTGCTGCAGCTTTGTAGTAAGTTCCGAAGTCTGGATGTGTGAGTCCTCTGACATTGCTCTTGTCTTTCAATATTGTTTTGGTTATTTTGGGTCACTTGCATTTCCATATGAATTTTATAAACAGCTCATCAATTTCTGAAAATACAGCAGCCAGAATTTTGATAAGGATTGCATTGAATCTGTAGTTTAATTTGGATAGTTTTGCTATTTAATATTAGGTCTTCCAAGCCATAGACATGGATATCTTTCCAATTATTCATAACATCTGTAGTTTCTTTCACAATGTTTTGTAACTTTTAGTGTACAAGTTTACTAAAACTATTAAAATTATTCCTACTTACTCTTTTTGATGCTATCATAAAAAAATTTTCTTGAATTTCATTTTAGGATTATTCATTACAAATGTATATAAATACAATTAATTTTTTCCAACTTCACTGAAATATAATTGACATATAACATCATGTGAGTTTAAGATGTACCACATGTGGATTTGATGCACTCATGTATTTTGAAACGATTACCACAGGATTATTAGTTAACACCTCCAACACCCAACATAATTACCATTTCTTTTTTGTGTGTGATTTAAAAGCTAGTGTCTTAGCAACTTGAAGTATATAACTCAGTATTGTTAACAATAATCACCATGGTGTACATTAGATTCCAGAATTATTCATTTTATAACGAGAAAATTGCACCCTTTGACCAATATCTTCCCATTTCCCACACACCTAGCCATTAGGCTGCTGTTTTTCACTCTGAGGGTGGGGTTATTTGTTTTCAAGGTTACCAGGGTCCTGGGAAGAGGAGGCTGAAACGAGGACAAATTAAGTTCCACAAAGCGTTCTGTTCTTGAATAAACACTCCATGATTATTGCAAGTCTTTGGTTAATATTCAGAGTTCTGGAAAAAGTTGATTTTGACAAGTTTTGCCAATGTCTAAATTTCTTTTAATGAGGAGACAAGTTTAGGAGGTTCATCCTCTGCCATTCCTGCTGACATCACTCAAAGGTTCATATTTTTGGCTATGAAAGTAGAATTGATATGTTCTTTTTTCATTTTAACTCAGTTCATCATATGTCTTGATTTCCCTGAGACTTTCTTTTTAGCTCATATGTTATTTATATGTGTGTTGTTTAGTTTCCTAGTGTTTGGAGATTTTCCTTTAATTTTTTTATATCTATTTTTATTTCATTATGGTTAGAATATATACTCTATAATTTCAATTCTTTTAAATATGTTGAGGTTTGTTTTATGGTCCAGTATGTACTCTACCTTGGTATGCGTTCTCTGGGGACTTGAAAATAATATGTGTTTTGCAGTTATTTGGTCAATTGTTTTATAATTGTCAACTGCATACTGTTGGTTAATGGTATTGTTGATTTCTTTTATATCCTTGCTGATATTTTTGGGTTGTTTTATTAATTGTTAAGAAAGGGGTCTTGAAATCTCCAATTATAATTGTGGATTTTCTTTTTTTCTCCTTTCAGTTATATCACGTTTCGCCTCACATATTTGTAGCTGTCACTTGGTGCTTACACAAACTATGTCTTGCTCTACCATCTTAGTAGATTGACCTTTTTGCCATTATACAATGCCTCTTTATGTCTCTAGTAATTCTGGAGTTTACTTTATCTAATATTAATATAGTTATGCCTGCTGTATATTTATGAATGTTTGCATGCATGTATTTTTGCATCACTTTACTTTCAACTTGCCTGTATCATTACATTTGATGTTTATTTCTTATGGACAGTATATAGCTAGGTTATTTTTAAAATACACTCTTCTAACCCCTGTCTTTTTTGTTGTTTGTTTTTTACTTTTTATTTGTTTTTAATAGTAGCAAAGGATTGGAAACAAACCAGATGACCAACAATAGGGGGCTGGTTACCAAAAGATGGGTATATTACACAATGGAGTGATATTTGGCCATTAGAATGATTTTGTAAAAGTATCTTACTGGAAGAGGAGTCCTGATATATTGTTAAGGGAAAGGAGTTATAAAATATGCTCTGGTCATATATACATTAGGATCCCATTTGTGCACACGTGTATGCACACGTGCGCTCACACACACACACACACACACCTCTCTGCACATCAAAGTCTACACATGACCCAGTGTTTGCTTTACATCATCTTTTTTTAAAAAATTCATAACATATTTTCTAATTTATACATCCAACTATGTATGACAAACATATTAAATTGTTGTTCTTTTCCACATTTCCTTGTATAATGACCTTAAATAATGGATCAAACTGGTTTATTGTAGGTGAGATTTCACAACGTGGTATAAATTTTACCTTCATGCAGTATTATCTTCTTCCAATCATTTCCAGGACTGAACCACTTCTGAAACATTTACAACTCAAAAAACAACACTATGACATTGGCATTAAGTTGAGTCAACAAATGTAAACTTAAAGATTAGTATCAACATGGATTCTATTAATATGTGTTATAATTCCATGGGATGCAAGAACAGAACTTTGATATTTCAACTTCTGAATTTCTATATTGCTACAGGTGTTGAAGATCTTTTTCAACTTTATAGCTAATAACATCATATGCTAATTAAAAAGACAAGATTACAATAGTGAAAAGATGTTGGGAACCAACCCTCGTCTATAAATTGGTGTATTTAGATCATTTACATTTAGTTTTTATTTTATTTTCTTTTAATTTTTTTTTTATTATATTATGTTAGTCACCATACAGTACATCCCTGGTTTCTGATGTAAAGTTCGATGATTCATTAGTTGCGTATAACACCCAGTGCACCATGCAATACGTGCCCTCCTTACTACCCATCACCAGCCTATCCCATTCCCCCACTCCCCTCCCCTCTGAAGTCCTCAGTTTGTTTCTCAGAGTCCATAGTCTCTCATGCTTCATTCCCCCTTCTGATTACCCCCTTTCTTTATCCCTTTCTTCCCCTACCGATCTTCCTAGTTCTTATGTTCCATAGATGAGAGAAACCATATGATAATTGTCTTTCTCTGCTTGACTTATTTCACTTAGCATTATCTCCTCCAATGCCATCCATGTTGCAGCAAATGTTGAGAAATTGTTCTTTTTGATAGCTGAGCAATATTCCATTGTATATATGGACCATATCTTCTTAATCCAGTTATCTGTTGAAGGGCATCTCGGCTCCTTCCACGATTTAGCTATTGTGGACATTGCTGCTATGAACATTGGGGTGCACATGGCCCTTCTCTTCACTATGTCTGTATCTTTGGGGTAAATACCCAGTAGTGCAATACCTGGATCATAAGGTAGCTCAATTTTTAACTTTTTAAGGGACCTCCACACTGTTTTCCAGAGTGGCTGTACCGCTTGCATTCCCACCAACAATGTAGGAGGGATCCCCTTTTACACATCCTCTCCAGCAATTGTTGGTTCTTGGCTTGTCCATTTTTTTCCATTCTAACTGGTATAAGGTGGTATCTTGGTGTGGTTTTGATTTGAATTTCCCTGATGGCTAATGATTTTGAACATTTTTTCATGTGTCTGTTAGCCATTTGTATGTCTTCAATGGAAAAGTGTCTATTCATATCTTCTGCCCATTTTTTGATTTGTTTATTTGTTTCTCGTGTATTGAGTTTGAGAAGTTCTTTGTAGATCTTGGATACCAGTCTTTTATCTCCAGTGTCATTTGCAAATATCTTCTCCCATTCCGTGGCTGCCTCTTAGTTTTTTTGACTGTTTCCTTGGCTGTGCAGAAGCTTTTTATCTTGATGAAGTCCCACAAGTTCATTTTATCTTTTGTTTCTCTTGCCTTTGGAGATATGTCATGAAAAAGGTTGCTGTGGCTGATGTCGAAGAGGTTGCTGCCTCTGCTCTCCTCTAGGATTTTGATGGATTCCTGTCTCACATCGAGGTCTTTCATCCATTTGGAGTTTATCTTTGTGTATGGTGTGAGAGAGTGGTCAAGGTTCATTCTTTTGCATGTAGCTGTCCGATTTTCTCAGCACTGTTTTTTGAAGAGACTGTCTTTTTCCCACCGGATGTTTTTTCCTGCTTTATCAAAGATTAGTTGCCCAAAGAGCCGAGGGTCCATTTCTGGGCTCTCTACTCTGTTCCATTGGTCTATGTATCTGTTTTTGTGCCAGTACCATGCTGTCTTTGTGATCACAGCTTTGTAGTACAGCTCGAAATCCGGCATTGTGATGCCCCCAGCTTTGTTTTTCCTTTTCAACAGTTCCTTGGAAATTCGGGGCCTTTTCTGGTTCCATACAAATTTAAGGACTATTCCAGTTCTTTGAAAAATGTCATTGGTATTTTGATGGGGATAGCATTGAAAGTGTAGATTGCTCTGGGTAGCATGGACATTTTAACTATGTTAATTCTTCCGATCCATGAGCATGGAATATTTTTCCATCTTCTTATGTCTTCCTCAATGTCTTTCAAGAGTGATTTATAGTTTCTAGAATATAAGTCCTTTACGTCTCTGGTTAATTCCAAGGTAATATATGGTTTTTGGTGCTATTGTAAATGGGATGGATTCCCTAATTTCTCTTTCTTCAGTTTCATTATTTGTGTATAGAAATGCAACTGATTTCTGAGCATTGATTTTGTATCCCACCACATTACTGAATTGCTCTATAACTTCTAATAGTTTGGGCATGGATTCTTTTGGGTTTTCCACATAAAGTATCATGTCATCTGCAAAGAGAGACATTTTGACTTCGTCTTTGCCGATCTGGATACCCTTTATCGCTTTTTGCTGTCTGATTGCTGTTGCAAGGACTTCTTTTTTTTTTTTTTTAAAGATTTTATTTATTTACTTGACAGAGATAGAGACAGCCAGCGAGAGAGGGAACACAAGCAGGAGGAGTGGGAGAGGAAGAAGCAGGCTCACAGCAGAGGAGCCCGATGTGGGGCTCGATCCCGGAACGCCGGGATCACGCCCTGAGCCGAAGGCAGGCGCTTAACCGCTGTGCCACCCAGGCGCCCCTTAAAGATTTTATTTATTTATTTGACAGATAGAGACAGCCAGCGAGAGAGGGAACACAAGCAGGGGGAGTGGGAGAGGAAGAAGCAGGCTCATAGCAGAGGAGCCTGATGTGGGGCTCAATCCCAGAACGCCGGGATCACGCCCTGAGCCGAAGGCAGACGCTTAACCACTGTGTCACCCAGGCGCCCCTGTTGCAAGGACTTCTAGTACTATGTTGAATAATAGTGGCGAGACTGGGCATCCTTGTCGTGTTCCTGATCTTAAGGGAAAGGCTTCCAGCTTTTCCCCATTGAGAATGATATTTTTTTTATAATGATTTTTTATTATATTATGTTAGTCACCATACAGTACATCCCCGGTTTCCGATGTAAGGCTCGATGATTCATTAGTTGTGTATAACACCCAGTGCACCATGCAATACGTGCCCTCCTTACTACCCATCACCGGCCTATCCCATTCCCCCACCCCCTCCCCTCTGTATGAGAATGATATTTGCTGTAGGCTTTTCATAGATGGTTTTTATGAGATTGAGGAATATACCCTCTATCCCTACACTCTGAAGGGTTTTAATCAGGAAAGGATGCTGTATTTTGTCAAATGCTTTTTCTGCATCAATTGAGAGGATCATATGGTTCCTGAGTCTTTTCTTGTTGATATGATGTATCACGCTGATCGATTTGCAAATGTTATACCACCCTTGCATCCTGGGGATGAATCCCACTTGGTCATGATGGATAATCCTTTTAATGTACTGTTGGATTCTATTAGCCAGGAATTTGTTGAGGATTTTGGCGTCCATATTCATTAGGGAAATCGGTCTGTAATTCTCCTTTTTGATGGGGTCTTTGCCTGGTTTGGGGATCAAGGTAACATTGGCCTCATAGAATGAGTTTGGTAGCTTTCCTTCTGTTTCTATTTTTTGAAATAGCTTTAGGAGAATAGGTATTATTTCTTCTTTGAATGTTTGGTAGAATTCCCAGGAAAACCGTTCAGGCCTGGAGTTTTGTTATTTGGAAGGTTGTTTATCACTGACTCAATCTCTTCATAATTATTGGCCTGTTTAAAAAATCAATTTCTTGGGGCGCCTTGGTGGCACAGCGGTTAAGCGTCTGCCTTTGGCTCAGGGCGTGATCCCAGCGTTACGGGATCGAGCCCCACGTCAGGCTCCTCCACTATGAGCCTGCTTCTTCCTCTCCCACTCCCCCTGCTTGTGTTCCCTCTCTTGCTGGCTGTCTCTATCTCTGTCAAATAAATAAATAAAATCTTTAAAAAAAATCAATTTCTTCCTGTTTCAGTCTTGGTAGTTTATCGGTTTCCAGGAAGGCCTCCATCTCCTCCAGATTGCTTAATTTATTGGCATATAGCTGTTGATAAAAGTTTCTCATAATCCTTCCAATTTCATTGGTGTTGGTTGTGACCTCTCCATTTCATTCATAATTTTATTAATTTGGGTCCTTTCTCTATTCTTTTGGATAAGTCTTGCCAGTGGTCTGTCAATTTTATTGATTCTCTCAAAGAACCAGCTTCAAGTTCTGTGGATCTGCTCTACTGTACTCCTGGTTTCTAATTCATTGATTTCTGCTTTAATCTTGGTCAACTGCTTCCTCATGAGTGGATTAGGCCTGTCTCTCTGTTGCTGTTCCAGCTTCTTGAGGTGAGAATATAAAAACTGCATTTTAGATTTTTCTATTCTTTTGAGTGAGGCTTGGATGGCTCTGTATTTTCCCCTTAGGACTGCCTTTGCAGTATCCCATAGGTTTTGGACCATTGTGTTTTCATTCTTGCTGGTCTCCATAAATTGTTTAAATTGATTTTTGATTTCCTGGTTTATTGAGTCATTCCTGAGCAGGATAGTTCTTAGTCTCCAAGTGTTTGAGTTTCTTCCAAATTTTTCCTTGTGGTTGAGTTCCAATTTCAGAGCATTGTGGTCTGAGAATATGCAGGGAATAATTTCAGTCTTTTGGTATCGGTTGAGACCTGTTTTGTGACCCAGAACATAGTCTATTCTTGAGAAAATTCCATGGGCATTAGAATAGAATGAGTATTCTTTGGGTCTGGGGTGTAGTGTTCTATATATATCTATGAGGTCCAACTCATTGAGTATGGCATTCAAAGCTCTTGTTTCTATGTTGGTTTTCTGCTCCGGTGCTCTGTCTATTGCTGATAGTGGAGTGTTAAGGTCTCCTACTATTAGTGTATTTTTATCTGTATGTCTATTTCTTGTGGTTAAGAGTTGGCTTGTGTATCTTGCTGCTCCCCTGTTGGGGGCATATATATTTATAATTGTCATATCCACTTGTTGGATACATCCTTTAAGAATAATATAGTGCCCTTCTGTGTCTCTAACTATAGTCTTTAGTTTAAAATCCAATCTGTCTGATATGAGAATTGCTACCCCAGCTTTCTTTTGAGATCCTTTGGCATGAAAGATGGTATTCCATCCCTTTACTTTCATTCTGGATGTATCTTCAGGTTCAAAATGAGTCTCTTGTAGACAGCAAATGGATGGGTCATGTCTTTTTATCCAATCTGCAACCCTGTGGTGTTTTATGGGAGCATTTATGCCATTTACATTGAGACTGATTATTGAGAGATATGATTTTAATGATGTCATGTTGCCAGTAAAGTCTTTGTTTGTATCGGTTGTGACTTTCTGTTCTGTATCACTCTTGGGGCCTTTTTACTTTTATAGAACCCCCTTTAATATCTCCTGTAGGGCTGGTTTCATGGATATGAAATTGGTCAATGACTGGCGATTCTGGAAGGTCTTTATTTCTCCATCAATTCTGAATGACAGACTTGCTGGATAAAGGATCCTTGGCTGCATGTTTTTCTCTGAAAGAGCTTTAAAAATGCCCCCCCAACCCTTTCTTTCATTCCAGGTCTGTGTAGACAGGTCTGACGTAATTCTGATGCCTTTGCCTTGGTACGTGAGAAATTTCTTTGCCTTGGCCACTTTCAATACTGTATCCTTGGATCTAATATTTGCGAAATGCACTATGACGTGACGTGGCATAGGTTTGTCGTGGTTGAGCCTGGGAGGGGTCCTCTCTGCCTCTTGGACATGAATGTTTGTTTCCCTCGCTAGATTAGGGAAGTTTTCAGCTACAATTTGTTCAAATATCTCTTCTAGACCTCTGTTTTTCTCCACCCCCTCAGGGCTGCCGATGATTCTGACTTTGGAACGTTTCATTGAGTCAGTATTCTCCCGTAACCTACATTCCAGACCATGGATATTTTTGAGTCCAAATTCTATTTTAGCTTTTTCTTCTACTAACCCATCCTCCAATTCGCTGATACGTTCTTCTGCCTCATTCACCCTGGCTGGCAGAGCCTCTAGTTTTGACTGCATTTGGCTCATAGAATTTTTAATTTCTGCCAGATTTGCTCTCATTTCCACCCTTAGAGATTCTATATTCTCATTAACATTTTCGTTAATGCTTTTTTCAAGTCTACACATCATCTTGACCATTGTTACTCTGAATTCCATTTCTGATAATTCGGTTATATCCATATCCATTAGTTCTGTGGCAGAGGCCACAGACTCATTGTCTTTTCTTTGCTGGGGGGGACTTCTCATTCTCGTCATTCTGATGAGGAAAGGTTGCGGGGATGTCCAGAGCCCAAATTATTGACTGGGACCCAGGCCATGCACCCTTGTTTTAGAGGGTTCTTAGGGATGTGGGCTTCTTGATTTTTCAGCCTGCCTTCTGGGGGAGGGGCCTGCCATGCGGATACTCAGGCAACCCTGTTTGGGTAGAGTCTCCGTGTCCCCTGCGAGGGGGGATGGGGATGGGCACACTGTGCGCCTGTATTTGTAGGCTTTTGTTCTCCGGCGGCTTTCCCTGGCGGTTTGCTGTGCCTCTTCTGAGAGTCAGAGCAGCAGTGGCCGAATCTCAGCCTCTGTCTCAGAACAGAGGGATCGCGAACCATTCTCCACTGCTGTTCTGGCCACTTTAACTCTGTTACTGTTGGTGCTGCTCAACGCTGCAGCGTCCCGGGACATGCGCCCCTCAGCTGGCGTCCCAGCCCTCACTTCCAGGGCCGGCGAGTCTCTGTCCTTTGTGTTTCTAACACCGCCAGCCGCCAGCCGCCCCTGCACGCTCCCGGAGCTCCCAGTCTCAGTCTGGTTCCAGTGAGCGCACCGGAGCTCCGTTTCAGTCTGATGGCGCGCACTCCCCGGCTCACGGTCTCAGTCTGTTCTCTCGCGGGTCCGGGTCCGCGAGTCCGCCCGCTCCCCCGTGCAGGTGGCTGCCGCTTCCCGGCGCCCAAACGCGGCGGCTCCCTCCCCGTTCTGTTTATCTTCTGATATCTGTGCGCTGTTTCATGGCTCCCCACTTTGTACCTCAATACTCAGCGCTGGAGATGTTCATTTGTAGAGATCCAGATGTATCTTCCTGCATTTAGTTTAATTACTGTTATGTTAGAGTTTAGATCTTTCATTTTATTTTATCTTTGTTTTCTGTTTGTTTTTTCTGTTTTTCATTTCTGTTTTCTCATTCCTGCATTGCTCTTGGTCACCTTTTATGTTTTTGAGTGTTTCACTTTACGTAGATTTTTTTATCTATTGTTATCTATTTTATCTATTGTTATCTTTGTTATCTATTAGGAATTACATTACACAAACGTAATTTACCACTGACTAATGGTGTCATAATTCTAACAGTTCAAATGAAGTTTAGAAATCTTATCTCTTTTTAAATCCTTTTATTCTCCCTAGTTAATAATGAGTTGTCTTCAATATTTCCTCTACATACATTTAGAAACAATCAGACTGTGTTTTAATATTTTCTTCTATCCATGAAATACAATATATAACATACAAGAAGAGAAGGAAGATGTATTTACTGATATTTTTGTTTACCATTTTCTTTCCTCTTTCATGATATTTCAGATTCCTTATTTTATCATTTCTTTTCTATATAGAGAACATCCTTAGAGCCATTCTTTTAAGGTAAATCTGCTGGGGACAATTCTCTGTTTTTTTTTTTTTTCATTTGAGAATATCCTGATTTCCTCGTCATTCCTGGAGGATATTTTTGCTGGATATAGCCTTTGGGATTGATATTTTTCTTCCAGCATTTGAAAAATGTGGTGCCATTTCCTTCTAGTCTCCATGGGTTTTAATGAGAAGTTCAATGTATTTCAATGTTTTCTTACTAAAGTATTGTTTCTCTCTGGCTGTTTTGAAGATTCTTTTTTGTCTTCAATTTTAGATTACTTCTCTGTGATTTTAGCTACTTTGTCCCTGTGTTTTCTGTACCTTCTGTAAATTAACAATGAAAGTTGAAAACTTTATCAAGTTTCCATTTTGTTTTCATAAACACTTCAAAGGTGGTGGTGTATTCTTCCACCAGGAGGCACATAATGGATTTTAGGTTGCCGTTACTGTTATTGCAATTATTTGTGATGTCAGGTTCCTTCGATGTCCAATGCCTGGGTCCAGCGATTCATTAGTGGTTTTAAAATGACAATATTCTATCCTTTATTCAATTACTAACAGGAATAATTTTATAAACAGAAATTTCCCTTCATCTACTATTTTTTTATTTTTGAATAGTTTATTTCATACAAGAAAAGTAAGATATACAGTTGTGGCTTTTTTTCAATTTGCCCATTAATTTCCAAAATAATAAGTTAGTGTATCTCTAATGGTGATTGATTTTATTATTACAGGCATACCTCAAAGATATCACAGGCTGGTTCCAACCACAGCAATAAATCAAATATCATAAGGAAGTGAGTGAAATGATCTTTTTAAATTTCCCAGTGTGTATGAAAGTTATATTATACTATACTGTAGTCTATTAAGTATGAGTGCAATAGCATTATGTTTAAAAATCCAGTGTACATGTTTGGACTTTAATTAAAAAATACTTTATTGCTAAAAAATGCTAACCATCATCTGAGTTTTCAGTCAGCTATAATCTTTTTGCTGGTGGAGGCTCTTGCCTTGATGTCAATGGCTATAGGCTGATGAGGGTGGTGGTTGCTGAGGGTTGGGGTGGCTGTAGCAATTTCTTAAAATAAGACGACAATGAAGTTTGTGGTATTGATGGACTCTTCTTTTCATAAATGATTTCTCTGTAGCCTATGATGCTATTTAATAGCATTTTACCTGCAGTAGAACTTTTTTCAAAACTAGTTCTCTCAAACCTTGCTGCTGCTTTATCAACTAAGTTGATGTAATATTCTAAATCCTTTGTTGTCATGTCAATAATCTTTACAACATCTTCACCATGGGTAGATTCCATCTCAAGAGACCACTTTCTTTGCTCATCCATAAGAAGCAACTCCCCATCCATTCAAGTTTTATCACGAGATCACAGCAATTCAGTCACATCTTCAGGCTCCACTTCTAATTCTACCTCATCCACAGTTATTTCCTCCATTGAAGTCTTGGATCCCTCAAAGTCATCCATGAGAGTTGGAGTCAACTTCGTCCAAACTCCTGTTAGTGTTAATATTTTGACTTCTTCCCATGAATCACAAGTGTTCTTAATAGCATCTAGAATGTTGAGTCCTTTCCACAAGGTTTTCAATTTACTTTGCTCGGATCCATCAAAGGAATCACTCTCTATGGCAGCTGTATTCTTACAAAATGTATTTATTAAATAATAAGACTTGAAAGTTGAAATAACTTCTTGATCTATGGGCTGCAGAATGGATGTTGTGTTAGCAAGCATGAAAACAACATTAATTTTATTGTCCATCTACATCAGAGTTCTTGGGTGACCAGAGGCATTGAGCATGAGGAGTAATACTTTGAAAGAAATCTTTTTTTTTTTTTTTCTGAGCAGTAGGTCTCAATAGTGGACTTAAAATATTCTGTAAACCATGTTGTAAACAGATGTGTTGTCATCCAGGTTTTGTTGTTCCATTCATAGAATATAGGCAGAGTAGATTTAGTATCATTCTTAAGGGCCCTAGGATTTTTGAAATGGAAATGATCATTTATTCAATTTAAAGTCACCAGCTGCATTAGTCCTTACAAGAGTCAGCCTGTCCTTTGAAACTTTGAAGTCAGGCACTAATTTCTCCTCTTTAGCTATGCAAGTCCTAGGTGCATCTTCTTTCAATATAAAGCTGTTTCATCTAGATTAAAAATCTATTGTTTTGTGTAGCAGCCTTCATTAATTGTCTGAGCCAGATCTTCTGGAGAACCTGCTGCAGCTTCTCCATCAGCACTTGCTGCTTCCCCTTGCACGTTTATATTATGGAGATGGCTTCTTTCCTTAAACCTCATAAACCAACCTCTGCTAGTTTCAGCCTTCTCATGTGCAGTTTCCTCACCTCTCTCAGCCTTCATAGAATTGAAGAGAGTTAGGGCCTCGCTCTGGAGTAAGCTTTAGCCTAAGGGAATGCTGTGGCTCATTTGATCTTCTATCCAGACCTCTAAATCTCCATGTCAACATTAAAAGGCTATTTCACTTTCCTATCATTTGTGTGTTCACTAGCATAGTACTTCTAATTTCTTTCAAGAATTGTCCTTTGTATTCACAACTTGGCTGTTTGGTGCAAGAGGCCTAGCTTTTGCTTATCTCAGCTTTCAAAATGATTTTCTCACCAAGCTTAATAATTTCTAGCTTTTGACTTAACGTGAGAGACATGTGACTCTTCCTTTTACTTGAATACTTAGATGCCACAGTAGGGTTATTAACTGGCATAATTTTGATATTGTTGTGTCTCAGGGAACAGCAAGACCCAAGTAGAGGAAGAGAGAGAGGGAAATAGCTGGTTGGTGGAACAGTCAGAATACACACATAAGTTCCCCATCATATGGGTGTAGTTCATGGTACACCAAAGCAATTACAATAGTTAACATTAAAGATCACTTATCACAGATCACCATAACAAATATAATACTAATGGAAAAGTCTGCGAGAATTACTGGTATGTGACACAGAGACATAAAGTGAGCAAAGGCTGTTGGAAAAATGGCACCCATAAATTTGCTCAATATGGGGTTGTCACAGACCTTAAATTTGTAAAACAAAAACAAAAACAAAAACAAAAAACAACAACACCTGTAGAGGGCAATAAAGCAATGCACAATAAATTGAGGTACGCCTGTATTATCAACTGATGAGTTTGAAAATATTTCATGTTTCAGTCCATCAAAATTACCATCCATATTGATGTTCAATTTCTTTTTGTCTATCTTTGGCCAGTGGGACATTCTTCAAATTGACTCTTTAATTGTGACACTATTTTGCCACACCAATAACTGTCTTTGTTTTCTTTTTACCACACCACTAGTTATCTCTGATTGTTTTTGTTCTATTTGTCAGGACAAGTTGTTTCAGGGTCATCTTGTACACTTCCTGTCTCTGATAAGGAATTACATATTCTTCACGTGGTCTTTGTTCCTTTGAACGGGAAAAGGTATTTCGAGACCACAGTTTGGGCACTAAAGGGGTTCACTGCTATTGGGTTTGTCACTGTTTCTTGGCCTTTACCAATGACGAAACTGGTCTACAGAATTTTTACCAAATCTTGTTATCTTACGTCTTTATTTCTCTCATGCCAACAATCTCAGTTCTCAAGGACACAGAGGATGACAGAATTAAATATCCCTCAGTTGTTTTTACCGCAGTATCCATACACCAGTCTCAGAATAACAATACTAACATTATTGCTCACAGTATGATTGCTGAATATAATTTAAGATTTGTCTTGCAGTTATATTTTTACTTAGGTTATATCTCACTAGGAATGTTCAATCATATTACTGTGCTTTAATCTCTCTTTAACATTTTAATGTACTTTACTGTGTGGTGAGGGCACTAATTGGGTAAAAATGCAGTTTCTTTTTTAAAAAATTTTATTTCTATGGATTTAAAAATTATTTTTTGTTTATAGCTATATGAAATATTTACATGATTTTAAAATCAAACACAGAAAAGAAGATGTACTTAAAAAGACAACCTTTTATTTCTTCCCCTTATCTTATTTCCTACCACCTACTATGTGTAACCATTTAATAGATTATGATTTATTCTTCCATTGTTTGTTTATTTTTATTATATTAATTAATTAATTAATTAATTAATTTATAAGTAGGCTCCATACCCAGCATGGAGTCCAATGTGGGGCTTGAGCTCACGACCCCAAGATCAAGACCTGAACTGAGATCAAGAGTTGGACACTTAACTGACCGAGCCACTCAGGCTCCCCATTGTTTGTTTATTTTAATATGAGTAGAGTAAATTTTGAGTGTTTAGGAATGTTTGATTTTAATTATCTTTTTATCAGTATCTTTACATAATACTATTAGGTTGCTTTTATTTTTGGTTATAGAATATTGGTTCCCTGCTATGAACAACTCAGGTATTAGCTAAGCTCTTCTTTCTTCTCTTTTTACTAGAATTTAGTTTAGAGTTATATCATTTTATTCATGGTCACAACTATATGGGAATCAACATGTATTATATTCTTTTTCATAGGCTCTGTCCATTGTCTTCCTCTTCTTTATAGTTGTATTATATCTAAGTTGTTTGAGCATATAGCCATTGTATACTGTATTCTATTCTTTACAATATTATTCAGTCTTAGCTCAATGGTCGAAGTAAGCTTAAAGCTCACCAACATGGGGCACCTGGGTGGCTCAGTTGTTAAGCGTCTGCCTTCTGCTCAGGGTGTGATCCCAGGGTCCTGGGATTGAGCCCCACATCGGGGTCCCTGCTCTGTTGGGAGCCTGGTTCTTCTTCTCCCACTCCCCCTGCTTGTGTTCCCTCTCTCGCTGTCTCTCTCTCTCTGTCAAAAAAATAAATAAAATCTTAAAAAAAAATAAAGCTCACCACCAGTCTTTATATGAATGTCTTTCCAGTCATACAGTTCCATACATAGTTCTGCATAAGTTTGTTTGTAGCTTTATAAGTTGAAAAATCAGTTTGATTAAATAAATTTGATTAAATAAATTTTCTCCTGAGTATCTTAAGTATGTTACTCCTTTCTCTCTTTTGATATTTAGTACTGCTGTTGAAATGGCTGATGAAAACTTGATTTGACTTGATGATTTTTCCTGGATGTTTTTTTTTTTCTCACTTCTTTGAGATAGAATAATTTTATTAGTAAATGTCTCAGGCTTGGCCATTTTAAGTCAATATTCCAAGAAACATAACATGCCCTTGCAATATGTAGTTCCAAGTCTCTCTATTTTTAAAGAAAGGCTTTGTTGAATTATAGTTTATAATATCTGTGATGTTTTGTTATTTTAGTTTTTTAAAGTATTACTATTATATAGGTATTGATTTATCTTTGCCTTTATTCTATATCCAATGAGTCTATTATTCTGTGACTTAGAGGAGTAATTATTTAGTGATATCAACTAAGAGAGATCAAGCCAAAAACAAATCCATGCTATAATACAAGTGTTTTGGGTTGGCTGCTCAGAAACACCTTAAAAGAGTTCAAGACTGCTTCAGTTGGCCAAGTTTCCTTGTTTTTTCTAGCAAGAATCATCTTTAGCTTTTTTTTTTAAGTTTTAAAGTCATAGAATTAGAGATGGAAAGGCCCTCTCTCATTTACTTTTTCCGAACCTCTCTTCCTCACCCCCATTGTCTCTGTCCTCGTTACTTTGGATTCTAGTCTCAACAATTTCTTCTCAATGTGAAGTTTTGTCCTTGCAGATAGCTTTAGCTGATTGTTTCCTAGAGTTCATAAGTTCTAGACTGTTACAGCAATTTCAGATCTCACCAAGGACCCTTTGCTCTATATGTGAATTGGAGTGTACAAAAATCACTCCCACTTTCTTTTCTTTTTTAAAAGATTTATTTATTGATTTGAGAGAGAGAGAGAGCATGAGCAAGAAGGGAAGAAGGAGAAGGAGAGAGACTCTCAAGCAGACTCTATGCTGAGTGCAGAGCTAGAGGCAGGGCTCAAACTCATGACTCTGAGATCAGGACCTGGGCTGAAAGCAAGAGTTGGACACAACCAACTTTGCCACCCAGGTGCCCCTCATTCCCACTTTCAATACCCATTCTCAAAATTGCCCACTACTCATTCCAGTGAAAACCTATTAGTGATTGGGAGTTCTCTTGTATCTGTCATATGCTCTGCTGCTTGTCTCTACTTTTCACTGTACTCGTACTATGTAGGCTTTGTACCTACAGGTAGTCTATCCTTAATCACTCATTTTGGGGTATTTTAAAAATAGTTTTAAACCTAGTTTTGTAGTAGATGGTATTCATGAGTTTTTAATATTTCTATCTTACTTACACCATCACTACCATACCTTTTTGGGGACTAAAATGTGGTGTTTCTATCTCTGTTTGGGTGGTAGCCCTACTAGGTTATGTTGTTTCCTCTTCTCATGCAGATTTTTTCTTGATTGACTATTATGAAGAAATTATTTTATAATTCAGTAGAAAAACTCTGATTTCTTGCTTTAATTTGTCTTAATCTATGTTCTAGAATAATGAATTTCAAAATATTTTTAATTTTTGTGAGCTACATATTTATACATACTTATAAGAAAGAGAGAGTGGGAGAGAGAAAGAGAGAGAGAGGGAGGGAAGGTTTTGCTTTGGTCATAACACATCAAAAACATAATGGCTTGAGATTCATAATTTGTAAAGTTTTTAGAAATCATGCTAAAGGGAAATTTGCAAATGCTTTTAAATCTTGCTGAAACTTTTGGTGGAGAAACTATTTTTTCTATGTGGATTAAATAATTAAGCAATAAACATTTAGTAGCAATGTCTTGGAATAGAATAAACCCAACCCCATTAGTAGGTAAAATTTGCCCTAATTGTGAAGAAAATGGTCTTCATATACACAGTGAGCCCACACGTCTCTCACCACTGGATTTCGGAAACTTATATGGAGCAAAAAGTCAATTTCTACATTAACTAAAAACAAACAAACAAAAAACAGAAGATAATTAATTATGAGGTAAGAGTCAAGCACCAGTTAGTAGAAAAAGAAAGCCTATGGTAGTCAAGAGACTTCTGTCAATAGCAGAAGAAATGTTGTAGTGTTTTCAGTATCTCAAAGAGGTATAATCAGGTGTCCAGGAGTAGAGTAATGTCATGGAAAACTCTGCAAAATCAGGATGACTTCTTTTCTGGTTTATAGTGCCAGTGTTACATTGAAGCACTAGTCGTCGGCCATCATATTTTTTTGAAAATATTACTAACTTCTATATATATGTTTGTTTTTCTTTTAAAACACTACATCCTCATCTATCATGTAGACAAATTAGGAAACATATAAGTAACCAACAGGAAAACAATTAAAGTGGTTCCTTCTGGGGAGTAAGGAACTATTGCTTCTTATTATTAGCCCTTTATATGTGAGCAAATATATTAAATATTTGAGAAAACATTTTAAAAATCAATAAATAAACTTAAATCTTAATCAAAACTGGGTGCTACTCTCTAACATACAATTATCAGAGTTGAATTTATTTTTAGGCTTGACTTGATGCAGCTCTAGTTCAATAGAAGAATCATGAGTCTCTGGGGAAACATGATAAAATCTCTGATTTAGTTACCTAAAATTCATTTGAAATTTTCTATTTCAGCCATATGATCATTGCCACCCACATGCCATCTGGTGGCACATCTCCAGATGGCACATAGGAAGTCATAAACCTCTAGAACTTTGCCCTATAAATCCAAACCAAGAAAGTGCTTATAAACAGCTTCACATTGCTGAATGATGGTGTAGAATTTTCTGTCTTTTAGGAAGTATTTTAATTTTAGTGAATTAAACAACACCAACGACAACAACAGAAGCCTGGGCTTCTCCTCAGTGTTAGTTGATTGAAATTCTGGGTCTTCTAGAAGATGAATCTGCTTCCATGTGGACAAAATTCACCCTCCCAACTTCAATTCCTGGTTCTGGTGGATCCCCAAAATGGAAGAGCTAGTAGGACAATATTGTTATACCATATCTTGTTAGTCATGAAAGTTGTTGCAGAAAATTGCCTCTGTTTAATGTAAACTCCTAGAACAGTGGTTCTGAGCATTGGTTGTATGTTAAAATCACCTGGGGTGCTATGAAAAATCCAGATGCCAAAAAACCACACACCACATGGATTATATAAAATTCTCTGAGAGTGTGATAAGACTCTCTGAGAGTGTAAATGAAGCCCTAAATTTTTATAGCTTTCCAGATGTTGAACGTGTGCAGCCAAGTTGACGAAACACTGCCTTAGAACATTGTCTGATTACCTTAAAACTGTATTCTTGCATAAATAAAGGACTTTGAAGAGTTTTAAAAATATAAAAAGTATATTGGAATTAACTAGGTCAGAATTTGGGGGATTGGAACAACGACAAAAAGTACAAGACATATACTCTGTTGGTACATTGGAATGTAAAACAAGGTAAAAACCAAACCTCTTATGTGGTTTAGATCTGATGTTATTATCTAAGCAGTGTTAATCATCTAATCCTAAAAAAGCAAAATACAGCCAAAAAGGATATGAAAAAGCTATTTAATACAAACGAGGAAAATAAACCTCTTTCATAGGATGCATAAGTTTTCCAAAGACCTAGTACAAGTTCTTAAATTGAGCGCAACAAGCCTTTTTTCTAACACACAATGAAAGAAAATAAACATCATAAGAAAACCAGATTATTCATATGTTTCTCCAAACACTACTGGTGTTAATTTATTCATTTATTTTTTGATAATGCATTGTCAGTATATCTCTTTGTGTGTAACCCTTGGTTTAAAATTTACATAATTTCAAATAGTTTTATCTGACATTTTCCATTATTATTTAAAATTCTTATTTATTTTATGTCATTTTCTAGTCTGACCTAGAGTTTGGTATCAAAAGAACATGGCTGTTGATTACAACAACAACTAAAAAAACAAGATTTATTTTCTTTTTAACTTACCTCTGCATGTTCTCATTATCTCTTTTTAGGACCTTGCAGTCTAAGCAGAAAATAACAGCACTTATGTTTCAATTTATGCTGCAAGTTTTGCACCTGTTATATATTTATATCACTTATATATAATTTCATTTGAAATTAAAATGTTATTCACTCAATAAAGATTAGAAGATGCCTCATATGATACCATCACCTAGGAAAACCTTTCCTTAAGACCAAGTTTAATTGTAGTTAGAAAATCAAAACCTAATTTCCAATCACCAAAATAAGAGTCAGGTTCATGTAAAACATCCTAATGGATACATGTGTTTGTACAGTGATTATAGTTTGCCCTTTACTATATTTATATAAATGTATATTTATATTATATGTGAAATATATAATATATAAATATATGTATAAGACATGCATTAAATATAAAATATGTTATGTGTATATTATAAAATTTATATTTAATATATATACATCCTATGCCATCTAGAAAGAAAAAGGAAATTAGAGGATAAGTTAATTAAAAGTTTTAGTTTTTTAGTCCCATATAATCTTCCAAGTGTACTTTTTGTTACACCTTGGAGAGAACCATAAATATTAACATCACCATTCCTGAGTTTGACCTGCATTTTTCTATTTAAGTGTTTCAAAAATATTATTCCCCTTTTAACTGAAGTTCCAAAAGTCATACTGACTGATTTGGAAAAACAAACTCACACACACACACACACAAACCCAATGTTGACTTAAATAAAACAAAAACTTGATACGTCTATACAGTGGAATATTATTTGGCAGTGAAAAAGAATGAAGTACTGGGAAGTGCTCCAACATGGATGAACCTTGAAAATATTATGCTAAAGTGAGATAAGTCAATTTGCAAGGACACCATGTTATATGATTCAGTTTATATGAACTGTTCAGAAGAAGCAAATCCAAATACAGAGGAAGTAGATTGGTGGTTGCCTAGGGCTGAGCACTTGCGGGAGATCAGGATTGATGGTTAATTGGTGCAGATGGAATTCCATTTTGGGATGTTGAAAATGTTCTAAAATTAGATTGTGGTGATAGTTTTTCAGCTCAATAAATACACAAAAATACATAGGATTGTACACTTTAAATGGATACATTTCACAGTAAGTAAATTTAAAGGATAAATTCTGGATGATGCTAAAAGGCTTGTTTGGGGTTAATTCTTATGAGATAACCTACTCACATAGAATATGAGACCCACCTTATGTCAACAGTACTGAAATCAATAACGTGGGCAGGTAAAATACATTATGGGCTACCTACCAAAAATTCTGACAAATTCAGACAGAATTCTGGTGGACTGCTATTGTGATGTGAGACAGAGCACCCAAATACATGAGATAGCAGAGGGGAAGTGCCTTGCACGGTGCCTGTCCATTAACAGTGTGCACAATGAATGAGTTATTTTTATCATCATCCTTATACTTCTCATTGCTACCATCATTATTACATTTTAGAAAACATATGGACACAGAGACCTTGTCTCACTTATGGAAATTATACTCAGTTAAGTGTAAATGTAACGTTGGTGTCATTTATCATCTGGTGTCAGCTACCACAATTACAGATAGTGTGACTCTGGGAAAATTAGTAATTTCTATTGGGCTTATCTTTGAAATTCAATCCAATTAAGTTGGGGCAAATCTCACTCTGCTTGCTCATGGTTGAGAAAATTTACATTCTTTTTAAAAGACAGAAATTATTTTCTTAAATATGAAATCAATATCAATGCAGCTTTCTTTTTTAAAGCCAGTTTGCTGATAAAGCTTCAAGAGGAATACTATGACAGAGAAAGAAATTTTAAATCATAGAGGTAAGGCTTTTATTTTGGGGGAATGGTGGTCTGGAACTTTGTGCCATTATTTTAATAAATACTCCAAATTCTACGTATTGCATTTAATAGGTGGAAAACACTCATTGAGTGTATATGGAAATCATATAAAGATAATGCCATCCCTAGTTATCTTAGGAAATAGAAACTAATGGACCATGCTATTGTGGAGGATGAAAATAAATGCCAAGTTAAAAAAAAAAGTAAAATAACTTTATGTGCAGTCACAGTTTGATTTGTTTAAAAAATTTGACATTTCCACCCCTGCCCCCCCACAACTTATGGAATTTTGAAAGCATTTTAGTGGTGCTTTTAATGGACTTGCCTTTCTGGAGCTTTTGCGAGAGGAAAGCTCCGGAAGAAGCACTTACTTGTAGTACTGAAAAAATAACTGGAAGGTCATTTAACTTTTACCTGCTCTCTGTTAATATTGAATATTCATATGAGTATTGGATATTCTAAATATTCTGTCAATATTGAATATCTCATCTGAGATTTAGTTCTACGAGATAATATTTTCATATGAAGAGCTCCTTTACCCTCTCCTTTAGCGATCTTTTTCAGGATCTGCCTGCCACCAATTTCACATTAAATTCTCTCCTAAACCTGCTTCACTATTTTAGATAATTGGTCCCATCATCTTTTCAGTCACCCAGACTTGGTATCTCAGTTATTTTTGACCCTCTTGTTAGCTGCCAAGCTTATCTGAGAGAGAAAGAACATATTTTAAAAGGTTAATGGGAAAACCAAAAGAATTATTTTCTCTTATGCTTGGGGAAATTTGCACAATCAGTTATTATTTCTATTTTCTACTTTTCAGAAGACAGAAACACCTTGGTGATAAAGGGAAGGTTCTTAGTATCTATTTGTTTAGAACACGTTAACTATTAATTCTGCAGACTAGTGACATGCCGGTATACACAACCAGTGACTTATTAGCTGAGGGAATAGTATCCCCAGTCAAATATTGTCTGAAGATGCTCTTTCTGGTAAGGAAGAGCAGCAACAAATGAGGGCAAAAGAACCTTGCTCCAGACCCAGAACAGGAAAAACAATTTCTTAGCAGCCAATTAAACATAGTGAAGTTTTTCTCAGAAAGCAGAAAATCAGAATATAACCATGTTTTCCTGACAGTTAATGTAAGGGCTAATTTTAAAAGTGGAGTTTCAACTATTTATCGAATGAGACCGAACATTTCAAAAAGGAAGCCAACTTCAGAAAAAAAAAATAATGTTTAGAGCCATGCCTATATGGCTCATATTTCTACCCATCTAGCTTGGCTTACCATTGGGTTGCAGCCAGCAGGTACAGGCTACAGTACTTGGGGACTTGCTCAGATTGGGAGCCATTAAAGTTTCAAGGTGACTTCATAATGAGTCATCGTTCCAAGTAGACACATTTAGCTTTTTCTGAAACAGTAATTCTTTTCTTTTTTTTTTTAATGATTTTTTATTATATTATGTTAGTCACCATACAGTACATCCCCGGTTTTCGATGTAAGGCTCGATGATTCATTAGTTGTGTATAACACCCAGTGCACCATGCAATACGTGCCCTCCTTACTACCCATCACCGGTCTATCCCATTCCCCCACCCCCCTCCCCTCTGTAGCCCTCAGTTTGTGAAACAGTAATTCTGAAAGCATGTTTAGTGAGGTAGAAAGTTCATCAATACTAAACACATTATTCTTTTTAAGTCTTTGCTCCTTTTGTTATTTTTTTTTCAATCATGTCCTAGACTTGGGTGCTTACTAATTGGTTGCTTAAGTTACAATGATATTTATTATACTACAGATAAACAATTTACAGTCTGATGAAAAAAATCTGTTGATGTAAAGTAGTTCTTGTCAGAGACCTTATTGAAGTCCTTGCTCCTCAGCATCACCATCTAGTGGTGAGAATCTCAAAAAGACTACGGAGGCTTCCAGAGAGTCTAAACCTATATAATGCAGGCAGCTAATTCAACCTTGTTACACAGTGACACAAATATCATAATTTACTTAAAAACTAACATATATTTTTGTCCAAATCAAATTATCTGACAGAAAATATTTTTATGCTGTTAGAGGGGAAAAAAATTACACTGTCATTATAGGTTGTTTGTGTTACATGAATATTCGTATCATTTAGAGAAACAAGTAGACCCATGATATACCATTTGCATATATTCACATTTTTACAATAGTCATATTTCCAATGGTATGATCAATGTTATTAATTTGCTGCTCGGAAGAGTGATCCCTTCGTTCCCCAGGGATTTTTTATGCACAATGCTTGACAAGCACAAACTTTGAATCCTTGCCCACCTCTCCTTTTTACTATTAGGAGAGTTTCAGAGAAGAATCTCTACTCCTTCCCAACGCAAATCTGTTTCTGTATGGAACTTATGCACCACCTGGGCCCACCAAATATCAGTTCAGATCTGAACGCTTTTGTATGCATAGCTTTCAAAACCATTTTTTTCCTCAGCCTAGACCTATAATCTTGTTTTAAGAATCCCCGCCTTGCCTTCGCCAACCTCTAACTATAGCCTCTTTTAGACCACACCTCTAGGAAAACTAAGATGTCCTCAATTCCTGTACTTCCCTACCTTGAAGTCTTTCCTTCACTCTTCACAACATGGCATCTCGCCCTATCTGTGCCAATTGCTCTCTGAAAGATCACCAATGACCTGGCTAAATTCAAATCCACCCTTAATCCTACATCTTATAACAATGTCTCACAATTTGTACTTCATTAAGTCAGTATATTATGTGATATTTTAGACATACAAAAATATATTAAAAATAATGTAATGAGCATCTGAGTTTCAACTAAGTGTGGTTCAATACATATTACAGAACTCTGGTGTACGTATCTCTTCTCAGGTCACATTCCCCTTCTCTCCCTGATTGTTCCTCCCTCTTCTGGGAAACCACAATCCTGAATTTTGTATTTATCTTTAATATTCATTTTTATACTTTAACCACATATGTATGTATCCCCAAATAATATAATACTGACCCAAATGTTTTAAAATTTTATTTAAATGGAATTATATCATTTGTATTTTATGCAATATGCTTTCATATTTTTAATATTCATCTTATTGATGGCTGTAGATGTATAATATCCATTTATATTGTGCATACTATTCCATTGCATGAATGCAACCACAATTTATCTCTTCTGCTCTTGAAGGGCATTTAGGTTTTTTAGGTTTTTTCCCCACTTTTATTGAGATATAATTGGCATACAGCACTATATAAGTTTAAGGTATACAGCATAATGACTTGACATACATATGTTGCAAAATGATTGCCACAATAAATTTAGTTAACATCCATCACCTCATAGTTACTGAAATTTTTTTTTCTTGTGACGAGGACTTTTAGGATTTACTCTCTTAGCGACTTTCAAATACATCAAACAGTGGTATTAACTATAGTCACCATGTTGTACATTACATCCCCAGTACTTATTTGTTTTATAATAAAAAGTTGTACCTTTAGACCACTTCGTTCAATTCCCTCCAACGCCCCCACCTCTGGTAACCACAAATCTGATCTTTTTCTGAGTTTAGATTTTGTTTTTTAGATTCCACATATAAGTGAAATCATACAGTATTTGTCTTTGTCTGATTTACTTCAATTAGCATAATGCCTACAAAGCCCATCCTTGCTGTTGTAAATTGCAGGATTTTCTTCTTTTTATGACTAAATGATATATATGTATATATATATATATATATATATATATATATATATATTTACATACATACATACATACACACATATACATATACATGTATATATGCCACATAATAACTATTTTCCATTATGGATGGATGTATATATAATCCCACAACTTCTATATCCACTAATTTGTTGACGGACACTTAGGTTGTTTCCATGTCTTGGCTATTGTAAATAATACTACTATGAACATGGGATGCCAATATCTCTTTAACATAGTGATTTCTTTTCCTTTGGATATATACCCAGAAGTGGGATTACTGAATCATATGGTAGTTCTCTTTTTAATTTTTTAAAAGAGCCTCCATACCATTTTCCATAGTGGTTATACCAATTTACATTCCCAACACCAATGCACCAGGGTTCCCTTTACTCCAGATTCTCACCAGCCTTTTTTTTTTTACCTCTTGTTTTTGATAATAACCATTCTAACAGGCATGAAATGATATCTCACTGTGGTTTTGAGCTGCATTTCCCTGATGATTAATGATGTTGAGCATCTTTTCATGTACAAGGTGGCCATCTGTATGTCTTCTTTGGAAAAATTTCTATTCAAGTTCTCTGACCATTTTTTAAATTGGATTCTTTGGTTTTTTGATGTTGAGTTATAGTTCTTCCAAAAAGCTGGATATTAGTCCTTTATCACATACATGATTTGCAAATATTTTCCGTATTACATAGGTTGCCTTTTCATTTTGTTGTTTGTAACTTTTGCTGTGCAGAAGCTTTTTAGTTTGTTGTAGTCCCTCATTAATTTTTGCTTTTGTTGCTTCTGCTTTTTGTGTTATATCCCCCCAAAAAATTATTACCAAGACTGAAGTCAAGGGGCCTTGCCCTTATTTTCTTCCAGTCTTACATTTAAATCCTTAATCCATTTTGAGTTAATTTTTGTGATGGGTGTAAGATAGGGATCCAATTTCATTCTTTTGCATGTGAATGTCCAGTTTCTCCAATACCATTTATGGAAGAGACTATCTTTTCCCCACTGAATATTCTTGGCTCCCTTGTCAAATATTAGTTGACCACATACATGAGGGTTTATTTCCCAATCCTCAATTCTGTTCCATTAGCCCATGTGTCTATTTTTATGTACCATACTAATTTAATTACTATAGCTTTGTAACATAGTTTGAAATTAGGAATTATGATTGCCTCCAGCTGTGATCTTTCTCAAGATTGCTTTGGTTATCCAGCGTCTAATGTACTTCCATACAAATATTAGGATAGTTTTTTCTACCTATGATAGAAAAATGCCATTGGAATTCTGATAGAGATTGCTTTGAATGTATAGATGGCTTTGGTAGTATGGACATTTTATCAATCAATTCGTCTGATCCATGAATACAAAATATCTTTCCGTTTATTTGTGTCTTCATTATTTTCTCTCATCAGTGTCTTAGAGTTTATTTTCACTTACTTGGTTTTATTTATAAGATCTATTGTGTTCTGTATCTTAATTTTATAGATTCCTACTTTACTACATTTTAAAAATATTTATAATATTTCCATTGAATCTTTTGGGTTTTCAGTTATGTAATCATATGATCTGCAAACAGTCTTACCTCTTCTAGATTTATATTTTCAATTGCTTTCTCCTATCCAATTATGCTGGCTAATACATCTAATGCAGTATAAGTAATAGTGGAGAGAGTGAGCATTGTTCAGTGGGGGAAGTCTGTGACACCAATTGAGAAATACGTTGGTTGAGAGACTGACGGTTTTACATAGGGAAGTATACATAGATTCCTATTTAATTTAATGTTTTTGAAAAAATGAATGGTTGCTGAATTTAGTGGAATGCCTTTTAGGCATCTTATAAAGATGATAATGTGTTTTTCCCCTCTTCGTTCTATTAACATGGTAATTGTGTTCATTTGCTCTTTATGTTGAACCACTACTGCATTCTCAAATCAATCCCAATTAGTTATGTAATCCCAAATCATACGTTATTTTTTAATGTGCTGCTGGATTCTGTTTGCTAATGTTTTATGTAAGGTTTTTGCATTAAATATTTATAAGTGATACTAGACTGTAGTTTTCATTTGATTATCAATGTTATATTTGCCATATAAAAATAATTTGGAAATTTTCTTCCTTTATATATACTCCGTAATAGTTTTAGAAGCATTGAGGTTAACAAAATCTTTAAAAGTTTTGCAGAGTTTCCTTGGGAAGATAAACAGGTCTAGCGCTTTTCTTGCAGGTGAATTCTTTATAATTGTTTCTATTTTTTCTATGGGAAATGGTCTGATTGGTATTTTTATTTTGACCTCCATCAAATTTTGTAAACCATATTTCCTAGGGAATTATTTTCCTAGATTTTAAAATTGAATTGCATATACTTGTGCAAAATAGTCTAATTTAAAATAGTCTAATTGATGGTTTCTTTCTACTTGTCATTTCTGATTATGTGAATTTGTAGTCTCTTTCCCCTTTTCATTAGGTTAATGGTGTATCATTTTTAAAACATTTTTTTTACAACGAACCAGCTTTTTTGTTTATGTATGATTCTACAGTTTTCTATTTTCTAATTCATTAATATCTGGTTTCTTCATTTCTTTAATTTTTTTCCTTTGCTTTATGTTTTAAATTATTTTTCTGAATTTTTTTGGTTGAGTAGTTCATATATTTTGATTTTTCACTTTTGTTGATGTAGGTATTTACTTCCATAATTTTCCACTGCTAACTGCTTTTGCATTTCTTATTCCATTATTCCATTATTGTTATTTACAAGAAATTCTCCAGTTTTTGTTTTATCTTTCTACTTTGGCCTAGAAGTTGTTCACTAGCATGCTTTTAAACAATTTTCCAGGCCGAAAAATCTTTACAAAATTTTTTTTATTAATGTCTAGTTTTATCACACTGTAGTCAGAGAATTCTGTCTCTAACATTTCCATTTTTTGGAACGGAGATTTTTTACAACAGCCAAATATGTGGTCAGTTTTCACAAATGTTTGTTTGATAAGCACTTGGGGGAAAAAAAGATATATTCTTTATAACCCAGGGTACCAGGAAAATATTTAGCTATGCGACATTGATTATATCATTGTGAATTGTAGACATATATTATGAAGTGTTTCTTTTCATGTCGGTTAGTCTGAATTCTACCTTGTTAGAAATCAAGATCTTGACTTATGCTCTCTATTTGCTGTTTTGGTATGAAAATGAGTAGCCTTTTATTGTTAACCTTTTGAAGCTGTTTATGTTAGATGACTTCGTATCAAGTGTAAACTTTGTATAAAATTTGGATTCTGCTTTCTCAGTCAATCTAAACATTTTTTCTTTCAATCTGTGTCAAGACTATATTAATGTATATGATATATTTAGTCTTAGTTCTGCTCTCTATCAAACTCTGTATCTAAAGTTTTTTCCAATGAGATTTCTTCACTCTCTTTTATATTAATGTGGGTATTTAGGAAGATTTTATTTTTTGTTCTGATAATTGCCATTATATTAATCTTTTTATTTAATATCTTTAATCTTTTCTGAAAATCTTTTCTGATTTAGATTTTATCTATCACTTCTGCATTTTTGAGATTGTTGGGGCTTTGTGTCAAAATATCTAGTTAATCATATTGCTGGAGATAGAAGTCTTGATTCATAGTTCTCTCGACTAATTTACACCCTCATTGCTCTCACCTAGGCAATTATGAGATCCTTGTTTTCCTTATTTCAGTTCCCAGTCTTTTTCAAACTACATTTCAATCCTACAAATCAATGCATGATTTTAATAAATCACTACAACAATCACGTCTTTCTAAAAATTTAATTAGATGCCTATTGCTTACAGATGCTTTAATCTGATATTCAAAATTATTTACTATCTTGTCCTAAACCACCTTTGCTCTTTGCTCTCTAGTCTCTCTACTTCCTTTGTATTCTTTGCAATCCAGCCAGACTAAATTGCTTGCAGTCTCTAAGGTATACAACATTTATTCCAATGTGATTGTGTGCATACTATTTTCTCTGCCTGAAATGCCCATTCCTGTATTCTTATAGGAATTCCTGTGTTTCTAAATCCCTTTAGAAGTGTCAGTTTGATGTGGTTGGTCAGTAGGATTGGAGTGAAACATTCATTTTACATCTCCGCAGCTTCCTAGGTGTATGGTCTCAACTATAATTTTTCTTATCTGTGGAATAGGGAAAACATTTCTCTAGTTCTATAAATGAATTGCTGGAAAAGTGAAATGAGGAAACATGTAAGTGTATTCTGTAAACTTAAAATTGCTGTAAAATTACAAGTTTTAGTTTGCCTTTGTTTGCCCTTATTCATTCTTTTTTTTTTTAAGATTTTATTTATTTATTTGACAGAGATAGAGACAGCCATCGAGAGAGGGAACACAAGCAGGGGGAGTGGGAGAGGAAGAAGCAGGCTCATAGCAGAGGAGCCTGATGTGGGGCTCGATCCCGTAACGCCGGGATCACGCCCTGAGCGGAAGGCAGACGCTTAACCACTGTGCCACCCAGGCGCCCCCGCTTTTCGTTATTCATTCTTTGAGGTCAAGTTCAAATGCCACATCCTTCCTTAAACCTTCCAAGTCCTCTCTAGTCCCACCAGAACTTTATCGGTACTTACCACATGTTACTTTGGGGTTTTCTTTAAAGATTTAATTTATTTATTAGAGAGAGAGAGCGTGCATGTGTGTGTACACACACACGTGGGCAGGGTGGGGCAAAGGGAGAAGCAGACTCCCAGCTAAGCAGAGAGTCCAAGGTAGGGCTTGATCCCAGGACCCTGAGATCATGACCTGAGCTGAAACCAAGAGTTGGACATGTAACCAACTGCCACCCAGGTGCCCTTTCCCATAACCATTCTTGAGGTTCTACGTAATTAATTATATCACGTATGTAAAAAAAAAATCCAAGCATCCTAATTTCAGTATATTATTAAGAATTACATTTTCCTCCTATTTCAAGTTCCATGAACCAGTTTTCCAAAAACAATTGTATTATTAACTATGATGGACTCAACTTGATTGTGCGAGAATTTACACATGTAAATCTCTATTTTACTTAAGTTTTGTTGCCTTGCTTAATCATGACTATTTTAATATTGTTAATATAATTAAAGCATCCTGGAGAGGATCAGAAAAAAATTGAAAATCATTACAAAAATAATAAAAAATATAACCAGTAAACAATGAAGGAGATGGAGATAGGAAGATAAAAATAAAAAAATGTGATTGTTATCATCATTTCAGTTTGGCTAGCCTGTCAAGTGAACTTCCACTTTTTTCACAAATCAATGCTTTTAAATGTTGAAGGAGCGTTTCTGCAACAGAAAGCATATATAAGCTATTTGCCTACTGTTTGGGTCATTTACGTCAATGACGAAATGCATAGTGATCACAATGTCAGTCTGCGCACAAAATCTTTTTTGAACATCTGATGTTTTGCACATGCAACTTCATGCTCAATTAGGCATGCAACAGTGTGTACAAAATCCTGTTGCAAATTGCACTCAACTGCTTAAATAGCTCTTTTGAAAACTATTTCCATTTATTTCCATGTAAGACTTCACCTTATCCCATGCCAAGATGCTTTCTTAGAAATTTTCTCTCAGCAAAATTGGCGGCAGTTTTACAGGACAAGGGGAATATGCATCAATTTTCTCTGAGGGGACGACCAAACAAGGCAAGTGTGCAGGTTAGGCAGAACAGAACTTAATGAGTTAAATTCTTTTTTAAGAGAGCTTACTTTTTATGCCTCTACAAGAGCCTTAATAATCACAGGCAAATAAACTCACTCAAAATCTTCGACAAAAAGAATGCCACAATAGCTCAGGATGGATTGATGAAATGTTTGAAAGCCTTTTATTAGAATTCTGCAAATTGGGAACACTTCTGTGAGCAAACCTTCCAAAGAAGGAATTTTTCATTTGACTGCCAGAGTAAGCACAACAGCATTAGACTCACTCTGTGTATAGTCACAAAGAGATGTCTTTTGATAATCTGGAAGCCTTACAGTAGCTTTGGTTATTTTATCTTTGATCCTTGTGTTTAGCCTTGATTGGGCCTTGCTCTAAGCTAGTCGAGCTAGCTAGCTAAAATGAAAGCTAACTACACAGGAATCTGAAAACCTGCACAAAAAATCCAGGTTTTGCCACTTAACTGGATGGCTTTGGGTAGGTTACTTATGTACTCTGAGCTTCAGTTTCCTGTACTATACCATGAGAATAATAAAAGCGCTTCTTCCACTGGGTTGTCTTGTGGATTAAATGAGGGCAAATTGTCTATAAAGGCCCTCCCACATTGATTGGCATTGTAGTAAAAGCTAATTAATGTGATTTTTCTCCCATTTTCTTTTTCTCTTTCCATAAGCATCACCTTCGGTCTGTGATATGTGATTTGCTAGAAGTCTTGGGGGGGGGCTATCTGGAGATATTTATTGTATGATACAAATTTGTATGATGAAGTATCTTTAATTGTAATCAGGTAGTTGATTTGAAGCCTTGAGCAAAGGAAGCTAATCATCAGAAAGATAAGTGGCATATACAAACCTCAGTGCATAAAGTGGGATTTTCTAGGAATGTCATTACTTTCACCAATTTTCACATGAAGACAAAGACTCTCTGTGAATGTGAATCTATCAACTGTTGTGACACCAAATAATTCTCAATCCTAAAATTCATTTAATGACCATAAAATTTTAATAAGGTAGGTGCAGAAGTGTGTGCAGGGAGCAGTTTCCCTTAAATCACTTTCTTTTTTGTTCACTTTCTCTTCCAATATTTCTAGCTCAGGTGCTAAGAAATATTTATTAAAGAGAGTCCACAGTTTAAAATCACCTCAGTAGATATTGCAAATTATACTTTCAACTGTAATAAAGGAGAGATTTGGTCACAAATCACTTCTCTGAAACACATTTTTATGGATTCTAAACTAATTAAGTTAGAAAGTCTCATCATCTCCACAGATCCATAGAGGAAGGAAATACTTCTTCAAAGACAAAGCAGTTCTTAAAGTTTAAAACCAAGTTAAAAACCCCAAACTTGCCATATCAGAGTGACTTGATCAGATAAAGTACTCAAGTGGAAAAGACCCAAGACTGAGAGATCAGAAGGGGACTGGGTTCCAAGTCCATGGTAGTAAACTCATATGCCCACAGAGGCCAGTAAAATAATGTAAATGAGTGAGCTGGACCAAATGCATGGTTACAGTAAATGGTGGAACTGACGGTATATCTCACGGGACGGTAGTTACTTGGCTCCAACCAATCGTTGCAATGTGTGATTTCAGTCCAGAATTTCATTATGTTCCAATATTTAAGAAAACCTGGACATCCAGATTTGTCTATGAATTCTCCCAATTTTTAACGTATCAAAAAACAATTCAAATCTTATTATAAGCTTATGTGGAACCAAACAAAACATTTCTTCTGAATTGGCCACAATATCACTACAGCTCTTGATCCCAGCTGATATCAATTAGTTTTGTGATCCTGGGAAAGACATCTCAACTCTTTGTGCCCCAATTTTCTTATTTTACATATATGGGGGATTAGGCACAGGTAAACTATTGCCTGTTTTGTAAATAAGTTTTATTGGAACATAGCTACACTCATTTGTCTACATATTGTCTATGGCTTCTTCCATGTTACAACGACATATTTGAGTAGTTGTGATGGAGATCATATGGCAAACAAAGTCTAAAATATTTAATATTTAGCCCTTTATGGAAAAAGTTTACTGACCCCAGGGGTAGATATTTGGTTCTTTGTGTGTTAAAAGTGTTGCTGGAAGTGAGGGAAAGTAGTGTGTTCTAAAAAAAGTGCACATATGTGACTACTTCTCAAAAAGAAAGATTAAGAAAATAATTGTAGTAGATTACATTATTGCCCCCAATCAGTTCACCCTTCTTGTGCCCACGCCCTTTACAATGTAACTTCACAGTGCCTTGCCTCTTGACTTTGGGCTGAGGCATTTGACTTATTTTGACCTATTGGGTATTACCATATGTGACACAGAGGCTCATAATTGGCCTATGACTTGATGCCTACTCTTCTATCATTATCATCACCAGGAGAACATGTTGGCACTAGTCTTTTAGAGCAGGGATAGGCAAACTTTTTCTATAAAAGTATAGATAATAAATATTTTAGGTTTTGCAAGCCATATAGTTCTGCTACAACTACATCACACTGCTGTTGCAGTACAAAGGCAGCTGTATATAATATATAAACCAATGGGTAGGTCTGTGTTCCAGTAAAACTTCACTTACAAAAACGGTGGTGGGCTGAATTTGGCCTGCTAATGCTTCTATTGGAGGACAAAAAACATGTGGAACAGAGTTAAGTCACCCTATCCACCCCAGCTGAGGCAGTTGACCAGCCAGCTAAACCACAAACATAAGCAAACCCAGACAACATATGCAGAACTGCCTGGTTCAATCTCAGATGCATAAACAATAAGTCCTTATTGTTGTTTGCCACTGGGATCTTGAAGTTGTTTGTTACACAGCAAAAGCTAACTGGTTCAGTGATTAGTCTTCTAAAATTCCTGTGTAAGGAGTTTGACAAAACTCAGACACACACACACACTAACTAAACAGTATCTATAGATATCTTGTGTCTACCCTAATAAGAGTAGCTGCAATTTCCTGATTGCCTATTAATATGCGGGAAGGAAGCAATATACTAAACTCCATACATAATCACTAGTCCTTGAAACTTCTCTGCAATATAGATTTTTTAAATTATCCGTGTTTTTTAAATGAGGAAATAAGCTTATTATGTAGAACTTGGCCAAGTTCATAGATATATGAAGTATCAGACCTTGGCCCAGGTTGTAGATATATGAAGTATCAGAGCTAAATCTATCTCCACATTTCTTAACATCCAAATGTTTGGACATATTATAGATATTTGAAAATTCAAATAACATTTCCCAATTCAATGTAATCACGTTTTTTTCTTTCCAGTATAATTTTTTAAAGTATCTTTTAAGTAAACAAAGTGTTTTCAAACACTTTGATGGAAAAAAATCCCACTAAAACACACCAAATAAAATGTTTCTTACTTTGCAGGATGAATCTTGGGCATAAGTAAAAACTGACTAGATTTTCACCAGGAGTCCAGAATTGTCATTTATAGAAGAACTTGATCAATCTGTGCCTAAATTTGATCTTGTCTTCTACGGTAAAATGATAGGTCAACTTTAATTTGTATGTGATAGTTCAGTACATTTTCTCTGTTATATTTTTAAAATATATGGTAATGACACTATTTGCAAATCTAGAATTTGTATACTTGTATTTTATCTTTCAGCTAAGTATAAAAAAATCAGCTAGTCTGATTATCCCAGTTAGTTTGATTATCCTGGCCTTAGGAAGCA
This sequence comes from Ursus arctos, assembly GCF_023065955.2. Taxonomy (NCBI): domain Eukaryota; kingdom Metazoa; phylum Chordata; class Mammalia; order Carnivora; family Ursidae; genus Ursus; species Ursus arctos. Next base: position 89,445,907 of record NC_079873.1, on the reverse strand, counting down.
AAACAAAACAAATAAACAAAAACACTGCTGCAATTATCAAGGAGAACAAATAAATCAAGGAGTAATGAACTCTTAAGTCCTTGATTAGAGCAAAATTTAATTAAAGTAACTGAGTCTAAAAATTCAGCAAATAATACTAAGGTATCAAAGCCAGTTTTATAGCTTTTTTCTTTATTTTGTCTCTGAACTTGAACTCAGTTTTGATGTGAGTAGTGGTTATTTTTTTTTAAGATTTTATTTATTTATTTTAGAGAGCTCACGTATGCTCTCCAGAGAGGGGTAGGAAGGAGAGGGACAAGCAACTTTATGCTGAGTGCAGAGCCCCAATGCAGGGTTTGACCTCAGGACCCTGAGATCATGACCCAAGCTGAAACCAAGAGTTAGATGCTCAACTGACCAAGCAACCCAGGCACCCCAATAGTGGCTATTTCTAAAAAAAAATATTTTCACATGTCCAAAGGATTTCACTGAATTCTAATTGCTATGAAAATTAAAATGCTGAGGGATGCAAAGTGCTAACTAAAGTCAGTGCCTGACACGTACAAAAAAATTGCTCATTACTTGTTTGTAGCATCTGATTCTATTGCTGAAAACGATGGTAGTCAGTGTAGCTATTTAATCTTTATTTACATACCATTAAAAAGCACTTCAAGTGAAACAATAATTAAATATATGATGTAGTGAATGATATGTGAGATTGTGCATTTGATTATATTCCCTTGTGGAGAGGAGATGAGAAGTCAAGCAGCCATGTTTCCATTTACAGAGGGCATTGGCTCCAATCATAAACTGATCAACTTATTTTGCTGCCAATAAAATGTATTTTTGGAGACAAATGAAAGCTTGTAATAGGACTCACTTGACCTGTCTTCTGAACAGTAAATTATGATACGTAGTAGCTTGTTAAAATTTCTAAGAAATAATCATAGTGAGGTGCCTGGGTGGCTCAGTCATTGGGTGTCTGCTTTTGGCTTAGGTCGTGATCCCAGGGCCCTGGGATCAAGCCCCACATCAGGCTCCCTGCTCTGTGGGAAGCCTGCTTCTCCCTCTCCCACTCCCCCACTCCCACTGCTTGTGTTGTCTCTCTCATGGTCTCTTTCTCTCTGCCATATAAATAAATAAATAAATAAATAATATTTTTAAAAACCTGTTTTTAAAAAAAGAAATAATCATAGTGAAGTAATAATAATAATATGCAAAACTAATCTTATAATTTTAAGATACACAAAATAAATGAAAGAGATTTTATACAGTTGAAACAGTAAACCAGTTTGTTGTTATTTGTTACCTAATGACCACAAAATAAGGAGGCAGTGTATAGTGAAGTCTTATGGAAAAAATCTGGTACATTCTGAGCATCAAATATGACTGTAGTCCACCACTTACTAGCTAAATGATCTTGGGCAAGTTTTTAAATCTATAGGTTTCTGATTTCTATAAAATGACAATCACTCTTTATTCATTCATTTAACAAATACCAGTTGAGTACCACTGTATAACATAGACTTCAAAGAAAAGGTGAACAAAATTGACAAGGTATATGTAGATATCTATCTATATCTATCTACCCATCTATCTTATACCTTCCTCAAAAAGATTTTAGCACCATGTCTAGTACTTATTTTTTTCAAGAAACAGCTTTATTCTTGTTAAACTATCTGCTACTAATTGAAAGTTGTCAAAACCTCCAGGACCAGTTTTGTGTAAAGAATAAGAAATGGTCTATTGTCATTAAGTATGTATAATAAAGTATTCCCCAACCAGTAACAGGGACCTCTGAATCATTTATTTTCAGTACATAAAAGTATGCATCCAAGGGACACCTGGGTCAGCTCAGTCAGCTAAGTTTCTGACGCTTGATTTTGGCTCAGGTCATCATCTCAGGGTCATGAGAATGAGCCCTGTGTCATGCTCCATGCTCAGCACAGAGTCTGCTTGGGTTTCTCTCTCACTCTCCCTCTGCTCCTCCCCCACTAAAATAAATAGATAAATAAAATCTTTTTTTTTTAATGTCCATCCAAGAAAGAAGTTGTATTGCATATATTCTTCTGCTGCTTATCCAAAGATGGCAACTTCCAAAGCATTTGAATCAGCCACATCATTACCATGTACTTTGTAGGGGAACTTCAATATGGGGCCATACTTGTCTCCCACCAACAACCTCTCAATTGCTTCAGTGTTTTCTTTTATGGAACAGTAAGAATACTTGATGACAAGTTCCAATAAGATGGACTGATACTGTTTTTTTTAAGTATATCTTCTTCCTAGCTGTACTATGCTTATCATATAGTAAGATTAAGGAGGTTTTTCTTCAAAAATAAATTCTCTATTTGATAAAATGGCACATTTGTTAATTTATATCTAGTTAATATATCTATACATCTTCTACATAATTAATATCTACTCTATCTATCTATCTATCTATCTATATCCTGAGGATATAATAAAATGCAACTCGAATTTAGCCTACGGTTAATTGAGATCTGAAGGGTAAATGTAAACCAGCTTTGAGTTGGAGGATGGAGAGGCAAAGAGAGACAATAACTTGTGCAAAGGTACTGATGCTCACCATGGCTAGGGTGTTGAGTGGGAGGAGGAAGACCAGCAAGACATAAGATTTAGAAAGGTAGGCAAGGGCCAAATCATGCGTAGCTCTGTGTGCGAAGTCACTGAAAGGTTTTAGGAGGGGCATGGCATGATATAACTTTTCTGTCCTATTTTTTCCCTTCTTATCAGCAGGGTTTTACTTTTAAATGTGTTAAGCCTTTTTGCTGAACCACTTTTTTCACTGTTATCAGTTTCATTGTCAACCACGAAATGGACATTTTCTCCTTTGTCTTCTAGTGTTCCCCTGTACACTTGGTTCTGAAACCTACTAGACATGAATTACTTTTGATAAACATCAGTAATTATTAAATCCTATGGTTACTGAAAAACACTGTTTTTCCTAGCTGTAAAAACAGACTGATCTTTTTATTCCTTCTCACATCATGTACTAGGGCGTTAAAGGATGTATCCAAGGTGCAAAAGGCTTCTTAAGAAAAGCAAACTCATGCAGAATTACATGAGAATTAAGACATGAACATTTTCATATACAATTTAATGCTGCCAAGTTCCTTTTCATTTTTGCTTTTTAAACTGAAGTGATTATTTTATTTAACAGCAAAAATTTTTATGATTTCTGTAGTTTCTATCTCTACCTTTCTCTTTTAGTTTTTGTTCTCTCTTGAAGCAGTGACGCATAGTCTCTTGTTGTCTATGACCCAGTGACCAATGATTTCCCATGAGTCTCTCCTCTATGTTGATCGAGCTCCATTCTTCCTCCATACCACTCTAAAATCATCTCCTTTGCCCTTCCAATGGCAGAAGTCAACTCACAAATATTTCTACTCATTCTTCGCTGAGGGTAAACGTTTTCATCTGAGACTTCAAGATGAATCAATGGGAGACTAGTTACCTGCATAACACTTGCTATTTTCCACCTAAGACGATTTTCTTATCAGCGGTGTCTTCATTTTTAAGATCACTTCTTTAAATGCCTTTGAATTGTACAAATTCAATTTGGTGTTGTTTTGTTCATTTTATATAGTTTTGTCAACTTAGAGTAAGTGAAGGTATGTGGTGACTTGATGAGGAATAAAAACAGGAAAGAGGATGGTATCAATACATGTGCAGGAGGAAGGAGATCACCATTGACACAAACATATTCAATGTTTTAATGGTTGTAATGGCAGGAAGAGTACCCACCTCAATTCTGGAGTAATAGGATGGGATTGATGGAGTGAGGAATTTTCATAAATCCCCTTTTTGGAAATATCCGTCGGGGGCCTTTCCCCCCTGTGAGACTCACTCTCCTTCCTTTTATCTTATCTTCTTAAATATTTACTGGGTTACTGAGCTGAGATGCTTTTGGAATGGAGGTAGTACTGCCTGATGATGCGTAATTGTTTGATTTGTCTCTGATAATGTGTGTATTTCAAGCAATTATTTCAATGTGTTAACTTACAGGAAAAATTTAGGCTTAGTGGCAAAGGTAGATAAGTCATCTTAAGGGTCAAAACAAACTTTCGGGTGCCTTACAATTTCGAGCACGTGTTACAGCATACACAAATAGAAGATTAGATTTTATGCACTCTGTTCATAGGAAAAAAGGAAAACTTGGACTTACTCACATAAGTCAAATAAGATGGTGAAGATGAAAATCATCTCTAAGGCAGGAAGAACATAAAAGTTTTCAGAATAGATAAGAAGTAAAAAAAAAAAAAGTAGCTACTAACCAGGGACTATAGGTAAATCTCCAATTAGCTCTAGCTATTTTCTAGCATTTAGTCAAAAGAAAAAACATTAAAGTTTACAGTGGAAAATCACCAGTTCTTTTTGGTGAAAAACTAATCACCATTTCTTTCAGTCCCGACATTAATGATTTTCTTGTGTATGTTTAAATTTTAATCAATCTTACTAATATTTACATAAAATGCTTATTTTAAGTGTACACAGTTCATGCAGATTTTAATTTCATTCTGTCTGGTGATGCACTAGAGCTTCAGAAAATGGAATAAAAAGTAGATCAATGTTACAAAAGAACTAGCTCTCGAAGTATGGTCTGTAATTTCAACTTTCTAAATAGGGGAACATAGTATTTTATACTCAAAAGTTATATTAGGTAAAATATATGATAATGCATGAAAGGAATTCATTCAAGGAATTCCCATTTGTAATTCTTATCTTCCCCAAATTAATCCCCAAATTAAGTATGCAAGATTACATTTTTAAAAAAGTTTTAGTAAACAAGTAAATGAACTTCAGGATAACTGGGCAAACTTTCATTGTAAACACATCGAGACTGAAGAAAGTACATTTTATAAGATTCTATTCGAAATGCAATGAGGCATTGTATGTCAAATGTGATCTAGTTCTTACTCTTCTGTTTCTCTATAAGGGCTTATAGAAAAAAAGGTTCCTGGGGGAGTGAAACGACATTGCTGCAGGAAGGTGCTGGTGTTATTTTAACTTAAAGCTATGGCCAAGCAGTAGAAAAGGTAAGTAAGGGCATCAAACAGACAGCAAGATGAAGGTAGCAAGAAAAATAATAAGAGAAGAGGAATGAAAAAATAAGAGGGAAAGACACAGAAAAAAAAAGATATTCCCTGTCATCATGAAGCGGATCTCCCAGGACTTCAATGTGCTGGGGACTATGCCTTTCTCTTAATGGACCAAACAGCTTCTTTACCTCTAGATTTTTTTTCTGAAGCCTACCTGCCTAGATATCTGGTAGTTCCAATTCCCATGTTCATGTTATGGTAACCTGAGTGCACAGCCTTGCACCTGCCCTTCAGGACCCATAAGTTTCTCTATTCCTGCTACTTTGAAATTCCTTGTATTTTATTTGAAAAAAGAACTCAGTGAGCATTCTAGCTTTCCAAGGAGTAGAGATCTTTAAAACATTAGTAAAAGCCAGCACCTTTTAGGGTGATCAGCATACAAATGAAAATCTCTGTGCTCATTACTTTATGCTCTTACCAATTTTTCAACATTTTAAGAGAAATTAAAATCAAACTAAATTGAAGGTGTTTAGAAATAAAAGAAGATCTGCTTCTGAGCTAATGCTGAAAGCGAATGAAATAACAATAGCTTAAAATTAAAATTGAGAAAGTTTGGCATTATTTAAAACAACTGTTAAAACAAGTCTCCTACAGTGTGGATCTATAGAAATATGCGACAGGATTTGAAACAGCTTAGCAGGGACTAATATACTTGTATTAAACACTTTAAGTAGGAATTTTTTTGTTTTGCAAATCAGCTTAATTGCCATAGGAAAGAAACAAAACAAAAACAAAAACAAAAACACAACCCACGACTTGTATATCAAAGTATTTAATTCATGTGGTTACCTAAGGACACCATTTGTGTAATTACTCTGCTCTCTAAGAAACTAAAATATTTCCACTAAATTTATAATGAATTCCACAAGGCAATATGGACAATTTTTCCTGCATAGGTGATCCATTTTTTGAAAAAAGTAAGGAATGGCAATCTTTAGGAAATCTGGTGCTGAGGCTCACCCATACTTCTCTTATAAATAAGGTCTCATTGATAGAATCCGTTGTAACTGGGAAGGAGATCTGCACTACTTGTTTTCAAGATTTTGTTTATTTATTTTTTTAGAGTGAGAGACAGTATGCATGAACATGCAGGAGTCAGGGGAGAAGCAGAGGGAGAGGGAGAGCAAGGGGGAAGGAATCCCAAGCAGACTGCACCAACTAAGATACCCAGGTGCCCCTGCACTACTCTTTATTATAAGCAAATATTTTAGTAAGTACAAATGCGAGTATAGTGATTCAATTATTTATACATTTGGGGTAGCTTAGGGTTGTTGAGGACCAGCTAAATTTCAATTTCAGAATAAACAAATAAATTTTCAGTATATATTCCAAACATTGCATAGGATATATTACACCATTCTTAAAATTTTTTTATCTGAAATTCAAACCACTGGGAACCCAAATTTTGTCTAGAACCCTACATAGGTCCTTCCAAAGGTTAAAATATTACTTGTTATCTACATGTGCCTTCCTTCAAATAAATCTGGGTGTTTTATTCATGAGCTTCCTTGCTTTTTACTCTTCTCCATGTGATTCCCTTCCTTCTGAATTTCTTTTCCGGAAGTAGAAATTCTCTGGACCCAATAATAGAAAGAGGGACTATGCTAGAATATACCTGGTTTGGGGTTACCTTTCCTATATACAGATTTTAAAGCATCTAGTAATTGGGGAAAGAATAAAAATATTTATGATTTTTAGTTGGACCCAAACTGTATTCAACTTTCCATATGTGTGTGTGTGTGTGTGTGCAACTTATTATATATATATATATATATATATATATATATATATATAGCAGGTGGTGGTTTTTACTGCAGTGCCTGCTTAAGAACTATAATGTTCCTAAGTGAGTCATTGGTTTTTTTATTTTCTTATTCTGTAATATTAGATGATTTCTTATTTCTTTCCTCTGTGATTTCTTTGTGCTTATTGTGCAGTGAACTTTTGAATTTTCATATTAAATTTGCGGGGATTGCTAAGAGAGTTTTAACTTATTATTTTTTAAAAGATTTACTTATTTGAGAGAGAGAGAGCGGGGGGGGGGAAGGGGCAGAGGAAGAGAAACTTCAAGCAGACTGGGTGCTGAGCAGGGAGCCGGCTGCCGGGCTTGATCCCATGACCCATGAGGTCATGACCAGAACCAAAACTGAGAGTCAGGCACTTAACCCACTGAACTACCCACATGTCCCACTAAAATAGTTTTAGACACCAAGTAAGTTTGTACATGGATTCTTAAATGAGTATGAATCAGCTGAAATATTTAGGAAGAAATAGTAGCCTCTGGCTCTCCATTTGACTTCTCAGTTGTGACATGGATCCTTTCTTGAATTAGTGAAGGATTCAGGAGAGGAAGGGAGGAGATAGCAGTAAGGAGAGATCAGTTTGGTGGTACTTACATTTTGCAATGGCAACATTGTCTAAATGATTTTCTATTCCTACAATAAAAGTATACATATTACAGTACAGAAATTTAGCATATTTGCAAATTTTTATCTCTACAGCTTTTCTAAAGTCTCAATATTGGTTTAGGAAGAAAGTATTAAATATCTATGTCTGTTTATGGTATGTTACAAAGTTTTGATTGGATTTCTTCCTCTTGAGATAAAATTGTATATAAAGAATTAAGACAAGTAATTAAAATTTTAGTTTATGGGAACTATTTTAATAATTCAATAATTTTAGTTTTGAATATTTTTGCTAGTGAATTAAAAAAAAGCTTAAAATTGATAGACAAAGTGACTGTCTATATCATGACACTAATGGTATATATAGATACAAATTATCTTTCTGGAAGGCCATTAGGACTGTAATTCTTCCTATTAAAAGTAGAATCATTGGTTATCAAATGTTCCTGTTAGAGACTGTAAAGTCTAGTACAAACACTATATTTTTTAGAGTTGGAAAATGGGGCCTTGACATTGAGAATTTTGTGTCCTTAATAAAAAATTTAAATTATATTTATTGCTTACCTAACTCTTCTTACTGAGATCAAGCTATTTTTCTTAAGTAAATGCTCCCCAGGTTGCTATAAGGCTTTGATTAATTTCCAGAGTTCTGAAAAAGTTATTTTTTTTACCATTTTTTGATTGTGAAGAAAAGAATTTTCAGAGGTCCTTATGCTGCCGTTTTGACTGACATCACTCCCAACACATTTTTTAATTACAGAGCTTTAAGCTACTAGGCAAGGGACATTGTGGCTAGGGAAAGTGTAGAAGAAATAAAACTGGCTTCCTAGAGCATAAAATAATTCTTGGCCCAGAATCCTGTATCAGTACCATGAGATCCCACCTACAACTGGGTGAGGGGCAGGAGATTATCCCCTGCATAGAATCCACTTCAAATAAAAGGCAGGGTTTGGCTTCTTGCCATTGAGGTTAGAGGCAGGAATGCCAAGAAAGCTCCACCTTTGAGCCCAGGCATACATCTGCTGGAACATGAAGCTAGATCAGGACAACCAACATTCTTCCAGGTGGCTTCTACCATGAATCTAGCCCCTGATAATGAGCTACAGTGGGCTGTTGGTAGGGAGTGGAAAAAATCAGAAGAGTGGGCCACTCTCCACCATGTGTTCAGGCAAGGTTGAAATAGGGTTGAGAACTAATAGAGAAAAATACTAACTGCCAAACTCCCTCTAGCCTAGGTACAAATTAATGGCAACCTGTGTACATTGCAGAAAACAATAGCAGGGCAAGCCTAAATACAAATAAATTCCTGACTGGATACTTTCAACCTCGTACACTTAACAGCCTGAAAAAAGAAAAGAAGATTATTTTTAGGCAAAAATAACATTTATCTCAGTCCCTAATGTTCCATACACGATGTCAGGTATTAAATTTAAAGAAAACTAAAACATGCAAGAAGGCAAGAAAAAAATCATATTAATAAGAGGCAAATCAATCAACAGAATCAGACAGAATACATAAATATCAAAACTTTGAGGATGGAACACTAAAGTAACTGTAATTAACATATTAAAGGATCTAGAGGAGAAGGTGAACAATTTCAAGAACAGATGGAGAATTTTAGAAGAGAGATAAAACTTTAAAAAAAATGTCAAGTGGAAATGTTATACATAAAAAGACAATATCAGAATAACAGAATGTCTTCAATGGGCTCATCAGGAGGCTGACCATAACCAAGGAAAGAATTTTTGTACTTGAAGATAGTTCAATGGAAATTACCCAAACTGAAACACAAAGAAGAAAAGGAATTAAAACAAAAACAAAAACAGAACAAAGCACCTGAGCCATGGGACAATATCAAATGTTGTAACATAAAAGGAAGAGTTAGAAAAATAGTAGATTTAAATACAGCCATTATATTAAGCCTTAAAATAAATGGCTTAAGTGCCATTTTATACTTTATATTCACTTGGAATATAAAATATTGAGAGGCTAAAAGCAAAAGGATGTAAAGTGATATATCATGCAAACACTAATCACAATAAGGTTATAGTAGCTATATTAATATCAAACAGTAGAAATCAGTACAATGAGACTAGCTGGGATATTAAAGAACATCATGTGATAACAAATGGGTTGATTCCCCAGGAAGAGATTATAATTTTAAAAATATAAGTTCCTAAGGACAGAGCTTCAAAATACGTCGACATATAGATAAATCCACAACTATAGTTGAAGAGTTTTCTCTTAGTAACTGATAGAAAAACATAGATGAACCTATCAATCAACTTGACCTAATTGACATTTATGGAACCCTTTACCCAACAAAAACAATGCACACAATCTTTTAAAGTAACACTTGTAACATTCATGAAGATAAACCATATTCTGGGCCATAAAACAGATGTCCCCATATTTAAAACAATTGAGACCATGAAAATGTTTTCCTAGATTACAACAGAAATAAACTAGAAAGTATTAATAGAAAGTTATTTGGAAAGCCTGAAATTTTTGCAAATTAAACAACATACTTTTAAATAATCCATGAATCAAGGAGAGTATCACAAAAATAATTAGATAAATATTTTGAATTGAATAAAAATGAAAATGCAACATATCGAAATTTGTGGGAGGCAGCTAAAGTAACACTTAAAAGGAAACTCGGAGCATTAAATGCTTATATTGGAAAGGAAAATTTTCTCAAATCAACATTCTGACATTCCAACTTAAGAAACTAGGAAAAGAAGAGAAAAATAAACTAAATAAAGCAGAAAGAAGAGAATAATGTGGCTGATAACAGATACCAATTACATTGAGAACAGAAACAAGAGAGAAAATCAAAGTCTGAGTCTTTGAAAAGGTCAATAAATCTAATATATCTTCATGTAGACTAACAAAAACAACAATAATACCAACAACAGCAAATAAAGATACAAATTATAGATATCAAGAATGAAAGAAGGCATCTCTCTGTAGATGCCATGGTCATTAAAAAGATAATATAGGGATATTATGAACAACTTTGTGCTAATAAGTTTAATAACTTAGATTAAATGGGTCAATTTCTTAGAAGACACCAACTACCAGAACTTACTCAAAAATACAACTATATATAAGATTCTAATATGGTGAATAAATTCAAAAATTTTAAATTTCTAAGAATAAAAACTACAAGCAACGATGGTACTCCTGGCAATATACTGATATTTATGAAAGAAATAATGTCAGGTGTATATAAAGACTTCTAGAAAATATGAAAACATCAGACACTTCTAACCTCATTAAGCAATGCTACTAAAGCCAAAATGAAACCAAATCAGACAAAAACATTGGAGGAAAAGTATTTCTCTGGAACACAGACTCAAAATTCCTTCACAGAATAGTAGCAAATTGGATTCAGGAAAAATATATACTACGCTTGGTCATTATATATTATATACATTATACAATATATATTATATTATGACCAAGTGTAGCTATTCTCAGAAACAAAAGGGTTGTTTTAACATGAAAAAATAAATTTTGTATACATTATTCACTAATAAAGAAAAGAAATACAATTATTATCTTAACATGTAGAAAAGTACTTGACAAAATTAAATATCCATTCATGGTAAAAACTCTGATAAAAGGAATAAAAGATAGTTTCCTCATATGGACATAGGGTATCTACTACAGTCAATATCATACTTAGCAGTAAAAGACTGAATGGTCTTTTCCCAAGATCAGAAATAATAAAAAGGACATCTGCTCTCACAATTCCTATTTGACATCATAATAGAGGTCCTAGCCAGTCCACAGACACAGTAAACATAAATTCATACAGATTATAAAGGAAGAAATAAAAATCTTTATTTACAGGGGCGCCTGGGTGGCACAGCGGTTAAGCACCTGCCTTCGGCTCAGGGCGTGATCCCGGCGTTATGGGATCGAGCCCCATATCAGGCTCTTCCGCTATGAGCCTGCTTCTTCCTCTCCCACTCCCCTGCTTGTGTTCCCTCTCTCGCTGGCTGTCTCTCTCTCTGTCGAATAAATAAATAAAATCTTTAAAAAAAAAAATCTTTATTTACAGATGACAATTGTCTTTGTAGAAAATCCCCTAAAGAATCTGCCACAGCTACTAGAACTAATAAGTGTGTTTAGCAAAGTGGCAGGATATAAGGTAAATAAGCAAAAATATAGTTTTATTTCCATATGTTAGAAATAAACAATAGGCAAATGGAAAACAAAAAAAAAGTACCATTTACAGTAGCACCAAGAAAATAAATCTCAACCCGTATCTTCCAAAAAAATGAACTTAAATGGGTTATAGACATAAGGTAAAACTAAAAAGTAAAAAAATTCCTAGAAGAGCACATGATAAAATCTTTGTGATCTTTGGTTATGCAAAGTTTCCTTTGATAGAAAACAAAAATAAGAAACCATTAAGATATGATAAATTGGACTTCATCAAAACTATAATCTCTTGCTCTTCAAAAGTCCCTGTCAAGGGCGCCTGGGTGGCTCAGTTGGTTAAGCTTCTGCCTTCCCCTCAGGTCATGATCCTGGAGTCCTGGGATCAAGTCCCATGTTGGGCTCCCTGCCTTCTGCCCCTCACCCTGTTTGTGCTCCTTCCCTCTCTCTCTCTCTCAAATAAAAAAAAAAAGTGCCTGTCAAGGAAAGTAAAGTGAGCCACAAACTTGGACAAAAATATTTGCAAAACAATTACCTGATAATGAAGTGGTATTTTATTTATTTTACATATATTTTACACACACTTATACATATATGTATATATACATACATATGTATTTTTTAAATAACTATAACTCAATGATAAAAATCAAATAATCCAATATAAAAATGGGAAAAATTTTTCTGATATTATAACATGAGAAGCTCCTCAAACCTGCTCCCTAGGTAAACTGGTGACAATTATTAATAACCATTTAAAGTCTCTGGAAATGTCTGAACTAGGGTCACAGAGCAAATGAAGAAACATTTATCAGGAAAATGAACTTTGGTATAGCCATTATAGAAAGCAGTATGGCAGATTCTCAAAAACAAAAAATTTGAACTATCATATGACCCAGCAATCTTACTCCTGGTTATATATAGTCAAGGAAAATGAAAACAGGATATCAAAGAGCTATCTGCAGATAGCTGTTCACTGCAGCATTATTCACAATAGCCAAGACATAAAAACAATCTAAGTATCCCTCAATGGATGAATGGATAAAGAAGATGTCACACACACACACACACACACACACACACACACACACAATGGGATATTATTCATTCATGAGAAAGCAGGAAATTCTGCCACTTGTAACAACATTGATGGACACTGAGGGTATGATGCTAAGTCAGACAGAGAAAGACAAGTACTGTATATCACTTATATGTACAATCTAAAAGAGCCAAACTTATAAAAACAGAAGGCAGGGTGTTGGCTATCAGGGGCTAAGGGATGGGGGAATTGGGATGATGTTGTTAAGGGTCCAAACTTGCAACTAGTAGATAAATAAATAACATTTTGGAGATCTAAGATACAGCAGAGTGATTATAGTCAGTAATACTGTATTATAAACCTCAAGTTGCTAAGAGATTAGACTAGATCTTAAATGTTCTCATCACAAAGAAGAAATGATAATTACAGGACATGATAAAGGTGATACCTAATGCTATGGTGGGAATCATATTGCAATATAAAAATGTATCATGCTAACATGTTGTTTACCTTAAACTTACACAATGTTGTATGCCAATTATAATTTTAATAAAAACAAATTTTAAAAAAATAAATGAACTAAAGCTCAGTAAGAATAGTGAGAATATGTGGCAAATGAACGAAAAGCCACTTCCTTTTCTCTCACCTCCCAGCTCAGCATGACAGACAAGACTTGGCCTCAGAATGATAAATAGTAGCCAGCCAAATGGTTGTAGCCCAGAATACAGGCATCTCTCACTCACTCCCACAGCTTAAAGTTTGAGAACTATAGCATCTCCCAGGAGGGACAGGACTTCAGCCTTTCTCATCCTGCCCCAGCTGCAATTTGCAGAGGCTAACTGTTGCCGAGAGGTAGAGTTCCCTTTTTTTCATTAACCTCCAATCGTAGGACGTAGGCTCTCCTTGAGTGCAGTGCAATGAGAATACTGGGGCCCTGATTAATCGCCCTCATCGTGGTTCCTTCATAAAGCAAAGTCCCCCACTGAGAGAGGCCAATTGAGGATGTCAGAGACTACAGCTGTCCTACACCCCTGGCTGAGTGCTCATCAACTAAAGCAGGAGTTAAACTCAGAAAGGAGTCTGTCACTGTCCGCACCCCTAGCTGCAAGGGCCAAGTCTCTAAAATTTTGCCTGTGGATTGAGGCAGGCTGAAACTTTCCCAAAAGGAACTTATTTCATTTGTCACGGAGTAAATGTGTCTAGCCTAAGGATTCTCTCAAAAACAATGGAAGTTATAGCGAAAAACAGAGGAGACAGGTAGATTTATTAGAAATATAACTCAACCATATGCCAGCTAGTCCACCAGAAAGAACCAGTGAAGGGCACAGGTAAGAAGAGCCTTCCTATGTTCAGAACAAATTACGAAGACTGACTTCAAAAACTATACTTGTAAAGAAGCCTGAATTTAATTGGGTCAGTCTGTGGAGCAATTTATGTCCTAGATATTATTAAAAACAATAAAGCAATCAACCACCAATTACTGGAGCTTAACAAGTGAGTGTGGTAAGAGAAAAAGATAGTAAATGAAGGCCCAGTGAAAACTCCGTTATTCCATAATGACTGCACCCATGCCCAAGACTGCACCCTCCAATGAACAAAATCAAAGGCTCCACACTGGGGGGGCAGGAGGTGCAGATAGGCTTCACTAAAATAATCTGGCCAGTCAATATACAAATAAACAATTAAATGAAAACAAGAAGCCCCAGAAGTGGGGAGACCAGAACTCAGAGTTGCTACGATGTTATTCTCTAAAGTGTCTAGTTTCTAACAAGCAATCATGAAACATGCAAAAACAGCAACAACAAACCCAGAAGAGTCTGACTTATACCCAGGGAGGGGAAAAGCAGACAACAGAAACTGCCTGTGAAAGTGAACAGATTTTGATTTAACAACAACAAAAAGACCTTAAATTAGCTAGTATAACAATATTCAAATGAAAGGGAAGTATGCTTAAAAATGAAATAATGCATAATGATAAAGTCTCATCAAATAGAGAATATCAATAATGAGGGAGAAATTATGAAAAAGAACCAAATGGAAATTCTGGTGCTCAAAAGTACAATAAGTGAAAAGAAAATTCATTCAGGGGCTCAACAATAGATTTGAATTGGATTTGAATCAAGGGAATTTGAGAATAGATCAATTGATATTAGTCTGAGAAAAAGAGAAAAATGAATAAAGAAAAATTCACCAAGTCTTAAAGAAATGTGGAGCACCATTAAGTGCAGCAACATCTGTGTAATGAGTGTGTCAGGTCAGGATCTTGGTGTCATGAGACTGGCCCACATCAGGCTCCACGCTCAGTGGGGAGTCTGCTGGAGATTCTCTATCCCTCTCCCTCTGCCCCTGCCCCCACTCACGCACACACGCTCACGCACTCTCTCTCTCTCAAATAAATAAATAAATCTTAAGAAAAGAAGAAGAAGAGAAACAGACAGGAGATGGAAAATATTTGACAAATTAATGACTAAAAATTTTCCAAATTTAGTGTGCCTGGGTGGCTCAGTTGGTTAAGCGTCTACCTTCGGCTCAGGTCATGATCTCAGGGTCCTGCTTGGCGGGGAGCCTTCCTTCTCCCTCTCCCTTTGCCTCACTCTCCCTCTGCCTGCTGCTCCCCCTGTTTATGTGCTCTCTCTTTGTCAAATAAATAAATAAATAAATAAAATCTTTAAAAAAATAAAAATTTTCAAAATTTAAAGTAAAATTTTAATCTACACATTCAAGAAGCTCAGTGAACTCCATGGGAAATAAATGCAAAGAAATTCAAAGATAGACACCTCATAGTAAAAATGATGAATACCAAAGATAATGAAAAGCTTGACTGCAGCAAGAGAAAAAAAGAACTTACCTAGATTTCATTAAACCGTCAAGTCCCTGAAACAAAGGCACTTCAAATAAATAGGCAACAATGCTTATCAATCAGTAAAATAAGTTGAACATTTGAAAAAATTAAAAGAAAAGAATAATTACGTATAAGGAAACCACATTAAGATTAAGTCGACCTCTCATTAGAAACAATGGAATCCAGAAAGCAGCAGGACAACATATTCAAAGTAGTCAAAATAAAAAACTGTTAACCACAAACCTGGTATCAAGCAAACCTATTTTTCAAAATTAAAGGTGAAATGAAGGCAGTCTCATCGACAGAAACAGAGAATTTATTGCCAGTAGACCTTACAAGAAATACTAAGTAAGTTCTTCAAGCTGAAAGCTAGTGTTCCCAGACACTCATTCAAAACTACATGAAAAAACTAAGAAAACTGTAAAGGAAAATTATGTAATTACAAAGGACACTGTAAGTAGAGTGGGACATCAGCAGAAAGGCAGACCAGAAAGCTTTGGGCTCTTGCTTCAGCACAGAAACACTAAATAAACAATCAGAAACTGACTAAATTAACCTTATAGTAGCTCTGGTAATCAAAGAGCTATAGCAACTAGAAGAAAGTCCAAACAAGGAAAGAGCCTAAACCTGTTAAGAATCTTTTTCTTTAACAGGTGTTGGCAAAGATGTGGAGAAAGGGGAGCCCTTCTGCACTGTTGGTGGGATGCAAACTAGTGCAGCCACTCTGGAAAACAGTATGAAGTTTCCTTAGAAAGTTAAAAATAGAACTACCCTATGACCTCGCAATTGCACTACTAAGTATTTACCCAGCAGGTACAACAATACTAATACAAAAGGGTGCATGCACCCTATTGTTTATTGCAGCATTATCAACAATAGCCAAATTTTAGAAAGAACCCAAATGTCCACCCACTGATGAATGGATAAAGATGTGGTACATATATACAATGGAATATTACTCAGCCATCAAATGAATGAAATCTTGCCATTTGCAACAACATGGATGGAGCTAGAGAGTATAATGCTAAGTGAAATAAGTAACTCAGAGAAAGACAAATACCATATGATTTCACTCCTACGTGGAATTTAAGAAACAAAATAAAGGAGCAAAGGGGAAAAAAGAGAGAGGCAAACCAAGAAACAGACTCTTAACTATGGCGAACAAACACACTGATGGTTACCAGAGCAGAGGTGGGGGGGGGGAATAGGTGATGGGGATTAAGGAGTGTACTTGTGATGATCACAGCGTGTTGCATGGAAGTGTTGAATCACTATATTATACACCTGAAACTAATATTACACTGTAGGTGAAACTAATATTACACTGTAGGTTAACTAACTGGAATTTAAATAAAAACTTTTTTAAAAGAACCTTTTTTTTTAGTTCTTTTATTTTCTGTATCTGCAGTCCCAAATGTTAGGATTCTTAAGAAGGGATTAAAAAGTCGGTGAGCTTGAAGTGTCTCAAATAAAATGGTGGTTACATATTCTGGAATATTCTGGATACCAGGCACCAGCAATAACACCTTGAAATGGTTTTCCTTATAAAAATAAGCTTGATGTGGACAAAGTCAATCTTTGGCAAATTGTGTACAGGTGGCTTATCATCAAAACTTTTTCTGTTGAGTCCTCAGCACAACTAGAGGAATCCTTCCTCTCCCTGCATTTTAGATTTATCCCCATTCTTTGTTTCATCATCTTCTTGCTTCTACATTAAACCCCACAAAATTGTTAAACTAAAACTTCAGGTATCCTTGTATTATGAGAGTTATTATTTTGGGTCAGATTGACTATTTCTTAACAATGAAGACCTAGCATTGCAAATGAATAAATAATGATAGAAAAGGAAGGAAGAAAGGGAGGGAGGGAGGATGGAAAAAGGGAAGATAAGAAAAACAATCACGATGGTGTGGGGATTAGCTAACATACTCTTTATATTTAATATAGCTATATATATTTTAAAAAGAGGACGGGGGGGGGCGCCTGGGTGGCACAGCGGTTAAGCGTCTGCCTTCGGCTCAGGGCATGATCCCTGCATTATGGGATCGAGCCCCACATCAGGCTCCTCTGCTATGAGCCTGCTTCTTCCTCTCCCACTCCCCCTGCTTGTGTTCCCTCTCTCGCTGGCTGTCTCTGTCTCTGTCAAATAAATAAATAAAATCTTTAAAAAAAAAAAAAAGAGGACAGGGTTCTCACTGCTATGAACTCAGAGAAGGGAAGGCTGGCTTCAGGTTGGGACAGAGCCAGCCATGTCCATGACTCATATCCATCCATCCATCCGTCTATTCCTCCATCCATCAATCTATCCATCCATCCATCCATCCATCCATTTATATACATTTCTCAGTACCTATTATGAATCAAACATCGCAGTAGGTCCTAGAAACACATAAAAGAAGGCAAAATTCTTGTCGAACTGAATTTCTGTGTTTATTTTTTATAGAAAATGTCAGAGAAGAGGCACTTAAGAGCTAGAGAACCATGTGATTAGAATGTTGGGGGAAGAATTTGAGACTATGGGCATGCTTTCTTGAATTCTGTGAGGAAAGACTAAATATTTCAAATGACTTTCTAGCAAAAGGTCATACTATTCAATTTTAACTTATCCTTACCAACGTTTATTTGATATTGAAAGAATGTCTGGGGGCGCCTGGGTGGCACAGTCGTTAAGCGTCTGCCTTCGACTCAGGGCATGATCCCAGCATTCTGGGATCGAGCCCCACATCAGGCTCCTCCACTGTGAGCCTGCTTCTTCCTCTCCCACTCACCCTGCTTGTGTTCCCTCTCTCGCTGGCTGTCTCTCTCTGTCAAATTAATAAATAAAATCTTTAAAAAAAAAAGAAAGAAAGAATATCTGAACCCCAAGTGTCATGCAACAACAAAAACCACCCATTATACTGAAATTTAAGAGGTGGACACAATGTTATTAACTTGGCCTTTTTGCTCAGATTATTAGGTACCATATTCAGCTATCCATTTAATTGACATTTCTTTTAAAAGTGACTGTATCTGGGGTGCCTGGGTGGCTCAGTTGGTTAAGCAGCTGCCTTCGGTTCAGGTCATGATCTCAGGGTTTGGGATTGAGCCCCACGTTGGGCTCCCTCCTTGCTGGGGAGTCTGCTTCTCCCTCTCCCTCTGCCCGTCCCCCTGCTCATGAGCACTCTCTCCCTCTCTCAAATAAGTAAATTAAATCTTTAAAAAGAATGGCTGTATCAACTTCACTTATTGGATCAAATGGGGTTTTTAGAAAGCCATAGTTAGAATGACAGACTTTTAAACATTTACAAAATTAAATGTATTTTAAATGTGAGGACATTGTCTTCTGATATTTTTGTTCAGGCTTTACATATGAAAAGAATTGTTAAGAAACTTTAATACTTGGAAATAAGACAAAAGGAAAAGGGCAGAATGTCTTTCCTTTTTCTTTAAATTTTAGTTTTAGTGTAGTTAATATCCAGTATTATATTAGTTTCAGGTGTACAGTATAGCAATTCAACAGTTCCATGCATTACTCCTTGCTCATCATAATAAGTGTACTCTTTTTTTAAAAAAAGATTTTGTTTATTTATTTGACAGAGAGAGAGCAAGAGAGCACAAGCAGGGGGGGCATGAAAGGGAGAAGCAGACTCTCCTCCAAGCAGGGAGCCTGATGTGGGGCTCGATTCCAGGACCCCAGGATCATGACCTGAGCTGAAGGCAGCCACTTAACTGACTGAGCCACCCAGGTGCCCCAAAATAAGTGTACTCTTAATCCCCTTCACCTGTTTCACCCATCCCCCCCACCCGCCTCCACTCTGGTAACCATCAGTTTGTTCTCTATAGTTAAGAGTCTTTTTTGGTTTGTCTTTCTTTCCTTTTTCCTTTGTTCATTTGTTTTGTTTCTTAAATTCCACATATGAGTGAAATCATATGGTATTTGTCTTTCTCTCATTGGTTTATTTTGTTTAGCACTATACTCTCAAGATCCAGTCATATTGTTGCAAATGGTAAGATTTCATTCTTTTTTATAGCTTAATAATATTCCATTATGTATATACCACATCTTCTTTATCCATTCATCTATTGATGGGCATTTGAGTTGCTTCTATAATCTGGCTATTGTAAATAATGTTGCAATAAACATAGCAGTGCATGTATCCCTTCCAATTAGTGTTTTTGTATATTGGGGGTAAATACCCAGTAGTTTGATTCCTGGGTCATAGTGTAGTTCTATTTTTAATTTTGTCAAGAAAAATCCATACTGTCTTTTCAATAACCATATAGAAGCAACGTTTTTCAGACTCACCCAAGGATTATTTAAGGTTATATACTTTGATTCACTGCTTACTATTGCTTCAAGTTCCCAGAGTTTGTGAAGTTACATGATAACATGTGAATTTTTTCTCGTAGAGATATAAATAATTTCTCTTCAATAGAAAATAAACTCCCAAAGTTTATTTTTATTAACTACTTATAAAACTACTTTTGTTTTTAACCTAATAATTGCATCCTAGCCTTCTTTTATTAACTTTACAGGGGAGGAAAAAATTTTCCTCAACCTTCTTGGGGGTCCCTGGCTGGGTTTATCTAACAAAGACAGATTAACAGGGAAAAAAACACACAAATTTAAGTTTTATGTGCATGGGGAGTTTTCATAAAGAAATGAAGTTCCAAAAAAAACCAGGCCTGCATATCTTAATGCCAGGCATGATAGAGAGTAGATAGTTGTGGAGGAATATGATAGGTTAAGAAGTATGAAGCAAGTGTACTAAGTTGGAGGAAATTTAGCAAGGCTTGCTTGTTAAGATTCTTCTTGCAGACAAGGATGTTCCTTTCCTCCAGGTAGAAGGAAGACACTTCTCAGATGATAATATTAGGACCTGCTTCTGGGGAGATGGGCCAGGTGTGTGGGGGGGGTGAGAAGCGGGGAATGACCTTCCTGCTTCTGCTATTTTTTTAAAGTGCCTCCAGATTAAAATATTCAATATACTAAGGTGTCATATTTTGGGGTGTGTGTGCTCTGAACATTATCAACTTGCTCATAAATATCCAACGCTCTAGATTCTCTTAGAACTACTTCATCATCTTACCGGTACCCACAACAATAAATAATTGGCATGTATTGAACTTATATTTGTATGAATTACGTTTTTAACTTTTTGAAAGTTCTTCTTTGTCAGAAAAAGAAGGGAGGAAAAAATACCACATTGTTTCAAAGAACTGCCCTGTAAAATTATTTTGTTAAAGAGCTTTACTTGTTCTAGAATGTGGCCACTGTCAAATCTGCAGAAGAAACGAAATTTAATTTGTCTCCTGGCCTGCACGATGAGCTGTAAGTAAACAGATGTACTACGCAGAAACACATCAGAAAAAAAAAAAAAAAGATTCCTCCTTGCCATGCTGATAGCATGTGCTGATGACAAGTGAAGTACATTTGTCTCAGAGGTGAATGATATTATACTAAACTTCTCTATTTTATAGATGTTAAATTTAGAGAGACTGGCATAATCAAATCTAAGTTCCAAGCAGTGATATTATAAAATAGCTCGATAGGAATTGAGTGCTTCAATTTTAATGAAAACACAAGCAATCAAATGCAAAGGTAAACAATTTCTACATTATCATAAGATGAAAATGAAACAATAATAAGGAAAACATAAGAAATGTTTCAGAATGTTGATACCTTATGAACGTTCTTTGATTAGGCAGGGTACCAACTTTTGTTTCTAATATAGAAAAAGAAAAGAAAAAAAAGAAAGAGAAAAAAATGCTATTGCCTAAAAATATATATAATAAATTGGTCTTAGAAAATACAAGTTATCTTGCTAATATTATAACTGCCCTATTTTTGTTCAAAATAATAGGGTGATATCAAGTCTGTTATACTAGAAGCTAGCAGGTTGGTTCTTAATATTTACCTTGAATTATCCTATGTTTTGAGATAAACCACTTTTCTAATTTAAAAAGTCAACTACTTAACTGAGGGATAAAAGCCTGACATTAATACAAATAACTTCTGCCTGTTAAATTTTACATATTTGGCAAGAGAGGTAGACACACTTACAAAACAGGAAAGAAATCCAAACTGAAAAGGAAAATCACTGAAATTTACTCAGTATTTGTGAAGCTGAGGGAAAACTATGGTATCACAATAGATAAATATGATACCCTGTCTTTTCCAACTATATTAAGTGAAAGTACAGCCATTCCTGTTTGTATAATCAGAAGTAAGTATGCCATTGAAACAAGAAGTCCTATAACCAACTGATCATGATCTCCATTTATACAGCCTCCAGCATCTGTCATTAGAACGAACTTGGTGATCACATGCTTTTTAAGATTGCAGCATTTAATTGAAACTACCAATGCAATGACAGGAGACAGGAAAAGAGCAGCATTTCCCATATAACTGAAATGGTTGCAGTCATTTGTTTTACTCCGTTCTCTCTAAAAATAATCCAGGGGTGCCTGGGTGGCTCCGTTGGTTGAATGTCCTACTCTTGGTTTTGGATCAGGTCATGGTATTGGGGTCATGGGATCAAGCCCCACACTCAGTGCAGAGTCTGCTTGGGGTTCTCTCCCCCTCTCCTTCTGCCCCTTCCCCTGCTTGCACTCTCTGTTTCTCTCTCAAATACATAAATTAATCTTTTAAAAAATAAAAATAAAATAAAATAAAAATAATCCAAACTAGCCTAGAATATAGCCCCTTGCCAAAAATGATGACAGCACCAATATTATTCCTGAATGTAAGTACCCCTAGATAACATATCCTTGCTTCATAACATTTAGATTTTGCCAACAGTGTACATTTGTACCCATATACTCCACGCTCATAGTAAGGGAATTGTCTTGTATTCCCTGATTGATTAAATTCTACCGCTTCATTTTGACTTTATTGCTTTTTAGCCTGGTGAGAAACCTACATGGATTCAGTAGCAAGATAATATTGAAGTCTCTACCCTCCTACTTAGATTTATATATTTTGAGTATGACACTTTGAATTTACCTTTAAAGTTGAGGTTTTCACTTTTTCCCACCTCTGTATTTTTAAACAGTGTGATGTCTCAAATTTCTTTTTATAACCAGTACGGAAAAATTCATTTTGCACTTGCCAGTAATAACTGGAGTTTCCAGGAAGGCTGTCTTACCCTGTAAGTGTCACTTTTCATAACTGGCACAACATCAGAGGAATTCAAGTTATAATTTGTTCCTTAAACCCCACACCAAGATTTTCTGCCTGCCTGAATAATACCACTCCATGACCATTTAACCAGCTGTAGTTGTCACTGTAGATATGGTACCTATGAATACAAAAACATTATTCATTCCTTAAATCATTTCTTTTACTCATTATCATCCCATACATATGCCATCAGACTGGATAGGATTTTTAAAGACATTCAAAATGCTAATGACAGCTTTTTCTAGCAGCACTTTGAGTATGTTAAATAGCTTGCAGTTTGCATCCCATCAAAAAAGCAAAGCAACAAAAAGTACTACATTGAAAAAAAATCATTTTCAGTTCCATTATTAAAAATACCAGTTAGTTCTAAGGTATACAAGAGTCACAAATGCCAGGAAAACACAACTGGTCTTGCCTAGGAAAAATATATAATTCATGATAAAACTTTAACCCTCCAAAAGTAAACTTTAAAAGATTTCCAAAGATATACACAGTGTATTCCCTTCCTTGAATCTTCCATTCAGAATAAATTTATTCTAATGTAATCTTAAAGCATCAGAGTACAGCTGATGTTTCTCGATACATAAATGCGTTAAATCTCAACCTGGCTTCTACCTGGAATTCAAGAGCCTTATACCAAATAATCTATCTGCATTCCTTTGTTTCCCTGACCAAAACCAAACAAAACAAAAAACCCACATTAGATATAAAAAAGATACAGCGATAATTATCTTTAGCAATAATTTTTTTTGAGATTTTATTTATTTATTTGACAGAGATAGACAGGCAGCAAGAGAGGGAACACAAGCAGGGGGAGGGGGAGAGGAAGAAGCAGGCTCCTAGCGGAGGAGGAGCTCCCTGAGCCGAAGGCAGACGCTTAACGACTGCGCCACCCAGGCGCCCCTAGCAATAATTTTTTTGTTGGAGTATTTTTATGATGCAACAGAGTCTGATACCTATGATTGCAGACTTTAAAGAACTTGCTTTCATTTTGACTAGGGTGGGTAGATATTTGAAAAGTCACGATTAACATTTTGTGTCTATGTTAGCTCCCTAAGGGAATTATTTAAGACAATACATATATTTTTTGTAGACACTACAGTCACAAATGTCACTTTTCATGGTCTTACCTGATTTAAGAAATAAAATGAAGAAAAAAATTTCTCTTAATATTGTCTAATATATTTATGTTTATTCTTTCATCCTTCTGGTGTTTTTTTTTTCTTTAGAATAGTTGTTCAAAATTTGTTTTTGTTACTGATAGAATTTTATTTTAAGCTTCAAAGGTTTTTATTTAATAGTTCATATTAAATTTTAATTCTTTTCACATTTGGAAAGCCTGTATAGTTCCTTTCCTATATGAGTTATAAGGGCGAATTTTCTGCATACTAGCTTCTTTTGTGTCTCCATTGTCTGTATATCTCTAGTACTGGGAGAAATAAACTCTGTTCCTCACCTTCATTCATGTCGTGATAGGTAGCAGGATGAGCAGGAGAATTCATGGAAGCCTTCCTAGACTGGAACAGCTAGCAGTGATTTCACCATTCACCAGAATGATTGGCAAACACACAAAGACTTCCTGCCAAAACTGCACTAAATGTGTTACTTTATGTGTTACCTCTCCCTAGCTGGATCCTAAAATTACTTGGAGCCATTCCAGTAGGAGGGAAAGTGTGACAAATATGTGAAATGACAAAAATAAAACAATTTAGTAACTAGTTTGATGTCCTTTGTTTAGGGGAAACAACCCATGGATTGGGGGGGGCATAAAGTGACTCACAGGCAGTGAGTGGAGCACTCTTCCTTAGAATTTTGTGCAAGAGAGAGTTTTATAGAGTGTTAGAAGCAGCAACGTGGAAACAGGGCATGATTGGCTAGAAGGTCAGGGCTTTCCTGGTAAGGCTAGCAGGTTCTGTTTTCTTCGGTCAGGTGAATTAGCTAAGCTGAGTTGGAGGTTTGTAGTTGGTGTATGTTTCCTTGATATGGGTTTCCCGTAAATATGGGCTGACTTAGGTTTCGATTTGTGATGTGGGCCATGCCACTAGAGCAGCCTCTATTTTGCTGGTCCTGATAAAAGAATTTCCTCTATCAGATAGAAATTCAAAGTAACAATGATCTTAAACATTGGGGTTAAATTATCATCTTTTAGATGCTGTCATTTACTAACTTTGATCTTTAAAACTAAGAGTTCTCAATGCCTTCTCTTGATTATTTTTTTTTATAATGATTTTTTATTATATTATGTTAGTCACCATACAGTACATCCCCGGTTTTCGATGTAAGGCTCGATGATTCATTAGTTGTGTATAACACCCAGTGCACCATGCAATATGTGCCCTCCTTACTACCCATCACCGGTCTATCCCATTCCCCCACCCCCCTCCCCTCTGTAGACCTCAGTTTGTTTCTCATAGTCCATAGTCTCTCATATTTCATTCCCCCTTCTGATTACCCCCCCTTTCTTTATCCCTTTCTTCCCCTACTTCTCATTCTAGTTCTTATGTTCCATAGATGAGAGAAATCATATGATAGTTGTCTTTCTCTGCTTGACTTATTTCACTAAGCATTATCTCCTCCAGTGCCGTCCATGTTGTAGCAAATGTTGAGAACTCATTCTTTCTGAATGCTGAGTAATATTCCATTGTATATATGGACCACAACTTCTTAATCCAGTCATCTGTTGCAGGGCATCTCGGCTCCTTCCACGATTTAGCTATTGTGGACATTGCTGCTATGAACATTGGGGTGCATATGGCCCTTCTCTTCACTACATCTGTATCTTTGGGGTAAACACCCAGTAGTGCAATGGCTGGATCATAGGGTAGCTCAATTTTTAACTTTTTAAGGGACCTCCACACGGTTTTCCAGAGTGGCTGTACCAACTTGCATTCCCACCAACAATGTAGGAGGGATCCCCTTTCTCCACATCCTCTCCAACAATTGTTGTTTCTTGCCTTGTCTATTTTTGCCATTCTAACTGGCGTAAGGTGGTATCTCAGTGTGGTTTTGATTTGAATTTCCTTGATGGCTAATGATTTTGAACATTTTTTCATGTGTCTGTTAGCCATTTGTATGTCTTCATTGGAAAAGTGTCTGTTCATATCTTCTGCCCATTTTTTGATTTGTTTATTTGTTTCTCGTGTATTGAGTTTGAGAAGTTCTTTGTAGATCTTGGATACCAGTCCTTTATCTGTAGTGTCATTTGCAAATATCATCTCCCATTCCGTGGGCTGCCTCTTAGTTTTTCTGACTGTTTCCTTGGCTGTGCAGAAACTTTTAATCTTGATGAAGTACCATAAATTCATTTTGTCTTTTGTTTGTCTTGCCTTTGGGGATGTATCATGAAAAAGGTTGCTTTGGCCGATGTCATAGAGGTTGCTGCCTATGTTCTCCTCTAGAATTTTGATGGATTCCTGTCTCACATCGAGGTCTTTCATCCATTTGGAGTTTATTTTTGTGTATGGTGTGAGATAGTGGTCAAGTTTCATTCTTTTGCATGTAGCTGTCCAATTTTCCCAGCACCATTTATTGAAGAGACTGTCTTTTTCCCACCAGATGTTTTTTCCTGCTTTATCAAATATTAGTTGCCCAAAGAGCTGAGGGTCCATTTCTGGGCTCTCTATTCTGTTCCATTGGTCTATGTGTCTGTTTTTGTGCCAGTACCATGCTGTCTTTGTGATCACAGCTTTGTGGTACAGCTCGAAATCCGGCATTGTGATGCCCCCAGCTTTGTTTTTCCTTTTCAACAGTTCCTTGGAGATTCGGGGTCTTTTCTGGTTCCATGCAAATTTAAGGACTATTTGTTCCAGTTCTTTGAAAAACGTTCTCGGTATTTTGATCGGGATAGCATTGAAAGTGTAGATTGCTCTGGGTAGCATGGACATTTTAACTATGTTAATTCTTCCGATCCATGAGCATGGAATATCTTTCCATCTTTTTATGTCTTCCTCAATGTCTTTTAAGAGTGATTTATAGTTTCTAGAATAAAGGTCCTTTACGTCTCTGGTTAAGTTAATTCCAAGGTAACGTATGGTTTTTGGTGCTATTGTAAATGGGATGGATTCCCTGATTTCTCTTTCTTCGTTCTCGTTATTCGTGTACAGAAATGCAACTGATTTCTGAGCATTGATTTTGTATCCCGCCACGTTACTGAATTGCTCTATAACTTCTAATAGTTTGGGAGTGGCTTCTTTTGGGTTTTCCATATAGAGTATCATGTCGTCTGTGAAGAGAGACATTTTGACTTCTTCTTTGCCGATTTGAATACCTTTGATCCCTTTTTGTTGTCTGATTGCTGTTGCAAGGACTTCTAGTACTATGTTGAATAATAGTGGCGAGAGTGGGCATCCATGTCGTGTTCCTGATCTTAAGGGAAAGGCTTCCAGCTTTTCCCCATTGAGAATAATATTTGCAGTAGGCTTTTCATAGATGGCTTTTATGAGATTGAGAAATGTACCTTCTATTCCTACACTCTGAAGGGTTTTAATCAGGAAAGGATGCTGTATTTTGTCAAATGCTTTTTCGGCATCGATTGAGAGGATCATATGGTTCTTGAGTCTTTTCTTGTTGATATGATGTATCACGCTGATTGATTTGCGAATATTGAACCACGCTTGCATCCCAGGTATGAATCCCACTTGATCGTGGTGGATAATCCTTTTAATGAACTGTTGGATTCTATTAGCAAGTATCTTGTTGAGGATTTTGGCGTCCATATTCATTAGGGAAATCGGTCTGTAATTCTCCTTTTTGAGGGGGTCTTTGCCTGGTTTGGGGATCAAGGTAATATTGGCCTCATAGAATGAGTTTGGTAGCTTTCCTTCTGTTTCTATTTTTTGAAATAGCTTTAGGAGAATAGGTATTATTTCTTCTTTGAATGTTTGGTAGAATTCCCCAGGAAAACCGTCCGGGCCTGGAGTTTTGTTATTTGGAAGGTTGTTTCACTGACTCAATTTCTTCATAATTAATTGGCCTGTTTAAGAAATCAATTTCTTCCTTTTTCAATCTTGGTAGTTTATAGGTTTCCAGGAAGGATTCCATCTCTTCCAGATTGCTTAGTTTATTGGCATATAGCTGTTGATAAAAATTTCTAATAATGCTTCCAATTTCAATGGTGTTCGTCGTGACCTCTCCTTTTTCATTCATAATTTTAATAATCTGGGTCCTTTCTCTTTTCTTTTGGATAAGTCTTGCCAGTGGTCTGTCAATTTTATTGATTCTCTCCAAGAACCAGCTTCTAGTCCTGTTGATCTGCTCTACTGTACTTCTGGTTTCTGCTTGATTGATTTCAGCTTTAATTTTGGTCAACTGCTTCCTTGTGCGTGGATTAGGCCTGTCCCTCTGTTGCTGTTCCAGCTTCTTGAGGTGAGAATATAAAAACTGCATTTTAGATTTTTCTATTCTTTTGAGTGAGGCTTGGATGGCTATGTATTTCCCCCTTAGGACTGCCTTTGCAGAATCCCATAGGTTTTGGACTGTTGTATTTTCATTCTCATTGGTCTCCATAAATTGTTTAATTTGATTTTTGATTTCCTGGTTTATCGAGTCATTCCTGAGCAGGATGGTTCTTAGTCTCCAAGTGTTTGAGTTTCTTCCAAATTTTTCCTTGTGGTTGAGTTCCAATTTCAGAGCGCTGTGGTCTGAGAATATGCAGGGGATAATTTCAATCTTTTGGTATCGACTGAGACCTGTTTTGTGTCCCAGAACATGGTCTATTCTTGAAAATGTTCCATGGGCATTAGAATAGAATGAGTATTCTTTGGGTCTGGGGTGTAGTGTTCTATATATATCTAAGAGGTCCAACTCGTCGAGTATGGCATTCAAAGCCTTTGATTCTTTGCTTAGTTTTTGCCAGGGTGTTCTATTTCTGAGAGTGGAGTGTTGAGGTCCCCTACTATTAATGTATTTTTATCTATATGTCTCTTTATTCTGGTTAAGAGTTGGCTTGTGTATCTTGCTGCTCCCCTGTTGGGGGCATATATATTTATAATTGTCATATCCACTTGTTGAATACTTCCTTTAAGAATAATATAGTGCCCTTCTGCATCTCTAACTATAGTCTGTAGTTTAAAATCCAATTTATCTGATATGAGAATTGCTACCCCAGCTTTCTTTTGAGGTCCATTTGCGTGAAAGATGGTACTCCATCCCCTTACTCTCAGTCTGAATGCATCTTTGGGTTCGAAATGAGTCTCTTGTAGACAGCAAATGGATGGGTCATTTCTTTTTATCCAATCTGCAACCCTGTGGCGTTTAAAGCAAGAATTTAAACCATTAATGTTAAGGCTGAGTACTGAGAGATATGCTTTTAATTCTGCCATGTTGTCAGTAAAGTCTTTGTTTGTATTGGCTGTGACTTTCTGTTTTGTATCACTCTTGGGGCCTTTTTACTTTTATAGAACCCCCTGTAATACCTCCTGTAGGGCTGGTTTCGTGGTTACGAAATTGGCTAGTGACTGTCGATTCTGAAATGTCTTTATTTCTCCATCAATTCTGAATGACAGCCTTGCTGGATAAAGGATCCTTGGCTGCATGTTTTTCTCTGAAAGAGCTTTAAAAATGCTCCCCCAACCCTTTCTCTCATTCCAGGTCTGTGTAGACAGGTCTGACGTAATTCTGATGCCTTTGTCTTGGTACGTGAGAAATTTCTTTGCCCTGGCCGCTTTCAATACTGTATCCTTGGATCTCATATTTGCGAATTGCACTATGACGTGACGTGGTGTAGGTCTGTCATGGTTGAGCTTGGGAGGGGTCCTCTCTGCCTCTTGGACACGAATGTTTGTTTCCCTTGCTAGATTAGGGAAGTTTTCAGCTACAATTTGTTCAAATATCTCTTCTAGACATCTGTTTTTCTCCACCCCCTCGGGGATGCCGATGATTCTAACATTGGATCGTTTCGTTGAGTCAGTAATCTCCCGTAGCCAACATTCGTGGGCGTGGATTTTTTTAAGACCATCTTCTATTTTTATTTTTTCCTCTATTAACCCATCCTCCAATTCACTAACCCTTTCCTCCGCTTCGGTGACCCTGGCCGTCAGAGCCTCTAGTTTTGCCTGCATTTGGCTCATAGAATTTTTAATTTCTGTCAAATTCGCTCTCATTTCCACACTTAGGGATTCTATATTCTCAGTAATATTTTCCTGAATACTTTTTTCAAGTCTACTCATTATCTTGACCATTGTTACTCTGAATTCCATTTCTGATAATTTGGTTACATCCATATCCGTTACTTCTGTGGCAGAGGCCACTGACTCACTGTCTTTTCTTTGCTGGGGGGGGGCTTCTCCTTCTTGTCATTTTAATGAGGGGAGGTTGCGGGGTTGTCCAGAGCCCAAAATTGTTGACTGGGTCCCAGGCCGTGCCCCTTGTTTTATAGGGATCTTAGGGATGTGGGCTTCTTCTTTAAAGATTTTATTTATTTATTTATCTGAGAGAGGGAGACAGACAGTCAGCAAGAACGGAACAGAAGCAGGGGAGTGAGAGAGGAAGAAGCAGGCTCCCAGTGGAGGAGCCGGATGAAGGACTTCTTTCCGGAACGCTGGGATCACGCCCTAAGCCGGAGACAGGCGCTCAATGACTGCGCCACCCAGGCGCCTCGGGTTGTGGGCTTCTTGATTTTTCAGCCTGCCTTCTGCCTTCTGGGGGAGGGGCCTGCCGCGCCGATACTCAGGCAACCCTGTTTGGGTAGAGTCTCCGTGTCCCCTGCGAGGGGGGATGGGGATGGGCACTCCCTGAGCCGGTATTTCCAGGCTTTTGTTCTCTGGCGGCTTTCCCTGGCGGCCGGCTATGCCTCTTCTGAGGGTCAGAGCAGCAGAGGCTGCATTATCACAGAACAGAGGGATTGCGGCCCGTTCTCCACTGATGTTCTGGCCACTTTAACTCTATTACTGTTGGTGCTGCTCAACCCTGCAGCGTCCCGGGATGTGCGCCCCACACCCGGCGTCCCAGCCCTCACTTCCAGGGCCGGCGTGTCTCTGTCCTTTGTGTTTCTAGTGCCGCCAGCCACCTGCCGCCCCGTCTCTGTCCTTTGTGTTTCCAATGCCGCCAGCCACCGGCCGCCCCGCACGCTCCCGGGTCTCCCGGTCTCAGTCTATGCCCGGTGAGCACACCTCGATTCCGGAGTTTCGTGAGAAGCCTGGTGGCGCGCGCACCCGGTTCAGGGTCTCAGTCTGCTGTTTCGCGGGTGCCGACCGCGAGTCCGCCCGCTCCCCCGTGCAGGTGGCCCGCCAGCCGCCAGCCGCCCCGCGCACGCTCCGGGAGTTCCCGGTCTCAGTCTGGATCCCGTGAGCACACCGGGATTCCGGTGTTCCGGGAGATGCCTGGTGGCGCGCGTTCACGGCTCACCGGTCTCAGTCCGCTCTCTCGCGGGTGCCCTCTGTGAGTCCGCCCGCTCCCCCGTGCCCCTTCTCTTGATTCTAAGTTAACTTTTTCTTTACAAAGATATACCTTTTATAGACCACTGCTCTAGATTTGGACTTCTTTCGTTGGATGGCAGATTTGTCAGATACCAGTTTCTTTTTTGTGCTCTTCTGCTCATCTCCATCTTACATTTTTCATACCAATGAGTGATTACTAGAATAATATCCTATATGTGTTGCTGTTCAAATTATACATTTGTTACCACATAGCAAGCTGTGGTACCTCACTGTGTACAAAAATTACCTTTTAACTTTGGGATTAACTGCTCAATAGGTAGGGCCAATGTGGGCAGATTTTTCTAGGAAAGGGAAGCAAATTACTATCAATAGTAAAACGATATGAGCTACAAACAATTGCGTGATTGGATAACTTAGATATCATAGGGCTTGAAAAACTTATAAAGTTTTATTTGCTTTATAATTGCTTACCAACGGTATCTAAGAGAGAGTGGCCACAATGTTTTTTTTTAATCAACCATAAAATGTAAAATTCTGTTCCTATCTCCCCCAAAGGAGTACGATGGCTCCCAATCAAATTTAAAAGTGAGCTCAATGGCAAAGATTTTCTCCTTGACCAAATTCTACTCAGGCTCTTCTGAGCTCTTTTTCAATTAGACTTCAACTTTTGGACTTCTGTGTTTGTCTGGGAATTGTATAATTTTAGCAAGAATCCTGCTAACTCAGTTTAACCAGAGTTCTCCATCCTTTATATTTGATCACTCTTGATATCTAATTGGGTTCCTTATCCTCTACCATCTCCCAGGTGTTGCCTAGTCACCCTGGCCTGCTTTCAGTAAGAATCCTTCTAGGTCAGTTTAGCTAGAATCCCTCCCTTGTCCATGATGTTCCCTCTCAGCAATTTTTCATCCACTGACCACACACTGTTCCTTGGCTATAAATTCCCACTTTTCTTTGTATTTGGAGCAGAGGCCAATCTCTCTCCCTCACTGTAAGATCCCATTGCAAGAGTTCCTACACCTATCGTGACAGTCCTCTTTTGAATAAAGTCTTTAACTGTCTTTAACAAGTGTCATAAATAATTTTGTCTAACCCAAATACAGTGGAAGAACAATGAGATTTTGTGAGAGTTAGGAAGAAACAAAAGAACACATATATAACAAGGGATCTAAAAACATTTTTCCAGACAAGGAAAATACTACTTCTCTAAGGCTTTTTGCTTCTATAATAGTGTTCATTTTCTAAGCAGACTTTTCTACATACACTGAAGTGATTCCCATCACTGTTCTCTTTAATGGCATTGGGGACTAGCTTTTAACCTATACATTTCTGCAGGATTTGAATAACTTGAATCAAACATTGATTCAAGGGGCTTAATGTAAAGATGTTGAATCAGAGCTCTAAAGCTGAAGTCCAGATTCAACATGGTAGAACTAGGAATGTATTTAATTGCATTTTCTAACATATATGTGTCAGGTTATCTTTTAAGGATGGGTATCCTCCTTATGATTATTAAATTTAAGAGTAAATTAAGTAATAACCAAATTGCTGGCAGAAATATTTCCCATAAAATCTTCATGACATCTATTTTTGCATATTTCAAATACTATATTTGTTTCAAAATGCATCATTAAGGATTCCTGGTCTTGACTTTTTCTAAAATAATCTGATTAGATTAGCATAAAACGATAGTACATATTCAATAAATCATAATACCTACATATAGTTATAGCAATTATGCTACTTCAGATCTAGTAAATTCCAGTGTATTATCTTACATTTGGCTATTAAAACAAAATAAAATCACGTTTTCTGAAAAATTCTAGAGAAGGCATCACAGTTTAAAACATTTTAAATGATCTTTTTTGTCTACTTTTTTCTGATTACAAAAGTGGTACACATTGATTATGAAAATTTAACGTGACACAATAAAGTAATATACAAAACAAAACATGAAGGTGATCTGTATTTTCCATTCCAACTAACCACTTAAGATAGAATTTCAAACTCTGGCCAACAGAGGTAAGTAGACAAAGCTGAGACAGGGAATTTTTTATATTAAAACTTTCTTGGTGAGAGTAAATGATAGCATGGGGAAACAAAAGCTTCTTGAACAAAACAAAATCAAAATTTGTTATTTAGTTAGCACATTAAAATGTATCCTGTTATTTGAGGAATTTCTGCCTTTGACAATGTTCCTTGTCTTCTAAATATATCAATTGTCAGAAATTATTTACCATAGTATTCTCTTTAAGCATTAAGATTGTGCATAATATAACACCTAGAATATACTTTTGTTGTAGTATAAGTTTTAAGATGATATAGTAGATTTTCTAAGGGAACTTTCAACTATATATGACAGTAGAATTTAGCAAAATGTCTAAATCTTGTGGGGCACCTGGGTGGCTCAGTCAATTAAGTGTCTGCCCTTGGTTCAGGTCATGATCCCAGCGTCCTGGGATCAAGCCCACTTCAGGCTCCCTGCTCAATGGGGAGTCTGCTTCTCCCTCTCTCTCTGCCCTTCCCCCTGCACCTGCTCTCTCTAGCACTCTCCCTCAAGTAAATAAATAAAATCTTTAATTAAAAAAATGTCTAAATCTTGAGATTTGTGAGACTCTATTCGTAGTTATATTGCAGCTGGCTTTACCTTTCTCTGGCTCCATTTCTTCATTTCCTCAATGATAAAATCATTATCTGCCTCAGCCAGTTTACAAGAGTATTTTAAGTAGCAAATGAGTAGTAGATAGGAAAGTGTTTTGAAATGATTTTAAGAAAAAGAATCGAACAACCACAAGTCTTCTTTTCATTTTAATTGCAATATTGGTGATGTTACTTTAGTTACCTGGAGCAAGCATTCTAATTGCTAATCTCATTATGCAAATCTAAAAAGTTACAGCAAACATCCTTAGAGTACAATTACCCAACTGACAAGAGCTTGCACTTTCTTTCAACATGTAAACTACTGTAAAATAGTGAATAAACACAAGATCTCAAGGAGTCAGCAGACATTGTCCTGAGTTTACACTCTGCCACTTAATAATTACTAGACCTTGAGCAAATCACATTACCAGTAGGAGTCTTGATTGCCTCATCTTTAAAAATGGGGATAAGGGGGGTGGGGGATGGGGTAACAGGGTGATGGGCATTAAGGAGGGCACGTGATGTAATGAGCATTGGGTGTTATATGCAACGGATGAATCCCTGAACTCAAAAAAAAAAAAGAAAAAGAAAAAGAAACAGAAATCTCAGTGATGAAGAATCATTTTTTCCACTGCTGCACTATTGTTTAAAAAAGAATAATGCTTCTTGTTAAATAACTAAAACAAATTAAACCTTAAATGAGCAATGACAGTAAGGGAAAATTATCTTTTACGTTTTCTATCCATGGAGCCACTGGATCAATGGCCTTTCACTTCAGTCAAATAAACCTCCAATCCAGTCAAAAAAAAAAAAAAATGGGGATAATAGGGGCCCCTGGGTGGCTCAGTCAGTTAAGCGGCTGCCTTTGGCTCAGGTCATGATCTCAGGGTCCTGGATCTAGTCCTGCATCTGGCTCCCTGCTCAGTAGGGAGTCTGCTTCCCCCTCTCATTCTGCCCCTCCCCCTGCTCACGCACGCACGCGTGCTCTCACGCTCTCTCAATTAAATAAGTAAAATCTTTAAAGAACTAAGGTGGAAAATGGATCCATGATTCTTTTCTGGTTCGAAGAAGTTATGGTTCCTGTTTCTGTTTATATAGCAGATATGTAAATAAGAACTGCCCAGAGACATTTCTACTGGATTGTCTCATAGCCTTCTCAAAATTTAAGGTCTAAAACAAAACGTTTCATCTTTATTTCTCCAGTGCAAGTTCACTATTCATTAATACCCATACAGATAGCTTATAAGCTCCCAGAAAATTCACTTCAAGTTTTCAAGCTACATAGTTGACGTTTAAAATTATTTTCAGTAAATATTCAGCAGTAAATATCGAGCAGATAGAAGAATAAGAACTCTATATAAATTATAAAGAATTATGCTATGACTATCACCTGCGTACCTCCTACCCAGGTTAAGAAAAAGAACATTGTGTCTGCATTTTCTTCTCTGATCCCATACCTTTTCCTCCTAACTCTGAGGTAACTCATGACCCTGTTTTATGTTTATCTCTTCCTCTCATTTTTTCATAGCTTCACTACATATTTGCATCCCTAAACAATATTTTGCATGTTTTTCTACTTTCTACATATAGAATCATACTGTATGCGTTCTTCTACAACTTCCGTTTTTCACTCGAGACTTATCCATGTTTTTGTATGTAAATCATTCATTTTCCCTGTAGCAAAATACTCATATATGGTGGTATATATTCATATACTGCATATGACATACCACATACCACAATACATTTATTCATCCTACTGTTCATGGATATTTGGATTATCAATACTTTTTTTCTCTTTTAATAGTCCTACTTTGTGCACTCTTCCATGTAGGTGTAAAAGTTTTTTTAGAGCAGAGTTTTTAACTGGGCTGAGGACCTTTCTTGAAGTCTGGTGAAGCTTACAGGAATCCTTCTCAGAAAGTGTATAAGATAAAATCATAGGATAACAAAAGAAACCAATTACATTGAAACACAGTTATGAAGATGTTAATGAATTTGTTATATAGTATTAAATATCTTTCCCAATGCATTAAATAACAAAATCTAGGGGTAGGTTTAATTACCTATCTGATTTTGAAGTAGCGATGAGTGTAAAGAATACTTATATGCAGTTATCTGCCGTAACTGTAATGTGATATGAACATATCTTTGTTTCATTGGTGACAAAGTCATGGGTACTGCTCATACTATTGTGGTTTGTTGTCTATATTCATACACAAAGGAAATGCTAAATTTGATTTAGGGACTGCTGAAAATAAAAAGGTAATTTTTTTCCATCCAAAATCACATAACCCTTATATTTTTATTGAAATTCAATTAGCCAACATATAGTACATCTTTAGTCTCAGACGTAGTGTTCAGCGATCAATGACCTTTAAATTCTATTCATGAATCTTAGGATAGGAAAGCTCTATTCTAGGGTATATTCTTAAAATAGTAATTGTTTTATTGAAGGTATGGGGATCTTAAATAGATTTCCCATGCTGTTGTGACAGTTTATACACCTATCAGCAGTGTTTGAGCTCCCACTGATCCATATTTTTTGTCAGCACTTGGTATTAATAGGTTTCTTGATTTCACCAATCTGGACAGTATGAAATATTACTTCATTATATTTATATTTAACAATCTTTAGATTACTGTGGAGATTATATATATATTTTCATATATTTATTCATCATTTGGATTTCTTTCTCCATAAGATGCCTGTTAAAGTCTTGCCCATTTTTTTTCTTCCTAGGTTAGTCTTTTTCTTGACTAAAAGCATTTCTTCATATACATATGCATATATGCATATATATAGGACATTAATCCTTTGTCAGTTATATATGTTGCAAATATCTTGCTCCATTCTCTGCCTTATCTTTTTTCTCTTTATGCTATATTTTGAACAGATGTCTATAATTTTAATGTGGCTGAATTTATTAATTTTTAACTTGATTTGCAAATTTTGCGTCATGCTTAAAAAAATGCCTGTTTCCCACATGGTCATAAGGATATATTCTGCATTGTTTTAAGCTCTTTTGTAGTTTAGAATTAGGAATATTTTATACTTTAGAACTAATTTTGGTATATTTTGCTAGGTAGAGGTCTAATTCATGTTTCCAAATGTTTAATTAGTGGTTCCTCTACATTTGGTGAAATCCGATTTTCTTTCTCACTGATCTTAATGACAGGATTGTGATAAAATATTTCCATTAATGAGTGGGTCTGTTTCTAGGATCTCAGTTCTTTTTTTTTAATCCCCTTTACCTGTCTTATTCATTCCCCCACACACCTCCCCTCTGATAGCCACCAATTTGTTCTCTTTACACTTAAGAGTCTGTTTTTCTGCTTGTCTCTATTTTTCTTTATTTTTTCTTAAATTCCACATATGAGTGAAATTATATGGTATTTGTCTTTCTCTGACCTAATTATTTCACTTAGCATTATACCCTCTAGCTCCATCCGTGTCATTGCAAATGGCAAGATTTCATTCTTTTTTATGGTGAGGAATATTCCATTGTATATATATATATATATACCACATCTTCTTTATCCACTCATTTGTGGATGAACACTCAGGTTGCCTCCATATTTTGGCTATTGTAAATAATGCTGCAATAAACATAGGAGTGCATATATCTTTTCAAATTAGTGCATGAGGATTCTTTTTTCTCTGCATCCTTGCCAACACTTGTTTCTTGTGTT
This sequence comes from Ursus arctos, assembly GCF_023065955.2. NCBI lineage: Eukaryota > Metazoa > Chordata > Mammalia > Carnivora > Ursidae > Ursus > Ursus arctos. The sequence goes on along the minus strand of NC_079873.1, from coordinate 89,408,479 downwards.
TTTTATTTTAGCCATTCTGACAGCTATGAGGTGATATCTCATTATGGTCTTGATTTGCATTTCTATGATGATTAGTTACGTTGAGCATCTTTTCATGTCTGTTGGTCATCCGTATGTCTTCTTTGGAAAGGATCTCAGTATTACTATTTTGGTTAACTTACACATTCCTGCATTAAGACCAAAAATCCTTATTGTATTTTTATGACAATAATAGGTATATTGTTCCTGTTCAGGAATATCTTGATTATTCTTAAGACTTTTGCTCATCCACATACATTTAGAATTAGCTTGTCAGTTCCAGCACCCAAACAACAACTATAACACTTTGGGGACAAATACTGTCATTGCCTTAAGTCTATAAATCAATTTGTGGAGAATTGATTGACACCTTTAAAATATTAAGTCTTCTAGTCTAAGAACAAAGAATATCTCCCCTTTTATTTGGTCCCTTATTAATATTTTAAAATAAAGCTTTAGAATTTTCTCCATAAGGCTTTGCACATCTTTTGTAAGACTTGGACCTTGAAAATTTATATTTCTATGCTATTTACAGTATTTAAATATATATATTCCATTCGTTGTTAATGTATAGAAATTAAACTTTTATAAATTGAATTTTTAAATCTAGCAGACTGGCTCAACTTTTGTTCATTTTAATAATTTAGAGTGGATTTTTCTTGGCTTTTAAAGTGGGTAATCATATCATCTGAGAACAATGACAGTTTAATTTTTTTCCTTTCAAATTCTTGCATCTTCTATGGGGAAGGAGGTCTATCCTATATTAGCTATGATCTCCTGTACAATGTTAGATAGAAGTGCTAATATTGAAGACTCTCATCTCATTCCTGATCTCAGAGGGAAATTTTCCAGTGTCAAACCATAAGATATAATATTTGCTGTAGGGTTTTGTAGATACCTTTTATCAAATAAACATTTCCTATGTGTTATTGGTTTCCAAAGAGTTGTTTTTACAAATAGATAATTTAATGAAATATTTTTCTCCCCAATATTGAGCTGATCATATGATTTTTCTCCTTTGACCTGTTAAAGTGGTGAGTCATACTAAATGATTGATAGCATTGATGTCTCCAATTAGTGCTTTCCCTGTATCCCTATACTTTGCCCCTTGTTTTTCTTGTTCCTAACCACTCTAATTCTGAACTGGCCTTGTTACTTACTTTGTTCAGTAGATGTAGCAGAAGTTATGGTATACCAATTCCAAACCTAAGACTCAATAGGTTTTGTGTGTTTCCACTCACTCTCTTTCATTACTGGGCTTTCTCACTCTTGGACCTCAGCTTCCACTATGAAAGCAAGTCCAAGCTAGTTTGCTGAAGAATGAGATTCCTCCTGGAGCAGAGGCAAATAGTTTCAGCTGAGACCATCCTATGCCATCTAACTTCCAACGGATATGCCATGCACAGATATGTGAAGGAGTTCAGGTGAGATCAGCTGAACTTGGTTCAGGGCAGAAAAACCACCTATCGAACCTGTAGACTTATATGCAAAAATAATAAATGTTTGTTGTGTTAAGCCACTAAGTTTTGGAGTAGATTTTTTGCACAGCAATAGGTAACTGAAAGATATCTAGGTTAAACCCAACTTGGTCTTAGTGTATTAACTTTTTTATTCATAGATATCTTGACTTGTTAATTTTTTTATTATTTTATTTTTTAGTATTAAATTCTATCGGTCAATAATTTCTATGGCCCTTCGCTCATCCACATACATTTAGAATTAGCTTGTCAAACTCATTGGATTAACACAGAAAAAGCTTATAGTTTCTTCAGGTAACATTCTGTTTGGATCTAACACAATCTTCCACGTGTTGATTCAACAACTAAGCCTTCTTCCATGACATGGCTCTCAGATCCAAACTGGTGGGAAAATGTAGTTTCTGACTGCTCAGAAAAAGAAAATGATTTTGGTGAGCAAGTGGGCCATTATCTAGAAAAGTTTGGTGTAAGACTACCATAAAGTGTTCTGTAAATGTTTATTAGAATTTATCAGTCAAAAGTTTTAGGATTGGAAATTTTTTTTAAAGATTTTATTTATTTATTTGACAGAGAGAGAGACAGCCAGTGAGAGAGGGAGCACAAGCAGGGGGAGTGGGAGAGGAAGAAGCAGGCTCCCAGCAGAGGAGCCTGATGTGCGGCTCCATCCCAGAACTCGGGGAACATGCCCTGAGCCAAAGGCAGACACTTAATGACTGAGCCACCCAGGCACCCCTAGGATTGGAAATATTTTATAGGAATATTTTTAGCAATTGGTTCAATATTTTTCATTCTTATGAGATTCCATTCTTTATTTCTTCTTCAGTCAGCATTAGTAAATTATATATTCTAAGAATGTTTATATTTCCTCTAGGCTTTTATTTCTTTGAAAGAAGTTTAGAATAGCTCTGTTTTATCCTTATAGTATCGGCAACATCTTGTCTTATATCCTCTTCATTTCCAATATTACTTCTTAGTATCTTCTTTTTTTCCTGTATCAGTCTTATCAAACATTTGTCAATTTTATTCACTTTTTTTATAAAGAACAAAATTTAGAAGTTTAGAATTGTTATAATTTTGACTTTAAGTGAATATTTTATCATTCTGTGGTGATCTTTTTAACTCTAATAAAACCTTTTAAACTCAAATTTATTTTGTCTTATATTAATATAGCCATCTCAAGGGTTCATTATTTGCTTGGTAGGGCTTTTCATTCTTTTAATTTCAAGCTTTTTGTATCCTTATGCTTTTGGTACATATCTTATAGACAACACATAGCTGGATTTTGTTTTATTACACTCTTTTCAAAGCTTTGTCCTTTTTTATTGTGGTTACTAATATGATGTTCCTATCACTTTCTTTGTGCTTCCATTTATATTCTCTTTCTGTATCTTTTCTCCCTATTTGGCCTTGTTTTCTATCAGTTTTTTAATTTCCCCTGTCATATTTTGAGATACATTCACTCTGTTTCTTTTCCTTTAGTGGTCATGCTACTAATTTTAACATGTATATATATATATAACTTAGAAGGTTCTAAGTTTAAGTGATTTTTTATCTTCTTCTAAAATAACAAGGATTTTCTATTTTGTTGCCAATCAAACTTTCACCCAACGTATGTGCTTTTGTTATATAATAGTACAGCTCTATTGTGTATTTTAACCTCACAAGACATCTTTATTGTTCACTGCAGATTGTAATTTTGCTGCTGTCCCGTCAAGGGGTGGTATTTATTTACCAGCCCTTTGATTATGGGCTAGCGTTACTAACTTGCTTGACCAATACGTGGTAAAAGTAACATTCTATGACACATCAGCTTAGCTTTTAAATGTCTTCAGCTTTTCCCTTGGCCTCTTGGCATACTCATTCTCCTGCTGTTCCCTCTTGGGACACTTCTCAGAATCCAGTTGTCATGCTGTGAAAAGTCTATGACACATGGAGAAGCTACAGGCATTCTCTTTGAAGGGTAGTCCCAGATGAGCCTGGCCTTTGAGTCATACAGTTCTGGCAACAGACATGTGAATGAAGGTGACTTCAGATGGTTTCAGTTTCCGATTAGTCGAGTTACCCTAGCCATTTAAATCTTTCAAGTTGAAGCTCCAGTTATCTTAGAAAAGAGACAAGTCATCCCAAAGTACATTGTTTAAATTCTTGTCCTATTGAATCCATGAGCATGACAAAATGTCACCACATTCTGTCACCATGCTTGGGGGGGATTTTTATGCATAATTGAGAACAATAACAACTTTTTAGATTTATTGACAGTTAATAATTTCTGTTAGTCTAAAATTTTACTTCTCTCACCTGTCATCCTTTTACCAAAGTGTATTTTACAGAGTTCCCTTTAGTTAGGTTTAGTCAGTAGCAAGTGTTCTCAGTTTTGATTTTTTGAAAATACCTTTATTAAAATGTTTTTTCCAGTTATGGAATCCTAGGTTACCAAGCATCTTCTTTTAGCACACTGAATTTACTATTTCACTGTAATCTGTCTTCCTTTTCTACTCTAGAGAAGTAAAAATTACATCCCCCATATCTCTTGTTCCCTATTACCTCTTTGTACTACAAATCTGAATAATCTCTTGAGATTCTATATTCCAGTTACTAATTCTCTCCTCACCTGGGTCAAATCTCTTATTTTTCCTGTCTATTGATACATTATTTTGTAACATTATATTTAATTAAAGATTCTGTTTTTATTTTTTCCAATCTACTTGATGAATTTTTGTGGTCTTTTATTCAATAACACATTTTTAATACTTTCAAAAGAAATTACTTTAAAAATATCAAATATACAACACTTATGATTTGAGCCTGAGAATTCCAATATCTGAAAACATTGCAGGTCCAATTTTCTGTCTGCTGTTTCTGCTCGTAGTATCTTGTTCTTATTTTTTGAATATTTGTTTTGTTTTCTTTTGTTTTGCATGTTTTATAGTTTTAGTGATTTTTTCTTAGAAATAAATCTGCTGTCCTTTCTTGGGGCATGCACGAACATGGATTCAGAGATAATGTTTCTGGTTGCTTCTGAGGGAGTTATCTGTGAATACAACTGATGCTAGAGAACTTTAAACTAATTCTAAGAATTAATTGTTTTTGGACCAGCCAGGTAATGCAAATTCTTGTTAAAAACCCATATATGCCATGCTTATGGTTTTAAATTCTAAGAGAAGTTATTTCCATTTTCACTTAATACACTTTTCCTTAAAGATCACTGAATAAACTCGTTTATTTTTTCAATCTCCTCTCTCTTCCTCCAGGCTGGATTATTTTTACTCAATTATCAAATTTACTGACTCCTGCATACATTATCTTCAACTTGCTGTTAAGCCTCTCTAGTGAAAATTTATTTCAGCTATTGTGTTTTTATGTTTTAGATTTTTCATTTGATTCTTTTTAATAGTTTCCCTTCTTGGTTGAGATTTCCTATATTTCATACATTATGAGCATGTTTTTATTTTATTTATGTCCTTGAGTACAATTGTAATAGCTGTTTTAAAATATTTCCCTGATAATGTAAATTTCTGGTTGTCAGTGTTGGCATTCTTTGATTATCTTTTTTTTTTTTTTTTTGAGTAAGGGTTCTGTTTACCTGTTTCTTCATATGCCCTAGTAAGTTTTTTGCATCTTGTTCTTAATAGTTGATATAGAGACTCTGGATTCTATTTTATTTCCTTGGAAGGGTACCGGTTTTGTTTTGTTTTGTTTTGTTTTAGGCAAATAGCTGATTTGTCTAAATTCAAACCCCAAACTTAAAAATATTAGTTCAGTTTTTCTAGCTCTAGTTTGGTTGCTTGAACTCTGTCTTATGTAAACATGATTCAAAAGTCAGCCAGAGTATTCCTATTAACTTTTACCATAACTGATATAATATAATCAAAAGAGAAAATTGAAAACCAAAACCAAAACCAACCAACAAACAAACAGTTAACTTGTCATGGCCAGAAGCACAAGTCTGTGGAGGGGCTTTAAAAAACAAAACAAAAACTTTATTGAGGTATAACATACCTACCATAAAATTTAGTTGTTTTACGTTTACAATTAAATGACTTTTAATAAATTTACCAAGTTATGCAACCATTACTATAAAAAAAAGTCAGCCAGAGCTTTAGGCTGACCCTGTGTACATAACTGGACCTCCCTATCTATGACTTTATTCTTTATGATCCTTCTTCCACTTTCCAGCTGCTGTGACTGACCCAGACTTTGTTCTCTGGTTGGTCAAACCAGTAAAACTGTCAGGATTCTATCTGCATTTTGGTCTACCTGTACTATAATTAGGACTTATCCTCAGGCTAAAAGCCATACAAAATGGGAAACTTGCTCATTATTATTTCCTCCACCCAGCTATCAACTCCTTCTATTGTCTTCATTCTTTGTTCATTTGCCAATGTCTTCAAGTAGCTGGTTTTTCAAAATATATATTTTCCAGAGTTTATAGTTTTTTATTTTCAGGATGATTAGTCTAATGTCTTCTATTCAGCCATTCCCAGAAGTAAACCCAGAGATTACATTTTAATATGCCAGGTTATTTATAAACCTATAAGAATGGCTTTATTTCTTTGGGGTTCAAGATTTATGTGGGGGTCTTATATTATTCTCTAACTTGAATGGAACCGGAGATTTATGACCTGTCTCTTAAACTCCAAGAGGCCATGAAAACTGATGTTAAAGCTCACCGTATTTGGAAGATTCCCCCTTAGGTATAAGTTTATTTAAGAGCTTTGATCATTGGGATGCCTGGGTGGCTCAGTTGTTAAGCGTCTGCCTTCTGCTCAGGGCGTGATCCCAGAGTCCTCTGCTGGGAGCCTGCTTCTTCCTCTCCCACTCCCCCTGCTTGTGTTCCCTCTCTCGCTGGCTCTCTCTCTCTCTCTGTCAAATAAATAAATAAAATCTTTTAAAAAAAGAGCTTTGATCATCTTTTTCAGTTTCCTCCTTTCCTTAGTTTTTTTTACTTATATATTTTTTACTGTGTATTTCTTACTTCCTCACAAATGCATGTAGAAAAAAAAATTCAGCACTTTTAATTGGTATGATTATAAAAGCCAGTCAACTTATCTAGTCTACCAGTCTATCGGAAGAAGAAGTCTGAGTGGGGTTTTTTTAAGATTGATTGACTGATTTTAGTGGGGCGGGAGAGAGGGAAAGGGAAAGCGAGAAAATCTCAAGCAGACTCCCTACTGAGTGTAGAGCTCTGTGCAGGACTCGATCTCATGACCTGAGCTGTAATCAAGAGTCAGATGCTTAAACAACTGAGCCACCCAGGTGCCCGTGAGTGGGATTTTTAAAATAGACCAAATCATATGAACTGATCACTGAATTCTTAAAATCCTCCTATAATTTCTGATAACATTACAGACAAAAATAATTTTTAGTATTTTATAAGATCTTGTGTGATTTGGCTTTAGTCTTCCTCTCTGTTATCATCTTGAATAATTTTCCCTCTCTGATCCAGTCATAGAGAACATCTTTCAGTTCCTTGAACATGATATGATCTCTGTCACCTCAAGTCCTTTTTACATGTTATTTTTTTCTCCTTGGAGTCCGTTTCTCTTTTACCCTTCATTCTTGTTATTTGCAAGTCTTCACCTATTTGAAACCTCTTTCAGGATTTTTTTCTTGGCCTTTTAGACCAGCATGGGACCCTCATTTTGTATTTTTTCTACCACTTCTTCCACTTTTGTAAGATACATCATCTTTTTCAGATTATATTTACTGTACTCCATGAAGATAAGAATCTTATCCATCTTCCATTACTATTCTTCAATGTCTTCAATCAATAAGATGCCTGATGTTGAATAGGTGCTCAAAAATATTTGCTAATTGATCATTTTGTTTGAGTCAGTCACACAAGAATCTTAAACTTTGGGAAACAAAGATTTTATTTTTTTAATATTTTATTTATTTTAGAGAGAGAGACTGTGTGTGCACAAGTGGGGGGAGGGGCAGCAGGAGAGGGAGAATCTCAAGCAGACTCCCTGCTGAGTGCGGAACCTGATGTGGGGCTCGATCCCATGACCCTGAGATCATGACCTTTGAAGCACATATATTTTCTAAACCTTTTGATGTAAGAGTTGGACCTTGGACATTGGTAAAATTACCACAATAATATTGGCCTAAAAACCCCAGTTGGCCGGCAGTTCTCTTCATTCTTAACTGTGCAGATCCCCTTATATTAAGATTCCCAAGAGTTATCTTATCATGTCACTCACTTACTCAAGAACCTACTGTGTTCCTACCCCTCCTTGTTTAGTCTAAACTCCACATTTTGGCATTCAGTCCAATCTACAATCTTCCTCTTTACCTATCCAAGTCCATCCTCCACTACTTCCCAGTATAAATATTTAAAACAACATTAATTGGGACGCCTGGGTGGCTCAGTTGTTTAAGCATCTGCCTTCAGCTCAAGTCATGATCTCAGGCTCCTGGGATCGAGTCCTGCATCAAGCTCCTTGCTTAGCGGGGAGCCTGATTCTCCCTCTGCCTGCAGCTCTCCCTGCTTGTACTTTCTCCCTCTCTGACAAATAAATAAATAAATAAAAATCTTTTTTAAAAAACAACATCAGTTATATAATTCTCTTAATTGTCTTTTTAAAAACAATTTTCTTGTACATCATATGTTCTTCAGCTCATGTCATGCCTCATAGTAAGGATTCTGTAAGGATACTTTTCTGCCTTGATTCTTTCATTCTCAAACCTATCCATCTTTCATGGACAGCATAGATCCTAAGTACAGAGACAATACGATATAGTTCTTAATAACATTTTCTCTGACACTTGCCAGATGTGTATAACCTTGAACAAATTACTTAGATTTCTGTGGCTTGATTTCTTTATTTGTAAAATGGGCATAATAGTGACTTACCATGTCGTTGAGATGATTTCATGAATTATTATATAAGTACATAGAGTGGGACCCAATGTATAGTAAGACATCAGTTTTCTTTAGGTATACTTAACTACTCCATAAGATCTTCCAAATCTATTCATTTATTTAATATCCCAATATTTATGGTGAACTTATTTTGTGCCAAACCCTTCACTAAACACTATTCATAAGGCAATGAATAAGACACTGTCCCTTATGTCAAGGAACTCCTGGAAGAATTCATTAAGAGATCAGTACAGGAGGGGCGCCTGGGTATTTGCCTTCAGCTCAGGTCATGATCCCAGGGTCCTGGGTTCAAGCCCCGCATTGGGCTCCCTGCTCAGTGGGAAGCCTGCTTCTCCCTCTCCCACTCCCCCTGCTGGTGTTCCCTCTCTTGCTGCCTCTCTCTCTGTCCAATAAACAAATAAAATCTTTTAAAAAAGAGAGAGAGATCAGTACAGCATGCTCTAGAGCACAGAGCAAGGGCACCAAAGTCAACCCAGAGGAAGGGTTAGAGAATGAATTGTTTTTCTAAAAAAAAAAAAAGACTTGTTTAAAAGAATTGTTAAAGAAAAGAACTACAAGTACAATTGACCCTTGAACAGTGTTGGGGGTTAGTGGCACTGACCCTCCACGCAGTCAAAAATCCACATATAACTTTTGTCTCTCCAAAAACTTAACTACTAATAGCCTACTGTTGACTGGAAACCCCACCAATAACAGAAGCAGTTGATTAACACGTATTTTCTATGTTATATGTATTACGTGCTGTATTCTTATAATAAAGGGAGCTAGAGAAAAGAAAGTATTATTAAGAAAATCATAAGGAAGAGAAAAATGTGTTGACAGTACTATACTGTATTTATTGCAAAAATCAGTGTATAGGTGGATCTATGCAGTTCAAACCCATGTTGTTCAAGGGTCAGCTGTAGTTCCTTATGACTGTGGAATACAGTGGATAGAAAAGAGAGATAGAGGTAAACTAGAACAGAATGTACGTAAATGATCACGAATGATCTCATAAACTTGTCATGACAGCATGTTTGGCCCACTAGTCCTACTTGTCAGTTGAAGCATTTTGAAAGAAGTCTGTTGGCAACTTATTGTTATCAAGATGTTATGATGGAAGAAATGCACTTGGCAATGATACAGTATTCATCTCTTTCCCATTGTCCTCAAATATTAACTTCCTAATCTATGTTAAGCCACATAGTAGATACCAGATAGAGTAATAAATAAGGCCTGGCTTTGCTTTCAAGAAACTCACATTTTATTGGGGTGCACAGACAAGTAAACAGGCAATTATAACACAGTGCAGGAACTGAGCCACAGGCAAGCACAAGATGCTGAGGGAACACAGAATGGGTACGTAACCCAGTTGTATAAGTGCATTGTTGTAGAGATGGGAGAGATGATAGTTCAGAAACAGCCTTCTAGAGGTTCTAACAGCTCAGAGACCTGATATTAGCCAGGTGCAAGGACCAGGGAGAGTAAGGGAAATCCAAGCTCTGAGAAAAACAGGTGTGGCATGGCCCATCTTTATCTCTCTTTTTTCTACACTGATGTTATTTATTGTCTGAGCTACTCATTTTGGGATCGGATTATAATGCATCTTTTATAGGCTTATTTTGTTTGGAATGACTATGTTAATTTTGTCTTCCTAGTGAAAATGAAATGAGACATGATGTCACATGGTTTTCTCTAGCACAATAGTAAGCAGCTTGGGGAGGAAATAAATATTTACTGCATTAATTTACTGAATTAATTGGTCAACATTCCCCCTCTCATTGAGTCAGCCCGTAGTTATTTTCTAAAGCAAGCACATGCTTCTCTCTCTCTCTCTCTGTTGTGTGTGTGCGCGCACGTGCACGCACGTGCACGCACATATACATACACACTACCCCAAAGAAAAAGGTGCTTTAAATTGTCCAGTCTCTTGGGTTTCTTTCATCTTTTTTATTTGCATTCTTCTAAACAACTGTAAACACCAACGTTCTTTTCTAAATACAGAATCCTAAAGTGAACATAGTTCCCTGTGTCATAGTAAGGATTTAGTCAATGTCAAGCAGAGACAGAATATTACTTGCTGGGTTTTTACACATTGTTTCCTTTTGTCATCACATTCTATCATCATATTCTCAAATTCTGTAAGTTGTACATTCCATAGTCTTAAGTCATTTTGTTTTTAATTTTGTCTCTTTTAACTTTCATGTGTAAAAATTCTGATAAATTCCCAGCACACAGGTGCACTGTATCATGTTACCCATCATTTGTGTCATCATTGTCTTCTCCTTAAACCATTTTCCAATGTAGTTCTTACTTCCATTTATTTGTGTTTGTGTCACAGTATTTGCATGACTTTATACTTTCTTTTTGATAAGCTTCTTGTATTTAATGAATCAGTCTGAAGTGTTACCTTGAATTTGCAACTCATTTTCAAAAACAGATCAAGAGCACTATAAGAGATCTCCAAATTTCACAGGTATGGAAACAAAATCAGAGATGTTTCTTAATTTTCTCAAAGTAACACAGCCTATTAGTAGTGTCACAGAGGTTTAAGCCGAAGAAATAAAGTAGTCAATATTAATATCTTGCTTTGGAGGGCAGCAAAATCTTCCCAGAGTCTCTGAAATAACGCCATAACTACCTATTCTAAAGATTAGCCTTAGAGAAAAGTATGGAAAAGACTGATTCTGTAATATGGAAACATTAAAATGGTGTTTGCAGCCATATAATGATCTTTTCCTCCCTTTCTATAAATGATAGCAATTTGGTAGAGGGGGAAATAAAATGTGCCTGATGTTCTTTGTTCTTTGTGAATCCATGTTGCTCATTATTCAGCATTTTGTGCCCCTGTAGGCATTTTCAAATTGATAGTGTAATGACTTTTTCCACTATCATCCAAGGTACTGAAGTTAAGCTAACAGGTCTACAATTTTCCAGGATCATCCTTTTAGTAAAATTGGGCATTGAACTCTATTTCAGACTTCTGGCACTTCTGCTCTGAGCAGCTTCCTCAAAATAGCAGCAAAGAGCTTTGCAATAACATGCACCATTGCTTTTAGAATCCTTAGTCTCCGATCATTAGGACCTGCTGATTTAAATGCCATCCAGAGTTTTCAAGTTATCTCCAACTATTTCCATCTCCAACTTATTTTGTCTCAATGCAGTTTCTCATAAGTAGTTACATAGGATAAAAAAATGAATAAACCTGAAAGCATTTCTAAGAAATTGATCAAAAATTTATTTTTTTAAAACTCATTGTAATTTCAGATTTCCTCATTTTCTTGACTTTGAAAAATTTTTCATCCTTATAAAGAGTTCTTTTTTGTTAAATTTTGAGATTATTGCTCCAGATCCCAAAAAGCAAAGAATATATATTGTCTTAAGTTTGTGTCCTTCAGATAGGGCATAAATTCTGTCCCCCTTCTTCTGGTTGGCATAAGTAAGCTGCTATATGACTCATCCAATGGTACGAATGCAGATTGGGATAACAGAACATTGGTTAAAGTAAAAGCAAAACCAAATTTTGCTTTCCAACTATGCAGCAAATCACTTTAGCTCCAAGGATACAAAATGTTTCCTTAGCAGTTGGGGGAATTTCATGATGTTATATTAACAATAGGTGGGCTCTCCTAGTGTTACTAGAATCCAATTATATCTTAAGTGATCAATTTTAATTATATCTTTTCCAGTTTTCAAAATGTTTCCATTATGATCATATAGGAAATAAAAGTGCTATCCATTTTTTAATCAGATAGACCATGATATTTCAAGGCATCTAAGCAACACTTACTATCCTCACCACCAAAAGAGAAAATTTCAACTGTAGTTCCAACCAGGGAATATTTGGACGAGATAATTAAATGTAAACTTAGTGATGAAATTAACATTGAGGAATAAAATGAATTTTAAGAATTTCTAGCAAAAGGATTTAGTCAATACCATGCCATAACCCAGGACATAACTCTGCAGGATTATTGAAGCTTTTTTTTCTAACTATGCAAAAGCCTTAAAGATAAAAATGTAAGTTAAAGGGAAAAAATCTGCCTGAAGATGCATAAAAACTTCTACTAGTTAGAAATATTTGGATTAAATCTTTGCATCGTAATCAGTGACATGATAATAAAGTTTCTGTAAAAGATGGCATACCAAATTAAATCAGGCAAAGTTCACAATCGACAAAAAATTCTATTATACTGACCTCTGAATTATTAAGTTGGTAGATAATTGTGAAGGAAAGCTCTTTGCAAGATCAGGTTGACAAACTGAGCAAACTCTTCCTTGGAGTGGCCAATGAAAAGGAAGAATTGATTTAGCAATTTGAAGATGGTGCAACTTGGCCTTCTGATACAATGAGTCACAGTCTATGTCTTAGTACAGGTGCTATAATAAAATACCATAGACTGGGTGGCTTATGCACAACAGAAATTTATTTCTCACAGTTCTGAAGGCTGGAAATTTGAGATTAGTGTGCCAGTATGGTTGGGTTCTGGTGAGAACCTTTTGCTAGGTTGTAGACTGCTCACTTGTATCCTCACTTCAGAGAAAGAGGGCTAGGTACCTCTTTGGCATTTTATTCATAAGGGCTCTATTCTCATGAGTTAACTATTTCCCCAAAACTCCAAATACCATCACTTTGAGATTAGGGTTTCAACATATGAATTTTGAGGGAAACACATCATTCAGTCCATTGAAATCCACATTTTTGGCTTTAATTTTATAATCACAAAGTCCATTGTAATTATTTCTGGTCCACTTGACCATGGGAATTTGCATAATGATCCAGAGGGGAAAGTAGCTCTTATTTGGCTTTATAACATAATCCACTTTTTCTTCTACTATTTGAAATGAAATTCATTTTTATTAATAATCTACCAATATAAACTATTAAAAGATAAATGAATGGTAATTCAATTAATCTTCTTTTTAGTATAAAAAACTTCAAGCTTCAATGTGTTTTAATATTTTATTCAAAAATTAAAATATGCCATATGTGTATGATATCTTAATTGAAATGACACACTTTCCTTATTACTCATGATTTCTTGATGAAGAACACTCACCTCATGCATTCAACTATTTGCCAATTATAAATTTTTAATTTACTTCTTTCATTTTTATTTTTTATTTTTTAAAAATTTTTTTCGAAGATTTCATTATTTATTTGACAGAGAGACAGAGTGAGCACAAGCAAGGGAGTGACAGGCAGAAGGAGAGGGAGAAGCAGGCCCCCTGCAGAGTGGAAAGCCCGATGCAGGCCTGATCCCAGGACCCTGGGATCATGACCTGAGTCAAAGGCAGATGCTCAACCAACTGAGCCACCCAGGCATCCCCAAAATTTACTTTTTTAAAAATTATTATGAATTACCTAAAACATAAAACATAAAATTATGAAGTTATATCTTAGAATTATTAATAATATCTTCTAGATAGGGGTGCCTGAGTGGCTCAGTCAGTTAAATGTCCAACTCTTGATTTCAGCTTGGGTCATGATCTCAGGGTTGTGAGATCAAGCCCTGTGCTGGGCGTGGAGCCTGCTTAAAATTCTCTCTCCCTCTCCCTCTCCCACTGTCCTTCCCTCCCGCTATGGCCCTGCCCCCCTCCTCTCTTGAAAAAATATCTTCTAGATAAACACACTAAGGGAATTTCCTCACTTTGGTATTTTTATTAGATTTCTGTTTAGTTATATAGAGTGATAGTCCTAATTATAGTTTTTGAAATAGTGAAGAAGTAAAATTCAAAGTACTTCATGGGTGGTTAGAAGAACAGAGTGTGATGACATTTTATATATCTATATCTATCTCCATCTATATCTATCTGTATCTTAGTTCTATGAATATGTAGAAGAGCTGCAATTAAACTGATTTATAAAAGGGAATAATAACTTATTTATTTGTGGTTGCCTCACAAAAAAGAATTAATGTGAAATAGCTTAATTTCAGGTAAGTTTCCTGTGGCTCAAACTGTGTTTAGTTATTTTTTCTTAAGAACTTTTCCTTGGGAAGTATATTCCATGAAATGGCAAGGGTTTGTAATCAAATAAATTAGAGAGATGCTGCATACTCTATTCTCCTTCTTGATAATTCAGTGCACATTATCATGGTACAGGCTTCTATAAGTGTCCCCTGTAAAGACATCTGGTCCACCTTGATTAAAGAAATGTTTCTCAAGCTCATTTGATCATGATACCATTTTTCTATAATTCCTAATAGCAGCCAACAAACTAGAGTCCTACATAAGCCAGTTTGGGAAAAGCAGCAGTGAAGGAAATGATAGAATTGATGTTAAAGTTGAAAGAAATCTCTGAGATCATTTAGACCAGCACATGTATTTACTGAGTCCCATGACAGGTAACATTTATCTTTCTGGCACATAGGCACACAGTGACTACTTAAATATTATCATATAAATGAATGCGTAAATGAACAATAAGGCTAGGGTTAGAACTCAAGGCTCATATGGTTTAGTCCATTGAACTTTTTAAAGACTTACCTTATTCTCTCTTAAGGACAATGTAATCAGCTCACTAAGGTCTTTTATAAAGGGAGTTATTAGTTATGTAGCCCTGGGCACATATTTTTTTTGAGAATCAGGATAACACCTCTCTAACAAGGTTATTTATCAGTATTAATTGAGATGTCACACATGATGAAATGCTTACTGAAGAATGCACACTAGGTGTTCAGTAAATGTTGGTTTATCTTCATTTCCCTGATAGTAGTATTTATGAAAATGATTGTGTTCATGGTACTATCATCCTATTTGCTAAAAATATTTTATGTATTTTTATAATTATGCCACAGCATAAAGAACATACATCGTTAAGTGTACAGATTGCTGAGGGGTTTTTTGAGAGGGGAGAGGCAGAGGGAGAGAGAGAATCCCAGGCAGGCTCCACGCTGAACATGGAGCCAGACATGGGGCTCAGTCTCATGACTCTGAGATCATGACCTGAGCCAAAATCAAGAATTGGACGCTTAACTGACTAAGCCACCCAGGTGCCCCCAGATTACTGAGTTTTAATAAGCTGAACAAACCTGGATAATCATTACCTAGGTTAATAAACAGAATCACAGAAGACATCCCTATGTCTCCCCCCCATTCAATACTCCTTAGGGGTATTTTATTTAAATAAAATCATGCAATATATAATCTTTCTGTATTTGACTTTACTTAAATTTTTTTTTATTTGACAGAGATAGACAGCCAGCGAGAGAGGGAACACAAGCAGGGGGAGTGGGAGAGGAAGAAGCAGGCTCCCAGCAGAAGAGCCTGATGTGGGGCTTGATCCCAGAACGCCGGGATTACGCCCTGAGCTGAAGGCAGACGCTTAACAACTGAGCCACCCAGGCGCCCCTGTATTTGACTTTTCTTGCCTCAACATTGTGTTTCTGAGATACAACCATGTTGTTGTATGTAGTTGTAGAGCATTCTTTGTCATTGCTATATAGTATTATGTTATATGAGTATACTATGGTTTATTTGTCTACTCTACCATTGATGGGCAATGTGGATAGCTTCCAGTTGGAGGCATAATGAAGAGTTCTGCAATGAAGAGTAATGCACATGTCCTGTGGTGAACATACATGTGTATTTCTGTTGGATTATGCTTAAGAGTGGAATTTCTGGGTCATAGGAAATGTATATGTTCAGTTTTAGTAAATACCACCAGATAGTTTTCCAATGTTTGTAACAATTACCTTCCTACCAGCAGTGCATGAAAGTTCCAACACTTTCCAAAATATTTAAATTATAGCCATGGATTTAAAACAGAATAACAGGGGCACCTGGGTGGCTCAATCAGTTAAGCTTCTGCCTTCGGCTCAGGTCATGATCCCAGGGTCCTGGGATTGAGCCCCATATCAGGCTCCCTGCTCAGTGGAGAGCCTTCTTCTCCCTCTCCTTCTGCCCCTCCCCCTGCTTGTGCTCACTCTCTCTCTCTTCGTCAGATCAATAAATAAAATTTTTAAAAATAAATAAATAAAACAGAGTAACAAAATACAAACTACATGAATTACAGGTAGTGGGTATTAATGAAAGAATACTGGATTGACTGGTTTCTTGGGTTCTAATAGAGGCTCTTCCAGCAACTGTATGTGACCTTGGGAAAAAAATTATTAGAACACACTTTTAGCATCTGTAGATTCAGACATTTGAAGGACTAGGGCTCCTCTCTTTAGAAAAATGAATAATTCATAAATAAACAGAATTTTGTATGTAATTTTGGGGGTGCATGTTCTGGAGCCCATAAATAAGGGTGGTGACTGGGACTTATCATGAATTTTATTCTTTTTAAAGATTTATTTATTTATTTGTCAGACAGACAATGAGAGAGAGAGAGTGAGTACAAGCAGGGGGAGTGGCAGGCAGATGGAGAAGCAGGCTCCCTGCTGAGCCAGAAGCCTGATGTGGGACTCCATCTCAGGACACTGGGATCATGACCTGAGCTGAAGGCAGCTGCTTAACCGAGCCACCCAGACGTCCCTCATCATGAATTTTAGTTAAGAATATCTGATCTAGGGGTACCTGGGTGGCTCAGTCCATTAAGTGTCTGCCTTCAGCTCAGGTCATAATCCCAGGGTTCTGGGATCAAGCCCCTCATTGGGCTCCCTGCTCAGCAGGAAGTCTGGTTCTCCTCCCTCTGCCTGCAGTTCCGCCTGCTTGTGATCTCTCTCTCTCTCTCTGCCAAACAAATAAATAAAATCTTTTAAAAAAATATCTGAGCTAGATGATACTTGAAGTCTCTTCCAGTGGTAACAATAGTAATAGGATTTTTTTTTAAATCGATACATCAATTATTATTATTTAAGGTTGTATTTCAAACATATATTTGGTATAATAAAATATTTCCCAGGTAAATTGCAACTGATGATGCTGGCAGAGGGAAGTATTTCCAAATTTGTCATCATTTTAAAAAATTGTTTAAAATCATTCTTAATAATATGATTACAAAATTACTAAAAAAATTGATAAAACCTGAAACATAGATAATACTGTACTATTATTATTAAATATCAATTCATACCATCATTCCAACAAAATTATGAGGGCATGGAAATAATTAGGTTTTTTAAAAAAATCTTGATATTATCCATTTTTTAGAAAGGGTGGATTTTATGTTGTTTCAAACCAAGGAAAATTTAACATTCTTTAAATCAATGCAACTGACTGGGTATTTATAGAGAAGCCCTATGTGATATATTCAAAAGGGCAGTTTCTCTGGTAACAGTACTGTCTTATGTGTATTATACACTTTAATATGAAAATATTCCCTTTATGGAATCACCTCTAAGTTTTTCAACTTAAAGTGGGATGATTTGAAAAGCAGAGATCTTTTTATACAAAGTTTTACACCATAGCTCTTTATATTGTTGTCAGCATTCATCACTCTTTAAGGACTTCAATTGTGCATTAAGAGGATGAAAACATTAAAGGCAATACTTTAGCTAACCATCACATGAGCCAGGATTCATTTGTCTGGTCACCTCATCATCCATCCTACTGTTGCTGGACAACAGATCTCTAGAGAAAAGGGGCTCTGGATGGGAAAATACTAAAGGAGAAAGAGTTTGGGAGCATAAGACATCAAATTGAGAAAGAAGTTTACTGTCCTAATCGTTGGTTATATAGAGAGGAAACAATTAGGGTAGGGTATAAAGAAATACCCTGAAAAGAGATGTGATTTCCAAATTGCTGAGTAGAATAAGCTCATTTAAAACAAATACCTAAAAAGAGAACCATATCCTGCTTTCTCAGAAACAGTAAGGATAATCTGCATCATTATTTCTTGAGCCCCCAAATAAGCATATTACAAGTATCCCCTTCCGCTGTAGTGTTTAATAATAGAATAGATAACTCTAGTTTGGTGCTGTCTTACCTAGGAGCAGGAAGCTGGACTATCTGAACTCTCCAATTCACTTCTAGCAGCAGGACTCTTTAATATGTTTTTCTCCTGGGAGACAAAATAAACATTATGCACCTGGAAATATCAGCAAAAAACACTTGGAATACTTTTCTACATTATTTTAATTGAAAGATAACATTCTTTCATATAAAACTGCTAGGATTGCCCATGTTTGCCTTCAAAATAGAAATGCCTAAAGAATGGTTACTCGGACTCCCATCATCTTCAAAGAGTCAACCCTGGAAATCAATAGAAGCTGGAAAATCATTTCATGTAAATCTGCTATGAAGAAAACTCACTGTCCATTTATAACCAAGGGAATTTACAAAGCACTAAATTGTCATGTTTTCTCTCTTACATAGCTTTTCATAATGAAAACATTATACTGTGAAATTTTCAAAAGTAGATAATTCACTATAGATATTTGAAACAAATAAAAGCTTAAATAGATAAGTGGGCAAACGGAACAAACATTAGGTATAATGATAATAAAAATTTGTGACTCAACATTTGTTGTTTGAAGGACAAATAGCCATCCTGTTGTGAAATAATATGTAGTATATCATATTGTGTATGTAAGATTATACATATTTCATATGATAAATATATATGAACTATAGGAACAAAACTTTGATCTGGCCTCAAGCTGACTCTAATCTTGTACATTATTATACCTGTTTTTACTATTTGCTCTGTTCCAGCCAAACTGGTCAGCTACTATATGCTTTAAAATATGTCTTATCTTCCTAGCTATGCTTTTGTTCACATTTTGTTCTCAATATTAAACGCTTTCCCTTTAAGATTCGCCCTTCCCATTATAATCTGTTTCATTTCCTGCTGGTTCATATAAATGATGTATAATCATTTCTTTTAAGTATTTCTTTCCATTCCAGCAAATATTTATTTGTTTTTATTTTTCAGGTTTTTATTTAAATTCCAGTTAGTTAACATACACTATAATGTTAGTTTTAGGTGTAGAATTTAGTGATTCATCACTTAAACCCAGTGCTCATCACAAGTGCCCTCTTTAATACCCATCACCCATTTAACCCAACCCCCCACCCCCCACCCTTTCAGTAACCCTCAGTTTGTTCTCTATAGTTAAGAGTCTGTTTTCTGGTTTGCCTCTCTTTATCTGCAAACATTTATTGGGAACCTACTTTGTATCAGATAATTTTTAACATAACATAAAAAAAAAGTTTTCTACCAAAATAGAGATTACAGTCTAGTGAGGGAAACAGACATTAAACAAAAACAAACATGCAAATAAAAAAGTAAATATGTTCTAGGAAGGAAAATAAAACTAGGTGCAATAAGAGAGAACAACAGTGTGAGATACTTTAGGTTAAATAATTAGGAACAGCTCCTTTGTGAGAAGTAACTTTTAAGTTGAAACCAAAAAAATGAATGGGCACCAACCAAGTGAAATATAAGGGGAAGAATCAGTAGATGGAGGAGCGTATGCAAACTTAATGAAGTGGTAATGTGTTATATGAGTTTGGACAAAAACAATAAAAGGGCCAGTGTGATTGGAGTATATTGAAGGGGAAAGAGGCACAAGATGAGGTTTAAGAGACAGGCAACTGTCAAGTCATACAAGATCTTATCTAAGTGTTTAGTATTTAGAGCAATAAGGTCACAAGAGTGTCAGATATCGTTTTAAGTGCTTTACTTGTATTATCATGTTGAATCCTCGTGAAGACCTTATGAGGTCGGTACTATCAGTACTCTCATTTTAAAGATAAATGAGCAACACAGAGGTTAAGTGACTTGCCCATGGTCACTAGTATGTAGTACAGACAGGATTCAAACTCAAGTGTTCTGGCCTTAGAACCAGAGTTTTATCCCTCAGTAAGTGTGGTGGGAAGCAATAGAAGGGTTTTAAACAGGAAGCTTATCTGTTGAGATTTACGCATCCTAAAAATAATTCTGATTGAATTGGGTGGGGGTTGGGGGAGAATGCTTAAAAGTGAACAAAGGGAGAAATGGGGAAAATATTAGGAGCTTGTTACAATAGTCCAAGGAAAAAGACAGTGGCTTGGCTCCTGGTGAAATGAAAAAAAAGGGATGGACTAAAAATATATCTTTTAAAAATATTTTTTTAATATATAGCTAAAATGGATGGGACTTGATAATGTATTCAATGTGAGAAAGGAAGAAAGAGCTCAAAGTGACATATCTGGTACATGCTCCTTTTGCAGATAGATCATCATGATATCCTTAGTTTGCTTGCAGTTATAATTGAACTCAGCTAATCATTCTTTTTGGGGTAACCATGAAGTTGGTTCTTTGTGTGTGTGTGTGCGTTTTTGACAATGGATCTTTTACTAATTTGTTTTCCCCAATTTCTGCTGTGTAAAAGTGTGGTTGATTTAATTTATTAGAATTTCATTTGTTACACCAAGAAAATCAAATATAAAAAATACGTAAGAATCATTCCTTACTCCCAATATCATCAATAATCTTAAATCATAATCATAAGGC
The DNA here is from genome assembly GCF_023065955.2 of Ursus arctos. Taxonomy (NCBI): domain Eukaryota; kingdom Metazoa; phylum Chordata; class Mammalia; order Carnivora; family Ursidae; genus Ursus; species Ursus arctos. The sequence continues at coordinate 89,387,733 of NC_079873.1, read as the reverse complement.
TTGACATCAATTGGAAAACATCCATTGCCTCATCCAGATCTTTAAGAGTTTTATATTGAATCCTTGATAATTATGAGACATTATGGGTTTAGCTGCCTACTATCCTTTTGGATACTACCAATGTCAAATAGGATTTTATATTTCGTGGCAAAATGTTACTACATTTACCATGTAATTTTCAGATCCAAATATCATTGGTCAGTGGGTAGGGTAAAGTAAGACATGATTGTTTCCAACTTGATTCTAGCTAGAAATTGGATGTTAAAAGTCACTATATGCATGTGAAGATGTCACTTGTTCTCTATACTCCTGGGTCTCTCTTTACAGAATCACATAGTATCAGTGATTACTATTTAATATATAGGAGAGCTCCAGTCTGTCTTTTGCTTTCTTAGCATTTTTATAAAAGGATATTGCATGTTATCATGTGCAACAATACTAGAATTGCATTTTTTGTACTGTTTACAGTACCAGAGATTGTTTTAGTTTGTCCTTTGATCCTCTACACATTAAAAATCTGGCTCTCAATATTATGTGTTACTGTAATCTGTGGCATTTTATGTTTCCTGATTTTACAAAAGCATATATACACATATATATTATGGGTATAAATGGGTATGAATACTGACAAATGCTTTGTTCATTTGAAAAATCACTATCGCTTTAGTATAACTTGAGTATAATTTTATCTAAAGATCAGGTTCCATGATCACTACAATAAATATCACTGGTTTTGGGTGGGGTTGAGCTATATATAGTATAAGACAAATGGAAGTCTCTCTACCAAACTGTCACTATTTTCAGAAACTAAAATTCCCCCTGAATGTGTCCCATATTTGTATAATATTATTGAAAGTTAATGGTACAAATGGAGAAGCAGTATGTGTGAAAATTAACTGATTCATCCATCTGCCTATTGGACTCACATCTGAGGAGGATGCTACACATCACTTATTTTACCTAATAGGAAGTTATTTCTTAACCAGGCCTCTCCGGTACCTATCAGATAATATTCAACCTTTATAACATGATTTTCAGTTCTCATCCACAACCTAGGACCCCTATTTCTCTAGCCTTAACTTCCGCTTTTCCTGTACATGAATTTCTTCAATTAAGCCAGGCTCCTGTTGACTCCTGAAACCAAATGTGTATCTATATGAAGCATTTACTATATGCCTAGAATATTTTCCTTTTGCTTGTAACACTGGGTGGTCTTATATAGCCAATTCAATTTCATTCAATTACACTCATTCATTCAATAACTAAAACCACCTGCTATGAATATGATTATGAATGAGCTATCCAGATAAATAAGTCCTAAGATATTTTAAAAGTATAGTTCAGTTTATTTTTTTTTCTGACATGGTAGAAACAGGATTCAAGGACCCCAACTCAATATTGTGGGTTTTTTTTTTTCTTTTTTGCTTAGATGATTTCAAACTACGTCTTTTAGTAAGAAATACACACATTTCAGGGTAAGGTAATGCTTTTCTATTTTTAATCCCAGATATCTCCTTCCTAATCTCTTTTACTATAGATGAGTTTACATGTTACAAAGTTTTGAAAAAATCTGGACTCTCAATGCGAGCACCTGTGGTTCCATAGCAATTGTTTGGGAGGCAAAACTGTAGATAGTATGTATTCAGAAATGACTAAACTAGGAACCACTTAAATGGCCTCAAATTGACATTCATTTTGAGACTATCATGCAATCCAAAAGAACAATGATTACTAGTTATGTCAAGAATAGAAATTCTCATCCACCCCTGTTAATTTCTAAAGTATCTGAGTAATACCTTAGCAGAGACATGGATTCTGTCAGTGACACTACCAACTGTGGACAATGAAGCCAAATATGCTAAAAATACTTATCTTGCTGAAAATATTTTTCTCTAGGCTCATAATTACCTTTAAAAGCATTAGCTTTGTATAGTATAGCCTGTTTTAAAAAATAATCCTTTGATTTTGAGTTTATTGTAGATTCATATGAATTTGTAAAACAAAAATAAGAGAGATCCTATGTACATTTATTCAGTTTCCCTGATCATAACATCTTGCAAAACTATAGTAAAATATCACAACCAAGATATTGACATTGATATAATCCACCTATCTTATTCAGCATTCCAGTTTTGCTCGTACTCATTTATGTATGTATTTGTGTGGTTAGTTCTATACAAATTTATCACATTATTACTTCCTTAATTCATACAGTGATTGTGAGATTTATCCATGTTGCTCATTATTTTTCATTGCTATATACTATCCACTTATGTAAATAGCCATAATTTATGCATTTTACTATTGATGAGATATTATGCTTATTTCAAGTTTTAGTCTATTACCAAGAATATGGCTATAAGTATTTATTTCTTTTGGTAGAAATTTGTAGGTATTTCTGTTGGGCATCTACTTAGGAGTAAATTTGCTAGCCATAGGTATATACTCAGCTTTACTTAGCCTTACTGCTAAAAGTAGTACCAATTTCCTCTCTCACCAGCAGTATATAGGATTCTTACCATTCCATATATTATAACAATTGATAATGCCAGTATTGAAAATTATAATCATTCTGGATGCTGTGCACTATTATTTCATTGTGATTTTAACTTATATTTGCCTAAGGATTAATTAGATAAACATCTTTACACACATTTATTGGATATTTGAATATTCTCTCTCTCTCTTTTTTTTTTAGAAAGAGAGAGTGTGGGGGGAGGGGCAAAGGGAGAGGGAAAGAGAGAATTCCAAGCAGGCCCCACATCCAGCGTGGAGCCCCACAACCCTACACCGTGACCAGAGTTGAAATCAAGAGTTGGACACTTAACTGACTGAGCCACCCAGGTGCCCCTGAATATCTTTTTGATGAGTATTGTCTGTCCTTTTCTTACTGATTAGTAGGAATTCTTTATGCATCCTGGACATGATCTTATGGAACATTCTAAGTCTTTCTGTAATCTGTTTGAGAAATTATGATGCATCTTGTGTTTTTGCTTCTATTTAAAAATTGACTTTTAATTACTATTAATTAGTACACAAATTTTCAAAATATGAAAGTAAACATAATTTATTCAATTACTTTTAAAATGAACATTAGTATAAAACAAACTTTAAAATACAAAAATCTCTGGTCTTATTATGCATGTAACTGTCAGCTGGGCATGATTTTTCAAAATATTCTGGAAAAGGAAATAACAAGTAAAATTTCCCATTATATTGAAACCCTACTGCTTTATATTCTGTTCACTAAAAATTTATGATAATATATTTAACTGAATTGATTTAGCAATTTCACAACATGACAGTGTATATAACATTAAGCTATAAAAATCTCAAACTTTAGAATCATCCAATTACATATTATTTTATGTAATTCAACTTCCCTTTTTACATCAACCAATAGTACTGTTTGATTTCCTTTAGATCTCAAGAGTCATACATCTATATACACGCATTTGTTTAGGGCAGAGGCTCAATTCTCCATTCAGGTAAATTGAATGAAGCCCTAGAACATTTCATTTCCTACAATGAAAACTGTTAAATAGACCTGTGAGGAAGTATCCTCTGCTCCTCTATATACATTACTTTTTAATTCAGATGACCCCTGCCTTACTTGTACTCCTCTGTGTGTATGCACATGTATATTTAGCTCTATACAATTTTATCACATGTGTAGGTTTGTGTATCCACCACCACAGTCAAGATACAGAACAGTGCTGTCATCACAAAGACCCCTTGTGTTGCCCTTTTATAATGATAATGACCTCCCTACAGACTTCCATCCCTATTCCCTGACAACCACTAATATGTTCTCCATCTCTATAGTTTTGGTATATCGAGAGTAGTATATAAGTGGAATCATATAGAATATAACCTTTTCAGATTGTTTTTTTTTCACTTAGCACAATATTCATGAAGTTCATTCAAGTCGTTGTGTGAATCAATAGTTCATTCCTTTGATTTATGAGTAGTATTCCATAGGAAAAATGAACTTCAGTTTATCCATTCTCCCATTGAAAGACATCCAGGCTATTTATAGTTTTTGGCTGTTATAGATAAAGCTGCAATGAACATTTATGCACAGAGTATTGTGAGAACAGAAAAATTTGTCTTTGGCCTATGAAACTCCTGTCTAATTCAAGGTCATGAAGATGTTTTCCTATGCTTTTTTTTTTTTCTTAAGAGTTACATACTTTTACCTCTTACATTTAGGTATATTTCGAGTTAATATTTATATGTGGTATGAAGTGGGCATCCAAATTCATCCATTTGCATGTGGATATCCCATTGTCCCAGCACCGTTTTTCAAAATATATTCTGTCATCATTAAATTTTCTTGGTACCTTTGTCAAAATTCATTGTCCATAATATAAGGGTTTGCTTCTGGGCTCTCAATTATGTTCCTTTAACCTATATGCCCATTTCTATGGCACTGCTACTCTGTCTTGAATACTGTAGCTTTGTACGAAGTTTTGAAACCAGGAATTGTAAATATTCCAACCATACTCTTTTCAAAGAATATTTTAGCTATTCTGTATCCTTTGAGTTTTCATATCAATTTTAGGATCATCTTGTCAATTTCTACAAAGAAGCCAATGGGGACACTAATAGGCACTTCGCAGAACCTGTAGATCAATTTAGTGAGCGCTGTCATCTTTTTTTAAATTTAAATTCAATTAGTCAACATATATTACATCATTAATTTCAGATGTAGTGTTTAATAATTCATCAGTTGTGTATAAAACCCAGTGAGCACTGCCATCTTAACAAAATTAAATCTTATAATCCATGAATACAGGATGTTTTCCCACTTATCTAGATTTTCCTTAATTGCTTTCAACAATGTTTCATAGTTTTCAGTGTACAAGCCATGTACTTCTTTTGTTAAACTTATTCCTAAGTATTTTTATTTTTGATGCTATTTTAATGAATTTAATTATTTTTTAAATTTCCTTTTTGATATTTCTTGGCTAGGGTATGGAAATACAATTAATTTTTCTACATTGGTCATGCATCCTTCAACCTTGCTGAAATTGTTTTTAGCTTTGGTTAAAACTTCAATCAGGGGCGCCTGGGTGGCGCAGTTGTTAAGCGTCTGCCTTTGGCTCAGGGCGTGATCCCGGCATTCTGGGATCGAGCCCTACATCAGGCTCCTCTGCTGGGAGCCTGCTTCTTCCTCTCCCACTCCCCCTGCCTGTGTTCCCTCTCTCACTGGCTGTCTCTCTGTCAAATAAATAAAATCTTTAAAAAAAAAAAACTTCAATCCAATGTTGAATAAAAGCAGCAAGAACAGATATCCCTGTTTTGTTTCTGATATTGGTGGTAAAGTTTTCAGTTTTTCGTAATTAAGTACAATGCTAGCTGTAGATTTTCTGTAGATGTACTTTATCAGGTTCTATTCATAGTTTCTGAGTACTTTTTTAATCATGAAAGGGTTTTAAATTTCAGATAAATAATTAGTTGTTAATTTTATTGAAGATGCCTTGTATGAGATAAGTCACTTGTTCCTGCTGCTTTCAAGATTTTCTCTTTGTCTTTCAACAGTTTACTTATAATGTGTCTATTTTGTGGCCACTTTGAGTTTATCCTACTTGGAGTTTGTTGAGCTTCCTGGATGTACAGATAAATATTATTCATCATAATTGGTATATTTTTCATCATTAATTCTTCAAATAGTCTTTCTGCCTCTTTCTTGCTTTTCCTGAGAATCTAATTATGTGTATGTTGATATGCTTGTTGGATTGCCACAGACTTCTGAGACTGTTTATTTCCTACATTATTTTTTCTTTCTGTTCCTCAGGCTAGATAATGTTTATTGACCTATTTTCACGTTCACAGCTTATTTATTCTGCCAGCTCAAATCTGAAGTTGAATCCCTCAAGTAAATTATTTTATTTCACTTATTGTACTTAAAGTTCTAGCATTGTGTGTCAACTACAGTCAAATTTGAAAAAATTTTAAGAACAGAATTTCTGGTTTTAAAAAAAAAATTTTACCATATATGTGATAAAAGTCTAGTATACACAATATACAAAATCTTCTTATCAATTAAAAATAAATAATAAGTTAAACATTTGGAAAGGATTTGAATGGAGATTTAGCCAAAGAAAATTGAGAAATGGCCATTAAACATTTGAAAAGATGCTATATGTTAGTATACATTATGGGAATGCAAATCAAAATCATAATGAGATACTATTTCACAACCACCACTATGAAGATAATATAAAAGATGGACAAAGATGCTCAAATAGCCTTTTCAATAAATGGTGTTGAAGCAATTGAACATCTATAGGCAAAAAAAAAAAAAAAAAAAAACTTCAGCATAAACCTCATACTGTACACATCTAATATACACATAAACATCAACAAAAATATATTAAACATTTATTTAAAAACACTTATTTTAAGAATCTTCAGGTTCTATAACTAGGGTGTAATTCTTAGACATGATAATGACAAAATGGACAATCAAGCAAGAAGATACCACAATTGTAAATATTTATGCACCCAATATTGGAGCACCTAAATATATAAAGCAAATACTAAAAGGAGTAATAAACAGCTATACAATATAGTTGGGGACTATAATATACCCCACTCTCAACAATAGATAGATCATTCAGAGAGAGTCAATGAGGAAGCAGCAGATCTGAACAACACTGTAGACCAAAAGGGCCTAACAGACATACAGGATAGATATATGTTAGGTCACAAAATAAGTCTGAACAAATTCAAGAAGAAAGAAATTATATCAAGTACCTTTTCTTTTTTTTTTTTAAAGATTTTATTTATTTATTTGGCAGAGACAGCCAGCAGAGAGGGAACACAAGCAGGGGGAGTGGGAGAGGAAGAAGCAGGCTCCCAGCGGAGGAGCCTGATGTGGGGCTCCATCCCAGAATGCCGGGATCATGCCCTGAGCCGAAGGCAGATGCTGAACGACTGCGCCACCCATGCGCCCCAGTATCAAGTACCTTTTCTGATCACAATGGAATAAAACTAAAAATCAATAAAAGGAGGAGAGCTGGTAAATTCACAAATACATGGAAATGAAACACAGTCCTGGACAACCAATGGATCAAAGAAGAAATCAAAAGATTTCTTAAAGAAATTTTAAAAATCTTGACACAAGTGAAAATGAACAAACAGCATACCAAAACTTATGGGATGTAGCAAGAGCTGCTCTTACAGAAAAATTTATAGCAATAAACACAACAAAAAATGAATATATCAAAGAAGCAACATAATTTTATACCTCATGAAACTAGAAAAAAGAACAAAGTAGCTCAAAGTTACCGGAAAAAGGAAATTAAGACTAGAGGAGAAAAAAAATCAAATAAAGAATAAGAAAATAGTGGAAAAGAATAACAACACCAAGAATTAGTTCTTTGAAAAGATAAAATTAACAAACCTTTACCTAGACTAGGAAAAAAAGAGAGAAGATCCAAAAAAATAAAATTATAAATTACAAATATATAAAACTCTAAATAAAATAAAATTATGAAAAAGGAGACATTAAAACTGATACCATGGAAATAAAAGAATCATGAGACTACTGTAAACAACTATATGACAACAAATTGGGATGACCTAGAAGAAATGGATAAATTCCTAGAAACATATAACCTATCAAGACTGAGTCACAAAGATATAGAAAAATCTGAAAGATCAATAATGAGTAAGGATATTGAATCAGTAATAAAAGTCTCCCAACCACAAAACAAAAAAGCTCAGGACCAAATAGTTTCACTGGTGGATTCTACCAAGCATTTAAGGAAAAATGAATGTCAATCCTCAAACTCTTCCAACAAATTGAAGAGGAAGGAATACTCTCAAACACATTTTATGAGGCCAGTATTATCTTGATGCCAAAGCCAGATAAGGACTCTACAAGAAAAGAAAGCTACCAACCAGCATATCCCTAATGAATATATATGCAAAAATTCTCAACAAAATATGTGCAAAACAAATTCAATAGCACACTAAAAGGATCATACATAATGATTAAGTGGGATTCATCTCTGGGATACAAGGACGATCCAACATACACTGATCAATAAATGTGAATTAATAGAATAAAAGATAAAAATCACATGATCATTTCAAAAGGTGGAGAAAAAGTATCTGACAAAATAGAATATCTTTCATGATGGAAAGTTCAACAAGCTGGGTATAGAAGGAACATATCTGAATATAATAAAGGCCATATAAAATAAATGCACAGCTAATATCATACTCAGTGGTGAAAGGTTGAAAGATTCCCTTTGAGATTAGGAACAAGACAATGGTGCCCACTCTCACCACTCTTATTCAACATAGTACTGGAAATCCTAGCCAAAGCAATCAGGAAGTAAAAAGCACCTGAATCACAAAGGAAGAATAAAATTGTGTTTGTTTGCAGATTACATGATCTTTTATATATATAAAAAAACCCTAAAGACTCCACCAAGAAACTATTAAAACTAATGAATGAATTCAGTAAAGTTGCAGGCTATAAAATCAATATACAGAATTCAGTAGCATATCTATATATTAACGATGAATTATATGAAAAATAAAGAAAAAAATCCCATTCACAATAACATCAAAAGAATAAAATACTAAGGAATAAATTTGACCAAGTGAAATATCTGTACACTGAAAACTAGAAGACATTGATGAAGAAATTGAAGGAAACAAAAATAAATGGAAAGATATCCCATTTTAATGGATTAGAAGAATTAATATTGCCAAAATGTCCACATTACTGAAAGTTATCTATAGATTCAGTGCAATTCGTATCAAGATTCCAATGGCATTTTTATCAGTAATAGAAAAAATGGCTCTAAAATTCAGATGGAGGGGTGCCTGGGTGGCACAGTCATTAAGCATCTGCCTTCAGCTCAGGGCGTGATCCCGGAGTTCTGGGATTGAGCCCCATATTGGGCTTCTCCACTAGGAGCCTGCTTCTTCCTCTCCTGCTCCCCCTGCTTGTGTTCCCTCTCTCACTGGCTGTCTCTCTCTGTCAAATGAATAAATAAAATCTTTAAAAAAAAATAAAATAAAATTCAGATGGAATCACAAATGGCCCCAAAGAGCCAAAGCAATCCTGCGAAAGAAGAACAAAGCTGGAGGCATCAAACCTCTGACTTCAAGCTATACTGCAAAGCTATGGTAATCAAACCAGTATGGTATTGGCATAAAAACAGACACATAGAGCCATAGAACAAAATAGATCACCTAGAAATAAACCCATGCATATATGGTCAACTAATATTTACCAGGGGAGTGAAGCATACTCAGTGGAGAAAAGATAGTCTCTTTAATAAATTCCGCTGAGAAAACTAGATATTCACATGCAAAAGAATGAAACCAGTCTCCTAGCTTATACTACTCACAAAAAATAACTTGAATAAATTTAACATTTAAATGTAAGATCAGAACCTACATAACTCCTAAAAGAAAACAGGGAAAAGTCTCCTTGACATTGGTCTTGGCAATGATTTTATGGATATGGCACCCAAAACACAAGGAACAAATGCAAAATTAAACAAGTAGGACTACATCAAACTAACAAGTATGCGTGTAGTGAAAGAAATGATCAACAAAATGAAAAGGCCATCTGCAGCATGAGATAAAATATTTACAGAACACGTATTTGTTAAAGGCTTAATATCCAAAATATATAAGGAACTCATACAACTCAATAGCAACAACAACAAAAACAAACCCAAATAATCCAATTAAAAAGTAAGCAAAGGACCTGAATAAAAATTTTTCCAGTGAAGATATTCAAAAGTCCAACGGATGCATGAAAAGGTGCTCAACATTACTAATCATAAGGGAATTGCAAATCAAATTCACAACAGAGTATCACCTCATACCTGTTAGAATGGATATATATATATATATATTTAAAAAGAGGTAAGTGTTAGTGAGAATGTGGAGAAAAGGGAACCCTTGTGCACTGTTGGTGGAACTGGAAATTGGTACAGCCACTATGGAAAGCAGTATGAATGTTCCTCAAAAAGTTTAAAAATAAAGCGTCTACGGCCATACCACCCTGAACACGCCCGATCTCACCTGATCTCGGAAAAAATAAAGCTGGGGCACCTGGGTGGCACAGCGGTTAAGCGTCTGCCTTCAGCTCAGGGCGTGATCCCAGAGTTCTGGGATCGAGCCCCATATCGGGCTTCTCCACTAGGAGCCTGCTTCTTCCTCTCCCACTCCCCCTGCTTGTGTTCCCTCTCTCGCTGGCTGTCTCTATCTCTGGCAAATGAATAAATAAAATCTTTTTAAAAATTTTTCAAAAAAAATAAATAAATAAAGCTATCACATGATACAGCAATTTTACTTCAGAGTAGACCTCTAAAGGAAATAAAATCACAATCAAAGAGATGTGTGCCCCCCATGTCCACTGCAGCATTATTTATAGAGTAAATTTTAAAAGTTCTCACCCCACATATAATAAAAAAATTGTAACTATGTGAGGTGATGAATGTGTTAACTAAACCTATTGTGGTAATCATTTTGTAATCTATACAAATAAACTTACACACTGTTATGTGTCAATTATATACCATAAACCTGAACAAAAAAATCATTAAAACATTTTAAGATGGGTCAATTTTATTTTACATAATATATTTTTCCAAAAAGTTGGTTTAAAAAACATATGCTGTATGTATGTGTGTGTGTTTGTGTGTGTGTGTCTGTGTGTTTGTAAATAATGCTAATAGCGACATATGATTTCATTGTATATGTTTGCTTAATTGGACTACATTGATGAAAGCTTAGAGTGATTACATATTTGTATTATAAGCAATATTATATTTGAATATTCTTATATGTGCATCTCTGCACACTTTTGAAGTTGTCCTTTTATTGGAATTACCAATTTATGGTAAATTTCTAGAGGTAGAATTGTTCAGTCAATGAGTACATATAATTTTTATACATATTGACAAAATTGTTTTACAGCAAGATCAAACCAATTTATACTCTAACCAACAGTGAATGAGATTGTCTACTTCCATATCCTTCCACTAATATGGGTGAACAATGATAACTCATCTGGTTTAATTCATATTTATTTGATTAGTAGTGAAATCAAACAAGACTATACCTTTTATTGTCATTTGCACTTTTTCTTATATTTTTTACAATTATCTGTACATGCCTTTGCACATTTTCCTGTTGAGTATTTTTCTATCTTGGCTTTATAATAGTATAGTAGATTTTCCCATGTAGAATATGTAACAGATTTGTCATATGCAAATATATCTCAGTCATTTGCATTTAAATCCTGCCTATTTTCATTTTGAGGCATACAGCATATAGCTGCTTAACATGTTCATATAATGTACTCTATTAGTCTTTTTCTTAATGGTCTCTGCCTTTAATGCCATACTTAAGAAAGACCATTGCCCTCCTCTTTATATATATTCATCAATATTTTCTGGTTCTTTACATTTTTTTTATTTTAGACTTCTGTCTCTTTTATGCTATTTGAAATTTATTTGGATATGTTTTATTAGGAAGAGATTTAAGTTTTTGTCATATTATTAACTAGTTTTTCCAGCACCACTTACTAAAAGAGCCATCCCTTCCCTACTGATTTTAAACTACCTTTAGCGTATACTAAAATCTTGCATGTACTTGGCTCTATTCCTGGCCATTCTACTCTATTCCAAAATTTTGTTCTTACAGCAACAAGATTTTGTTTTAAGAGGTTTTTTCCCCCCTTTTGTAGTATATTTTGAATGTTAGTCACTAATTTTTATTTTATTTTATTTTATTTTATTTTATTTTATTTTGTTTTATTTTATTAAGATTTTATTTATTTGACAGAGAGAGACAGCCAGCGAGAGAGGGAACACAAGCAGGGGAAGTGGGAGAGGAAGAAGCAGGCTCCCAGCAGAGGAGCCTGATGTGGGGCTTGATCCCAGGACTCTGGGACCACGCCCTGAGCCAAAGGCAGACGCTTAACGACTATGCCACCCAGGAGCCCCAGGTCACTAATTTTTATTATTCTTAAAAGTATTTCCTGACTCTTGTCATTTTTAATTTAAAATAATGATTTTAAATACTTAATGTCTTTCAATAAAATTGTTAGGTCTTCATCATGAGTCTCAAACATTACCTAACTAGGTTTATATCTAGGTACTTTCCTTTGTGCATGCATGCTTAATGTGAAGATTTCTTTTATTTGTTTTATTTTATAAATGTTTGTTCCAGATGTACAGGATAGTTCATTTTTCATATTTAATTTACATAAACTATTTAAATATATTAATTTAAAAGCTCTTTTGGGTTTTTTTGTTTTCCTTGTATGCAGTCATATATCTGCAACTAATGGTGATTAATAATTATACCTCTTGTTTGTTTATTTGACCTTATTGCATTGATAAGAATCTCCAGCGTATACTTTCATATAATAATCAAAGTGCTATTATATCCCGGTATTTTTTTTTCCTTGACTTAATGGGAATGACCATAGTACTCTTTTGGGGTAGGGCTCTAATACTCTTTATTTTTCCATATGCTTCTATACATATGTGTGGAAACTCTTACATCTTTCTTTTTTTTTTAAGTTTTTATTTAACTTCCAGTTAGTTAACATATAGAGAACAAACTGATGGTTGTCAGAGGGGAGGTGGGTAGGGGGATGGGTTGAATAGGTGATGGGGATTAAAAAGGGCACTTGTGATGAGCACCAGGTGTTGTATGGAAGTGTTGAATCACTATATTGTACACCTGAAACTTGTATTACACTGTATGTTGACCACAGTACTTTTTAAACAATTATTGTTTATGTTCCAAATAGATATTTTTATCATGTCAAGAATTTTTTAAAAATAAGAATGGATTTGCAATTTATCAACTAGGTCTTTAGTATCTTTCAATATGATCATGTGTTTTTTCTTCTGTGTTATGCTAATGTAATTAATCATATTAAATCAGGCTTCCCAATATTTTACTTTTATGCTATTTTTTTCTATGGAGTCTTGAAGAAGTTTTCCTAGTTTTTGAAATTAATTCTAAATTTTAAGGACTCCAAAGGGATAAGTTTAACTTAAAAACATATTGTGAAACAGCAGAAATGTGAATATAATTTTTACTATATTTTACAAAGATGCATAGTCAGAATATTTGCTAAGTGAGGTTGATCTGTAAAATCAAGAGGTAACCTGGAATATATCGCTATTTCTTACTCCTCCTTGTCTTCATTTTTTTTTACCTCTAAAGAAATACTTTGTTACGTATTTTCACTCATTTAGATGCTTCTTTGTAAGTGCTCTTAGGGATTTGTATGCATATTTTTATGTCTATGTCCATCTATGTGCATACTATATATAACGTTTTTTGTCCCTTAAAACATAAATTTTCTCTCTTCCTCCAGACTATCAGTATTGTTGTCCAATTGATTCCAGGCCCTACTAGATCTTTTTAGGGTTTCCTAGGTTACATGTCTCTATTTATCTTGTTGAATGGCTGTTTGTACTTCTTTTTCTTAGTCTTGGAAAATAAGAGAACCCAAAAACCAGTAGAAGCTACTGTATTAAGCACAATGGAGGTTTCTGTGGGAACATAGGACTCTCTCCCTTACCATTGACTCAATTCCTTTTCAACTCTGCCCCACTCTGATCTGTCAATCAGATACTCAGCCCTTAGCTCATTTATTCTTTTGTAATGAATTAACTGAGATAAAATAATTAAATGATTCAGTTAGCTTTCTAAGCCTATTCAAGCACCATGACTATCCATATTTTTAGTTTGTTTAAATAGTAAATTTCTTAAGTGTTTGTTTAAAAATTGTTTAATTTTATAAGGAAAATAACTAAACATCATGTCATGTAGCATAGTACTACAATACACCCTTGTGGCTTTTTCTCTTCCTAGATTCTTTTCTAAATGTCTACTTTAATGATATTGTGTGAACTTCACCTAACACAGTAAATGGTTGTATTATTAGTGTGGCATATCATCCAAAAGGAAGAAGTTTCAGTGTGGTTACCTGTAATAATCTATGCATTTTCTTAATTCAAATAGTGTTGTTTGTTACGTTCTTTTTAAGAGCTTCAGTTACAAATTATTAGTCATGAAATATTTTAAAGATAAACATAAGTGTCAATAGACATCATTTTCATGTTCGTAAAGCAAGAGGAAACTGTTTCTAAGACAAAAAAAAAAAGAAAAAATAATGTAGTTCATCATATCATTCATGAGTTTTAAGTCTACCTGTAGTATATGCTGGAATACTATAATCCAACCAGGTAATGACTCAGGCTGAAAACACATTTTTGGCCTATTTTTTTCTTCTTGTTATTCTTACTGTTATTTTTCTATGTTATGCATTTAGAATTGCAAGGACAACAGAAATCATAAGTCACTGTGTAGACAGAAATTAGTGTTCCTTGTTTCCCATGCTTTCCAAGACTATCGAGTGTACTAGACTAAATTGAGTCAGTAATATTTTTTGATACCTTCTTACAGCACAGTTGATTTTGTTAATGAAGTAGGATTAACATAATGTTTGGTTAATGGCAATATACATCAAATTTGAAAAACATTCTTGTAAGGTGGACTTGTTTAAATTTGACTTGGTTTGAAAAAAATCACAGCTACCTAGAAGCAGATTTATATATCAGTAGGTGGAAGACTGTTTTGTTGTTGTCGTTGTTAACATTTTCAGTGTAAGAAAAGTCATTTGAATTCAGATAGACTCTTCTACAGCTTATTGGCCCTGACAGAGATTACTTCTGAATTTAATTACTTCCTATCAAAGAATGACCATAGAAATTAATTCTACGACATCAATATCAATTTTTTAAGGGTTAGCTAGAATACTAAATGTATTTATTATATTTATTATACATATGTTATTATACATATATTATATATTATAGCACTACCATTCTTTTTCCAAAGAATGGACATAGAGCAATATGAACATGAATAAGCAAAGTACTTCTCACTCATTGTTCCTTGCAAGTCCTTATTTCTTTTACGTGTTTAACCTTTTACATAGTGTTTCTCAAACTGCTCTGTGATTCATTTGCATTGGAATCTTTTAAGATATAAGTTAAAATAAAGCCTCCTGCATTCTATCTCAGATGGACTAAACCAGAATCTCTAGGTGTGGTCCTGGGAATATGAATTTTCCATTTCAGAGAGTGATTCTGAGACTCAGTGAAGTTTGTGAACCACTGTCTTAAGAGTAAGGGTTTTGAAAATATCTTCTATGCATTCTTTTTGAGGAAGCTCAGCCATATCCATTAATATGATAATAACTCCAAAGCTGTATCTACAGCAAAACTCTCTTCTGAGAGCCAGACCTATATATACATATATCACTACTTACCTCATATAACTGAGACATGTCACAAAGTGATCTCGATCACTCTGCCTGTCTCACAACACACACACACACACACACACACACACACACACACACACACACACGCTCTCCTTCCCCCTTGACCTGCACTTTTGAAGTCTAATCCCAACCAATCACCACAGCATTCTGTCAACCACAACCACTTAATCACCAAGTCCTGTCAATTCTTTTTACATATGTTCAATCCATCCACTTCTCTCTTGGTAGATAACACTAACGTCTTCTTTACCAATTTCTCTACTTCTTGGTCCCTCACTAAAACTTTCTCTAAGCCACAGCAATAGTAATCTTTCTAAAACACAGATATGATCATGTAGCTTGCCTCCTTAAAACCCTCCTCTCACTGGTCCCTGTCAGAGTCAAGATAAAAGTCTACATTTATTAAAATCACATAGCTACTCATCATATTCTTCATGATATGATTAGTCTGTATCTAATTATCTTACCACTCCTTCTTCTCCCCATTGGCACATTTTGTTGCCATCTTTCAGAACTAACAATCTATAGTGTTAAGAATAAGTTACACAATTTCTTTCCTTCATAGCATATATCAAGTCATTATAAAAAAATTTCAATTTATTTATGTGTCTCCTCCCCTATACTTAGTTTGCTCACCTCTCTATCCCCAGGATCAAAGCACAATTCTTAATACATAGTATAAGCTCAAAAACTCTTCTGGATTGAGTAGATAAATAATGGGTAACATAGCATTTATTTATATCTATAAATGATAAGCAATATAATATAGCATTTAAACACGCAGGCTCTGGAAACAGGATCTCTGGGTTAAATTCTGGCTATGGTATTTCTGTGACCTTAAACAATTTACTCAAATATCCCTATGTTATAGGCCATGAATCTTTAAAACGGTTATAATAATAGGATCTCTCTGCTAAGATTTTCATGAAGATTTAATGAGAAAATATATATACAGTTTTAAAGTGTTAGGCACAAAGCAGGTACTCAAGAAACATTAGCTACTACTTTTACTTCTTTCATGATTCAAGAATTATTCCCCACCTTTAACATATCTCATCATTTTATACATTTTAATTTTCTTCTCTGCTCTCAGCCATCATCTTGGAAGTGTCACTTTTTTTTTGTCTACATGTAATAGATGCCTCTCCATACCCTCTTTCATTTTAGAGGATTTTCTCTCTATCTTCCCTAGCTCTTACACTGTTAGGTGGGATGACAGGAATTTTAAACAATATTCTTTACGAGATGATATACTCAAAAAAAATATTTTTAGTTTCTATAGAATTTCCTGGTAACATGAAATACTTTTCTTGCCTCAGTAACCCTATCAACACTTTGAGACAATATATTTAGGAACAGTATATGAGAACAACACAATCATAATAATTTCCTGGAGGCATAATTGATAGCTCTAAACCCACATCTCAAGACCTGTGCTTAAAAGAGTTTTGCTGGCAACAGAAGGATTTTTTGTTATTTATTTTAAAGAAAATTAATAAATGATTCAGCCTTGGGGGAGACTTATACCAATACGCTATTATTTTTAATTTGGTCAGGTCTTAAAAAGATTTGTTAAGGCCAAGAAGTCAAGTTTTATAAGATGAGGGAAATGGAAATTTTACATAAATTTGTGAATAAAATTTTATAAGATTTTATAAGATTTGAGTTCTTATATTTCTCTTGCTGTTTTTAACTGCAAATTATCATTTTGGAGAATTCCAAAAGAATTGTTTCTTAAACAAATGCTATACCTTTTTTGAAGTTTTGCAGCAATACTACAAATAAAGTTTTTAGGGGTAGTTTAATTTTTTCCAATACAAATCAAAGAATCAGCATTTTAGACGTGAAAAATATGACAAAAGTTATATATGCTAATTCACAAATATATGGGAACTGGGGACCAGAAAATATATGTAACAGAGTTGATGTCACACAGCTGGACAAGAGTCAAGATATCAAGATAGAACATATGTGTGCTGACACGATTTATTCTTTTTACTAAAAAACAATAATCAAATTAGTTTATTAGAATAGGGAAATATAATGAGAAAACAATGACAGAATTGAAATGGAGGAAAGAATTCTATAACACAAGTGAAAATGGCAAGAGGTGGATAATTATATCAATGGGATGAGAGGTTTATATCTTGTTATAAAGTCACAGGTAACTTAGTTGGACACAAAACAATACTCATATACCTTGAAAGTTGTAATGAAATAGATCTTTTATTGAAGAAGACAACCATGTATATGTAGGGGCAATAAATAAAATTAATTTTGAAACTTTAGAAGTAGGTTTGTTCTTTAAAGAAATCTTATTTAAAATGCCATAGTAACAGTTATCTTATAGAATGAGCAATCAGGGTCCAAATGTGTATTTATCAAAGTGCAGTTTGCTGACCATCTGTATTAGAATCAGAGAGGATTCTTTTTAAACAAACAGTTTCCTAGATCCCCATCCTGGACCCCTCTCAGAACTGCAAAATCAGAATTTACAGGAACAGAGCCTGGAATCACATTTTATGGTCACCACATTTACACCCCCCACACACACACAGAAAACCACCACCACCACCTTAATTCTCTTGCAGTATAATATTTTAAGTCATAAATTAGTTTAAGAAACATTTACAAACATTCATATTTTAAAAATAGAGTGAGGTGATGTGAGCATTGTGGTGACATAAGACGTTCCTCTTTTTATTTCCCTGTTTTAACAATAAAAAAGACATATATCCACACACAAAAACATCTTTGCAGGTATTATGGAATCTAGCACCATATGCCAAGAAACTCTGAAGGAGTCTTACCCACCTGTGTATCTGGTAATAGGGAGACAGACCTCAGTATATCTGTAGAACCAGCAGAGCCAGCAAACCTGCCCACACCCCTCATGTCCTGACTGGGGAAAAGTCTGCAGAGTGCTGATCTGGGCAGATACCCATGCAGGAGAGAGAATTTGCAGAAGTCTAGTTAGCCTTCCTGAGGGGAGATTCCAGCATGTGAATGGAGAAAAAAAAAAGATGAGTTTGGTGGCAGTGGAGACAGCAATAAGAGAAAATTTTCCAGCACCCCCTTCCCTAAAGAAACTCTTCATGGGCCTGATCTATCTAGTGATGGTGTCCTCCACCATGGGGGAAAGGATAGCAGTAAATGAGTGCCTGGCCACACTAGTTGTGCAGGTCAGCTGAAGAAACCTGTTTCTCTCCAACAGCACCCAAAGCATGGAGGTGAGACTTCCAAACTGTGCAGGGAAGAGATTGGGAAAGAGGCAGATAAGAATTTCAAAGGGAATTAAAGGAATTGCATTCAGCTTTTGTGAGTACCACAACTCCATGTGCTCCCATGAGTACATGGGAGCTTTTGTGAGTACCACAACCAGTGGGCACCCCAACACTCTGAGTGCTAAACCCATACCTCTTCCAACTCTGTGGCTGGCTCTTTGTGCATGCTTCTCTGTGTGATGCTGAGAGAGTTCTAGTAGACAAGAAACATGCCCAGAAAAAGGCACAGCAAGGGGGAAACCACAAACTTGACCTATAGCGCCACCTTCTGGAAAACAAAAGAGGAGTTTCCAGTAGCCAAACTGGTTAGTTACAGTAAGGAGAAAGGACATTTAAAAGCTTAAGAATTCTACCACAAGAGGGAGCAAGAAAAGTGGAGCAGGTGTATCCATACAAAGGTGGAGAAAATCCCAGAAAATAACAAAACCATCAAAGAGAATACTTCATCTGAAGGCAACTACCAAAGATTTAAGGAGGTGTCTGCTACTTCAAATGTGAAAGCAACAACACAAATCTATAAAGAATATGAAAAAATCAAGGAAACATACCATCACAAGAAGAAATAATTATTCTTCAATAATCGACCTCAAAAGCACGGAATTTTGTGATCAATTTGATAAAGAATTAAAAATAGCTGTTTTGAAGAAATTCACTGAGCTATGAGAAAAGTTAAAAAGACAATTCAATAAAATCTCAAAAAAAATTACATTGATCAAAATGAGATTTTAACAGAAACAGAAATCATGAAAAAGAACCAAACAGAAATTCTAGAGCTAAAGAACTCAGTGAATAAAATAAAAATGCAATAGAGAACATCTGCAGTAGAATAGAACAAATGGAAGATAGAATAGGTGAGTTAGAGGATAAGAATTTTTGGGGGCGCCTGGGTGGCTCAGTCGTTAAGCACGTTAAGCGTCTGCCTTTGGCTCAGGGCATGACCCTGGATCCTGGGATCGATCCTGGATCCTGGGATCGAGCCCCGCATCAGGCTCCTCCTCTGGGAGCCTGCTTTTTCCTCTCCCACTCCCCCTGCTTGTGTTCCCTCTCTTGCTGGCTGTCTTTCTCTCTGTCAAATAAATTAAATCTTTAAAAAAAAAAGAGGATAAGAATTTTGAAATGACCCAGTTAGAGGAGAAAGAGAATAAATCAAAAAGAACAAAGAATGCCTACATGATCTATGAGAATATATAAAAAAAAAACCAAATAGAATAATCAGGATTCCTGAAGAAGAGAGGGAGAATGGAGCAGAAAATTTAAATAAATAATAGCTGAGAACTTCTTGAACCTGGAGAGACAATTGGATATCCAAGTTCATGAAGTTAATAGATCATGCTATTATCTAAATGCAAAAATACCTTCTCCAAAACACATTATAATAAAACAGTCAGAAATCAGGGATAAAGAAATAATTCTGAAAGAAGGCAGGGGAAAAAAGATTGAAACCTACAAAGAAACCCCCAATAGGCTACCGATGGTTTTCTCAGTAGAAACTACACAGGCTAGGAGAAAGTGAAATGAATATTCAAAGTGTTGAATGAAAAATAAATACCAGCCAAGTATACTCTGTCAAGCAAACTTACCCTTCAATAATGAAGAAGCAATAAGGACTTTCCTGGACAACAAAAGCTGAAGTTCATCATCGATAGACATGCCTTTTAAGAAATGCTAAATGAAGTTCTTCAAGGTAAAAGGAAAAGATGGTAATCAGTGACATGAAAACATACAAAAATATACGATACACTGGTTAAAGTAAATATACAGTCAGACTTAGAAAATTTAAAATCTGTAGTAAGATGTTGTGTTAACCACTTACTATAGTATAAAGGTTAAAGGAAAAGAGTATTGCAAATAAGTATAGCTACTACAATATGTTATCAAATAAACAACATAAAAAGAAGGAAATAATAACATTAAAAATACGAAAGGGGGAATAAATGGATGTTTTGTAAATGGTTGAAGATTATCAGCTTAAAATGGACTGTTCTGTGAGCTGTCTTATGTAAACCTCATGGTAACCACAAGGCAAAAATTTAGAGTAGATGCATAAAAGATTAAAGAAAAGGGGGAGAAAGAATCAAGCATACCACCATGGAAAATCACCAATTTACAAAGGGAGGCAGAAACAGAAGGTAAAAGAAAAATAATGAATGCACAAAACAACTAGAAAACAATCAGATGATATTAGTAAGTCCTCAATTATCAATAACAATTCTAAATGTAAATGGATTGAATTCACCAACGAAAGGCACAGAATGACTGAATGAATTTAAAATAAAAGGCCTAACTATATGCTGCCCACAAAGGACTCACATGAGTTTTAAAGACATACACAGGCACAAAATAAAGGGATAGAAAGATATTCCATGCAAGTAGAAAACAAAAGAAAGTAAGAATAACTATGCTTATATCAGACAAAATAGACTTTAAGCCAAAAATGGTAACAAGAGACAAAGAAGGTCATTATGTAATGATAAAGTGGTTGATTCATGAAGAAGATACAATAATCATAAATCTATATGCACTCAACATTGGAGTACCTAAATATATTAAGCAAATAGTAACAGATCTGAAGAGAGAAATAGACGGCAATATAATAATAGTAGAGGACTTCAATAACTTACTTTCAACAATGGATAGATAATCCAGACAAAATCAACAAGGAACCAATGGACTTGAACCATATGTTAAACCAAATGAACCTAGCAGACATTTACAAATATCTATCCAACAAAAGCAGATAACATGTCCTTCCCCAGTGCACACAAAACAGTCTCTAAGATTGACTATATGATAGGTTACAAAACAAGTCTTAGCAAATTTAAAAGATAAAAATAATGTCAAGTACTTTTTTTGACCACAATAGTGTGAAACTAGAAATCCAAAAGAGAAAAGCTGGAAAATCTACAAATGTGTAGCAATTAAGGAACACAATCTTAAACAGCCAATGGGACAAAGAAGAAATCAAAAGTAAAATCAAAAGATAGCTCAAAACAAATGAAATAAAACATGACGTATCAAAACCTATAGGATGCTGCAAAAGCAGTTCGGAGAGGAAACTTTATAGCAATAAATGCATATTTAGTAAAAGTAAAAGTAAAAAGATCTCAAGCAACCAAACTTTACACCTTAAGGACCTAAAAGAGAAACTAAGCCCAAATTTAGAAAAAGGAAGGCAAACACACAGCTCAGAGGTAAAATTAATGAAACAGAGACCAGAAAAGCAATAGAAAAAAAATCAGCAAATCTAAGAGCTGGTTTTTGGAAAAGATAAACAGAATTGACAATACTTAAGCTAGACTAAGAAAAAGAGAAAACTCAAAAAAAAAATCAGAAATGAAAAAGGAGGCATTAAAACTGGTACTACAGAAATGCATAGAATCATACGAGACTACTGTGAACAATTATATGCCAAAAATTGGATAATCTAGTAAAAATGGATAAATTCTAGACACATATAACCTACTAAGACTGAATCAGGAGGAAATAGAAAATGTGAATAGACCAAAAATGAATAAGAAAGTGGAATCAGCAATCAAAAACTTACCAATATAGAAAAGCTCAGGACTAGATGGCTTCACAGATGAATTCTACCAAATATTTCAACAATTAATGTCAATTCTTCTCAAGCCCTTCTAAGAAATTGAAGAGGAGGGAACACTTCTAAACCCATGAAGTTCACATTACCCTGATACCAAAGCCAGATAAAAACACTACAAAAACAGAAAACTACAGGCAAATATCCCTGATGAATACAGATATAAAAAATTCCCAACAAGAAGGGTTGGGGGATTGGACTAGGCCAGTGATGGGTATTAAGGAGGGCACATATTGCATGGAGCACTGGGTGTTACATACAAACAAAAACTAATGATGTACTGTATGGTGACTAACATAACATAATAAAAATTTTTTTAAAAATTTCCCAACAAAATACTAGCAAGCCAAATTCAATAATACATTGAAAGGATGTCCAGGTGGGATATATCCCTGGGATGCAAGGATGGTTCAACATACACAAATCAATAAATGTGAAATGAAGACAAAAATCACATGATTATCTCAATAGATGCAGACAACGCATTTAATACATCTTTTTATGATTTAAATCATCAACAAATTGGGTATAGTAGGGACAAACCTCAACATAAAAAAGGTCATGTATGACAAGCCCACAGCTAATACCATACTCAATGGTGAAAACTTGAACGTTTTTCCTCTAAGACCAGGAACAAGACAAGGGTTCCCACTCTCATCACTCCTTTTCAACTTCGTACTGTAAATCCTAGCTAGAGCAATTAGGCAAGATGAAGAAATTGAAAGTATCCAAATCAGAAAGGGAGAAGTAAAATTGTTTTCATTTGCAGGTGACATGATCCTCTCTATATAGAAAATCCTCAAGATTCAACCAGGAAACTGTTGGAACTAATCAATAAATTTAGTAGTTGCAGGATATAAAATCAACATACAGAAATCAGTTGCTTTCCTATACACTAACACCAAAACATCTGAAAAGAAAGAAGAAAGAAAGAAAGAAAGAAAGAAAGAAAGAAAGAAAGAAAGAAAGAAAGAAAGAAAACTACGCCATAAGTAATAGCATCAAAAACAATAAAATATTTAGGAAAAAATTTAACCAAGGAAGTGAAAGATCTCTTCAATAAAATTTACAAGTCCTTACTGAAATAAATTGAAGAAGACACAAACAAATGGAAAGATATCCCATGTTCACAAATTGGAAGTGTTAATATTGTTAAAATGATAGTACTACCCAAAGTCATCTATAAATTCAATATAATCCCTATTGAAATTTCAATGGCATTTTTCACAGAAATAGAAAATACAATTATGAAACTTGTATGTCCACATGTAGCCTCAAATAGCCAAGGAATTATGAGAAAGAAGAAGAAAGCCAGAGTCATCACCCTTTCTGATTTGAAACTATACTACAAAACTACAGTATTAAAACAGTGTGATACCAGCATAAAAAGAGACACTCAGACCAATGGAACAGAATACAGACTAGACATAAACCCATCTAATATTTGACAAGGGAATCAAGAACAGTCAATGAGGAAAGAATAGTCTTTTTGAGAAATGGTGCTGGGAAAATTGGATAACTGCATGCAGAGAAATGAAATTGGAACCTGCAATTACAACACTCCCCAAAATTAACTTGAAATGGATTAAAGACTTAAAGGTAAGACATCTGATACCGTAAAACTCCTAGAACTAAACATAGTGAATAAACTTCTTGACATGGGACTGGAAAATAACTTTTTGTGTATGACACCAAAAGCACAAGCCACAAAAGTAAAAATCAACAAGTAGGACATCAAACTAAAAAGCTTATGTAGCCAAATAGTATGGTACGAGCACAAAAGTAGACACATGGATCAACAGAACAAAATAGAAAACCCAGAAATAAACCTATAATTATGTGGTCAATTAATTAAAGGAGAAAATAATATCGAATAGAAAAAAAAACAGTCTTTTCAACAAATAGTGTTGGGAAAACTGGACAGCTACTTGCAAAAGAATAAAACTGGACCACTTACTAATACCATACACAAAAATAAACTCAAAATGGATTAAGGACCTAAATGTGAGACCTGAAACCATAAAAATTCTAGAGGAGACCACAGGCAGTAATTTCTCTGACATCAGTCATAGCAACATCTCTCTAGATATGTCTCCTGAGGCAAGGGAAACAAAAGCAAAAGTAAGCTATTGGGACTACATCAAAATAAAAAGCTTCTGCACAGTGAAGGAAACAATCAACACAACTAATAGACAACCCACTGAATGAGAGAAGATATTTGCAAATGACATATCTGATAAAGTGTTAGTATCCAAAATATATAAAGAAGTAATACAACGCAACACCCCAAAACCAAATAATCCAGTTTTAAAATGGGCAGATGGAATGAACAAACATTTCTCCAAAGAAGACATACAGATCACCAACAGACACATGAAAAGATGCTGAACATCACTCATAAACAAGAAAATGCAAATCAAAACTACAAGATATAACCTCACACCTCTCAGAATAGCTAAAATCAACAACGCGAGAAACAACTGCTGGTGAGGATGTGGAGAAAATGGAACCTTTGTGCACTGTTGGTGGGAGTGCAAACTGGTGCAGCCACTCTGGAAGACAGTGTAGACATTCCCCAAAAAGCTAAAAATAGAATTATCTGGGGCATCTGGGTAGCTCAGTTGTTAAGTGTCTGCCTTCAACTCGGGTCATGATCCTGGGGTCCTGGTGTTGAGCCCCGCATCGGGCTCCCTGTTCTGTGGGAAGCCTGCTTCACCCTCTCCCACTCCCCCTGCTTGTGTTCTCTCTCTCACTGTCTTTCTCTCTGTCAAATAAATAAATAAAATCTTTTTAAAAAATAGAATTATCTAATGATCCAGTAATTGTACCACCGGGTATTTACCTAAAAATACAGAAACACTAATTCAAAGGGATACATGCACCCCTATGTTTATTGCAGCATTATCTACAATGGCCGATTATGAAAGCAGCCCCAATATCCATAAATACATGAACGGATAAAGAAGAGGTGGGGTGTTTGTGTGTGTGTGTGTGTGTGTGTGTGTGTGTGTGTGTATACACAATGTTATATATACAATGGAATAGTATTCAGCCATAAAAAAGAACGAAATCTTGCCATTTGCAACATGGATGGAGCTAGAGAGTATTATGCTAAGCAAAATAAGTCAGTCAGAGAAAGACAAATACCATATGATTTCACTCATATATGGAATTTAAGAAACAAAACAAATGAGCAAAGGGGAAAAAAGAGAGAGAGAGGCAAACCAGGAGAACAAACTGGTGGTTACCAGAGAGGAGGTGGTTGAGGGGATGAGTGAAATAGGTGAAGGGGATTCGAAGTATACTTAATCACAATGAGCACTGAGTAGTGTATAGAATTGTTGAATCACTATGTTCTATGCCTGAAAATAATATAACACTATATGTTAACTACACTGGAATTAGATTAAAAACTTAATAAAACTGAATAAAATGCTTATGCACAGCAAAAGAACAATCAACAAAATGAAAAGGCAACCTATGGAATGAGAGAAAATATTTGCAAACCATATGTCAGAGAAGGGGTTAATATCCATAATGTATAAATAACTCATACAACTCAAAACAAAACAAAAAAAAGAACAATCTGATTAAAAACGGGTAGGGGTACTGAATAGACATTTTTCCAAAGAAGATCTTAAAATGGCCAACTTGGAAACAAATAAATAAATAAAATGGCCAACTTGTACATGAAAGGGTGTTTAACATCACTTATCAAGAAATGCAAACCCAAACTACAATGTTTATCATCTCACACCTGTTAGAATGGTAATTATCAAAAAGACAAGAGATAGCAAGTCCTGGGGAGGATGGGGAGAAAAGGGAACCCCTGTACACTGTTGGTGGGAATGTAAATTGTTACAGCTGCTACGAAAAACAGTATTGAGCTTTCTCAAAAAGAGTAAAACAGATCTACCATATGATCCAGCAATTCCGTTCTGGTTATATATCCAAAGGAAATGAAAATAGAGTAATAAAGAGATATATGCATCACCATGTTCATTGCAGCATTATTCAGAATAGCCAAGATATCAAAATAGCCTAACTGTCTGCCAATGGATGAATGGATAGAGGTTGTGATACATGCACACATGATGGAATATTATTCAGCCACAAGAGAGAAGGAAATCCTGCCATTTGTTTCAATACAGATGGATTTTGAGGGCATTATGTTAAGTGAGATGTAAGTCAGACAGAGAAAGACAAATACTGTATGATTTCACTCATATGTGGAATCTAAATAAACCAAATTCATAAAAACAGTAGAATGCTGGTTACCAGAGGGTGGGAGTGGGGGTGGGGGCTGGGAATATTTTTGTTCAAAGGAACAAACTTGGAACGAGTAGATAAGTCCTGGAGAGCTAATGCACAGACAACATAGTGCTTATAGTCAACAATATTGTATTATGGGGCACCTGGGTGGCTCAGTTGGTTCAGGGTCTGGCTTTTTTTTTTTTTTAATTTAAATTCAATTAGCCAGCATACAGTACATCTTTAGTTTTAGATGTAGAGTTCAATAATTCATCAGTTGCATATAACACCCAGTGCTCATCATATCATGTGCCGTCCTTAATTCCCATCACCCAATTACCTCATCACCCCGCCCACCTCCCCTTCAGCAACCTTCAGTTTGTTTCCTACAGTTAAGGGTCTCTCATGGTTTGTCTCCCTCTCTGATTACTTCCCATTCAGTTTTCCCTCACTTCCTCTGTAATTCTCTGTGTTGTTTCTTATATTCCACATATGAGTGAAACCATAGGATAATTGTTTCTCTGATTGACTTACTTTGCTCAGCTTAATACCCTCCAGTTCCATCCACATTGATGTAAATGGTAAGTATTCATCCTTTCTGATGGCTGAGTAATATTCCATTGTGTGTGTGTGTGTGTGTGTGTGTGTGTGTGTGTGTATCTGACTTCTCCTCAGTTCATGATTCATGATTTCAGGGTCCTGGGATCGAGCCTCTCATCGGGCTCCTTGCTCAACAGGAAGTCTGCTTTTTCCTCTGCCCCTCCCCCTGCTCATGCTCTCTCCCTCTCTCTCTCTCTCAAATAAATAAATAGAATCATTAAAAAATATATATTGTATTATAAACTTCAAAGTTGCTAAGAGACTAGATCTTAATTGTTTCCACCATGGAAAAGAAATAATTATATGATATGATAGTCATAACTTACACTATGGTGGCAATAATATTGTAATATATAAATATCAAATCAACACCTTATATACCTTAAACTTACATAATATTCTACATCTATTACATTTCAATTTTTAAAAATGGAGCAAAGACTTCATTAAGAATGCTGAAAGAACTAACTTCTATTTAACTGAATATTTAGTTTAATATGTGTCAGTGAAAATTCTCATTTTTCCATGTTCCTTGTTGATAAATTTTTCCAAAACTGCTTACTACCTTATAAAATTGAATGCTGACTACATCTTTGTTATTGCCTATAGGGCTCTGGATTTTGCAGACTAACCTTCGGTATTTTATTACTGTTTAAAATGAGAGATATGGAGCTGAGTCTGTTTATTAAGGGCATAACTTAGAATCCATGTAGAAAATTCCCTACCTGTTCTTTTTATTAGAAAATTTCAAATTTAGGGGTTCCTGGGTGGCTCAGTCATTAAGTGTCTTCCTTTGGCTCAGGTCATGATCCCAGGGTCCTGGGATCAAGCCCCACGTTGGGCTCCCTGCTCAGCTGGGCACTTGCTTCTCCCTCTCCCACTTACCCTGCTTGTGCTCACTATCTCTCTCTGTGTGTCAAATAAATAAATAAAATCTTAAAAAAAAGAAAATTTCAAATTTAAACTTAAAAAAAGATAATATAAAATTTGCTTTCTTTTCAAAATGAACATGAATGTATTGTTGCAACCACCACAATAATTAGTGTCAAGACAGTTCCTTTACTCCCCAAAATTTCGTTTCATGGTCCATTTGCAATTAAAGCTTTCCCCCACCCGTAACTCCCAAAAACCACAGATCTCTTCTTTGTCCCTATTATTTTGCATCTTCCAAAACATCATTTAGATTCATACAAAATATATAACCCTTTAAAACTGGTATCTCTCACTCAGCATAATGTTTTTGAGATTCATCTACGTTGTTTCAATAGTTCAAATCTTTTAATGGCTATATCATCATTTATTTCACCATTCCATTTACTTGTTAAACTGGATTTCCAGTTTTTTGATTATGTATAAAGATGTTATGAACATTCACGTACAAGTTTTTGTATTGACATTTTTTCATTTATCTTGTGAATGTACCCAGAATTGGAATGCTGTGTAAAGTGACAATTCTATCCATGTAACCAGAGGGCCAATGGGCGTACCTTTCACTGTGGCCCTTGGCAGACAGGATACCACAACTGAGCAAGGCTGGAGCTGGGTCACAGGGCTACTTCAGTGTCCGAAGTCAGATCTGAGGTCAAAGGCCTATGATTAGGGGCTTGGGCAGGCATGGATCCTGTTTGGTCCCTAGGCAGATAAGACTACTTCCAGGACCTTGGTCTGTAAGGTTGGCACTGGGACAAGGATCTGATTTAGGTTCACAAACAGGGGGCTGGCTGCCAGGTGTGCAGAGGTGTGGCTCCTTCTGGGTTCCTGGGAAGCCTCCTTCCAGATAGCTGGGCAGGTCTTTGGGTATGTAGGACTGGCCCCAGACCATGGCTGAATGTGGTGTAGCTGAGCACAGGGCCACATACTGTCCACAGCTGGGAGCAAAGATGACAGACTTGCCAATGGGGGCATGAATGGGTGTGTCTCCTTTCAGATCCCTGGGTAGGCAGGACTGCCCTGGACCATGGCTAAGCAGTACTGGAACTGGGTCACAGGTTCACTTTAGGGCTCCTGGTCAGGTCCAATTTCAGGGGATCTGTTATTGACGGCACAGAAGGACATGTATGTTCCCAGGTCCCTTGGCAAATGGGGCTGGTGGCAAGACCATGGCTAAATAGGGCTGCAGCTGACTCCACAAGGAGATGAGGCTGTTTCTGGTGTGCAGCCAGGATCACATTCAGTGAGCTTGACACCAGGGCATGTGCCAGGGTCCTCACTGCTTTTATGGAGGAGTAGTTTCTCAGAAGACCTTATTTGCCCATTTCGGGGGGGGGGGGGGGGCAAAGTGTGGTGATTTTTGGTGAGTCTGTTTGGTGACATTTTTATTTCTCTTGTATTTTTTTTAAATGATTTTTTATTATATTATGTTAGTCACCATACAGTACATCCCCGGTTTCCGATGTAAGGCTCGATGATTCATTAGTTGTGTATGTATTTTTGTTTCTGAAAGTCACATTTTTAAAATATTTGTCTTATATTTCTCTTCTGAGATGTTCTACCTTTTTTTTCAAGTTTTTGTTCAAATTCCAGTTAGTTAACATATAGTGTAATATTAGTTTCTGGTGTATAATATAGTGATTCATCACTTACATACAATGCCCTGTGGTCATCACAAGTGCTGCCCTTAATCCTCATCACCCATTTAATCCATCCCTCCATCCACTTTCCCTCTACCCCCCTCAGTTTGTTCTCTATTCTTAAGAGTCTATTCTCTGTTTTGCCTCTCTCTTCTTCCCTTACATTCATCTGTTTCATTTCTTAAAATCCACATATGTATGAAATCATATGGTATTTTTCTTTCTCTGACTTATTTCACTTAATTTTTAATGGCTGAGTAATATTCCATTATATGTATATACCACCCCTTCTTTATCCACTCATCAGTCGATGGGCATTTGGGCTCTTTCCGTAATTTGGCTATGGTAGATAATGGTGTTATAAACATTAGGGTGAATGTATCCCTTTGAATCAGTATTTTTGTATCCTTTGGGTAAATTGCTAGTACTACAAATACTTTTTGAGGAACCTCCATGCTATTTTCCAGAGTGGCTGTACCAGTTTGCATTCCCACCAACAGTGTAAGAGGGTTCCCCTTTCTCTGCATCCTCGCCAACATCAGCTGTTTCTTGTGTTGTTAATTTTAGCCATTCTGACAGGTGTGAGGTCATATCTTGTCATGGTTTTGATTTGTATTTCCCTGATGGTGGGTGATGTTGAGCATCTTTTCATGTGTCTGTTGGCCATATGTATGTCCTCTTTGAAAAAGTGTCTATCATGCCTTCTGTCCATTTTTTAACTGGATTATTTGTTTTTCAGGTATGGAGTTTGATAAGTTCTTTATAGATTTTGGATACTAACCCTTTTTCAGATAAGCCATTTGCAAATATCTTCTCCCATTCCAAAAGTTGCCTTTTAGTTTTGTTGATTGTTTTCTTTGCTGTGCAGAAGCTTTTGATTTTGATGAAGTCCCAATAGTTTGTTTTTGCTTTTGTTTCCCTTTGTCTTTGCCTCATGAGACATATCTAGTAAGAATTTGCCAAGGCCAATGTCAAAGAGATTATTGCTGGTGTTCTTCTCTAGGATTTTCATGGTTTCCTGTCTCTCATTTAGGTCTTTCATTCATTTTGAATTTATTTTTGTGTATGGTGTAAGAAAGTGGTCCAGTTTCATTCTTTTGCATGTTGTTGTCCAGTTTTCCCAACACCATTTGTTAAAGAGACTGTCTTTTTTTTTTCCATTGGATATTCTTTCCTACCTCGTCGAAGATAAGTTGACCATATAGTTGTGGGTTCATTTCTGGGTTTCCTATTTTGTTCCATTGATCTGTATATCTGTTTTTGTGCCAGTACCATAGGGCTTTGATCACTACAACGTAATATAATCTGAGATTTTCTCTCTGTCTCTTTCAAGACTATTCCCCTTACTTCATGAGACATGGTTATGACAGCTACTACAATGTACTCTTTTGGATAATTACAACATTTGGGTTATCTCAGTGTTAATGTCTGTTGATTGTGTTCTCCCTCGAGAATTTGTCAGAATTTCCTGTTCTTTGTACATTGAACAGTTTTAATTTGTCGCTTAGGCATTTTTAATATTATACAATTCTGGGTCTTAAAAAAAATCCTATTGAGATTTTTTAAATTGTCAATTTGCCAAGTAGGTTTAGGCCACATGTTTCAACTTGTCTTCATTTGGCTATGGTTCCTATGCAAGTTCATTTTCCAAAGCTTTATCAGTTATGTGGATCTGTCCATTGTGTGCACCTCCCAGGGGCCAGTCTGAGACCTATGGTATGTTGTATAGAATCATATTTGATGCATGCACACCTTGGAAATGAGTCCAGAATTCGTTGAGAACTTTATGGGATTCCATTTTCAAATTTATTCTTCTCCCCGAGCTCCTTCATATTCTCAATCTCAAAAAAAGTCCTGTTTTTTAGTTATCTCACTAGAAAACCACGGTGCTTTTTCTTTCTGCTTTGTCACAAACTTCCAATACCTGGCTGTCTTTGGGGCCAAGTGGCAGGAGGAGAGAGAGAGAGCAACAGTTTTTCCCACTACAGTTTTTGGGCCACACTTTTTCTAATAATTGAGAAGGATTTTTCTTCCTCAGAGCTTTAGGTGTCTGCTTGCCTGCTATTGCACCACTATCACAAATTTAAGCACTAGGATTAGAGCTTGCCTTGCAGGCCAGGCCAGGAGGTGGGAAATACAGAGGATATCTGCCACTCTTTCTGTCCCTTATGCATCCTTCTTCCCCTACCTCAGAACAGAAAAGAGAGGACTTCCCTTGAACTTCTATCTGTGCATGGTGCAGTTCCAGGAATAGGCTGTGTTTGAGTCCAAGTCAGGACCTACAAAAGTGGGAAAAAAATTGACAGCTCAGTTCCAGATTGTTCATTTGTCCAGTTCTCATTTCTTTCCCCAATCTTCTTTCTACCATTTACTTTTCAGATGCCCCAGTTAGCTGCTCCATTCAGTCTGTCCAGGAATTTGAGTACATTCAGTAGGGAGAGCCAGTATGTTTACTCCATCTTAACAGGAAATGGAACTTCCTTCAGTTTTTGAAACACTGGAAATCATGTTTTATTCCTTTTTCTATTATTAAATATACATATTATGTTTGCATTTAGCTTTAAATTCATTCAAATTCATCATAGAAAAAAAAATTACTTGCAATGAACATACATTGAAGGTACAAATAGCTTCCTGCTAATAACCAAATTAAAAAACAAGAAACTCCAAAAAAGAAAATCTGTTTAATAAAGGAGGGTTGAAAACAATTATTGTCAGGGACATATTTTTATTCATGGGTTAAAATATGGAATAAAATAAATTCTCTCTCTTCTAAGTTATGAGTAAGTCCACCCACAATATACCTCTTCTTTGAAATTCAGAATAATTACTAAGTTATAGAAGTGAGTAATTACTAAGTTAGAACAGTGATTTGAAGAACGAATTAAATAAAGCTTATCCTTAAATCTTCTCCCAATTAATCTCAGACATTCAAGGCACATAGGAAGAAATTTCCAGTGTAATTCTACTGGTAGTTATAATAACAATAATTTGAGTTTTATACAAAAGATCATTATTCCAAACCTAAATTTCTCATTTGTGTATTATAAATAGGCATTATATTTTTGAGGGAAATTCAAGTGAGCTATTACACCCCTAAGGACAAAATAACCCAAATGCAAACAATGCTCAAAGACACTGACTTTATGCAAGTTCACCTTGAGCTACTACCTAGATCACTTTTTATCTGTTTGGGAGTCAGGGACCTTTTTAAAAATTAGATGAGAGCTAGGTCCATCCCACCCAGGGAAACACACACACACACACACACACACACACACACACACACTATTTTACATACATTTTCAGAGGTTTCATATACTACTGAAGCCTGGATTAAGAACCCGACCTAGATATGAACGACGAATAAATTTGTGTTTTCCTTCTCTTTTGAATCCCAGACTTTCCTTTTCAGTTATCTATAGTTAACTCTACCTATATGTACTGGAGTCTCCTCAAATTGAACTATCATACCAAATTTGACACTTCACCTCATTTTTCTTTTCTCAATTAATTGATTCACTATCTACGTAGTCACCAAAACTAAAAACCTATGAGTCATCGCAGAATCTCCTTCTCTCCCACAACTCCCACAACTCAAAATCAAAACTAGCCCCAGGTGTTCTGCCTTCTGAATACAGCTTAAATCTATTTCCTCATCTTCAACCCCACTACTGAGACCTAAACTGAAGCCCACATTACATTCTATCTGATCTATTATATTCTTCATATCTTTACCAATTATATTTCTAAAACATGAATTTGAATATCACATTCTTCTCTGCTGCTAAAGCAGTGATTTGCAGAAAATAAAATAAAATAATATAATAAACTAAATCAGAAGACTCCTGTTTGTTTCTCAAGCAAGATACCTCATGGAAGCCTAAGATATCAAACACAAAATGGGATAAAATTGGTACAAAATATTATTTCCCAAACATGCCATGTTATGAAGCTCCCCATGGGTGGGGGGCTTGTTAAAAGTAGCACTTATTGGGCACCTGGGTGGCTCAGTTGGTTGGGTGTCTGCCTTTGGCTCAGGTCATGATCCTGGAGTCCTGGGATAGAGTCCAGCATCAGGCTCCCTGCTCAGTGGGGAGTCTGCTTCTCCCTCTGCCCTTTACCCCACTCTCTCTCTCTCTCTCTCAAATGAATGAGTAAAGTCTTTTAAAAAAAAGTAGCACTTATCAAAGTATTCAGGCATAATTTCTGTGGGTAGGGTATTGGAATCTGTATTGTTTACAAGTGTCAGGTGATTTTTATACACAGGCAAGTCTATAAAACACTGGTTGACTTAGTCATCAAATATAAATGCTTTAAAGTGACACACAAAAAGACATCACACTTTGATCCCAATTTATTTTTCTGACCTACTTCATTTCATGCTGCATATGTTTTGAGTGCATCAAATAGTCCCAGTTCTTTGCATTTGCCACACCATTTTTCATCAATATACCTTTGCACATCCAATTTTCTACTCCTGGATTGCCTTTCTTAACTTTATCCACCTGTTGCTTTTCCACCTATCTTTGAAGAACCACAGCAAAGGTCAATTGTTCTGTGGAACATTCCCTTATTCTTTAGAACATAGCACATTATACAATACATCTCAGTTTCTATGATCAGCTTGATGGCAGGTACTGTATCTGATTTCTATTTGTGTCTTTCATAACACAATATCCAATACATAATAACCACTCAATAAATATGTGTTAGATATTGAATGAGTGAATTCATGAACTCATTAATAAATAAATGAATAAATTAATGGATAAATGAACAACCGAGGTTTGCAAAGTAAACCGAGGTTTACTTTTTAAAAAGAATATAATTATTTGCTGAAAGGAAGACATTGGGCTAACATTTTGACTGTGATTTACTGTAAAATGATATAAATAATGTAATGCAGTTATGGGTGTGGGTCAACATTAGTGTATAACCCAAATGCAGTTAGTTAACCTCTGAAGTATTCTCATGCAGGGATTCACATTCCTGTGGTAGAGAGTCATGAAAGGATATGTTCAAGTATTTATATCTAAATGTACAACATGGGATCTTAAAGTTAGTATAAGACATGGGTTTTCATAATGATATTAGAATAGTTCAAGTTTACAGTTGGCAAGAAAGTCGTATGGAAACTTCCACCCTGTGTACAAGGATCTTGTAGGCTAATCCAACTAACAACTTCAAAGAAACTCTCTTGATTCAAGACGTTGGATCGATGCCAATCCTCTACCTTCAGCTTCAAAACTTAATATCGGAATCTGTTGTCTGATGCAATTAAAAGCCTCGCTAATCTTGCCATCAGAACACGGGTACACCCAGGGGCGCCTGGGTGGCTCAGTCGTTAGGCGTCTTTGGCTGGGGTCATGATCCCAGGCTCCTGGGATGGAGACCTGCCTCAGGCTCCCTGCTCAGCGGAAAGCCTGCTTCTCCCTCTCCCACTCCCCCTGCTTGTGTTCCCTCTATTGCTCTCTCTCTCTGTCAAATAATTAAATAAATAAAATCTTAAAGAAAAAAAAGAACATTGGCGCACCCATTTCTAAGTGAAACCTTGATGCAAAGTGTTGTCTAAGTTTTCAAGAAGACAGATGATGAGGGCTTCAAAGAATGTAGAGAACAGATTATATGCCTTTTTTTTTTGCCTGTTAATGTTTTTAGGTGTGTCAAAATTCAGCCTGAGACTTGTTTTATTGTAATATACCACATACTGATGGTGAAACTATCAGAAAATACATCTATAACTCCTGCCTATATTTTCTCCATAAGTTTTTATTTTGAAAAAATTTAAACCTGCACAAAACTTGCAAGAATAATATAATGAGCTACCACATACTCTTCACCTAGATTTACCAGTTATTAACATAAAGTGGTTTCACATTTGTGCATGCTCTGTCTTTATGTGTGTGTGTGTTTCTCCACCCTCATACGTATTGAGTGAATGAGTTTTTCTCCCCATATCCCATAGGTATTTAGAACTTAACTTTGAAAGTGAGCCGCATATTTCATGACAATTCATTCCTAAATACTTTACCATATATCTTCTAAGAACAAGGGCATACATAACCACAATGCAATGATCACATTCAAGATCAACATTTATATAATACCATTGTCTAATATACAATCCATATCTATACTTCCTCAGTTGTTTTTATAGGTCTTTATTTTCTGACCCAGAATCCAATCAAAGATCATGAATTGGAATTGTTTGACATGCCTTCTTAGCTTCTTTAATTTAGAACAGTTCTGTAGCCATTTTTTCTTTTTTGTTTTTAATGAAACTGATATTTTTGAGGAGTCCAGGCCAGTTGTTTTGCACAATGTCAATTTGGACTTAGTCTGATTATTTCTGCATGATTGGATTTAGGTATAAAATTTTTGACAGAAAGACCACATAGATGCTCTTCCACCCTCCTTAGTACATCACATCAGGAAGTAATTTTGTCTCATTATTGGTAATTTCAAGTCTGATCACTTGGTTAACATGGTATCCAACAGATTTCTCTTGCAAAAGTAACTTTCTTCTTTGTAATTAATAAGTAATCTGTCAGATGATTCATTTAGACTATATGAATGTCTAATTCCTCAAGCCTTTGCCCTTTGATGACTCTTGATATTACTAACTGAAGCAATCATTATTATGGTGGTCTTTCAATTCTATTATTCAATTCAATGTTGGCCTTCCAATTCTATTATTCTTTTTGTATTTATTAGACTTTTCTACAAAAAAGAACTTTCCCTCACTTTACTTTTTTAATGTCACTATGCATCCATGAATTATCCTTTATTCAATGTGTTTCAATCCATTGCTATTATTATTTTTTTAATAGTCAGATTGTTTCAAAACTGATCCAGTGGATTTTTCTTCAAGGTGGTCCTCATACCCTTTTGATATTTTTCCTTTTGTACCTCAACAAGATACTCCCAGCTTATTATAGTTTCCCTCTCATACCTGAAGTCAGCTGTTTCTTCAAGGAGTCATGATCCTTTTGGGGACAAGAACATTTAAAACCAAGATCTGGGCAATAGGTTTTCTTATTGCTCCTGGAATATCATTGTTCTAGGACCTTTCATTGAATAAGGCTTTTGATTCATGAGTTCATACTGATAACTAATTCCAGTCCAATACATAGGATTTTTTTTTCTTCATTACCTAGTCCATATTTATATTTTCCTTTTCTCACTTTCAGAACCATTTACAACTTAAATATCAATATATTTACTCATTTGCTCAATTCTGTAGTTTGCACAAAATAGTTTTATAATTACTACTATATACCACTGCTAATACAAAAATAAGAAAAGTTTCTTGATGTTTTTGCAGGTTTTTATGTCCATATGATATATCCCAGTGAGGATATATAGTCAGAGTAATATGTTCAAATGTTACTTGGTTTAATTTTCTGTGTCGTTTCGTTGTTAATTTGATTAATAAGTAAATCCATTTATTTATGTTAGTATTTAATTTTAACTTTTTTCTACTCTTGTTAATTAAATTTCAGTTTTTGTATATGTAAAACATTAACATGGTTTGAAAATCAAAACTTTATATTAACAGAGTACTTGGAGAAGTCTCATTCTCTTCTTTATTGCTTTTACTCCATCACCACTCACATTCTGTAGATGCCAATTTAGCTTTTGGTTTCCTTTTCTTGTGTCCCTTTTTGTAAAAATAAACACACACACACACACACACACACACACACACCCCTCATATTGTCCCATCTTTCTTAGACAAAATATACAGAATATAGTCCTTTGCAAATTGTTTTTGTTTCACTTAATGACATATTCTGGAAATTACTTAATATTAGTTCATTGAGATTTTCATTATTTTTCTACTTTTGATGTGCCAGATTTTACTCAAGTCATCTCCCAAGTGTGGGCATTTCATTTGCTTCCAAAATGTTGTGATTACAAATAAGGCCATGGTGAATAAATTTTTGCATATGTCTTTTCCCCCAAATTAGTTGAGAGATGTCAAGAATTGGGATTGTTGACTCAAAGGGTAAATACATATTTACTTTTGTTAGATATTGTTGAATTCTCCACCTTAAGATTTGTACCATTTTGCATTCCCATTGGCAATACATTAGAGTGAACATTTACTACAACCTTGTAAACAAGCTTACTGTCAAGCTTTTGTATTTTTGCCAAACTAATAAATGAGAAATAGTATTCAGTAGAGCTTTGATTTGCATTTCTCTTATTATTATGAGTGAAGTTTACCATATTTTCGTATGTTTAGAGCTAATTGGTACATCTTTTTTACAAACTGTCTGTTCATTCTTTTTGTCCATTCCCCTTTTCTCTTGAGTTTTTGGTGGTTTTCTCAATTTTATGTTGTGAGACTGGCCCTTTGTCCGATATCGCACCTTCTCTTTATTATCTAAAGCAATAAAGTACCAGTAGCATTATGAATTCCCTAACTTACTTAGGCTGATATACAGTAAGTTAATTTAGTGCTCCTAGTGCACTGTGACTTGAGTCTTCGTGCTCAAGTAAGAGGTGGATAGTTCATGTGGATTTATTATGATAACCTGAATTTAGGTTCTGAATTGCTTATCTGAAACTCTTTGGGACAGGTATTTCTCACAGCTTAGAATTTTTTGAATTTGATAAAAGTAATGGATGCATATACTGTATACTATATATTAAATACCATTTATCACCCATTAGATAAGGACCAACAACACCATGTAATTAAATACGCAAAAGTTCTGAAACAAAACTTACAAATATTTACACTAGATGTGATAAATAGAAACCATAGGTAGATTCATATCAGCTCAAGTCATGTTTTATAGTCAAATTAGTTTAGGTAATATCAGGTTTTGCCACAAAATGCTTTATAAATAAACCTTTCAGTTCCTAGAGCTTTTTTGGATTTTGGAATCGTAGATAACAGATTTTAGACCTGTGGCTCATTAAATGAGTCATTTTTGTGTACTGTTTATTAGAGAAAGTTGTATATTATTGAATAAAACTTTAAGAAAATCATTTAAACTCAATATGTGAAGAGGATTAAGGAGTGTATTTGTTGCAATGAGCACTGGGTGTTTTATGGAAGTGTTGAATCACTATATTGTACACCTGAAACTAATGTTACACTGTAAGTTAACTAACTGGAATTTAAATAAAGACTTAAAAAATGTCTTCTTTTAAAAAAGGACAATTATTTATACTTAGCTGACAATATCAAATAACTTCCTTAAACTTCATAAACCCTACCTAATCAATATGAATATGGTATTAGGTTCAAGGGTTGCTTGGGACTCTGCATAATATTTTTTTAATCTTATTTTGGACACATTTAGTGTGAGTTTTTTGAAAAGATACATAAATAACTTTCCTCCCAAATTACATATTTATTTGGTTATTTTTATATTATCGTTGTCCCTTAAGGTCTTTTTCATTCACTACTCTATCCCCAGTATCTAGCACAATGTCTGACAGGCTGTAAGTGCTTGATAATTATTTTTTAATAAATTCATGAATGAAAGGAGATCACTGGGAGGAGACATAATAAAAGGAAACAAATGTAATTGTTCATCCATCTGCAATAAAAATACAAGTTGAAAACAATAATCCAAAGGGTAATGCTACTTTACCTCTTATTCTATCCAAATTCAGATTTATCTAGAAATAAACTCATATATATCCAGAGAGAGTGAATACTGCTTTTGCACAGAGGAAGAAGTTAGCTTTGTTTGAGCAGGTGGAAGTTAGTTACCTCCAGATACCATTGCCTTATGTCCTCTTTTTTTGCCCCCAATTATCACCCCAAACAAGGATTAGAGAAAAATTAAAATATGCAAATCCTGTCCCTATTTTCATTCTGTCCTCAATTTGTTGAACTGCCTTTGTCAATAATACTTTTTCTCTTTTTAAATATTTGCTTTATTTTTCACATTATAAAACAATACATGTTTATGTCAGACCATTCAGAAACATTATAGACCATTGGAAAATAGAAAAAAAATAGGAACAAGGGAAAATAATACACAAGTTCACTCCTCAAAGACAATTAAAAAAAGATAATTCAATATTTTGGTATATTTTCCTGTAGTCATTCTTCTAAGCATAGTATTTTTATATATACCATATAGAGATTTAGAATCTTGTTTTCTAACTCTTTACACTATACATATGTTCTAGACCATTACAGAGTTTTGATGAAGATAATTTTAAACAGAGGCATAAGATTCCATCACATGGGAACACTAACAATTTCTTAATTTCACCCTATTATCAGATATTTCCATTGTTTCTGATGTTCAGATATTATAATGCTTTATAGAACAGATTGTAAATATTTATTTCTGTATTTGGCATTGTTTGCTTAGATAGTCTCCCAGGTGTGGAATTACTGGGTCACATGGAATGAAGATATACAGGCAAGTTAGACATTCTTACAAAATCTTTAAGTAAAACTATGGAATCCTGATAGATACCTAGCCCTATGAGATCATTTTAAATCCCAACAAGTATCTGGTAACGTGAACCTGGAAACAAATCCAAGAACTCCATTACTTACTTGCAATATATGACTTTTGTCCTGAACTACTAATTATACTCTTTGACTTTGAAATTTAGGTAGTTTTTGTCACGGAATGAAGGAGTCTGAATGCTTGTTTATAAGAATGTGTTAACAAATTGCCAAGGAGATGTCTCCATCATGTTTGCATTTAGTAGTGTTCGATTGACTCCTTATTTCATGGATACTGTCATTGCATTGTGTTTTAAGACACCTATATTTCACTTTTTACTGACTTAATGCCCAAACTATTTGAACTCCCCCTGGGGGTTCTGAAAACACAGCAGCATTTTGACTTATTGTTGCATATTTGCCATCTAGTGGTTTAAGTGGGAAATTGCAGATTTACACCCTCTCCAGTTGGGGGAAGAAGACATTTAAAGCTTGTTTTTCAAAAGAAATCCGTAGTGGTGGAAAGCACAGATTGTCGGTAATATTCAGTAGGGATGGATTGGATTGCTTTATATAGTAGTAGTGTGTAACCATGTTCAGTTAGAAGACCCTATCCTAAAAGGAGGTAAGGCTCAAAGAAAATCATAAATAGCTATTCCCCAGCAAAGGCTATCTCATCATCCTTTTACCCAAGCAAACACACTCCGTAGTGAAATCAAAAGGATATTAAAGGCAACTTTCAAGTGTAAAACGAATTATTAAGGGCACCATGATCTTACATATGAAAGAAAGGAAATGTAAGTTCCTCAGTTGCTTAGGTTTGGATATTGGGTGTTTATTAATTGACTGTTTGAAGATGAACCCAAATCTTTATTTACCCTCTTATAAAATGTCCTCCTTTCCCTTCTTTGTAGTCTGAGGCAATTTCTAATTAAATAGAAAGTGTGGCTAAAAAAGCAAATTTGCCCAGATTTATTGTACCTTAGAATTAGATGCATCTGGTAACTTTCTACTCTTTAAGTTTTTCAAATTATCCCAACTGAATCAAATGATATATAATTCTGAGAACATGGGCCACACAAATTATGTAAGAGATTATTTCTAAAGATATACAATGAAGATGCTCAGATTTGGGGAAGGGGTACATAAAGTAAATAAAGGGAAGGGGGTAAGCAAAGTAAATAAAGTAAATAAAGGGGTGGAGTGTGTGTGAGTGGAGGGGCATTCCTTGAAAAAAGTTCCAAAAAAGGCTAAGGGGTGAGCTGATATTCAAATATTTCAGAAATTTTCTTTGCCTTCAAACACACGGGACTCAGGAAAGATGAAGAAATTATTAAAAAGTGGGTAAAGTTAGAGATAGTGAAATATTTTCAATAACAGCAGATTTAACAAACAATATTAAGTTTGAATCATTTCTGGGTAATCAGAAACCACATGCCATTTACACAAATTTACAAACTTATAAATGCACATGCACACATACGTTAAAGTGTGGCAAATACAGAACTCCTCACATCTGCACCTGCAAATCTTTTGATACATGTATTCCAGAATCATTCCTTCACTCATCTATTCATTTGACAAGCAACTACTAAGTGCACTTCAAAATAAAAACAAAATTATAAACCTTTGACTTAACAAATCCATTGTTTAAAATTTACTCTTTGTTTCTACTCACAAAGTATGACAAGGTATGGTTGTCAGTTTATTTACTGCAACATTGTTTGAAATATCAAAGAATTATAAATGATCCATCGATGGTTGTGAGGTTGAACTAAACTAATGAAAGATAAATCAAAATAAAAGTCATCACTACAATGGAATAATATTCACCTGTTAAAAAGAATGAAGCAGATTTCTATATGCTCGTACATGAAACTCTGCAAGTTGTAATAAGTGAAAGCAAGGCAATTAATACAATAGTATATATTGCATATATTAATTATAATATATATTAATATATATTGCATAATATATATATATGGACACACACACACACACACCCCTATATATATAACTGTATGATGCCAGATGTTTCGTTATGATAATTTCCACTGCTGGAGGTTAGTGAAAAGTACAATTACAACTAAAACAAAGTGTTACTAAGATTACAAAATTCTTCAAGGCCTTCAAAGCCCAGCTTATGAAAGCCTGATCTATGGTGTGAGTTTATCCAATCTGTACCATTTCTTAAAATGGAGCAATAATGAGAACTATCAAGTACTTATCCTTACTTTTTCTGAATGAACCATATTTTAAGTTAATCATGTCTGGACGTATGCTAACAGTTTGTGTGGATAACCTAGGACTCCAGGATCTGTTTTTAGCATTTGAAATGAGACCCTAATTTAGGGGCTGGAGTTTGTGGCCAAAATTCTTTTATATACTTTTGAACTTCCTACTTGAGTACCTGATTCCATTATGTTGCTTATACTGGGTACAATTAATATTCATTGAAGGAAATTGAGTACATAGCATTTACTGATTGCTTACTTAGTTACATACAATATGCTAAGTACTCACCAATATTCGCAACTCTGCTTTGATGTAAGTACTAGTAGGTTTCTCAGTTTACAAATGAGAAAACACATTTTGATGTCCTATCTGGTGGTGACCTCTCTGAGTAGCACATCTATGACCTGGGCTCA
Source organism: Ursus arctos (assembly GCF_023065955.2). Lineage (NCBI taxonomy): Eukaryota > Metazoa > Chordata > Mammalia > Carnivora > Ursidae > Ursus > Ursus arctos. Next base: position 89,344,995 of record NC_079873.1, on the reverse strand, counting down.
CTTGTCTCTTCCTTCTTTTATTAAAATGTTTCTGTCCTCTGCATTATTCCTTCAGGAGCATGTACATTTTTCAAAGGTGATAAATTAATCTATATAAAGGTTTTTATGCCTGATTGGAAATTAACATGTCACCTTTCTTTGAGAATATTTACTTATTTAACAGAAGGGCTTGCAGACACAGCATGTATTCAATTATTCATTACTTGACCAATTTACATTATAGGTACTAGAGATCTCTATTCTCTTGGAACTTTGATGTGTGGGCATGTAGATATTAATCAAATAATTCATAGAAGCATATAACATTAAACCTTGATAAATGCTATGAAAAAAAGAGCAAAGTGATCAGCGCCAGTCTGGTGGGTTATATAGGGCTTTCCTGAGGAAGTGAGGTTTAGCTCAATAGGATAAATAGGAGTTAATTAAGCAAATTGAGGATGGGGACATTCCCCTTATGAGAAGAGCAAGGGCAAAGACTCAGGAGTTGGGAGCCTAAGTGATCCAAGAAAGAAAGCCTGAGTGGCTAGAATTACAGCATTACACTGCAAACAATGAGTGAAGAGACTGGAGAGTTTTAAAAAGAAAACCACAGACTTAAAATGGCATCACTTAGGTCAAGTCACCAAACCATGGTTTTAATACCTAATCTAACTGCAGTTTCAACCTCTCCCAGAAATATAAGTCTTAACCCGGGCAGTCAGGAATTTTCTGATCAGCACCAATGAGGAAATCTGTCACATGGGCTGTCTCCTTGCTCCAAAGGAAGATGAAGTTATCTACATGATACTGATGTGGTTTTGGAATATAGGTGAGGTTCAGTGGGGTGGAGTCTGGAGCGGATGACCAAGAAAGAATTCTTGAGATGTTTTTGGTGCAAAATAGTGGTTTATTAAAACACAGAGACAAAAGTGCTGCTGCCCCAGGGTTGTGAGGGGTGGCTGATTATATACTATGGGGTTGGAGGAGATAAAGAAAAGGGAGGTTTCAAAACGAGATTCATATGTTAAAGAAGACTCACAGGATATGATGGGAGGCCTTGCCATCGTCAAGTTAAGGTTTTTTTTCCCTCTAACAAGGCATTAACAAGAAGATAGTGGGGAACTTCCTGGAAGAACATTATACTCTGCCCTCTTCAAGTATTTGTCAATGGGTTGCAGATTATAAGGACATTTAATTGTATCTACATTTCCTTCTTGAAGCAAGTTTATTGCTAGAAATGCTTTGTTCTTGTAGATGGCTAAGACATTTGCAAACTGAGGGAGACTCATGTCTTGCAGGATTATGATCTCTGTAAATTGTTTTACCTTTCCTTAGCTTTAGGGCAGCCAGGAGCGCCTGAGGAATGTCACAAATATCCCATGGGGCGGCGGGTGTCAGCTTCTGCTTTGTCCTCAGCTTGTCTAACGTTCCCTCATCAATAAGACCCCCTTCTCTTCCTCCTAAGGGAAAGTAACCTTACCTGAAACAATCCTTTTCTTTTGTTAATAACTTTATCGCCCCACCCTCTTTTCTTTCTTTTTTTTTTTTTTAAGATTTTATTTATTTAAGAAAGAGAATGAGTAGAGGGAGAGAGAGAAACAGACTCAGTGCTGAGCAGAAAGCCTGACTCAGGGCTTGGAGATCATGACCTGAGCAGAAGGCAGACACTCAACTTCCTGAGCCACCCAGGAACCCCTCACCCTCCTTTCTGTTAAAACCTTTTTTGCCCAACTTGGAGCTTTCCTCTACCTGCTAGAAGGAATGCTACTCCATTCATGAATCATTTAATAAAGCCAATTTGATCTTCAAATTTACTTGGTTGAATTATTTTTTTTAATAGAGGTAGGCAAAGACCAAAAGTCATATGCAACCTGGGAGAAATAAACACACACACAAAAAGTAAGCAATTAGATAAAAGTTGTTGTGTTAAGTGCAATAAATGAGGTAAATGTTATGGAAATATGTAAGGGAAACCTCTAAAACATGTTTTGAGATTCAGGAACAACTCACATTCAGAAATGTGAGCTATGAAGAAAGACTAAACATTAGCTAGAATAGGAGGAAGTAGAGGTGATAGTAAATAGTGTTCCAGGCTGGAGGAACAACAAAGGTGTGGAGATAAGAGATATCAAGGCATAACTAAGGAACTGAGGGTGGTCTTATTAAAATGCAGATTTAGAATGCTGACTCTGGCTGGCAGTGGGGGAGGATCACTGGGATAACAGGATGTAGGGAAAAGGTTACTGGAGTCTTAATGGCTGAAACAAGATGAGCAAAGGAAGTGGCAGCAGGGTAAGAAAAATGGGACTGATTATATACATATTAAGTAGGAGGAATGATTGCATGGTGAATTATTGTAGTGAAAGGTGAAGGAGAGAAGAAACCAGGTTTTTAACTGGGGTCACCAGGTGCATTAAAACGCCATTCCGGAGGTCACGTGATGTAATGAGCACTGGGTATTATATAAGACTGATGAATCACTGACCTCTACCTCTGAAACCAATGATACATTATATGTTAATTAATTGAATTTAAATTTAAAAATATTTACAAATAAACAAATAAAATGTCATTCCGTGTGTTACAATGAAGGAGGAACAAGATAGGAAGTAAGAGTTGAAGAAATTTAATGTGGGGCATGTTAAGTGTTAACGAATCCTTGGAGCACTCATGGGAACATGTCCAATTGCGAGATGTGTACTTGCCTCTATAAAAGGACAGATATGCAGGCCAGAGTGAAAGATTAGGGAATTATCAGTATATTGAAGACATGGAAATGAGAATATACAGTATAAAAAAGGGCGTAGAATAAAACTTTATAAAAACAATAGCATTTAAGGGGTGGGGAGGAAATAAGGAGCCCCTGAAGACAAATGATTAAAAAGGTAGAAGAGAAAATAGAAAAATGTGATGCCATAGAATTTAAAGAAGGTGTTGTAAGAAAGAGGGAATGATCAACATTGACAAATACAAGAGCAGTCTAGTAAGGTAAATATAGAGAAGTATCCATTAGGTATACAACAAAGAATTTCTAAGTGATCTTTGTGATGTGGGAAACCAGGCAGAAGGAAATGTAGATAAAATTAAATGCCCTTACAACCTGCATCCCATTGACAAATACTTGAAGCAGGCAGAGTATAATGTTCCTCCCGGAAGCTCCCAACTGTCTCGATGTTAATGCCTTGCTAGAGAGAAAAACAACCTTAGTTTGACAATAGCAAGACCTCCAGGATCCTGTGAGTCTTCTTTAGCATATGAAAATCCTTTTGAAACTTCCCTTATCTCTACTTCTGTCTGTAACCCCAAAGCTTGTAATCAGTTGTTCTCAACAATCCCAGGGAAGCAGGGAGCAGCAGGCAGGAGCCGGTCTTTCCAACCACAGGTCCTGTCCCCATGTTTTAATAAAACCACCGTTTTGCACCAAATATGTATCAAGAATTTTTTTTTTGGCCGTGGGCTCTGGACCCTACCAAAACTCACCGAAACATTCCCCCCCAAATTACATCATTTGCATAAGAAATTTCACAGAAGTAGTTAAAACCAGGGGCTAGTGAGATTAGGAACAAGGAGGTAAAATAGTTAAAATCCCATTCATAAACTTTGGTTGTAAAAATTTGAGACCTATGTAGTGAGTGCAGTACCTCCCTCCCTCCCTCTTGCTTGCTTGCTGGAAGAGGCTTCAGAATATATAAATGGTGGTGGGAAGGAGCCACTATAGACAGGTCAAGATCAAGGAGAGAGGATAATAAATAAAGGTGAAAAGATTATTATTGCCAACAATGCAGGTTACTGTTTTGAGATGCTGAAATGTGGGAGGGTGCCTGAGTGGCTCAGTCGGTTAAAAGTCTGCCTTCGGCTCAGTTCATGATCCCAAGGATGCCTCAGTTCATGATTCCAGGGTCCCGCATCCCGGGTAGCCTGCTTCTCCCTCTGCCTGCTGCTGCCCGTGCTTGTGTGCTCGCTCCCTGTCTCTCTCTCTCACACACACAAATAAATAAATAAATAAAATCTTGATGCTGAAATGTGGGGAGGAGAAAAATACACTGATAATACTCTAGAACTTATGGTAATACCTCAGTGGAGTATTATTTCTTAACTTTTCTCAATGAGGAAGAATTCGTGTTCATCTGATCAAAGGGAGGGTGGTAGGTGGTAACTTGAACTTTCGAGAATTAAGAATAGCTGCTATGGAGAATGGGAGAGAAAACAGATAAGGGATAGAGGAGAGTTTGGTGGCATTTATGGCTCAGTTTAGGCTGAAGACTGTAAATATGCATGGGAAGCAGTTGGCATGGTAGTATGATTTTTATCTCATGTTACTCATGTACTATCAAAAGATAGTACAGAGAATCTTAAGTCAGACCCAGAGAATGATTATGAAGGTGTTGCATTGAACTACCCTAGAAAGAAACAATCACATTGTAATCTAAACCACACAGCCTGTGAGCAACCTGTGTGAGTATGATAGTCCTGACAAGATTGGCTTCTTGCCCAGTGACTGCAGTGAAAAGATAATGAAGAAAAGGGGCTGATAATATTGTAAAGATGTAAAGATGTAGAAGAGATGTCCATGGAAACTAAGCTGGACAGTGAAGATTAATGGCAAGAGGGAGAAAGTAAAGGGCTACAAGTATTGAGTATGCTTGTAAACTGAAGAACAGGGTAATGAACATACCTATGGTAGGTCTTACACCTCCCAAGAGTGCAATTCTGATATTCCCCCAAAAGCCCTAACATTATCCCTGCACCTTATTCATTTTCTGGAACCACAGCATGGGATGTATGGCCTGGCATCATCAACTCGGTTGAGGTCTCAAATAAGAAATTTGCTGGATGCCATGTAAACTTGAAACGCCTGATGAAAATGACATAGAAAGTGTGGCCTCTGAAGAGAGGGAATAAATAAGCAAGCAAACAACCTTAAAATGCTTCTTAGCCTCATAGGTTTGGAATAGAGTATTTACATAAATAAGAAAAAGAATCCTGAACTTTGTTCTTTTGTTCTCTTATTTCCAAATGTGTAATTCCTATTGTTTCAGAAGTGCAATAATTTGGGAAATGCTTCATTCATCAAACATATCTCCCAGATAAAATTTGAAGTCCAAGAGGTAAATGTTGAACCTAATAAAAATAAACAAATAAAAACAAAATATCGGAGTTGATTTGTCAAGAAGACAAATATAAAGCTATTAATTGAAATTTATGATTAAGACATCATTTACCAGCCAAACTGAGGGCAATTATATTCTTGCTGTATTGTGATTGATGAGTTAATTTATTTTCAGAGTTCAAATTCTCAGTATGATGGGGAAGAGCTATAATAGATCTTGCACATATATAATTTAACATATTATTTTTTCAATTTATGACCTAAAATGTTTTGAGTATGTACCTAAATCATTTTGCTATTTTATTTCTTTCATATTTCTGTTGTATGCAAATAGACTATCAATCAAGGATTTCACAGTATATTCCTTTAGGTCCAGTGGTTCTGGAGAGCCTAAGGTTAGATTCTGGCCCTTGTCTCTTTACCCAAATCATATAAATTATATCTGTAGATCTTTATCCCTATTAATTCTAATTTGGAGCCATAACGAATAATAATTAAGAGTTAACAGTTTGGTGTAAGTCATTTATTTGAAGTCACAGAGACCAGAAAAGACAAATTGAAACTTCTCTAAAAAGAGAAATTAACTAACCTTGTGTGTGTTTGTGTGTAGACCAAAGACAAAATTTATTTTCCTACCCTAAGTTTCTCTCAGTCTTGACAATGGCATGAAAAAAAAAAATCAGAAGCTCTAAGAAGGTAAAATATTATCATTGGATTTGCTACTGAAGGGCCAGTGAGAAACCCTAAGTAAACTTTTTTTGTAAAGTATTTGACCTCAATCCTATTTGACAATATTCCTCAAAGTATGTTAGAATAAGTTGAGTATGTGAACAATAAAATTTCCTGAAATAATAATTATCCTCACCTGTACCAAATGAATCAAAATACCCGGTTGGGTGGAGGATGGAAATAATCAGTTAACAACTTCTGAAGGTGAGTTTTGTATACACTGTTCACCAATTTGTGCATGTGCATATGTGGGTATAATTTTTTAAAAGGACAGGAAAACAGAAAACTATAATCTCAAGTGTTTCATTTTTGCAGATGCTTTTATAACTTTCCATGAAATTTTTATTGTTTAAAATTTTTTCAAGCTGAACAGTTTTCTTAAATTGGGGTTTTACAGAAACATATGAATATAGAAGTCATTGACTATATACTAAAACTGAAGAAAAGTTGTTTATCATATATGACAAATACTTTTCTTCCCTCTCTGTGACCCTAGAGTATTTTCTTCTCTGATTTAAACTGTCATTTACATAGAAATATATCTATCTGATTGCTTTATATATACCTACACACACACACACACACACACACACACACACACACACACCACACCCCTTCCATTAACTTTAGTCTCCTCTGAATTTAACTTTTAGTCCTGAGGATATACAACAGTAATTCTTCTGATTTGAAAGCGTAAACTAGTAGAAGGCAATTGTATTGGAAATTCTGGCTGGAATTTCTGCCTTATTAAACAAATTTCTTGTTCGGCATCTTTGGCTTGTTTATACTTTTGTCCATATGTTTGTATGGCATTGTGCTGTCTCATAAAATATGCCAGTTTTACAGAGGCACTGACTGTTCAGAAAAGATGGATCCAGATGGGTAATCTGGCTAATGGCATGAGTATTATCACCTTGGAAAAATGCCACCTCTCTGTGATAGACTTGCATTGGTAGCCTATGTTTTTGTAATTAGACCTGTGGTGTGTCAATGACCACATATATAATCTTTCTTCATCTGGTGGGGGAAACCACTATAAGCTTCATGAGCTCTTCAGCACTCCTTTTTCTGGAATACTAAAAAGTGTGTGGCAAAACTGTGCAGAAATAATTTATAGTAAGAAAACATGACTTTGAGGAAAAGCTAAACCGTATTTTCCACAAATCAGACAATAAAAGTAGAATGCTAGCAATAGCAACACATGGTGACCATACTGATACCGCATTCTTAAGTGGCTTTTCATTTGGATGAGGAACAAGAGAGGAATGACCACAGATGGACTTTATGTTTATACAATTTATATGAGTCTGAAAGATTAGCAGCAGCAGAAAGTGAGGTTAAGTCTGTTTCATTTTGAAGCTGGAATATAATGGCACTGCTGATTTGCAAGCAATACTACTGTTGAATCCCAGGTCTTCCTCACAGGCAGTGTATCAAATCATTGAAAGTATTGGGTGGTTTGTTTTCCAATCTCTCCTAAATTGAATGACAGTTCATGATTATGCAGAGAGAGAAATATCTTTTTTTCTTATCTTCTAAGGAATTAGTTTGGTTGGTCTCTACTTTGGTAAATAAATGCATCAGATTGTTTTGACCTTTTCTCATCAAATACTATGCATATCCAAATCAGTCTGAAAACAGAATACAGCAATAGACTTTAGTCAAGCTACTCATTACTGAAAAACAAATGGTTAGTAACTTATCTTACACTGGCTTCTTAACTTAATTTACCTTTCTACACCCATCCTAAATTACCTTTTTAATGCAGATAATTAAATTAGCCCTAACATGTCCAACACCTTCTAAGATTATCTTCCTGGAATAAAATGTCAGTGTACATATTTGTATGAATTAAACAGGCTGCTTATATTTTCAATCACTATGACTTCTCGATAACTGTAAAAACTTTGTATTTATTGAGAAATCTTAGGGGCACCTGGCTGGCTCAGTCAGTAGAGCATGTGACTCTTAATCTTGAGGTCCTGAGTTCAAGCCTCACGTTGGGTGTAGAGATTACTTTAAAATAAAATCTTAAAAAACATGTATTTAAAAGATTAAAATAAAAAATATTTTAAAAAAAGAAATCTTAGAGTATTCACATCTGGACACTATCCCCCATTTTGGCTAGTTTGGAATCTGTTCCTCTTGTTTCTTTGAAAAATCTTCCTTTAAAATGCTCCTCATTTCTATGCTGAAGACAAAACTGTCACCTCATTGAATAATAAAATATAATATATAAATATAATGATATAAAGGTATGTATGCTGTCATTTATAATAAAATTTTTATGAGATAATCTGTTTACTTTCCTGTACCAGGGACTATTATGACAAAAAACCCCATTAATGATAAAGTGATTATAGATTATATGTATTAAATATTTCATATTCATTTTATTATTTATGCTAATAACTTACCTGACACAGTCAAGAAAAAAAATAGCTGTGAAAGTATAGAGGAAGGTTTCATAGAGAAAGTAAAATTTAAGGAATAAGTAGAGATTTATCAAGCATAGAAAGAGAATATCATTTTGATTACTCAAATATATTTGCCTTAAGAAACTACAAAATGGTTAAATTTGAGGCTTGACTGTTTATAAAAGACATTTATTTTAAATTGATATGTGGGTTTATTACATAAATTTCATCAACTCAATCATCAGATAATAATTGGGAGAACAATAAAGTGAAAATGATGAAACTGCTTGAAACAATGATTTAAAAGTCAGTGACATAAAAGTCACTTAAAAAAAAAAACCCAGTGACTTAAAAGACTCAACTTAATTGCTACTACAAGGTAAAAATGGAGTCACGGCCAAGTATCTCTGAACCTTTTAATTTTGCTGTAAAATTGTGTTGGGCAAAAATGTTTTCAAACTAACCAAACCTAAGAAGATTAGTGATTCTCAACTATGGCTGAACATTAAAAAAATAATAATCTGGTGGGCTTTTCAAAAAATAAGGTACCAGGGCCCCATCAACAGATAAATTCTAATAGGTAGTTGAGTTGAGAAAAGCTGGTCTAGAAGATCCAAGAGTGCTTCTATTTTCAATGGTCTACTATTCTGTGCTATGTCAAATTAATTTTTTAAATATCAGTAAAAGCTATTTATTGAATGGCTTGTTCATTGGAATATCAAACATGATCAAACATGATCAAACATTATCAAATCACTCAGATGAACTGACAAAGGTAGTAACTGGTAGTGTTTCTTAGAATGATATCATTTTCTGTTTCCTATTTTACTAATTTATGGAATACTTTTTTGCTGCTTCCCACCTATTTTTGTACAAAAGGAAAATTAAATTATATGTTCAGAGGCAAGAGTAGAAATTAATTGAGTAGGTAATTTAAGTTCTCTCTTGTGTGTTAGTGTACGTTGTTCAACTGACTGATAGCATCAAAAATTTATAATTTTTGGGGACCCTGGGTGGCTCAGTCTGCCTTCGGCTCAGCTCATGATCCTGGGGTCCTGGGATCCAGTCCTGTGTTGGGCTCCCTGCTCAGTGGGGAGCCTGCTTCTCCCTCTCCCTCTGCCCCCCCCCCCCATTGCTCTATCACTCTCTCTCTCTCAGGTAAATAAATAAAATCTTTTAAAAAACTTATGATTTTCCATAAGATTTTTTTTTCTGGGAAACTGTTTGTGTCCTGGAAAATTATTTGGAACAAAAACAGTCTCTTGTTCTGTGTAAACAGCATGACTGCTTCTATATGGCAAAATAAAAAGTTAGAGTTGTCAGCAGCATGATGCAAATATAATCTATGTTATCATTTAACTACCTACTCAGAGGTGAGGGTAGTGAGGCAACTAAATAAACATTTTTTAGGCTTGGAATGTAGCTAGATGTTCCCTGATGTGTTGCACATATACTCTTGATGTAGTTCTTCTAAAAAGACAATTTCAGGGATACAAATTTTCCTTTAGTATATATTAATTCTCTTGACTCCGTTCTCGTAATACTTACTGGAATTAAAGGTAATGCTTGGCAGTGGCTGGGCCCACACTCTCAGAAATGGTATATATAACCAACACTAGACTCACTGCCAAGTACTAGGACACTTTTCAGTCAAGCTGATCTACTTGACTATATTCATTCAGTTTTTCAAACAATGTTATTGATTGCTTTGTATGAGCAAGACATAGTTGATGTTATAAATCATGACTGAATTTTTACACAACTAGATTGTAATAATCAGAAAGACCCAGGTTAAATTCCTACTTCTATTTACTTGCTGCTAGTCCTTGACTAATTTGCTTAAATTATTAGACTTTTTCTCCTCATCCATAGAACTAGAGATTAAAAATAACCACCTCACTAGGTTTCTGAAAGGATTTAGACAGAAAATGTACGTGACCATACATAGCAGAGTTTCTAACACAAAGCAGACATTCAATGAATGTCAAGTTCACTTTACTCTTACAAAATTATCCACAATTTTAGGCTAGACAAATTTTGTTCAATCATTTTGGTAAATTATTTAACCAAGTTTTTAAAAAGTTAATGGTATTATCTATTTACCAGTAATTTTATATATATAAGTATTATGGTTCATTTCAAAAAGGACATAAAAGAATAATTTCTTTACTATAATATAGAAACTCTTAAAATTCAGTGAGAAAAAAACAACACACTAGGAAAAAATGGACATGAACAAGCAATTCGAAGAAGCAGCATTTAGGGATAATAATCATATAAAAATTGCTCAGCCTAACCAAAAATTAAAGGTAAATTACAATAACAATGAGATCTTACAGAGTTACATCTTTGCCTATAGGGTAGACAAATTTGGATGAAACTCATTGTTGGTAGGGATCCCAGGAAAAAGCACAACCTATCTATTTTGGAAGGAGTGTTGCATTTTGGCAGCATAACATTGTAAAATACACATACCCTTTGACTTAGAAAATTCATTTTTAGAAATGTATTCTATAGAAATACTTATAATACACAGATGTATATCTATGCAAGAGTATTCCTGCAGAATTGTTTGCAAGAACAAACATTAAAAGCAACTACACATCTAGCAATAGAGGATTAATTAAAATTAAAAAGACACATAAAAGCTAGGGATAAATCCAAATCATATTCTATTAATTTTAAAAATATTATTAAACTTGTCTTTTGGGAGTAAAAATTTTGGCCTTATAAGAGGTATAATCTGAAATGATTATATATTATATAAATATTTCTATAATAAATTATTAAAGATATTAAAACATAAATAAATTAGAATTAGCCATAAGAAAATATTTTTGTAGTGAGTAAAATCATTATATTTAGTGAAAATGTACTCTGACATGATTTTAATATTCTAATTTTCCTCTAACATGATAACAGAATGTAGCATCCAATGCCTTTTTTAAAAAGTACATTTCAAAAAGCCTGATAAGCTAATATACATTATTTTTGTACTTTTAGAAGAAAAGCATCAAATAATTCTCTCAGATTGTCATCTCTAGTTTGGAAAAGAGGCATATTCAGCAAAATGCTTATATAGTTGACCTTTGAACAACATGGGTTTGAACTGTGTGGGTCCACTTATATGTGGATTTTTTATAGTACAATATTTTGAATGTATTTTCCTTATAGATTTTCTAAATAACATTTTCTTTTCTGTAGCTTACTTTATTGCAAGAATAAAACACATAATACATGTAATATATAAAATATGTGTTAATCAAATGTTTCTGTTATCAGTAAGACTTTCAGGCAACAGTAGTCTATTAGTAGGTAACTTCTGGAGGAGTCAAAAGTTATATGGATTTTTGTCTGCATGGGGCTTGGTGCCCCTAACCTCTGTGTTGTTCACGGGTCAACTGTAATCTTATCATCTGCTTTGTTTATTTAAAACCAAGTAGTTGGGGCACCTGGGTAGCTCAGTTGTTAAGCATCTGCCTTTGGCTCAGGTCATGATCCCAGGGTCCTGGGATTGAGCCCCGCATCACATCGGGCTCCCTGCTCAGAGGGAAGCCTGCTTCTCCCTTTCCCACTCCCCCTACTGGTGTTCCCTCTTTCACTGTGTTTCTCTCTGTCCAATAAATAAATAAAATCTTTTAAAATAAACAAATAAACAAATAAATAAAAATAAAACCAAGTGGTATCGCCAAAATTTATATGAAATAAGATTACATTGGAGACATTAGAACACTGAAAATTCAGTTCATCCTTCATCAAAGAGTTGGAAAGGTTAACACAAATGAAATACAATCAAATATTTAGTTCCTTGTGTTTTACATCACAGTATGTGCTCATCTCTGTCACATTTGGGTAGTACAGCAACAGGGTTAGTTTTGTCTTCTGAAACATAATACTGATCTAGAGAAAATGACCTGCAAGTCATTATGGAAATGTCAAAAACTAAAAATATGATCATACAAAATTAATTGTTTCTTGGGGCCACGGTTCTAAATAGAAAAGAATCTTAGGATAGCTTTCAATTTGGTTTCCCATAAATATTTTCCCAGTTCACTTGGTACTTGAAATGATTCCAGTGATATGGAGAAAAATAAACTGTAAGTCTAGCTTTTAGCCCAACTCTGCTTTCATTTTAAGTAGTTGCTTAATGGCTGCGATTTTAGGTACAGAGCTCTCTGAAGAGGATTTTTTGGGAAGATTCACTGTTTTTCTGGGGGTGGGGGTGGCAGTGGGGAGATTCACTGTTTGGGCCAAAATCTCTTCTCTCCCAATACCGGGGATTAGACTTCAGTAAAATTTTGGAAGAGGCAATATTTATCTTTAATGTTCTCAGTAGTGTTTTATGTCTTCCTGTCCATCCCTATCCCACATTTAGTGTCTTGCCTCCTCTTCTGTAACGTCCAGCCTTGTCATTCTGTCCTATATTTTGCATCTTTGAGAAGCAATAGTTTTCTTTTTTTATAATAATTTTTTATTATGTTATGTTAGTCACAATATAGTACATCCCTAGTTTTTGATGTAATGTTCCATGATTCATTACTTGCGTATAACACCCAGGAGAAGCAATATTTTTCTTAAAAAAATAATTAAAGTGCTTGATGTAGTTTGCTTTCTAGGATAAAAGGTGGATATAGAGGAGAAAACTAAGTAAGTGTAACTCACAAGTTATAATTACTAAAGGGATAATTTCATATACTGTGGGCGGAGAATTTTTTGTGCTCACCAAATCAACGAGAGAAATAATTAAATGCCCTTATGCATAAACTAGGCCCTTGGGTTATTACAAGTTTAATTGTTATTTTATTTTTCAAAATTTATTTTGATGTTCTTGGCTCTTTTAATTTCTGCATAGAATTTGGTTTATCAATTTCTACAAAAATTCCTTGTAGAATTAGGATTTAAGATTGTGCAGAATGTATGGATAATATCTGAAATATTATTGTCTTACCAATATTGACACTTTTGATCCAGAAGCAAGGCATATAATTCAATTTATTATGATTGCCTCTAATTTCTGTTATTAATATTTTGCCATTTTCAGCATAGAAGGCTTATATAGAATTTTCTCAGTTGATCCTTAATTACTTTGTTTTTTATAATTTTTAAATGACATTAACTTTTTACACTTAATTTGACATTTATTTATTGACCTATATCCTTCTTCCTTGCTAAATTCACTTATTAGTTTTTACTGTGGCTGTAGATACATAAGATGATCTATAAGACAATAGAGACAGTTTTATTTCTTCCTTCCTAGTGCTTTTTAATTTCTTTCTTAATGGTCTGGACCTCCAGGATAATGCTTTGTTCCTAATCTTCAGAGGAAAATATTCACAGATATACCATTAAGTATGGTACTAGGTTTTCTGTAGATATTTTTTTATCAAACTGAGAGTAATTTGCTGAAAATTTTTTTCCAGGAATTTCACTTGGGTGGCAGTCCTTTGTACCTTGCCAAAATTAGTTTTCCAGATATTGAACTACCCTTTTGCTTAGGTATTTTTCTCTTTTGTTTCTCTGATTTCTATTTTGTTGTAATATGCTCTTGTTTTTATTGCCTTTCTTCTACTTACTTTGGGTTTATTTTATTTTATTTTATTTTTAATCTAGTTTATTAAGGTAGGACTTTAGGTCAGGGATCAGAAAACTTTTTTTGTAAAGAGATACAGAAAATCCTTTAGGCTTTGCAGGCCAGATGATCCCTAACACAACAACTCAACTCTGCCATTGTAGCACAAAAGTAGCCATAGACAGCATATGGACATGACTATGTCCCACTAAAACTTTGTTTACAAAAATAGGTGGTGGTCCAGATAAGGCATTAAGGCTATAATTTGCTGACCCTTGCTTTAGGTCATGGCTTTAAGAATCATTCATTTTCTTCTAGTGTTAAGTATTGAAACCTACATATTCCTCTACAAGCACTTCTTTAGTTATATCCCACAAAGTTTGGTATTTAATGTTTTAACAATTATTCTGTACAAAGTATTTTTTCTATTTTCTCCTGTGATTTCTTTTTTGATTTGTGAATAACTTAGAAGTATATTGTTTAATTTTCTAATATGCAAGGTTTTCCTAGATGTCCTATTGTTATTGATGTCTAAGATAATTCCTTTGTGGTCACAGAACAAATGAAGGTGATTTCAAACTTTTTAAACTTCTAAAGACTTTTTAAACTTCTGAAGACTTTTATGGCCCAGAATATGCTCTATTTTGTTTAATGTAACATATGCCCTTGCTCTTGCAAATGATGTATATTCTGCAATTGTTGGGCATAGTTATCTATAAATATCAATTTAGTCAAGGTGGTTGATAATATAATTCATATCATCTATGTGTTTCCTGAGTTTTTGTCTGATTGTTCTACCTATTGCTGTGAAAGAATGTTAACATCTCCAACTATGATTTCATATTTACTTATTTATCACTTTAAGTCTATCAAATGTAGCTCAATATATTTTTATTTGCTATCAGGCATATACATATTTATGATTGTTATATTTTCTGAAAGAATTGAACTTTTATGATTATAAAATGTCCTTTACTGGAGTGCCTGGGTGGCTTAGTTGGTTAAGTGTCTGACTTGGTTTCAGCTCAGGTTGTGATCTCAGGGGTTGTGAGATCAAGCCCCACGTTGTCTTTTACCCCTATTAATACTTTTTTTCTTGAAATCTGTTATATCTGATATTAATGTAGTCTCTTCAGATTCCTTATGCTTACTGTTTATATTGAATACCTTTTTAAATTCCCATGTAATAAACATTTTACAAAATAAAATGAAGGTCCTTCCTGGCAGATTTGCAGAGCCAAGAAACCAGTGATTCAGTGGTGTTGCCTATGTCCTGAGGAGGCACTAGGGTTTTTTTGGAAAGCTTTTACTTAATAACCTATAGGTTGTTGTCCAGTTAAGTTTTCAGCCCCGTGAACAATTCTACTCTATGGTTAATTAAGGAGAAGAAGAATTAAAAAATAAGAGAAGGGAAGAAAGGGAGAAAGAAAGCGGGAGTGGGACAAAGGGAGGAGGAAATGGAAACAGATCCGTAAGTGCCAGTCCTGCACTTTGGGGAAAACTCAGTGAAGCAGGTTGCCTTGGAAAAAGACTGTATGAGTCTATCAACTGAGACTTCCTTGGTAATTTATCCTCCATCAACACTAATGTGTTTTGGTATATGCTTTTTCATCAATTTACTTTCAACTACCTGTGACATTATATTAAAAGTGCACCTCTTGTGAACAGAACATTACATTGGGATTCTTTAATCCTTCTGACAATCTCTGCATTTCCTTTGGTTTTTTTTCTGTCTTTTGTGTTAAATTGAATATTGTTAGCGAGCATACCGGTCAGGAAGTTATTGCAATAATCCAGGTGACTGGTGAAAGTGGCTAAAATCAGATGAAATTGGAGAAAAGAATCAGATTCTACATATAGTTTTGTGTTAGAATTGACAATTCTTAAATATGGATTATATATGCTCAAGAAATACTACCTGAAAAGTGCAGAGCTCCTATCTGGTATGTAATAGGCACTCAAGAGCTCTTGTTAGTTTCCTCTTTTATATATCCCTAATATATATCCTTAGATCCAGTTAGACTAGTCTCCTCCTTGTCCCCTCAAACACACTATATTTGCTTATGCCTTTATGTGCCTTTGCTCATGTTCAATTCCTATGTTTTCCATTAAGTTGTTTATCCTAGAAAATCATTAATAAATAATAACTTCTTAATACATTCTTCAAAATAATATTATCTCCATAACATTCTAAGAGGAGCTTTCCTAACAAAAGAATCTCAATATGTTTGAAAAGTAAGAAGCTAAGATGGAAACGAGGGCCAATAAATCTAAAATTATAGGTTGACTGGGGGTGGGAGGTGGTGAGCAGAGCACAAAGCTCTGTTTCTAAGAGAGAGAAATAAATCTCATGTTTAAAACACTAGATAATCTTTGATTCTGATTACCAACCTATCAACCCCTAGGGAAATCTATTACTCCATTTCTCAAACACAGACTATAAAACAACAACAGACTGTACTACCACCCCCCGGTCCCACAAAATGTGAATTCTTCTCAATGACCATTGTAGATGTTCCTATGGAGGGCAATGGACAAAGGGGATTCTCCCATAGAGTTGAAACAGAATATGAAGAACAATGGAGATCCTTCTAAATTACAGGTACAACATTGTCTGATGAATTCAATTTGTGAGGATAGTGAGCCCTTAGTATTCCTATCCAATGGCATGAGATATACACCATGAATCAATATATTGTTTACTATTTATTCTCTTCTCTGAATAGGAATTTTAATTAGTTATTCCAGTCTTTTCCACCATTGTATGTTGCTTGCATTGGGAATGGATAAATTATCATTTTTAGGGTATGTCACCACACTATGAAGTAGCCATCTCTGGACTTGATGGCAAGGACAGTACATAACCCTGAGATACTGGACTTGGTCCAGCTTTAATAACTGGATGAGATATTGAACAGTTTTCTTTGGATGGATGTTGTGAGTGTGCTTACTGCACATTTTAAGCTGTTTATAAAAAGGGACTAGGTATTCATGTTGGATAGACAAGAAGACAGTTCTTAGTGGATAATGTGGTTGCCTTCCAAGCATTCATTTCCTATACCCAATGGTTTAGCACCTATGTAGCTTCTCTGACTGGCCTAACCCCATAGGATAACTCCATTTCTTTTGTCAAAGGTGGTCTAATCAGAATGAATTTAAAATTTCTGTTACATATGTTTTGGGAAGAAAGCTTTTTCTGCCCTAGGTATAAGTACAAAGAAAATATAGTTCAATTTGCTACTGGTAGCTATCATATGATTCCATGCATTTAAAGATAGTAGTTTTCATATTCTTCCTACCTCTTCTCTCAGTTAAGATGACTATCTCCTTTAAAATCCTGGTAACTCTTTCTGGGACTATCTAGATTATTTATGTTTAAGTGTGCAATACTCCATGCATAGTCAAAATAGGGCAGTGTGGAAAGTAGTCTCTGATGGAAAGGGATTGGGATTGGGTTAGGATCTCAAATCTCATAGTGACTATAGTGTCATGCCACACAGTGTGGATCATTCAGGTAAATATACTTCACTTCTACCCATGGCTTTGTCTTCAAAGCTCTATCTGGTATACACCTGAGCTCAAAGTTTCCTTTTACCCTATAGCTGAGGGCTTAGATGAGATGATCATCTTAGATGATCCTTTTCCCCATAGCCCTTTCCCTTGTCTTGACACAGTGTCATAGAATACTGACAGCAGGTGGATGCTTGGAAAAGCATGTGAGCTCATGTTTAAAAATACTGCAGCTTACTTAAATCATTTATTTTCTCTGACGCTACAGTTCTCCTGCTTTACCAGCCAAAGACAGAGGAAGTGCTTTTCAGATAGAAAGCAGATTCGAGTCTATCTTTTTGTATTAAGAACAACCATACTTAATGGGGAAATAGCATTAGGAATTTCAAAACAGTCAGGAAAAAGGCAGCTTCTCTTTCATTCTCTCACTTGGTAAAATCACAGGATCCCTTGGCCTCTCTCTCTCTCTCTCTCTCTCTCTCTCTCTCTCTCGCAGTTCTAATTACACTTTCTCTGCTCTACTTAAACACTGTCATTGTCATTTTGTCCCCAGTTTACATACATTGCAAACTCAATGCCTGATGCTCACTGATCTACTCTCTCCAGTTACAAACTCCGAATTCCAAAACAGAGAATGTGAGTGGGCCAGACAAGACTTGGGATAACTCATCCTGGCTGAGAGGTCAGTTCTTGTCCAAATATGTTTCCCTATAGAGGCCACCCCTTGTGGGTGAGGAAGAGTTATCAAAAGACAAACTGTAAATTATTGTAGCTGTGTAGCTCTGATCATTGTCAGTTGTCAGAGCAGCTTCTTTTTGCAAAACAAATGAAGATGGGGAGAAGAATGAGAATCTGTAATTATTAGAATAGCCTGCTAAAGAAGGATCACAACACATAAAATCATCTTGAGTTTGATTTGCTTATCAAAATAACCCTACAGAAGAATGCATTCTCTTAAGAATAGAATGTAGCTCCAGAAAATTTTGATAGGAAACAAGGGGCAAGCAAATATCTAGATTATATACTATTACCAAGAAAGGTTTTGGTTAGATGGGTTCTGTTTCTACCTACCATGCTTTCACATCATTAATATATCTGTGGCTTCTAAATCTATATTCCTAACAAATTTCTCAAATAAGATAATCTGCTTTTGCACCTATAAACACCAACAGTCTACAACTGTTTGACAGAAGAGAACATAAGTTATTTACTTGTGTGTTGCCAGCATCTAACTTTCTGTCTGGATCATAGCAATCATTTGCTGAATGAATGAATGAATGAATGAATGAATTGAAAGCCTGATTAGCTTGGAAGGCAATCTGAGGATGCAGTGAAAGGGAGGAGAAGAAATCAGAAAAAGACAAGGATGGTGGTGGGGCAGTTTTGAAGCAATGGGAAAACATCAATTTTGCTTACTTATTATTTGGTCAAAGATTGATCTCGGGAGTAAGGCGAAGAGAACTGGTTTGAAAAGGTGTGTGGCTTTCTAGAAACTATCTTTAGCTAAATGGATTCAACAACCAAGGTTCTAATGCCATGTCATTCTGGCATATGCTGTTGTTGCTTTACATTTTCAGTTAGCCTTTAGTGTCTTATTATTTCCACTCAGGCACTTAGCCTCCACATTGGATATCTACTTTGCAGCAAAAGGTGGAGTTGTGTGTTTGATTGCATATGCTCAAATGTGAGTCTATCCCCCCCAAATAGTTAGAAATATAGTTCATATTTAATCACCTTTGATTTGCTTTTCGTTAAAAATACTCATTTTTAAAAACCAGTATATTTACCAACTCATTACATAAAGGTGATATTCATGGTAAAATAAGTTGCCATGAGAACAATTTGTAATCATTGCTTCACCAAATTTCAGTTTTCCTTTTCTTAACATTTTGACTTATTCTTAAATACATATATACTGCTTTAAGTACATTTGAATGTAAAGATTCCGAAATTATAGGTAAAACCAAAGTCCTCTCTGACCACTTGAATTTTGTTTCTGCTGTGATAATAACCACTTTCTATCACTTACGCTGTAATTACTAGCTCTCCACTGCTTATCCTGCCTGCTCTGGGTGAAGGTTCCTCACAGCCAGGCCCCACTCTCTCTTGATAATCCACAATTTCCTCCCCCTGCAATCTGCCTTCAGCAATTTGTGTAGAACAGATTCCTCACACTAGCCTGACCCTGCTATGCATTTTCCTATTTCTGCTTGTCCTATTCTTTCTTTCTTTCTTTTTCTTTCTTCTTTCTTTCTCTTTCTTTCTTTCTTTCTTTCTTTCTCTTTCTTTCTTTCTTTCTTTCTTTCTTTCTTTCTTTCTTCTTTCCTTCTTTCTTTCTTCTTTCTTTCTTCTTTCTTTCTTTCTTTCTTTCTTTCTTTCTTTCTTTCTTTCTTTCTTTCTTTCTCTTTCTTTCTGATTTACTTATTTATTTTAGAGAAAGAGAGAGAGTGGGAGAGTGTGGAGTATAGCAGCAGAGGGAGAGGGAAAGAGAGTCTTAAGCAAATACCACCCCACTTCCTGCCCCACTGAGTGCTGAGCCCTACGTAGGGCTCCATCTCACAAACCCTCACACAATCCAGAGATCACCTGAGCAGAAACAAAGAGTCCCATACGTATCCCACTGTGCCACTCAGGGGACCCTGTCTGTACTATTCTTTTAGCCTGTCATTGCCTTCCTCCTTCTCTCTGCCTAGTGTACTCCAATTTTTCTTTCCCTGCTGTGATCTAATGTCACCTCGCTTTTGAAGTCCTTCCTGTGTCCGCAAATGGTTTTTATATATTAAAAAGTCCTTGGAGAAATTAATCCCATGAGATTTGGAGCTAGATTTTGTGGGTATGACTCTGTGTTTTGTCTCTTACAAGCTGTATGAGACCTTAGACCAGTTCCCTTATTTGTAAAATGAGTATAATATTAACACCTACTTCATAATGCTGTTAGTAGGATTAAATGAGTTATTAATGCATGTGAAGATCGTCAGCACTTGATAAATGTTAGTTATGATTAATATTGTACCATCCTTAATTAAAATGCTTTCCACATTTTATTATAACTTTTTCCTGTCTGCCTACCTTCTCTAATCCTCAAGGGTTGCAGTCACGTTATTGTTAACTTTGCTTTACTCCCGTTTCATCCTGCCCCTACCCTAAACTCCAAAGCCTACATACTAAGCACGATGCCTGCCACTTAGCGGGCACTCCATAAAGAAGAATGCACGGGATGGCAGCAAGTTCCTTACTAACAGAAATCTTCAATCTGGAGTTTAAGACAGCATGCTTTCAGGGGATTCTTTATTCTAGCTCTTAGCCTCTAGGCTCTCTTGCTTTCTCTTTTCCTTGAGGCTAAATAAAAAGAGAGGCTTTGGCTTTTCTATTCTCGAGGTGCAGCAAATGGTCTCAAGTCCACAGCATAGCTCAGAAAGAGGTTTCTTTGGCCCCCTACTTCTCTTCATTCCTTGTGTCGCATTTTCTCATTCCCTACAATTCCACCTTATTGATCACTTTTTACCATAGGAGGGTTTCTTAGAGAAGCAGTCTTCTAAGCAATTTCGACAGAGTGCTTCAGACTTCTGGCCCCAATTGATCCAAGATTAAAGGTCTATGCTTTCATTCTTTCTTTCCCTTGCTACAATTTTGAAAACAATTGAATCAAACAAAACAGCTTTTCTGCTGGATTTCACCTCACAGTTAACTTGAATCAAGCTTTGTAGCTTTTAACCCAAGGGAATGACATTTTAAAAAATTCTCTTATTGGTGCATTTCAGTTGAGTGAATTCTGTTCTCTAAGAATTTTAAAAAGTAAAAATGCACCTGCAAGAATACAATTAAGATAAAAAGATATATTGAATTAAATGCTACTATTAAGTGATACAAACAGATTCAAAACCTACATTACTACTTGATTCATTAGAAAAATGAACCATTGGAAAATTCTTTCGGTGAAACCATTGGAAAATTCTTCTGGGAATGTACTGGGCAATTCATGGGGAATGTTCAGAGAAATGCACCTGGTTAATACTTAATGAAATGCGTGTTACTATAAAATTACTATAAAATTAGCTTAGCTTATGGTAATGTTTTAGACTGAATCTTCTTTTATAATGGCCAGTAATTCAAAGAGTACACTTTATTAAAAAAGCCCAGCAATGTTTTAAACTATATTATACACAAACTCCAAATCTAGCACACCACTTATTGCTCTTTTATTTTCTACTTCAGTATATACTTATTTTAGTATTTCCATTTGCTATACTTAAGATTGTTTGATGAGAATCCCGGAAGATCTAATAGAGCACTTAATATAAGAAGCAAAATGAGAAGCAAAAGTACTGTTTTGTTTCAGAGCAAACCCCTGGCAGTTTTGAGTATTGCTAGTGGTTTTCATTTAAGCTTTTTCCAGAACATACTGCTTCTGACCTTTCTCAACTCTCCTGACTTCTAGGAGAATGAAATGTTTATCTTAGAAACTACTGAGACTATCTTAGGATTCCAGGCTGGTTTTGAAAGTAGCTGTGCAAAACTTTTTAGCAGATAAAAACAAAAAATCACTGTACTGAGCTGGGAGGCAGGTCTAAATTTTACCTGCTAAATTAATGTCATGTCACTTAATTTCACCATAAAATGGGGATAACAAAAGCTTTTACTCTTCTTGCAGGATTGCACTCTCACGTGAGAAAACAGATGTATAAAAATGGTGGAAAATAGTTTATGAAATATTACTTTTTTATTTATATTATCATTTCGAACCATGCCATTATTACTCTTTTTTAAAGATTATAGGGTTGGCATGTGTCCAATACTATAAGTGGGTTCCTATGGAAAATTCTTATAAGCAGGGATTTAAGAGTTGATGCATATTGACCTAAGCCAACTTCAGCATATGACAGGTTCTTTTTGTAATTATTGGTAGTGTCCTATACTTACAGGTAGACTGGGCATTTATATCTCCTCCCCTGCAAATTTACTGGATGTACCACTGCTCTAGGCTTTCCAACTGTTACCTTATGTGAAAGATTCACCTGAAGGCAGACACAATGATATTCTGACTACAGGATGCAAGAATAATGGGACTCCAGAGCTCAAGCACTACACAAATGGTCTTATGTTGCCTTGTTTGTTAGATTCATATATGTTGTTCATGCAAGAGCAATGGGACTTGTGCAAATCTACATATCAACTACTGATTTGGAATACTGTGCATTTCACCAGTTGAAAAACATTTATATCCTTTATGCTTAATTATTAAATCCTTTCCTACAGATTTCACTTACGATATTTGAGGTACCAAGTGATCAAGTCTCAAGTATGGATCTCTAATTCGGGTACCCCTAAGATGTAGAATAGAGGTTTTGCACATTTATATATTGCATGGCATAATGTATTTAATATAAAATCCAATGCCAACTACAAAATGAGTGTCATTTTGTCATTAGATAAATAAGACTGTATTCCACTCCAAGTACTATTATCAAGGTCTCATACATATTTTTCTTTTTTTAAAAAAGTACTTTAAAATAATACTTAATATTTGTATAACATGGCAGAAGTAAAGTAAACTTACTGTGGAAATCATTTTATAATATATGTAAATTGAGCCATTATGCTATAGACGTTAAACTTATACAGTGCTGTAGGTCAATTATATCTCAGTAAAACTGGAAAAAAATAATACTTAAGACATTTTAAGACAGATACATCATTCATTTGAATAAATATTTTCTGAGTACTTACTATGAGCCCAGCACTATGCTAGGTCCTGGGTGATAAAAATGGGCATAATTTAAGTTCTTACAGTCTAGTAAGGAAGCAGGAGTTGAACAAAGAAGCACCAAAACAATGGTGTGATATTTGCTATAAAAAATAAAAGAGAATGCTATGAGATCCTTTAAAATATCATGACATTATTTAGAAAAAGCTTATGGGAAGAGGTAGAAATAATTTATCTTATGAATTAGAATTGCAGATACTGAGTTTTCACAGTTAATTTCTTTCACTTCTAATGTTTTTATGTTAAAGATGAAGATAAAGAGCAGAAACACTTCTAACTAGGAAAATACCTTCATGTTCTGTTGGATAGCCTGGCTGACTGAAACTATAAAGCAGGTTAACAACTGAATGTCACAGGAAGTAAGGACACTGCCATTAAGTCAATAAGTCAATACATTACTTCTGTTCCCTTGAGGAAATCAACTTGCTACATGGACAATTCAAGACTCACTAACATTGTTCTGTGGTCACTGAGGAAAAAAACCACAACACGGAGAACTCAGTTTAGGGTTTTAAATTATTTTCTTATGATTTTTTTTTCACTGCAGTGCTTTGTACATTTCAGCAGAAAACATCAATAGACTTCAAGTGGAAAATAATCTGAAAGGCAATTTCTGATTGTGTGGAGTGAATCCTGATCATGCTGAGACCTGATTCATTTACTCACTTATTTTTTTATAATTGATTTGAATTTCCTTTTGCAATCTCTTAGTATTATAAGTGTGATGCTTTTCACTGCAGTCTTAGAACTCTGTTAATTTTTTTGGAAGATTTTATTTATTTATTTGCCAAAGACAGAGAGAGAGAGCAGGGGAAGCAGCAGGCAGAGGGAGAAGCAGGCTCCCCTCTGAGCAGGGAGTCCCACGTGGGGCTAGACCCCAGGACCCTGGGATCATGATCTGAGCTGAAGGCAGATGCTTAACTAACTGAGCCACCCAGGCGCCCCAGAACTCTATTAATTTTTATATGCATCTTTATAGAATGCATATAGTATGCTCTATTAAATATACATCATTTGAATATTTTTATGTTTAGTCATTGAAACACAATATAAAAAACATAGAATTTACTAATGAAAGTTATTAGATGATGTCTATCCATTTTACTTTTTCATAAGATGGTGAATAAATGAATAATGTAATTCTCAATAAAAGAAGCTACATTCATGTTTTCCTTACGGTCTTTAATGACTAAAATGCCTTTTCATATGCTTTGATTCATTTGACCTTTAAAGATCCTAGCAAACAATATTGAAATCAGCAAATGCATACAAAGGAAAAGCTAGCAATTATATTCTGATTGATTCCAAACCCCTTCTTACCATTTTTTCTCTCAACCAGTATTTTAAAGTCCCAATAGAACAAGAATGCATTGAAAATTGTCATAGAATTTGAAATATTTAAGATACCAATGCAGACATACATGGACACAGACACAAAAACAGTATGCACACACTCAGTCTCAAGCAAATTATTTCTTGGTGTATTTCCCCGACACCTAAGATAACACCACTGCAGCACTGACATCAACAGTTTCAACGTCTCTATATTTTGACAGGTCTGATGATTCAGCAAACTCAATGGCTCAAAGAATCTGTATAACTCCTTTACCTTTTTGATCTCTTGATATACTGAATAATATTTATTGACTTTCATGTGCCAGGAACTGTTCCAGATGTTGGGGTTAGAACAGTAAACAAAGGAAGCTCAATTTTTTCCCTCATGGAACTTGCGGATTTTTTTTTATCCCACAGAACCACAGATAGATAAATCAATACACAGATACATAGATGGATAGGTAGATAGGTGAATGATGGATAGATATAAATATAGATGTAAATATAGCTATAGATAGTTTGATACACACACACCCACACAAAGGCATTGATTGATATTTGTTCTATTGTCTGATTTTTCCTGTATCCACAGAATTGGTGGTAAAAATCACTGAGCCAGAGCGCCTGAGTGGCTCAATCAGTTAAGCATCTGCCTGAAGCGTGTGGCTTCGGCTCAGGTCATGATCTCAGGGTCTTGGGATGGAGCCCTGCCTCAGACTTTCTGCTCAGCGGGGAGTCTGCTCCCTCTGCCCCTACCGCACCCTACCCCTGCCCCCCACCACTCGTATATGTGTGTGCATGTGTACGCGTGCATGCTCTCTCTCTCAAATAAATAAAATCTTTTTTAAAAAATCACTGAACCAAAACAAAAGTTGCTAAGTACCCCCATAGTTTAAAGAAAATACCCTCTTTGGCCACCAATTTGGGACTAGACTGTGAAACCATTTCTATCCTCTTTCTCAATCTACAGGAGAGGATTAACTATGGAAAAAATTTTTGTGGGAGCCTGTGTAGGGTGTTTGTTAGTGAGAGAATGCATACTCTTTTCTCTTCCTTGGTGTTCTCTTTCTATGCCAAGTAAAGGGGAAATTCCAAAAAGACATTTGAACACTGGAAATGCCTTTCGAAAAGGAAACACTAGCGTCATGTTCCTTGGCTTAGATGCTTGATGAGATGAGAACAGCAGGTGGGCCTGCTGTTCTCATTAGAAACATGCAAGGAGACAGATTTCTTGAAATTGTTCTTGAAGTTTGGAAGCACACAGGAACATAGAAATGGTGTCCATTTCTGATCTAGAGATTTCTTAAGACAAGGACATTGCTAAGATAGCCCATGCCAGCAGTGTGTGAAGTGACCATGGTGTAATGAGCTGGGGCAGAGAAATACAGTGAGTAAGAGCCTCCATTCCAGTTTGCCCTCACTTTTAGAGTCATGGAAGTAAGGACCTCAGTGGTTCTCATGATTCCTCACAAAAGCATATGAAGATTAGAGGTGACCCTGGTGATTCCTGGGGCAAAGCAATTGAAAGTCTAACTGAGACAAGGATTTGGGGCCTGGAAGAGGGGCTTTGGTGAAATTTGGCTGCCTTTCCCTGAGGGTGGTCTTTAGATATAGAGGATGAGCAGAAAAACTCTACTTACATGATATGTTTTCAGGTATACTGAAAAGAATCGCTCACCCCTTACAAAAATTCCATTCTGCTTATTTACATTTCAAGTTCTTTTTCCATTCAATCAACAGGTATTTATTGAATGCCGATATGTTCCAGGCACTATTCCAGGTGTTGGAGATGTATCAGTGAACAGAATAGAGGGAAAGAGAGACTATAAATTGAGCCCACATCAGTCAATGCTGCTAGCACTGGCATTGCAAGTTGTACTGACTATAGTGTTTGGCACAAAGTGAGAGCCCAATATATGTTATTATGAACTTATAAGTGAGGGTAAACTAGATAACCTTTGTGTTAATTTCCAGTTCTTATAATTTGTGTTTCCCTTACTCAGACTCTTCAGTTGTATATAGCTTATTTAACTATCTTAATTTTAATATTTTTAAATTTTAAGTGCTAAATAATGCTGAAGTCTGTCATACATTTGCATATACTATCTCATTTAACCTACATAGTAGCACTAGGAAGTATATATTATTATCCCATTTTATTGATGACATATTTTACCCAACTAGCAGTGCTGGAAATTTGAAAGCCAGGTATTTTGCTCCAAAGCCCACAATTTTTCTACTAGATCACAGTCTCTCCTATTCTTATTGAACTGTATCCTACTACAAAGTGTTAGAGCATCATATACTTAACATTTATAGTGAAACTTAATTTGCATAGCACTTAACAGTTTTCAAATTATCATATATATCACCTCCCTTGGCATAGAAATACTCCTTTTTCTAATTTATACTCTGTGTAGGTGGCAAAGATCCTCTTTGTACTGTTTTACAGGTTAAGAAACTGAAATTTATAAAACTTATATGATGTAATTAATATAACTAATAAATGGCAATACTGACTTTGGAGCTCATATCTTCCAATGCCTTCAATATACCACAACGTAGCATGCTACTTTCAATATATGACAATGTTTCAGTGGGCCTTGGAAGATGCTCCTTCTTCCCCAGTCTCCCTCAAATTCTATTTTAAAACATAACTCTTCTAGAAAGTGTTTCCTAATAATACCACTTGACCTCAAATCATGTGTATTCTCCAAGTATTTTCTGTACTTCTATGTTGCATGCAGTAACAATGGCTGATATTTATTAAAAGCCTACTAACTACCATATGATCTGGCAATTCCACTTCTGGGTATATATCTGAAGGAAACAAAAACACTAACTTGAAAGGATATCTGCACTCCCTTGTTCATTGCAGCATTATTTATAATAGCAAAGACATAAAAGCAATTTAAGTGGCTATCAATGGATGAATGGATAAAGAAAATGTGGTGTCTATGTATACAATAGGATGTTATTCAGCCATAAAAAATGAGGAAATTCTGCCATTTGTGACAACATGGATGGACCTTGAGGGCATTATGCCAAGTGAAATAAATCAAAGAAAGGAAAATACCATAAGATCTCACTTACAGGTGAAATCTAAAAACAAAACAAAAACAAAAATTTAAAATAATTAAACCTAACTCACAGATACAGAAATCAGATTTGTGGTTGCTGGGGCTAAGGGTGGGGTGGGCAAAGTTGGTGAAGGTTATCAAAAGGTACAAACTTAGAATTATAAAATAAATAAGTCCCAAGGATATAATGTATAGCATGGTGACTATTTTGTATATTTGTATATTTGAAAATTGTTAAGAAAATAGAACGTAAAAGTCCTCATGATGTTGTGAGAAATAGTCAGACCAGTGAGAAACCAAGTGACACTTGGAGAAGTAGGAGAACTGAGGTTTATTTTACACTGGCAGATCCAGAGAGGCTCGCACTCGAAATTCTGGGCCCCAGGTAGGGGTGTTACAGAGATTTTATAGGGCAGTGCAGGGGGTCAGGTTCCAAGGACTGTGCTGACTGCTGGTAGGTGGGTTTAATTTGGGGGGTGGTTTGCTTTAAGCAGGAGCAGCGGTTAGGGCAGCAGTTAGGGAGGTTAGGAAGCTCGTGGGGGGAAGCCTGTCTACAGAAGCAGAAATGGTCAGTTATGTCTTTCTGCCAGCGGGACTTCTGGTTATCTCTTGCTATTGCTAGTAACTTTCCATCTTCTGGGGCCTGCTGGCCTGAGCCTGCTCTGGGCAATTTTCCTCTTCAATCATAAGAAAAAAAATTTTTTTAACTATGTGTGGTGATGCATATGAACTAGACTTAGTGGTGATCATTTTGCAGTATATACAAATATCATATTATGTCAGACATCTGAAACTAATATAATATGTCAATTATATCTCAATTAAAAAAAATAAGACATTGAACACCTAAAGAGCTTCTTGCAACACAGATCAGTGGGTTCCACCCTAGGAATTTCTGATTTACTAGGTCTGGGATGAGGCCCTAAAATTTGCATTTTGATCAAGTTCTCAGATGATGTTGATGTGGTTGTTCCAGGGACCACACTTGGAGAACCACTGCTCTATAGAATTACTGTGCTCCGTGAATATTTTGAAAACCTTTTTTTTTAAAACCTTTCTGAAAGCATCCAACTACTTACATGTTTCATTTCTCATGGAGTTTTACAGAAGAGAAAATGACCGTACATCATAATCATCTCCTGACTACTTTGATTAGAGATCTCAGGTCTCTATACCATTAGTTACTACTAATAATGATCAAATTTTAATAAATGCTTGTTTTGAAGGCTTATATTATCAAACCATTATGTAACAGATGATCTCATTTTATTATATTATAGTCTATCAACTAGGTAGTATTATTATCCCCATTTTACAGATATGAAAACAAAGCCACACAATAGTAAAAAGTAGGGCCAAGATTCACACAGAGGTCTTCCTGACACCAGATTATGAGGTTTTACTCCGTCCCTATCATTTCCTATCAGATAGTAATTTGTGGAGGCCAGAGATCTTGTTCTGGTGTTTTCCACAGAGTTTAATTGAACAGAAATAATTAATCAATAAATATATTTATTGAGGATTTTTAAAAGAGCCTACTATGTACGAGGTGATGTTTTCAGCACTATGCACACACCGATTCACTGAGAGTTCACGGCAACCTCTTGAGGTAGATTCTATTGCAGTTCCCATTTTATAGATGAGGATGCTGAGGTACAGAGAGGTTACCTGACTTGTCCAATCATCAAGAAGTAGTAGGCAGAAAAGCTGGATTATCAATGCAGACAATCTGGCTCCGGAGGACCTTCATTCCTACCCAGTTCACTGTACACTCCCTGTGAATTATTTTACTTTGCTTTTGATTAGACTTTGTTTGATGTGTTATTTAATCTTTTTTCAAATCTCACTCTTAGCAGGCAGGCTGCAACTCAAGTCTTTCTGCACTTCTAAATAAGTAGGGTTCATTATGGCATTCTACAAATGGAGGGCGGTTAGCAAATAATTTGAAAGAGAATGGTAGCTCCTTAAGCACGGAGACTACAATTTAGCAATCTTTTCAGATCAAAGGTCTAAATAAACTCCCTTTCCTTTTTCTTCTTCTTTGAACCCCTCCTGGAAGGAAATATTGGACATTAATATGAAAAAATATCACAGGGTTTTTCTTGTATATTAAATTTGCTTTTTCAAACTGACGTTGAAATTGTTTTCCAGGAATGAGAATGGCCTTGAGCTGAGAAGCCATAACCTTTCCATTCAACGTTCCTGGTCATCAAAACACTGATTCTCAAATTAGTGCTAGACGGGAGGGTGACATTCTGTAATCAGAGATTAGAAGAAAACAAAGGAGTCCACAGAAGAGGTTAGGCCTTCTTCTAGTCATCCCTCTCTATGTTACACATGCATGTTATTCCATGTTACATAAGCATACTTGTCAGAGTGGAATTGCTTAAGCAAACATGATTTCTCCACCCCCTGATTTCGAATGTTCAATGGCTCCCCTCTGCCTGTGACTGTTTTTCAAATCTGGCTTAAATCAAAATAACCTGGAAAACTTGAAAAAAAAAATGTAATTTCCAAGGCCACAGATATTGTGCATTGACCTTGCTATTTTAGTGTTCTAGTCCACTAAGCTAAGTAGCCATCAGGTGTTGTGGGAAGTGATATTGGTCTGTTTCCTTTGCTTACTCTGCTACTTCTCCTTTCTTCCTTATCAAATGCATTGCTGCCTGAAAAATGAAATATCAAGGTGACATTCGGTTTTTACTTAGTCATTGAACTTCAGAGAATGGTCACAGTAGAGTGGAGATGTGGAAGGCAGAAATATCCCTCATGTCCAGAATAACAACCCCTAAGGCAGAGCAAAAATCATAATCCAGTCACCTCCTCCATCATTTCACATTAATGATTACAGTTCTGAGGTTTAAAATACTGATTCTTTGCTGTGTCAAAAAGCCCTCAATTTCTCCACATTCCCCGTTCCATCTTAGATTCAAAAAGAAAGATGTAGAGCCAGCTATTACTTTCTCTCCCTTCAGTCTAGAAGAATGCCAATGTTCCTAACTCATACCAAATGATTCCATTATTCTTATTTGCCTGTCTGTCTGTTGAGGTCTTATTGCCCCTTGCTCCCTTGAAAAATAACGTCAATATCTATAAAATCACTTAACTGCTTCATGCTCTCTGTGTATTGTGAAAATTCACTGATGGAAACAGGAATTCTGAAAATATGAAAACAAAAATAGCCCAACATTTACTTTAATATTTGACAAGTCAAGTTGACATGATATGAATATGAATTAACTAACCCAAAGCATGTGCTCGTATGTGTGTGTATGTATGTGTGCATATGTATGTGTGTACATTCATTGCACTTGTGTGTGTGCCTGTGCATGTGCAGGGGCCAGAGGATGCTGCAATCCAGCCTGTGCTCCACATGTGCTTTGGTGTAGTGGTGGATATGCCAGGAGGAAGGGGTGCCTTTTTTCTTGCCCAAAGGATATATCTGATCACCAAACCATGTGCCCAAGGGGCCACCTCTTTTCTGATTTAACAATTAAGAGAGGGTAGTTTTTTCTAATGTCCACAGAAACCCATATAGACTAGCAGTGTCTGTGTGTACATATATGTTCATACATATGTTCATATGTGTGTATGCATGTGTATGTGTGTGTGTGAGAGAGAGAAAGAGACAGAGAGAGATGATTAAACCATGCATTTGTAGACTTGGAGGGCTGGCATTCACACAGTGTTTCCACTTACTGTGGTAGGAATAAAAGTTAAGATTCTTCTTCCTCTTCATGATATTAGACACCTATGCAAATATCCCCTCCCCACACCACACAAATACTGCTGATAATTTTCATCATTGACCCAAAGGAATGGAAACTCTCCCTCACAGTGGTAGTGGGGTAAAGATGAAGGAGCATTTGTTAATAGTTGGGAGATTTGAATTTTCTCTTGCCCCAGCTCTAACAGTTAGCTGTGTGACTGTGGGTGAATTGTATAACCTATCAATGTCAATATTCTCATGTATCTACATGAACTCCTCAGGGCCTATTTTGCTGTGCCTATACAGCTCCATCTGTGCACATATATGTGTATATGTATTTATCTTCAAAGAAAGAGGAAGAGTGGCTTGCTTGACATTTTAACATCACTGCTTTTCCTTGCTTGGGCTCCTCTAACCCCCTCTATAATAAAACCATTTGCTGTCTTGTAACTTCTCATTTCTGGGCTATCTTAGAAAAAAAGGCTGCTTATTCTTTTTTTTTCTTTTTTTTTTTTTAATCAGCTCCTTACTGGTTTTCACTACATGGAAATGAATGTGAGCTGATTAAAAATAACAAATACTAGGATGATTAAAAAACTGGAAATCTCAGAAAATGCCAGTTGAGACTTGGAAAATTCAAGGAGCTTTATCTGGCTTCCTTTTCTCCTTCATTTCAATAAATATTTATTGAGAGACTACAAGTTGGCAGACATTGCTCTAAGTTCTGGAATCATGGCAGGTAACAAACTAGACAAAAAATCATTGCTATTATAGAGTTTACATTCTTTTTGGTAGAATCAAACAATATATATATATATAATATATACTATACATACATATATACATAGATGTATATATGATACATATATAATATCTGATATCTACAATATGTATTATCTGATATATATTACCTGATATATAATATTTGATATATATTATCTCATATGTATATAATATCTGATATATAATATAAATATAAAAATAATGTTTGATACATATTATATCAAATAGTGATAAGTGGTATAGAGAAAAATGAAGCAGGAAATGGGAATAGGGCGTGTGTATGTGTAGAAGTTGTAGTTTTAAATAGAGTGGTCGGGAAATGCCTCACTGAAAAGGTGACATTTGAGCCAAAATATGAAGGAGTCAATCATGTGGTTATCTGAGAAGGACAATCTAACACAATGGACTTGAGCCAGAAGCATGACTGGCATGTTCTAGTAACAGCAAGGAAGTCAGTGTGGCTGGAGTTGAGTGAATAGTAGAAAAGTAACAAATGTCAGAGAGTTAAGGCAGGGGCCTGCTGTGTGGGACCTTGTGAATCACCACAAGGGCTTTGAATTTTACTCTGAGTGAAAATGGAAACTACCAGAGGACTTTGAGCAGATGAGTGATATGATTACAA
Organism: Ursus arctos; assembly: GCF_023065955.2. NCBI lineage: Eukaryota > Metazoa > Chordata > Mammalia > Carnivora > Ursidae > Ursus > Ursus arctos. Next base: position 89,312,388 of record NC_079873.1, on the reverse strand, counting down.
TTATAATTTTGAAAAGATTACAATAGATGCTGTGCTGAGAATAGATTGAAGGAACAAGGATTTAAGTACAAAGTTCAGTTAAAGAACTATTGCTATGATTTAGATGAGAGAATGATGGTAGCCTGGATCACAGAAGTAGCAGTAGAAAGTAACAGCGTGATCAAATTTTCTGTATATTTGGAGATACGACCACAGGATTTGCTTATGGTTAGGATGTGGCTGAAAGAGGAAGAATGGCATTCAGGATGACTCTAGGGTTTCAGGCCTGATAGCTAAAAGTATGTAGTGCCATTTACTGATACAGGGAAGGCAGTGGGAGAAGTAGGCATCTCGATAGGAAGATCAAGGATTCAATTTGAACATAGTAGGCTCAAGATGCTTATTGGACATCTCAGTGAAAATGTCAAGTTGGTAATTTGGCACATAAGTCTGTATTTCAGGAGACATATCTGAGTGGCTAGAGATACAAATTTAAGAATCATCAGGAGGTTGATTGGGGGGATGGGTGAAACAGGTGATGGCGATTAAGGAGTGCACTTGTCGTGATGAGCACTGGGTGTTGTATGGAAGTGTTGAATCACTCTATTGTACACCTGCAACTAATATAACACTGTAAGTTAACTAACTGGAATGAAAATAAAAACTTAAAATAAAATAATAAATATAAAAAATTTAAGAATCATCAGAAAATAAATAGCAATGAAGATCATTAGACTAATTCGATCACCAAGAGTTCAACTGGAGATGAAGAAGTCTAAGCAAGGACTGAGTCCTGGGACACTACTATGTGAACAGCAAGGGAACAGAAGGAGAGACAAGACCATAGGAATGTATGAAGTTCTGGAGGCCAAGTCAAGTAATGGTTTTAAGAAGGGAATGGTTAATTGTATCAACAGTTGAGTATAGGTAAGTTAAGAGGCACAGGGATAACTGGATTTAGCAATGTAGAGATACTGGCAATGTAGACAACGGTACATTCAGGTCAATGGTAAGTATGAAAAATATGTAGTTTAATAAGTAATTACAGAGGGAACAGCTGTGTAACCCACCTAAATCAAGAAAGAGAACATTGCAGCACCCTGGAAATCCTGTGTAGACCCTTGCTGATCAAAAATCATTCTTTGCTCCTTGGAGCTAACCACCATCTTGACATACTCAATTGCTTCCTAGATAATCTTTATATCACAGAAGTCACATGAGTATGTATCCCTAAACAACAACTGTTTAGTTTTGCCAGATTTTGACATTTACATAACTGTATTCACGTTGTATATATTTGTGTCTTGCTTTTTTCACTGTTTTTCAGATTAATGCATATTGCAGTTTTTAGTTTTACTTGCTTTATTTTTACTGCTGTATGGATATGCTATAATTTATATATTGACTTCCTGTTGATATTTGGACTTTTCTAGTTTATGTCCTGCACCACGTTCCTGCGGCCACCATCAGATTTCAGTCACAGCTGTGGTCAGCAGTACCACTGCGTGATGGGCCAGAAGCAACCCAAGTGAATCAGTGACTACAGCCATTTTGGTATTTTTGCTTTCCTTTTGCTTCAGGTCTTTTCCCAAAGCCTCAGTTGATTGTTTTGCTTGCTAGCAGGACAGCTCACTAGAGCATAGGAGCTACTTTTCCCATGATCAGTTCTAAACCAATGAGGGACAGCAGTCCTTTGGAGGGACAATTTTGACATAAATTCTATGTACTTCTCATAACAAAAGTGAGCCTCAGTTACCAAGAATACTACTTAGTTTAATAAAGTAAACTATTAGTTTTCCCTTTTTCCTTGTCTCGTTCTTGCTTCTTTAATTTGTATTTCTGAGGATCACCTCCAAAATAAACTACCTGAATTAAAATCTTTTCTTAGAATCTGCTTTAAGGGCAACTAAAAGAAGGACAACACTTTTTTTTTGAAAGATTTTATTTATTTATTTGTGGAAGAGAGAGAGAGAACGGGTGTGTGTACAAGCCAGGGAGGGATAGAGGGCAAGGGAGAAGCAGACTCCCTGCAGGGAGTCTGACTCAGGGCTGGATCTCAGGACCCTGAGATCTTGACTGGAGCCAAAGTCAGATGTTTAACTGACTGAGCCACCCAGGTGCCCTGGACAAAGCTTTTATAAATAATGCTACTGTGAATATTCTTATATACATGTCTTGGGATACATGCATACAGATCACAATAGGGCAAGACTCAGCAAACATTTTCTGTTGAGGGCTAGGTAATAAATATTTTAGGCTTTACTGACCACATATGATCTCTGTCACATAATTATTTTGTCATTAATTTGTTTTCACAAGCATTTATTTATTTTGTTAATAATTTTTATTTTGTTATATTAGTCACCATACAGTACACCCCCAGTTTTTGATGCAATGTTCCAAGATTCATTATTTGTGTATAACACCCAGTGCACCATGCAATATGTGCCCTCCTTATACCCATCACAGGTCTATCCCAATCCCCCATCCCCACCCCTCTGAAGCCCTCAGTTTGTTTCCCAGAGTCCACAGTCTCTCGTGGTTCATTCCGCCTTCTAATTACCCCCCCTTCATTCTTTCCTTCCTTCTCCTACCGATCTTCCTGCTATTTCTTATGTTCCATAAATGAGTGAAACCATATGATATTGTCTTTCTCTGCTTGACTTATTTCACTTAGCATAATCTCCTCCAGTTCCGACGATGTTACTGCAAATGTTGGGTAATCGTTCTTTCTGATGGCTGAGTAATATTCCACTGTATATATGGACCACATCTTCTTAACCCAGTCATCTGTTGAAGGGCATCTCGGCTCCTTCCACAATTTAGCTATTGTCGACAATGCTGCTACGAACATTGGGGTGCATATGGCCCTTCTCTTCACTATGTCTGTATCTTTGGGGTAAATACCCAGTAGTGCAATGGCTGGGTCATAGGGTAGCTCAATTTTTAACTTTTTAAGGGACCTCCACACTGTTTTCCAGAGTGGCTGTACCAACTTGCATTCCCACCAACAGTGTAAGAGGGATCGCCTTTCTCCACATCCTCGCCAACATTTGTTGTTTCTTGCCTTGTCCATTTTTGCCATTCTAACTGGTGTAAGGTGGTATCTTAGTGTGGTTTTGATTTGAATTTCCCTGATAGCTAATGATTTTGAACATTTTTTTCATGTGTCTGTTAGCCATTTGTATGTCATCATTGGAAAAGTGTCTGTTCATATCTTCTGCCCATTTTATGATTTGTTTATTTGTTTCTTGTGCATTGAGTTTGAGAAGTTCTTTGTAGATCTTGGATACCAGTCTTTTATCTGTAGCGTCATTTGCAAATGTATTCTCCCATTCCGTGGGCTGCCTCTTAGTTTTTCTTTGACTGTTTCCTTGGCTGTGCAGAAGCTTTTTATCTTGATGAAGTCCCACAAGTTCATTTTATCTTTTGTTTCTCTTGCCTTTGGAGATGTGTCATAAAAAAGGTTGCTTTGGCCGATGTCGTAGAGGTTGCTGCCTATGTTCCACTCTAGGATTTTGATGGATGCCTGTCTCACATCAAGGTCTTTTGTCCATTTGGAGTTTATCTTTGTGTATGGTGCGAGAGAGTGGTCAGGTTTCATTCTTTTGCATGTAGCTGTCCAATTTTCCCAGTACCATTTATTGAAGAGACTGTCTTTTTTCCACCAGATGTTTTTTCCTGCTTTATCAAAGATTAGTTGCCCAAAGAGTCAAGGGTCCATTTCTGGGTTCTCTATTCTTTTTTTTTTTTTATAGATTTTATTTATTTATTCGACAGAGAGAGACAGCCAGCGAGAGAGGGAACATAAGCAGGGGGAGTGGGAGAGGAAGAAGCAGGCTCACACCGGAAGAGCCTGACGTGGGGCTCGACCCCGTAACGCCGGGATCACGCCCTGAGCCGAAGGCAGACGCCTAACCGCTGTGCCACCCAGGCGCCCCTCTGGGTTCTCTATTCTGTTCCATTGGTCTATGTGTCTGTTTTTGTGCCAGTATCATGCTGTCTTTGTGATCACAGCTTTGTAGTACAGCTCGAAATCGGGCATTGTGATGCCCCCAGCTTTGTTTCTCCTTTTCAACAGTTCTTTGGTATTCGGGGCCTTTTCTGGTTCCATACAAATTTAAGGACTATTTGTTCCAGTTCCTTGAAAAATGTCATTGGTATTTTGATCAGGATAGCATTGAAAGTGTAGATTGCTCTGGGTAGCATGGACATTTTAACTATGTTAATTCTTCTGATGCATGAGCATGGACTATTTTTCCATCTTTTTGTGTCTTCTTCAATGTCTTTCAAGAGTGATTTATAGTTTCTAGAATATAGATGCTTTACGTCTCTGGTTAAGTTAATTCCAAGGTAACGTATGGTTTTTGGTGCTATTGTAAATGGGATGGATTCCCTAATTTCTCTTTTTTCAGTCTCATTGTTCGTGTATAGAAATGCAACTGATTTCTGAGCATTGATTTTGCATCCTGCCACATTACTGAATTGCTCTATAACTTCTAGTAGTTTGGGAGTGGATTCTTTTGGGTTTTCCATATAGAGTATCATGTCATCTGCGAAGAGAGACAGTTTGACTTCTTTGCCAATTTGGATACTGTTTATCCCTTTTTGTCGTCTGATTGCTGTTGCAAGGACTTCTAGTACTATGTTGAATAATAGTGGCGAGAGTGGGCATCCTTGTTGTGTTCCTGATCTTAAGGGAAAGGCTTCCAGCTTGTCCCCATTGAGAATGATATTTGCTGTAGGCTTTTCATAGATGGTTTTTATGAGAATGAGGAATGTACCCTCTATCCCTACACTCTGAAGGGTTTTAATCAGGAAAGGATGCTGTATTTTGTCAAATTGCTTTTTCTGCATCAATTGAGAGGATCTTATGGTTCTTGACTCTTTTCTTGATAATATGATATATCACAGTGATCGATTTGCGAATGTTGAACCACCCTTGCATCCCAGGGATGAATCCCACGTGATAATGATGGACAATCCTTTTAATGTACTGTTGGATTCTATCAGCCAGGATCTTGTTGAGGATTTTGGCGTCCATATTCATTAGGGAAATTGGTCTGTAATTCTCCTTTTTGATGGTGTCTTTGCCTGATTTGGGGATCAGGTAATATTGTCCTCATAGAATGAGTTTGGTAGTTTTCTTTCTGTTTCTATTTTTTGAAATAGCTTTAGGAGAATAGGTATTATTTCTTCTTTGAATGTTTGGTAGAATTCCCGAGGAAAACCATCCGGGCCTGGAGTTTTGTTTTTTGGAACGTTGTTTATCACTGACTCAATTTCTTCATAATTAATTGGCCTGTTTAAAAAATCAATTTCTTCCTGTTTCAGTCTTGGTAGGTTTCTAGGAAGGCCTCCATCTCTTCTAGATTGCTTAATTTATTGGCATATAGCTGTTGTTAAAAGTTTCTAATAATCCTTCCAATTTCATTGGTGTTGGTTGTTACCTCTCCTTTTTCATTCATAATTTTATTAATTTGGGTCCTTTCTCTATTCTTTTGGATAAGTCTTGCCAGTGGTCTGTCAATTTTATTGATTCTCTCAAAGAACCAGCTTCAAGTTCTGTGGATCTGCTCTACTGTACTCCTGGTTTCTAATTCATTGATTTCTGCTCTAATCTTGGTCAACTGCTTCCTCGTGAGTGGATTAGGCCTGTCTCTCTGTTGCTGTTCCAGCTTCTTGAGGTGAGAATATAAAAACTGCATTTTAGATTTTTCTATTCTTTTGAGTGAGACTTGGATGGCTATGTATTTCCCCCTTAGGACTGCCTTTGCAGTATCCCATAGGTTTTGGACCGTTGTGTTTTCATTCTCGTTGGTCTCCATAAATTGTTTAAGTTGATTTTTGATTTCCTGGTTTATTGAGTCATTCCTGAGCAGGATGGTTCTTAGTCTCCAATGTTTGAGTTTCTTCCAAATTTTTCCTTGTGGTTGACTTCCAATTTCAGAGTGTTGTGGTCTGAGAATATGCAGGGAATAATTTCAGTCTTTTGGTATCGGTTGAGACCTGTTTTATGATCCATAACATGGTCTTTTCTTGAGAATGTTCCATGGGCATTAGAATAGAATGAGTATTCTTTGGTTCTGGGGTGTAGTGTTCTCTATATATCTATGAGGTCCAACTTGTCGAGTATGGCATTCAAAGCTCTTGTTTCTTTGCTGAGTTCTTGCTTAGGTGATCTGTCTATTGCTGATAGTGGAGTGTTGAGGTCCCCTACTATTAGTGTATTTTTATCTATAGGTCTCTTTCTTGTGGTTAAGAGTTGGCTTGTGTATCTTGCTGCTCCCCTGTTGGGGGCATAGATATTTATAATTGTCATATCCACTTGTTGGATACATCCTTTAAGAATAATATAGTGCCCTTCTGTAGCTCTAACTATAGGTTTTAGTTTAAAATCCAATCTGTCTGATATGAGAATTGGTACCCCAGCTTTCTTTTGAGGTCCATTGGCGTGAAAGATGGTATTCTATCCCTTTACTTTCAGTCTGAATGTATCTTTAGGTTCAAAATGTGTCTCTTGTAGACAGCAATTGGGTGGGTCATGTCTTTTTATCCAATCTGCAACCCTGTGGCACTTTATGGGAGCATTTAGGCCATTTACATTGAGACTGATTATTGAGAGATATGATTTTAATGATGCCATGTCACCAGTAAAGTCTTTGTTTCTATAGATTGTGACTTTCTGTTCTGTATCACTCTTGGGGCCTTTTTACTTTTATAGAACCCCCCTTAATATCTCCTGTAGGGCTGGTTTCGTGGTTATGAAATTGGTCAATGACTGGCAATTTTGGAAGGTCCTTATCTCTCCATCAATTCTGAGTGACCGACTTGCTGGATAAAGGATCCTTGGCTGCATGTTTTTCTCTGAAAGAGCTTTCAAAATGCCCCCCTAACCCTTTCTCTCATTCCAGGTCTGTGTAGACAGGTCTGACATAATTTTGATACCTTTGCCTTGGTATGTGAGAAATTTCTTTGCCCTGGCCACTTTCAATACTGTATCCTTGGATCTAATATTGCAAATTGCACTATGACGTGACGTGGCGTAGGTTTGTCATGGTTGAGCTTGGGAGGGGTCCTCTCTGCCTCTTGGACACAAATGTTTGTTTCCCTTCCTAGATTAGGGAAGTTTTCAGCTACATTTTGTTCAAATATCTCTTCTAGACCTCTGTTTTTCTCCACCCCCTCGGGGATGCCGAAGATTCTGACTTTGGAACGTTTCAATGAGTCAGTAATCTCCTGTAACCTACATTCCTGAGGGTGGAATTTTTTGAGTCCAGATTCTATTTTAGCTTTTTCTTCTACTAACCCATCCTCCAATTCGCTGATACGTTCTTCTGCCTCATTTACCCTGACCGTCAGAGCCTCTAGTTTTAACTGCATTTGGCTCATAGAATCTTTAATTTCTGCCAGATTCATTCTCATTTCTGCCCTTAGAGATTCTATATTCTCATTAACATTTTTGTTAATGCTTTTTTCAAGTCTACACATCATCTTGACCATTGTTACTCTGAATTCCATTTCTGAAAATTTGGTTATATCCATATCCATTAGTTCTGTGGCAGAGGCCACAGACTCATTGTCTTTTCTTTGCTGGGGGGGATTTCTCATTCTCGTCTTTCTGATGAGGAGAGGTTGCGGGGTTGTCCAGAGCCCAAATTATTGACTGGGACCCAGGCTGTGCACCCTTGTTTTATAGGAATCTTAGGGATGTGGGCTTCTTGATTTTTCAGCCTGCCCTCTGGGGGAGGGGCCTGCCACGCGGATACTCAGTCAACCCTGTTTGGGTAGAATCTCTGTGTCCTGTGAGGGGGGATGGGGATGGGCACACTGTGAGCTGGTATTTCCAGGCTTTTGTTCTCTGGCTGCTTTCCCTGGGGTTTGCTGTGCCTCTTCTGAGAGTCAGAGCAGCAGTGGCCGAATCTCAGCCTCTGTCTCAGAACAGAGGGATCCCGGACCGTTCTCCACTGATGTTCTGGCCACTTTAACTCTGTTTCTGTTGGTGCTGCTCAACCCTGCAGTGTCCTGGGATGTGTGCCCCACACCCGGCATCCCAGCCCTCACTTCCAGGGCCGGTGCGTCTCTGTCCTTTGTGTTTCTAACACCGCCAGCTGCCAGCCGCCCCCGCGCGCTCCTGGAGCTCGGGGTCTCAGTCTGGTTCCAGTGAGCACACCGGAGCTCCGTGAAAAGTCTGGTGGCGCGCGTTCTCTGGCTCACGGTCGCAGTCTGCTTTCTCGTGGGTGTCAGTCCGTGAGTCCTCCCGTTCCCCCGTGCAGGTGGCTACCAGTTCCCACCGCCGAACATGGCGGCTCCCTCCCCCTTCAGTTTATCTTCTGATATCTGGTGCGGTTTCAAGGCTCCCCGCTTCGTACCTCAATACTCAGCGCTGGAGATGTTCATTTGTAGAGATCCAGATGTATCTCCCTGCGTCTCAGGCTGATTCTGTGGATGTCAGGCTGGTCTGGTACCTATCCAACGAGACTCAGGGGACCAGCTGAAAAATGGGTCCCCTACTTCTCCTCCATCTTAACTCTCCCCCTATATGCCTTTTTATTCTGGTTAAGAGTTGGCTTGTGTATCCAGCTGCTCCCCTGTTGGGGGCATAGATATTTATAATTGTCATATCCCCTTGTTGGATACATCTTTTAAGAATAATATAGGGTCCTTCTGTATCTCTAACAACAATCTTTATTTTAAAATCTAATCTGTCTGATATGAGAATTGCTACCCCAGCTTTCTTTTGAGGGCCATTGGCATGAAAAATGGTTTTCCATTCCTTCACTTTCAGTCTGGATGTATCCTTAGGTTCAAAATGAGTCTCTGGTAGACAACAAATGGATGGGTCATGTGTTTTTACCAATCTGCAACCCTGTGGCATTTATGGGAGCATTTAGGCCATTCACATTGAGAGTAATTATTGAGAGATATGATTTTAATGATGTCATGTTGCCTGTAAAGTCTTTGTTTCTATAGATTGTGACTTTCTGTTCTGTATCACTCCTGGGGCCTTTTTACTTTTATAGAACCCCCTTAATATCTCCTGTAGGGCTGGTTAGGTGGTTACGAATTCCTTCAGTTTCTGCCGATCTTGGAAGGTCCTTATCTCTCCATCAATTCTGAATGACAGCCTTGCTGGATAAAGGATCCTTGGCTGCATGTTCTTCTCAGATAGAGCTTTGAAAATTCCCTGCCAACACTTCCTAGCCTGCCAGGTCTCTGTAGACAGGTCTGATGTTATTCTGATATATTTCCCTCTGTATGTAAGGATTTTCTTCCCCCTGGCCATTTCAATACTGTATCATTGGATCTAATATTTGCGAAATGCACTATGACTTGATGTGGTGTAGGTCTGTTCTCATTGACCTTGGGAGGGGTCCTCTCTGGCTCTTGGACATGAATGCTTGTTTCCTTTGCCAGATGAGGGAAGTTCTCAGCTACAATTTGTTCAAATATCTCTTCTAGACCTCTCTCTTTCTCTACCCTCTTGGGGATGCCGATGATTCTGACATTGGAACGTTTCATTGAGCCCGTAATCTCCCATAATCTACATTCTTGAGATTGGATTTTTTTGAGCCAAGTTTCTGTTTTATCTTTCTCTTCTACCATCCCATCCTCCAATTCACTAATTTGTTCTTTTGCCTCATTTACCCTTGCCGTCAGAGCATCTAGTTTATACTGCATTTGATTCATAGTATTTTTAATTTCTGCCAGATTCACTCTAATTTCTGCCCTTAGAGATTCTATATTCTCATTAATATTTTCATTAGTTTTTTTTCAAGTCTACACATCTTCTTGACCTTGTTACTCTGAACTCCATTTCTGATAGTTTGGTTATATCCATATACATCAGTTCTGTGGCAGAGGCCACAGACTCATTATCTTTTCTTTTCTGGGGGGGATTTCTCCTCCTCGTCTTTCTGATGAGGAGAGGTTGCGGGGATGTCCAGAGCCCAAATTATTGACCAGGACCCAGGCAGTGTGCACTTGTTTTGTAGGGACCTTAGGGATGTGGCTTCTTGATTTTCAGGTGGCCTTCTGGGGGAGGGGCCTGCTGCAATGATATTCAGGCAACCCTGTTTGGGTAGAGTCTCCCTGTCCCCTGCAAGGGGGAATGGGGATGGGCACAATGTGAGCTGGTATTTCTGGGCTTTTGTTTTCTGGCGGCTTTCCCTGGTGGTTTTCTTTGACTCTTCTGAGAGTCGGAGCAGCAGTGGCCGTAATCCTAGCCACTGTCGCATAACAGAGAGATCACAGTCCACTCTCCACTGAGCTCTCTTGGCCACCTAACTCTGTTTCTGTCAGTGCTGCTAAAAACCCTGCAGGGTCCCGTGTTGTGTGCCCCACAGCTGCTCTCCCAGACCTCACTTCCAGGGCCGGCATGTCTCTGTCCTTTGTGCTTCTAACACCGCCAGCCGCCCCTGGTTCCCATGCGCTCCCAAGCTCCCTGTTTCAGTGTGGTTTGCACATGCTCCGGAGCACTGGTTTTCAGTCTGGTCGCACGTACGTTCCCAGGCTCATGGTCACAGTCTGCTCTCTCTCAGGTGCCAATCCATGACTCTGGCCCACTCCCCAGTAAAAGTGGCTACTGCTTCCCAGTGCCTGAGCGCGTCAGCTCCGTCCCCCTTCTGATTATCTTCCGATATCTGTGTGCGTATTCACAGCTCCCTGCTTCATACCTCAATATTCAGCGCTGGAGATGTTCATTTGTAGAGATCCATATGTATCTTCCTGTGTCTCAGGCTGATTCCGTGGGTTTTCAGGATGGTCTGGTAGATATACAGCTCGACTCAGGGGACCAGCTGAGAAAGGGGTCCCCTAGCCCTCCACCATCTTTTCTCCTTGCAGAAAGTGGTCGCTTTTCTGTTCATAGAGTTTCTGCTACTCTTTTCTTCGTTTTCCAGTTACGTTCATATTTATTCAGAATGGTTTGGTAGCCCTCTAGCTGAATTCCTGGGACCAGACGGACTTTAGGTCTCCTGCTCCTCCGCCATCTTGGAACTGGAACCTATCAAAAATTGTAGTCCTTTTGCAGTGATCAAAGATCTATTTTATCCCTGCCACTCCTTTCCTACCCAAGAGCCTTCTGATAGTTTTGAGCATGTACGATACGCTTCTCTCGGCTCCAGTACCTATTATGTTCAGGAACTTCTACTAAATACAGAGAAAAAAAGGACAGCATATGCAATTGCTTCTAGGCCTCCTGCCTCCTTGGTCTTTGCTGTTTTCACAAGCATTTAAAATATAAAAGCCATTTTTATCTCTTGGGGGCAGATTTGCCCCAAGGACAATAGTTTACCAACCACTGCTATAGGATATAGTTTTGTGAAAGAAATCACTAGGTGAAAGTGTAATCACAAATCACAAGGTTAAGGTTTCTTATATATTGTCAAAGTGGTTGTACACTCGCAGTAGCAGAGCATAAGAGACATAGTTATTCTATAAACTTGCCTACATTTTGTATTTGACAGGGTTTTTAATTTCAACCATTTTGGGGGGCGTGTAGTATCACAATGTGGTTTTATTTTGTATTTCCTTAATGAGTAGTCAGGTTGAGAAATTTTTCATATACTTAATGGCTAATTGTTTTTCTGTTCAATTAGTACTTGTTCAAGTCATTTTCTGGTTTTCTTCTGGTGTACCTATCTTTTTTTTTTTTTTGATTTATAGGATTTCTTTATATATTCCTGATATAAATCCTTTTATTCATTTCTTTGTGCTATAAATATCTTCCCTTATTCCATGACTTGCACCTTCACTCCATCAATGATATATTTTGTTAAAAAAGTTCTTAATTATATTGAGGCAAGATTTATCTATCATTTATTTTATAGTTAGTGAACTCTGAATTCAAGAAGTTGCTACCTATGTCAAGGTCATAAAGATATTCTTGTACGTGATTTTGCAGATCTTTACTTTTCTTCTATCCCATTTCATTCTTAAAATCTAACTGCAGGTTTTTGTTTGTTTGTTTTGTTTTATAATGTGAAGTAGATATCCAATTTCATTTTATTTTCATTTGGGTATCCTAGCAGCATTTGTTTAAAAGATTATTCTTGCCCCACTCCTGAGCTATGGCAGCTGTGTTATGACTTACTTGTCTATATACATGTGGGTCTGAATCTGAGCTCTATTCTGTTCCACTAGTCTATTTGATGACCCTGCACAAATACAATACTGTGCATAGAAATTTTAAAATGAAACTGACAGTTCCCACAAACACAAAGAAAACTAGGATTTTGAGGATTGAATTCATTGGATCTATGGATTAAATTTTGGAGAGATGTCAGTTTATAATATTGAGCATTCTAATAGAGGGATATAGTATATTTCTTTTATTTATTTAGGGTTTCTTTAATGTCTTTCAATAATGTTTGTAGATTCCCATGTAGATTTATTTCTTGGTTTGACACTGTTAGTGCTACTGTGGGTTTATTTTTTTAACTTTAATTTTTGATTTGCTTATTGAGAGATACAGAAATAAAATTGATATGTATATATTGACATTCTGTTCAGAGACTTTACTAAATTGGTATTATTTTTTATTGCGATAAAATGCACATAAAATTCACCATTTTAACATTTTTAAAGTGTACAACTCTGTGGTTTTAGTGTATTCACAAAGTTACAACCATCCACACTATCTAGCTCAGAACATTGTCATCATCCCAAAAGGAAGCCCTGCACCTATTAGTTTCCACCCACCCCTCCTGCAAACACATACTCCCTTTTACTACCAATCTGTTTTTGGTCTCTATTAATGTGCCAATTATGGACATTCATAAATGGAATCATACAATATGTAGCCTTTCATGTCTGATTTTGTTCATTTAGCATAATACTTCATTTATTTTTTTAAGATTTTATTTACTTATTTGACAGAGAGAGAGAGCACAAGTAGGTAGAGAGGCAGGCAGAGGGAGAGGGAGAGGCAGGCTCCCCACTGAACAGAGAGCCCAATGTGGGGGCTCAATCCCAAGACCCTGGGATCATGACCTGAGCCGACGGCAGACGCTTAACTGACTGAGCCATCCAGGCACCCCTAGCATAACACTTTAAAGCCTCATCCATGTCATAGCATGGATCATTCTTTCATTTCTTTTTGTGGCTGAATAATATTTCACTTGTGGATATACCACATTCTGTTTATCCATTCACTAGTTGATTGACATGAGGGCTATTTCCATTTTTTGAATATTGTAGATAATGGTGCCATGAACATTCATATATAAGGATTTCATGGATGTATGTTTTCATATTTTATGGCAATATATCAAAAACTGAAATTACTGGGTCATATGATAACTCTAACTTTCTGAGGAACTGCAACTGTTTTCCAAAGTGCATCATTTTACATTCCTACCAGCAGTGTATGAGGACTCCAATTTTTCCACATCCTTGAAAGCAGTTGTTATCATCCAACTTTTCATTATAGCCATTCTGGTGGATATGCAGTGGTGTCTCATTGTGGGTTTGCTTTACATTTCTTTCATGACTAATAATATTGAGCACCTTTTCATATTATTTGATGGTTATCTGTATATATTCTTTGGAGAAATAACTATTCATGTTATTCTCCTATTTTTAAATTGGGTTGTTTGACTTTTTGTTGTTGAGTTGTGGGAGTTCTTTATATATTCTGGATACTAGATCCTTACCTGGTATATGATTTGCAACTATTTTCTCCCCTTCTGTGTGTTCTCTTTTTGCTGTCTTCTAATGCATGTACGTTTCTTATCTTAATGAAGTCTTACTTAACTATTTTTTTTCCTTTTGTTACTTGTGCTTTTGGTGTCTTCTCTAGGAAACCATAATTAAGTCCAAGCCATGAAGGTTTACTCCTTTGATTACTTCTAATAGTTTAATAGTTTCAGCTCTTACACATAGGTCTTTTTTTTCAATAATTTAATTTATTTATTTGAGAGAGAGAGAGCACAAGCAGGGGGAGAAGAAGAGGGAAAAGCAGGCTCTCTGCTGAGCTGGGAGCTCGAGGTGGGGCTCGATCACAGGACCCTGGGACCATGACCTGAGCTGAATGCAGATGCTTAACCAACTGAGCCACCCAGACACCCCATGCATAGGTCTTTGAGTTAATTTTTATATATCATGTGAGGTAGAGATCCACCTTCATTTGATTGCATGAGGATATCCAGTTGTTTCAGCAACATTTGTTGAAAAAAACTATTCCTTTCCCCATGGAATTGCTTAGCAACCTTGTCAAAATCAATTGCCATAAATGTGTGGGTTTATTTCTGGACTCCCATTCTAGTCTACTGAACTATAAGTCTGTTCTCATGCCAGTACAAGATAGTCTTGATTAGTGTAACTTTGGACCTTGAGTAGAGTGAGTCCTCCCTTTGTATTCTTTGTTCAAGATAGCTTTGGCTATCCTGAGCCTCTTATATTTTCATATAAATTTTGGAAGAATCTTATCAATTTCTCCTAAAAGTCTACTGGGATTTTGATGATTGCAAATCAGTTTGCTGGGGCAGGGGGAGTAATTAGTTCTTAACAATATTAAGTCTTCCAATCCATGAACAAGAAATGTTCTTCCATTTATTTAGGTTTTTAAAAATTTCTTTCAATGATATATTGTAAAATTCAGTATTCAAGTCTTGTATTTCTTTTGTTAAATTTATTTCCAACTATATTTTATTCATTTTGATGCCATTGTGAATGTAATTGTTTCTAAATTTTATTCTTGCATTGTACATTATTGGTATATAGAAATGCAATTGAATTTTGAATGTTGACCAGATATTCTCCAAACTTGCTGAACTTCTTTATCAGCTCTAGTAGTTTTCTTGTGGATGCTTGGAATTTTCTATACATTAGATATTGTCATCTGCAAACATAATTTTACTTCTTTCCAATATGGATGGTATTATTTCATTTTCTTGCCTAATTGCCTTTTCTAGAACATCCAGTACAACAATGAATAGTGGATATGAGAATGAACACCCTCATCTTCTTCCTAAATCTTAGGGAGAAAGCATTTCTTCCACCATTAAGTCTGACACTAGCTAGATGCCTTTTAGCAGTTTAAGGTTATTCCTTTGTGTTTTGTTTTGTTTTCAAAAAAGTGGATTTTGTCAAATGCTCTTTTCTGAGTCTATTGAAATAATCATATGTATTATGATGTATTATAGTGATTAAATTTTGCATGTTAAAGTCATCTTATATTCCTGGGATAAATCCCTATTGATCATGTTGTATAACCCTTTTTTAATATAATGTTGGGTTTGGTTGAATTTTGGTGAGGTTTTTTGGTCTATATTCATAATTTATAATGGTCTGTAGTTTTATTTTCATGTGATGTATTTTGTGGTCTTGTTATCAGGTAAAACTGATATCAGAATGAATTAGGAAGTATTCTCTTTTCTTCTATACTTTGGAAGAGTTTGAGATGGATTGGTGCTAATTCTTTTTTAAATTTTAGATAAAATTCACCAGTGAAGCCACCTGGTCCTGAACTTTTCTTTGTAAGAAGTTTTTTGGTTACTAATTAAATCATTTTACTTGTTATAAATATATTCAGATTTTTTATTTCTTCCTAGGTTAGCTTCAGAAGATTACATCCTATGAATATATCCATTTCATCTAGGTTATCTAATTTTTTGACATATAGTCATTCATACTATTCTGTAATAATACTTTTTATTTTATTTTTTTATTTTATTATTATTTTTTAAAGATTTTATTTATTTATGTGACAGAGAGACAGCCAGCGAGAGAGGGAACACAGCAGGGGAGAGGGAGAGGAAGAAGCAGGCTCCCAGCCCAGGAGCCTGATGTGGGACTCGATCCTGGAACGCCAGGATCACGCCCTGAGCCAAAGACAGACGCCCAACGACTGCGCTACCCAGGCGCCCCAATACTTTTTATGTTTTTTAAGGTTGATAATGTGCCATGCTTCATTCTCAATTTTAATAATTTGAGTCTTCTTTTTTCTTGGTCAGTCTAGCTAAGAGTTGTCTACTTTGTTGATTTTTGCAAAAAGCCAACTTTTAATTTTATTGATTTTCCTCCATTGTTTAATATACTCTATTTCATTTATTTACACAAAAATAACTTCTTTACTCCTTTTTGCTTGCTTCTTTTGGTTGGTTTCTTTTTCTACTTTCTTTTTTTTTTTAAGATTTTATTTATTTATTTGACAGAGAGAGACAGCCAGTGAGAGCGGGAACACAAGCAGGGGGAGTGGGAGAGGAAGAAGCAGGCTCCCAGTGGAGAAGCCTGATGTGGGGCTTGATCCCAGAATGCTGGGATCACACCCTGAGCCAAAGGCAGTCGCTTAACGACTGCGCCACCCAGGCACCCCTCTTTTTCTAGTTTCTTAAGGTGTGAGCTTAGGTTATTGATTTGAGATCTATTTAATATAGGCATTTACAGATATAAATTTCCCTCTAAGTAACTTTAACTGAATTGCATACAAATTGTAGCATCTTATGTTTTTGATTTCTCTTTTTACTTCTTCTTTGACTCATTGCTTATTTAACTATGCTTCAATTTCCACATATTTGTGAATTTCTCAAATTTACTTCTGGAAATAATTTCTAACTTTAATCCACTGGTCAGGCAACAAGTTTTATATGACTTTAGTCCTCTTAATTATATTGAGACTTGTTTTATGGCCCAGCATATGGTTTGTCCTACAGAATGTTCCATGTGTACTTGAGAAGAATGCGCATTCTGTTGTAGTCAGGTAGAGTATTCTATAGATGTCTGTTAGAGCTACTTGGTTCATAGGGTTGTTAAAATCTTCTATTTCCTTCCTAGCTGATCTTCTGTCTAGTTGTTCTATCCATTAATGAAAGTGGGTTTTTTTGTTTTTTTTTTTACTTTTTTAATTTTTATTTTTTCCCACTCTAAATATTTTTTTATTATGTTATGTTAGTCACCATACAGTATATCCCTAGTTTTTGATGTAATGTTCCATGATTCATTACTTACATAATAAAGTGGGGTTTTTAAGACCTATAGTTGTTCTACCCATTACTGAAAGTGGGAATTGAAGACTCTAACTATAATTTTTGAATTGTCTATTCTCCCTTCAATTCTATCTGTTTTTGCTTCATGTATTTTGGGACTCTGTTGTTAAATGTTATAATTGTTATAGCTTCTTGATAAATTGAGTTTTTTATCATTACACAATATGCCTTTTTTCTCTAATAACAATTTTTGTCTTAAAGTCTTTTGGTTACTGGTTTCATGGCATATCTGTTGCCATTTCTTTACTTTCAACTGAGTTATGTGTTTGAATCTAAAGTGAGTCATTTGTAGACCACATATAGTTAGATTGTTTATTTTTATCTAAGCTGAACATCTCTTCCTTCTAATTGGAGTTTATTCCATTTAAATTGAATGTTATTATTGATAAGGTTATATTTACTTCTGTTTTGCTATTTGTTTTCTATTATCTTATGTGATTGTTTTGTACATGATTTTATATATGATTATATTTTTATATATACTGTGTGTTTATAGTATATATATTGTGTTTATATATTTATAAAACACACAGTACATATTTTATATACTGTGACAACCCTGAAAATCAGATTTTCTCTCCTTCCCAGGGTTTGTTGTTGCTACTGTTTGTCTAATGATTTTTCTATGCTGTCTATAAATTCTGTATCTTTTTCATGTGTGGACTCTGATATCTCTTTCCAGTTAGCTTAATAGGTAAGGATCAGCAGAAATTTCCTTAAATGCCTGGAATGAATAATCCTCTCAGTCCTTTCTGAGGGGCTCTGTGTGCATGTTGGGGCACGCCTTGGAAAGTCAGCTAGGAATTTTACTAGTTTATCACATCCTTCACTACTTGCTTTTGTATAGCCATTTTTCATTGATGTCACTTTTTCCTTTCTTTTAAATGTATTATTGTTTGAGGATTTGGCATGCATCCTTCACATTGCATGTATGATCTTATATTCTCCCAGTATCTTTATAAAGTAGGCAGTATTATCTTCAGTGTGTAATGATAAAGCTAGGTCTCAGCTACATCTTTTGAGTGGCTGATCCACATCCTGAGTTCACATATGACTTCAGAGTTTGTCCCCTTAACCAGAATCTTGTGTTAATGTTTTCTGAAATAGAAAATCAACTATTAGCATTCTTCTTTCATTTTAGATCAGATGAAGTATTTTAATCTGCTTCTCAGTGAGAAGCCACCCATCTAAATACTGTTTGTATGGATCCCTGAGGGGTAGGAAATTATTTTTGCAAAGTAACAAGACATTCAATTTTCCTCAAGTGCCATAGTATTAGGCCCTTCACACTTTCTTATATTCTAAATGTCTAGTCATAACTGCCCTCTCCTCAGTGGCTATGGCTTCAACTTTCTGTTATTATATCTTGGAGCATAGTTTCATTTCCTCGAAACTCACCAATTTCTCTCCTCCTATATTCTCTTTCCCTTAAGGGCATTGACCCTTGTGGATATGTGTGAAAATGTTTCTTAGGGATCTCTCTCCTGGAGACTAATTTTATGTAAATCTTTACTGGTGGCTCAAATAATGACTCTGACCCTCCATTCCATTAAGGATATCTATGTCACAACCAAGATTCATATTCATTTTTATGATTTGGAGGAAGCTATATAACATTATTTTGTTAGTTTAAGTCCTCTGAGGAGCACACTCGCAGATGCAATTAAATATAAGATAAAATTAGTGGATTCTGTGAAGGATAAATAGGGAGGAAGCAGGAGTAAGCAGAGCAAGGTTACAGACTAAAATAAGTATGCACAGAGAGGCTTCAGACTATGACACTTATTAAAGGAGAGTGGAACAAAGTAGGATTTAGTAGATAAAGTGTCAGAGAGCAGTGGAGTTGTAACACAGTTTTGGCCAGATTTATGGGGAGTCTGCAAACCAAACTGTCCATTAATGGAATCCCATGACCCACAGGAATGGGCCTGAAATAGAATCAGTGTCATGTTCAGTTAGTAGCCATGAACAGTCCAGGGAAGGTGTGATCTTGGCACTAATATGGTGGTGAATACAGACAAGCAGGAGCTGGGGCTATCACTCAACTGTGCTCCCCACAGTGAGATATCTATCTTATGTGTATTCATGGCTGCCACCATCCTGCACACTTAGATTTATATCTCACATGATCATTTGTTTCTGTAAAGCATTAGGATTTATTAACAGATTAAAGGTAGACACAAACAACAAAGAATTTCTAACAACCATGGATTACCAATACCCCGAAATTATTAAATGCTACAATAATTAAAATAAAAAATGGGTTTACATAATTACAAAGCAAACTTCAACTTAAAAAAAAGTCATTTAAACCTTTCCATACCTATAAGAAAATAAACTTACCAGTGGCTTGAAATTTTATTCTAAGTTTTTTTAAAAAAGTTGGTTTTCAAAAAAAGAGGAAATATAAATGAATAGATTCCATTATTTAGGGATTGGAGAAACAAATATTAAAATTGTGTCTATAGCCATGGGGGAAAAATGGTTTCACTATGTAGACTAACCAGACGTTTTCTTAAAAGACAGAAATATCAACAGTATTTTTCACTGAACTAGAACAAATAATCCTAATATTTGTGTGTATCACATCCCAATAACCAAAGCAATCTTGAAAAAGATGAATGAAACTGGAAGTATCAAAATCCCAGATTTCAGGATATACTACAAAGCTGTCGTAATCAATACAGTCTGGTACTGGCACAGATATAGACAAATAGATCAATAGAACAAAATAGAACACCCAGAAATAAACCCATAGTTATATGGTTAATTAATCTTTAACAAAGGAGGAAAGAATATGCAATGGGAAGACCATCTTTTCTAAAAAATGGTGTTGGGAAAATTGGACAGCAACATGCAAAAGGATGAAACTAGTCCACTTTCTTACACCATACACAAAAATAAACTCAAAATGGATTAAGGACCTAAATGTGAGACTTGAAATCATAAAAATCCTAGAAGAGAGCAAAGCAGTAATTTCTCTGACATCAGACACAGCAATATTTTTCTAGATGTGTCTCCTGAGGCAAGGGAAACAAAAGCAAAAATAAACTATGGGACTCTATCAAAATAAAAATCTTCTGCACAGCAAAGGAAACAACAAAACTAACAGACACCCTACAGAATGGGAGAAAATATTTGCAAATGACATAGCCAATAAAGGGTTAGTATCCAAAATATATAAAGAATCTATACAACTCAGCATCCAAAAAACAAATAATCCAATTTAAAATGGGCAGAAGACATGAACAGACATTTCTCCAAAGAAGACATTCAGATGGCCAACAGACACATGAAAAGATGTTCAATATCACTCATCATCAGGGAAATGCAAATCAAAACCAAAATGAGATATCACCTCACACCTGTCAGAATGGCTAAAATCAACAACACAAGAAACAATAAATGTTGGAGAGGGTGTGGAGAAAAAAGAACTCTTGTGCACTAGCGCACTGTTGATGGGAATGCAAACTGGTGCAGCCACTGTGGAAAACAGTATGGAGGTTCCCCTAAAAGCTAAAAATAGAACTACCCTACAACCCAGCAATTGCACTACTAGGTATTTACCCAAAGGATACAAAAATAGTGATTCATAGGGGCACTAACACCCCAACGTTTATAGTGGCATTATCAACAATAGCCAAATTATGGAAAGAACCCAAACGTCCATCGACTGATGAATGGATAAAGAAGATGTGGTATATATATATATATATACACACACACACACACACACAATGGAGAATTCCTCAGCTATGAAATCTTGCCATTTGCAAAAACATGGATGGCTCTAGAGGGTATAATGCTAAGTGAAACTAGTCAGCCAGAGGACAAGGCCCATACGATTTCACTCATATGTGAAAGTTTTTTAAAGATTTATTTACTTAAGAGAGGGAGAGAGAGAGTTGGGGGGGAGGGGCAGAGGGAGAGGGAGAGGGAGAGAGAGACTCTCAAGCAGACTCCCCACTGAGCACAGAGTCTGACATGGGAGCTTGATTCCATGACTCCAAGATCACAACCTGAGCTGAAATCAAAAGTTGGATGCTCAACTGACCAAGTCACCTAGGAGCTCATATGTGATATTTAAGAAAAAAACCAAATGAACAAAGATACGAAGGGACAAACAAACAAAAAACTAGAATCAAGTATAGAGAACAACCTGATGGTTACCAGAGGGGAGGTGATTGGGGGGATGAGTTAAATAGGTGAAGGGGATTAAGAGTACACTTACCTTGATGAGCCCTGAGTAATGTATAGAATTGTGGAATCACTATATTGTACACCAGGAAATAATATAACAGTGTATCTTAAATATACTGGAATTAAAAATAAAAGTAAAAGCAGAAAGAGCAACCAGAGAAGAAATAGTTACATTTTATTTCATCAAAATTAAAATCCTTTGGGGGCACCTGGGTGGCTCAGTGATTACGTGTCTGCCTTCGGCCCAGGTCATAATCCCAGGGTCCTGGGATCGAGCCCCGCATCGGGCTCCCTGCTCAGCGGGAAGCCTGCTTCTTCCTCTCCCATTCCCCCTGCTTCTGTTCCCTCTCTCACTGTGTCTCTTTCTGTCAAATAAATACAACCTTTAAAAAAAATAAAAAACAAATAAAATAAAATCTTTTGTACTTCAATGAGCACTATCAAGAAAGTGAAAAGACAACCCCCAGAATGGGAGAAAGTATTTGCAAATCACAGACCTGATAAGGACTTGCATCTAGAATATATAAAGAACTTTCAGGACTCAATAATAAAAAGACAAGTAACCCAATTTAAAAATGGGAAGGAATCTGAGTAGATTTTTCTCTAAAGATAAACAAAGCCAATAAGCATATAAAAAGTTGTTCAACATCATTAATCATCAGGGAAATGCAAATCAAAGCTAAAATGAGATACCACTTCATATTCATTATGATGGATATAATCAAAACACTTAACAATAACAAGTGTTGGTGAGATGTGGAGTAGTTGGAATATTTATACACTGCTCATACTAATGGAAATAAGTATGATTACTGTGGAAAACAGTCTGGAAATTTCTCAAATAATTAAATATAGAGTTACTCTATGATGCATCAATTATGAACTTCCAAAAGAAATGAAAATGTAGGTTCACACAAAACGTTGTACATGAATGCTCATAGCAGCATTATTTATAATAGCCAAAAGGTCAAAACAAGCCAAACTTCGGTCAACCAATGAACAGATAAATAAAATATGGTAAAAGCCATATAATGGACTGTTATTTAGCCTTAACAAGGAATAAAGTCATGATACATGTTATATGTAGATGACCCTTGAAAACTGTATCCTAAGAGAAAGAAGCCAATCACAGAAGGCCATGAATTTAAATGTCCAGAATAGTCAAGTCTATAGAGACAGAAAGTAGATGAGCTGTCACATATGGATGGAGGAATATGAAATTGGAGAGTGATAGCTAAGGGTATGGGATTTCCTTTTCGGGTGATTAAAAAAATTCTAAAATTTATTGTGGTTTGTGATTGTTCTGTAACTGTGAATATATGAAAAATGAGTAAGCTATATATACATGTTAAATGGGTGAATTTTATGTTCAATAAAACTCTTACAACAAAAGACAGTGACAATAATAAACTGATCTGTGATTACAGATGATCCTAATTATAATCCATTATAAATACAACACAAAGATGTCAGTAAGATGCTTATTAATCTGCATAATAGAATCTGCTTTATTTAACTGCCGAGAGGTGAGTTCAAATGATTACCATATATAGTATGTCTATATGGACATTTCAACTCAGAAATGCAATTACATTTAGAAAAGCCATTAGCAATATAAAACAAGTTTCAATGGCCTCAATGTTCAGTAATTATACAAGAAAAGCAATATGTTATTAAAGTAAAAAGAATCCTTGTTGCATGAAGAAAGTAGAAATCTTTCAATAAAATAAAACAAAAAGGTAACTTAGGGCACCTGGGTGGCTCAGTCAGTTAAGCAGGGGCCTCTAGGTTTCAGCTCAGTTTGTGAGATTGTGAGTTTGAGCCCCATGTCCCGCTTTGCGCTGAGTGTGGAGCCTGCTTGAGATTCTCTCTCCCCTCTCCATCTGCCCCTCCCCTGCATGTCCTCTCTCTCTCTCTCTCAAGAAAAAAAAAAAGAAAAGCATAACAGCAATTAAAGCCTTTACACTGGAGCAAGTAATGTTCACGTGAGAACATTTACTTCCATGATAACACAGATACCAAAACTAATTTTAAAGTACATTTTCCTCAAAGTCAAGGTTGTATTTTCTATTTTATCCTTTTAATATTCTTTTTGCATTTTTGTATTTAGGAACAGAAAATCTTTAATCTCTTTAAAAATGAAATATTGCTTTAGTTCAGTTTATGTTAAGTGCAAGGACCAGAGAAAAATTGAAATGATTTCAAAACAAAGAGTTATGGTATATGGAGACTAAAACTGAAAACTGTTCAAGAAATCAAGGTAGGGGCGCCTGGGTGGCTCAGTCATTAGGCATCTGCCTTCAGCTCAGGGCGTGGTCCCGGAGTCCTGGGACCAAGCCCCACGTCGGGCTCCTCTGCTGGGAGCCTGCTTCTTCCTCTCCCACTCTCCCTGCCTGTGTTGTCTCTCTCTCTGTCAAATAAATAAATAAATAAAGTCTTTAAAAAAAAAAAGAAGTCAAGGTAGTTACACCAGAGATTTTCACTTTCACTCCCTTTTTTTTCCCCTTATCCTTTCTTCTTTAACAGTTTGCTCCATTCTCCTTTGCCTGGCATCCATACACTCTATGGTCTTTCTTTACTGTTCCTTCATAATTTTGCCTTCAACATGGCTTTAGTTGGCACACTCTTGATTTCAGCACCCTCCCCCCCACACATTAGGTAAACACTAGATCTTTATGACTTCACATAAATACCTCACTGGTGACTGACTAGACAAAGTCATATTCTGGTTTTGTTTTTTAATCAGATTATAAATCATAAGTTGCTAGCAAGCCCATGGATTGGCTACATTTTGGTCACTGCCCAATGTGAATCTATCCAATCTGCTATAAAAGGTGAAAAGGTCACACAATATAAAACTTCCTAATCAATAGGTAGGTATCAGGCAGCTTCTTTAGGAAAGCATGTTGGTAGAACAGGTAGTGTTTCCTGCCTGATAAGTCTAGTACAATATTAAGCAAATTTTGTATTTACCATTTTATTGTCAGTATTTTTAAGGTTGTTGCTTAGTAGCCTTGGAGTCATTTTCAAAATATTTCATTATATCAATGTATTAATAACTCAATCAAAAGAAAAAGCTCATAAAATATATAGAAGACATAAACTATATGACTCTATTGGTTGAACATTTGGAAATCTAATAGCCTAGGTTTAATATAACTATTTTTAGAACAAGTGAAAATTATAAATTTTCCTATTTCTTTGAGTCTGATATACCATATTGGTGTGCTACTGTAGAAATATAGCATTCAAAGTAGTTGAGGATATATGAAGGAAAGACTTTAAATTAAAAAAAAATCTTTTAGGATATATTGAATATAGTTAATATATAGATATTTTGGCTCATCTTAATTTTGAAAGGTTAATTTGGTTGACTATTTTGTATTTTTTTCTAAATATGAAAGTCTTCAATGTATAAGGTATTCTCTGCTTATAAAGATTATATTATAAAGACTTTATTTGACAGAGAAAGAGCACAGAGGGAGAGTGAGAAAGAGAAGACTCCCGCTGAGCAGAGAGCCTGTTGTGGGACTCGATCTCAGGACCCTGAGATCATGACCTGAGCAGAAGGCAGATGCTTAACTGACTGAGCCACCCAGATGCCCTCCTGCTTATAAAGCTATTTTATTTGGGGTTTATCATTAGCTATTGATAAAAAATAAGCTTTCAACCACTATTATGTTACATGACTCTAATTTAATGCCACTGATACAGAGTCACATAATTCAATTTTGTTAGTGATGTATACACTTATAAATTTAAGTGCGCCATACCTTAGTTTTAACTCATTTCCATATGTCAGTTGCACATGAAAACTGAAGTATCAAGCTCCTAAAAATTATAGTATCACATGAGAGACTGGAAAGAATCAGGTGAAATAAAACCACATAGTAGAAAGATGGTAATAGTCTTCAGGGAACTGTTTCTAGTCCAGGATTTAGGCCAGTATTGTCTATGTGAAAAAGCAATTCCTCTTTTATGGGTCTCAGGAGTTTCAAGTATCAAATGATGAAATTTAACTAGATTTCTAAAGACCTTTTCTATATGGCAGATGCTAGTGATGCTCACTATATGTCTGCTTTTCCTGTCTTTGGGGCCCACAAGAGCACTTCCCTCCTTTCTTAAAGTTAGTCATTTGCTTTGACCAATGAAATGAAAGTATAAGTGATATGTGTCACTTCTGTGTGGAAGCCTTTAAGAGCTTGTGATCAGTTCTCTGTTTTGCCTTTTCCTGCTGCAGCTACCAGTAACATTTATGATGGTGGAGTTTCCATCACTCTGCACCCTTGTATGGAAATGACGTGAAGCAGAGAACCCTGTGAACACAAAATGCACAAGTAGTGAGGCAAGAAATGCACCTTGTTCTTTTTAAGCCACTGACAGTTGGGGGTTGTTTGCTCTTTATAGCATAATCCAGCCTTTCCTGACTGATACAAATGTTGATAACAGAAGTAGAGGGGCGCCTGGGTGGCACAGCGGTTAAGCGTCTGCCTTCGGCTCAGGGCGTGATCCCGGCGATCTGGGATCGAGCCCCACATCAGGCTCTTCTGCTATGAGCCTGCTTCTTCCTCTCCCACTCCCCCTGCTTGTGTTCCCTCTCTCGCTGGCTGTCTCTCTCTGTCAAATAAATAAATAAAATCTTAAAAAAAAAAAAAAAACAGAAGTAGACCACCGTAACCCCACCCCCGCAAAAAAAATCCCCTATGATAAATAACATTATCTTCGAAGTTCAGTAATGTTTGTAAGAGAAAACTACTATTTGAGGCTGGAAAGATGAGGATATATTGACAAAACATTTGACAAATAGGTCTTCTGTTATATATTGGAATGTAGCTAATATACCTAATGAACTTGCAGCTTCAGAAGAGTTTGGAAAGAAGAATTTTTTTTAAAGATTTTATTTATTTAAGATTTTATTTATTTATTTGACAGAGATAGAGACAGCCAGCAAGAGAGGGAACACAAGCAGGGGGAGTGGGAGAGGAAGAAGCAGGCTCCTAGCGGAGGAGCCAGATGCGGGGCTCCATCCCATAACGCCAGGATCACACCCTGAGCCGAAGGCAGACGCTTAACTGCTGTGCCACCCAGGCGCCCTGGAAAGAAGAGTGTTATTAGCAGGAGTTAGTTGCTTTTGGCAACATTTGACAAGAAAAAAATGAGTTCAGAAAAAAAGAAGAGAGTTAGAGATTAGGGACTTTACAATGTTGGAAAAAGTAACTGCTTCTTGGAAGATAAACAATAAGGGATAAAATGAAGGGAGACTTTGAAAGACTCAGATTCAAGTGAAACTAATCCTTGAAGCAGAGAGCCAATTAAGAATAAGCCTCCACACCTATTGTTAAACTCTACAGATGGATATAGGTGTTTCAAAGCAAAGGTCAAATTAAGACTGTTATGTTCAATAAATCTTTTACATTGGGAGTAATGACTCAGGGAAAAATGTCTAAGAGAGTAGCTTTCATTCTGAACCTCCTTGGCTTAAGTAACTGGCCATTAATTTGAGATATAAAAATGGACGTATTTCTTGACTGGATTTTTGTTGTTGTTGTTTTTTGGGTGTTCATATGCTAAGCAAAATAAGTCAGAGAAAGACAAAGATATAATTTCACTTATATGTGGAATTTAAGAAACAAAACAGATAAACATAGGGTAAGGCAAGGAAAAATAAAATAAGTCAAAAACAGAGAAGGACACAAACCATAAGAGACTCTTAACTCTAGGAAATAAACTGAGGGCGGCTAGAGGGGGGTGGGTGGGGAGATGGGGTAACCAGGTGATGGGCATTAAGGAGGGCACTTGAAGAAATGAGCACAGGGTGTCGTATGCAACTGAAGAATCACTAAATTCCACCTCTGAAACTAATAATATGCTATACGTTAATTAAATTGAATTTAAATAAAAATTTAAAAATGGAAGTATTAAATCCAATAAATAAAATATTTCTAGAAAATATGTGTTGAACAGAACTGTTGTTAAGGTTTTTGGCACGTGAAACTGACTATAATAGAAGACTATTAAGTTTTTGAGAGAGTTATATTGCTAATTGAAGCATGCAACTGTGATTGTTAAGATTTAAAAGGAACCCTGAATTCCCAGCTATTTATGAAGAGTAAGCTGGTAAAGGATCTGTTCCATTCTTAAGGAGTCTATATAGCATGCCACCCTATTCACACATGGCAAATTCTGTAGAGTGTAACCAGTGGCAATATAGAAAAATGGGTTGGGAGGCCTTTCCCAGAGATCAGGATCATCCCCTTTATGTCTTGCTTTGGATAATGAAATGAAAATATTTCAAGTTTGTAGTTTTAGGGGTTAATCAAATGGAAAACACATGAAATTGCTCAATGAATATTTAATATTTCATACCCATGGACATAAAAGACAATTTCTAAGCTTCTGATAATTAATCCCTGGGGGGAAATAGCTGTTTAGAGGTTGCTTTTTTACCAAAGAATTTTTAATTTTTATTCTTACATTTCTTCAAAGACAATTTTAGAACATATTTAGGTTCACAGCAAAGTGAAGAGGAAGATAAAGAGATTTCCTATATACCTCCTGCCCCTACACTTGCATAGCCTCCCTATTATCAATATCCTCCACTACAGATGTACATTTATTAAAACCAGTAAACATCATAATCACCCAAAGTCTATAGTTTACATTAAGATCGACTCTTGATGTTGTATAATCTATGGGTCTAGTGAAATGTATAATGACATGCATCTATCATTATAGTATCATATATAGTATTTCCACTGCCCCAGAAATCCTCTGTGCTCTGCTTATTCATTCTCCCCACCCCCAAAAACCCCTGGAAACCACAGATCTTTTTATTGAATTCATAGTTCTGCCTTTTCAGAGTGTCATATAGTTGGAATCATACAGTACATAGCCATTTGAATTTCCCCCACATGTTTTCATGGCTTAATAGCTCATTTCTTTTCAGTGCTGAATAATACTCCATTTTCTGAATGTTCCACAGTTTATTTAACCATTTACTTACTGAAGGAAGTCTTAGTTGCTTCCAAATTTGGGGGATTATAAACAAAGCTGCTATAAACATCCATGTGCAGGTTATTGTGTAGAAACAAGTTTTTAACTCCTTTGGGTAGATACCAAGCAGTATGATTGCTGGATGGTATGGAAAGTTTGTTAGTTTGTTTTTTAGAAGGGGGAGGGGCAGAGAGAGAGAATCTTAAGCAGGCTCCATGCCCAGCATGGAGCTCAACACGGGACTCGATCTCACCACCTGAGCTGACCATGACCTGAGCCAATAACAAGGGTCAGCTGCTTAACTGACAGAGCCACCCAGATGCCCTAAGAGTATGTTTAGTTTTGTGAGAAATCACCAAACTGGTTTCCAAAGTGACTGTACCATTTTGCATTTCCGTAAGAAATAGATGAGAGTTCCTGTTGCTCCACATCGTCACCACCATTTGGTGTTATCAGGATTCTAGATTTTGGCCATTTTAAAAGGTGTGTGGTGATATCTCATTGTTTTAATTTGCAATTCCCTGATAACATATTATGTGGAACATCTTTTCTTATACTTATTTTCCATCTGTATATTTTCTTTGGTGATGTGTCTGTTAATGTCTGGCACATTTTTTAATTTTTTAATTTTTTTATTTTGAGTTTTAAGAGTTCTTAGTATATTTTGGATAACAGTCTTTTATCAGAAGTCTGTTGCAAATATTTTCTTCCAGTCTTTGGCTGGTCTTCTCTTTCTCTTGACGTTGTCTTTCACATAGCAGAAGTTTTTAATTTTAATGAAGAACTAACTTATCAACTATTTCTTTTGTGGGTTATACCTTTGGTATTATATCTAAAAAAATTGCCATACCCAAGGTCATCTAGGCTTTTCCCTATGTTATCTTCTTGGAATTTTATAGTTTTATATTTTACATTTAGGTCTGTGTCCATTTTGAGTTAATTTTGTGAAGTGCATAAGATCTGTGTCTAGATTTTTTTTGCATGTAGATATCCAGTTATTCCAGGGCCATTTGTTGAAAAGACTATTTTTTCTCCATTGTGTTGTCTTTGCTTCTTTGTCAAAGATTAATTGATTATATATATATGGATATATTTCTGGGCTTTTTATTCTGTTCCAGTTATCTTTTGTCTATTCTTTTAGCAATACCATATTGTCTTGGTTACTATAGCTTTATAGTAAGTTTTGAAGTTGTGTCAGTCCCCCGACTTGTTTTTTGGCAATATTGTGCTGGCACTGTTGGGTCTTTGTCTCTCCATTTAAACTTTACAATCAGTTTGTCTATATCCACAAAATAACTTGCTGAGACTTTGACTGGGATTGCATTCACTCTATAAATCAGGTTGCGAAGAACTGACATCTTGACGATGTTAAGTCTTCCTATCTATGAGCATGGGGTATCTCTCCATTTATTTAGTTCTTTGATTTAATTTATCAGAGTTTCAAATTTTCCTCATATAGATCTTATACAAATTTTGTTAGATTTATACTTGAGTATTTCATTTTGGGGATGCTAATGTATGGTATTTTTTAATTTTCAAATTCTACTTATTCACTGCTGGTATATAAGAAAGTGGCTGACTTTTCTGTATTTACCTTGTATCCTGCATCCTTACTATAATTGATTTTTGGTTCCAGGACATTTGTTGTTGATTCTTGCAGATTTTCTACATAGACAATCATGTCATCTGTGAATAAAGATGATTTTAGATCTTCCTTCCCAGTCTGTATACCTTTTGTATTTCCTTTTCTTGTCTTATTGCATTAGCTAGCACTTTTAGTATAATGTTAAAAAAGAGTGGTTAGAACAAACATCCTTGCCTTGTTCCTGATCTTAGTGGGGATGCTTTGAGCCCTTACAGATTTTAATAAAAATATACTTCTGACAAAATACAGATAGTTAATTAGATTCTAACCAGTAGAAAGTCTAAGTTTTCTAGAGGCACCTGGGTGGCTCAGTCATTAAGTGTCTGCCTTCAGCTCAGGGCGTGATCCCAGAGTCCTGGGTCAAGCCCCGCATTGGGCTCCCTGCTCAGTGGGAAGCCTCCTTCTCCCTTTCCCACTCCCCCTGCTTGTGTTCCCTCTCTCGCTGTCTCTCTCTCTGTCAAATAAATAAATAAATAAAATCTTAAAAAAAAAAAAAAAGAAATTCTAAGTTTTCTTAGAATTAATAGCTTTTCCTTTCATGGAGTTTTCTTAAACCAAAATCCTATTAACAGTACTTGCATTTCCAGTAAAGGTGGGTAGGTACTTTGGACTAATTATCCCACTTAAAACAATTAAGATAGCTGATTAAAGTAAAACAAAAAATCATCTGCTCAGAGGTATTTGGAAGCTAACAAGATAGTATAAAGTTACTGTGCTAAAATTTGGGATAGTATGGAAGCTTTGGAGGTGGCTGGACATATGGAGCCGTTTTACTTTTGTGGCAGGATTGGCAAATTATGGCCTACAGGCCATATCAGCCCACCTCCTATTTTTGTATATAAAGTTTTATTAGAACATAGAACCAC
This sequence comes from Ursus arctos, assembly GCF_023065955.2. NCBI lineage: Eukaryota > Metazoa > Chordata > Mammalia > Carnivora > Ursidae > Ursus > Ursus arctos. The sequence continues at coordinate 89,281,717 of NC_079873.1, read as the reverse complement.
CTATTTATTTATGTATTGCCTGTATTTACTTTCATGCTACAACAGCGGTGATATGTGGGTAGATCAGAGACCTTGTGGCTTGCAGAACTTAAAATACTTACCAATTGATCATTAGGGTATTGGGTGATTCCAGAGGAGGCAACCGAGAGTCTGAGAGGCTGAGTAGAACTTTGAAATACCTTTCAGGGTTAGAGAGACAAAGTTTAAATTTGAGAACCCACTGATGGGTAGGCAGGACATATTATTTCTAAAATTGGATTGAGATGATCTCAAATTGCTAGTGTTAATAGGCACGCAGCAGAAGCAAATGCAAATCCCTCCTGGTGAAAACTGTTTCTTCAAAGAATAGTTCAAATACAATGGCCAGAGAAAAATAAAGAATAATCAGATACAAAAGAAGAAAAGGCTACATGAATAAAAATCAGCAAAAACAATACATAATAGAAACAGACCAAAATGATCTCTGGAGACACAATTCAAAGTCTTTCTGAAACTTGGTATTAGAGGAGATATTTGATATCAATAATTCATCAGATTTCCTTTAAAGTTTTTTTTTAAACCAACTATTTGGATGGTTGGCATATGGGTAATAAAAAATGGTGCTTTCTTGAAAGCATTTTAATACATTGAATCATTGTTTATGTTATGTCTATTCAGCTCTCTCTGTCCTATTCCTGTATTCTCAAAGGCACAGAATATATATACTGTACAAACTGATTGATGTAAACCAGGAATGCTGCTCTCTCTAAACCATTTATTGAAACACCATCAAGTATCCTGTCTCCAAAAGATAATGGCTTTTGTAACTTCCAATGCCTAACCAAATAGTTTAAATTTCTGATGGACTGATAAGATCAATCATTCATTTTAAATAGGCAATCAAAACCAAAAGCTTATTCACATGAAACAAGTGCAGCTAAGTAAAGTTAAGATATTAATGGAAGCTGGAGCATAAATAAAATTGCCTGAAAGAAACATCATTTCTGCTTGACAAGAGAAAAATGAGATTGTCTAAAGTCACAGTGTGGAACCAAATTGTTTTAAAGTGGTCTAAACTACTTTTAAATTTATTAAAGGAAAGTGCAAAGTGAACAGAACCAAATATGGCTCTCAAAAGATGCTAATATTGGGAATTTGGCATAGATGGGTATCTGGCAGGTGTCAGCCAAAGCCACTCAGCAAGGTACGGCAGTCCAAGCAGGTGAATCCAAGTTCAGAGACATCAGCCTTAAGTCAGTAATGCTATCCCAGATTAAGGAAGACGTTTTGCAAGCACGCAGCATATCATTGCAAATTTTCTGTATTCTACGTGTTCTGTCTCTCGGTTGGCACAGCAATAGCTCTGACCTTTTAAGTCATTCTTTATTGAGCCAGACAAATGAAAGGCCAGTCAAATCTTTGAGGAGAATGGAGAGGAAGGCAAATGCTTTTCAGGTGTAGCCCCCTCCCTTGTCTGACAACAGACATCTTTTCAGCCCTAATTAACAACTTGGGCAATTTATAAATTTATAAAAAGTAGGTAGTTGCCAAGTACTTTCCCGCTTTCTCTGATGTATGTTAAGACTTTACCTATTTAAAGAGGATGTGGAATATAAAAACAAAACTGATTGTTATGCTCTCAATTACTAAATCATCTTAGACAAATGCTGAACGTCCTGATAATTTGGTCCTGACCTATAATTTCAAATATATCCTGCACTTCTCAAAACGTGTGTGTGTATATATATATATCTCCATATGTATATATCCAAATATACATAACCATATATATATATATATATACACACATATATATATTTAATCTCTTTTGAACGAGAGATCTAAGTTCTCCTGGTTATTGACTTCAGTAGTAACCCCTTTTGTTTTAATTGATCCTTTTGCTTCATACCTGGAATGGTAAATACCATGAATCATGCTGGTATCTCCTTGCTGATCATATCACTTCAGTGTGCTTTGATTTTTGGGTTTCAGTGCATGTTCTGATTAATTTTTAACCATGTAGCTGTTCCTTTTCTTTATAATGGAGAGAATTTTATACCTTTAACACAGATATTACTGTCACATGTGAGAGACAGTAGAGTGGTTAAGTGCTTGGATTCTAGAATGAAACTTCCTAGGTTCAAAACTCAGAACCACCACTTATTAACTATGTGATCTCAGGCAATCTCTTTTAGTCAGTTGCTGGGTAGTTTCCAGTTTTTTACCACCAAGAAAAAAAAATCTACTTGGAACATTTGCATAAGATTTGATTTCCATTTATCTTAGTTATATATCTAATAGAATTTCTGCGTCCTATGGTAAGCATACGTTTGACTTTTTAGTAACTGCCAAACTCTTTTCAAAAGTGGCTGTACATTTTATATTCTCACTAGCAAGGTACTAAGGTTTCAGTTTCTCTACATCATCACCAACAATTGGTTTTGTTGGTCCTTCATTATAGACAGTTTAACGGGTTTGTAGTGATATCTAATTGTGTTGTTAATTTGCATTTCCTGAGAAATTACAGGTATTTTTTCATGTACTTATACTAGTTGTTTGTATATCTTCTTTGGTATACTGATATGCCTTTTCAAATAATTTGCCTGTTTGTAATTGTTGTATTTCTTCTTATTTAGCTGTAAGAATTATTTATATATTCTAGATGTAACGCCTTTATTTTTTATATCAGGGTTTGGCAAAATTTTTCTGTAAAATGTCAGAGGGTAAATATTTTTGGCCTTATTGGCCCTATGGTTCCCACTGCAATAACTCACCTTTGCCACTGTAGCATGAAAGCAGCCATAGAAAATACGTTAACATAAGGATATAATGGTGTTCTGATAAAACTTTAATCATATAAAAATAAGCTGACTTGGGGCACCTGGGTGGCTCGGTTGGTTAAGCATCCAAATATTGATTTTGGCTCAGGTCATGATCTCAGGGTCATGAGGTGGAGCCCCGTGCTGGGGCTCTGTACTGAGCTTGGAGCCTGCTTAAGAGTAAATAAATAAATAAATAAATACTTAAAAAATAAAAAAAATCAAAGTAAGCTGGCCCATGGGCTGTAGTTTACTGACCCTTGAGTTAACATGACTTGTAAAGCATTCTTGAGTGAGATAGTTGGAAGCTATGCAAATATTCTGTTTTTATCTTTGTTTTCACCAACTATTATAACATCTCTCTATGGATCTTCCTTCCAGCAATTATTACTATAGTGTTCTAGTGGTGATTTTCTATTTCCTGTATTTTTTCTGTATTTATTATTTGGAATTCTATAAAAATGATTTGTTTCTTTCCTTTATTTATTCAATAATTTATTCTTATGAGTATGATTTCATGTGTATTTGTTTCATTTGATGGTTATAAACTGATAGTCTTAATATTTATTTTGTTGCTCAGGTTATTTTATTTAGAAGCTCTTTCAGAGCTGTGTCCCTTTGGTTCCTGTGTTCTTTTGATATACCCCCATCCTTTGTATTCTGAGCACTTCCTCACTTCCAGGAACTCTGAGATGCTTCAGGCTCATGTTGTATTTTTCCTACTTTAGCCCTTGAATCAGCCATTGCTTCAAGGAGCCCTGTTCTTTGTTTTTCTTGTTGTTCTTGTTTACTGGAAAATGGTATTTAGAAACTAAGATGTGTGTTAGGCATACTCCTGCAATTTCACTGTATTTTCCAAGGCCCCTTTAGTAGACAGAACTATATGTTTAGATGTGGCCTAACCCAGTGTACAAACATATTGCTATATTTATCTACCTATGTCCCTTTATGTATGTATGTATTTGTATTTATAATAAAATACGCATGCATTCCAATGATACCTCTGGCTCTAATATGGCACCATATACTCACTCTGGCTTTTCCTGCTTGCTATTTGTACATTCTTTTTTTTTTTTTTTAAGATTTTATTTGACAGAGAGATAGAGAGAGCCAGAGAGTATAAGCAGGTGGAGTGGCAGAGGGAAAAGGAGAAGCAGGCTCCTTGCTGAGCAGAGAGCCCGATGCAGAACTCAATCCCAGGACCCTGGGATCATGACCTGAGCGGAATGCAGACGCTTAACAAACTGAGCCACCCAGGTGCCCCTATTTGTAGATTCTTTAGCTGAAAGTGAGAAATTCAGCCTTCATTATCTACAATATATTTACTTATGTATTCAAATCATATATGTGTAAAGTAGTTTCATAATTGTCCACCCATAACTCTGAGAAACAACTTTACCAACTAAAGTACAATATTCATGTACACTTTATGTTGGCTAATTGAATTTAAATTTAAAAAAAGATTGATGTACACGTACACATTTTTTGTTTAAATTTAGCCTTACATTATTCAAACAAAGACACTTAGGTCAGCTCCTTTTTCCCACTCATTTCAGTGAAATTATTTCATGCATTTGTAATACATTTGTCATAATCTGCATGCCATCCTGGTTTCCCTCTGACATTCTGGCTAATTTTTTTTTTTAGGTTTGCATACATCAAAGTTTACTCTTTGTGGTGTATGGTTCTACGTATTTTGACAATGAGTAGAGTCATGTATCCACCACTGCAACACTGTATATAATGTTGCTCTGCAGCTTAGTTTTGTCTGCTCATCCTTACTTCTGAACTCAGAGCCAGTTTCTGTTCACTGCTTCATTTTCTGAGTTTGTGCCACACTTTCCTGTTTCTCTGCATGTCAAGTAGTTTTTGATAAAAAAAAAAAATTGACCATTGTAGATTATACACTGTAGTTACACTGGAATTTGTTTATGTGAAGATTTCTATTTATTTACTCTACCAAGCACTGAACTTGCATGGACTCAAGATTCAAAATCTTTCTTCCAATGATGTACAACAACTGACATCATTGCTTAGATTTTTTGACTTCTAGCTGCTGGATGTGTGGCTCTCTTTGTGTAATTTCATAGTTAAAGAAAATTGGGCAGATTTGTTCCAAGATTTTTGCTCATTTTGTGTTCCTTTGTTTCTAGAGTTTCCCCCCTAAATTTTCAGTTGTTCTTCCAGCCTTGATTTCTCCCTTCTAACATCTCAAGTCATTAAAGCCTGCACTTTATATTGTTTAAGCCGTGTGTGTGTGTGTGTGTGTGTGTGTGTGTGTGTTAGAGAATATTATGTCAAAATCACAGCAAAGCCCCAAATCTGATCATGAAGAGTTCTGTGTATGAAGATAAGTTCTCACTGTCTAGATTCTTTCTGATTTTTCAACAGATTCCCTAGGGTTATCTAAATGTCTATATGCCTAATTTTAAGATTAGAGATTTGGACAAATTTTGTATTTGGGCATCAGCCTTTTTATAGCTTTCTCCCCATTAAAATTTTCACTTTAAATTTCTAGCTGCTCTGCTGATGGCAGTTCTGTAATCTGCCACCCCTAGTCAGTAGCTGAGGTTTTCCACTACCAGGATTTGGGAATTGGATAGTGCTTCCAGGAAAAGAATATACAAACTTAAAGTTCTCTATGCAGTAGAAGTTATTCAAGAATAAACCCTTAACAAGTTTCAACCTGCTTGCAGTCTTTCTCCAATATTTTCAAATCGTTTTTCTTAAAATAATTTTTTTTAAAGATTTTATTTATTTATTATTAGAGAGAGAGAGACAGCTAGCGAGAGAGGGAACACAAGCAGGGGGAGTGGGAGAGGAAGAGGCAGGCTCCCAGCCGAGGAGCCCGATGTGGGGCTCAATCCCAGAACGCCGGGATCACGCCCTGAGCAGAAGGCAGACGCTTAACCGCTGTGCCACCCAGGCGCCCCTCTTAAAATAATTTTTGTCCAATTGTTATAATCTACATGAGGAATTATATGATGGTTTATCTTACCATTACTGGAAGTTTCCTTGCCTTTATTTTCTCTTGCAAATATTAAAAAAAACACACTATTATATTTTCCTCTATATTTGCCTTATTCTAATTCTCTTCATTCTTTCCTGAAGATCCAGGCTTTTATCTGGTATCATTTCTTCTCAGCTTTAGACCCTAGTTCTGCTGTGCTACTAGAGATGAATTCCCTCAGATTTTGTTGCCGTTGCTGTCTTTATCTTTATTTTTGAAGAATATTTTCCTTTTTGGTAGGCAAAATAATGCCTTCCCAAAGACGTCTATAACCTAATGCTTGAAACTTGTGAATAGTTACCTTTACATAGTAAAAACAATTTTTCCGATATGATTAAGTTAAGGATCTTGATGGGAGATTATACTGAATTATCCATGTGGGCCAAATGTAATCGTAAGAGACCTTGTAAGAGGAAGGTAGGAGGGTCAGAGTTAGGAAGAGATTGGAAGATGCTATATTGCTGGCTTTGCAGATAGAGAAAGGACCACGAAACAATGTATGCAGGAAGCTTTTTAAAGCTGGAAAAAACAAGGGAATAAACACTCTCTTAGAACCTCCAGAAGCTGTGCAGCCTGGGTGACACCCTGATTTTAGTCCAGTGAAACCCATTTCAGACTCTTGACTTCCAAAACTGTATGATAACAAATTTATGTTATTTTAGCCACCAAATTTGCTTTATTTATTTTTTATTTAAATTCAATTAGCCGATATATAGTACATCATTAGTTTCAGATGTAGTGTTCAATAATTTATTGGTTGCGTATAACACCCAGTGCTAATCACATCACATGCCTTATTCAATGCTCATCACCCAATTACCCCATTCCCCCCCACTCCTCCCTTAGTCACCAAACTTGTGATAATTTGTTACAAAAGCAATAGAAGATTAAGACACAGGTTAACTTTTTTTTTTCACATTGAAGATGTTGTCTTCTGTTCTCTACCGTCAATGAAGAAAAGTCAGATACTCTTCTTATCACTGTTCCCTCTTTGTATCGTGTCTTTTTTTTGTCCTAGCTGCTAACGGTTTTCCCTTTATCTTTCTATTATAGCAGCTTCATTATGATTTGCTTAATGCAGCATTCTTGGCATTTATGCTGCCTAGAGTTTGCTTGGCTTTTTGGATTTAGGGGTGATTTTTTCAATTAATTTTTCAGCCATCATTTTTCAAACATCTTTTCCCCCCTCTTCTGTCTTTTCCTCATTGTATGATAGACCATATAATATTGTCCTACAAGTTATCGAGGCTCCATTCATTTTCTTCTTTTCTCAGTGCTTCAGTTGGGATAATTTTACTGCTTTCAACGTCCCTGTTCCTTTCTCCTGCACTGTCAAATCTACTATTAATTACATCTAATGATTTTTTTATTTCAGATTTTATATTTTTCAGTTCTCGGATTTCCATTTGCTTCTATTTGAAGACTTCGTATCACTTTGCAATTCACCATCTTGTTTTTTATGGTCACATTTTCTTATAAATACATTAGCATATTTGTAATAGCTATTTTAATGCCTTTGTCCGCAAATTTCAACATCGGGGTTATCTGTGTATCTGATTCCATTGTCCATTATTTTGTTTGGGGGGTCACATTTTCCTGCTTCTTTACATGTCTAGATATTTTGCTTATTTACTGAGAATTGCCGGGTATTTGTTCTATTGACTCTGGACTCTGTTATTTTCCCCAAAGAATATGAAATTTTGCATAGTAGGCAGTAAAATTACTAGCAAATCATCTTGATCATCTGAATACTTGGTTTTAGGCTTTCTAGGGCAGGACTAATTTAGTTTTGCCCTTCTTTGTCAGGCATAGTACATAGTCCTGGTATATGGCAAAGTGTAAGCCTTCTGAGTTTCAAATAGAAACCCTGACTGTTTATCAAACTCCTCTAAATTAGCAAGATTTGAATTCATAACTATGTTTCTTTAACCATTGGCAACTACAAAAAAATCTACTCAGTTTCCAGAAGTTGCTTTTCTACAGGGTTGCTTGGAGTCCCACCCTATATGTACAGTGTTGGCAGAGTATATAAGGATAATTTGTATATAAATTTTGGGTCACCTCCTTCTGTGGGTCCCTCCATCCCAGAATTCTTTCCATGAATTTTCAAATGCTCTGGAAGCTTTAATTAGCAAGGCTGTTGCACTCTGCTGGACCTATATCCTTCATTTTCAATGCAAACTAAGAATTGCATACATGAAAAAAGGCCAGTTAGAAGTAAATTTCATTTAGGAAATACTAAATACTGGAATATTGATAAACAAAATAGACAATAGGAAAAAAACCAATAGAATTAATGAAACCAAAAGTTTATTCTTTGAAAAAAACAAGAAGTCTCAAGCTGCTAAAATCAGAAATGAATGTGAGGCCATTAATACCTAAACTTACTGAAATTAAAAAAAAACTATTATAAGGGAAAACTATGAACAATTGTATGCCAGAAAACAAGATAACCTAAATGAAATGGACAAATTTCTAGAAACATGCAAACTACCAAACCAATCAAGAAGAATGAAAAATCTGAATAGACCTATTAAAAGTAAAGAGATCATAAGAGAAATAAAAAATCTCACAAGGAAAAGTCTAAGAGCAGATAGCTGCACTGGTGAATTCTACCAAACATTTAGAGAAGTATAACAGTTATGGATATCCAATATACAGAATGGTGACTATAATTAATAATACTGTATTGCATACTTGAAATTTGCTAAGAGAATAGATTTTAGATATTCTCACCACACATACTCACACACAAAAAGGTAACTATGTGAGATGATGGAAATGTTAATTAGCTTGATTGTGGCAATCATTTCACAATGTGTATATGTATATCAAAATATCACATTACACACTTCAAGTAATCTCTACACCCAATGTGGGACTCGAACTCACAACCCCAAGATCAAGAGACACATGCTCCACTGACTGACCCAGGTAGGCCCCTTCATTGCACACTTTAAATATATACAATTTCTATTTGTTAATTATATGTTTATAAAGCTGGGGGGAAAAGAGGAGTACCAATCGTTCTCAAACTCTTTCAAAATATAGAAGAGGAGGGAACAATTTGTAACATCCTATGAGACCAACATTACTCTGATAACAAAGCCAGGCAAAGACATGATTTAAAAAAAAGGTAGAACATATTCTTTATGTATGTAGATGCAAAAATACTCAACAAAATACTAGCAAACTGAATCTAGAGCATATCCAAAGATTATTCATAATGACCAAGTGGAATTTTTGCCAGGAATGCACAGGTGGTTCAATATATGAAAACTGACCAAATGTAATATACTGCATTAACACAATGAAGGAAAAAAATACATAATCTTCCTGACTGATTCAGAAAAGCATCTGACAAAATCCAATACTCTTTCATAATAAAAACACTCAAAAATCTAAGAATAAAAGTAAACTTTCTCAACATACTAAAGGCAGTATACGGAAAAAAAAACCACATCTAACATCATAGTCATTGGTGAAAGATTGAAAGCTTTCCCCTTCAGATCAGTAACAAAACAAAAATGCACACTTTCATCATTTCTATTAATACTGTACTGAAGTTCTAGACAGAAGAATTAGGAGTCATCCAAAATGGAAAAGAAGTAAAACTGTCTCTATTTGCAGATGACATGATCTTATATATAGAAAATCCTAAAGAGGGCGCCTGGGTGGCGCAGTCGTTAAGCGTCTGCCTTCGGCTCAGGGCATGATGCTGGTGTTCTGGGATCGAGTCCCACATCAGGCTCCTCCGCTTGGAGCCTGCGTCTTCCTCTCCCACTCTCCCTGCTTGTGTTCCCTGTCTCTCTGCTGTCTCTCTCTGTCAAATAAATAAATAATTACAATCTTTAAAAAAAATCCCAAAGAATCCACAATAAACTATTAGAACCAATAATTGAATTCAACAAAATCTCAGGACACAAGACATGCAAAAATCAGTCGTATTTTTATATAACAGCAATGGGCAGTCTGAAAAAAATTAAGAAAACATTCCATTTATAATAGAATCCAAAAGATTAAAATGCCTAAAATTAAATTTAACCATGGAAGTGAAAGACATGTTCACTTAAAACTGTAAATCATTGCTGAAAAAATTTAAAGATCTAAATAAGTGGGAAGACATTTCATGTTCATGGGTTAGAAAACTAAATGCTGTTAGAATGACAATACCTCTCAAAGTAACTTACAGATTCAGTGTAATCCCTATGAAATGCAGATTTCTTTTTTTACAGAAATAGAAAAGCTGATCCTTAAATTCATGTGGAATTACAAGGGACCCCAGCTAGCTAAACAAATCTTGAAAAAGAACAAAGTTGGAGGCATGTCCTGGCTTCAAAATATACAACAAAGCTACAGTAATTAAACCAGGGTAGTACTGGCATAAGGACAGACCCATAGGCCAATGAAATAGAATTGAAAATCTGAAAATAAATCCATCCACCAATAAGCAATTGATTTTTGACGAGAGTGCCAAGACCATTCAATGGGAGAAGTATGGTCCTTTCAACAAACAGTGCTGGAACAACTAGACTTCACATCTTGTACAAAAACTAACTCAACATGGATCAAATATATAAATGTAAGAGTTAAAACTACACAATTCTTGCAAGAAAACATAGGGATAAATCTTCCTGATTTGGACTCAAAAATGTTTCCTTAGATAAGATCCCCAAACCACAAGCAACAATAGAAAAAAATAGATGAATTGGACTTTATCAAAATTAAACCTTTAATGCATCAAAGAACACTTTCAAGAGTGTGTGTGTGTGTGTGTGTGTGTGTGTATAATGCAGCTCAACAATAAAAAGACAACTCAATTTACAAAATGAGCAAAGGACATGAATGGACATTTCTCCAAAGAAGATACAAAAGTGGATAACAAGCATGTGAAAAGATGCTCAACATTATTAGTCATTAGGGAAATGCAAATCAAAATCACAATGATATACCACTTCGTACCCACTAGAATGTGTATAATCAAAACCACAGTAAATAATAAATGTTGAGGATCTAGAGGAATTGGCTGTCATATGTTGGCGGTAGGAATATAAATTGGCATAGTTGCTGTGAAAAAGTTTAATGGTTCCTCAAAAAATTAACAAAATTACCATATGGCCCATTACACACTCCTAGGTATGTGTTCAGTAGAATTGAAAGCAGATGCTCAAATTAAGATTTGTACAAACATGTTAATATAGTTACACTATTCATAAGACCTAAAAGGTAGAAACAACCCAAATGTCCAGCAACTGATGAATGGATAAATAAAACTTAGTATATCATAAAAAGAATAAGGAATGAAATTCTGATACATGCTATAACATAGAAGAGCCATGGAAGCACTGTGTAAAAGAAGGTAGACACAAAGGCTGCATATGAATCCATTTATCTGAAATATCTAGTATCGGCAAATTCCTAAAAAACAGAAAACAGATTTGTGGTAGCCAGGAGCTGGGGAGATGGGGAAATGAACAACTGCTTAATGGATAAGGGGCTTCCTTTTGGGGTGATGAAAATGTTCTGGACCTAGATAGTGGTTAGTGTTGCACAATATTATGAATTTGCTAAATGTCACTGAATTGTTCACTTTAAAATGGTTTATATAGTAAACTTTGTTATGTATAATTTGCCACAGTAATAAAACTTAAAGCAGAAAATAGTAGATCTCATTTAATGTTTGTGGTCTTTAAATATTCATATTCCAGAGCTCATATTTGTTACTGATGGTAGAGTTAGTCTGATAGCTAACACTGCCATTATTGAAAATGGGGCATGACTTAATGCCATTGTAATCTGTGTCTGTTACCCGTTTATGCACCTACATTTCAAGTGCTAATTCTTTCTTGTATTGAGACACATTTGTTGGTTCTTGTGAATTCCTCCGCTAAAGAGCTCAAGACAGTTTTGAGTTATGGATGATACATTTCTTCACTGATTCTTTATGACTGCTTTTCATCTAGATCCCAGGGTCTGATGCAACATCTATTTTGGGAGTCTGTGATCTGGCAGCCCTCTTGCGCAGAACCTATTTCAAGATGACCCAGTTTTGTTTACTCCCAGAGGACCCATAACTGTTTCATGGTAAATGTGTACCTTTGCCCCATCATTGGTGGAGGTGAATTTCTATATACTTTCCCCATGTCTCTCTCTACTCTGTACTACAGGCTTATTAAGCCAAAACTTATGTGCCTTTAGTCTTTTTCAAAAATGAGTTTTTTGCCCTCCCTTATATAACTTGGCAATGGGTGCTTTCTGTTGGCAGGCCAATTTTAAAGATATAACCATTTCACAATATCTTGGGATGCTTGGGTGTACCATCTTACTTAATTAAGCATGTGAGGCTAACTTAACCCCTATTTTGTTGTTCTCTTAGCTTTCAAGTCTTTGCTAAAACTCTGAGCCCATAGGAAAAGTCATACTTAGCAACCTGTTTTGTTCATTAAACACCCTTCTTGATGTTTCTTTTCTCCCCAAATTTTATTGGTTTTTCTTCTTATTATGCATATCCATTTAGATTTTGCTCAGCTTCTCTCATCTTACATTTTCACACTCATCATTCTGCTTAGCAACTTAAGGAACTTCCTTAAGATTTCTTTTTCTCATTAGATCACAAAGTATTGTAAATAACAATTTTATCTTATATAAGTATTTTTTTTCTCCGACAATTTTCTCACTACTTTTTTTTTTTAATAGAAAATAATAGCTTCTGGGGCACCTGGGTGTCTCAGTTGGTTAAGTGTCTGACTTGTGATTTCAGCTCAGGTCATGATCTCATGGGTCTTGGATTGATCCCTGCGTCAGAGTTCCCATTCAGCACAGAGTCTGCTTGAAGTTCTCTTTCTCTGCCCCTCCTCCCACTTACACACACACACACACACACACACACACACTCTCTCTCTCTCTCTCTCTCAAATAAATCTTTTTTTTTAAGGAAAAAAAATAATAGCTTCTAGGCAAATTATGGCTAAGAAGGCTGGTTGTTCCTTTAGAAACAATATGTCCCATTTTCTCTGGTGATTGGCTGCTTCTATGTCATAAATGCAGGCATACCTCATTTTGCACTTTGCAGATATTATGCTTTTCACAAATTGAAAGTTTGTGGCAACCCTGCATCAAACAAGCATATTGGTGCCAGTTTTCTAAGAGCATTTGCTCACTACATGTCTCTGTCACATTTTGGTAATTCTCACAATATTTCATTTTTTTTCATTAGTATTATATTTGTTATAGTGATCTGTGATCGGTGATTATAACTCACTGAAAGCTCAGATGATGGTTGGCATTTTTTAGCAATACAGCTTTTTTTTAAAAAAAAATAAGGTATGCACATTGTTTTTTAGACATAATGCTATTGCACACTTAATAGACTACAGTATAGTGTAAACATAACTTTTATGTACACTAGAAACAAAAAAAGTCATTTGACTCACTTTGTTGCGATATTTGTTGTTTATTGCAGTAGTCTGGAATTGAACCCACACTAATTCTGAGGTATGCTGTACCTTCTCTGACAAATTTAAAAAAATGATAAATTTATCATGTATACCATACAATAATTATTGCCATTCTAGGAGTAAAGCTTATTTTTAATACTTTATAGTCTGTATTTCTCTCCTGTCCTAATATCACCTAATACCAAATTGCTGTAAAACACTCCTTAAACCCTGCTGTTTGTTTTGTGCGTTGGAGAAAGAATCAGGGTGAGAACTGACAATGTGATTTACTTCCCGCTACATAGGAAATTCACTAATTGAGCCAACGTGGAGTGTGCTGTTACTCCCAGTAATTGCCATTATCCCAGCTAAATTACATTACCTATGAAGTCTGAATAAGAACCAAACATTGTTTGGGAGTTCTTTGGAACTGTTTTCTAACTCAAAACAAACAAACAAACAAACAGGGTTTTTTCCATTCAACTTCACTTATTTCTTTTGGACCAAATTATCAGTCAACCTCAGGATCTACTTTGCCTTTCTGAAATGTGATTCGTAGAATTCTTTGTGTCTCTGGAATAAACTGCTTAATTTGGTTCAAAAGAGAGAGAAGTCTGCAAAGTCATTAATGTAATATTAAGTAATTATGTACACTATTACAATGTAATGAATGTGAATAGAGAAAGCTATAAACTTAGATATCCTATACAACACATTCTCACATTTAATGGAAATACTAAAATTTATGGAAGTTGATAGCAAATCTGTCCTTCGCCAGACACACACTCGAGCCAAGTAAAAAAGAGGACAAAAGCAGCAGCAGTTTCACAGGTCCAAGTGACTGAGCGTGCCTTAGGCATTTTGCTGATCTTTAAATATACTGTCAGTCAAATAAATCTTTAAGCTTCATGACTAGACTGTACAATAAGCTTTGGTTTCATTTGAAGATTTTCCCAGATTCCTTCCATCACCCGTGAACTGCTGTATAACACACCAACAACACTAAAGATAGAATAACACATTTCAGAGAGTTGTGAGGGTTGAACATTGTTCAACCTTGTATCATCTTATGTAATGGTGCCCATACCCCACTGCACATCAGTATTATCTGAGGATCTTTAAAAACTATACATGCTTATTGGTATTAGGATTAATTTTGACCAGGGTGGAAGGAGAGGGTTGGGTGAAGATACTATCACTTTAGTACAAACTCTTTATGTTTGATATGATGAAACAGACCTAGGGAAGGAAGGCTGTAAAGCAAAGGTCACACCAGTGAGGAGCAGAGGTAACACTCCTGACTACATTTCCTAGTCCTGTGCCTCTCAAGTTTTTTCATATTATATCCTTTTCTGAAAAACATTAGAAATTAAAACTATCATTTATTAATTGATATCTCAAAATGAATTAAATACTGTGAAGAGTAATTAATCAAGGAGTGTAAATTTAAAGGAAAAACTATTTTGATACTGAAACATATTTCTTATTCCTTTGAAAATATAATATGAATCCCCATTTAGGCTGTTTTCTTGCTGCAAGCTTTACTAACCTAGATAACATAAAAAGGTTATTTTGAAGATAAATCTTACTACTGCACATTTCTTTCTCTCTCTCTCTCTTTCTTCCTCTCTTTCTCTTTTTCCTGACAAAAGTACAGAGGATGAGTTAATGATACTTCTCAGTTTATGGTAAATATTCATTATTGGTCCAGTCAAAGCCTTTTTCAAGTTATTTGTTTGTACATATTTATTCTTTTTTATCCTCACTCATAATTCTTACTGTTGCCTAAAAGCAATGGTTAAAGGATATGTTTTATGTGAATGTGTTCAGCTGTCTTTTAATTTTGTATATACTGTCTAGAAATCCTTAATTTTGGATCAATCAACTTTATCAAATTTTCTGCCTTGTAATTTACACTTTTGAGATTGTATTTAAGAAGATCTTCCCTGCTACTGGATCACAAAGATATTAAGATATTTTTCTGTTAAATACACAATTAACTCTGATATTAAGATCTTTAATAGATGCACCTTTATATTACACGTTAAACAGAAATTTAGTTTCATTTAGTTTAATGAACAAGTTTTTCCAAAACCACCTATTAAAAAATACATCTTTTCTCCACTGATTCATAGTGTTCCCTTTAAGTGTGTGTGCACACACACATACATCACATCACATCATATCACATTAGTCTGCCTCAGAGTGTTCAATTTTTCTCCCTTGGTGTCTTTCCCCCCTTTGGTCAATACCACACAGGTTTTGGCATGTCTTCCTTCATTAGCCTTAATTTTAAAGACTGAGATGAAAATCTTTATCCTCCATATAAATTTTGTCTTAAGTTTATCATGTTCCTCAAAAAACAAAAATCCAGCTGAAATTGTGAAGGGTATTTCCTTCAATTTGCAGATCAATTTATATATATTGTGATCCTTATAATATCAAACCATTCCATCTGAGACCATGGAATACCTCCTTTTTAAAATTTAGATCATTTTCTGTATCCTTTATTACTGTTTGGAAGCTTTTGTCAGAGAGGTTTTTTCCAAAATATTTTTAATTCCTAAATACTGCCTTTATTATTATTGTAATCATATTTTATTTAAATTATATTATCTACCTGCTTATTTCTGGTATTAAAATGTTATATATTTTGTAGGTTCCTCTGGGAAGTGTCAACCTTTGTTTCATCCCCTTATTAGTTCTAACAATTCCTCATTAATTCTATGTTCTTTTCAGATTTATTTCCATAATGAGCAAGCACTGCTTTTCTCAAAGGAGATGATATGCTTATTACCCTTACCTGTCAACCTTTCTCATTCCTGGAGCAGAACACTATATTTATAGATATTTTATTTTTTAATTACTCAAATATGTTTCTTGAGCATTTTTTTATACTCTAGAAACTGAGAAGAATATAAAATGGTGAGCATGACTAACACTGTTGCTGCCCTAATGGAGTGTATAGCTTGGTTGGGAAGATAGATAACCAGGCAAGCAATTACATTAAAGTAGGTTTTACTATCATATAATAAGTAAAGTTGCTACTAGAGCATATTGCAAGGGCAAGTAATCTCATTTAAGTGATCTAGGAAGGATTCTTGAAAGGAGCGTTTCAGATAATACGTGAAGAATGCATAATTATCATCCAGCCATAGGTAGAGGGAAAGAGTATTCCAAGCAATATAAATTTCCTAGAGCAATATAATTTCCATGAGATTTATAGTAACTGAAAGAATTTTATTATGGCAACAGTGCAGGCTGTGAAAGAATATTTGCACAAGATGAAACTGATGTGTTAGGAAGGGGCCAGCTTGTAAAATGCTTAGCAAGGACTTTTATATGGAGAACAATGGAGAACTACTGAAATGCCTTTGGCAAATAATTGACATAATTTGATTTATAATCTAATATTGGAATTATTCCTATTTAGAGGTAATGTACATAATGTGGGCCTGTAGCAACTCCCCTTTCTACAATAATTTCTCAATTTAGAATGTAAGGATTATACTATGGCATTTTGTCTAGGCCCATTTAACAGAATGATAAACAATACAGAAATGTTATTATACCCTAAAACAAGAAGAATGGATACAGAGTGTTTCCAGGGTTAGTTAATTCAGTAACTTGTCAACTTCAGTGCTCTTATGTTAGCTTCTCTACAATTTTCTTGTTTCTAAATTTATGGGATGGTTGAAGCTCACATGATATTGACCAAAGGCAGAGAATTTCTCCTCAGTAAGTGTCTTTTATAATCATAGAAGAAAAGCACTTGAGAAGTTTCCTTGCAGACATTGCCTTATATCGCCTTGGCTAGTATTGGATCACTTGCCCATTCACAGAATGATCCATAAGGAATGACTATGATTGTATTAGACTAATGAGACTTTAATCCCTGGGGCCAGGGAGAAAGCAAGATCTCCTTGTTTGAGTATAGAAATCAGAACCTTATCAACGATAAAGAAAGGACGTGAGGGTGGATTTTGGGTAGGCAACCCACAGTGTGTGCTATGCCAAAAACCCTATATAGTATGGCCCATCCCTATTCTTCTGTCCTCATCTACTCCCTCACCCATCTACACTGGTAATCACTATTCTACTTTAGAGTCTTTACACTAGCTCCTTCATTTGCTTAGGATGTGGAGGAAAAGGACTGTGGGTAAGTAACCAGGTAACTGTGGGTAAGTAACTGTCTGCCAAAAACCGTTGTCATATCCTTTATTTTATCATCCATACAAGTTACCTGAGGTAGGAATGGGAAAATCAAGGTGGGGGCCACTTTATCTTGCCCTTCTTAAAGCTCCTCACTAATAATCTTGCTCACATTCTCTCTCATGCTAACCTAATATAGTGGTAGAATATTTTATATATCTTAATGCATTCTCACTTAGTAACTCGGTTAATTCTTATGCAAGATCCATAAGGTAAGCAGAAGAGCCCAGAGAGGTGGAGTGACCTATCTAAAGTCATCCAAATGACTCTTGGATAAAAATTATTTCACACAACTATGACTCCTTAGGCATTGGTCTATAGATTTCTTTAATTGATAATTCACCATTAACTGTGATCATGCTTTCATTTTTTTTTCATTTGAGAAACATTGTACTAGATAATAACAAGGTATAATTTGGACAGAAGAGCTGAAAGAAACTGTAGAAAGAGAATGAATTTAGTTGAGAGGGAAATATAAGCCAAATCATGCCTCAGTACTTAGGCAGTAGGAAATCCGAGCCCACAGTCCAGTTAAGCCATCCATTTGCATAAACCTCAGCAGGAAACTCCAGAATGGCTTTGCACCTGCTCCAAAATACGGGCAAATGAAGTGCTTTGAAACAAGCAAACCAGGGTGCTTTGGAATTAGGCTTCAGAGGATCACTCATGCCTAGCCAGTTTGCAGGATAATGGCAGTAAGCCCAGATGGTCTGTGTACTGTGTTGCTTATATCATATGAGATGGCTGTGGACTCTGACATTCAAATATCCATTGCAACATCAATTTCCATTGTCAGTTCCCCCACCAAGAAGAAGAAAGCCGACAAAAACAAAACCATCCTCCTCCTAACTAAAATCTAACTAAAATCAGATTGAAATGACCATTATCTTTTATCATGAATTACGTATTTTTGTTTACGTGATTATTGCTTGAGGTATCATATGTTTATACGATCAGACCTGAGAAGTCATTTTAATTCAAACACACAATCTGAAAAGAAACTAATTTTCTTTGTTTAAATATGTGCTTAAATGTTTATGTCTGTTTGTGCAGGTGTTTTGTATTTTATACTTTCTATATAGAGAATAATTTTTGCTGTTTTATTCTTTCATCTAAATGAAAGCATGTCTAATAGTACATTTACAGGGCTATAAGTGAGCCTAATTAGAAAGATGCAATCAACATTATGAGTCTTATGTTCAGCTTCTTATGTGCTCACGTCTACTATCCAGTACCTCCCTCAAGCCTCATACCCAAACACTATTTCCATCCCTATACTTATTGTCTACATTATATCTGTGTTAACATATAGCTTAATGTATTTCTTTATCATTGGAATAAATGCTTTGAATGGTCTATTTTATTATTTAAGAGAATTCCTTTTTTTTCTAAAATTCAATTATTAGAAACTAACATTTTAAGGGACGGACTATTTAAAATGAAAATATTCAATGGAACAGAATAGAGTCTATAATAGACCCAAGGTTGAGTTTGATCTTAGGCAAGTTATTAAATTGCTTTAAGTTCCAGTTTACTTATAAATAAAGTGAAGATTTTAATACTTCTCTAAAAGGTTTTAATGATTGAATACTTAATGAAGCATAAAGGAACACTTCTAAATTCACTTTAGGAGGCCAACATTACCCTGATTTTAAAACCCAGACAAGGCCACTACAAGAAAAGGAAACTACAGGCCAATATGCCTGAAGAGCATAGATGCAAATATCCTCAACAAAATATTAGCAAACTGAATTCAACAATATATTAAAAAGACCATTCACCACAATTAATTGGGATTTATTCCAGAAATGCAAGCTGGTTCAACATCTGCAAATTAATGTGATACACCACATTAACAAAATGAAGGATAAAAATCACATGACTGTCTTAATAGATGCAGAAGAAATATTTGACAAAATTCAACATCCACTCATGATAAAAACTCTCAACAAAGTGGATATAGAGGGAATGTACCTCAACACAATAAAGTTTGTATATGACAAACTCACAGCTAACATCATACTCAATGGTAAAAAGCTGAAAGTATTCCTCTAAGATCAGGAACAAGGCAATTATGCCCACTCTCACCACTTTCATTCATATAGTGCTGGCAGTCCTAGCCAGAGAAATTTGGTAAGAAAAAAGAAATAAAAAGCATTGAAACCAAAATGGAAGAAGTAAATGTCTCTATTTGCAGATGACATAATAGTGTGCATAGAAAACATTAAAGACTACCAAAATATGGCTAGAACAAACAAACAAATTCAGTTGAATCACAGGATACAAAATCAATATACAAAAGTCAGCTGCATTTTATATGCTAATAATGAACTATCAAAAAGAGAAATTAGGAAAACAATCCCATTTATAATTGCATCAAAATAATAAAATACATAGGAATAAACTTAATCAAGAAGGTGAAAGATCTTTTGCTGAAAACTATTGATGAGATTGAACTATTGAACTATTGAAATTGATGAAAGAAACTGAAGAGGTCACAAAAATTGGAAAGATATTCCATGCTCATGGATTGGAGGACTTAATAGTGCCAAAATGTCCATACTACTCAAAGCAGTCTACAGATTCAGTTCAATCCCTATCAAAATTCCAATGGAAATTTTCACAGAAATACAACAAAAAATCCTAAAATTTGGGTGAGGCCACAAAAAAACCCCAAATAGGCAAAAGAACATAGCTGGAGGCATCATGTTTCCTGATTTCAAATTGTATTATAAAACTACAGTAATCAAAACGGTATGATATTTGCATAAAAACAGATGCAGATATCAATGGAATGGAATAGAGAGCCCAGAAATAAACCCATGCATATATGGTGAATTACTTTATGTCAATGGAGCCAAAAATATCTAATGGGAAAAGGATAGTCACTTCAATAATTGTTGGGAGAACTGAGCAGCCATATGCAAAAGAATGAAACTGGATCCCTATCTTATACCATACACAAAACTCAACTCAAAATGATTAAAGACTAAAACATAAGATCAAAAACCATAAAACTCCTAGAAAAAAGAGAACATAGCAGGTAACTTCTTTGACATCAGTCTTGGCAAAATAGAAAGCTTCTGCACAGTAAGGAATACCATCAACAAAATGAAAAGGAATGGGAGAAAATATTTGCAAATCACATATCTGATAAAGGGTTAATACAACTGAAAAAACAAACAATATAAAAAATTTACATAAATTACCAATAAATAAAAGAAAAAAGCAGACTAACATCTCAGGAGAATAAGGGGCAGAGGCTTTGAACAGATAATTTATATAAAAGAAAACAGAAATGACTAAAGTCAGTAGTCAGACTTTATTGGTAATCAGGAAATCTCTTGAATCCTGAATTCTACTCCCTCTACCACTTTCTTTCATGTAGTGATCCTAACAAGAGAGGAAATGTGAGTTCATTAATTTCAGCGAGGTGAACTGTATGCCTACCAAAAGATATGTCAATATCCTAATCCCCAAAACCTTTAAATATTACCTTATATGGGAAAATATCTGATTAACTTAAGTATCTTGAGTATATTCTGGATTATTGGGGTGGGTCCTAAATGCAGTCACATGTATCCTTATAAAAGAGGGATAGAGTTTTGACACACACAGAGAAAAAAGCTGTGTGAACAAACAATCAGAAATTAGGGTGATGAAACCAACAAGCCAAGAAATAGCAAGCAATTCTGACAGTAATGCAATGCAAGAGGGGACATGGAACAGATTCTCCCTCAGAGCCAGAGGATATGAGGCTCTGCCAGCGCCATGATTTTAGATTTCTGGTTTCCAGAACTGTGAGATAATTAATTTCTGTTGTTTTATTTATTTAATTTATATATTTTTAATTTTTTAAAAAGATTTTATTTATTTGTCAGAGAGAGAGCACAAGTAGGGAGAGTGGCAGGCAGAGAAAGAAGCAGACTCACTGCTGAGCAAGGAGCCCGATGCAAGGCTTGATCCAAAGACCCTGGGATCATGACCTGAGCCAAAGGCACCCACTTAACTAGCTGAGCCACCCAGGCGCCCCACTTTCTGTTGTTTCAAGCTATCAAGTTTGTGACAATTTGTTATGACAGTCCTAGGAAATGAACATACTAATATTTGGTTTATCTAATCTGGCAAATAGAAAGGATGGATAGATGCTGTGATGGTCCTTAAATGCAACAAAGTTGACTTCTCTTTTCCTCAATACCACCCATCTAAAAACAATTGTTTCCCCCTCAGTTTGAAAAACATTAAAGATTGATAATATCCAATATTAGCAAAATATGAGCAAAGTTCCATCTCATACACTCCTCATTGGAGTATATATTAGTACCGACTTTTAGGAGAATAATTGCCAATGCCTATTCAATTTTAAAATATGCACAGTAATTCCACTTTAAGTCTATTCTGAGTAATGTTTCCACTCTTCATAGTGAGGCACTTACAAGAATATTCACTGTAGCATCAAGAAAGGGGAAAAAATGTATTTCCCTATATATCCAGAAAAGTAATATAGGTAAATCAAATCTGGTTTAGAATACTATATACCAGTTAAAAAAGAAAGTAACAGCTGCTCCTGGGTGGTGCAGTTGGTTGAGCATCAGACTCTTGGTTTCAGCTCTAAGGTCATGATCTCAGGGTCATGAGATTGAGCTCCATGGTGGGCTCCGTGCTCAGTGTGGAGTCTGCTTGGGTTTCTCTCCCTCTGCCCCTCTCCCCCACTCCCCCCCAAATAAATAAATCTCTCTTTTTTTTTTAAAGCAACAGATTTATATAACTGACATGGAATGATCTGTCAAATATATATTTTTATTGAAAAAAATCAGTGCACAATATGTATAGTCTAGTAAATATAATTATGAAAGGATAGATCTTAAATCCATCTACCATACCACTGTTCCCACCCTAGTCCAACCTACCATCTTCTCTGTCCTTACCATTAGGAGTCTCTCAGCCTCCTCTGCCTCAACCTACATTTTCTCTCACAGGCATTTTCCCCAATAAACAATAAACCGCTTTTACTTCTCAACTTGGTTTCTGCTTCTCAGAGGAACAAGATTAACACACCATATCCAGAGTGGCTTTCTCCAGCCAGTATTTCATTCCCTTTGTTTATTTTCTTCTGAGTATTAATGTAGCCTGAAATTACTGATCACTTACACACTCATTCATTGTCCTCCTACTCCACTCTGAGCATCACGAAGACCATATTTTTTCTTATTCATCCTGTGTCTCCAGCATAGTGTGTGGCACTAATTAGGTATTCAATAGATAACTGTTGAATCAATTAATCTATTCATCAATCACTGAGTAACAAAGAGGGGAAACTACAATATCTTGCTGGGAATATTAAAAAGCGGTAACAATACCTAAGTTTACCTATAGGGAGGAGAGTAAGAGTAGGGGGCAGTATTGAAGAAGAAATTTGAAATTTTACTCTGTGTACTTTAAAATTGCAGCAAATATGTGTTTTTCTCACTTAATTTATAATGTAGAAATTGAGATAAAATAAGTAAAAAAATTAAAATATCAATAACTCCTATCAATGGAAGGAAAAACATTTCAAACTGAATTCTAGTAGAAATCAAAATAATTCATTCTTTCATTCAACTTTCCAATAATCTTGTCTTAATGAGATTTTAAAAGTTATTATGAACTATAATATCCCTTTATTTAATGAATATAAAATAATCTGCATACTTGCTTCATAAACCCATAATCTAAAGAAAGAATTGGTAATGATTAGAAAATGTAAGGAAAGGATGAGTAATGTTTCTAGAATCACTGTGTGACAAGACACAAAATAGTGTCTTGCCTTTTCTAATCCTCATTTATGATCTTATGATGATTAAAGAAAAGCTCCCCAAAAGAAATAATAATAGATTTTAAGAAAGGCATGTTGTCAGGTGAATACACAGGGACGTTATTATAAACATATGATACCACAGAGTATTAGCTGAGGTTCTACAACTTCAGCAAAAGAATGGGGTAGGTAGGAAACGGGTGTCTGTATAACCAACTCAATGATATCAAATGCCTAGTATGTGTCAGGTGTTGATTTAGAAAATTTGGACAATAAGGAAGTGTTCTTAAGCTCATAGAACTTACTAATTTAATGTAAAAGTCTGGTGTGAACAAAAATGCATAAATATCTTATGATAAGGGCAATAGGTGTGCAATGTCAATAAATGTAATAGCAGCAGGAACCAAGAGCAGTGATGGTAGAAAGGAAAAGTCCCACTTGCATTCCTTGCATAAGGATGTTGGAGAGCAGAGTGGTAGGAGCTAAAGCTAGAGAAAGTAGCTGAGGCAAGATATGGGGAGGCTTTGGACATTATGCTAAGTGAGTTGGGCTTTTTCTCATGGGCCATTGGTCTCCCAATTTTTGATTGTGTATCCCAATCCATTAAAAAAATAAGTGAATATAAACATCCAATGAATGTACATTATTGTATATTTATGAATAGCTTAATGAATATATTATATACATTATAAAGCATCTAAAATAAAATATTCAAAGCTAAGGTAACATTAATATAAAAAGAAGGTAGAATACTTTCTTCCAAATAGCATAAATAGTCTTGATCATCACTTTGGATAGTAAGTGTTAAGTAGAGTAAAATGATCAGATTTGTGTTTTAAAAAGATTACTGGTGACAGTGTGGAGAAGAGATTGTAAGAATATAGGTACTTGAGGACCACTTTTGAGCCTATTGCACTTTTGATGATGAGTGGCTAAAATGACATGATTATTAGGGAAATGAAGCATTGGGGGTAGATTTCAAGGATATTTACTGGAATAGATATGAGTATTTGACTAGTTGGGTATGAATGGAGATGGTCATTCCAAAGATGAATTAAGGAAGTGATGTAGAAGTTTAGGGTATCTCCCTAATTCCTTATTTGATTTTTGCTTCCGTTAACGAAAAAAAGAGAATGAAAAGTCAGCAGAGTTGAAAGGGGTAGGGATGGCTTTAATGTTGAATTTCTGAGTTTGAAGTGCAGGTGTAATATACGTGTGGAAGTGCATGATAGGCATTTGGGTTTGCAGAAATGAAGCTCAAATCAAAGATGTGGACAAGACATTTAATCTGGGGAATGATAGTTGAAATCACAGGCTTTCTACCACATTTTCCAAAATTTCTCCTGTGACCATTCATGGTTAAATTAAAAATCCATATTAGACCAGTTACTCTTTTTTTTTTTAATTCAATTAATTAACATATAGTGTATTATTAGTTTTGGAAGTAGAGTTCAGTGATTCATCAGTTGTATATAACACCCAGTGCTCATTACATCACCTGCCCTCCTTAATGTCCATTACCCAGTTACCCCATCCCCCGCCTCCCCTCCAGCAACCCTCAGTTTGTTTCCTATAGTTAAGAGTCTCTTATGGTTTGTCTCCCTAGACCAGCTGCTCCTAATGCTTTGCTTAACATTGTAATCAGCTGGGACCTTTCTGAAAAGCACTACTATAGATCAATTAAGAATCTCTATGGGTGAAACTTAAATATTGATACCTCTTTTTAATATTCCCAGCAAGATTTTGCAGTTTTTAGTGTAGAAGTATTGCACAACTTTCATTAGTTTTATTACTAGTGATTTGCGTTTTTATGCTATTGTTCATATGCTTTCCATCTTATTTCCCAGTTTTTTGATGCTATTATGTAAGAATACAATTGATTTCATATTAGTTATGGTTCCAGTTGTGTTGTGATTGTTGTTCTATGGATTCCTTAGGATTCACACATAAATAACTATGCATTCTTTTGATAAGCAGCACTTGTTCATAATGCATTATCTTTGCCATATATTGCTGTATTTGATTTGTTAATATTTCATTAAGAATTTTATATCTGTGCACATACAGGATGTTGATCTATAACTTTCTTTACTTGTTATGTGCTCATCAGGTTTTACAATCAGGTTATGTTGGTCTTATAAAATGGGTTACAAAGCTGCCCCTCCTCTTTTATTTTCTGAGAGATTTTGCATAAAACTGTTATTAATTTTTGCTTAAATAGTTGATGAAAGTAGAGAGTGAAGCCTTCTGAGTCAAAAGTTTTCTTTGTGGAAATCGTTCTATTTTTAATTCAATTTATTTATTGGATATACTGTAATATCCATTTTTATTCTGTTCAGTTTTGTTATATTGTGTTTTTTAAGGAAATGGTGACTTTCTTGGAATTTATTGAATTATTAACATATAGTACTTGGTCATATTTCCATATATTTGGCCCATAAAAGAATGAGTACAAAGAAATTATAAAAATTTATTACTCATGGCATAGTGGTCAGTATAAACTACATGATCACATCAGATCCCCTTCCCCCTCAAGTCCCAAGGGGGTGATGTGGAGAGAGCCAGGATGGATACTGTACACCCAGACTTCAGAGAAAAATGAGAAATTCATGAAGGATCATCTCCCAAAATTTTCTTCTTTATTTTTGTTGTTACTTGTGTTTTTACCCCATTGTTTTTCTTCTACATTCTTGCTAGTTGTTCATAAATCTTAAAAATATTTTCAAGACACCACTGTTCATTTTCTGTCTTGTTAATTGTTGCTCTTATTTTTATCATTGTGTTATACTAACTTTGAGTTTGAGTCTTACCTTTTTTCCTTTTTGGATCTTTAGGGTGGAAACATACATCACTACTTTTAAACCATTCTTATGTTCTAATGTGTGCATTTAAAGATAAAATTATTTTACTACTACTTTGGCTGCATCCCCACAAATTTTGATATGTTATGCTTTCATTATTATTTCATTATTATTCAGTTCTAAGTAGTTCCTAATTTTCCTTAGAATTTCATATTTGATCTTTATTTAGAAATGTATTGCTTAATTTCTAAACATTTAGTAATTTCCTAGATAGCTTATTTTTAATTATTTCTAATTTTCAAAAAGATTTTATTTATTTGTCAGAGAGAGAGAGCAGAAGCAGGGGGAGTGGCAGGCAGAGGGAGAAGCAGGCTCCCCAGTGAGCAAGGAGCCCAATGTGGGACTCAATCCCAGGACCCTGGGATTATGACCTGAGCCAAAGGCAGACACTTAACCAACTGAGCCACCCAGCTGTCCCTTAATTATTTCTAATTTAATTATGTTGTGGCCAGAGAATATATTATCTCTGATGTAGATTATTTGCAATTTATTGAGACATGTTTTATTGCCTAACATAAGATCTACATTGCTGAACACTATGCACACTAACAAGGGATATATGTTTCTGTAGCTCTTGGGTCTATGTTGTATTGTATGAACGTCATTTAGATCATATTTGTTGATGGTATTATTCAAATAAGCTATATCATTACTGAATTTTTGACTATTTGTTCTATCAGTTTCTGAGACAGGATTGTGGAATTTTCCAAGTATGATTGTTGATTTTTCTGTTTCTCACTTTACTTCAGTCTGTTTTTCTTTATTGCCTCTGAAGCTCTGTTGTTAGGTGCCCACACATTTATGGCTGTTATAGCTCCTTGATTATTTGACACTTCAACATTTATCACTAGTAATACACCTTGAGTTAATTCTCTTTTATCTGATATTAGATATGTAGCTGCATGGGTTTTCTCATGCTTAGTGTCTGCATGCTTTATCACCCCTCCTTTTTACTTTCAGTCTTTCTGTGACTTTTTATATAATCAGTAGTTTTTCCCTTTTTAAAATTTTTAAATTTAAATTAAATTTAATTAACATATACTGTATTATTAATTTCAGAGGTAGAATTCAGTGATTCATTAGTTGCATACAACAGCCAGTGCTCATTACTTCAAGTGCTCTCCTTAATGCGCATCACCCAATTACCCCATCCCTCCACCCATCTCTCCTCCAGCAACCCTCAGTTTGTTTCCTAGAGTTCAGAGTCTCTCTCTCTTTTTTAATAAACAACATAGAGTTGGGTCTTGCCTTTTCATCCAGTCTGACCATCACTGCCTGCTAAGTGGATTGTTTCATAATGTATATTTGCTGTAATTATTGATATGTTTGGTTAAAACATACTACTTGGTGTTTGTCTCATCTGTTCTTTTTTTCTTCTGTTCCTTCTTGCCCCACTTCTTTTGGATTGATGTAATATTCTTAGTATTTAACCTTATTTTTCTTGGTGACTGTTTAAGATATTTTTAATAGTTACTCTAAAGTTTAGAACGTGTATCTTTAATTTATCTTCATCTGTCTTCAAATACCAGGCAAAAATTTTTACCAGATGAAAAATCTTCAAATAGTATAATTTCATGTATCCATTTCTAGTCCTTCAGGTTATTTTTTTCATAGATTTTATTCTATATATGTTATATATACCACAACATATTGTTATTATTTTTGATTTTCATAATTTTCATAATCTAGTCAGTAACTTACATGCATGTATACACATACTGTTGCATGTGCAAAGCAGTTTGTTGGGAAGCAGACTCTTGGAGATTCCCATTAAGAAATTTTATTGGAGATATTCTCCATATTAATAACTGCAGAAGAGAAGGAAGTAGAATTTGGCAGAGAAGTTGGTATATAAAGCTATCTCAACAAATGTCTTAGCCTCTCCCATTGAGGGCTGTGAAACTGGGATGAACCTTCAAATTTGTCCTGTGATTTTAAGGTTTTATATTCCCACATTGACACCAATAATTGGATGCAAGTTATTCCCAGAAAGAAGCTGTGATCTTGGAAAGAGTTACTCATCTCAGATAAGGGCAATTTCTGGTAAGGGCTGAAAACTGAAGGCTATCTGTCAAGAGCATTCTTAGTAACTTGAGGAAAAAGTCCTTTAGCTCTTGATAATGCATCACATAGCCCACCGCAGATATATAGATGAGGGACAGATGAAAGATAGAATAGAAATTTTATATATACATTTTGTTAGCACTTTGACAATGATGCGCCTAATTGTGACTTTCTCATGATTTAACCTACTTGAAATTCACCGATCTTGGTTGGAAATGTGGGGTCTTTTATCAATCATGAAAAAAAATCTTAATCATCTCTTCAAAAATTTTTTGCTGTTCCATTCTTACTCTCATTCCTTTGTCCAACTTCCATTACACATGCTAAACCATTTGGCACTGCCCTCATCTTTCAGATTTCAGGTTTTTTTTTTTCTCTGCTTCAGTTTGGATAAATTTCTACTGACTTTCTTCAAAGTCCCTGACCATTTATTCTGCCATGTATGTTCTGCTATTAAGCCTGCTGAATGAGTTTTCAAATCCAATGCTGTCTTTTGCATTTTCCACTTAATTTTTTAATTTAATTTTCCACTTAATTTTCATTTCCATTCAGGGCACCAGGGTGGCTCAGTCGGCTGAATGTCCAACTCTTGATTTTTGGCTCAGGTCGTGATCTCAGGGTCATGGGATCGAGTCCTGCATTGGGCTCTGTGGTCAGTGGGGAATTTGCTTGAGATTCTGTCCCTCTCTGTCTGCCCCTTCCCCTACTCATGTGCTCTCTCTCTTTCTCTCAAATAAATCTTTTTTAAAAATTTATTTTCACTTAATTATTTTATATGTTTTGTATTCTTCTGCTTAAATTCCACCTCTCTTCAAACATATCATTCACTTTTTTCTCTAGACTCTTCCACATTATTTATCATATTTACTTAAAAATCTTTCTCTCCTAATTCCTGTATCTGGGTGAATATTTGTTGTCTACCTTTGTTTGATTTCTCTCTTTATTATGGGTCATGTATTCCACTTCTGTACATTTTTCATATTATTTTGATAGTATGGCAGGTATTGTGTGTAAAAAAGCAGTAGAGGCTGAACTATATTATATTAACCTTGAGAAAAGGGCACACGTCTTCCTGTGTGAGGCAATAACGTAATGGCCTGAGTCCATCTAAGCTGTGATTGAGCTGGATCTGGGATTTGTTGCAAATTCAGCTCTCCACAGATTTATTCAGTATTGCTTGGGCATTTTTCTTTGTGTTAAGCCCAGCTTCCTGCTTTCTGCAATGTGCATATATATATATATCCTGTTTTTAAGCTGATTTACTATTTTTTCATGACAATCAGAAGTGCTATTTAATCTTCATATTTACCCTGGCTGTGCCTTAGGAGAACTTTCCATTCTGCTTCTCTGACACCAGCTTTGAGCAGGCCATTAGTGCCTCACTCAGCAAAACCTGAATTTGCCTTGATTGGAGTCTCTCTCAGTCCTCTTAACCTCATCTCTAGCTCTCAGCATGCCTCACCCATGCATTCAAGGAAGGCTCCATGGAAAACTTAGGCAGGTAAGTGGAAATTGATTTTGTGATCACAACTCCTCTGGATTCTTATCTCTTGCTCTAAACCACAGTCAGCTGGCCAATAAATATTTGTAAAGATTGGCTGGTGTCTCCTTACCCCAACTGTAGTGAATTTGCTCCTAGTGCTGCCAAGGTTATAAGCGCAGCAGTCATACATCTCTTCTCTCCTAGGAAAGGATTACCCTTTATTGGAAATTAGTGATTTTAGTTTATTTTGTTAGCTCTCTGTGTGATACACATACACACACATACACACACACACAAAGGGAAAAGAGAGAGGGCCAGAGAGAAAAAGGAAGAGAAAGAGCTGCTGCACCGGGGTTGTGAGAGATGGCTGATTATATACTTGGGAGTTGGGGGAGGTGAGGAAAAGGGAGGTTTTCAAGAGAACTTCCACATGCTTAAGAGGACCTACAGGATACCAGAGGCATTGACTTTGTCAAGTTAAGGTTGTTTTCCCCTCTAGCAAGGTATTAATATTAAGATAGTTGGGAGCTTCCTGGAAGAATGTCACACATATCCCACCCAGGAGTGGGTGAGGGGGGAGGTTGCAGGGTGTTAGCTTTTGCTTTGTCTTCAGCTAGCTTTCTGCTCCCTCATCATTTTCAATCTGTAAAACTAAGTATTACTATGTTTAAAACATATTTTACTATTGCTATGCTTCCATCTAGTGATTTTTTCTTGTATAAGAAAATAATACAGTCCAGTTATTAGTGTATAGAGTAGTTCTATTCAAATCCCAGCTTTGTCACTTAAAAACTTTGTAACCCTGAAAATTTTGCTGAATTTTCCTTAGATTCAGTTTTCTTATCTATAAAATAAAGATTATGATAATAATAGTACCCACTCCATATGGTGTTCTGTTTTATGTTTTGAGGTTTAAATTAGTTAATACATATATATTCCTTAGGAAGAGTGCCTGGCAAATTTCACATGATCCATAAATGTTAGCTAAATCTCTGATCTTTATACTGTATATTTCCATCTCTTCATGTTTTTGCTCTACATAGTATTTTTCCACTTGATCTTCCAGGCCATTAAATAATGTTTCAGTAGTAATTATTTACTGATTTCCAAAAATTAAAAATCAGGGCTTAAAAGGTACTTCCAGAAAGTCTATTTTATATAGTTCTAACTATATTTTCATTGAGAATTCTCCTCCTTTTTTCTTCTTCTTTTATATTTTATTACCTTGCACTCTATTTCAATGGTATACAATTGTCTTACACATTGAGACTGACTTTTGTTCCTTCATGTCACTCATTCTTTTAACTGAGTTTTAATTTTTTTTCTACATCCTCATAATTTGGGGATTTCATAGAATCATACATGTCACATCATTACAGTTCCCTAACATTCAGTAAACCAGTAAGAGATGACTGACCCTGAAGGGTCTGCTGATTTTCCCCCTCTGCCACAATGTGTGGAGAATGTCTCTCTGCTCTCAAGTCTCCCCATTTCTCTTCCAACTACACGGACTAGAAATAGGTCAGGTCACCATAGCTTCAAACTTTTAGAAGCACTGAAGTGAGCAGAATCTGGTAAGCATCGACCATCTGAAGCAAGGCAGCAGGGACTATCTGAAGCAAGGCATCGGTGTTCCTCTTTCTAATGGATTTCTACCAGATGGGCTCCCTCAGATGACTATGTAATCTAGTCTCTCTTTTCCATAAGAGGTAAGGCTTTGGCTCTGCTGGTGGTCCCTTGGCTCTTGCACAATGTCAAGGAGAATGAAGTTTCATTCTTGAAGAATGAAATTCTCTTCTTCAAGAGATCTTGAAAGCCTCAGAAGCATTTTCTAGGCTATGACAGCATGTCAGCCCTGAATCCACCTTTCATGCATGCACACACACACACACATTTTGTATTTTACACACTTCTATATGTTAAAATTATATATTTTAAGAGCAATGTATTAATACAAATGTAAATCATATATTTTTAAATGAGTGAAAGGTTATGTGGGAAGCAGACAACTACTAGAGACTCTTCTCTTAGAAGTATGGCTGATAAGAAAAGGAAACAAATAAGTTAAAACAGAAAAACTAGGTTTAAGAGCTGTTTTGCCTGGTTTGTTTTGGTTTGTTTTTAAAGATGGAATAGGATTGAGCATGTTTACATATTAAAGTGCAGGGACAATGAACAGAAATATATTGAAGATACAGAAGAGAGATGAGATGAGAATATAGTCCTTTCTCAACTAACCAGGGTACTCACATTGTAGTCACAGTCTTAACAATTGGCTGTTAGAGACTCTCTTTTGTTTCCTCTCATTTGGTTGAAAATCCATTTTTAAAGTTCCAAATCTATCTTCGTGCCTTAGTAAATAAATTCTAGTGAAGAACTTTTCCAACATATCTGGATTATAATAGGTATGTAGAAAATGGGGTTTGTGTTTAAAAAAGTAATTTAAACAAATTTTAGATAACTTTGTTTTTTAGTAGAACTTATTACTTTAATATGTTATATGAAAAACTACTCAGTCTTTCTTGAAATTATTTGATCATGTCATTCCCTACTTATGCCAAACCTGAGATCATCTTAGGAGGCTACTATCATGTAACACAGATTGGGAAACAGTGTTTAAATCACTAAATTCTTGTCAATTTTTTTATCAATCATCTGTTGTTGAATTACAAAATCTCAGTGGTATATAATAATAAACATATTTCTTTCACAACTATATATCAGCTACTCTAGACTGGCTAAGGGCACAACAAATTCTGTTAGCACAATTCAAATACCTGCATTGTATTATATTTACTCATGTCCCATTGACTGAAACAAATTATATGACCAAGTCCAAAGTTAAGGAGCTGGGAAAGTATATGAACCCTTTTGTGGAGGGATTGTAAAGTTACATGAAATAGGATGAGGTGACTGTGAGGAAGAATTTAGCTTAGTAACTCAATCTACCGGACTTCTCAGGATTATCATTTTGAATCTGCATGTAGGAGTCAGGACACCTGAGTTTGAAGTGTTTTTCACTGGAGGTTCTATTGACATTTTACATGGGGCAATTCTTCCTGGATGTTATCTGATTTTAGTATTGTTGGCTTTCACCTACTAAATTCCAGTAAGCATCTTGACAAACTTTTCCAAATATTCCCTAGGGAATCAATTACATCACTAGTTGGGAAACACAATTCAATTCTACTGTTTACTAATTTTGTGACCTTGGGCACATAATCATCTCACTTTTCTAAACCTTCACAAAGAGGTTAGAATTAACAAACTGGAATTTCTGTTTCAGCACTAACATTTGACAAGTTGAAAGATAGAAAATAGGGATGACTGGACTAATCGTATCTGAAAACCAGAATATATGCACCAGGACATTTCTTCTACCTCCAAATCATCCTGGGAACGTATGGTTCCTTTCTCATACTTTAAGATGACAGTAACAAGCTGAAAAGAGTGTAAGAGGAAAGCAGTTAGAATGGTTGTTGAGGACTGAACAACGTCATGTTAGTGATATTTGATCCAATTGGGATTGTTTAGTCAAGAAATAAAGAATGAACTTGGTTAGAAAAGAGAATTGAAGCATGAGGATAAAAGCCCAATAACAATTTCATTCGCTCATTAAATCATTATTGAGTGCCTAATATGTGCTATATGTCATGTTGGCCCTTTTTGAATTTATCATGGAAGATAGATTTAATATGTATTGTTCAGGGTCATTGGGTGAAATGGTAAGTAAACTAATTTTGACTTAAAGTAAGAAAGAAGGGCATAATTATTAAGGAGTCTGAAAAAGAAATGGATGATTTCACAGAAGGGGGAATGAAACATGAGAGACTATGGACTATGAGAAACAAACTGAGGGCTACAGAGGGGAGGGGGGTGGGGGAATGGGATAGACCGGTGATGGGTAGTAAGGAGGGCACATATTGCATGGTGCACTGGGTGTTATACACAACTAATGAATCATCGAGCCTTACATCGAAAACCGGGGATGTACTGTATGGTGACTAACATAATATAATAAAAAATCATTATTAATAAAAAAAAAAAAAGAAATGGATGATTTCAGCAGTTAGTAAGTCCTCATCATTTGAGATGTTCAACTTTCCAGAGGGTAGGGAATTATTCTTATCCACCTTTGAATCCCTGGTAACTTAGCACATGTTGAGGACATAATAGATGTTCAGTAGGAATTTGTTTTATAAACAAATGCATCAGATGGGTGACAGAAATCATTTATTTCTAAAGTTATCCAACTCAAAAATTTGGTGATTTTAAGAGAACATGGAACCCCACAAAGTCATTGTCTTTTTTTTCTCGCCTCATAAATTATGTTAAGGGGAAGTATTGCTTCAAAAGAAGTTTGAGGACAAAACAGAGGAAGAAACTAAGTTATCCAAGGGTAGCCAGATTCATGTATGTGGAAGGGGATGTAAAGTAGTGCCGGTCTTTGTATGGTGATGTCTGTTTGGGGGCTGACAGTATGCATATGAGTCATCATTCTTTTTTGCCTACCATCTATAGCACTTTGAGAAGTACTAAGATAAGTTTTCTGGAGAAATTACCCTAATCTTCCATTTCCTTCATTACTTTTGAATTGCTACAACAGACTGTTTCTTGTCATTAGTTTCCTTCAAACAAATAAACAAAGCTAAACAAAAGCATAATATCAGAGAAAAACAAGTCAATTACAGGCTTCGGTTAGTTAGGTTTTGGTTAATCAAAGTTTTATCTTACTAAAAATGTGGGAAAGGATGTTCTTATTGATTGGAAGTAAACAGTTGCCAGATTTAAGCAACCGAGTGGGAGTATATGTTTGAGTCACCCACGATTCCCCAAGGAAAATCTTAAGAGTTAGAAGGACCCTTCTTGATATAACTTAATCATTCAAATATAATTTGTATTTCGAGAACATATAAATTTTAGTGCTAAAACAGGAAATGAAGTCTAAAATATAATCTCTTGCCAAATTGGCTGTCTATTGCTACCTGAGGTTAGGGCTGAATCAGAAATATATTGAAATTAAGATACATCCTGGGTGTCAAGTCATCTTAATGTATGCACACTTCTTCAGCACTTACCACAACACTAGAAACATGCTCATCCTGTGAGCAATAAAAAAGTAGATGAAATATACGTCTTATTTCTGGCTATGGTGAAATAACAGAGACTAGGTTTATCCTCCTACTGAAAATAACTAGAAAATTGGACCAAATATGTGAAATAACTATTTTCATACACTGGACAACAGACAGCACAGGGAAAAGAAATGAGGTGAGCCCTATGGTAACATTGACTTTTTGCCTGAAAGCATATTCCACACCACAAAGCAGCAGGAGGTACTCTGTCTAGAATAGGATGGTTCCCCTGAATTCAAGAGACAGAGTTTAGGGAAGCTGAGTGGGCTGGAGCATAAAAGGCAGATCCCAGAAAAAAGAACTCCGGAAGTTTACCTGATGAAAATACACTTCAAAAATAAAGGCAAAATAAAAATACCCAAATAAATTAAAAAATGAGAAAAATTTTCACCAGTAGACCTATGCTAAAAGAAATGCTAAAGGAATTTCATCAGGCTAAAGGAAAATTATACTTGATAAGAAATCAAATCTAAAAAAAAGAATAATGAGAACCAAAAATTTAATATGTGAACCAATATAAAAGACTTATTTTTGTTCTTAATTCATGTAAAAAACTATTGACCAATTAACACAAATATAATAAGGTATTCTGGGCTTGGACATACGTAGAAATAAAATCTCCAATGGCAATAACAAAAAAGATAAGAGGGGTTAAATACACTACTGTAAGGTGCTTAGGCTGTATGTAAAACTGTATAATATTAATTCAAGGAAGAGAACAAATAAAGGACATATAATGTAATTAGTAAAGTAATCACTAATCTACAAAGTATCAATAAAAATAGCAGAATGAAGATATCTGAAAATCAAGAATAACTAAAGAGCAAAAATTGCCAGGATCAGCATTTTCTGGATGCTGAAAATTAACTAATTGCTTGCAGCAATCTAGAGAACATTTATTCTAGAATATAAGTTGAATCTCAGTAAGAACAGTGAGTTCTGTGCCTCTTTAATTTGCTCTGTTCTTGTTCTCCTACCCTGCCCCCAGTGAGGTTCATAGTAAACTTGAAAACCAACAACCCACAACCATGGTGAAAACCAGCAGTCGGACAGCCACTGGAGGGGACAAAACAGAGTTGGAGCTCCTTTCAAATCTTCATTCCCAGAAAATTGTTGTTTTTTTGTCTGGTGGTTCCCTGGAAGACCCCACATGCAAGGCAGTCTATTTGACCTGAGCTGAAAGTAAAACAACAACAACAAAACAAACATTCCCTGGGTTATTTGTCAAAACATTTTTTTTTAAAGATTTTATTTATTTATTTGACAGAGAGAGAGCCAGCCAGCGAGAGTGGGAACACAAGCAGGGGGAGTGGGAGAGGAAGAAGCAGGCTCACAGCAGAGCAGGGAGCTCGATGTGGGGCTCGATTCCAGGGTCCTGGGATCACACCCTGAGCCAAAGGCAGACGCTTAATGACTGAGCCACCCAGGCGCCCCTGTCAAAATATTTTTTAAAAATTGTTTAAAATATCAGATGCCTAGGGTGGTGCATATTAATTGGGGCAAAAGAGAGTAGCAAAAACCTTAAAAGGAAAGCCTAAGGAATGAGATACCCATAGGAGCTTTGGAAAGTTCTGACATATCACCGGAAATCTAGAAGACAATGTGAATGTGTAGGGCTGTGTGCACATGCTCAACCAAAATCTGAGAAGACCCTCAGCTATCATCAAATTCCTACATACAAATCCTTGCTACAATTAGCAATCCTAACAAGGCAATGGAGCTAATACAGGAGCAAAGTTTTCTTTCTCTCTCTCTCTCTCTTTTTTTAAGATTTTATTTATTTATTTGTCAGAGAGCAGGGGGAGCAGCGGCAGAGGGAGAAGCAGGTTCCCCGCCGAGCACGGAGCCCAATGTGGGAGATCCCAGGACCCTGGGATCATGACCTGAGCTGAAGGCAGATACTTAACTGACGGAGCCACCCAGGCATCCCCAAAGTTTTCTGTATTAATGACATTGACTTGGTACTAATTTAAAATAGTGTTATGTTAATTAATTTTAATACTCTGGACAAGCACCAAGAAAATGATCCCCCAAAGTACAGTAAAGAAATGGCAAGGGAATGAAAATGGTACATGAGAAAATGTCTATTTATTTATTTATTTATTTATTTTTTAAAAAGATTTTATTTATTTATTTGACACACAGAGAGAGACAGCCAGCGAGAGAGGGAACACAAGCAGAGGGAGTGGGAGAGGAAGAAGCAGGCTCCCAGCAGAGCAGGGAGCCTGATGCGGGGCTCGATCCCAGGACCCTGGGATCAGGCCCTCGGCCAAAGGCAGACGCTTTATGACTAAGCCACCCAGGCGCCCCAGAAAATGTCTATTTAAAACAAAACCATAGGGGTGCCTGGGTGGCTCAGTCGGTTAAGCATCTGACTCTTGATTTTGGCTCAGCAGGGTATTTGCTTGAAGATTCTCTCCCTCTGCCCTCCCCCCTTGCTCTCTCTCTCTCTCTCTGTCTGTCTCAAAAAAACAAAAACAAAACCACATACTAAATAATTCAATTTATAGGAAATGTCCAGAATAGACAAATCTATACAGACAATATAATTAGTTGTACCTAGGGCTTAAATTTCATGGTTTTTAAATTATATTTTAATTTTAAAGTATACCATAAAAATGTAAAACACTAAGTAAATAGCCCATAAAGGAGAACAAATGGAATTGTACATACTCTATCCAAAAGAAGACAGGAAAATAGAAAAGAGGTACGAAGAACAGATGGGAGAAATAGAAAACAAATCCTAAGATGGTAGACTAGATCCAATAATGTCAGTAATTAGAGTAAAAGTAGATGAATAAACTCTGTAGTTAACAAAGCTAAAATATACTAATTCAAAACCAAAGTAATTTGAAGGGAAGATATATTAATAATAAGTGGAAATAATAGAGGACGCCAACAAAGCAAAACATTGGTTCCTTGAAATGGCTGTTAAAATTTATAAATAGCTAGGGAGAATAATCAAGAAACTGAGTATGAATTAGTCAAATCATATATGAAAAAGAAGTCATAACTCTGGATACTAGAGACATTAAAAATAATAATGGAGTATTATGAACAACTTTATGCCAGTAATTCAAGAACATTGACAAAATGGACAATTTCTTTTAAAGACTTAGCAAATTGTCTCAAAGTAGCTGACAATCTAAATTTGTAATTAAAATCTTGTCATTAATAGAAACTTCAGATCCAGAGGAATACTCTGCAATCCTTTTTTATGAAGCAAATATAACACAGACACCAAAAGTTGAAAACGATATTACAAGCAAAGAAAATTATAGATCAATATCCTCTGTGAGTATAAATATATAGCTGCGCAGGGTGGAGAACCACCCTGCTCTATGCATATGTGGTGGGCATCTTTATGATAATCACCTGTGACCAACATAGAATAACCAGACCCTAAAAAGGAAGTAAGCCATTGAAGGTGTTATCAATAGAGATGTTAAAGGATTTAAGTTCCCTGGTTAGCTTTCTATAAAAGACCAACCCTAAAGGCCCTCACTGGCAACCCTGTCGGGACCCCTTTCACTCTTGAGAGCTTTTTCTGTCTCCTCACTTAATAAACTTCTATTGTTTTACTTACACACACACACACACACAAATTCATTTAAAATATTAACAAATCAAGTTCAGCAATATATAAAAGTGATAAATCATTGTATCTGGGTGGGTTTTATCTCATGATTGCAAGCTTGGTCCAACATTGGAAAGTCAACCAATATAATTGACTACATTAATAGAACAAAAGAGGAAAACACATGATCATCTCGATGGATGCAGAAAATACATGAGACAAATATCAATTCCCATTCCTGATTTTTTTAAAAAAAGAACCTTTTAGCAAAGTAGAAGTGGAAAGAAATTTCTTCAAAATGATAAAGCACATTTATGATAAACCTAAAAGTAACCCTAAACTTAATGCTGAAACATTTAATGTTTTCCACCTAAGAGTGGGAACAATACAAAGATGTTCACCCTCTCCATTTTTAATCAACACTGTACTGAAAATTCCAACCACATAAATAGATTGGAGAAGAAGAAGCAAATGTGTGTTTATTTTCATGGCTATGTAGAATATCCTAAAGAAGCTGCCCCCCCCCCAAATTTTTAGTATTAATTAGTGATTTTAGCAAATGCTTTGGGTACAAGGTCAATATAAAAAATCGAATTGCATTTCTATATACCACCAACAAACAATGTTAATATAAATGTAAAAGCAAAGAATTACAATAGCATAAAATAAAGTAGTAATAAATTTGCAAAACAAAAATATGCAAAATCTTTTCACTAAAAGCCTAAAACATCACAGAGGTAATAAAGAATAAATTGATAGAGGCCTTTTGTTTTTAGATGAAAATCAGGTAATTAACAATGCCTTTAGATATGAAATGAGAGCTAATTCCCTCTTAAGCAAAGCCCTTTCCTTTTATTACATCAAGGATAGAAGGTCTGGAAATTTGGGAACCCATGCCCAGTGCATAAAATCAAAATTCTGATTCCCTTCCAAATAAAAATCTGGTTTTCAACTTCCTGCATGTGTGTGATTAAGCATATGTGGCTGGAAATTCTGTTGTGTGATTTTGTACTACTTACTGCAGTGCAAAGCAATTCCCTGAAACCTTGCTTCAACTTTCGAAGGAATAGTACTTCTCAGTACTTTGAGTCTCCTATTTTGAATAAATATCCAGTAACAAAAGAATTGTCACATCTGCCCCTGGAAATTTGGCATGTATTTGGACTGTGTACTGACTTTTTATCAAGTTAGCATCATCGCTGAAGTGCCAAATTAGTAATGTTGTGATGTTTCATATTTAGATAGTAGCAACAGGATAAGAGCCTGATGAAGGGTAATTATCTTTCTATTCAGCTAGAACCTATTTCCATCTTCAAGAGGAATTTATCCTATCCTCTAAATCATTTTGCTTGTAGAAAGTTTGCATTCATCATTCATAGTCTTCATTTTGCAGGCTTACCTGATGTCACTGGGCCGTTTGGGAATCACATTACCACATTAGATTCTATCAGTGCAAATTGCTGAGGAAAATAGTGTCTCCTAGCTTTCCCACAAACAAGAATTTGAACCGATAGCTTAGTAGTCAATGCCATCTTAGAAATGAATTGTGAAGGTTATTTTGTATTACATTGCTTCTCCTTAGAGTGTGAAAAATGGATTATTACTACAAAACCACATAAAGACTCTCTGAAGGCTGAGAAACTGGAGCTGCTACTTTGACTTACACTTAAGCAAATGGATATTGCAGTCCCAGTCTGGGCTTGGAGGCTTGGTATTCACCTGTGATTTTTCTTTATGTTCCCAGCATCAAGGATTATCAGGGAAAACTTCAGTTTTACAGTGGAATTCTGTTCTTGCACTCATTTATTCAAGAAACCAACCAGTCCAGTTCTTGCCATCTGACCTATTATATCCAACTTTACCTATATAGAATTATGCGTCTTAACCTAACCCATCAAACCCAAGTACTAGCGAGTCTTCCCATTGAAGGCAATTTTTCTGTGTGTTAGTGAAATGCTGCGTATTTCTCACTGCATAATTATGTCTTAGTATGTCTAAACACCTAAACCAGTAATAAAGAAAGCGAAGCATTTGACAGTTTCCTGATCAGAATCTTTTAGAACTTGTTGAGGTCAGGGAATGTATACTATTCAGCTCTATTCAGCTTTGCATCCTCAGTATTCAGAACAGTGCCTGACAAAGGAGTAATCAAGAAATCCATGTTTAATAAGTAAATATGTAAATGAAGTAAAACACCTCCATTTTAAGAATATTCATTATCATCATAACCGGTTTCATTGATTTTTTCCAAGTTTTGTGTGTATGTGTATGAGTATATGTGATTTTATGGATGAGAGCAGAGTCCAACCCATCTAATTACTACAATTCTTGTGTTCAAAGTCAGTGGGGTGAAACTACAACCAATCTTTTCTGTAGGTTTTGTCTTTATCTCTGGAAAAGCAATAGCCATTTCTCCTGAAATCAAGCATGCAATGTCAGGATCATTTCCCACTCATTCCTACACATTTAAAACATAACTAAGTCTACTGCCACTGCTTTATAATTTCCCAAGCCCTTCCCTGTCACTGCATCTATAGGCCCTGTCTATGCTCTGGTTACCAAATGACTTGGTTACAACCTTCCTTCTGACTTTATTTGCCTTTGTACCTGTACTATAGCATAATGAAATGACCAGCACTAAAACCAGTTTCTCTTTAACTCATCATACCTCTCTTCATGTTCTTATGATGGTTCACTGTTGGACTGTAAGTTATTTAAATATTTGTTTTCTACACTTTATTTAAGCAAATATAGTGCACATGTGCACATGTGTGTATTTGTGTAGAAAGAAAAGAATGGGGTCCTTGACCTTAAGAAGATTGTAATCTGCGGGCCTGGGTGGCTCAGTCATTAGGTGTCTGCCTTCGGCTCAGGGCGTGATCCCCGGGGTCCTGGGATCTAGCCTCGCATCGGGCTCCCTGCTCTGCTGGAAGCCTGCTTCTTCCTCTCCCACTCCCCCTGCTTGTGTTCCCTCTCTCGTTGACTGTCTCTCTGTCAAATAAATAAAAATCTTTGGAAAAAAAGAAGAAAATCGTAATCTGTAGGGGAAAACACACGCACATACCACACACACTTTAAGGCACGTTTGCAAACCAGTCATCTAAAAAGTCTTTGCGTGTTAACGAAAATGTAATCAAAATATATGTATTTGAATCCACATATGGATGTACTTCTGAACTTACTAGAAATATTAATCAATTTTGATAATAAACTGTTTTTTAGTACCCTGTAAATGATACTTCCCTTCTCTTATTCTCCCACTCTTTCTAGGTGCCTGTCTCAAATGCAAAATAGTCTACTATATATCACATTTTTTACTGAGATTCCAATGTAGTTAGGAATTATCAGATTCTGTACAGGAGATCTCAAAGCATGTCATCAGTAATGTGTGGAGAAGTTGCACATTTCTAAAGGCATGCCTTTGTTTTAAATGTCCATGAGCCCTTGGACCTACAGATTTTAATGCATGAAGGGACACACACACGCTCAAAAAGGGCCAGACCTTATTCATGTCTCATTCTATAAAGGGGCAGTTTTCTTCACCTGCCTGTCCCAAACTTCAGGATCATGCCTACCGTTTTCAGTCCAGACATGTTTGTAACAACATTAGCATGGATTATTTTACTTAAGACTTTAGATTGACAACAGAAAAAATTAATTGAGAATAATCAAGTTCACCCTATCAAATGAGCTATATACAGCTTACAACAAGGTAGGCACAATTATACAAAAAATTATAGCTATTATGTTTTGTGTTTCAACCATTAATATCCATTGTTTGTTACTAAATTGGTGAAGCCTTTAGCAAGGCAGGGCTTAAAAGGACTGTCTCTATTCTGATAGAATCCATATCTTCTTCCACTGCCTTCATTCTGGATCTATGACTGACACCAGTCTGCATTTGTGCAGTGTATTATTTGTATCAGACACATTAATTGCAGAAGATTCTATCTTCCAGGCACCTGGGTGGCTCAGTCTGCTAAGCATCTGCCTTTGGCTCAGGTCATGATCCTTGGGTCCTGGGATCGAGTTCCGCTGAATAGGGAGCCTGCTTCTCCTTCTGCCTCTGTCTCTGTCTCTGTCTCTTTCTCTCTCCCCCCACCCACCATCTCTCATGAATAAATAAATAAAATCCTAAAAAAAGAAGATTCTATCTTCCCATCTGCAACACCTCAAACTTCACACTTTCTGTATAGTCTTCTACAGCTTTATTTTCATGGCCCCACCAATCCCTTTTCTTGCTTTGCTACTGACCAGATCTATTAAAGATCTGGAACTGCCACACATTTTCTTCAGAATGTTCGATGCCTCTCTCTTGAGAATGGCTTCTTTCTCCCTGCTGTACTGCTGCTCTCAGAATTTACTAACTTTCTCTTTTTCGTGCCTGTGATTGGTTGTGCATGAACAGTGAGAGGTTTTACTATCTGTCTTCATTTCTTGGCACAGAGAGGAACGCCATCTCTGTAACTGAACATTACCCAAAGAAAGCTCGAGGCAGCTTAGAAGACACAGACTGTGATTCTACTCAGGTAGCATGATCAAAGGTTCCAGTTTCCTGTCTTCAAAGACCACCTGGGCAAAACTTGGCCAGATTAAAACAGCATAGAATTGTGTGAAATGGGACCACAAAAGCAGTGGGCAGGAACATCTAGGGGCTCTGCTAGGCAGCAGAGGGTAAACGGCACATATCTATGAAAATAAGAAAATAAGAAAGTTCTCCAGGGAGAACCACTCATTGGGAGCCCAAACACTTTCATGACTTTTACCTCTAGGAGCTTGACCAGGTTGTCACAGTGACTATCAGAGAAAAATTCCCTGGCCTACCCTCAGGAAAAACTATTTAACCAGAGCCTAAACTGCTGGGGTTTTCAAAGATACAGACGTAGTGAAGAGAAGGGCCATATGCACCCCAATGCTCATAGCAGCTCTGTCCACAATAGCTAAATCGTGGAAGGAGCCGAGATGCCCTGCAACAGATGACTGGATTAAGAAGTTGTGGTCCATCTATACAATGGAATATTACTCAGCTATCAGAAAGAACGAGTTCTCAACATTTGCTGCAACATGGACGGGACTGGAGGAGACAATGCTAAGTGAAATAAGTCAAGCAGAGAAAGACAACTATCATATGGTTTCACTCATTTATGGAACATAAGAAATAGGAAGATCGGTAGGAGAAGGAAGGGAAGAATGAAGGGGGGGTAAACAGAAGGGGGAATGAAGCATGAGAGACTGTGGACTCTGGGATACAAACAGGGCTTCAGAGGGGAGGGGGTGGGGGATTGGGATAGGCAGGTGATGGGTAGTAAGGAGGGCACATATTGCATGGTGCACTGGGTGTTATACACAACTAATGAATCATCGAGCCTTACATCGAAAACCAGGGATGTACTGTATGGTGACTAACATAATATAATAAAAAATCATTATTAAAAAAAAATAAATAAACTGCTGGCGTTTTATCAGAGCCCTCTAGCAGGGAAGAGGAAAATACCAAACTCCAGCCTACTCTAACCATCCTGTCCCATTGAAGGAAGGGGTGGGGACTGAGAAGTACAGTTGAACCTTGAACAGCATGGGTTTCAACTGCATGGGTCCACTTACACAGCAACGTTTTAGAGTCCAGTACTGCAAATGTATTTTCTCTTCCTTATGATTTTCTTAATAACATTTTTTCTTCTCTAGCTTACTTTATCATAAGAATACAGTATATAATACACACGGCATACAAAATAGTCTTAGTTGACTATGTTATTGGTAAGGTTTCCAGGCAATAGCAGGCTGTTAGTAGTCGACTTTTTAGGAGTCAAAAGTAATACATGGATTTTGACAGTGCAGGGGAGTGGGTGCTCTTAACTCACTCTTGTTCAAGGGCCAACTCTACATGTGAAGTTCAGAGTACAGAGGTTCTGACTCACTAAAAGACTTAGACCTACTCATAGGACTATAGAACACTTTCTCTCCCCGAACACCTTAATGCCACATTACTAAAGGCCTATTTACAGCAGTTCCTTTTATGCATATATCATGTTTGGCTATCAAGAAAAAAATTACAAGACATACTAAGAGGCAAACACACACGCACACACACACACACACACACACACAGTTTGAAGAGAGAGCAAGCATCAGAACCAGACTTAGATATAGCAGGAATGTTGGAATTGTCAGACTAGTAATTTAAAACAACTATGCTTAAGAAGCTAAGGGCTCTAATATATAA
The DNA here is from genome assembly GCF_023065955.2 of Ursus arctos. NCBI lineage: Eukaryota > Metazoa > Chordata > Mammalia > Carnivora > Ursidae > Ursus > Ursus arctos. The sequence continues at coordinate 89,237,124 of NC_079873.1, read as the reverse complement.
AGCTTAAAGTATGCAAGAACAGATGGAAAATGTAAGCAATGAGATGAAAATTCTAACGAAAACAAAAGGAAATACTGGACATTCAAAACACTAACAGAAATGAAGAGTTTGATGGGCTTATTAGCAGACTGGTCACAGCTGAGGAGAGAATCTCTGAACTTGAGGATATTTCAGAAGAAACCAATAAAACTGAAAAACAAAGAGAAAAAAAGCCTGGGGAGGGGTAGTAAGAACAGAATATTAAAGAACTGTGGGACAATTACAAAAGATACAACATATGCATAATGGGAATTCCAGAAGGAGAAGAGAGAAAGGAATAGAAGGAACATTAAATATTGACAGAATTTCACCCAAATTAATGTTAGACACCAAACCATAGATCCAGGAAGCTCTGAGAACATCAAGCAGAATAAATGCGTACCTCTTGTAGAAGATCTTGAAGAAGAGAAGAGACTGATTAAGGTAGAGGCAATATTCAAAAGGTGACAAAAAATTTTTCATAATGAGGATATAGATGTATTTTTGGATTCAAGAAGCATAATGAGACCCCCGGGGGGGGAACACATACTCAGATGCATTATAGTGAAACTGAGAATGGCAAAGAAAACAAATAACCCTAAAATCAACAAGAAAGAAAAGACAAATTTTGTACAAAGCACTGGAAATTCACCCAGCAATAGGCTTATTCAAATGTGTATTCCAAAATACTATGATATTTCCAAAATTTGGTGGGGGAATGAAGAACTACTGTGATTCATAATAGCAACTATTTATGGTAGATCAGTTAGAAAGTTTTCATAGCAGGAAGAGCTATAGTTCCACATGATGGTTTGACAACTGAGAATAACCAGCAGTCCTTTTTTATATATAGTGTGAGTTCACTTTAAGCCACAAAATGTACCTGGTGATAAAGAACATTCAAATAACCATATAGAACTTTCCCACTCAAAATATATCAGAATACCTGTGAGAATGCCATCATCCTAGAGACAGTCTTGAACCTGTTCTAAACTGTAAAAATGAAATAGACCATTACTGTACTGATTATATGAACAGTAACAAATTTTATATGAATATGATTTGATACCACTTATGAGAATAATTCACATAAAGACACACCCTGTCTTGACAGATACCCAGAATAGTTCAGGTATCCCTATTGAAGGATTGGCATACTGTTGTTTTTAAAATGTGTTTATTTCACTACATTACAGGAACTAGTAGGGAATAAGAGGATAAATAGCACATTTTTTTAAAAACAAAATTGAGAATTCTAACAACAAAGTTAGAACATTTTCTTGATTGATAGATTTTCTCTCGTTCTTTACAACTCAGAAGGCTCGTTGTTCTGAATTGGACAATATTGATCTCTGAAGTAGTTCTATTCAGAAGCTTTATTTATAGGAGTTAAATGCCAACCACTCTTTTCATTAATGTCCACATGAGGCTCAGCTCTCAGTGTTACAAATGTATTTCTAATTCTTGGGATTTTACATCATTGATCAAAAAGGAAAAGAAAGGTGTGCTTTTTGTTTGCTCCTAAGATCTGCATCACAAACAAGTCTAGATATTTAAGAAACACTTTGAACATATTTAACTGTAATATCCTTTCAGTGTTTTTGGCTTTCCTCCAGAAAAATCCAAATGATTCTAAAAGACTAACCACAATATACTGCCCACATATGGATGATGATGGGGAGTTAGTGAAAATAAAAACAAAAAGCAATCATTCATCAAAATCAAGCTTACTTTCAGAAAGTAAGTATGTGGAGAACATATATACAATATCCTATGAAATAAACCTTAATAGCATGGTTCAAGTCTTCTATATTTTTATAATATTTGATGCAATTTATTAGTAACAGAAAGAGGTTTTTTAAAATATCAAATTTTGAACGTGGATTTATCAATTTCTCTTTGTAGTTCTACCCATTTCCCTGTCATATATGTATAAATAAACTATATATAAAATATATATAATATTTGGTGTGTTGAAGAGCTTATTTTTTATTGAATAAATGTGATGTGTATCATTATATGAGTTTAAGGTGTACAGCATATTACTTTGATACATATATATTGTAATATGATTGCTGATATGGTGATATTTATCACATTACATAATTATTCTACAATATTATTGTCTGTATTTATTATAAGGTGCATTAGATCTCTATGGCTTATTTACTACCCATTACAAGTTTGTAGCCTTACACACCATAACTCTTATCCCCCCACAAATCCTCATAACCATCATTTTATTCTCTAGTTTTTCCAAGTTTAATTTTTTTTAGATTCCACATATAAGCGATATCATATAGTACTTGTCTTTCTCTGTCTGACTGATCTCATTTGGCATAATATGTTCAAGTTCCATTCATGTTTTTGCAAATGGGAGGATAACTTCCTTTCTCAGGGCTGAATAATAGTCCATTCTGTATATGTACCACATATTTTTATCCATTCATCTGTTGATGGGCATTTGGGTTGTTTCCATATCTTGACTATTGTGGATAATGCTGTGATAAACCTGGGAGTGTATATATCTCATCAAAATCCTGTTTTCATTTCTTTGGGTATATACTCAGAAGTGGAACTGCTGGATCATATGGAAGCTCCATTTATAATTTTTTGAAGAACCCCCCGTATTCTTTTCTATAGTGGTTGGACCAATTTACATTCCCACCAGCAATGTATAAGGGTTCCCTTTCTACCATATCCTTGTCAGCACCTGTTGATTCTCATCTTCTTGATGGCAGCCATTCTAACAAGTGTGAGGTGATGCCTCATTATGGTTTTAATTTGCTTTTTTCTTTTTATTATGATATGCTATTCACCATACAGTACATCATTAGTTTTTAATGCAGTATTACATGATTCATTGTTTGCAAATAAACACCCAGTGCTCCATGCAATACGTGCCCTCCTTAATACCCATCACCAAGCTAGCCCATCCCCCCAACCCCCTCCCCTCTAAAACCCTCAGTTTGTTTCCTGGAGTCCATAGTCTATCGTGGTTCATTTCCCCTCTGTTTACCCCACCTTCATTTCCCCCTTCCTTCTCCTACCAATCTCCCTGCTATTCCTCATGTTCCACAAATGAGTGAAACCATATGATAATTGTCTTTTTCTGCTTGACTTATTTCACTTAGCATATTTGCATTTCCCTGAAAATTAGTAATGTTAAATACTTTTTCATGGTCTGTTGTCCATTTCCCTTACCCAATATATGGTTTGCAAAAATTGTCTCTTGTTCTGTAGGTTGTCTTTTCATTTCATTAACTGTTTCTTTTCCTGTGCAGAAGCTTTTGAGTTTGATGTAGTCTCATTTGTTGATTTTTTTCTTTTGTTATTTATGCTTTTGGCATCATGCCACAAAAATTATTGCCAAGACCAATATTGAACTTCCTCCCTACGTTTTCTTCTAGGTCTTCTGTTCAAGTCTTTGATACATTTTGAGTTAATTTTTTTAAAGATTTTGTGTATTTATTTGACAGAGAGAGAGAGCACAAGCAGGGGGAGCAGCAGGCAGAGGGAGAAGCAGGCTCCCCACTGAGCAGGGAGCCCAATGCGGGACTTGGTCCCAGGACCGTGGGATCATGATCTGAGCTGAAGGCAGATGCTTAGCCAACTGAGCCACCCAGGAGTCCCAATGAGTTGATTTTTGAGAGTGGTATGAGATAGAAGTTTAATTTCATTGTTTTGCATGTGTTTCCCCAGTTTTTTTTAGCACCGTTTTTGAAGAGACTATCCTTTCCCCATTGGGTATCCTTGGTTCCCTTGTTGAATGTTAGTTGACCATATATGCCAGGGTTTAATTGTGGGGTCTCTATTCTGTTCCATTCTTCGATGTGTCTATCTTTGTGCTGGTACCATATTGCATTGTTTTTATCACAATCACTTTGTAGTATAGTTGGAAATCTGGAAGTGTGATACCTCTGACTCTGTTCTTTTCTCTTGGGATTACTTTGGCTGTTTGGGGTCTTTTGTAGTTCCAAATCAAGGATTTGTTGTAGGATTGTTTCTTTTATTTCTGCAAGGAATGCCTTTGGTATTCTGATGGGGGCTGTGTTGAATCTGTGGATGGCTTTGGATAGCATGCCCATTTTAACAATATTAATTCTTCTGATTCATGAACGTGGGGTATCTTTCCATTTGTTTGTGTTTTCTTCAATTTCTTTCAGAAAGGTTTTATAGTTTTCTTTGCACAAATCTTTCATTTCCTTGGTTAAATTTATTCCCAAGCATTTTATTGTTTTTGATGCTATTGTGAATGGTATGATTTTCTTTACTTCTTTTACAGATTCTTCAACATTAATGTAAAGGAATACCACTGATATCTGTAAGTTGATTTTTCTTCCTTCCACTTTACTGATTCTTTGGGGTTTTCTATATATAGGATCAGATCTTATCATCAGCAAATAATGACAATGTCACTTCTTTCTTTACAATTTGGTTGCCCTTTATTTCTTTCTTTTGTCTAATTGCTGTAGCTAGGACTTCCAGTGCTATATTGAACAGGAGTGGAGAGAGGCAACATCCTTGCTTTGTTCCTGGTAGTGAAGGAAACACTTTCAATTGTTCTCCATTGAATATAGTGTTAGCTGTAGGTTTGCTGTATATGGCCTTTATTATGCTGAGGTATGTTCCTTCCATACCCAGTCTGTTAATGGTTTTTATCATGAAAAGATGTTGTATTTTGTCAAATGCTTTTTCTGTGTATATTGAGATGACCACATAATTTTTATCTTTCATTTTATTGATGTGATGTATTACATTTATATTTTCAAATCATATATCTGACAATGGTTTAATATCAAAAATACATAAAGAACTTGTACAACTCAATAACAAAAAATAATTTGATTAAGAGGATCTGAATAGACATTTTTCCACAGAAGACATCCAGATGGCCAACAGATACATGAAAAGATACTCAACATCACTAATAATCAGGGAAATGCAAATCAAAACCACAATGAGCTATCACTTCCTACTTGTCAGAATGGCTAGTATCAAAAGAGCAAGAAATAACAAGTGTTGGCAAGGATGTGGAAAAAAGGAAACCCTCATGCACTGTTGGTGGGAATGTAAACTCATACAGCCACTGTGAAAACAGTATGAAGGTTCCTTAAAAAATTTGAAGTATAACTACCATATGATCCAGTAACTCCACTCTTGGGTATCTATCCAGAGGAGAAAACACTAATTTGAAAAAATATATGCACCCCTATGTTCATTGCAGCATTAATTATATAGCCAAAATATGGAAGCAACCTAAGTGTCCATAGATGGATGAATGGATAAAGAAGATGTGGTAAATATCCACAATGTAACACTAGTCAGCTGTAAAAAGGAATGTTGCCATTGGGGGCAACATGGATGGACCTTGAGGGTATTATGCTAAATGAAATAAGTCAGACAGAGAAGGACAAATATTGCATAATTTCACTTATATGTGGATTCTCAAACAAAACAAAACAAAAAACAAGCAAACAAAACAAAACCCAAACTCAGATACCGAGAACAGATTGGTGACTGCCAGAGTGGAGGGGTTGGGGAGGCGAATGAGTGAAGGAGATTAGAAATTACAAACTTCCAGTTATAAAATAAATAAGTCATAGGAACTTAATGTAAAGCATGGGGAATACAGTCCATAATACTGTATTAATTTTGTAAGGCAACAGATGGTAACTAGACTTATCATAGTGACCATTTTGCAATGTATACAAATGCTCAGTGTAATGTATAATCACTATGTTGTATACCTGAAACTAATATAATATTAATGTCAATTATACCACAGTAGAAAAAGAATGGATAATGACAATGAAATGATTTAGAAAGATTGAAAATAAAATAACATGAAAAGGTGTACATAAAAAGTAGTAGAATCCATAACCTTAATATCAGACAAGGTTGAATCTGAGGCAAAAGTTTTAAATGAAACAAAAATGTAGCATTGTACAAATACTGAAAGTTATAACCACAATAAAGTTATAATAATTATAAATATCTATGCATCAAACAACATGAAAGCAACATTTACATAGTCAAAACTAAAGTGTAACAAAGAAAAAGTAAAGAGAAATGCATTATTGGCAATAGATTTATTTATTCACTCAGTTCATTTCAGGCCAAGTGGACAAGGAATAAATACAGAAGGTGTAAATAACACAATTAGTAAGGTGTAGTTATTTGATAAGTATATATTCTATACCATGAAATAAAGAATATACTTTGTACTAAGGGATCCCTTGGAATATTTTCAAAAAAATGACTATATTTTGCTACAAGAAAAATATCATTGTTTTTTAAAATACATGAAAAACAAAACAACACAATCAATAATCATTAATTAAAATTCAATCAAAGTGGAACTTGTTAACAAAACCAGGAGACAAAAAATCATGCTTTAGACACTTTATCTTAAACAATTCAAAGAGAAAATAAAACCTTACATTAGAATATCTAATAAATGATCATAATAGAAACACCACTTATCAGAACCTATGTGATGTTTCGAGAGCAGTGCCCAAATAAAATTCCACAGTTTTAAGTATTTATATTAACAACAATATTAAAAACTAAAAAATACAGGGGCACCTGGGTGGCACAGCGGTTAAGTGTCTGCCTTCGGCTCAGGGCGTGATCCTAGCGTTATGGGATCGAGCCCCACATCAGGCTCTTCCACTATGAGCGTGCTTCTTCCTCTCCCACTCCCCCTGCTTGTGTTCCCTCTCTCGCTGGCTGTCTCTATCTCTGTCGAATAAATAAATAAAATCTAAAAAAAAAGAACTAAAAAATACAGAAATCATCAAGCCAGAAAAAGGAAAAAAGACAAATAGAAAATAAGTCAAATAATATCAGAAGTTAGGAATTAAACAGTTAAAAGAAAATTTAATAAATAAAAAAAATAGTTGGCTCTTTGAATAACCATAACATTGGCAATTAGTTACTAATAAAAAAAAATAAAACAAGAGGGGGGGTTAAAATGAAGAATAAAATAAGCACAGATGGAAGCATCACAGACAATGGTAAGAGACTACTTTGTTCAACACTGTGCAAATAAATTTGAATACCATAATGAAATGGATAGTATTTTAGAAAAATATACCAAAAGCCACTCAAGAAGACAGAGAAAATTGATCCTAAACAAGAATTAGGGGTCAACAGCTTCATGGCATTTCTACTTTTTGTAATTTATCTTGCAGAAATGATGTATGCACAAGGTTGTTTGCTGAAGGATTATTTGTAATAGCAAAAAAATTGAACCTAAATGCTATCTGTACAGAATTGCTTAAAATGAATTATAATACAGCAATACAGAATACTATGCAGCTGAAAAAAACAAAGCATAACAAACACATAGAAGCTTTTTGTGTCATAATGGAACAGTCTCCAAGATATATTGTAAAATGAAAAAAAAAAGTGATGCACAAATGAATGTATAGTACGTTAGCAGAACCTAAAAAAGATCATTGTATTTGATTTTGTATGTGGATGTTTGTGTATGCATACACATATACATGCATAAAGTGTTCTGGAAATAAACTAAAAATACAGCTAGGTATTATGCAATTGAGCTGGGTATTTAGGGAACAAAAGCAAGAAAAATTTTTTCATCTTGTATCCTTTTTTACATTCTGAATTTTGAATCATGAGAACATTACCTCTTTCAAAATAAGTATAATTAAATTTTTAAAAATAATAAAGTTAAAGCAACAACAAAAAAATCCTTTATCAAGAGAGGAGCTGAAAATTAAGGGTCACTTTACGTATTTGAGCTCTGAATCCTCATCCTTACCTCTTACAATATACAAAAAAAAAAAAAAAAGAGGAGGAGCCTGGTACATTTCTATTATACTGAGCCACCTTGTCCTTCAGTTTCAAAGTAAAATGAAATGTTAATACACATGGGAAAAAAAGGAATATATTTTTATTCTTTATTTTTATTTTAAGTATTTTATTTATTTATTCATGAGAGACAGAGAGAGAGGAAAGAGGCAGAGGGAGAAGCAGGCTGCCCACCAAGCAGGGAGCCCAATGCAGGACTCGATCCCAGCACCTGGGGATCAGGACCTGAGCCGAAGGCAGATGTTTAACTGACTGAGTTACTCAGGCACCCAAAGGAATATTTTTAGAAATTCAAATGAAGTCTTTTTAAATGACTAAAAGTCATTAGAAATAAAACCAATTTCAAAATTTAACTCACAAAAGATACATAGCTTTTTGGCTACAAAAAGAAGAGGCTTCGCTATAGAGATCCCAATTTGCAGCGCATACTAAGGAACAGGTGGGTCCCAAACCAGGTTTAATAACTCCTCTCCAGTCTGGAAACTTTCAGCTACAGTTCCTGTGTACTACAGAAATAAAAGAGTTCTAAAGACCTTTCCACCTCAGTTACAGTCAGCTTTTAGGAAGCAGGAGAGAACTTGTACAAAGTAGAATAAGGTTTGGTAAATCCCAACCTTCCTTGATATTTCATTAACATATCATTAAGAAAGGTCAGTTCTTGGACTTTTTTTTTCCTGAAAGGTAAGCATTTGCATTCTAAGTTGCTATGTTTGGTGATCTGTAACATGGGTCTCATTTAATCACTGGGAAGATTTTTTTTTTAAATGTTTACAAGGTCTGCTTTTTATTTCCAGGATCGTAAACAGTTACCTCTATAATGTTGGATGATTCATAGTATTTTGACGTCCAAGTCTGAATCTTTCCAAATTGCGTTGATAAAATCAATGGCTTAAAGCCACCTCTTTGTAATGTTCTTAACAAAATCATGTTTAACTAATGGATAGTCTTGGGTTCAGAAACAGTCCCTTAGGCTCCAACAACACAAGTTAAAGTGATTTAACCTGCTGAAGAGAAAGTAAAAGTGCAAGAGCAGTTTTAGCCCATCGGGAATCATTTGCTATACCCAAGCACAGGAGCTACTTGAACTGTATTGTGTAAATGGGTATGTTAAGATGGTCAAGTGCATCACATGACCCATTCATAATTTAGTGCTAACTGCTTAATGAATGATTAAGGACCAATTATTTTACATTGGTCAAAGTGCTTGCTGTGTAAAACCTTTATTAATCTTTTGTTCTTTTTGCATTTCCTTTATCTTTACTATAATTATTCTGTTTAGTAAGCAAAACCAAAATTCTTATCCAGAACAAGTACTTTTTAAAAACTATCTTGTAGTCTTTGGTGTCCTTCACGTACAGTAGAAGCTGTCACCTGATAGTCTTTGGGAAAATGTTTTATCTTTAATCTTCAGGTTTAAATACTGCCAGGCTGTTTTTCATTTTATTTTTGTTTTTAAAAACTTCAATGAGGTATAACCTACATAGAATAAGCTGCACATATTTAAAGGGTACAGTTTGATAAGTTTTGACCATGATACTATCACCACAATGAAGATAGTGAACATATTATCCATAATTCCCAAAAGTTGCCTTGTGTCACTTTTGCCATTCCTGCTCCCTCCTTCCCAAGCAAACACTCATTTGCTTTTTGTCAATACAGGTTAATTTGCATTTACTAGAAATTTATATAAATGGAACCATACATATATACTCTTTTTGTCTGCCTTCTTTCACTAAGCATAATTATTTGAGATGTAGACACATTGTTGGATTATTAGTAGTTAATTCCTTTTAATAGCTAAGTAGTATTTCTTTCCATGGATATACCACAATGTGTTTATTCATTCACCAGTGGGTGCACATTGGGTTGCTTTAAGATTGTTGGTTATTATACAAAAAGCTGTAATGAACAATTATGTACAAATCTTTGTATGGGAATAAGCTTTCATTTCTTGCATAACTGCCTAGGAATGGAATGCTGAATCATAGTAGGTAGGTATGTTTAACTTTTTAAATTGAGATATAATTGACATATTATATTAGTTTCAGGTGTACAACATAATGATTTGATATTTGTATATATTGTGAAATGATCACCACAATAAGTCTAATTAACATCTATCACCATATAGTTATAATTTTTTTTCTTGTAATGAGAATTTTTAAGATCTACTCTCTTAGCTACTTTTATTTATTTTTTTTTAAGATTTTATTTATTTATTCATTTGCCAGAGATAGAGACAGCCAGCGAGAGAGGGAACACAAGCAGGGGGAGTGGGAGAGGAAGAAGCAGGCTCATAGTGGAAGAGCCTGATGTGGGGCTCGATCCCATAACGCTAGGATCACGCCCTGAGCCGAAGGCAGACACTTAACCGCTGTGCCACCCAGGCGCCCCTCTTAGCTACTTTTAAACATGTTATAGAGTATTAGTAATTATAGTCACCATCCAAGACATTATATCCCCATGACTTGTTTATTTTATAATTGGAAGTTTGTACCTTTTGAACCTCTTCACCCATTTTGACCACCCCCAACCCCCACCTCTGCCAACCACCAATCTGTTGTCTGTATCTATAAGCTAGTTTTTTTTTTTTGAAGAGAGAGAGAGTGCACACAAGCTGGGGGGATGTGAGGGGTAGAGAGGGAGAGAGAGAATCTTAAGCAGGCTCCACGCCCAGCATGGAGCCCAACATGGGGCTCGATCTCACGACCCTGAGATCATGACCTGAGTTGAAATCAAGAGTCAGACGCTTAACCGACTGAACTACCCAGACACTCCTATGAGCTATTTTTTAAATGTATTTTCTATTGTAGCAAAATATACATAACAATTATCATTTTAACCATTTTTAAGTGGTTCTGTGGCATTAAATACATTCACATTGTTGTGCAACCATTACCACCATCCACCTTCAGAACTTTTTCATCTTGCAAAACTAAAACTCTGTACTCGTTAAATACTAACTCCCTATCCCCTCTCCTCCAGCCCCTGCCAACTGCCATTTTACTTTCTGTCTTTTTGAATGTGACTGTTCTAGGTATCTCACATAAATGAATGTTTGGGCTTTCTGTGACTGGCTTATGTCACTAAGCATAATATCTTCAAGGTTCATGCATGTTATAGCATGTGTCAGAATTCCTTTCTTTCTTAAAGATAATAATATTCCATTGTATGTACATACCACTTTTTTAAATCTATTCATCCAATGATGGATATTTGGCTGTTGTGGATAATTGCTGCCATGAACATGGGAGTACAAATATCAGTTTGAGTCACTGCTTTCACTTCTTTTGGGTATATACCCAGAAGTGAAATTCCTGGTTCATATGGTAATTCTATGTTTAATTTATTTAGGAATCACTATACTGTTCTCCAGAGCAGCTACACCATTTTATACTTCCATCAGAAATACACAAGTGTTCCAGTTCCTCTATATCCTTACCGACACTTGTTAATTTCCTTTTTAAAAAAATAATAGCCACCCTAATGTGTGTGATTATATAACCTTAGTGAATACTAAGTGAAATGAATGAAAACTTAATTAAATGATGCCCAATGTTGTTTAAGAGCATTTAAGCCATAGAACTTTTTGTTCTAAGAAACTGTATGTAAAAGCTTACTCTGTGGAAGAGACAACAACAGGGCCATTCTCTCTGAAGTAAGAAGGGGGGAGAAACACAGCCCTGTGACTTCTAGGCTCCCAGCCTTGTTCCTTTACTGGTGGCACCCTAAAGAGATAGTCTGAAGCAGTCGACAGTGTCAAATGGCTTAAAATATCACTACTTCAAACCTATGATGGTTCAGACTTGTGACTTTTGCTTTGGTAACCAGTATAGCCACCATTTCATTCAGTAAAGTGAGTTTCAAAAGTTAAAGTGAGTAATTAAAAACTCGGAGCTAGACTTGAAGCTGTTAAATATCCTGTGTAATCCTGCAAGTGCCCTCACGGTTCCTTAGTATCTCAAAGTACTTTGGTAAATCCATATTATCCCTTAATCCTCTCAAATTGACTTGAATGCATTGACATCATTTAAAAACTAATTTCAAGCTGATGAACCTTTTACTGTCCTTGTATTTTAAATATGAATAGACTGGAATCTAAATTGTATGATCATCCAATCATTCTTATATGCATGACTTTCCAACAAATATACTCTATAGGAACCACTACTAAGTGAGTTCCCAATACTCCATTACTCTCTTAGTGAAATCTAAATTCATGAATGCTTTTTAAAGATGTGTACATAAAAGTTTCTGATCAATCAGACAATAAAGCAGCATCATTTAGTGGTTGAGAGCATGGACTATAGAACCAAGGACTGCCTGATTTAGATCCTGGTTCTACTACTTATGAGCTGTGCCATGTTGGGTAAATCAGGTAACTCCTCTGGACCAACTTTCTGATCTGTTAAAAAGGGATAATGATAATGATAATGATAATGATATAGTTAACACCATAAATAAAATTAGATGAAATTTCCTTCTTTTCTGACATAGCTATATTTCTCTAGAGATGTGCTAAGTTCTAATACAGATCTTTCTTGACTTATGATGGGGTTATGTCCCAATGAACTCACTGTAAGTTGAAAATATCCCAAGTCAAAAATGCATTTAATACACCTAACCTACCAAACAACATAGCTTAGCCTAGTCTACCTTAAATGTTCCCACACTTCCGTTAGCCTATAGTTGGGCAAAATCATCTAACACAAAGCCAATTTTATAATAAAGTATTGACTATCTCATGTAATTTATTGAATACTATACTGAAAGTGAACAACAGCATGGTTGTATGGGGACACAATGTTGTCAGTATGTCAGTTGTTTAACCTTGTGATCGGTGGCTGACTGGGAGCTGCGGCTGCTCAGTTATCATGAGAGAGGATTGAACTGCGTATCTCTAGACTGGGAAAGGATCAAAATTTAAAATTTGGAGTATGGTTTCTATGGAATATATATGGCTGTTGCACCATCATAAAGTAAAAATTTCTTAAGTTGAGCCAACGTAAGTCGGGCACCGTCTGTGTATATTGTCTGTGTGCTACCTCACTTTATAAAGCCAAGGAACTACATATGGACTTGATCATTGTCTTTCTACAAAGTGTTTTAAATGCCAATAGAATGGGAATAGCTGACTAAGAGCATTTACCTCCCTCCATGACTTGTTGCCCGCTACTTTTCTTGCCCTCTCCCACCAATCTCTAAAATACCTCTGATTTCAGCCATAATGAAATCTTTATAATTATTCAAAGGAATTATGCCTTTTCAGCTTCTACACCATCTCACATACTTTTCCTTCTTCCTTAATCATCCTTGCAACATTTCTTTGTCTAGCTAAATCACATGAGATTTCAATACTGACTAAGAAATTGTGATTAACAGGTGAATTTATTTGAGTTCTGGGCATGAGAATAGGCTATCAAAACAAACCCTAAATGAAGAAACACCATCAGTAAGCAAAATTTAAAAAAAAAATTCCATATTTGTTTTCTCACTGTGTTAAAACATAAAATTCATTCTACTTAATATACAACCTTTCTTTTCTTTTTTTTAAAGATTTATTTATTTATTTATTTATTTATTTATTTATTTATTTAGAGAGTGCATGCACAAGAGTGGGCAGAGGGGCAGAGGGAGAGGGAGAAGCAGACTCCCTGCTGAGCAAGGAGCCTGGCCTGGGAGGCTGGATCCCGGGACCCAGGACTGGGAGATCCCAGGACCATGAGATCACGACCTGAGCCAAAGCCAAAAGTTGGATGCTTAACTGACTGAGCCACCCAGGTGCCCCACAACTTATATCTTTTATAGAAAAAGAAACTAGGTGGCCATGCTACATATAAATGGAACATTGGTCCCTCCTCTCTCTATCCCATTTTCCCCTTGTTCTCTCTGGAGTTTGTCCCTTGGCAATGTTGATTAATGCTCCTGGTTCAACTATAGACCAGTATTTACCACTTGTCACCCTTTAGAAATTCTGGACACAGTTGTCTCATAAGTTACCATTCCCTTTCTGTACAAAACAGAGGCAATTCCTGCTACACTGGTACCACCCACACTAGATAGATACATACTCAAAACCTTCATCCTACTTCCCAGTCAAGAGCCCCCTGAGGTAACCACTATTCTGATTTCTACCATCATATACTAATATTGGCTCTTCTTAAATTTCACATAAATATAATAGAGTATGTACTGTTTCTTTTAACATTAATGTAAATAAGATGCAATCACATTGTTCCAGGTAGTAGCAGATTGTTCTTTTCATTTTTCCCTCACATAAATTTACAGAAATTAATTTAAACATTGTATAGTTGGCCATCTGTGTTATTTTAAGTTTTGGATATTATAAATAAATTTTTATAAAGTTTTTTACATGTCTTGTGGTGCAAATATCAAACATACACTTATTTCTTTTTTTTTTTTAGAGAGGGGAGAGAGGGAGAGGGAGAGAGAGAGAGAGAATCCTAAGCAGGCTCCACATCCAGTGTGGAGCCCAATGTGGGGCTTGATCTCACAACCCTGAGATTATGACCTGAGCCGAAATTAAGAGCTGATGCTTAACCAACTGAGCCACCCAGGCACCCCTGCACTTATTTCTTTTGTGTGTATACCCTAAGGTGGGATTCCTGGATAGTAGAAATGTACAAACACATGTGAATGTGCACATGCACACACACCTCCCAAGGGCAAATATTCTCAGAGATTTGACTCTAAACTTATAATGAGTAAGAGAATCAACAGTCATTTACTAGGTGACTCTAGTCTTCCATGACATATACTAGGCATGACTGCCTCATAATGTGTTAGGCAGATTGTTTTCCAGTATAAGTCATATTTAACATGATAATGAAGATAGTCTTGGTTCCTGTATTTCATTATTTACCACTCACCTGTGTCTCTCAAATTTTACACATCCAGGCATGCTTTAGATCACAAAGGGCCATGATATTACCATGAATGCCTCTTAACTTCCATTCTTTTACCTAGGATAATTCAGCTAGGAAAGCATAGGATATCAGTAATTCTTAACTAAGGGCCTATCTAGTCCTTTGTCTCTGAATAGGAGAGGGGCAGGTGTGTGGTACCATAGTAAGAGATGGTGGTTGCATAAGGGTAATAGAAGCATGTATAGTAAAATGAATAAGGCATTTTTCCAACTATGTTCCCAAAAGTGTAAGGTATTGGTAACCTGAGAAAAGAGGTGCTCTAAATTTGTGGAAAATGATAGCCTAAAAATAAGGAGGCAGATTAATAATTACTACAAGAATTATTGGGACTTTTAATATTTTATGAAGTTCTATGTTAGTGATACAGACTTTATAATTTCCCAAACTTAGTGAACATGAAACTGTTTTCTCAGAGTACCTAGTAACATCTTTAGGGAATCAGTGATTATTAGAGCCCAGTTTGAGAAATACATTCATTGGGGTATAAGGGATGCCATGTGACCAAATGAACTGAACCCATTGCTTCCCTCCAGAGGGGCTGGAGAAGAATCTTCTGCTCAACAGTTGTTTACTGTGTGACTCATATGTTGCCCTCCCTGCAATGGGTACAGGGGTGATAAACCTAAGATTCAGGCCCTCCTCTAGACCTGCTCACAGGCATGAGTAGCTCTCACTTGTGCAAAAATCATCTTATTCTGGGCTAGAATCCTAGAGCAACTTTCTTACCTGGAAGCATACCTAGAAGTAATATCTCCCTGGGGCTAAATTGTTCTTCTGTTTCTTTATGAATGCATGTTTGCATCCCCCTTAATTCTGACCAGCATTTATAGGAGTGCTGGGTTTTAGAATTATAAGATACTATTTTTGAATAGTACTTCCAATTTTTAAAAATATTTTTCATGTTCTGTATCTCATTTGAACCACCCAACTCCTATGATTATTGGACAAGAGAGAGATTATTATTTCTGTTAGATATATGGAGAAATTGAGATAGATAGGGAAATAATATGGAAGTTAGCATGGCAGAGTTGGAAAAATAACTGAATGAGGAGTGAGAAAACCCATGCCCTGGTTCCTTAGCAGATATTAAGTGACTGTATGACTTTTACAGTTATTTACCTATTTCACTTTTGAAATAATAAAATCTGTGCTATATACCTGTTGGGGTTGTTGTGTGACTTAAAATGCAGATAAAATATTTTGCAATAGTATAAGCACTAAACAAATGTGAGGTATTCTTATTAACTTGTTCACACCTCTACACTTCTTCAGGGATGCAGTCAGTATGAGAAACCAACCCTCAGGGATGAATCTTGTGCTTTCTTTCCACAATACTAAGATAAGGGAAATCACACAAATAAAAAGGCTCAAATGTCTTCCTGTTTTTCCTGATTTCATGCTGGAGCTACAGAAGCCTGAGCAAGCTTTTAAAACATTAAAATGTTCATCATGTCATCCCCCTGCCTAAAACTGTTTTATGACTTCCCAATGCACTAAAAATAAAGTCTACATTCTGTTCCATGCCCTTACAAGACCCGGCTTGATCTGGCTGATACCTATCTTGCCAACCTCTATTTACTATTCCTATCATTTACTACCATTCAGATACATCTATTTTACTTCCTTGAATTCTCCAAGCTTTTTCCTATCTCTAGAGCTTTTGTACATGCTAGTGCCTCTGTTTGAAATGACCCCTCTACTTTCACCTGGCTAATGGCTCCTCATATTTTAGATCTCAGATTAAATGTCACATCTTCAGAAAGGCCATCTGTGTATGTTACATATATCATGGCATTTTCTCTCATTTTTCTCTCTTTTTAAAAAATGTCATAGTCTTTATAATATTTATTTAAAAAAACAAATAAAGGATCTTTTTAAATGTTTGGTTTCCCTGATGTGCTATAAACCTCATAAAGGCAAAGACTTTGTATGTATTATTTATTGGCTATGCATAACTCTTACTGCCGTAACTGACACATAGTAGCCACTCAATAAATGTTTGTTGGATTGGTTGGGTGCATACTCCTTTTTATCAAAAGTATCAATGTTCTCTTTTGATTAAAAAAAAAGGGAACACTACTTTCTGAGGGCAAGCAGCAACTAAGCCTTTATTCTGAAAGAATAATCACAAATAGTATAAATATTTGAGATCACATTATGAACTTTTTAACCTGTGGTCCCCATCTGAAGCATACTAGTAAGTCCTTCATCCCTAACAGTTCACTGGCAGCCACCATCCACTTTTGTATTTACTATCAGTACCCACTTCTCCAACTTCACACAAACTTTGGGAGAAAACAGCTCCTCCTGACAAATGTGCATCTGTTGGGCCAGCGAACAGAGTCACCAGCAATGGGAAGGATATGTTAACTGTAGCATTTATGCAGTATGCTATTTTAAAGGAATTCTTGAGCATTAAATAACTATTTCCCTTAATCACATGCCATTTTGATTCTTATATAAAAGGACCAGAAAAAATAAAATTTTATTTGTATGATATTTACTTTGTAATAAATGGCACCAGATGAAAATAAAATACTGAGTCATCAGATAGAATTTCATTCTAGTCCTTTATCTCTCCTCATGTCCCAGGGACCACTCTTGCTCTCCAGATATTTTAGCTTGAATAAAACAAATGGCTCATAGATCATGTTGCTGCTGGGGATGTCTTTCAAAGACCTGTATATTTTCTTAATCTTTGAGTCCATCTGTGGTCTTCCTGTGCCAACCCTAGAAATGACTGTAAAATATTTAACAGTTATCTTCAATACTTCTAGATTCCCAATAATACCAGGATACTAAGCTTTATACAATATCTTCTACATAAAGGAAAAACCATGTTTTCATGGTTTTCGTAAAGCAAACCATGTTTTCAATTTTCATTTCTTTTTTTCTTGTCGCATCATACTCAATGGAAAAAACTGAGAGCTTTCCCCCTAAGGTCAGGAACAAGAAAAGGATGTCCACTCTCACCATTTTTATTCAACATGGTACTGGAAGTCCTAGCCACAGCAATCAGACAACAAAATGAAATGAAAAGCATCCAATTTGGTAAGAAAGAAGTAAAACTTTCACTATCTGCAGATGACATGATACTGTATCTAGAAAACCCTAAAAGCACCACCAAAAAGCTATTAGAACTGATAAATACATTCAGTAAAGTCTCAGGATACAAAATCAATGTGCAGAAATCTGTTGAATTTCTTTTTTTTTTTTTAATGATTTTTTATTATATTATGTTAGTCACCATACAGTACATCCCCGGTTTCCGATGTAAGGCTCGATGATTCATTAGTTGCGTATAACACCCAGTGCACCATGCAATATGTGCCCTCCTTACTACCCATCACCAGTCTATCCCATTCCCCCACACCCACCCCTCTGAGGCCCTCAGTTTGTTTCTCATAGTCCATAGTCTCTCATGTTTCATTCCCCCTTCTGATTACCCCCCCCTTTCTTTATCCCTTTCTTCCCCTACCGATCATCCTAGTTCTTATGTTCCATAGATGAGAGAAATCATATGATAGTTGTCTTTCTCTGCTTGAATTATTTCACTTAGCATTATCTCCTCCAGTGCCGTCCATGTTGAAGCAAATGTTGAGAAATCGTTCTTTCTTTTTTTTTTTTAAAGATTTATTTATTTATTCGACAGAGATAGAGACAGCCAGCGAGAGAGGGAACACAAGCAGGGGGAGTGGAAGAAGCAGGCTCATAGTGGAAGAGCCTGATGTGGGGCTCGATCCCATAACGCCGGGATCACGCCCTGAGCCGAAGGCAGATGCTTAACTGCTGCGCCGCCCAGGCGCCCCGAGAAATCGTTCTTTCTGATAGCTGAGTAATGTTCCATTGTATATATGGACCACAACTTCTTAATCCAGTCATCTGTTGAAGGGCATCTCGGCTCCTTCCACGATTTAGCTATTGTGGACATTGCTGCTATGAACATTGGGGTGCATATGGCCCTTCTCTTCACTACGTCTGTATCTTTGGGGTAAACACCTAGTAGTGCAATGGCTGGATCATAGGGTAGCTCAATTTTTAACTTTTTAAGGGACCTCCACACTGTTTTCCAGAGTGGCTATACCAACTTGCATTCCCACCAACAATGTAGGAGCGATCCCCTTTCTCCACATCCTCTCCAGCAATTGTTGTCTCTTGCCTTGTCTATTTTTGCCATTCTAACTGGCGTAAGGTGGTATCTCAGTGTGGTTTTGATTTGAATTTCCCTGATGGCTAATGATTTTGAACATTTTTTCATGTGTCTGTTAGCCATTTGTATGTCTTCATTGGAAAAGTGTCTGTTCATATCTTCTGCCCATTTTTTGATTTGTTTATTTGTTTCTCGTGTATTGAGTTTGAGAAGTTCTTTGTAGATCTTGGATACCAGTCCTTTATCTGTAGTGTCATTTGCAAATATATTCTCCCATTCCGTGGGCTGCCTCTTAGTTTTTCTGACTGTTTCCTTGGCTGTGCAGAAACTTTTAATCTTGATGAAGTCCCATAAATTCATTTTATCTTTTGTTTCTCTTGCCTTTGGGGATGTGTCATGAAAAAGGTTGCTTTGGCCGATGTCGTAGAGGTTGCTGCCTATGTTTTCCTCTAGAATTTTGATGGATTCCTGTCTCACATTGAGGTCTTTCATCCATTTGGAGTTTATTTTTGTGTATGGTGTGAGATAGTGGTCAAGTTTCATTCTTTTGCATGTAGCTGTCCAATTTTCCCAGCACCATTTATTGAAGAGACTGTCTTTTTCCCACCAGATGTTTTTTCTTGCTTTATCAAATATTAGTTGCCCAAAGAGCCGAGGGTCCATTTCTGGCCTCTCTATTCTGTTCCATTGGTCTATGTGTCTGTTTTTGTGCCAGTACCATGCTGTCTTTGTGATCCCAGCTTTGTAGTACAGCTCGAAATCCGGCATTGTGATGCCCCCAGCTTTGTTTTTCCTTTTCAACAGTTCCTTGGAGATTCGGGGCCTTTTCTGTTTCCATACAAATTTAAGGACTATTTGGTCCAGTTCCTTGAAAAATGTCCTCGGTATTTTGATCGGGATAGCATTGAAAGTGTAGATTGCTCTGGGTAGCATGGACATTTTAACTATGTTAATTCTTCCGATCCATGAGCATGGAATATCTTTCCATCTTTTTATGTCTTCCTCAATGTCTTTCAAGAGTGATTTATAGTTTCTAGAATATAGGTCCTTTACGTCTCTGGTTAAGTTAATTCCAAGGTAACGTATGGTTTTTGGTGCTATTGTAAATGGGATGGATTCCCTAATTTCTCTTTCTTTGGTCTCGTTATTCGTGTACAGAAATGCAACAGATTTCTGAGCATTGATTTTGTATCCCGCCACGTTACTGAATTGCACTATAACTTCTAATAGTTTGGGAGTGGCTTCTTTTGGGTTTTCCATATAGAGTATCATGTCATCTTCCTTGCAATTTTCTACATAGATAATTATGCAGAATCAGCATTTTTGGCATTAGGTTTCCACTACAGCTTTGTGAATAGGCGACTTACAATGGTTTTCTCTTTTTTACAGACTACTCAGACTTTTTTTTTTAAGATTTTATTTATTCATTTGACAAAGAGAGAGGCAGCAAGAGAGGGAACACAAGCAGGGGGAGGTGAGAGGGAGAAGCAGGCTTCTCACTGAGCAGGGAGCCCAATGTGGGGCTGGATCCCAGAATGCTGGGATCATGACCTGAGCTGAAGGCAGACGCTTAATGACTGAACCACCCAGGCACCCCTCAAAGCTTTTTAAATTTTTCTTTCTTCTTTAATTCTAAGGCTCCAAATCAAGTAATAACACTAGATAAGGCTTTGCATCTCCAAAACAGTATTCCTAAATTGAAAATTCTGTCTCTCTCTCCTCTTTCATTTTGACCTGATTGTAGTATCAAAGGTTATCCTAACACCATCTGTACATCTCTCCAGAAAAGGACTTTTGAAGCACTAAAGTTTGGAGATAAGAACCTCATAGTAAAAATAGCCACAGAAGCAAATCTATCTCTCTTGTGCAAAATATAACAAATACAAGTCTCTTTCCAAATATAAAAATGTGTCTCTTATTTAATCATTAGATATTATCATAATTATGAATATACAAGACTTTCTTCATGTTTATTCTTTCCCAAGATATTCTACATCCAAAAGCAGAAATCATATTTCTTCTCAGATGTTCTCATTAGATGTCTTCTTTGCAGAAAAGAAATTTATGCTAATATTTCTCTCTTTCATACATCTAAAATTGTCACTATGTACCCACCCAAACTTACTTATTGCAAGCCAGCCTGTACTTGCTGGACAATTAAGTATTACAGATGGGGAGTGTGGTTAAAATCTATTGCATTTATTTATGTTTGAGTTCTTTGTTGAGAAGCAGTCCCTCTTTGGAGGACAGCAGAATCTGAGGAGGTGAATTTGGGTATGTTAGTTAAAAAAGCTGGCCAGTGATCACCACCATTCCCTACTTAAAAATTACTAGAGAACATTTTCTGTGTTTGGGGTGGTACAGGGTTCACAAGAGCATTTTTAACCTAATAAACATGGTTGTTTAAGACTTTTCTTTCCCAACTGGATTAGTGACTTATTAAAAATCCCACAGGGGAGATACAGTATTCATTGGCTTTTTCATATCTTTGCTGAGCTATCCTTATAAACTTCCTGATGCCAAGATAGGATAAACATTACTCTTTAAAATCCTTGTACAGAAAAGAGTTGGCACTGTTTCTCAGTCTATGTCATCTAAGTCAGATTTCTCAGTCTATGTCATCTAAGTCAAATGAACTGAAAAAGTACTGAACAACTATGTTTCTTACTTTTAAGTTAACTAAATTCTATGCCGTGTTAATTTTAAAAGACTTTTGTTGACAAAATCTTATTATTTTAATTCAGTTAGTTCAAATTAGCTCAGATGCCTCTGAGATAAAATTAGTATCAGCAATAAACTCAAGTGGATAGAATTGATGTTTAATAAGAAAATTTTAAAACTAAAATTGGTCTGTAAACAAGTAAGAGTTGATGTAGATTTGCATGATGTCAAAGTAGGACTTTGGGGGGCAGATATTTTATTCAGTAGGTAAACAATACAATAAAGACAATGTAATAAACTTGAGTTAATTGAATTAAAATTCATGATGTAGCACAGAAATGAGTCAGCCCACTTTCTGGCAGATTCCTATTTATTCTGGTTACTATACTTTTAAAAAGAGCAGTATTATCATTATTTCCCTCCCTTCAATTTTAATGTCCTGAGACAAAGTCCTAGTCTCTTTGCCCTAGTTCCAGCTTTACTTATAAATCAAAATAAACATGCATTAACCAAAACTGAAGTACCTAATATCCTCAAGTTACTGTATGTCTTATCTGCACTCCACCAGAACGGAAGAGGTCAGAGTTTTAATTTTTAAAATGAAAAAAAAAAAAAGAGAAAGAAAAATTAATCCAGAGTAGTCAACCTGGAGTCAGCATACGTTCACCCCAATTTCCTAAATCTACTGCATCTACATATAATGTTCTGAATAATGAGAATGGATCTTCAATCAAGATGATAGCTTTGAAACATTCCTTAATTATAAAGTCAAGCAATTTGACTGACACGTTCTGGTGTGGGAGGGCTAGTTTCTTGTCTCATGGAGTCGAAGAATGAGTCTCACGGACAAAGGAGAGTGAGAAAAGCAATAGAAGTTTATTAAGCAAGGATGCAGAAAAAACTCTCAGGAGTGAGAGGGGTCCCGACAGGGTTGCCACTGAGGGCTTTTAGGGATGGTCTTCTTTAGAAAGCTAAGCCGGGGCCTTAAATCTGTTTGACATCTCTATTGATTAACACCATTGATTAAGGACTGGTGATAATACCTTTAATGGCTTACTTCCTTTTTAGGGTCAGGTAACTTTTGGTTGGTCACAGCAGCTGTTATAACAAGACTCCATCGCTGACACCTAGGACAGGATGGTCTGGTTTATTCCCTTATCTCTGGTTTCCTTTCATCTCTGGCATTTTTGAATTTTATGAACCTGATTCCATGCCCCCCTACCCGGTTCTCCCTACTTAGCCCTGCCTGTTCCTTAGCTCAATTCCATGGGAGATGGGGAGGAGGGGGAGCATGTGCTATTCGAATATTAAAATAAAATAGGTGGGGGAGGTGGTGCATGTGTAGGGGCAGGCTGCATATGAAAGACCTCTATACCTTTTGCTTAGTTTTGTGTGCACCTAAAATGGCTCTAAAAAATAGTCTATTTAAAAAACAAATAAATGGCATGTTCTGCGAATCTTTAGCTATCCCAAAGTTCAAATAATCAGAATCAAACTTCCAAAAGTATATGCCAGTTAAATATGGCTTTTCTTTTTTTCTCTGTATTTCAAGTCAAAATGATAAATTACCAGCCTTCTGTGCTTTAGGTATGAGTCTCACATCAACTAAGGCTGGTAGAGAATTCTACTGAAGGCTCATGAAGCTGTACAGCATTTGGCAGTGACAAATACATTCAGCTGACAGTAATAGAGACTCATCAACACTTGGATATTGAGTTTCATTCGGCCGACACTTGTATGAGGAATAGCTTCTAAAACACTTTTTCATGCACTTATGTTTCTCTGCCAGTGGAGAAAAAGTATTATGAACATTTTTGACTACCTCATCAGCAGGTACTGAAAATCTTCCTGTTCCCCAAATTTAGGAATCAGTTTTAGAAGTCTCAGTTGTGATATTCACTTACTGCCCCAATAACTTATTATGCCTTCTGTTTCTTGGCATTGCTTCTGCTGTAGCCTGGGAAGACCCTCTTTATTGAAAAGGGTATTAGTTAATGTCAATGTAAGTTTTCAGACTTACAATATTTGAAAAATCAAAAGATATGGAAAAGGAGAGAGCTTTACTTCAATAAAAACAAGAAGAAGAATAAGAAAGCAAATATCTACTTGGGGAAATCTATAGCCCAGTCTATAGGTGTAAGTAGGGTTGCCTATATTCCTATAGTTGAAAAAGCCTGAACTATAAAATGATCCATATTTTCTTTCTATGAAACATTCTAGGGGCAAAATGTTTGCCATATAATTCGTTTTAAGGATGACAGTCAGAATACTGATTTTGTCAACACTCTCCAATCCTAGAGCCATGCTAATTTCCATGGCAGCAATGCCATAAAGAGAGTTAAGACTGTTTCAATGCAGTATGCTAGACTAAAAGAATATGCTAGATTAAAAGAACAAAACAGATAACTGTGAAAAAAACTAGAAATAATTTTAAAGTTCTCATTTTCTCAGAAAGCTTATGAATGTGTAGTGAAATAGGAAGAAAGGCATCTGTACCTTTTTCAGGCAGTCTAAAGGAATATAGCCAAATGGAGTTTACTGGCAGATGTTTTGTCTCCACTCATTAATCTGGACAGAAACAGATTTTAGCAATTGAATTCTACATGTGCTTTCCATAATCCTGCAAACACCTTTCAAAGTACTGTACTTATATTGTAGGGATTCCAGGGTGGTTGAGGAGAGAAAATGCCTGGCATCCTTTGGAATTGGCATAGCCAATGTTTTTCAAAAGGGACTAAATTCCTGGCATCTTTCCTAAGCTTATTAAAGTGTTGTATTTGCCTTCCAAGTGTCACTTTTTAACTAGAACACTCTCATAATTTTACCCTAACTCTATGACAGCTCCTGTTTTTTAAGACAGCAGAATTTTAATGTTTTGTACACATAACAAGAGAATAAATGGTCCCTCAATGAATAATTTTCATTTTTGCAGGATGAAGTTATTAAGCAGAAAGTTTCAATAGACCTGCTGTCACTGTTTTAGAGATGGGAAAAAGAAATAATATTCAAGGTGATATGTCTAACTGCCATGAACAGCCACAGTAATAATACTCATTAACTTCAGGTGAAGGGCCACAGATTTTAAAATCCATTCCAATAAATTAGGGGGAAAAATCTGTTCTACGTGAATAGTTTTAAAGAAGTGTAGTTATGTTACTAGCATATAGGAAAAATACGAAATGAACTGATAAAATAATTCTCAAACAGATGAAATATGGAGGCAAGCCTGTTAGAATGCCTTTGTCTGGAGAAAAAAAAGAGAGCAGTTACATTGAAGATATTCCATATGGTGCAGAGAGGGAGGGAGAGACAGAGAAACAGACAAGTAGGTAACTAGGTGAGTAGTTGTGGACTGCATTTGACCTGCAGGGTAATACAGTACAGAATATTGAGGTTCTTTATAACAGAGGTCTTCTACATCACTATGATATTAACAATAAGCAGGGAGGTCGATTTCCTCTTTCATGTTAGGAAGCAAGATAAGGGGCGCCTGGGTAGCTCAGTCGTTAAGCGTCTGCCTTTGTCTCAGGGCGTGATCTGGGATTGAGCCCCGCATCAGGCTCCTCTGCTGGGAGCCTGCTTCTTCCTCTCCCACTCCCCCTACTTGTGTTCCCTCTTTCACTGGCTATCTCTCTCTCTGGCAATAAATAAATAAAATCCTTAAAAAAAAAAAAAGGAAGCAAGATAAATTCATGGGCTTCCAGAATTGCCCTCCATACTTCTCAAAGAGCCACTGAGGGTCTCCTGGCTGCCAGAGATAAAGTATCTTTTTAGGGCGAAAAACTCCCTTACCACTTGTTATAAACATGAAATAAAGTTTTCTTTGAGTGAGACTGGAGGTGATACCCTTTGGTACTCTTTCCATTACTGTTGCTCACTATCCTTATGCTGTCAAAGAAATGAATGTGAGATGTCACTGTCTGATGAAGCCTATAATGTTACTACCTATCTCAGAGCTATCAATTCTTTAACTAGAGATCAAAGAAATAAGTGAAAAGAATTAAACTACAACCATGGCACCTGTCCAATTTTGGGGTCCAGGTATATCCGTAGACAAGAGATTTCCTAGCACGGATAAAGTCATACAATCATAGTCGTATAGTGTATATAGAGATAGTGATCTCTATTTCTGAGCAAGACCAATGGGCACACACTGACTAGTTCCACCCTTCTTTTGGGTACAAATGTGATGACTTTGGTAACACATATGAGAAAAGCTGTGCTTCAGATGTAAGTATTGATACACTCCCTACACATATAAAAGGCAACAACGAAGCATCTTGCTGGTCTTACATTATGTATCTTATCAAAACCTGGGAGGTCAAAATTGGAAGGAATCTTGGAGATCACCTAGTTCAATCATTACATTTCTTACAGATGGAGAAATTGAGGCTTGTGGGGGGATTGTATGAGAGCACTCTGCTAGTTAGTGGTAGGTCCAGGACTGGATCGCATATCTCCTGATTACCAGTCTGGTAAGATATCCCACATAACTAGAGGGTTTCCCAGTTTCCCTCCCAATGTTGGGGATGGTTACTTAAATATGATCTGTAACACAAACTTCGTGGGTAGGGATATGCAATCTTTGTCTTGAAGATAAAAGAGTACATATTTTAAGACTAAAGAGGACCACATTTTTTTCCTTAATGGTTTTCTTTACTATACTTTCAAACTCTAGAATTATTGAGTTGAACAAACCTTGATATTTAGTATTGAAGTGTTTCCCATTATTCACTTATCGATTCAAGTTTTCTTAATGGTATAATTCATTTTTATTTCAAACCACTTTGACTATGAATTCCCAGGAATAACAATATTAAATGCTAAAAATAGGAAAAATTTTAAATGCATAATTTGTCAAACTCCTATCTTAGAAAAAATATTGATCTTTGAATACTTGTCCATAAAATATTTCCCAATATACACTACTACGTTTTAAGTGCAAAACTCTCTCAGTGCTATTTGCATTTTAATACAGACCCAAATTTAGTCTCTTAAAATGTTAGTCTAATGCATGCATTCTCATATTATCCGTTACTGTATATGCTTATGCTTCCTCTCTCCTCAGCTAGATTACATACTTCTCTAAGTGTAGGAATCACTTCATCAAACCTTTCTTGTACTCTTCCTTGCATGCAACACATGGCTGGCTACAAAGTCAGTGTTCCATATATAGTTCTAGAATGAACAGATTTATTACTTATCTCTAAGATAATAGCTATATAGTTTTTGTAAAGGACACAGACTTCAGAGACAGACAATAGATAGGATAATACAAATTTACTGGATGATACAAATTTACCAGCTATGTGGTCTTGCAGAAATTAATTGACAAGGCTGACACTCAGTTTCTCATCTATAATACTGAGAAAAATATCAATGATTCTAACTACCTCACAAGCTTGCTGTGGAATGAGATAACATTTATGAAATATCTAGCACATTTCCTGCCTTACACAATGGACAGAAGCAATAAACATTCTTTCCCTTTTCTCTCTTTCTGTTTCTTTTTAATTAGAATCAAATAATCACAGAAATGACCTGAAAGACCTTAACAGAAAAACAAACATCATGCCATGGGATCACACAGAACAAGTTACTTCACTGCAATTCATTATTTATGAAATGAAGGTAATGTTATCCTCACAAAGCTAATGGGAGAATTAAGTGAGAATAATAATGTAAGTAAAGCAATTACTGCTGTGCCTAGTTCAGAGTAGATGCTCAGTACATGATATTTATTATTGAAATGTTTTATTCAACCGAAGTTCTCTATTAGTACTAACACAATTTTTAATACATTAATCAGTTCTAAAATTATAACTAAGAGATAATATTGCCTAACTATATTTATGAAATACCCATGACAGTATGTGTAGGCCCTGCACAGAATGTATTTATGGGTAGCTTTCAGATTTATTCTCAGCCTATATTAGTGTGTCTTCTGTGCTGTTGTTCAAAAGAAACAAAGACCATCACTCAATATACTGCTGAGAAGGAGGGGCACAGTGCTGGGGGCACAACAAGGAGAAAAGGGAAACACTGGGGATGAGAAAACTAACCCTCTATCTTTCCAAACGTACACAAAAGCAGAGAAAATCATGTAGAGAATTCCTACGTCTGCATTACCAGTTTCAACTATCATCAACCTTTGGCCAGTTTTGTTTCCTCTATCAGGTCCTAACTCTATAATGTGTGGGTATTGGACCATTTTAATTATAATACCAGACATCATGTCATTCCACCCACAAATACTTCAGGATGCATGATATACACTTTTTGCTAACATAAACACCATGCCATCATCACACCCCCCAGAATTAATGTTAATTCCATACTATCACCTAATACTCAGTCTATATTTCAATTGATCTGATTTTCTCAACCACCCTGCCCTAGGTGTCTGAGGGGAGAGTCTTATTTATGACAGCCTCCTGTGTTCAAAAGAAAATAAACAGACCCTAAAAAGAAGTAAGCCATTAAAGATGTTGTCACAAGTCCTACTTATACAAAGGTGTTATCAAGTAAAGAATTCAAAAAGATTTAAGTTCCCTGGTTAGCCTTCTATAAAAGACCAACCCTAAAAGCCCTCAGTGGCAAACCTGTCAGGATCCCTCTCACTGCTGAGAGCTTTTTCTGTATCCTTGCTTAATAAAACTCTATCGCTTTGCTCACTCTCCTTTGTCCTCGAGATTCATTCTTCGACTCTGTTAGACAACAACCTAGCTTTCCCACTTCACCAACACCCTCTATACATTATCTTTAGTTGTTATTTCTCTTATGTCTCTTTTATTCTGCAAGAGTCATTTCCTTTTCTTTGCCAGTCTGAGTTGTGATGTGAGAAAATTTGTGACCCTCATTCAGACATTTTGCCTGGAGCTGGAAACGCAGAGTAAGTTAGAATGGCTCATTGTAAATCCTCAGATATGGTGACCATTATCAACTTATTTAGCAAACATTAACAAACACTACAAAATAATTTGACTACACCTGCTGGATGTGAATATGTTACTCTTTAAAACAAAAGAACAGAAAAACAAACAAAAGCCATTTAATTTTTGTTGCTTAACCTTACTCCTTTGTATCATCAGTTGTTTTACTGCTATGCCTCCCTTTCCTTTC
This sequence comes from Ursus arctos, assembly GCF_023065955.2. Taxonomy (NCBI): domain Eukaryota; kingdom Metazoa; phylum Chordata; class Mammalia; order Carnivora; family Ursidae; genus Ursus; species Ursus arctos. The sequence goes on along the minus strand of NC_079873.1, from coordinate 89,208,387 downwards.
TTTTTTTTTTTAAAGATTTTATTTATTTGACAGAGAGAGACACAGTGAGAGAGGGAACACCAGCAGGGGGAGTGGGAGAGGGAGAAGCAAGCTCCCCGCTGAGCAGGGAGCCGGATGCGGGGCTCAATCCCAGGTCCCTGGGATCAAGACCTGAGCTGAAGGCAGACACTTAACGACTGAGCCACCCAGGCGCCCCTATGCTTCCCTTTTCTGAAGGTAAAGGAGATTCTCTAGTCATACAGGGCATACCACTGAAATGGTTACTGTACTAGTGATAAAAAAAATACTTCAGTTTCTTTCCTCCAGAACTAGGCTCTGGAGAAACTTAGCTTCAAGCTTTAATGCTGCAGCATGATCCAGAGTTTGCTGTTCCATGAAAATTTTAGCTTCAAGGTGCATTTAGCTGATAAACCTTAAAATGATCAGTACTTTTCACTGTTTAACACATTAGAACATTTTCCTTAACCATTCCTTATTGCTCTTTAGATTCTTCAAGTTTGGCAGTGTCCTGGAGGATATTAATTTGACTCATGCAGTTTGCTGCAAAATAAAGTAATAGTCATTGTATTCATAGCTCCTTTATAGGAGCAGTGTTTAGAGGTAAGCAAAGTTCACCCCTAAAAGAGCAGTTGTCCTTTGACCACTAGCATAACACTTTGTATGGAAATTTATTCTAGAATTTACATTTAAAAAATCCACCCTAGCATTTTATAATCCCTTAGTTTACATCCATTATTCTATGTGTCTTATTTCTTCATCAAATATAACTTTTAGGTTTACTCTCCTCAGCTTGGCATTCAAAAATCTCAAAAATCTCAACCAGAGGTGGAATTTCCGTGAAATTAATTGAACATAATCTGTACGTACCTCACTTGCATTGGTCCCTTTCAAGACTCTGGCAGGGCCTTAACCATGTGTTCATATGGCCATGAATTTCTGAAAAGTTTGCAAAAGTATCATACTTTAACTTGATTCAGTTAGGACCCCTGTTTCCTTCCACTCTGATTTTGCCTCATGTCAGATGGCATTGGAGGGATCACAGTCATAGGCCTTTTTATACTCTGACTAAAGAGTAGTTGACAAGTTATCTGAAACTGACAAAGATAACACAAAATTCGTAATTTGCTATTATAATGAGTGCACTGATGACAAATTTGTTAATGAGTGCCATAAATTCAAAGAGTGTCTAAGATTAGTCATTGCCCAAGAAAATCTGAAGTGTCAAAGAATCTTTCAGCTTACATATGAAAGAAATTCGATAGCAGTTTTATCAAATTTGACAATCCTAAAAATTTACATGACATTATTTATAATGAGTGGTGAAGCTGAAAGAACTGGTTTTGAACTAGCAGTGAAAAAAAAAATCCTACCACACTACAGGTTAAAAGCAATCATCTCTTTATTCTTTCCATGGACATTTATATTACAAAACTATTATCTAATGAAGAGGAAATCAACAAGTGTCAAGCAAAACTTGTTTAAAGAAAGGTACTGTAGAGGTGTTCAAGTGGAGTTTTAATAGAAATGTTATTTTTCTAGATGTTAAAAATATTTGTCAGCTTTCTAAAACTTGAAGTTTGTTAAGATTGCTTTTCTCCTTCTAAATATGTTTGCTTACACCTAAAATTGCTTTCAAAATTTTATACTATTTCTCTTAAAGAGGGCCCCAAATTACATAAGCTTTAGAACTCAAACCTACTCTGACCACTCATTACCTAGTTAAAATTGTCTCCCTCTACTTCCCAATATGAACCTTCTACATAAATTGAGCCAGTTTCCATTCATGCTGATCAAGCCAGTTTCCTTAACATCCGTATTGATACCTGCCTCTACTTCTATTCAGCTTAGCTTGTCATCCATCCTTCAGTAGCCCAACTATGCATAGATTCTTCCTCCTTAAAGAGTTAACTCAAGAGCCATCACCTGTAGGAAGCTTTTCTTGATTTGATCATTCCCCCTCAGATGCAATTTGGTCACTCTTTTCTCTGAATCAGCTTTCACCTTATATTAAGTTATATAGGAGTTAAGTACTATAAGTCGATCCCTCACTAGATTGTGATTGTTCTCAGAGCAGGAGGAAGTTCCTTTAGGGTAGTTTCTGCCAGAATGCCTGGTACATTATTTTCCTCACTGTAGACTTTGTTGGTTGAATCAGTAAGTGGGTGTATAGTAGGAGTCTATTTTTAGAACACAACTGAATTCTACCCCTATGAAGTTATTTTTTCCTGTCTACCCAAGCCCAAATCAATTTCTCCCCTTGTAAAAATTTCCTTTTGCATTATGATCTATATCTTGATCATTTATCATATAACAACAGCAATTAATATATGTTGTCTTCCCATTTGAACTGAGAGTAGGAACCATGACAGATTTCTTTGGGAACTCCCCTAGAGCCTTGCTATTCAACTGAATTGTTTAACTGCATTTTTAAGCACATTTTATTTATTTCTCCAGTACAAGATATTCTTTCCTTCATTTTCATTGATGATGGAATGTAACATTCATAATCACTGCCATAACTTTCCAATACCTGTACACTCATTTACTTATTATTTTCTCCTAACACGCTCATTTTAAAAATGTGTATATATAAAAATGAAAAAGGAAATAGCTTAAGTAGAAAGTCAGGATTGCTAGTTATAAAGATTTCTAGCTTCTGCCAAATGCTCTAATCCCAAGCCTGTTTCCTATTTATGAAACAAGAAGATTTTCAAATGTTAGAAAGATGTTAAAGACTCATTAGCACCAAATTGAAACTTTCTCCTTAACTTAACATAATCCACTCATTCATACAATTAATATATGTTGTCCTCGTACTCTGTGCCAGGAAGGCACCTAGCCTCACTGGAACCCTAACTGGGAGAAAATAGCAATCAGTACAAATAAGCACATGAGTTCATTTAAGTTGGAGCAAATTCACTGAAGAAAATAAAATTGAGTAATATGAAAGAGAGTGACTGGGATGAGAGTCATTTTCGATTGGGCAATCAGAATAATAAAAAGAAGATTGTTAAGAAAATAGCTTTCTCACTGAGTTATTATTTGTAAAGGCTATCTCTGTGCTTCACCCAAAATAATCCATGTGTAGCACAGATGTACATGTCTTACATTTCGGCAAACATTAGGCCATATTTATTTACATTTTGCAGTAAATGGATCTGTATAAAAGTCTCAGCTCTACCACTTAGCAGCTGTGAGATCTTGCTCAAGTTACCTAATTCCTTTCAGTTTCAGTTTCCTTATCAGAAAAATGAGGACAATCAAAATAAGATAAAAAATAAAAATTATAAGAGTGCTATAAAGATTAAGAGAAAGTAGGTAATATGCTTAGCAGAGTCCTTGTTGCATCACACAATCTTTCACAAGAGTCCTACAGCAATTTTACCCTTTAACAATCATCAAGTCCTTTCAGTAAATAAAGAGAGCCTTAACTGATTAGAAATTGGCAGAGGCTGTACAGTTTCTATCCCCAAACCTCACCCCTTGGTGGTATGCTTCATTGAAAATAGGTCTTTGACCAAATTCTGTCACATGTACAAATATTTGTAAGCACAAAAACATTCATGACTGCATGTAGCTCAAGTGAATTTCCACTCTGCACTGAGACACACAGACTGACGTATTGTAGGAAAGATTTATTCTAGGGCAGATACAATGATATTCCTCCAGCAGGAGAAGCCAATGTGGTAGTCTCATTAGACAGAGTCCTCTGTGAAGTGGAGGGACACAGAGTCAATGGGGATCTAGATATTGAGCTCTGCACAGAGGATCATAGGTTACTGGGATTGTCAGATTCATATACCTGCTTCTCCTAAGAGTAGCATGACCTGTGCAATCTTTAACATCTCTAACATCTCTTATTTTAATTACAAAATCTCTGATATAGATTTTGACAATGATATTGGAAATGCTAAGTAACTATTTCTGTTTTGTGGATTCCAAGGTAAGTTACTTCAAATGCTAATTAACTGTCCCTACTGCGAAGTTGTCTTAATTTGTATACACACTTATATCATACTGTATATACTGAAGTATTTTTAAAGTAAAATACTCCACTATATAACAAGTCAATGTTACCTGTTATTTACAGTATAGTAAATGTAGGTAGAACCTTTACTGTAACAATTAGAACTAGTTTAAAGGAAAATTCAATTATCTTATTATTAGATAATTACCTATTCTTTCCACCGCTAATGATTCTGTGAAAGTGAACAGAGCTTTCAGGAAGAGCTGATTAACTCTTTCTGGTCACCAGTTAACCAGAGCATTAGCCTTTATGAACTCATAAGCCATGTCAGATAAATAGCAGGTGTTTACTGTATCCTTTCTTTCAGATAGACAGGAATAGTCCCAAAGCACTGATTATAGATATTATTATGATGACTGCTTCTGTTTCAAATGGAAAGAGAAAATGAAAATTAATAGTTTTCTTTCATTTTCCCTCCAGTTTTACTTGTTTGTAATAGAAACAATATGGTGTACAACAGGAAGATATGGAGCGCCCAGTCCAGCTCTGCCACTAATTAGCTGTGTGATTATGCACAAGTCACAGCTTCTGTGCTTCCATTTCCTTATCTATAAAGTGTGGATCATGCACACTCTCCCTAACTGTCAGAGTTGTTTTGAAAAGAGAATGAAGTTGCTAGATGAGGACAGGCATTGAAAAATTTAAAAGCAGTACACTAATATAGACTGCTATTCTTAATATTTTTCTTTCAGCTTGATTTTTAATCAGAAAACATAGTAACATGGGAGCCAATGGTAATAGCATTAGTGACAACAGTCCAATTAGACATCAGTGGATGGTAGAAGGTAGGCTACTAAAATATATCAGCATATATAGAAGTCATTCATTTTTCATAAATGCCAAAGTAAAAGAAATGTTTTCTTCAATGGAGAAGCTGATACTGTTATTTATAGAACTGCAATAAGCTATTCACTAGTTCTCCATCTCCAACTTTTTACATATATATTTTACATTTATATCTGTAAGTCTAGTAGAAACATTTTCTTGATGTTTTGGAGTTGTATCTGAGTACACTGTCATGACCAATACTGTAGGCTAGGTAGCTGACTATATGCTGTGCATCCAAAAGCTCAAAATGTTCTTCTTTCTCCAGTCTTCATTCTATAATCCTAAAAAGGCCAAGACCATTTGCATCATGTATTCTCTTACACTGGAGAAGAAATATATTAGTAACCATATTGTAGGAATTCATTTTATTGTAAATGTAATGTCAATGTCCAGGAAGCAATGGAATGAGTACAAACATGGAGAAAACTCTAAGATGATTTTCTGTCTTGGTCTCATGATATGTAAAGGAAGCAAGGGAAGACAGAAGGGACATCAGGGGACTGCTTGAAAACAACAACAGAAGGGACAGAAAGATGGGGTGAACAGAGGACCAACTTAACATCTTTCACCACTTTGCTGGAGATAAACTTTGAAAACAGAGATGAGGAATCAACTGACTTGGCAAAACCCCAATTTGCCTCTCAATTCCCATTGAGAATCCCGAAGCATTCAAAGATGGGGAGGCCACTCAAAATGAAAAGTCCCCAGGGGGCGCCTGGGTGGCTCAGTCGTTAAGCGTCTGCCTTCGGCCCAGGGCGTGATCTCAGCGTTCTGGGATCGAGCCCCACATCAGGCTCCTCCACCGGGAGGCTGCTTCTTCCTCTCCCACTCCCCCTGCTTGTGTTCCCTCTCTCGCTGGCTGTCTCTCTCTCTCTGTCAAATAAATAAATAAAATCTTGAAAAAAAAAAAAGAAAAGTCCCCAAAGGCAAATTTTACCTCATTTATAGTTTGGCCTCTGGCCAGCCTTGTAAAGAAGTATTGCATAGAAAATATTATTTCATTTAAACCTTATCGTATCACGCTCTGTGTGAAGCCAGATATTCTCCAGTTCAAGAGCCATCTACTAATGGATGGGCACTGTGATAAAATTCGTAAGATATACAAATTGAAAAAAAGGGGGGATCTTTAATCTCCAAACTTGTTTTATAATCCTGTCTTAGTATCATTCATGTGTAAGCTACTTACATCTTCCTACTCAAGATCTGAAGCCATACCTGACCAGGGTAAAGTGTACACAAGGAGATGAATCTCAATCACTGAGTAAGATTTTGAATTAATCCTGTTGCTCTAAGTCAAATGTCTGATATTCCTCAACTTCTCTATTAAACCATATATATCCAATTTGTCCTATTGAGCTAGGTCTTGGTTTCTGAGTGTTAATTTTCATTGAAACTGAAGCCTTGTCTGGACCCTGAATATTGGAAAGTAGAGTATGTTTGGGGCCTTGAAAAACTTTTCATGTATCACCAATTACCTTTGTCTATATTTCCTCCACCTGCCAGGAGTTTTGCTCAAAATTTGATATAACACCTATAAACATACAGCGCTGCAATAAATCTGAAATTGCCATCGCCACTTTCTGAAGCCTCCTGTTTCTGTGACTTTACACACTAGATCAGATTCCTTAGGACTCTGTTGCCAGCCAAGATAAAGCACAAGTTAACCACATTTGATTGACTACCAATTTAAGCTATTGATTATCCCTCTCAGGAATTCGTTTATAATGATGTCAGCAAATCATCAGCATTCTACCTGTTCACCTATCCTTTCCCCACTAGCTTTGAAATTTAGCCTGCCTGGGTCACTGCTGTCACCTTAACCATCAAATTAAGAGCCAGTGATTGATTTTGACTGATTTTCCTATGATTGATTTTCCTATGATTGATTTTTCTAATCATAGTCAATATATATATACAAATTTTCTGTGTCTTGTCTGCTCTTACAATCCAGAAGTGCAAATTATTTTTATTTTCTTCACATCTTCAAATCTGAAGATTAATTTATGATGGCACAACCATCTGTTATTTCCAAGAAATATCTACAGTGAATTTACTGATACCTTAAAGAAAGAGAGAAGGAGGGAAGGAAGGAGGAAGGAAGGCAGGCTGGCCTCATTAAGCACAGTGAATAATTCAGTATTTGGGATGTTGGCTTACAATTATATTTCAAATGGAACATAAAAATCCACAATTTATGACACAAACGTGAAAACCTGTCCCTTGGTGCAAACTTTCTTTGGTATTTGTCATCTGGAACTCAAAACAAAATAAAACAAAGCAAAAAACACTGCTCTTTAACTGTTCAAGGAACACGCTTATTATACTACGTAACACACCATTAATGCAGAAATAAAATTTTTTAACATTAAAAATTTATATTTGTGATTTTACATTAATTTCCACAGCATGGTACATGGCATTGTTTGCTCTTATGATTAAAGCACTTATCTTAAAAACACTGCCTTAGATGGCAGAAGAGAATAAACTAACATAAGTAGGAGTACACAACATGTAGGTATAAATTGTCTTCAAAAGTCAAGCCTAGAAAAAGAGGTTAGAAGACAAATTTCACATTACCATTTAGGATCTAAATTGAAGTGTAATTATAAGATAATGAAAGTTATTTTCTCGTGTGATACATCAACTGTCTCTGATGGCAGCTACCAAAATTGAAATGCACCCAGATTTGCAGTAATGCCAATAAAGTTAGAATATGTGTATGGTCTCATAAGGGCACTGTGTGAAATAACATATTTGTTTCAGTTATGAATTTCAATTATATTGGTCTACTAAACATCACCCCATAAATCATTAAATGATGTGAACGAAGACAGAAACATACAAATGGACAAGAATATAGGCTTCTATTCTCATATGAAATTGTAAAAATACCGGTTTCAAAGCCATATAAAAAACTGGGGAAGTTTCACAATAAAAATGTATCACATGACTAAATAATTCATATTCCTTTTTTATTTTACATCATTTTTCTCTTTCTTAGAACTACTTAGTATAAAGCTAAAGTTCAGATGGTATGTGAAAGCAGTATTCAAAGATTGGAATGACTGTTCTAAGGTGGCAGCCAAGAAAACTCTACTTTGTTTATGGACAGAAGACAAACTATGACCATAAAATAACCAAAGCAGAGAGCCGTATATGCTTTAAGAATGAAAGTGGTACAGAGGCACCTGGATGGCTCAGTCAGTTAAGCATCTGACTCTTAATTTCAGGTCATGATCTCAGGGTTCTGGGATCCTGCCCCATGTCAGGCTCTGCCCTCAGTGGGGAGTCTGCTCCACTCCCTCTCCCTCTGCCCCTCCTCCTGCACACACACACTCTCTCTCAAATAAATAAATAAATAAATATTTAAAAAAATGAATGAAAGTGGTATAAATTCAGGTTTATATCACTCCTTCCCAAGGGGGGCATAAAAAGGGTAAACAAAACTAAAGTATCATTGAAATTAAGACAGTCTCCCAATCATATGACACAATTTAGAGGAATATCATATAAAGTATTTTGGATGACCTTAGATGTATACACTAAGGGAATTTAAGAAAGAAAAAAGATGAGGGAAAAGGGAAGAGGGAAAAGAAAGAAAAAATGGAGGGAGTTAAACAAGCCATAAGTGACTTTTAACAATAGAGAACAAACTGAAGTTGATGGAGGGAAGTGGGTGGGATGGACTAGAAAGGTGATGGGTACTAACAAGAGCACTTGTGATGAGTACTGGGTGTTTTATGTAAGTGATGAATCAGTAGATTCTACTCCAGAAACGAATATTGCACTGTATGTTTACTAACAAAATTTAATTAAAAAAAGTATACACTAAGAATCAACTATAGAGAAAGCAATGTAATTTGGTGGGATACAAGAATAAGAAAGAATTAAAAGAACAAAAACAAAAACCTCACTGCTATTTCTCAAATTGGATGGACAGCTGAGAGCATTAAGTCAGCCAGAAAACAAATTGAGGAAATATAATAGTATCACCTAATGTTAAAATGCAATTGAAGTAGAAAATTGGTGGGAGTTTTTATTGGTGAAAACTGGAAGACAGGAGTGAGCGCATAACAGATAATGCCAAAAAAGATAAAGAAGAAGACCCATTATGAACAAAATAGGGTAAATACTCATAAAATGGGGATTCAAAATCTGGACAACTGAAATGCCTGGTAAAAAGAAAAAAAAGAATATAGCAACAAGGACAAAATATTGACAAGTATAAAAGAAGAAAATCTTCCAGAAACAACAGAAGTCCTGAGGCTGCAAATCAAAAGGCTTCACTGTTCCAAGAAAAGTTTATTTATTTATTTATATATTTTTAAAAGATTTTATTTATTTGAGAGAGAGAGAGAGACAGTCAGCGAGAGAGGGAACACAAGCAGGGGGAGTGGGAGAGGAAGAAGCAGGCTCCCAGCAGAGGAGCCCGATGTGGGGCTCGATCCCATAACGCCAGGGTCATGCCCTGAGCCGAAGGCAGACGCTCAATGACTGAGCCACCCAAGTGCCCCCCAAGAAAAGTTTAAAATGACAAAACAATACAGAGGTATCCCTCATGATTTAACTTTGGAGATGGACTGTTATAGATACCCAGATATAAGAAGAAGACCACTATAGCATGAAGATATTGTTGGCTACAACTCAAAGAATGAATGGTTTAAAGTTGTTTAAAAATAGGTATTTCCATTTTTGTTTTGTTTTTATTTTCCTCACATTAGAAGCAATCCAAAAGAGGTTGTTCCAGAATTGGTACAGTGGCTCAATGACATCCACAGGATCTTGGCCCTTTATATCTTTTCACATCACCATCCTTAGCATGAAGACTTTTGTCTTCATTTTTTTCTCTCATGGTCAACATGACTATTGTGTCATGTCTCATTAAGTCTTTACATAGATAGCTACACCCAAAAGTAGAAGTAGAGGATAGATACTTTCTCCTCATTGTCTGTGTGTCTGTGTATCTATCTATCTATCTATCAATCAATCATCTATCTATCATCTATCTAGTTATTTATTTGACTAGAGGTTTTATTTTCAAAGTACAAAGAATGAAATTGCAATAATATTCAGGTTTTTTTAATGAAGTTTAATGTTAATTCCATGCTGTGTTGAGGTAAGAACAATACAGATTCTGTATCTGTGGCTCCAGGCAGATAGCCAGTAGTACAAATGAGCTTCAAGTTACACACACTGAACAAAGCTGAGGGAGTGAAGTAGAGGAGGACACCTGGTAGAAAGGAAAGAAGAAAAAACAAAGAATTGAACACCCACACAGACCTCCATACCACCTTCAATGCTAACCTCCTTTACAGGACGAGTAAAAAGTAGGCAAGAATGAGATTCAACAATTGTTGACCTGTTACCAGCATCATGCTTTTCAGCAACATTTCAGGAGAGTCTGAAGCACTTTTTTTTTTTGAAAGTTTTTATTTATTTGAGAAAGACATAGAGGTAGATTGAGAGCACAAGTAGGCAGAGCAGCAGGCAGAGGGAGAGGGAGAAGCAGGCTCCCCAATAAGCAGGGATCCCAATATGAGGCTCCATCCCAGAACCCTGGGATCATGACCTGAGCCAAAGGCAGCTACTTAACCGACTGGGCCACCCCAGTGCCCCAAGTCTGAAGCACTTTCTACAGCAAAACCATAACAGCAAACTCCCCAAACAATCTCAACTGTCTCAAGGTAACACCCAATTAATTTTAAACATTGACATACAATTTGATTTAACCAATTAAAGAAAGAAAAAATTATACCACTTAGGCCTCCATAGTGTGATTAACCTTCTCTTTGATGCTTGCATCACCTAGAAGTCAAATGGCTTTTGAATGTAATTTCCATTTCTAATGATGATCTTGCCCCATCTGTCAGGAGATAATACAGTAATACCGAAAAGCTTCTGTGCAGTCCTGCTAGTGTCTTAAAGAACCAAAAAGGTGGAACCAGTAAAATCCACAGAAATTCATTCTTGCCTTTAAGAACTTTTGAAAAAATGCTTTTTAAAAAACCAATGGGGCAGAAACCTAAATTCTGAGACCAAATGTAAAAGTCATATTTGGTGTTCCTCAGTGACAATGGGGAATTTCCAAAAGGTGGGGGCAGGGGATGGGAAGGAGTAGGGAGGTCAGAGATGGTTTCTCTTGTTGGCTTTTAGGTGTCACTGATTTTCATCTTCTATATGCTGCAGAAATTCTTTATTCTGCTCTTTCCTATCATCCTGAGTGTCTGAAGTCCACAGTATCAGATTATCACGTAACAACGGCATCATAAGTATAGAGTTCTTAGAACTTCCTTCACTCAGCATATCCATTTCTTTAACTGCATCACCAAAAGCCACTTTGGCCACCCTGCAGGCTTGGTCAGAGGAATTAAGAATTTCATAGTAGAATACAGGAAAATTGAGAGCAAGACCTAAGTGAATGAGATGCGGTGGCCCAAGTTCTATCATTGCAATATCATTAGCAGCTTTAAAGCCACTAGGCTGTTCTCCACAGCCTCCTTCCTGTAGGAAATTCAGCCAGACATCTGTGATAATCCCCTTTTGTTTTGTAATAGAAAACTTTGGACTCACCAGTGTTAGCCACTAGAGTCAAGTGTTTGTCCAGTGTTTCCAAACTGTCATAAAAGATTAACCCTAGGGGCACCTGGGTGGCTCAGTCGTTAAGCATCTGCCTTTGGGTCAGGTCATGATCCCTGGGTCCTGGGATCGAGCCCCACATCAGGCTCCCTGCTCAGCGGGAAGCCTGTTTCTCCCTCTCCCACTCCCCCTGCTTGTGTTCCCTCTGTCTGTCTCTGTGTGTCAAATAAATAAATAAAATCTTAAAAAAAAAGATTAACCGTAGCTCAATCTCAACCACGTGCCAATATTCCTGAATTATTTTCAGTTTGCCTACTCCTCCCTTGTTTTCTTCTTCTTGTTCAATGCTGCTGATTATTTTCCAGGAGGATCTTCTAGCTAGCTCTAATCACATTTCTGTGTGCAACAGATAGGATGTTTCTTTCTTTGGGTGTCGTCTCAACATTCATCCCTGCTACTTTTTTCATTAATTCTACCATTTCATCCTATCATCAAGACTGCTTGGCCAGCTTCACCTGGTACATCAGATCTTCATGAGCATCCATAGTGGTGGCAGCTCCAGTGGGGTCTGTGTGACAGCTGGAAACAGATAGCCTCCTGACTCATCCTCTCTCCACACCTCTCTCTCCATTTATTAGTGAGGAAAATGTTTCTCTCTCTCTCTTTCTTTCTTTTTAGAGAGAGAGATTGTGTGTGGGAGTGGGGTGGGGGGGAAGGGACAGATGGAAAGAGAGAGAATTGTAAGCTGACTCTGCACTGAGCACAGAGCCCAACTTGGGGCTCAATCCCATGACCCTGAGATCATGACTTGAGCCGAAATCAAGAGTCAGATGCCCAACCAACTGACCCACCCAGGTGCCCGAGAATATCATTCTTAGAATGATCTAGCAAAATTTTCCTTACATCTCTTGAGCTAGAACACGGCCACATGACTACACTGTGGCTGTAAGGGAGGCTAGGGAAGTGAGTAGCTGACATTTTCATGCTCTATTATTAACAGTGGACTTTGTGGCATATAAGAAGTAAAATGGGATTGGCTAATGCATAGGCAACTAAATGTGTCTGCTATAGTCATCTACTAAGGGAAAATATGATAGGGCTGTTCTTAGACTTTCAACAATACCAGATGCCAAATATAAAAATAATATCAGAAAATTTTATAAACTATACATGTGCACTTTTATATATTCATGTGTATACATACACATGTATATATGTGTTTACACATGTATATATACATAAAAGTATACAAATCATAAGTCTATATAATTCAATGCATTTTATACACAATGAGCATTCTTATAAAAGCACCCAGATTAAGAAATAGATTATTACCAGGACCCCAGAATCCCCTCTTTTACCCCCCTCCTCTCCAAATATAACCATTATCTTGACTTCCAACATCTATGAATTTTGTCTGTTTTAAAATTTTATGTAAATTGAAGAATACAATATATAGTCTGTCATGCTTGGCTTCTGTCACTTTTGTACAAATTGAATTTGAATTTAGTTCATGCTGAACTATTTTCCCTATTGTAATAGTATAGTATAGTATTACTCAATAAAATCTATTCTTACTACTTTAACTGGTATCTGACTTTATTTATCTTTGACGGTGATTAAGAGCATGGAGTGTAGCCAGAATACAGTGCTTCAAATCCCAGCAGAACCACTAGTTGCAGAGCCTTGGTCAAGTCACATACCTGCTTTGTATCTCAGTTTCATCATCTGAAAATAAGAATAAGAATAGTAGGTTTGTAGACAGGATTACATGAACTAATCCACATAATTAATTTAGAATACAGCCTGGCACATAGTGAAGACTACATAATGGTTTTACTAATTACTATCACTGTTCCTCAGCAACGTGCTTCTAGAAATTCGTGGAAAACTGACAAGGAGAGAAATATCTGCATAAATATTTGCAGTACTTCTGTCAAAGAGTTTATATAAAAAGAGTCCTTATAGGTACACCTGGGTGACTCAGTTGGTTAAGCACTTGACTCTGGGTTTCAGCTCAGGTCATGATCTCAGAATCTTGAGATCAAGCCCCTTATTGGGCTCAGGGCTCAGCACAGAGTCTGCTTGGGTTTTTCTCTACCTCTCCCTTTGTCCCTCCCCAGCCTCTAAAATAAATAAATAAATCTTTTAAAAATGAGTCCTTATAAGTTAGTAAGAAAAGGAATGAATATTCTGATAGAAATGTTTGCAACAAGCAGCAACAGACAATTCATAACAAAAACAAAAATCTGTCAATAAATGTATGAAAAGGTCTTTGACCAAAGAAATGCAAACAGACAAACAAAAAACAACAACAAACCAACAATGAAATGGCGTTTGTCTTTTATGAGCCTAGCAGACGTGAAGGAATAAAAGATAAATTAAAATATCCAGTATTGGTGAGCATGTAGGAAAATGAACACTCATTCTTGGTCTCTTCAAGTTTCAAAATAAAATTTTCCAGAAAGTTATTTGCCAATAAGTATTAAATTTTTATATTTGTATAGATACTCAGGAAATTCCCCTACTAGGAATATATCATCATAAAAATTGTCAGAAAAAGGAAAGATATGTATAAAAATAGTCATCTTTGCATTGCTTAAAGATGAAAAAAAAGAGAATAATGTAAATGCCCATCCATAGAGGTTTGGTTAAATAAATCATGATATTTCCACATAAAAGAATGTTAGAAAGCTATTTACAAATGATGCTACCTTTGTTTAGTGAGTAAGATTTATTGACTAGAGAAAATGTCCACAACACAATGATGCATGAGAAAAGCACATTTTGAAACAGGATGTAAAATGTGGTAGTTTTATCTCGTTGGGAGGATTTCACTGATTTTTTAAAAAATCATGTTTCAGTTTTTCACATTATTTGAATTTTTATAAGCATTTATTTTTGTAAACAAAAAAATGAAAACAAACAAAACTGACTTGGTCTTAAGTAGTGGATGAAGAACAAATAAAGAATTTTTAGGACAAAACAGTGAGATGAAAACAGTGCCAGTAAAAAGCCCACTTGCCCAGCATTATATAATAGGAACACTGACAAGGAACATCCTACTAGAGTTCGTTAGAAATGTATTTGTGGTGGGGCACCTAGGTGGCTCAGTCAGTTAAGTTTCTGACCCTTGATTTTGGCTCAGGTCATGATCTCCAGGTGGTGAGATCAAGCCCCATGTCAGGCTCAGTGCCAGGCATGAAGCCTGCTTAAGATCCTCTCTCTCCCTCTTCCTCTGCCCCTCCCACTCAGAAAGAAAGAAAGAAAGAAAGAAAGAAAGAAAGAAAGAAAGAAAGAAAGAAAGAAAGAAAGAAAGAAGGAAGAAAGAAAGAAAGAAAGAAAGAAAGAAAGAAAGAAAGAAAGAAAGAAAGAAAGAAAAGAAAGAAATGTACCTGTGGCCTTAGTAAAATTTGAAGAGACATGGTACTGGTCAAAAGCATAACTTGGTTATTGACTATTGCTAGGGACTAAAATAAAATAAAATATAAGAGAAGACTTCCTTCTTGAGCAATGCCACTATTGGTGAGTGATGCCACTGTTGGTTAGAAATTAACTAGAGCTAAATACAGACTTTGAGTGATTATAAAAGAAGATGATCGAAAAGTGAATGAAGAGAACAATGCATTAATATATTGAATCCTTACAACAATCCTATGAGGTAAGGACAATGATTTTTCCCACTTTGTAGACGAGGAAACAGATGTACAGAGAAAACAGATACTCTCCCAAGGTCATACAATTATTTATGAAAACCCTAGCCTGAGGTGTTTAGGATGTATATATAATAGTGCTTGTCAAACTTCATTTGTAGCATGTGGAAGAAGAGGAATACTGGCAGCAGAAGTCGTAAGCAGGTGGTTCAGAGGCATCTCCAGCTTGTAGATTGCTTTGCTTGGCTAACAGAGTGTTTGATGTTTGCTTGTTTATTTCATTGTGTTTTTAAAATATGGTAGATATTTTAATATCCAAAAAGTCCATATAATATTTCAGAACAGCATTCGTCCTGTGATTTTTTTTTCTCTTTTTGGAAAAAAAAATCAGATCTGGCAAAACTGATTTCTGCGCTGCAGCCATCTGTGAGGTCTGAGTTAAGGCAGTCCCCTTTAGAAGAGGCACGCGCTCTCCCCTCAGCCTGCCTCCCTCTCTTATATCACCTGCTCAGCCATACTGGAATTTATAGCATCTCCATCTGTGAACACACAAAGACCATTAAAGAGTACCCTTAATTATCTATAAAGATTAAGATAACAATTCACTCTTTTGTAATCCAGATATGATGGGTGTCCGGTGAAGATGGAAACAATTCCAACTAACCTGTAATATACCTTGTCATTTTCTATACCCAAAAAGAATTGACTCTACCAGTAGTATTGATGTGGGAAATAAAGGTGGAAGAAAAATTATTAAATTTCCTTATTTCCTACAGTCCATTGACAAGTCCTTGAAACAGGCAGAGTGACATTCCTCTAGGGACTCAATTGCCTCAATGTTAATATTTTGCTAAGGGCAAAAGGCAATCCTAGCCTGAGCCCCCACTCCCCCAGGATCCTGTAAGTCTACTTTAACATATAAAAATTCCTTTGGAAACTTCCTTTATCTCTAAACCCCCCAAGATATGTTTTGGCAATCATCCCCCAAGCATATGGCCCACTGATATACATCTGAAGGGTCTCATGACTAAGGTTTTATTAGATGGTAATAAATGACCTTTTCCCAATAATAGCTAGCACTTTCAAGGTCCTGGGAACCTTGCTTCCAAAATTCCTTAGAGACTTACATGATCCCTAACTTCCGACCAACTTGAAAGTATATAATGGGCCATTCCTCATGACCCCATTGCAGCTCTTTCTGCCCATGGGTCCTGTCCCTGTGCTTTAATAAAATTACCTTTTTGCACCAAAGACATCTTAAGAATTCTTTCTTAGCCATCGGCTTCAAACCCTAATGTCTTTCCTACATCAGTATTAGTAAACTGATATTTTGCTGATGATTTGTTTGGGGAGTGGAGGTTAGGTTTATGTCACACCCCAAAAGCAAAATTATAAGAAAATATCAATGAGGTATTTCTGTTTTCCCTCGAAAGTTCTTCACCAATGCCCTCATCCCCCAGATCTCGCTTTTCACTGATCTACCTTGTTGGCCTTGGCCTCCCAAATCAAGCATGCCACACCTCCAACAGTCTTCCCTTTCCCTGTGCAGCAGAGCGATTCAGCTCTTTCTTACTCTTTTAACTTCACAATTACAATGCAACTCTGGTAGCAAAGGGCTGACCTTAGGATCAGCTCTCCATAGAAATTGCATGGTGATTATAAATAACAAATTATTTTCCCTCAGTTACAATTTTTCCCCCTTTACACTTGTATTTTAATTCCTCCAAAGTCGTGACTATTCTACATCATTGAGACAGCAGCAGACTTAGGGGGAAAAAAGAACCATATTTTACCCTTGTGTCTGCCACTTGCTAACTGGATTATTTAGGGTAAGTTGCATACCTATTGGGTTCTCAGACTTTTCATTTGTAAAATGAGGATATAATAAGTACATTTCCTATCTAACAGGACTCTCATTAACATCAAATGCACTTTCTAACCTGAAAACATGTAGAAAATAAAAATTGTAATTTTTAAAGTACATTTTCAAATGTTCTGGAAGTTAGGTTTTCATATAATGAGCATCTTCTCTTGAACTCCTAGTGTACACCATGCACTGTGCTGGATGTTTTGCAAACACTTTCTGTTTTAATCTTCTCTACCACCCTTTGAATTAGCAGTCATTCGTATTTTCCACCTAAAGAAACTGGCACTCAGGCAAGTTAAATAACTTGCCAAAGGCCATCTGTCTGAGTCAAAAGCCCATGTTCTTTCAATGACACTGCAGTGTCATCTGCCCATTAATTTGGTACTCTCTGGATGTGTCTAGGGAGGATCACAAAATTACTTGACTTTACAAAAAAACATTTTCATACTCATGTATATAACCTCAGGGTTAAAAACACTAAGCAAACTGAGGATATTTTCTGTCAAGGACTTAGTGTTTAAGTACAGTATTTAGTATAAGTATAGTATTTCTGTAGCAATCAATTCTATTCTATTCAAAATAGTCTTATTTTATTTAGTGTTACCTATCAATCAATTCTGGCTACTTGCAAACTAGGAAGCAACCACAACAGATTAACCTCCAGGGGGGTAGAAATAAACTATCATATTTGATTGCTTAAATATGCTGTAACAATACATTTTTTTTCTTTTTTTTTTTAAAGATTGTATCTATTTATTTGAGAGAGAGAGAGAACGTGCACAAGCGGGGGGGGGGGGGCAGAGGGAGAGGGAGAAGCAGACTCTCCACTGAGCAGGGAGCCCGATGCAACCTGGGGCTTGATCCTAGGACCCCGGGATCGTGACCTGAGCCAGAGGCAGATGCCTAACCGACTGAGCCACCCAAGGGCCCCTGAAAAAGACATTTGAACAAAAAAACCTGATGGAGCTAGTAGATGTGAAGGTAGAGACTGAGCATTTAGAGCCCCCTAAAGACCACCAACACACCAAGCCGACCTTGATTGTCTGATTTTCATTTTCAAGTGGTCTTGAGGTGGCAGCACTGTGTCAGTGTACTCTCTTCTGTCTTTTAGTGTAGAGAGGTTCTTTGCAATGCTCTCTGAGAGGCAGCATTAGAACTGGACAGAATGATTTAGCAAAAAGAACTGAAAAGAGTTCCTCTTGGTTTTTTCCAATGTTACAGAAGAAAGTTTTTCAAGAAAAAAATAATAATGCTCATTTCTACTCAATAGGTGAGAAACGAGTTTCCAATTTGATTGACAGTGTTGTGATATCACAATAAAATTAAGTTTGTATGCTAATGAGATATGTTTCCTATTTCATTCTTCTAGTAATACTTCTAGGGCTTTCAATTCTATTTTGGCTGAAAGTAATAATAGAGAATTAAATAATAATTTGATTTTGCCCACTCCCCCATCCACAGCCATCTATTTTGTAAGGCACTTCTCTTTTGGATATAAATGAAATTTCTTTAATCTTAAGAAGCCTGGAGAGGATAATACCTTTGCTCAGCCTGCTGGTGCTATAAATTTATAAAAAGTGGCCCCTAATTCAAGTTAAATCTGGGAAAGCTCCCAAACATGTACTAATTCAGGAGTTATGGGGCTGTATAGTCCTGAGGCCTATGAATTTGGCAAGCAGGAGGATGGTAGAAGCAGGCCCAGATGGTTTCTTCTGGCCTGTGAATTGTCAGCCATCCCTATTCTACCTTTCCCAGGCTCGAGGCTAGTAGAGAGTCAGAGAAAGGAACAAAGACGATTAGCAACAGTGACTTCTAACTTGTTGAAAACAAGAAATCTAGTACTTCATATGGGTGCATGGAGGACATATGGAGAAGCTAGAACTCTTTAGAGGGAAAAATGTCATATATGTTGATGATAACAAGAGAAAAGCTCAATTGTGATTTCTAAAACAAGAAAGTTAAAAGGGCTGCAGATGTTTTTATTTTCTTTAAAGATAATGATAGTTTTAAAAAAAGTATTGTTACGGGGATAATGGCATCCTATAGCTATGTACGCGTCAAGGGGAAATCAGGATATCTACTTCCTGAAAATATTAGATTGATCCTTTGTGAAAGTTCAGTGACAAAGAACTCTATTATGCCAAATAATAGATGTACCAAGCCATTTTGTCTGAAGTATAGAAGTGTGGTTGAATCACAACTGTACTGTAGTCTATTAATAACCACCTTTTTTTTTAAAGACAGAGAAACAAGGAATTATTACCTACTGGGGCAATCAATTAACTCTGGGGAAGAAAAACAACAGATTCTGTCATTTTGTTATTATTCTTTTTTTAGGGCACCTCACATATATTAATATAAGGTATGACTATAAAAGAGTAAGACTAGTGTTTAAATAAACACACAAACCTTATTACATTTCAGTGAATTGTGTCCTCTTCAAAGTAATCATCTTGGCTGTGTACTTGATAACCATCGGTTCCAAATCGTCCAGGACAGATAATCCAGATGTCCCATAATTATATTATTCTCAATAAAGGTGATTCATTCAAGGTAGAATGCAACATTGCTTAACCTGAATAATTTTTAAGACCTTTTGCAGGTATTTATAAATCAAGAAAAACAATTAGTTGAATAACATGTTGTGATTTGAAGTTCAGCAAATATGGTTGCAGAAACCATGTAGCTATCCTAACAACGTGTGGAATTCTTCTGGCAACTGCCACCAGAATCAGCTTATGGGTCACACAAGGAAATCACTGTTATTACTTTATCTCACTGTGAGATATGTTCCTATGGCTGAGCATAAAAGCACCTCAGCAACCCATTTTCTTTGCACAGGGTTCATAAGCTAACTTCTGAGTCCGGTGCTTCCATGTTAAACTGACATACTTAAATGTTAAAAAGAACATGATTCCCATTCTTAGAGGTTTCCTTACTAAAGTGTTTGAAAATGTTGAATTCTAAGGACAGTACTATAATGAGGTATAGTATTACATTATTACATAGCATATTATATTAAATGCATTGGAAGCATTTATCCTGGGGATTTAAAATACCCTCATCATTTTCACATATAACTTTTCTATGGATCGATCAATTAATCTACAGACACTGAGTGATCTACTTGTGCCTAATACTGTGGTAGGTGTAGCCAATTAGTTTGCAGAAAGGTACCATCAGCTCCAATTTTAATAATGAAAAATAGATGAACTAAGAAATTAAATCATTAGCCTGAGTTCACAGGATGACACACTGGTAGTTCCGGCAGAGAAAGCCAGCTTTCTTAATCTTGACTCAGTGATCTTTCATGAATAACTCTTTTTTTTTCTCTCTCTCACTCTAAGTGTGTGTGTGCGCATGCGTGTATGTGCCCCACCCTCACACACCCTTTGTAGCCTTCTTTTCTAAAATACTTAAAACCATGACAGTTGATGGTTTTTGCACTGACCATGTTGTGGCTACTTAAGGATGTTTAGAGTGAGGTAAGGGGATGGGAAATGTGGGGAGGGAAAGTGAAAGTATAGCATGATTTATGCTAGGTCTGTTAAAGCAAATTTAAAAAGACTGCAAATCCACAAATAACCTTATTGGGCTCACCTACTTGAACAAATAAGAGAAGTCTCTCCTACCTGAGTTGAGACAGGAAGATAGTGATCCACAGAGAGAAGATACCAGCTGATCAGGAGAGAAAATGGAAAAGGCCAGACTCTGAGAACATTAAGTCTATATTTTGCTTACCTATGGCTTATAGGCACCCTGACATACCTCACACTTACACTCTAAATTCCTGGCTGAGTGAAGTATCACTTATGGATCAGTGAGGAAATGTAGGGAGAATGGTTGGGATAAAAGCTACAGTCCCATATTATCAGCCTAATGAAAAAGCTCAAATAAATCTGAGGACAGGGGTGACAGAATTACAAAATTTTCTGATAAAATGTCAAAGGCAATTTTTCATACCTCTTCCAATCCACAGTAGTCCTTATCATTGTGATGTGTGGGTCCCAACAAAAATGTTTATATATTTGGGGTAAATGATCATAATGAACATTTACAAGCTGAATTTATTGTTCCTTATGTACAGGCAGGCACCATGTTGCTTATTCTATCAATTTATGCTCACAACAGTCTTCTGAGATAGGTGTTATTATTATCCCTGTTCTACAGATAAGAAAATTCAAGCTCAGGGAGTTTAAGCAACCTGTCCTTATCACACTACAAAATACTGATGGAACTAAAGCTCCGAATTAGGTTGGTCTGACTCCATTTGGTCCTCGTAATGGCCCTGTAGGGAAAGTGGGTGAAAAAATGGAATCTCCTGCTAGGTTCTTCATTCACTCTTTCGTTAAACAGTTATTTGACCTATCGTCAGGTCACTGTGTATGCATGGAGAATACAGTGGTAAACAAAACAGACCTGGTTATTGTTCTCATGGAGCTCACCATTATTGGGGAAATAGAATTATAAACAAAAACTCCTCCCAGCATAGAAAGCATATCTGCAAAAGTAGCAGACAAAGAAAACAATTTTATCATTGAATAAGCAATAAATAAGAATGCAATGCACATTACAGGCAATCTGCAAAAGAGATTACAAAGACAGCAAGAAATATCACTCTTTTATATAGCTAAATAGATACAAGATATTATATTCATGCTCTCAAGATAAAATGGCTAATTTTCTGCTCTCTTTAAGACTGAAGGTAGGTTTTGCCCTTTGGAGTCATGTGGCAGCTGAATTTAGGCATATGTCCTGCCAGGACACATTATATTCTTCGATGATTACATTTCAACAAGATGACTTTCAGGTCCTTGAAGAAAAATTCCTGAGTGGTGAGACTGATAAGAATTTTATTTAGTACTTAAAAAGATTTACACATATATGAAGAGGACAGGGAAAGAAATAACAAGAGAAAAAGGAGGAAGGGGATTTCTTCCCTTCTTTTCATTAGGGAAAATTTTTAAGCCACTTATTTGAATTTGTATTTGCTCTTACACCAGTAAGTGGGGAAAGATGATAATAAAAACTTGAATAAATACAGTTATACATTTTGATAAATTCTAAGAAACCAGCATTCTATAAGAATAATAAGGGAGGGCTTAATCTAGTGTAGGAACTGCTACCTAACTAAAGTTCTTTTAAAGATGCATCCTGAGCAATGAGCAGGAATTAGTTTCTTGATGGACAGGAAGAAAAGTATTCTAGGAAAAGACAACAATGGATGTGAAATCTCTGAGATAGGAGAGAGCTCATTGTCTTCAAGTAACTAAAGGAAGGCTATTGCTAGAGCAGAATGAATAAGACAGCAAGTGACATGAGGACTACATACATGGCTAGAGTTACAGCATTTCTTAACCAAGGGATATGTGGAAACAAGGGAAACCGTCCTCTGAGACTGAAGTTTTAAACACATAAACGAGAGTAGAAAGCTGTTCAGGCTACTGAAAGGAGGAAAATGATTCTCAGATTTGCAAGCCTTGACAGGGACATGACTGCAATTAGTATCATATCTAAAGGAAGGAATTGGGGGCGCCTGAGTGGCTCAGTTGGTTGAGCATCCAACTCTTGATCTTGGCTCGGGTGTTGATCTCAAGGTCATGAGTTCAAGCCCCATGCTGGGCTCCATGTGGGGCATGGAGGCTACTTAATATAATAAAATAAAGGAAGGAAGAATTGTGCACTTAAAAATTTGTCAAGAGGATAGATTGTATGTGAAGTGTTCTTATCACAATAAAAAATAAGAAGAAATAGAGGAGACAACACTGAATCATATCAAATCGAATTGCTTAAGACTAGTGCTCAAGAGAAACTCTTACAAGCAACCAGAAAAAAAAAAAAAACCAATATATGTACAGAGTAGCGGAGAAAAGGAAGATAGCAGATTTCTCATTAGAAACAATATAGTGAGAAGATGGGCAATTTTTTTGAAGTGCTGAAAAAAAAAATAAAACAATCAGCCTGGACTTCTATAACCCAATGGAAATATCTTTTCATAGAAAAGGTAAAATAGACTTTTTGAGAAACAAAAAGATGAAATAATCACCAACAGATCATTAATACAAGAAATGTTAAAAGAAGGTCTTAGGGCAGAAGGAAATAGATACCAGATGGAAACACACATCTACACAAAAGAAATAAAGAGCATTGGAAATAGTAACTACACTGGGTAAATATATACCATTATTTTCTTATTATTTAAATCTCTGTAAAATATAATGGACTTTAAGTAAAAAAATAAATTAGGAGAGTTGACCAGTAAAATACAACATAAACATCATTAAGACAAGCAAAGATGATCCCAAACGAACAGAATGCAAAGTGCCCTGGCTCAAACATAAAATATTTTGTCCCTGTGGTAAGTACACCCTTATTATAGGAGTACAATTAAATAGCCCAATAAACTCTTCTTATCCTAAGTTCAGATTCATCAATTAAAATTTGGTTAATATTTAGGTATACCAGACAGGGGAGAAAACAAAATGGCGAGAGAAGCAGAGTCCTGCTCCACTTAACAGTTCTATTTCCTAACATCAAATTGCTGTAAAATATTAAGTTAAGCTTAATGTGAGTTTGTTTTGTTGAAAATTCTTTCTTAGTGAAAGCTTCAAGTCCTCCATAAGTGCCTATTTGGGCAGCTCTCTGGCCTTCTTCTTCATTGCTATTCAGTTTCCTGTGGGAACTTCTATAGGCCAATTATTCCTCATGGGTCTATTCACTTATTTTTTTCTACTCATAGGGTTTCAGTTATAGGGTTTGATTCATCTTCTTCATCTTGTTTGCCATTTGTTTTATCATCTAGATCCTTTTCCCCCAGCTGCCTATAAAACAATTCATTGCCATCTTTACCCCATATCTAACCATTGTTCAAAATATAGATGATATAAAAGAATTGTTCTAAAAATAATTAGAGAGAAAGACGAGTTCTTACTAGTTTTGTTTTCTATCTTTTTCCTATCACTTGGCCCCCATTGTTAATTGAAGTGCAGCGGGATAAGGTATACTTAATGCCCTTATGAACTCTTGCTTGCTTATGATCTCAGAAAGTGACATCTTCCCTGACTGCCTTTTTAAACTTAATTTTTGCCTCAATCATGTTACTATTGCTAACTGTCAGCATACAGTATGTAGCAGTGTGGTAGGCGAGTGTGTATGTACTGTAGTTAGGCTTCCTAGTTTCAAATTCAGAGTCTAATCTTGGCTCCTGGGCCACTTACTTGGCCTTTTGTGCCTGTTTCCTCATTTGTAAAACAGGACTAGAATCATATCTACCTCATAGAGGATTAAACAATACAAAACTCAAAAAGCATCTATAAAGTACTCAAATGATAGCTAATACCACATTTTTCTGTACTTATTATTCTGTGCTAATTTTACTTACATTAGACAACCAGCATCTGTATGTGAGATATACCCTCTGGGACATAATCAGATTTTGATAATACCTTCTTCTTTCCAAATGGCAAGGAAATAAAGGACTCCCATCATTTGTAATTCCCCACTGATTAACATTGGAAATGGTAGTTTCTACGGGTTGTGGCATAGAAAAAGATAACCTTCAGGATCTGGGTAATTATTCATTGAACTGTAGGAGAGGGAAAACTTTTCTTCTACCTGCTCAGGTTCATGGCTGGGACTTGCAAATTAAACTTATAAAAGATAGATGAGTAGGAAAATAGGAATACAAACTATATTTTACATGCACTGGAGCTTCACATACACAAAAAAATAAAAGGATCGAAAGAAATGGTTAGAATTCAGGGTTGACATAGCCATTTTTAATAAAGGACAATAAATTGTGAAAAAATGACTAGACAAAGAAAAGGGAGTTTGGACTTCTAGGGGTGGTAACTATGGGAAGGTAAATATACGGGGAAAACGAATGCTAGGTAGGGGTTATTTAGTAAGACTTGTTCGTGCAGGCTCATCTCAGTGCTATCTCCGTCTCTGGCATTAAGAGTTGGTCTCCTCTTCATGGTATGGGAGAGGGCAACATGTTCACAAAGGAAATTTGTGCCCTGCTTTTAGATAGATGGGGGAGTGCAGAAAGTTCTTCCTGTGTCTGTTTTTTTCTCAGTTGCCTTCAGTTCAAAATAATCCTTATGCCAATGTGGCGTATTTTGAGGTGTCATATTATGGATCAGCACATAATTTTTGAATGCCATCTATATGTCAGGCTCCATGCACTAGAGTTCATGGAGCTTGCTTTTTAGTTGGAGAGACAGAATATAAATAAACAGAAAATATATGTGATATTGGAAAAATTACACAGAGTAAGGGGATCGAGAGTGATAGAATGGGAATACTGGGGCGCCTGGGTAGCGCAGTCGTTAAGGCGTCTGCCTTCGGCTCAGGGCGTGATCCCGGCGTTCCGGGATCGAGTCCCACATCGGGCTCCTCCGCTGGGAGCCTGCTTCTTCCTCTCCCGCTCCCCCTGCCTGTGTTCCCTCTCTCGCTGGCTGTCTCTATCTCTGTCAAATAAATAAATAAAATCTTTAAAAAAAAAAAAAAAGAATGGGAATACTACTTTCGATATATGTGCTTTCCAGTGAGTTAACTGTAACTCCACCCTTTCTTTTTTTCCCCACTCAAAAAACACATCATAGTGCAAGCTTGAGTGACATTACCTTTGCAATCATCTTCCATCTGTTTTACCTTACCTCTAAATGTAAACCTTTTGGAAACTTTAGACTAAGCATAGTTAGTAATAAATGTGAACATGGAGCACAACTGATTGCAATATTCTGAGTCCCAAGTATCTGATGCTAAATTCCTGGAGACCATCAGTGTTCCATAACCACACTAAAGATCTCTACCTCATCCTTACCCAAATTATCACTCATTAGACCTTCCACTGCATAATTGGTTTCTGAAGGGATCCCCTTTGTTCTGGGCAGAATTACAAAGCAGAAATGATTAACGCTAGCTCAAGGAATGGTCCATTCTTTTCTGGCTCAGGTTACAAGCTATTCCTACTTCCTCTTGTTCTCATGGAAGGAGCTACTCCTTATGTGCTCAGGGGAATGATGTTCTGAAAGTTATTAATAGTTCACCTGCACAAAAACAAAACATCATCATCATCATCATTTTCAACAGCAACAGCAAAATATTAACCTAAGGTAACAATACAGACAGTTTTAATCTGGAAGGTTAATGGACTTGCTGAAAGTCATACAAGTTAATGATAAAGGTAGAAATTGAAACTATGGTTCCTCATTTTAAAAGATCATGCTGAACTTTAAAACAGAATTGGAAGTACATTTAAAAGAGGAAAGAAAGGAAAACAAAAGAAATTTTCCTCTGAAAATTCCAGCACATAATAGATTCCTCTCAGTATGTGGAAATATAACAATCAGTATGGGACAATGGAATTAGGTAAGGCTGAAAAATTCTGCTAGCCCAGGTATCACATTACAAGTGGAAAAGAGTGTTATTTTCAGCTTGACACAAGATGCTTCAAATCCTCAAATCCTCAGTCACATCTGATCCAACTAAAGGCCCAGCCAAGGTCTTTGTTTTACCCAGATAAGGGTATCACCATGGAAGCTTCACATAAAACTCTATAGAATCCAAATGGCCAGTTTCCTCATGAAAGGAGAAAAGAACATCTCTGACACAGGAATATGAAATTAATTGGATCTATATTTCATTTCAGATCTCCAAGTCATTGCTGATAAAGGAGTCTTTAATCTCTAACATAGGAGGACTCTGTATCGCAAGCACAATTGAAATCTATCCACCAAAACTAGCTCTTTGAAAAATGCAGACTTCATAACCTTACCAGCATTCAGGGGAATAATTTCTTACCACCTGCATTATCAGCTTTATCCCTTTTATTAGAGAATCTGTCAAAAACGCAGTCTTGTAAAATGGTTATGATTTTAATCTCTCTGGTGATTGGAAAAGGAGCACAAATGGTTTTGATTGCAGGCAGAAATGTTTGCTAAAAGTTATTACAGCTTTTGCTTCTCATCCTCTTAAATAAATTAATAACATTTGGTGAGAAAAACACCCTAAGGTCTCAATATTATTTCTGTAACAGCAAGGTAGTCTCAAATAATGAACATGCTCTGGAACTGTTACTTTTTTCTAATTGCTAAGAAAATGTATAAATGTCAAATGACCTTGTCCTCTGAAAGACATACTTAAAAATATAAAATGAAAGATACTAACTCCTAGTCAACATGTAAATATATTTAGGTGTGCATATGTAAAATATATACTATACATACAACAGGATAGGAGTATATGCACATCAAATGGATTCCCACAGTTGAGAATGTTTCTGAATTATCCCCCCATAACAACGAACAAGGCAAGAAAGCAACTGGGGAGCTCAAGGGTATCACAACAGATAGGAAAAGTATCAGTACAAAGCACCCAACACTACATGAAAAAGTGGTATGCCTGCATGGGCTGGATATTATTCACGGAGAAAGATTGTTTTTTATGAATTTTATTTTCTTACTGTTTCTGAAAAAGAAGAATGAAAGATGATTAGAGAATGAGGGTATATGTTCCATAAATATTTTAATATTTTGGATATTAGATGTGTGTGTGTGTGCGTGCGTGCATGCACACGCACGTGCACACCAGGTTCACTGAAATTGTAAAGGCTGCAGGATGTGGGCAGGTATTGTTTTCTGACCTCTCTCCAACTCACAATCTGTTCTCTGCAATAGGTCCGTTCCATCCAGAGGAAAGCCTTTCTCAAAAGCCCTCTGCAAGTTACTTACTGGGATTACTTGACCCTGTAAAAGAGAAAAGGGAAAGGCTTGGTAGTTTAATGTGGTGAATGGGGAAGCAGAAAAAAATGAAGAGGAGAGATGGGAAAAGAACCCTATTTGGAAGCAATAAGACTCCACTTCTCTCTTAGTCACACCAGTATCAGCAATACTCTCTCTGGGTATATTAGACCCTCCTTGATACTAAGAAACCAGGTATATTTAATGAGGTTCATTAATATACTCAGCATGCATCTGTAGACATGTGAACTATCTAGATTATTTTACATCAGTATTAGATTTTTATGCTTGCAAGGCTTTAAAAATCAACTATTTTTGCATATTTTCTATTCTACTTGATTGGTTTGTTAAAGGTTTCTCTCTTTTGTTTGAGTTTTCCTTCGGTTGATTGTCTATACTTAATCCTACTTTCCTTGAATTGTGCTCCCCTGTCTTCATCTGTCTCCTGAAAGGCTGACACACTTAACATTCCCTCTTCTTATTTTTTTTTTATTTTAATGTTTTTTTATTATACTATGTTAGTAACCATACAGTACATCCCCGGTTTCCAATGTAAAGTTCGATGACTCATTAGTTGCGTATAACACCCAGTACACCATGAAATATGTGCCCTCCTTACTACCCATCACCAGCCTATCCCATACCCCACCCCCTCCCCTCTGAGGCCCTCAGTTTGTTTCTCATAGTCCATAGTCTCTCATGTTTCATTCCCCCTTCTGATTACCCCCCTTTCTTTATACCTTTCTTCCCCTACCGATCATCCTAGTTCTTATGTTCCATAGATGAGAGAAATCATATGATAGTTGTCTTTCTCTGCTTGACTTATTTCACTTAGCATTATCTCCTCTAGTGCCGTCCATGTTGAAGCAAATGTTGAGAACTCGTTCTTTCTGATAGCTGAGTAATATTCCATTGTATATATGGACCACAACTTCTTAATCCAGTCATCTGTTGAAGGGCATTTCAGCTCCTTCCACAATTTAGCTATTGTGGACATTGCTGCTATGAACATTGGGGTGCATATGGCCCTTCTCTTTACTATGTCTATCTTTGGGGTAAACACCCAGTAGTGCAATGGCTGGATCATAGGGTAGCTCAATTTTTAACTTTTTAAGGGACCTCCACACTGTTTTCCAGAGTGGCTGTACCAACTTGCATTCCCACCAACAATGTAGGAGGGATCCCCTTTCTCCACATCCTCTCCAACAATTGTTGTCTCTTGCCTTGTGTATTTTTGCCATTCTAACTGGCGTAAGGTCGTATCTCAGTGTGGTTTTGATTTGAATTTCCCTGATGGCTAATGATTTTGAATATTTTTTCATGTGTCTGTTAGCCATTTGTATGTCTTCATTGGAAAAGTGTCTGTTCATATCTTCTGCCCATTTTATGATTTGTTTATTTGTTTCTCGTGTATTGAGTTTGAGAAGTTCTTTGTAGATCTTGGATACCAGTCCTTTATCTGTAGTGTCATTTGCAAATATATCCTCCCATTCCGTGGGCTGCCTCTTAGTTTTTCTGACTGTTTCCTTGGCTGTGCAGAAACTTTTAATCTTGATGAAGTCCCATAAGTTCATTTTATCTTTTGTTTCTCTTGCCTTTGGGGATGTGTCATGAAAAAGGTTGCTTTGGCTGATGTTGTAGAGGTTGCTGCCTATGTTCTCCTTTAGAATTTTGATGGATTCCTGCCTCACATTGAGGTCTTTCATCCATTTGGAGTTTATTTTTGTGTATGGTGTGAGATAGTGGTCAAGTTTCATTCTTTTGCATGTAGCTGTCCATTTTCCCAGCACCATTTATTGAAGAGACTGTCTTTTCCCACAGGATCTTTTTTCCTGCTTTATCAAATATTAGTTGCCCAAAGAGCCGAGGGTCCATTTCTGGCCTCTCTATTCTGTTCCATTGGTCTGTGTGTCTGTTTTTGTGCCAGTACCATGCTGTCTTTGTGATCACAGCTTTGTAGTACAGCTCGAAATCCGGCATTGTGATGCCCCCAGCTTTGTTTTTCCTTTTCAACAGTTCCTTGGAGATTCGGGGCCTTTTCTGTTTCCATACAAATTTAAGGACTATTTGTTCCAGTTCTTTGAAAAATGTCCTCGGTATTTTGATCGGGATAGCATTGAAAGTGTAGATTGCTCTGGGTAGCATGGACATTTTAACTATGTTAATTCTTCCATTCCATGAGCATGGAATATCTTTCCATCTTTTTATGTCTTCTTCAATGTCTTTCAAGAGTGATTTATAGTTTCTAGAATATAGGTCCTTTATGTCTCTGGTTAAGTTAATTCCAAGGTAACGTATGGTTTTTGGTGCTATTGTAAATGGGATGGATTCCCTAATTTCTCTTTCTTCAGTCTCGTTATTCGTGTATAGAAATGCAACTGATTTCTGAGCATTGATTTTATATCCCGCCACATTACTGAATTGCTCTATAACTTCTAATAGTTTGGGAGTGGATTCTTTTGGGTTTTCCATGTAGAGTATCATGTCATCTGCGAAGAGAGACATTTTGACTTCTTCTTTGCCGATTTGGATACCTTTGATCCCTTTTTGTCGTCTGATTGCTGTTGCAAGGACTTCTAGTACTATGTTGAATAATAGTGGCGAGAGTGGGCATCCTTGTTGTGTTCCTGATCTTAAGGGAAAGGCTTCCAGCTTTTCCCCATTGAGAATAATATTTGCAGTAGGCTTTTTAGATGGTTTTTATGAGATTGAGAAATGTACCCTCTATCCCTACACTCCGAAGGGTTTTAATCAGAAAGAATGCTGTATTTTGTCAAATGCTTTTTCGGCATCAATTGAGAGGATCATATGGTTCCTGAGTCTTTTCTTGTTGATATGATGTATCACGCTGATTGATTTGTGAATATTGAACCACGCTTTCATCCCAGGTATGAATCCCACTTGATCGTGATGGATAATCCTTTTAGTGTACTGTTGGATTCTATTAGCAAGGATCTTGTTGAGGATTTTGGCGTCCATATTCATTAGGGAAATCAGTCTGTAATTCTCCTTTTTGAGGGGGTCTTTGCCTGGTTTGGGGATCAAGGTAATATTGGCCTCATAGAATGAGTTTGGTAGCTTTCCTTCTGTTTCTATTTTTTTGAAATAGCTTTAGGAAAATAAGTATTATTTCTTCTTTGAATGTTTGGTAGAATTCCCCAGGAAAACCATCTGGGCCTGGAGTTTTGTTATTTGGAAGGTTGTTTATCACTGACTCAATTTCTTCATAATTAATTGGCCTGTTTAAGAAATCAATTTCTTCCTGTTTCAATCTTGGTAGTTTATAGGTTTCCAGGAAGGATTCCATCTCTTCCAGATTGCTTAGTTTATTGGCATATAGCTGTTGATAAAAATTTCTAATAATCCTTCCAATTTCAATGGTGGTCGTCGTGACCTCTCCTTTTGCATTCATAATTTTAATAATCTGGGTCCTTTCTCTTTTCTTTTGGATAAGTGTTGCCAGTGGTCTGTCAATTTTATTGATTCTCTCAAAGAACCAGCTTCTAGTCCTGTTGATCTGCTCTACTGTACTTCTGGTTTCTGATTGATTGATTTCTGCTCTAATTTTGGTCAACTGCTTCTTCGTGCGTGGATTAGGCCTGTCCCTCTGTTGGTGTTCCAGCTTCTTGAGGTGAGAATATAAAAACTGCATTTTAGATTTTTCTATTCTTTTGAGTGAGGCTTGGATGGCTATATATTTCCCCCTTAGGACTGCCTTTGCAGTATCCCATAGGTTTTGGACCGTTGTGTTTTCATTCTCGTTGGTCTCCATAAATTGTTTAAGTTGATTTTTGATTTCCTGGTTTATCGAGTCATTCCTGAGCAGGATGGTTCTTAGTCTCCAATGTTTGAGTTTCTTCCAAATTTTTCCTTGTGGTTGAGTTCCAATTTCAGAGCATTGTGGTCTGAGAATATGCAGGGGATAATTTCAATCTTTTGGTATCGGTTGAGACCTGTTTTGTGTCCCAGAACATGGTCTATTCTTGAGAATGTTCCATGGGCATTAGAATAGAATGAGTATTCTTTGGTTCTGGGGTGTAGTGTTCTATATATATCTATGAGGTCCAACTCATCGAGTATGGCATTCAAAGCCTTTGATTCTTTGCTTAGTTTTTGCCAGGGTGTTCTGTCTATTTCTGTTAGTGGAGTGCTGAGGTCCCCTACTATTAATGTATTTTTATCTGTATGCCTCTTTATTCTGGTTAAGAGTTGGCTTGTGCATCTTGCTGCTCCCCTGTTGGGGGCATATATATTTATAATTGTCATATCCACTTGTTGAATACTTCCTTTAAGAATAATATAGTGCCCTTCTGCATCTCTAACTATAGTCTGTAGTTTAAAATCCAATTTATCTGATATGAGAATTGCTACCCCAGCTTTCTTTTGAGGTCCATTTGCGTGAAAGATGGTACTCCATCCCCTTACTCTCAGTCTGAATGCATCTTTGGGTTCGAAATGAGTCTCTTGTAGACAGCAAATGGATGGGTCATTTCTTTTTATCCAATCTGCAACCCTGTGGTGTTTTAGGGGAGCATTTAAGCCATTAACATTAAGACTGAGTACTGAGAGATATGATTTTAATGATGCCATGTTGCCAGTAAAGTCTTTGTTTGTATTGGCTGTGACTTTCTGTTCTGTATCACTCTTGGGGCCTTTTTACTTTTACAGAACCCCCCGTAATATCTCCTGTAGGGCTGGTTTCGTGGTTACAAAATTGGTTAGTGACTGGCGATTCTGAAATGACTTTATTTCTCCATCAATTCTGAATGACAGCCTTGCTGGATAAAGGATCCTTGGCTGCATGTTTTTCTCTGAAAGATCTTTAAATATGCTCCCCCAACCCTTTCTCTCATTCCAGGTCTGTGTAGACAGGTCTGACGTAATTCTGATGCCTTTGCCTTGGTATGTGAGAAATTTCTTTGCCCTGGCCACTTTCAATACTGTATCCTTGGATCTAATATTTGCGAAATGCACTATGATGTGACGTGGCGTAGGTTTGTCGTGGTTGAGCTTGGGAGGGGTCCTCTCTGCCTCTTGGACACAAATGTTTGTTTCCCTCGCTAGATTAGGGAAGTTTTCAGCTACAATTTGTTCAAATATCTCTTCTAGACCTCTGTTTTTCTCCACCCCCTCGGGGATGCCGATGATTCTAACATTGGATCGTTTCATTGAGTCAGTGATCTCCCATAACCTACATTCGTGGGTGTGGATTTTTTTAAGACCAGCTTCTATTTTCGTTTTTTCCTCTATTAACCCATCCTCCAATTCACTAACCCTTTCCTCTGCTTCGGTGAACCTGGCCGTCAGAGCCTCTAGTTTTGCCTGCATTTGGCTCATAGAATTTTTAATTTCTGTCAGATTCGCTCTCATTTCTGTCCTTAGGGATTCTATATTCTCAGTAACCTTTTCGTTAATACTTTTTTCAATTCTACTCATCATTTTGACCATCATTACTCTGAATTCCATTTCTGATAACTTGGTTACATCCATATCCATTATTTCTGTGGCAGAGGCCACAGACTCACTGTCTTTTCTTTGCTGCGGCAGGGGGGCTTCTCCTTCTTGTCATTCTGATGAGGAGAGGTTGCGGGGTTGTCCAGAGCCCAAATTATTGACTGGGTCCCAGGCTGTGCCCCTTGTTTTATAGGGATCTTAGGGATGTGGGCTTCTTCTTTAAAGATTTTATTTATTTATTTATCTGAGAGAGAGAGAGAGTCAGCAAGAATGGGAACAGAAGCAGGGGAGTGGGAGAGGAAGAAGCAGGCTCCCAGCAGAGGAGCCCGATGAGGGACTCCTTTCTGGAACGCCTGGATCACGCCCTAAGCTGAAGACAGACGCTCAATGACTGCACCACCCAGGTGCCCCGGGTTGTGGGCTTCTTGATTTTTCAGCCTGCCTTCTGTGTTCTGGGGGAGGGGCCTGCCACGCCGATACTCAGGCAACCCTGTTTGGGTAGAGTCTCCGTGTCCCCTGCGAGGGGGGATAGGGATGGGCACTCTCTGAGCCGGTATTTCCAGGCTTTTGTTCTCTGGCAGCTTTCCCTGGTGGTCTGCTGTGCCTCTTCTGAGAGTCAGAGCAATAGTGGCCGAATCCCAGCCTCTGTCTCAGAACAGAGGGATTGCGGCCCGTTCTCCACTGATGTTCTGGCCACTTTAACTCCGTCACTGTTGGTGCTGCTCAACCCTGCAGCATCCCGGGATGTGCGCTCCACACCGGGCATCCCTGCCCTCACTTCCAGGGCTGGCGCGTCTCTGTCCTTTGTGTTGCTAACGCCGCCAGCCACCAGCTGCCAGCTGCCCCCGCGCGCTCCCGGATCTTCAGGTGTCAGTCTATTTCTGGTGAGCATACCGGGATTCCGGAGTTCCATGAGAACCCAGGTGGCGTTCACACCCGGTTCAGGGTCTCAGTCTGCTGTTTCGCGGGTGCTGACCACGAGTCCGCCCGCTCCCCAGTGCAGGTGGCCCGCCAGCCACCAGCCGCCCAGCGTGTGCTCTGGGAGCGCTCGGTCTCAGTCTGGATCCAGTGAGCTCACTGGGATTCCGGTGTTCCGCGAGATGCCTGGTGGCACGAGCTCCTGGCTCGGCTCACCGGTCTCAGTCCACTCTCTCGCAGGTGCCGTCGGTGAGTCTGCCCGCTCCCCCGTGCAGGTGGCTACCGCTTCCCGGCACCCAAACACGGTGGCTCCCTCCCCCTTCCATTTATCTTCCAATATCTGTGCGCGGTTTCACGGCTCCCCACTTCGTACCTCAATACTCAGCACTGGAGATGTTCATTTGTAGAGATCCAGATGTATCTTCCTGTGTCTCAGGCTGATTCCATGGTTGTTTAGGCTGGTCTGGTACCTATCCAGCTCGACTCAGGGGACCAGCTGAAAAAGGGGTCCCCTACTCCTCAGCCATCTTAACTCTCTCTGGACCACAACTTCTTTTTTTTTTTTTTTTAAAGATTTTATTTATTTATTTGACAGAGATAGAGACAGCCAGCGAGAGAGGGAACACAAGCAGGGGGAGTGGGAGAGGAAGAAGCAGGCTCATAGCGGAGGAGCCTGATGTGGGGCTCGATCCCATATCATCGGGACCACGCCCTGAGCCCAAGGCAGACGCTTAACCGCTGTGCCACCCAGGCGCCCCTGGACCACAACTTCTTAATCCAGTCATCTGTTGAAGGGCATCTCAGCTCCTTTCACGCTTTGGCTATTGTGGACAATGCTGCTATGAACATTGAATACTCCCTCTTCTTAATCTGGAGTGTCAAGAAGAGGAATAAGTCTGATGTGCTGATTTGAATAATACCATCCTCTATGTCATTCCCAGAAGTTTTCTTACTACCTATAATGCTAATGGCATGTGACCTCCCAGAGAATTATACATGCACAAAAAAATAAGAAATTCATAAGCCTTTCTGGGATTCTATTTACTGTAAATAATTGTTTTGTTTTTGATCTTAAGAATCAGGTGGGGATGCCTGGGTGGCTCAGGCGATTAAGCATCTGGCTCTTGATTTCAGGTCAGGTCATGATCCCAGGGTCATGAGATTGAGCCCCACATAGGGTTCTTCCCTTAGCGGGGAGACTGCTGGAGAGTCTTTCTGTCATTCACTCTCTCTCTCTCTCTCTCTCTCTTTCTTTCTGCCCCTCTTGCTCATGCTCTCTCTCTCTCTCAAATAAATATTTTTTTAAAAAAGAATCAGGTGGAATAACTATTCTCCCTATCATCCTTACTAATAACTAGATCTATGTTGTTTAGCTTATTGAATTGTATTTATCAGTTGCAGAAAAGGAACCTGGCAAATCAGTTTTGCTCATTCTGAATAGCCTAGAAGTGATGATCAGAGAAGCAGTTGAGAGTGAGAAACTGCATCAGAGTATTTTGAATACATGATCACCATTAGCTTTCTTAATTTCTCTAGCCAGAAAATTTTGTACCCTACCTAAGGCACTATGAAATGGCCTTTACCTACTCTGTAATCTTTGAAACTGCATTCCTACTCCCTTACCTCAACTATCTTTGCTAAACCAAATAATCCTTCTTACTCCATATGTATATGGTTTGTTTATGACAACAAAGCATAGGAAACATCCCTACAATGTTAAATTGACTTCAAACTTCTTAGGTTTGTTTTTATTTTGGAGGGTGAACTAGGAAGCCAGACGTCTAGGGAAGTCATTTTAGGTGGAGTAAAACCTTTTAAAACAAGCTTTGTATAAGAACAAAAATAAAAAAAGAAAGAAGACAGACTAAGATGACACAAAGACTGTGATAGAATATGAAAGGAAAAAGGCATACAAAGGAGTAAAGAGTAAAAGAGAAAAAGAGCTGGAATATGAGGAAGTGGGACACTGAGGGAGCACTACAGCTGGAGTAGGTAAGTGAAGAGAGTGATTATATTTTCAATCAATACTACTCTCTTTGCTTCTTGGATTCTGTAGAATAATTATCTATAATTTACCGTGAATATTTGTGCTCAAATTTGATACTCAGAATTATAAAGCTCTGATCTCTACCATTTTGAACTCCAACAGCATAAAACACAAACACAAGATAATGTACAATGATGAAAGCAGCTTTGCTTAGGCATTTCAATCACAATGTTGGCAAGAAAATAGGTAGCTTGAGAGGGAAGATGCAAAGTTGAATTTGGGAACAGAGTTTACTTGAGGTGGTGACAGCATTTCCAAGGAGAGATATCCTGGCAATAGTAGAAAGCCAGTGTGCGGAGTGCTGCTGGGAATATGTGGCTGGTGAGTAAATTGGAGGGTCATCAGCAGACACTGGACAGTCAAAACAGAGGAAATTAGTGCAGATAAAAACATATCCTGTGGGAATTCTGGGAATTACAGGCCTGGAGGAGAAA
Source organism: Ursus arctos (assembly GCF_023065955.2). Lineage (NCBI taxonomy): Eukaryota > Metazoa > Chordata > Mammalia > Carnivora > Ursidae > Ursus > Ursus arctos. The sequence goes on along the minus strand of NC_079873.1, from coordinate 89,171,838 downwards.
GTAGAGCCATCGAAGAGAGAGAGTAAGAGCAATGAAATGACATTTAAACACACACTCTTTGCCTGGTACTGTTACATGCTGGGCATACAAATATGACTCCAATATGGTCTCTGCCCTTAAGCTCATGGTTTAGTCCCAGAAAACAGATATTCTGGCAACTACCTGCAGTGAAGGGACAGAGTGGACACAAAGAATCAATGAACTATGGGGGAGAGATAATAAAAGCATACACTTATAGAAGACCTGATACATCATTAGCAATGTCTAATGGCTTTGCATAATTATTTATTAAATCTCCACAAGTACATTATATAGTAGATTCTAATATGTTCATTCTACAGATGAGGAGACTGAGGCCCAGAGAGCTTCAGTAACTTGTGCAAGATCTCACAGAGTGGAACTAGCAAAGCTGGCAGGCAATCTGGCTCCAGAAGATTTAAGCATACTCACTATACTTTAAAGGAAGAAAATGGAGTATGAGTTATTTGGCTTGCTATTAAGGAATGTGTTAGAAATTTGTCAGGTATTCAAGATTGAAAAAGATATTCTAGACAAAGAGAAAAGCATAAGCACAGAGCCATGGCATGGCATGGCATATTCACTAAGTAAGTCAGTACAACCTGGCTATCAACACAGCATCCTGACTTGGAACTCAGCCTTGACAGTTCCTGAGAAAATGCTTTCAGCTGTGGTATGGTCTACAGTTTTATTAAATTTTGAAAATTATTTTTTATTTAGTTGGTACCTCCATTGGTCTCACTTTTAACTAAATGCTATATAAAAAATTACCTCTTAACCCCAGGTGTTTTAGAAAACTATATAAAAATAAAATAAAAGTAGAGAAGCGAGTGAAGTCCAGAATAATAATAAAAAAGTCTAAACAATCCAAAGCAGTTTGGTTTACTTTGATTTATAAATCACATGTCCAAGCCCCAAGACTGCCAAACCTGTGGGCTCTGCCAAAACACAGACAAGAATTTTTCTTGTTGTTCTAATTCAACATGTAGCTGGTGTTTCTGCCTTCCCTCTTAACCTTTATATACAAATTATGACTCCCAACTTTCCTACTTGAAACATCATTTTCCATCTTCCCCCACTAGTCCTGTCATCTCTTCCCCTTTGCTCCGCATATTTGTTCAATTTTGTTTTGTCAAGTAGTTTTTCCAAATGCCTCAGGTCTTTTTCAATAACAACCAAGAACACCAACATCTTAAGGCAGAAAACACAAAACTGTGAGGTTGCTTTCTATGCTGATGCGTGGCAGAGCAATTATTACATTTCACTTACAGGGCTGGTCCAGAGATTAGGTTGGAGATTGGCCCAGAGATTAGGTTGGAGATTGGCTGTAGTCCCAAAGTTTAAGTCCTGAAATATTGTTGTAGGAGTGTTTTACCTGAATTTCTCTTTAATCTTTTTTTTTCCAAAGAGAAAGCTGTAGAATGAAACTGCCCTGCTGCATCTTTAAGATTTTTCCTCCTTTTCTGCTATACCAGTCTTGTTTCAACAAATTGAATTAGAGATGAATTTATTGTGTTTGTCTATGGAAAAACACTCCTTTATAGTAGTGACAATTGTCAAGAGATGAGAGAAAAGACTTTGCGAATATTTATAATACTTCAGAATGACTCATATGCTAATGAAGCAAATGCCTTAGGGCCAGTTGAGAACCTTATGCATAGATTAGAAAAGGATTAAGAACAGCAATTAATTTAGTAACAAGACTAAGTGAAATGGGAGTTTTTCTTAAGGGAACTGTTTTTAGAAAAAGTGTATTCAATCTGTTCCCAGTTTCATTTCCTTCTGAATCTTTTACCTGTTGACTTTTAAAAATTCAGAATAAAACACCTGTGCCCCTACATTAAATGCACATTATCCCTATGCTCTATATGTTTGAGTTCATGAGAAATAACTGTTCCTATTCTCAAGAAGGCCACAGTCTCATGGGAGGAATATCACATCATATTATAACTGCCTGTTTATTTGTTGTTAAAGAACAACAGGATACAGGATGCTATTATAGGGCACAGGGGGACCAAGCTCCCTCTAGGCAACTTGGAAGAAGTGATTTTTCTCTTTCTTTCTTTTTCTTTCTTTCTTTCTTTCTTTCTTTCTTTCTTTCTTTCTTTTCTTTCTTTCTTTCTTTCTTTCTTTCTTTCATTTTTTAATATTTTGTTTTTTTATTTGAGCGGAAGAGAGAAAGAGAGAGCACAAGCACACCAGTGGAGGGGACGAGGCAGAGGGAGAGGGAGAAGCAGTCCCCTTACAGGGAGCCTGACTCAGGGTTCAATCACAGGGTCCTGGGATCATGACCTGAGCCAAAGACAGATGCTTAACCAACTGAGCCACCCAGGTGCCTGTGATTTCTTTTTTTTTTAATAAAGATTTATTTATTAATTTTAGAGAGGGAGAGAGAGAGAGTGCATGCATGGGGGTAGGGGCAGAGGGAGAGGGAGAGAGAATCTCAAGCAGACTACCTGCTGAGTATGGAGCCCAACGCAGGGCTTGATCTCCCAACCCTGAGATCATGTCCTGAGCCAAAATTAAGAGTCAGACACTTAACTGACTGAATCACCCAGGCACCCCTGGAGGAAGAGATTTCTAAGAAAAAACTTAAAAACAACTCTGGGAGTGGGGTGCCTGGGTGGCACAGCGGTTAAGCGTCTGCCTTCGGCTCAGGGTGTGATCCCGGCGTTACGGGATCGAGCCCCACATCAGGCTCTTCCGCTATGAGCCTGCTTCTTCCTCTCCCACTCCCCCTGCTTGTGTTCCCTCTCTCACTGGCTGTCTCTCTCTGTCGAATAAATAAATAAAATCTTAAAAAAAAAAAAAAACAACTCTGGGAGTGCCTAGGTGGCTCAGTCAGTTAAGCATCTGCCTTTGGCTCAGGTCATCATCTTGGGGTCTGGGATCAAGTCCTTAATTGGGCTCCCTGTTTCTCCTTCTCCCTCTGTCCCTCCCCTCCCCATGCTTGTGCTCCTGCTCTCTCTCTCAAATAAATAAATAAACAAATCTTTAAAAAAGTAAAGAATAACTCTGGTTAACCAAAGGAAGAAAAGTATGGGGCAGTGGTTAAAAGTACATGTTTTAGGGTAAGGTTGAGATGACCTTAGTTAATATATCCTTTCATAAAAGTAAGAAAACACTGGAAAATGTTCAAAGTCAACTTTTTCAAAATCTGGAGACTAACCAAATGCAGCAAATGCAAAGAGCATTAAAGAAAAATTGATGAATTGGTAAGAACATCAGAGTTTGTGGTATTTAACTTAACCTATATCCATCCCTACAATATCTTTGAAAATTGCTAGTCTCACAAATATGGGAGCTGTGAGAACCAGCATGCTTGCATCCACTAGAGGAAAAAGACAAGATTTGGAGTTTTTAAAAAAGTCTTATCTCTAGACCATTTTCCCTACTTGACCTGGCTGGCAACTCCCTGGAAAAAAAACCATTCACTGGGTGTTATTATTTGACTTGACCTCCCAACTTCAGCCCAATCCACAGGAAAAATTTTATCCTGAGGCAACTATTTACTATTTTAGCTGCCTAAGATGTAAATGCAAGTGGGGGCAAACAAGAGGCTGGCCAAAAACTTAAAAAGAAGGTCTGAGGAAGAGTTGTCCACAGGAAGTTTTAAAAAGCTCTGGGGGGTGCCTGGGTGGCTCAGTCATTGGGTGTCTGCCTTCGGCTCAGGGCGTGATCCCGGCATCCTGGGATCGAGCCCCACATCAGGCTCCTCCACTGGGAGCCTGCTTCTTCCTCTCCCACTCCCCCTGCTTGTGTTCCCTCTCTCACTGGCTGTCTTTCTCTCCATCAAATAAATAAATAAAATCTTTAAAAAATAAAATAAAATAAAATAAAATAAAATAAAATAAAATAAAATAAAATAAAAATCTCTGGCATATTACTGGAGATTTAGAAGGCTAAGTGCATATGCAGGGAGGTGGGGATGCCCATGAAAGAATTAAGAAGGTCCTGATCTTGGAAACGATTAAAATCCTAGAGGAAAACACATGTTGTAACCTCTTTGATATTGGCCTTAGCAACTTCTTACTAGATATGTCTCCTAAGACAAGGGAAACAAAAGCAAAAATAAACTGTTGGGACTTCAACAAAATGAAAAGCTTCTGCACAGCAAAGCAAGCAATCAATAAAACTAAAAGACAACTTCCTGAATGGGAGAAGATATTTGCAAATGACATATCCAATAAAGGGTAGTATCCAAAATATATACAGTTAGTATCCAAAATATATAAAGGACTTATCAAACTCAACACCCAAAAAACAAATAATACAGTTAAAAAATGAGCAGAAGATATGAATAGACATTTTTTCAAAGAAGACAAAGAGGATGGATAATAGACTCATGAAAAGATGTTCAACATCACTCGTCATCAGGGAAATACAATTCAAAATTACAATGAGATACCACCTCACACCAGTCAGAATGCCTAAAATTAACAACACAGGAAACAGCAGGTGTTGGTGAGGATATGAGGAAAGGGAAACCCTCTTGCACTTTGGTGGGAATACAAACTGGTGCAGCCACTCTGGAAAACAGTATGGAGGTTCCTCAAAAAGTTAAAAATAGAACTACCCTATGATCCAGCAATTGCCCTACTATGTATTTACCCAATGGATACAAAAATATTGATTTGAAGGGATACATGCACCCTGGTATTTATAGCAGCATTATCAACAATAGCCAAATCATGGAAACAGCCCAAATATCCATCAACTAATGAATGGATAAAGAAGTGGTATATATATATATAGTGGAATATTACTCACCTATAAAAAGAATGGAATCTTGCCAATTGCAATGACATGGTTGGAGCTATAGAGTATTATGCTAAGTTAAATAAATCAGAAAAAAGACAAATACTATATGATTTCACTCATATGTGGAATTTAAGAAACAAAACAAATGAACATGGGTGGGGGAGAAGAGAGGCACACCAAGAAGTAGACTGTTAACTATAGAGAACAAACTGATGGTTACTGAAGGGGAGCTGGGCAGGGGAATGGGTTAAATAGGTGATGGGTATTGAGGAAGTCTCTTGTGATAAACACTGGGTGTTGTATGTAAGTGATGAATCACTAAATTCTACACCTGAAACTAATATTATACTGTATGTTAACTAACTGCAATTTAAGTAAAAACATGGAGACTCTAAAAAAAAAATAAAAAGACAAAGAAGGTGTTGATCTCCTATCTGGGCTCACCTTGAGGCTCTGCACAATTTGGAAGTGAAAGCTAAACAACAACTGTGTGAGCATTGAAAGCATGCTCCAATACACAAACACAGAGCCCCTCAGAAAAAGTTGAAAAATTAACTATTTAAAGGAATCTGAAGATCTGTGTTCAATTGTTAGTTGATCATTAAGCTAACTAAGCAGAATCCAGTAGCTGAATGGAATATAGACATTATCAAATTAGTCCAGGAAAGTCACTAAACAAACAGCAACAAGAATGACAGTGACAGCAATAAACCTTGGGGAAAGGTAAATCTGATTTCTAGAGTTGTCACATTATATTACTGAAATCCAGTTTTCAACAACAAAAAATACTGCAAGATATATCAAGAAATAGGAAAGTATGGCCTGGGCTGGAAAAAAATGTTAATTGAAACTATTCCTGAGATAGTCAAGCAATTTGACTGACTAGAAAAAAGACTTTAAATCGGCTATTACAAATATGCTGAAGGAACTCAAGGAAACCATGTCTAAAGAGCTAAAGGAAAGCATGACCGTAATGCCTCAGCAAATATCAACAAAGATAGAGAAATTATATTAAAAAGAATCAAGTAGAAATTCTGAAACTTAAATTGCAGTAACAGATGAAATATCTACTAGAGGAGTTCAACAGCATATTTGAACAGACAGAAGAAACAGCATACTTGAAGACAGGTCAGTTGGGAGTACCCAGTGAAAGGAATAACAATAACAAAAAGACTAAGAAAATTGAACAGAGCCTCAGGGATCTGGGAGCCATCTTCAATCACACTTACACATGCAGAATGGAGAGGAGAGGCAGAACGGGGCAGAATTAATATTTTAAGAAATAAGGGCTGAAAATTGCCCAAATTTGATGGAAAACATTAATCTACATATCCAAGAAGTGCAATGAGTTTCAAGTAAGATGAACTCTTTGAAGTCCACATGTAGATCCATCATAGTCTGACTGTTGAAACCCAAACGCAAAAAGAGAATTATAAAAAGAGGAAGAGAATAGCCAGAATGAATGATCTTCAATAAGATAAAAAGCTGACTTCTCACCTGAATCTATGGGACCAGAGGTAGTGGAGGAGGTTCAAAATGTTGAAAGAAAGATTGTCAACAAAAAGTCTATATCCAACAAAAATATTCCTTAAAAACAAAGAAGAAATTAAGATGTTCATAGATAAACAACAACTGGAAAATGTATTACTGGTAGACTTCCCCTAGTAGAAACACTAAAAGAAATCTGGCAGCTTGGGTGAAAGGACACTACACAGTTACTTGAAGACACAGAGAGAAATAATAAGTACAGGTAACAATTTTTCTGATTTAAAATACAAGTATATAAAATAATAATTATAAAGCCTGGCTGATGTGTTTATCATGTATAAAGATATAATGTGTATGACAAAAACACACAGAAGGGGAAGAGAATGAAAATATATTGAAACAAAATTTCTATATGATTAAGTTGGTATTAATTAGACCTAGATTAGGTTGTTAATTGTTTTTCCCAGCATAACCCTTCAATAACCAAATCATTCAAAATATAGAGAAAAAAATGTAAGTGATACAATGCAAACTAACACAAAAGAACACAGTAGTGGAGTAATAAAGCAGCAGAAAGGACGTAAGACAAATAGAAAACAACAGAATGCCATACTTAAATTCTATCTTATCAGTAACTACATTACGCTACAATGAATCAAACATTCCAACCAAAAGGCAAAAATTGACAGAATAGATTTTAAAAACAAACACATAACCTGACTATATGTAGTCTATAGGAAACACATTTTAGATTCAAAAATACAAATAGACTGAAAGTAAAAAGATGAAAATAATATATACCATGTACACAGTAATCAAAATAGGGAAAAATTAAATTAGGAACTAACTCCTTTTAATATCACACACAACAGCTCACATGAAAATCCTCTGTTTAATTTCATTTTTGGTATTGATTTCTACTTTAAGTGAAACATGTTCTGAAGATATAGATAATAATACAAATATTATAATACAAATTCCTTGAAATTTGTTAAAGACTTATTTTGTAGATTAGTATGCTGTCAATAATCTTTAAATTGTCTGCCTATACTTAAAAAGAGTATTAACAACTTTAAGCAGAAAGGATGTGGTGGGTAAAAAGCCATTCTCATGCCTTTTCTTCTCTTATTAAAAAAAAAATGTGAATTTGAGGTACCTATAGAATATTCAGTTAGATGGGGCACCTGGGTTGCACAGCAGTTAAGCGTCTGCCTCCGGCTCAGGGTGTGATCCTGGCATTCTGGGATCGAGCCCCACATCAGGCTCCTCTGCTATGAGCCTGCTTCTTCCTCTCCCACTCCCCCTGCTTGTGTTCCCTCTCTCGCTGGCTGTCTCTATCTCTGTCAAATAAATAAATAAATAAATCTTTAAAAAAAAAAGAATATTCAGTTAGAAATAACCATAAAATGTCAGATGGATCTGGAGCAGTCTGGATTGGAAACAGTCTTGGAGGTCATCAGCAAAGAAGTGTAATAAGTATTGGACAGAGATGTCTTCAAAGACTAGGCCAGTTTGGTGGGTTTAGGTTTGTTTGTGATCAGAAACTAGGTTTCATTGTATGCTCCTGAGGAAGGGCAATGATATTCAGCATAACCCTGCTAGCACTGGTCAAATACTGCTTTGTGTAGGCACCATGCTAAAATTGCAGAGAAGGAATAAGGTCTCTTTGATGAGCTTATGAGCACTGGGCATTATATGCAACTAATGAATCATTGAACACTACATCAAAAACTAATGATATACTGTAGGTTGGCTAACTGAACATAATACTAATAAAAAAAGGGGAAATTCAAGAATTACCAAAGCATTTACTTTTTCTATTACCTATCTAATAACTTGATATATAGTTAATAATTCTTTAGATTAAATTCTCTCTGTTCAACGACAGATTTTATTTAATACATTGATTTTTTTACAAGAAGCAACTCAATGTTTAATGTGTTATTAAATATATCTAATAAAAAATACTGGTAAGTATATTAGAAAACCAGATCTGGTTCTGGTTAGGCATTTCATGTTATAGTTCTTATACACTGCTGAGTTTTTTTGTTTTTTTTTAGTTTTTGTGTTTGTTTTTGTTCTTCTAAAATGGTACTGTTGCATTATTAATTAAACTCCCCAAATTATTCCATTATGATGTGAATCATTAAATAATAAGCAATATCAATTATCATTAATTGTAATGATCTGTAGTTACATTTAGTAAGTATATGTTTATTGTTAGACATTTTCCCAGCACAAAAAATAACCAGTATTCATTTTTTTGATTTTTTTCTTCTTTAATTTTTATAATAATATTTTTTATTATATTATGTTAGTCCCCATACAGTACATCCCTGGTTTTGATGTAAAGTTCCATGATTCATTAGTTGTGTATAAAACCCAGTGTACCATGCAATACGTGCCCTCCTTACTACCCATCACCAGCCTATCCCATTCCCCCACTCCCCTCCCCTCTGAAGTCCTCAGTTTGTTTCTCAGAGTCCATAGTCTCTCATGCTTCATTCCCCCTTCTGATTACCCCCTTTCTTTATCCCTTTCTTCCCCTACCGATCTTCCTAGTTCTTATGTTCCATAGATGAGAGAAACCATATGATAATTGTCTTTCTCTGCTTGACTTATTTCACTTAGCATTATCTCCTCCAATGCCATCCATGTTGCAAGAAATGTTGAGAAATTGTTCTTTTTGATAGCTGAGCAATATTCCATTGTATATATGGACCATATCTTCTTAATCCAGTTATCTGTTGAAGGGCATCTCGGCTCCTTCCACGATTTAGCTATTGTGGACATTGCTGCTATGAACATTGGGGTGCACATGGCCCTTCTCTTCACTATGTCTGTATCTTTGGGGTAAATACCCAGTAGTGCAATACCTGGATCATAAGGTAGCTCAATTTTTAACTTTTTAAGGGACCTCCACACTGTTTTCCAGAGTGGCTGTACCGCTTGCATTCCCACCAACAATGTAGGAGGGATCCCCTTTTACACATCCTCTCCAGCAATTGTTGGTTCTTGGCTTGTCCATTTTTTTCCATTCTAACTGGTATAAGGTGGTATCTTGGTGTGGTTTTGATTTGAATTTCCCTGATGGCTAATGATTTTGAACATTTTTTCATGTGTCTGTTAGCCATTTGTATGTCTTCAATGGAAAAGTGTCTATTCATATCTTCTGCCCATTTTTTGATTTGTTTATTTGTTTCTCGTGTATTGAGTTTGAGAAGTTCTTTGTAGATCTTGGATACCAGTCTTTTATCTCCAGTGTCATTTGCAAATATCTTCTCCCATTCCGTGGCTGCCTCTTAGTTTTTTTGACTGTTTCCTTGGCTGTGCAGAAGCTTTTTATCTTGATGAAGTCCCACAAGTTCATTTTATCTTTTGTTTCTCTTGCCTTTGGAGATATGTCATGAAAAAGGTTGCTGTGGCCGATGTCGTAGAGGTTGCTGCCTATGCTCTCCTCTAGGATTTTGATGGATTCCTGTCTCACATTGAGGTCTTTCATCCATTTGGAGTTTATCTTTGTGTATGGTGTGAGAGAGTGGTCAAGTTTCCTTTTTGTGCATGTAGCTGTCCAATTTTCCCATAACCACTTATTGAAGAGACTGTCTTTTTTCCACTGGATGTTTTTTCCTGCTTTATCAAAGATTCGTTGCCCAAAGAGCCGAGGGTCCATTTCTGGGTTCTCTATTCTGTTCCATTGGTCTATGTGTCTGTTTTTGTGCCAGTACCATGCTGTCTTTGTGATCACAGCTTTGTAGTACAGCTTGAAATCCAGCATTGTGATGCCCACAGCTTTGTTTTTCCTTTTCAACAGTTCTTTGGCGAATTGGGGCCTTTTCTGGTTCCACACAAATTTAAGGGCTGTTTGTTCCAGTTCCTTGAAAAGTGCCATTGATATTTTGATCAGGATAGCATTGAAAGTGTAGATTGCTCTGGGTAGCATGAACATTTTAGCTATGTTAATTCTTCTGATCCATGAGCATGGAATATTTTTCCATCTTTTTGTGTCTTCTTCAATGTCTTTCAACAGTGATCTGTAGTTTCTAGAATATAGACCCTCTACATCTCTGCTTAAGTTAATTCCGAGATAACGTATGAATTTTGGTGCTATTGTAAATAGAATGGATTCCCTAATTTCTCTTTCTTTAGTTTCATTGTTCGTGTATAGAAATGCAACTGATTTCTGAGCATTGATTTTGTATCCCGCCACATTACTGAATTGCTCTATAACTTCTAATAGTTTGGGAGTGGATTCTTTTGGGTTTTCCATATAGAGTATCATGTCATCTGCGAAGAGAGACAGTTTGACCTCTTCTTTGCCAATTTGGATACTGTTTATCCCTTTTTGTCGTCTGATTGCTGTTGCAAGGACTTCTAGTACTATGTTGAATAATAGTGGCGAGAGTGGGCATCCTTGTCGTGTTCCTGATCTTAAGGGAAAGGCTTCCAGCTTTTCCCCATTGAGAATGATATTTTCTGTAGGCTTTTCATAGATGGTTTATATGAGATTGAGGAATGTACCCTCTATCCCTACACTCTGAAGGGTTTTAATCAGGAAAGGCTGCTGTATTTTGTCAAATGCTTTTTCTGCATCAATTGAGAGGATCATATGGTTCTTGACTCTTTTATTGTTGAAATGATATATCACACTGATCAATTTGTGAATGTTGAACCACCCTTGCATCCCAGGGATGAATCCCACGTGATCATGATCGATAATCCTTTTAATGTACTGTTGGATACTATTAGCTAGGATCTTGTTGAGAATTTTGGCATCCATATTCATCAGGGATATCAGTCTGCAATTCTCCTTTTTGATTGGGTCTTTGGGGGTCTTTGCCTGGTTTGGGGATCAAGGTAATATTGGCCTCATAGAATGAGTTTGGTAGTTTTCCTTCTGTTTCTATTTTTTGAAACAGCTTCAGGAGAATAGGTATTATTTCTTCTTTGAATGTTTGGTAGAATTCCCGGGGAATCCATCAGGCCCTGGAGTTCTGTTTTTTGGAAGGTTTTTAATCACTGCTTCAATATCTTCATAATTAATTGGTCTGTTTAAAAGTCAATTTCTTCCTCTTTCAGTCTTGGTAGTTTTAGGTTTCCAGGAAGGCATCCATCTATTCCAGGTTGCTTAATTTATTGGCATAAATCTGTTTATAAAAGTTTCTAATGATCCTTCCTATTTCATTGGTGTTGGTCGCGACCTCTCCCTTTTCATTCATAATTTTATTAATTTGGGTCATTTCTCTATTCTTTTAGATAAGTCTTGCCAGTGGCTTATCTATTTTATTTATTCTTTCAAAGAACCAGCTTCTAGCTCTGTTGATCTGCTCTACTGTGCTCCTGGTTTCTAATTCATTGATCTCTGCTCTAATCTTGATCAACTGCTTTCTCATGCGTGGGTTAGGCCTGTTCTTCTGTTGCTGTTCCAGCTTCTTGAGGTGAGAATATAAAAACTGCATTTTAGATTTTTCTATTCTTTTGAGTGACGCTTGGATGGCTATGTATTTTTCCCTTAGGACTGCCTTTGCAGTGTCCCATCGGTTTAGGATTGTTGTGTTTTCATTCTTCTTGGTCTTCATAAATTGTTTAAATTGATTTTTGATTTCCTGGTTTATCGAATCATTCTTGAGCAGGATGGTTCTTAGTCTCCAAGTGTTTCAGTTTTTTCCAAATTTTTCCTTGTGATTGAGTTCCAATTTCAAAGCATTGTGGTCTGAGAATATGAGGGAAGAATTTCAGTCTTTTGGTATCAGTTGAGACCTTTTTTGTGACCCAGAACATGATCTACTCTGGAGAATGTTCCATGTGCATTAGAATAGAATGAGTATTCTTTTGTTCTGGGGTGTAGTGTTCTGTATATATCTATGAGGTCCAACTGGTCTAGTATGGCATTCAAAGCTCTTGTTTCTTTGTTGATTTTCTGCTTAGGTGATCTACCTATTGCTGATAGTGGAGTGTTGAGGTCCCCTACTCTTAACATATTTTTATCTATATGTCTCTTTATTGTGGTTAAGAGTTGGCTTGTGTATCTTGCTGTTCCCTTGTTGGGGGCATATGTATTTATAATTGTCATATCCACTGTTTGGATACATCCTTTAAGAATAATATAGTGCCCTTCTGTAGCTCTAACTATAGTCTTTAGTTTAAAATTCAATCTGTCTGATATGAGAATTGCTACCCCAGCTTTCTTTTGAGGACCATTGGCATGAAAAATGGTATTCCATCCCTTTACTTTCAGTCTGAATGTATCTTTAGGTTCAAAATGAGTCTCTTGTAGACAGCAAATGAATGGGTCATGTCTTTTTATCCAATCTGCAACCCTGTGGCGTTTATGGGAGCATTTAGGTCATTTATATTTAGACTGATTATTGAGAGATATGATTTTAATGATGTCATGTTGCCAGTAAAGTCTTTGTTTCTATAGATTACGACTTTCTGTTCTGTATCACTCCTGGGGCCTTTTTACTTTTATAGAACCCCCCTTAATATCTCCTGTAGGGCTAGTTTCATTGTTATGAAATTGGTCAATGACTGGCAATTCTGGAAGTTCCTTATCTCTCCATCAATTCTAATGACAGTCTTGGTGGATAAAGGATCCTTGGCTGCATGTTTTTCTCTGAAAGAGCTTTAAAAATACCCCCCAACCCTTTCTCCAGGTCTGTGTAGACAGGTCTGACATAATCCTGATACTTTTGCCTTGGTACATGAGAAATTTCTTTACCCTGGCCGTTTTCAATACTGTATGCTTGGATCTAATATTTGCAAATTGCACTATGATGTGACGTGGCATAGGTTTGTCATGGTTGAGCTTGGGAGAGGTCCTCTCTGCCTCTTGGACATGAATGCTTGTTTCCTTTGCCAGATTAGGGAAATTTTCAGCTACAATTTGTTCAAATATCTCTTCTAGACCTCTTTTTTTCTCTACCCCCTCAGGGATGCTGATGATTCTGATGTTGGAACATTTCATTGAGTCAGTAAACTCTCTTAATCTACATTCTTGAGATTGGATTTTTTTGAGCCAAGTTTCTGTTTAAGCTTTCTCTTCTACCATCCCATCCTCCAATTTGCTGATTCATTCTTCTGCCTCATTTACCCTGGCTGTCAGTGCATCTAGTTTAGACTGCATTTGATTCATAGCATTTTTAGTTTTTGCCAGATTCGCTCTCATTTCCGCCCTTAGAGATTCTATATTCTCATTAATATTTTCATTAATATTTTTTTCAAGCCTACACATCATCTTGACCATTGTTACTCTGAACTCCATTTCTGATAATTTGGTTATATCCATATCCATTAGTTCTGTGGCAGAGGCCACAGACCCATCATCTTTTCTTTGCTCAGGGGAATTTCTGCTTCTTGTCATTCTGATGAGAGGTTGAGGGGTTGTCCAGAGCCCAAATTATTGACCAAGACCCAGGCAGTGTGCACTTGTTTTATAGTGACCTTAAGGGTGTGGGCTTCTTGATTTTTCAGCCTGCCTTCTGGGGGAGGGGCCTTCTGCACTGATACTCAGGCAACCCTGTTTGGGTAGAGTCTCCCTATCCCCTGCAAAGGGGGATGGGGATGGGCACACTGTGAGCCAGTATTTCCAAGCTTTTGTTCTCTGGCGGCTTTTCTTGGCGGTTTTCTGTGAGTCTTCTGAGAGTTAGAGCAGCAGTGGCGGAATCACAGCCTCTGTCTCAGAACAGAGAGATTGCAGTTCACTCTCCCCTGAGCTCCTCTGGCCACCTTAACTCTGTTTCTGTTGGTGCTGCTAAACCCTGCAGTGTCCTGTGATGTGTGCCCCACAGCCGCTCTCCCAGCCCTCACTCCCAGGGCCGGCGAGTCTCTGTCCTTTGTGTTTTTAACACCGCCAGCCACCAGCCACCAGCCGCCCCCGCACGCTCCAGAGCTCCGTTTCATTGTGGTTCACGCAGGCTCCGGAGGTCCGGTTTTCAGACTTGTCACACGTGTTCCCAGGCTTATGCTCCCAGTCTGCTCTCTTGTGGGTGCCGGTCCTCAAGTCCGCTGTTCCCCAGTGCAGGTGACTACCACTTCCCGGCGTCCAAACGCAGAGGCTCCCTCCCCCTTCCATTTATCTTCTGATATCTGTGTGCAGATTCACAGCTCCCTGCTTCATACCTCAATACTCAGTGCTGGAGATGTTCATATGTATAGGTCCAGGTGTATCTTCCTATATCTCAGGCTGATTCTGTGGGTGTTCACAATGATCTGGTACCTATCCAGCTCGACTCAGGGGACCAGCTGAAGAAGAGGACCCCCACTCCTCCACCATCTTAACTCTAACCGGTATTCAAATTTAGCAGAATTATATACATTTTTAATATTATATAATGTCATAGAGAATTATAAGCTAATGTATCATCTATTCCAGATGTCAAAAGAAAATCAATGAAATTATCAACATCAGAAAACACAAAATACAAAACCATTAAACAAGAAAATTAAATAAAATTTTTTGGATAATTAAACTCATTTTTGAAAAACATAGATGAAGAAATGAAAAAAAAATTCAGAAATTTCTAGCCTCAGGAGAACATAGCACAGATAAAACACTAATAAAGTAGACTGAGGATTTACTTTATCTTTAATACCCATGATAACCAAATAACATTTTTTAAACTATAAAATAAAAATAACTGAACAATTATTAACTAAATGTATTTTCTACCAGTTCAGGGACATAGGCATATAATTTGAATATTAAATGATAGACACTCTAGTTGAAAAATTGCATGGTTTGAAGTTTGATGAAACAGTCTACACATAATTTTTCTAATGACAAAAGTCACTTGATTCTGGTTATTTATTTTACCTGAAATAATTCCATAATTATTTCAATGCCCCAAACTTTTAAGATAGAAGAAAATCACCTGAAAAACAGGAGCACAAAGATTGGCAGCGGGGGTCAAATTTGTTAAACTTGAATAGAGTGAAAAGCATATTAATAATAGTCCTAGGCAATCAAGATTTAAATCCAGGTTGAAATAACATGTTATAGACTATTAAAAATAGGAAAATGAGAAAAATATTATGTTTTTGTTCAATGTATAATATACCAGTTTCTACATATGGCAAAACAACACCTAGCATTCAGACTAAGATTATTCAAGAAACTTTATGAGCATAATAATGGCAATTTTATTCATTTAGAAAAAATAAACAGCATTTGATAACATTTACAGCTAAACATCTGTGCAAAACACAATGACACAAAATACTATTAAAGATTTTAGGGGATGAAATCCCAAAGGTAAATAATTAAAATTATAATAGATATGGTGAATAGAATAACTTCGAGTAAAGAATTTGAAATACTATTTGATTATTTTAGTATATTTAGTATATTTTGTTTTTTTAAATAAAGATTTTATTTTTAAGTAATCTCTACACCCAATGTGGGGCTCAAACTCACAACCCCAAGATCAAGAGTCACATGTTCCACCAACTGAGCCAGCCAGACACCCCATATTTTAACTATTTTAGTATATATAGTATAACAAAAGGGCAATGGATAGGAAAGTGACAAAAAAATGAAATACAAATAAAATAAATGTATTTGAACTAAATAATATCATCACATTGCAGTAAGGCTAAGTCAAAGTACTTTTGAACAAAGTATTTTAATCATAAGCCCTTGGAATAAAGATAATTAGAACTATAAACAAATAGTGCACACTCTAATTGGTTAATTTGTTTTCCTAGTGGATTGGGTTAGCCTTTTTGAAACTAGTTTAAGTATATTGTAGGACTGATCAAATAAGTAAATATATTGTAGATAATCAGAATCAGGCTTTCTGCTGTTGGAGAAGAATTAAAAATATGGAAACAGGAAAGCAAGAATAAATCACCTGTTGTTTATTGGATTTGAAAGTATCAGCATTAATATATATTAATATATAGACACATACATATTCTGGGTTTTACATATACACATATATATCCTAAAAAATAAATACAAGACATATATATGCATATTTACACAAATATATGTGTATATTTATAATGTGCATATATAATTATATACATATATACATATATAATGTATATATAGATAATAAATATAATATGTAGCATATTATATTTATATTCTATAGTTATATATATGTATATATAGGATCTAGAAGCAAGAACAGACCAGTAGGAACCAATGAGCTCAGCTAGCACCCAGATGTTGGTTTCTAAATACAATTTTCTAGTAGGAACAGGTTGCTTGGGAAGGTTTGGTGCAGGGAAAGTACAAGATAAGCCTGCAGAAACTTATGCCAGAAAATGAGGAAATGGTCAAATAATGATTAAGACATGTTAAAAAAAAACCTAGAAGTCAGCTAGAAGGGGCTAACACTTGCCAAATCAGGAACAATTTAAGAATCACAATAAATAATGCAGTAACAGACAATAATCCATAGAATAAAATTTAAAAACATGAGTGCATATTAATATATGTGTAAATGGATAAAATAAATAGGGGAGAAGGGAAAACTCATCATTGCATTAGAATTCCAAATAGTAAAAAAGAAATGAACAAATTAGAAAATCATCACTTGGCAGCTACCACCACAATAATTGTTTGAGGCAAGGATCATCAGTGGATACTGAAGCCAATGAAAGATGGGAAACAAGATATTTCATTAGTCTCAAATTATCTTTCCAAAAATGTATATATTAACTGTAAAGAGAAAACAAGTAAATTTATAGTGGAGAAACCTGGAAGACACTCCTTTAACCAAATGATCAAAGTTAACATCACTAGTAATGGGACAAATTGCCATCATGGACCTCATCGTACATGATGAAAAGAACCAATATTAATTCTATAATATTCCTGTCAAAAATGTATAAATTAAATCTAATGAAAAAGGAAACATCAGGCAAACCTAAACTGAGGGACATTTGACAAAATAAGTGGCCTCTACTGTCCAAAAATGTCAAGAAAGAAAAACAACGACTTTTGAGAAGTCTGATTAAAGGAGACTAAAGTAATGTAAAAATGAAATGCAACATGTGAATCCAGAAAATAATCCTAGACCAGATTTTTTTCCTTTCTGGTGAAGAACATTAGTGTGATAATTGGTAAAATTAAACAGGACTGAAAATCACATATTATTTTATCATTTTTAAGTTCCTCATAGTGATAAGTATCTATGGTTATGTAATGGAATGCACATTTTAAGGAAATACATATTAGCATATTTAGAGATAGGTGAAATTGTATCCCCAACCTTTTCTTAAATAGTCCTGAAAAAAATCATATACATATGACAGAGGAGAGAAAGACAGACAGAGAGACAGACAGAGACAGCAAATGTGGTAAGGTAACATTTTAGCATTTGGGGGATCCAACTGAAGAGTATATAGAAATCATTCTTTTTTTATAGTATTTCTGTGATTCTGACTTTATTTCAAAATGAAAAGTTAAAGAAAAAAGATTTTTTTAACTATCACTCAGCTTTTAAGGTACAACTGCTGATATGTGAACCAGTTAAAGCAAATAAAAATTAATAGATTTTTGAATTTCTGAAATGCAAATGTCTTTATATAGAATAGTTTTGGGTATATTCTGCAGCAAATGTCACAAATGGAGAATTATACATGTTTTTAGTAGTCTACTGTCAAAAACTGAATCTTAAGAAAAATAACTTCAGAGGCCAGGGATACTACACTGCCATAAATATTCATTGAAAGCATACAAATTTCAACAGGTCTTAAACCAAATCTCAAGTATTCTATTTTCTTTTCTCTGTAAATTCCTTAAACTTGATAGTGAATGATACAGAAACATCTCTTTTGACATTACTAGGAATTATATTATCCTAGAACTGTACAACTAGTTTTCTGCTTCAACAAAACATTGGAACATACTGAAAACACATTTGCCAAACAAATTTAAAGAATTCTAAATATGCAATAGAAAAAACTAAGTCGATACCATCATGCCACTAGAAACACAATTAAAGTAATATGGAATTTCCTTGATATTAATACATATATAGATTCAAGAACAGAAATTAACTGTTTACTTTGCTTTTATTTAAATTTTTTTTAAAGTAGGCTCTAGTCCAGTGTGGAGCCCAACAGGGGGCTTGGACTCACGACCCTGAGATCAAGACCTGAGCTGAGATCAAGAGTTAGATATTAACCTACTGAGCCACCCAGATGCCCCAATTGTCTACTTTTAAAATGTTACCTGAACATGTATTTTCTAACATGAAGCCGTAGGAGACCCTGCACTGCATTAATGCATCAGGTATCTGAGCAAACGAGAAAATTCAAACGCCAGAACTTCTTTTTAAAATTTTTATTTATTTATTTGTTTTTGAGAGAGAGAGAGTACACAAGTGGGGAGCAGGAGGTGGGGAAGAGGGAGAAGCAGACTCCCTGCTGAGCAGGGAGCTCAATGCTGGCTTGATCCCAGGACCCTGGGATCATGACCTGAGCTGAAGGCAGGTGCTTAACGGAATGAGCCACCCAGGTGCCCCAAAATGCCAGAATTTCTAATGTCACTTTCTTAGAGGGATTTGCCATACCCAAGATATGGTTCTTGGACCCTGCTGCCCCTGCTATTCTATTGTCTCCTCCCTTCAATACCTTCCACCCTCCACCCATATGTACAAAGCAAAAGTTTCCAGTTTCCTAGGACTCCAATAGTTGCTTATGAATGTCAGCAGTTATTGACTTCGCAGTCTGTGCTAGATTGCCAATTACACCAAACATGTACCACTCTCATCACCATTGACACTTTAAGATAATTACCTTGTAGCATCGCTGACCATAGAATATCTTATATTCTGAAACACTGCATTAGTTTGCTAGGGCTGCTGTAACAAAATACCACATACTGGGTGGCTTAAACAACAGAAATTTATTGACTCATAGTTCTAGAGGCTGTAATCCAAGATTAAGGTATTGGGAAGCTTGGTTCCTTCCAAAGGCTGTGAGAAAATATCTGTTCTATGCCTCTCCTCTAGCCTCTGGTGGTTTGCTATCAATTTTTGGCATTTCTTAGTGTTTAGAAGCATCATACCAATCTCTGCCTTCATACATCATTCTATGTACATGTCTCTGTGCCCAAATTTCCCCATTTTATAAGGACACCAGTTATACTGGATTAGGACCCACCCTAATAACATCATTTTAACTAATTACATCTGCAACAACCATATTTCCAAATAAAGTCACAGTGTGAGGTACTAGGGTTTAGGACTTTAACAAAGGAATTTTAGGGGGACACAGTCCAACCCATACAGGCATGAATTATTTTTCATTCAAAAATAGTATAATTTCCAGCATGGGCTAAGCATGATTAATAAAGAGGCTCTTTTTCTTCATTACAGGAGCTTGCTTACTGTCAATGACTAGAAAGCTGAAGAATCCATAATAAGTGGTTGTGGTGAACCTCAGTTCAGGTTATGGCTTCTCCATTGGATATTCTGATGAGATGTTCTCTATGATATGGATTTTTGTAGCAACAGAGAAAATCATTGAATGGAATCCTTTTACAAGCCTTTAATAGATTATCTACCCCTTGAAGATACCTTTTAATAGAGATTGTCTTGTGTCACAGAGTAAATTTCATGTTTTGTTGCCTGTTGCACATATTGCATATTTAGAAAACTTCATATAAAGGCACTGACTAGAAATCATGTCTCTTGAAATAGAAGTTTATGTAAACTTTCACCATCTTTCTTCATCACTCCTAAGCTGAAAAAATAGTGCAAAGAAGAGATTGTTCTAGAAGAAATTGGACAATGGCAGCTATCCAGCAAAGATTCTTGCTTTGTAGAGTAATGGCTGGATAGTGACTACCTAATCAGAGACCACACTTCTCAGGCTGCCAAAGAATTAGGTAGGAGCATGTGACTGACTTCTGGCTAATGGAAATAGAGTTAAGCAATTTTTTTTATTTCCAGATATGGCCATAGTTCATAAACCTTTCACTCTCCACACATCCACCAACTAGGTTTGAATTGTAAGGTGACATTAGAAGCTGCATGTTGAAGAAAATTGTACCTTTGATGGCCTGAGTCCCAAGCATACATTTTCACCACTACCAAATGGATTTCACATGAGTGAGAAATAAACTCATATTATTTTAATCCACTAATAATTTTCAATTTAATCTTCTATCACCAAAACTAGCATTTACCTTTGCTAATGCAGACAAAAATTGTGTCATGTTTCTTATTGCTCAATGTGCCATATTGTGTGTGACAACCAAAACAAGTCCTGGATTTACTTTACACAGTTTGCCTTAAAAACTATGCTTCAAATTCAGTAAGAATTTTTTTTCTTTTTCCCATTTATTTAAAAGAAATAATAAGCTTCCTACAAACTATGGAGTGAGACCAGTGGAGGTAGTGATATTATAATTGGATTCCAAAGCTTGTGTTAGCTGTTTTCAGGTTGCCATATGTTAAGAAGTAAAAGGTAAGTAAGGAGGTGAGACATAAAGATTCTACTCTTCAAGGACAGGGGCAATGGCTTACAATATTTGGTCGGTTTCCCCTAGAGTGATCCCTCAAGGGGATTTATCAGATTTAAGTGCCAACACCAGATAATTTCAGACACTGTCTTTAAACATGGAGAGATGACCATAAAATAGTATTTAAAATTATATTAGCTTAGGGAAGAAAGCTAGGAGTCGCTATCATTCAATATTAATTCTTTCGTTGTCTGTTGAACTGGGTTTAGAGTAATTTTGTAGCAAAAATTCTTTACTTTTGAAGCATGATTTGCTCTTTGCTTAAATTTTGCTATTGATATGTAATTAGCCCAAATTGATCTAAACCACATCATACAAAAAATGCAACACACCTTTCCATTTCTGTATTTCCTCCTATTGTTCTTTCTTTCTGGATATGTCCCCCTGTTTTCCCTGTATCTAAATCTTGCCTTTATTTCAAAATCAAGCTCAAATCCTATCACTTTCCCCAAACCATTTCAAACCCAAATGACCTTTTCTTTCTCTAAATTCTTTTGATTCTACATTCCTTGTATCACTCATTAGTTATAAATCATAAACTATTATATTTCTTTATCTTTACGAGTAGACATTTTGTTTCTCCAGTTACATTAAAAATTTCAGAAGTAGAGCCCCTGTCTTGGGCTATTTTGCATTCACCAAACCTAGCAGAGTACCTTTGCCTTACATGTGGTTAAGAATCAAATAAATGTTTTACAAAGGGTAGACATGGGGTAGTGGAGACAATCCTGTAACTGGAAAAAAAAGTATGTAAATTTGAGGCCAGATTCTGATGTTAATTAGCTTAGTAAACTCAGACAGGCATTCAATTTCACCGGTTCTCTCTTTCCTCCTCTGTGAAATGGTGATTTAAATACCTGCTCAACCAACTTCATAGATTAGTTCTAAAGATCCAATGGGCAGAATTTATCTGAAAGTGTCCAGTGGGGCAGAATTTATCTGAAAGTGCTTTGTACACTTGAAAGTTGTAAAGTGGTATGCAGAGTTACTTTTTCATTAAGTATGGTATGGTATGTACGGTAAGGTATGGTATCTCTACAATGCCTGGCACATAGTCAGCTTTCAATAAATACTTGATGAAAGAATGGATGAATAAATTATTTACTGATCAGCAAATTATTTTTTTAAGATTTTATTTATTTATTTGACAAGGAGAAAGAGATAGTGAGAGAGAGAGAGAGAGAGAGAAAGCAAGCAGGGGGAGCAACAGGCAGAGGGAGAGGGAGAAGCAGGCTTCCCAATAAGTAGGGAACCTGTTGCGGGGCAGATCCCAGGACTCTGGGATCATGACCTGAGCCTAAGGCAGATGCTTAACCAACTGACCCACCCAGGCACCCCTGATCAGCAAATTAAAGCAAGTAGTTCTTTTTCATTTAAGATCCTCAAGCAATCTTTCTGAGATAAGCATCTGCAATTTCAATTTTCATTTTTCCTAACCAGAGAACAAATAGCTTACCCGGCTCTTCATTTCTCCTCACTCAAAGGCTCTAACAGGAGGAATATATTGACTTCTGTCAAATATTACCTGACTTCACACATTCTCTTCCAAGCTAATATTCTTTCTTTCCTTTTAAAAATTTTGCTAGTCAATATAGAGGTAGCTTTTTCTACCTTAACCAGTACTTCTAGCTATTATAAATTTCACTTTCAAAAGTTCTTAGGAGTTAATTGTTAATATAATTTTTCAAAATCAGTAAAAATATAGTGTTTAAGTGTCTCGACTCTGGATTCTAGATTGCCATGTTTTTCACAACTGCCAATTAGTAGTTGTGTGACCATGGCCAAAATATTTAACCTCTGTTCCTCAGTTTTCTCAACCCTAAACTTGGGGAAAATAATATCTACTTGATTGAGTTGTTGTGAGATTAAAATTAAATAATACATATAAAAAACCCTTAAAATCCTGTCAGACTGATAGTAAAAGCTCAATAAATGACAACCGCTATCATCAAATAAAGTAGAAAAGCTTTAAACAACCTTACTTCCATTACATTCTTAAGATTTCCTACTATACTAGCTTCAATTTTTAAACCAAAATTCTGTTTCTCTGTGCTTCTCTCTCTCTGTCTCTCTCTGTGGTAATATGGTAGAGTGGAATTTTATTATAACTAGAAAAAGTCTTTGAAAAATGGACAGACCTGTGTTTTAATCTTTACTGTGTTGTCTGATGTTGGGAGTGATATTTAACCTCTTTAAACCTCAGTCATTCCATCCTTAAAATGGGGATAATACCACATCCCATAGGGGCACCTGGGTTGCTCAGTGGGTTAAGCATCTGCCTTTGCACTGGAGGAGATAATGCTTAGTGAAATAAGTCAAGCAGAGAAAGACAACTATCATATGATTTCTCTCATCTATGGAACATAAGAACTAGAATGATCAGTAGGGGAAGAAAGGGATAAAGAAAGGGGGGGTAATCAGAAGGGGGAATGAAACATGAGAGACTATGGACTATGAGAAACAAACTGAGGGCTACAGAGGGGAGGGGGGTGGGTGAATGGGATAGACCGGTGATGGGTAGTAAGGAGGGCACATATTGCATGGTGCACTGGGTGTTATACACAACTAATGAATCATCGAGCCTTACATCGAAAACAGGGGATGTACTGTATGGTGACTAACATAATATAATAAAAAATCATTATAGAAAAAAAAAAAGTAAGCACAAAGCTTGAACTAAAAACTGTTATCAAATGTAAAAAAAAAAAAAAAAAAAAAGCATCTGCCTTTGGCTCAGGGCATGATCCCAGGGTCCTGAGATGGAGCCCTGCATTGGGCTCCCTGCTCAGCAGGGAGCCTACTTCTCCCTCTACCTCTGCCTGCCACTCCCCCTGCTTGTGCCCTCTCTCTGTCAAATAAATAAATCAAATCTATGAAAAAGATTAAAAAAATTTTTTTAAATACCACAGCTCATAGAGTTGTGCTGAGGATTAAATATTATGAGGATTAAGGGTATTTTTATTTTAAAAAGACCCCCACGTTTTAAATAACTTCCCTACTGGGTGGCACATAGTAAATGCTCAAAAATGGTAACCATTGATTTTAAATATAGCAATTTTAAATCATCTTCTGATAACTTATTCATAGTAGTATCTCAGTGCACATTTATTACACATTACACAGTAAAGGAAGCACTTGATCTGGACAGGAAAAAGGATATAGCAAAATAATTTGATACAATTCCCTCTGCATAATCCATCAATTAAAAGTTACTGCCACCTGCATATTGGACTAATTTGATATTTAAATTGAGCTAGTAGATGTTGTGGTGGGTGTAATTGGTAGGTAATTTGAACATATAATAAGCATATTTATCACAATGAAATTAAAACATGAGAATTTGGATATTCCATTTTAATTTCACTATGATGTGAAGTATTAATTGAGCAAATTATTTATTAAACTCAAATATATCCTAAGTGTTGAATTGGTGTCCGGTATAGTAGTGATGAAAACAGACATGCTTACTTTCATATCAGTTTATAAGTTCTATGTTAAGCACATTTCACTTTAATGGATCACAAGGGAAAATGGAAAGTATGGTAGAATCATTAATTTTAATAGTTAACTTCTGCATGTGCTTTTGAAAAAATGCTGTATAAGCTAATATGTAATAAATGAGAAACCTTTTCCCAGCTTAGAAGAGTATGATGTAATGGGGCACCTGGGTGGCTCAGTTGGTTAAGTGGCTCAGGTCATGATCGCGGGTCCTGGGACCAAGCCCCACATGGAGCCCCATGTCAGGCTAATGTTCAGCAGGGAGTCTGCTTGTCCCTCTGCCTCTCCCCCCGACTTGTGCTCTCTCTTTCTCTCTCTCTGCCTCTCTCTCTCAAACAAATAAATAAAATATTTAAAAAAGAGTATGATATAATGATGATGATGATAATGATAATAATAATAAACTAGTATCTTCAAACGTTATCTTTGGCTCACAAATACTGAAAATTGAATTTAATCATTTGAAACTATCATTCAAAAAAACCCTATCATTCAACTGAAATTCAATACTGTAAATAACATTTGATTATTAAGAAATAATTCTCACTTAAAGATTAAATGGAGATTGTAATGTTGTAAAAGACATTTTTAAAGCCTATAGGCCCAGGAAGTATGTTTTCTAAAAATATTAAAACATAGAACAAAATATCAATATGGACATTAGCTCCACTCTCCCTGGTTCATTGCCTTCTACAGACTTTCATTTAACTAAGCTTTAAATACAGGCTTCCTTTATAGTATGGTGGAGAAAAAGTAGTCTTTTGATTTGCAACCAACATCCCATCGTTATGTGTTCCAACTACACTACCACGTATGTAATCCACAATAGCAGGCAGAATGGCAGAACCCACCTGATGTCAACATGGTGGCACAACTACATTCAAATATTTTCTCATCATCAATTTGAAAATTTGATTTGGAAGTCAAAATTTTAAGTTACCCAGTGCTATTTTCACTTCTAGGAATTATTGTCACATGTGAACAAGGAAATATGTAAAGGATGCTGTTTCTATGATTTTCTGGGAATAATTAAAGATTGGGAACAAGTTAAATGCCTATCAATGGAGGACTGGTGAAATGAATTATGGTACGTCCACACAATAGAGTATTTTGCATCAATTCAAAAAGAAGAATCTGACTGTATATGTGTACGTAGGGAAGTGTCTTCAGAATATATATTAAAGTGAAGAAAAGTAGCAATATAGTATATGCAATATTCTTTGTATAATAAAACATTATACATGTACAGTCATTGGCATCTCAAGGAGGGTATACAAGAGACTATTAACATTAGTTATTTCTGGGGATTAGAAAGGAAGGTCAAAATTACTATGGTTTTTAAATTCACAGCAAGATTCTAGTTAAGCAATTTGCCTGATTGATTATAGAAATTAGGCACATGCCTAAATATGCAGTTAATTTAAATCCACTTCTCAACATTATAGTCAACAGATAAAGAATGAGCACTAAATAAGCACTAACTAAGGAGATATCAGTAAAAAATTAGCAGTCTAGGTGAGTACCTGCTGAATACCAAGTCTAGCTTCTCAATTGATTTACTGTGTCAGCTGGATTGGTAGTAAATGCCATTTTAAACTCCTGCTCAAAAAATGATTCCTTAAAAAAACAAACAAACTGTAAAGCTAACCACCTTTGCTAATGAAGTTGCTGAAATACTGAACTGATTAACCAAAGTGCTCTCTTGACATTTAAGGTGTTTGTCATTATTTGTAAGACCACCACCTCTTCCCACCCCTGGCTAACAAATTATAAGGCAAAACATCCAAACAGTTCAATGGAGAAAACATCCACTAAGAGATTTCTATCATAAAGGACACCATGTTTGCTCTCTTTGTTCTGACAGCAAAAGAGATGGAATACAATTCTGGAAAACCAACCATTTGTTTCAAAGCCAAAGGGGGTTGGACAATATTGCACTGGCCACTAGATGGCCCCTATATATTTTTTCCTCTATATTAAAAACATGAAAGAAACAAAACAAATGAAAGAGAAATATTTAATAATGTATGATTCTTTTTTTGCCTGAATACTGACATATAGAAATTATGACTCCTCATTTGCCACTTATTTAGTATATGTGTGGAACTCGTGGAGCTACTACATTTTCTCCGTAACATTTTCAATGGTTCTATGAAAATATTTTAAGAATTAAAAATTTTAATGTTTAACTTCTAGGCAACACCAAAATTTTTCATTTAATTTTGTCCATAATAACAAGCAATAGCAATTTTTTTCTTTCTTAGTTTTGAGTCACTACTGATTCCCACATACTACACTTCTCTGCTTTAAGGAAATCTTCCCTTTTTTAAAAAAATTGTGAGTTTACATTTTTTAAAAGATTTTATTTATTTGAGAGAGAGAGAGAGGGAGAGAGAACATAAGCAGAGGGAGGGGCAGAGGGAGAAGCAGACCCAGCAGGAAGCCTGATGGAGGGCTCAACTGCAGGACCCTGGTATCATGACCTGAGCTGAAGGCAGAAACTCAACCAACTGAGCCCCGAAGGCTCAACCCCTCATAAGTTTACATTTTGAGCATAAACAGGTCATTTACTTACAGATATGCATAGCTTTCTCTCACTTACTATATTGCATATATTAAAAGCCAATACATTTTTTATACAAAAATGACAGTTAACTTAAAATGTCAGCTGATTTGTATTTCATTTAACTCATAACCCATTTAACAATCAACTACATCTAAAGAGGTGCTTTCATTATTGTGCATTTATAATGGAAATGTCTGAGATTCCTAAAAATAGTAAAGAATAAGTGATTGCCTTAATGATTAATCACCTGTAGTTTGGCAGGTTACAGAATACCAATGTGTATCACATTTCACTAATGATCATTACCATGATTTTCTCATTTTCTGCTTTCTCTTAAGAAAGGGCTAATCAGTTTCATGTCCTGTAAAATTTTAAGTAGAAAACAAATTTAACTTCCCCTTGCATTATATGTTCTCCACATGTGATCCAATTCAGATTCAAAACTGGGTCCATACAGTTGAAATTCCTGCCCCCCAAATCACCTGTTTAAAAAATGTTCAATTCTGACTTCCCTTGTTTATGGACAATTTCCTGATTAGATTCTGTTTCCTAAGGGCATTGGGCACTATTGAAAATACGTGACATGCTGCAGACTGCTATTACCCGCCTCTTTTTGGCTTGGGGGTCAGGCTTGCTTCCTTCGAGCAGCTCTTTGATTTCTTTATTTTCTCAGCCCTTGGAATCTGCTTAATTATGAGAAGGTTTTAGAATCTGAGAATTAGAAACCATTGTGTAGAATAAGCACAACTCCAGGACAGCCTTCCTACCCTAACATTTGGCCTTTGGAAGAGGAGAGGCTGGAGAAATGACCAAAGCCCTTCTTTGAATCTATGAAAGGCTGTCACCCTGCTGTACTACTGAAGAAGCCATGAGATTTCAAAACTGCATTGCAGCAACCAAATCAGCAGGTTTTCAGTGCACTTAGAACTTTCTCTTTTGTAGGTAGACAAGTGCCATGTGAAGACTAAAATAAACCTGGTTTTTGTTTCCTTGTTTTACATGGTAAGAAGTTAGTAAATGCAATAAAACGTGACCATGAAAATATTGTCTATGTATAGGTAAATTTTGTGCTTTGTTCACATTTTCTAGCTAGTAGTAAAAAGAAGCTCCTGAAGTCCAGTGGGGCACTGGGACACATTGCCCTCATGTCAGTTCCCAGGGTGACTTCCAGGTCCTTTGTGTATAATAGTCTGTGTTTCTGTTCTTTTTATTCTTTTGTGCTTTTTTGTTTTTCTTCATTCCAGAGTCCTTCATTGAAAGGTTAAGAATAATATCTGCATATAGGTGTTTCATCAGGGGAAACTTTGTATAGAGAGTCATTTGAAGGACTCCTTCTCTTTTCTTTGAATGGCTTATCAGAAACCATTCAGAAAACACATTCCCTCAGGCAATTTCAATCTATTCAAATTCCCTGAGAACTTTAAAGGTGTTAGTTTTTAAACCGTCTGTTTTTACTGTGTAAGTCTTCTCAGATGGCCTTGAAGGAAAGGGATGTTGAAGAGAAGAAAGGAGATGAGTTCATGACCTCCCCTCCACTTACAAAGACAAATCTGAGAAATGAACTTTATATCTGCATAGGCTGTATTTACCATTGAATTTGAACTAAAGGAATCAGAAACTCACAGGGTAAGGAAGAACTATAAAATCACTTACTGCTGATTCTTCTTTATAATATCCCTATCAAGTATTTCCCTGGCCTTTGCATAATCTTGCTCAATTACTGAAACAACTACCTTGAAGACAGAGCTTTCGAAAATTATCAGAACTTCAAAGATCAGGCTAAAACCCCTTCATCCATCCCCCATGCTCCATTCCAAAGGTATGGAAGTATCTTTACAAAAGTAAGCACTATTTTAACTTTCTTCTTGGTCTTTTACTAAGCTTATCATAATATTTAAGTAGACTATATGATATGAATTTTTTCTTTGCTGTTTGTATTAAGCAATGATGGCTTGGGAAACTTTCCATGTCATATAGACATGCTTCATGCTTTTTAACTGCTGCATAGTAATCCATAACATGAAACATGGTTTATTGAACCATTCTTCGTCCAGGTTTTTCCCATTTCACTATAACAAGTGGTGCTATAAACATTTTTTCCCATGCCTTCTGTGTATGTTCCAGTGCTTCTCTGGTGTAGACATGGAGATTTATTTTTGGCAGGGAATTAGGAAGGTAACTGACACTTACTAGAACACCTTTTTAAAAAGAGATTTTATTTATTTATTTCAGAGAGAAAATTTATTTATTTATTTCGGGCAGGAGGGAGGGGCAGAGGGAGAGGGAGAAGCAGACTCCCCGCTGAGCGGGGAGTCCAATGTGGGACTTGATCCCAGGACCCCGAGATCACAACCTGAGCCAAAGGCAGATGCTGAACCGACTGAGCCACCCAGGTGCCCCACTATAGCACTTTTATTCACAAATCCACTCAAGAAATATTTATCGAGTGCCTACTAAATTCTAGACATTGTTCTGAGTATCAGAGATACAGCAAGGGGTAATACAGACAAGAACTCCTTTAACATTTTCTCATTTGTCATCATTACCTTCAGTGTTTGCCCATTTTATTTTATTTTTTAAAAGATTTTACTTAATTATTTGAGAGAGCGCAAGAGAGAAAGAGAGAGTGAATACAAACAAGGGGAGTGGCAGAGGAGAGGGAGAAGCAGACTCCCTGCTGAGCAGGGAGCATGATGCGGGACTCAATCCCAGGACCCCGGAATCATGACCTGAGCAGAAGGCAGACACTTAACTGACTGAGCCACCAGGTGCCCCAGTATGTTCACTTGTTTTACAAGTGAGGAAATCAAAGCTCCAAAAAGCAACGTGCAAAGGAAAGAGCTGTGACTTGAACTCAACATCTATGAGAATCAAGAGCACAGGTTTTATACCTTCCCTCACATTCTAGAGAGCAATTACTATTAACGAGTTCTTTTGTCTGTTGAGATGCAATTACAACTTACAACTTTCATCTGCTGTTTTCCTAGAACACTTGCTTGGAGGTCAAGTCTAATTCCACTTTCACATTACAGTCCTCGAAAAAATAGCAGCTATCATACTTTTAAGAATTTACTAACCACCAGACCCAATAAGTACTTCATACAGGCCAAATCGTTTAATCCTGACCAAACCTCTTTGTGGTTTATTTCATTTATTTTGCAAACACTTATATCACAGTTGATCTCCATCTGGCTTTGTTTTGAGGGCTTTACAGATAATAATTCATTATATCCTCGTGACAATTCTAAAGGACAGGTGCTACTACTATCCAAATTTTACAGAAGAGGAAAATGAGACTTCAGAAGAAGTTAAGTAATTTCCTCAAGGTCACAAGTGTGTGTAATGGCAGAGTTGGGATTTAAACTTAAGCAGTGTGTCTCTATAAGCTTTACTTTCTTACTATACTATGCTACCTTACTTTAAAATCTTAGAGAATGAGGGCACACGCACCCCAATGTTTATACCAGCACTATCCACAAGAGCCAAAACGTGGAAAGAGCCCAAATGTCCATCAACTGATGAATGGATGAAGAGGATGTGGTATATACACAGTGGAATATTACTCAGCCAGCAAAAAGAATAAAATCTTGCCATTTGCAATGACATGGATGGAACTAGAGTGTATTATGCTAAGCAAAATAAGTCAATCAAAGAAAGATAAATACCATATGATTTCACTCATATGTGGAATTTAAGAAACAAAACAGGTGAACATAGGGGAAGGGAAGGAAAAATAAAATAAGATAAAGACAGAGAGGGAGGCAAACCATAAGAGACTCTTAAATATAGAGGACAAACTGAGGGTTGCTGGAGGGGAGGCGGGGGGGGGATGGGGTAACTGGGTGATGGGCATTAAGGAGGGCATGTGATGTAAATCTACCCCTGAAACTAATAATACACTATATGTGAACTCACCTGAATTTTAATAATATCTTGAAAAAAATCTGAGAATGAGTGTCATGCAATCCTCTGCCTTTGCTTTATGCTAGTATTTCCTATGACAGGGATAATATCTCTATCCTGGTCTTACCAACTGATATTAGAAATGAGTTTCATCATTCTATTTACTTTCCTCTCAATGCAATGCAGTTTGTTTATTTTCTTTTAGAATGGGGTTCCCAGAACAGATACAGTATTCTAGGTGATCATGGAACCATCCAGAATTCTGGATATTATGTTACTATTATTACAGCCTAAAATCTCACTAAATTTTTGATATCCACATCAATCTTTTGATTCATTTTGAATTTACTGTTGCTACTCCACCCTTATCCTTTTATATATCACCGTGATAGATTCATTGCATTATTCTAGCTGGCAAGACATTTGAGGATCCTGACTCTGCTACTCAACATAGAGGCTCTTACTCCCAGTTATGTATTATCTGCATATTCTGTGAGCATCTTCTCCCTATATTTTCATCCAAATAAATCACTGATAAAAATACTTAAATGTAAATATCAAGGACAGAGCCTTCCAGGTCCTCACTAGAGACTTTACTCCAGATTGTTACTGATTAAAAACAAGGTGCCTTTTTGGGGTGCCTAGGTGGCTCCGTCCAATTAAGTGCCTGCCTTCGGCTCAGGTCATGATCTCAGGGTCCTGGGATGGAGCCCTGAATCAGGCTCCCTACTCAGTGGGGAGTCTGCTTCTCCCTCTCCCTCTGCCTCCTCTCCCCTGCTCATGCTCTGTCTTTGTCTGTCTCTCTCTCAAATAAATAAAATCTGTAAAAAAGAAAATCAAGGTGGCCTTAGTTATAGTTGTTGAATTAGTAATTAGTCTACTTAAATGTCCTTGCCTCCTTCTTCCACTATAAGAACCCTCCTGATTACATGGAACCCACTGGTTCAGGATGACCTCCCCATTCAGAGGTTCTTAAATTAATCGCATCTGCAAAATCCCTTGGCCATGTAAGGTTGCATATTCGCAAGTTCCAGAGATTAGGACATGGACATTTTGGGGAGGCATTATTCTATCTATGACTCCCTCCTTCTGGTCTGGGTGGTTGTTTCTTTCTTTTTGAATTATTTAACATCTTTGCTATTTATGTAGCAAAAATACTTCTTGCCCTTTTTTTCTATTATTCCTGCTCTGTTGTGGACTCAGCACTACTCCCCAAAATCTGATCAGCTTCTTTGCACTCTCTCTTTTTATACCTTTATACTTGCTCAACCGAAGCTTTCCGGGGTTTGTTCTGGAGTCAGAAGGTCTATATCACTAAGGGACCGATAACTGACACTATGAAAGGTCTTACTCCACTTCTGTTGATATTTTCATTACCAAATTGTTTCCCACCATTGCTCCCACCACTTGCTCAGCAAGTATAAGCATGAAGACTAAGAGAATTCTGGTCACATTGAGTCTAGTGAACTCACATATTTAACCAGATAATCTGACTATCAGTATTCATGGCACTTGGAAGATAGGAATTTTTCAAAGGTGGTGTGTGTGTTGTGAGAGAAAGAGAGACAGACAGATCAGAGAGAAATGGAAGGAGAGAAATAGATACAGACTTAGTAAATGTGCTTCTCACTTTATCACACAGCACACCCAGTTTTGTCTGTGGGAACAGTCATCTATTTTCCTTCCCTTTATGCCCTTCTTTGTTACCCTACAGACTCCCTTCACACTGTCTTTCTGCTAGGTTCTGAGTTGTCAGGACTGTTCATCTTTTCCTTAAACTTGCTCAGACCCATCCAGATGTTTCTATGATGGACTTTTATTGTGGCAATCTGTGCTTTAATTTCTTATACACCATTCCAATATTAGCTACCTAGTGGCTCTACTGTAGACATGTCATCTGTCCTTTGAATCCTTCTGTTTTGTCTCTCTTCTTTTATTGCTTTTCTTATATTTTGACTCAGCAGAGCATGATCCCAATTGGCCCTGGGGAAGGTAGCCAACTTCCTTCCCTGCCCCTTGATGGTCCTTATGCTATGCTTTTTTTTTAAAGTATAGTTGACACACAATGTTGCATCAGGTTCAGGTACACAACATAGTGATTTGACAAGTTTATACATCGTGCTATGTTCATAAGTGCAGCTACCATCTGTTCTGATACATCTCTATTACAACATCATCAGCTATATTCCTTATGCTGTCCTTGTGCCATGTTTTAATGTCATCATGCTCATAGCTAAACCTGTTTAGTCTCCATATTCCTTTGGCACACATCCTACCTTTTGAGAAACTGATTTGTACTGTCAAGATGGTGTGATTTTAAAAAAGAAAATGAATCAAAGCTTAAATTCCATGTCATATTTGCATATAATTCTAATAAGTTCTATAAGTGGAGTTTCTTTTTTGCATGCAAATTCCTGTGTAGACAGAATTAATATTTATTAATCATTTTTATATACTAGGTACTGAGATGGGTGCTTTAAATCCATCATTAGTTGATTCTTAATCTAGTAATTTGCCCTAAGCACATTTGCATAGCCTTGATGAGAAACAATTGACAATTATGTTTTACAAAGTGTGAGAAAGCTGAAGAAACACTCTTCCAAAAATATCCTTTTATGCATGTGTGTTAGTCAGCTTGGACTGCTATAACAAAATACTATAGACAGAGTGCCTTAAACAACAGACATTTATTTCTCACAGTTCTAGAGGCTGGGAAGCCTGAGATCAAGGTGCCAGAAAATTTGGTTCTAGGTGAGGGCCCTCTTCCTGGCTTGCAGACTGCTACCACCTTACTGTGTGCTCACATGATCTCATTTTTGTGCTCACTTAGGAGGGAGAGAGGATGGGGAAGAGTGGCATAGGGGAGATGAGGAGAGAGGGAGGGGGAGAGAGTAAGGGAGAGATCTCATGTCTCTTTCTTCTTTTTATAAGGACACTCATCCCATCATGAGGATATCACTGTCATGACTTCATCTAAATCTAATTGCTGCCCAAAGGCCCCATCTCCACATAGGATTATACCGGGAGTTAGGGCTTCAACACATGAATTTGGGGTATATACAAACATTTGGTTCATTACAACATGGAAATAATTTAATGATAGTATTTGGATACTTGTTATATGTTAGGAACTTTCTGAGTAATTCAAACACAATATTTCATTTATCTAATTTTTTAGCCCTGGGCTAATATGTTGAACCATGAAGAGTAATGAATTGTATATTTTTTTTATTTATTTTTTAGAATAATGCATTTTTTAATTTTTATTTTTTTAAAGACTTTATTTATTTGTTGGAGAGACAGAGACAGAGCACAAGCAGGGGGAGCAGCAGGCAGTGGGAGAAGCAGGCTCCCTGCTGAATAAGGACCCTGATGTGGGACTTGATCCCAGGATCCTGGGATCATGACCTGAGCTGAAGGCAGACGCTTAACCAACCGAGACACCCAGGCACCCTAGAATAATGAATTTTATTTTATTTTTATTTTATTTTATTTTTTTTAGAATAATGAATTTTAAACTCCACAAAACATTTCCACTTATCTTGTGGGTCTAATTGTCCTAGGGGGGATAATGTCCAGAATCTACCCCCTTCATAAATTCTTAAAAGGAACTAATAGTTATTGAAAGCCTAATATATATTTAAGCACTCTACTAGGAAATTTACATATATAATTTTATTAGAATGGATAGCCAAATAAGTTAGTGTAGAGTAGGAAAACTTTTTCTTTTACCCTTTCAGGGTCTCCAGCTGAATCTAAGAATTAAATTAATATAAGGCAGATTAACAGGAGAAAAGCATACAGTTTTTATTAGAATTTTACATGTGCATGGGAGTGTTCACAAGAAAATAAAATCCCAAAGAAATGACCAAGTGGAAAGCTTATGTTTTTAGGCAAAGAAATGATGAATTCATGGAGAAATAAATCACTGGGGTGTGGGCAAGGAATAGTAAACTGTGGGTAAGTGACTAGGTGATATATGATGTTGGGAGGAATAAGGGAAGATAAGGGTTATTTTAGTAAGTTTGTACAGATCCATTTCAGAGTTCATCTCAGTCTCTGGTAATAAGAAAGGAAGTCAACATATTTGGGGTGGCATGTTCTGAGCTCCTTCACTAGGTTAGGGTTGGGAAAGGAGTATCATTCCAGGCAGAGGATACAGGAAGTTCAAAGACAAGGTGTGAATGAGATTGACTTATTTGATGAAGATGAGCCAGTTGGGGAAGGGGTGGACAATATTATTGCTACATTTCTCTTTCCCCATCTTTTCCCTTTAAGTTCTTCATTACCTATCATTAACACTCAGTCCACTCAGTCCATTACTGCTTCTCTACTTTTTTCAGGTGCTTTCATAGCAACATAAAAGACCAATGCTTCTTTACTGTGATAGAAAATGCAAATCTCACTTTACAGCAATCATCTCCAATCCCATTACTACTTCCAGGACACACAAGAACTTTCCTGATCACTGAGAAAGCAGGATCTTTTCTGACTGGCTTCCAAAGCTGCCTCTTTACTTCCCCTAAAAACCAGTTTCTTCATGGAAAAAAAAATCTTGTCTTGGTGGGTCCCTAGATCTGAAGATAAAGTCTGCACTGGAATGTCAGCTTTATGAGGGCAGATATATTTTATTTGTTTTATTCACAGTACCAGTTATACACACACACACACACACACACACACACACACACACACACCTTCCTTTACTTCAGTATACTCTAATTCCTTAACTCCCTTGTATCCCAGAATCAACTATCCTCCTTCTATAACTCTACTACACACCTTTCTCACTATTTTCTTCATAAGCTCCAAGTTAGTAAGAGAAAGGAAACTTGAAGTCAACCAAGTTGACTTGCATTTTGTAATGCAATCTTTGCATTATGTAAGCCTGTAAGAGCATAGACTTTCCTACATAGCTTTTAGCTGGCATCTAATCATTATTAGGCCTGTCTTGTGCACTCTATTCTGTGACAGATGATATTAGTGCTCATGAAGATTTTTGGTTCTCCTCTACTTTCAAGCACATTACTCCTCAAAGTTAGATATCCTGAAGTGGTTTGTTTTGGTCAATGAACTGTCATTGGAACTGTCACTTCTGGAAAGAAGCATTTAAGAGTCAGTGTACAATTCTTCATGCTCTTTCTTCCCAGATTCTAGAAATTATGGAATCATGTATTGATTCGATGTCACAAGATTAAAGCAATCTGGCATACTATGCCACTGTATGGAACATGGCTTCCCTTAGGAACTCATCTGGACCTGAAGCACTTTGAATGAGTAAGGAATATACTTCAGTTGTGTTAAGCTGATAAAATTTTGGTGGTATTACTACAATATAACCCAGCTTATCCTAACTGATATAGAAATTGGATATACAGAAAAAAGAAGGAAATCCTATCATTTGTCACAACATGGATAAACTTATGCTAAGTGAAATAAACCAGACACATAAAGACAAATATTGCATGATCTCACTTATATGTGGAATTTAAAATAGCCAAACCCATAGAACCAAAGAGAAGAATATTGGTTGTCAGGGTCTGGGGGAAGGGTGAAAGAGGGAGATGTTGGTCAAAGGGGTACAGAGTTTCAGTTGTGCAAAATGAAGAAATCCTGACAATGTAATGTATAGCATGGTGACTGAAGTTAATTATAGCATATTATATGCTTGACATTTATAAGGGGGTATATCTTAAGTACTCTCACCACAAAAAAAGGAAAAAAATAACTACATGGAAGTGATAGATTTGTTAATCAGCTTAATTGCGGTGATCATTTCACAATGCATACATATTCAAAATATCAAGTTGTATGCCTTAAATATATATAAATGTTTATTTTTCAATTATACAGCTGATCAACACAAGTTTGAACTGCACGAGTCCACTTATATGCAGATTTTTTACAGTACAATACTGCAAATGTATTTTCTCTTCCTTATGATTTTCTTAATAACATTTTGTTTTCTCTAGTTTACTTGATAAGAATACAGTATAAAATACGTATATAGAAAATGTGTTAGTCAACCATTTATGTTATCAGTAAGGCTTCTGATCAATAGTAGACTATTAGTAGTTAAGATTTTGGGCAGTCAAGGTGCCTGGGTGGCTCAGTCAGTTAAGCATCTGACTCTTCGATTTGGCTCAGGTCATGATCTCATGGGTTGTGGGATCAAGCCCCACATCAGCCTCTGCATTCAGTGGGGAGTCTGCTTGAGATTCTCTCCCTCTGCCCCTCTCCCCTCTCTCTTTCTCTAAAATAAATAAATCTTTGTAAAAAAAAAAGATTTGGGGGAGTCAAATTTATATGTAGATTTTTGACTACATGGGTGTTGGCTCCCCTAACCCCCACATTGTTCAAGGGTCAACTATACTTCAAGAAATCTAAAAAACAAGAAATTAGATAGATAGAAGGAAGATGTTGCAAAAGCATAAACTATCTGACATTGGTTCAGTAGTTGGAAGGGGTGAAAGTAGGAAACTACTATTAGAAGCTACAAAGATTGTGACCTAGATTATGGGAGTAGAACACTTATCTTGTGATAACTGGCAAAACAGATCATGTACCTAATTTGCTTATACCTCTAGAGAAGGTTGTTGGAAAATTGAAGGAGTTACAAGAAAGAATTTAGCTCAGGAAACTTTGGCCAATTTGTAAACTGATGTAAAGAAACAGAGTTCAGAAATTCAGATCCTTTTTACAGTTGAAGAAATAAAGACAACGACTTCTCAATTTTAAATCCCTCAACTTAAAAAAGAAAGAGATAAGATTGAGAAAACCTTTGAGGAATAACCATTTAGCAGATGTTTTCTCCTAAGTAAATTACATTAAGGCTAACTGATTATGAGTATGGATACCCAGTAAATCTCTTCAGTTTTATGAAATGACTGAGAATAAGAGCCAAAGGATATGTTTTTTCTTTTCTTCCAGTAAAACCCTAGGTTCAAGGTTCCAGCCTTTTTGAAGATGTCAAGACAGAAAGGTAAGGGGAAAGAAAGCAAAGAAATAGATCAGTTTTGTATATTACATCCTGTAAAATAACTGTGGGTTCTTAGAACATGTTGTTGATTGTAATAAAATGTTAAGGATCCACTATGTTTTCAGACTTGCATTGCCAAGAAAACCATAGCTCTGGAATAAAAATGTCTACCTGTTTAAGATTTAAAACAACCCTGTACCTTTCTTTCTAAAGGTAAGAAGTAAGCTGAAAAAGTTGCTAGGCCCCAAGTAATACATATTTCCCAATGTCCATTTACTTGGAATCAAGGAGGATGATGGAAAGGGGAGAACATCCCAGATGGCAGAAGCAAGATCTGCAGCTCTGAGGAGCCTCTTTCCAGGTTAAATCATCTCCTAATTCAAAGATCTGCTATCAACAGAGAAACACTGCCCATGGGATTTCAGAATTGCTAAAAACATTCACTGCTTTTTGTCTCTCATTCTTCCCCTTTCCAATGATGGTGGTGCTAATTGAGATTGTCCTGTCCTTGCCCCACCATGGTATGTTGAATATGTGGGGAGCGGATAACTTGTTTTTTTAATTTTCACAACCATTCTTGGGCTCTGAGGTAGGCAGTTACTCAGAGATCCTAGGCTTTGTGCTTACTTCCCTGAAAAAATCCAGCTTTTTGGTTTGTCTTCCTCAGAGAGGGAGGGAGTATATCTCCTTACAAGAGGGGGAGTGAGCCAAATATTTATTGAGCAGAAGGGTGAACAGACAAAAATCCCCTTCAGTAAGACAAGGCCTTGCTTTAGCTAATCCTGGCCTATCTTGACTGAAACATATCTCCAATGTATAGTATTATGCTTGATATATATAGACACTTAATAAATATTTCTTGACTGAATGAATAAAATAATTAATTTGGGACTTGACCCTCTTAGAACACAGAAGATGCTACAATGTGACTCAATCTTATAACAAAATCAGAGGATGTCCCAGTACCTTCTAGAGCTCAATCTGTCTTGGTTATGGCTTAATCCTTATTTTCCAGTCTAACAATATTGATTGAAAAGTTTGCAGTCTAATAATATTGGTTGTCAACTGCAGTATTTTGAAATGCTTGTGAATTAAGATTATTTGTGAAGCCATTCATTTATTCATTTCGTCAACAAACGTTTACTGATTGGGTACATATTATATGCTAGGTAGGGATTGTTCAAGAAGATGGAATATACAGTAGTGAACAAGACAAAGTCCCTGCTTTTCCAAGAGTTTACATTCTAGAGGTAGGGGGGAAAACAATAAAAAATGAACCTATATTTGATTACAAATTGTGCTGAGTCTTATGAAGGAGAGACAGCTAGTGCTATGAAAAGGAATAATAGAAGCGACCTAATTCACATTGATTGCCAGTAGGGGGTATTTAGGAAGACCTCCTTGGGGAAGTGGTTCTTTGCTGAGACCTGAAGGATGACTGGAACTTAGCAAAACAGTGTTGGAAAAAATATTTCAGGCAGAAAAAAAATTAATTTTTTACTGGTGAATTAAAGTACCAAAGATGCGTTTTTAATATAGAGTAATTTAGATTATTCCTATTATTACTTTGATTTTCATTCTGACAGACCTTCTTGAACAAGATCTTGCTTTAAGTTCTTAATGCTTTTGTATTTTTAAATTTCTTTGAGTTCTTTTTTTATCAGTTGTTTTATTCCAGACCTTGGAATGTTTTCAGATTGATTTTTTGACATTGTTTCCTGATTAAACCAGTAATAATATTATTTTTGAATTATTTAGTAACACTTGACAACTTTAAACATTTTAAAAATAAAGGTTTAGATATTTTCAAACTACATGCTACCATTAACTTCCATTAAGTATAGATACAGTAAAGGGTCAGAAAAAAAATGAGTATCTATCAAAACAATCATTATCACCTAACCATAAACCCAAATGTAATAAATACACTAGTTCTGTCATTCTTCATGAAATAATAATTTATTGCACTATTTTCAAATAAATTGAATAGTTTAAATGTGATAAAATTTAATTTTCAGAATAAGAAAAAGAAAACAAACAACAAAACAGACTCCATTTCAACTACCACTCCTTACCTACCATACCTACATATTTAATATTGAGGGGGATTTTGACAAAATTCTTTCATTTGATGACTAAAGTTCTTCAAACAAAATGAAATGCTAAATTTAATTAACAGTTGGTGATTTCCTCTCAATTAACAGTGCAAACAGAGTATGCCTTTATCTAAAATTGATAAAACAAGATGACTCCTATTAAAGAGGTCAGTGGTACTAAAGGTTCAGGTCCTTTTTTTCCTCTCTCAAAACGCAACCCTAAGCCCCTAGTAAAATATTCTAAGGAATTTTAAATGCAGAGAACTTATTTTTCAAGAGTTGACCAAAAAGATGCATTTATAATCTCTGTCTGGCTATCTATCTGTCTACCTATCTATCAGCAAACACCCTGTTATAATGATGAGGCCAGAATCTATTTGAAAATTCAAGTGATAGGCTCGGAAGTTTAGGAAAAAACTCCATGAGTAATCTTTATTAAGTACCTACGGTGACAGTTTAAAAATAAATACCAGGAGCATCTGGGTGGCTCAGTTGGTTAAGTGTCTGCCTTTGGGTTAGGTCATGATCTCAGTTCCTGGGAAAGAGCCCTGTGTCTGGCTCCTTGCTCACCAGGGAGTCTGTTTCTCCCTCTCTCTCTGCCCCTCCCCCCACTTGTGATTGCTCTCTCTCCCCCCAAATAAATAAAATCTTAAAAAAAAATAAATATCATTTTTTTAAGAGTTCTCCCATTGAGATTTAGGGCCTAATTCCCCTCCTATGAATACTGAGCTGGTTTGACTAATAGAAGTCGACAGAAGTGAACTTCTGGGACTTTTGGGGTTAGGCCATAAGATGTCCTGCAGCTTCCACCTAGGTCTCTGGGGGGGTATACACTCTTGGAGCGCTGAGCCACCCTATAAGAAATCTGATCTGTGACTACTTTGCTGGGGAAATCATGTGCAGGGACTCTGTGACTGTAGGAGAGACAGTCCCAGAAGAATTCAATCTTCTAGATGGCACTGCCAAGGCATCAGGCAAGTGAATAAATCTTTCTTAGATCCTCTAGGCCTTCTCAGCCATCAGCTGAATGCCACTGAGTGACCCCAGTTGACACCATGTGGAGAAGATGAATCACGTAGTCAAGCATTGCTGGCATTCCTAACACACAAACCCATGAGCTATAACAAAGGGTTATTCTTTTTAGCCACCAAGTTTTGGGGCAGTTTGTGTCAGAAACTCTGCAGAGCCTGACTTATAGTACTTGCAAGCTAACTAGCTGACAAAAGACCTGGGTCAAAGACAAAGGACTGTATTACTCAAAGCAAAAGGAGTCATGAGAGCTTCATGTTGATTTGTGTAGTATCCCCATGCCACCCGTGTCCCACTGGGGCAACCCAAAAGGTCCAGGATAGATACCTATACATATAATGGGTTGTGTTACAGAAGAGTAATGTTAAATTTAGAAGATTCAAAAAGCAGAAGTAAACCTGCTTTTTTTTTGAAGTTTCTTTTTTTTTTTTTAAAGATTTTATTTATTCATTTGACAGAGAGAGAGACAGCCAGCGAGAGAGGGAACACAAGCAGGGGGAGTGGGAGAGGAAGAAGCAGGCTCATAGCAGAGGAGCCCGATGTGGGGCTCGATCCCAGAATGCCAGGATCACGCCCTGAGCTGAAGGCAGACGCTTATTGACTGAGCCACCCAGGCGCCCCTAAACCTGCTCTTTGGAAGGAGAAAATACCCCATCCTTTAGGGTTTCTTTGCAAATACAACCACAAGAAATGGTCCAGGTAAAGAGTGATCAAGACCTTGTATGTTTGGTATACCCAGTGAGAATATACTGAGATACTCAAGGGCTATGATGGACTGATTCTCCTAGCAGACTGTTATACAACAACACACTTCATTTTCTCCTGGGCATTTATCACTACATA
The DNA here is from genome assembly GCF_023065955.2 of Ursus arctos. Taxonomy (NCBI): domain Eukaryota; kingdom Metazoa; phylum Chordata; class Mammalia; order Carnivora; family Ursidae; genus Ursus; species Ursus arctos. Next base: position 89,130,175 of record NC_079873.1, on the reverse strand, counting down.
ACAAGAGCACAGCCTGGTCCTGGGTACCGAGACATAAAAATTACCATTGTTTTTGTGGAAACTCATGGGGAAAAGAAATACTGTATGATAGAAATCTGCCACCTCTTTGTAAAATTTCTTGTCTCAATTTTTAAAAATTTTTGGTCTTTTTAAAGATTTTATTTATTTGTTTGACAGAGAGAGAAAGAGAGAGCACAAGCAGGCAGAGCATCAGGCAAAGGGAGAAGGAGAAGGAGGCTCCCCACTGAGCAGAGAGTCTGACATGGGGCTCCATCCCAGGACCCTCGGATCATGACTTGAACCAAAAGCAGATGTTTAACTGACTGAGCCACCCAGCTGCCCCTCTTATCTCATTTTAAAAAATAAAACAAAACACTTCCCTTTCAGTGTGGTCTTCATTTTCAATTCCCCTTCCATCCCATTAACACTTAATTCAAGGGGTGCCTGGATGGCACAGTCCGTTGAGCATCCTACTCGTGGTTTGCGCTTGGGTCATGATCTCAGGGTCTTGGGATCAGGCCGCATGTCAGGCTCCACACTCACCATGGAGTCTGCTTCTCCCTCTTCCCCTTCCTCCCTCTGCTCTCTCTGTAAAATAAATAAATAAATATTTTTTAAAAACCACTTAACTCTACAGCAGGGATTTTTAATGTGGTGGTTTTGTTTCATGATGGGTTTAATGGAGTATGTGAATGCCCTGAAATTGTGTACAAAATGTTATGCATGTCCATTTATATATTTCTTTTTCTGTGGAGTTAATATATAGTTCTTTTTAAATTTTCAAAGAAATGTGTGACTTAAACAAGGTTAAGAATAGGAAAGATATGTAGAAAGCCACTATTTTTATATTAACCAACCTAGAGATTGATTTTTAAAGCCATGAAAATGATTCACTTGCCATCACTGACAAGCTAATCTCTAATCACTGATTATTCCTAAATGGTTTGGTGTTATACTGTGTGAGATAGCAACTTTGGTGCCTCTAGAAAATTCCATTCCCACAGTTCAGTGTGTGTCACGTGGAAATTTTATTGGCAGGGTTGGAGTAGATAGATCAGGACTGTAAGAAATGTAATCTACACAAATGACATTAATCCTTTTTCTGATGAGAATAAGCCAGCACAAACACATAGATTACCTGGTCTTAGATTTCTCAAATTATTGTTCCTCTATTGGCTATACAGTCTCCATAGACCTGGATAAAATAGGCCTTTGGAACATAAACCTTATTCGCAAGAAGTCAAAGATCTTAGAGCACATCTGGTCCCTTCTGACATTACACCTAAATTAATAGCATTGAAGTTAGCAACATGACTGAAATCTTGGGTATCAGTAATAAATCCCACTTTATCCCTCCTCCCCTATGTAACTGGTCTATCTGTATAGCATAAATCTCATGTCAGTATTTATAGGTCTCATTGCCTTCTTAGTATATGCCAGAGTGAACTATATATTTAAAAACCATTATACTTTGATCACCTTAATTCTGGATAGATTAAAACTAATTAATTTTTAAAAACTAATTAATTGAGAGATTCAGGGGTTGTTTTGAGGACAGATTTAATTTCTTTGATTGTCAAAGGCTTCTGTTAAACTGAACTCTTATTTCTTTTATTTCAACGTTAAAGCAAGTCCTTTCAGGTGCAGCAGAGATTTGAAACAACTTAATTCATTAAATTAAAATATAGTACTACTTAAATGACTCCAATTATATTTTAAAGGTACAATTAATTTAAATCACAAAAGCATTACACTCTTACCCCTCAACTGAACTCTTATCTCCCACCCTATCTCAAATAGATTTATATATGCAATCACAAAAAAAGCTGGCTATTTACAAATTTGATCTTATTATAATGAAAACAAGCTGAATGCCAAATCATGAACTTTGGTAAAAGTAGTAATATTTTTTTAGAGTAGTATTCTTTTAGAGAATACCACTGATGTGTTCTCTCTAGAATATAGCAAAACAGTCCAATTCACATTTACCAAATATCATATTTTGTGTTTTCAAAATGATTCTTCATACATCTAAAATATTTTCCCAACTCTTCTTATTCTGTTCACCTGTCATTCAATTATTATGATTTTTTAAAAAATGAACTGTTGCATAACTTTCACTTTATTAAATATTCAATGTAGTTATATATAATTTATATACTTACATAGATACTTAGCATTTATTTAGCTAACTCAAATAATTATAGTGATTAGTCCATGATTAGATGCTACCAAGGTTAATATGCTCAATTGCTTCAGACTTTGAAAACTTCTATTTTAGAACATCTACAGAATAGTACTAGAGAATCAGCATGGAGATGATTTCAAGTATAGGAAAGAGGCCCATCTCCATCAATTTCAATGAAATCTGTTGCACTGCCTTTTATACATTGCACACATATATTCTTTCACATATTTTAATGAAAAGAACCATTTTCTGTGACTTGTGGAAAGTAGCTTAAACTTAAACTCTTCAAGCTTCAGTTGCTCCATCTGTGAAATGGAGATAGTAATATATTACTCATAATGTTGTTTTAAGATTTTAATGAGTTGTTGGTTAAAATAACTATCACTTCTTTACTGTTCACTAGGTTCCAGGTACATGTATGAGCTGGAACCCAACCAGAGTTCAGTAGTCCAGCTAAATTAAAAAGACAGAGTTCACAAGAAAAAAGACAGAAATCAGAGTGCAGAGTAACCAACATGTCTAGAATATTTGCAGCAGGTTACCTCTATGTGGTACTATGGTACCACTATGTGGTACTTTAGTGATGGAGAGCTTTGAATTTCTTGCATACCAGAAAGGAACAATCTGCTTAACACCATGCTGATGACTGTCTCATCCAACGGAGACACCCACAAAAGCTGTACCTTAGGAAGAAGGACTATGTCCTCAAGTGAGGATTGGCAAAATTTTTCTGTAAGTGTTTGGGTAATATATATTTTAGGTTTTGTGGCCTATACAATCTCTCTTACTCCTCCTTTTTATTCTCTTTCTTCTCCTCTTCTTTCTATTCCTCCTTCTTTTTAAAAGCCCTTTTAAGAACATAAAAAAGCATAGTCTAGTCTAGTTTTTCTAGTATAGAAAAACAGTTCTGTGTGTTTGTTGATCCCTGTTCTAGAGTAAGATCTAATGTAGGATCACATTAACAAAACCTAAAAGCAAGGCCTTAGAAAATTTTAGGTGAAGAGAGTTTAGAGGTTGAGTTCTACCATGTTATTGTGGTTTGAGAATACCTTGGGTTTTTTACAAACTTGCCTTAAAAATGTGCAAAACCAAGCCTATCCAAGTTCATGGTTATTATATGGTTATTTAATGCTTTACAAGATAAAAAAGTCAATACCATTCAAAGGAAGAATAAAGAATCCAGTATTTACACAACAGAGCAGTCACAAAAGTTAGTATGGTGTAAGCAATACTAGACAATAAAACAGAAAAATATGATCCACTGTCAAGAAAAAAAGCAGTTAATAAAAAGCAACCCTAAAATAGTATAGATGTTGGATTTAGTAGACAAAGATTTTTATATGGTCATTGAAAATATGTCCAAAATTTTAAAGAAAATGTGATTCAAATAATTAAGAAAAATATGGTATTAATGAGTGAACTGAGAAGGAATCTTAGTAGAGAAATGAAAACTATACATAAAAATCAAAAAGAAATTTTAGGAAGGCAAAGTAGAATAAATGAAATGTAAATTTTACTCTTGCTTAACAATAGATTGGTGATGATAGAAAAAAAGGGGGGAACCTGAATACAGATAAATAGAAATTTCTTAGAAAGAAAAAAGATTTCTTTAAAAAAGGTTAAGGATATGGGACAATATCAAACAGTTTAAAGGAAGTAATAGATACATATATAAATATAGATAGAGATTTGTAACTACCTATCAATAACTGACATACTCTCATTATCTCCAAATAGATATAATTGGAGTCTAGAAAGAAAGGAGAGTTATAATGAGAAAAAAAGGAATATTTAAAAAATAGGATTCACGTAAGTGAACTGGTAAAGAAGTTATCTTCAAAGGTCTGTCCTTCCACAGAAACGTTGGAAAACAAGCAATTATTTTTAGAACCAACTTAGTGAGATTTCTTGAAAATAGTCAAGAGTTTAAAGCAACCAAATGAACACTGAATCAAGAAAAAGGCAACTTAAAAGTGGTGGGAAAGCTTTGTGGGGTTTTTACCTGCCTTGTCCCATACCCTCCCTGGCTCAGAAACAGTACTGAAGATGACAGACTGCATTCTCATGGTGACACTCTGATCTCCTATTTTGAAGGGAGTAGAACAGATCACACTGATAAATTACTATGTTTGTCTGTTTTAATCAGTTTGATCAGTTTCAGGACTACCCGAAGTCTAAGACAAGGCCATCTTTTTCCCCTAACTTGGAACTCTCTCTAGGCAGAAAAGCATCAGGTATTGTTTGAAAATTCTGTAAGGAGAATAAAAAGCTAGCAGCTGCCTGCGTAAAAGATTATGGTTGAGACATACAATAGACTACCTAAAGCCTGGGAAGAAAAGCTGAGGTGAGAGTTTCCTTGGGAAATTAGGGTACTCAAAAGTGTGAGACTATTCCAGGGAATTAAGAAAGCTACATGCATGCATAGGACAGGATGCACAGTCTAAAAAGACATGAGAAAATCCTAAGCTTTTACCTCTGGCTGATCTCCAGGTTCAGTGCAAGCAGGAAATGAAGGCTAAGATACAGTTACAAACAGCCCCAGAACAGAGACACTCTGCAAAGACTAAGAGACATGTTTTTGTGTGTGCATGTTTTCTTGTTTGTTTTTAATAGTGTGTTCACGGAATATTTTTCAAAACACTAGCTGAACACAAGATAAAAGAAAGGAGACTTTAGTGACCATACATGACAAGCAATAGAGTCTTTCTAAAAAGAATTTGGAAAACTAATCAAATAGATGATCACAACCTTTAATAATCAAGAACAGGTGAATCTTGGGAAGAAGGAGAATCTGATTTCCAGAATTATCACATTATAATATTCAACTGCCCAGTTTTCAACAAAAAAATCACAAAGCATAGAAATAAATAGTAAAGTATGACCCAAAGAAAAAATAATAATGAGCTGATAGTAACCATTCCTGAGCACAAATATTGGACTTACTAGAAAAAAGAACTTAAACCTACTGTCTTATTAAATATGCTCAAAGCCAAAGGATACCATGAAGAAAGAGTTAAAAGAATTCAGGAAAATTACTTATAAACAAAATGATAATATCAATAAAGAGAAGGAAATTATAAAAATTACAAATTCTGCAGATTAAAAGTAAAATAACTGAAATGAAAATTCCACTGCAAGAGTTCAAAGGCAAATCTGAGCAGGAAGAAAAAAATCAGTAAGCTTGAAGATAAGATTATTGAAATTATCCAGTTTGGGGAACAGAAAGAAAAAAGAATTTAGAGAAGTGAACCAAGCCTCAGAAAACTCTAAGATGCCTTAAGGCAGACCGATATATGCATGATAGGGGTCTCAGAGGAGATGAGAGAGAGAGAGAAAGGGGCAGAAAGAATATTAAAAGAAATAATGGCCTCAAAATTCCCAAATATGATGACATACCTGAATCTTCCCAGTCCAAGATGGTCAGTAAGCCCCAAGTAGGACAAACTAAAAGAGATCCACACTAGGCTATATTATAATCTATGTGCTGAAATGTAATCAAAGAGAATCATATACAAGGGATTCTCAATGAGATTATCAGCTAATTTCTCATCAGAAATCATGGACAGCAGAAGGTAGTGGGGGGAAAACTGTCACTCCATTCTATATTGAGCAAAACTATCCCTCAAAAATGAAAGCGCAATGAAGATATCCCCAGATAAATGAAAGCTGAGAGATTTTGTTACCGGTAGAACCGCCTACAAATAATGATAAAGAGAGTCCTCCACATTGAAATGATGGGACGCTAGAAGGTAACTAGAAGCTGTATGATGAAATACAGATCTCTGGTAAAGATAACTACAGACGGGCGCCTGGGTGGCGCAGTCGTTAGGCGTCTGCCTTCGTCTCAGGGCGTGATCCCAGCGTTCTGGGATCGAGCCCCACATCAGGCTCCTCTGCTAGGAGCCTGCTTCTTCCTCTCCCACTCCCCCTGCTTGTGTTCCCTCTCTCGCTGGCTGTCTCCCTCTGTTAAATAAATAAATAAAATCTTAAAAAAAAAGATAACTACATAGGTAAATATAAAAGCCAAAATTATTTTTTATTTGTAAACACAATTTTGATTTTCTACATGATTTAAAAGATAAATGCATAAAAAGAAGTATAAATCTAAGTTGTCACACAATATATAAAGAAGCAACTTGCAAAAGCAGCAATATAAAGGGGAGGGTGGGAGTTGTAAGGGACTGGAGTCCTCCTTCCTAGGACAGAGCCTTTATTGCTGAACACAAAACGCCCACCAGAGAGGCCTGGCTGACAGTCTCTTTCCCAGGCAGGAGTCCTGGAGGGCAGGCTGGGCGGTGGTGCATAGAACAGCTGCTGCCACACCCACAGTAGAGACAGGCCTGGGGGTGAGTCTTGCCTAGCACCCCTCTGGGTGGAAGCTGGGGACATGTCCTGGATACAAGGCTGAGGACCCAGGGTTAGGGAGATGGAGTGTGCAGAGGGCTGGCTGACTGGGCAGCAGGCCAGCCCAAGGAGAAGACTAGAGTTTTTTTTATGTTATTGAAGATAATTTGGTATCAATTCAAAATAGATTGTTACAAATTTACTGTGTTAATTGTAATTCCCATGGTATCCACTAAGAAAATATCTAAACCAATATAAACAAAAGAAGGGAATGGAAACATGTCACTACAAAAATCAGCTAAACACCAAAGAAGGCAGTAATGGAGTCAATGAAGGGGAAAAAGTGTAAGACATTTTGAAAACCAACAGCAAAAAGAAAGTAGGAAGTCCTTTTTTGTCAGTAATTATTTTGAGTGTAAGTAAATTAAACTCTCCAAAGTCAGATATGACCAGAATGATTAAAAATACATGATCCAGTAATATGCTGTCTACAGGGACTCTTTAGATCAAAAGGCAGGAATATGCTGAAAGTGAAAGTTGGAAAAAAAGATATTCTAAGCAAACTGCAACTAAAAGAGAGAGGGGTATTTATATTAATATCAGAAAAAATCGACTTTAAGTCAAATATTGTTGTAAGAGACAAAAATATCACATATTGAGAAAAGGGCCAATTCATTAAGAAGATACAACAATTACAAACATATTTAAAACAGAGCCACACAATATGGGAAGCAAACCCTGCCAGATTTGTAAGGAAGAAACAGACAGCTGTAAAATAATACTTGTAGACTTCAATAGCCCACTTTCAATAATGGATAGATAATGTAGTCAGAAGAGCAACAAGGGTACAGAGGTCAAAAACAAAACCAAACTAACTAGACATAATAGGCATATAGAGAATACTCACTCAAAAATAACAGAACACACATCCTTCTCAAATACCAATAGAAAATTATCCAGGACCATATATTAGGCCTCACAAAGTCTCAACACATTTCATAATAGTGAAATCATGCAAAGTGTCTCTTTGGTCCTAATGAAATGAAGGTAGAAATCAATAACAGAAAGAAAACTGTAAATTTCACTAATATGTGGACATAACACATTCAACAACCAGTGAGTAAATGAAAAGGAAAATCACAAAACAAATTAGAGAGTATTTAGAGATGAGTGAAAATGAAAATGCAACATACCAAACTTTTGGGGTGCAGTGAAAGCACTGCTCAGAAAAACATTTATAGCAACCAATGCCTACAGTGGAAAAGAAAGATTTCAGATAAATAATCTACTTTACCTCTATGGAACTAGAGAAAGAAGACTTAAAATATCCGTATTGCTGAAAAGGATCTACAGATACAATGCCATCCCTAACAAAATTCAAATAGCACTTTTATAGCAACAAAAATGTAGATCTTCTAATTCATATGGAATTGTAGGGGCCTTGAATAGCCAAAATAATTGAAAAACAAATATGCCAAAGACTAAAATGCCTCTCTATTCTTTTCACATGCATACCCATTTTTTTGAATGTTTTTCCTTGGAATGCCACACAATTTGGTTTCAAGAAGAAAACAGCACCCCGTCCTCACTACCACAAGGAGGCAGAGGAGTCACTTTCATAGCACTCCACCTTCCCTCATGCTCTCATTATACTAGGGTGAAGCCGCAGGATGGTGGCTGACTGTGGTATGAGTGAGTTGGGACACATGCAGTGTGACATCTGGACCTAGTTCTGGGCCACTTGATGGAGGCTCCTTCTAGAAAAAGATACTTAGTGACTTAGTATCATTTTTTTTCCTGAATTTTCAGCTGTGGGTTCTGATGGACAACCTCAGGGGAATAAGAAAAGTCCTATTCAACATTTTGTTAAATTAGACTTCCACATTTATTGTGGGTCCTCTAACAAGTCTCCTATATTCTCCCAAACCCATTTGGTATAGCAGTACATTGGAAAGAATAATTTACCTACCCTTTCAGAGTTTTTTTTTTTAAGTTTAAATAAGTGTGGATGTAAAGGGCTTGTATAGACTAAAAAGTTCAGGAAAATTTGAAAGAGTACTTTTAAATGTTTATTTGGGGGAAAACCCTGATTTCAGTAGAAATTAAAAAATGAATGTCATATTTCATGACTTTTGGGGAAATGATCTCCTATAGAATGTAAACTTTACTACATATTCTTAAGTCAAAATAAATTATATTAGTGAGACTCATATATGAATCAATGAATTGGTAATAGGACCATAATTACCCTTCGGTGAAGTAGATTTCCTTAATTTTATCTTTAGTTTTAAATTTGATTATTCCATGAATTTGAGTAAAGAAGAGATTATTCTTTGGAATTCGCTCCATATTTTAAACCTAAGGACTGTCATTACTTTGCATTGTTTTCTTATCCCAAACAGCAGGCTATTCATATTTTGCTGCATTACTCACGTTGGAATTAGGCACTGAGATGATTCATTATGATATATATTTGACACAAAAAGTAGGTATGATAGGCTATTTGATGATAGCATGTCTCATAACTGGGAGAGTTTGAGAGCTGTGAAAATTAAAGGAGCTAACTCGTATAAAGCACTTAGCAAGGTGACTGGCATATAGTAAAGCATCCATAAATGGTAGCTACGATGAAAATGATTATGAAGCTTTCTACAGAGGCTTTTAACTATTATCATCATGCCAAGTTAACTTATAATAATAAAATGCTAATAGGAGAAAAATGGAGTTGGACAATGATAATTGAAAACTATATTTATTCACATGACTTCTCCATTTTAGAAAGCACATACTTCATGGTATTAAAATACTGTTGAATAGAGACAAAAAAATACAGTAATTTTCTAGAAGACTGTCTGGAAATGAAAGTTTCATGGCTAATCACACATCAAAGGGCATCGATAAACCTTTTTTTCTGTGACATTGTGGTAGTTTCTTTTAAGTGTGCTAAATTGAGGAAAAATAAAAATGATGAATATGTACCATAAAAGTTTAAAACTAAAATGTATATTGGTCCTTTTTTACATAAGGCCTTTGCTTTGAGTATACAAAATCAATAGTCTGAGCTCCACATTATCTTTCTGATATAAACTATATTATTATTTTGATATAAACCATATTATTCATTTTTCTATAATTTTTGAGTTTCCTTAAAGACTTAAAGAATTAGCAAGAAATCTGAGTTCACAAATCTTCTAAAATTTAATGAAATTTTCCCTATATTTGCAGCCTTATCCACATCAAATTCAAAAGCAGTGTTTCAAGACCACTTTTTTTATTTACACAGATTTTTTAAAAGTTTTTTCCAAGTTTTTATCTAGTGATTCATCACTTATATACAACACCTGATGCTCATCACAAGTGTCTTCCTTAAACCCCATCACCTATTTAAATCATCCCCCTACCCACATCCCCTCCAGTAACCATCAGTTTGTTCTCTATAGTTAAGAATCTGTTTCTTGGTTTGCCTCTCTCTTTTTTTTCCCCTTTGCTAATTTGCTTTGTTTCTTAAATCCCACATATGAGTGAAGTCAGATGATATTATGTCTTTCTCTGACTGACCTATTTCACTTACCATAATACTCTAGCTCCATCCACATCATGGCAAATGGAAATTCATTCTTTTTGATGGCAGAGAAATAGTCCATTATATATGTTATTTCTTTATCCATTCATGAGTTGATGGACATTTGGGCTCTTTCCATAATTTGGCTTTGACTATTGTTGATAATGCTGCTATAAACATAGGGGTGCATGTATCCCTTTGAATCAGTATTTTTGTATCCTTTGGGTAAATACCTAGTAGTGCAATTGCTGGATCAGAGGGTAGATCTATTTTTAACTTTTTGAAGAAACTCCATACTGTTTTCTAGAGTAGCTGCAGCACTTTGCATTCCCACCAACAGTGTAAGACTCTTCTCCTTTCTCCCCATCCTTGCCAACACCTGTTGTTTCCTGGGTTCTTAATTTTAGCCATTCTGATTGGTGTGAGGTAATATCTCATTGTGGTTTTGATTTGTATTTTCATCATGATGAATGATGTTGAGCATCTTTTCATGAGTCGATTGGTCATTTTTATGTCTTTTTTGGAAAAATGTCTATTCCTGTTTTCTGCCCGTTTTCTAACTGGATTTTTTTTTTGGGGGGGGGTATTGAGTTTGATAAATTCTTTATGTATTTTGGATACTAACCCTTTATTGGATATGTCATTTGCAAATATATTCTCCCATTCGAAAGGTTGTCTTTTAGTTTTGTTGATTGTTTTCTTCCCTGTGTAGAAGCTTTTTATTTTGATCAAGTCTCAATACTTTATTTTTGTTTTGTTTTCCTTGCCTCAGGAGACATATCTAGTAAGAAGTTCCTATGGCTGAGGTCTAAGAGGTTACTGCCTGTGTTCTCTAGGATTTTGATGGTTTCCTGCCTCACATTTAGATCTTTCATCCATTTTGACTTTTTTTGTGTGTGTACGGTGTAAGAAAGTGGTCCAGTTTCATTCTTCTGCATGTTGCTGTCCCATTTTCCCAACACCATTTGTTGAAAAGACTGTCTTTTTCCCATTGGATAGTCTTTCTTGTTTTGTCAAAGATTAATTGACCATAAAGTTGTGGGTTAATTTCTGGGTTTTCTATTCTGTTCCATTGATCTATGTGTTAGAGACCACTTTCAATAATATTTTCCAAAGCACTGAAATAAGTTTTCATAGAAAGAACAGCTCTTTCTGCATTTATATTTCATCACTTTACATTACATTTCCTTAAATCGCTTAATACTATTAACACATACAACTGGCATAAATAACTTTTGGAACAAACTCAGCAGACTCTTACTAGGCACAGAATTTGAATAGTGGGAGGAAGAGCATGTGAAGGTACTAAGGAAACTGCCAACTATCAGCATTTAGACTGCCCTGGGCATCAAATAGAGTGCTTTATAGAGGACGCAGAATATTGATTATTTTGGCAAATAGTTAACTGATAGCGTGGTTAAAGGAGCTTCTTTGTATTGTATTCTAATAAGATGACACCTTAAACTGCTGTAACGGAGACAATTGATCCACTTAGTCACTGTCTCTAGGTAGTATAGATTTTTATCAATGAGTTCAGATTTTTTACAATTTATTTTCATTGTTACTGCAATGAAAAAAAAAATAACTAAATCTCTTCAAACTAAAAGTGAGCTCCAAAGAACCACTTATGTATAATTCTCCTCAACCCTTTCTGAAAGACATCCCTGCAAAAGGTAAGCAATTTACAATGTACCCAGAATATAACTTCAAGGTATTAAAGTAATAGAATAGTTCTTTTATAATAAAGGATTGTTTGTTTTATTCCTCAGAATGTGCTACATGTTTGGGAGATGGGCATGGGAATTGTGTCTTGGTGTCTTTCTGCACCACTATTTAACTTTAAATATATTTGGAGCCCTTCCTCATATAGTGGGATTCAGAGTTCCAGATGTCCCTTAGTTCAACCAAACAAGAAACTGTCTTTCTTTTTCTTGTTTCCTTTTGCTTTTGGGTGATTTTCAGAAGGTCAAGGTAGAAAATTCCATTTTACTCCATTTTAATACCAGATTTCTCAACCCAATCTTTGCAAAAATGAATTTTGATATTTAAAAAGCATCTGCACAAGAAATCTTTTTTTCTGACTTCATTTTTTATTAAAATAAGACACAACCGAAAAAACATCTGCAATCAAAATCATTCATTTACATGGACACACACACACACACACCTTTCATAATTTTGTCAGAAATTGAATCTTCAGACTTGATAAACATTATTTTAAAAGTCACTGACATGATGATTTATCCCCAAGCCTTCAGAAAACAACAAAATATGAGAAGAACCATTTCTTAGTTAAAATACAAATGATAGAGACTATCTTAATATTTTGTTTTGGAATAATTTAAGATTTACAACTGATTTTTTATTATAAATTTCCTCATTTTCTTTTGGTATTATTTTTCTTAATTCTGAAAAAAATTTCCTTCAGAGTTTTTATGTTGCAAGTCTGTTAGTGACAAATTCTTTAAGTTTTCTTTTATCTGAAAATGATTTTTGTCTTCATTAACAAAGTATGATATCAGACTTTTTTCCAGCACTTAACAATGGTTTTCTACTATCTACTGACTTCCATTGTTTCTTATGTCAGAGTTTATTAAATAATTTTCCCTTGACTTAATGCATTACTTTTCCTTGCTGTTTCAAATTTTCTCCATCATTGGCTTTAAATAGCTCACCTGTGATACGTCTAGCAGTGGTTTTTGTTGTATTTATTCTGTTTGGGCTTCACTGAGTTTCATGAATCTGTAAATTTATACATCTCACCAAATTTGTGATTTTGTTTGCTATTATTTCTTCAAATACTTTTTTCTGCTCCATTCTCTCTTCTCTTTTTCTGGAACTCCAATAATACTACGTTAGATATCTGCTCATTTAAGAAACAATATTTCTGTTTTTTTAAAAGACAATGTTTCTGTTTTTCACATTGGATACTTTTTTTTTTATGATGATAAGTGTACTCTTTAATCCTCATCGCCTATTTCACCCATCCTCCCCACCCACCTCCCCTCTGGTAACCATCATTTTGTTCTCACTAAGAGTCTATTTCTTGGTTTGTCTCTCTTTTTTCTTTCGTTTGCTCATTTATTTCACTTCTTAAATTCCACATATTAGTGAGATCACATGGTATTTGTTTTTGACTGATTTATTTTGTTTAACATTATACTCTCTAGCTCTATCCATGTTGTTGCAAATGGCAAGGTTTCATTATTTTTTTGGCTGAGTAATAGTCCATTGTATATATAGACCATTTCTTTATCTATTCATCTATTAATGGACACTTGGGTTGCTTCCATAGTTTGGCTATTGTATACAATGCCATTATAAACATAGGGTTGTGTGTATTCCTTTGAATTAGTGTTTTTGTACTTTTGGGGTTAATACCCAGTAGTGCAATTACTGTATCATAGGGTAGTTCTATTTTTAATTTTTTGAGGAAACTCCATAGTGTTTTCCACAGTGGCTGCACCAGATTACATTCCACCAACAGTGCATGAGGGTTCCTTTTTCTCCACATCCTCACTAACATTTGTTGATTCTTGTCTTTTTTATTTTAGCCATTGTAACTGATGTGAGGTGTTATCTCATTGTAGTTTTGATTCACATTTCTCTGATGATGAGTGATGTTGAACATCTTTTCATGTGTCTGTTGGCCACCTGCAAGTCTCCTTTGTAGAAATGTCTCTTCATGTCTCCTGTCCATTTTTTGATTGGATTATTCATTTTTTTGGGTATTGAGTAGTATCAATTCTTTATATATTTTGGATACTAACCCTTTATCAGATATGTCATTTGCAAATATCTTCGTCCATTCAGTAGGTTGACTTTTAGTTTTGTTGATTGTTTTCTTTACTGTGCAGAAACTTTATTTTGATGTAGTCCCAACAGTTTGTTTTTGTTTTTGGTTCCCTTGCCTCAGGAGGCACATCTAGAAAAATGTTGCTATCACCAATGTCAGAGAGATTACTGCCTGTGTTCTCTTCTGGGATTTTTATGGTTTCAGGTCTCACATTTAGCTCTTTAATTTATTTTATCTTTATTTTTGTGTGTGGTGAAAGAAAGTGGTCCAGTTTCATTCTTTCCAGTTTTCCCAACACCATTTGTTGAAGAGACTTTTTCCCATTGTATATTCACTTCTCTTTTGTTGAAGATTAATTGACCATATATTTGTGGGTTTCTTTCTGAGTTTTCTGTTCTATTCCATTGATCTATATGTGTCTGTTTTTATGCCATACCATACTGTTTTAATTACTACCACTCTGTAATATAACTTGAAATCTGGGATTGTGATGGGCCCAGTTATATTTTTCTTTTTCAAGATTGCTTTGGCTATTTGGGGTCTTTTGTGGCTCCATATAAATTTTAGGATAATTTGTAATAGTTGTGTTAAAAATGCTGTTGGTATTTTGATAGGAGTTGCATTAAATCTGTAGATTGCTTTGGGCAGTACGAATATTTAACAATATTTGTTCTTCCAACTGAAGAGCATGGAATGTCTTTCCATTTCTTTGCTTCATCTCAAATTTCTCTCATCAGTGTTTTATGGTTTTCAGAGTAAAAGTCTTTTACCTCTTTAGTTAGGTTTATCCCTAGGTATCTTTTTATTTTTGGTGCAATTGTAAATGGGATTGTTTTCTTAATTTCACTTTCTGCTGTGTATAGAGATGCAGAGATTTATGTACACTCATTTCGTATCCTGTGACTTTACTGAATTCATCTATCAGTTCTAGTAGGTTTTTGGTGAAGTCTTTAGGATTTTCTACATATAGTGTCATGATATCTGCAATAAGTCAAAGTTTTACTTCTTCCTTACCAATTGGGATATCTTATATTTCTTTATGTTGTCTAATTGCTATGACAGATGGGATAATTTTTACTAATCTATCTTCAATTTTCCTGATGTTTTTTTCCTGGCATTTCCATTCTGCTGTTAAGAACAATTTATTTTAAAATATTGCATTTTTAATACTACAAGTTCCCTTTTGTTTATTTTATAGGTTCTATTTTTTCTGCTGAGGTCTCTTTTAATTCATAACAAGCATACTTCCTTTATATTCCTGATCATAGTTATAAAAGCTGTGTTATAAGATCTTGGGTTTTTATGAGGATGGAGAAGGAAAGCAGCCTGAAGGTGAAATGTTACCATGGCAAGATTTCCCCTTGGTATTTAACAAGGTGAAGGAGGAGAATTTGGGAACCATATTCTCCCACATCTCCATGCCAAAAAAGGGGTGAGGTGAGGTGGTCAGACCATGAAAAGCAGAGAGCAGGATTCATTCAGGCTCATGCAATAACCTTTTGATTTTTTTTTTCAAAAAGGAGACTCCCCTGGCAAGATGGGCAAGAATGGGTCTTCATTCCCAATTTCTCACATTAGCCAATTTGAGGTCTCCTTGTGGTGGGAACAGAAATAATTCAGAGCATGGGAAAGTGCAAGTTAAACCCCACCTGGGGCAAATAAAAAAAATACAAAACATAAATCAGTCAATCAATCAATCAATCATGGGTTTTTAGGGTAATAAAATAGTCATAAAATCTTGAGGTTTGTCTCCACTGCTTTTCTTTCCTTTTGAATCAGTCATTTCTCCAATTATTCATATTTTGTGTATTTTTAATTGTTCATTAAAGCTATAAACCTTGTGGAAACTCTGGATGTCATTTTGTAACATTTTTGTAAAGAGTATTATTTTTTTAAATAGGCTGTTGATTTAGTTGAACTCATAATGTTAGCAGTGTCTCTCCTCTGGTGGATGGCAGCTCAGATCTCAATTCAGTTTCTTTCCCTTAGTTTTACTTGTTGCGCTCTGCCTCACTCATATGTAATTCAGGGGTCAGCCAGAGATTTGGTCAGAGACTACTTATAATATTTGGGCATCTCTCTTCCAAGCTCTTTCTTCTGCCATTTTCCCCTTCACTTTTCAGTGGCTGTGGATTCCCAGAACTTGTTCCTCTGTTTTTTTTCAAGCCAGTTAGACTACAAACTTTCTTTCATAATATTATCCACAAAGCTGGCAGTGACTGGGGCCTATCTTCAGGCTAAAAGACACTAAAGATAGAAAAATAGAAAATAGAATCTCACCTAGTACCTTAACTTTCTTCCAACAGTTAAATTTATTCCCAGTTGCTGCTTGTATTTGGTCATAATCCAATGTCTTATAATTATTTTTATTTTATTATTTTGCCCAGTGTAGTGTTATCTTTACGAGGTTGCTCTGATAAGGGATACTTAGCCTTTACTGAATGCTGAACCCAACCTCCCTTATATGTATTAAATACCTACACATGAGAAAACAAAATAGTCACATGGATGCTCAAAAATATCAAGTTGAATTGCTCTAAAGATTTGGCTTCAGAAAAAAATAGAGGACGGTCTTTGATTCTTATAGTTGCTCACTCTTTCTCTCCAAGTAGAATATTAAGGGGAGAAAGAATCACATGATTTGTCTTTAAAACAAAGCAGAGAAAGTAGACTTTGTAGAAAAAGTGTTGTGAAAACAGGTATGTTTCTAGAGTGGTAAAAACATATTGCCAAATGTATTTCGATATTCATAGATAAGTCCAAAGACATGTAATGTAGTTAACAAATTTTAAATTATGCATATATCTATGTACATCCTTGTGTGTGTGTGGGTGTGTGTGTGGAGGGGGGTAGACAGGGCATGTATTAGGACACATATCTTCACATTCACAGTCAATTTAATTTAAAATGCATGGAGTACTCTAATCCCAACTTACCTGATCCTTATTTTTGTGCATATCCTACCACATCTTGGTTAAGAAAAACATGTACTTCAGCCTTAAAAAGTGAGGATTTTTAAAATAAGGTTTGCTCTACATGGATCACTAAGTAATTGAGAGGCTTATAATTTAGCAAAAGATTTATTACTTAGTGGATTATTATATTTAAGTATATGTGCTATAAATGAAGAACCACACATGAAGTAGTACAAATTTTCTCCAAAATGTTAGTAATATTGACAATCATAAAGATATAATTAGATTCTACTCCCTCCTTAGCCAATAAATTAATAATGGTTGCTGAAAAAGACTAGTTTCAGTTTTCTTTAATATTAAAAGTGGGGTTTTTTTACACATAGATTCCTAAATATAAGGGGTTATTTCATGTGGTTAACTTGAGTAAAGGTACAAGAGTAGGCTCTAATCATATTTTTTGGATTACTGGCAAATTTAGAAAAATTGCAGGAACAAGTAATAGCTTTTTTCTCCTATACTTTTATATAATCATTTATGGGTATTGTCTCCATGAAGCTAGCTAATGGTGTGCCATAATAATCAGCAAACCCATTTTGCCAGTTATCCAGGTTCAAAATCTGAGTCATTTCTGACTTTTCCTTTATTCTCACAATCGATGCAGTCACAGAGCCCCATTCTTACTTACTTCATAATGTCCTCCCTATCTGTTCTTCCTTTTTGATTATTATTGAAATTGACCTGGCTCTGATGCTAATGCCTCATGCCTGTACTACTACCATTGATTTATCATACCTTCCCTTGTTATTCACATCCTTACCTCCAGTCCATCTTGCACAGTGCTGCTACTAATAATAGTCCTAACTGTTGCTAATAGTCCTAAAATATTGTTTTTTAATGTTAATTGCATGGTCATTAATACTTGATGGTTCATCATTCTATAAAGAGCTTAAACTCCTTAACCTGGTGGCAAACATCCTCCCGTTTGAACCATCTGTTTCACCAATTTAGGCTACTCATTACTCCCCTAAGCATGGCATACACTACATGTTGCCACAAGGTAGGGGCAGTATAGTTCTCTTGAATTTTAATGTTTTAAGCCTCTATCTTGGATTCTGATGAGGGTGATCTGTGGAACTAAAGGAGAAATATTGGTCTGTCCATTTGTGAACCTTACTTATGCTCTTAAGACATAGTTCCATTTTTAAACATAAAGACTTCAAGATTACTCTAGCAAAGTAAACATCTCTCTGTACCATACATTCATTCAGCTCTCACAGAGGACTACTCTGTTTTTCAGAATAGCTATTCCATTCCTTTTTGTCCCTTTAGCCTCCTTGCCACTTATCATTGCTTTGTATTACAGTATATCTATTATCTATTAGTCTATTTTCTTTTTTATTATTTTCCCCACTTGAAAATCAGCTTCATGAAGATAGATATTATGTAGTTCACTCCTACAGTATTGGCAGAGCCTAGAACAACATAGAAAATACTCAAGAAATACTGTTGAACAAATGAATTTGACAACATATAAGCATTTTATTGTTAATTGTCTTTTTGTGAATGTTCCTGATGATCCAACAATATAGTATGCTCTTGAGGGTAGGGCCTCCTTAATACTTTTTGTACTTTACTTTATAGTACCCAACCCAGTGGCACAGATTTGTTGATACACATTGCTCTATTGACAGGAGTCTGAAATGGCATTGATAATTGACTTGAGTTTTATTCTTTAATAATGTGGAAGAAAATGTCCATGTCCTCCAAAAATGTCCATGTTCTAATCTGCAGAACCTATTAATATGTTACTTTGCATGACAAAAGGGACTTTACAGATGTGATTATGGTTAAGGAATTTGAGATGGGGAGATTATTCTGGACTATCAAGGAATGTCTAACCTAATCTCATGAGTTCTTTAAAGTGGAGAGTCATTCCCAACTGCAGAGAATCAGAGACATAGTAACATGAGAACAACTAAGCCTGCTGTTGCTGGGTTTGAAGGTGGGAGAGGATAGGGCCACTAGCCAATGAATGTGGATAGCTCCTAGAGGCTAGAAAAGGCAAAGAAATGGATTCTCCACCAGAGTCTTCAGAAAGAAATGCAGTTCTGCTGATGCTTTAATTTTAGCCAAGTGAGGTCCATATTGGATTTAGGATCTTCAGAGATCATTTTAAACCACTAAATTTGTGATAATTTTTTGGCAGTGATAGAAAATGAATGTAATCAATTTCAATAATAAAAATAAGCACTTCAACTTCTCCATATGAGAAATGAAGTAGATTTTCTGCAGGGCTGGAGAATTTTCCATATATGCTCAATTATAAGATAATTTTGAAAATAAAGACCTTTTCTATTTTCTCAAGGAGAAAAAAAAATTAAAAAGGAGTTAACTTGAATGTAGAAAATTATATAAATAGAAGTAAAACAGGCAAGTACCTACTTATAATATTGACTTTGAAAATACTTAATAAATTAATTACACATGTATTTTTAAAACCTAATATTAAGCAACGCTATTTTCTCTCTCATGTCTCATGAAAGAATTTTATTCACACTCTACTTGCAAATTTAATGTCAGTTGTGATCCTCACTAAAGTTTCTTCTTGAGTGACCTAACCCAGTTTTCCAGAGCACAACATACTTATTTCTATCTAAGACATTTTAGAGAAAACACTTTTTAAATCTACATATAATGCTGTCATGAGAAATGTATCCTGTCATAATTATGTATCTGTTTTCATCATTTTTATGATATAACCATTTATATATTTGCTTTTAAAGTAGTCTTTAAAAGGCTTGTTTACAATGGCATTGAAAATCTGCAACTGTGAGGTCATCTCCCCTCTCCATAGACAATCATTTTAAATTTAGTATTAATTTTTCATTGTCCTCTTTTTTCTTACCAATTATGACTGGTAGTTTCTATTAGCATCCAAAACTAGTGTTAATAGGGAATATTTTAGACTAATGTATCTTTCCCAAGTAGTTGTTTAAAACAAAGTAATTGTGGGGCGCCTGGGTGGCACAGTGGTTGGGCGTCTGCCTTTGGCTCAGGGCGTGATCCCAGCATTATGGGATCGAGCCCCACATCAGGCTCCTCCACTATGAGCCTGCTTCTTCCTCTCCCACTCCCCCTGCTTGTGTTCCCTCTCTCGCTGGCTGTCTCTATCTCTGTCAAATAAATAAATAAAATCTTTTAAAAAAAAATAAAAAAATAAAAAAATAAAACAAAGTAATTGTGAAAGGTCTCGTAATATGAGAGAAGAATTATAAAGATCTCTTCTATACAATAAAATTTTGGAGCTAAAAATTCACCTTTTATTCAGGAAGATAAATAATTTCATTTTGTTTACTTAGATTTCTTCCTTTTTTATGACTTCTTTCATACAGCTATTTCAATGATATCCTATTTAATATTCTCTTTAATTGCTGTGTGTTATTTTCCCTAGTCCTCTATTAATAAACCTTTAAACTGATTCCAACTTGTAACAATGAAAAATGATGATGCAATAAACATTACCTTGTGTATATTGTTATATACTTGTGTACTTCTACAGGATAAATTCCTAGAGATAGAATTGCTATGTGGAAGGGAATAAGCATTACACATTTGCCAAACTGACCTACAAATATATAAATAAATTTATGTTGCCATGCATAATGGCATGAAAAGGTCCTTCTCATCTCTCTGATGGTAGGGAGTGTAATTGACCCGCAGCCTTAAGCTCTCACCTCTCACTAACCTTGAGGCTTTAAATACGCAGGAAGTGAAAGCTAAGGTGGAGTTGTAAACTGCCTAGCTAAGTGTTTGTATAATCATTAGCTGCCCAGTAAGTAGCCTGAGCAGAGATGTCAGAGGTCACACATGACAAAGAATATAGACTTTACTACTTTAGTTTAGAAACTCTACTAAAAAAAAATGAGATACCACTACACACTTATTAGAATGGCCAAAATCCAGAACACTGGCAATACCAGATGCTAGCAAGGATATGCAAAAGAATCTGATTTGAAGATCTCCTGCATAATAATACCTAAAATATCCAAGTTTCAATAAAAATTGCAACATATGCAAAGAAATAAGAAAGTATGGCTGATACATAGGAAAAGAAGCAGTCAGTATGATATGTCCCTGAGGAAGCTCCAACATTGGACTTACTAACCAAAACTTTGAAATTGCTAATTTAATATGTTCAAAGAATTAAAAAAAAAAACAATCACACCTAAATAACTAAAGACAATATGAGAATGAGGTCACCAAATAGAGAATATAAACAAAGGGATATCAAGTATTTCTTAAAAAGGACCAAATAGCAATTCTGAAGTTGATGAAATAAAATAACTGGAATGAAAAATTCACTAGAGTGGTTCAGCAGCAGATTTGAGGAAATAGAAGAAAGAATGAGCACAACTGAAGCTAGTTCAATTGAGATTATCCAATCTGAGGAAAAGAAAGAGTCATGTGATTCAAGAAGGAATCAAATGACCATTGCTGTTTTTGAAGGTACAAAGGGGCATGAGCCAAAAAACAATGCAGATGGTTTCCAGAGGCTAAAAAGGCAAGGGAACAGGTTCTCTTTTAGAGCTTGCATAAAGAAATACAGCTATGTAAACATCTTGATGTTAGCCTAGTGAGAGTCACTTAGACTTCTGAAGTATGGAAATGTAATTTAAAAAATTGGTTATTTTAAACCCATAAATTTGTGATAATTTGTTACAGCTGCAACAGAAAATTAATACATATTTAAGAACACATTCTCCATAACTGACTACAGTTAATCCTTGAACAACGCAGAAGTTATATGTACCAATCCCTGACACAATTGAAAATCCACATATAACTTTTGACTCCCAAAAAGTTAACTACTAATAGCCTAGTGTTTACTGGTGCCTTATAGACAATATAAACAGTTTACTGACACATATTTTATAGATTATATGTATTATGTGCTGTAATCTTACAATAAAGAAAGCTAGAGAAAAGAAAATGTTATTAAGAAAATCCTAAGGAAGAGAAATTGTATTTAAAGTACTGCGCTACAAAAAAATCCACATAAAGTGAAGTCACACAGTTCAAACCCATGTTGTTCAAGGGCCAACTGTATATATTAGGCCACAAAATAAGTCACAATAAATATAAAAGGAGTGAAATCATATCAAGTATGTTTTCTGACCACAATGGAATAAAATTTGAAATCGATAACAAAAGGAGATCTGAAAAATTTTGCAATCATGAAATAAACACAGAATTAAATAGCCCAGGAGTCAATAATTAGAAAATAATTTGAAATGAAAACAAAAACAAAACATATCAAAACTTGGGATGCAGAGTAACAGTGCTTTGAGCTAAAATTATTGCTGCAAGTGACTATATTAAAAAAGAAAGATCTCAAAATCAGTATCCTAATCCCTTTCTTTTAATGGACCAGAAAAAGAAAGAAGAGCAAACTCCAGAGCAAGCTGAAGAAGTAAATAATAATGACTAGAGTGAACATAAATAAAATACAGAAAAATAATAAAGAAACTCAACAAAACCAAAGTTGTTTTTCTTTTGAAAAAAATCAACAACATTGACAAACATTTAGCTAGACAGACCAGGAGAAAAGAAAAGATTCAAATGGTTAAAATTAAGAATGAAAGAGGAAATATTACTACTGATTTTAGAGAAATAAAAAAATTATAAGGAAATATTAAAAATGATGTATGTAAACAAAATGGATAACATAGAAAGGACAAATTCTGATAGTGACACAATCTATCAGAACTAAATCAAGAGGAAATAGAAAATCTGAATGTACCTATAAGAAATAAATAGATTGACTGAATAATCAAAAATATTCAACAAGGAAAAGCCTAGGACCAGAAGGCTTTCTTGATGAATTATACCAACCATTTAAAAGATTTAACACCAATCCTTCACTAACCCTTACGTATAATAAAAGAGGAAGGACAATTTCAATTCATTTTAGGAGGTCAGTGATATCCTGACACAAAAATAAGGCAAAGACATCACAAAAACAGTAAAAGCCAATATCTCTTATGAACATAGAACCAAAATCCTCAGCGAAATAGCAAATCAAATCCAGAAACACGTGAAAAGGTTCATATGGGAGTATGGCCAGCAAAACTGTGGAGCAGCAATTCCAAACACCCATTCCTCCACAAAAGCATCGAAAAACAAGCAGAAACTGTCAGAACTAGTTTTGTTAGACATTTGGAAAACAGTCAAAGTTTTACAGCAAACAAGTGAATGCTAAATCAAGAGAAAAACAAGTTAAAATTGGTAGGAAAACTTTGTGGAATTTTTACTTGCCCTTACCCCACCTTCTCCTTGGCTCAGCAGTGTCAGGCCTTTTTACCTAGTTCTGGAGGGAGCCTAGCAGATGTTATTTGCAAATTGTAGTGTTTATCTGTTCTAATCTGCCTGGGCTACCTGAAAGACTGACAAAAGGTGCCATTTCTTTGCCTAACTAAAAACTCACTTAGGGCAGAAAAAAATGGCAGGCATTGCTCAAAAACATTGTAAACGTAAAGAAAAATCTGCAGCCAACTAGGACTGTAGATTATGTTTGAGCACACAATTGACCACATATAGCCTGGCAGAAAAATCTGGGGAGATAATTGCTCTGGGAAATAAAGACATTTAAAAGCACCTGTGTACACTGGGGTATTTAGAAAGCCACATGCATATCACCAGACAAGATGCATGCTCAGAAAAGAGAATGAAACAATTCAGCTAAGTTTTCTGGCAGTATATAAAAAAGATAATCTTTTCTCTGATTTCCAATGACAAGTTCCCCATTTCTTTCTGAGCCTTCTCCAGAAATGCCTCTAATGTTCACATTTCTACAAGCATTCTGTTTATGACAGGCAATATATGTATTCTGTAAGATGTTACAGGCTTTTTCTACCATGTTTCTTATTTCCTCCTGAGCCCTCACTGGCAGAGCCTTTAACACCCTTATTTCTATCAACAGTCTATTCAAGGAAATCTAAGCTTTTTCTACCATGCTTCTCAAATTTCTTCCAGCTTCTATCCGTAACTCAATCCCAAAACCACTTCTGGGTTTTTATTTGTTACAGTAGCATCTCATTTCCTGGCACAAAAATCTGTATTCATATCTTATGGCTTCTATAACAAATTACCAAAAACAATGGATTATTTAAGAATAAACACAAATTTATCCTTTATAGTTCTGGGGACCATAAATCCAAAATCAAGGTATCAGCTGAGCAGTGCTTTCTCTGAAGATTTAGGGTAGAATATGTTCCGTGATTCTTCCAGTTTCTGGTAGCTGACAGCATGCCTTTGCTTATGTCCATATCATTCCAATGGAATGTCATTCTGTCTTTCTCTTATCGGGACACTGATGATGGCATTCAGGGCCCACCTGAATAATCTCCTGATCTCAGAATTCTTAACTTAATCACATCTGCAAAGTCCCTTTTTCTAAATAAGGTGACATTTACATGTCTCAGGAATTAAAACCAAATACTTTTTGGGCCACCATTCAACCTATTGTATCCTTGAAAAGAGGAACCATCTTTAATTAAAGAAAAATTATAAACAAACCCTTGGCTCTACAGTCACTTGACTTACTCAGTTTCTCTGTTGTAAATAGCTCTTTCTGAACTGATAAGCCAAAAGGTACAAATTAATAATGCATTTACTGACTATTGAAATTGACAAAAAAATTAAAATGAGAGTAATCTGGTCTATTTTGTATTCTTAATTTTATGTAACAAATTTCTCTTTACTGAATTGAATATTTACTAATTGAATGTTTTGGGCATTCAGTAAAGTTCTGTTACTGTCAAATTGTTTTACTACAGTTCCTGTCTTTATCCATATGAAATATAAATGTCTAAGTTTTATTAAAGGCTAGTAAAAGTTGTTATAGATAATTTTGAAAAGCCATAAAGTATGGGAAGTATAAAAAACAGTGATAGTTCACATATTGCCCCAATAGTTCATCATTTCATGTACATAAACTCAGTCTGGTTTTTCTTACTTTCTTCTTTTTTACCTTAAACTGATTTTTTTTGTCATTTCATATACTATAAAAGTCCAATGCAACTTGTGATTGTTGAAATAGTTGTTTAAATTGCTATCTCTCTGTTATTTATAGCTGTTGATATGAAGTTTTAATTAAATAAAAATAACATGGCAGTTTGTAAATCTACAATAAAAAAAAAGATCTTTGTTAAATTTTGACAAATACCAACCTCAAATTCAGAGATTTTCTGCTAGTGCCAGGACACTGGCAGTGTGTTGGGTCACTGCCATCATCTTTCTATTGAATAACAGGCATCAGAGCTTTATTCAAGGTCTATGTGATAGACAGGAATTAGAAGAGACACAAGAATTGATAAGCAGAGCAGGAAAGTTTTGTGTAGGACAAGAAAAGTCTGTGCAGGGCCAGGTAGTTCATACTGGAAAATGTAGGGTGGGTTCAAGCCAGAGTAAGGCAGGTTTGAGAAAGACCAGAAGGGGTTGAGCAGGACCTTTTCTCTTTAGAAAGAGAAGGAAAAGGTAGGATAGTGTAGAGATTCCAGGACAAGGAAGTGTTGAGCAAGTTGGAACAATGCAGGGAAAAATAGGGCATAATAGACTATCTCAGGGTGAGCTAGCATAAGGCAGGTGCGGTACTGCAGACAGTTGGTCAGGATAAGGTTAAAAAAGTAAGATCTATATAGTGCTAGGAGGGATGGAACAGAATAAGTCCATTGTAAAACTAAGTGTAAAGTGGGTTACGATAGGGCACAGCCATACCTAACAGAAAATGGAAAGTCTAAATAGAATAGAGCAGGAGAAGGTGCAGAAGACGTGGGTAAGGTGACACAGGGAAGGGAAGGGCAATGAATAAGCTGAGTTTGTAAAGAAATCTTGAGTCCCTGATGAAACTAAGAGAAAGTTCCCACTAATTAATAGAAATTATGTGGAATATAATTATGATTGACACGAGTTTTCAATACTGGTAGCACATATTAAACAAGTCTAAATACTGATTACCCCAAACTCTAAGGGTACTATATCAAGGTGCCCATCAACATTCATGTTACTAATCACAGAATTTTGTTCTATTGTTCCTTAAACCTTAAAGATTGTGTTAAGTGTATACTATAAGTAAATTAATGCCTATTGTCATAACTAATCTTCACATATTCATAATTTAATAGTATTTCTCAACTAGAGTGTTAAGAATCACATGTGGAATTTGTGGAAATGTATATTTTAAGGTTCTTCCTGTAATGGCAGGTGTAATGAGGTTGGTGCTATATTATTCTCACCAGATTTTTGCAATTAGGAAAAGCCAAAACTTAGTAGTGCAAAGATCTAAGAGGAGCCATTAATACCATATCTGTCATTAGCAACATCTGTTCCAAAAGGAAGAATGTTCAGAGTCTTCTTCCCTGAGACAGAGAGTGGGAGAATGGAAATATATTTAATGGGTGCCACTCCCTCTTTCCAATTAGTAGATATATTTCCATCTGTTGTACTGTTCCTAACATTTGAGTACACAACTTACATAAGCCGTAAATGTAGGCTACTGTCTTGGTTAAGGACTAGATTCATCTCATCCTTGAACTACTGCAAAAGCATTCTAAGTGGTCTCTTAGAGTATTATCCCTCTTCAATTAGTTTCTCATAGCACTACTCAGTGTAAATTTTTTCAGGAGCTCCTACTACTAATAGTATAATCAAAACACACTTGAATGAAATGGAAAAGCACTTCATGCTAGACTACTATTTAAGCTAAAAAAAATCTTTTCTTCCCTTCTTTTTGCCCAAATGGTCACACACTCAGCTAGAATCTACATTTCCTACCCTCCCTTGCAGGCAGGTGTAACCAAAAAACTAAATTCAGGTCCGTGGAATATGAAGGTAAATAATGTAGGCAAGATCTGAGTTATTTCCACCTGAAAGATGAGTTTATTTTTCTGGATTTTGATTTTTTTTTATCCATCTCAAAGGCTAGTTTGAACATGTGGATAAGCTCAAGACCCTAGGAGAAAGTGGAGTAAGATGGAAGGAAAATTTTTTTCTTCTATCTGTCCATCCATTCTGGAATTAAGAGAGAAATAAACACATATCTGATATTGTGGAATCCACTGTAATTGTGGGTGTCTTTTTAGAATAGTATAACCTTTAAAATAATAAATCAAATATATTTTTATGCTCTTCCTTATTTATCTGTGTCTGACTCATGAAGTGTTTCTTGAGTGAATGAATAGTGATACACTAATACTGACTGATCTTGTGGGGGCAGGCATATACTATTGAATATATAAAAACACATTATCATCTGTAATATCTTGTTACATTCAATTTTCATTTCTAGTTTATATTTCAAATAATGTAGATGTTTTTGTATGTCTGCCATTTTTTCACAAGACTTTTGTTGAGTGTGCAGTCTCCATAAAAATAACCTTGGCAGTAAGACCAGGAGTATCAATCTATTCCCCATTCTCTTGCCACAATCTGTCTAACAGCACCATGAGAATTATATCCTCTGTATGAATTTATAGGGTCTCCAGGAGGCCCTAGTTAAGATGAAAGTTAACACATCAAGCCACTCTCACCCATTTATCACCTGAAATAAATTAGTCCTGATATTACTTTCAAATATGACAGTTGGGGTTCACAGGCCCTAAATAATAAGAAATTTAAAGGAAGATTTAATTAGGTGGAAAGTCAGTAAAAGCAGTCCAGACCATAGAATGCTGCTGGGCAAACACATCTCTGTCTCTGTAACCAACTGCTGAATGTCCAAAGTTTACACATAAGTACTCATTAATTCTTATCACTCATATGTGCTCAGATTGAAAGTTATTAGTTATTGGTTGGTTGAAATTTGCTTTTAGAAAGTAAAAATATAGGGTGGCTCAATCGGTTGAGTGTCTGACTCTTGATTTTGGCTCAGGTCATGATCTCAGTGTCATGGGATTGAGCCCTGTGTCAGGCTCCATGCTGAGTGGGGAGTCTGCTTGGGATTCTCTCTCTCCCTCTCCTTCTGCCCTGCTCCCTGCTTGCATGTGCACTCTCTCTCAAATCAATAAATCAATAAATCAATCTTTAAAAATATGATGGCAATTAAATATAGGAGAAAAAGAGAAGTGTTTAGTCAACACTGGTTGGTAATATTTTTGGTTTTAAAAAAAGATATTTTTGTTAAATTAAAAGTTAAAAAATAAAAGATAAACTGGGATAGCACTGTCAAGAAGATCACAAGCAATTTACAATGTTGAGTCAGTAGCATCCCCAGAACTGAAAAAGATGAATACATTTTAAGAATCAAATGTTTCTGATTTTCATTCTGAAATTGATGAGTAAAATGATCATGTTTATAGTTTGAATAAAAATTTCTCTGATCTCATCCATGAATTGGTGTGTTAGATAGCAAAGGGATGGATCTCAAATCATTCCCACTCCCCTGGCAAGTTACTACATAAAAGTGAAATAATTGCGCATCATAAAGTTGTTATTCTCTTTAAAGGATCTTGATCTTTCTATGTGGGTAGTGCTCCTGGTGAATTTTCAAAATATATTATTGGCCATTGATTTCATTTATGTAAAGTTAGCATTAAAAACTCCATTATGAGATGAAAAAAGACAGGCAGTTGGCAAGCCCACTGATAGGTAATTCTTACTGTCAATTTTAAGGTGAATAACAAGCCACAAATATCTTTGTAGAGATGTCAGAACCTGTTAGCCATTAACTTAAGTATTCGAATCTAGCCCTCTCCTATGGGGTTTCTCATAGCTGAAATCCCTCCTCTGGTCTCTGTTCTGCCACAAGAACTTTTGAGTATACCAATTTACAGTTGTCTCCTGCCCAGACTTAACCTTTGAGATCGACTGTATAGGATTGGTGAGTTAATAAGTATGACAATATTAGTGAAAGAGGAAAGAAGGTCCTAGGTTGTTTTCTTTCTTCAGTATCCTCAATGCTACATCGTCTTTAACTTAAACATACTCCATCATGTCAATAAGAAAAACAAGGAGTATTAACCATCTTTCTCCATCCCAGTAGTCTGTTGCTCACCAAAAAGAATTTTCAGACTTAATCAGCCCAATTTATCCCCTTTACTACAAATGTACTACCATTATTCCATCTGTGACTTTTGCCAAAAATGCCACCCCTTCTCTATTCTACTTTCACATCTTGCATCAATTCAATTCTCATCTCTTCCATTTAAGCCATCCCTAAAAACATCAATTATAAATATCTTCCTCCTTTTAAATTCTCTAACGTTTACAGTCTTCACCACAAATTCAGTAAGGTTGCATACCTATCTTCTATTGATAACAAACTGTTTTATATTAACTAATTCCGTGTTCCATCTACATTGTGTTTATGTATTTCCAAATCCTCCATAGTGTCTAGTACAATGCTCAGCTAATTGACACTCTTGTCCCATGACAATCCATTATCACAGAACATCCAGAATAACCTTTTAAAAAACATAAATCAAATTATTCCACTCGCCAGATTTCAAACCCTCCAATGACTTTCCATCACAGGTAGAATAAAATCAAATCTTTTTTTAAAAAAGATTTTATTTATTTATTTGACAGAGAAAGAGACAGCCAGAGAGAGAGGGAACACAAGCACAGGGAATGGGAGAGGAAGAAGCAGGCTCCCAGCAGAGGAGCCTGATGTGGGGCTTGATCCCATAACACTGGGATCACGCCCTGAGCTGAAGGTAGACGCTTAATGACTGAGCCACCCAGGTGCCCCTAAAATCAAATCTTTTTACCATGGCTTACAATGCCCTGTGTGATCAAAGTACATACCATATTAAGGATCAGCCCTAATTGGTTTTAATCCCATGATTAGGACTTTTCTACCAACTTTTCTTCCAATCAAGACATAATAGTATAGCACACCATTGAAATGCAGCCCAGCTCAGCTTGTTGCCATACTAGGAGGGGTATGACCAGCAAACACTTGCCATGTTATTTTACAAATTCTTTCATTCAAAATATTTATTCAACACCAACTATATGCTGGGTTCTGTTCTAGATACTGGAGTATAGAAATAAATGAGAAAATGTCCCTGACTTCTTGATTTATTCTAATTAGGATGACCAACTGTCCTGGTTTAAATGGGGGGAAAAGAGGTTTTCTGTAACATGGGACTTTCAGTGCTAAAACTTAGAAAATCTCAGAGCTAAAACCTGTGATGAGTTGGTCATTGTAATTCTAATGGAGGAAATAGTCTATAAAAATATACATACAGAAAAGACATCTAATAAATATCTATTGAATCAATAAATCAATACTAATTGATTAAGGAAGAAAAAAGCCTTGCATATTTCTTAAAACCTCAGTTAATGATCTTGAAGCCTGACTTATGATTTCCATATGGAATTTACCATGTGTATTGTTGCATAATAAATTATCCCAAAACTTAGTGGGTTAAAAAAAACAAGTGTTTGTTTTCTCACAGTTTCTAAGGGAGAGGATCCATATAGGAGTGGCTTAGCTTCATGGTTCTGGTTCAAGATGTGGCATGAAGTCTCTGTCCAGATGGCAGCGAGGGCTGCAGTCATTAGAAATCTTGACGGGGCTGTGGGGTCTTCTACTAATCTCACTTAAATGATTATTGGCAGGCCTTAGTTCTTAACAAGATGTTGGCCAGAGGCCTCAGTTACCCACCCTCTCTATAAGCCACCTGAGTGTCCTCAGCTGGCTTCTTCTAGACACAGTGGTCATAGAGAACCCCCCAAATGGAACCCCTCAGTCTTTTTGTACCCAAATATAGGAAGCAATATCCCATGTACTATCATTTCTGCCATATTTTATGGGTGATAGAGACCAAACATGATCAAATGTGGGAAGGGGCTATATAAAGATATATATGCTGGGAGATGGGGCTTGCTAAAGGCCCATTTGGAGGCTGGCTAACACACCATGTTTCTATTTCTGATCATCTCTGCTTCTTACCATAAATCAGTAGTTTTAAAATTTAGTGCTAAAAAACCGCTTTCAAAAATACAGAATTTCAGGGCCCATTTCTAAAGATTTTGATTCAGTATGTTAAGGTGTAGCATTTTTATAAAGGCTGTGTGAAGATCACACATTAAGAAGATTACTCAAAGAATGCCCTCAGAACATTTTTATCTAGTCCTGTTGGTTTAAACTACCTCTTATTGGGGCGCCTGGGTGGCACAGCGGTTAAAGCGTCTGCCTTCGGCTCAGGGCGTGATCCCGGGGTTGTGGGATCGAGCCCCACATCAGGCTCCTCCGCTAGGAGCCTGCTTCTTCCTCTCCCACTCCCCCTGCTTGTGTTCCCTCTCTCGCTGGCTGTCTCTATCTCTGTCGAATAAATAAATAAAATCTTTTAAAAAAAATAAAAAATAAACTACCTCGTATATGATGAATGCCAGATATACATTTTTCTGGTCTAGCTTCAGCATCATTTCACAGACATGTTTCCCAGGTAACTCAAACCCATTTCTTTTATTCCCTACTCACACCATTCCATAGCTGCAACTTTTCCCCAATTCCTGAAATTGATGAACAGAAATACAATTTTTTTTCAATAGCTCAAGTGAGAACTCCTTTGCTTTGCTAAACCCCTCATATCAACATATCACAAAGTCTATTGCTTCTATTTTCTTATTATTTTTAAACTAGTCTTCTCTTCCTTTGACAATGCCTTAGTTCATGCACTTACTTCCTACTGGATTGCAGCCATTTAACCCTTTACAAAATGTACATGCTGTCAATATTACCCTTTTCCAATCCATTCTCCATACCACTGCCAGAACTTTTTTCTAGAATGCTAATTTGATCATCTTATTTCCCGCTCAAAACACTTCCATAATTCCCATTACTTTCTGGATAAAATACAAACTTTGTACCGTGATATAGAAGGATCTTTTTTTTACCAAGCCTCTGCCAACATCTCCAGTTTTGCCTCTTGAAATTCCACCAATTCGCCAATAGCCTTAATAGAACTATGTGAAGTTACAGAATTCACTGCAATATCTCAGGTTTCCCTGATCTTTTTTTTTTAAAGATTTTATTTATTTATTTGACAGAGATAGAGACAGCCAGCGAGAGAGGGAACACAAGCAGGGGGAGTGGGAGAGGAAGAAGCAGGTTCACAGCGGAGGAGCCCGACGTGGGGCTCGATCCCATAACGCTGGGATCACGCCCTGAGCCGAAGGCAGACGCTCAACCGCTGTACCACCCAGGCACCCCTTCCCTGATCTTTTTAAATCTGTAAATTCCTATTCGTTTTGGGACTCAGCTCAGGCATCCCCTTTTCTAGAAATCTTTTGCTATGGTTTTCCACAAAAAAAATACCATCCTCTTAATCCATTTCTTTGAATATGCAGTTACTTACTAAGTGCCTATTAATTGAATAGCAAATGTTTCATAAAAGCTTCATTATTGATTGACTGATAAGTATAATATGTGAATTATTATCAGGGAATATTAGAGGAAATTTTAATTTAGGCTAACAATACATCTTCTTTGATTCTGCCTTTAGAATCACAGAACAATGAAACAACAGAAACGAAATGACCTCAAGCTTGGATAACATCTAATTTTTTCATATCCTCATTTTGCACATAAGAGAACTCAGATTTGGAATAATTAGTCTGGTTCAAAATCCAGAGCAAGTTAGTGAGATAATGGGGCTAGAATATATTCACATAGGCAGCATATGTATGGAGAATGAAGCATAACCGCCCCCCATACTTATACATCAGAGAAGACCAGATTTCACTTAACCTGGGATTCAGATACATCTGAGCATACCTGTTAATGCTTGTTGAGCAAGGATGAGCAGATATAGTTTGCACAAAGTTAAGAGGGGTTTTATTTTTTAGTGATTATGTGTGTGTGTGCACACACGTGTGCACACACGCACACATCTGGCTGAATTAAAGGAAAGAGAGATGTAGGTGATATACCATTTATTGGAAAAATTGGTCCCTTGACCTTGCTGAATAAGTTAGTATTTGAGTCTGGTAGAGAAGTGGGCTTTAAGTAACAGCTCTCTGTTTACTAGGGAAACTCTGAAATATGGGGAAATCATTAATACTATTTCAGGGCCTGGATGAAAAAGTATAACACTTATAAGAAGAAAAGACATTTTCCCATTTCTGCAAGGATGATGACATAGTTTTTAGTCACTCAAGATTCCAAAGGACCATGTATCATCTCAGCACCCCATGGGTTTACAGCTGGAAAAGAATTAGAGGATAGTTCTCTGTCATTCATACTATAGATTTTGAGAAAAAGACACTGTAAGTTTGGGCTGCAATAATAAATCACTATAAACTGGGTGGCTTAAGCAATAAACATTTATTTCTCACAGTTCTGGAGGTAAGGAAGTCCAAGATCGAGGTGCCAATAGATCAGGCATCTGGTGAGAATCCCCTTCTTGGTATGCAGATGAACATCTTCTCACTGTATCCTTGCATGGTGGAAATCAGAGAAAGGAAGCAAGCTCTCCTATGTCTGTTCTTATAAAGGCACTAATCCCATAGTGAGGACTCTACTTTCATGATCTAATCACTTCCCAAAAGTCTCCTTTCCAAATACCAACACATTGGGGATTAGGATTTCAGCATATGAATTTTGATGGGACACAAATATTCAGTCTACAGTGGACACCATCACCAAATACTATCTTGAAGTTTTTTATTGGACATAGTTCAGAAACAAGGGTGGGAATATAACATGAAAGTATTGGTTGTGAACATGTTTGAGACATACCAGTTTGGATAAAATTTTTAAGAAATGTGGAGGTCCCGCATCAGTAGTTGAGATCTTAATCTAATAAAATAGATTATAATCATTAATTCAACAATATTACTGACTGGTAAGTCCTGGAGAAGCTTGAGTTACTGGTCATCTCTGCAATTTGGTGAACCCTAGAGTAGTATAAAGTAGCCTTGGTGACTTTAACAACAGTGGCATAATTATGACTCTGAAAAACTTGTATATAAGATTGGATTCACCTAAGATGTACTTGCTACCACTTTCTAATAAGTTAAAGATGTGTGTGCCCAGGCTCAAAACAGAAAAGTTCACAGCTATCATAAAGCAATTCTTCACTAAAACGGTTTAAATATATATCCTGTCTCTTAGTTCCACAAGTACACATTCCTAGCACCACTACATTTAACAATTTGACCATTTTACATGTCATTATTTTTGTTATTATATTATTGTTATTATCTGTTCATTCTTGGCTTTCCAATCAAAACTAAATCCACTTTAAGGGCAATGTACTATCCTATGTCCTATTCAATACTGTGTTTCTTTGAGAACTAATGAATAGTTATCATTTATTAAATAAGGATGCATATTATCTGTCCCATTCTCCAGTTTTCTTTCACCTGTGATCAATCTCTATTTTTCCTCCCACCAACTTGGATGCAGAACTCAGCCCACCATCACAATCACTGAAAAGAATCCTGTGCCATCTCAAACCTGTTCTTCTTTTTTTTTTTTAATGCAAAGTAGTTCACATATAGTGTATTATTAGTTTCAGGGTAGAATTTAGTGATTCATCAGTTGCATATAACACCCAGTGCTCATTACACCAAGTACCCTCTTTAATGCCAATCACCCAATTACTCCATCCCCCACCCACCTCCCCTCTGGCATCCCTCAGTTCATTTCTTTTTTTTTTTTTTTTTTAAAGATTTTATTTATTTATTTGACAGAGAGACAGCCAGCGAGAGAGGGAACACAGCAGGGGGGAGTGGGAGAGGAAGAAGCAGGCTCCCAGCGGAGGAGCCCGATGTGGGACTCGATCCCGGAACGCCGGAACGCCGAGATCACGCCCTGAGCCGAAGGCAGACGCCTAACGACTGCGCCACCCAGGCGCCCCCCTCAGTTCATTTCTTAAGAGTCTCTTATAGTTTGCCTCCCTCTCTCTGTTTATATCTTTCTTTATTTTTCTTTCCCTTCCCCTATGTTCTCTGTTTTGTTTCTTAAAATCCACATATGAGTGAAATCATATGGTATTTGTCTTTCTCTGACTGATGTATTTTGTTTAGCATGATACCCTCTAATTCTATCCATGTTGTTGCAAATGGCAAGATTTCATTCTTTCCGGGGTGCCTGGGTGGCTCAGTTGGTTAAGCAGCTGCCTTTAGCTCAGGTCATGATCTCAGGGTCCTGAGATCTAGCCCCACATGGGGCTCCCTGCTCAGCAGGTAGTCTGCTTTTCCCTCTGCCCCTCACCCTACTTGTGCTCTCTCTCTTTCTCTCGCTCTTTCTCTCTCTTAAATAAATAAATAAATAAATAAATAAATAAATAAATAAAATCTTTTAAAAAAAGATTTCATTCTTTCTGATGGCTGAGTAATATTCCATTGTATGTATATACCACATTTTCTTTATCCATTCATCTGTCAATGGACATCTGGGCTCTTTCCATATTTTGGCAATTGTGGACATTGCTGTTCTAAATAAACATTGGGGTGCATGTGCCCCTTAGAATCACTATGTTTGTATCCTTTAGATAAATACCTAGTAGTGCAATTACTGGGTCATAGAGTAGTTCTATTTTCAACCTTTTGAAGAACCTCCATACTGTTTTCCAGAGTGGCTGCACCAGTTTGCATTCCCACCAGCAGTGTAAGAGAGTTCC
Organism: Ursus arctos; assembly: GCF_023065955.2. Taxonomy (NCBI): domain Eukaryota; kingdom Metazoa; phylum Chordata; class Mammalia; order Carnivora; family Ursidae; genus Ursus; species Ursus arctos. The sequence goes on along the minus strand of NC_079873.1, from coordinate 89,094,738 downwards.
CTGTTCTCTACATCCTCACCAACATCTCTTGTTTCCCGCGTTATTAATTTTAGCCATTTTGACTGGTGTGAGGTGGTATCTCATTGTGATTTTGATTTATATTTCCCTGATGATGAGTGATGTTGAGCATTTTTCATGTGTCTGTTAGCTATTTGTGTGTCTTCTTTGGAGAAATGTCTGTTCATGTCTTCTGCCCATTTCTTGACTGTTGTTTGTTTGTTTGTTTTGGGTGTTGAGTTGTATAAATTCTTTAGATTTTGGATACTAGCCCTTTATCTGATATGTCATTTATAAATATCTTCTCCCATTCCATAGTTTGCCTGTCAGTTTTATTGATTGCTTCCATTGCTGTGCAAAAGCTTTTTATCCTGATGATATCCCAATAGTTCACTTTTGCTTTTGTTTCTCTTGCCTCTGGAGGCATGTCTAACAAGAAGTTGCTATGGCTGAAATGAAAGTTGCCTGTGTTATCTTCTAGGATTTTGATGGGTTCTTGTCTCATATTTAGGTCTTTCAACCATTTTGAATTTATTTTTTGTGTATGGTGTAAGAAAGTGGTCCAGTTTCATTCTTCTGTATGTGGCTATCCAGTTTCCTTAACACCATTCATTAAAGAGACTGTCTTTTTTCCATTGGATATTCTTCCCTGCTTTGTAGAAGATAAGTTGACCATAGAGTTGAGAGTCCATTTCTGGGTTCTCTGTTCGGTTCCATTGATCAGTGTGTCTGTTTTTGTGCCAATACCATACTGTCTCGATTATTACAGCTTTGTAATGCAACTTGCAGTCCAGAATTGTGATGCTTCCAGCTTTGGTTTTATTTTTCAACATTACTTTGGCTATCCACGGGCTTTTCTGGTTCCAAACAAATTTTAGAATTGTTTGTTCCAGTTCTGTGAAAATCAAACCCTATTCTTAATTTGATAGTAAAGAGTCCCTTTTATAGGCAAGGTTATAAATTTGTACAAAGGCCATCAATAGTTCATGAGGTAGAGCTACAAAGCAGATACCTACATGAAACAATTGTTCTTTATTAAGAGTTTACAATTCATTCAACTCTGAAGTTATAATGTTCTTAAACATGGAGTGATCCATAATGCAGCACAATTAATTCTGACATGTTGCAATGGATTTCATTTCAGGGGCATGTGGGTCTGAAGAAAGTGCATTATCATTGTAGTATATTGACTATTATAACTAGAGTGCAATTCCATTTCTCACTGTTTCTTAAAGGGGACCATATTTGAATTTTGGGTGGGACAAGTCTTTGTCATGTGGGACCCTTTGGCACCCCTGGCCAATGCTCACTAAATGCTAGTGTGGTGCTCTAGTCATTGGACAATGAAAAACACTACCAGACACTTCAAACTCCCCCAGATGCAGATGTGTATGATACTACTCACCTCTGAGAACTACTGCAAAGTTAATAAATTTTGCTGGCTAATGAACCTATCTATATTGAATTACTCTGTTAACAACCAAAAGCAATGGTATTTAAATGGCATTGTTTTAGTGGGAGCTACCAAAAATCATGGGAAAATATACACAGTTTCGAACAATGTATATTTACTCTGTTTACCTCCTAGAAGTATAGTAAAGCCCTTCATCAACAACCAAAAGCTTGAGATTTCTCTATCATGAGGTCTTTGATGTAGCTGAGGGAGTCATCAGGGTGTTAAGTAACTCTCCAAAGATTCCAAAATAGTGTATCCTTGACACTTTGACTTCTGACATTTTATATTTGAATATCACTTTTAAAGTAATTTAAATATATTTTGAAGAACAGTAACACTTCTACTAATCATCACTCTCAGGCCAGGTTTTCTTGGCTTAAGCAAGCTGTAGTGAATGCTATTTCATTGTTCTCCATTTAAGTGATAGTAAACTCTGAACAGCTCAATGAAGTACCTAAAGAGCAAGAGATACAGAATCAAAGCTGAATAATCTATTAGCTACAGGCAAGATCTATTTCTCTCATATTGCTACAGATGCCAAGGAATCCAGATTCTGTGGACTAGACAGAAAAAATAACTAATTTGCAGATTTGCAGGCAACACTTCAAAATGTAATGACCATTCTTGTTGGTTGTTATAAGGGAAATTAGCATTAAAAAATGTGGGGTTGGAACACATCATTTAGATACCAACTGAGAGTTACTCTTGGGTTATGTTCAAAGGTGATAAATTAAATTTCCTTAGAAAAGACACAAACTAAAATGAATCCGAATGGTGGTCTTTCTAATGTTCTAGGATCTTCCACATCATACCATCTAGTCTGAAGAATCTGAAGAATGCTGAATCAGTAATCATTATATTTGCAATATGTGCCATTCAGACTTTAGTAGACAATGACAAACATTCTGTATCTGTCAATATAATTTGAAACAAAAGTAAACATAGCATGCCTCAGGGTTGTTCAATGAAATTAGCCTTGTTGACTAATGTCCAGAGGGGATGAATAAGTGTGTATGCATATGGAGTGGAAGGGGTACTGTAAAATGAGAACTATTATTGCCAGAATTCTCAGGGCATTATATTTTCCTGCCTCAGTCTGAGATATGTTGTCTGTGGAGGCAGAAAAACTTATCTGAAAAATAAAAATTAAATAAGGCTGTACTTTAAATAGAACAGATGGCTTTGTTTGTACTCCAAAATATTCAACTGTTGAAATACTTTTTCTCCATATTGTGCAAGGAAGATTTATTGGAATTTATTATTATGTGAAAGAAGACAATATTCTGCAGATCTGAACAAAAATCAAAGATCTGTCAAAGGTCCTAATAAAGAAGCTCTCCAAAATTCCTCTCCTCCATAGAAACAATGAGAATATTGGGAAAAAAAATATTCAAAATCAACTTCTTAAAAAAACTCTGAAAATTAACTAAAGGCATATAATAATCCAAGGAGTATTTTTTTTTCAAGAGAAAGAGTCGAGTCTCTGTAAAAACAGCAGGTTTTGTGGTATTTTAGCTTGCCCTACTGCTATTCCCCACTCCCCAGATCTATGGGAATCTTCAAACTAACAGCCTTACAACTATAGAGTTGTGAATACCAGCACACTAGCAACCATTGAAGGGAACAGAAACAGGTTCGGAATTCCACAAAACCTATCTTCTGATAATTGTAACTACTTGACATGACTAGAAGCTCCTCTCATAGCTCCCTCCTCAGTATTGTCTCTAATTGACCTGAGTCAGAGTTCCTTCTGTGCAAACAAACTAATACCTAGAGAATTTGGTGAAAAAAATAAATAGTGGTAATTGTTAAACACTGCAGCTATGTGAGATGGTGACATCAGCTGGAGTTAACAAGAAGCTGACTAAAAAACTTCAAAGGAAAAACTGGTGAATGAGATGTTTGTAGCAAGCTTTGAAAAGCTCAACATGTGTTGGGACTCTAGAAGTCCACACAAGTATGCAGGGCTGTAGGCATGCCCAAGAAAGACCTCAGAAAACCCTAATCTCTCACCTCTGACTTTAAGGCTCCAAATAAGCAGGAAGTAAGGCTAAGGCAGAGGTATAGACTACAGGAGAATTGAAGGTATGTATTAAAGAACATAAAAAATCCTTTGGCAAAAAGCTGGGAGAATTGCTGATTCACGGAATTGAAAGAAATCAAATCTCTGTCCAGTTACTAACAGACTCCTGGGTTAACCAATATTTTACTGGCTGCATATGAAAAAGAAAACAGACTTTATAAAATTAATCCAAGAAAGTTACTAAACAAATGAAGAATAGCAACAACAGCTAATAGCAATAACAAATCCTGGGGAGAGTGAAATTCTGATTTCCAGAGTTGCCACATTTTATTATTTAAAATGTCAAGTAAAATACTAGAATACATGTAAAGAAATAGTAATGAATGGCTCATACAAAGCAAAAATGGTAAACAACAGAAAATGTTCCTGTGGAAGCCAAGATGTTGGACCTATTAGATAAAAGCTTTAAATAAGTTATTATAAAAATGTTCAAATAATCAAAGAAAATCAGATCTAAAGAATTAATGGAGTATATGATAATGATGTCTCACCAAGTAGAGAATGTTAGTAAAGAGACAGAAATTATTTTTAAAAAATAGCAATTCTGTAGCTTAAAAGCACAATACTTGTCTCAAAGTTCTGTGGAAACCATCACATATACCTATATATATATATGTACATATATATATATACATATATATATATAATGGGAGTTCTGGGAGGAGAAGAAAGGGCAGAAAGAGTAGTTAAAGAACTAATTGCTAAAAACTAACATTTCATAAATCTGCATAGCCAAGTAGTTTAGTGATCAATCAGTAGGATAAACTAAAAAATATCCACATATCACAGACAAACTTCCAAAATCAAAGATAAAGAGAGAATCTTGAGAACAACAAGAGAAATGTAACTCTTACATACAAGGGGTCCTCAATAAGAATAACAGTTGACTTCACATCAGAAATCAGGGAAGCCAGAAAGCAGTGGGATGATATATTTAACATGATGAAAGAAAAAACAAACAAACAAACAAAAATTCTATACCTAGTAAACTATACTTCAAAAACAGATTTTAAGGGGTGCCTGAGTGGCTCAGTCAGTTAAGCGTCGACTCTTGATTTTGGCTTAAGTGGTGATCTCAGAGTCATGAGATCGAGCCCCTCATCTGATTCCCTGTTCATCAGAGAGTCTGCTTGAGATTCTCTCCCTCTGTCCCTCTCCCAACTCATGCATGCTTTCTCTCTCTCAAATAAATACATGAATTAAAAAAACAGATTTTAAGACAATAAGAGTAGTTACAATAAATAAGCTTTAATAAATCAGCAACGAAAGATAGATAATCTAATTTGAAAACTAGGCAAAGTCTCTGAATAGACACTTCTTCAAAGAAGGTATACAAATGGACAATAAGAACATGAACATTTGTTCAAAATCGTTATCCATTAGCATAATGCAAATCAAAATGACATTAAGGTACCACTATACACCACAAAGATGGCTATAATCAAAAGAAAGAAAAATAGCAAGTATAGGTGAGGATGCAGAGAAATTGAAACTGAAGGTGATAAGAATATGCCACTGCAAAATATGCCACTTGAGCATAATGATTATTTTGAGCTGAAGGCAATTAAGAAATAACAGACATAGGAAGAACTCTCTGCCCTCCCCTTCTCTACCCAAAAGCAGGGCATACATTTCCCTTTTGGTGGTATCCCCCTCTCCTCTCATCTACCAGGAAGAGGTGATGACTCATCAATGGAGACAGCATTGACTTGTCTACACAGCTAATCTTACTAAATAACCCTCATCTTCTTGTCACTTCTCCAAAATTTACCACCATTTATCAGAGTGGTATATAAGCCCCTGGGCCTAACTACTTCCTTGGGATTTTCATTTCTTTCCTGTGAAGCTCCTGTGTGCGTGTGAAATAAACGTTTTCTCACATTAATCTGTCTTTTGTTATTTTAATTCACAGTTCTCAGACACTGAACTTAAGGTAGTAGAGGAAAGTTTTCTTTCTTTCCCTACAAAAACTTTATCCACTGCTGGTGGGAGCATAAAATAGTGCAGCTGGTTTAGCAAAACAGTTTGGTAATTCCCCTAAAAATTCAATGCATATTAGCCAGCAATTTCACTCCTAGGTATATACCCAAAAGAGCTGGAATAGATAAATACACACAAAAACGTGTACAGGAATGTTGAAAGCAGCATTATTCGTAATAGTCATAGAGAAGTAGGGAAATGGTGAGGGACTGCTAATGTGTAGAAGGGTTCTTTTCAAGGTGATAAAAATTTCTAAAATTAAATAATGGTAACATCTGTGGCACTCTAGTATTACAGTATATACTTTTAAAAATGAATTTTATGATATGTAAATTTTATCTCAAAAAGTTGTTACGAAATTGCTAATAAATCTGATTGAAAGGAAAATCCACAATTTTTCAAAGATGTTAGTCTGTCGTACGGATAGGACATTTTCTATCAGGCCCCTTCTGCTGTCAAAAGAACAGAGTAACATTTGTCTGTCAAATGACAGCCTTTTGTATGCTAATTATCAAAAATTCCGTTAGAGTTCCAGGGTTTTTTTCTTTCACATGCTAATCATCTATAGTATTCCAATTAAATATTGGAATTCCTATTAAGAAACAAGGCTTTCATTAAGTTGTAGTAAATGTCAAGAACAAGAGAAGTTTGAAATCACAAGGAAATTGATGAGTACTAAAGGTACTAATGACTGCCAAAGGAAGCCAAGCCTCTATCAGCCAACCAATAGGTCTGGCTTCTTTTATACAAATTTTGGTATAGTCCTGTAATAATAATAACAATGATAATAGGTACCATTTGTTGAATGCTTACTATATAACATCAAGTGAAATAAAGAAGTATTACCATGATTTTTATAGATACGGAAACTGAAACATAAAGTGGCCTAAGGCCACTCAGTTAACAAATGGCAGAGCTGGGATTATTTGAGTTTGTCCATATACTGACATGTACTAATCCTTTTAAACTTGATTTTCAGTGACCAGTTTATAAAGCAAGTATTTCTTTTAATAAAGTAGAAAAATAAAGTATAATAAAGGAACGTATTTCTTTTGACTCTTGAACTGAATAAAGCTTGGTATAGCGTAAAATTAGAATAAAAACCTAATTTTTATTACATTAAAACATCTTTTTATTAGATTAATAGGTCTCCTTTCAATCCCGATTTTCTCAAGGGATCAGATTTAAAAAGAAAAGTATTTGATTATAGTCACTGTAATCATTTCAGTTATTTTCAAATTCCCAAACAAAATACATTATAAGCATAAACATATACTTCTCAAATATGAATAAAATATTTAGTTTGATGAATTGGGTGAATAGACCAATGGACTATTGCTTTCCCAAGTTAAAATCTAGTTTTGACAGAGTACTAGTTGTGTAACAGTTTCTGATTTGTAAGTACACATGAATATTTATAAATTCCAGATAAATCATATGTCTTAATTTTTCACAGTCATACGATCAGGCAATATGAGGGAAAATGATGAGTTACTGGCTGTAATGACTATTTCTTAACTTATTAGCAACATTCAAATTCTTCATACTGTATTTATAATTTATGACATTTGGCTGAACAACCACCCAAAACATCTCATAGTGTTTTTTATATTATCTCAATACCTACTAAGGAAGAATGTTTTCATTGCATAGATATAAACATTTCAGAGTCAAAAGTAGTGGGAAAAGGGTGAGTACCTCCGTTCAGAAACTCCTCAAATAGTTAACATATACACTTGATAAACAGACAAATTTATGCTTTCAGATGGCATTGAAGAATTTCAGTAGTACCCCAAGTCATGGGGATTGCCACAGCAATTACCTACAGCAGAGGATAAGGAATTATAAGGCATACATCTTACAATTCCAGTCACTAGGATTTTGATCTACAACTTGCTTTGAAAGTAGTATCATGCAAGGTACTAAGTTGAGTTATATCAGAAGTAAATGAGTATAATTATCAGTGATATTTTTAAAAAAATGTCTACGATCAAGTTTTAAAGGTTATTATCTTAGAAATTTTCTTCTGAGTCTTATATCTGAATATCTCACATAATTTTTAGGGGAAAAATCATAGAAATGATAGACATTTTCACTTTACAAAAATATGAACTGCCTTTTTAATAGCCATTTTAGTAAAAGGAGATTTATTACATCCTCTTCAACATAAGGATTTTACTAAAAAATATGTTTCTATTATGAAAGTCATATACATGTAGCCTGGTAGCCTTTCTGGACAAGGAGATACTATATTTAGGGATGTGACTGCCAACCTGCCCCAAAGCTCCCTGCCTCCCCAAGTATTAACGCTTCTGCTTCTTCCTGCCTGATGTGATGTCTGAACTTCTTTCAGTACGTATTAGAAATAGCTTAATGAATTTATTAAATGTCTTGTATTTTCTTATGTCATTTCTGCCCGTTGACCTGCTCGTTTGTGGTTCTTACGATTGGGCAAATAAGAACTTCTTTGAAAATATCATTCTAATGTTATCATAACAAAACTGATGTCACCCATGCACAAAGTAAAGCTGTAAAGCAATGAAAATAGTTCCTCAAATGAACAAAACAAAAAAGGAAATGAATGATGAACTAAGTATCACTTTCTCTTATATGACAGATACATTTATTTTTATTCACTCTCTGTTTTCCTTTCACAGCCTATTCATGGTTTTGTAACAAAATTGAATTTTTGCATGGCCTTTTCTACAATTACTTTGTGAAAACCCACAATATAAGAGACACTAACTTATTTTGTTTTAAGAATAAAGGAACTTTCTCTTTTCAGAGAAGGATCTGCAGCAGTTTTTCTCTCTAAACAAAACCTCTGCTCTATGGTTCATGTTCAGATGTGGGCTTCATTCAAATCTGCTTCCCTTCTTCAGAGCTGCTAATGGGAGCATATGGTAACATTTCTGCCTGGGCTAATTTAAGTAATCTCCCTTAAAGTGAGGCTGAGTAGATAAACTTAGCAAGTTATCTCTTTTATACAAAGAGGACTATTTTGACACAGTGTATAATTGTATATATACAATTGAATAAATACAATTTTAAAATAATAGATTTTCTTCTCCCACACACTGAATGGAATTCACTGTATGATGAAAATGACTGACATGTAATACTTTTCTGAGAGCAGCATTACCCAGAAAAAGTGGGGACAGATCAACAGACCCCTGGGTTTGTATATCAGGAAAGGGAAAAAACACTGTGAGGGTAGAATTTACATGCATCTTATTTTCAATATACCTTTGACTCAGGAGAAGGGCCATATAAGGAAGCTTGTATTCTACTCCCCTTGTGGAATGTGGGTTTTTTTTTTTTTTAAATCTATGAGTAGGAAGAAATGTACAGCACATATTAACAAAGAACCTTCTTGCAACATTTTAAGTGTCCAAAAAGGCATGTCTATATCCAGTGAGGTTTTCTCTTTAAGATTTAAATCTATTCCTGCTCCAATAAATTAAGCTACTCAAGCAAGTCACGCCCATCCATCTAGTCTCACGCTTTTGAAATATAAAGCTTTCAGTCCTGTTGCTTATAAAATCATACAGTGGTCCCTTTCATTCCAATTTATGTTGATTTAGTTCAAATAATGGAAATTTTAAATCACATCACAGCTATTCTGACGGTATACAGACCATGGTAAAATGGCTTTGGACATGCGTTCAGAATTCCATAAGCAAGGGAAAAAATAAGAAATATAAAGGATATAAATATAAAGGATTCCCAATTCACAGTGGTTGCTCTTTGCAAGAAATTCATTTGTAAGCAATTATTTTATAAGAACTTTAGATAATACACACTAAAATAAACAATATAAATATGTTGAAACTCCCATTAAGTTTAGTTTTATATTAAAATTCTCATTAAAAAGATGTTGCACTTACTGATGAATTATTGAACCACTACAACAAAAACTTATGATGTACTATATGTTGGTTAACTGAACATAATGAAAAAAAAGATGTTGCATTTTATTTCTATAGAAAATAAAGGGCAATGACATTGCCAAGTTAGGAGACTGAGTTCTGATTCACAAAAATTTAATTAGTGAATTCCTAATGCCATATATTCCAATAGATTAAAGATATTTGGACTAAAAGTGAATAATTCCCTTAATCCTGACAAGCACTGGGTGTCTTACCCACACTGAGAGTTTTCCACATAGTACTCAAATTGACAGGTTTATAGATCAAAGTTCTTTTCCCTTTAACCTTATATTATTTCTCTTCCAAGGTTATTTCCACCCCAGATGCTCTCTGGCACTTGGGGCATGGTAGTTATAATTATTGAACTTGAACAGTTTAGCTTTCTGACCATTACAAGCACTCAAGGTAGATTTGGCCTTACACTCTAGTATAACAACCAGTTGGAATGTAAAGATTACTAATCTCTGTATATACACCTCTCTCCTTCAGACTCATTACAGTGCAATTCCTACCAATAAGGTTTCCCTTTATGAACAGTCCCTTTCAAAATTTCTCTTGGAGAGGTAATTGATCAGGTATCTGACACCTTATTGACAATTAACTTACCAGAATGCTTTCCTTCCTGACTAGGAATATCCAGGCCATCAGGAAGGCACTGGACACCTGGGACGGAGGCATTACACAAGGGCCAAAGAACACTCAAGAGGGTGGCAGAACATCTCCAAGGATCAACATGGCCTCCTTTACAGTTTGTTTAAGGGCTGACCCTTGAGGAAAAGAACCTCTCTAATGAACAGCTGTTTCCATAGGGTACACCTCTGAAGGACAATTATTTCTGGCTGGAATGTACAAAACTAAAAAGCTTATTTTCCCCCTCATGTTCCATTTAGGTTATAAAATCTTAAATCCAAATTCCAAGACAAAGGTCCTTAATGAGAGGAAATTCCTCTGGCATTGAGTAGGGAAGATTAGCAGTAGCTATTATCCCCTTTTATAATCATGTAGCTACTAAAAACAAAATGAAAGAAGACCCCCTGCCTTGCTTACATTGTAAACACATGGGAAAGAATGGGATCACATGCCCAAGCAGGCCTGCATGTGCTTGAAGGGCATTCCAAGGTCCTGCACCCCCACCTCCCAACTGGCTTGGCATTCATACCATTCAAGTCACTCTAGATCTGTTTTAACAAATGGAATAAAAGAATCAGGGGACCCAAGAGCCCCCAGGGTCATCCTCTTCCTAGTTCCAGGGTAGCTCTGTGACATCACCGAATGCTTTATTATAAGGAATAAAAAAGATAATATGAATGAATGTTCATTATATGCCTGGCACTTTACATTTATCTGAGTTTACTATGGCAACAATTCTGCTTAGGTATGCTTATTATCTTCATTTTGCAGATGCAGAAATAGGAAAGGAAAGGTTATTGAACCCCCTTAAGGCGACACAGCTAGTGAGCAGCTGAAAAAGGATTTGGACCTTAGCAATATACCTATGCTTCTTACCATTATACTAAGTTGTCAGTGCATGAATAGGACCCAATGAAAATGCCATCAATAGTCCCACATTTTGCATGCTGTTGTATATTTCACATCATGGGGACAAATATTTAGATAGAGGACTAAATATTTTATATTGCATCTGGGTGTTCTGGCATCGGATGAAGAAAGGAAAGGAACTTTTATTCAGTTATTTACTATTTGTGGTGATATCAGCACTCCATAAACAGAACAAGAGAAACAAATGCTTGAGTTCATACTATGTCTCTGTTGTGCTGAAATGCACCTGTGCCTCCAATTGCTTGCTTTAATATATTTCAGTGACCTGTCACAAGGAGTAGCCTCAGCAAAATTGCAAAAGTTAGATTAATCTCTGGTGCCCTTTGCATCTTCAGGGATGTACTACCCTTTTGTCCACACCAGGTGAAAGGTGACTTCATGCTTTATAAATCCCCCATTCACAGTGTGCTCTTAAAGACAAACCAATCATAAGGCCCCTTACAAGCCACCTAAAAAGCCACTGGATTATATGATTCCAAGGCCTGCAAGTCTTGAAATTCCAGTATAGAAAAAATACAGTGATAAAATCAACGGCTGATTAGTAACTAATTATGCAAGTTAAAATGATGGGGAACACAACGACTACATACACATGGTAGTGGCTTAGACTCGAAAAATTTTTTGAAAATTTCAACGAGCAAAGTACTTTCACTATACTATTGCCTTCCAAAGGCTGTAACCGAAGATCCTCTGTAAAGGCTACACAAGTGCCAGTTACTATAAAACATAACCTGTAATTTCTGTGTGTGTCAATCTCTCTCTCCCTGTCCCTTGCTCTCAAAATTGTCTTTAGAGATAAAAAAATTTTTTTAAAAGATATGATAAACTTTTAAGATCTGATATAACTTTCTAGGCTCCTGGAATCCATTGATTAAATGGAAAAAAAATGCACTGCCTTCTCTTTTACCTTAATACCCAAATACTAAACTTTATTGGGAAGTTGCCTCATATCTCTCAGTTCTATTAGAATAAATAAAGATCATATTTAGGTAACAATAAAAAAATGTTTTTAGAAATACAGCTCTCACCTCTCCCGTTGTAGCATAGAAACATCTATAGAAAACTTGCAAACACATGGGTGGAGTTCTTTCCTAGTAAAACTTAATTTATAAAGACTGGCGACTAGCACACAAGCCATAGATAGTTGAACCCTTCTCTACAAGTGTTATAATTTTAGGTTTTATATTTAGGCCTATGATCCATTTTGAGTTAACTTTTGTATATGGTACAAGATATGGATCAAAGTTCATTTTCTTGCATATTGATATCTAACTGACCAGTAACATTTGTTGAAAATCTTTTTTTCCACTAGCTTTCTTTTGTACCTTTGTCAAAATCAGTTGCCCATATACTTGTAGATTTCTTTCTCAGCTCTTTCCTCAGTTCCATTGATTTGTCTATCCCAAAGGCTAAAATCACACTGCTTTCTATGTTTTATAACTATATAATGAATCTAGAAATCAGATAGTGTCAGCCCTCCAAGTTTGTTCATTATTCTCCGCCTACTTTTAAGATTTTTTTCTTCATTGCTGGTTTCAAGCAATCCAATACTGGTGTGCCTTGTACTTTTCCTTGAACTTTTGTCCTTGAGGTTCTTTGAACTTTCTGGATCCCTGGGTGTATGGTTTTTATCAATTTTGGAAATATTTTGGCCTTTATTTCTTGAAGTATCTTTCTTGTTCTGCCCTCTGTCTCCTCTTTTCTAAGGGCATGAATTATACTCATATTGGACTCCTTGAAGTTATCCCAACACTCGGGAATGGTCTATTCCTTTCACTGGATTATTTTTCACTCTTTGCTTCATGTTGGGAAGTTTCTGTTGGTATGCCTTTGAGTTCATTAATCCTTTTATCTCCAGTGCCTAATCTGCTCTTAATCCCAACCGGTGAATTTTTCAGCCTGTACACTGTAGTTTTCATCCCTAAGATGTTTTATTTGAACCTGTTTAAATATCTTTCATGTCTCTGCTTACCTTTCTGGACATATATAATACAATTATAACAACTGGTTTAATGTCCTTATCTGCTACCATCTAATATCTAGGTCAATTTCAATTATGCGATTTTTCTCTTCATTATAAATTATATTTTCCTGCTTCTTTCCACGCCTGGTAATTCTTTATTGGATGACAGAATTTGTGAGTTTTACCTTGTTGAGGTAACATATATATTCTTACAAATAAATATTCCTATATATATGCATATCGTGTATATATATTCTTGTGCTTTGTTCTGGGATGTAGTAAAATTACTTGGAAATGGTTTGATCCTTTCAGGTCTTGTTTTCAAGAATTGTTAGGTAAGACCAAAGCCATGATTAGTTTAGCACCATTTATTCCCCACTAATGAGTCAAGACCCTTCTGAGCACTCTGCCCAATGCCCCATGAACTATAGGTTTTCCAGTCTTGCTTGTGGAAAAAGGCATGATTTCCAGTCTTGTGTGAGTGCCAGACACTGTACTCTCTGATCTTCTCTGACGATGTTCTCCTCTGACTCAGGTAGTTTCTTCATACACTTAATCCAGTCATCTACTCAGAATTCTTAATACTCTAAGTTCTCTCTTATGTGCGAAGAAAAGAAGCTAGGCCTGAGGGTTGGTTTATACAGGCTTGGCTTCTTTTGGTACTCATAAATGTCTTTAGTACTCATGTGTTTCCTTGTCGGTTCTGACATCTCATGTTCCTGGCATTCTTTACAACTTCCTGAACGCTCTCTCCAATACGCTGCCTTATATATTTTTAGTTAGCTTGGTTTCTCGAGACCTCCAGCCCCTCAACACAGAGACTCCACAGGACACTGCCTGGCTTCCCTACCTGTGTGATGGCCTCAGAATTCTCTTAAAGCAAATAAACTTGGAAAACCATATGGCTCACCTTATTTAAGTGGATTTCAGGGTTCGTTGTCCTTGATTACCTGATGTCCAGTGTCTTGATATCATTGTTTCAATTACTTTGTTATTTTTTGTTTATATTTGTTTCAGGAAGAAGGTTAAATCTGGTCCCTGTGACTCCACTTTTTGCCAGAACTGGCATTCTCCACCTATTTAACTTTACATTTAAATGTAAGAAGACATCCTTGTTGTTGAGATGTCTTTCAGTGACTTAGAAATTCTAGTTCTATTTTGTGAGAACTCATTTAGATGGCACTCAATAGACTAATTGAATATTTTAGTCTTTACTAAAGACTATAGTAGCTATAGTACTATAGTACTTTAGTAGCTATAGCTACTAAAATCCTCGTTTTGCTTGTTTTATAACTTAAGGTACTGAAAACTAGTACTTGATTTTATCATTATTAATTTATATGGATATTCACCAGAGCATTGTCTATAATTGCAGAAATTTTAGAAAATACACTGCACATCTCCAATAATGGGAATGTTAAGATAAATACATAAGGTGGAATATTATACAGCAATTAAATAACATGTCTCAAAAATGTTTAATTACATTAGGAAATATTCCTATGTATGTTAAATAAAATTATATATATAGTTGATTGTCAATTTTGTTAGTAATATATAAATACTCGCTTTAAAATTGGATGAAAATGCATTACCTTCTTAATAATAACACTGGTTATCTCTGAGTGTTAAATGCCACAATCATTAACTATTGTTTATTAAAATAACACATGATAGGTTTGAATTTCCTGGCTTCCTTCTAGTTGGATGGAGCCATATAACTACTTCTGGCCAGTTTGCAGTGAACAGAAATAATAATACGTTACTTCTGGAATTCAGCATCTACTTGGTATTATTAGAATTTCTAAAAACCCTCTGCCCTCTGACATGACTCAACGTTTTGTTCAACTCAGTTGCTGCTCCATTAAACTCAGTCTTTGAATGACCATCATGAGTAGAAATTCTCATTGCCAGATCACTATTGATAGGAAGAATGAGTGAGCAATAAATCTTTGTTTTAGCAACCGAGACTTGGGGTTGCTTGTTATTACATGGACTGGACTATCCTGACTCATATGGGAGGATTATGGAAGATTTCATTTTTCTTTTTTAGACATTTCTCTGTTTTATAAAATATACACAATGAGCCTGAATCAATCTTGTGATAGAAAAATCCTTTACTATTAACTTATTTCACTGAATGAAAGATGACATCAATTGTAAGAAACACTATTACTTTATGTACTCCTAAGAAAAAACAAATGTAAATTTAACTATGACTTAATGCTTTAATGATAGGTCTACATACTATTTGAATTGGTCACATTAGTTTCTTTAAAATTGCTTTACAAATTGCTTTACAATTTCCTTCATCAGCTGCAAAGGATTTGGTGATTTCTGTCTTCTGCCTTCAGTTGCATTACTAGATGTATGGTAAATAATCATTTTTCACATATACGAAAAAGAATGTAATGCAGGTCTATCTACATGTAGGCATCATTATTTCTTAAGTTTCATCAAACTTTTGGTTTGTTCTTTGAAAGAAACTTAAAAATTTGCCATTTCTCTGCTAATCACTAATATAACTAGCTTCCTATTGCTGTTGTAACAAACTGCAGCCAAGTCAGTGGCTAAAAGCAACACAAATTTATTATCTTAAAATTATGGGGGTCAGAAGTCTTAAATGGGTCTCAAAGGCCTAAAATCAAGTTGTCAGCAGGGCTGCACACCTTCTGAAGACTCTACTTGAGAACCTGTTTCCTTGCCTTTTCCAGCGTCTAGAGGCTTCCCACATTCCTTGGCTCATGGTTCCATTCGAAGCTGGCAATGTCAGGCTAAATTCTCACCCTGTCATGACTCTGATTCTCTCTTGTAGTCACATCTCCTGCTGATTTTGACTCATCTCCTGCCTCTCTCTCCCACTTGTAAGTGCCCTTGTAATCACACTGGGTTTATGCTGACACTTTATTAGGGTAATCTCCCTATTTTAAAGTCTTCTGATTAGCCACTTTAGTTACCCTTTGCTATATGAGATATAGGGTAACATTCCCAGGTTCCTAGGATTCAGATGTTGACATATTGGGGAGAGGGGATGGCATTATTCTGCTTACCATGATCACTAATATCAAACTCAGGCCTGTCCCCTTCCTGCATGCTCAGTAACTTTTGCCCCAAAGAGAAATCACATTACAGTCTTTCTGGAGACATTTAAAAAAAAAAGTGATAACACATATAGTACCAAAAAAGTATACAACACATTGTAGTGATGACTACATAAAAAACTCTGATCAAATTTTACCATGCAGACAATGACAACCAATTTATACCTGATTGATGGTGAAACACCATAGATTTTTAGGATGCAGCCCTATATCAAAGATGTTGGATGTAGAAAAATGTGTGTCTTAGAATCAATGAGATACCCTATGTACAAAGGAATAATCCACCAATCTGCCAGCAAATCATCTGATGGGTCTCTAAAGAATGGAATCATACATGATGAGCTTTGACAGGAGAAATAGAACAAGAACAAGGGCACAGTCTATGGTGAATAGTGAAAATGAGGCATGAAGACACTATGTGCCTGTGTCTGAAAATGAGGGCTGAGATGACCAGCATATACAAGGACTGAAATGTAAATGATCTCATGCTCATTCAAAAAAAGGAACCCTTCAATAAATCTTCAAGGAAGTTTTCCATTTTTATAAACATAAACTAGGCTTACTGTCTACATGTGTTTATCTATTTTGGCATTTTGAATTGTACAGCAATGACCATGTTTTGGAGAGTGATTAAGAAGTCAAATCATGCACCATAAATCAGATAATGGGTATAAAATGATTTCACAATCTAACATAAAAAGTCTTCAAGTATACTTTTCTAAAAACCATTTTTCATAGTTAATTTCCTTTCCCTTTATATCCATGGTAGGGACACTGATTTATTAACTATCTTGAGGTGATAAAAATAAGGACAGAAAATAGAAACCAAACTTTACCACTGTTTACTAAATTGCCACTTTGAGAAACCACAAAGCTTCAAGATGCAACTATGGACAAAACTTCAATAATTAAGAGTAATTGGGAGGAAGGCAATTCTGATGTAGCAAAAAGTCTAAATCACAAAGTTTGAAAAGAAATATAGAGGAGTTATTTTCACACAGTGTCATGAGATGGATTTTTAAAAAGCTAACCAATTTTTAGCAATTGATGGGACTTGTTTTAGTTAAAATATGATTGTGATTAGGTTCTAAATGGACAGCATGAAAAATAGTAGAAATACCCAATAGACTGGAAGTCAAGTCATATGTACCCTGTTCCCCTATCTGCCACCAAGCATAGTTTGTCTCTTCATCTATAAAATGAGGGGATTCGAATGGTTATTAGCTGAGATTTTTGAAGCTCTACAATGTTTGAAGTATTTATTTATCAGTAAATAGAGGTTACTACAGTGGTTTTGGAACTTAAGAGCTCGAATCAGTGATTTAGGCATTCCTCCTATAATCCTTTGGAAAATATTAATTTGTTTAGCAATCCCCGTTTCTAGACTTAGTCCAAAAATAAGTCAGTCTCTGGCAAGGCTTGTTGTTGTTATTGTTTTTTTTTAATTTTATTTATTTTATTTTTTTATTGTTGTTTTTAAACTGGAATTATTTTTCTGGTCTTCTGACAGCTTCCTGTAGTTTACATTCACAGAAAAACATCAATTGAAGCAATTAAAAAAGTTAACTCACGAATGGGAAACACGACAAAGGAAGACGTCAGTATTTCCACCTGCTTTCATCTTGGCAAAGCATTAAAATTGCTCTTTATATAAAAATGATGCAATGCAGTCGTTTTGCTGTCAGTCAAAATCTGCTCTGGGCTTTCAACTGAATGACAGCAAGGATTAGCAGGACTGATCTAGTCTGAAATGTGTGTGGGAAGGATAGGGGATGAGAAAAGGAGGAGGAGTAAGCTCACAAGAATGAGGCTCAAGCTCTTTTTGGTATGTGTGTGTCTCACAGCCCACTCTTCCATATTTGTGCAGCTGCAAACCTTTCCAAAATTTCTTCCCTGTCTTCCCCATCCAAGTTCGTTTTGTTTTACCCCCTTTCTTTCCTTCTCTTCCATAACTCTGTAACCACAGAGTTAAATCCTACCCCATAACTTCATTTCTTGCATTCATCACTATTGAGAAAAAGGCAAATCTAGATGAGATGAGATAGTGCCTATTTTGCTTAAAACTTGCTAAAATTCCAGTTAGAATGTCAAAATGGGATTACTCTTCCAGCAGCTGTTTCCTTTTATTTTATCAGGACCATTTTTAATAAAAGCAGCCCACAAATTTTCTTTTAGGGTTTTACATTTAGCTCTTTGTTTGTAATGGAAAATTCTATTTAAATTGAAAGAAAAACTAAGTCATTTGCATGCAAATACAGCAATAAGCGGAGGTTGCACAAATAATGAACATGGTATATTAGCCAATCTTCCCGCAATCAGTGACCAGGAACATATTCATTCTGAATGATTCTCTGATTCATTTTAGTTATTACCATAAAATGTGTCCTAAGATGTGTATATCACTTGAGATTAAATAGCAGTGATTCACAGTATATTTTCCTCACAATGTCATGAATTACAAGGATTGCATCTGCATTGGATATGCTTAACAGTCATATCATTAAATTATAAATTGCCAAGTAGACTTCGATCAGAAAGCATTTGGAAAACTAACATTTTGTGAATGGTTCCTGAATGGTTCATTTTTCTTCACGGAGCTGTCCTTCATCAAACTGAAATATTACTTATCTTCCTTGACAAGAAAAGGTTTGGATTTCTTTGACTTGGAGAACAATGAAATACATGTGGATGCTTTTACCTAAGATGAATGAGCAACTAACAGCAAAATGACAAGTTTGCTGCCATCCACAGCAATAACCATGTCTCTTTTTTGGATCATGCTTCTGGAATAGAAAAGGCCTTTCTCTCTGGTGTTTTATTTGATTCCCAGTGCATCCTGGCACAGGAGATCAAACCTGTGCATTTATCCTTGTTTTACAATAGGTGACTGAGGTTCTTTCTCAGAGATTGTATTACTTGTCTAAGGACACTCAGTACATGTTGTCATATCTGCTAAGTCAGTGTTTCTCAAACATAAGAATAGATGGAAAGTGTATTTTGAAAATAGAGCTAACCTTTGTTGCATTAACTTCAATCTGCTTTCAATCTTTATATGTAGTTTATCTTAAAATTACAAATAACATTAATGGTAATATAAAATTATTTACATATACCAAAGAGGCATGGCTTATAAAAGGTAGGGAAATAATATTCTAAATATTCTGATATGTTTTAATATTTAAAAATGTTCAAGGCAAAATTACTGTTAGATGAAATTGGCAAGAAAATCCTAGTTTCACTTGTTTTTCCCATTTATTTGTAAACATAAGGACTTTTTAAAAAATGAATCACTCTACCCGAAACAGCAACAGCCTCTCATTATTGACAACTATCAACTGGATGATGTAATAAAAATAGTAACAATAGCTACCACTTATTTAGTACTTTCTTTGTACCAAGCATTATTCTAAAGCTTTAAATTTTTTACTAATTTTAACTCATTAATTCTTTTTAACAACCCTATGAGACAGACACTATTATTGTTCCATTTTACAGACATGGTAACTGAGGCACAGAGAATTAACACATTTTTCATGGTCACACGACTAGTAATTGAAATAATTAAAGTTAAGGGATTCAAACCCAGGCAGTCCAGCTCCAGAGTCATAACTCTTAACTTATTATGGATGCTGCCTAAAAAAATAGAGAAACATTTCTAGAGTTTGCCTATCTGGGCCCCAGTCCTGGATCTATCCCTGACTAGTCACAGTCCAGTTATTTAATATCTCTAGACCTCAGTTTCTACATCTGCAATACTATGATCATATTAACCTCATAAAGTTAATGTAAAGAGGATATAAAACAGATTTAATAAAATATAGGAAAGTGCCTAGAAACTAGCTGTTAATGACTGTTAATTCTCCCTCTTTTTCTTTTAAAGATTTTATTTATTTGAGAGAGAGAGGGAGAGAGAGAGAGTGCGTACGCGAGCAAGAGCATGAGTGGGGGAGGGGCAGAGGGAGAGAGAGCAGCAGACTCCCCACTGAGCAGGGAGTCCAGGACCCTGGGATCATGAACTGAGCTGAAGGCAGCCCTTAACCAACTGAGCCATGCAAGTGCTCCAATTCTCCCTTTTTTAAATAACAATTTGAGTACTGCCTCATGAGAATTCTATATCTGAATTTGGAGGTTATCATAAGTTCAATCTCATCTATGCCTCCTGTCTCCCAAAGAATTGCATTTTCACTATCTAGAAGTATCTGGGTGACTTGGCAAAAAAGAATTAGTTAACCAAATGATTAATTGACTTACCTGAATGAGCTGCTGATTTACCAAAATTTGTTTATCTTGAGTAATTTGATTTTAGACTAAAATTCCTTAAAAGGCCGTTAGATTTGGTCTCACGTATAGGCTAAACTATCACTGTTAAAAGGCACTATATGGGGGCGCCTGGGTGGCTCAGTCATTAAGTGTCTGCCTTAGGCTCAGGGCCTGATCCCAGGATCCTGGGATCAAGCCCGACATTGGGCTCCTCTGCTGGGAGCCTGCTTCTTCCTCTCCCACTCCCCCTGCTTGTGTTCCCTCTCTCACTGTCTCTCTCTCTGTCAAATAAATAAATAAAATCTTTTTTAAAAAGGCACTATATGATTAGAATCCACCTCTGAGAAATGAATGTGATCATCCACCTTAGTTTATTTAGGGGATTACAAACAAATACCCTGAATGGAGAAATTTTAAAATCCTAAACCTCTACTATGTTAACTTAGCCAAACATGCTTTCCTGGCATCTGACTACAGACCAACAAATACTACATTTTTAAGAGTTAAAAATAAAGTTCAGTGAAATAATTATGAATCCCCCTTTATAGGAAAGAAACTGTAAGGTAGGGGCTCCCAAAAGATTTCAGAAGTTTTGCAATTGTGAAGTCAGTTTTCCAGAATTTGTCTGTGGTGTGCACTTTAGTAAACCCAATTTGGAAGGATGTTTCTGATTAATAATAGAAATCTTAACCGAGGTCCAGGAATGAGTTACCCAAAACTCAAACTAAACTCATATGTAGAGCAGCAGCAAAGTTTAGTTCATCTATCCAGATTTTATAATAAAAAAAATACCTAGAAGAGAAATACCTAGAAAAAACATCTAAATTATTTAATTTTAGCTTATATTCAAGTTTTATGTCATTTTGAAAAATAAAGTTTTATTTTAAATTGCATATCAATGTATTGATCATACCCTTTCAAGGTTTAGGGTCTTAATCTAATTCCACCAAAAATTATTTTATTGGTGACATCACTGTGATCTGTGTAGCTAATCACTGAATGGGGTATATCCTGGAAGAGGGCCTTGGAGCAAAGATAGCACGAATGAGGACAGGCCATTTCTAAGTCATCTTGCCAAAACTGAACTTTGAATTAGTATAAAAACTATTCAATTTCTAACTTCCAAATTTCAGCTCACTTTCTTAACTGTTAGTGCTTGATACAGAACAGCAGCTTGGGAAAATCTAGTTGGTTGATCGCTGATTGATTGCTTCAGGGGTCTGTTCTGAAGAGCCTTTAGAAGAGCTGCCTGCCTCCTGTCCCTGTGGCTGTTCCTGCAACGCAGGCACCTGACAGATTTCCTTGCTGAGGCTGACTGCCCATTGTTCAGGGAACGAAGCCCCTTCAAGCATCCTTTAAAGGCCTTTTCTCTTTAGAAAGAGCATCTTGCAAACCCTCACAATTTTGTTTCCTTGGATGCTAATTGGTTTTTAAGCCTGATGCATTAACAAAAGTTAGCTAAAATTCCAAGTTGCCTTTGTCATGTAAGTACCCAAATGGATAGGCACCTCTAGCTGATTTTCTCTTTCAGGTGACTTAGGCTTTGTCTATATAATCCCAGTTTCATATTGTAGAGTTGAGGCTGAATATAGCCAGTTTTGAAACGGATGTTAATTGCATGTTAACAGATTTCAATCACTGGGCAAAAAAGGCCATTGTATTTAAGAGTTTCTCTTTAGGAGGTAGAAAATAGTTCAAGCTTACAAAAGACAAAAACAGGGATTTTACCTCTTTACTACATTGATTAACACTCCTGTGTACCCAAATGAGCATAGGCTTTTCTGGGGTAATGGAAAGAAATTGACAGTTGCACAAAATAGTGACCCTGTCTTAACTGACCTCAGGTTCAACTAAAATTAGAACTCAGGAAGTGGAATTAGTTCCCAGAAACTTTTCGCTATTCAACAATCACATGTTTACAGAAGTATAGAAGTACAGAAGTATACATGTGCATGTGTGCACGCACACACACACGCACACATACACACTGAAATTGTGAAAACCTTAGCACTTCAAAATACATCCTTGTCATCTACTTGAATTTTGGTTGAGTCAGCTTATTTATTGTTACTCTCTATTCCCAAATAGCTTCCTTCAAGCTTGTCCATTCTTTTCCAGCATGCTGATGGCTTATTTAGGCTGGCATGCTTGGACTTGGGCAAGGTTGGTTAGACATAAGCATGCAAGGGAGGAAAAGTTCATCAGATCACTCATAGTCCCTTTCTTTCACAATACCCAGAATTGTTCAGGAGTGTGGAGAAATGTCTAAAATTGCTTTACTCTTCTAAGCACTATTTAAAGTAACATCTATGGGTTTTCACAAATAGCAATATTGTTAAAATGCTCAATTCATTACATGTTTTTTAAAAAGTAAGATTCCAAAACCATTTAACATCAACATTTAAAATCAATGTGTTTCCCTTTTTCCGCTCATTCCATAAAAATGAAAAAAGGTAAAAAAAAATTTTAAAGAAAATAAAAGAATAATAAGCTTAAAACCAAATAAAAGCTTCTTTTGAGGTGAGTAATTTTCTTATAATATGAATAACTACTTAAGTTTGGAAAATTCTTTCCTATTAGTAGTGCTGTGTGGTTTTGTTTCATAGTTATGTTCATTCATTTTCATGAATTCACTTATAATCAATACCAAACATTACACCTTGAAAACCTCTGAAGCCATGAATCTCCCTTATTGAATCTTCTTTATGCTTAGCATTAAACACATCAAAATGGTCACATGTGAATTTATCAAATGGAAATGTGAAGATTAAGGTAATAGCCCATCCTCAGCTCATGCACACTTGCTGGGAAAAGCTTTGAATGACAAGAAAAATGGTAATGTCTTAATTCCTTGTCAGAAAACCACAGTTCAAATCCTTATGAATATATTCACAATGCTGCTTGGAAAAGAAAATCTGGCTTCAATATTGAAGAGTTGTCACAGAGCTTCGATCATGTTGTTGAACTAGGGAATATTTTGATTTTGGCCCCTGTGATAATGGTTTAGTTATATATTTTTTAAAATGTTGCAAGTACACAGTGGGGATTTTGAGTGATTATTGGGGTTGGAGTAACAGTTTTTCATGTAATTAATATAATTAATGAATCAACCTAGCTAAGGACTGGAGAAGGACTGACAAAAAAAGTACGAAGATGGGAGTTATTCATTAGTTAATGAAATCAAGTTAGAGCTCTAAGATTAGGCTTAATTGGATATACACATTTGGAGCCTTATTGAGAAACTCGCTTAAAATCCATGTTTGCTAACATAAGTAATTTATGAAATACTTGTTTATTATAAACAAATAATGTCTATTCCAAAAACATGATTTTCAAATTACTTATCATGAATGAGAATTCTTTGCTTTACTTGTTTTTACATAGTAAGCTATGTATGCCCGAACACCTGCAAATAAAGCATCCGACTTCTATTTCAGAAGTAGATTGTGATATTTTCATTCATGTTCTAGGAGGGAGATTCCAAGATCAGCAAACAGTTTATTTTCTCCTAAGTACTTTGCAATTAAAAGCTGCCACCAGGTGGAAGGTGATATTTTCATAATAGCTAGGATCACCACCATATGTCCCAATTGGCTCAGGAGAGATTTAAATTATGCTTGTTGTCTCATATGAACTATTAATAGCACCTCCTTTTCACTCTCAAAAGTTTCCAAATTTGGACAATTAATTTTATGATCACCCTACTGATGACTTCATTATCAAAGAGCATTGCTGACTCTAAATTTGAGTGAATAGGTTCACGGTCTTTCTAAGATGATGCATGAGATAAAGAACCTATCTCTCCAGGTAATATTTCCTTTTATGTACAGCATTTTCCCTTAGATTTAATAATTGCATATATTTTTTTATTTGTCATGTTTCCTTTGAATTATATCTAAGTGTGGTTTTTTTTGTTTGTTTGTTTTGTGTGTGTGTGTGTGTTTTGTGTGTGTGTGTGTTTGTTTGTTTTACAGCCACCCATATGCTTAAACCAGTGTAGTAATCTGTAGGTTCTGTGCTTTTTTGGAGGGTTCTATCTTCTAGTCTAGTCTGGACATGTTGCACATCAGCTTTGCTGAATTACTGCTATTCTGGGACTTCCACTAGCCATTAGTGAGATTCCCTTCATCTCTCTGTCACTCTCTCATGCATTGATTAACCTGTTTCTTTAGGTACCACTCTAATGGCTTCTTTTATTGTTTTAGTAGAATAATTTCTCCAGTAGCTTTAAATTTTTGAGGATTTTCATTTGTGAAAAGCATGTACAAAAGTAAACCCTGATTGATAATTTGACTGCCTATGGAATTTTGTCTTATTATTTTTTAAAAAAATTATTTATTTGAGAGAGAGCAAGCAAGAGAGAAAGAGCAAGAGGGAGAAACAGAGGTAGAGGGAGAAGCAGACTCCCCACTGAGCAGGGAGTCTGGCTCAGGGCACAATCCCAGGACCCTGAGATCATGACCTGAGCCGAAGGCAGACGCTTAACAGACTGAGCCACCCAGGCGCCCCCCTGCGTATGAAATTTTAGATTAAAATAATTTTGCCTGAGGTTCTTGAACATTGCTTTATAGCTTTCTGGTATTGGTATTAAGAATTTTGAAGCTGTTCTGATTCTTGGTCTCTTGAATATAACTTATTTATTTTTCTCTTTGAAAGCTTCTCTTTGTCCCCAGAGTCCTAAATTTTATGCTGTTTGCCTTTGTGTCTTTTAATTTTTTTTTGTACCAAACAACCAATAGTTACTTTCAGTCAAGGAGCTGATAGCCTTCTGTTCTAGGAATTATTTTTCTCCTGTTCCTTTGACGATTTTCTAACCTCTACTGCATCCATCCTCTATGAATTGAATTGAGCTTTTACAGTGGTGGAACATATCTCCCAGTACAGATATCTTTCAAAGGTGCTTTAAAAATAACTTTGGAGAAGCTGGTTCAGTGCTTGGCACAAATTTAAAAGTAAA
The DNA here is from genome assembly GCF_023065955.2 of Ursus arctos. Classification (NCBI taxonomy): domain Eukaryota; kingdom Metazoa; phylum Chordata; class Mammalia; order Carnivora; family Ursidae; genus Ursus; species Ursus arctos. Next base: position 89,069,452 of record NC_079873.1, on the reverse strand, counting down.
TAAAAGTATATTGAATAAATGACAACTATGATCACTTAATGCCAAGTATTATGTCTAGTCTTTCCTCATACTGACTTTTCTATTTTACCTGGAACCAACTGTCTCAAGGAGATGTGACAGGAATATTTTGATAATGTGGTATTATCCTCCCTAATAATGTTCCATTTTACTCTGAAGTTATTTACTGGAAACATTTTTCTAACATTTAGATCTTCAGGTGCCATTTTTCACTCCCTTGGCTTGTAGATACTGCTATAATTCAATGATGATCACTAATAGGCCATCATGTTTTGAAAGACATCCAGTTGGTTCCACTGAAAACAGTCTTAAAGGCTGAGTTTGAAGAGAACTATCATTGAATACCCTGACAGCTAGAGCTAGTGGCCCAGAAGGGGTGATCCATACCTAAGCAGGGCATGAAGGTGAGATCAAATACAATCTCCAAAAGGTCAGCTTATTTTCCAAGTTTCTTTTGCTTTAACAGTTGAAAAGCTTAGTATCAAGTGACATTTAAGAAATTCAGAAATTGGGTGAATTGTAGCAATAAAAGTTCCTGAGAGGATCTAAGAGCTATTTACTACTCAAATCCAGCTGTATGGTGAGGGCTCAACCTAAATGAAATAGACAGCCTCCTATCAAAAATGTTATGAGTTGTGGGAACACTCCTCTTCACAAACAAGCCACAAACTTCCCTACCACGTGTCCATCTTCAATAGCATACCAATTCTCATCATTAGAACCTTTTGGCACTAACATGGCAAATTACTTAATAAACTAATTAATTCTAGAATGGCAAGATTCTTCCCTGTGGAAGGTATACTCCATAATCTTCTTGGACTTCAGAGGACCAATTCTTTCACCATTAGCAACTCTCTCCACCACCCTCCTACACTCAATAAACACACAACCAGATTTTCAGGTGATCTCTAGGCATAAGAGAAATAAAGACTGTCTCTTCCATGGTGGTGAACTTTCCAGAAATGATTTTTAAAAAAATCTACTGATTCATGAATTCAATGAAGCCTAAGTGGAGTATATTGTAGCCATATATATATATATATATATATATACACATTATATAGTATATTACTACTCTGTCTATATATTACTTCTCTCTCTCTCTCTCTCTCTCTCTCTCTCTCTCTCTATATATATATATATATATATATATATATATATATATAAATCCACCCTAAGACATACCATGGTGAAACTGTAGATCGATGGTAAAGAGAAGATTTTAAAAAACAGTTGCAGTTAAATAATAGTTATAAGTCAAATAATAGTTGACTTTTCATGGGCTAAAATGGAAGTCAGAAGACAGTAGAATAATATTTTCAAAGAGCTAAAACAATAACTACAATTTAGAATTCCATTCCCGTCGAAACATCATCTTCCAATTGTTAGTGAAAAATAATGACCTTTTCAGACAATAAGTAGACTCTCACTAAAAAAGAAAACTCTAAAGAATGGGCTTTACACAGCATAAAAGGAATCCGGGTACAATAATAATCATAAGAAATCTTGAATGCAATAACAAAGGAATAACAAAGTGCAATAAAAAAGTATTGTTCTTCTCTGTGAAAATGTGTCAATCTCTGAGTGAAAAGTTCTCTGTAAAGTCTCTGCTAAATGTAAACATGCTACAAAAAAGGAATGACATATCATGTTATTAATATTTCTAATACAGTGTGTATTCTAATACAGAAAGTGTGTTCTCTGGAAGATTAGTGCTCTGAGAAACATCAATAGCTGTGACTTGAAAATAAGGTTACGTGTTCAAACAAGTGTGGGAAGCATGTGGGAAGAATAAGGTAAAACCAGAATCTTTTTTTTTAATATTTTATTTTTATTTATTTGACAGAGAGCACAAGCAGGGGGAGCAGGCAGAGGGAGAGGGAGAAGCAGGCTCACCAAGCAGGGAGCCTGACATGGGGCTTGATCCCAGGACCCTGGGATCATGACCCAAGCCAAAGACAGAAGCCTAACAACTGAGCCACCCAGGTGCCCCTGAAACCAGATTCTTGACTGCGGAACTTCCCAGGACCTTTAAGTATGCTAATGCGTATTTTGAATTACCAAGAAGATGATAAAATATACAGCATTCCCCAATTTTATTTAATCACAGATTTTTTCTTCAGAGTAACTCAATGAATTGGCACTCCATAGATCACACTCAAGGATGCTATATCCTAGCATTTTCCTTATGATTCTTTATCATTAGATAGATGTTAACTTAAAAACAACAAACAGTCCCTCATTCAGTGGGGCAAGAGATAGGTAAATCCTTAGAGAAAGAAGCAAAAAGGGCAAGATTTAGAGTATGGAGTGTTTCCTGAGATGAGAGATCCAGATAGGGGAGCTATCTTTGTGAGAAGGAGAATTGCAAAAGCACTGAGGACCAAATGGCAGATAACAACATGTGCTTAAAACTTGGGCTGGGGCTTCTGGTGCTCAACTACATGGGTCATCCATGAGTATCTGCAATCTTTTGGCAATATAAAATAACACAATTGAGACATGAAATAAGCATTGGCATCCAAAACATGAACTTAGTTCTTCTGATGCATGTGATTAGAAAGCAGCGTCCACCAACCATTCATGAAAAGTAATGTCAATCCTCAAGTATAATTTTTGCCTCAGCACAAGATATGAGAAAATCAAATGGTTTTTCATTATACAATATTAATATGATTTTACATGCAATGACCAAATATTTATTACATAAAACAATCATCAAAGGCATGTAAGACTATTGATAGGTTTCTTAAATTCCACATATGAGCGAAATCATATGGTATTTATCTTTCTCTGACTGACTTGCTTTGCTTACCATAATACCCTCTAGTTCTATCCACGTTGTTGCAAATGGCAAGATTTCATTAATTTTTATGGCTGAGAAATATTCCATTGTACATATTTACAAAACAAAACAAACAGACATGGGGGAACAAAAGAGAGGCAAACCAAGAAACAAACTGAACTATAGAGAACAAACATGGTTACTAGAGGGGAGGTGGGTGGGGGATGGGTGAAATGGATGATGGGGATTAAGGAGGGCACTTGTTGTGATGAGCACCGGATGTTGTATGGAAGTGTTGAATCACTAAATCCTGTACCTGAAACTAATATTACACTGTATGTTAACTAACTGGAATTTAATAAAGACTTGGATGGGAAAAAAAAGGTTATTGCTAGGTTTCTCAATTATCAGCAAGATTCATGTCTATTCTAATATTAAAAGCAATAATATATTCCCTAATAACAATAAGAATTTGTCTTAATATATTTAGAATTAAAAAATTTTAATTATTAAATCAGTATTTGTATTAAATTAGTATTTTATTGATTACTAAATTTTATTAAAATAAATTTATTTATGGAAGGGAAGAAGAGTCTTGCAGAGTTGTGTAGCATTTTTCTACATTTTTGCAAAGGTAACACTCTGAGAAATAGGCAGACTAGTAGTATTTTCGCTGATTGGCAGATTATGTGACTTGCCTAAAGTCATGCAGCTACTCGAAGATTACAAGGATTAAAGGATTATTCAAGATTATATAAAGATATACAAGGATTATAAACTGATGTTCTACTCCAGATACTTCCAATTAAATCATATTGTCTTACTTTATTATTTTTTCTTTCCATGAATCAAGGTCTGTGCCAGAAATGTATTCCAACTTAATTACTCATGGTACAGAGCATGGAAGAGGTTTCTTCAGGCTTTATACAGAATTGCTTTCTTCTGAAAAGATCACATTGCTTTAAATCCCAAATATTTTCTCCACATGTGCTATTTCACAAATAGAGCAAATGAGTCTTAGACAGTATAGGAAAATTGCCCAACATTACATACAAAATACATTTGGAATCTTTGACCAGAAAGAAGGGCCTGCTTTTATACATATGTACAATGCTGTGTGGGACTGTGCTTATGTATGCTAATGAATAGAGATAATTGTTAATAGAGATATGATCTCTGGGTTTCAGAAGAATCAACTCCCGAGACCACTGGTGGATAAAGAACCAGATCCCAAAATGAGGCTAAGTAGGGAGAATAGAGTAGCTAATAAAAGAAAAAGAAGTATGAACTGGTCAACTTTAAGAGGTGGGGAGACCAAGGAAGGCCAACAACTAGGGGAACAGAAGCATTTGTGCATATGCCAGAATCCATCCCAGAGGAATCAAATAGGAGTTATTGCTTCATCAGTGATGGCAAGAGCTCAGAGAAAGTTCAGGTTGCATTGACAGTAGAAGCATGTGGAAGCAGAAAGAATTCAGATTTCTGGGAAGGACTCCAATTAGAAACAGGCTGATTTCATAAGGTCAAGCAGAGGTATTGTTCTAAGTTGTACTTGCATTATTCTAAATTTACCAGCAGATATTAGTTGACATACACTATAATTTTTTCAGATCACATGAACTTAAGGCCAGGTAATCGTTTAGACTTTGGTTCTTAACTCCATTCACCTTTGTCACTGCACTCTAAGATTACATATTTTTCCTTTCTTGTGGTGTCCAGGTGATTTTTGGACCCTCTTAATTAGTCATTATAAATTTTGGATTGTAGCCTAGATTGAAGATTGTAGAATTTGCTCTCCTATGGTTACTTGTCCCCATCTCTGAAATAATTAGGTCATTGTCTTTCTCTTCTTTGCTGCTTACAATGCTAGTACAGGAGCTTCAAGGAATTATACCTATTTCAATTAACTTTGAATTGTCTGGTCTTTATGGGACCACAGCTAAATTATTCATTCTACATGTAGCCTCTTTGAGCTTAAATGTTTCTTTCCTTTATGAAGGATGACACGTTCATGACATGTGTAGCAAATTGATTACATGATTTCTAATATTGCTAACTGATTACATGATTTCTATCACTGAGTCCAGACAAGAACAATGTAACACTTTCTATGGGTGAAGTACTGTTACACCCATTTTAAAGGTATTAACAAATTTCACCTCCAGATTCACCTTAAAGGACAGCTATTTCCATTATCTCCATTTTACAAATGGGTCAGCTGAGGCACAACAAGTTTAAGTAACTTGACCGAGATTGCACAGACATCCCTTGTAGAGCTAGAACTTGAATCTGGGCAGTCTAACTCCAGATTCCATGTGCTTTTCCATTGATGGTACATTACCTCATATTCCCCAAAAGAAGAAGCTTACATGATCAGCCCCAAATGACCACAGGCCTTATTCCTATAGATTTCACATTTCTCCCACTGATACAGAAGAAGGGGGAAAATGGCTAGCATGATACGTGTACTTAGTCATAGCTCTCACTGGATTCGTCTCCTGCTTGAAAGTGATGAATGAGGGGGCGCCTGGGTGGCACAGCGGTTAAGCATCTGCCTTCGGCTCAGGGCGTGATCCCGGCGTTATGGGATCGAGCCCCACATCAGGCTCCTCCGCTGCGAGCCTGCTTCTTCCTCTCCCACTCCCCCTGCTTGTGTTCCCTCTCTCTCTGGCTGTCTCTGTCTCTGTCGAATAAATAAATAAAATCTTTAAAAAAAAAAAAAAGAAAGTGATGAATGAGGAATTAATCACAGAATCACACAATACATGAATTCGGCTACGATGTACAAACTTGATTATTTTTTTTAAACAATTACATTTTTTTTAGATTTTATTTATTTATTTATTTGACAGAGAGAGAGAGAGACAGCCAGCAAAAGAGGGAACACAAGCAGGGGGAGTGGGGGAGGAAGAAGCAGGCTCCCAGTGGAAGAGCCCGAAGTGGAGCTCGATCCCAGAACTCCAGGATCATGCCCTGAGCCGAAGGCAGACGCTTAAGGACTTAGCCACCCAGGCGCCCCCAAACTTGACTCTTCAAACCTTGGACCTAGAACAAGAGTTTGTTTCTGCTTTGTTAGCTTCCTGATGTGAAGGCTAGGTACTATGACTGATCCTTCAGAATTTGGTGACTACACCTCATGTTGGAGGTTTGGCAACCCTATTAGGGAATTAATAAAGTTGGAGACAATACTTGCAATGAGTATAGCAAAACAGGGCACACAGATTAAGAGAGCCTCCTAACAACTACTAATGACAGAATTGGTTTGTCAGAAGCTGTGACTTGGAAAAAATAGAAACGTGGGTTTTTCTCAGGACAAGTAAGTTTTGATGTCTGAGGTTTTAGGGAGGGAGAAAGGAAGGAAAAAAGGGTTAAGTCAAGATGCATGTTTGGAAATGCTAGAACGCTAAAAGATTCCAAAAGGGCCTAAGCAACCAGGCAATAATATTGGAGAACTCTGTGTAGCTGAGAGCCAAAGATAAAATCAGTCAAAAAAAGCTAAAGTGGTAAAACACCAGAGATTAGAGTAGTAGTTAAGATCCAGCTATCATTTCCGGTTCTTCTGAAAGCATCATTACTCTGTATACTTTATCATAAAATATCTCACTTCAGAGTTCTTATTTATTAAATGACAAGTACTGGGCTAAATAATCTCTAAATACTCTTCCAGCTCAATCTTTCTATGATTCTATGATCCATAAATTTACAAAAAAATTAGAATGCTGACTCTCTGAACTGTACAATACAACCAGTTAAAAAAGCATAGTTTTTGGCAGGCTGTTTGGTTGAAAAATTGAATTATTATCAGACAGGTGGTGTCACCTAGTACTTTTTTCTTATCCTACTACAAGAACTCAAGTAATCTTAGGACTTGCCATTGACTTTTCCCAAGGGCTTCCAAATCTGCCATTCAGTCAACCAACATTTACTGAATTCCTACAATATATGTGGACACTGGGTTATGCCTTAGGAAGAGAAAGACAAATAATAGAGAGTCATAGTTTTAAAGATAATCACAGTATAGTGGGGAAGACAGAAACATATGCCATGAGCACAATAACATGATAGAAGGTTTCTAAGTAAAGATTTTACCTTATGTCATTCATCAAACCAAGGTGTGTTCTTGTGGGAGAATGTTGGGCAGAGCACACAACCAAAGAGAACAATATGAGCTAATGAACAGAAGTGAAAAATAACATTATGAAAAAGGTAGGCCTCTATTGGGTTTGTCTGTTCATATTCCTTTTCCCTTTCTTAGTTTAGCCATATATTTCTCTCTCACTCCAATTATGTGGTGGGACTATTAAGCATGTTACACTGTCCCTGTGGATATAGGGATGGGCATGTGTCCCAGATACAGTCAATCATAAGATACCATTCCCCTGGGCATAGCTGTTCATATGAGGAATGGCATATTACCCAAGCCAGATCAATCAGACTCTTTCACTAAGGTTTTAATATACCAAAGTTGCAAATGGAAAAGAATGTGTCACAAATGCTAGGATAGTATATTCTAGTATAAGGCTGCCTCGGTTCAAATATGAGTTCCACCACTTATTAGCTGTGTAAACTTAAAGTACTCAGTCTTTTTGTATCTTACCTTCCTCATTTGTAAAATGGACACCACAATAGTACCTACATCATAGTATTGTGATGGTTAATGTGTTAGTACACATATAACACTATTTCTTGGCACACAGAAGTACTTAGTAAATATTGTTGATAATATTGTTGTAGTTTTATATAGTATTATTATATTTGTTATATACCAACTACTGATTGCTATGGGGTTCTTTGGGATGATATATGATTTGAATCAACCCTAGAGAAAGGTTTCTCAACGTTGGTACTATTAACATTTGGGCAAGTTAATTGTTTGTTAGAGGCAGTTGTCCTGTGCATTATAGAATATTTAGCATCATTCCTGGCCACTTTCTATTAGATGTCAGTAGCATCACCTCAGTTATGACAAACAAAAATGTCTCCAGAAATTTCCAAATGTTTCATTGGGGACAAAATTGCCTCCGAGTGAGAACCATTGCAGCCATTTTACCTTTCAACTAGAGAAAGACCATTCACAATAGGAAAGAAGGAAGTTGATATGTGAAGAAAAACATAAACAAGAGATGGGGAGATTTAGACAGAATGAGTCCTTCATTATATACTATATCTTCAGTTCTAGTCCCTAAATCTAAACTCCACTGGTTCTTGCAAATCACCTTTTCTTTTACTTTATCTTTCTGTTAAAATTGTTCCTTTTGGGGGTTAAATCAGTTTACTTGGATTTCTCTCACTTGCAAACAGGAAGAGATCTGGAATACTGACACATAGAGATTATCATTATCATATGTGTGGGTGTACGGTTGTGTATCTTCTGTGTCCCCACTGCAGTATAAGTGCTATGAGAACAGAGACTGTCTGTCATGTTCACTACTGTACATCCGTGGTCCAGAACAGTGTTTGGCATATAGGAGGTACTATATAAACATTTGTGGATGAATCAGTGAAGAAACTACAAGCGGTTGCATGTCACTAGAGCTGAAAGTGTATGAAGTGAGTGTGTTATATGTTAGAAGGCAGTTAAATAGCTTTAGAAGTGCCCTAATTGCAATAATCTCTCCTGGGATTGTCAACACCTGATATGCCACAATCAAGAATTATTTCCCTATGGACTGGTTACTTAACACTGATCATCTTTAACAAAAACTATACCATAGGGTCTACTCCTTATTTTCAGGAATATAAGAAATGAATTTTAATTGACAAAATTAATGGAGTTTAAGGTAGATTATTGTTAGAAGTACTATATCAGACCTGCTTACCCTTTCATGGAGAAGGTTTAGAATGCAACAAAGAGCTAGAGGTCTAGAGCCCCTTTGGTCTCATGTACCTCTAATTCTCAGTCATCTCCTGCCTAACCTGACTGCAAAGCTCTTTAGTTCTACCACTGCTACTTCATTGCACCTTCCTTAGAATGTGATTTACATGCAAAGTGCTAATCTTTGGGTTTAGGTCAGAAAGTGAGATCTCCCAGAACTATAGAACAGGTTGAAGTACATTTGATTGGTTTCATTCCTAACGCATGTTTTATATATTGGATGGAACTTAATTTGAGATTTTCTTTCATTATAATAGAACATCTACTACCCAGGATGTATGAAGGAGAACATATAGCTCCCGACTACCTCTCACCACCAGAGGCTACCAATATTTACAAAACACCACCACACACACACACACACACACACACACACACACACACACACACTTTGCATTTGCTATATTGTCCAAATTAATTTCACTCATTTGCAGTACATAGGCATGGGCTTAAAAAGAAAGGTAGGGTAGGTTTAGACTTATCCTGAGTTGGAGAAAAGCCACTAAAGGGCTTAAAAGAGGTAAGTGAACTAATAAGATTTGAAATTTTGATGCCATTGCTATTACTGCATGGGCAAAGAACTCAAGAAGGAAAAGAATATGAAGGCAGGTAGATTAATTTGAAAGGTTTTAATCCAGGTGAAAAATAAGACAGAAAGTAATTGCAGGGGAGAAGATGAGGGGACATATTACAAAAATATGTGCAGTATTTAGAATAGCATGTTGTTAAGTAGGATGAGGGTAGTAAAGAAGGGATAATCATAGATGCATCCTAGGTTTCTAGCTTATATAACTGTAAGAACGATGGTGGCACCAAATGAAATCAAGATTACAAGAGGAGGTGCAGGTGCTTGTTTTTTGTGTCTTGATATTTGCTTTCTCTTCCTTACATTCTAGTCAGCTTCCTTTGACTGCCTAATTCCATCTTAACACCTTGACCCCGTGACTGCCTTCCCTGTAGCTATGGTAAACATTTACTTTTCAGCCCTCTTTGTTTGAGCTATGTGTGCTCATAAATCATTTTGACAATAAACAAAATAAAATAGTTGAATTCAGCCAAAAATGGCTATTAAAAAGAACAACATCGAAATAAAACAGCATTGAACTGCATCTACTTGTTGGTGATTTGTTAGCATCATCAACATTACAGTCAACAAATATTTCAGTGCCAACTCAGTGCTAAGTGCTGTCCTGGGCCTTAAGGATACAAAGACCCAGAGAGACAGCCTGTTAGAATGAAGAATATGCAGATTTGGGAATTAGAACCAGAGAGTATCTCTTGTTCCACCTAGTAGGTTTGTGACCTTGGGTTAGTGGTTAGCCCCTGAGAGCCTCATTATTGTCCATGTGTAAAATTGGGATAATTGGATAATTGCATAATACATGCATCATTCAGCTGTCATGTTAAGTGAACTAACAAAGCCAACTTAGCACAGTAGCTGATACATTATAAACACTTGATAAATGGTAGCTGCTATGAAATAAAATCATAATTATCCTCTCAGGAAGCTTACAGTCTATTATATATTTTTTTCTGAATGAGCCTCCCATATCTTTTTTATTATCAGTTCAGAAAAAAGATCAATATTGTATCATTCTTATTACAAGGAATGTATCAATGATTCCAAATGTTAGTATCTCAAGGTCCTAGAACAGCATCCCTTCAAAACTCTGAGTATAATCAAGTATAACATTTAAAACCTTTGGAGACTTACTTCAATGATCCAATGAAGAAAAAGTAAACTCTTTTATAAGAGTAATGAGTAATGAAAAAATGATGTATTGTAAACAAGCAGTTAAAATGTGTTAATTGGTTGTAATGTAGCACCAAGGGAGGGATGGGGTTTGGAAGAGGAGGGGAAAGCAGAAGCACATGAAGTATATCAAAGTTTTTGCCAGATTGGGTTATAATGAACTTACTGTGTTTTAATGAAACTAGTAACTGAGTATCTTATTAAATTTCACTAGAATCCACTGCAGGCCATTTTACTGTAGCCCTGTTAAAATCTTTTATGAACCCAGAAATGTGCCAAATATTATAAAAAAAGAAAAACTAACTGTATCACTTTACTCCCATCATCATATAATTTGCATAAAATGTTTGTCAGCAGTTAATAACCTATATTCTTCCTCATTTCAATATTATTTATATTATAATAAATGAAAAAACATTGGAAAGTAATATGCATCTAAAATATTCTTTGCTGTTACAAAATAAGAGAGAGTAAATTTTGGGTGAAACATATATCCTAATAAACTTTTAAGTTAAAGAAGTAAAAATAAAAAAAGAACCTTTGCCTTGAATTTTTTTTGGGGGGGCTTAGATTTTCAAAACTCAGTAAGTAAAATTTTGTAAAGACTAAACTTACACATTCTATGCAAACTCTTGGCTAAACTCTGCAGAATACAAATGCCAGTAAAACAGATGGCAATGACCCCTCTGTGGATTAGTCCAAGCAATGCTTTTCAACATTCAGCAATAGTTTCTTTGATCATCTACATGGAAGGCCAGTGCTTGGCAGTGCTATCCAGTTGGCAAATTCTTTCTTTGTTGTCTACTATTTCTGGTTTTGTACCCTTTTTCAGACTTTCAGCTGTCTCTCCATTGACAGTCAGCAGTACTGGCTATGCCACTGTCCTCAAATCTTTTCAGTTGAGAGTATTTCACATAAGAGCAACATGCCATTGTCCAAAGGGCATTTTTATTTCACAGATTAATGCCTTGAGAGCCTCTACTGAACACAAAACATAAATATATACTTAGTTTGAGTTTTGGGCAACTTTAATGGAACATTGGAACTCTGTGTATCTCCTAAGGTGATATTTTATACCCAGTAGGCAATTCAGTGCTCCTACCTTGCCCAGAATTAATGCTTTTCCTCTTCACATGCCTTTCAAATCACCATGCAAGGCAGAGCCCCAGTCACTTCTCTGTCTCACTCAGGAATGCTTTCTCTAATGGCTCTTAGCTTGAACATTCTTTGCTTGGGGTAGAAATGGAAGGGAGGGTGAAAGCTAGTTTTTGCATGATAGTTGAGCCAAGTAAACTCCCAAACAGACAATTTCATTATTTATAGAACCATGTCCAAATTTGTAAGCTATTACAAAGAAGCAAACTTTTCAGTGTTATTGACATTGTCGAAAGTAGAGCTAGTGGACTTAATAATGATGTTTTATATAAGGGAGGTCCAGGTTAGACAAAAAGAGAAAGAAAGAAAGAAAACATTTAATTTATTCTTGGTGGGTTATGGGGAGAAGAAAGGGAAGGCAGGGAGGGTTAGTATCCAAAATCCAAAAAGACTTACCAAACTCCACACCCAAAAAATAAATAATCCAGTTAAAAATGGGCAGAAGACATGAATAGACATTTTCCAAAGAAGACATCCAGATGGTTAATAGACATATAAAAAGATGCTCAACATCACTCATCATCAGGGAAATACAAATCAAAACTACAACGAGATCCACCCCACACCTGTCAGAATGGCTAAAATCAACAACACAGGAAACAACAGATGTTGGTGAGGTTGCAGAGAAAGGGGAACCCTCTTGCACTGTTGGTGGGAATGCAAACTGGTCTAGCCAGTCTGGAAAAGAGTATGAAGGTTCCTCAAAAAGTTAAAACTAGAATGACCCTATGATTCAGCAATAGCACTGCTAGCTATTTACCCAAAGGATACAAAAATACTGATTCAAAGGGATACATGCACCCCAATGTTTATGGCAGCATTATCAACACTAGTCAAATTATAGAAAGAGTTCAAATGTCCACTGGCTGACGAATGGATAAAGAAGATGTGGGATATATATACAATGGAATATTATTTGGTGAACAAATAATTTCATTCATAGAATGAAATTTTGCCGTTTGCAATGATGTGGATGAAGCTAGAGAGTATTATGTTAAGCAAAATAAGTCAAAATACCATATGATTTCATTCATATGTGGAATTTAAGAAACAAAACAGATGAACATAGGGGAAAGAAAGAGGAAGGCAAACTGTAAGAGACTCTTAACTATAGAGAACAAACTGAGGGCTGCTAGAGGGATGTTCGGTGGGAGGATGGGCTAAATGGGTGATGGGTATTAAGGAGGGCACTTGTGATGAGCACTGGTTGTTTTAAGTAAGTGATGAATCACTAAATTCTACTCCTGAAGCTAATATTACACTGTATAGTAGCTAATTGGAATTGAAATAAAAACTTGAAAGTAGAAAAAAATAAACAAATATATAAAATAGATCAGTTACATGTTTTGGAAATATCATCCTTGTTACAAGTGTCTTGTCAGCAGCGTTCTCACTCCCAATGTTAGTTGTTCTTATGGGCATTCTCCTTAAGCCTACTATTCTCCTGCCTCTCCCTTTCTTCACTCAGACTCTGCCTTCTTAGATGTATTCATAAGGGAACATTCATTGCCACTTTCTCCTCACTTCTTCCCTATCCCTGAATATGCATCAGTCCTTATATTCTGCATAGCAGAAGCAGTTTCTCTTCTTCTTCTGACGAAGCCTGTGTTTCCTATTGCAACACAGCACTTACGAAATCCAAGCATTGGGGGGGGGTGTGAAAGTGTGTGTGAGAGATATTAATTTCCTAAATTCTCATTATTCACAACATGGCAAGAAGCAAAGGCACTTGATCTAGAGTTTTATATAAAAGAAGTAATCATGGTCAGATAAAAAGGGGAAAGAAAAGTCTGATCTTAGCAGCTCCAGTGGAATACAGGGATTGAAAGGAGAGATAGGTATATGTCTGCCTGCCTACTTTCCCTATCTGGCTCACCTCTTGTTTGGGATTCTGGAAATTTCTAAAAGGAGAAGGCCTCAGAGGTTGCCCCTATACCAGAGTTTCCCTGAGAGCTTCCCTGTGTTTTGAAAGATATACAGAAGTTGCTGTTTCCTGTGAAGAGTTGTAGAACATACCTGCAGGTTATCTGTGGGGAGCTTATCCACGAGGGTTGTGGCAGGTATAAAGTAGCTCTGGATCCCATGACCACATGATACTAGTCTGGATCCCTTATTGTGCCAGACATTAGTCTAAGTATTTGTAACCATTCAGGCATTACAATATTCCTCTGAATTCATACCATTATTATGATTTCAAAGCCCGATATTATACAACTCAGTCTTAAACATCATGTCTACGCAATAGATTCAAAATACAACATCAGCAGGAGAACAAGTGTAGTTTATTTTAGAAAGCATGATGTTGGCACATTGCAAAGGTCATAGATATCAAGCTTTACTGCATTCGTGTTACACTTCGGGTCACTAATGTAGGTCAGTAACTTTGATTTCATTTCCCACTTCACCGGATAATTGCAGGAACCTTGGCTTTTCTATCTTAGTTTCAAGTCGTAATCATATCTTCCAAGTAGACTTCAATCCTTCAGTTAGCTGACGTTATCTTCTTTCAGATTAATTTCCTGCTGAGGGAATGTCCATTCTCTTTGCACACTCATCTATGTTATTATCAGGTGCCAGTGCACTCAATCTTTTGTAATGTTGTAATTCTGTCTGTCTGTGGCAGAGAGCACGTTTGTGAGGTGGCCTTACTTTTTAATGTAAACTCAAAAGGGTTTCAGTAGCACAAGTTCCCTTTTTTAATAGTTAGGATATTATAGATATTCCCTAAATAAAATTACCAACAACAGATTTTACTTAATATCAATTACCTGAATGAAATTTGGAGACCTATCAGACCTATTTCCTATTTCCATGTTCATTCTCAATGACTGAATTCATAAAGTATAAAATCTGTCCCTCTGTTAAAGAGAACTCTGCTTTTCCCACCCTCAGAAGGTTCTGAATAATTACTTTTTGACGGTGCAGTCATATTCTTTCTTTCATTGCTTATTACGAAGATGTTACTCGTATTTCTCAATTTCAGTGCTGTAATTGGGTTTTCCATTCTTTGCCTTGATTTTCAGAAAACCAATAAAGTTTACTCAATTGGACATCCCTCTGACTTGGATCCAAAATCACTTCAGAAAACATCTGTGTGGTATTTGACAAATCACATTCCCTTTCCAAATCTGACCTGCACACATACACCTTCCTGATCTCTATCATCTTTTCTACAAACTAAGTTGATTGAAACATATTGATGCTTTTGTATTTTAATATACCTTCTGTTTTGACTTACCTTGTGAGAAATTATCATCCTTAACTAAATTAGTATTTGTTAGTTGATTCCTTGGAACCAGATTTGCATTTATGTGCCCCCCCCCCACACAGTGTTGTGGAAACAAATTGTTTTTATCTCATTCTTTTATGATCCCAGACAATGTTGTCTGCTCCTCTACCTTAGCACTAACCACAGTTTGTTTTGCATTATTTTCATATGAAAGTGTCTAGCTAAGTATTCTGGATCTCTGTGATTTGCTAGGACCACATCCTAGTCATTTCTCAGTATATAGCACAGTGTGGTAAATACAGAAAGTATTTCATAAAATGGTAGGTAATTTTCATTGAGCGATGTGTGTTGGCTAACAGTGAGCACGTAGCAAGAGCTGTTTCTTGAAATAGTGTTTATTTCCATCTCCCTCTCCATTGCTTTCTGCATATATTTGGTCAAATGCCAGTACTTGCTCTATCCCATGTTTGTTTTGGTGGCATGGCTCAGCAAAACAGGCTAAGCTCTTTATTGATCACAGTGGAGGAAGTTTGTGGTCCACTATGTGTTATTTCATGTGTTTTATTATGACTGTGGTTAATTATTGTAATTACTAAGCCTTTTGTAGCCCTTTGCAGTCCTGTTCATCGAATGCCAAGTTATATATCAGGGACTTCATATATTATATCACAAATCTTCACAGCACATATAAGGAAGCTATTATGCCAGTAACAATATAAACAGCAGTATTTATTGATATACTGGACATTGTGACTAGTGTTTTACACACATATTTTCACTGACCTGTCACAATTCCCTGCGGTTGAAAATCTGCATATAACTTTTGGGGTGCCTGGGTGGTTCAGGCAGTTAAGCATCCCATTCTTGATTTCAGCTCAGGTCATGATCTCAGGGTTCTGAGATCAAGCCCTACCTCAGGTTCTGCCCTGGGAGTGGAGCCTGCTTAAGATTCTCTCTCTCCATCTCCCTTTGCCCCTCCCTCCTCTAAAAAAAAAAGAAGATCTGCAAATAACTTTTGACTCTCCAAATACTTAACTACTAGTAGCCTACTGTTGACTGGAAAGCTTACCAATAACAAAAACAGTCAATTAACATGTAATTTTGCATGTGATATGTATTATATATTGTATTCTCACAAAATGTAAACTAGAGAAAAGAAAACATTATTAAGAAAATCATAAGGAAGAGAAAATACATTTACAGGACTATATTGATACTATATTGATACTATATTTACATCACCTGTTTGTAAGATGAATTATCTGTTAGTACATCAATATTATATGATACAGAACACTAGATGTTATATGCATTACTAACACTGGACATCAAAAATGAAAAGATAATGTGAAAAAGGAGGTGGTTATGAAACTATTTATCATAGTAGAGTGTGCACTACAGTTAATTGTATGCAGTTATGATTTAATACTCATCTTTATGTTTGTTTACATTTCTCTTGACTGTGAATGGTGCCATGTATGGTGTATGTGTGCAAAAGTTTTGATAAATTTTTACTTTTTATAATATATTTGTGGACATTTTATGGTAGAAAATGATAAAATAGGCTAGTATCTACATACATTTTATGCATTCATCACATACCTAAATTTTTCTTAATTTTTTCAATGTTTTTAGGTTATATTGTTTATCTGCAAGGTTTTTTTCAAATGGCCACAATCTCCAAAAAGTTTTCCAATATATATATCAAAAAAAATCCACATATAAGTGGACCCACTCAGTTCAAACCTGTGTTGTTCAAGGTTCAAGGGTCAACTGTATACCCATCTTACAGATAAGTAAACTGAAGTTCAGACAGGGTAAGCAATTTGCCCAATATCATGCAGCTGAAAAAATCCACAAGTTGAAAGGACTTATCAGAGAATAGAAAAATGAATAAAATTGATTAAAATCTGAAGTAATCTATTTGAAAATTTAAATTTTATGAACAAAGAAATCATTCCAAAAGAAATGCTTGCTCCAAATCAGACTGTCTTAAATGAGTAAAAACCAGGCTGGCCTCGACATTAGTCATTAAATGTCAGGAGATAATGCAACTACCTAACATTTACCGATGTTTATTATGTACTAAGCACTGTGTTACATAGGTAATGTTGCCTGTCTCAATTTAAGCTTCACAACCATCTTGTGAAATCGGTAGTATCTTTTATCTTCATTTGAGGTTGAGAAAACATGCACAATATCAAGTACTTTTTAAAGTTCTCACAGTCTTTAAGTTGGAGAAGCAGAACTTAGACCTATTTGTTTGCATCCAAAACCTATCCTCTTACCATTTCAATGATCTACCTAACCTGCTTTTCCATACCTGTTCTCAAGTGCTTAAACTTCTGTCTTCTGCTCATTTTTGCTTGTTTTAACCCAACACATAGAGTATGTCCTCATTTCAAAATTTGGATGCTTGCTTTAACGCATATTCTTCTACCACATCCCACTCTCTATCATCAAAATGACCTTAGGTTTAGAATTTCAACGTATACTTGATGTTTCCTATTTCATAAGTGGTATGGTCTGAATGTGTCCCCCCAAAACTCATATATTGAAAACCCAATGTCTAAGGTTGGTATCAGGAGGTGGGGCCTTTGGGAGGTTTTTAGGTCATGACAGCAGAGCCCTCATGAATGGAATTAATTCCCTTATAAAAGAGACCCCAGAGAGATAGATCAGCAGTCTGCAACCTGGGAGAGGGTCTTCACCAGAACACAACCCACCACTATTGCCATGATCTTGTACTTCCCAGCATCTAGAAGGATGAGAAATAAATTTCTCTTGTTTATAAGGTGCCCAATCTGTGATATTTTATTATAGTTGCCTGAATAGACTAAGACAATAAGACAGTGTTTCTGAGATCTGATCCTGACTGTGACTTGTAAGTCGTCATTTATTGTAGTCATTTATGTCTTCTGTTTTTCTCCCATCTACCTTTACTTCCTCCACCCTGTCTCACCAGGTTCTATGTTGGGCCTGGAGGGCTCTCTATAACATCCTGCTTATGGATTGGTAGATCTGGTGCGCAAAGAATGTCTGCATGTTAAATTCAGCTGAAATGTTGTTCTGTGTATTATTTTATTGAATAAATGTCTTTTTTCATATATTCAAATTATATTAAAATTCTCTCTTTTTGACATAAAAACAAAATCAAAGAACCAGAACTTTGAGAATAGAACTGTATATTCTTCTAACACATTGTTCCTCAGGCTCTCAGGAAACAGAGTGAGCTTATAAACAAAAGACAGCTGTGAACAGAAATGATTTGTGTGTGTGTGTGTGTGTGTGTGTGTGTATGCTAGCTATATTTGCATACATGCCAATTTACAAAATAAATGCTTCAAATTCATTTCTACAAAATTTACTAACTGCCTACTATAGGCAGAAACATATTCTTCTTCCACATCCCACACCCCGTATCCAAAATGACCTTTAATTTAAGCTTTAAACCTATATTTCCTATTTTATAAGTGAATGTTTGTGTTGCCCTCCAATTCCTATGTTGAAACCCTAATGCCTACAGTGATTGTATTAGGAGGTGGAGCCCTAGCAGGGTGATTTGTTCATGAAGGCATGACCTAAATAGAGCTTAGTTGTTCCTCATAAAGTAGCATGGTTCTGGAAGAAGACAGACTTAGTTTGAATCTTGACTTTTATTCTTAACACCAAGGTCACCTTGGACAAAAGACTTAGTCTTTATTTTTTATTTTTTTAAAGACTTTATTTATTTATTTGACAGTAGAGACAGCCAGCAAGAGAGGGAACACAAGCAGGGGGAGTGGGAGAGGAAGAAGCAGGCTCATAGCGGAGGAGCCTGACGTGGGGCTCGATCCCAGAACGCCGGGATCACGCCCTGAGCCGAAGGCAGACGCTTAACCGCTGTGCCACCCAGGCGCCCCAAGACTTAGTCTTTAAAGTTTTCAAATAAAACCAGGGCATTTTACTCGTGGTGTGGTTATGCAGGTTAAATGAAACAGTACACACTAAAACATCCAAGAAAGTTCATGGTATATGCTAAGTACTTAAACAGTGTTACTCAGTCTGTCTTTCCACTTGGTATTTTCAATATGTGGGACAACAGTGATGGTTGGCTAGTTTTACAAGACACATAGAGGGAACTCCAGAAAGCTGTTGATTCAGTACCCAAAACAATATATAAACAATATACGCAACAAGGGGATTAGTGCTTTTTTTAAAAAAAGTTAATTTTATTTATTTGAGAGGAGAGAGAGCCCAAGAGCACTGCAGGAGAGCACAAGAAGGGGGAGGGAGGGAGAGGGAAGAGCAGACTCCTTGCTGAGCAGGAAGCCCAATGCAGGGCTCCATCCCAGGAACCTGAGATCATTACCTGAGCCAAAGGCAGATGTTTAACCAACTGAGCCACTCAGGTGCCCCAACATAGTGCTTTTATACTTTTCAATGTACCCTTTCTTAGATTGTGTCATCTGTATTTTATAAAAATTCTGAGGCAAATGGATAAATTATAAGGAAATTGAGGCACAGATAGGTCAAGTGATTCAGCCAAATCATAGGGGATAATTATCTAAAACTGGTTTAATGCAAACAAAGAAGAGAGCTCTAAAAATTCCAAAACTGATTCAAAGTTTTGAACTTGGAAGGTTTGAAGTTCCTACCACCTGTTGTTCACCAAGCATGCATAACTGGCTGAATCTCAGGTCATTCCATGACAGATGGGTTATGTTAAAATGCAATCTGGAGGAAGGAATGAAGGTATTATGGTTGACTCTCTGAGGTAAGGCTTATAAATAACAATGAGATTCCACATCCAAGACCCAATTTGTCTTAGTTTCTTATGCTAAAACAGCAGGGATAGGGGAGCAAAATCATCTGAAAATTACATTACAAATTTTTTGTGGTTGTGATATTGCATCATAGTTATTCAAATTGTTATCTTTGAGAAAAACTAAGGACATGATGCATGGGACTCCCCTATATATTTGGGGGGGGGGGAGGTAACTTCATGTAAATCATTATTATCTCAAGATAGAAAGTTAAAAAGATAGCATTGCACAGAGTAATCCTATGCTATTTGGTACCTAATTCTTTTTTCTTTATTTTTTTTCAAAGATTTTTTATTTATTTATTCGACAGAGATAGAGACAGCCAGCGAGAGAGGGAACACAAGCAGGGGGAGTGGGAGAGGAAGAAGCAGGCTCATAGCGGAGGAGCCTGATGTGGGGCTCGATCCCAGAACGCCAGGATCACACCCTGAGCCGAAGGCAGACAACCGCTGTGCCACCCAGGCACCCCTCTTTTTTCTTTATTTAAAAGCAGTTGTATTAGCTTTTATTGAACCAAGATTGGAATTTAATATTTAAAGAGCTGAGCATAACAAAAAACCAAGGAGCCACCTCACTAAATAAAAGATAAATTCTGAAACTCATATCATGAAAAACAACACCAGAATAAGGAAGCTTCTGGACACTAGGACAGCTGGGCACCAAGCTGCATGCATTCAAGTCTGTAGGCATAGGTCACAGCTCCAGAAAAAGAGCTATGGATGGCATGGCATGTTGTTACTGTGAGTTGATAGAGCTCCTCAAGAAATTTCTTTCCTTATCAGCTCTATTTCTGACCCAAACACTGTTTAGGCAAGCGACTATCAGCCACAGTGGCCATGGGAACTCTTTTTTCTGGTCTAATGCAATCAATACTATTGTGAGACAGACTCTTTAACTGAAGAGAGAGCTCTGTCTAATATGATAAGCTTTAATCTCATTGTCAAGGCTCAGATAATGTTACCGGGACTTAGACAACATGATCAAAATAGAGAGCTATCGAGGACAGTATTTTCCAAGCTATGACAGTGCTAGGCATGAGTAGGCTGGACCTTTGTGAGAACCCAAATATAAATCTGAGGTGTTCTGTTTATTTATGTTTGGCCCTGTTTTCTTTTTGTTTCATTTATCTGTGTTCATTTTGATTATCTGCCTCTAAACTGCTTCCATCAAAAAATGTTCTTGTCATTATCTGTACTGTAACCCATCTCCTTATTGCCATTCTCTATTTAGAAGGGATATTCCTAAATGTCTTCACACAGGCCCCTAGTATTCAGGCTCCATACTGTAGTGTTCCACCCTGATTATCCTGATCTGAACATTAACCCTATGGTTAGGTTTTTTTCCTCCTCTCCCCACCCATCATATTTTAACTGTTCTGTGTCTCATCCAAACAAAGACCAAATGTTGTATGTCACATTGAAAGAACCTGGTCAACTAATATACTAAATTCTGAATTAATTCTTTGCACCAATAGTTATTGAGGACTTACTTTACACAAGACATATTCTAGGAAATGAGGTTATAGTAATGAATAAAACATAAATTCTATGTCTTCAAGGAGCTTACATGTTAGTGGGGGAGACGGGAAATAAATAAACATGCAATATAATGTCAAGTAGTAAAATCACCATGAAATAATGAAACAGAATAAAGGAATAGAGAATAATTACTATTATGGGGGATCTCAGTGAGTTCTCTCCTTGAGTTAATGGTATTTGAGTAGAAACGTAAATGATGTGAGGGGGGAGTCATGGGAAGGAAGTGAGTTCCAGGCAGAAGGAATAGCAAGTATAAAGATCGAGTGAATATTAGTAAATTATTATATTAGATATCTGGCATTCTCTAAGGACCATAAGGAGACCTTTGTAAATTTCACGGTTTTTTTTGTGAATGTCTTTTATCATACTAATGTCCTGGAGGCCCCAGAAGATGGTGGGTTGTAAAAAGGTCACAGTAAGTGCAACATTTAATTTTTTTTAAAGATTTTATTTATTTATTTGACAGAGATAGAGACAGCCAGCGAGAGAGGGAACACAAGCAGGGGGAGTGGGAGAGGAAGAAGCAGGCTCATAGCGGAGGAGCCTGATGTGGGGCTCGATCCCATAACGCCGGGACCACGCCCTGAGCCGAAGGCAGACACTTAACCGCTGTGCCACCCAGGCGCCCCTCAACATTTAATTTTTTTGAAAGCTTTCTTCCTCCCTGCACCTGCCATGTGTGGATGAATTCTGCATCTAATCCCTACTATTCTCCAATAACTAGAATCTTCAATGAAACATACCATTTTCTTCCTAAAGGGCCTAAACGATATTAAACTGACCAGTGACTGTTACTTTTAATCAATAAATATTCTAAAGAGTGACAGAATGACTGTCTTTCCACATCTGAGCTCCTTTTATACTAATTGGTTTAGCTGTTAAGATTTGAGCTCCCTAAAAAAAAAAAAAAATGCCCACAGTGCTACCCTTCTTTTCAACTTCTCTTCCTCCAACTTCTTTCCAATGTTTCTTTTTTCTCCGCTCCGTTGATCCTGAAGCCAGGATCACCATCTCTGTTTTGTGAAAACACGCTATTCTTTCTGTTGCTAAAATATCTCATTTGGTCATTCCATGTCAAAAAACCTCTTGCTGATTATGAATTCTCCAGGGCTCTGCTCCTGGTTACTTGCAATTATGACTGAACAGAATCCTGAGCAATTATTCCTGGATTCAATTATCATATACATGCACATAGCACACTCTGTTCAGTCAGGTGTGATACCTAGAGCATTTGCATTTCCATAGAAGATTTAGGATTCTATAAGGGAAATGTTGTAGTAATTAATTTAGATTCTTTCTTTAAGTGGACATAAAATTCTAATTTTTAAAGAACTGACAACTGAAAAATGCATATGGACTTTTAACTGTGAAGTCTATCTTAACTTCAGTAGTAAAGAACCAGGCATTTATAATTTGTAATGCTTTTATTATACATTGTTATTCAGTCAAATAGTTTATAAAGACAAACACTTCCTAAAAGTGTTCAAACAATAATTGAAGAATGGGCATTCCACAATTTGTTCCATCTGTTATTCCTGACCCAGTGGTAGTCTGGATCTCTAATAGAGTATAATTAGGTATATATGTGGGAAATTAAAAGTTATATCAAACTGCATTTCCTTGAACTCAATTTAAATTAATTCATGTCTTTTACTGTGTATAGGGTTAATTCTCACACTTCCCAACAGTCATAAAATCTGAACATACCTAATGTTAAAACTAACATTGTTATGGGTCAGTTTCCATGTTGATTCAGCATAATTTTACTTTGCTAGAATGTAGGGACTGAGGCTCTCAAGGTATCTGTGATACTGAGCAATGCTTACCATTTCCATTTTTTGAACATAGTCTTTTTTTTAATTTTAGAGAAAGAGGAAAAGAGAGAGAGAAAGAGAGAGCATGCAGGGGGGAGGAGGGGAGGGAGAGGGAGAACGAGAATGTCAAGCAGATTCCCTGCTGAACACAGATCCAAAGCAAGGCTCCAGGCAGGGCTCTATTTCATGACCCTGAGATCAGATCATGACCTGAGCCAAAATTAAGAGTTGGATGCTCAACTGACTGAACTACCCAGGCACCCCATTTTTTTTTAACAGAGCCTTAATAAGATTGATGAAATGACTTCCATGTAAAGGGAATAATAAAGATAAATGATTTCTCTGCTCCATACAGCTCTCAAAGTATGCTCTAACTCTACTTTAACTTTTTTTTTACTTTAACTTTGTTGATGCCTAGTTCCTAGAATTATCTCTACTTTGATACAAGTTCTTTTTTTGCTCCTGCCTTGGTGTTTCTATAGCACTTTATTATCTCTAGTAAAGTACCTAAAATATATCATTGTTTTTACCTATTATAGGTTCTTCTTATCCACTAAATGTTGGATCAGGTTCTGTGATCTATTTAACTTTGTATCCACTTCTCTACTTCAGTGTTTGGTACCAAGTAGGAACTCAGGACATGTTGATGGAATGAATAAATGAACAAATGGATACATGAGAAGAGAGTATGTCACTGCAAATTTTCCTTTCATTGTAAATCACTTTCAAGGGATGATATTTTAGAATATTGAGTACCCTGGAAAACCTGAGGAATTCTTAGTCCCTGCACATAAAAGACATCTAGATAAACAAATCACAAAATCTATACTAATTTTCTCAGTCATAAATCATTTAAACTGACCTTGAGGACATGCCTACTAATATGATTAGAATTGCTATTTCATGCTAATTTATTATTGATCCACACAATTATGAACATTGACAGAAAAAGCAGAATATAATATTAAGTTGTAATGTGATACCTCTGAAAATGTAATAAATTGTGGTACTTTCTTCCTTCTGAGGTTTTAAAACTAGAAATTACATTCCTCTGAGGGACTGTTGATTTATACAAAATAGTTAACTCATTTTGGTAACTTGGACTGAAAAAAAATCATAATTGGAAAAATGCTATGGCACCTCTTGTGTAGAGAATTTCATCTGAAGTTGAAATTATATTTAAACTACCAATGGGAGAAGTACTCACTGTTTAACTGTTTCAAATAGTGCAAATACCCTTCTTCTTGCCAAAGAATATAAAACTCTCTTCAAAGTGGTAGTAGAGGGCTGACAAAATCCTTTAAGGTGTGTCTGTGTTTTTCCTTGGAGAAGATGGTGGAGTAGGAGGACCCTAGGCTCACCTCCTTGCATGGATCCAACTAGAAAACACTCACAGTATAAATAACGCAGAAAATGACTTGAAGACTGGAAGAATAAACTCCACTAAATGTAGAGAAGAGGCCCCACTGAAGAAGGTAGGAAGGGCAGAGACACAGTTGGGGGAAAAAAAACAGACTTGTGGGACTGTTCAAGGGAGGGAGGAATGCAGCAGGCACAGAGAGGGGAGAGAAACAGACCTCCACACTGGGGAGCCCTCATGGGGAAGACAAATCCCCGTAACATTTGATTTTGAAAACAAGAGGGATCAAATTTCTTGAGTTCTTAAAACCAGCAGGACTCAAAACCTGGAATTTTAAAGTCAGTGCGCTCAGCTTTGGGAGAGCAGGGAGGGCCAGAGGAAAGGAAGTCCCTGTCCTTAAAGAGACAGCCGTACAAATAGCTTGCAGAGATACAGCATAGAAAAAACACCTGGGGCATAAGGGAGGAAACAGTGTTTACTAATCTCAAAGCCTACCCTGGAGGGATGGAAATTGCTGGGGAACTCCTCCAGGAACAAAGGAATTCACTGGCACCCTTTCCCTCCCCTACCCCACTGCATAAACACTGGCCACCTAAGGGATTCACTGCCTAATGTGCTAGCACTGCCAGACTACACTTGGGCACTGTGCTTCAGGAAATTCAGCCCTCTGGACAGCCCACCTCAGACCCAGCACTTCAGGGCCCCTCCTGCAGACGACAGGGCACAAAACGCTTGCTAGCACTGCATACCTACCTTACCAACTGCCTACCTACCTCACCACCTTCCACCATGCTATGCTTCTGCAGATCTGTCTTCTAAATACGCTCTTGGCCAGAGCCCATACAGGGTGGTTCTGCCGGCCTCGCAGTAGCCAGCACCACTCCAAAGTGACTCCTGCCATGGAAGGAGGGAAATGTAACCACACACACCAATTAGAGGCCTCAGCAGTAAGCTGGAGGCAGACAACTGGTTTGACTGCAGAACCTGCCCATCAACAAAAGCTTCTCAGTAGAAAACACAGGTAAAGAGCCCTGCAGTTTGGTGCTACTGCATCGCTGGCAAATGCCTGGTCTGACTCAAGTCAAGACCAAGATATTCCCAGATGGGCCCACTAACACCACAGGGACCAAACACTGCCCACAACAGGCAAAGAGAGCCATTGCAGATGCCTAGACTAAAGGAAAAAGTGGCTCAGCCACAACAGCTGGGCACATGCATAACACATAGGAGACACCCCTGAAGTGACAGGTTCTGATGAAGAGGGGACAAAGCATGGCAGGGCACTACAGGACCTCTTCCTTACAAGGCCATTACTTTCAAGTGTAAGAGAGGTAGCTGTCTTTCCTAACACACAAAAGCAGACACAGAGAGTTCTACACAATGAGAAAACAGAGGAATATGTCCCAAATGAAAGAAGACAGAATCACAGCAAGAGACCTAAGTGAAACAGATATAAGTAATATGCTTGATAGAGAATTTAAAGTAATGATCATAAAGATACTTAGTGGACTTGAGAAGAGAGTAGAGGACGTTAATGAGAACCTTAACAATGAGATAAAAAAGAACCAATCAGAAATGAAAACCTCAATAAATGAAATTACAAATATACTAGATAGAATACATAGTAGACTAGATGAAGCAGTGACCTGGAGGAGAGAATAATGGAGAATAATCAAGCTGGGCAGGTGAGAGAAAAAAAATCATGTGAAAAGAGAACAGACTTAGGGAACTCAGCAACACCATCAAGTATAATTACATTCACATTATAGGGATCCCAGAAGAAGAGAAAGAAAAGGGGACAGAAAATGTATTTGAAGAAATGATAGCTGAAAACTTAACAAATCTGGGGAAGGAAACAGAAATGGGAAGGAGACATGAACAGACATTTTCCAAAGAAGACAGGCAGATGGCCAACAGACACATGAAAAGATTCTCAACATCACTTATCATCAGGGAAATGCAAATCAAAACTATAATGACATATCACCTCACACACCTGTCAGAATGGCTACACTCAACAACACAACAACAAGTGTTGGTGAGGATGTGGAGAAAAAGGAACCCTCTTGCACTGTTGGTGGGAATGCAAATTAGTGCAACCACTGTGGAAAACAGTATGGAGCTTCCTCAAAAAGTTAAAAATAGAACTACACTATCATCCAGTAATCACACTACTGGGTTTATCCAAAAAATACAAAAACACTAATTCAAAGGGATACATGCATCCCTACATTTATTGCAGCATTTTTTACAAAAGCCAAATTATGGAAGCAACCCAAGTGTCCATCAACAGATGAATGGATAAAGAAGATATGGTGTACATATATACAACAGAATATTATTGAGCCATAAAAAAGAATGCAATCTTGCTATTTGCAGCAACATGGATAGGCCTAGAAAGTATAATGCTAAGTGAAATAAGTCAGTCAGAGAAAGACAAACACCATATGATTTCACTCTTATGTGGAATTTAAGAAACAAAACAAACAAAAAGAGAGAGAAACAAACCAAGAAACAGATTCTTAACTATAGAGACCAAACTGATGGTTATCAGAGGAGAGGTGGGTGGGTGGGGGGATGGGTGAGATAGGTGATATGGATTTAAGAGTACACTTACCACAATGAGCACTGAGTAATATATAGAATTGTTGAATCCCAATATTGTACACCTGAAACAAATATAACACTGTATGCTAACTATATTGGAATTAAAATTAAAAAAAATTAAATTAGGGATGCCTGGGTGGCTTAGTCGTTTGAGTGTCTGAATCTTTTTTTTTTAAGATTTTATTTATTTATTTATTTGACCAAGAGACAGCCAGTGAGAGAGGGAACACAAGCAGGCAGAGTGGGAGAGGGAGAAGCAGACCTCCCAGCAGAGGAGCCTGATGTGAGCCTGATGCGGGCCTGATGCGGGGCTCGATCCCAGAATGCTGGGATAACTCCCTGAGCCGAAGGCAGATGCTTAACGACTGAGCCACCCAGGCGCCCGGAGTGTCGGACTCTTGGACTCTTGATTTTGGCTCAGGTCATTATCTCACTGTCCTGGGATGAAGCCCTGTGTCAGGCTCCATGCTCAGCATGGAGTCTGCTTTTCCCTCTCCCAATGCTCCTCCCCCTACTTTCTCTCTCTTGATCTCTAAAATAAATAAATGAAATCTTTTAAAAAATTAAATTACAAAAAGATGTGTCTGTAGATCACTGCTCCAGTCTGTTGCTTTAATACGACATTCACATCATTTCCATTCTTCACACTGTGCGGTGCTCAAGTATTAATTTAACTATTGTGAATAAATTGTAATGACTCAATTAACTTGTAAATCAAATTACTCATGGCAGTAATGTCATATTTAAGAAAAGTAACAGTTAAAATTGATCAATAATTTAGTTTAGGAATTCTGGATTAACACAATTATGAGTCACAATTTTTGAACTAGAACTTTTGAACTAGAACTACCTCTTGCCTTTTTATATACTGTAGATGAAAGTGAGAGGTCTAGATGCTATTTTGATTTTGATAATAGAATTATTTATATGCTAAGCTTAATTTAAATTGCAAATACTCATTTAAAAGGTTGAAAAACAGAATTAATTTACAACAATATTGTCTTATAAAAAACAGAAAACTCCCTGCATTTTCCCAGCAGTCCTGTGAGGAGATTATAGGTGTAAGCTAAGCATTTTCCTAGGTATGATGCCAGGTGAAGAAGAAATCACATCTGTTCATTTTATTTTTTTGTCTTTTTTGTTTTTTTTTTGCTTTGGACTAGACAAGCATTTCTAACCTTTGTTTTATGGGAATACACACCCTATGAAATGTTAATATTTATGTGTGTGTATGAAAGAGAGAGAAATAACAGAAGGAAAGGATCTGTGGTCAAGTAAATTGGATTTTTAGAGGTTAAAAAATGTTTTAATGGTTCTCCCCATCCAGTAAATCCAATAATTTAAAAGATATTACTTGTATTGAGGAAATCTGTGATTTCAAAGATCTAATGTCTCAAGGGATTTTAAAATTTCAAGAAACACATTTTAGGTAATGATAAAGTAGACAGTAAACTCCTTTGAAGGTAGGAAGAATTTCCAATTCATGTCTGCATCTCTATTGCCTAGCACAGTACCTGAGTTCATGCCGCATATTCTTAAGTATGTAGCACAGGTTATAAGCATAGAGGGATAGATCTATACCTCTCTGCATAGCCAATAGTTACAAGCCAAATTGAAAGTGGAGAAAACAGCCACTCTTACAAAGGTAGCCCAATAAGAAAATTTTAAACATCAAAGAACACAGGGATATTCAAATACAATTGTAAGAAATTTGGATTTTTCTTCTTCTTTAAGATTTTATTTATTAATTGAATTTAAATTAAAAAAAGATTTTATTTATTTAAGAGAGAGGGTACACGTGTGAGCAGGGGGAGGGGCAGAGGGAGAGAAGAGGCAAAGAATCCCAAGCAAACTCCATGCCTAGTACAAAGCCCAACCCGGGATTCGATCTCAGGACCCTGAGATCAGGACCCGAGCCAAAACTAAAAGTTGGACACTTAACCGACTGAGCCACTCAGGCGCATCTGGAATTTTTTTTTCTTCTAAACACCTATTTGCATTGCTAATATTTTGTAAACAAGCTTGATCTTGCAGCTAAATGGCTACAATTGATTTTGATATGAGTGCTGTTATTTACTGTAAAAATGGGAACCCTGTAATTTGTTTGAAATGGACACTGATCAGATTAGAAAATGGATGCCAACTAAGAAACATGTTTCTGACAACCTAGGTAGCTTTCTGAGCTGAATTTCATACGGGGAGCAGAATGTGTCACTCAAGACTCCATTAAGGAAATAAAAATGGAGCAATTGTTAAGATGAGCTTTATTTAATTAATTGTAACATGTCAAAGTCATGTTGGCAAAATAGAAGGAGGTATGAACGTGGAGCTCAAGTAAGAGAGCGTCAAAGAGAAACTTGCATTCATATGTCAGCAACATAATTCGTAAGCATGCAAAGCTAGAAAGCTAATCCTTGGAATCATCAGGGCTATATTGAAGTACAGACTGTACACTGTATTTAAGAACGTAGGGGCACATGGGTGGCTGGGTGGCTCAGTCAGTTGGGCAGCCAACTCTTGATTTCAGCTCAGGTCACGGTCTCAAGGTCGAAGGATCAAACCCCGTGTAGGGCTCTGTGCTGTGTGGAGACTGCTTGAGATTCTCTCTTCCCCCCTCTCTTGCTTTCTCTCTCTCCCTCTCAAAAAAAAAAAAAAAATAACCCCCCCGAGTGAGGCAGATCTTATAGACAGACTCTGATACAAACAGGCTGTGGGATGTTGGAACATTTAATTAACTTTCTAAGCCTCAGTTTCTTCAGTTTGTAAAATAAGGGTAAAACTACCAACTGCAAAGGGTTAATATGAGAACTAAATACGTAAATATGTGTGAAGTGCTTTGTGCAGGGCTTGGCTTATAGTATGGTTGAAGTAAAGGTAATCATTACATGCCATCACTCTACTTTGTTTACATGGTAGCCTAAGTTGCATTATTTCTTGATTAGCTTTGTGACCCTAAACAGCCCTACCATTTTGGTCAAGCTAAAGATATGTCTGGGTATAAGTCTTCTTCTCACCTCTGAGATTTTTTTCTGCAATGTTTTATTCCTGGAATACCCTTTGCCCTAACCTACTAAGTGGACTCCCTGGGGTGAGAGATTTTGATGTCTCTGCTTCCTGTACTTAAAAACTCTGTTAAAGTTTTGTTTAAATGGGCTTTTAAATATGCTGTTTTATTTTCATGTCATTTATTTATTATTTATATATCACTCTCTTCCAGAAAAGATTAGAAGTGGCTAAGTAATGTTCCAGTAAGCTTGATTTTTGAAATCTTATCTCTGTATTGAAAGTAATTTATTATCTCAACAACAAGAGGAGTTTTAGGATAGGGGTGATGTTTATAGGGAGGCCACTCAAAATAAACGGGAAACCATAGAGTGTCTGCTTTTAAAGTACAAAGGTAAAAGGGTTGAGCTTGGCAAATGTTAGAACGGTAAAATTAGAGATCAAGGAAGAACCTCAGGCATCACCTTGTAAGAAAGCCTCATTTTAACAATGAGGAAGCTAAAGCCCCCAAAGTTTAATGATCACAGTCACACAGCTAGTTAGTGGCACCATCTTTTTGTTTTAAATAGTAATGATAAAATAAAACTAAGTTGATTGTATTTTCTCAGTTACCCATGATTATAGGAAGGATTACCGCCTTCCTAT
The DNA here is from genome assembly GCF_023065955.2 of Ursus arctos. Taxonomy (NCBI): domain Eukaryota; kingdom Metazoa; phylum Chordata; class Mammalia; order Carnivora; family Ursidae; genus Ursus; species Ursus arctos. Next base: position 89,038,865 of record NC_079873.1, on the reverse strand, counting down.
ATTGCTATCTGCCATCTGTTGTCAGGGTATCTTATTTGAGGCAAAGTACCAAGAAATAAAATATTTCTTTAATGCTAGACTCACATGCCTAAAATTATAGATAATTCTAATGCCCCAACACTACCACTCTAAGAAGGGGGTGGCAGGACAAAAAAATCAACAACCACTGTCATACTCTCATCTTTTCAACAATTCTTAGGATTCTACTTCCTTCAGGATAAACTCATATATTAATCAAATTGTCAGAAAAGAGTTTGGGTCCCCTCTCTTACTTTTAGAATTTGTCCCTAATATGAACTGATTCTTGTTCCATTCTTAGAATTTATTTACCACCAACCAGCAGATAAAATATATGCTTAGCTACTAATATTTTGACATAGAATGATAGAATTTTAGAAATAGAAGTGTTGATACTATTATTCTACTATCTACGTCCTATTCCATACCTTTGTCTTCATCTTAAATGATGAGAGATATCTTAGACTGTAAACCCCTATATGAGAAGGACCTTTTCTTTCACTTGTTCACTCAATAAATACTTACTTAGCAAACTATTGTATACCAGATCTTGAACATCTAGAACCAGGTCAAGGTGAGCTCCCTGAAACAAAACTATAATACAATAGGTATGATCTCAAAAAGGCCAGCAAAAGAATCTGGATTATCAAACCCCACTTCCCAATTTAACCTATGGATAACTCATCATAGCCATGCAGTTCCATGTACTAAAAAATTGGTTAATCTTGATGACAGTGATGTTGGTGATGGTACATTTCATTTGCCCATGATTAAAAAACAAAGGACAGCTTTTTCTCTATGCCTGTTGAACTCCTCCACAAAACGAATTCAAGAAGAGGTTCCCTTCTTGAATTTAAAAGATCATAGAGCTGAATCAAAAATTTCCTCCAAAATAGGTCTTTTTAATGTTACTTTAATCAGTTGGATAAAGCTTTAGAATTAGCAAGACTGGCTTTATCTTAATATACATTTTCTGAATTTGCTAATGTTTCTCTCAATTGTTGGGATTGGAGCGGTGGGGGTGGGAAGCTTTCAAAATGTAAGTACTTTATTATTTTTTGTAATAAGTAAATTCTAATCTGGGAGGTTAAAGTGCAATATTGTTTTGTCATGTATTGAGCCTGATTCTACAGTGCAAAGCTACATTCTTTCCTCAAATATATATGCTTAATTTCCCCTGAAAATAAGAGTTTTGCTTGAACGATTAGAGAATGTGGAACACTGATTACTTCCTGCTTGAATATTCAGTTCTTGCTTTGGTTCACAAGATTCGGAATATAATCATATCTCACGGGTTGTACTCCTTTCTCTAAGCTTACTGGTTTATAGAGAATATAAGTTAAACTTCTAGCTAATTTATAATATCTACCTTAACCTTGGAGTCTCACGAACTCTACCGTGTACCTTGATGTGGAGCTCAGTATTACTTTATAGGACAAGCAGAAATCTCTATGACTCCCATTATCTCCAAATTGCTACTTTTCTCACATAGGGCTGATCCGTGCTCTTTGGAGTTTTTGTTAACTAAAGGGAGATATGTGACAAACACAGACAATTGTTCGTGACTTTCTTAGCCCTAAGATTTTACTTTAATTTCCTTCAGAGTTCTGCAGCCTCTTCTTCAGTACTTCAGCTGAACTGTACAGTTCTTCAGGAGGCCCTTGCAGTGCCCTGGCTCTTTTCTTTTTTCTTTCTTTTTTTTTTTTCCTGAAGTCAGTAGAGAGAGGTCTGGAGGAGATAGAGACTGTCTTATTTGGCACTGCTTTGCAGGAACAGAGGTTGCCCTTTTTTTGCTGGTCTGATTAAATTAGTGGGAAACATTTTCCTTTAATGAATCCCAGCATCTCCTCCTATGTTAACATCTGGCAGCCATTGTGGCCTTGACAGAGAGGGCTAACTGAGTTAAATAAGCTGCTGATGTGCCTGCCTTTCAAGCATTTATTCAACAAAGCTACTTCGAACCTCAAATCTTAACACTCTGCCTTTTTCACTCTGCTCTAGACACAACAAGTTTGTTTCCACTCTAAGGCATTTACACTAGCTGCTCCCTTTCCCTGAACTGATCTTTCCCCAGATCTTCATGTGACTTTCTTCTTTATTTTGTTCAGGTCGCTGAGGAGATTACCTCCCCATACTGGCCTCAGAAAACACTGTCTAATGTGATCTTCAACCCCTGTAACATTCTGCCTTCATACTCTGCTCTCCTTTTTTTTTATAGAACTTATCTGCTACTTGAAAATATGCTACACATTCATGTATATTCCTATTTATAACCCTGCTAAAATGTAAGTTTCATGTAGACATGGATACTACCTAACTTGTTGTCACTGTTCCTCTATACCCTTACCTCAGAGCCTGGCACGTGGTAGCTGCTCAACAAATACTTTTTGAATAAATAGATGAGATAGGAATTGAAAGTGGGCTATATGTTTGGCACTGTTCCAAGTTCTAAGGATTCAGCAGTGGACAATATTTCTAAAACCCTTGCTTCTGTGGAACCTACATTAACAGAGGACTTTTGCAAATGTCCTTGTGAGAGATCACGAGAAACTTTACTAGTTTTGCAGTGGTATGGATGACAAAAGGGGTCAGATTAGAAAGGTATTTAATTGGTAGACTAAGTAGATTTTGCTGATTTTCAACATTACGGAGACAGTTCATTGTTGTCAGGGTCTGGATAAAGTTTCAATTGAGTTGAAGAACTTTTAATCTTTCTGATGTTTCTTATTTCCTGAACTCTCTTTTTCCAAGTGCTCGGTGCTTTCTTCTGTTTAGCTGACTGAGTATCCTCCCCAGTGCATCCAGATCTACTTTCCCTATACGTGTCTAATATTCCAAATTTCCATCTCCTCACCCTGTTTGAAATGTCTAATTCCTGGGACTCTCTGCATTTAGGCAGTCATATTAACATAAAACTTCTCTGCATCTGGGGTGGTCTTATATCTTACACAACAAATTGGTTTTAGCACTGCTGTGTGCTAAGCACTTAAGGATACACAATTTTTTTTAAATTAGATTTTTATTTATTTATTTATTATTTATTTTTATTTATTTATATTTTTATAATATTTTTAAAATTATGTTAGTCACCAAGGGATACACAATTAAACAAGATAGACAAAAGCCACACTTTCAAGTATCTCCCCATCACAGTCATTCCCCAACATGGACAGCAGACAAGTTCTGTGCTTTCTTTTTTATAAAGTTCACCCCTAGTCAAACCACTTCCTAGCCTGTTTCTTGTGTAAAGTATGTCACTATTTTTCAGGTGATCAGTATACCCAGAGCACATTAATGTTCAAACCTCTCCTACCTCAGATTACCAACTTCACTTACATCCCAGATACCCTCATTCAGTGGTTTCCACCTTGTGTATACTTCCATCACCACCACACTCACACCAAAGCAAGGAGAGGGATTAGCAACAGGAGAAATAATTTAAACAATATTAATAAACCATCTAACCATCAGAAGTGTGGGTTGCCACCCCAACAGCTTAGATTTTACAGACCTCCTCCCATGTATTATTGAAGGGTTGCACTGTTAAGCTAGACATTGATATTCCAGTGTAACTCTCTCATTTATTTCTAGGTCAGGCTTCAGTGAATGTCTAGATTGTTTTTTCCCCTACTGTTGACTGATACGTGCAGTTTTTAAAAGCTTAGGTTACAGTGACTCATATTGCTATCTTATTTCTCAAAAAAATTAGACAGTGCCCACAAGCAATAAATATATTGGCCATATACAATTTTACCTTAGAAAAGTGGTTCATACAAAATACAGACAGCTGTACTGTTCAGATGGCAGAGTTATCGGCAACAGTTGGGTAATTGTATGAATCCTAAGATTATAATTGTAATATAATTTTTAAAACTTCTTATAATCATTAGGAAAAACTAAAATGAGGCTTTAAAAACCCGAGCTCAAAGCATTAATTTTCTAGTTTCCTCTTAGGGTCATATACATTTGTGGTTGATATGATGTTCACATAAAGAACAGAAAATTTTTCCAAAGTGTCAGAAAATCTAACAAATATAAGAGGCATAGATATTGATGGAATATCAAAGAGAAAATACAGTTTTTTAAAAAGTAACTGTCAGGTACAAAGATATCTACAATGAAGAATTTTAGAATATCATAAGTAAATTTATGTTTCTCCAAACTCATGAATTTGTAATAACACATTAGTTTAGGTAGTGTTATATTTTTAATGATTAAAAAACTGTGCTATGAATTGATTTTTTAAAGCTTCTAAATAAGTTATATCAAAAAACGATTAGTTTTAAATATCATCATTACACTGAAATATATGAATACATTTTCTCATTCTTGGTAGCACATATAAAATCTTGACAATTTAAAAGACCATGGTCAGTACATGGATGGATGCACAGGAGGTGTGCTCATCAAATTTTTACACTGAATAAAATGAAATAGGTTACATAATTCTATTACTACCACTACTAATAGCTGACCTTTAATGAATACTTCCTATGTCCCAGACAATGCTTTAAACTCTCTACATCCTTGATTTAATTTTATCTTTGCAATCTTAGAAAGAATGTATCAAGATTAGGTCATTTTTCAAATGAAGAAACTGAGACAGCAAGCAAATAAAAACCTTACTCAACTTCATATAGTAAACCAGAGATACAGGATTTGAATCTACATAGTTTGACTCTAGAACCTATGCTCCTATCCATGTCTGAGAAAATAGAACTCAGATTCCAAAGGCTCATGTTTCCCAATTTTAAGATGCTAAATTGAATTCATATATTTGTATATGTTTTGTCCTCAAAGTTCAGTAAAATGTACACTCTGTCATTAAATGCTTTTGAGTATTTGACATTCTACTAGGTGCTAGAGGTAAAATGGTGAGTAATAATTTATGGTCTCTGACATTAAAAAAGATCAATATGGTAACAATGAAGATGGAGGGAAATGAATCAAATTGAGAGGTATTTAGGAGGCAAACAGTCAGAACTTGGTGAAGAATTAGATGATAGTTTTAAGAAAGAAGAAGCTGAACTCAGAACAAAGAATAAGTTAGTTGGTGGGTTGAGCAATCAAGAGATTTGATTTTGAAGTGTGTGCAGAACATCAAAGTGGGTAACTTACAGAGAGTTAGAAATTAAAGGTGGATTTTAGGAGAAAGCCCTGGATAATAAATATTAGAAAGAAGAGACATAAGCATATAAATGGTAAATGAAGCCAGAGGGGTTTATAGGTCACTCAAGGATGTGGAGATGAAAAGAAATTTAGGAAGACACCAATATTTAGGAGACAGGCAGAGGAATTTTCCAGATCCTTATATCTAATTGCCCTCCAGACATTTCCTTTTTAGATGTTGTACAAGCATCTCAAATAAAATATGTAGTTACCATTGATGGCAATGGTACAGTAGTTTGTTGTGTAACAACCCTACTGATAAGAATATGAGGAACAGCTAGACAAACCTACTTGAAGGTATTGGAAAGCTTTAGATATAGAAAGCACTTGTGGGACCAATATCCCAGAGAAAAGGTAATAAGGGAATGCCTGACATTTGGTAAAACTTTGCCCCAGGAGAGCCACGTGCAGAAATTTGAGCAATCACACATGGCTGAGGAAATTTATTGACACTCAAGGTCCCAAAAGGAGGATGAGACTGGTAAACATTTCCAGCTTTTATTTCAGACCTGAAAAGAATATACCTTAGAAGTACTAGTGAAATAAAAACAGATTAGCCCTTACAAGGACTAAAACATAGCTTTGAATCAGTATATTCCTTGATTAGGTTAAGGTAATCTGCCACTAATCTGAATAATTTATAAAATGAGCACTAAATCTTTTCTAGAGAATGATAATGTTCAGATTCTAAATCTCTATCTTTTTATTTATAATATCTGCCATTCAATCAAACCTAGTCAGTTAAATGTCAACCAGATATTGTATGTCATGTGATAGAAGAAGCCAGGACAACCTATGAAATAGTCTTACAAAAATTTTAAAAAAAGGATAAACGTATCACCTCGAAATCTCTGGATCCAGCTTTTTTTTTTTTAAAGATTTTATTTATTTGACAGAGAAAGACACAGCCAGAGAGGGAATATAAGCAGGGGGAGTGGGAGAGGGAGAAGCAGGTTTCCTGCCAAGCAGGGAGCCCGATGTGAGGCTCCATGCGGGGCTCGATGCAGGGCTCGATCCCAGGACCCTGGGATCATAACCTGAGCCGAAGGCAGACGCTTAACCACTGAGCCACCCAGGCGCCCCTGGATCCAGCTTTTAATTAAGAGCAGGGAACTGCAGGGGTGCCTGGGTGGCTCAGTCGTTAAGCATCTTCCTTTGGCTCAGGGCATGACCCCAGGATCCTGGGATTGAGCCCCACATCGGCCTCCCTACTCTGCTGGGAACCTGCTTCTTCCTCTTCCACTCCCCCTGCTTGTGTTCCCTCTCTCGCTGGCTGTCTCTCTCTGCCAAATAAATAAACAAAATCTTAAAAAAAAAAGCAGGGAACTGCAAAAAATTTTTATAAAGGGCTAGAGAGTAAATATTCTAAGTTTGGTGGGTTAGATATGGTCTCTCCTGCATGTTCTATTTTTTTTTATACTTTTCAACCATTAAAAATGAAAAGAACATTCTTAGCTTGCACACCATACAAAAGCACATGGTTGGTCAAATTTGGTCCAAGGACTAAAGTTTACCAGCTCTGACTCACATAAAATATAAAAGACAGGGAAACATATTGATCTATACTACACAGAAGCAATCTGTAAAAGCTAGTCTAGAAAAATATCCAAAACAAATGACTGTTTCTTTTTCCTTGCTATAAATAAGTTGCATAAAAAAATGGAGAGTGAACCTACAGATAAAAATAATTTAAAATGCATATCTGTCAGTGGCAATGTGTAGATATTATGTTAACTTTAGTTTTTAAATATTAAAAAAAGTGGGGGTGCCTGGGTGGCTCAGTCGGTTAAATGACTGACTCTCAATTTCAGCTCAGGTCATATCTCAGGGTTCTGAGATCCAGGGCTGCATTGGGCCCTATGCTGGGTGTGGAGTCTACTTAAGAGTCTCTCTGCCCCTCCCCCCACTATAAAACAAACAAACAAATAAATAAATAAATGGTAAAAAATATACGATATTTATGACAAATGGAATTTTAAATTTTGCCTGGATATTTTATGATACACAGTAATTTTAATTAATATTTAGGTATCATAATCATACTGTGATTACTGTTTCTTAAAGTATCCTTATATTTAAGTGATACATTTTGAAATATTTATTAAAAAATGAGATAGCATCTGATATTTGCTTCAAAACAGTATGAAGGAAGGGGATGAGACAGATGGACCACATTATAATGATTGCTAGGGATTGTTAAGGAGTACATTAGAATTAATTATGCTATCCTATCTGCTTTTCATATGTTTAAAATTCTTCATAATATAAAAAGTATAAAAGTTGTTAAAAAGGTGACAGAGAATTTAGAATGACTCTCATGAAATGTTCAAAAAATGAATTAAAAAATGTAAAATATCAGAGAACTGGTAACTAAAAATCAAATAATAATTCTAGACTTAAGAAATATAAAAACTGAATTTAGAATTCAGAAGATTAGATTTCTTCTTCTGTCCAAGACTGAATTTTAGAAACAATATCTATCTCCCTGACCAATAGAATTAAAAAATCAGAAAATATATACAAAATAATAGTTTTTAGACATTAAGTATCTGGTAGCACAGGACAGTGTTTCCAGGGAAATGGGAAACAAACAAATGAGTCCTAAGACTGTTCCAGTTTACTTGATGGAGAGAGATTTCAGGCTAAATTATATGGAGGAAAAATTCAGATGGATAAAGGGCTCAAGAACTCCAAAGGGGTCTTCTCAATTCTTTAGACAAGTACTAATCACAACATGTATGGGATAAAAAATACCCAAGGCCAGAAAACACACACACACACACACACACACACACACACACACACACACACCTGAAAGAATTAGAGGTAGCAATTCCTGGAGCTGGAAATAGTTTGTGTTTCCACCAGCCACAATGAGGAAAAAAGCCTCATCCTTCATAGCAATTTGGATAGGATATTCAGAAGGCTATTGCCTCAATAAAGACAAAGTTAGACCTAGAATAAAGGTTGCACTGATGCTACCTAACAAAACTTAAAAGTAAATCTCAAAAAGATCAAATTATTCCTGAATAAACAACTAACTGTGTTGCAGAAAACTCAAGAATATTCACAGGAATACAAAAATAATCAGCAAGATAAAATCCACAATATATAATATTCAGTAAAAAATTACCGAGCATGTGAAGAAGCAGGAAAATGAGACCCAGAATGAGGAGAAAAACTAATCAGTAGACCCAGAATCAAAACCGATGATAAAATTAGAAGGTGATGACATTAAAACAGTTATAATGATCTTTCATATGCTCAAAAAGATAGAAATTAGGGGCGCCTGGGTGGCTCAGTTGTTAAGCGTCTGCTTTCGGCACAGGGCGTGATCCCGGTGCTCTGGGATCGAGCCCCGCATCAGGCTCCTCCGCTAGGAGCCTGCTTCTTCCTCTCCCACTCCCCCTGCTTGTGTTCCCTCTCTCACTGGTTGTCTCTCTCTCTGTCAAATAAATAAATAAAATCTTAAAAAAAAAAAGATAGAAATTAAGTAGAGTAATGGAAGATATAAAAAAGGCCAAAATAAAACTTCTAGAGAATAAAAATACAATATTTGAGATAAAAAATACACTGGATAAGATCAACAGCAGATTCAAAACTAGAAAAAAAATTATAGCAAACTTAAACACACAACAATAAAAAACCCCAAATAAAACACGTAGAGGGAAAAAAAAAACAGTCATAAAAGTGGACAGAGCATCAGTGAACATGGAGACAATATATGTGTAATTATGGTCACCAGAAATTGAGAAAGAAAAATATCTAAAGAAATGAAGGCCAAAAATGTTCCAAAATTGATTAAAACTATAAATCCAAAGATCCAAGATGTTTGACAAAACTCAAGCAGAAAAATACATGAAGATGATTACACCAAGAAACATGATATTCAAACTACTTAAACTAGTGATGAAGAGAAAATCTAAAAAGTAGCCAGAAGGAAAAGTCACATTATGTTCAGAGGAAAAAAAATATAATAGTAATAGCCGATTCCATGTCTAGGACAATGGAAAAGAGAAGACTGTACAGCAAAATCCTTAAAATAAAGAAAGAAAAAATTGCTATCATCCCAAAATATTATACCAGAAAAAAAATATCTTCTAAAAATAAAAATGAAATAAAGACTTTTTTAAACATAGAAAAGTTGAAAGAATTCATTACCAACAGAATGTCACTGCTAGGAATGTTAAAAGGAGATTCTTAGGCAGAAGGAAAACCGTAAAAATGAAGATCTGGTTTTAGACTCATAAATACAGAGAACAAACTGGTGGTTGCCAGAGGGGAGGTGGGTGCGGGAGATGAGCAAAATAGTGAAGGGAATTAAGGGGTACAAACTTCCAGTTATAAAATAAGTAAGTCACAGGGATGAAAGTATAGCATAGGGAATATAGTGAATAGTACTGCAATAATACTGTTTGGTGGCAGATGTTAACCAAACTTATCATGGTGAGCACTGAGTAGTGTATAGAATTGTTGAATCACTATGTTGTACACCTGAAATTAATATGGCACTGTATGTTAACTATACTTCAATAAAAAATTGGATTTTATACAAAGGGATAAGGAGGACCAGAAATGGTAAATATGTATAATTGTAAATTATATTTAAAAAAATTAAACATTTGAAAATATTGAAAAGGGTTTAAGGTAATTAGCAATAAAATGTATGACAGTAACCCAAAGGCCAAGAAGGTGTGAAAGAGAAGTAAATTATTGTAAGGATCTTATACAATAAGTATATTATTAATTTCAGTAGATAATGATGTTATAAAGATATATACTATAAATCATAAAGCAACCACTAAATTTTTTAAAGGGTTATAGCTAATAAGCCAACAAACGAGATAAAATGGAACTATAAAAATACATTTTACTTTGTCAAAAAGAAGGAAGAAAAGGGTAAAAAAGAAAAGTAGATGAGTCAAATTTAAAAAACACAAAAAGCTAGATTAAAGCCAACCTCTCCCTACACGGTTATTGTAAATTGTCTAAGCACTCCAGTTAAAAGGATAGATCGTCATATTGTATAAAAAGGCAAGACTCAACAACATACGGCATACGAGGAACTCGGGATAGATATGTCACAAGTTAAAAGGATGGAGAAGTATATACTATGGTAATACTAATGAAGAGAAAGCCCGGTGGCTAGATTAGTATCAGTCTGAATATACAGCAATGCAAATATGTTGTCTGGAATAAAGAAGGACACTTTATAATCATCTATCAATCAATTTATACAGAGAACATAACAATGCCAAACATTTATGCAACTAATAGTGAAGCTTCAATTACATGAAGCAAAATGTGTAGAACAGCAATAAGAAATGGACATTTCATAAATAAAATAGGATATTCCAGCAACTCATTCTAAATAATTGATAGGGACAATTAAAATCAGTAAGACACTGAAAAATTGAACAACACTATTTACTGACCAAGTTGATCTAATTTGCATTTATAAACACTCCACACAATCACATCAAAATAAACATTCTTGACAAGTACACATGAAAAATTTACTGATACCATATTCTGAGACTAAAACAAGTATCACATTTTAAAAGATTCAAAATAATGCAGAGTATGTTATTTGATCATAATGTAAGTAGATTAAATATCAATAACTAAAAGATACCTATAAAATCCAAAGGTATGTTCTGGGTAAATATGGGTGAGAAATGGGGCTCCTTTTTTTCTGCTGACTCTCCTGCCATGAGATGCAGGCTCTACCTTGGGTACAACATGCTGAGAATACTAGGGTCCATACTGCCTTCTCTATAGCTCATAGATAGTGGTTTCATACCAAGAGAGGCAAGCCAACAAGACTGAAGACTACTGCCCCCTTGCTCCCAGTCCCCAGCTCTTAAAAGAGGAGTGTCACACAATGATAATGTGCACTTTCTGTGTCCTCATGTTACAAGCCATGGCTCAGAGGCTTTGGGGGAAAAGCGGGCTTTAAAACAAAAAGCTCCAAAGCTCTCCCCAAAGTAATTGATGTCATTTGCACTAGATTATCAGGAAGTTTAAGCCTGAAGACACTCAAAAACAATGGAGGTTATAGAGTAAAGCAATTAAGAGGAGACTGATAGACTTAATAAACATAGAAGCTAAACCATAGGCCAGCTAATTTACCAGAAAGAATCAGGGAATAATAAAAAACTAGAAAGAAAGAAAGAAAGAAAGAAAGAGAAAAAGAAAGAAAGAATCAGGGAAAGAGAACCCTCTTGGAGTCAGAACAAATCTCAAGCACTGACCACACGAACTATCCCTATGAAGGAGTCTAAATATAATTGGATCAGTTGGTGGAGCAATTTATGTCCAGGTCATTGTTTGTAAACAATAGAGCAGTCTGCCAGCAATTAGTGGAGCTTGACAGCTGGGAGTGGTCAGTGAAAGAGACAATAAAAGAGAGACCTAATGGAACCACTGTCATCATAGGGAGGATGACATTGAGAATACCTATGGTTGCATCCTTTTAGGAGCAACATCACGAGTTTCGCACTGGGGTGGGGGTGGAGCTAATAAAACAAATGCTATAAATATATCTTGTCCCTCCTTTCTTCTCTCACATTTTAAAAAAGATATAAAAATTTATATCAGTAATTTAATAATGAATTGTTGTATTTGTATCCTATATTATGTAATATGCATAACAATACAAATACCACAGAAAGAGGGAAAGGAGAATAGGGTTATATAAGAGTAACATTTTTGTATCTCACTGGAATTAAGGTAGTACAAATCTGAAATATATTATTGTAGGTTAAGATGTATAACTCAAAAACATACAGTGAAAAAATCATTAAGGAATTTAAAATGCTACATGAGAAAATATTAACCTAATGTAAGAGAATGCAGTAAAAAAGAAATAGGAAAACAAACAAGATATGAGAGAGGAAGAATATGCTTAGCAATCAGATCATGGTTTCTAATACCATTTTCCATTCAAAGGACTCCTTGGAGAAATGGCTGATTCTAGGATTGGGGCAAGATATATCCAAGTTGAGCTTATAACTCTTTATACTGCCAGAACATAGGGAACTACTGGAAAAAAATGAAGAAGAGGAGGTATGTCAAAGTGAAATAGAAGCCACTTGAAAGAAATACCAAAGATCAAAGCTGGAACAATTTGAGCAACAAAGTAAATGAAGTAGCATTGGTTTCTAATGCTGTATTACTTTACTAGGGCTGCCATAACAAAACCACAGACTAGGTGACTTAAACAACAGAAATGTATTTTCTTATGGTTCTGGAAATTATACATGAAAATCAAGGCGTTAGAAGGTTCATTTTCTTCTGAGGCCTTACTCCTTGACTTACCGATGGCTGTCTTTTTGCTGTGTGCCCACACAGACTGCCTTTGTTCTGTGCATGTGCATACCCTGGTGTCTGTCCATATGTCCTAATTTCTTTTCATAGGTACATCAGACAGATTGGTTTACAGCCCACCCTAATGCATTCATTTTAATTTAATTACTTTTTTAAAGGCCCTATCTCCAAATGCAGGTATTGGAGTTAGGGTTTCAACATATAGATTTGGGGGGGGACAGAATTTGGTTCATAACAATTGCAAAGTATAAAGTAAATATACATCAGTCCAGACTGATATAAATAAGTAATTCAATAAATTTTTTGAAAATGGAGAAGAGACAAGTCTCTTGTGCTGAAAAATTACAAATGAATTTTGTAAATATTCCACTCTAGAGGAAGGGGAGCATATCTCTCCACTCCTTAAGTGTGGGCAACACATAGTGACTTCTTTTCAAAGAGTACGGTATATAAAGCAGGGAAAGAGCAACTTTACAATGGAGAGACCTGACAAACACTACTTCCTAAAGTTTATATGAAAACTAAGTGGAACTAAAATAGGCAAGACAATTTGAAAACAAAGTTGGAAGACTTACACTTCCCAAATTCAAAACTTACTACAAAGCAATAGTGATCAAGAGACTATAGTAATGACATAAGCATAAAAATATAGATTAATAGAATATAATTGAAAATTCCCCATAAAACACTGTAACTATGGCCAATGATTTTTGACAAGGGTGCCAAAACCATCCCATGGGGAAAGAATAGGCTTCTCAATAAATGGTACTGGAACAACTGGATAGCCATATGCAAAAGATTGAAATTGGACCTTTATCTCACAACATACACAAAAATGGATAAAAAATCCCGACTATACTAAGATTCACCAAAGATGTCTAGTAACTGGACCACTCTAAATTGCGAATGGGGCTGTAAAATGGTATAAGCACTTTAGAAATTTGTTTGGAATCATCATAAAAACTTGAACATACATCTACCATATAACACAAACATGCTACTTCTAGGTAGTTAGCTAAGAGAAACAAAAACATAAACCCACTGAAAGACTTACACACAAATGTTCAAAGAAGCATTACTCATAATATCCCCAAACTAGAGGTAATTCAAATGTGCATATACATGTAAATAAACAAATTATAGTATATTCAATCAGTGGAAAACTACTCAGTAATAAAAAGAAACACAATTGATACGCACACCAATATGGATGAATCTCAAAATAATTATACTTAAAGACAATCAAAAACAAAAAGTACATAATTGATTATTCCATTCATATTAATTCTAGAAAATGCAAACATGATGCAAATTATATCAGTGATTATCTAGAAATGGGTGGAAACAGGGTTTGAAGGAAGCATTACAAAGAAGCACAAGAAAACTTTTGGTGAGATACGTCTGTTATCTTGTAGTGATAGTTTCTTGGGTATATGTTTATATCAGAAATTATAAATTGTGTAGTTTAAATACATGCAGTACATTTTGCATCAATGATATCTCACTGCAGCTGTTAAACAGAGCTATAGATGTACCTAAGGGCATATTAGATTTAGTAGAAGAGGGAATATGTGAACTAGAAGGTAGATCCAAATATATATACAAACTGAATGATAGAGGAGAAAAAGTTTAGATACTACAAAAAAGCATGAAAGTCATATAGTAGGTCTAATAAACGTTTAATTTGGTGGGCCAGAAACAAAGGAGACAAAAAGTGGCATGGAAGAAATATTTGAACTGTAGTGATCAAGAATTGTCCAAAGCTCTCAAAAGCCATGATTTCAAGAAACTATATTCCCTAATTAGGATAAATTCAAAGGAGGTCATATCTTGGTATACAGTAATAATATGAAAAGATAAAAATAAAAATTTTAATACAACCATATACAAAATAAGCATATTATTATAAAAGGAGAAACCCTAAACAGCCAATTCTTCAACAGAATTAGTGAAAGCCAGAAAGCCATGTAATTACATTTTAAAATGCTGATTATAGATAATAATCTCCAATTTAGAATTTTACATGAAGGAAAAAATATCTCAAAAAACTGTCACAAGCCCAGATGAATTGGAGAGTGAATTGTCAGGTATCGGAGTAGTCAATTATAGCAACAAGCCAAAAATGAAAGTAACATTCAACATTTAATCATATAGCAAGAGGTTAAAAGAGAGAGAATTCTGACTCCCTGTCCCCACCCTGTTCCATTTTCTTTCATGGAATGGCATGCTGGTTGAGGATGGAGTGGATTAGCAGATGTGGGTTTTTTTTCACTGCCAAAGGATTCTCAAAAAAAAGCTCTTGGTGTTTTATAGTCTCTGGACTTGGGGGCCTGGAGAGGGGAAAGTAGGAGAAGGTCTAGTAAGTAGCAAGTACTGAATGAGAGTGGAGAAAAATATCTTCAAGTTTTCACCTTCTGCCCATAAGAAGGCCTAGACAGAGGTAGCCAAGGAAGGCCCCAGATAAGGAGGCCTCTAAATAAAGGCACCTGAGGTAGGAATGCAAAATATACATAAGAACACGGCCAGCCAGTGGAGTCTGAGCCCTTGACTTGCAACTCCATTCAGAGACTGGCTATGTACCAAACGTAGTGTGGGAAAGGCAGCTTTCCCCTGCCAGATAAAGCCTTGGTAATTGGCTATGCAACAATCACATGTAGGGCCTAAAAAATCTCACATAGTGTTTTTGGCCAGGAGCCAGACTCCTTAAAAATAAGCTGTAATCAAGGTATTTTCAGAAAAACAAAAAACTAGGAAACTTTATCATCAGCAGCCCTGAACTAAAAGAAATACCAAAAGACAGTTACTCAAGTAAAAAATAAATATTAATACAGATGGAAGGATAGAGATGCAAGAAAGAAAAAAGAACAATGCAGAGAATGCATATGTAGGTAAACATAAATGAGTATTTATTACATAAAACAATAATAATGTCATGCTATATAACTACTGAAGAAAGAATGAAAGAGTGTATAACTGATGAGCTACTAGAGGGGAAAACAGAATAATAAAAATACTTGATTACTTCAAAAATAAGGACTAAAAAAATAAATGATAGAACAGATCCACATATAAAGAATAAAAGTCGGTAAATTTAAACCCAAACCTCATCAGAAATTAAAAAAGCAACCTCCAAATGAAAATAAATATTTAGAATGAATTTTTTAAATATTTATTTATTTATTTGAGAGAGAGAGAGAGAGAGCACAAGTGGGAGTGTTACAGGATTTTTGTTCCCTTAGTGCCCACAGTTCTTGTTCACTCTGCTTTGAAAAATGAAGAGAGACGAGACAAAGAGTGGTGGGCAGCAAAGCAAAGTTTATTGAGCCATAGTACAAAGCTCCCAGAGAGGGAGGGGACCTGAGAGGGTTGCCCTTTCGGCCTTCAAATTTAGGTATTTTTATAAACTCTTTTGCAGAACTATCTTGAGCATCCTGAGTGTGGGCCCCCTGTAGATTGGCTGCTAAGGTGTGCCAGTCAGGGCTTTGATCATGCACCTATCTACCTATTGGATTATTGTTCATGTATTGATGGTCTTTGAGGCTGACATTTGGAGACTACCTGCCTCAATTTGTGATAGTGACCAATGTTTTAATTGTTTTGTTTCAGGATGTTTTGCAAACATCACTCCTGCAAAGGCTGCTAGACAGGATGCTATTGTGGTCTTGTGTAAGCTGTAAAACAGGATGCTACTATGGTTTTGCCTTAGCTATCCCAGCTTTTTTGCTTTATTGTTAGGGACCCTGGCCCTGACTACCTAAGTGTCCAATTAACTCCTAACAGGAGGGGCAGAGGGAGAGGAAGAGAGAGTCTTTTAAGCAGACTCTGTGGTGAGTGTGGAGCCTGACATGTGAGCTTGATCTCATGACCCTGAGATCACAACCTGAGCCAAAACCAAGAGTCAGACACTTAACAGACTGCACCACCCAGGCACCCCTAGAATGAAATTTTAAAGCAACTCTTCACAAGAGACACAATTTAAACAAAAATTTGGAAAGCTTGAAAGCAGTAAGATAAATATATTTCATGCAAATATTAATTAAAGATATCTAGTGAACTAATACTAATATTGGACAAAGCAGATTTTAAGATGATAAAGCTTACTAGAAATAAAAGGGATATTTTAGAATAAAATGTCAATAAAGTAGAACAATATAATAAATTATATACCCTAACATAATAGCTTAAAAATACAGAGAGTAAAAATTGATAGAGGAAAAGGGGAAAAGTATTTTTAAAAATCTACACTCATAGTAGTGGATTTCAGCATACCATCCTGAGTAATACATTTAGCAGACAAAAACATTTAAGGTTATGTATGAAATTGTAACAACATGGTTGACAAAATTAATCCAACTGACGTTAATAGAAATGCATGTCAACTACAGAATGCAAATTCTTGGAAGACTTACTAAATTGACTTACATTTATATTATTGCTCATATTCAGCAATAATATAAATGTCAGCTAATTTTAAGAAACAAAATCACATGAATTATATAATCTGACCAGAATGGGAATAATCTTGAAAGCATTGACAAAAAAAGATAACAAGGAAATCAATTTCCCAAATATTTGGAAATTTAGCAATACTTATTTTAAATAACCTGTGGGTAAAAGAAAAAAATAACAATGAAAATAAGAAAATATATTGAATGGTAATGAAATAACAATATTAAATATAAACTGTATTATAAATTGTAATATAAACTATACTATTAAAACTTGTTAGAGGTAGATAAAACCACTCTTATGGTGTAATGTATAGCCTGAAATACATATATTAGAAAAAGAATAAAGGGAAATATTCTGAGGGACCAAGAAAAATGTGCCTGAGAATTATCAGCCTGTGGAAAGAGACGGGAGCTTATCTTCTCACTTATATCTTCAATTAATCAAGAGTTTTTCCATGGACTCCCACACTTATAGGCCCCCTCATATTTCTAGGCTGTCTGTTCATGGGTGCAGGGCAGATTCTCACAGATATCCACCATTGCAGAATGAGATAAGCCCTGGTGAAGGTGAGGTAAAGTGCTGTGTGAAGCTGGCTGCCACAACAACATTTGGAGAAAAGGGCAGGCCTAGGGCATGCAAAGTGAGGCCCAAGATGTGCATAATACAATATCCATTTCAAGTCAGAAAAAAAAGAGAAACAAGTTAAAGTAAAAGAAAGCAAATAGAATGAAATGTAACAAAGTACAGAAATTAATATAAAAGAACTATACTAGAGAAAATATCAACAAACAGTTTGTTTTTGTGCCAATAAAATTGATAAACCCCGGCAAGACTGAGAAAGAAAGAAAAAAGCCAAATAGAAAAGGTACACATTGTGAATACGTAGAAGTAAAAATTTTATTGAACCTACAAATATCAAGCAAGAGGATATTATGAACAGCTTTATGCCAATAAATTTGAAAATTTAAATAAAATTGATAACTTCCTAGAAAAGTACAACCTATACAATATACACAAGAAAAATATAGATCTGAATAATTCATTAAGAAAGAAAATTAAATTTATATTTAAAAAAAGATAGCTTTACCAGTGAACTTCCCCACACATATTCATAAATGTCCTCAATCTTACCCAAACTCTTCCAGTGAATAGAAAAATATTCAATGCTTCCCAATTCATTTCATGAAGTCAACATAACTTTAACACTAAAACCTGACAAGGCCAACATGTAGATGCAATATTACAAGTCTATTCTTACCATAAACATATGTGCAAAAACCATAAACTGAAGCCAACAATATATAATAAATATAATACATGATCAAGTTGGATTTTTTCAGGAATGCAAGATTAGTTTAACATTTGCAAAGCAATCATTGAAATTTACTATATAGAATAAGGGAGAAAAATCATATTTTGATCTCAATAGATACAATAAAAGTATCTGATAAAAATCAAGATTCCTTAATAATAAGGGAGAAAAAAATTCTTAGAAAATTAGGAACATTAGATCTTGATTGAGAAAAGATGGCGGAGGAGTAGGGGACCCTTTTTCAGCTGGTCCCCTGAGTCGAGCTGGATATCTACCAGACCATCCTGAAAACCCATGGAATCAGCCTGAGACACAGGAAGATACATCTGGATCTCTACAAATGAACATCTCCAGTGCTGAGTATTGAGGTACGAAGTGGGGAGCCGTGAATCCGCACACAGATATTGGAAGAAAAACGGAAGGGGGAGGGAGCCACCACGCTCGGGTGCCGGGAAGCAGTAGCCACCTGCATTGGGGAGCAGGCCGGACTCCAGGAACAACACCCACGAGAAAGCAGACTGAGCCCCTGAGCATGGGAATGTGCATGCGACCAGACTGAAAACCAGAGCTCCCGAGCGCTCACTGGAACCGGACTAAAACCGGGAGCTCAGGAGGGTTCGTGTGACCAAACTGAAAACCAGAGCTCCGGAGCATGTGCGAACTACACTGAAACAGGGAGTTCGGGAGCGCACGCAGGAACTGGGGGCAGCTGGCAGAGTTAGAAGCACAAAGGACAGAGATGTGCCGGCCCTGGAAGTGAGGGCTGGGATAGCAGCTGTGGTGTGCACAACCCGGGACAGTGTAGGGTTTTTGGCAGCACCGACAGAAACAGAGTTAGGTGGCCAAGAGAGTTCAGTGGAGAGCAGACTGCGATCTGTCTGTTCTGAGAAAAGGGTAGGATACGGCCACTGCTGCTCTGACTCTCGGAAGAGTCACAGAAAACCACCAGGGAAAGCCGCCAGAGAACAAAAGCCCAGAAATACCAGCAAACATCGTGCCCATCCCCATTCCCCCTCGCAGGGGACAGGGAGACTCTACCAAAACAGGGTTGCCTGAATATCAGCGCAGCAGGCCCCTCCCCCAGAAGGCAGCCTGAAAAATCAAGAAGCCCACATCCCTAAGGTCCCTATAAGACAAGTGCACACTGCCTGGGTCCTGGTCAATAATTTGGGCTCTGGGCATCCCTGCAAACTCTCCTCAGCAGAATGACAAGGAGGAGAAATCCCACCCTGCAAAGAAAAGATAATGAGTCTGTGGCCTCCGCCACAGAACTGATGGATATGGATATAACCAAATTGTCAGAAATGGAGTTCAGAGTAACAATGGTCAAGATGATGTGTAGACTTGAAAAAAATATTAACAAAAATATTAACGAGACTATAGAATCTCTAAGGGTGGAAATGAGAGCGAATCTGGCAGAATTTAAAAATGCTATGAATCAAAAGCAGTCTAAACTAGCTGCTCTGATGGCCAGGGTAAATGAGGCAGAAGAATGAATTAGTGAATTGGAGGATGGGATGGTAGAAAAGAAAGTTAAAACAGAAACTTGGCTCAAAAAAATCCAATCTCAAGAATGTAGATTAAGGGACTTTACTGAATGAAATGTTCGCATGTCAGAATCATTGGCATCCCCAAGGGGGTGGAGAAAGTGGGAGGTCTAGAAGAGATATTTGAACAAATTGTAGCTGAAAACTTCCCTAATCTGGCAAAGGAAACAAGCATTCATGTCCAAGAGGCAGAGAGGACCCCTCCAAAGGTCAATTACAGCAAACCTACACCACGTCACATCATAGTGCAATTCGCAAATATTAGATGCAAGGATACAGTATTGAAAGCAGCCAGGGCGAAGAGATTCCTTACCTACAGAGGTAAAAATATCAGAATAACGTCAGACCTGTCTACACAGACCTGGCAAGATAGGAAGGGTTCGCAGTGTATTTTCAAATCTCTATCTGAGAAGAACATGCAGCAAAGGATCCTTTATCCAGCAAGGCTGTCATTCAGAATTGATGGACAGATAAGGACCTTCCAAGATCGGCAGAAACTGAAGGAATTCGTAACCACCAAGTCAGCCCTACATGAGATATTAAGGGCGGTTCTATAAAAGTAAAAATGCCCCAACAGTGATACAGAACAGAAATTTACAATCTATAGAAACAAAGATTTCACAGGCAACATGACATCATTAAAATCATATCTCTCAAATATCACTCTCAATGTGAATGGCCTAAATGCTCCCATAAAATACCACAGGGTTTCAGATTGGATAATAAGACATGACCCATCCATATGCTGTCTACAGGAGACTCATCTTGAACCTGAAGATACATCCAGATTGAAAGTGAAGGGATGGAAAACCATTTTTCATGCCAATGGACCTCAAAAGAAAGCTGGGGTAGCAACTCTCATATCAGACACATTAGATTTTAAGCTAAAGACTGTAGTTAGAGATACAGAAGGACTCTATATTATTCTTAAAGGATGTATCCAAGTGGATATGACAATTATAAATATCTATGCCCCCATCAGGGGAGCAGCTAGATACACAAGCCAACTCTTAACCAGAAAAGAGGCATATAGATAATAATACGTTAATAGTAGGGGACCTCAACACTTCACTATCAGCAATTGACAGATTGCCCAAGCAGAAAATCAACAAAGAAACAAGAGGTTTGAATGACATCCTAGACCAGATGGACCTCATAGATATATACAGAACACTAAACCCAGAACAACAGAATACTCATTCTTCTTGAAAGCACAGGGAACTTTCTCCAGAATAGACCATATACTGGGTCACAAAACAGGTCTCAACCAATATGAAAAGACTGAAATTATTACCTGCATATGCTCAGACCACAATGCTTTGAAATTGGAACTCAATCACAAGGAAAAATTTGGAAGAAACTCAAACACTTGGAAACTAAGAACCATCCTGCTCAAGAACGATTGGGTAAACCAGGAAATCAAAAATCAGTTTAAACAATTTATGGAGACCAACGAGAATGAAAACACAATGGTCCAAAACCTATGGGACACTGCAAAGGTGGTCCTTAAGGGGAAAATACATATCCATCCAAGCATCACTCAAAAGAATAGAAAAATCTAAAATGCAGTTTTTATATTCTCACCTCAAGAAGCTGGAACAGCAACAGAAGAACAGGCCTAACCCACGCGCGAGAAAGCAGTTGATCAAGATTAGAGCAGAGATCAATGAATTAGAAACCAGGAGCACAGTAGAGCAGATCAACAGAATTAGAAGCTGGTTCTTCAAATGAATAAATAAGATCGATAAGCCACTGGACAGACTTATTCAAAAGATTAGAGAAAGGACCCAAAGTAATAAAATTACAAATGAAAAGGGAGAGATCACAACCAACACCAATGAAATAGGAAGGATCATTAGAAACTTTTATCAGCAGCTTTATGCCAATAAATTAAACAACCCGGAAGAAATGGATGCCTTCCTGGTAACCTATAAACTACCAAGTCTGAAACAGGAAGAAATTGATTTTTAAACAGACTGATTAATTATGAAGAGATTGAAGCAGTGATCAAAAACCTCCCCAAAAATAAGACTCCAGGGCCTGGCGGATTCCCCGGGGGAATTCTACCAAACATTCAAAGAAGAAATAATACCTAGTCTCCTGAAGCTGTTTCAAAAAATAGAAACAGAAGGAAAACTACCAAACTTATTCTATGATGCCAGTATTACCTTGATCCCCAAACCAAGCAAAGACCTCATCAAAAAGGAGAATTACAGACTGTTATCCCTGATGAATATGGATGCCAAAATTCTCAACAAGATCCTAGCTTATAGGATCCAATAGTGCATTAAAGGGATTATCCATCATGACCAAGTGGGATTCATCCCTGGGATGGAAAGGTGGTTCAATATTCACAAATCGATCAGTGTGATAGATCATATCAACAAGAAAAGTCTCAGGAACCATATGATCCTCTCAATTGTTGCAGAAAAAGCATTGGACAAAATACAGCATCCTTTCCTGATTAAAACACTTCAGAGTGTAGGGATAGAGGGTACATTCCTCAAATTCATATAAACCATCTATGAAAAGCCTACGGCGAATATCATTCTCAATGGGGAAAAGCTGAAAGCCTTTCAATTAAGATTATCTTTTAACAAAAAAAGAAAATTAAGAATATTAGCTGTGGGTCTTCATATATATGGCCTTTATGATGTTCAGGTATGTTCCCTCTATTTCTAGTTTGTTGAGGGTTTTTACCAGGAATAGATGTTATATTTTGTCAAATGCTTTGTATGCATCTATCGAGAGGATCATGTGGTTCTTATCCTTTCTTTTATTAATGGGAAAACAGTATGGAGTTTCCTTAAAAAGTTAAAAGTAGGACTACCCTATGACCCAGCAAATGCATTACTAGGTATTTATCCAAAGGATACACAAATACTGATTCAAAGGGACACATGCACCACTATATTTATAGCAGCAATATCAACAATAGCCAAATTATGGAAAGAACCCAAATGTTCTTTGATGAATGTATAAAGAAGTGGTATATATTGACGATGGAATGTTACTCAGCCATCAAAAAAGAATGAAATATTGCCATTCACAGTGACATGGTTGGAGCTAGAGTGTATTATGCTAAGTGAAACAAATCAGTCAGAGAAAGACAAATATCATAGTTTAGTCATATGTCATATGTGGAATTTAAGAAACGAAAAGATGAACATGGGGAAGGAGAAAAAAAAGAGAGAGGGAAGGAAACCATAAGAGACTCTTATAGAGAACAAACTGAGGGTTAATGGAGAAGAGATGGGTGGGGGGAATGGGCTAGATGGGTAATGGGTATTGATGGCCCTTGTGATGAGGCCTGGATGTTATATGTAAGTGATGAAACACTAAATACTATTCTTGAAACCAATATTACACTATAAGTTAACTAACTAGAATTCAAATACAAATTTGAAAATAAATAATAAATAAATAAATAAACAAACAAATAAATAAATAAATAAAAATTAGGAATAGAATGAGGGGCGCCTGGGTGACTCAGTCATTACGCATCTGCCTTCTGCTCAGGGAACGATCCCGGCTTTCTGGGATCGAGCCCCACATAGGCTCCTCCGCTGGGAGCCTGCTTCTTCCTCTCCCATTCCCTCTGCCTGTGTTCCCTCTCTAGCTGGCTGTCTCTCTCTCTGTGAAATAAATAAATAAAATCTTAAAAAGAAAGGAATAGAATGAAATTTCCTTAATTTCAAAGAGAGTGCCCATAAAATCCCTAGAACAATTACCAGACTTAATGACAAAATGTTGAAAGCCTTTGCTTTGAGGAATGAGACAACTTCTTTACAATATTGAGTTGAAAGTCCTAGCCAATGCAATAATAAAAGAGAAATGTATTTTTAAAGGTATACAAATGGAAAGAAAGAAAACTAATTCATTTCAGAAGGTATGGTTGTATATATAAAAAATCCAAAATATTTACAAGTAATCTATTAGAATTAATAAGTGAACCTTAGCAAGGTTGTTGAATATAAAATTAATGTTCACAATTCAAACATGTTTTAATTTTCCATCTTAAAAAATAAAAAAATAAAACAAAAAAATAGATACTATTTATAATAGCATCAAATTATCACTTATATAAGAATAAATATAATGAAAACTGTAAGAGCTATAAACTTTATGTATTTTTGAGAAGAATTAAAGAATATTTTTTAAAATGGAAAGATACACCTTATCAATAGATTGAAAGATCTATAGATTCAATGCACTTCACAAAAAACGTATATCCAAATGTCCATAAATTTATGAAAAATGCTCTACCCCATTAGTCATTAGAGACTGCAAATTAAAACTAGGAGATACACCTAAAACCCCACTAGAATGGCTATAATTAAAAAGACTGGCAAAACTGACTGACAAGAATCAGGATCATTTGAAACTCTTATGCACCACTCACTCTGCAAAGCTGTCAGTATCTACCAAAGTTAAACTTATGTCTACATATGACCCAGCAATTCATCTCCCAGCTATGCACCTAACAAAAAGTCGTATGTATATGCACCAAAAGACATGTATAAGAATGTTCATAGCAGCCTATTTGTGATAACCTGACATCGAATAATGCAATTATCCAATAACAGTAGAAATGTTTAATGAATTGCTTTATGAGAATGAAGCCACTAACACCACACATAGAAAATATGGATGAATTTCACTGAACCAAAAAAGCTGGAAACAAGAGTAAATGATACATGATTTCCTTTATAGAATTAAAATAGGGCAAAACTAAGCTATTATATTATCTGTCAGGTATTATTATTCAACTGTGGGTCAGTGAGTCAGGGTAGTGACTGATCAAAGACATGAGGGGGCCTTTAGATTGCCGGCAGTGCTGTATTTCTCAATTATAGGTGATTGTTACATGTTTACTTTGTGATGATTCACCACACTCTCTACTTATGTGATCTTTTCTATTATGCTCAAATAATATTTAAAAATCAAATTTATCAAAGCTGAGATTACCTTCTTTTCCTTAAACTTGCTTCTCCTCCAGTGCCTGCCAACTCAAGGTAAGCAGCCATTTTTGATTATTCAGTCTTTCCAATCAACCACTTTGTCTAAACCCATCTATGGTACTTCCATTACTTTACCTTAAACCATCATTGTCTCTCATCTGGATTACTGAAATGGCTTTCTCCCAACTCATCCCTCATTGCCTTGACTTCATTTTCTGCCCTTTCAAATCCTTTCTCTAGGGTGTAGTCCAAATTGATTTCCTAAAGCACAAATCACAAAACTGGTCATGTAATTCCTGTTAAAAAACCTTCATTTCTTCCAATTACTTTTTTTTGATTATTTTATTTTATTTTATTTATTTATTTATTTTATAATGATTTTTTATTATATTATGTTAGTCACCATACAGTACATCCCCGGTTTCCGATGCAAGGCTCGATGATTCATTAGTTGTGTATAACACCCAGTGCACCATGCAATACGTGCCCTCCTTACTACCCATCACCGGCCTATCCCATTCCCCCACCCCCCTCCCCTCTGAGGCCCTCAGTTTGTTTCTCATAGTCCATAGTCTCTCATGTTTCATTCCCCCCTCTGATTACCCCCCCTTTCTTTATCCCTTTCTTTCCCTACCGATCATCCTAGTTCTTATGTTCCATAGATGAGAGAAATCATATGATAGTTGTCTTTCTCTGCTTGACTTATTTCACTTAGCATTATCTCCTCCAGTGCCGTCCATGTTGTAGCAAATGTTGAGAACTCGTTCTTTCTGATAGCTGAGTAATATTCCATTGTATATATGGACCACAACTTCTTAATCCAGTCATCTGTTGAAGGGCATCTCGGCTCCTTCCACGATTTAGCTATTGTGGACATTGCTGCTATGAACATTGGGGTGCATATGGCCCTTCTCTTTACTACGTCTGTATCTTTGGGGTAAACACCCAGTAGTGCAATGGCTGGATCATAGGGTAGCTCAATTCTTAACTTTTTAAGGGACCTCCACACTGTTTTCCAGTGTGGCTGTACCAACTTGCATTCCCACCAACAATGTAGGAGGGATCCCCTTTTACACATCCTCTCCAAAAACTGTTTCTTGCCTTGTCTATATTTGCCATTCTAACTGGCTTAAGGTGGTATCTCAGTGTGGTTTTGATTTGAATTTCCTTGATGGCTAATGATTTTGAACATTTTTTCATGTGTGTGTTAGCCATTTGTATGTCTTCATTGGAAAAGTGTCTGTTTATATCTTCTGCCCATTTTTTGATTTGTTTATTTGTTTCTCATGTATTGAGTTTGAGAAGTTCTTTGTAGATCTTGGATACCAGTCCTTTATCTGTAGTGTCATTTGCAAATATATTCTCCCATTCCGTGGGCTGCCTCTTAGTTTTTCTGACTGTTTCCTTGGCTGTGCAGAAACTTTTAATCTTGATGAAGTCCCATAAATTCATTTTATCTTTTGTTTGTCTTGCCTTTGGAGATGTGTCATGAAAAAGGTTGTTTTGGCGTATGTCGCAGAGGGTGCTGCCTATGTTCTCCTCTAGGATTTTGATGGATTCCTGTCTCACATCGAGGTCTTTCATCCACTTGGAGTTTATCTTTGTGTATGGTGTGAGAGAGTAGTCAAGTTTCATTCTTTTGCATGTAGCTGTCCAATTTTACCAGCACCATTTATTGAAGAGACTGTCTTTTTTCCACCGGATGTTTTTTCCTGCTTTATCAAATATTAGTTGCCCAAAGAGCCGAGGGTTCATTTCTGGGCTCTCTATTCTGTTCCATTGGTCTATGTGTCTGTTTTTGTGCCAGTACCATGCTGTCTTTGTGATCACAGCTTTGTAGTACAGCTCGAAATCCGGCATTGTGATGCCCCCAGCTTTGTTTTTCTTTTTCAACAGTTCCTTGGAGATTCGGGGCCTTTTCTGTTTCCATACAAATTTAAGGACTATTTGTTCCAGTTCTTTGAAAAATGTCCTTGGTATTTTGATCGGGATAGCATTGAAAGTGTAGATTGCTCTGGGTATCATGGACATTTTAACTATGTTAATTCTTCCGATCCATGAGCATGGAATATCTTTCCATCTTTTTATGTCTTCCTCAATGTCTTTCAAGAATGATTTATAGTTTCTAGAATATAGGTCCTTTACTTCTCTGGTTAAGTTAATTCCAAGGTAACGTATGGTTTTTGGTGTTATTGTAAATGGGATGGATTCCCTAATTTCTCTTTCTTCAGTCTCGTTATTCGTGTACAGAAATGCAACTGATTTCTGAGCATTGATTTTGTATTCTGCCACGTACTTGAATTGCTCTATAACTTCTAATAGTTGGGAGTGGCTTCTTTTGGGTTTTCCATATAGAGTATCATGTCATCTGCGAAGAGAGACATTTTGACTTCTTCTTTGCCGATTTGAATACCTTTGATCCCTTTTTGTCGTCTGATTGCTGTTGCAAGGACTTCTAGTACTATGTTGAATAATAGTGGCGAGAGTGGGCATCCTTGTTGAGTTCCTGATCTTAAGGGAAAGGCTTCCAGCTTTTCCCCATTGAGAATAATATTTGCAGTAGGCTTTTCATAGATGGCTTTTATGAGATTGAGAAATGTACCTTCTATTCCTACACTCTGAAGGGTTTTAATCAGGAAAGGATGCTGTATTTTGTCAAATGCTTTTTCAGCATCGATTGAGAGGATCATATGGTTCCTGAGTCTTTTCTTGTTGATATGAGGTATCACGCTGATTGATTTGCGAATATTGAACCACACTTGCATCCCAGGTATGAATCCCACTTGATCGTGATGGATAATCCTTTTAATGAACTGTTGGATTCCATTAGCAAGTATCTTGTTGAGGATTTTGGCGTCCATATTCATTAGGGAAATTGGTCTGTAATTCTCCTTTTTGAGGGGGTCTTTGCCTGGTTTGGGGATCAAGGTAATATTGGCCTCATAGAATGAGTTTGGTAGCTTTCCTTCTGTTTCTATTTTTTGAAATAGCTTTAGGAGAATAGGTATGATTTCTTCTTTGAATGTTTGGTAGAATTCCCTAGGAAAACCGTCTGGGCCTGGAGTTTTGTTATTTGGAAGGTTGTTTATCACTGACTCAGTTTCTTCATAATTAATTGGCCTGTTTAAGAAATCAATTTCTTCCTGTTTCAATCTTGGTAGTTTATAGGTTTCCAGGAAGGATTCCATCTCTTCCAGATTGCTTAGTTTATTGGCATATAGCTGTTGATAAAAATTTCTAATAATCCTTCCAGTTTCAATGGTGGTCGTCGTGACCTCTCCTTTTGCATTCATAATTTTAATAATCTGGGTCCTTTCTCTTTTCTTTTGGATAAGTGTTGCCAGTGGTCTGTCAATTTTATTGATTCTCTCAAAGAACCAGCTTCTAGTCCTGTTGATCTGCTCTACTGTACTTCTGGTTTCTGCTTGATTGATTTCAGCTCTAATTTTGGTCAACTGCTTCCTCGTGCGTGGATTAGGTCTGTCCCTCTGTTGCTGTTCCAGCTTCTTGAGGTGAGAATATAAAAACTGCATTTTAGATTTTTCTATTCTTTTGAGTGTGGCTTGGATGGCTATGTATTTCCCCCTTAGGACTGCCTTTGCAGTATCCCATAGGTTTTGGACTGTTGTATTTTCATTCTCATTAGTCTCCATAAATTGTTTAATTTGATTTTTGATTTCCTGGTTTATCAAGTCATTCCTGAGCAGGATGGTTCTTAGTCTCCAATGTTTGAGTTTCTTCCAAATTTTTCCTTGTGGTTGAGTTCCAATTTCAGAGCGTTGTGGTCTGAGAATATGCAGGGGATAATTTCAATCTTTTGGTATCGATTGAGACCTGTTTTGTGTCCCAGAACATGGTCTATTCTTGAGAATGTTCCATGGGCATTAGAATAGAATGAGTATTCTTTGGTTCTGGGGTGTAGTGTTCTATATATATCTATGAGGTCCAACTCGTCAAGTATGGCATTCAAAGCCTTTGATTCTTTGCTTAGTTTTTGCCAGGGTGTTCTGTCTATTTCTGATAGTGGAGTGTTGAGGTCCCCTACTATTAATGTATTTTTATTTATATGTCTCTTTCTTGTGGTTAAGAGTTGGCTTGTGTATCTTGCTGCTCCCCTGTTGGGGGCATATATATTTATAATTGTCATATCCTCTTGTTGAATACTTCCTTTAAGAATAATATAGTGCCCTTCTGCATCTCTAACTATAGTCTGTAGTTTAAAATCCAATTTATCTGATATGAGAATTGCTACCCCAGCTTTCTTTTGAGGTCCATTTGCATGAAAGATGGTACTCCATTCCCTTACTCTCAGTCTGAATGCATCTTTGGGTTCGAAATGAGTCTCTTGTAGACAGCAAATGGATGGGTCATTTCTTTTTATCCAATCTGCAACCCTGTGGCGTTTTATGGGAGAATCTAAGCCGTTAATATTAAGACTGAGTACTGAGAGATATGATTTTAATGATGCCATGTTGCCAGTAAAGTCTTTGTTTGTATTGGCTGTGACTTTCTGTTCTGTATCACTCTTGGGGCCTTTTTACTTTTATAGAACCCCCCGTAATATCTCCTGTAGGGCTGGTTTCGTGGTTACAAAATTGGTTAGTGACTGGCGATTCTGAAATGTCTTTATTTCTCCATCAATTCTGAATGACAGCCTTGCTGGATAAAGGATCCTTGGCTGCATGTTTTTCTCTGAAAGAGCTTTAAATATGCTCCCCCAACCCTTTCTCTCATTCCAGGTCTGTGTAGACAGGTCTGACATAATTCTGATGCCTTTGCCTTGGTACGTGAGAAATTCCTTTGCCCTGGCCGCTTTCAATACTGTATCCTTGGATCTAATATTTGCGAAATGCACTATGACGTGACGTGGCATAGGTTTGTCGTGGTTGAGCTTGGGAGGGGTCCTCTCTGCCTCTTGGACACAAATGTTTGTTTCCCTCGCTAGATTAGGGAAGTTTTCAGCTACAATTTGTTCAAATATCTCTTCTAGACCTCTGTTTTTCTCCACCCCCTCGGGGATGCCGATGATTCTAACATTGGATCGTTTCATTGAGTCAGTAATCTCCCGTAACCTACATTCGTGGGCGTGGATTTTTTTAAGACCATCTTCTATTTTCATTTTTTCCTCTATTAACCCATCCTCCAATTCACTAACCCTTTCCTCTGCTTCTGTGACCCTGGCCGTCAGCGCCTCTAGTTTTGCCTGCATTTGGCTCATAGAATTTTTAATTTCTGTCAGATTCGCTCTCATTTCTGTCCTTAGGGATTCTATATTCTCACTAACCTTTTCGTTAATACTTTTTTCAATTCTACTCATCATTTTGACCATAGTTACTCTGAATTCCATTTCTGATAATTTGGTTACATCCATATCCATTATTTCTGTGGCAGAGGCCACAGACTCACTGTCTTTTCTTTGCTGTGGGGGGGCTTCTCCTTCTTGTCATTCTGATGAGGAGAGGTTGCGGGGTTGTCCAGAGCCCAAATTATTGACTGGGTCCCAGGCCGTGCCCCTTGTTTTATAGGGATCTTAGGGATGTGGGCTTCTTCTTTAAAGATTTTATTTATTTATTTATCTGAGAGAGAGAGACAGACAGTCAGCAAGAACGGGAACAGAAGCAGGGGAGTGGGAGAGGAAGAAGCAGGCTCCCAGCGGAGGAGCCCGATGAGGGACTCCTTTCCAGAACGCCGGGATCACGCCCTAAGCCGGAGACAGGCGCTCAATGACTGCGCCACCCAGGTGCTCAATGACTGCGCCACCCAGGCGCCCCGGGTTGTGGGCTTCTTGATTTTTCAGCCTGCCTTCTGGGTTCTGGGGGAGGGGCCTGCCGCGCCCATACTCAGGCAACCCTGTTTGGGTAGAGTGTCCGTGTCCCCTGCAAGGGGGGATGGCGATGGGCACGCTGTGAGCCGGTATTTCCAGGCTTTTGTTCTCTGGCGGCTTTCCCTGGCGGTCTGTTATGCCTCTTCTGAGAGTCAGAGCAGCAGAGGCTGCATTGTCACAGAACAGAGGGATTGCGGCCTGTTCTCCACTGATGTTCTGGCCACTTTAACTCTGTTTCTGTTGGTGCTGCTCAACCCTGCAGCGTCCCGGGATGTGCGCCCCACACCCGGCGTCCCTGCCCTCACTTCCAGGGCCGGCACGTCTCTGTCCTTTGTGTTTCTAACGCTGCCAGCCGCCAGCCGCCCCGCGCGCTCCCGGATCTCCCGGTCTCAGTCTATGCCCGGTGAGCACACCAGGATTCTGGAGTTCTGTGAGAAGCCTGGTGGCGCACGCACCCGGTTCAGGGTCTCAGTCTGCTGTTTTGTGGGTGCAGACCGCGATTCCGCCCGCTCCCCCGTGCAGGTGGCCTGCCAGCCACCCCGCGTGCGCTCCGGGAACTCCCGGTCTCAGTCTGGATCCCGTGAGCACACCGGGATTCCGGTGTTCCGTGAGATGCCTGGTGGAGCGCGCTCCCGGCTCACCGGTCTCAGTCCGCTCTCTCGTGGGTGTAGTCCATGAGTCAGCCCGCTCCCCTGTGCAGGTGGCTGCCGCTTCCCGGCGCCTGAACACGGCCGGCTCCCTCCCCCTTCCGTTTATCTTCTGATATCTGTGCGCGGTTTCACGGCTTCCCTCTTCGTACCTCAATACTCAGCGCTGGAGATGTTCATTTGTAGAGATCCAGATGTATCTTCTTGCGTCTCAGGCTGGTTCCGTGGTTGTTTAGGCTGGTCTGGTACCTATCCAGCTCGACTCAGGGGACCGGCTGAAAAAGGGGTCCCCTACTCCTCCTCCATCTTAACCTGTCCCCGAAAAAAGCTCTTCCAATTACTTTTAAGATAGTCGGTTGACTGTGATGTAACTCATCAAATGCTTAATGATCAGGCTCCTGCTTATTTCCCCAGCCTTATCTCTTGCCTTGACTGTTTATCTCCTCTTCTCATCAAATGCTTGCAAAATGTGCTCCATTTACACTAAATAATTTGCAGTTACTAAAATATGCTTCTACTGGTCAAGACTCCAAAAGGTCAGAAAGGCTTTAGGGGCAACAATGCTACTGGAAGTCTTTAGGGGGAACAATGTTGTCAGAAGATGATGCTAAAAGTGTTGATTTGAAGTTGTATTTCCATAACAAACAAACTTTTTTGTATGTGTGTTTTGTAGCTGGAGAACAGTACTAATAGAGCTTGTTATGGGTTTATGAAGCCTCCCCTTGTCACCAATTTGCTCCAGACCTTTGTGCTTGTTAATCTGTGCTTTCTAGAGCTTTTTTATTCTCTCTCCCTTCCCATCTAATCACCAGATCATTTTTCCAGGTCAGATGTTACTTCCTCCATAAAGTCTTCCCTAATTCTTCAAAGCCAGATTAGGTGTCCACTTCAGTGTAACTCTAGTACTGTCAACTTGGTTCTATCACAGCACTATAATATATTAGAGTAACATGTTAGAGGGTAGATTCTAAAAATCCTTTGTCCTTATTCTCCCAATGGCAATGAGATGGTTGTAGGATGACTGTGGGATTCATAAACCTACTTGTGACAACACAGAGAAAGGTTTAGAGCCTCAGGTTTGTGTACATGCAGTAATTTTAAGTGAGCAATGGAGATGACTGGATGAAAAGTATGGGTGGAGCACAAAGAGAAAAATGGAAATTGCAACATGAGGCTGGAGAACTAGACAGTCCAAGATCATGTAGAGCCCTATTGGCTTCCTAAGGAGTTTGATCTTTATTTTTAATGCAATGAGATGTTGAAGGATTTTCTTAATCATGAGAAAATGTCGAAGATATATTCAGTAAAAAAAAAAAACACAAAGAGCAGAATACAGTGTACAGAGGCTAAGGTTTTTTAAAAATTAAGATACATGTATTTATAAACAGAAAATTTCTGAAAACTACATAATAAACTGACAGTGTTTATTGCCTCTGGCAATGGGGATTTATGGTCTGGGATGGTAGTTATACCCTTTTGTATTATTTGTGTTTTTGTTCAAGTACATGATTACTTTTTCAAATAAACAAAAACTTTTAATGATCATGAATGTTGTGATCAGACAAAGATAGGTTAGAATCCTGGTCTGTTTACTCACTGTGTGACACTGGTCAAGTGACTTCATCTTTCTGAACCTCAGTTTCTTCCCATCTAAATGAGCAGGATAACATTCATGCCTAGGGTTGTGAGGATTAAATTAATGAGAAGTGCTTAAGTCTGAGTCTGACACATGAGA
Organism: Ursus arctos; assembly: GCF_023065955.2. Taxonomy (NCBI): domain Eukaryota; kingdom Metazoa; phylum Chordata; class Mammalia; order Carnivora; family Ursidae; genus Ursus; species Ursus arctos. Next base: position 89,005,871 of record NC_079873.1, on the reverse strand, counting down.
AGCATTCACTATATCTTACCTATTTCCTTTAGTTTCATCTTTATTGATAAAACTTACTGTAAATATGGACAATTAGAGAGTTTATAGCCAGGGTTGTAGGACCTATGCCACGATCATAACAGCCCCCACTTGGTAGGCACTTCCTATCTGCCAAGTTATATTAAGGCTTATAGATACTGGTTGATATTATTATTATAATTGTTATTATTGATGAATACGTGAGGAAGGAGAGAGCAATACAAGCAGCAATAACTTTCAGATCAGGTGTTGGTCAATTACCAAGAAAGTAGGGAGATACAATAAATGCATTTTTAAAAATTTCAATATCTTCTAACGTCCCTGGCCGAGGCTCCAGACGATGAAGGCATAACCAGTGCAAGGTCAGTCAGTGCAAGGCTACAATCCAGGGTAATGGTCCAGACAAGAAAGAATGTAGGGCTTCTGTATGTAGTGTCTGGCACCAAGTCAGAAAAATATTTTGTTGTGATCCTTACCCACATGGTGTTCATCAGCTGATAGTACAAATGAAAAAATGGTACAGGACTGCCATGGTGTCACTGCACAAAGTGACATACAGTAAAGGACTGTCAATCATATTGCAGATGGGACAGAAACAGTCAAGGTTGATGAGGCCAAAATCCTCCTGATACTGCTTTTTCTTCAGCTAGAGATTATTTGTGAGAACCAGGGACAAGCCAAAATACACAGTCCTTTTGGGGAAAGATATGTATCTACCCCAGTGAGGTATCAAGGCTTAATCTTGGACAACTTCAATATGCTCACTACCATCATCTTCTAAAAGTGGTCCCTGATCTTGCTTCTGTTCAGGTCTCCTATGATGAAGACTGACACATGTTTCTTAGACATCCCTTCCAGAAAAGTAGTCTAGAGAAATCTGTCTATTCCCTCCTAGATAATAGCATAGAGATTGTCTTTGTTTGGCTGACAGATGGCTGCATTATACTAGTTAGCCAGTGGTTCTACCTGTAAATGGCTTCCTAAAATGCAGAGTCCCAACAGCATGCTGCTAACCATGTCATTCAGACAGATAAAGATAGATTAACCCAGTGCATTATGAATTTCCACTGACTTCTCTGAACTCAAGAGGGCCCTGATACCAACACAATTGCTAGAAACTACCACTCTCTATCAACAAGTTGTGGGTCTAATTCATGGAGCCATGGAGAATGTTGGTTTTCTGAATCAGCTCTGGGTGCAGTCTCAAGACCAGATGGCATCATCTAAGCAAATGAAGCAACCCAGTGTGTTCAGCTGCTCTCCTAAGATACCATTCATAATTGCCTGCAAGCTCGGTGTTATGAAGAAAAATGACCGCAGGGCCAAAGTGGTGGCTAAAGCTTATCCAGGCTGTAGAGTGGCTACACTCAGCTACCAACCTCAGGATGTTGATCTAGCCACAATTACAGCTATGGTCATCTTGACTTTCAGAAAATATGTGGTTGTAGAAAACCTTGGGCACTACCATGTTGGTCACATGAGTAGTAATGCTCAAGTATTTTAAAACAGAGCTGCTGCATGATCCAATTTGTTTTGTGAGTGTTTTTTAAGGACCACTGTGTGCATTGTGGGTAGGAGGGGGGAGATTGGAACCAACAAAACCTGTTAGGAAGGTATTATAGTAACCTAGGCAGTAAACAGTGGTGGTTTCGATAGTTCTGTGGCAGTGGAAGATAGTGGTTATTATGTATGTAGGTAAAAATTTATTCTAATAATGATTTGAAAAAGCATCACATTTGATGTTCCAAGCAACAAATGCATTAAATGTATGCTATTATAGATGGAGTGGTCATGCATGAATTCACATGAAGTATTTGCTCTGGGTCCTAAAATCAAATAGTCTTTGATAGATAGAAAGGAGGAAGCAGATAGGGTAGAAGAATAATCAAATGCATGGGAGACAGGGGCGCCTGGGTGGCACAGCGGTTAAGCGTCTGCCTTCGGCTCAGGGCGTGATCCCGGCGTTATGGGATCGAGCCCCACATCAGGCTCCTCTGCTATGAGCCTGCTTCTTCCTCTCCCACTCCCCCTGCTTGTGTTCCCTCTCTCGCTGGCTGTCTCTATCTCTGTTGAATAAATAAATAAAATCTTTAAAAAAAAAAAAAACAAATGCATGGGAGACAATTTTAAAAGTGTCTAGGAGGGTAATAGAACAACTTAACTGAAAAGTTTTTTTAAAGGGCAGGATGGAAGTTAATGAGGCTAAGACAGATTGGCACCAAATTGTGAAAGTTTTTACACATGCCAATGGGTAGTCTTAGTTTTATCCTCTGGGCAATGGGAAATTATCAATGTTTTGGAACTGGAAATTAAAGAAGTTGGTGGTTTAGAAATATTAATCTGGCAGTGGTGAGCAGGAGTGATGAGGAGAATCTGGAGGCAGGGAGGCCAATTAGCAGATTACCACAGTATTCCTGTGGTATACATTCCTGGTCCTGAGTTAAATAAATACATGGAAGGATGGAAGAGAGAGAGAGTGGAAGAGGGGAGGGTGAAAAAGGGAAAGGGAGAAAGGAAGGAAAGAACGAAATCCCCAGTAAATGACAGGACTATAAATGAGAGACTTTTATTTTTTTTTAAGTTTTTATTTTTAAGTAATCTTTACACCCAACATGGCACTTGAACTCACAACCCTGAGATCAAGAGTCACATGTCCCACCAACTGAGCCAGCCAGACTCTCCTGAGATAGACTTCTGAATTAGTCGTATGACAGTGGGAATGGGAAAACTCTGCTATGAAATCCTATAGGACTTGGGAAAGTTATATAACACTTTTGAGCCTCAATTTACTCATTTATGAGATGGCAATGTACTCTGTCATTGTCGAGAGGAATATATGAGACAAATCACGCAAAGTGTGCAGCAAAGTGCCTGATGCATATGTGCTCAAAGGATAATTCCTTTTTTTCTGTTTTCTTTACTTGCTATTTAGACAAATGATCTAAAATTAAAGGTAGGCATCAAAGCCTGATTTGAAAACTTTACATGTACAAACATTTACTGGGAAATGGACTATACTAGTTATTATAATAGCAGCCCAATTAAAAGGATAAGAAGTGATCAGGATAAGGAGTACTAAGAGGAAGAAAGGTAAATTCAGGTTTTTTTAATGATTTTTTATTATATTATGTTAGTCACCATACAGTACATCCCCGGTTTCCGATGTAAGGCTCGATGATTCATTAGTTGCGTATAACACCCAGTGCACCATGCAATACGTGCCCTCCTTACTACCCATCACCGGTCTATCCCATTCCCCCACCCCCCTCCCCTCTGAGGCCCTCAGTTTGTTTCTCATAGTCCATAGTCTCTCATGTTTCATTCCCCCTAAAGAAAGGGGGGGTAATCAGGTAAATTCAGTTTTTGATATACCATCCTATTCAAGTACAAGATCCTAGCTTGTACCCTATGATCCAGCCATTGCACTACTGGGTGTTTACCCCAAAGATACAGATGTAGTGAAGAGAAGGGCCATATGCACCCCAATGTTCATAGCAGCAATGTCCACAATAGCTAAATCGTGGAAGGAGCTGAGATGCCCTTCAACAGATGACTGGATTAAGAAGTTGTGGTCCATATATACAATGGAATATTACTCAGCTATCAGAAAGAACGAGTTCTCAACATTTGCTACAACATGGACGGCATTGGAGGAGATAATGCTAAGTGAAATAAGTCAAGCAGAGAAAGACAACTATCATATGATTTCTCTCATCTATGGAACATAAGAACTAGGATGATCGGTAGGGAAAGAAAGGGATAAAGAAAGGGGGGGTAATCAGAGGGGGGAATGAAACATGAGAGACTATGGACTATGAGAAACAAACTGAGGGCCTCAGAGGGGAGGAGGTGGGGGAATGGGATGGACTGGTGATGGGTAGTGAGGAGGGCACATATTGCATGGTACACTGGGTGTTATATGCAACTAATGAATCATCGAGCCTTACATCGGAAACCGGGGATGTACTGTATGGTGACTAACATAATATAATAAAAAATTAAAAAAAAAAAAACCAAGATCCTAGCTTGTGGTCAGAATTGCTGAATCAGACTGAGAGTCTACCCTGGCAGCACTAGTTGAAGCCTTGATATTAGATAAAGTTACCAAAGATTAAATACAGAGGTCAGAGAATTTTTGCTCCTGGACAGTTGAAAACCTTTTCCTAACCACTGCCGTTTTTCTAAGTTAGGAAATATTCCACAATAAGGTGCTCTATTCAAAGGCAATCTACTTTCCTTGAGCATCCATTATTTGTCAGATACTCTGTTATGCATTTTATTCATATTATCTCATATAATTCTTCTAACGACCTTCAAATAGATTTTAATATCTTATTTGTATATGTGAGAAAGATAAGTTTCAGAGATGTTAAGTGATTTATGAAAGGACATACAGTCAGTGGACCCAGAAATCCAATTCAGATCTACCTGACTTTATGATCATTAGGCCTGAATTTACTAAAAAAAAAATTGTTTACACATGGCCAAATTTTTTATTATCAAAATACCCTTACTTACATGCTATGGTCCATAGAGGGTATTGAAATAAAAATCAACTGGTCGGACAAACGGGATTTGAAGCCTGGCTCTGTCACTTACTGGATTATAACCTTAACTGGGCAATAACCTCTTTAAATCCCAGTTTCCTCACATGTAAACATAATTAGACAATCAATATAAACATCTAGTCCACTGTTAGGCATATTCTTAATTACACACTAGTTTCCTTCTTTCTTCATTTATTCCTTTTTCATTAAATTTTGCATTTAATTTTGAAAGTGCATCCTACTGAAAAAGTTTCTCTCCCAGGGCACACTCTGTCATATGAGTAAATATACACTTTAATCCATTTGTCATTTGCAACAGCAACTGTTATTCTCTTTTCAAATCATCACTAAGATAACTATATATATATATACATACACTTAGTAACTACCCTTTGGAAAAATACTGGCATTTCTATTTTCTTGCTCTAACATACAAGTGTTCATCATTTGACAAAGTCAACATTATTCTTTCAGTTTCTATTCTCGGAATGACAAGTCCATGTCTCTTCCCAAGTACTGAACAAGTATAAATCCATCATATGGAATTGGATATAATTTCAAAACTGCTTTATAAATTGATAGGTCTGGAATGTGAATCTAAAAGAGGCTGCAAAAATTAGCAAATTATGGTGGTATTGGAGGCTAAAGAAATGCTAGGCTGTATATTTGAACTTTTATAATTTTTTAAAAATTACTCTGTTTTTGAATCTGAATTCTAGCAAATACAAAAATAAAGCTAGGCCAACTAAAAAGGACTCAAACTTATTATTAGAAGCTGTCTCTGCTTCCCATGTCCATCCTTCTTCCCTTTAGCCAGGTGTGATTTTCCCTACCTATTTGGAAATGCTTACCCATCTCAAATCAGGCATCAGTGCTGGCACTGGGTAGAATGCAAGCTAAAAACAGAATCTTTGTTGCTGTTGTGCCTTAGTGGTACCTGAGTTTCAGGCCATTTGCTGTGAAATCATCTACCTGTATTTCATTTATATGCCATTAAGAGTACCAGAAATTTGAATCACAGAGTTCTCATCAGATCCTCCCTGCCTTCATTCACTTACCTGGATTTGTCATCTTATCTCTTTGCCTGACTCCTACTTTGGCATTCCCTTCCTTTCAGTCAAAGTTACAGTTTTATTCACTTTATCTTAGACTTTTATTTTTTTTCCCTGTCACTTAACTCCTAGCCCAGTGCTCCCTATGAATTTTGTTGTTAGATGTCCACAGATGCCTTTGTGTGACATTTTCTTTTCACAGTACTTCTTCTTAGCATTCTTCACACACAAGATGTCTAAATTGTCTTGATCAACTTCACAACCTCCCAGTAACCTCTAATCAAGCTCAACATTGTATGCAGTGCTCTCTTCTCCAGACATTTCCTCCATCTGCCTCCATCAAAAGTTACCTATGTCCTGATCCATTATTTCAGGACCTAGATCTCTAGCAAGGTTAACCTAATAAATAAAATCTGGCTTGGTATTAATGACTGATTATGAGTTAAGGTACAATTCCTACCAAGAAATACAATTTTATTTTTCCTTGGTTTTTCATGTTTTCACCCAAATAAGTGTGACTGGTAAGGGGGCTGTACTGTGAGTTGGGATTATCTTTGAAACACCCTTCAAAATATATCATACAGTCAATATTGCAGCCATCAAATTTCTGTATTGTTTCTGAAGAATTACCTCCTGAGAATGTGTATTTATACACAGTTAAACACTCTAGCACACATTTACTCTTTATCTAAAAATGTGTTTGACATTGAATATATTTTGGATACAATTTTCTCTGTATAGTTCAATTATGATATTTCCCAAATGCAATTACCATATTTCAATGGAGTCTAGTCCCTGAAGATGAAAACTTTTCATATTTTGAAAGAAAATCAATGCAATATAAAATTAACCAAAAAGATAAAGAATATTGAGGACCTGATTACAGATAGAGAGTGAAAAAAATGAGTCTTCCTCAAGGTTAATGTAGACCACAATGCAACCTTGCAAATTAAAACAAAAATATCTTAGAACCATTAACATTTTTAGCAGCTTAAAAATATACAAAAACACTACTATCTTCTCTACCCATGTCAGAATCCAAGCCCTCTCAACATTCTCCATGAGGATGATAGAACCAGGTTCTGTTGGTAGGAGAGTCTTTTAAAATGAACTCATTATTACATTCACTATGAAGTCTTTTCCAGGCTATGAAGGCCTCTCCTAGTCAGAAGGCATACAGCCTCTTGTAGTCTGTTTGGGCTGCTATCACAAAACCATAGGCTAGGTGGCTTTGTAAACAACAGAAACTTATTTCTCACAGTGCTGGAGACTGGGAAGTACAAGACCAAAACACCTGCAAATTTGATATCTGGTGAGAACTCACTTTCTGATTCAGACAGCATATTCTAGCTATATCCCCATATAGAAGAAGGGGCAAGGGATCTTCCTGGGGCCTCTTTTATAAGGACATTAATCCCACACATGAGAGCTATGCTCCAATGACCCTAATCACACTTGAGGGTTAGAGTTTCAACATAAGAATTTGGGAGGAAACACAAACATTCAGACCATAGCACATCCCAGTTAGAAGTAACTTCTTCCTTTCCTGAACTCTATTCCTACCACTCTTCTGGCATCTTTATCCCATTCTAATATGTATTACATCAGTTTGTGTACATGTTGTGTCCTTTGACTAAAGTGTATGTTTGTTTTTGAAGGAAGATACTATATCTTAAATCCCTAATGCCTATTAGAGTCTTCAGTGCATTAAAAAGCATTATCAGGTCTAAAATAAATAATTTCACTCTTATTCCTTAATTCTCCATTGATTTGTTTGTTCAACAAATATTTATCAAACACTCATGATGTACAAGGCACTCTCCTAGTCAGAAGGCATAGAGTGCTTAGCAAGACACAGGGTACTTGCACTCACAGAGCTTATATTCATGTGAGGAAGAAAAAAGCAGCTATTAACTAGCTGACAAATTACTTCATTAAAATGTAATAAGTAAAAGGAAAACAGATGAGTGGTTGCCATGGGTTGGAGAAGTGACTGATTATAAAGAAGATGCACAGGGGAACTTTCAGGGTAAAATAACTATTCTTTAGATTAAGGATGAGGAGCCTGTACTTGTATTTGGGTGGTAGATAAATGTTTACATGTATTTGTTGAAACTGATGGAACTGTAAATTACACAGAATGAATTTTAATGTATGCAAACTAAAAATTAAAATCAATTGTGACTTCACAGTATTTCAGGATGGAATGCAGACTTTGATAAATGAATCTATCTCTATTACCAATGTATGATATGACCACACTGAAGCAGGCAGGGAAAATGGGCTGAGCTAACTTTGGGAAAAAATGTTTTGACTAAAAATTGTAAATGAAAGACAAAAGGAATTGTATATAAATATTGTACTCTAGTTGATAAATTTGTTTCTCATGGGGATACAAGTTAATAATTCTGAAACTGTTTTCCATATATTGCTGTTGAGCAAATAAGTAAATAAATGTATGGTGAATAGTGACAGCCAGATTTCTTAAAATTGAAGTGGGAAGTTACAGACAAGCATAAGAGCAAGACTAGAATGAACTATAATACTGGAGTCAGAGACATATGCATGAACTCATAATTTGCCTTACAGAGATAAAAATAGGTACATACAGAAATATTTAGAAATATTTAGTATGTTTATATATATGTTTTAGCATACATGTGTGTATTTTCTTGCTCTGTCCACTGAAAAGGCCTAGAAACAATGATATTCCAGTAGCAACAAGCATAGTCAGTATCCAGATTTTGGTCTATAAATACCATTCTGAAGTAAAAGGCACCAGGGCTCCTGGGAGAAAAGACCGATACTAGGGCTGACGTGAGAAATATACCAAATGAGCGTGGAGCACTTCATACTGCCAGGAATTACAGAAGTGATTCCCCTCCCCAAAAAAAATTCACAATGATGGGGATATGTCAGAGGGACACTGGAAACACCTGAAAAAGCTCCCAATGGCTAAACATGGACCACTGTGAGCAACAAAATCAGTAAAACAAGATTGGATTATAACCCAAAGTATAAAATAAATACATATACATCAGTCCATAGAGATATTAATAAATTATGGAATAATTAAATGGGGAGAAAAATCTTTCTTACAAAAAAATTCTAAATATGTACAGATACTCCCCTCTCAAGGAGGCAGAGCTTAATCCTCCCCAATCCAATCCTCCCTTAGGATAGGCTGGACTTAGTGACTCACTTCCAAAGAAAGAAGTAGGGAAAGGGAAAATTATAACTTTATCAATATACCTGACAAACACTACATTAACCAAATGATGCAGGTTAACATCATCAGTAATGCCATATGGATATCATGTAAATTCTGATAGCTTTGATGAGAAGGACACTTTATTTTTGCAGTATTCTTTCCAGAAACCCATAACTCCAGTTTTCATGAGAAAAACACCAGACAAACTCAGGTCAGGGGACATTCTACAAGATACCTGGTCATAACCCTACAGATGTTCAAGATTATGAAAAATATAAAAAGACTAAGAAAATATCACAGACTAAAGGAAATGGGAAGTAAATGCAAGGTGATATCCTGGATTGAATCCTGAAACAGAAAGAGGACCTTAATGGAGTGAGTGTGTGTGTGTATACATATATCTCTGTTTAAATTATCTATTAAATTGTTGTGGGTCTTGCTAAGACCTTTCTTACTGTTGTGTCTTTAGCTTCTTAAAAATCATCTCCATCCTCTGTCCATTTACACCACATCCAGAATCATTTCCTTACAAAAGCGCTTTCATTCTCTGCTCAAAACCTATTGTGGCTTCCCATGTCTATAGAAGAAATCCCAAACTCCTCAGGTAGATATGCAAGTTTCCTTCATCAATTGATTCTTACCTTGCTTTTCCAAACTTACACATGTATAAATTGAATGGATAAACAAATCTTAGTTGGAATGGAACAACAAATGTTTATTAAGCACCAACTATGAGTCAAACATTCTGCTGGGTACTTGGTGCTATAGAGAGTATTAAGGTGTTATACTTGCCCCTGACTTGTAAACAGAAACATAAATAATTCTAAATATTACAAGTGCCAAAGTAGAATGGAAAATAGCAATGTAGGAAATAACATTATATGGATAAGTAGCTCACAGGGAAGGGAATGCAAGAGATGAGTCTTGAATGGAAGTAGAAGTTTACCAAGCAGAGAGGTCTATTTAATACAAAGAGAAACAGGGACAAATTCAGAAAGCCATAACATACTTGAACAGGGAACAATGCCTAGAGAATATAGGGTATTGTGGTAGAAAGAGGCAGATAGCAGCAGAACAGCAAACTAGAGTCAATCTGTGAAGAGTTTTGGATTCTTAGTTAAGAAATTGTATCTTCTTTATTGAAACTATAAGTAACTTCTCTGTTAAAATGCTAAGTCATCAAGCACAGCATTACATGTCATCTCACACTGTTTTGTAGGTATATTTGTATGAAATATTCTTTAACAAATCCTGCCTTTCTAGCTGAATTGCCAGCCAAGTCTTTCATTCTGGATCCCAATATTACGTAGCAGAGTACTGGGCCCATTAAGTAGCACTTCCCAAAAATTTTTGCTTCAGGTGTCCTTATGCCTTATGCCAGGCATTCTTGCAATGGAAAACAAATTTCTTGTTTTTGAGAACACTGTCATCCTGGTATTTGCATTTTTAAGAAGTTCACTAGATATATAACGTATTCTTTCCTTAAATTTCAGTATCAGTGAGTATTACACTTTACACAAAATACTAACTAGGTCATTCACCTAGTGGCCTTGAATTGACCTATTGTGTCTGCATAGTTTAGAATCTATAAGGAAAATCTGGTTATCCCTGGGAATTTGCCCAATGCCTGGAATCATGGGGCTTTCCCAGCTTGTCTTATGGTTACATTCAGCTATGAATGAAATTGGGTTATGGCTCTGTTCTTGCTCCTCTTCCAATCCCTAATGTTTACTGATGACTAGTACATTATCATTGTGATCTTGAGGGACGAGGGAAGAGTTTGCTGAACACTGTGCAAGGCAGTCAAGTTTTTTTCCTCATTCTCTCTTTCAGGGAAATAGATTGCATGAAACACTTTTGCACTGCCGGAGAAAATCAACTACAGTTTTAAGGTGAACAAAGATGTGAAACATTTTCACCTTTATATTCTACATGAGAAAAAAAACAGAGAGAGTCTATGTGAGTGAACACTTTAAAATCACAGAGCCAATTAGTGGGTCCAAGACCAGTGCAGGTCTCTTAAAGCAATACTTAATAAAAACTATTAAGTTCACCAACAGCCCAGATAACACAAATGTATTTTAGGAAAACACTAGAAAATAATGAAACTGCCTGATGTAGAATACCCCAGCCAAATTTTCCTCACGGAAAGATGCTCTTCCATGGATTGCAATTTTGAAGGCAGATGTTGCTGAAAGCAACCAGGGTGATTACAAAAATAACAAAATTACATTTGTCATGAAATTCATTCACATACCAGAAAAGCAATATTTTTCTTGTACAATATCAACCACTGCACAGAAGAATATTTCTTACAACTGGTAGAATCATAACTATACAAAAATGAGCATATTTAATTGGATAAAAACCAACTAGACAGACTGTGTATGTAAATCCAAACATCTATCATGGTCACCAAAGGTGATCCAGATAATCACAACTCCAAAATGAAGCTCCTGATTACTTCAAGTTGGGAATTAGGCTATGTGATCTGTGTGACAGCCACGGCAGGTAATAAAAGAGAAGATCCAATAAAGAGACACAAGGCTGCATAATAATGTTATAAGAAGCAATAGATATAATCAAGATTCATTAGAATTTGAACTTATGGTTAGCAAAGATAGTTTTTATTCTATAGATATTTAAGAATTTGGGGAAGTACTTTTCCTAATTTCCTTAATTAATAGGAGATATGGATAGCCCTGAGATAAGATGATATCTGCATTTTCTGATTTACCTAAGCTAGCTGAGAGCAGCCTTCATGTTTTCTCACTGTTATTTTCTGTGAAGTTTCTTTTGATATCCCGATCCCCAGGAAGTGAAAAGTACAATCATTTTTCTTTTCACTTCTCAGTTTCCTTCTACTACACATTGTCTTTGGGGACCTTCTTTCACCATCCCAATGACCAGCCAATTAATTTATATCACAAATAAAAAAAATTAATATGGTTAAGTTAAAAACAAACAAGGGCTAATCCTACTGACAGAATTGAAAATACAATTTTCCTTAAATTTAAAAAGTGTGGAGCCTTAGATACAGTTGGACAATAGTCCAGATGACATAATTTATTCTAGGATATCAGTAGCACAATATCTCTCTTACAAATGAGCCCTCATCATTTTTTCCCCTGTGCCTAGAAAAGAGAAACATCAAATCAAGGTTAGGGGAAGAAAGGATGGTCTAAAGAGACATTTGAGATATTTCTTGTTAAAGGGACGATGTGAATATATTTCATGTTTCTTCTCCTATTATATCACAGGACTCTGTTTTCAGGAAAATTCTACCTGTGTCATTACTCTTAAATAAATGTGGAAGATAAGGCATTTTATCAAAGAGATAACCTAAGCAGGAAAAGTGAAATAATTGTCTTAGTTTTCTATTGCTGTGTAACACATTATTGAAAATGCCGTGAGATAATCTCACAGTTCTGTAAGTCAAAATCTGGGTAGGAGTGGCTGATTTATCTCTTCCACGTTTCACACACGGGAATCAAGGTGTTGAATGGCCAGTGCTCTTATCTGAAGACTTCAGGGGCAAGTCCTCTGCTCACTTCGGTTGTTGGCAGGATTGTGTTCAATGTAGCTATAGGACTGACGTCACTGTTTCCTTGACGGCTATTAGTCAGGGGTCACTTTTATCCTCAAGAGACCACTTGCATTCCCTGACGTGTTATTCCTCTCACCTTTAGAGTAAGCAGTGGTGGCTTGAATCCTTAAACTTCAAATCCCTCTGCTCCTTCTGCATATTCTTTCCTATCTTCACTTTGAGAAATTTTTCTGCTTTTAAGGGCTTATATGATTAGATGGAGCCCACTCAGATAATTCACTCAGAATAACCTCCTTATGTTAATTACATATGCAAATTCCCTTTTGCCACATAAGGTAATCACAAATTCTGGGACTTGGGAGTAAGCTTCTTTGGTGGATGGGTGGTGTTCAGCCTACCATGGTAACCTACCCAAGACCAAACAACTAATGAATGCTGTAGAAATTTATTAAAATCTAGGGCTTTTCTCACCTGGTGCATAGCTCTTTCCACTAAACTCTGCAATCCCATCAGTCATTTTCTTCCCAGATTAATTAACAAAGAACCAGTAAGTCACCATGACTACATTGGGAAGTAAATATTGTATCTTGAAAATATGCAAGATTGCTAAAAACAGAAAAATTAGAAAGTTTTATTAAAAAACTCCTTGAAGCCAGGAGCTTCCAAGTAATGTATTGTTCCCAGGGAAGAAATCTGCCATTTTTCAGTCAAAAGTTCACAATTTCAGTTACTTAAAGATAGTAGGTAAAGGAAACTCCATTTCCTTTTACTAAGATATATTTTTATGGCATGACAAAATATTGATTAGAAAAATTATGTAGGGGATGCCCCGGTGGCTCAGTTAGTTAAGTGTCTGCCTTTGGCTCAGGTCATTCCAGGCCCTGGGATTGAACCCCGAGGTAAGCTCCTTGCTCGGCAGGGGGCCTGCTTCTCCCTCTACCTCTGCCTGCTGCTCCCCCTGCTTGTGTTCTCTGTGTCAAATAAATAAATAAATAAATAAATAAATAAATAAATAAAATCTTAAAAAAAAAAGAAAAATTATGTAGGGGTGCCTGGGTGGCTCAACTGGTTAAGCATCCAACTCTTGATTTCAGCACAGGTTATGATCTCAAGGTGGTGAGGTCCAGCACCCCAACAGGCTCCTAGCTCAATGGGGAGTCTGCTTGAAATGCTCTATCTCCCTCTTGCTCTGCCCCTCCCCTTCCTCTCTCTCTCTCAAATAAATAAATAAATCTTTAAAAAAAAGAAAAATTATCTAAGATCAGCCAGGATGTAATGAACACCATCCTACCTGTTTGTTAAGATATTTTAAAGAGTTTGATCTGGTTGGTGTCCCTACTCTATGAATCCTATAAAGAGCCATACTTTGGTTTTCTCTTTCTGATTTCTTTAAAGTTTAAACACACACAAACACTCAAAATCTCCAGAAGTCATCCTCCCATTCTAAGCCTAGTACTTAACTAGTCAAGAGATCTGATTTCTAGTCCTAGATGTATCACTATCTGTACAAGTTCAGTTCAATCACTTCAGATCTCTGGGCCTCAGTTTCCCTATCTTTAAGTTAAAGGACCTAATACAGGTGAAATATCCTTGGCGTCCTATCTATTTACAAAGCACTGTTGTGCCAAGAGATTCTCTAAATCTCTAAAGGCATTGTGCATGAGGGGTCCTAGGATTCCAAATTTTGAATATTTAAAATTTTTTTTAAAAGATTTTATTTATTTATTTGCGCGAGAGAGCTAGAGCTAGAGAGAGAGAGAGAGACAAAATGCGAGAGGGGGTACGGGCAGAGGGAGAGGGAGAAGCAAACTCCTCACTAAGCAGGGAACCCCAGGTGAGGGGGTGCTCCGTCCCAGGACACTGAGATCATGACCTGAGCCAAAGGCAGATGCTTAACCAATTGAGCCACCCAGGTGCCCCCCCCCAAACTTGGAATATTTTTAATTTAAAAATCGATTAGTGCTGAGTGGGTGCAGAGCTGCAGCAGTAGTGGCAGCCATAGCAGTGGCAGCCACAGGGGTGCTCGGCCAGCTCACTCTCATGTCGTCCCTGTAAACCCTGTCCTAGCCGCCTCTGCCTCCACTCCACTGTAACTTTGGCCCAGGCCCAATCTGGGGGCACGAGCAGGCACCCAGATGCGTCCTCTGGGTGGTGAGCCACAGTGGGTACACTGGCTCCAGGTGATCATTGGTGTCTGTTTGTGGGGTACCTCTTCACACATGCAGAACGCTGGGGACAGAGCCATCATTACACCCAATATGCAGGTTCCAGGTGTGCATGCCTTCAGCAGGCCTTGGGGAAGATGACAACCCAGGGCGGCCGTCAGGAGCCCCCTTGTGTCCAGTTCTCTGTCAATCTTGTGTCACCAGGGACACCTGGGGCCCACCACCATCAGTCCTGCTTCATCTCCACAGTCATCAACAGGGCTCCACTGAAAGCAACCCTGAGGTACTCTCTCAGCCACTGCAGGAGGAGAAGCTGTCCGCCCTGGATCTCCCAGATGTGGAGGAGGTCCAGATTAGCAGAGACACCTGCTGGCCGGATTCTGAGGCAGAGCCCAAGAAGTCTCCATCATTTCCCCACCCACATGAGCCTAGAGATAAGGTGGACCAGAACAGCGGGGCACTGAAGACCCTTCTGAGGAGCTTTCCCCATAGATACAAGTGTGGGAAAAGCTTTGGACAGGAGTCCAGCTTAGATCAGCCCACAGGCCAGTTATGAACTTCAATATAAGTTGCTGCTGCTCAAGTTTCCATGCTTCCATATGGGCAAGAAAGCCATAAGTGCTTCTGCCACTGGTTGGGTTTCATCCACTACCAATGTATCCACCTTGGCGAGAAGCCCTAGAAGTGCAGTGAGTGAGGCCAGGTCTTTAGCCAGAGCTCCAACCTGGTGCAGCACCAGTGGCAGCACATTGCTGAAAAGCCCCATGCCTGTAGCCAGCAGGGCAAGGCCTTCATCAGGAGCTCTGTCCTCAGCATCAGCACATCCACAACCACGCATCAACTCATGTGATGGCAGGACTACCCTGTGAGCGCCCTGACTGGGGCAAGGCCTTCCTGGCCGTTCTCTCTTCTTCCAACACCTACCAACCCAGACACATCAGAAGCCCTTTGTATGCAGAGCCTATGGCAAGACCTTTGGCCAGTGCTTCCAGCTCATATAGCACGAGAGGGTTAACTACCCGGAGTAGCAGTTCAAAGAGGCCATTGCTCAGCTGGAGACGGGATGCAGGTCAGTGGCCAAGACAGAGGATCCTGCTTTCTCACTATTGCTGATTGGCACAACCGTAACCACACATCAAATGTCCCAAATAAATTCTTTTTAATTGATGAAAAAATCAGTCTTTTATACAGCCAAACAATTATAATTGGTCTTATTGCTATATTTTCAACAAAGAGGGTACTTTCTGAACAAAGAGGTTCATACTATTTTTATTTTTTAAAGATGTATTTGAGAGAGCATGCGCACCCCCGAGAAAGAGATAGAGAGAGAGAGAGTGCCTGTGAGTGGGGGTGGGGCGGGGGAGAAGGAGAAGGAGAGAAGCAGACTCCCCACTGAGCAGGGAGCTGAAGCTGACCTTGATCCCATGACCCTGAAATCCTGACCTGAATGGAAATTAAGAGTCAGACACTTAACCTAATGAGCCACCCACGTGCCCCAAGTTTATACTATTTTAAAAAAGTTATTCTCTGACCAGAAACTCCTCAGTGGATGAACTGCCTTTGAAGACAACTTGGTATCTGTTATTCTAACTTTATTATTATGTGTTTTTTTTGTAAGATGGAGATAAAGATACATGGGTTGAAAAACCCAGTCCAAAGCTTCCTACTTCATTTTAAATGCCATTGGAAAACTCAGATCAAATTTCTAATGGGACAGGAACAGGAGTCTTGATCACTGTTTTTTCCATTTAGCAGTCTAGTAAGATGACTGAGAAAGATGGCAATAAATACAATGATTTTCAGTTGAGGTAGACTAACATCTGTAATAAGACAAGTATAAGCCTCACGGATGTGAGGAAGTATTAGCCTATCTCGTTACTCAGTATGTTTTAATGGTGGTAATGAAGGTAGTGCAACTTCTGCTCCACAGTTATTCAGGAGTGCAGGCTGTTAGCAGCTCTGCAATTTTCAATGGATGATTTCCAAGGTCACCCTTGGAAAGAATACACAGCCAGGACATTAGAAAAGAGCATAAAGGATGATAAATAAAATATTTTAAAGGGTCAAGCTTGAAAGAGGATATATTATTTCCCTGTACATACTTCTGGCTATAAATCATACATATGGTCACACCTAACTGCAAAGGAGGCTGGGAAATGCAGTCCAGTCATGTGCCCTGGAAGAGGAGGCCTTTAATTGATGGGATGAGGCCCACCCACATTACTGAGGATAATCTCCCTTAGTTAAAGTAAACTGATTGCAGAGGTTAACCACTCTACAAAATACCTACACAGCAACACCTAGGGTAGCATTTGATTGAACAACTGGGTAATATAGCTTAGCCAAGTTGACACAGAAAACTAGCCAGCATAGTATCTGTTAAAGGAATATTTGTAGTACAGAAGGTTATTTCCTAATAGCTAAAATAAATCTGTCAAAGATAATACCTGGTTTGGCTATAAAAAGAAAAATAAAGGGTTGTTTCTCTAGGGACAAATTTTCAAGGAAAGAAAAGTTAATTGGTTCTTGATTATTTTTTTTTAATAACAAGACCATACCAATAAATTATGGTCAGTGCTTCACAGACTAAAAAGCCAGACAAAATATATGTAAGGAAGGAGTGAAACTGAAAATATGCCACATCCCCTACACCTAAATTTGACGCATACTATGAGAAGAAGGTAAAAATCTTGATAAACTTAATAAAGCCTAAATGAATGCCATTTTAAAACACACAAATATCATATTAATATAATGACCCATGTAGAACAGTTATGACACAATCTTGGGCATGATTAAAGTTAATTTAGCCATGCTCACTGGGGCCTTAAAGTGATTAATATATGATGAGTCACATTGAATCATCCTGTACTCAATGAGACCACCTATACCTAAAATCCCATGAAGAAATATCTATAGCAGCAAATCATATTAAGAAATGTCTACAGCAGCAAAAGAAATGGCTATATTTGAGGGAACTCTACATAAAGCTTAATATGAAAGAATAAAACATATGTTTTATTCATCACCATTATCACTTAAGTTGACCCTATTCATAAGGTATATTCCTCCTTTCACTTTGTCTTTGGAGACTCAGCTTTCAGAATTGCCTTGAGAGAAGATACAAGGTTAAAAATTAAAAGAGGAATAAAAATCAAGTACAGATGAAGCAAATTTTAGTAAAGAGATGGGTCAGTTACAATTATTTTCAACTCTTTTTCCATGGTTCATAATGCTTTGCCTCTACCTTGAACTCTATTCCAGGGCTGGAACAGTGCTATGGACTGAATGTTTGTATTCCCCCAATTCTTACATTGATATCATAACCTTCAATGTGGTGATATTTGGAGATGAGTCCTTTGGAAAGTAATTAGGTCATGATTAGGATTAGTGTCCTTATAGGAAACAATATGAGAGAGTTTTTCCCACTCCCTCTTCCTCTCCCTCTGCCTTCCTCCCTCCCATGTGAGGACATAACAAAAAGATAGCCATCTGCAAAATGAAGAGTGTTCTCACCACCCTCAATCTGCCAGCGCCTTGATCTTGGACTTCCCAGCCTCCAGAGCTGTGAGAAATAAATGTTTGTTATCTAAGCCATCAGCCTATGGTAATTTGTTATAGCAGCCTGAACTGACTAAGACAGATGAGGATATGCTTATAATGGAAAAAACTTTTATTGATTAATGAAAGATGATATCATTCATAACACAGTTGGTGATTATGGTCCTTTCATAGAAAACTAAATCCAAATCCTTCCAGTCAATTACTCACAATCTACGACTTTGTCCTCTGGTGACTAATTTTTTTAATGTAAAAAGATAGAAACTTAAAATTCCAATTGTACCCATATGGAAAGGTTAATTGGTAGTCAATAAAAGACAAATGATCCCTTTTTGAATATATTTTAGAACAGATCAGTAATTGAGTATAAGATTCTTTGTCACCAACTCTATTTGCTGCAAGTATGTCTTAAATATACTTTAAAAACCTCTGTGATCTTCATTTCTTTATCTTAGAAACAACCTTTATCAATGACAAATTCAGGCCTTGGCAATCCTTGATTTAGATTCTTTACTGCCATTCTTCATTTTTATCATATATTTTGGAGAAAAAAATTAAAAAGGGAATGAGTGAAGGGAAAATTTGTTCTGAAAACTCTGATGTAAAGTACTTGGCTAAGACCACAGGCATTGTGCCAAACAGAGTATAGAGAATCTTTGACTGATATGCTCATGATCTAAAATTAAGAATTCAGGGTTTTGTGAATCGTTTTAGTACTTACAAATTTTGTAAGACAAGAAATATATCTAGCCAATGCATAGTAATATTTAGTGTTGCTGAGCACTTTTATTCTAATGTTTTGCCACCATGTTATTAGTGACATTCTTGTTTTCCTTTCTGAGAGCCAGGAGATCTGAAAAAAAAAAATCATTGTTTTGCAGGTGGAGTTATAAATTTTTTTAGTCTCAATTAATGAATGGACTAAGTTTGCATGAAACATAAGAAAATAATGGTTCTATGAGTAGCCAGCAGGTTTCCTTACTTCCAGTCTATTTATTTCAGTGAATATCTTCTAGATTTGAAGAAAAAAATGTCCTTAAGGCATATAGTTACTTATCCCTTTTTCTCTGACTTTACTTCAGGAGGTTAGGAACGAGTCACACCAAAAAAAAAAAAAAAAAAAAATCTGCCGGAAAAACAGAAACTTAACATCACTATATTTCTTAGATTTCGTAAAGTTAGCTTATTAGCTGTACAGTGCCAATGTAAATCAGTCACTTAGAAGTTTGTGCAGCAAAAGTCATGATTTTACTATAATATTTGCTTCTGGTGACTCTTAATACCCTACAATTCTCATGGTTTCTAACTTACATAGAAAATTAGCAGTGATACATTTAGTAATTTAAAATCCCATGAAATGGACTCTGAAAAGAACGTTTTCCATATTTCTTAATAGATCTTTAAAAATCTCAATGACCCTGAACATACTTAGCTTTTACCTTCTTGCAAATGACCTAGCTATATCTCTTCTATATGAATTGGCTTATAGTTCAAGTTTAATTCATTTTTTTTCTTTAATGAGAATAGAAAAGTTGGTTTTGTCTTCCATAAGCTGAAAAACCTTAATGGATATAAATGGAATAAAAAGAAAAGAAAATAAGAAAAAAAGAAGAAATGAAAAAGTTCCATACTAAGACTTCCGAGTGAAAAATTTCCAACTTGTATCTACTAATAGAATATTTTATGTTTCAATAATACAGTATTATAGAGAATTCAGGTAGAGCTTTGTGTTCCAGAGCACCATACCCTCCTACTTTCTATTTCCTATAATAAATCAGTTACCCTAGGATTTATATAATAACTAAACTTGGACAATTGCACCAAAAAGAATAAAATACCTAGGAATAAACTTAACCAAAGTGATGAAAGATCTGTATTCTGAAAAGTATAAAACACTGACAGCATTTTTCACAAAAAAAGAACAAATAATACTAAAATTTGTAAGAAACCACAAAAGACCCCAAATACCCAAAGCAATCTTGAGAAAGAAAAACAAAGCTGGAGGTATCATAATCCCAGATTTCAAGATACACTATAAAGCTGTGTAATCAAAACAGTATGGTACTGGCACAAAAATAGACACGTAGATCAATGGAACAGAACAGAAAACTCAGAAATAAACCCATAATTATATGGTCAATTAATCTTTAGCAAAGGAAGCAAGAACATGCAATGGGGAAAAGATAGTCTTTTCAATAAATGGTGCTGGGAAAACTGGACAGCTACATGCAAAAGAATGAAACTGGACCACTTTCTAACACCATACACAAAAAGGAACTCAAAGTGGATTAAAGACCTAAATGTGAGACCTGAAAATATAAAAATCCTAGAAGACAACACAGGCAGTCATTTCTCTGACATCAGCCATACCAATGTTTCTCTAGATAAGTCTCCTACCGCAAGGGAAACAAAAGCAAAATTAAACTATTGGGACTACATCAAAATAAAAAGCTTTTGAAAAAGATTTTATCTATTTATTTGACAGAGAGAGAGAGAATGAGAGAGGGAACACAAGCAGTGGGAGTGGGAGAGGGAGAGAGAGGGAGAAACCAGCTTCCCACTGAGCAGGGAGCCCCATGTGGGGCTCAATCCCAGGACTCTGGGATCAGGAACTGAGCTGAAGGCAGACACTTAATGACTGAGCCACCCAGGTGCCCCAAAATAAAAAGCTTTTGCACAGCAAAAGAAACCATCAACAAAACAAAAAGACAACCTACTGAATGGAAGAGGATATTTGCAAATGAAATATGCAATAAGAAGTCAATATCCAAAATATATAAAGAACTTATACAATTTAACACCAAAAATAAAATCTAATTTAAAAAATCAGCAGAGGACCTGACTGACATTTTTCCAAAGAAAAATAAGATGCTCAACATCATTAATCATCAGGGAAATGCAAATCAAAACTACAATGAGGTATCGCCTTATATCAGTTAGAATGGCCAAATTCAAAATTATGAGAAATAATAAGCATTGATGAGTATGTAGAGGAAAATGAACTTTTGTACACTATTCACAGGAATGTAAACCAGTACAACCACTGGAAAATATTTTTTTCCTCAAAAAAATTAAAAATAGAAATAACATATGATCAAATAATTCCACTGTTGGGTATTTACCCAAAGAAAATGAAAACACTAGTCTGAAAAGATATATACTCTCCTATGCTTATTGCAGCATTATTTTCAATAGCCAAGATATGGAAGCAACCTGTCTATCAGTAGACAAAAAAAAAGACAAATCAGTAGGAAAATGTGGTGTATATGCGCGCACATGCACACACACACACACTGGAATATTATGTCACCAAAAAAGGGTGAGCTATTGCTATGTGAGACAACATGGATGGACCTAGAGGGTATTACACTAAGTGAAATAAGTCAGAGAAAGAAAGACAGATACTGTATGATCTCACTTATCTGTGGAATCTTAAAAAGTTGAATTAAGAGAAATGGTGGTTGCCAGAGGCTTGGGTGGGGGGAAATATGGAGGTGTAGGTCAAAAGATACAAACGTCCAGTTACTAGATAAGTAAGTCCTGGGGATATAATGTACTGCATGGTAACTATAATTAACAATACTGTGTTATATACTTGAAAGTTGCTAAGAGAGAAAATCTTAAAGGTTCTTACCATAGGAAAAAAAGTGCTAATTATGTGAGGTGGTAAAGGTGTTAACTAACCTTATTGTAGCAATCACTGAAATATATAAGTATATCAAATCATCATGGCTCTATGCCTTAAACTTATACAATGTTATATGTCAATTATATCTCAATAACTGTAGGGGACAAAAAGTAAAGTAACATGTGATTTATTACCCTTCATTAATCCACAGACTAGTAAAAGAGAAACATGTGCAAAAATACATTGAATTACAAAAAGGACTACAACAGAAGCCTTTACAATATTCTAAGAGAACAATAGTTAGGAAGCTGTTGGAATGGTTTAGGTATTATTTTGGGCCCATACAAGGGTATCAGTAGTGGGAATGGACACTAAGAGAAACCACTGATAGTACCTCCCAGAAACAATAGTTCTTAACTGATTATTTCAGGGAAGAAAGAGTGAAAGAGAATCATAGATATTCTAAAATATTGAGCTTAAGAAGACCATTGGTACCATTGACCAAATAAATTGAGAAAAAATGTAAATTAGGAAGGAATGATGTAAATGCATTTTTGCTGGAGTTGGTCCTTCTATGATCTGATTAATCTGAGGGTGTTACTCCCTCAGGGTATAGTGAACATTTTGAGTGATGCTTTGAACATGTATATGGAATTAGGCATAATACTGCAATAATCAGTACTCATTAGTTACAGGTTTTTTTTTTTCTCAACAAGACTAATACTTACAGCTGAACAGAGAGACATCCTAAGAAATAACCAACCATTTCCCAAAACAGGCTCCAGAGAATCTTGAAGAATCTCCACCATCCTTTCTTAGTGTCATGGGAAATTGTAAGTTTTGGAATTGGATGGTGTCAGGGTCAGATGGTTCTGGAATCAAATGTCAGGTTTTCCATTTAGCTAGTGTCATGATTTGCAGGCACTACTGCCTCACTTCTCCAAGCATCCACTTTTTTCATGCATAAAATGGGTATAAAAATATTACATCATAGGTTAATTTTAAATATTTAATTTAACAATGTGTATAAAACACCTACCATAGGTCCTATCACATAGTCGGTACCCCAAAATAAAAACCTCTCTCTTCTCCTTTTCAATGTCCATGAATTCAGATAAGGTTCTTATTTTTAAAATTTTTAAACTCATTGAAGATAACATTATTAAAAATGATTGTGTTCAGCATTCTCTGTAGTACAAATATCTAATCAGGCATTGCGATTATTGCCACAAGATATTGAGATGGGGTTAAGAAATTCTTTGAACCATTCTAAATGTTTTATAAACAAGAAATTCAAGTTTTTTAAAATGATTTTATGGAATGTGCCTTTATCAAACTTTGATGCACTGAAATGAGTCAAATTTCATATTATACTGTTGGCTATTTATGAGAGAAATATCTGGGAATACCTCACCTGGTACTCTTAGGACAGATCTCATATACCTTATTGTCTAAAGAATAATCTAGATAACAGGTAATCTGAAGTGCTCTGAAAGTTCCTTGATTTCATTCAAATGAATTCCAAAAGACATTTCCCTTAAGGTGGCCTTCCATTCTGCACTTAGATCTGTAAGCATACAATTAGTGTAAACTTTTGCATCTCAATCAGAGCTTTTTATTTTATTTATTTTTTTTGGTAAGTATTTTTATTTTTTATTTTTTAAAATATTTTTTATTATATTATGTTAGTCACCATATAGTACATCTTTGGTTTCTGATGTAAAGATCGATGATTCATTAGTTACGTATAACACCCAGTGCACCATGCAATACATGCCCTCCCCACCACCCATCACCAGCCTATCCTATTCCCCCACCCCCCTCCCCTTTGAAGCCCTCAGTTTGTTTCTCAGAGTCCATAGTCTCTCATGCTTCAATCAGAGCTTTTTAATGCCTGAATTGATTGTTGGATCTTCTGCAACATGTGTTTCTTGTGCACTGCTGACCTTGTTGTCAAAAATGTGTTATGGATAGCATTTATACTTGTACAACTCAGTAGTGCTGCTACTTTAAGCAGCGATGCTTACCCCCTTTAAAAAGATACCAGTGAGTTATGCTGATGGCAAACAACAACGACAACAACAACAACATATTACTACACAGCTCAGTATATTTCCTATGCTGTCCATTAGTTCTATTTTTATGTATCTCAAGTTTCTCAAGCAAAAAAAATTATAAAAATTAATTTCATTCTGTTATTTTGCCTGAAAATGAATGGGTAATCTAGCATGGGATAGTGGACAACACTTGGTAGATTACGGAAACATTTGGGTTTTAATCCTGTCACTGATACTAAAGAACATGTGGCCCTGGATAAGTCTTTTCCATCCTCTAAACCTTGTTTTCCTTATTTCAGACTATAGTGTAGTTTATTAAGAGGCATGGGCTATGAGTCCATTCTCCATGGACTGAAATCCTGGCTCTGCTATTCACCACATGTGTGGCCATGGATAAGATACTTTATTTATGAGTGCCACAGTGGAGATAGTAGTCTTAACCTTACAGGGTTGCTGGAAAGAGTAAGTAAGTTTAAAGCAAAAAATTTCAACACTATTTGGCATTTACAAAATGTTCACCACATATTAGATATGCTAATGTAAAAAATAAGGTTACTGAGCCAGATAAGATTTATAAATCTTCCAGTTCTACAATTCTTTGTCTGTGACTGTGTATTGTAAACACCTTAAGAAGAGTGCCTGTGTGAAATTATTCTCCCAGAGTATTTATTAAGACCAGTATTTGCCACATAGTGCATACTCAAAAATGCCTGATGAATTAAATGAAACAAAGTAATAAGAAAACTATATTCAAGCAAAAAGACAACCCTTTGTTATCTACTACTGCCAGGTAATTTTCACTGATTGGTATTTCAAAAAATATACAGAAGTTTTGAAAAGTTTCTAGAAGCATCACTACCAATTAAGATGAACTGTTTTAGTTTGTTAACAAGATGGAAACTGATATTCTGTTGTAAGCAGACATTAGATTGACTGAGAAGCAGGGCATTTTTAAAATCTAGTGATAAGTACATCCCCTAACCTATTTAGACAGTTTAAGACTGAAAGCAAAGGAAATTTAGAAAACAATATACAATGTCAATAGATGGTAAATCTGACATTTAAAACTTACTTTATCATTCACACCTTCCTCCTATGGATATGAAATTCTTTTGTGTTCTCTTAAAAATTTCAACAATAGTCAAATTATGGAAAGAGCCCAAATGTCCATCAACTGATGAAAGGATAAGTAAGTTGTGGTACACACACACACACACACACACACACACACACACACACACTGCAGGATTACTCAGCCATAAAAAAATAAGGGAATCTTGCCATCTGCAACAATGTGGATGGAGCTAGAATGAATTAAGCTAAGCAAAATAAGTCAGTCAGAGAAAGACAAATACCATATGATTTCACTCATATGTGGAATTTAAGAAATGAAACAGATGAGCATAGTGTGGGAAAAAAGAAGGAAGCAAACCATAAAAGAGATTCTTAACTGTAGAGAACTGAGGGTTGCTAGAAAGGAGGTAGGTGGGGGGATGGGCTAAATGGGTGATGGGTACTAAGGAGGGCACTTGTGATGAGCATTGAGTGTTGTATGTAAGTGATGAATCACTAAATTCTACTTCTAAAACTAATATTACACTATATGTTAACTAACTGGAATTTAAAGAAAAATTGAAACAAAAAAAATAAAGCCTCTGTTCTTGTAAGTGACTAACTGAAGCTGGATGTTACACAAAAAGAGAGTGAAAAGGAAGATGTTGATAAGATGAAGATGGTTTTAAAAAGTTGAATACCAAGACTTCCTCTCTCTGTACTCCTATCATAACTAATATATATCTCTCATGGTAATTACCACATACATTAAAATGCCTTATATATGTGACTCTCTCTTGAAAGGACTGAGTTCTTTGGAACAGGGACTCTGTGTCCTTACTGATCTTTGTATCCTTAGTGTTTATTTCATTTCCTGATATATAGTAGGTGCTCAAGAAATGTCTGTGAAATAATTAAACAGATAAATGAAAGGAAAAATGAATGAATGAATAAACTCACTATTATCTTTTGTGTCTCTGAGAGTTAAGACATCCCAACGAAAAATTTCTTTTCAGATGTTTGTTCTATTGTTTCCTACTGAACAATTATTTAAATATAATCAGAAAGAGAATGGATGAGTACTTGATGAGGATTTTCAGGACTAGAAAAGTAATTTTGATGACAGGCTGAAGCTACCAAAGTGGCAGAATTGGATGTTGAGACACAAATGCATGTGCATCCAGGTCAAGAATGGTCTGCTGATGACTTCTTTTGGCTTCTTCCTCAGTGAAATCTTTTTTTTTTAAGATTTATTTATTTATTTATTTATTTGACAGAGAGAGAGAGACAGCCAGCGAGAGAGGGAACACAAGCAGGGGGAGTGGGAGAGGAAGAAGCAGGCTCCCAGCGGAGGAGCCTGATATGGGGCTCGATCCCAGGACTCCGGGATCACGCCCTGAGCTGAAGGCAGATGCTTAATGACTGAGCCATCCAGGTGCCCCTCCTCAGTGAAATCTAATGAAATAATTGATATTCTTGAATTTTAACAGTTTTTGTCTAAAGATCTCTATCTGGCTACTCTTGCAGTTGTAGGACTCACAGACTTCTGTGGGAAACAGAAAGGTAGAATTAATACAAGTTTTCAAATTAGCATTTTTAGAGCAAGAGGGTTGGTACACATAAGACATTAGACTTATGGTGGTACACATATTCCTAGTACAGTAGCTCTTAGGAAAATGGGCAATTCTGCTTTCTCCCTTTCTTCCATTTTCTACATGTCTATCTCTGAATAACAAATAAACTATATATTTTTTCTGGGTAAGAATCTGGTCTTAGATTTACTTATGGTCCTGTACAAGGTGGGCTTTGATGATGGACTGATTTTAAATAAGGATGTTTAAAGCACAGCATTTATGAATGTGAATATTCAGGATGTGAGCATTCAGTGATAAAAGAGGCTATTTAGTTCAACCCTCATTTTAAGAATCTGGAAACCAAAGACTAGAGAAAAAAATCGACTTGATTGACTCACCAAAGATCATGTGAATGTTTGGTTAAAGTGCTGGGACTAACACCCAGCACCATACTGTTCTTTCAACTATAGGGAACTTCCCTCAGAAGAAATGGTAATGGGTCTTCCATATAAAACAAAAAATCACCCTCAAAGGAAACATAGTGGAAATGTTTTGTAAAGGGCGCCTTTCATATTTCAAGCAATCTGGTAAATTTTATATCTAACCTATTTGTAGAAAGTAGTTAAAGGCACTGTTGACCTATGCTTTCTAAACTTTGGCAAGCCAGGTTATGGTATTTCTTGGCATCTGACAATCCTCCTTCCTCTAAGTCATAGCCCTGTCCCTGCAGAGCAATTTAGTAACAGAAATCTCTAGAGAAGAGCAGTGACAGACAAGTTGCAGAAGAGACATTCAGTGGGAACAGTAAATACAAAGCTGTGGTCCTGATCATTTTGCCATTGTTCTTCAATGCATAGATTGTATGATGTATTACTAGCTTCTATGTGCTATCATCACAATCCAAATCTTTTCTTTCTTTCTTTCTTTCTTTCTTTCTTTCTTTCTTTCTTTCTTTCTTTCTTCTTTCTTTCTTTCTTTCTCTCGTTCTTTTTAGAGAGAGTGCATGCACAAGCATGGGTGGAGTGACAAAGGGAGAGGGAGAGAGAGAATATTAAGCAGACTTCCCACTGAGCATGAAGCCTGACATGGGGTTTAATCCCATGACCCTGAGATCTGACCTAAGCCAAAATGAAGAGTCAAACACTTAACCAATAAGCCACCCAGGCACCCCATCACAATCCAAATCTTGAGTAAGCTTTCCCTTGTATTGCTTTGCAATTGGGAAATGTTTCAAAATACATGAATAAGGTGCTTACCTTTGAAATAAAACCACATTTGAAGTGAAATTTATAATTTCATTTGAAATGAAATTACCCTTATGTTAAAGCTTGTTTTTTTATGTATTATCATGATTCGCCCATCTCACTCCTCATCCCTCCCCTGAGAAATAAGCTAATAAGAAATGATAGGATGTAAAGATATAAGAGGGCAGGGATCTGGCCTCTCTTATTCATCACTCCATCTCTCGTACATAGCACAATGCTCAGTGCATAGGAAATGTTCAATAACCACCTAATAAATGTTGAATGGAAGCCTATTAAATAGTAGTGTCTACGTGATGTGATGAGCACTGGATGTTATATGGAACTGATGAATTATTGAACACTACATCTGAAACTAATGATGTACCATATGTTAGCTAATTGAATTTACATTAAAAAAATAGTAGTATCTTCCCCCTCCTCTTCCACAAAATGCTTCTATTGATTAGTGTACTTGGGACAACAATAACAAATTACTCATTTGGTGGAATTTGAGGACAGTGTGCAAGATATGTGGTGTTGAGGACTTTCCACTTTCCCTCATATAAGAAAACTATTGTCTAATGCATCTGTTTCCACTGCCATTATTTCCAGGAACGCTTACTTGGAAAGGCCACTATTATAAGAACGTAATATCTATAGAAATTTTAATATTAAAATAGGAATTCAGAAGTTTCTCTTCTTTTTTTTCGAACAATTATCATTTTGTGATACCATTTCTCTAGGACTTGATACAATATTCTAATATGTTTGGTTTTACCCAAATTTATCAGTGACATTCTTGTTCACTATTTCTCCAGAGAATTCATACTATCCTGAATGTTGAGGGAAGGACTCAAAGAACTAGTACAAGACTTGTTAAACACAGTCTGCATGTAGGTATAACAAACATTAAAAATACCTTTACCTCAAAGACTTAAAAAGACACTTCACTAAGGAAGATAACCAGATAGAAAATAAACTCATGAAAATATGTTCAATATCCTTAGTCAAAAGGGCCATACAAATAAAAATCACCGTGAGATATAACTCTGAATTTCCTAGAATTACTAAAATTAAAAAGGTGACCATACCACGTGCTGATGAAGATACAGAGCAATTGGAACTCTCACAAATTGCTGGTGGGAATACAAATGATACAGCCACTTTAGAAAACATTTTGGCAATTTCTTATGGAATTAAGTATAAACTTAACATATAAAATAGTAATCCACTCTTAAAAACATACCAAAGAAAAATGAAACATATCTGCACAAAAGACTAATACATGAATGTTCATAAAGGCAATAATTATAATAGCTCAAAACAAGAAGTAAATGTCCATCAAGTTGTGATTGAATGAATGAATGTGATACATCTATTTGATGTGATGCTACTCTGTAATAAAAATAAACAGACTACTAATAAATTTAACAACACAGATCTTAAGTGAAGTAAACTGGGCACAAAAGACTGTATACCATATAATATCAATTATATGAAATTCTAGAAAAGGCAAAACTATAGTGACAGAAAGCAGATTATTAGTTTCTAGGGCTCAGGTAGGGGAGGAAGGGATTGATTGAAATAAGCACCAAAGGAACATTTTATGGTGATAGAATGTTCTATATCTTTATTGTGGTGATGGCTATATGACTATATATATATATATGTCAGTACTCATGGAACAATATACTTAAAATTGGTAAATTTTATTATATGTAAATTATACCTCATTAAAGCTAGTCTAAAAAATGCTTTGCTTGAGAAAGTTTCCCTTAGCAGTCAGCCATAATACTTGAAAAGACTCATTATAAGTCCTTCCCTTGATGAAGTCCTACAAGGTCTCTGCTTGAAATGGAAATCATAGCTGAGCGATGTCATGTACCAAGTTGTTATTCTTCATGAACAATTTATGAATTTATTTCTCCATCTAGCTTCAAGGCCCTTGCAGTGATATATAAGAATGGGACCTAAGAGATACAACAGATTGTGAAGGAATACACATGAGAGGCCAAAAGCAGAGGAGATGGTAATGTGGTGGGTGGGGGCATCAAAACAGAGATTACGGGAACCAACAGAGTCAGTATAGGATATGAGATGAAGGAGGTGGGAAGAAATTGTAGGGTAATGGAAAGCGAAAAAAGATAATTTATTGTACGCCTGATTAACACTGCTTTCCAAATTTAATCTTCAAAATAACCACAAAACAAATGTAAGTATCACTAGTCACCAGGGCAAATACAATTATCACAAGTTTACAGATGTGGAAACTGATGTACATAGATGTAAGGTAACTTGTCTAACGTCACCAGCGAATGAGTGCAGAGTTGGGATTTAAAATTACATATGTATCCTAGTTAAAGAATTGTTCAAAATGTAGTTCAATATGTGTTGACAAGGGCATCCATTCTAAAGTTCTCATGTGAGTTCTACATTATTAATAAAGATGATCAACAGTTGCTACCAAAGATTCAATTTTTGTACTCTTGCACATGCAATTTCTTGTTGTTGTTGTTTTTAACTTAAGTGACTCTTAGGTTTAAAGTTGGTGGTGGTAAATCCAATTTACTGCAAATATTATCTAGAATTGGGAAATACGTAACTAGGGAGCTAGATTTCAATGGGTAATCAAACCTAAAAGGTTATTAAGACTAAGAAAAAGACTGAAAATGGAAGGCATAGAAAGACTGTAATCTAAGTTATTAGCTATGGAATTGAATTTAGATCAACGAACTTTCTACAACATGAAAAGCCAACTAAAGCACTTTTGGCTCAATATATGGGCTGCCTCAAACAGTTTTTTTTTTTAATTCTTACATACTGAGTTATAGAAAAAGGTTGTATTTTTGGAAGGGAGTTAAGATAGCGGAGGAGTAGGGGACCCTTTTTCAGCTGGTCCCCTGAGTCGAGCTGGATAGGTACCAGACCATCCTGAACATCCACAGAATCAGCCTGAGACATAGGAAGATACATCTGGATCTCTACAAATGAACATCTCCAGCGATGAGTATTGAGGTACGAAATGGGGAGCCATGAAACCGCACACAGATATCAGAAGATAAACGGAAGGGGGAGGGAGCCGTCGCGTTTGGGCGCCGAGAAGCAGTAGCCACCTGCATGGGGGAGCGGGCGGACTTGCGGACCAGCACCCGCGAGAGAGCAGACTGAGACCATGAGACAGGGAACGCGCGCCACCAGACTGAAAAGGAGCTCCAATGTGCTCACTGGAACCAGACTGAGACCGGGAACTCCGGGAGCGTGTGGGGGCGGCTGGAGCCTGGTGCCTAGTGGTGTTAGAAACACAAAGGACAGAGACGCGCCGGCCCTGGAAGTGAGGGCTGGGACACTGGGTGTGGGGCGCACATCCCGGGATGCTGCAGGGTTGAGCAGCACCAACAGAAACAGAGTTAAAGTGGCCAGAACATCAGTGGAGAATGGTCCGTGATCCCTCTGTTCGGAGACAGAGGCTCAGTTGGGCTACTGCTTCTCTGACTCTCAGAAGAGGCACAGCAAACCACCAGGGAAAGCCGCCAGAGAACAAAAGCCTGGAAAGACTGGTTCACAGTGTGCCCATCCCCATCCCTCCTTGCAGGGGACACAGAGACTTTACCCAAACAGGGTTGCCTGAGTATCCGCGCGGCAGGCCCCTCCACCAGAAGGCAGGCTGAAAAATCAAGAAGCCCACATCCCTAAGATCCCTATAAAACAAGCACACATGGCCTGGGTCTGGGTCAATAATTTGGGCTCTGGACAACCTCGCAACCTCTCCTCATCAGAATGATGAGAAGGAGAATTCCCCCCCAGCAAAGAAAAGACAATGAGTCTGTGGCTTCTGCCACAGAACTAATGGATATGGATATAACCAAATTATCAGAAATGGAATTCAGAGTAACAATGATCAAGATGATGTGTAGACTTGAAAAACGTATTAACGAAAATATTAATGAGCATATAGAATCTCTAAGAGCGGAAATGAGAGCGAATCTGGCAGAAATTAAAAATTCTATGGGCCAAATGCAGTCAAAACTAGATGCTCTGACGGCCAGGGTGAATGAGGCAGAAGAATGTATCAGGGAATTGGAGGATGGGTTAGTAGAAGAGAAAGCTAAAATAGAATCTGGACTTAAAAAAAATCCACGCTCAAGAATGTAGGTTACAGGAGATTACTGACTCAATGAAACGTTCCAATGTCAGAATCATCGGCATCCCCGAGGGGGTAGAGAAAAACAGAGGTCTAGAAGAGATATTTGAACAAACTGTACCCGAAAACTTCCCTAATCTAGCAAGGGAAACAAACATTCATGTCCAAGAGGCAGAGAGGACCCCTCCCAAGCTCAACCACGACAAACCAACACCACGTCACGTCATAGCACAATTCGCAAATATTAGATCCAAGGATACAGTATTGAAAGTGGCCAGGGCAAAGAAATTTCTCACGTACCAAGGCAAAGGTATCAGGATTACGTCAGATATGTCTACACAGACCTGGAATGAGAGAAAGGGTTGGGGGGGGCATTTTTAAAGCTCTTTCAGAGAAAAACATGCAGCCAAGGATCCTTTATCCAGCAAGGCTGTCACTCAGAATTGATGAAGAAATAAAGACCTTCCAGAATCGCCAGTCATTGACCAATTTCGTAACCACGAAACCAGCCATACAGGAGATATTAAGGGGGTTTCTATAAGAGTAAAAAGGCCCCAAGAGTGATGCAGAACAGAAAGTCACAATCTATAGAAACAAAGACTTTACTGGCAACATGGCATCAGTAAAATCATATCTCTCAATAATCAGTCTCAATGGAAATGGCCTAAATGCTCCCATAAAGTGCCACAGGGTTGCAGATTGGATAAAAAGACATGACCCATCCATTTGCTGTCTACAAGAGACTCATTTTGAACCTAAAGATACATTCAGAATGAAAGTAAAGGGATGGAATACCATCTTTCATGCCAATGGACCTCAAAAGAAAGCTGGGGTAGCAATTCTCATATCAGACAGATTGGATTTTAAACTAAAGACTATAGTTAGAGATATAGAAGGGCACTATATTATTCTTAAAGGATGTATCCAACAAGTAGACATGACAATTATAAATATACATGCCCCCAACAGGGAAGCAGCAAGATACACAAGCCAACACTTAACCAGAATAAAAAGACATGTAGATAAAAATACATTAATAGTAGGGGACCTCAACACTCCACTATCAGAAATAGACAGAGCACCCATGCAGAAAATCGACAAAGAAACAAGGGCTTTGAATGCCATATATATAGAGAGCACTACACCCCAGAACCAAAGAATACTCATTCTATTCTAATGCCCATGGAACTTTCTCAAGAATAGACCATGTTCTGGGTCACAAAACAGGTCTTAACCGATACCAAAGACTGAAATTCTTCCCTGCATATTCTCAGACCACAACGCTTTGAAATTGGAACTCAACCACAAGGAAAAATTTGGAAGAAACTCAAACACTTGGAGACTAAGAACCATCCTGCTCAGGAATGATTTGATAAACCAGAAAATCAAAAATCAATTTAAACAATTTATGGAGACCAACGAAAATGAAAACACAATGGTCCAAAACCTATGGGATACTGCAAAGGCAGTCCTAAGGGGGAAATACATAGCCATCCAAGCCTCACTAAAAAGAATAGAAAAATCTAAAATGCAGTTTTTATATTCTCAACTCAAGAAGGTGGAACAGCAACAGAGGGACAGGCCTAATCCATGCACGAGGAAGCAGTTGACCAAGATTAGAGCAGAAATCAATGAATTAGAAACCAGGAGTACAGTAGAGCAGATCAACAGAACTAGAAGCTGGTTCTTTGAGAGAATTAATAAAATTGACAGACCACTAGCAAGACTTATCCAAAAGAATAGAGAAAGGACCCAAATTAATAAAATTAAGAATGAAAAAGGAGAGGTCACAACCAACACTAATGAAATTGGAAGGATTATTAGAAACTTTTATCAACAGCTTTATGCCAATAAACTAAGCAATCTGGAAGAGATGGAATCCTTCCTGGAAACCTATAAACTACCAAGACTGAAACAGGAAGAAATTGATTTTTTAAACAGGCCAATTAATTATGAAGAGATTGAAACTGTGATAAAAAAAAAAAGCTTCCAAAAAACAAAACTCCAGGCCCGGACAGTTTTCCTGGGGAATTCTACCAAACATTCAAAGAAGAAATAATACCTATTCTCCTAAAGCTGTTTCAAAAAGTAGAAACAGAAGGAAAGCTACCAAACTCATTCTATGAGGCCAATATTACCTTGATCCCCAAACCAGGCAAAGACTCCATCAAAAAGGAGAATTCCAGACCGATTTCCCTAATGAACATGGACGCCAATATCCTCAACAAGATCCTGGCTAATAGAATCCAACACTATTATTAAAAGGATTATCCATCATGACCAAGTGGGATTCATCCCTGGGATGCAAGCATGGTTCAACATTCGCAAATTGATCGGTGTCTTAGATTTTATCCAGAAGGAAAAATTAAAAAATCATATGATTCTCTCAATAGATGCAGAAAAAGCATGTGACAAGATATAGCATCCTTTCCTGATTAAAACCCTTCAGAGTGTAGGGATAGAGGGTACATTTCTCAATTTCATATAAACCATCTATGAAAAGCCTACAGCAAATATCATTCTCAATGGGGACAAGCTGGAAGCCTTTCCCTTAAGATCAGGAACACAACAAGGATGCCCACTCTCGCCACTATTATTCAACATAGTACTAGAAGTCCTTGCAATAGCAATCAGACAACAAAAAGGGATAAAAGGTATCCAAATCGGCAAAGAAGTAGTCAAACTGTCTCTCTTCGCAGATGACATGATACTGTATATGGAAAACCCAAAAGAATCCAGTCCCAAGCTATTAGAAGTTATGGAGCAATTCACTAATGTGCCAGGATACAAAATCAGTGCTCAGAAATCAGTTGCATTTCTATACACGAAAATGAGACTGAAGAAAGAGAAATTAAAGAATCCATCCCATTTACAATAGCACCAAAAACCATACGTTACCTTGGAATTAACTTAACCAGAGACGAAAAGGACCTATATTCTAGAAACTATAAATCACTCTTGAAAGACATTGAGGAAGACACAAAAAGATGGAAAGATATCCCATGCTCATGGATCGGAAGAATTAACATAGTTAAAATGTCCATGCTACCCAGAGCAATATACACTTTCAATGCTATCCCGATCCAAATACCGATGATATTTTTCAAAGAACTGGAACAAATAGTCCTTAAATTTGTATGGAAACAGAAAAGGCCCCGAATCGCCAAGGAACTTTTGAAAAGGAAAAACAAAGCTGGGGGCATCACAATGCCAGATTTCGAGCTGTACTACAAAGCTGTGATCACCAAGACAGCATGGTACTGGCACAAAAACAGACACATAGACCAATGGAACAGAATAGAGAGCCCAGAAATGGACCCTCGGCTCTTTGGGCAACTAATCTTTGATAAAGCAGGAAAAAACATCTGATGGGAAAAAGACAGTCTCTTCAATAAATGGTGCCGGGAAAATTGGACAGCTACATGCAAAAGAATGAAACTTGACCACTATCTCACACCATACACAAAAATAAACTCCAAATGGATGAAAGACCTCAATGTGAGACAGGAATCCATCAAAATTCTAGAGGAGAACATAGGCAGCAACCTCTACGACATCGGCCAAAGCAACCTTTTTCATGACACATCCCCAAAGGCAAGAGAAACAAAAGATAAAATGAACTTGTGAGACTTCATCAAGATAAAAAGCTTCTGCACAGCCAAGGAAACAGTCAAAAAAACTAAGAGGCAGCCCACGGAATGGGAGAATATATTTGCAAATGACGCTACAGATAAAAGACTGGTATCCAAGATCTACAAAGAACTTCTCAAACTCAATACGTGAGAAACAAATCAAAAAATGGGCAGAAGATATGAACAGACACTTTTCCAATGATGACATACAAATGGCTAACAGACACATGAAAAAGTGTTCAAAATCATTAGCCATCAGGGAAATTCAAATCAAAACCACTCTGAGATACCACCTTACGCCTGTTAGAATGGCAAAAATTGACAAGGCAAGAAACAACAATTGCTGGAGAGGATGTGGAGTAAGGGGATCCCTCCTACATTGTTGGTGGGAATGCAAGTTGGTACAGCCACTGTGGAAAACAGTGTGGAAGTCCCTTAAAAAGTTAAGAATTGAGCTACCCTATGACCCAGCCATTGCACTACTGGGTATTTACCCCCAAGATACAGACGTAGTGAAGAGAAGGGCCATATGCACCCCAATGTTCATAGCGGCATTGTCCACAATAGCTAAATTGTGGAAGGAGCCGAGATGCCTTTCAACAGATGCCTGGATTAAGAAGTTGTGGTCCATATATACAATGGAATATTACTCAGCTATCAGAAAGAACGATTTCTCAACATTTGCTGCAACATGGACGGCACTGGAGGAGATAAGGCTAAGCAAAATAAGTCAAGCAGAGAAAGACAATTATCATATGATTTCTCTCATCTATGGAACATAAGAACTAGGATGATCAGTAGGGGAAGAAAGGGATAAAGAAAGGGGGGGTAATCAGAAGGGGGAATGAAGCATGAGAGACTATGGACTCTGAGAAACAAACTGAGGGCTTCAGAGGGTAGGGGGGTGGGGGAATGGGATAGACTGGTGATGGGTAGTAAGGAGGGCACATATTGCAAGGTGCACTGGGTGTTATACGCAACTAATGAATCATCGAACTTTATATCAGAAACCAGGGATGTACTGTATGGTGACTAACATAATATAATTAAAAACATTAAAATAAAAAAATAAGAAAAAGGTTGTATTTTTCACGAATAACATAAAAGCTAAAAAACAGCTTCTTTGATACTCAGAGTTTACTGTCACCAATTCTAGGTAAAATTATGTGACATTACCCTATTTCCCCATGCTGATATTTTCGCTCTTTCAAATTTTATATCTGATTAGGTACATAAAACTTCCTTAAGAAATCAGAAGTCAACACAGGAACTAAATCAGATGAGCCGTTGTATCAAAAAAAAATTGCCTTCTAAAAATATATCATTTTTAAAGTTATATTATTAAACTGGCACCCTAGTTGAAATTAAGGGAGAGTTCCCATTGTACTTTTTTTAATTTTTAAAAAAAATTTATTTGAGAGAGAGAGAGCACGAGTGGAGAGGAAGGGCAGGGAGAGGGAGAGAAGGAATCTTAAGCAGACTTGATGCTGAGTGTGGAGCCCGATGTGGGGCTTGATCTCATGACCCTGAGATCACATCCTGAGTGGAAACCAAGAGTCAGATGTTTAACTGATTGTGCCACCCAGGGACCCCCCCACCACTGAACTTCTAATTAAAAGATACTAACTTCATTATCAACATTGCCATATTCTGATATTTAAAAATATAGTTCAGTTCATTTCCTGACTGCAGGCCAAATTTCTAGAGAGGACCCCACCATCAGCTTCCTGCAGGTTTTTTTTTTTGTCTGTTTGTTTGTTTTGTTTTTTACCATTTTCCATGACCAACAGCTGTACTGACACATTAGGTTCTATCATTCTTTGTCATCTGGCCACCATCTCAGCACTAACCTAGAGAAAATTATCTCAATAATCAGCTACTTTAGGGAAGCTGAGTAGTGTACTTTATCAGGAAAAGCATGTGAAATAAAGGAATTGTTTCAATGTACAAGGTACATTTCACAAAGTAAATGCAAGATTTATTTAGCCCAAATCAGGTGAGGTTGAAACCCCAGGAGCAAATGTGAAGTATGATATGCCTAAAGAGGGCTTCCCAGTGTCCAAAAATGACATGTAGATTAAAGAGTTCAAAATGGTGCATCAAAAACAAAGAGGTATATTTGTACTCCCAATCTACGAGCACAAATATACCTCATAGATTGGGAGAACAAATATTGCTAAAATGTCCATATTACCCAAGTCAATCTACATATCTAATGAAATCCTTATCAATATATCAACAACATTTTTCACAGAGCTAGAACGAACAATCCTAAATTTGTATGGAAGCACAAAAGACCTCAGTCAAAACAATCTTGAAATTGAATAACAAAGCTGAAGGTATCACAATTCCAGATTTCAAGATATACTACAAAGCTGTAGTAATCAAAATGATATGGTACTGGCAGAAAAACAGACACATAGATCAGTGGAACAGAATAGAAATCCCAGAAAGAAACCTACAATTATATGGTCAACTAATCTATGACAAAGGAGGCAGGAA
This sequence comes from Ursus arctos, assembly GCF_023065955.2. Classification (NCBI taxonomy): domain Eukaryota; kingdom Metazoa; phylum Chordata; class Mammalia; order Carnivora; family Ursidae; genus Ursus; species Ursus arctos. Next base: position 88,967,939 of record NC_079873.1, on the reverse strand, counting down.
TGTAACAGTGGGAAAAAGACAGTTGCTTCAAAAGATGGTAGTGGGAATACTGGACAGCTACATGCAAAAGAATGAAACTAGATCCCATTCTTATACCATACACAAAATTAAACTCAAAATGGATTAAGGACCTAAATATGAGACCTGAAACCTTAAAATTCCTAAAAGGAAACATAGGCAGTAATTTCTTTGACATGAGCCATAGAAACATTTTTCTAGATACATCTCCTGAGGCAAGGGAAACAAAAGCAGAATTAAACTATTGGGATGACATCAAAATAAAATTTTTTTGTACAACAAAGGAAACCAACAAAACAAAAAGACATCACACAAATGGGAGAAGAAGAGAAGATGTAGAGAAAAAGGAACACTTGTGCACTGTTGGTGGAAATGCAAGCTGGTGTAGCCACTGTGAAAACCAGTATGGAGGTTCTTCAAAAAATTAAAAATAGAATTACCATAAGACCTAGTCATTCCACTACTGGGTATTTACCTCCCTAAAATGAAAACAATCATTTGAAAAGATATATGCAGCCCTGTGTTCATTACAGTATTATTTACAATAGCCAAGATATGGAAGCATCCTGAGTTTCCATCCAGAGATGTGGGGTGTGTGTGTGTGTGTGTGTGTGTGTGTGTGTGTGTGTGTGTATAATGGAATAGCCCTCAGCCATAAAAAAAAGAAAATGAAATCTTGTCATTTGCAATAATACAGATGGATCTAGAGGGTATAATGTTAACAAATAAGTCAGAGAAAGAAAGTTCCATATGATTTTGCTTGTATGTGGAATTTAAGAACAAAACAAAGAAAAAAGAGACAAACCAAGAAACAGACCCTTAACTATAGAGAACAAACTGATGGTTATCAGAGGGGAGGCAGGTGGGGGGATGGGTGAAATAGATGATGGGGATTAAAGAGTACACTTATTGTGGTGAGCACTGAGTAATGTATAGAATTGTTGAATCACTATGTTGTATACCTGAAACAATATAACACTGTATGCTAACTATACTGGAATTAAAACATCCATAAAAACAAATTTAAAAATAAACAAGGAGGTATATTTCAGGCCTACCTTAAAACTTGGATAGGGGTAGGTGTGGTCTGTGTGGGAAGCTATATGGTGAAAATGAATAAATAGCCTGGACACAAGCCAAGGTCCTAATCCCCAGAGGCACATACTAGTCATGTAGTGTTGCGCAAATTATTAATTTCTCTGTGCCTTAGTTTTCTATTTAGCTAAATGGTAATGATCAAATATAGGATTCTTATAGTAAAACATGATATCTTGGCTCTCAATCTCTCTCCCATATCTCCTTGAAACAAGACAAGGCAAAAATGAAAATCAGGAAAAACATTTGTAAACTATATTTCCAGTGAATCTAGGAAACAGAAGAAATCTGAAAATTCCAAACAACATGTAATTCCACATAAAGTAGCTGAAACCAGCAAAGCCATAGAGGAAGCTCCATAAGAAGACAGCACGGGCATTGCAGGAAAGAATGGGAATGTAAGGAGTCCTCAAGTTACAAGATCTCAAAAATCATCAATAAGTATACATTGTACAAGGAAGACGATTACAAGTGTAACAGAAATACTCTAATATTAGAAGACTTCAATTCATCAAATTAAGTCTAAGACAGCAAGTAGACATAAGTAAAAATATAAGATACCCAAAGAGCATAATTGAGGTAATTTTGATTGCTATATACTGAACTCAGAAGTTCAATAATATTAAGTATATCTTCTTTTCAATTGTCCACAGATGCTCCAGGAAAACTGGCCCTATATTTTTTTTTCACAAAGACTACATAAATAAATTCTTAAACAATACAAATGATACAAATACTTTATTAACATACCATAAAATTAGAAATTAAAAACAAAGTCAAAAAACAAAAGACTCCTCTTCTACCTATAAATTGGTGCACATACCTCTCTCTCATATAATTCTTAGGTCAAAGGAGAAATACAAACAGAAGTTGTAGAATCTCGAGAAAATTGTGAAAACAAAAACACCATATTTAATAATCTATGAAATATTGCTAAAACAGATATTGGAGAAAATTCAGAGCTTCAAATGCTTACAATAATAAGAAAAACAATGAAGAGATGGTTCCATCCAAAAGTCAAGAGTAAAAACAGTAAAATAAACATAGAAAATCTCATAAAGTAATTCATCATGCCAACAAACTGAAAGAGAGAAAAGATTATATAATCACTTCCATAGAAGGAAAAAAGGCATTTGACAAAATTCAACACCATTCCTGAATTTAAAAATTTAAAATAAAACACTCAGTAAAATAGGAACTGATGGTTACTTCCGTACTGTAATTTCATGCAGCTGCGGTTGAAAAGGCAAGTTTCATTCTTAATGAAGACACACTAAAGACAATTCCCACTGAAGACTAAGAACAGGATGTCCACCATCCCTACTGAACTCTGACTGTACTGAAGTCGTTACCCAACACAATTAAATCCAACCAGTAAAGAGAATCAGACATATTAAATTCAGAAACAAAAAGGTGAAAGTATCACCATTATTAATGTTTTTGTTTGTATACCTGGAAAACCAAAGATAATGTAATAGATAACACCCATAAACAATAGAACAAAGTGAATAAATTTTTTAAAAACTTTCATATATACAAATAGAAACTAGTTAGAATGCAAAAAATGAAAGAATAAACTAATTTACAATTACAAAGAAGATAAATTACCTAAGAAAATGAAATGGACTAAATATTCTTGAAGAAAATTCACTTTAAACACTCCTAAAAGATACAAAAGTAAACATGAATAAGACTGAAACATGCCATAGAAATGGTTCAATTCAACTTAGTTTATACTAAGCCAATTTATAAATCTATTATAATTACAAAAAAATACCAACAGTTATTTTTTCCCAACTTGGAACTAGAAAGTTGAATCTAAAGTTCATATGAAAAATTAAATAAACAAGAATAGTGGGGCCAGGGTGGATGCACTGATGGAGCACATGGCATGGCTACTGACCAACTACCTGGAGTATTATGTCCAAGGGCCTGGTACCATCACATAGAACCATCCATGCCTGTGGCCACCATGTGAGGCAATGGTCCATGCCCATAGCTGTGGTTCATGCCTGAGGCCACTTCCCCATGCTCTGTGGCAGCCTACAAGGGCTCAACCGGCCCTTATTGTCCTCCTACCATGGCTGTTTCAGGAACCACATCAAGATGGTGGAACAAATGATGTAGGAGATACATAGCACCCGCCAAGGTTTCAGCTGGGGCTGTGTGGTGGCACTCTTGACCTTCACAGAGATGCTTTGAGAGACCACAGATGGGGACCAACACATACCTGGAGTGGGAGTTCAGTGTCACCCAGGACTGCCAGCACCTAGTAGCCTTGTGTGCTAGGCTCGCAGGGTGTACTGCACCTGGCTTTAAGTTTCATACTCTAGAATGGCTTTTGTTTCTTCTTCATACCTTTACTGTCATCATTTTGGAAAAGACTACTGGTCTGGGCTCTTCTGTCATGCTTAGCTCTTCTGTCATGCTTAATGGCAACAATCTTAATTGATTTCCAGGCAAAATTATCATGAGTTCTAAGATTTTTAACCCATTTCTACCTGCCTTTCACCAGCCAAGTAAAGATTTGATATGCGAAAGAAGAAAACAGTATAAATGACCTTTCTGAGACATTTTTATCTGCATCCACACAAGGAGTCTGCAGTGATAATTTGGCTAGTGTTTTAAGTCTTGATAAGTTCTCAGAGGTGCTAGGACAAAGGCAGGAATGGGTCCCCTTTGAGTGGGGGAAAATGGGGAGTCCAAAGGCTTATTATAATGCACCAAAGAATTGCAGAAGAAATTGTTGGTCCATCAAATAGGAAATACGTGTTATTTGTTATATTTGCAAAAATGTGAATATTAATCTCTCATCTATCCATGATTTCATGTGCTACTGCTAATTTATCAAGGCAATGGGCCAGGGTGAAATAATACCAAAAATCTCAGTTTAATGAAGAATGTAATATTAAAACCTCTTACAAGATATTCTTTCTAAGTCCTTTAAAATTTAATTCCTAGGACTTTCAGGTTTCTAGAGTTAATATATTAAGAATTTATTTGCCTGACATCAATAAGTTGTTAAACATTTTCAAAGCTGAAATAAATGTATGCATCTTCATTTATAATGACATGGATAGAGCCAGAGAGTATTATGTTAAGTGAAATAAGTCAGTCAGAGAAAGACGAATACCATATGATTTCACTGATTTGTAGAGTTTAAGAAACCAAACAGATAAACATGCGGTGGGGAGAGAGAGACAAACCAGAAAACAGACTCTTAACTACAGAGAACAAACTGAGGTTTACTAGAGGGGAGATGGGCAGGGGGATGAGTTAAATGGGTGATGGGGATTAAGGAGGGCACTTGTGATGAGCACTGGGTATAAGTGATGAATCACTAAATCCTACACACCTGAAACTAATATTATACTGTATGTTAACTAACTGGAATTTAAATAAAATCTTGGGAAAAATAAATTTATGCATCTTTAAGAAAAAAGGGGGAGGAGTAGGTGAGGTATGAGGAGTCTGAACTCATGTCCTCCCACCAACACACTGAATCTACAGAAAGCAATCTCCTCTGAAGAATGAAACAAGATGAACAATTCATACACATTGAGCAGAAGGAGAAAAAAATCCACATCAAAGGGGATAGGAAAGGCTGAGACACAATGCCATCACAAACCTCACCCTGGCATGGTGACCCACAATCAGGAGGGACCTCAAAACCCTAAGCTTCTCCTTGAGGAGCAAAGGGTTTGTACCCTACACTAGGCACCCAACTTTGAATACCAGCATCTCAGAGATGAGCCCTCAAAACATCTGGCTTTGAAGACCAATAGGGTTTTGAAGGCCAACAAGACCTACTGGGCTGTGGTGAACTGTGGTTCTTAAAGGGCTCTTGTATAGATTCACCCCAAGATGTAGAACAGAAGCACTTAGAAAAGTCCCTGGAGTTATGTGAAACAAACTTACTTGCTAATTTTAAAGCTTTGGTCTGAGGGGCAGGGGCCTGCTGGGATACTATCTGGGGACAGAGGCTTGTGGGTGCCATCTTCCTGCTCTCTCTCTTCCTTGCTAAAGCTGGCAGATGCCATCTTTTTCTCCTTTTTTTTTTCTTTTCCAGTAGGTGCCATCTTTGTGTTCCAGCATCTTGTGCTCCAGCAGACACTATTTTCCACACTTTTCCTGGCCTTGCTAAAGCTGAGAGGTGCCACCTTTTTTCTTGTTCCATTTTTTTTCTTTTCTTTTTTGCTGTCTTTCCTTTTTGTTTTCTTTCCTTTCCTTTTCTTTCTTTTTTCCCCTTTTTTTGGGCAGGTTTCACCTTTGCACACCACCTCTACTTTGATCCAGCCAGTGGGTGATATTTTGTACTCTCTCTCTGCCTCATTCCAAAGCACCAGTATCTCTCAGAGGGGAGCTTCTACACACATCTGGTGAACACATTTTTACATCTAGTGATCCAGTTTTTGTGGCTGTTTACATCTTGTGATCCAGGTTATGTGCTTTGATCATCTGGCTCTGGAGGTCAGAGGGGCTTGCATTCCTGTGTCCTATGTGACTATAAAAATTGGAGAGATGGTTCTTGGCAGACTAGCATCCGCAGGGCACAATGCAGATGTGGACTGAAACACAACCTCAGTCTTCTGTGAAAGAGGCCTATTTGCATGTCCTGGGGCTTTGGCCTAGTTATGGCAGGGTTGAACAATAAGATCCATCTCCTATACAAGACCACTTCTTCAAGTATGGGAGAGGCGGCTGTTTTATCCAATGCATAAAAACCAATACAGAGAATCAAGGAAAATGAAGAAACAGAGGAATATATTCCAAACTAAAGAACAAGATAAAACCTCAGAAAAAGAACTTAGTAAAACAAACTTAAGTGATTAACCACATAAAGATTTCAAAATAATGGTCATAAAGATGCTTGCCAAGTGTGGGAGAAGAATGGGTGAACATAGTAAGAATTTCAACAGTGAGACAGAAAATATAAGAATATACCAAATAGAAGGAGAGCTGAGGTATACCATAACTAAACTAAAAAAAAACAAAAAACAAAAAACAGTAGAAGAGCTCAATAGCAGACTAGATGAAGCAGAAGAAAGACTAAGTAAACTCAGAGCAGAAGAACTCATCCAATCAAAACAACAACAACAAAAAAGGAATGAAAGAGTAAAGGTAGCTTAAGGAAACTACGAGATAACATCAAACAGACTAACATTTGTCTTATACTTGATTAAAAGCATGATCATCATATTGACAAATTGTCCTCCAGTGTAGCAAAGGAGTTCTCTTCTAGCAGTTGATGAGTCTGAGTCTTTCATTGTTTTATGGCCAAGATTGATGGCTCCTGGGATTATAACACTGCAAATTTGTTAGGCCAAAATTAGTGTTTCACTGTTGTTTACATTACGGTGTTTCAAAACCATTGCTGTTGCTTGAAAAGTAGTGACTCAGTATAGTTGTTAAGAGCACAATCATGAGGGTCACACAGACTTAGATGCAGGTTTCAGCTCCAGTACTTATCAGGAATACGACCTTAGGCAGTTTACTTATTTTTTCTTATTCTCAGTTTCTCAAACTACAAAATAGAAATCACAGTATCTACCATGGAGATATTTATTGTGAGTAGCAATGCAACTATTGGTATACAGTAGTCAGGGGATGTTAGTTTCCTTCCTACCTACTAATAATAAGCCTACCTCTGAAGGTCCTACTGGTGGTCTTATCTCCTGAAGGACAAAGATAGAAAAAGGAAAATTTAGCATTTAAATAGTAGCAATAGAGCAATGAAAGATATACATATAACCTTATATGGAATTCTTGACATCTTTAGAATTAATAAAGTATTTGGGGTACAGTGAGAATTACACGGGATTTATAGAGTCAGATGTGAGCTCCTGTAGCAACTCCAAACCTTGAGTCTGTTGATGATGGAAGTAGAGCTGAGCCTCTATTTTGTCATCCATGAAAATGGGGAGAATTACTTTATTTGTCTCTTGTTTGGGTGGTCTCCAGAACTACCGCCAGGTCCAGTGATTGTCTAGAAAGACTCACAGTTCTCAAGTCATTATATCTATGGTTACAGTTTACTGCAGTGAGTGGACACAAAGGAAATCTAACAAAGGAAAAAGACATATGGGATGAAATCCAAAGGAAATCAAGCACAAGCTCCCAAGAATCTTGTCCCCATGATGCTGCATAGACGGAACTAATTCCCCTAGCAAAACAGTTGAGATAATCCATGTGAAGTGTTTTCTACTAGAGAAGCTCATTACAGACTCAGTAGCAAAGGTTTTAATTGTGGTCAGTCACATAGGTACACTGCCAAAGGTTTTAATTGTGGTCAGTACACATAGGTACCTCAGTGATACCCTCCAGTAGCCTAGATTAAGGCAGTTAAAACAAATCCCATTAACCATAAAGGTCTATCTTAGAAAGCTGGTAGTTCTCTCCTTAAGTTTCCATATTATCATTATTTTTTTACTTGGTCTGAGGTATCCATCAGTTATAGCACAAATGTTGCAGGTAAATTGAAGCTGTTTTAATGCATAAAAGTTTTAATGAAATTCTTCCAGGGCCAAGGCAGCATGATGATAGCCAGGATGCACACATAAATACAACCCCAGAGAATATATATGGTCCTTCTGGGAACAACAAGATTGCATTGGTTGGGTACCCCAAGCAGGACATACTTTAATCAGGCAGTAACAGGTAAACAGAGCCCTACTGTGACCCCATGTGGGGTTTTCCATGCTAGAGTTCTTCATTAAGTCCCCAAAAAAATCAGTTCAGTCATTGGTTTCAGAGGAACTTCCTAAAAGGCCATCAGTTCCCAACAGTTTTGCTTGTCTGTGACAACGGTTTATCTGCCTCATAAGCATGGCCTACACATGGAGGTGTTCTGCGTGGAAATTGCAGGAGCCCTTTCAGTCGGTCTCATAGTCGGCACTGTCCACAGTTTCGTGTGACAGTAGGCTCTGTCACATCAGTTTGAATTCCAAGCACTTGCAGCGCTTTGAGAAGGCAGCATGGAGTGGTTTTCTTTGGGAAGAGGGGAGAGTTTTTAGGAGGAGTTTTGAAAAACAAATATCATTAGTGTCCTTCTCCCTCCCCAATGCCTTCCCAGGTGCTGGGTTTTGTTTTTCTTCTGTTATAAAATCAGTGTGATCCATTCAGTATTCATAACTTTATGATTTTTAAATTTTTTAAGGATTTTATTTATTTAATTGAGAGAAAGCATGAGAGAGAGAGAGCACGAGAGAAAGCATGAGCAGAGGGAGAAGGAGAAGCAGGCTTGATGCAGGGCACATTCCCAGGACTCTGAGATCATGACCTGAGCAGAAAGCAGATGCTTAACTGACTAAGCCACTCAGGCACCCCCTAACTGTATGATTTTTTAAAGTTATCCCATAAATCTCATACAGACCTTTCATTGGGAAGGGTTGTATGCAAGAAAGACATAATCATGTTTATAGAAAAACATGTTCATATACTTTAACTAGAAAGACACCTCATGTTCAGGAGATGGTCCTGATAAAATCTTGAATTTTTAATTTTGTTTTTCAAAATAAGATTACCTAACTCCCACCAGCCCCCAATCTGTTTTTCTCCTAATCATTTATCCAGTGAGCAGCCAAGAAAAAAATCAATCTATTTTGGGGGACAGCAACCTTTAATAATTAAACTGTCTTGCTAAGGTATATTTACGAGGGAAAAGGTGAAGGAAGTGGCATCAGGCTATCAGTCTGTTGTTGCACACTGCAACTAATCCAGAAGGCCAAAGAACACAAGTCAACAACATGAGGTCTCCCTGAGCTGGGAATGAAAGTCCAGTCTGTCAGGAGTAGGTGCAAGGGTCACAGTGCTGGTAATGTGCCCTCCCGTGACTTGCAGCTTTCCCAGGAATCACAACTTAGAAATGTAGTTAGCCCGTGTCAGGAACATAAAGCCTATGGGCAGCTCAATTTCATATGGTCCCATCGGAGAACAAGCCCTTTCCATGGGCATTTGCAAATGACCCAGCCAGTCCAGCCAGCATCCATGATGTTGTCATCATTTATGGGCTCAGAGAGGGGTACCCTAAATCCATAAAGGTCCAAGAGACTGGGTTCTGTTCATTGAGCCCATGCCTGCTTTCATTTCAGCACATATCTTGCTGAGATGAAAATAGGCCATAGTAGACTGTAAAAGGTTTCAGTTCAGAGTCAGATCCAGGAAATTAAGATCTGAGAATTCAGGATTCCAAAAGCCAGTGGCTTTTCTTAGGTAGCAGCAAAGCCTTCAGATGTGGTAGCTAAAGCTTTGCTCCAGCCCTGTGAACTGATGTAAACTTTTTCATCCTACCTGGAAGAGGGAGCAATGCAGATCTTTAATATTTTTGGTCCACTCAAAGCCCAACTTAAGGATTTTTTCAATTATGTCCCCTGCCACCTGGCAAAAAGAACAGCTACAAACTACTTTTTCTTACTTTTCCCCACCCAGAGCCCATTTCTGGGGAATTTCTGGGGTCTTTCTTCTCATACCTGGAGAAAAACACAAACCAAAGGCATCACCTCATTTTAGCTAGCAAGGCCTAAAGCATCTAGGGGATCCAGGAAGACAACTCTCTATCATTTTGAAATCCACAGGTAACTTTACCTCTCATCAAAGACAGCAGTTTAGCTCCATAACCACCCAGGCACCAAGGTTTTGCCATCCCCCACCCCTCTCTCTTTCTTTTTCCCAAATAGCACTGTAGGCATATTTCAGTGGATCAGGGTCATTCTAGTGACCTCCACCATAGTTACTGCTGTGTCAGGGGTTCCCAAGACCACTACCATATTTGCAGATTTACTATTCACTATCATTAACCATCACTAAAATCAATTTTAGAATACTTTTATAACCCCCAAAACAAACTCTGTATCTATTAAGCAGTCACCCCCCTGCATTCCCCTCTCCAGTCCCTGGAAACTACTAATCTAGTTTCTGTCTCTATAGATTTGTCTGGTTTGGACATGTCATATAAATTTGATCATATAATACGTGGCCTTTTGTGGCTAGCTTCTTTAAGTTAGCTTGTTTTCAAGGTTGGTCTATGTTGTAGCATGCATCAGAACTTCATTCTTTTTCATGGTTAAATAATATTCTTTTATATGGATAAACCACATTTTAAAAAATCCATTTATTAGTTGATAGATATTTGGGTTGTTTCCAGACTTTGGCTGCTATGAACAAGGCTACTCAGAATATCACTGTAAAGATATTTGTTTGAATATTGTTTTTGTTCTTTTGGGTATATATCTAGGAGTGAAATTGCTGGGTCGTATGGTAATTCTGTGTCTAAGACTTTGAGGAAGCACCAAACTGTTTTCCATAGCAGCTGCACCATTTTGCATTTTCGCCAGCAATGTGAATGTTCCAATTGCTCTACATCCCAACTAAAACTTGTTATTTTCTTCCTTCCCACCCTTCGCCCCTCCCTTCCTTCTTTCCTTCCTTCCTTTCTCATTATTATAGCCATGTTAGTGGATGTTAAGTGATATCTCGTTATGATTTTAGTTTGCATTTCACTAATGACTAGTAACACTGAGCATCTTTTCATGTGCTTAGCGGCCATTTGTATATCTTTTTTTGAGAAACTTCTATTCAGATCCCTTGTGCTTTTTAAAAATTGTGCTATTTTTCTTTTTAATATTGAGTTATAAGTGTTCTTTTTATATGTTTGACACATGCCCCTTATCAGATATATGATTTGCAAATATGTTTCTTCCATTCCACAGGTGGCCTTTTCACTTTCTTTATGGTATACTTTGAATCACAAAAGTTTTTAACTTCAATGAAGTCCAATGTGTCAAATTTTTCCTTTGGTACTTACATTTTTAGTGTCACATCTAAAATGTCACTTGTGCTTTGCCTAACCAAAAGACATAAAGAGTTACTTCCATGTTTTCCTCTAAGAATTTTTTTTAAAAAATTTATCTCTAACATTTAGATCAATGATTGGTTTTGAGTTAATTTTGAGTATAGTATGAGGAGGGAGTTCAATTTCATTCTTTTGAGTGTGAATATCCCGTTGTCCCAGCAATGATTGTTAAAAAAGCTATTCTTTCCCCAATAAATATTTTGGCACCATTGTCAAATAACAATTGACCATAAATGCAGGAGTTTCTGGACTCTCAATTCTATTCCATTGATCTATATGCCTATATTTATGCCAACATCACATTCTTTTTATCAACTGTAGTTTCACAGCAAATTTTGAAATTAGGAAGTGAGTCCTCCAACTTTGTTCTACTTTTCCAATATCGGCTTGGCTGTTCTAGATATCTTGAAATTCCATATGAATTTTAGGATAAACTTATTAATTTCTGCAAAAAAAGATGCCAGCAAGGATTTTTATGAGTATTACATTAAATCTATGAATTGGAGAGTATTACTATCTTAACAGTGTAAAGTATTCCAATCAATGAAAATGGAATTTATTTCTTTTTAAATTTCTTTCAGTAATATTTTGTAGTTTTTAGAGATTTAGTTTTACACTTCTTTTGTTAAATTCATCCTTAAGTGTTTTGTATTTTTTGATGCTATTATAAATAGAATTTTCTTAAATTTGTTTTTGGATTCTTCATTGCAAGTATATAGAAATACAATTATACTTTGTATATTGATCTTGTATCTTATAACATTGCTGGACTTGTTTATTAATTCTAACAGTATTTTAGTGGATTCCTTAGGATTTTCTATATACAAGATAGTGGCATTTGCAAATATAGTTTTATTTCCTCTTCTCCACTTTTATGCCTATTATTTTATTTTCTTGCCTAATTGCCTGGATAGTTTAGCTTTCTTCTGTACACCTAATGCTCATAGGTTTTATTGTTGAACACCAGAGGAAATAAGGAATGTGAAACAGCTTTATAAACAGTAAACCCTATCTAGACAAATATAAGTGTTTATTATTATAAATTTGAGTCACTACTGGGTATCTGGATGACAACAGAGGTTATTGCAAATTCGGATCAAATATCTTGGTACTGACTAGTGACTCTCTTGACAAATTCTCTTTGCTTAGGAAAAAGATGTGTTTTCCCATTTCTACAGTGGCTGGTTTCCCCACCTCCACATATCAGGGAAGTAACACTGGCTTTTATTTAAATCTGTGAAATCTCAGCAGAATTGGTAGAGTGATTGCGTGCAGGCTAAATGCGTGAAAGAGTTTCTAGCATGTAAAATTCATTTCTTTACTATTTTCTAGAGCTTGCCAGAGCCCGAGAAAGTAAGAGCAAAGATCCATCTTCCATAAGTAAGGTCTCAAGTGAGAGAGTCCAGAGATCCTGGAGTGGGTCTGGGAAATGCCCACATAAAGGAAACAATACATATTTGTTGCTCCTGTATAAATGTGTAGAAAAACTGAAATGTGGGCTTTCAGCTCTTTTTTTCCTATCCCCTAACAAATCTAAATCTCAGCAAATATGATCTTAAAAATACAAGTAGAAAATGGATATTTTCCTGCAGAATAAGTATGTCTTTAATATTTAAAAATGAATTATATAGAATAGAAGTTTTTAATATGATGACCTACCTTGCTCATGTATTCACTCTGACTCCAAAATGTGATTATGAGGCTAATTGGAATTATATAGAAGTCAAACACAACTTTTGTTTGATTGATCTCAACTAGATTAGAGGAAGACAGCCAATTTTGTCCATTAAACTTTACTTAATCTTCAGTAGCATGAAGTTTTGTAGGTCTCATTCAGTCATTTCTTTTTATTTTGCTTTCATGGCTATAACAGGAATATATGTTGAATTTTGGGTCACTTAAGTGAAATATTGGATAATATATTACATGACCTCAACGTAATGGGATTCAAAATAAAATTGCACATTAAAGGTGAGAATTAAAATGAAGCATGAAAACTTGGCTCACTGAAGTAAATACTGTTTTTCACAATAAGTGTCAAACTTAAGGACTGAAGAGTAAGTAAAAATCAAAGGTAATGCTTGGGCTATAAGCTATAGTTAATGTCACCCAACAAAACCAAGAACTGTAGCCTCCATATGTTTATTACAAATTTTAAGAAATAGATATAAAATATTACCAAAATGCTATAAGGTTATAGTGATATTTTTCATCTTGTTTGCATTACTACTAAAGAAAACACCTGTAGTTTGTCTTCATAGCAAAAGAATGATCTCTATCAATCAGCGGCAATCAGTTTTTCAAGAAATCATGAAAAAGCCACTTTTGAATGTTTCAAAATGTGATTTCAAAAAAGAGTTTTAATAGGAGAAGTTTACTATCAGACAATGACCTTCTCTTTTTTTTAAAGATTTTATTTTTAACTATCTCTACACCCAATGTGGGGCTTGAACTCATGACCTCTAGTTTAAGAGACATGTGCTCTACCAACTGAGCCAGTCAGGTGCCCCCAAACAAGACCTTCTTGACACTTTATGGAGAAAAAGAAAAAAAAAACCCAGCTGAGTTCAAAATGAGACCTCTTCCCCTCAAAAAAACCACAAAAACTGTTGCCTATTTAAAGCTATAACTACTAAACAGTGAGCCTCATTTGCCTTGAAGGAAATGTGCCATAAACACATAGAATGGAAATATCAACCACATGGATGCTATCAGTTCTTTTTAATTAGCATTTAAGGAGTACTTATTATATATAGACAAACTGCAATTTAGCTTACATAAATATTCTTTCTTTTAAAATTTTCTCCTCATACAGTCCTGTGGGGGAGGTACTATTATCATCTCCCATTTTTCAGATGTGAAAACTCAGTTTATGATGATTAAGTAACTTGCTTAATATCTTATAACCCGTAAATGACAGATAGAGGACTCAAACCTAGATCTCCATGATATCAGAGAACAAGCCTTTGAAGACATTATGTTCCAGTATTAGGTGCTTCATTATAGTGAGACATAATATTGGCCAGGAAGGGATTCAGAAAATCAAAATGAAAGTCATCTTTGGAGGAGGGGGAGTTAAGATGGCAGAGGAGTAGGGGTCCCCTTTTTCAGCAGGTACCCTGAGTCGACCTGGATAGGTACCAGACCATCCTGAACACCCACAGAATCAGCCTGAGATGCAGGAAGATACATCTGGATCTCTACAAATGAACATCTCCAGCGCTGAGTATTGAGGAACAAAGCGGGGAGCTGTGAATACGTGCACAGATATCGGAAGATAAACGGAAGGGGGAGGGAGCTGCCGCGTTCGGGCAACATGAAATGGTAGCCACCTGCACTGGGGAGCAGGGTGACTTGCAGACCGGCACCCGCAAGAGAGCAGACTGAGACCGTGAGCCAGGTTCGCACGCAACCAGTCTGAAAACCAGAGCTCCGGAGTGCGCGAACCACACTGAAACGGAGCTCCAGAATGTGTGGGGGCGGCTGACGGTGTTAGAAACACAAAGGACAGAGATGTGCCAGCCCTGGAAGTGAGGGCTGAGATGCCGGGTGTGGGGCTCACATCCCGGGATGCTGTAGGGTTTAGCAGCACCAACAGAAACAGAGTTAAAGTGGCCAGAAAAGCCCAGTGGAGAGCAGATTACAAACCCTCTGTTCTGATACAGAGGCTGGGATTCATCTACTGCTGCTCTGACTCTCAGAAGAGGCACAGCAAACCGCCAGGGAAAGCTGCCAGAGGAAAAAAGCCTGGAAATACTGGCTCACAGTTTGCCCATCCCCACTCCCCCTCACAGGGGACATGGAGACTCTACCCAAACAGGGTTGCATGAGTATTGGCATGGCAGGCCCCTCCCCCAGAAGGCAGGCTGAAAAATTAAGAAGCCCACATCCCTAAGATCCCTATAAAACAAATGCACACTGCATGGGTCCTGGTCAATAATTTGGGCTCCAGACAACCCCGCAACCTCTCCTCATCAGAATGATGAGAAGGAGAAATACCCCCCAGCAAAGAAAAGACAATGAGTCTGTCGCCTCTGCCACAGAACTAATGGATATGGATATAACCAAATTATCAGAAATGGAATTCAGAGTAACAATGGTCAAGATGATGTGCAGACTTGAAAAAAGTATTAACAAAAATGTTAACGAGAATATAGAATATCTAAGGGCAGAAATGAGAGCATATCTGGCAGAAATTAAAAATACTATGAATCAAATGCAGTCAAAACTAGATGCTCTGACGGCCAGGGTGAATGAGGCAGAACGTATCGGTGAATTGGAGGATGGGTTAGTAGAAGAGAAAGCTAAAATAGAATCCGGGCTCAAAAAAATCCAATCTCAAGAATGTAGGTTATGGGAGATTACTGACTCAATGAAACATTCCAATGTCAGAATCATCGGCATCCCCGAGGGGGTGGAGAAAACAGAGGTCTAGAAGAGATATTTGAACAAATTGTAGGTGAAAACTTCCCTAATCTAGCAAGGGAAAAAAACATCCGTGTCCAAGAGGCAGCAAGAACCCCTCCTAAGCTCAACCACGACAAACCTACGCCACGTCACGTCATAGTGCAATTCGCAAATATTAGATCCAAGGATACAGTATTGAAAGCAGCCAGGGCAAAGAAATTGCTCACGTACCAAGGAAAAGGTATCAGGGTTACGACAGACATGCCTACACAGACCTGGAATGAGAGAAAGGGTTCGGGGGGAATTTTTAAAGTTCTTTCAGAGAAAAACATGCAGCCAAGGATCCTTTATCCAGCAAGGCTGTCATTCAGAATTGATGGAGAGATAAGGACCTTCCAGAATCGCCAGTCACTCACCAATTTCGTAACCATGAAACCAGTCCTACAGGAAATATTAAGGGGGTTTCTATAAGAGTAAAAAGGCCCCAAGACTGATACAGAATAGAAAGTCACAATCGATCAAAACAAAGACTGTACTGGCAACATGGCATCATTAAAATCATATCTCTCAATAATCACTCTCAATGTAAATTGCCTAAATGCTCCCATAAAGTGCCACAGGGTTGCAGATTGGATAAAAAGACATGACCCATCCATTTGCTGTCTACAAGAGACTCATTTTTAACCTAAAGATACATCCAGACTGAAAGCAAAGGGATGGAATACCATCTTTCATGCCAATGGACCTCAAAAGAAGGCTGGGGTAGCAATTCTCATATCAGACAGATTGGATTTTAAACTAAAGACTATAGTTAGAGACACCAAAGGGCACTATATTATTCTTAAAGGATGTATCGAACAAGTGGATGTGACAATTATAAATATGTATGCCCCCAGCTTTCTTTTTCCTTTTCAACAATTCCTTGGTGATTCGGGGCCTTTTCTTGTTCCACACAAATTTAAGGGCTGTTTGTTTCAGTTCTTTGAAAAATGTCATTGGTATTTTGATCAGGATAGCATTGGAAGTGTAGATTGCTGGGGGCATCACAATGCTGGATTTCGAGCTGTACTACAAAGCTGTGATCACAAAGACAGCATGGTACTGGCACAAAAACAGACACATAGACCAATGGAACAGAATAGAGAACCCAGAAATGGACCCTTGGCTGTTTGGGCAACTAATCTTTGATAAAGCAGGAAAAAACATCCGGTGGAAAAAAAGACAGTCTCTTCAATAAATGGTGCTGGGAAAATTGGACAGCTACATGCACAAGAATGAAACTTGACCACTCTCTCACACCATACACAAAGATAAACTCCAAATGGATGAAAGACCTCGATGTGAGACAGGAATCCATCAAAATCCTAGAGGAGAACATAGGCAGCAACCTCTACGATATGGGCCACAGCAACCTTTTTCATGACACATCTCCAAAGGCAAGAGAAACAAAAGATAAAATGAACTTGTGGGACTTCATCAAGATAAAAAGCTTCTGCACAGCCAAGGAAACAGTCAAAAAAACTAAGAGGCAGCCCACGGAATGGGAGAATATATTTGCAAATGACACTACAGATAAAAGACTGGTATCCAAGATCTACAAAGAACTTCTCAAACTCAATACGCGAGAAACAAATAAACAAATCAAAAAATGGGCAGAAGATATGAACAGACACTTTTCCAATGATGACAGACAAATGGCTAAGAGACACATGAAAAAATGTTCAAAATCATTAGCCATCAGGGAAATTCAAATCAAAACCACTCTGAGATACCACCTTATGCCAGTTAGAATGGCAAAAATTGACAAGGCAAGAAACAGCAATTGCTGGAGAGGATGTGGAGAAGGGAGCCCTCCTACATTGTTGGTGGGAATGCAAGTTGGTACAGCCACTCTGGAAAACAGTGTGGAGGTCCCTTAAAAAGTTAAGAATTGAGCTACCCTATGACCCAGCCATTGCACTACTGGGTATTTACCCCAATGATACAGACATAGTGAAGAGAAGGGCCATATGCACCCCAATGTTCATAGCAGCATTGTCCACAATAGCTAAATTGTGGAAGGAGCCGAGATGCCCTTCAACAGATGTCTGGATTAAGAAGATGTGGTCCATATATACAATGGAATATTACTCAGCTATCAAAAAGAACGATTTCTCAACATTTGCTTCAACATGGACGGCACTGGAGGAGATAATGCTAAGTGAAATAATTCGAGCAGAGAAAGACAATTATCATATGGTTTCTCTCATCTATGCAATATAAGAACTAGGAAGATCGGTAGGAGAAGAAAGGGATAAAGAAAGGGGGGGTAATCAGAAGGGGGAATGAAGCATGAGAGACTATGGACTCTGAGAAACAAACTGAGGGCTTCAGAGGGTAGGGGGGTGGGGGAATGGGATAGGCTGGTGATGGGTAGTAAGGAGGGCACGTATTGCATGGTGCAATGGGTGTTATACGGAACTAATGAATTATCAAACTTTACATCAAAAACCAGGGATGTACTTTGTGGTTACTAACATAATATAATAAAAAATATAATTAATAAATAAATAAATAAATAAATAAATAAATAAATAAATAAAAAGAAAGTCATCTTTGGACCAGGAATGTATTGCAGAAACCACTTTTTGTGATCAGGAGTTACATATAAAGATTTTGTTTTCCTCTTTTTGAAACTGCCACTATTTTCTAATGTTTGTATAGGGAAACCTACAATTTTCTACAATTTGAAATAAATTTGGCATCAATAAACCACATATATTATATAAGTTTTGATATCTGTATATACCTGTGAAATCATCACCACAATCAAGATAATGAGCATTTTAATTATCGCCCCCCAATTTCCTCTTGCCTTTTTAAAATCCGTCCCTTCTTGCATTATCAACTCCCTCTACCCCAGTCCCCAGGAAACCACTGGTCTTTCTTTCATTGTAGATTTTGTTGGTATTTCCTGGAAGTTTATACAAATAGGATCATACAGTGCATACTTTTGGGGGGAGTATGTGACTTCCTTAAAAACATCAGGATTTTGAGATCATCCAAGTTGTTGATTGTATAAGTAATTGTTCCATTTTGTACTGTTGTATGGCTATACTATAATCTATCCATGTTTTGATGAACATTTAGATAGTTTCTAGTTTGGGGTTTTATGAATAAAAACAATTATGAACATTTGGACATATGTTCTTATGCATACACTTTGGATAAATACTTGAAGTGGAATGGCTAGTGTATATTTAACTATGTAAGTGCCAAACTTTTCAAAAATGTTTGTACTACTTTATGTTCCCACCAACATCATGGGAGAGTCTGAGTTACTTTTTACCTTAACAACAGCTTGTATGTTTTTGGTTTTTTTTAAATTCTAGCCATTCTAATGGGTATTGTTTTGTTTTGGTATCACACACTGTGGATTTAACTTGTTTCTCTGATAACTAATGATGTTGAACATTTTTAACATGCTTATTTAGCCATTCATGTATCTTCTTTTGTGAAATGACTATTCATATCTTTTGTCCATTTTTTATTGGGTTGTCTTTTTGCTATTGAGTTGTAAGACTTCTTTATCAATTCTGGATAGAAGTTCTTTTTTATTATATGTGTTTCAAGATTTTTCTTCTAGTCTGTGGTTTGCTTTTTACTTTTCTTAAGGTTGTCTTTTGTATAGCAATATTTAAAAATAATTTTATCTTTTTTTCCCCTTTATGTTTTTCTTGTGTGTGTGTTCTGTCAGAGAAACAACCTATATGAAGGTCACAAAGATTTTCTGTCTTCTTCTAGACAGTTTTATGTTTTACATAATCCATTTAGATTTAAGTGTTCATTTATTTCCATATAGATATCCAGTTGAATTGGTACCACTCGTTGAAAAGATTTTCCTTTCACCTTTGAATTGCCTTACCATCTTTGTCAAATTGGTTGATAATGTACACGTGTGGGTTTATCGTTGAACTTACTATTCTGTACCATTGATCCACATTTCCAACATTTCAACAATACCAAACTGGATTAATATAATTTATGGTAATCTTGTAATCATGTAGTATAAGTCCTTCAACTTTTTTTCCTTTTGCGTTTTCAAATTTCTGAGGTTTTTATAAGTCCTCTGCACTTCTATATAAATATTAGAATCAGCTTGCCAATGCATTAAAAAAACCATCTTAAAATGTTTTCCTATTCATAAACATATCATATCTCTCTGTTTATTTAGTCCTTTGAAAAGTTCTTTAGCAATGTTTCATACTTTGTAGGGTAGAAATCTTGGCCATCCTTTGTTAGATTAATTCCTAAATATTTTATATTTTGAAGCTATGGCAAATCGACATTTTATTTACCACTAATATATAAGAATACAATGGATTTTATATTAGTATACATATTTATATCTAATTTGGAAGGCATTACTGAATTTTCATAATTTAATTATCTCTTTACTATTTTAAGTATAAAAATCTTAACCTCAGTTCTCTTCCCCTACCATTTTTTCCTCTTTATGATCAAAGTTAAGTTAAGAATTGAAAGTTCCTTGTTTGCACATTAGCTCACATTCATCACTATTTGAACTCTAACCTGGTTTAATCAGGTAACAATCTGCTGAGATTCCCATCTTGTCACTGTGATTTCTAAAACCATAGCCACCATTATCATTACCTTGTTTGACCCTCACTTCCATTTTTAACACTAATGATAATGTCTAATGCACTATTTTTCTGATTTAATTCCTACTTCTCTACCAATGTCTTTTAAATCTTTGTGTGAGCTTCTCCTTTTGCTCAGTCTTTTAAGTTAGGAATCCCCTTTGGCCCTCTTCCCACAACACACACTCCTCAGGTAATTTCATACAATTCCCTGACTCCAATTACCATTGATGACCTTGATGATCTGGACATCTCTACCTCCAGGCCAGACCTCTAAAAAAATCTAGATCAAAGCTAAACATCATTTCTTTGTTTGTCAAATTGCTTCATAGAGGGCAAGGACTAACGCAAACAAAAAAACAACCCACAAAGAAACCTGGGTTTTATCCTTGATTACCGACCTCCAATCAGTTGTCAAATTGTGTCATTTTATCACCTACTTTTTTCAGAATCCATCCTACTTTTTTCCCACTCCCTCTGAAATGAAGTTAGCAACAGTCAAGGCAGCATTTACACTACATCCACAATGATTTCTTTTTAACACAAATCTGATCATGGATTATCAAATTATTCAATTATAAAACAAATAAGTCTATTGTTCAAACCAAAGACATATAAATGAAAATTAACCAATCTGTAGAACAGAGATAAAGATTGAAAAAAATGAACAGAGCCTCAGAACCTGTGTGATACTATTAAGTATTTTGAGAAATTTTTTTAAAGTATGAACTGCTAATGCATACGACATCATGGATAAATCGCAACAGCAAAATTTTGAGAGAAAAAAATGCCAGAAACAAAACAGTGAATGCTATATGATTCTATTTATGTGAAGTTTGAGAATAAGTAAAACATATCTATTGTGGAAAAAAATTAGAAATATGCATTAGTTAAATTTAGGTTGAAAAAATTTAAGCTTGGAAAGACATATTCATTTAAAAATACTGAATCATACTAAATAGCATTGAGAATGATCTATATATATACACATACAACAAACATAATATTGAGTGCAAGAAGTTGGACACAAAATCATAAATCCTGAACGATTCAATTTATATAAATTTCAAAAGTAGGTGAAACTAAACTGTAATGCTTAACAATACAACACTCGGTGATCGAAATATAAAAGAAAAGAAAGGCAAAATGGTGATTTCTAAAAGAGTTGACTTTGTGGCTATTGTGGTTGGTGAAGATAGAAGAGGCTGTGATTGAAAAGAGATTAAGAGTTCTAATAATACTTTATTTGATTTGGATGGTGGTTATATAGGTATTCACTTTATAATAATTGAGGTGAAAAATACTCATTTAATCACCAAATGTGTATTTGCTAAATGTCAGTTCCATGAAAATAAAGGGCTGAACAAAACTATTTCTCTTCTTCAATGCTTTGTCTCTAGCATCTAGCTCATAGTGAGTGCTCAATAAATATTTTTGAAAATAATGAATGAATGAATGAATGAATGAATAAATGAATGAATAAACTGAGCACTCATTCTGTGTTTCACACTCAGCTACTGGCTGTTCCTATGGGAATGCTCAAGTTACTGATAACCTTGTTTTTTTTAAGATTTATTTATTTATTTCAGAGAGAGAGAGAGCATGGTCATGCACATGCAAGCATGAGGGGGGAGGGGCAGAGGGAGAGGCAAACACCCGGTTGAGCAGGGAGCCCAACATGAGGCTGGGTCCTAGGATGCTGGGATCATGACCTGAGCTGAAGGCATATGCTTAACCAACTGAGCCACCCAGGGGTCCCCTGATAACCTTGTTTATGAGAATTAGGAGTATCTGCAAAATGCATAGAGTAACTTGTAAGTTCACAAATTAACTTAGATTTATTTTTCACTTTTCAAGGTCATTATTTAGTTGTTGCACTTTATTAATCTCCATCATAAAAATGTATTTAGGAAACACCTATTCTGGAAGGGTTAACAGGCTTGATACTCCACTTCTGCAAACATGAGTATGCTCTTTTCTTATGAAATGGAAGAGCTTTGAAATTCTACCCCACTTGTGAAAATGCACTATTTAAAAAAAAAACAGTATTTATCAATAACTCTTCATAATAATGCTAATAAAGGTATAACCTGATAGCTTAATATCAACTTGTTTATTTGAATTATAAATAGATTCTAACTCATGATTCTACTAGTTAGATTCTGCTTAGCCAAAATTCTGTCCTTAGCTGTTACGCAGTCCTGTTTGTTTTCAAATCTCCAGATACTTGCTCTCCTAGGAAAAACTATATCAAAAGACAAATAAGTAGGTTACTGCTAATAGCACAGTACCTGTAAATTGCATTAGGTTTGCTATTCCATTTTCTTGTTTCTTAAAATGTTGCCAAAGCCTTCTCTATAATGGAGTTTCGAAAGTAAATAAACTCAATACCAACAAGCTCAACAATGCTAAAGGTCGATGCAGGGAATAGAAAATAAACAAATGTCATTTTAGTTCATAAATATAAAAATGATCACCTAATAACATTTTAATGGATTTTAAAAATACCTCCTGTACATATAGATTGTTTTCCAAAATAAGGAATAAGCTACAAGCGAATGTTTCCATTTATTGTAAATTGTGAAACTGTAAATCAGAGAGAGGAGAAGCAAACATTTAAAAAAGTTAAGTACTTCTCAATGCACCCTACTTCCCATATTAATAGGCATTAAAAATAAAGCAAACATTACAACCAGCAAATGTATTAGTAGCGCTTGGTTACAGAACTTAGAGCAATGCTGTACTGAATCCCACAGATAGTAAAAAAATTCTTTTTCATTAAGGGTTAATATGTTATTTTTAGATGAGACCAGGTGCGTTCAGGGTGGTATTAGACATGAAAACATGTGTCAAAAAAACCTCAATTACCCTTACTTATTAGGTAAAGTAAGTACAAGACAAGACCTTCATTCACCATCTCTCTAGCCCTCATATTTATTCTGTGCTTTTGCTATAACCTTAAAGTAGCATTCTTTCTACAGCCTGTTCATAGGAGAAAAGATATGTAAAAGAAGAGTGGGTTGTTGATAGTAGATGAAAGGGTAGGTAGGTACAAGGTCAGCATTAGAAGGAACAGAAAAGAGACAAGCTACAGACTTTGTCCGACTTCAATTTAGTGTACAACTGAGTACTCAGGCTATTTCTAGTATATGCTTAATAGGTGTTTGTTGAATGAACAAAGATATAGTTTGTGGTGGAAGTCTACATCTTCAAGACCAACAGAGAGATCACAGCTGAAACTGTGAAGCCTGATTTCAATCCCCTTTTCATAAATAGTATTAGATTAACTGACATTCTATTAAACTACACCAATCCTGACTATTGTCATTGTATTTTTGTTTTACTTCTGCCTTCCCTGTTGAGGAAAGTAAACTTTTTCCTTAAGTTGGATATATCAAGGCATGATTTCCATAAAGTAAAATTCAACATTTTTAGGTGTACAAAATTGAATTGAATTCAATTCTATTATGAAATGTGAACGAATTGTGAAAGATGGGTAAAGCTAAATAACCATAACCACAATCAACATATAGATTATTTTCATCACTTTAAGACTCTTTTTGTACATGTTTGTCGAGTTCCCTCCTCCATCACAAGCCCCTAGCGGCTACTGATCTGTTCCCTGTCCCTATAGTTCTGCTTTTACTTAGAACATGCTAAAAATGTAATCATATAATGTATAGCCTTTTTGAGTCTGGCTCTCTTCACTTAGCATAATGCTTTTGCAATTGATCCATGTAATTGCTTATTTTAGTAGGTCTTTCTTTTTATTGCTGAGCAGTATTCCTTCCTACAAATGTACAACACATTGCTCAGCCAGTTACCAGTTAATGCATAGTTGGGGTTATTTCTAGTTTTTTTGTGAGTGATCATGAATTAAGCTATTATATATATTCATGTACAAGTTTTAGTGAGGACATGTCTTCATTTCTATTGGGTAAATAAGAGGAGAATTGTTGACTCATATCACAAGCATATGGTTAGCTTTATCAGAAAATACAAAACTGTGTTCCAAAATGACTTTATTAGTTTGCACTGAGTTGTAACTGCTCAATATCCTTGCCACTACCTTTTCCCTCATTCCAGTAGATGTGAGTTTATGGTTTTAATTTGCATTTCTCTAACCACTAACGATATTGATCATCTTTTCATGTGCGTACTTGCTATATGTACCTCTGCTATAATGAAGGGTCTTATCAAGGAAAATACTCTGTAACTGAAATGGAAAAGTGTATTTGGTGCATGTTGGAATTCCTGTGCAGCCTATTCTCCTCTTCTCTGAGACTACTCTCCTCACAGGGATGGCTCCTAGCAGCACGTTTGCATTATGTGCTCTCACACTTCTCTTATCACAGATGATTGGACCTAACTCAAGGGAAACCAATCCAATGTCTGGGCTGGATAAATCAGAGCAATCTGTAGGAGCTGGATCATTTAGCTACAGATGCTGAATTTGGAAGAGTGCTAAATATATTATTTTGAAACTGCTATTAGGGCCCATGTATAAATGGAGCCAGTCTGAAGAGAAACAGAGGGAAAATAAAAAACAGCTGCACAGAGAAAATCATAATCGAGACTATGTGGCCCCAGAAAGAGAGTGAGAGGGGAGAGATGGTTTCTGGTAGCTTTTCAGTTTTAGAAAGTCATGTGTCCTAGATTCACTTCCTACTGTTGATTCTCTGTGAGATAACACTATATCATTCCCATAAATTTCCCCTTTTTATTAAACTAGCTTAGATTATCTTGGTTGTGTTTCTTTTCCTTGCCATCAAATGACCCTTGACTAAAATAACAAAATGATGGTTCTGAATGAATGAAAAGCAAAACAGAAACCAATTAAAATCCAAAAGAATTTCAAGTTTTATAGGTAATAAAGTGCTTATTAGACAAAAATATTTCAAAGTATAAAAACTGCCTGGCCTACAGCTCCTTTTTGAGCATTTCCCTGTATAATATGTTGCCCCATGGGCTTGTAACACTAAGCAACGGCTGGTTGGACCCAATACAGATGTCTAAAGCAATGGCAACAATCTAAAAACTGGACAGCAATCTATGGCGAAGCTCAAATCAAAATACAAACCAGTAAAAATTCGCTAATGTTGTACAATGATTGGCTAAACTAATATCTTCATCTGGATAAGTCTAAATGTGAGAACAGAAAGAAAGCTAGTCAAGAGCTGCAGGATCAGGGAAGCAGAGACAGAATAATTGAGTCACCATTATACTGAAACACTAGCATTTAGCTGTAAATAATGTAATCTACAAGGCATGTTGTTTTACCAGTCTATGTGGGGGGAAAAAAGTGTACATGGAAATGACTCTAAACTCAGATAAAATAACAATGGGAAGTGGTGTGCAAATTAAAAAAGAAAAAGAAAAAAACTACTGTTTTGTAAGATTTTATCCATAGAAAGATAGTGTGGAGAACCATGGAGGTATTGAGATTCCTTTACTCTAACTAGTCAGGATGGTTCAGAAGCAGGGTCTTAAGCTCTGAATTACATATTTTAAGAAAACTCTTCGCATATTACAGGCATATTCAGAGAAAGATGACCAAAATTGGTGAATGATCAAGAAATCATGCACTTGAAAAAGAACTGAGGAACTGAGAGGGATTAACTTAGGAAAGAGAAGCTTAGAAGAGTATATGGCTGAGGGGGAGGAGTTAAGATAGCAGAGGAGTAAGGAACCCCTTTTTCAGCTGGTCCCCTGAGTCGAGTTGGATAGGTACCAGAACATCCTGAACATCCACGGAATCAGCATGAGACACAGGAAGATACATCTGGATCTGTACAAATGAACATCTCCAGTGCTGAGTATTGAGGTATGAAGCGGGGAGCCATGAAACCGTGCACAGATATCGGAAGATAAACAGAAGAGGGAGGAAGCTGCTGTGTTTGGGTGCTGGGAAGCGGTAGCCACCTGCACGGGGGAGCGAGCAGACTTGCGGACCAGCACCCATGAAAGAGCAGACTGAGACCGTGAGCCAGGGAATGCACATGACCAGACTGAAACAGAGCTCCGGTGTGCTCACTGGAACCAGACTGAGACTGGGAGCTCTGGAGTGTGGGGGCGCGGCTGGCGGCTGGTGGCTGGCAGTGTTAAAACACAAGGGACAGAGCCACGTGGGCCCTGGAAGTGAGGGCTGGGATGCCGGGTGAGGGGCGCACATCCCGGGACACTGCAGGGTTGAGCAGCACCAACAGAAACAGAGTTAAAGTGGCCAGAACATCAGTGGAGAACGTTCCACGATCCCTCTGTTCTGAGACAGAGGCTGAGATTCGGCTACCGCTTCTCTGACTCTCAGAAGAGGCACAGCAAACCACCAGGGAAAGCCGCCAGAGAACAAAAGCCTGGAAAGACTGGATCACAGTGTGCCCATCCCCATCTCCCCTCGCAGGGGACACAGAGACTCTATCCAAACAGGGTTGCTGAGTATCGGCAGAGCTGGCCCCTCCCCCAGAAGGCAGGCTGAAAAATCAAGAAGGCCACATCCCTAAGATCCCTATAAAACAAGGGCGCACGGCCTGGGTCCTGGTCAATAATTTGGGCTTTGGACAACCTCGCAACCTCTCCTCCTCAGAATGATGAGAAGGAGAAATCCCCCTCAGCAAAGAAAAGACAATGAGTCTGTGGCCTCTGCCACAGAACTAATGGATATGGATATAACCAAATTATCAGAAATGGAATTCAGAGTAACAATGGTCAAGATGATGTGTAGACTTGAAAAAAAATATTAACGAAAATGTTAACGAGATTATAGAATCTCTAAGGGCGGAAATGAGAGCGAATCTGGCAGAAATTAAAAATACTATGAATCAAATGCAAGTCAAAACTAGATGCTCTGACGGCCAGGGTGAATGAGGCAGAACCTATCAGGGAATTGGAGGATGGGTTAGTAGAAGAGAAAGCTAAAATAGAATCTGGACTCGAAAAAATCCACACTCAAGAATGTAGGTTACGGGAGATTACTGACTCAATGAAACATTCCAATGTCAGAATCATCGGCATCCCCGAGGGGGTGGAGAAAACAGAGGTCTAGAAGAGATATTTGAACAAATTGTAGGTGAAAACTTCCCTAATCTAGCAAGGGAAAAAAACATCTGTGTCCAAGAGGCAGAGAGGACACCTCCCAAGCTCAACCACAACAAACCTATGCCACATCACGTCATAGTGCAATTCACAAATACTAGATCCAAGGATAGAGTATTGAAAGCAGCCAGGGCAAAGAAATTTCTCATGTACCAAGGCAAAGGTATCAGGATTACGTCAGACCTGCCTACACAGACCTGGAATGAGAGAAAGGGTTCGGGGGCATTTTTAAAGCTCTTTCAGAGAAAAACATGCAGCCAAGGATCCTTTATCCAGCAAGGCTGTCATTCAGAATTGATGGAGAGATAAAGACCTTCCAGAATCGCCAGTCATTGACCAATTTCGTAACCACGAAACCAGCCCTATAGGAGATATTAAGGGGGTTTCTATAAGAGTAAAAAGGCCCCAAGAGTGATGCAGAACAGAAAGTCACAATCTATAGAAACAAAGACTTTACTGGCAACATGGCATCATTAAAATCATATCTCTCAATAATCAGTCTCAATGGAAATGGCCTAAATGCTCCCATAAAGTGCCACAGGGTTGCAGATTGGATAAAAAGACATGACCCATCCATTTGCTGTCTACAAGAGACTCATTTTGAACCTAAAGATACATTCAGATTGAAAGTAAGGGATGGAATACCATCTTTCATGCCAATGGACCTCAAAAGAAAGCTGGGGTAGCAATTCTCATATCAGACAGATTGGATTTTAATCTAAAGACTATAGTTAGAGACACAGAAGGGCACTATATTATTCGTAAAGGATGTATCCAACAAGTGGATATGACAATTATAAATATATATGCCCCCAACAGGGCAGTAGCAAGATACACAAGTCAACTCTTAAACAGGATAAAGAGACATATAGATAAAAATACGATAATAGTAGGGGACCTCAATACTCCACTATCAGAAATAGACAGAGCACCCATGCAGAAAACCAACACAGAAACAAGAGCTTTGTATACCATACTCGACAAGTTGAACGTCATAGATATATATAGAACACTACACCCCAGAACCAAAGAATATTCATTCTGTTCTAATGCCCATGGAGCATTCTTAAGAATAGACAATGTTCTGGGTCACAAAACAGGTCTCAAACGATACCAAAAGACTGAAATTATTCCCTGCATATTCTCAGACCACAACGCTTTGAAATTGGAACTTAACCACAAGGAAAAATTTGAAAGAAATTCAAACACTTGGAGACTAAGAACTATCCTGTTCAGCAATGACTCGATAAACCAGGAAATCAAAAATCAATTTAAACAATTTATGGAGACCAACGAGAATGAAAACACAATGGTCCAAAACCTATGGGATACTGCAAAGGCAGTCCTAAGGGGGAAATACATAGCCATCCAAGCCTCACTGAAAAGAATAGAAAAATCTAAAATGAAGTTTTTATATTCTCACCTCAAGAAGCTGGAACAGCAACAGAGGGACAGGCCTAATCCACGCAAAGAAAGCAGTTGACCAAGATTAGAGCAGAAATCAATGAATTAGAAACCAGGAGTACAGTAGAGCAGATCAACAGAACTAGAAGCTGGTTCTTAGAACGAATAAATAAAATTGACAGACCACTAGCAAGGCTTATCCAAAAGAATAGAGAAAGGACCCAAATTAATAAAATTATGAATGAAAAATGAGAGGTCACAACCAACACCAATGAAATTGGAAGGATTATTAGAAACTTTTATCAACAGCTTTATGCCAATAAATTAAGCAATCTGGAAGAGATGGAGGCGTTCCTGGAAACCTATAAACTACCAAGACTGAAACAGGAAGAAATTGATTTTTTAAACAGGCCAATTAATTATGAAGAGATTGAAACTGTGATAAAAAACCTTCCAAAAAACAAAACTCCAGGCCCAGACGGTTTTCCTGGGGAATTCTACCAAACATTCAAAGAAGAAATAATACCTATTCTCCTAAAGCTGTTTCAAAAAGTAGAAACAGAAGGAAAGCTACCAAACTCATTCTATGAGGCCAATATTACCTTGATCCCCAAACCAGGCAAAGACTCCATCAAAAAGGAGAATTCCAGACCGATTTCCCTAATGAATATGGATGACAAAATCCTCAACAAGATCCTGGCTAATAGAATCCAACACTACATTAAAAGGTTTATCCATCATGACCAACTGCGATTTATCCCTGGGATGCAAGCGTGGTTCAACATTCGCAAATCGATCGGTGTCTTAGATTTTATCCAGAAAGAAAAACTCAAAAATCATATGATCCTCTCATTAGATGTAGAAAAAGCATTTGACAAAATACAGCATCCTTTCCTGATTAAAACCCTTCAGAGTGTAGGGATAGAGGATACATTCCTCAATCTCATATAAACCATCTATGAGAAGCCTACAGCAAATACTCTCAATGGGGAAAAGCTGGAAGCCTTTCCCTTAAGATCAGGAACATGACAAGGATGCCCAATCTCGCCACTATTATTCAACATAATACTAGAAGTCCTTGCAACAGCAATCAGACAACAAAAAGGGATAAAAGGTATCCAAATCAGCAAAGAAGTAGTCAAACTGTCTCTCTTCACAGATGACATGATACTCTACATGGAAAACCCAAAAGAAGCCACTCCCAAACTATTAGAAGTTATAGAACAATTCAGTAATGTGGTGGGATACAAAATCAATGCTCAGAAATCAGTTGCATTTCTATACATGAATAACGAGACCGAAGAAAGAGAAATTAGGGAATCCATCCCATTTACTATAGCACCAAACACCATACGTTACCTTGGAATTAACTTAACCAGAGATGTAAAGGACCTATATTCTAGAAACTATAAATCACTCTTGAAAGACATCGAGGAAGACACAAAAAGATGTAAAAATATTCCATGCTCATGGATCGGAAGAATTAACATAGTTAAAATGTCCATGCTACCCAGAGCAATCTACACTTTCAATGCTCTCCCGATCCAAATACTGATGACATTTTTCAAAGAACTGGAACAAATAGTCCTTAAATTTGTATGGAACCTGAAAAGGCCCCGAATCACCAAGGAACTGTTGAAAAGGAAAAACAAAGCTGGGGGCACCACAATGCTGGATTTCAAGCTGTACTACAAAGCTGTGATCACAAAGACAGCATGGTACTGGCACAAAAACAGACACATAGACCAATGGAACAGAATAGAGAATCCAGAAATGGACCCTCGGCTATTTGGGCAACTAATATTTGATAAAGCAGGAAAACACATCCGGTGGAAAAAAGACAGTCTCTTCAATAAATGGTGCTGGGAAAAT
Source organism: Ursus arctos (assembly GCF_023065955.2). Lineage (NCBI taxonomy): Eukaryota > Metazoa > Chordata > Mammalia > Carnivora > Ursidae > Ursus > Ursus arctos. The sequence goes on along the minus strand of NC_079873.1, from coordinate 88,937,561 downwards.
TGGACAGCTACATGCACAAGAATGAACCTTGACCACTCTCTCACACCATACACAACGATAAACTCCAAATGGATGGAAGACCTCGATGTGAGACAGGAATCCATCAAAATCCTAGAGGAGAACATAGGCAGCAACCTCTACGACATCGGCCAAAGCAACCTTTTTCATGACACATCTCCAAAGGCAAGACAAACAAAAGATAAAATGAACTTGTGAGACTTCATCAAGATAAAAAGCTTCTGCACAGCCAAGGAAACAGTCAAAAAAACTAAGAGGCAGCCCACGGAATGGGAGAATATATTTGCAAATTACACTACAGATAAAAGACTGTTATCCAAGTTCTGCAAAGAACTTCTCAAACTCGATATGCGAGAAACAAATAAACAAATCATAAAATGGGCAGAAGATATGAACAGACACTTTTCCAATGATGACAGACAAATGGCTAACAGACACATGAAAAAGTGTTCAAAATCATTAGCCATCAGGGAAATTCAAATCAAAACCACACTAAGATACCACCTTACGCCAGTTAGAATGGCAAAAATTGACAAGGCAAGAAACAACAATTGTTGGAGAGGATGTGGAGAAAGGGGATCCCTCCTACATTGTTGGTGGGAATGCAAGTTGGTACAGCCACTCTGGAAAACAGTGTGGAAGTCCCTTAAAAAGTTAAGAATTGAGCTACCCTATGATCCAGCCATTGCACTACTGGGTATTTACCCCCAAGATACAGACGTAGTAAAGAGAAGGGCCATATGCACCCCAATGTTCATAGCGGCATTGTCCACAATAGCTAAATCGTGGAAGGAGCCGAGATGCCCTTCAACAGATGACTGGATTAAGAAGTTGTGGTCCATATATACAATGGAATATTACTCAGCTATCAGAAAGAACGATTTCTCAACATTTGCTGCAACATGGATGGCACTGGAGGAGATAATGCTAAGTGAAATAAGTCAAGCAGAGAAAGACAATTATCATATGATTTCTCTCATCTATGAAACATAAGAACTAGGAAGATCGGTAGGGGAAGAAAGGGATAAAGAAAGGGGGTGTAATCAGAAAGGGGAATGAAGCATGAGAGACTATGGACTCCGATAAACAAACTGAGGGCTTCAGAGGGTAGGGGGGTGGGGGAATGGGATAGGCTGGTGATGCGTAGTAAGGAGGGCACGTATTGCATGGTGCGCTGGGTGTTATACGCAACTAATGAATCATTGAACTTTACATCCAAAACCAGGGATGTACTGTATGGTGACACAGGATATAATTTAATAAAAAAACATTAAAAAAAAAGAAGAGTATATGGCTGGTGTATTCATATACATAAGTAGAACATTTATTCTAGAATATTATTCTAGAATAATTATAGAATATTGTATATATTTATATATGTATATATAAATAGGAAATAAAATGTATTTCATGTACATCCAGAGGAAAGAGGTCAGATGTAGATTAAAATTTTAAATAGATGTCACATCAATAGAATGTATATAATAACTAGAAGTGCTAAAAAATGGAACTGGAATGTCTTCTGCTGTTATAACATTGCCAAACAACAAACCCCAAGAGAAGTCAGACAGGAATAAGTCAGAGATATCTGGAAAAGAAATTTCCTCCTAGCCCTGACATCCTCATTTAAGTAAATATTACTCTTTGAACCAATTTTCTCTCCTCCTAGATGCTGAGCTCCTTGAGGGCAATAACCTGGCCTTTACTGTGTATTAAAAAGTATCCAAATTCTGAATGTAATCCTTGTAAAAATATTCATTAATGTTTTAAAATGACCTTTCATATTTGTGTCGTCTCTTTCCTCTCTTGTTTGCCAAACAAACACATCATATAAAAATGCCAATGAACAGCAAATACTGATATCTGTTCTTTTGAAAGAATACATTATTTCTGTCATATTTTCCTTGAGGGCTTCTTAACATTCTTGCTTCTTCTCCAAAGAGGTCTAGTGAGAGCCTGTGGACCAATCAGTGGAATGTCATTGCTATAACACATCATAAGACATTCTGCTGGCAGGAGCAGGAGGTCAGAAACTGCCCTTTTCAAAAACTTTAATGAAAAATAATATACCAATCAACTTTATGTTAAACAGGCTCAGAGGCAAAGCTAGGTCCCCATCTATGAATGAAAGATTTTTAATACTTCTACAAATCGGTGGAGGGAGGGAAGAAATCCTCCGGAAATAAGCACAGGATTGGGAGTCGAGAGACTCTGTACTTAACCTCAGCAATGACTTTAAACTAAAGGTGCCATCTCAGGCAAATTGCTTCATTTCTCTGTGTCTTAGGTTCTTTATTTATCAGCTAATGGCCCTCTAATACCTGATCTCACACACTGGTAGAATCCCCAGTGCCACAACCTCGTAAGTGTAAAAAAGAGATGGTTTCCCCATAAAAAAGAAATTCTAGTTCCGTTTATAGGGACTCACCAACTCTTTTTTTTTTAAAGATGTTATTTATTTATTTGAGAGGGAGAGAGAGAATGCACGAGTGAGGGGAGGGGCAGAGGGAGAGGGGCAGAGGGAGAGGGAGAAGCAGACTCCCTGTTGCGCAGGGAGCCCCACTCAGGGCTTGATCCCAGGACCCTGGGATCATTACCTGAGCTCAAGACAGATGCTTAACCAACTGAACCACCCAGGCGCCCCTACCAACTCTTTTATTTCCTTTAGCAGTATTTCATTTCTTTCTTCTTATTCACTATAACGCCCTATACTATACTATATTATACTATAAACAGATTGGGCAAATAATAAGGCTTCACTAAAATCTAAAAGAACATCAACAAACAAACTACATTTCATACAGGGCTAAAGGCTTATTCAAGCCATGTGCTGTTCAGCAGTCCTATATTCAGCAATATAAATAACCGTTATTAAACACTTTTGCTGTCACATTCCTAGAGTCCATGGAATTTTTACTACCTCATTACAAGATCCTCTTACTTTCATACAGTTCTGAGTTTGAGTCTTGGATCAATCACACATTAGCTGTGCAAGCTTTGGTAAGTTATTTCACCTCCCTGGTTCTAAGTTTGTTCACTGTAAAATGGGTATACTAAGACGTGATTCACAGGTATGTAAATTGCCTAGCACAGGCTTTGGTACTTGATAGGTCCTCCCCACGTGCTACTTCCATTTTCCTTGTCCTTACCTTCAAGACCTTGGATCTACTATTTACTGCTAGTCCTATGTGACCCCTCTGAGGCCTTCTTGTCTTCCTCAGGCTTCTTCTCTTAAATACATTCCTAGCTTGACCTTACCTCCTCCAGACTACTTTACCCTGGGCCTGGACTCGACAGCATTTTAAGGCACAGTGGCACTTTTTAAAGGCAGTCCTCTGGATTTCTAATTCCCTATTAAGACTTTTGGGGGCCATTTAAAATTTTGAAATAAAAGACACATCCCAGAACCTCTCTACCAAGATTCAACATCAGTCCCTTGGGGGTAGAGAAACATGTTCTCCCAAGGAAAAATGCTACCTACCTTTCCAACCTTAAAAGGGAGCTGTGAGGTTACAAAAGGTAATAGAAGTGAAGCTTTGAATAACTTCCAAGAGTAGAGAACAATTATTATTTAAAGGGAAGGATCTGCTCTTCAATCAACTGGGAAACTTTAGTTTTCTGACAATGAGTATGAAACCTCATAGCAATTAAAATTATCTTTCTAGCTTGCCACATCAATGTCCCTTCTATTGTGCTTCTGTAAAGCTCATTCTGGTTATATTCACTATCAGCAGCTAGTGATTACCGAAGCAGTCACTGCAGTAGGAAACCCTTCCTAGGCTTCGCGGGAACATAACAGCATGTTCTTCATCACACAGAGCAAATTCTGATCCTGAATAAGATAATATCACAGTGAAAATACATTTAATGGGGAAGAAAACAACAGTGTTTGGTTTGTCTTCTTTCTCTGCAGATACTGCTGTGACAGGTATTCAGGCAAAAGAGAATGTGGATGTTTGGTTCCTATTCCAATGAAGTTCTCAAATAGGAATAATGATCATATCAATGATAAACAGCTTTATTGCTAAAAACTGCCATGTAAAGTGCCAGGGGATCTCTTCACCCCACATTTAATATGAGGTACATATATGGAGATGCTCTTGCTAACTCAGTGACAGTAGGGTATGCAGTTTGAGCACTATCTTCAGTTGTGACATTGGACTGTTGAGCCATCTACCTACTGTCTCCAATTTCATTCCTTACTTTAATGAAATTGTCAGATCCCTGAATTAGGAAAGAGGGCAATGGCAGAGAAAAAAGTGACAACCTCTGAGATGTAAAGTGACATTGATTCTATTCATTCATTCATTCATTCATCAAACTTACATTAAATACTTACTATGTGCTATGCTTTATACTAGCTGTTAGGATATGAAGATGACTTGGCACTCCCAAGATATCACTTCTTAAGGTGGATACAGACATTTAATCAGTTCTATATGTGTTCTACTAAGTCTATAAACAACAGTAATACACCTAAAATATAGAAAGTGCAATGAAAGTTCAAAAGGAGCATCAACTAAGTTGGCTTATGAGAATCAGATGGAGTTTTAAAGAATAGAGAGTTATCGGGGTGTCTGGGTGGCTCAGTTGGTTAAGCATCTGCCTTGAGCTTAGGTCATGATCCCAGAGTCCCAGGATTGAGCCCCACATTGAGCCCCACGGCAAGCTCCCCACTCAGCAGGGAGTCTGCTTCTCCCTCTCTCTCTGCCCCTCCCCCTGCTCCTTCTCTCTCTCTCAAATAAATAAATAAATTTTTTTAAAAAAAGGAATAAAGAATTGTCAGGTGAGTAACTGGGACAGGGTGGAGGAGTAGATCACTTTAGCAGAGATGAAACGGAGGCTCAGAAAAACAGTATATTTATGAAACTTTATATAGTTTGCTATTCCCATAGCATCACATAGTCCATGCTCTCACCAGACAAGTCAAATTAAATATACATATATTGTCAGCCATGCAGAGTGATTCTGGCATGGTTCTTAGTTTTAAAAAGTTAGGTTCAGTTCAAATGAAATTCAACTGCAGAAGAAGAGGAATTTTAATGACTCTCAGACCTGAGAGAGCTCAGGCTACTGATGTTTACTTTCCACAGGTGCACTGGCACTGCCATATCTGTCAAGATGGAAATGAGTGGGTAAAACTGTTCAAATAAAGATGGTTAGTATAGAAATAATACTTAAGGTCTCTTTTAGCCCTGAGAGTCTGTGTTACAAAATGGAATTTTATGAATTTAAACCCCACCCCCACCAAAAAAAAAAAAATCATGGTCAAGAGATAGAGGAGACTGAGATTGCAAAACTCAAATCTCAATTGAAAATGGCATTTCACCTTCTCCAAAGGTGTAAAGCTACCTCTTGGAAGCAAACATAATTCAAAACTATTGAATCACTGTTAGGTGAATTAGGTATTTTGAGTTGTTTTTCTTTGGTAAGGTATATTTGACAGGTCTTTATCTCCACCATTTGTGGTCGGCAGCAAATATTTACAGGAAAATATAAATTGAATTAAGTTCATTCTGGTTAGCATATGTATATTATCTATGTGCATATCATTTACTTCTCACAGTAACCCTAGGAGATAGATGCTACTATTTGTTTATTGTTGTTGTCAGTTGTGTGTGTGTGTGTGTGTGTGTGTGTGTGTGTGCTTTTGTTTTAGAAAATGGAGGCAGAGAGAGGTTCAGTGACTCTAGTATTGAAGAATCAGAACTTAACTCTAAGGCTTGTGCTCTCAACTGACATATCATGCTATCAAGCTCTAATGAGACAGAAAGTTGACCAGGATCAGGGGTATAGACAACTTCTTTATGTTAATGCTTCTCTTGAGTCATATTGGTCAAAACATGCCATGCATAGTCTTTGTTTTCTTTGTTGCTCTGATCTGTTATAACTCCTCCCTATAATCAACTTATCTAAGTAACGTATGTTCTTTAAATATGTCCTATGTCCTCCCAGAAGTATTGGTCCAACCCAAACATCTCTGTCTTCAGAATTCTGGTAGCATTTATTGTTTGTGCTGCCAACTTGGCACTTACTATGTGTACAGATACTTATCAGATTATTTGTACAGACTGTATGTACATGTCTTGTAATACTCTGCATTCCCTATGTCTAGTCCAGTCCAGTGATTTATAGAGGTAAATATTCAGTATGCTTTCTCTTGATTATGGCAATTAGAGAATATTTAATTGGACATTGACTTCCTTAGCACCAGGTACTAATTGAGAAAAATAATCCTTTTACTCTAGTATTTATGTCTTTATGTAGTTCTCAAAAATGATATGCCATACAAGTTTAATGTAGAATTACAATTAAGCACCAGAAAACAGCTAGAAGTATCAATGCTAAAATGTAAGTAAAACTGGCCCAAAGACAATAGTTGTGATTATTTCAGAACTGCATTGAATTGCTGTCTAACAGAGGGTTTATTCTCTTTTCCAGTTTCTTTTTGCATTTTCTTTGTTAACTTTTTGACAACTTTGCAAAGGGGCTGAGGTCCAAATGTGGCAGATGTTGTGTGTCTGATTAGTTCGTTAAATGAGGAAAGGTATTCAGACTCTGTCTATAGATAGTACATGAACCAGACTGTGACATTGCTGGCATGTCCATTTAGACTGCCGACATGATGGATGCTGATGACCACAGCTAAATCCATTGAGAAAACTGCCAAACTTAAGTAATCGTCAGGATCTGGGCCACTTGGAGGTCATGGAGGTTTACTTTTTTTTTTTTTTGGTAGCTTTAGAGAATTTAGCTCTTCTTTTGGCTCTACCATTCTAACTTTTCCAATTTGAGAACTCTCTTGATTACAAAACTCATGTAAATATCCACAGAATAATTTGTATAAGGGGTAATATACAAATACATACATTTTTATATGTAGGAGTTGCTTTTCCTGAATGCTTTTATCAAAAGTGACTATTGACAGTCAGTTAATGAATCTAGGTCTATAGTATAAGTTTATCAAATATATGGTTTGACCAAAACGATTTTTCTCCTACTATGTCCCTTCCTGCTTTATGTTGAAAAACGTTCTTAAAGAAAAGACCAGATAAGAACTTGGCTTGCTGATAGCCAAACAACAGATTTTTTTTCTCCTGGAAAACTTTCTTTATACATCAGGATCTTTACACAACAGGAGACAAAATGACAAAATGAAAAGCATCCCATTTTAACATTGCTTTCTGTAAATCCTGTTTCAGTTCAGTCCTTACTTTCAAGCAGAGACAATAGTAAGCCTTCATATGGAACAGAAGTAGCTAACTTTTACTTCCAAGGATATCCCAGTCAGCTGGGGAGTGACAAGGCTAATTAACCTTTGTGCTTGACATGATTATAGGCTGTTTTGACAAGGACATCTAAGTCCTAAACTTATATGAACTTCCCATACTTTAACTTGTTTGCTCCTTCTCAAACCCAGATCTACACTCTGTTTCCTCTTTCCCAGCCACCTATCCAACATTCTCTGCTTATTTGCTTTCCCTGGCTTAGTCTTCGAGTGTCTTGCTGCTGCAATAGTACCCCCATCCCTATTGCAATAGCCCCCATTTGATAGTCTTTCCTTACAAATGTGCAGACCTCTGTGTGTGTGTGTGTGTGTGTGTGTGTGTGTGTGTGAGTCTGTGTAGGGGAAGTTTTGAGTTTGGGGAGGTGGAACTTAGACAAGAGAAACTACCATATTCTAGAATTTCTCAACAAATATTTATATAAACTAGGCCTCAGTTTCTCAACTCTAAAATGATTTCTTCCTGTTCTTATCAGACATATTCAGGTGACACATAAGAAGTCATATTTTGCTATGAGTCACTTGAAAGTATGGTGCTGTGTTACATAATTAGAAGCCCTTAATACTATCTCCATTAATATCAATGATATCTTTTTTTAATCCAGTGATTTTCCAAGTGTGGTCCTTGGAGGTTCTTAGTCTGGCAGCAGAATTACTTGGAAACTTATGAGAAATGCAAATACTTGGTTCCTATTTTAGACCCAACAAATCAAAAACTCTGAGACTAAGGCCCAGTAATCTGTATTTTAATAAGCTTTTCAGGTAATTAAGGAACATGCTCAAATTTGAGAACTTAATAATCAAAATATATTACTGAATTTGAAAAAGAATATATTTTGCTGAGAGCTTTGAAGACATTTGTATAAGGCACCAGTTGCATTTATCCACACCTAAAAATAATGCCTGGAAATCCCTGGAAAGTTATTCATTTTGAAGCATTCATTATAGATATTCTTTCTGGTGGACAATGTGGATTTAACTCATTTCTTATTTCCTTGCTTCTTGAAGAGATGTGAATGAACACAAGAGGCACGTTTTGTAAAACAGAGCCCTAAAATTCCTCTCTCATCCTACTCTCATCATGATAAAAAATTCACTATTGATGAATGACTCCTGTACTCTGTGAGATATCAAGCCCTGTTAGTCACTCACTTATGCCATTTAAATGCTGGATTTTGTTTTTCAGTGCTGCAGACCCATTACCAAAGAGGGCCCAGCTGTTACTTTTTTGCTTCGGGGACATTCTCTGCAAATTCAATGGGTTTTGCTTCAATTCGGAAAATGGAAGGCATTAGGTTTGTAACAATAATTATATATCTCTCCAGGGCTCTTACACCATCAAGCCAGAGAGGAGAGTAGTAGTAATTGGTTAGATTCATCGAAAGGGCAAATTTATTCTTACATCTTTTTGCAGTGGGCAAGTGTCCACTGAACAGATGGGCCAACAGGCACAATGTTAGAATTCTATGGATACCTAATATTTCGGTGTCACTGTTGAAAACACATTCAATAACTATCTTTTCCATATTTGTGTTCACAAAAACTCTTGGGTTAGGTAAGACTGGTGATCTAGAGTTTGAGCAAATAATATCCATTTCTTTTGACTCAATATTTACGTCCTAGAGTAAAGGCAGTGGGGAGACTTATGGCAATTGACAATGGAGAACAAATCCTCATCTTTTCTTCTTAAAGAGACAGTACTTTGGCACATTTAATTCCTTCTAACACTTTTCTAAGCATTCTGACTTTTATTTTTAGCAAATGAGATTTTTCACTCCTCCTCAACTGCTCCAAGTCTACAGAATAGCTAGACTCCACTCCTATCATCAAGCAACATGGCCTGACATGGTGTTAAAATGAGAAAGAATGTGGAGGAAATGTTTGCATATTAGGAGTAGATGGGGAATACCTAAGGGATAAAAGTACACAAGTCAAAATATTAAAAAGAAAGATAAGAGCTCAAAGCTCCTGGCCCTTTTTAATGTCTTTTATGTACTAAGATTTCTTAGTTTTGAACAATTTTGTTACTTTTTAGAAGTTGTACCTAACATTAAGGGGTAGTTCCCCAACTTTTTTGTGGTTGTGGTAGGAGTTACTTTTTCTGAAAGCTTTAAGATCACCAAGAGATTTAGTGTGTGTGTATAGACAGAACTGGTGGGGCAGGTGTGAGGGTGCATAACACCAACACCTATGGCTAACAATAAAATCATTGACATCATGGGATGTGGATGCTGTTACTGGCATGCTCCTTTTGAAAGCTGACAAACTGGAACATGAGTTAGAAGCAACATAAAGATACAGAGAATATTTAATACATTATTTTTCTGAGATATATTTATTAGCAATTTCAACAAGAAGGCAGAGCCAATTGTTAAAAGGCAACAGACTTCTCTACAGAATTCAAACCTTTCAATAATGAAGTCCATTAAGAAAGGGAGTCCATAACCTAATTGCTTTGCCAAATCCACTGGGCATGCCACAGGAGACACATGATGTTTGAGCAAATGTGAAATCAACCAACAATCTTCCTGCCTTTCTCCAGGTAGCTATTGGGATTTTCTTTTCAACTTGCAATAGAGTCTGACATTTGCAAATGTCAAATAGTAGCTTAACAAGAAAAAAAAAACATTAATTACATTTAAATGACTGAAGTTCAAGGCCAATTTCTCACAGTGTTAGTAAGCATTTAATGATGAATAATGTATACCTAAAGACAAAATTTTATCCAAGAAGTTTTACTTCATTCTCACCTATTACTTTTTGATAAGAAATAATAAGCACAGTTCATACAAGGATAAAAACCTGGCTCTACTATTTGATTCCTTCCTTTGTTCTTTAGCACACAGTAAGTGTCTCTCTTCTCTGAACTCATACAGTATGCATCTCTGACACTTTGATCATCATTTTATCCTAGTGGTGAAAAGAGTTGAAAGACTATTGCTTACTAGTCATGGTCAAGTTGCTTAAACTCTCTGAGCCTCAGTTTCTTCGTTTGAAAAAAGTGACTAAGAGAGAAGAGTTTAGAGTCAGATCAACATAAATTCAAATTTTGGCTCTGCCTTTTTAAGGTGGAGGAAAAGGAACCCTTGTACATTGTTGGTGGGAAAGTAAATTGGTACAGCCACTGTGGGAGACAGTATGGAGTTTCCTCAAGAAATTAAAAATAGAAATACCATATGAACCGATAGTTCCACTACTGAGTATTTACCCAAAGAAAATGAAAACACCAATTTGGAAAGATCTATGCACCCCTATATTTATTGCAACATTATTTATAATAGCCAAGATATGGAAGCAGCCTAAGCATCCAGCAATAGGCAAACGGATAAGGAAGATGTGGTGTACATACACACACACACGCACACACGCACACACATGCACGCACACGCACACACAGAGGAATATTACACAGCTATATAAAAGGATGAGATCATGCCATTTAGACAACATGGATGGACCTAGAGGGTATTAGTCTAAGTGAAATAAGTCAGAGTGAATCACATGACTTCTATGAGCATCAGGTCGTAATACCACCTACTATATAAAGAGGATTTTAAGATTAAATGAGATAGTGTACGTGACACACTTAGTACTTAGCATAAAATAAATGCTCATTTAATGTTAGCTGCTTCTATGATGATGATTGACAGTAAAGATGATGATTATAAAAGATGATGAAGAGATGATTATGAGGATGGTGATAATACCTGTCCTACTTACTTCACTAGAAAGTGGAAAGCACTATGCAAAAATAAAGGAGGGTCAGTAATGATTTGCCAAGCAATATAGAAGCTCTTCCAAGGGAAGCAGCCTATCTTTTACATTGATTAAAGATATTCTCACACCTTCTATCACTGGGCTGGACACAAGGTATATGCTCATTGTGTAGCCAACTATATAATAATTATATAGCAGGTGGGGCACCTGGGTGGCACAGCGGTTAAGCATCTGCCTTCGGCTCAGGGCGTGATCCCGGTGATCTGGGATCGAGCCCCACATCAGGCTCTTCTGCTATGAGCCTGCTTCTTCCTCTCCCACTCCCCCTGCTTGTGTTCCCTCTCTCGCTGGCTGTCTCTATCTCTGTCAAATAAATAAAATCTTTTTTAAAAAAATAATTATATAGCATGTTATATGCTGATGGGTATGACCCATTAGAAAAGGAAATTCATGGTGAAGGTGAGAAGAGATTGATCCATATTCTTAATAGGGAAGAGGGAATGGGATTTAATGTACAAATGGAGGAAATGAGCTTATCTAGAAGTACTGACTGTTTATCTAGGCTAAAATGAGGGCAGATGGAGTATATGAACATAAAAGCAAGTAGGTGTGCAGATGTGACAGAGTGAGCCTACAGAAGTTGTCTTCTGGTGGCTTCACAGGAAGATTTAAAGATGATGGAGGAAGTTCAAATAGAGAGATGAAAATATGACATAATCACCAATTAGAACTGAACCAACAACTACAATTGAATATCAAGTTCTGGGAAAATTTTGTTTTAGGATTTTAAAGAGGGCTATTTCCATTCGTTGACACTCCAATGGAACTGAAAAATGAATATTTGTTGAGAACCAAATAAATGGTTTGTGCACTGTACCCAACTGTATACTGAGAGAGAAGCCCATCTCATGTTCCTCATTAAAGAAGTGAGAACAGGTAAAGCCCAAAGGAAACATTTTAAAAAGTATTAATTTTACAGTCTTTTTTCTAATGTTTATCTTCTCAGTGACACATGGCTTTTGAAATGTTCTTGGAGGTTTCAGCTTATTCATTTCATCTATTTTTTTTTCCTTAGCAGAGGTGAGAAGGAAGGATGTAATATGGCAAAGTTTAACAGTAGCTAAAACAAACTTATTCCATGAAACTTAAGCTATCGAGGTGATAGGAGGGCTGCTGTCTATGTGCAATGTTGTGTCTCTGTGTTAGAAATTGGATTTTTGTTTCTGAAATGAAAATTGTGTTCTAGTTTCACACTACTTAAAGAGGAAAATGGCCACCTGGGGTCAGTATATCAGACTGAGTGGTGATAAGGAGGAGAAAAAAATATGTTTTCAGTGAAACAATGTATGTACTCTGACATAAAGAATTTATAAATGCCATGGCTTCAAAATACTTTATCCATTATAAATTTTGGTTATACTGAACTGGGCAATAGTTTTATTAAGTGACTGTTTCCTTATGCCATTATATTCACTCTTCATATAGGCATATTTTGTCATTATTTACCCATAAGGCTGTTTTTCACTAATATTGTTTTATATTTAATTTCAAAGTTTATCTTTATTAATATCTTCCTCTTTCTTTTGTTTCATTTTATTATTCTTTTACTCGTTTTTGAAGCTCAATATTTAGTTCGCCATGTTCAGTCTTTGTTTTAAAATAACTAAAATAGATAAACTAAATACTTTCCTCAGCTGACTCTGTATACCACAGATTGATATGAAGTATCCTTATTTTTATCATTTTATAAATAATCTATCATTTATATTTCATTTTTACCTCAATTTAGAACTTATTTAACAAAATGTTTTTAAATGTTTAAGGTTGGGAGTGTGTCTCCTTAATGTTGACTTCTAAAGTTATTAAATTGTGGTCAAGAGAATGAATTAATATAATCTCTATTCCATGAAATATTTGTTCATAATAAAATAATAATGTTAATCATTATTATTATTAACATCTTTATGGCCAAATGCCTGAGCAATTTCTTTCTATGTATCATGGTTGTTTGTATTCTCTATTTGTAGTGTTCAAAGTTGTATATCAAGCTTACTGAGGTTATTATACAAATTTCATTTTCTCTATTTTTTTAACCCACTTAATAGACCAAAAACTGAAAGATATATACTAACACCTCGACTCAACTATGGTTTTATCCTTTTCTCTTTGCATAATATATTTTTCTATTTCGTATTTTGTCGCTATGTTTTTACATTAAATGGTTAAAACTGTTACATCTTCTTCATTATTTTTGTCCCAAAGTCATTAATAAGGCCTCATAAAAGTCTCTCATTTGGATGAAATACTACATAAGCACCTTAATTATACTATTATCATTCCACTCTTCATTTTACTTGGTGCATTTGATCTTAAATTCTAGTATCTCTGATATTAATACTGACAATCTCATTCTTTTTTTGTTTGCATTTGCCTGGTATCTTTTTGCCTTTGCTTTTATTTTTAACTTTTTTGTCACTTTATTTTATGAGCTGTTCTTATAGAACATACCTTTTACACAATCTGAAGGATTTTCTTTTGCTATAGCAATTTAGCACATTAACATCCAAATTAACAGGTGATATATATCTTATACACTATTTTTAGTATATGCTATATTTTGTAGATTCTTTCCCTTCTACTTCAGATTCTTTAGTTTGGCTGGGTTTATCAAATTTCCTTTCAGTATGGCCCCCACACACCAACTGCCATCATAATTTGGAAGTTCTTCTATGAATCTTAAATATATACCTTCTAGCTCAGATGGGATTCTATGCATGCTCACTGACTGCTTGCAAATCCTTACAGGGTAAGAGGAATTTGCTGATGTCCCAATTGCTGGGTCTTTAACTGTCCCTGTAGTTAAAAACAACAACATCTCCAAATCTGCACATTCTTCTGGACGACTCACAGTCTCAGCTGTATCTGACCTCATCTGCCAGTCCCAACAATCAGACAGGGTTATTTTAGTGGTTAGCTATCTAAGCAGTAAGACAGGAAGGGGAGAGCACTAGAAACATATTCTCAGGCTACCATTTTCTTTATTTATCTTAAGTTATATTGGATTGTCATGTCCTTAGACCTCTAGCACTAAAATCGTACATTTCAGCTTCCCCATGATCCAATTTCACAGAAAACAAAAGTAGTGATTTCTTCTCAATTCTAAATGCTGTGGAGGGACAGAAAATGGATTTAACTCTCTCCTGTGTCTTTGCTTTTTCAAAATCAAAACAATATGGCCAGCCCTATCAAGAAAACATTTTTATTCAGAAAATCAAAATAATTTTAAGTCCCCAAAATTATATAATGGTCTATAGCGAGGTTTACAGACATTCATTATTTTAGTTGTATTCTCATAGTAACTCTGGGAGAAGAGGGAGAGACATTCTCTCCACTTACAGGTGATGAAACTAAGGCTGAGTGATGTTGAACAATTTGTCCAAGTTCATATAACTAGCAAGAGCAGGTCCTATTCAGGTATTGTTATACTAAAGTTATTGTTCTTTTCTCAAGACATCCTATACCCTTAAATATAAAGCCACTCATTGGAGTAGATAATGCTAAGTGAAATAAGTCAAGCAGAGAAAGACAATTATCATATGGTTTCACTCATTTATGGAACATAAGAAGTAGGAAGATCGGTAGGAGAAGAAAGGGAAGAATGAAGGGGGGTAAACAAAAGGGGGAATGAACCATGAGAGACTATGGACTCTGGGAAACAAACTGAAGGCTTCAGAGGGGAGGGGGGTGGGGGAATGGGATAGGCCGGTGATGGGTATTAAGGAGGGCACGTATTGCATGGTGCATTGGGTGTTATAGGCAAGTAATGAATCATGGAACATTACATCAAAAACTAGGGATGCACTGTATGGTGACTAACATAACATAATAAAAAATTATTATTAAAAAAAATAAAGCCACTCATGTCCAATGCCAGATTTACTGTTCATCAGTCCCCACCCTTGTTTCTGAGAATCTAGAAAGAAAAACAGAATAAAGTAAAAAAGGATAATACCTAACTAGGATGGCTTAAAAAAAAAAAAGGAAGCAATCAGACTTGCAATCTCTCTCAAACATGAGAACTTGAAATAAGTCTTTTGCTGTAACTTTCTATGGGACACACATTATTTTCATACTAAGAAACTGCCACCCACATCTTACTTTACTCATTTCCCTATCATTTTGTTGTCATATAGACACAACTTGAATGTCAACTGATTATTATAGGCTCCAAATCCTCTCAGTCTCACAAGACCCTTTGTTTTTGGTTAGTAAAATTGTTTCTCCACAATTTGTTGCCTCACATATATAGAAAGAACAAAGAAAGACAATTTCACTGGAGCAAAACCTACCAATGTAGAAAATTTCAGAGCAAAATAAAACATCCAGAGAGGGTGTCATGGACAAAAATGAGCTCAGGTAGGCTTGGGGAAATGACTAATTGACATGTATTTGCTATGGCATGTCTTCCTACACTCTTCAGTCAGGCCCAAGGTGATAGCTGCCACCACCTCTTACCCACAAGGGAGAACTAATGTCTAGCATTTATATGATAATGGAACTTTTCATAGCACATCCCCATATGTTAACTTATTTGAGACTCACAACAACCTTATGTGATAGGCCAAATAATAATTATGCTAATTTTACAGAGGCACAAAGAAGTGAAGTGATTTTTCCAAAGTTGTGTAGTTACTTTAGTGCCAAGATTAAATGTCCAGTGATTTTTCCACTATGCTGCTTTCTGTGATTATAAAAACCTTATATTCAATAAATGCAACATTTTAATGCATAGTTTTTCAATATATATGAAAATAGCTAAAATTGAAATTCATGTTGGTTTGCGGCCATTATTTAAAAAAACCACTTTATTGAGGTATAATTGAATGTACAAAGGTTACATATTTAACATATATGACTTAGTGAGTTTGGAGAAATGTGTACACCCTTGAAAGCATCACCACAATCAATGCCATAAATTGTTGTGGGAGGAGGTGGTATCTTAAATATTCTTTTAGAATTCTGCAGCTCAAATCCAGGCCACTCCCAATATTTGACTCTAATTTGTTTGTTAAAATACTTTGGAATGTAAGTTCACTGAGAGTAGACATCTATATTTCATTATTTTAGGTGGGAAAGCTAACAGTGCATTCCCAACTCTTCTCTAAAATTTTAGTTTCCTTAAATATCAGTAAAAAGTTTAAAAATGCCTAAATTACTAGCTATCAAGGATTTCTGCATAATATACAGCAGATGAAATATCAAATACATATTTAGAGGCAGGGGCTTCTGTGGTAATTAGGTTTACATGAGGTCATGAGAGTGGGATCCTCATGATGATGTTAGTGTCCTTATAGGAAGAGACCAGAAAGCTAGCTCTCTCTCCTTCTCCACCAAGTGAGGACACAGAATGAAACAGGCCATCTGCAAGCCTAGATGAGGGCCTTTACCAAAAACTCAACCATGATGGAAACTTGATCTTGGACTTTTAGCTTCCAGAACTGTGAAAAATAAACATCTATTGTCTGACCCCCACAAAGAAATACTAAATACATAATCATTTTAAACTGGTTGAAGTCATTAGTGGATCTGTTTTGGGCAATATCCCATGATATTGAACAGTATTCTATACTAATCACATTTCCTTCCACATTGCAAAGAACAGGTACTATGAACAATGAATGAGCAAACATTGGGACTAACAAAGGGTGAAACGATCTAGGAATGGGTGGGAGAATCAGAATGATAATGTACAACAGGTTAAAACAACTATAACACAAGATACAATGCTATCAGGAAAACAGTTGATATACTGTTGTAGTATATTCTATATCCTCTGGACAGGACTCCTGAAGGTAATCATTTTTGTTTGAGTACCTAAGAGGGCCTAACAGTAAGTTTACAATTTAGATAGTAAATTTTGTGTAGACATCTTTTGCAAATGGCTAGACCAAATATTTCGGTAGTGGGACTTCAAATACTGAGTGCTATTTATATTGTAAATAGTATTTAATTCCTTTGCTTTCTTCACCTAACAGTGAATCTTGTTTTACTCATCTTTGTGTTTCCAGAAACTAACACAATTCCCATTACATTCAATTTGTAAACAATACATGATGAATGAATGAAAGAAGGAAGAATGTGGAGATTTGACCAAGGTTTTAGTTATTTCTGCACATGGCATGCCTTGTGAATCTTTTGTCAAACTATTATGCTTACTTATTTGAATGTGGTTTCCAACACGTTTCAGTGTCAGTAGAGACAAATCTATTCTCAGTTAAATCAGTTAATTGACTGATTTACTTGTAAACCTCATTCTCTTTCACTAAAATTTAACACAGTATAACATATGGTATAATAACTTATTGTCTGTTATGCAAAGCCATTAGTATTATTTACAATCTCTATTTCTCCAAGGAACTAATCTAACTCATGATTTGCAGAGAGTTTTATCTAATATTGTTAGAATGATTTAGTTTACTATAATGAATGAAGATCTTGGCAAAAGTTGACTATCTGGTGCTTGGGAGACAGAGCTGTCATATAAATTAAGACTGGTTTAGAAGTGAAAATATTACTATTACCAATCTGGAAACTAACTGGCTATATGATACACAGATGTTCCCTTATTAAGAACTATTTCCATGGGAAGTACTTAAAAATGTTTGTGGAATATTTTTTAAATGACTTATGATGTATTTATAAATAACAGAAGTACACATTCAACTACCATGATTTTCTTAATATTATCTGAAATATTTTGAGATTTGTTAATTATGGATTTTAAAGATTCAATTTAAAGAGAAAATATATATGATAAAATGAACATCTAAAAAGATAGTCAATTATTCTTAAGCAGAATTACCCTTACTAGTGAGGTTTTGCAGAAATCTAGACTATAGCCATTAGCAATTTGACTTAGAGTTTTTTCTTGAGAAACCACCATTAACCCATAAATAATATTTAGCATTTTTGTACTTTATCAAAAATATAAATTTGATACTATATGGTAGCAAATATGAACTTTCCAGAATAAACTTGATAATAATTAGTGGCACCATATTTTAACACTCTGTGGGAAATCCTTTCCTTTGGGTAAAAATTTTGTCCTGATGGAGTGGCAGCAGCTTTTATAATGATACAAAAAGTACATTTACAAATATTTCTAAAGATAGCTTTGTATGATTTCAATAATGTCAATTTTGAACTATTGTATGCCCTAAAACTATTCAAGCATTTCCAATTTGGTTGCTCAGAGTCTGGTTGAAAGTAAACTGTGAGATACGTAACTTTATCAATGGTACATTATTTTTGCTATCTGCCAAGTTGGTCTGATGTTGAGGCCAGTGTTTTGATATGGGAAAATGTGGAAAGAAAGAAATACAGTGATTAGAATGTATTTATTAAGGTAAGTGAATAAATAAATCAAATGAAAGAGCTAAGATAAAGAAATGGGAAAAAAAAGTCTGTGCAAATCCAGATTAACGTTAGCTTTATGCATTCTAGAAAGATTAAGGTGTATGTGCTGAGAAGTTTGGAGTGAATGACTACGAAAGGGTAAATGGGTATGGCTACAATCTACTGAATTGTGAAGTATAAAATAGTCCCAATTCCATTTAAAGGATTCAACCAAGAGAAGAATATAATTATTCTTCACATTATATATCAGTTTCTGTCTGCTTATCCCTGTTCAGCAGCTGATTCTCTATTTGCTTAAATGTAATTATTTTAAAACTTTTATTTTTTTAAATTTTTATTAAAATTCCAGTTAGTTAACATACAGTATAATATTAGTTTCAGGTGTACAATACAGTGATTCAATACTTCCATACGACACCTGGTGCTCATCACAACAAGAGCACTCCTCAATTCCCATATCCTATTTAATCCAGCCCCAACCTACCTCCCTTCTGGTAACCATCAGTTTGTTCTCTATAGTTAAGAATCTGTTATTTGGTTTTCCTCTCTCTCTCTCTCTCTTTTTTCCTCTTTGCTCATTTGTTTTCTTTCTTTTTTCATTTGTTTTGTTTCTTAAATTCTACAAATGAGTGAAATCATATGGTATTTGTCTTTCTCTGATTGACTTAGTTTGCTTAAATCTTTAAGTAAAGTATGGTAATAGTGTATGAATATATATTTTATGAGGGTAGAACCTGTTTATATCTTGCTCATAGCTTTATCTCCAGTGTCTAGCACAAATCTTGGGATATGCTGCTCATTTAATATTTATTGAACCAATGTCGGAAATTTTTCCAACTAATTTATGTACTAAAGATAGGGTATCTTTGCCTGTCTTCTTTTCATGAGTTTATAATATGAAATCAAAACTAACTTCCATTCAGAGAAATCCAACATCATGATTTTTACACACACAATACAGCTTTTGTTTTTATTAACTAGATAAGTATTATTTTATCCTGAGAGGACAGTACCAGTGGAAGAAGTTTGAAATCTTTCCCAGGGATTATAATTCTCACTGCTCACTGAAGTTTAATAGGCTTTCCAATGGTAGCTAAACATGAGCAGAAGCCTCCTCACTTGCTCAGTGATTTTTACTTCCCTGATCTTGATAGCTGTCTAGTGTATAACCACATATTATCAGTTAGATCATTTATCTCACCTCCTGTTTTATTTGCCCAGTGTTGTAACTAAGTTGATGACTTAGTTTCTTGACTGTTCCACTAGAACCAAAGATTTACTGCTTATCCCAGCATCCTTAGCTCTAATGCAAGCAGTGAGCTCAAGTCCTCCTTCACGCAGACCACTCAGCATGTCTAATGCTCTTGCTCTGATTATCACAACACTTAGTAAAACCAGTGGCCTTTGATCTTGACTGCACATTAGAATCTCTTTGGTTGGAGCAGGGGGTGCTTTGGACACCCAAACTTCACCCCAGACCAGTTGAATGGGAATCTCTAGATATACGGCTTAGCATAAGTCTTTCAAAGCTCTGCAGATGACATCCATGTACAACCATGTGAAAAGGTTAAGAACCACTGGGCTGGATACTTCTCCTGCCTCACTCCACCAATCACACTGGTGAGGCCAACCAGGATGGTGCCTGAGCACACCATCATCCTTTGGCACTGTGATTTGGAATGACTCACCACATCAGCCAGATTAATGACCCAAGTTTCAGCCTTGCCTGCCTATGGCTTCCTCTCTTTTCCTTATAGGTACATGGGCAACTGAGGCCACATAATTTATGCCAAAATGTACCATTTTACTAATTTAATATTTGTAATGTTTCCCTTTTGTAACAAGCCTGCTTTATTTTCTCAAAGTATTTCAAATTGACTCTACTTTTTATCACATAGCTAAAAAAATAAGTTGTGAAAATAAAATTAAGCTGAGAATAAACCAGATTAATGACAAAAACATAATATCTAGCTATGGAAGGTACAATTTGGAAAGAGAAAAATGATGATGGTAAAATATGTTGCCAAAGCAATTACTGTAACTGGACTATTTATTAAGTATAGTCTCCAGAACTATTTATAACAGGAATTAAAGATAAAAATAAAATCTTCATTTGAAACCTGCCCAAATTTAACTTCAATATTTATTTATGAATTACTCATACATAGGGGAAGAGCCCATGTTGATTGGGCAACTTGCCATCTCCTCTCTGCCACCAGTGTTGACATAACTATTATCACCTCTACCATTGTTATTGCTGTTGTAAGAATCCATGCCAATAAGGCTTTTACTCTGCTGCCAAAACTGCCACTACAGAGCTGCTATCCCTATCCTCATCACACCAGTGAAGGCCAAGAGGGTTTTCTGTTTCATTGCTGGGGCTGTGCTGGGAGATATTTGCTGCTTCTGTTTCTAAAGGAGCAGGAACAGGTTTCCACTGACTCCCAGTATTGATTAAAGAAGAGGTAGGAAAAGAGATGTGCCCTGAGTGTACTAAATATATTTTTCTTAATACAGGTAAGAATTTAACTAACCATCTTTGTTTAAAGGCGGTTAGGATTACAATACAATTAACAATATAGGTCAGCTACATTGTGGATTAAACAGATTTTTTGTGGGCTAACATGGGACCTGATGTTCATTTATAATGTTGTTCCTATAGGAAAGTTCCTTCTGGTTTCAAAATAACTTACTTTTAAGTGAACTTCACTTTTACACACACACCCACCCACACACACACAAACACTAAGTAATAACATGTAAACCTATGACAGTATGTTTAATTTGCTGATTAAGATGAATATATAATAATACTCAGAATATTCCAATACTGTAATATTGACGCACAAATCAGTTTTAATTCAAGTATAAAAGTAAAAAAAAAGTATTAAAAATAAACTATAGCTAGAATAGCCTGTTAATGGATACTCAACATACAAAGATGTAAAGTGTGACTTCAGTGTCATAAAATGGGGGAGAGGAGTAAAAGTATAGAGTTTTTGTACATGATTCAACTTAAGTTGTTATCAGCTTAAGATAGAGTGTTATAACAATAAGATGTTTTGTGTAACCAGAAATAGATAATAAAAAAAAAACTCTAGTGGGAACACAAAAATTAAAGAGAAAGAAATCAAAATATACCACTAAAAAAAAAAATCAACAAATTACAAAGGAGAACACCAAGACAGGAAGAAACAAAGGAACTAGAAAACAGTCATAAAACAATTTTAAAATAGCAACAGTAAATCCTTACCTATAAATAGTTTAAATTAAAATAGATTAAATTATCCAAGTGAAAGACACATAGTAACTGAATGGAGAAAGAAAAGAAAAGAAAAAAAAGAAAAGAAAAGAAAAGAAAAGAAAAGAAAAGAAAAAAAAAAAAGAAAATTGATCGATCCAAAAGTATGGTACCTTCAGCTTTAAGGATACACACAGGCTCAAAGTCAAGGGATGGAAAAAAAAGATCCCATGCAAATAGTAACCAAAAAGAGCACAGATGACTATACTAAATGAATCAGACAAAACAGACTCCCAGGCAAAATTTGTCACAATAGACAAACGTCACTATGTAATGGTAAAGGGATCAATTCATCAAGAGGATATAACAATTGTAAATATATATACAACCAACATTAGAACACCTGAATATATAAACCAAATATTACCAGAACTGAAGGGAGAAATAACAATATAATAATAGTGAAATACTTCAATATCCCACTTTGAACAATGGTACATGATCAGGCAGAAAATCAATGAGGAAACAGTGGATCTGAATAACACTACAGACCAAATGTACCTAACAGACATATACAGAGCATCCTATCCAACAACAACAGAATACATATTCTTCTCTAAACATACCTGGAACCTTCCAGGATAGATTGTATGTTAGGCCACAAAATAAGTCTTACCAAAATTAAGAAGATCAAAATCATATCAAATCTTTTTTGACCACAATGGTATAAATTTATAAGTCAATAACAAAAGGAAATTGAAAAATTAACAAATAGGTGGAAATTAAACAACACATTCCTAAACAACCAATGTGGCCAAAGAAATCATAGGCAAAATAAAAAAGTATCTTGAGACAAATGAAAATTGAAACAAAATGGACCAAAACCTATGGGTTGCAGCAAAAGCAGTGCTAAGAGGGAATTTTATAGTGATAAATGCCTACATTAAGAAAAAGAAAAGATCTCAAGTAAACAACCTAACTTTGTGTCTCAAGGTACTAGAAAAACAAGAACAAACTAATCCTTAAATTAGCAGAGGGAAGGAAATAATAAATATTAGAGCAAAAATAAACAAAATAGAAAGACATAGAAAAAAGCAAATAAAATTGATAAAACTTTAGCTGGACTAACCATAAGAGAGAAAAAAAGAGAACCGTTATATAAATAAAATTACAAATGAAAGAGAAGACCTTACAACTGATACTGCAGAAATATAAAGTATCATAAGAGAATACTATCAACAATTATATGCCAACAAATCAGATAACCTAGAAGACATACATAAATTCCTAGAAACATACAATATCAATACTGAATCATGAAGGAATAGAAAATCTGAATAGACCAATAATGAGTAAAGATAATCAAAAACCTCCTAACAAAGAAAATCCCAGGACCAGATGGCTTCACTAGTAAATTCTTCCAAACATTAAAAAAACAATAATGCCAATCCTTCCCAAACTCTTCCAAAAAAAATTGAAGAGGAGGGAACATTTACAATCTCCTTTTTAAGACCAGGATTACCCTGATACCAAAAGCAGACAAGGACACTACAAAAGAATAAATAAATAACTATAAACCAATATCCCTGAAGAACATAGATGGAAAAAAACCTAAAGAAATATTAGCAAACTGAATTCAACAGCACATTTTAAAGATCATACACTATGATCAAATGGGATTTATCCCTGGCATGCAAGCATGGTTCAACACATGCAAATCAATAAGTGTAATATACTCCCTTAACAGAATAAAGGATAAAAATCACATGATCATCTCAATAGATGAAAATTGGTACAGCCAGTATGGAAAGTAGTCATATGGAGGTTTCTCAACACATTAAAAATAGAACTACCATATGATCCAGCAATCCCACTAGTGGGTATATATCAGAAGGAAATAAAATCACTATCTCAAAGAGATAGCTGTACCCCTGTGGTCACTGCAGCATTATTCACACTAGCCAAGACATGGAAATAATCTAAATGTCCATCCACAGATGAGTGGATTATATATATATATATATATATATATATATATATATATATATATATATATAGAAGGATAATGATATATAAAAGGATATATATATTAATCATAAAGAAGAAGAAAGTCCTGCCATTTTGGCAACATGGGTGGACCTGGATACTATGCTAAGTGAAAAAAGTCAGACCTGAGGTAAATACTGCATGATCTCACTTACATTTGGAACAAAAAAAAAAATGAACCCACAGAAACAGAGAACAGATTGATTGGTGGTTGCCAGAGGAGAGGGGTGGGAGTGGGGGAAATGATGAAAGTGGTCAAAATGTTAAAAATAAAAAATAAGTAAAATTAACAAAACAGACCCACGAAATCTACATATAAAATTTTAAGTTGAACTCATGGAAGCAGAGAATAGAATGGAGGTGGTTGGGGCTGGGGAAAATGAGAAGATGTTTGTCAAACAGTACAAAATTTTCAGTCATAAGACAAATAACATCTAGAGATCTAATGTAGAGCATAGTGACTATAGTTAATAACACTATATTGTATACCTGAAAGTTGCTAAGAGAGTAGATCTTAGGTCTTCTCACTACACACACACACAAATGGTAACTATGTGAGGTGATGGATGTGTTAAATAGCTTAATTGTGGTAATCATTTCTCAGTGTGTGTGTGTGTCAAATCATTACATTGTACACTTTAAATACAAATTTTCTTTGTCAATTATACCTCAATAAAGCTGGGAAAAACCCAGTTCATATAGTAAATCTTTAAAAAAAAACCCACAAGAACTTATTAACAGGGGGGCAAAATACTGGACAATTCACTGGAGATTATACATATCATTGGTTTTCTACTCTTAAGCAGAGGACCACACTTTGATGTAAATGTCTTAGACATTAACCAGAGTGCAAAGAAGGAACCAGAGTCAATTTCTTAAGGTCTCCTCCAACTCCGGCATCCTGAATTTCTGTCCTGAGCCATCTATTAGTCTGTTAGGACTGCTAGAATAGAATACCACAGGGTAGGTGGCCTAGACAACATAAATATATTGTCTCACAGGTGCTGAAGCTTGGGAGTTTAAACTTCGGGCATCTGTGGGGTTGCTTCCTTCTGAGGGCTATGAGGGAAGGATCTCTTTCAGTCCTCCCTGCTTGTCTTGTAGATGTCCACCTTTTCCCTATGTGTCTTCATGTTACCTTCTCTCTATGCATGTCTGCTTCTGTGCCAGATTTCTCAGTTTCATAAGGACCCCAACCATATTGGATTTGGGCCCATCCTAGTGATCTCATTTTAACTTCTGTAAAAATCTATCTCCAAATAAGGTCATATCCTGAGGTATTGTGGGTAAGGACTCCAACATACCCTTTGTTTGTTTTATAAAGGTTTTATTTATTTATTTGAGAGAGAGAACAGGAGCAGGGGGGAGGGGCAGAAAGAGAGGGAGAAGAAGGCTCCCTGCTGAGCAGGGAGCCCAACACAAAGCTCCATCCCAGGACCCTGGGATTATGACCTGAGCCAAAGGCAGATATTTAATTGACTGAGCCACCCAGGTGACCAGGACTCCAATGTATCTTTTTTTGAGGGAATCTTCAACCCATAACAAAGGGTTTCACATATGCACAGTTACGCTGCCACTAACTACTATTATCCAATGACATAGACTGTTACCCATGGAACTATTGTAGATTTTCTTGTTTCTGGGCAACCTCAAACTGATCTTTAGTCTTATTTCACCTGTCACCTAGGCTTCTGAGTTAGAATGATGGATTCTGAAGCAATTATACATGCTGCACCTTTACATAAAAATGGGGGAAAGTTTCCTCTCCTTTCAATTTTGGCTTTTGCTGAGGTCTGGGATATGTTTGGAAGTTAAAATTAGAAGCTCACATTGCTCTCCTCATTCATAATGTGAATAATTGGGGACAAGGAGAAAATACCCTGGGTAGTTGCTAATATACTCTAGATTATCAAGTCAGCATTTTTTGCTATATGCCATGTATTTTCATAAAGTAAACAGCATCTATATGACAACAAGAAGGTAGACTCAGCCAAAAATACAATAGGGCCTGGTGGGTTAGGTTGGTCTCCCAGAGTGTACAGCACTCTTTAATTTGGCAGAACATTAATGTCTTGTGAAACTAAGTTTTTGGTTCAAGATTACATTGAGTTCAAGGAAGGAATTTGAACAGCTTGCTGAATTTGACAAGATTGATTCATTCAGTGATTACGCACTGGGCACGTCTTTATTGTTCTGTGCTATGCTAGGCACTCTGAGGATATTCACTAAGGGATGCAGCTTCTATTCACAAGGAATTTAAGTTAACAGGGAAGATAAACAAGTACACAGCTAACTTGAAGGCATAGCAACATGAAATAAGTACTTTAATAGAGCTAGAAACACAGCGCCGTGGGGCCCAGAGGAGAGAGACATTAATCATGTCCAGATTTTTTCTTAGGAATGTACATTAACACCAGTGTATGTTCTTTTGCTTTTACTTAAAAATCTGGAAGGTGAACTTGGGAAAACTTTGCAGTCGCATTTTGAGAACTGATCTTTGAAACCAGAATGGTCAAGCTAAATCCTGCAGCTGATAAACACAGAGTTATACATCTGTGTCAAACGAAAATGCTGCTGCATTAGTTCAGCAGTTCAACCAAATGTACCAAATCCTACCTCAATCTAAATAGAACACAGCCATACCTTTTCCAGTCCAAGCATACAAAAAAAAAAAAAAAAAAACCTTCCCAGAGAGCAGAAAAGTGAAATTACTGCCGTTTCATGAAATTTATGCTGCCAAAAATGCCATTTAACCTAAGCTGCTGCTAGAGAAAAACATACTTATTAAATGCGTGGCAGAATCATCATGCTTTCCTTTGTGGACTGGAGTGGGGTTCACTCTACGCTACCCGTTATAACTGCCAACAGTTCCTCTTGGTGAATAAACCATTTAAAATGAAAGGAAGAAAGAAAGAGAACATAATGCTTTCCCCCTTGAAAAAGAAAATTATTTAAAGGTTAAGAAGATTCTAAAAGAAATTTCAATGTGCTTTTATGGTAATCAAAATCAGCAGCAGGTACTTATATATTCCAAAGCTCAAATGAACTTATACCTCCCACTGAAATTCTATAGCTACTAAAGAGAGGATTAGAATGATTGTTATCTAAATCACATGAAGTGTTTCCTGAGTAAATACATAATAAAATTCTGAATAACCTTAAAAATTATTAATTCTTATAATGTTTGATGGAAACAGAATTGAAAAGGATTGTAAAATTATTTAGCTCAAACCCATCATTTGATGGATCAGGAAAATGAGGTGCAGATGGCAGGAAATGACCTGTCCAAGGTTCCTACAGCTAATGGACCTCACACTAGGACCCAGGTATGCTTCCCAGTCTGTTCATCTTTCCAATGGACTAACTATTTATCCATTAAGAATACAGAATTAAAAATATTAACTCATGTTTTAGGTATAAAAACCAGGCTGACTATTATCCCAAGTTTAAATACATGGACTCTGGAAGCAGACCTCTTAGATTTAAGTCCTGGCATCTCCATTTACCGGTTGTTATGTGTAGTCAAGTACTAAACCACGCTGTGTCTTGTTTCCTCATCTGTAAAATGAAGATGATAGTATATCCTACCTCAGAGTTACTTCAAGCAATAAATAAGTTAACGAGTGTGAAATGACTAGATATGTGCATGAAACATAATGTGCTTTACTGTTATTATTTCAATAATCTCAATCAATGATGTGAACATGTTTCCATGTTGGGAACACTGCCTTCAACCAGCCTAGTCTTAGCAAGATTTAGAAGCAGCTTAGTTTATCTCTTGTGTGCCCATTCTTCCTTGATGAGCCCATTTTATTCATTTTTCTTTTGTGAGCCCTTTATGTCTGGACTATATTGCCCATATTCCATAACAGCTATGTTTCCCTTGGTTCTATCAATCTCTGGAAGAAATTTCTGTACTCAAATTTGCCAACCATTTACTCCTCACCAGAACTGCCTGGTTTCACTCCCTTGGGGCCCCATGAAGTAAAATCTGAAATGTTAAAACATACTTGTTTAATATGTGGTTTTTTCTAAGAATATAGTGCTTTAAGAGAGATTGTAGTATTATCACCTGAACATTAAGATGACTATCTAATTAGGGAATTTTAGATATTGTGGTAGAACAGTAGGAAAGGGACAGGGAAGCAATGATTTTCTAGTATTTGTTGTTATTTCGGTTAATTCACAAACATGAAATATATTATTCTCTTCCATTCCAGAAATAAGGAGACCAAGGCTCACAGAGAGGAGGTGACTTGCTTGAAACCATACAACTAATAAATCCCAGTAGTAGCTTGCAAACTCTGGTCTGTCTGGTTCCAAAGTCTGTTCTCAGTATTTTTGATAAAGAGTTCTGCAATCAGTGCTCCTCATATCACACCATATGTGCAAGTGGCTTTTATGAATGTCTTAAGAGTGGCTCTTTTTCCCTAGGAACTGCTGACCTGCCCTCAGGTTGGCATCATGATTCAAAATACATCCAGAACACTTGCTATACTATATTATAATACATAGAAAATTGAGGTACCAACTAAAAGGCAAAATGTGCCTCACATAGCAATTTTTGAGTATACTATAGAGCAAATACCCATGTCTGTTACACATGTGAGCTCTCTGTTGGTCTACCATGAAACAAAAGGATAAAGCAGAAATAAAATAGTACAATAGACCTGTTTTCAACATGTCAGTGGATCTAACTGAATAATTATTTCACAGTAGAAGGGAGTGCAACATAGTGCTTATATTAAAACAGCCAAGTACATTTTGCATTAATAATTGTAGACAGGAAAGGAAAAAAATTACATGAAAGCATAAATATACAGTGACTTTGCATTAAACCTGGGATATATTGGTTGCTAAGGTAGAAGAGCCCAGGACATATGAAATAATCTGCAAGCCCATGAATTAGCATAAATATGTCATGAGATTGTCAGACTCTACTTAGAGATGCTTAAGGTTTTATATCTGAAAAAAGCATTTTTATCATAACTTATTCTTTGCTGAATCACTTCATCTTATAGTTCTAAGAGAAGAAAAGCCAGTTAGAGGGTTTACATTGATTTATTAAGTTCTCCAGAGTGTTTCTTTGGTAAATGTATCTTCTTAGAGCTTCTCAGAATGACCTCTGAAAGGGACACACCAAACCTTGCTTTTATTTCCATGGTTCATTACATATTATCAGTCAATAAAGTAAGCACATTGTATACACAAAGCAATATGCTAGATATGGAGAATACAATGATAGCATGGAGCTTAGATGGTGCGTAGGAAGAAAAGCCATCAATTTAAGGAAATAAGAGTTAAAAGCACATAAGCTAAGTGGTATGAACAATGAGTGCTCTAGATCGGGTGAGTGTTTCTGCCAGCTAGAGTATCAGAATGAAAAATGGGTGAGGCTTCATAGTTGAGTTATTGCACATAATTTAAGTCTTTTTAAAAAGATTTATTTAATTAGTTGAGAAAGAGAGGGAGAGAGAGGAGAGTGGGGTTTAAGGGCAGAAGGAGAGGGAGACAGTAACTTAAGCAGACTCCAGTGCTGAGTGCAGAGCCTGATGCAGGGCTTCATCTCATGACCCTGAGATTATGACCTAGGCAAAATCAACAGTCAGTCGTCTAATTGTGCCATCCAGGCACTCCCCTCCTTTTATTTTTTTGCACATAATTTATGTCTTACCCAAACTATGTTTTGTCTGTCTTCATGAATGCATAATAAGGAAAGGCATATGTATTTCCTCAAAAAAAAAAAGGTAATAAAGGCTAAGTAAAAACTGGTTATATAGTACAAACAGTCAACTCTGTGAAAGTAATCTGATAACTTGTAGTTTTAAAGCTTAGATGTTATAAAATACTTTATTGGATGCTAAGATATAATGTGACACAAATTACAATCAACCAAAGCAGCAGAACACCAACTGAAAATGGTAACCATTAACACACAAAGACTTTCCTCCACCTTGCTACTGCAGAAGGGAGCATACTAGTACCAGAACCCCTCATTCTTTGGATATATGGCAAGATCATGAGTATCAGTGAATAAGAGAGAAGGCCTATGTGTCAGCATCAGAAATGTCAAGACAAAGTATAAGAGAAAAGTGGAAGAATAAATAAAAATAATAGTCCAGCCATAAATTATGTCTAAAACCCAGATGATAAGAAAATGTATAAGAAATTTGATCTAGTAGCCAAGGGCCAGGGATCACACAGAAATAAGGTATTTAAATGGAGTAATGGATCAAAGCCAACAAAGTAATAAGAATGAAGTAAACAAAATGTTCAGAGAAGGCAAGATTACTGAAAGAAAGCCTAGTAGGCCAGCTTTATTAGACTTGGCTAGCACTAGGCATGAATCCTGGAAAGCTGGTACAGTCTTGAAACTTTACATACCTGAAAGATCTTGTCCTTTATTCTTCAAAGGGAGAAATGAAGTTAAGAATGATACATGAAGGGTGCCTAGGTGCACAGTTGGTTGAGCATCTGACTCTTGGTTTTGGCTCAGTGGTGATCTCAGGGTCATGAGATGGAGCCCTGCATGGGGCTCCATGTTCAGCAGGGAGTCTGCTTAAGTTTCTTTCTCCCTTTGCCTTCCCCTCCCCCACTATCTCAAATAAATAAATAAATAAATCTTAAGAAAAAGATGATACATTATATGGGGGCTGTAGAATCCTTATTTCATTGCTAAAAAAAAATTTCCTTGCTACTGAGTTGTTAACCTGAAATAATGGAGAAAATCGTGTTTAGAGTCAGATCTTTGCTCCAGCTTATATGTAAGTGTTAGAAAGAACATTTTAACAAAACAAAACAGGAAACAACAAATGTTGGCGAGGATGTGGAGAAAGGGGAACCCTCTTATACTGTTGGTGGGAATGTAAGCTGGTACAGCTACTCTGGAAAATAGTATGGAGGTTCCTCAAGATGTTAAGAATAGAGCTACCCTACAACTCAGCAATTGCACTACTAGGCATTTACCCCAAAGACACAGATGATGTGAAAAGAAGGGGCACATGCACCCCAATGTTCTTAGCAGCAATGTCCACTATAGCCAAACTGTGGAAGGAGCCAAGATGCCCTTCAACAAATGAATGGATAAAGAAGATGTGGTACATATATACAACGGAATATTATTCAGCCATCAGAAATGATGAATGTCCACCATTTGCATCGACATGCATGGAACTGGAGGGGATTATGCTAAGTGAAGTAAGTCAAGCAGAGAAAGACAATTATCATATGGTTTCACTCATATGTGAAACATAAGCAATAGCACAGAGGACCATAGGGGAAGGGAGGGAAATCCAAAGGGGGAGAAATCAGAAAGGGAGATGCACCATGAGAGACTATGGACCCTGGGAAACAAACTGAGGGTTTCAGAGGGGGTGGGGTAACCAGGTGATGGGTATTAAGGAGGGCATGTGCTGTGATGAGCACTGGGTGTTACACATAACTAATGAATCGTTGAGCACTACATCAAAAACTAATCATGTACTATACAGTGGCTAACTGAACATAATAAAAAAAGAGAAAGAATATTTTATTCCTATTGAAAGTTTTTGTGAAGATTCATTTGAGAAACTATATAAGCCCTGAAGACAACTACAAAAATTGTAAATGCCTTCCACATTTGTAAAGCAGAATAAGAATGGGTACTAAAATGGTTTCAAACTTGGAGTATGGGCAAAAGATCCTGCTTATGGTTGAGGCAAATGCTTTTAGAAATGTGCTCTCTGAATTCAACTCAAGCATGGTTTAGTTAGTTTATTACTTAATTGATTGTCATGCTGTTATTGTCATATTTAGAAATTTTCCCACCAAAACACAGCCCTGAAATTTTCGTAACACGTTATATGGTTTTGTTGTTGTAGTGACTTTGTTACTTTATGAAGACAGCATTTCTAGGAATAAATTCAAAACAGAGCTGCTGAATTGGATTTGTAAGAAGATAATGTGAGTCTTTCTTAAGGAATATGTCAGCACTTGGGAACCTTCACTTGTCTTTACTATACTCTATTTGCGCTTTTGTCAAGCGTGGAGAGATAAAACAAAGCACAAAACTTTCATAGAGGATGGTATAAAAAAGAATACTAACCTACCCTTACCTTCTAGGCGCTTACAGCACTACAAAAAAAAATGGGAAGAAACCCAATTAAAATCATTTCAATATAAGTTAAGAGTAACAAGGTACTGTTTCATTAACTGCTATCTACCATTTAGGAAGCACAGAGCCAAAATAAAGTTTGACTAAGTTAAATAAACGTCAGCTTTAGTTACATACAGGAACAACTTGTTTTATTTGCTTAGCTCTATTGTATTTTACAGATATAGTGGGTTTTCGATACTTATTTATTTGTTTGTTTATTTATTTATTTGCAAATTGAAGGTTAGTAGCGACCCTGCATTCAGCAAGTCTGTCAGCACCATTTTTGCCAACTGAATTTGCTCACTTCAAATCTCTGTGCCACATTTTGGTAATTCTCGCAATATTTCAAAAACTTTTCATGATTTTTATACTTGTTAAGATGATCTGTGATCAGTGATCTTTGATGGTACCATAACGATTGTTTGGGGGGGGGTGCCA
This sequence comes from Ursus arctos, assembly GCF_023065955.2. Classification (NCBI taxonomy): domain Eukaryota; kingdom Metazoa; phylum Chordata; class Mammalia; order Carnivora; family Ursidae; genus Ursus; species Ursus arctos. The sequence goes on along the minus strand of NC_079873.1, from coordinate 88,905,266 downwards.
AAAACCACACCCATATGATGGTGGACTTAATTGATAAATTCTGTATGTGAACTGACTACTCTACCAACTGGCTGTCCCCCATTTCTTTCCCTCTCCTTGTGCCTCCCTATTCCCTGAGACACAGCAATATTGAAACTAGTCCATTAATAACCCTACAATGGCCTCTAAGTGTTTAAGTGAAAGGAAGAGTCACATATCTCTCACTTTAAATCAAAAGCTAGAAATGATGAAGCTTAGTGAGAAAGGCATGAAACAGCCAAATTGTGACTGCAAAGGAAAAGTTCTTGAAGCAAATTAAAAGTACTACTCCAGTGAACACACAAATGATAAGAAAGTGAAATAGCCTTACTTTCTGCTGATACACAGAAAGTTTGAGTCGCCTGGATAAAAGATCAAACCAGCCACAACATTCCCTCAGGCCAAAACCTAATCCAGAGCAAAGCCCTGACTCTCTTCAATTCCACGAAGGCTGAGAGAGATGAGGAAGTTGCAGAAGAAAAGTTTGAACTAGCAGAGGTTGGTTCATGAGGTTTAAGGAAAGAAGCCATCTCCATAGCATGAAAGTGCAAGGGGAAGCAGCAAGTGCTGATGTAGAAGCTGCAGCAGGTTCTCCAGGAGATCTAGCTAAGATAATTAATGAAGGTGGCTATGCTAAACAACAGATTGTCAATGTAGACAAAACGGTCTTCTACTAGAAGAAGATGCCATCCAGGACTTTCTTAGCTAGAAAGAAGTCAATACCCAGCTTCAAAGCTTCAAATGACAGGCTGACTCTCTTGTTAGGAACCAATGCAGCTGGTGACTTTTAGTTGAAGCCAACGCTAACTCACTATTCTGAAAATCCTAAGGCCCTTAAGAATTACGTTAAAACTACTCTGCCTATGTTCTATGAATGGAACAATGCAAGCCTAGATGACAGCACATCTGTCTACAACACGGTTTACCGAATATTTTAAGTCCATTGGTGAGACCGACTGCTCAGAAAAAAAAAAAAAAGACTCCTTTCAAAATACTACTGCTCATGAACAGTGAATCTGGTCACTCACGAGCTTTGCTAGAAATGTATGTGACTCATGTTGTTTTCATGCCTACTAACACAACATCCATTCTGCAGCCCATGGATCAATGAGTAATTTCAAATTTCAAGTCTTATTATTTAAGAAACACATTCTGTAAGAATATAGGTGCCATATGTAGTGATCGTCTGATGGAATTGGGCAACATAATTCAAAAAAATTTCTGGAAAGGATTCACCATTCTAGATGTCATTAAAAACATTTGCAATTCATGGGAAAAGGTGAAAATATCAACACTAACAGCAGTTTGAAAGAAGTTGATTCCTTCCTTCCACTGAAGGAGGTAATGCAGATGAGGTATAAATAGCAAGAGAATGAGAATTACAAGGAGAACCTGAAGATGGGACTGAATTGCTGCAATCTCATGATAAAACTTTTAATGAATGAGGAGCTGTTTCTTATGGATGAGCAAAGAAAGTGGTTTCTGAGATGGAATCTACTTTTGGTGAAAATGCTGTGAAGACTGTTGAAAGGATAAGGATTTTGAACATTATATCAACTTATTTGATCAAACGGCAGGGTTTGAAAGGATTGACTCTGATTATGAGAAGTTCTACTATGCATAACATGCTATGAAATAGCACCACATGCTACAGAGAAATCATTTATGGAAGAAAGAGTCAATTGATGCAGCAAAACTCATTGTCTTACTTTAAGAAATTGCCACAACCACCATAACCTTCAGTAACCACCACCCTGATGAGTTAGCAGCCATCAATACCAAGATGACATCCTCCACCAGCAAGATTATGACTTGATGATGATTAGCATTATTTTAGCAATAAAGTATTTTTAATTAAGGTATGTAGATTGTTCTTTAAACATAATAGCATTGCACACTCAATATACTACAGTATAGTGTAAACATAAGTTTTACATGTACTGGAAAATTAAAAAAATCATTTGAATTACTTTATTGTGGTGGTCTGGAACCAAACCTGTAATATCTCTGAGATATGCTCATATTCTCTTCATTTCACCTCAGGATGAGGGTCAGATTTAATCAAGGGATTTACTACCACTTTAAGGAGGCAGAGTAAGAAGTGTTCAAGTCCTTCGATCCTTCTTGGGACTAAGTAAAAAGTATTAGTTATATACATTCTGAGAAAAAGGAGGTAGATATACTTAAGGGGAAATGTATTTTCACCAACAGAATTAGAAACTGGTGGGCCTGATCCTACCTTAAGGTAAATAAAATATAATATAATTCCTCCTGAGGTGGAATTTCTTTTTCCAGAAAATCAAATTCACTTCCATCAGATGAGTTCTCGACTTTCATGAGAAAGCATACTCACTCTTTACCACCAAATAAAACTAAGCTCATAAGTTTTAACTTGGGAAGAACACAGGTATAATTTAATTTTGCAAATATTACCCAGGTAACTTCCATCTATATATAGGATGAAGTCTGTAATACTTCCTAATATACTCTTTAGTTTAGTAGCTTCCTCAGCTGAGTTACTCAGATGATATGTTATATTTTGTCTTGTACTTTAGAAAGTTAAGTCTCCCCTATGTACCATATTCTGAGCAAATTACAATCTTAGGACAACAGTCCTATTCTTAACACTATTCCTTTATGACTCCAGAACATGGATAACTTGGCTCAAAGCAATAACTTTCCATCCCAATATACCAAAGTACTTATTATCAAAATCCAGTTAATCAAAGTACGGCTCTAAAACATTAGTTTTTAAGCTATTTGTGATAAAGGACCAGTTTCCCCTTCCCCAATGTTGCTATAAAGTTTTCTAAATGCTTACTCTCAACTTCTGTAGTCATCTATAGACTGTATTTTGAGTATCATTCCTGTAAAGGAAAAAACTAACAGGAAGGTAGACATTTTGACAAGATAAGGGGAAAGTAAAGGTTTACGTTAAAGCCTTAATTGCTGTCTGACAGAAAGAGGCAGATTCAAGGAGGATGCCACAATGGAATCAGATCCTGGGGAGGATCATTAGAAATACCTTGTTTGTTAGTGATTTGAAGGGGCACGTGCACCACAATGTTTATTGCAGCAATATTCACAGTAGCCAAAATATGGAAAGAGCCCAGATGTCCATTGACAGATGAGTGGATAAAGAAGATGTGGTATGTGTATGTGTGTGTGTAATATATATATATATACACACACACATATATATGTATGTATATGTATATGTGTGTATATATGTGTGTGAGTATACATATGTATATAATGTATATTTGTGTGCATATATGTATATATTTATGTATACATATATGTATGTGTATATGTATGTGTATATATGTATATATGTGTGTATATATATATTTGTGTGTATATATATATAATGGAATATTGGAATATATAATGGGGGGTGTGTGTGTAATGGAATAATACTCAGCCATCACAAAGCATGAAATCTTGCCATTTGTGGTGACATGGATGGAACTAGAGGGTATTATGCTAAGCAAAATAAGTCAGTCAGAGAAAGACTGATGAATCACTAAATTCTACCTCTGAAACTAATAATACGCAAATGGCAATTAATTTATTTTAAATAAAATAAAATAAATACCTTGTTTGTTTTATAGTTTGGTAGAAAAGACAGCCCCTAAAATGGGAAGCATAGCGTGGAAGATTAGTAACTGAGAAACAAAGTGAATCTCAGGAAGAGGATTCTCTGAGCATCTCTAAAATTTTGCAAGTCTAGGATGTAAAAAGTTAAGAACAACTTTTGATGTAGTCAAAAATACAAATTGTAACTGCTCCAAAGTAATTAGTAGGAAGCAGAAATACTAGTTATCCAACTTTACAGCTTCTTTTTAAACTCTTGAACAGCTGTTATAAAATTTTTAAGTCTCCCAACACCTTTGGGCTATAATCTTGCTAGGTTTTAAAAACTGAGCAGAATTGAGCTTAGACAGAAACTAAATGGAAACAACAGAAAGAAATCCTCACATGCTGGTGTATAAGAAGTATTTTAGGGAGATTCAATTACTGAGTTTCTGGTTTCTGCACTAAAACATGAACCAGCTTTAGGGAGACAATGTTCTCCAATAAGAAAGAGATGTTTGGTTTTGAAAGAAAGGATGATTTAAATTTTAGTGACCATAAGGCATCTTCAGATGAGTAGCACGTTAGCTTGATGATCTCAGAAAATCATCCAGTGGGCAAATCTGATGTAGCTTTCTAATGAGATTCCAAAAATAGCATAATTTTACCACAGGTATTAGGTAACCCATCCAAATCCGAATCTGATGAAAAGTAAAAAAAGAGGACAAAATGAAAATTGCATTTTTGCTTGGGGTGGACAACCTTAGATGGAGTGTTTCCATAAGAGAGGTTCTCAAAGTCAGAGCTAGAGAGGTCAAAAGGCAGAAGACCCAAGACAAAAGTAGGTGCTATCAAGGACCAACTTGTATTCCTTCAATATCTTGCCTGATGAAAGATCTGATTCTTGTTTATAACTATGACTCCCATGAGTACTCTTAGTTTATTTCAAAATAACCTAAAGGAGTAGGGCACGTATTGCATGGTGCACTGGGTGTTATACGCAAGTAATGAATCATGGAACTTTACATCAAAAAACTAGGGATGTACTGTATGGTAACTAACATAATATAATAAAAAATATTATTATTAAAAATAAAAAATAACCTAAGGGATACTATTTTCTTTGTTTTCTATTGAGATATAATTGATATATAACATTATTATTAGTTCCAGGTGTACAACATGACTCGATATTTGTAGATATTATAAAATGATTACTATAATAAGGTAACATTTATCACCACAAATACTACAAATTATTGTGTATGATAAGAAATTTTAAGATCTATTCTGTTTGCAACTTTCAAATAGACAATACCGTATTATTAACAACATCAATAATGATTACTCTTAATATTCATGCAGGGCATGCTTTTAATTTTTGACTCAATATATTGTTTCAAAGGTTAATTTTGTGTGGATAGTGTGTACTGTATTGCTTATGAAGTGAATACATTTATGTTGAAAATTGCTCATAACTCAGGCAAGAAAAAAATAGTCTCAAAGATTGAGGGTTAATTACATACACTATCTGGTCATTATAAATTATATTTGTTTTCACCTATTACGTATTTTGCCATACATGTAGGTCACAAAAGCTAAATGTATAGTAAATGCATTTTCCCTGCTGTGATTTAGAGTTAGGCTATAATTATTCAGCAAAAGAGTGTAAGGGTGGTGCATGGGTGGCTCAGTCGGTTAAGCATCTGCCTTCAGCTCAGGTCATGATCTCGGGGTCCTCAGGGCTCGGGCTCCCCGCTTAGCGGGGAGTCTGCTTGTCCCTTTCCCTCTGCCCTTCCCCCCACCCATGCTCTTTCTCTCTCATGCCTGTGCCCACTCTCTCTCAAATAAATAAATAAATAAATAAATAAATAAATAAATAAATAAATAAAATTTTTTTAAAAAAAAGAGTGTAAGGATTCCAGATGGTTAAATTAACATGTCTGTTGTTCAAAGGAGGGTGTTTTTTCAGCTCAAATATAAATTAGAAATTTTTTTGTGGGGAAAGAGAGCAGGGAAGATGCATGTACACAAAGTAGCACTCAGCACCCTTTTATTTTTCACCAAGAAATCAAGAAAAATTTTAGTGTTAACTGTAATTTCTACCCAGAATATCATTTCAGAAATTCCAACTTCCATATAGGTTTACAATGTCTTCCCTTTTTAATTAAATTTTATCTTTTAAATATGTATGCATTTTTTCTTTATATTTGTGAATGGAAGAGACAATACATATGCTAATTCACTGCAGTCTTCTTTGCCTTTCCATCAGCATGGAAAGCATTTGTCTGAAGTAAGGTCTCCTTAGTTCAAGAAGGTCATTAGTGTCTTAGTGAGAGAAGATGCATACAGCATTTGAAAATAAGGTGAATTTTACACATCATATATTTGCTAGCAGAAACCTAAAGTCTCTCTCTCTTTTCATGATTTAACTGTGGGATTCAAGGCCTGAGTTTTATTAAGTTCCCACATGAAAATATCACACAACAAGGCTACCTACTGGACCCTAATATATATGCATTTTTAACCTTTTTCTCTACATAGACATTAACTATCTTAGATGGTACCAGGCAGAATAAATGCCATTATAGGGTTTCAGGAGAGACCCCTATGTATAGTGGCCTAATAAGTGTTACTATTGGGAATGAAAAAAAAAATCTACCATGAAATTAGGGTCAACTAATATAGCAGGTAGACTAAAGGTTGTGTCATTCCCATGTAGCCCCCTGATGCTGTTCTTACTGAAAATGGTAATGTAAAGAACTCAGTCCTTCTCCCAACCCCCACTACACACACACACACACACACACACACACACACACACACACACTGAACTCTATTCCCTTTAAAATGTTCCAAAAACATCAAATATACTTGTGGAAAATGGATGTAGATTGTGGTGTGCAATTATTTCTCACAGTTAGATCTATTAAACGTAGTCTTGTTATTTAACTCCAAGTCAATCTTGACATTTGTGATTTGCTTGATATCACTTAAAAAGTGAGCCCCCCCAAATGGCTATAGAATCTCATTCACTAATCCCTTCCATTCTGTCCTGTTTGAAATTCGATAAACAATTGGGATAAACTGCTTGGATTCATAATCACAGTTCAAAAATAATGCTTATTCTTTAGCCATCAGGGAAATTCAAATCAAAATCACATTGAGATGCCACCTTACACCAGTTAGAATGGCAAAAATTGACAAGGCAGGAAACAACAAATGTTGGTGAGGATGTGGAGAAAGGGGATCCCTCTTACACTGTTGGTGGGAATGCAAGTTGGCACAGCCACTTTGGAAAACATTGTGGAGGTCCCTCAAAAAGTTAAAAATTGAGCTACCCTATGATCTAGCAATTGCACTACTGGGTATTTTCCCCAAAGAAAATGTGAATCTTGTGAAGAGAAGGGCCATATGCACCCCAATGTTCATAGCAGCATTGTCCACAGTAGCTAAATTGTGGAAGGAGCCGAGATGCCCTTCAACAGATGACTGGATTAAGAAGATGTCATCCATATATACAATGGAATATTACTCAGCCATCAGAAAGAACGATTACCCAACATTTGCAGCAACATGGATGGGACTGGAGGAGATTATCCTAAGTGAAATAAGTCAGGCAGAGAAAGACAATTATCATATGGTTTCACTCATTTATGGAACATAAGAAATAGGAAGATCAGTAGGAGAAGGAAGGGAAGAATGAAGGGGGGGCAAACAGAAGGGGGAATGAACCATGAGAGACTATGGATTCTGGGAAACAAACTGAGGGCTTCAGAGGGGAGGGGGGTGGGGGATTGGGATAGGTCAGTGATGGGTATTAAGGAGGGCACATATTGCATGGTGCACTGGGTGTTGTACGCAAATAATGAATCATGGAACATTGCATCAAAAACTGGGGATGTACTGTATGGTGACTAATATAACAAAATAAAAATTATTAAAAAATAATGCTTATTCTGTAAGAGGATATTTCTTTCTAATAATATCTTATATCCAGATATGGCTACATAATTTGTGGGCCCCTTGTTCAAAAATTATTAAAGACAATGACGATAGATCATTAAACCAAGTGTGGGGCTAAGTATGGGAACTTGTACAAGTGTGCAGAATGCATCCCCATAAAACATTGCATTTATATGCTACTTTTATAGTCAATACATACAGATTACCTCATTTGGTTCTTATAACCACTTGTGAGATAGGCAGAGCAGTTAATTTTGGTCTCAGTTTTCCCCTGTGACATTTATACAACTTATACAAGTTCTTTGTATGACCACCTAGCCTGTAAGTAGCAAAGCTGGAATCACAACCCTGGCCTCCTGCCTTTTGACCCTAGTGTTCTTTTCCCTCTACTATATTGTTTCTTTATGAAAATAACACAAAATGTGCCTGCCTGCTAATTAGCTATATATTGATAGTGCCTTGATAGTATGCAACTCCAGAAATAATAAAAAGCATGCATAAATAGTCACAAATTGGTATCCATTTGAAAATGTCATTAATTCAACAGTTATTCAGTCACAAACTGAGAGTTGGGTATTCTTTTTTTCCAACCAAGAAAGAAACAAAGCAAAATGAAGTAATAAAAATTGAGTAACTTGGGGCGCCTGGGTGGCACAGCGGTTAAGCGTCTGCCTTCAGCTCAGGGCGTGATCCCAGTGTTCTGGGATCGAGCCCCACATCAGGCTCCTCCGCTATGAGCCTGCTTCTTCCTCTCCCACTCCCCCTGCTTGTATTCCCTCTCTCGCTGGCTGTCTCTATCTCTGTCGAATAAATAAATAAAATCTCTTAAAAAAAATTGAGTAACTTTTCCTCACCAAGAGTGGTTTCAGGCAAGGAAAATCTTTGTGCCCTTTGCCTGTCCACACCCCTTGGCAAGCCCCTGACAACCTCAACACTAACCGTCATTACAGTGCTTTCTCCTTCCACCTGTATTAGTGAGGGTTACTAATGGCAGAACTCAGCCTAGAAAACAGCGTTTTATTGTAGTAGCTGATCCTTCTCCTGAAAGATACTCCCTTTCTAATCTAAGTGAAAACCATAAATCGCCTTTTCATATCCAGAACAGGAAGAAAATGAAGGGAAAAAAAATGATGGTGCTTCTCTCCCCTCTCCTCATTCCCAGTTTGTGTAAAATCTGTTCTTGACCCTCCTATGGTTTCTTTCCAATCTGAAAAGAGATTGCCATGGCAACCAGTTTACTAACTCAGTCAAATGACTTTGCTCAGCTTTTTCTGAATGCTTAATTAACACAGATTGTTTCATTTATCCAGAACATTGTTCAAGCCCTACTATATGTGAGACACCTGATCCAGTCTCTTGTCAGAAATAAGGATCACAGGACCAAAAGAGAAAACCGCTAGGCTTACATCAAAGAACTAATGATATGAAATCACACACACAGACATAGACACACACACACATTTTATATAATGAACAAAATTTATATATTATGTATACTTATATAAAATATCCTCATTTTATACATTATATATAGTTATTTGTGAGATCCCTTTGATTTGAGGTATTGTGCACTGGTGATTTAAAATTAGGGACTTTGGTTAAGATTTTGTTTCCTTGGAATACCCAGGATGGGAAAGGAGGCTGGCTCACATAATTCAAGAGTAATTGCTTCTTGAGAGCATAACAAAAGAATTGTTAATAATTTAGTTTAACTCAGTTTCCTTTCAGTGCACAGTATAGTCTAGTTCACTCATTATAGAGAGCAATTGTTACAGGGACAGAAACCAAAGAAAGCCCTTATGAAGGCATAGTCATTGTATATAATGTATTATACTCAGATCAACAAACTTATATATAACAATATATTCATTTTAATTTTCTGCTGCATAGCTGAAACCAGGCTTTTATTTCTATACAAGATGAATAAACATCTGGGGACAGTAGAAGGGAAACAAAGTTGAAGAGCAACCTATGACTAGATAGTATTGTTTCTAAAACCCAAGATACTCATCCTCAGTAATCTTTCAAAGGGTATGTTCGGACCAAGTTCCCAGAATGCCTCCACATGGCCATTATAATCACTGTTATCTAGAAAATGCCTCAGTTATGTAAGGATTCTCTTAGATCTAAAAAAAAGGAATGCCAAAAAGAATTAAATAAAGACGGTGGCATCCCTCTTACTAGGAATTTATTGTGTCAAGAAGGCCACTCACACCAAAACACTGCCACTCGTTGAAGCTTAAAATTTTATGTAAATTCTGGTATTGCATAGGCATAGCACAGGTATCTGCCTACAGATTCTACTTATGCATTTGTTGAACATATATATGCCAGGCACAAGGCAAATTCTCCTATGAGAGGCAACACTTCTGCATGAATGAACTTATCATGCCAATCTGAAGGAGAGTGGAAGTGACACTTGTAAATACAGTGGCACCAAAAAGAAGGAAAACATGGAGACTGCAGGTTGATGCTGCAGAGACTAACTTAGCTATCTTGTAATTTAGCTGAAAGGTTTTCCTGATTGAGAAAGTTATTCATATATATATGATGGAGCCCTGCTATTGTTAGGTTCTTATGGTGTTCATTGCCCATAAACTCTAAAGAACTGGAGGAAGGTCCTGTAGGAATATCTTTAGAAGCATATCACTCATATTGTTAGGAGGAGTTTTAGAGGATCTAATATTATGATAGTCAAGGGACTTTCAAGTAGCAGGCAGTGATTGATAACCCTTTAGAAAGCAAGAGTGGATTAATGATTAAGCAAGGCATGCATAGGAACAACACAAAACTTTTAGAGTTAGAGTGTACAATGTCTATTTTGGATACTGGAATCAGTCTAGAGAGGTAAGACTTAAATGTCTTGTTAATGAGTTTATCATTTATCCAATTACTTTGAGCAGAGATATGACACCATATCCATATTTGTAAAAATAATTTCCAATGGTATGTAGAAAGGGATTAAGAGAGAAGAACATGGAGGTTCAGGCAAATAGAGTTGTGATGCAAGGATCATCTACATCAGAATTACCTGGGAGAAAGGGGGATATGCTTGTTAAAATTCCAATTCTCAGTTAACATCCACAGATCTACAGAATTAGAATCTCTAACAGCAAAGCCCTGATAATCTACTTTTTCTAAGATATTCCCAGGAAATTGTTAGACCTACTAAATTCTGCTCTAAAGAGCTAGGTTCTCAGAATTTACTACTAATTATTATCACCTGTGCATAACAATGTAGCTTCCTGGCTCTCACCCACAGAGATTTTAGTTTTATACATCTATAGTCCAGGAATCTTCAAAAAAAAAAGCTCCTCCAGTGATTCTGATCATTTATCAAGTGTGAGAACTACAAAGGTAATGAATTGATATTAAAATGAAAAGAAAATAATATTTTTTCAGAAGATATTTTCATAATATAATAGACAAAATATTATGTCAGGTTTTTATGTTGAAAGTGAGGAAAAAGAGATAGATTGATATAATGGAAAGAACACTGCACTAGGACTCTGGAGCCCGCCCTTCACACCTCAATTCTGTTCTTATTAGCTGTGTGACCTTGGGCACAGTATTTTCCCACCTCTGAATTCTTTAAAATGTAAAATAAAGGAGTTAAATTTGATATGGATTCTCACATACATTCCAAAGGTATTTCATAAATGTGATATACATGCACAATAATGGTTCGATGACCAAATATGTTTGGGAAATCATGACGTTAACCAATGAAACAATTTGTTTATGGGGTAACATCTCAGAGCACTTAATATGTTTGAGTTTTATGAACCTATAAAACGAGAGTTGAAAATGCAGTGTTTCACAAACATTTGACCGTGAAACACTTTTAGGATTATTTTACTGACTTAATGTTTTGCAGAACATACTTTAAGAAATCCCAGCCTAAAACACATTTATATTAGCACTCCAAAAAATAAAATCTAACAAAACATGTACCAGCTCTATATGAGGAAAACTACAAAAATTCTGGTAAAATAAAAAAAAATGAGTAAATAAATGGAAAGATATTCTATGTTTACAAATTAGAAGACTCAATATTGTCAAGATACCAGTTCTTCCAAACCTGATCTATAGATTCAGTGCAATCTCAAACAAAATCCCAGCAAGTTATTTTATAAACTGATTTTAAAGTTTATATAAAGAGGCAAAAGGCCCAGAAGAGCCAACACAATATTGAAGAAGATCAAAGTTGAAAGACTGACACTACCCAAATTCAAAATTTACTATAAAGCTTCAGTAATCAAGATAGCATGATATCAGCAAAATAATACACAAGTAGAACAACAAGAGTACAGACAGCCCAAAATAGACCTACATAAATATAGTCAATTGATCTTTGACAAAGAAGCTAAGGCAATACAACAGAGCAAAGATAGTCTTTTCAACAAATAGTGCTGAAACCACTGGACAACCAAATGCAAAAAAAAAAAAATCTAAACACAGACCTTATGCCCTTCACAAAAATTAACTCAAAATGGATCATGGACCTAAATGTAAAACACAAAATTATAAAACTCTTCAAAGACAACATAGGAGAAAATCTAGATGATCTTGGGTAAAATGCTAACTTTTTGGATATAACACTAAGGCACAATCCATAAAAGAAATAACTTTTGCTCTGTGAAAGACAGTGTCAACAGAATGAAGAAACAGGCCATAGACTGAGGAAAAATATTTGTAAAAGACACATCTGATAAGAACTATTATCCAAAATATACAAAGAACTCATTGAACTCAACAAGAAGGAAACAAACAACCTGATTTTAAAACGGACCAAAGACGTTAATATATACCTCACCAAAGAAGATGACAAATAAGCATATGAAAAGATGCTCCATATCATGTCATCAGGAAAATGCAAATTAAAACAATAAGATACCATTACATACCTATTAGAAGGGCCAAAATCCAAAACACTGAGAAGACCAAATGGTGGTGAGGATGTGGAGCAACAGGTCCTTGCAGTCATTGCTGATGAGAATGCAAAATAGTACAGGTACTTTGAGACAGTTTGGCAGTTTCTTACAAAATTAAACATACTCTTACCAGATCACCTAACAATCACACTGCTTGGTATTTACCTAAAGGAGTTGAAAATTTGTGTCCACACAAAAACTTTCACACAGGTGTTTATAACATCTTTATTCATAATTGACAAAACTTGGAAGCAACCAAGATGTCATTCAGTAGATGAATAGATAAATAAACTGTGGTACATCCAAACAATAAAATATTATTCAGCTTAAAAAAGAAAAAAAACTATCAAGCCATGAAAAGACATAGAGAAACCTTAAATGAATATTTCTAAGTGAAAGAAGCCAATCTGAAAAGGCTATATGCTGTATGATTCCAATTATACAACATTCTGGAAAAGACAAAACTATAGACAGTAAAAAGATCAGTGGTTTCCAGGGATTGGGGTGGGGGGGGGGTATGATGAATAAGTAGAGCACAGAGGATTTTCAGGACAGTGAAAACACTCTGTTAGATAACATAATTATGGATACACGTCATTATACATTTGTCCAAACCCTTAGAACATACAACACCAAGAGGGAACCTTAATGTAGGCTATGATTCTGAGGTGATTATGTTGTGTTAATGTAGATTCATCAGTTGTAACAAATATACTACTCTCGTGGGGGATGTTGATAATGGGGGAGGCTACATGCGTGGGGGAAAACGAGGTAATGGGGAATCTCTGTACCTTCCCCACAATTCTATGAACTTAAAACTGCTCTAGTTTTAGAAAAGAAATTCTTATTTAAGAAAAGAAATTCTTATTGGGAGAGAGAGATGGGAACAAGAATAAATGATTTTTAAGCTATTCTTTCTAATTACAAAGTGCTTTGAGTCCTGAAGGTCTACCTAAGGTGAGTAGGACGATGGTGAAGCCATTAAGTAAGGTAGGGATTGCAAAAAAAGGGCACAAGGAAACATGCACTTTGAGTCTGAAGTGCCTTGGTTCATTTATAAGAGCATTTTGTATAAAAAATGATGGAACTGTAGATCCCTCTAGAATACTTAATAACTTTCAATAGGCATCAAAGACAAAGCATTAGGAATGTGCATTTGAAATTTAGGGTTGTCCAGGTAGTTTTTCTTGTCTTCATGTTTATTGTGGTTTAAAATTGCTGTTCTAAGTTTTGAAAATTCATAATCTTAAGATCATGCTCCTCTCTCCTTCTCCATCACTTTCTCTTTCTGTGCTTTGGTTAGACATTTCCAACACCAATTAAATACAAGGGATTGATAAGCACACCAGGTCCTCTACTTTCCTTTTTGTTTCCCATCCATAGATTTTTTTCCTGTCACACCAGGTTTCTTTGCCTCAATACATTTCTGACTCATTATCTGATTGCAAGCTTACCACTTAATCTTTTAGCAGATCAATTTCTCTCTTTATAGAACAAGAATGATATTCTTATCTCCTGCTGAACTTGGATGGATGCTGTAAGGATTAATGTAGTGAACCCCTAAAAAGCAGTTGAAATCCTTAAGGGAGAGGAATCCTAGAAGTAGAATCCATTGTCATTATTATGTTTTGGTTCTATTGTAAAATAAGCCAGCATTCACATATTGCAACCAGATTGCTTAGCACAGGTAGGAAATATAATCATTTTAAAAGTACATATGTTTGAAATGTGGTTTAGCTATTTTTTCCACAGAGACACAAAACTGTATTTCAAAAAAAAATTTCTTTACAAGTATTTGCTTCTCTTATAGAGTTCCAAAATGTGTTCATGAGCTGTGTTTTTGAAGCTATCTCTCCACACTTTGTTGAAATGATGGAGAGGCTATTTTACAATTATGTTAGGTTCTCAGTTCTTAGTATTAAGTAAATCAATACTAACATTGATCTTTCTTATCTAAGATGGGAAGAGATGTTATGTGCAACTAAAGTTTTAAGAAGAAATTCTGAGTCTAGGCTTTTATTATTTTGTCATAATGTATAAATCAAATAAAATTCTTGACATTTCTGATGGGTGCCTTCCTAAAGAAGAAGAAAGCTGTTCTGGGTTTTCATATGTCTGTTTATACATCTGAATAAAGAAACAGACCAAAAGAAAGAAGAGCTTGGCAAGACTATGGATCCAGAGGGTAGATTTAGAATTTGTGAAAAGATGTTTTAATTGTGTAACTCTAAATTATAGATTTGCTCACTTCAAAATATTTATTGAGTACTTACTATGTGTCATCATCTAAACTTTGCTTTGTTTAGTGAAGTGAATTTTGTATAGGACCATTGCTGTTTAAGCACCTAGCATCAAGTTGTTGGGACTATTCAAGGAATGTCAAGCTAGTTGAAATTGCTAATGAGCAAAAACAGGTTGTGCAACAGACGATATCTGGCTCAATTTCCTTGTTTTAGGTCTGTTCGTTCTGTTTGGAAACAGAAGAAAAGAAGCCAATGTATTAAATGTTAAAGATGTAATCAAATGACATTAAGAAATATTATATCGGTACATGCAAATCACAGTAACTATCTCACTTTCTTAAATACACTTATACTGCCAAGCCAGAACATGTCAAGAAATCTCAGGCTGAAAAAAAAATTTCCATTAAGAGCATTTCTGAACTTTTGACTTTGCTGCCATTCTGCTGCCAATTTTGCATACTATTTTGTTCACAGAATATTAGTTACAAAATGTTTTTAGACACGTAACATTTAAAACATTTGTTTTTCTTAAATAAACTTATTGAACACATTAAAGAGCTTTTTGATAAACAAATGAGCAATACAACAAAGAGACGGTATTTACAAGACACTCTGGGCTCCTTTCAATGGTTTCCATGACAACAGCGTCATTCCCTTCAGTGTAATCACTGAATTATATTTGCCTTGAAATCTTTTCTTTATTCTCAAATTGGCAGCTTTGATTTAGAGCAAGTGTACTCTTTGTCTTTCAGCCCACTGTAGTCATTATTAGTGTGGCTTATAGTTGCACAGTTCCACCTACCTTCATGTAACTTTGTGAATGAAAGAAAGTCAAGTGACCAGGTTTCCTTCTGGGAAATTTACAATGTGTGTGTGACTTAGAAAACATATTTTAAAATGTTCTTCCAAGGAATATCCAACCCCCTTTTGGGGAGGGGGTTTTCTAACTTTAATTTTTTCTTACATGGAGACGGGCTTAGCAGAAGATAGCCGTGCCGCTTTTCCACTCTGCCAAATTCATGTTGGCCAAATGGTTTATTTCCTGTGGCTGTTTTGTAGTTTGAATCACCTTAATATATAATTAGCAAGTCAATGATTTTTTTGAAAGGAGAAAAAGAGAGCATCTAAGGAAAATACCTATTTTGCATGTTCTTTTGTCCCATGTTCTTTAACCTTCAACGTTCCTTTGGATGTTTATGCTCTAGTATTAGTTCAGAGTTGTATGACAATTTATAAGGTGATTATAGGACAAATGAGAAACAATTTGGAAGCCCAAATTTCCCAAATGCCTTGACAAAATCACATATGAGTTTGTTCACTTTTGTTCTATCTTTTTATGAATGATTCATGGAACTATGTCACTTGGTGATGTTTTTTGTGAAGTTGTTGATTGTTAGCTGTGCCACTTATGTCCCAATGGTCAAAATAAATGTATTTTGTGCCAATTTGAAATAACTCAGCAGGTGTTTTATTGGCCTTGACAGCTAGAGTCAATCTGGTCCAGCAAACAAAACCACAATACAATTTCTATTTCCATATTTTTGATAATCATTTGTTTCAACAATGCAAAGTTTTATCCCTTTATATGCAAGAAAACTGAGATATGATGGCTTAGCACTACTATTTCACATTACAGGGTAGAAACCCCATTACATTTCCATTTGCTTCCATAATCCATCAGAGTACCATATTGCTTATACAAAGTAGCCTTCCAAATGTTAAAGACAGCTCTTGAAGACTGGTAATATCCTCAAAAGTAAACTCTTATAAGTGACCATCTGCCAATATTTTAGCCAAGTCCCAGGTATAATTTTGATCAATCATATCTCTTGAAGTATAAGTACCCTAAGAGTATCAGAATGTAAGTGGACATTTCAGCAAAGTTTTGATTGACCAATCATGTATTAAGGACTTTAAAAAGATTTTAGGATTCATTAAGTCTTCAAAGTAGTCCTTTTAAATAGACAGAGTACAGCTTCTGAGATGGACATGATAGAACAAAAATACAGAATTTGCCTTTTATAAAGAAAGATTCCCTAGATTCATATATCGACAACCAATTGGTTTGCTAGTAAATTTGCAACTCAAAGTTTCCTCTCTAGAATTTCTTTTTTTTTAAAAGATTTTATTTATTTATTTGATAGAGATAGAGACAGCGAGTGAGAGAAGGAACACAAGCAGGGGGAGTGGAAGAAGAAGAAGCAGGCTCCCAGCACAGGAGCCTGATGTGGGGCTCAATCCCAGGACTCCAGGATCACACCCTGAGCCAAAGGCAGACACTTAACGACTGAGCCACCCAGGTGCCCCGCCTCTCTAGAATTTCTAATTGACAAAAATAGTAAGAGAAAATTAATCACCTAGGAACCATAAAACAGCTCTTTAACTAAGGATCTACCCACAAAAAAAGGACATGGGGAGGTTAGTACTAAATAATCCAGAAATTGGGAAATGTGAGGTCTTGTAGATGCTAAACCACCTCAACGTAGAGGAATTAAATGCTGTAACGTTTTGATATCTTGTAAAATGAAGAAGTTACTACAAAAGAAGAGATACAACCTCTACTGGGACTAGTTCCAACCAGACACTTTGAGAGGATGCTTCTCTTTGTCTCAAATAGGGACAGACTGGAAATGTAAAATCTTCTTCAGGGTTTCACTAACCTCATAAAGTGGAAAGAGGAAAAGAATAGTGTATTCAATTTGAGTTAGATCAGAAAATCAGAGTCACTCTATGTATTCACACTATGAAAGTTTTCATTGGCGGCACTAGAAGTTATTAAATATTTGGAAAGAAGAGCAGGAGCAGAAGTCAGGAAGTAATGACCAATTACCTCAGTCTTCAGTACTAAAGCAGGTGATTCTCTTGAGTTCATCCCCAAACCACAGAAAATCCCAAAAACATTTAGAAGGTTTCCCAAGTATTTCAGTATGCAACAGTGAAATTAGTGGTTCTCAAGAATGCTTCCTGAAGCTTCTATGAATGCCAGAAATGTTTGGAGTATTCTCACCAACTATACAGGTATGGAACATGGATCCAAGTGATTCTTAAGTTCTTCTGCAAGTTTCCTCAGACCTCATGTCTGCCCACTTGCCTGCCAGCAGCTGCTTCCAGAGAGTAATGACCTCTCATCTTCTGCTTTCCAAATCTTGTGTATCTTTAATTGACAAAATTCAACCAAGAAACAAATGGAAAGGGAATTCTGGAAATTCTCAGCTCCTCCTCTGTATGGCATAGGAGACTTTATGAGAGTTGTTGGTGCAGAGTTAAAAATAAAAACGTAGCATACCTACTGAGTTGTAGGTAAAGATGGATTTTTTTCTATCAGCATAAGGAGCAGCAGTGACAATAGAGAGGCCCAGAACAAGATGGTAGGAATTTCTGGGAGCAGAGATATCACCATGAGGAAAAAACAGGGTGACAAGAGAGGCAGTATCCAATTAAGTGGGAGATGGATGGTTGTGGTACTTGTTACCACTCCCCCTTTGGCATTGGTGACATCCTAGCATGCTATCATGCTAAGGTATGTTTAACTTAGTATATGTAACAGGTAGAGGTAACTTCAAGTAAAAAAGATATTTAAGGACAAGAGACAAAATAAAAGAAGGTAGTAAAGCTAAGCTTTAGAAGAAATTCTATATATCTGGGTAAGATTTTTATATCCTCTGTATCTTAACCAATGTAATGGAACCAGAAGAGAAAGTTAGTTGTCCTGACTGATGGTTTGAAAAAAAGTCCCCTGATCAAGGGTTTGACTTTCTAAGATTAGAATGAAAAGCACCCATTCTGTTTTTCTTTTCATTCATAAACTAGAAGTAACCTGTTGACTTATGCATGGGGCAGATTTTTACCACACTTGGCTCCACTCTGTTTGGTGTGGGTCTCTTCCTTTTAAATGCACAAAAGAGAAGAGCAATGTTATTGACAGGCAAATGATTTAGGAGAATGTGTATAGTTGTCACAGTTGTTGAGGCTTAAAGGAAATGTTTTGTTTTGGTCTTTCTATACTGCCACTGGCAATCACAGGGCATATCCTCAATGCTGATTACAGTATTATTTGGCAATTTTATGGTTACAGTATAAAATTTAAAAATATTACCCAATGTTCTCTAATTTTCTATAATGTCCTTTTACCTTGAAGCTTTCCCCATTTCAGATGAGACTTTGACATTCACTGCCTTAGGACATAAAGGTTATGGAAGAAATGAAAAGGAAAAAAATCAATGAAAAGTCTATTTTGAAACTAGTGGCAGAGAAACTGGTTAGAGAGGAAACTATTTTTGGCTTCCAAAAGCCCAGGCATTGAGAATCAGAAGCCAAAGTCATAGATATTTATTTGGAAGAATGCATAAGGATATACAAGCAAATTCTCCAACGCTGAAGAAGATAAAAAGGTTCTCTGAATTTGAGGAAAACCAAAAAGATAAGAAGATGAAATAAGACAATGAAATCCTGGTTAGTACCTATGAGTACCGATTCTGAGAATTCCTTTCTCTAAGTTGTGTCCCTGGGGTAAAGTAGGGGGAATAGAAACTGCAGATAGGTTCAGGAATCTGAGAGAAGAGAGGACTGATGCTTTTTAAAAATTTTTTAAAATTTTTTAAAAAGATTTTATTTATTTATTTGACAGAGAAAGACAGCCAGCTAGAGAGGGAACACAAGCAGGGGGAGTGGGAGAGGAAGAAGCAGGCTCCTAGCAGAGGAGCCCGATGTGGGGCTCGATCCCAGAATGCCGGGATCACGCCCTGAGCCAAAGGTAGATGCCTAATGACTGCACCACCCAGGCGCCCCAGGACTGATGCTTTATACTTCAGGAGAAGCTCAGACCTTGAAAAAAATCTCTGCTGCCACCTGGCTCAGCAACAGTACCACAGAAATGATGATACAGTGTGTCTAGGATACAGGGCCAAAAACTGGGCCAATGACTTCCTGAGGCCCAAGAGAGAGATGGGAGAGCCTTCAAAATTTCCTGTTTCCCATGAGCGGAGAGCATGATACTGGAGAAAGTGATAACAGACCTAAAGATACTGTAGATACAATGCCTGTTATATACTATTAACTGGATATCATATAGATTTCAGCATATGCCAGAAGGAATATTTGCCAAGAACCAAAAAACAGGCACTCCTTTCCAAATAATAGCATGGCATTACAAGAACACTTGAAACATTGATGTAGTAGTGGGGAGAATACAAGGTATGAGGAGGAAACATAATTTAAATAAGTAAAGCTTATATCCAGTGAGTTTAGTTTAAATCATATAAGATGAAGGGTTCAACCACAGAGAATGGGGCCTCTTAAAACGAATTACATTCTGTTTTAGGAAAACAAATTATCTTGTATACTGTAATTTGTATTTTATGAACTTTGTATTGACTGTATCATATTCTACTTTATGAACAGAGGACATATATGACAAATAAAATATGAGGGAGCATAAAGATGATTTAATCTAAACCATTAAATATTGTGGAATTAATAAAAACATTATCAATGAAATCCAAGAAAACAGTGAAAGAAATGAGCCACATTTTCTATTTCTAAGGACAGTAGATACAGCACATATAATGTGATCTGACTTACCCTATTTCTCAACATGGATTTCTTCTTTAAAATGTAGCAAAACGTGACTTAGTGTTTTTAAGATAATTTATGTAAATATTAAAGATTAAAAATTGAAACAGAACTTCTGAGAATATTTACCTGATATACGTATATATAGTTTTATTTAATAAGAAATTATATAATTGAATATTATGTCTACCTTTGTCATAATTTGTACAACTTACATTTCCCACCATTTTGGGCAAGTAGCCCCAAAGTCTCTCATATGGCTCATTCAGAGACCTGGCAATTGCCCTGCTATACCTCAGGAACAGAAAATGAGCCATGAGCTTTGGTCCAGGTTAGCTTAGAAGTATAAACATCAAGGGAGGAGAAAAGATGTCGGATGAGTAGGGGACCCCTTTTTCAGCTGGTCCCCTGAGTTGAGCTGGATATCTACCAGACCATCCTGAACACCCATGGAATCAGCCTGAGACATAGGAAGATACATCTGGATCTCTACAAACGAACATCTCCAGCGCTGAGTATTGAGGTATGAAGTGGGGAGCCATGAATTGGTGCACAGATAACGGAAGATAAACGGAAGGGGGAGGGAGCCAACATGCTCGGGTGCCAGGAAGTAGTAGCCACCTCCACTGGAGAATGGGCCAGACTCACAGACTGGCACCCATGAGAAAGCAGACTGAGACTGTGAGCCTGGGAATGCACGTGGGACCAGACTGAAAACCGGTGCTCCAGAGCACGCTCGAACCACACTGAAACAGGAAGCTCAGTAGTGCGCACAGGAACCAGGGGCGGCTGGTGGTGTTAGAAGCACAAAGGACAGAGACGTGCCAGCCTGGAAGTGAGGGCTGGGAGAGCGGCTGTGGGGTGCACGATGCTGCAGGGATTTTAGCAGCACCAACAGAAACAGAGGTAAAGTAGCCAAGAGAGCTCAGTGGAGAGCAGACTGTGATCTCTCTGTTCTGAGACAGAGGCTAGGATATGGCCACTGCTGCTCTGACTCTCAGAAGAGTTACAGAAAACTGCCAGGGAAAGCCGCCAGAGAACAAAAGCCCAGAAATACCAGCTCACATTGTGCCAATCCCTATCCCTCCTTGCAGGGGCAGGGTGACTCTACCCAAACAGGGTTGCCTGAATATCAATGCGGCAGACCACTCCCCCAGAAGGCAGGCTGAAAAATCAGGAAGCCCACATCCCTAAGTTCTCTGTAAAACAAGGGCACACTGCCTGGGTCATGGTCAATAATTTGGGCTCTGGGCATCCCCGCAACCTCTCCTCAGCAGAATGACGAGGAGGAGAAATCCCACCCAGCAAAGAAAAGATAATGAGTCTGTGGCCTCCACCACAGAACTGATGGATATGGCTATAACCAAATTGTCAGAAATGGAGTTCAGAGTAACAATGGTCAAGATGATGTGTAGACTTGAAAAAAATATTAATGAAAATATTAACAAGAATATAGAATCTCTAAGGGTGAAAATGAGAGTGAATCTGGCAGAAATTAAAAATGCTATGAATCAAAAGCAGTCTAAACTAGCTGCTCTGATGGCCAGGGTAAATGAGGCAGAAGAATGAATTAGTGAATTGGAGGATGGGATGGTAGAAGAGAAAGTTAAAACAAAAACTTGCCTCAAAAAAATCCAATCTCAAGAATGTAGATTACGGGAGATTACTGACTCAGTGACACATTCCAATGTCAGAATCATCGGCATCCCTGAGGGGGTGGAGAAAGAGAGGGGTCTAGAAGAGATATTTGAAGAAATTGTAGCTGAGAACTTCCCTAATCTGGCAAAGGAAACTAGCATCCATGTCCAAGAGGCTGAGAGGACCCCTCCCAAGGTCAATGACAACAGACCTACACCACGTCACATCATAGTGCAATTTGCAAATATTAGATCCAAGGATACAGTGTTGAAAGTGGCCAGGGGGAAAAAATTCTTATGTAGAGAGGGAAAAATATCAGAATAACATCAGACCTGTCTACAGAGACCTGGCAGACTAGAAAGGGTTGGCAGAGTG
Organism: Ursus arctos; assembly: GCF_023065955.2. Lineage (NCBI taxonomy): Eukaryota > Metazoa > Chordata > Mammalia > Carnivora > Ursidae > Ursus > Ursus arctos. The sequence goes on along the minus strand of NC_079873.1, from coordinate 88,882,945 downwards.
TTTTCAAAGCTCTATCTAAGAAGAATGTGCAGCCAAGGATCCTTTATCCAGCAAGGCTTTCATTCAGAATTGATGGACAGATAAGGACCTTCCAAGATCGGCAGAAACTGAAGGAATTCGTAACCACCAAGCCAGCGCTACATGAGATATTAAGGGGGGGTTCTATAAAAGTAAAAAGGCCCCAACAGTGATACAGAACAGAAATTTACAATCTATAGAAACAAAGACTTCACAGGCAAAAGGACATCATTAAAATCATACCTCTCAATAATTACTCTCAATGTGAATGGCCTAAATGCTCCCATAAAATACCCAGGGTTGCAGATTGGATAAAAAGATATGACCCATCCATATGCTGTCTACAAGAGACTCATTTGAACCTAAAGATACATCCAGACTGAAAGTGAAGGGATGGAGAACCATTTTTCATTCCAATGGACTGCAAAAGAAAGCTGGGGTAGCAACTCTCATATCAGACAGATTAGATTTTAAACTAAAGACTGTAGTTAGAGATACAGAAATACACTACATTACTCTTAAAGGATGTATCCAACAAGTGGATATGGCAATTATAAATATCTATGCCCCCAACAGGGGAGCAGCTAGATGCACAAGCTAACTCTTAACTGGAATAAAGAGGCATATAGATAAAAATATGTTAATAGTTGGGGACCTCAACACTCCACTATCAGAAATAGAGCACCTAAGCAGAAAATCAACAAAGAAACAAGAGCTTTGAATGGCATATTAGACCAGATGAACCTCATAGATATATATAGAACACTATACCCCAGAACAACAGAATACTCATTCTTCTCGAATGCACATGGAACTTTCTCCAGAATAGACCATATACTGGGTCACAAAACAGGTCTCAACCAATATTAAGAGACTGAAATTATCCCCTGCATATGCTCAGACCACAGTGCTTTGAAATTGGAACTCAATCACAAGGAAAAATTTGGAAGAAACTCAAACACTTGGAAACTAAGAACCGTCCTGCTCAAGAATGATTGGGTAAACCAGGAAATTAAAACTCAGTTTAAACAATTTAAGGAGACCAACGAGAATGAAAACACATTGGTCCAAAACCTATGGGACACTGCAAAGGTGGTCCTAAGGGGAAAATACATAGCCATCCAAGTCTCACTCAAAAGAATAGAAAAATCTAAAATGCAGTTTTTATATTCTCACCTCAAGAAGCTGGAGCTGGAACAGAAGAACAGGCCTAACCCACACATGAGAAAGCAGTTGATCAAGATTAGAGCAGAGATCAATGAATTAGAAACCAGGAGCACAGTAGAGCAGATCAACAGAACTAGAAGCTGGTTCTTTGAATGAATAAATAAGATCGATAAGCCACTGACCAGAATTATTCAAAAGAATAGAGAAAGGACCCAAATTAATAAAATTATGAATGAAAGGGGAGAGATCACAACCAACACCAGTGAATTAGGAAGGATCATTAGAAACTATTATCAACAACTATATGCCAATAAATTAAACAACCTGGAAGAAATGGATGCCTTCCTGGAAACCTATAAACTACCAAGACGGAAACAGGAAGAAATTGATTATTTAAACAGACCAATTAATTATGAAGAGATTGAAGCAGTGATCAAAAACCTCCCCAAGGGGCGCCTGGGTGGCACAGTGGTTAAACGTCTGCCTTCGGCTCAGGGCGTGATCCCGGCGTTATGGGATCGAGCCCCACATCAGGCTCCTCTGCTATGAGCCTGCTTCTTCCTCTCCCACTCCCCCTGCTTGTGTTCCCTCTCTCGCTGGCTGTCTCTATCTCTGTTGAATAAATAAATTAAAAAAAAAAGCCTCCCCAAAAACAAGAGTCCAGGGCCTGACAGATTCCCCAGGGAATTCTACAAAAAATTCAAAGAAGAAATGATACCTATTCCCCTGAAGCTGTTTCAAAAAATGAAACAGAAGGAAAACTACCAAACTCATTCTATGATGCCAGTATTACCTTGATCCCCAAACCAGGCAAAGAACCCATCAAAAAGGACAATTACAGACTGATATCCCTGATGAATATGGATGCCAAAATTCTCAACAAGATCCTAGCTAATAGAATCCAACAGTACATTACAAGGATTATCCATCAAGACCAAGTGGGATTCATCCCTGGGATGCAAGCGTGGTTCAACATTTGCAAATCGATCGGTGTGATAGATCACATCAACAAGAAAAGAGTCAAGAATCATATGATCCTCTCATTTGATGCAGAAAAAGCATTTGACAAAATACAGCATCCTTTCCTGATTAAAACCCTTCAGAGTGTAGGGATAGAGGGTACATTCCTCAATTTCATATAAACCATCTATGAAAAGCCTACAGTGAATATCATTCTCAATGGGGAAAAGCTAAAAGCCTTTCCCTTAAGATCAGGAGCACAACAAGGATGCCCACTCTCGCCATTATTATTCAGCATAGTACTAGAAGTCCTTGCAACAGTAATCAGACAACAAGGTATCCAAATCAGCAAAGAAGAAGTCAAACTGTCTCTCTTCACAGATGACATGATAATCTATATGGAAAATTCAAAAGACTACACCCCCAAACTACTAGAAGTTATAGAGCAATTCAGTAATGTGGCGGGATACAAAATCAATGCTCAGAAATCAGTTGCATTTCTATACACGAACAATGAGACTGAGGAAAGAGAAATTAGGGAATCCATTCCATTTACAATAGCACCAAATATCATACATTATCTCAGAATTAACTTAACCAAAGACGTAAAGGATCTATATTTTAGAAACTACAAATCACTCTTGAAAGACATTGAGGAAGACACAAAAAGATGGAAAAATATTCCATGCTCATGGATCAGAAGAATAAACACAGTTAAAATGTCTATGCTACCCAAAGCAATCTATACTTTTAATGCCATCCCAATCAAAATACCAAAGACATTTTTCAAAGAGCTGGAACAAATAGCCCTTAATTTTGTGTGGAACCAGAAAAGGCCCCGAATCACCAAGGAATTGTTGAAAAGGAAAAACAAAGCTGGGGGCATCACATTGCCAGATTTCAAGCTATACTACAAAGCTGTGATCACCAAGACAGCATGGTATTGTCACAAAAACAGACATATAGATCAATGGAACAGAATAGAGACTTCAGAAATGGATCCTCGGCTCGTAGGGCAGCTAATCTTTGACAAAGCAGGAAAAGACATCCAGTGGAAAAAAGACAGTCTCTTCAATAAATTGTGCTGGGAAAATTGGACAGCTACATGGAAAAGAATGAACCTTGACCACAGTCTCACACCATACACAAAGATAAACTCCAAATGGATGAAAGCCCTCGATGTGAGACAGGAATCCATCAAAATCCTAGAGGAGAACATAGGCTGCAACCTCTTTGACATCGGCCAAAGCAACCTTTTTCATGACACATCTCCAAAGGCAAGAGAAACAAAAGAAAAAATGAACTTGTGAGACTTCATCAAGATAAAAAGCTTCTGCACAGCCAAGGAAACAGTCAAAAATCTAAGAGGCAGCCCAAGGAATGGGAGGATATATTTGCAAATGACACTACAAATAAAAGACTGGTATCCAAGATCTACAAAGAACTTCTCAAACTCGATACGCAAGAAACAAATAAACAAATCATAAAATGGGCAGAAGATATGAACAGACACTTTTCCAATGAAGACATTCAAATGGCTAACAGACACATGAAAAAATGTTCAAAATCATTAGCCATCAGGGAAATTCAAATCAAAACTACCTTGAGATACCACCTTACGCCAGTTAGAATGGCAAAAATGGACAAGGCGGGAAACAACAAATGTTGGAGAGGATGTGGAGAAAGGGGATCCCTCTTACACTGTTGGTGGGAATGCAAGTTGGTATAGCCACTTTGGAAAACAGTGTGGAGGTCTCTTAAAAATTAAAAATTAAGCTACCCTATGATCTAGCAATTGCACTACTGGGTATTTACCCCAAAGATACAGACATAGTGAAGAGAAGGGCCATATGCACCCCAATGTTCATAGCAGCATTGTCCACAATAGCTAAATTGTGGAAGGAGCCGAGATGCCCTCCAACAGATGACTGGATTAGGAAGATGTCGTCCATATATACAATGGAATATTACTCAGCCATCAGAAAGAACGATTACCCAACATTTGTAGCAACATGGACAGGACCGGACGAGATTATGCTAAGCGAAATAAGTCAAGCAGAGAAAGACAGTTATCATATGGTTTCACTCATTTATGGAACATAAGAAATAGAAAGATTGGTAGGAGAAGGAAGGGAAGAATGAAGGGGGGGTAAACAGAAGGGGGAATGAACCATCAGAGACTGTGGATTCTGGGTACAAACTGAGGGCTTCAGAGGGGAAGGGAGTGGTGGATTCGGATAGGCCAGTGATGGATATTAAGGAGGGCACATATTGCATGGTGCACTGGGTGTTATACGCAAATAATGAATCATGGAACATTACATTTAAATCTAAGGATATACTGTATGGCGACTAACATAACATAATAAGAAATTATATATAAAAAAGAAATATAAACATTTTATTCTATTACTTTTGAATATTATGTTTATTTTTAAGTCTTCAATGTGATTAATATATTTCTTAAAAGATTTTTTGTACTAATGAAGAGAGAATTAAGTCTTGACTGTGTAAATTGTTGGGGAGGGACATTTTATATTTTTGGTTGGTATAAAAAGAGTTATAATAAGCCTTGCTATCTGTAGATATTTCAAGGACGCTTGGATATTCATGCAAGTGACCAAGAGCTTCATTTGCAAGAGTACCTCAGGTCACATGGAAGAAAATGGGAAGTGGATATTAGTGGCATATTTATAGGTCCCTGAACCCACCAAATTAAGAACCTTATACAAGAGAAGGAGAGGCTTCCAGGATCTTGAGCCACACAACAGGCACAGATTTTGAATATTCAGGGAACTATTTCTATATTAAAAACAGAAAGAAAGAAAAAGAAACAAGCAAACATCAGTAGAATTTTGTGATACGGTTTCAGATTTGGTTAAGAAAAGTTAATGCAATTGTGCAATTTCTAGATTTGGCAGACACTTCCCAACAGAGGGAGCTGTAAACCTGAAAGAAGAAAGGCTAACTTTCAGGGCGCAAAAGAACTACTAGTTCTTAGAAGCTGGGTCCTCTATGGTTGACCGGAAAAATTTCTTCTGTCCAGCACAGAAATCACTGTGAATCTCACTTTAGCATTTATGGTTTGGTGGAAAATGCAGATTTGCTGTATATATAATACAAATAATGCTACAGCAGGAGCAGGGAGAAGTGGCCACACTATGACCAAGCTCCTTCAGGAAAACAGAGACCCGTCTCCTTTCTGATGAATTCCTTGTTATCAGGGGAAAGTAAAAGGTGGGGACAGGGGACAAAAAATTTCCCCACTCAAAATTCCAGTAACATTTAAATTGGATAATATCGAGGACCAAATACATCTGTGACTGTAATTCAAATCCTGATCTTTTTCTGTAATAAATACGACCTCGGAAATCAATTTATATTTTAAAAAATATCGAAGCAACTAGTTTCATAATATGAAACATAAAATCTGTGCAAAATGGATGCTTTGGAGAGGGAAGGGTTGGAGAATGCCAACATAATTTGCTCAGCAAATTCTTTCATGTACTCATGGTTTAAAACAAGAAATAAAATCCAAACATAACAATTAGTATCATTGCCACATTCACTCATGGATTGAGCACCTTTGATGCATCTGCACCATGCTAGGTGCTAAGAATACACAAATGATTTAGATGCTTTTTCTGTCTCTAAAAAGAAAATTGAATCTTAATATTAATGTCCTCATTGTAGTCCTTACCTGAAGTTTGATCTGTATGTAGTTAAGACATACATTATGTGTACAAGTTTTTCCTGTTCTTATTTGTATGTTAAGACATGACAGACACCAGGGAAATACTGTCACCAGAGATGTTTTATGTATTTTAGAAAATTTTGTCCCAAACACTCATATACACCACCAGAGAAAATTTAGGGAATTTTGGTTTAAGACTCACAAATGGTAGAACTGAGTCTCAGCTTTTCAAGTTTGTATATTGTTCACTGGGAATGTATGCAATTGTTTTCTAAAGCAGATGATTGAGTTTTTGTGTTAGGGTGGAGGGGAGAGAGGTAGTGTCCCATCACTTGCTTGGCTAGTATCGAACATTTATCTTGGCAATTAATAAAATTTCATTCTTTCCAATGTATTCACCTCTTGAAAGTACAATATGAAAAAAATATATTCTTCCAACATAAACAAATTAAATAGCATGGCAGAAATTAAAAAGCACCTTTTCCAGACCTACTTTAAAGCCTCATGGTGAGAACAAAAGGCTAATTTATAATGACATATCTCAACTGATGGGCTAATTCTAGAGATAATCCCCAACCTGTACAACAAATCTCTGTTAATATTCTTAGGTATTTAAGTGAATAGAAATCCATATACAAGTGATTGGATTGGAATGTTAATCTCCTGTAACCCTAATCCATTTTAAGAAAATTAAACTCAAGAATAACAAAAAGCACTCAGCCTTACCCTTCTGATTTTTTAACCTCTAGAGAAATTGCTTAGGCTGTAAAGTAAGAATGATGGAAGCATTTACTGTGGTTATTCTTTGTCACTTCAATTTGTATTTTTCTCAGCCTGGCAAATCTGTCCTAATGGAGAGTTTTCTGTAATCTCCAAATCTCACAGTGGTGTCATCACCAGAAAGAGCATATACACTTAGATGGTTTTGTTTAATCCCATATTCTGCTTGCAGAGTTACACCTTGGGTAAGGACTCACCAAACAAATAGGATTTATTTCAAAAATTTCAAGACCTTTGTGAAGACTTTCACATAGTAACAGAAGTACATCATCGATAGAGTGAGCTAATGAAGAGTATTTTAATTGTTTTTTCACTTCCTAGCTTAGAGTATAGATTTCACAAGATGCATAAACTATAAAAGTGAAAATGTAAGAAAAGGAAGCTCCAAAATAATTGTCACATCTTGAAAAAATCTCACCTTTTTGATTCAATCGAGCTATAGTGGTGGCCAGAAATAAGATGATGGCAGTGGTCAAAATAAACAAAAGCAGATTAGGGAGATTTTGGAGATAGGCTGCTTTTGTTTTCCTTTGGTTGTCTTTCCTCCTCTTTGTGACCACTGGATGTTGGAGTGTCACAATGCTCAGTTCTGGCTTCTCTCTATATATACTCTTTCTCTGGGAGCTCTCAGTCTCATGGCTACAAATGCTATCTATAGCCCCAATTTCCCATATTGCTACATTCATCCTTGACCTGTGCCTGGAATTTCTAGATTTATATTCCTTTTGCTTACTTGACATCTCTCCTTGAATGTCTCATGAGCATCTCAAATTTAACTTTACCTCCTACCCCACATACCTTTTCTGTTTTGATCCTGCAAAGCTCAGTAAATGGCAGTAAAATCCACCTAGTTTTCCAAACCAGAAACCTTAGAGTTTCCTTAACTCAGTAACTACTGCTATTTATGATTTCTAAATATATATATCAAACATGTTCATTTCTCTTTATCTCTATACTATAATCAACATTGTTTAGGCTACCATCATGTGTCTTAGAGGCCACTGCTAGAGCTTCCTGAATGGTCTTTGTACTTCTTTTCCTATGTAATCATTTTTACACGTGGAAGTCAGAGTGGTCTTTTAAAAATATAAAATTCTATTGCATTGCTCTATTGATTAAACCCTTTCCTGGCTTTTCTGCACACTTAGGATCAAATCTTAATTAAAACCCATAGCCAGGGCTCCTGGGTGGCTCAGTTGGTTAAGTGCCTGCCCTTGGCTCAGGTCATGATCCCAGTGTCCTGGGATTGAGCCCTGCATTGGGCTCTCTGCTCAGTGGGGAGTCTGCTGCTCCCTCTCCCTCTGCCCCTCCCCCCACTCATACTCGTGCACATGTTCTCTCTCTCTGAAATAAATAAAATCTTAAAAAAATAAAACCCATGGCCTGCAAGGCTTTAAATAGTCTCTAACTTGCTGCCGGCCACTCTCCTCATCACTCACTTTTCTCCAGTTATACAGGCCTCCCTTTAGTTCACTAAAGATGCCAGGCTCGTCCTCATTTGGGTCTTTCATATATGCTCATCCTTCCATCTAGAATATGCTTCCCACTCTTGTTTGCATGAGTGGGTTATCATTCTTTATGACTCACCTTAAATGTTAACTCCTCAGACACACCTTCCCTGATATCGTATCATAACATCAGGCCCTCATGATACTCCATCACCTGTATGTATCAATTTCTTTCACAGAACTTACTGATTTTAATTGTACTTACACAATTCTTTGATTCTTTATTTTCTGTCTCTCCTATTGAAATGTAAACTCCATAAACTCGGGCACCATATGTGTTTTATTCACCAATATATACTCATAACCTAATAGGTTCTTAATAACTATTCATAAACAAATGAATAAACCAGCACTAGAATTTAATTCAGAATTCTTTCTACCATACTATTTATATTTCAGTACAGTCTAGGTTCATAACCTGGGCACTTAACTACCACACTATACTCTCGAAATATAAGTAGTATGATAGCTATAGGACTTATAGTTATCACTGTGGTCCAAAGTATTCAAGAATAATTTCCTTAAAGTCTGAAGTTGCTCTATCTGGGCCACTTGGGATGGACCTCATTCTACTATGGCTAAGTCATCTGCCTTAATGTTTTCTTTGTTCTCTTCATTATAAACCTCCTCTTGGTAGGAAGCTGTGACTGTGTACTCATATCTAAAACAAGATATAGGTGTTCATTATTTTTATCCTATGGAAGGGTGAAGCAAAGACCAATGAAACTTTTCTGATAACTAACAACATGAGTAGTTAGTATCCTAAATGAGTCACTTGATTGGCAGTGATCACACAATATAACTGTTTGCTTCCCCTATTGTAAAAATATTTTTGGGCACCTGGGTGGCTCAGTCAGTTAAACATCTGCCTTCTGGGGTTGTGATCCTGGGGTCCTGGCAGCGGGGAGTCTACTTCTCCTTCTTCCTCTGTCCCTCCCCTGCTCATTCTCTATTTCTCTCTCTCTCTGTAATAAATAAAGTCTTAAAAAAACTATTTTCATCTTTGTACTTTCAGCTCCCAGCAAAGGGATTGACACCTAATAAAATTAAAAACCACAGTAATAATAAATAACACTGATAATTTTTATGTATTGTGTTACATGTATTGTTTAACCCTCATAAAAACCACATGCTTTTCCAAATTAAAAAAAAAAAACTAAGACATGGAGATGTTAAATTACATGTACCACATGGTCAAACTGCAGGAAATGGAGCAAATATTTGAACTTGGGTAGTCTTGCTTCACCCTCTGGGGACTTAATTATCACACTATACTCTCTAAATATAGATTTCATAATAGTCCTTACCTGGGTGAGGGACCATGAACTCTCAAGCCAGACTTCCAGAACAAGGGGACCCACACTGGTATACATAGATCATTCATAATAACTAATATGTTAGATTTCCATAGTTTTCAATGGATGCTAATGAACAAGTAGAATGATTGGGTTTGACCCACAGCATGGCCAAAGGATATCACAAGAGAAAGGAGGCATTGGTTTTACATTCCAGGCTTATAATAGGCAGTTGAAAGACTTCAATATAGGAAACATTCATGAGAACAAGTACCTCCTTTGCCCATCAAATTAGTGTGAATATCAAGTTCTGGTTTAAAGTAAAAATCTGAGTAAGATACAGCAGGTGAAGGAAAAGGTGATATATATATAGAGAGAGAGAAGAAAAGAAAGTATAAGGCATAATCGACTTTAGGGTAATTTAATTTTTGAATCTGCCAGTCCAAAGAGCTGTGCAGTGTGCAAGTGGAATTTAGCATAATTTGTAGCAAGGCTAGATTTGAAATCCTCAGGGTACTGTATTATGCTGAGAATGATATAACAGACTTCCAATGACTTGAAACTTTCTCTTCACATTGCACCATTAGCTTCTCAATGATGTGCAATAATTTGCCCTCCAGAATAATAAACCAGGAGAATTGGTCCTAGTTAAGAACTCAGCATGTTAGATCTTTTACTTTATTTCTAAGCTTGAGCAGACTTTAGTACATTTATAAACAGAAACTATGGTGCATATTTGAACAGAGAGAGACAATATTTTCAAAGACTAGCACTATAGTATGTAAGAAATCACTTGACTTAAAAAGTTTTAAAGTTTTTTGTCCTAAAATTCAAGAAACATGCATTGTTTAGCTACAAATACCAAATATTGTGATAGAGCTGGTACACGACGGAGAGTAGCACAAAGCCCTCCACATAGAAAATACCCAATAAATGCCAGGCATCTTCTGCTTGTATCAATGCTTTCTTTCCCTCCAGGACGTTTTACAAAACCCTAGCTGGCTCTTAGCAAAATGTGAAGAGTTTTCAGTATATTTTCATCACTTCCAAATACCACATTCACATTCAGAATTATGCAACCTTATAGCTGCCTAATTGCTACCCAGAATTCCCTAATGTAGTGCCTGCTATCACCTTTATAAGTCCTGCTTCATGTTCTCTACATTGTTTTTACATTTCCATTAAACTTTACCTTGGTAAGTTTCACCTAACTAAACCACTTTGAAGCAATCTGACAAATTAAGACCTTTTTTTACAATAATACTTTTTAACTGAAAACATTTGGAAATACAAAGGGATAACTTTTCTGATAATAGAATTTCAGATATAGTGGGAAAGATCAGGACAGAGTGACATCAGTAAGATAAAAAAAAAGTTTTCTACTGTCATTCCCACATAAAACATCAATTTTGACATATTTACCCATGGATGAGAGTATCTTAATGACAGTGAAGTGGTTTTAGGCACTGTTGGAGAAAAAAATCTGAAATTGGACCCTTATGTCATCCCTCCCCCAAGGTGGACAATAAAGAATATTGAGGCTTCCAATTCACATACCAATCAATGTGATACATCACATTAACAAGAGGAAGAATAAAGTAAAGAAAGCAGAGCAGTAGGAGGACCTTATTCTTGCCTCATCCCTGGAACACAGATAGATAAATATCAAATCGTTCTAAACACCTAAGAAATTGATCTGAGGACTGACAAAACAAACTGCACAACTAGAGGAACAGTAGAGGCCACATTGTGGAAGGTAGGAGATGTGGAGATGTGATTTGGGGGAGAAAAGGATCACAGGTGTTATGGAGGAAAGACAGCCCTGATCATAGGGAGAGGTGAGATGAGGGGGTGGTGGGGAAGAGCAGGAGAGAGAGAGAAAGAGAGAGAGAGAGAGACAGACAGACAGCAGGGGATACCACAAGGAAAACACTCCCCCAAAGCCAATGACTGGGAAAATGAGAGGGGCTGTCATTCAGAATAGAAGGAGAGATAAAGAAGTTTCCAGACAAACAAAAACTAAAGGAGTTTGTGACCACTACATCAGCCCTGCAAGAAATATTAAAGGGGACTCTTTGGCTAAGAAAGAAAAACAAAAAGTGACAAAAACTAGAAAAGAACAGAGAAAATCTTCAGAAGCAATGACTTATAGAATAATATAATGGCACTAAATTCATATCTATCAATAATCACTCTGAATGTAAATGGAGTAAATGTTCCAAACAAAAGACATAATGTATCAGAATGGATTTAAAAAAAAAAAAAGACCCATCGGGCACCTGGGTGGCTCAGTCAGTTAAGCATCTGCTTCAGCTCAGGTTATGATCCCAGGGGTCCTGGGATTGAGCCCTGCACTGGGCTCCCCAATCAGCAGGGAGTCTGTTTCTCCTCCCTCTGCCTCTCCCCTTGCCCATGCTCTCTCTCTCTATCTCATGTTCTCTTTCATATAAATAAATACAATCTTTAAAAAAAAAGACCCATCTAAATGCTGCCTGCAAGACACTCATTTTAGACCTAAAGACACCTCCAGACTGAAAGTGAGCAGATGGAGAACCATTGATCATGTTAATGGATGTCAAAGGAAGCTAGAGTAATCATACTTATATCAGACAAAATAGATTATAAACCAAAGACTGTAACAAGAGATGAAGAGGACACTATATCATAATAAAGAGATCTATCCAACAAGAAGGCCTAACAATTGTAAATATTTGTGCCCCCAACTGGGGAGAATACAATATATAAATCAGTTAACAACCAATATAAAGAAACTCATTGATAATAATACAATAGTAGTAGGGCACTTTAACACCCCACGTAGAGCAATGCACATACCATCTAAGCAGAAAATCAACAAGGAAACAATGGCCTTGAATGACACACTGGACCAGATGGACTTAATAGACATACTCAGAACATTTTGTCCTAAGGCAGCAGAATACACATTCTTTTTGAATAAACATGGGACATTCTCCAGAATAGATCATATACTGGGTCACAAATCAGGCTTCAACAAATGCAAAGATTGAGACCATACCACGCCTATATTCCAACCACAATGCTATGAAACTTGAAGTCAACCACAAGAAAAAATTTGGAAAGACCACAAATACATGGAGGTTAAAGAAGATCCTACTAAAGAATGAATGGGTTAACCAGGAAATTATGAATGAAAAATACATGGAAGCAAACGAAAATGAAAACAAGACAGTCTAAACCTTTGGGATGCAGCAAAAGTGCTCATAGAGGGAAGTATATTGCAATATAGGGTTATCTCAAGAGGAAAAAAAATCTAAAGTATGCAACTAACCTTATACCTAAATGAGTTAGAAAAAGAAAACAAATGAAGCCTAAAGCCAGGAGAGGAAGATAAATAATAAAGATTAGAGCAGAAAATAAATGATATAGAAACAAACAAACAAATAAATAAAAAATCCCAGTAGAAAGGATCAATGAAACTAGGAGCTGGTTCTTTGAAAGAATAAATAAAACTGATAAACCCCTAGCCAGACTTATCAAAAAGAAAAGAGAAAGGACCCAAATAAATAAAATCACAAATGAAAGAGGAGAGATCACGACCAACACCACAGAAATACAATTATAAGAGAATAGTATGAAAAACTATATACCAACAAACTGGGCAATCTGGAACAAAGGGATACATTCCTAGAAACAAATAAACTACCAAAACTGAAACAGGAGGAAATTAAATATTCAAGCAGTCCAATAACCAGCAAAGAAATTGAATTAGTCATCAAAATTTCCCAACAAACAAAAGTCCAGGGCCAGATGGCTTCCCAGGGGAATTCTACCAGACATTTAAAGCCGAGTTAATACCTATTCTCCTCAAACTGTTCCCAAAAATAGAAATGGAAGGAAAACTTCCAAACTCATCCTATGAGGCCAGCATGACCTTGATTCAAAAACCAAAGACCCCCTAAAGAGGAGAATTGTGGGCCAATATCCCTGATGAACAGGGATGCAAAAATTCTCCACAAAATACTAGCAAATCGAATCCAACAGTACATTAAAAGAATCATTCACCACAATCAAGTGGGAATTATTCCTGGGCTGCAGGGGTGGTTCCATAATCACAAATCAATCAATGTAACATACCACATTAATAAACGAAAGTATAAAAGACATGATCCTTTCAATAGATGCAGAAGAAGCATTTGTCAAAATAGTACATCCATTACTGATAAAAACTGTCAACAAAGTAGGGATAGAGGGAACATACCTCAATGTCATAAATGCCATATACTAAAGACCCACAGCTAATATCATCCTCAATGGGGAAAAACTGAGAGCTTTCCCTCTACAGTCTGGAACAAGACAGGGATATCCATTCTCCATTGTCATTTAACATAATACTGGAAGTCCTGGCCTCAGCAATCAGAAAACAAAAAGAAATAAAAGGCATCCAAGTCAGCAAGGAAGAAATTAAACTTTCACTATTCACAGATGATATGATAATTTATGCAAAGGCCCAAAAGATTTCACCAAAAAATTGCTAAAACTGTTACACGAATCCAGTAAAGTTGCAGGATACAAAATCAATGTACAGAAATCTGTTGCATTTCTGTAGACCAATAATGAAGCAGCAGATAGAGAATCAAGTAATCCACCGCATTTAAAACTGCACCAAAAACAATAAGATACATAGGAATAAACCTAACCAAAGAGATAAAAGATTTGTACTTTGAAAACTTTAGAACACTGATGAGAGAAATTGAAGAGGAAACAAAGAAATGGAAAAATATTCCATGCTCACAGATTGGAAGAACAAATATTTTTAAAATGTCTATACTACCCAAAGCAATCTATACATTTAATGCAATCTCTATCAAAAAACCAACATCATTCCTCACAAACTAGAACAAACAATCCTAAAACTTGTATGGAACAATGAAAGAAACCAATAGCCAAAGCGACTTTGAAAAAGGAAAGCAAAGCTGGAGGCGTCACAATTCCGGACTTCAAACTATATTACAAAGCTGTAGTGATCAAGACAGTATGGTACTGGTACAAAAACAGAAAAAAGGCAGTCACATATATCAATGCAACAGAATAGAAAACCCAGAAATGGACCCACAACTATATGGTCAATTAATCCTCAACAAAGCAGGAAAGAATATCCAATGGAAAAAAAGACAGTCTCTTCAATAAATGGTGCTGAGAAAACTGGACAGTGACATGCAGAAGAATGAAACTGGACCACTTTCTTACACTATACATAAAAATAAAGTCAAAATGGATGAAACATCTAAATGTGAAACAGGAAACCATCAAAATCCTAAGGGAGAACACAGGCAGTAACCTCTTTGATCTCAGCTGTAGCAACTTCTTACTAGATACATCTCCTGAGGCCAGGAAACAAAAGCAAAAATGAAATATTAGGACTTCATCAAGATAAAAAGCTTCTTCACAGTGAAGGAAACAATCAACAAAACTAAAAGGCAGTCTACAGAATGGGAGAAGATATTTGCAAATGACATATCTGATAAAGGGTTAGTATCCAAAATCTATAAAAAAAACTTATTAAACTCAATACCCCCAAAAAACAAATAATCCAGTTAAGAAATGGGCAGAAGACATAAATAGACATTTTTCCACAGAAGACATCCATATGGCTAACAGACACATGAAAAGATGCTCAACATTACTCATCATCAGGGTAATACAAATCAAAACTACAATGAGATACCACTTCACACTTGTCAGAATGGCTAAAATTAACAACACAGGAAACAAGTGTTGGTGCAGATGTAGAGAAAAGGGAACACTCTTGCACTGTTGATGGGAATGCAAACTAGTGCAGCCATTGTGGGATAACAGTATGGACGTTCCCCAAAAAGTTAAAAATAGAACTACCTATCACCCAGCAATTATACTACTTGGTATTTATCCAAGGACGCAAAAATACTGATTCAAAGATATACAAGCACCAAAATGTTTATAGCAGCATTATCAGCAACAGCCAGATTATGGAAACAGCCCAAATGTCCATCAATTAATGAATGAATAAAGAAGATATGGTGTGTACGTGTGTGTGTGTGTATGTATATACATATATATATGGTCATACTGTATTTATACACACACACACACACACACACACACACTTGAATATTACTCAGCCATCAAAAAGAATGAAATCTTGCCATTTGCAGTGACGTGGATGGAGTTACAGTATATTATGCAAAGTGAAATAAGTCAGTCAGAGAAAGACAAATACCATATGATTTCACCGATTTGTAGAATTTAAGAAACAAAACAGATGAACATGGTGGGGGGGAGGGGAAGTGAGAGAAGCAAACTATAAAAGAGACTTTTAACTACAAAGAATAAACTGAGAGTTGCTGGATTGGAGGTGGGTGGGAGGATGGGCTAAATGAGTGATGGTTATTAAGGAGGGCACTTGTAATGAGCATTGGGTGTTATATATAAGTGATGAATCACTTAATTCTACTCCTGAAACTAATATTACACCATATGTTAAATAGCTAGAATTTAAATAAAAACTTGAAACTTAAAAAGAAAAACAAGAGGAACTATATAAAAACCATCTGATCATCTTAGTGGATGCAGGGGAAAGCATTTGACAAAGTATAATATCATTCATGATAAAAACTCTCAACAAAGTAGGTTTAGAGGGAACATATCTTTTATTATTATTATTATGTTCATTTAGCCAGCATATAGTACAACATAAGTTTTTGATGTAGTGTTCAATGATACATTAGTTGCATATAACACCCAGTGCTCATCACAACACATGCCCTCCTTAATACTCATCACCCAGTTACCCCATTCCCCCACTCCCCTCCCTTCTGTAACCCTCAGTTTGTTTCCCAGAGTCCAGAGTCTCTCATGATTTGTCTCCCTCTCTGATTTCTTCCCATTCTGTTTTCCCTCCCTTCCCCTGTGGTCCTCTGCTCTTTTCCTTATGTTTTACGTATGAGTGAAACCATAAGATAATTGTCTTTCTCTGCTTGACTTATTTCACTTAGCATAATCCCCTCCAGTTCCATGCATGTCGATGCAAAGTGTGGGTATTCATCCTTTCTGATGGTTGAGTAATATTCCATTGTATATATGGACCACATCTTCTTTATCCATTCATCTATTGAAGGGCATCTTGGCTCCCTCCACAGTTTGTCTATTGTGGACATTGCTGCTATGAACATTGGGGTATATGTGCCCCTTCTTTTCACTACATCTGTATCTTTGGGGTAAATACCTAGTAGTTCAATCGCTGGGTCGTAGGGTAGCTCTATTCTTAACATCTTAAGGAACCTCTGTACTGTTTTCCAGAGTGGCTGCACCAGCTTGTATTCCCACCAACAGTGTGAGAGTGTTCTTTCTCCACATCTTCGCCAACACTTGTTTCCTGCTTTGTTAATTTTGGCCATTCTAACTGGTGTAAGGTGATATCTCATTGTGGTTTTGATTTGTATTTCCCTGATGGCTAGTGATGTTGAACATTTTTTCATGTGTCTGTTAGCCATTTGTATGTCTTCTTTGGAGAAGTGTCTGTTCATGTCTTCTGTCCATTTCTTGACTGGATTATTTGTTTTTTGAGTTTCTAGTTTGAGAAGTTCTTTATAGATCTTGGGTACCAGCCCTTTATCTATAGTGTCATTTACAAATATCTTCTCCCATTCCATGGATTGCCTCTTAGTCTTGTTGACTGTTTCCTTTGCTGTGCAGAAGGTTTTTATCTTGATGAAGTCCCAAATAGTTCATTTTTGCTTTTGTTTCCCTTGCCTTTAGAGACATGTCTTGAAAGAAGTTGCTGTGGCCAATGTCACAGAGGCTACCGCTTATGTTCTTCTCTAGGATTTTGATGGATTCCTGTCTCATGTTGAGGTCTTTCATCCATTTTGAGTTTATCCTTGTGTATGGTGTAAGAGAATGATCTAGTTTCATTCTTCTGCATGTAGGTGTCCAGTTTTCCCAGCACCATTTATTGAAGAGACTGTCTTTTTTCCATTGGATGTTCTTTCCTGCTTTGTCAAAAATTAGTTGACCATAGAGTTGAGGTCCCATTTCTGGGGTCTCTATTTTGTTCCATTGATCTATGTGTCTGTTTTTTTCAACATTCCCATGCCAATTCAGGGTCATTTCTGGTTCTATACAAATTTTAGGATTGTTTGTTCCAACTCTGTGAAAAATGTCAATGGTATTTTGATAGGGATTGCAATGAAAGCATAAATTGCTCTGGGCAGCATAGACATTTTAACAATGCTTATTCTTGCAGTCCATGAGCATGGAATGTTTTTCCATCTCTTTGTGTCTCCTCAATTTCTTTCATAAGTGTTCTGTAGTTTCTAGAGTATAGATCCTTTACCTCTTTGGTTAGGTTTATTCCTAGGTATCTTATGGTTTTTGGAGCTATTGTAAATGGAATTGATTCCTTAATTTCTCTTTATTCAGTTACATTGTTAGTGTATAGAAATGCAACTGATTTCTGTGCATTGATTTTGTATCCTGCCATGTTGCTGAATTGCAGTATGAGTTCTAATAACTTGCGGGTGGAGTCTTTTGGGTTTTCCACATGTCATCTGCAAAGAGAGAGAGTTTGACTTCTTTGCCAATTTGAATGCCTTTTATTTCTTTTTGTTGTCTGATTGCTGAGGATAGGGCTTCTAGTACTATGTTGAACAATAATGGTGAGAGTGGGCATCCTTGCTGTGTTCCTGACTTTAAGGGAAAAGCTCTCAGTTTTTCCCCATTGAGAATTATATTTGCTGTGGGCTTTTCATAGATGGCTTTTATGATATTGAGGTATGTTCCCTCTATCCCTACACTCTGAAAAGTTTTAATCAGGAAAGGAAGCTGTGTTTTGTCAGATGCTTTCTCTGCATCAATTGAGAGGATCATATGATTCTTGTCTTTTCTTTTATTAATGTGCTCTATCACATTGATTGATTTGCAAATGTTAAACCACCCTTGGGTCTCAGGAATAAATCCCACCTGGTCATGGTGAATAATCCTTTTAATTTACTGTTGGATCCTACTGGCCAGAATCTTGTTGAATATTTTGGCATCAATGTTCATCAGGGATATTGGTCTGTAGTTCTCCTTTTTGATGGGGCCTTTGTCTGGTTTTGGGATCAGGGTAATGCTAGCCTCATAGAACGAGTTTGTAAGTTTTCCTTCTATTTCTATTTTTTGAAACAGCTTTAGTAGAATAGCTATTATTTCTTCCTTAAATGTTTGGTAGAATTCCCCTGGGAAGCCATCTGTCTCTGGACTCTCTTTTTGGGGAGGTTTTTTAAATTACTGCTTCAATTTCCTTGATGATTATTGGTCTGTTCAGATTGTCTGTTTCTTCCTGTTTCAGTCTTGGTAGTTTATAAGTTTCCAGGAATGCATCCATTTCTTCTAGATTGCTTAATTTGTTGGTATAGTTGCTGGTAAAAATTTCTAATAATTGTTTTTATTTCCTTGGTGTTAGTTGTGATCTCTCCCCTTTCATTCATGATTTTATTAAGTTGGGTACTTTACCTTTTCTTTTGGATAAGTCTGGCCAGCGGTTTATTGATCTTATTAATTCTTTCAAAGAACCAGCTTCTAGTTTCATTGATCTGTCCTACTGTTTTTCTGGTTTCTATTTCATTGATTTCTGCTTTATTATTTCTCTTCTCCTGCTTGGTGTAAGCCTTATTTGCTGTTCTTTCTTCAGGTCCCTTAGGTGCAAGGTTAGCTTGTGCATTTGGGATTTTTCTAATTTTTTGAGAGCAGCTTGGATGGCTATGTATTTCTAGAGGGAACATATCTTAATGTAATGAAGGCCATGCATGAAAAGCACATAGCTAACACCATACTAAATGGTGAAAAACTGAGAGCTTTTCCCCTAAGATCAGGAATAAGAACAGTGTCTACTCACACCACTTTTACTCAAGATAGTACTAGAAGTCCCAGCTACAGCAGACAACAAAAAGAAATAAAAGACATCCAAGTCAGTAAGGAAGAAGTTAAACTTTTACTATTTGCAGATTACATAATACTCTATATAAAACATCTTTAAGATTCCATAAAAAAAAAATATAGAACTGGGGAGCCTGGATGGCTCAGTTGGCTAAGCATCTGCCTTGGGCTCAGGTCATGATCTCAGGGTCCTGGGATTGAGCTACACATTGGGCTCCCTGGTCAGTGGGGAGCCTGTTTCTCCCTCTCCCTCTGCCTGCTCATGCTCTCTCTCTCTCTCTCAAGTAAATAATAAATAAAATCTTTAAAAAACTGCTAGAACTAAGAAATGAATTCAGAAAAGTCACAGAATATAAACTTAATGTACAGAAATCTGTTGCATTACTATATGTATATATATATGTGTATATATATGTATATATTATACAGCCATTAAAAAGAATGAAATATTGCCATTTGCAACAACATGGATGGAGCTAGAGAGCATAATGATATGCAAAATAAGTCAGAAAAAAATATCATATGATTTCTCTCATGTAGAGTTTAAGAAACAAATGATCAAAGGAAAGAAAACAGGGAGATAAACCAAGAAACAGACCTTTAACTATTAAGAACAAACTGATGGTTACCAGAGGGGAGGGTGGTGTGGGATGGATGAAATAGGTGATGGAGATTAAAGCATACATTTATCATCATGAGCACTGAGTAATGTATAGAATTGGTGAATCAAATTAACATAAAACTGTATGTTAACTATACTATAATTAAAATTTTTAAAATCTTTTTTTAAAGATTTTATTCATTTATTTGACAGAGAGAGAGACAGTGAGAGAGGGAACACAAGCAGGGGGAGTGGGAAAGAGAGAAGCAGGCTTCCTGCTGAGCAGGGAGCCCAATGCGGGGCTTGACACTGGGACCCCGGGATCATGACCTGAGCCAAAGGCAGACACTTAATGACTGAGTCACCCAGGTGCCCCTAAAATTATAAAATCTTAAGAAAAGAATATATAATGGATTATTATTCAGCCATAAAAGGAAGGAAATACTGACCTTTGTGACAACATGGATGAACATGGAGGATATTATGGTAAGGGAAATACGGCACAAAAGAAAAATACTGTATAATCTCACATGTTGAATCTAAAAAAAAAATTTCTAAGTCTAACTCATAGAAACAGAATAGAATGGTGGTCGATAGGGGCTGGGGGTGTATCATGGAAACAGGCAGATCTTTCTTAAAGGGTACAAACTTTTGTTTATAATATGCGTAAGTTTTGGATATCTAATGTACAACATGGTTGCTATAGTTAATTATACCATATTATATAGTTGGAATTTGCTAAGAGAGTAGATCTTAGACATTCTCACCACCCGCACACAAACAAAAGGTAACTATGCGGTAATTAACTTGATGCAGTAATCATTTCATAATATACACATATGCCAGATCATCACATTATACATTTTGAATAGTGAGTTGCAGAACAACTTTTACCACTGTGCACAATGACTGACCTTTCACCTTGAACATCATTTTTAGTTTTCTCTTTTTTATATGTTTTTTTATTATATTATATTAGTCACCATACGGTACATCCCTGGTATCTGATGTAAAGTTCAATGATTCATTAGTTGCGTATAACACCCAGTGCACCATGCAATACGTACCCTCCTTACTACCCATCACCAGCCTATTCCATTCCGCCATCCCCCACTGCTCTGAAGTCCTAAGTTTGTTTCTCAGAGTCCATAGTCTCTCATGTTTCATTTCCCCTTCTGATTACCCCCCCTTTCTTTATCCCTTTCTTCCCCTACCGATCTTCCTAGTTCTTAAGTTCCATAGATGAGAGAAATCATATGATAATTGTCTTTCTCTGCTTGACTTATTTCACTTAGCATTATCTCCTCCAGTGCTGTCCATGTTGCAGCAAATGTTGAGAACTCATTCTTTCTGATAGCTGAGTAATATTCCATTGTATATATGGACCACAACTTCTTAATCCAGTCATCTGTTGAAGGGCATCTCGGTTCCTTCCACGATTTGGCTATTGTGGACATTGCTGCTATGAACATTGGGGTGCATATGGCCCTTCTCTTCACTACGTCTGTATCTTTGGGGTAAATACCCAGGAGTGCAATGGCTGGATCATAGGGTAGCTCAATTTTTAACTTTTTAAGGGACCTCCACACCGTTTTCCAGAGTGGCTGTACCAACTTGCATTCCCACCAACAATGTAGGAGGGATCCCCTTTCTCCACATCCTCTCCAGCAATTGTTTTTCTTGCCTTGTCAATTTTTGCCATTCTAACTGGCATAAGGTGGTATCTTAGTGTGGTTTTGTTTTGAATTTCCCTGATGGCTAATGATTTTGAACATTTTTTCATGTGTCTGTTAGCCATTTGTATGTCATCATTGGAAAAGTGTCTGTTCATATCTTCTGCCCATTTTATGATTTGTTTATTTGTTTCTCACGTATTGAGTTTGAGAAGTTCTTTGTAGATCTTGGATACCAGTCTTTTATCTTTAGTGTCATTTGCAAATATATTCTCCCATTCCGTGGGCTGCCTCTTAGCTTTTTTGACTGTTTTCTTGGCTGTGCAGAAGCTTTTTATCTTCATGAAGTCCCACAAGTTCATTTTATCTTTTGTTTCTCTTGCCTTTGGAGATGTGTCATGAAAAGGTTGCTTTGGCTGATGTCACAGAGGGTGCTGCCTATGTTCTCCTCTAGGATTTTGACGGATTCATGTCTCACATTGAGGTCTTTCATCCACTTGGAGTTTATCTTTGTTTATGGTGTGAGAGAGTGGTCAAGTTTCATTCTTTTGCATGTAGCTGTCCAATTTTCCCGGCACCATTTATTAAAGAGACTGTCTTTTTTTTCACTGGATGTTTTTTCCTGCTTTATCAAAGATTACTTGCCCAAAGAGCCGAGGGTCCATTTCTGGGTTCTCTATTCTGTTCCATTGGTCTGTGTGTCTGTTTTTGTGCCAGTACCATGCTGTCTTTGTGATCACAGCTTTGTAGTACAGCTCGAAATTTGGCATTGTGATGCCCCCAGCTTTGTTTTTCCTTTTCAACAGTTCCTTGGAGATTCGGGGCCTTTTCTGTTTCCATACAAATTTAAGGACTATTTGTTCCAGTTCCTTGAAAAATGTCATCGGTATTTTGATCGGGATAGCATTGAAAGTGTAGATTGCTCTGGGTAGCATGGACATTTTAACTATGTTAATTTTTCCAATCCATGAGCATGGAATATTTTTCCATCTTTTTATGTCTTCCTCAATGTCTTTCAAGAGTGACTTATAGTTTCTAGAATATAGGTCCTTTACGTCTCTGGTTAATTCCAAGATAACGTATGGTTTTTGGTGCTATTGTAAATGGGATGGATTCCCTAATTTCTCTTTCTTCAGTCTCATTATTCATATATAGAAATGCAACTGATTTCTGAGCATTGATTTTGTATCCCGCCACATTACTGAATTGCTCTATAACTTCTAATAGTTTGGGTGTGGATTCTTTTGGGTTTTCCATATAGAGGATCATGTCATCTGCGAAGAGAGACAGTTTGACTTCTTCTTTGCCAATTTGGATACTTTTTATCCCTTTTTGTTGTCTGATTGCTGTTGCAAGGACTTCTAGTACTATGTTGAATAATAGTGGTGAGAGTGGGCATCCTTGTCGTGTTCCTGATCTTAAGGGAAAGGCTTCCAGCTTTTCCCCATTAAGAATGATATTTGCTGTAGTCTTTTCATAGATGGTTTTTATGAGATTGAGGAATGTATCCTCTATCCCTACACTCTGAAAGGTTTTAATCAGGAAAGGATGCTGTATTTTGTCAAATGCTTTTTCTACATCTAATGAGAGGATCATATGATTTTTGAATTTTTCTTTCTGGATAAAATCTAAGACACTGATGGATTTGTGAATGTTGAACCATGCTTGCATCCCAGGGATGAATCCCACTTGGTCATGATGGATAATCCTTTTAATGTACTGTTGGATTCTATTAGCCAGGATCTTGTTGAGGATTTTGGCGTCCATGTTCATTAGGGAAATCGGTCTCTAATTCTCCTTTTTGATGGGGTCTTTGCCTGGTTTGGGGGTCAAGGTAATTTTGGCCTCATAGAATGAGTTTGGTAGCTTTCCTTCTGTTTCTATTTTTTGAAATAGCTTTAGGAGAATAGGTATTATTTCTTCTTTGAATGTTTGGTAGAATTCCCCAGGAAAACCGTCCCGGCCTGGCGTTTTGTTTTTTGGAAGGTTTTTTTTATCACAGTTTCAATCTCTTCATAATTAATTGGCCTGTTTAAAAAATTAATTTCTTCCTGTTTCAGTCTTGGTAGTTTATAGGTTTCCAGGAAGGCCTCCATCTCTTCCAGATTGCTTAATTTATTGGCATAAAGCTGTTGATAAGTTTCTAATAATCCTTCCAATCTCATTGATGTTGGTTGTGAACTCTCATTTTTCATTCATAATTTTATTAATTTGGGTCCTTTCTCTATTCTTTTGGATAAGTCTTGCTAGTGGTCTGTCAATTTTATTGATTCTCTCAAAGAACCAGCTTCTAGTTCTGTTGATTTGCTCTACTGTACTCCTGGTTTCTAATTCATTGATTTCTGCTCTAATCTTGGTCAACTGCTTCCTCGTGCATGGATTAGGCCTGTCCCTCTGTTGCTGTTCCAGCTTCTTGAGGTGAGAATATAAAAACTGCATTTTAGATTTTTCTATTCTTTTGAGTGAGGCTTGGATGGCTATGTATTTCCCCCTTAGGACTGCTTTTGCAGTATCCCATAGGTTTTGGACCGTTGTGTTTACATTCTCATTGGTCTCCATAAATTGCTTAAATTGATTTTTGATTTCCTGGTTTATCGAATCATTCCTGAGCAGGATGGTTCTTAGTCTCCAAGTGTTTGAGTTTCTTCCAAATTTTTCCTTGTGGTTGAGTTCCAATTTCAAAGCGTTGTGGTCTGAGAATATGCAGGCAATAATTTCAGTCTTTTGGTATCAGTTGAGACCTGTTTTGTGACCCAGAACATGGTCTATTCTTGAGAATGTTCCATGGGCATTAGAATAGAATGAGTATTCTTTCGTTCTGGGGTGTAGTGTTCTATATATTTCTATGAGGTCCAAGTCGTCGAGTATGGCATTCAAATCCCTTGTTTCTTTGTTGATTTTTTGAATGGGTGTTCTATTGCTGATAGTGGAGTGTTGAGGTCTCCTACTATTAGCGTATTTTTATCTATATGTCTCTTTCTTGTGGTTAAGTGTTGGCTTGTGTATCTTGCTGCTCCCCTGTTGGGGGCATATATATTTATAATTGTCATATCCACTTGTTGGATACATCCCTTAAGAATAATATAGTGCCCTTCGGTGTCTCTAACTATAGTCTTTAGTTTAAAATCCAATCTGTCTGATATGAGAATTGCTACCCCAGCTTTCTTTTGAGGTCCACTGGCGTGAAAGATGGTATTCCATCCCTTTACTTTCAGTCTGAATGTATCTTTTGGTTCAAAATGAGTCTCTTGTAGACAGCAAATGGATGGGTCATGTCTTTTTATCCAATCTGCAACCCTGTGGTGTTTTATGGGAGCATTTAGGCCATTTACATTGAGACTGAATACTGAGAGATATGATTTTAATGATCCCATGTTGCCAGTACAGTCTTTGTTTTGATCGATTGTGACTTTCTGTTCTGTATCACTCTTGGGGCCTTTTTACCTTTATAGAACCCCCCTTAATATCTCCTGTAGGGCTGGTTTCGTGGTTATGAAATTGGTCAATGACTGGTGATTCTGGAAGGTCTTTATTTCTCCATCAATTCTGAATGACAGCCTTGCTGGGTAAAGGAGGCTTGGCTGCATGTTTTTCTCTGAAAGAGCTTTAAAAATGCCCCCCTAACCCTTTCTCTCATTCCAGGTCTGTGTAGACAGGTCTGACATAATTCTGATACCATTGCCTTGGTACATGAGAAATTTCTTTGCCCTGGCCACTTTCAATACTGTATCCTTGGATCTAATATTTGCGAATTGTGCTATGACGTGACGTGGCGTAGGTTTGTCGTGGTTGAGCTTGGGGTCCTCTCTGCCTCTTGGACACGAATGTTTGTTTCCCTTGCTAGATTAGGGAAGTTTTCACCTACAGTTTGTTCAAATATCTCTTCTAGACCTCTGTTTTTCTCCACCCCCTTGGGGATGCCGATGATTCTGACATTGGAACGTTTCATTGAGTCAGTAATCTCCCGTAACCTACATTCATGAGCGTGGATTTTTTTAAGTCCATATTCTATTTTAGTTTTCTCTTCTACTAACCCATCCTCCAATTTGCCGATACGTTCTTCTGCCTCATTCACCCTGGCCATCAGAGCCTCTAGTTTTGACTGCATTTGGCTCATAGAATTTTTAATTTCTGCCAGATTCGCTCTCATTCCTGCCCTTAGAGATTCTATATTCTCGTTAACATTTTCATTAATACTTTTTTCATGTGTACACATCATCTTGACCATTGTTACTCTGAATTCCATTTCTGATATATTGGTTATATTCATATCCATTAGATCTGTGGCAGAGGCCACAGACTCATTGTCTTTTCTTTGTTGGGGAGGGGATTTCTCCTTCTCGTCATTCTGATGAGGAGAGTTTGCGGGGTTGTCCAGAGCCCAAATTATTGACTGGGACCCAGGCCGTGTGCCCTTGTTTTATAGGGATCTTAGGGATTTGGGCTTCTTGATTTTTCAACCTGCCTTCTGGTGGAGGGGCCTGCCACGCCGATACTCAGGCAACCCTGTTTGGGTAGAGTCTCCATGTCCCCTGCGAGGGGGGATGGGGGTAGGTATACTGTGAGCTGGTCTTTCCAGGTTTTTGTTCTCCTGCGGCTTTCCCTGGTGGTTTGCTGTGCCTCTTCTGAGAGTCAGAGCAGCAGTGGCCGAATCTCAGCCTCTGTCTCAGAATGGAGGGATCACGGACCGTTCTTCACTGATGTTCTGGCCACTTTAACTCTGTTTCTGTTGGTGCTGCTCAACCCTGGAGCGTCCTGGATGTGCACCTCACACCTGGTGTCCCAGCCCTCACTTCCAGGGCCGGCGCGTCTCTGTCCTTTGTGTTTCTAACACCGCCAACTGCTAGCTGCCAGCCGCCCCCGCACTCTCCCAGAGCTCCCGGTCTCAGTCTGGTTCCAGTGAGCACACCAGAGCTCCGTTTCAGTCTGGTATCACGCATTCCCCAGCTTATGGTCTCAGTCTGCTCTCTCACGGGTGCCGGTCCACAAGTCCGCCCACTCCCCCGTGCAGGTGGCTACCGCTTCCCGGTGCCCGAATGAGGCGGCTCCCTCCCCCTTCCGTTTATCTTCCGATATCTGTGCGCGGTTTCACGGCTCCCTGCTTCGTCCCTCAACACTCAGCACTGGAGATGTTCATTTGTAGAGATCCAGATGTATCTTCCTGCATCTCAGGCTGATTCCCTGGATGTTCAGGCTGGTCTGGTACCTATTCACCTCGACTCAGGGGACCGGCTGAAAAAGGGGTCCCCTACTCTCAGCCATCTTAACACCTCCCTGAGTTTTCTTTTTTTTTTTTTTTTAAAGATTTTATGTATTTGAGAGAAAGAGAGAGATAGCACAAGCAAAGGGAGAAGCATTCTCCCTGCTGAGTAGGGACCTGGACATGGGACTCAGTCCCAGCCCCCTGAGATCATGACCTGAGCCAAAGTCAGATGCTTAACTGACTGAGCCACCCAGGTGCCCTATAAGTGAGTTTTCAATGTGTTTTAACAGTAGGGCATTTACCTTCTCTAACCTTACATGGTAAGTTGTATATCTTGTCTGCATATTTTTACCTACTCTGTGCTTTAGAAGTCTAGAAATCCAGGTTTATGTCAGAGCATATAGCTTATGCTATCAAGAAGAAGGGATAGATACTTTTCTGTCACATAAAGAACTTTAATTAGTAAGTTTGCATCCATACCATCTATAACATAATGATAAGATCAGCTTGGTATAGAGGAATAAATACTGATCTGAGACTCAAGCCACTCTCTCTTGCTATTTCTTCCTCTATAATGTGAAGAATTAAAACTAGGGTATCTCTAAAACTTCTTCCTGCTCTCATAATTTACTAAATGTCTAAGGCATTTACTTCATCGAACATCGAAGCCAATACTTCATCGAACAAATGTGTTCATATATATATGGTTACATTAAGCTTTCACAAAAATTTAGAAATGGGAAATGTCCTCTTCTCAGATGTATTATTTATTTAAATAGGAGAACCTAGAAGATAGAAATGTGTTTAAAATCCAAAAGAATGTATATCTAATGATATACAGTATTAAACAGTATAACAAATGTGTGTGTGTGTGTGTGTGTGTGTGTGTATACTCTTGAGAAACTGAGCCCCTCAAATTTGACCACCTGGTAGCTTTTGTCCATCTATAATGCCAGCTTTGTACAAGTCAAGAACTATAAAATATGCAATGTGAAATTTAGGGGTATTTTTTCTACAGAAAATACTGCATATGTACTTCTGGCTATTTAAACAGTATGCATGTGCCTTTGGAGATATTTGGTGTAGAGTTTTCAATTTTGCCACTGAAAATTCCTACAATAATAGGAAACAAAGAGACATGAGAGTACCCACACAAATGGACTGCAGAAATAAGGCTTAGAGAAATAGGAAACAGCTTCCCTTATGATTTTTTCTATTAATTTATATTTTAATCTTTGTACTGTGCACCTAGAGGCTCTTCAGATATTATAAATTAATAAGCAGATTTGACAGCAGATAATAATTCATATATGAGGAAAATTGGGGCTTGGGTGAAGAAAAGAAGAAATGAACACAAAAAGGAACATTTTTATAAAAGGCTTTTTTTTTTCTTTTAATCAACAGCAAATACTTTCTTTTCAAGTTCTCTTTTGTGAAGTGGTGTTTGGAAAGCAGGAAGGAAAATGAAAAAGACTATAGTCACCTGAGGCCAACCCATCCCATTGCATTATTACCTAAGCTGTTATGCACAAATATGTTATCTAGTAGAGAAGAACTGTTGAGATCTCTTCCTGCATCACATCTTCTGACTGCTTAAAATGGATTGGTACACTCAAAAGGTACATTTAAGAAAAGAAAATGGGTAGACATGAAATTCCTGGTAATACCTGTCTGTGGTATACCATTCTTTTGGCATCAAGCACACAATTCAACAGGAGTTGAAGGATCTTCTATGGATAGTTAATGCAGGTGGTGGTAACCCCAGAAGATTCTGCCTATTTTACTATAAAGAATACTTTCTGTGGATATGTGAACGTAAAAATCACATCTACTGAATACAGCCTGTCACTCAACTGAACATACTAATACATACTAATTTAGTCTTACTGTTTGGATTTGCTTTTCCTAAACTCTGCAGACATCTCTACCACCAGTTTCACAGCAATATGTGTTATAAGTGGATGGATATTTTTATTTTACTTTTTTTGATGAGGTGGTGACAGTGGTGAAGATCAAGTTCTGGGAGAAATCCCAGTAAAAATAACATTTACAATTTGTTTCATATAGTAGAGGACTTCTGCATATGACCAATCTAATCTATTTCATGTTGATCCTAGTCATTTTAAGGGTTGGAGGAAGATAGTTTTCTGACTTTCTCTCATAACTTTGGAGCTATACCCTAATTAGATTCTGCAGCCCCCATCTGTAATAATTATTCAGCCAGTCAACATTTAAGCAGGTGTTTTGAGCTGTATATTCAGTGATGAGAATTGATTTTCATTTAGAATCTGCTATAGTCTTTGTCCAAGTTCTTTTAGACAGCTAGATGTGGTTACAATGGAATCAGTGGCCCTATAACATAATGCAGCTAGCTAGCCTTGTTATGGTAGGTTTCTGAAAATCAATCACCAAAATACTTAATCAGACCACAATGAAATCATTGACTTAGATTTCACAAATGATTAGATCTTAAATATATAATCCCTGAATATTGAGTGAACATCTGTACAACTGGCAGGACAATGTTCTTCATCCCCTGTATCTGCACTTCCACCTATTGGCTTATGATAGCAGTAGAAACAGAACAGATTATTCTTAGGAAATCTAAATAAATTCAGTTCATAACCAGTCTTATTTTTTTAAGATGTTTATTTTTATATTTGACAGAAAGAGAGCACGTGCACAAGCAGGGGGAGCAGCAAGCAGAGGGAGAAGGAGAAGCAGGCTTCTGGCTGAGTGGGGAGTCTGATGTGGGGCACAATCCCAGGACCCTGGGATCATGACCTGAGCTGAAGGCAGACGCTTAACCAACTAAGCCACCATGCATCCTGAGTTCATAACCAGTCTTGATAGAGGTTAGCTGTATCAAATTTTTAGAACAATTCCTGCCTAATAATATTATCAAAAGTTAACTAAATTCATTCATTAAGCACATATATGTATATATTTATAAATACACACATACACACACATATAATATATATATTAGCATCACTATGTACCAGGAATAATGGTAGATATTAGGGCTATGGGATGAATAAGGGAAAAAAATTTGCCTACCCTTTAGTTGTATACAATTCAGTTGAGCAAACAATGAACAATGGAAATTTACAAATGCTGGGAAATAATAGTTAAGTTAGAGTACATAAAGTGTGATGTGTACTGATGAAGGATAGCCAGTTTTGAAGGATAAGATATGGCTTCCAAGGAATGAGTCTAAACTGAGATCTGAAGAATGTCAAATTTGATGGGGAAAATCCATTTATTTGAAAGAATTGACTGGATATTTTAGCCGACCTAATGATAAGACTTGTACCCCCGGTATACATACCCATAGGAGATATACAGTCCCCTTGGAGAAGATACTCTATTTTCTTTAAGATTTTTATTTATTTATTTGAGAGAGAGAGAGAGAGCACAAGTAGGGAGGAGGGGCATAGGGAGAGGGAGAAGCAGACTCCTGGCTAAGCATGGAGCCCGATGTGGGACTTGATCCCAGCACTCCAGGATCACAACCTTAGCCAAAGGCAGATGCTTAACCAACCGAGCCATGCAAGCACCCCTGGAGAAGATATTCTAGAAAAGCAGTTTGGTTGAATGAAAAGAGGAACTGAATGTGAGACAAAAGACTTGGGTTCAAATGCTAGATGCTTTACATGTATTATCTTTAAGTCAAAACTAGTTTGCAAAATATCTAATTTCCATTGCTATTTTACTATGAGTTTGGGTAAGACACAAATCATTCTCTCTTCTATAAACTGGGTATAATATTAATATTGCTAAAAATCACTTTAAAATTTTTTTAATTTAAATTGCCACTTAATTGGTTTGATTGGTTAAGCATCCCAACTCTTGGTTTTGGCTTAGATCTGATCTCGGGGTTGTGGGATCTATCCCTGCATTGGGCTCCCACTCCAGGTGGAGCCTGCTTGAGATTCCCTCTCCTTCTGCCTCTGATCCCCCATGCCCCCCTACTCATGTGTGCACTCTCTCTCTAAAACAAAAAAAACAAACAAAACAAAACCTCCCAAAACATTAAATATAGGGGCATATTAAAGTGACTGAGGTTTAGTTCAAAAGCCAGTAGATAGATATAAACGATTTTTCAAAGTCTTTCCAACACAGTGATATTATAATGTTTGGTTATCACCACCATCAAGAAACATATTCCAAATAGTTTTTTGCTGAAACAATAATATTGACACTTGTCAGTCAGGGACAGTGACAAATGGCTACAATCTGTTTTTCACAACATGAAACTATGTTGAATGCCAAAATATGGAAGTAAAACAAATGGCAGCTCTGGAAATTCTAGTTCTAATGTGTCCTTTAAAAAAATTATCTTGTGGGGGCGCCTGGGTGGCACAGCAGTTAAGCGTCTGCCTTCAGCTCAGGGCGTGATCCCGGCGTTCTGGGATCGAGCCCCACATCAGGCTCCTCTGCTGGGAGCCTGCTTCTTCCTCTCCCACTCCCCCTGCTTGGGTTCCCTCTCTCGCTGGCTGTCTCTATCTCTGTTGAATAAATAAATAAAATCTTTAAAAAAAAATTATCTTGTATCAGGATTATATACCACCTGGTGGACTAATGCCCTAAATGATGATTGAGTGGTTATTTATCAACAGATGTGCAAATAACATGTTACTGGGGAGTGTCTGGTGGGAGTAAATTGGCAATTATAGTTTGACAATCACAGTTTGGTTCACTGGTTGATAGCACCTACCAGCCAATGTACTTGAATTTATATTTGCTGGTTTTTAAAATTAGTTACAGAGCTTTCATGGTAGAGAACTGAGTTTGAAAAACGATAGTAATTTCCTAGCTCTTGCAACTGAATAATCATTTGCTTTTTAATATTTAAGAAAATTATCAATACTTATTCCTGTGAGCATAAACACATTTGAGAAGTTAGATTAAGCCTACACTATCTCAGAAGAAGAATTTTATTTTAATTTTATATTATAGTAATAATTAACTTCTCACATGTAAAATATAATTTACTGCCATTTACTTTGCATCCTGATAAATGCATATCCAATAGTGCAATCATATAAGGACTATTTTAAAGGCAAAATCGGGCTATGAGAAGTTTAAAATCTGTATTGCATTTTGGATAGGTTTTTTGCTTCTTTGTTTATGTTCAATAGCTATCTGAAATACATATATTATAAAGGGAGTTAACAGTGTGTAGTCCTAAAAATTTCAGCTTACATATTTGAAACAAAGTTTTGAGAGGTGAAGCAGAGGTTGAGACATCCAAAGAGGAAGTTAGTAAATGAAGGGGAAAGTGACCTCATATAGCTCAAACAGCTGCGGGCAAATGTAAGGACGACTGACTTCTAGTCCAGGTTACTGTCCCCAAATACTTGACCTGGCTGGCTTTATTCATCAGTTAAATGAGAAACTTAGATTAGGTAATTTCTAATATAATTTCAGTAATTACATTCTATATTTCTATTGCTAGAATATTTTTTTGATGGCCCATATTTTCTAAAGGTGAGGACTAGAAAATCATGTACGTAGTATTTTAAGGCTCTATGAACTGACAGAGCTACCTGAAGGGGAAATGCTTTTGTTTCAGGTAAGAAAATGACCAATATATAGAGAGAGGTCTTAACAGAAGACAGAATTTATAATGCAGAATAAGACAGAAAGAACTACAGATCCCAAAGAGAAGGACACACAAAATTTTTATTTGAAATATAATAAATGCACATATATGGATATACATAACATATATATGGATATATATAAATAATGGAGATATATATATATACACACACTCTCTTTTTAGTGTAGTTATATTTTATTTGCCTAATATGAGGGAAACCACTTCAGATTTGGAAACAGTAATCGAGATCTTACTTCTAGCTACATTAGAGCCCAGGCAAGCAAATGTCATTTTTTTTTTTTTGTATTATGAAAGGGGTACTTCAAACTCTACAGGTTGTATAGATATTATATATTTAAGCATATAACATATCAGACTCAAAACTTATTCTATATCATACTTTAACCTCTATTTCAATTCATCTTTGCATCTTCGCAGAAGTTTGTTTCAATAATTTATGAACCATGTTGGCATTAACACCAATTTCAAACTCTGTCTAGATTTACTTGTGTGAAGAACGGGAGCAGTTTTCAGGTTCAGAGTAAAATGCTCAGAAATTAGAATATCTTCTCCATTATCAGTGTATGTAAAGGCATACAAAAATGGATCATTATGTTTATTATAAGGCTATATATTAAGTACACTTAAGCACTTCACATATATAATTATTCTGAAGTAAAATATCATCTAAAACTGTAGCCAGAGAATTATGGGAAGGCTTATGTAGTACTGACAAAATTTTCAATCATCCCAAATTGCCCTCACGAATATAGAAAAACTAGATTAACAAAACAAATACCTCATAGCTAACATTTACTATATATAAAAATTGATAATGCATCCCTTTAAAACCAAAACACACTTCAGAGACAAATCAAGAAGTAGAACCAGATTGATTGGTATTATCAAATACAAGGAAGAAGTGATATTAAGGTAATCGAACTTTTGATGGCTAGAAGAGCCAAGACACTGAAAATCAAATTGACAACAGGTACCAACCCTAAAATGAAGGGTTATCACTAGGCATGGGAAGGTTGATGGCCAGTCTAAGATCAGCATTAAAACTATGCAAGCTCTAGTTTTCCAGTGAGCTCAAAAGGCACCTTGTAAGAGTCTGTTGGTGAAAGGTACTCTCTGCTTCTATGATCTCAAAATAAATCAACCATATTTCAGCCCTTCCCATGTGGAGAAGAAACTACTGGGAGAATAATTTAATCTGAATCGTTCATGGGAATTTAGGGAAAAATAAATTGAGGTTGTGATCAATATGAGGGAAAGGAGCAGAGAAAGCCTATTTTAGGGTTTCTTAGTCCATTTGAGCTGCTATAACAGGATACCATATACGGAGTAGATTATAAACAAAAGAAACCTATTTATCACTGTTCTGGAGGCTGGAAGTCCCAGATCAGAGTACCAGCATGGTTGAGTGAGAGCCCTTTTCTGTGTGGTACACTTCTCATTATGCTCTCACACTGTGGAAGGGGCTAGGGAGCTCTGTGAGGTCTCTTTCGTAAGGGCACTAATCCCAATCATGAGGGCTTTGGTCTCATAACTTAATTAACTCCCAATGGCCCTATCTACTAATGTTAATATCTTTGAGGGTCAGGATTTCAACATATGAATGGGGGGGAGGATATTTTAACAGTTCATGGAAACAACAAAGGAATCTTAGAGTTGAGAAGCTAGGAAAGCGTCTCTCTTTCTCTTTTAAGAGTACAGAAAAATTATCTCACAGACAAACACAATGATGGCAGCAGACTTCCCTTTGGGAAAATATGGGGTATAAAGATGTACAGCTACATCTTTAAAGTAGTAAAAGATTTAAAAAAAACTGAAAACCTGAAATTCTATAACTAGTGAAAATATCTTTCAAAAAAGATGAACTTCTTTTTCAGACATACAAAGGCTGAAAGATTTCATTATGAGCAGAACAACATTGTAAGAAATGACAAAAGGAGTCCTTTAGACAAAAGGAAAATGAAATCAGATAGAAATCTGAATCTCTAAAAAGGAATGAAAAGCATGGAAATGATAAATTTGTGAATATATATAACACATTTTTCTCTAAATATCTACTAAAAATAATAATTTTAAGCAAAATAATAATAATGTATTATGGGGATTATAAGAAATGAAGAAATAAAATGTGTGACAGCAATTGCCCAAAGACCACATGAGAAAATGGAAATAGACTCATAAGGTTCTTATACTATACACCAAGTAATAAAATATCACTTGAAGTTAGACCCCAAATTATAGAACTATATTGTAAACTCTAAAAGAACCACAAAAAAGCCAATAAAATGAATAATTGGATATCTTTATGTCTATAGCTTTTGCCTCACACAGTACACAAAAATTTACCATATGATCCAATTATTCCACTACTTTACACAAAAAAGTATCCAATAATTCCACTACTTTATACTACTTTACACAAAGAAAATAAAAACACTAATTTGAAAAGATATATGCACTGCTATGTTTATTGCAGCATTATTTACAATACCCAAGGTATGGAAGCAGCTTAAGTATACATCAATAGATGAGAGGATAAAGAAAACGTGGTATGAAAAAAAAAAAAGAAAACGTGGTATGTATATAAACAATAGAATATTACATAGCCATAAAAGAGAATGAGATTGTGCCATTTGAGACAGCATGGATGGACCTAGAGGGCAATATATTAAGTGAAATAAGTCAGACTGAGAAAGCAAATACCATATGATTTCACTCATAAGTAGAATCTAAAAAAATAATAAGCAAAAAGCAGAATGAGACCTATAAATACAGAGAATAAACTGATGGTTGCCAGAGGGGAGGAGATAGGGGGTTGGAAAAAAACTGGTGAAGGGGAGTGGGAGGTACAGGCTTCCAATTATGAAATGAATAGGTCATGGGAATAAAAGTCACAGCATAACGAACATAGTGAATGATACTGTAATAGCAATGTATGGGGACAGATGGTAGCTATACTTGTGGTGAACACAGCGTAATGTGTAATCTTGCGGAATCACTACATTGTATACCTAAAACTAATGTAACATTGTCAAGGACACTCAAAAAATCTAAAAATAAATGCATCATAGATCTGAATATAGACTTTTAAAGATATAACAAACAACAAAAAGCCCCACAAACTATAAAAGATAAAAGATTTGGACATTTTCAAAATTAGAAAAAAATTATCATTCAAAAGTAACATAAAAAATGTACAGTAGGAGAAATATATGCAAAATTCATATCTGACAAAGGACATGTATCTAGAATATATAAAGAACTCCTTCAACTCAGTAATAAGAAGTCAAACAACCTAATTAAAAATAGGCTAAAGATTTTAATAGATTGTTAATCAGAGAAGATATATGGATGGCAAGTTAGGTCATTAGAAGGTATTTAATGTGATAAGTGATTTAGGAAATACAAAATTAAATACACAAAGAGGAAACATTATACTCTATTTTGAATGGCTTATATTTAAAAGCTTGGCTGTAGTAAGAGTTAGCAGGGATATGGAGCAACTAGAACACTCCTACAATGCTGGTAGAAATGCCAAATACTACAAACACTTCAGAAAATACTTTGGTAGTTCTTAAATATTTTAATATAAACCTGCCATAAATCTTAGTCTTTGATTCCTATGTATTTACCCAAGAAAGATGTAATTCTACACAAAGATAAAATGTTGTTTTGGTATGAATGACTGAAAAACCAGGTGTAAAAATAAGCAATAATCAAGTAAAAATAGAATAATAAATAAATAAATAAATAAATAAATAAATAAATAAATATTTTGGAGTTTGTCACATATTTAAAAGTGAATACTGTACAACACTAGCACGGTGATTTGGATAGCAGTAAATTGTATTATACTTTTCTAAGTTTCTTACATTGTAACTGAAATGGCATGATAAGAATTTAATGTATAGTGAAGTAAGTTGAGGATGCATAATGTGATCAATAAAGCAACCATAAAATAAGAGTTGAAACTAAAAACCAATGTAGGAGTTAAAATTGAATTTAAGAAAACCTACATAAATGAAGAGATACAATATTTTCATGGATGGAAAAATTCATATTTTCCTTTTTTTAAAAATTTTTTTATTATGTTATGTTAGTCACCATACAGTACATCCTTGGTTTTTGATGTAGTATTCCATGATTCATTGTTTGCATATAACACCCAGTGCTCCATGCAATATGCACCTCCTTAATACCCATCACCGGCCTGTCCCAATCCCCCATCCGCCTCCCCTCTGAAGCCCTCAGTTTGTTTCCCAGAGTCCATAGTCTCTCATGGCTCATTCCCCCTTTGGTTTACCCCCCCCCCTTCATTCTTCCTTCCTTCTCCTACCGATCTCCCTGCTATTTCTTATGTTCCATAAATGAGTTTAACCATATAATAACTGTCTTTCTCTGCTTGACTTATTTCACTTAACATAATCTCCTCCAGTCCCGTCCATGTTGCTGCAAACGTTGGGTAATCGTTCTTTCTGATGGCTGAGTAATATTCCACTATATATATGGACCACATTTTCTTTATCTATTCAGCTGTTGAAGGGCATCTCAGCTCCTTCCACAATTTAGCTCCTGTGGACAATGCTGCTATGAACATTGGGGTGCATATGGCCCTTTTCTTCACTACATCTCTTTCTTTGGAGTAAATACCCAGTAGTGCAATTACTGGATCATAGGATAGCTCAATTTTTAACTTTTTGAGGAACCTCCACACTTTTCCAAAGTAGCTGTACCAACTTGCATACCCACAAACAGTGTAAGAGGGATCCCCTTTCTCCACATCCTCTCCAACATTTGTTGTTTCTTGCCTTGTCCATTGTTTCCATTCTAACTGGTGTAAGGTGGTATCTCAATGTGGTTTTGATTTGAATTTCCCAGATGGCTAACGATTTTGAACATTTTTTCATGTGTCTGTTGGCCATTTGTATGTTTTCATTGGAAAAGTATTTGTTCATATCATTGACCCTTTTTTTATTTGATTATTTGTTCTTCATGTATTGAATTTGAGAAGTTCTTTATAGATCTTGGATACCAGTCTTTTATCTGTAGCGTCATTTGCAAATATCTTCTCCCATTCCGTGGACTGCCTCCTAGGTTTTTTTTTTTACTATTTCCTTTGCTGTGCAGAAGATTTTTATCTTGATGAAGTCCCACAGGATCATTTTTTCTTTTGTTTCTCTTGCCTTTGGAGGTGTCTCATGAAAGAAGTTCCTGTGGCCGATGTCAAAGAGGTTGCAGCCTATGTTCTCCTCTAGGATTTTGATGGATTCCTGTCTCACATCGAGGTCTTTCTTCCATTTACAGTTTATCTTTGTGTATGGTGTGAGAGAGTGGTCAAGTTTCATTCTTTTGCATGCAGCTGTCCAATTTTGGCAGCACCATTTATTGAAGAGACTGTCTTTTTTCCACTGGATGTCTTTTCCTGCTTTGTCAAAGATTAGCTGTCCGTAGAGCCAAGGGTCCATTTCTGGGTTCTCTATTCTGTTCCATTGATCTATATGTCTGTTTTTGTGCCAGTACCATGCTGTCTTGGTGATCACAGCTTTGTAGTATAGCTTGAAATCTGGCAACGTGATGCCCCCAGCTTTGTTTTTCCTTTTCAACAGTTCCTTGGTGCTTCGGGGCCTTTTCTGGTTCCACATAAATTTAAGGGCTGTTTGTTTCAGCTCATTGAAAAATGTCATTGGCATTTTGATCGGGATGGCATTGAAAGTATAGATTGCTCTGGGTAGCATAGACATTTTAACTATGTTTATTCTTCTGATCCATGAGCATGGAATGTTTTTCCATCTTTTTGTGTCTTCTTCAATGTCTTTCAACAGTGATCTGTAGTTTCCAGAATATAGATCCTTTACCTCTCCGGTTAAGTTAATTCTGAGATATCATATTATTTTTGGTGCTATTGTAAATGGAATTGATTCCCTAATTTCTCTTTCTTCAGTCTCATTGTTCATGGATAGAAATGCAACTGATTTCTGAGCATTGATTTTGTATCCCGGCACATTACTGAATTGTTCCATAAGTTCTAGTAATTTGGGAGTGGATTCTTTTGGGTTTTCCATATAGAGTATCATGTCATCTGGGAAGAGAGACAGCTTGAATTCTTCTTTGTTGATTTGAATACCTTTTATCCCTTTTTGTTGTTAATTGCTGTTGCAAGGACTACTGGTACTATGTTGAATAACAATGGCGAGAGTGGGCATCCTTGTCGTGTTCCTGATCTTAAGGGAAAGGCTTTCAGCTTTTCCCCATTGAGAATGATATTCGCTGTAGGCTTTTCATAGATGGTTTACATGAAATTGAGGAATGTATCCTCTATCCCTACACTCTGAAGGGTTTTAATCAGGAAAGGATGCTGTATTTTGTCAAATGCTTTTTCTGCATCTATTGAGAAAATCATATGGTTCTTGACTCTTTTCTTGTTGATGTTATCTATCACACTGATCGATTTGCAAATGTTGAACCACCCTTGCATCCCAGGGATGAATCCCACTTGGTCTTGATGGATAATCCTTTTAATGTACTGTTGGATCCTATTAGCCAGGATCTAGTTGATAATTTTGGCATCCATATTCATCAGGGATATCAGTCTGTAATTCTCCTTTTTGATGGGTTCTTTGCCTGGTTTGGGGATCAATGTAATACTGGCGTCATAGAATGAGTTTGTTAGTTTTCCTTCTGTTTCAATTTTTTTGAAACAGCTTCAGGAGAATAGGTATTATTTCTTATTTAAATGTTTGGTAGAATTCACTGGGGAATCCGTCAGGCCCTGGACTCTTGTTTTTGGGGAGGTTTTTGATCACTGCTTCAAACTCTTCATAATTAATCAGTCTGTTTAAGTAATCAATTTCTTCCTGTTTTAGACTTGGTAGTTTATAGGTTTCCAGGAAGGCATCCATTTCTTCCAGGTTGTTTAATTTATTGGCATATAGTTGTTGATAATAGTTTCTAATGATCCTTCCTATTTCTTTGATGTCAGTTGTGATCTCTCCCCTTACATTCATAATTTTATTAATTTGGGTCCTTGCTCTATTCTTTTGAATAAGTCTTGTCAGTGGCTTATCGATCTTAATTATTCTTTCAAAGAACCAGCTTCTAGTTCTGTTGATCTGCTCTACTGTGCTCCTGGTTTCTAATTCATTGATCTTTGCTCTAATCTTGATCAACTGCCTTCTCGTGCATGGGTTAGGCCTGTTCATCTGTTCCAGCTCCAGCTTCTTGAGGTGAGAATATAAAAACTGCATTATAGATTTTTCTATTCTTTTGAGTGAGGCTTGGATGGCTATGTATTTTCCCCTTAGGACCACCTTTACAGTGTCCCATAGGTTTTGGACCGATGTGTTTTCATTCTCATTGGTTTCCATAAATTGCTTAAGCTCATTTTTAATTCCCTGGTTTACCCAATCATTCTTAAGTGGGATGGTTCTTAGTTTCCAAGTGTTTGAGTTTCTTCCAAATTTTTCCTTGTGATTGAGTTTCCATTTCAAAGCAATGTGGTCTGAGAATATGCAGGGAATAATTTCAGTCTTTTGGTATCGGTTGAGACCTGTTTTGTGACCCAGTATATGGTCTATTCTGGAGAAAGTTCCATGTGCATTTGAGAAGAATGAGTATTCTGTTGTTCTGGAGTGTAGTGCTCTGTATATATCTATAAGGTCCATCTGGTGTAGTATGTCATTCAAAGCTCTTGTTTCTTTGTTGATATTCTGCTTAGGTGATCTGTCTATTGCTGAGAGCGGAGTGTTGAGGTCCCCTACTATTAACATATTATTATCTATATGTCTCTTTATTCTGGTTAAGAGTTGGCTTGTGCATCTAGCTGCTCCCTTGTTGGGGGCATAGATATTTATAATTGCCATATCCATTTGTTGGATACATCCTTTAAGAATAATGTAGTGTCCTTCTGCATCTCTAACTACAGTCTTTAGTTTAAAATCTAATCTGTCTGATATGAGAATTGCTACCCCAGCTTTCTTTTGAGGTCCATTGGCATGAAAAATGGTTCTCCATCCCTTCACTTTCAGTCTGGATGTATCTTTAGGTTCAAATGAGTCTCTTGTAGACAGCATATGGATGGGTCATATCTTTTTATCCAATCTGCAACCCTGTGGTATTTATGGGTGCATTTAGGCCATTTACATTGAGAGTGATTAAATGAGATATATGATTTTAATGATGTCATGTTGCTGGTGAAGTCTTTGTTTCTATAGATTGTAAATTTCTGTTCTGTATCACTGTTGGGGCCTTTTTACTTTTATAGAACCGCCCTTAATATTTCTTGTAGGGCTGGCTTGTTGATCACATATTCTTTCAGTTTCTGCTGGTCTTGGAAGGTCCTTATCTCTCCATCAATTCTGAATGACAGCCTTGCTGGATAAAGGATCCTTGGCTGCATGTTCTTCTCACTTAGTGCTCTGATATGTCTTGCCAGCTTTTCCTGGCTTGCCAGGTCTCTGTAGACAGGTCTGACATTATTCTGATGTTCCTCCCTCTGTAGGTGAGGACTCTCTTCCCCCTGGCTGCTTTCAAGATTGTATCCTTGGATCTAATACTTGCAAATTGTACTATTATGTGAAGTGGTGTTGGTCTGTTCTCATTGATCTTGGGAGGGGTCCTCTCTGCCTCTTGGACACAAATCCTAGTTTCCTTTGCCAGATTAGGGAAGTTCTCAGCTACAATTTCTTCAAATATCTCTTCTAGACCTCTCTCTTTCTCCACCCCCTCAGGGATGCCAATGATTCTGACATTGGAACATTTCATTGAGTCAGTAGTCTCCCGTAATCTACATTCTTGAGATTGGATTTCTTTGAGGCATGTTCCCACTTTTTCCTTCTTTTCTATCATCCCATCATCCATTTCACTAATTCGTTCTTTTGCCTCATTTACCCTGGCCGTCAGAGCATCCAGTTTAGACTGCATTTGATTCATAGCATTTTTAATTTCTTCCAGATTTGCTCTCATTTTCACCCTTAGAGATTCTATATTCTTGTTAATATTTTCATTAATGTTTTTTTCAAGCCTACACATCATCTTGACCATTGTTACTCTGAACTCCATTTCTGACAATTTGGTTATATCCATCAGTTCTGTGGCAAAGGCCATGGTCTCTGTCTCCTTTCTTTGCTGTTGATTCCTCCTCCTATTCATTCTGATGAGGAGAGGTTGAGGGGATGCACAGAGCCCAAATTATTGACCAAGACCCAGGCAATATGCACTTGTTTTATAGGGACCTTAGGGATGTGGGCTTCTTGATTTTTCAGCCTGCCTTCTGGGGGGAGGGGCCTGCCGCACTGATACTTAGCCAACCCCGTTTGGGTAGCGTTGCCCCGTCCCCTGCGAGAGGGGGTGGGGATGGGCACAATGTGAACCGGTATTTCTGGGCTTTTGTTCTCTGGCGGCTTTCCCCGGTGGCTTTCTGTCACACTTCAGAGGGTCAGAGCAGTAGGCTTTCTGTGACTCTTCAGAGGGTCAGAGCAGCAGTGACGGTATCCTAGCCTCTGTCTCAGAACAGAGAGATCGCAGTCTGCTCTCCACTGAGCTCTCTTGGCCACTTTAACTCTGTTTCTGTTGGTGTTGCTAAAAACCCTGCAGCGTCCCATGTTGTGCACCCCACACCACTCTCCCAGCCCTAGCTCCCAGGGCCAGCAGGTCTCTGTCCTTTGTGCTTCTAAAACTGCCAGCCGCCCCTGTCCCCGCACTCCCAAGCTCCCTGTTTCAGTGTGGTTCACACGTACTCCGGAGCTCCATTTCTCAGTCTGGTCATGCACGCACTCCCGAGCACCCAGTTTTGGTCTAGTTCGAGTGCACGCTCCTGAGCTTCCCATTTTCAGTCTGGTCGCACGCGGGTTCCCAGGCTCACGGTCCCAGTCTGCTCTCTCGCGGGTGCCAGTCCACGAGTCTGGCCCGCTCCCCAGTGCAGGTGGCTGCTGTTTCCTGGTGCCCTAGCAGTGGCTCCCTCCCCCTTCCATTTATCTTCCAATATATGTGTGCAGATTCACAGCTCCCCACTTTGTACCTCAATACTCAGCGCCAGAGATGTTCGTTTGTAGAGATCCAGATGTATCTATCTACCTCTCGGGCTGATTTCATGGGTGTTCAGGATGGTCTGGTAGATATCCAGCTCAATTCAGGGGACCAGCTGAAAAAAGATCCCCTATTCCTCCACCATCTTTTTTCTTCCCTCAAAAATTAATATTTTAAAGGTATCATTCTCCCTGCATTTATCTGTAGATTTACTATACTCTCCCCAAAATTCCAGCAGGCTTCTTTATTTTTTTCATTTTTTTCTTCCAAATTTTTATTTAAATTCCATTTAGTTAACATATAGTGTAATACTAGTTCCAGGTGTAGGATTTAGTAATTCATCACTTACATGCAACACAGAGTTCTCTTCACAAGTGCCCTCCTTAATACTCATCACCTACTTAACCCATCCCCCCACCCACCTCCTCTCTAGCAACCCTCAGTTTGTTCTCTATAGTTAAGAGTCTCTTTCATGGTTTGCCTCTCTTTCTTCCCTCACATTCATCTGTTTTGTTTCTTAATTCCATGTATGAATGAAATCATATGATATTTATCTCTGACTTATTTCACTTAGTGTAATACACTCTAGCTTCCTCCACATCATTGCAAATGGCAAGATTTCATTTTTTTTATGGCTGAGTAATGCTCCATTGTATACATGCACCATATCTTCCTTATCCATTTATCAGTCAATGGACATTTGGGCTGTTTCCATAATTTGGCTATTGTTGATAATGCTGCTATAAACATTGGGGTATTCCTTTGAATCAGTATTCTTGTATCCTTTGGATAAATACCTAGTAGTGCAGTTGATGGATCATAGGGTAGTTCTAATTTTAACTTTTCAAGGAACCTCCATACCTTTTTCCCACAGTGGCTGCACCAGTTTTCATTCACTCCAACAGTATAAGAGGGTTCCCCCTTATCCACATACTCACTAACATCTGTTGTTTCTTGTGTTGTTAATTGTGGCCATTCTGACAGGTGTGAAGTGTTATCTCATTGTAGATTTGATTTGTATTTCCCTGAGATGAGCAATGTTGAGCATCTTTTCATGTCTGTTAGCCATCTGGATGTCTTTTTGGAAAAGTGTCTATTCATGTTTTCTGCCCACTTCTTAATGAATTATTTGTTTTGGGGGTGTTGAGTTTGATAAGTTTTTTAGATTTTGGATACTAACCCTTTATCAGATATGTCATTTGCAAATGTCTCCTCCCATTCTTTAGGCTGCCTTTTAGTCTTGTTGTCTTCACCATGAAGAAGCTTTATATCTTGATGAGGTCCCAATAGTTCATTTTTGCTTTTGTTTCCCTTGCCTCAGGAGTTGTATCTAGTAAGAAGTTGCTACAGCTGAGATCAAAGAGGTTACTGCCTGTGTTCTCCCTTAGGATTTTGGTGGTTTCCTGTCTCACATTTAGGTCTTTCATCTATTTTGACTTTATTTTTGTGTGTGGTATAAGAAAGGGGTCCAGTTTCATTCCTCTGCATGTGGCTGTCCAGTTTTCCCAGCACCATTTATTGAAGAGACTGTCTTTTTTCCATTGGATATTCTTTCCTGCTTTGTCAAAGATTAGTTGACCATATAGGTGTGGGTCCGTTTCTGTTTTTTTTATTCTGTTCCATTGATTTATGTGTTGGCGACTGGATTCTAAAGTTTATGAAGAAATGCAAAGGATCAAAAAAATACTGTATAAGAGGGGCAAAGTTCAATGACCCAGCACTATCTGATTTCAAGATAGCTATAAAGCTTTAATAATTAGGACATTGTGGGATTGGCATGTGTATAGACACTTGGAGCAAAGGAATAGAATAGAATATCACAAATAAATTTATACATATCACCTGATTTTTTCAATTAAATCATCAATTCAACTCAATGGGGAAAGAAAATGTTTTGTGGCAAATTATGTTGCAACAGGATATCCACACAGAAAAGAAAGGAACCCTACGTTCTGCTACATACCAAAATTATTTTGATGTC
Organism: Ursus arctos; assembly: GCF_023065955.2. Classification (NCBI taxonomy): domain Eukaryota; kingdom Metazoa; phylum Chordata; class Mammalia; order Carnivora; family Ursidae; genus Ursus; species Ursus arctos. The sequence goes on along the minus strand of NC_079873.1, from coordinate 88,838,480 downwards.
AATTATTATATAATTAAATGTAAAAATATAATATTTTAATACTTCTAGAATAGGACATAGGGATAAAGCTTTCCATTATAAGATATAACAATGGATATTAATTTCATTGAAGGTTCTCAGCACCCTAACTCAAGAAAACACAAATTAAAATTAAAAGTGAAATACCACAACTCACAATTCATAGAATTTCAAAAGTTAAAAAGACTGAACAAGGCAAGCTTGTTGAGGTCTCACTACTCTTATTTAACAAAAATACTGAAAGTCCTTTCCATGGCAATAAGGTAAGAAAAGACATACAGATTAGAGAGAGTAAAATAAAAACGTCCTTATTTATAGTTAATACAATCTTCTATGAAAAAAAATCCCATGGATACTACAAAATACTTCTAGAACTAATTTGTGAGTTTAACAAAGTCTCAGGATATAAGATTAATACACAGAAATATATCTTATTTCTAGGTCTTAGCAATGAACATATGAAAACCAAAATTAGAAACATAATACCATTTACAATTGATCTAAAAAATTAAATACTTTGGTATAAATCTAACAAAGTATGTGAATGGTATGCTATAAACAACAAAATGCTGATTTAGAGATTTAAATAAATGAAGTATATAATGTGTCCCTGGATTGGAAGAATCAACATAGTAAAGATATCAATTTTCCCCAAATTGATATGTATGTTTGATGCAATTCCTATCAAAATACCATCAAGATTTGGGGTAGATATTTTCAAGTTCAATCTAAAATTTATATGGAGGGTCTCCTGGGTGGCTCAGTCAGTTAAGCATCTGACTCTTGGTTTTAGCTCAGGTCATGATCTCATGGGTCATAGGATTGAGCCCTGCGTCTGGCTCCAAGCTCAGTGGGGAGTCTGCTTAAAGATTCTCTCCCTCTGCCCCACCCCCTACTAGCACATGTGCCCTGTCTCTCTCTCTCTCTCAAATAAACAAATAAATCTTTTAAAAAATAAAAAATAAAATAAAATAAAATGTATATGGAAAGGCAAAAGATTTAGTAGAACTAAAACAATTTTGAAAAGAATAATAAAGTAAGATGAATCACTCCATCCAATGTTAAAACTTCCTATATAGCTATAAAATCAAGAGTGTGTTATTGGCTGAGGGATAGATACACAGATCAATGGAACAGAATAGACAGCCCAGAAATAGATCCATATAAATACCCCCGGCAGATTTTTGCCAAAATTGCAAAAGCAATTCAATGGAAGAAAGACAGTCTTTTCAACAAAAGTAATGGAAGTAACTAAATATCCATAGGCAAAATATGAGCCTCAACCTAAAGCTCTCACATTATACACAAATTGTTTCAAAATCAGTTATGGATTTAAATGTAAAATGTAAAGCTATAAAACATTTAGAAGAATTCTTACAAGAAAAACTTTGAAAGCTAAATTTAAATGATGAGTTCTTAGACATAATACTGAAAGTACAATCTATAAAAAGGACAAATGATAAGTTGGACTTTATCAAAATTTAAAACTTTCACTCTGAAAAATATTCTGTTAAGAGGATGAAAAGACAAGCTACAGATTCAGGGAAATATCTGCAAACCACATATCCAACAAAGGACCCATAGCTAGATCTAGAATATATAAAGGGCTCTAAAAACTCAGAAATAAAACAAAAAGATCCAATTAGAAAATGTGCAAAAGATATGAAGAGACATTTCACTAAAGAAAATATATAGATGGCAAATACACATATGAAAAGATGTTCAACATCACCTATTAAAACAGCTACAGTAAAATGACAAAAAATAGTTACCAAATGCTGCCATCAATGCAGAGAAACAATCATGCATACATGGCTGGTGGGAATGTAAAATGGTACAGCCACTCTGGAAAACAGTTTGGCAGTCTCTTATGAAACTAAAAATGCAGTCCCTATACAAACCAGCAATTGAATGCTTGGGCATTTATTCCAGGGAAATGGAAACTAAATTAAACATTCATACAGAAATCTACACGTGAAATTTTACAGCACCTCTACTTACAAGAGATAAAAACTGGAAGAAGACCAGATATCCTTCAACAGTAGCATGGTGTACAAAAAGCGAACTTTTACCTCTACCCTCTTATGGTTTTTTGGCTAGGCTTGAGAATTAAACTGACATAAGACAGGTTAACAGAAGAAAAGTATACAAATTAATATAAAGTTTATGTAACATGAGAGCCTTTTATAAAGAATGAAGACCCAAAGAAATGAGGGAACCTGCATGCTTTCTTGTCAGGTTGAATAAAAAGAGGCAACAGTAGAAAAGTAATGAAACTAAGTGGGGAGACTAAAGGAATATAAGAAGTGTATTAACAAGGATCTGTTTGTACAGAATTTTCTTGGCTTTGATCCCCTGTCAAAGACTGTTTCTTTTCTCCTGGTATAGGAAGGGTATCTTTCACATAGGAATTTTTATCTCCTGCTTTTAGGAAGAAAAGGAGAGATTAGAATGTCTTTCTTGCATCTGCTTTTCAAAGTCATTCAAGTGACTTTAGTTCAAAATAATCCTTATGCCAAAGTGGCATATTTCAGGTTGGCATATTCTGTCATGGTTCAATGGTTAAACAAACTCTGGTATATCTATATTATGGAATACTATTCAGCAATAAAATGAAACAAATTATTGATACATGCAACACTTTGGATGAATCTCAGGGGCATTATGCCCAGTGAAAAAGCCAATATCAAAAGGTCACCATCACCATTTACATATTTGAAATGACAAAAATTATAGAGATTGAGAAATGATTAGTGGCTGCCAGGGCTCCGCGATGGGGTATGAAGAAGCATACAACTGAAAAAGGGTGGCACATGGGAATTCCTCAGTTCCTCTATTATGGAGCAGTTTTGTATCTTGATTGTGGTGATAGTTACACATGAGCTATAATACACAGAAACACACACACACACACACTCACTCAAATAAGTGCATGTAAAACTGGTGAAAACTGAATAAGGTCTGTAGTCTACCAAACAGTATTGTACCTATGTCCATTTCTGATTTTGATATTATACTGTAGTTATGTAAGATATCATTTAAAGAAGTTGAGTGAAAGGTTCATAGTACTATATGTACTCTTGCAACTATGTATGAGTCTACAATTATTTTGAAATAAAAATTTAAAGAAAAAAAAAGACTGAGAAAGCCCACATTAGTAAATATGTGGAGCATGTAGAACTCTTAAACCTTGCCAGTGATATTAAGAATGGCAAAAACCCATTGGAATAAAACATTGGCAGCTTCTAAAAAAGTTAAATAATTAACTACCTTTGACAGTAATTCTACTCAAAGAGAAATGAAAACACATATATGCAAAAAAGATTTTTACAATGATGTTCAAAGCAGCCTTGTTCTTAATAGCCAAAAACTAGAAACAACTGTCCATCAACAGGAGAATGCTGATGTGTGATTAATACACATTGGAATACTATTCAACAATGAAAAGGAATTAACTACCGATACACACAACAGCCATGGATTAATCTCCAAAATATTTTGGGTATAAAAAGCTAGACAAAATGGAGCACAAACTGTATGATTCCATTTATATGAAACTTGAAGGCAAGCAAAACTAAGATATGATGGGAAAAAAATCAGAACAATGGTTGCCCGTGTGTGGGGAATTTAAATTTTAAAAGGGCACAAGGGAACTTTCAAGAAAATGGAAATGTTCTTTATCTTGTTTTGGTTGGTGATTACATGAATGAATATTATCAAAACTCAGTGAACTGTGTAATTGGGACCTATGCATGTTACTGTATCAAGCATAAAACCATAATCACAACAAAGTAAAAAGAAAAAATATTGGTTCAAATTGTAGTAACACTGAAAATGCTTTTAATTTTAAAATCAGGTAGAAAAACAAGAACAAGTTTTTTTATCTAGTATGTTTATAAATACGTTAGAAACAAGAAAACATACTTAAAATAACTGAAAGGAAATATGTCAAAATATTTACAAAATGTTGAACCATAAGTATCTTTTCTCTTTTCTACTTATCTCTGAATCTAAATTATTTTTAATCAACATTTATTATTATAAACATTTACATGCATTTAAAAATAATTATCCTTTAGGGGCACCTGGGTGGCTCAGTCATTAAGCATCTGTCTTTGGCTCAGGTCATGATCTCAGGGTCCTGGGATGGAGCCCTGCATCAGGCTCCCTGCTCAGTAGGAAGCCTGCTTCTCCCTCTTCCACCCCCCCAATGGTTTTCCCTCTCTCACTGTGTCTCTCTCTGTCTAATAAATAAATAAAATCTTTAAAAAATAAAAATAATAAAAATAATTATCTTTTAAAAGAAAAATGCAGAAATTAAGTATAATTAAGTATAAGACTTTTCATTAAAAATTAATTCAAAAATCAAAACACAAACACACAAGAAATACTTAGACCCACATCTCAGATCATATGTTCTGATTATTTTTCTTAACTGCTTATTGAATGACAAAGATTCAATCAATAGGTTGTAGACAGAAACCAACTTTAAATCATAAGTAAATATTCTCTTTGTTTTAACATTAAGGTCTAATCCAATATAATAGTTACATTACTTCATTTCAATCCAGTGGAATACTTAAAACTCTAAGATCTAATTTAATTTAAAGTTTCTCCCATTTCCCAAGTGAAGCCTGAGACAAACATGAAGCCTGGAGTTGGGGAGGACAGGCAGTGTAAATCACGTCTCTATTTTCTAATCCACCTCCTCCTTACCCACTAGCCAAGATTGCTGTTCTCTACAAAGTTTTAGTGAGGAAGTAACATAAGGTACAGAAAAATGGTAAACTAGTATTATGGTCCTCTGAATATGGAGAATGTAATACTATTATTGGTTGTTTTACTTGTGGGGTTCTTTTTGGAGGTTCCATTATAGGGACTACCCGCGTAGATCTTTTAATGAAAAAATGCCTCTTTTTTAAACTGTTTTCTTAAAATATCCTCCTTTATCTGATGAGCTTTGGGTTTTATTGCAGTACTGGAGTCAGATCATCCCACCGTCTTCCCTTTTAAGAATCCCCAGGCTGGTTTTCTTTAAATAGGTCCACATTTGCTTCTTAAAAACATGCACCTTTGCCCCACTTTCTGTGGAAGTTCAGCCTACTGTTAACAGAGCCCGCTTTGTTTTATTCCCTTAGGCCAATGATACTAGTTAGTCTCTCACCTTAAGTTTTCTCCAACAAGTGTCAGTCTTAGGTTTCACGAATTTCATATATTTTCAAACTCTCCTAGGAGTACCTCAAAGTCTCTCTCTAACTTGCTTAAGATAAGACTTAAGTAAGAATCTTCCTCTGCCCCATGGTAGAGCATGAACAAGATAATGCAATTGTCTTTGAAGACAGATTAATCCCCCTATCCATTTAATGTCAAGTACTAACTACTTTCAAGTAGATTAACACATAATATTGACACAACCAGTTTAATAATCTTATAGAATATGCTAAATAGGAGGTCTGGTTCCTGAGTCACCACATCTAATCTGGAAAGTTGTTCTGCACATAAAAACAAACAAACAAAACAAAAAACAAGCAGAGGGGTTGTTTGGCTTACCAAGCCTTGTGCTTACCCCCCAGACTGGGTTGGGTGCCCTTCCTTTGTGCTTTCATTGCACAGTATCCATTCCTCTTACCTTGACACTACCATAGTACCATTTTTCTTAGTTTTACATATTTCTCTTCTTCACTAGATAGTGAGCCACCTGACAGCAGAGTCTGTCTCTTCTCTCTGTATTTATATTACTTGACAATGCTTGACATTTTATTAGATGATCAATAAGTGCTTGCTAGATAAATATACAAACCTATCTTTGTCTTATAATCAAATGAGAAAAAACTCCAGTGCCCTGGTTCCACCATTTCACCCACTTTTGGATTATTGCTTTACTATTTGACATCTCTCATGCACTGACAACACAACGAGGACTTTGAAGATGGGAAGCTAAAACATGGCCTCAGAGGAGAAGGCATACAAATTAATTGAGTTCATTTTGTTGTAAAAAGCAGAATAAGTATAAATTTCAGGTTGCTCACAATCATTGCATTAAGGGAATCTTTAAAATGATTTCCACAGAGTTAATTAAAAATGTCTCTTTTTATCTAGGTTCTTAATTGGTTTATACTGTTTTCTTAGTGAGAAACATCAGGAGACACTCAGCAGACAAATACTGAATAAATTATCATATGTTAAGCAAATATGTGTAAATGTTCTGAAGTGAACAAGTTGATGGTAAAGGCAGTTACAAAGAAGCATGGACTTTGCAATGGAATCTTTTAAGCAGAGCTCATAGACCCTTTCCAGTTTTTATGATTTGCTGAGCACAGATGGTTGCATATAAGGCCTAGTACTAAAAAAAAAATAGATTATTTCCTTCTCAATATGTAAGTTCCACATAATTAAAATTTAACATATTTCTAGTGAAACATGATAGAGATTACAAAAATGGTTTTGCTATATAAATTTTACATTTTAATTGTCCTATAAAAAGAGCATAATAATAAACATATTGTTTAGAAATATTATTCTCTTCTACCTGGAAATGACAGATACTAGAATTAGTACTTCTTAAATTTTTCCATTTTCATAAATACATTGCAATAAGAGTTTGATTAAACTTGAGTAGTATTAATAATTTCTCCTTAATAGAGGGTGGTAACATTCATATATCATATCATAATAAATGTTACATATCATTTTAACAAAATGAAAAATGTCAGCATAAATACATTTTCATAGGCACACTGCTGGTTTTTTACATATTAGCAACAAAGAGTAGTTAAGGAATTTCTGGGTTCTCATAGGATAAAATCAGTTACCAAAATCTGAATCTTTACATTATTAGCAGAAAATCATACAAAGATGGGAAACTAAACTCTCCATAGCTCATGTCTACAACTTAACTAAGATATAGAGATTGGTACAAATTTTAAAGTACTTATAGGTGTGAACTAAGCATGACAAACCAGTCAACTATGTCCACGGCCCAACCCAGAATAAAATATCAGTTAGACTATATGGAGAACAGGAGAAAGGAACCAGGAACTAAGAGAGGCAGGACCAGGAAAATATCACTTCTGGAAAAAGAAAAATCCTCTTTAGTAGAGGAAATGTTAAGAAAAATCTGAAAACTGATGGATCAGAGAACTGGATAGTGGTGAATTTGAAGCAATGATCATAGAGGCATGTACAGTCAGGAGTGGCAATCTTGAAAAGAAAAAGAGGCAACTTGGAAGAAGGACACATTCTTCAGATGCTTGGTAGAAAGAAGAGAAAATGAAACAGGAAGAGAAAAGGGGAAAATAAACAGAAGAGGGGAATTAAAGGGTCCCCGAGAAAGAAAGATGAATGACAAAATCAAGCTCTTCTACCTACTTAAAAATGTTCCAAAGATTTTAAAAAAACACTCTTTAAAATGAGTTCATAACCAAACACCTTAAAGTTACCAAAAATTGCTGGTCCCAAAGAAGTAAGACATTTAAACAGAAAATACAAGTATGTCCATATAAAACTATTCTGAAAAGAAAGAAAATCAAATCAAACCATTTCAACAAAAATTATCCAAAAACAAAAAACATGATGCACTGAATAACTATAATGAGTATTCTAACATGAATTAGTATTCAGAAAAATAACTTTTAAATATAAAATAAAGCCTCCAGTCAGAAATTCAAAACCTCACCTTCAAACAAACATATAAACCAAAAGAAATGAGAGATGATCCAACTCAGGAATGAAACTGAGGAAAAGAGAATAAGAATGGAGATTATTTTACAAGGTGTGCAAGGGAGAATAGATTCAAGTAAATATCTAATACAAAAAAATAAAATGGTCAAATACCTGATAATGATTATCTCCCATAAATAAAAACTGTAAGCTCTGAACACAAAGTCACAGTAAACAAAAGCAGGAAGATTTTGTTAGAGGGTACATGAACTAAGGAAGGCCAATGTACAATGTGAGTTCCCTGCTCTCACTACTCCTAATATGGGAGTTGGCACAGTTGTGCTTTACAGGAAAGACTTCAGGTTTTCTGACCTAGGGGACAAGACAATTCAGTCTGGAACAACCACGAACACTGGAAAAAGAGAGAAAACCAAGAGAGCAAAGAGCCAGAGAGCAGATCTTTAAATTATATTTCCTAATGTGTCTGGCTGATGTTGCAACCACAAATTTGCAGAATATAACTCAAAGCAGTTTAGCTAAAAACAAATATATGAACTCCTCTGCTATGCAAGGAACAGACTTTTCAGTTTGAACCCAGACTTTTCAGTTTGAACCCAGTTTGAACCCAGTTTGAACTCAATTGCCTGTTAAAACAAAACACTCAAAAAAAATAAAAATAAAAGAATACAGAATAGATAAAATTCAAAATAATATGAGATATGGAGAACTAGGAAAATGTAATTCCTTTTCAAGAGAAAAACACAATTAGCTGGGACAAACCCCAAGATCTACCAATGACAGAATTAGTAAACAAAGATTTTGAAGCAGCTATTATAACTGTCCCTAACAATGTAAAACTACATACTCACAAGTAATAAAAAGATACTAAATCTTAATAAAGAGAAATTTTTTATTTAAAAATATTTAAATAGAATTTTTAAGTGGTAGTTGTAGAGTAAAAAATATTAGACATTAAAAAACATATTTATTGGATGGATTTAGCAGAATGGGAGTGACAAAGGAATTTGTGAACTTCAAGATATATTGAAAGAAATTATATAATCAAAAGAACAGGGGAAAAGAATTTTTAAAACGAATGCAAGAGAATGAGAAGACAAATCACACACTGGAAGGAGATATTTGCAAAAGACATATCTGAAAAATGACTATTAGCCAAACTCTACAAAGAACTCATACAACTCACAATAAAAAAAATTTAAAAAATTAAAAATGGGCTAAAGATCTTTTTTTTAAATTTTTTTAATTATATTATATTAGTCACCATACAGTACATCCCTGGTTTCTGATGTTCGATGATTCATTAGTTGCTTATAACACCCAGTGCACCATGCAATATGTGCCCTCCCCACCACCCATCACCAGCCTATCCCATTCCCCCACACCCCTCCCCTCTGAAGCCCTCAGTTTGTTTCTCAGAGTCCATAGTCTCTCATGCTTCATTCCCCCTTCTGATTACCCCCCCTTTCTTTATCCCTTTCTTCTCCTACCGATCTTCCTAGTTCTTATGTTCCATAGATGAGAGAAACCATATGATAATTGTCTTTCTCTGCTTGACTTATTTCACTTAGCATTATCTCCTCCAGTGCCGTCCATGTTGCAGCAAATGTTGAGAACTCGTTCTTTCTGATAGCTGAGTAATATTCCATTGTATATATGGACGACATCTTCTTAATCCAGTCATCTGTTGAAGGGCATCTCGGCTCCTTCCACGATTTAGCCATTGTGGACAGAGCTGCTATGAACATTGGGGTGCATATGGCCCTTCTCTTCACTACGTCTGTATATTTGGGGTAAATACCCAGTACTGCAATGGCTGGGTCATAGGGCAGCTCAATTTTTAACTTTTTAAGAGACCTCCACACTGTTTTCCAGAGTGGCTATACCAACTTGCATTCCCACCAACAGTGTAAGAAGGATCCCCTTTCTCCACATCCTCTCCAACATTTGTTGTTTCCTGCCTTGTCCATTTTTGCCATTCTAACTGGCGTAAGGTGGTATCTTAGTGTGGTTTTGATTTGAATTTCCCTGATGGCTAATGATTTTGAACATTTTTTCATGTGTCTCTTAGCCATTTGTTTATTTTCATTGGAAAAGTGTCTGTTCATATCTTCTGCCCATTTTATGATTTATTTATTTGTTTCTCACGTATTGAGTTTGAGAAGTTGTTTGTAGATGTTGGATACCAGTCTTTTATCTGTAGTATCATTTGCAAATATATTCTCCCAATTCCATGGGCTGCCTCTTAGTTTTTTTGACTGTTTTCTTGGCTGTGCAGAAGCTTTTTATCTTGATGAAGTCCCACAAGTTCATTTTATCTTTTGTTTCTCTTGCCTTTGGAGATGTGTCATGAAAAAGGTTGTTTTGGCCTATGTCGCAGAGGGTGCTGCCTATGTTCTCCTCTAGGATTTTGATGGATTCCTGTCTCACATCGAGGTCTTTCATCCACTTGGAGTTTATCTTTGTGTATGGTGTGAGAGAGTGGTCAAGTTTCATTCTTTTGCATGTAGCTGTCCAATTTTCCCAGCACCATTTATTGAAGAGACTGTCTTTTTTCCACTGGATGTTTTTTCCTGCTTTATCAAAGATTAGTTGCCCAAAGAGCCGAGGGTCCATTTCTGGGTTCTCTATTCTGTTCCATTGGTCTAATGGGCTAAAGATCTTAACAGACAATTCACCAAAGAAGATATACAGATGGAAAGTAAGCATATGAAAAAATTCTCTACATCATATGTCATCAGGGAAATGAAATTTAAAAAACAATGAAATACCACTACATGCCAATTAGAATAGAGCCAAAACCTGCACACAAATGTTTATAGCAGCTTTATTCATAACTGCTAAAACTTGGGAGCAACCACTCCATGATGTCCTCCACTAGGTGAATGAACAAACAAGCTATGGTACATCCAGAAAATGAAATATTATTCAGCACTAAAAGGAAATGAGTGACCAAGCCATGAAAAGACATAGAAGAAACTTAAATGCATATTCCTAAGTGAAAGAAGCCAATCTGAAAAAGCTACATATGATTCCAAGAGTATGATATTCTGTAAAATGTAAAACTATATAGAAAGTAAAAAGATCAGTGGTTGCCAGGGTTGGAGGGGGAAGGAGGGATGAATAGGTAGAACACAGAGGAGTTTATGGCTGGGAAACTATTCTGGATGATACTATATTAGTGGATACATGTCATTATATACTTGTCCAAACCGATAGAATGTACAACACCAAGACTGAACCCTAATGTAAACTATGGACTTGGGTGATGATAACATGTCAATATAGGGTCATTGATAGTAACAAATGTACCATGTTCATGATGTTGGTAGTTGGTGCATTGTTTACATCTCTTATTTTCTGTATATTATGATGTTTGGAAAACTTAAAAACCTTTCTCACTGGGGAGACTGCCACCCCCTGAGCTACCAACCAGGAACGTGCCTTTGGTATGCAAAGCAACCAATTCAGAGCCAATCCACTTCTATCACACCTGTATACCCCAGGAGGCAATATTCCCCTGCATTAATCATCCCAGGACCAGGTACCAGGCAATGAGGCATCATCTCTGTGACTTAGAGCCTGCTGTAATTATTCAGATTAGCCAATCCTAAATTGTTTACTTTGTCTGCTTGTTTTCCCTGTGGAAACTCCAATAAAGCCTGTGGCTTAGTATCTCCTCTCACTCTTGTACTTTCTGTTTCCTGGCCAATGATGGTGTTTTCCTATGTGGCCCTGTGTGCTATGCTATGTCTCCTGTTTCTAGGACCTGTGAATATAGTAAACTGTGTTTTCCTGAGCTTCTCCTTCATTTTCTTTTGTGTCATAGTTGACTGGCTCTCACACAGAAGAACACAGAATAATAAGGGAGGCTATACATGTGTGGAGGGAGGGAATATATGGGAATTCTGTACTTTCCACTCAATTTTGCTATGATCCAAATACTGCTGTACAAAACAAACAAACAAAAGAAGAAGTTTATTTTAAGAAAATGAACAAATTCTCAGAGACTGGATAGTTAATAACAAGTTGACTACAGTACATGTAATTGGGGTCCCAGAAGGAGAAGAAAGAAAATAGGACAGAAAATAAATTCGAACAATAATGTCTATAACAATTCTAAATTTCATGAAACATGTAGATTTATAGAACCTGGATGTTCAAGGAACTCCAATCAGAATAAACATTTAAGTAGTCTCTGTTGGGGCATTTCATCATCAAACACTTGAATGTGAAATAAAGAAAATCTTGAAAGCAGCAACAAGAAAATGGCATATTGTGTACAAGAGAACCATGATTCAATTAATAGCTAGCTATTCATCAGGATGTCTAGAGGCCAGAAGAAAATGAAGCAACATCTTTAAAATGCTGAATGCAAAATTAAACCTGTCAACCATATTTTCTTTTTCCAATAAAATATCCTTCAGTAGTGAAGGGAAAATGAAGACATTTTCAAATAAAAGTAAAACAAAGGGATGTGTTACCATTAAGCTTACATTATAAGAAATAGTAAAGGAAGTTATTCAGGCAGAAGGAAGTTGATACCAGATGAAAACTTGGATCCTCAAAACGAATAAAGAGCATGATAAATGGTAAATGTAAAAAGATAACTTTTTCCCTTTAAATTCCTTCAAAACACATATGACAGTTTAAAACAAACTTTATATCACCTATGGTGACATAATATGTATAATAACTGTAGCATAAAAGATGAGAAGGAGATCAATTGACCTTTATGGTTGCAAAATTTCTACATTTATTTAATGTCATGCAACATTAACTCAAAGTAGATTGTGAAGTGTTAAGGATGTAGCTATAATATTTTAATATGGTTTTTTAAAATGCAATCTTGGCCCACTTTTAAGACCCTGGTTAAAGGTAGGTCAATTTCCCTTCTAGAGTAGCCTATTAAGTTCACACTCCCAGCCATATCTCTTATCAAGTTCTCACACTCTGGGCAACTATATATCCGCCTTAAATGCTCCAGGGCCAGATACCAGACAACCAGGGACAGGCCCTATGCCCCAGAGCCCACTGAAATTATTCAAACAAGACAATCCTAAGCCTACTTGTCTTGCCTCACCATGTCCTTCCATAGAAACTGTAATAAAGGTGCTTGCCCACAGTTGCCCTCTCTCCCTCTGCCTCTAGTGCTTGCCCTACGTGGCCATCTATAATGCACTGTGTTCTCCCCAGGGAATTGTAATTATAACAAACTATAAGACTCTTTCTGGTTTCTCTCTCTTGATGTGTGTCTGGCCTCACCCAAGGTAATATGGTTAAAATAAATCCCTAGAGAAGTTACTGAAAAAGGGAAGCAAATAAGTATAGCAAAAAAGCCAATAAAAAATGTTTAAATGGAATACTAAAATTTAGTCAAATAATATTTTAAAAGACAGGAAAAAAGGAAAAGAGGAATGGAAAGCAGAAAGAATAAATAAAACACAAATATTAAAATGGTAAACATGGACCAATACCAATAATCATATTACTTTAATGAACTAAACACTACAATAAAAAGGCAGACATTATAAGAATGCATAAAAAAGCAAGAATCAACTATATGCTGTGCACAAAAGACACATTCCACATACAAAAACACAGATACAATGAAAGTAAATGGATTAAAATGTATATCATACAAGCAGTATGCATAAAAAGACTAAACTTTTTAATATAAAACATATTGATGATAATGATGAGTACCAAAAATAAAATGGGACTTGCATAATGATTAAGGATACAATTCATCATAAGACTTAACTCTTAAAAAATATATCTGTACTAATAGTAGCTATAGAGTATATAAAACAAAAATTGATTGAACTAGAGAGAGACAATCCCACAATCATAGTAGGAGATACCATCAAGAGTAGGAAGATCCAGCTACCAATCCCAAGTGAAGAGTCCTACCACATGGAGGACATCAGAGATAATAATAATGCTAGCACCTAGAAGTAGGAGTCCACAGACTTCAGCCCACTGCAACTTCTATGGGTTTGGATTTGCCAAGGAAGATTCAACACCTAAAGCACTGGCTTGAACAACACTTTGTTCACAAAAGAGTCACAGCAATCAAGGTCTGTAATGTGTGCTGGTCTCCCATGGCCAGTTGATCCCTTCCAATACCTGACACAGCATGATGGACTGCACCCATCCCTTTCATACAGTGGGGGTGGGGTTGGCCGGGTACAATATGACACACATGCTTAAGCAATAAAAATAAGTTCACTGCATACCCAAGACAGAGGAAGGCTTTTCCAAATAAAAAAGAAGACTATAGGTCCAAGCAACAACTTCATCACCCATGTTTTTGTATGGGGGAATGTTTCAGGCCCAGGACACTGATCATGCAGTCCCAGAGAGGGGTGGCAGCTCATGTGATGGCTGTTTCCCCAACACAAATTATCTATTCCAACAAGAACATAAAGCTGCCCCTTCTGTGATGGATGCAGACTGCTGTAATCAACCTGCTATCAGGCAGCTGGATGATCACCCTGAGAATGGTGCCATATTGTGTACTTAGTGTTTTCTGTTGCTGGCAGATTGGGCATTCAGGTGGCCATAGCCATAGCAGGTCACAGGGTGGCTGCTTCCCCCAACAGATGCTAAGATTGTTCTCTCAGCAATTGATAAAACAAATAGATAAAATCAGCAAAGACATAGAAAACCTGAAAAACACTATCAACCACTTTAAAGTATAGTCAACAACCACAGGATATACATTATTTTTATGTTCACATAACATAATTATTAATCTAAATGAAGTACACAGGCATAAAGTCATATCAGTAAATTTAAAATGATTGACATAGTACAGAGTATGCTTTCTAACCAGAGTAGAAATAAATTAGAAATCAAAAGCAATAAGATATACCTATATGAAAACTCCAAATTTTTGCAAGTTAAAAAATGCACACTTCTAAATAATACTGAGTGAAAGAAAAAAAATAAAAGGAAAACTAGGAAACATTTTAAATCGAATGTAATAAAAATATGACATATGGAAATTTGTGAGATGCATTTAAAGAAATACTTAGGGGAAATGTTACAGCTTTAAATGCATATATTAAAAATTTAAAAAAGATCCAAAACCCATGATCTAAGGACTTATCTAAAGAAACCAGGCAAAGAAGAACAAAGTTAAACCAAAGGAGATAACCACAAGGGCAGATATCAAGTGAACAGAAAATAAGCCAAAATTAGAGAAAAATAAATGAAACCAAAACCCGGTTCTCAGAAAAGATCAAGACAAAAAGAGAAAACATGCTAATCACTAGCATCAGAAATAAAAGAGGAGAAATAACTACAGATACTACAGACAGTAAAAGGCTAATATGGAGATATGACAAAAACTTTTCTGCCCAGAAATTTGATGTTACATATACTGTCAATTCATTAAAAGACACAAATTACCAAAACTGACATAAGAAAAAATAAAAGAGTGCCCAGGTGGCTCCACTGGTGAGTATCATCAAACATTTAAAGAGAAATAATTGCAATCCTATGTAAACACTTTCAGAATAGAAAAAAAATGAACATTTACCAACTCATATAAGATCACCATTTCATAAACACTAAAATCACACACAGATACCACAAAAAAGAAAACTGCAGATCAATATTCCAATGAATATAAATACAAAAATTTTTCAGAAAATATTATGAAACAAATCCAACAACCACAGCAGGTTTGACACTAAGACTTCAAACTTCATTTATCATCAAAAAAATCAGTCAACTCAAATCACCATATTAATAAAAGACAAGAAAACATATGATAATTTTAGTAGATGAAGGTAAAGCACCATACAAAATCCCACAGTCACTAATGCAAAAACTCAGAAAAATGGAAATAGAAACATTCTTAAATTATTAAAGGTGACATGAAAATTACCAAGAGCTATCAATGATGAAAAACCAAATGCTCTTACCTTAAGATGGTGAACAAGGCAGAGATGTCTTCTCTCAGCAATACTATTCAACATTATATGAAGGGTCTTAGTAACTGGAATAAAGTAAGAAAAGAAATAAAAGACATTGACAAGGAAGAATAAAATTATCTGTGTTCATAAAAGACATGATTGTTGAAGTGTATCTCAGCCCTCGAACACAGCTAGATAGTTATCAAATTATTCTGAACACCCAAGAAGTCAATCAGAGATTGAGAGAACAAAAACTGCAAGTCTACAAGTAGAAAAGTGACCACCTTTGGAAGGTAGGAGGTGCAGAAGTTCACTTGGAGAAGACATAGCTGTGGATGTGGCTGCAGGAAAGGAGCCTGCTTACAGAGCTACTGCAATGTATTAGTAGTGGTGTAGTGCAAAATTTGAACTTTTAAGTCCACTACTGTGGGGGATGTGCCTGGATTAAAGGTGCTCAGTGGGGCAAAGAGGGGCAGAATCTCCGGAGTGACAGGGTGGTTCAAGGATCCCCTGAGCTGCAGGAAGAACAGGAAGTGCCAAGTTTCTGTGCTACTCCCAGGTATAAAAGTCAGGAAGCTGGCAAGGACAGTGGGTCGTGGTACTGGTTTTCAGCTATAAACTGAGAACCACCATGTGGGTATGCAACTACTGGGATGGGCGGCAAGCATGACAAGACCCTTCCCTGAGGAACTGTGTGGGTCCATGCCTTGGGTATCCCTGAAATTTGGAGTTTTGAAATTCAGTCACGCACCTGAGATAAAAAGACAAGGGCAGGATGAACATGGGGTTCAGACAGAAACCAGGGACATAAGAAGGGTAATTAATTGCTTTTCGGCAAGGGCTCACTGAAGAGTAGAGGGTGCAAACTTTAAGCTCAGAGGCTAGAGAGCCCGGCACAGCCATTTTCATCTTGCCCATCTGTGCGGAAAGCCTTCAGGGAGCAAAACAGTGCCACCTAGTGGAGGACAGAGCGGCATACACCAAGTCCCACCTCGCTGCCCCTGGAGAAGCATTTCCACTTAAGCAAGTGCACCTGAGAATTAGCACAGCAGGCCCCTCCCCCAGAAGACCAGCACCAACAACTCACTTGCACCAAGTCTACTCATCATAGAGTGCTACAAAGCTTCAGCTCTAGGGGAAACAGGATCTAGATTCCTTTTTACTTATTCTTTATTTTATATTGTTATTATTTTTTCATTTATTTTCTTATATTTCCTGATTCCTTCTTAAAATTTTTTATTATTTTTTAAAAATTTACTTATATATACTTTTCATTTACATATTTTTATTTTTTGCCTTATTTTATTATTTTATTTTATTATTTTATTTCTTTGGGCTCTAGAATCTTTTAACAAGCAGACTGAACCACACCCAGTATCTGGGGGTTTTTTTTGGTTTACCTATTTTGAGTTTTTGTTTTTTTCTTTTTCTTTGTTTTTCACTTTGTTTTTCACTTTGTTTTGGGTTATTTTTTCTTTGTTTTTTTGTTTTTGTTTGTTTTTGTTGTTCTTTTTTTCTCTTTCTTCTTTTATTTTCTGGATAAAATGACCAGACGGAGGAATTCCCCCAAAAGAAAGAACACAAGATAGAACTCACAGCCAGGGATTTAATCAATACAGACATAAGTAAGATATTTGAACTAGAATGTAAAACAACAATTATAAGGATACCAGCTGGGTTTGAGAAAAGCATAGAAGACACTAGAGAATCCCTTACTGCAGAGATAAAAGAAATAAATCTAGTCAGGCCAAAATTAAAAATGTTATTACCGAGATGCAAACACAAACGGAGGCCATAAAAAAGAGGATGGACAAAGCAGAGGAGTGAATCAGTGATATAGAAGATAAAATTATGGAAAATAAACCAAAAAGAAGAGGGAAAGAAAGATAATTACCCACTAAGGTAGACTTAGAGAACTCAGCAACTTATTAAAACATTCGTTATCATCAGAGTCCCAGAAGATGAAGAGACAGATAAAGGGGTAGAAGGCTTATTTGAACAAATTATAGTTGAAAACTTCCCTAATCTGGGGAAGGATACAGACATCAAAAATTAAAAAATCACAGAGAATTCCCATTAAATTCAGCAAAAGCCAGCCATCCCCAAGGTGTATCATAGTCAAATTAACAAAATACACAGAAAAGGAAACAACTGTGAAAGCAGCAAGGAAAAAAAGGTCCTTAACATACAAGGGAAGACAGATCAGGTTCACAGTGGATCTGTACACAGAAACTTGCAGGCCAGAAAGCAGTGGAAGGAAATATTCAATGTGCTGAGTGGGAAAAATATACAGCCAAGAATTATTTATCCAGCAAGGCTATCATTCAAAATAGAAGGAGAGATAAAGAGTTTTCCAGACAAAACTAAATGAGATCATGACCACTAAACTAGCTCTGCAAAAAATTGTAAGGAGGACTCTTTGAGTGGAGAAAAAAAGACCAAAGCAACAAAGACTACAAAAGACCAGAGAACATCACCAGAAACACCAACTTTACATGTAACACAATGGCACAAAATTCATATCTCTCAATAATCACCCTGAAGGTAAATGGACAAAATGCACCAATCAAAAGACATAGGGTATGAGAATGGATAAAAAAAATAAGATCCATCATATGCTGCCTAAAAGAGACTCATTTTAGATTTAAAGATACCTGCAGATTGAAAGTGAGCAGATGTAGAACCATCTACCATGCTGATGTATGTCAAAAGAAAGCCAGAGTAACCATACTTGTATCAGACAAAATAGATTATAAACCAAAGACTGTAACATGACATGAAGAGGACACTATATCATAATAAAGGGATTATCCAACAAGAAGGTCCAAATATTTATGCCCCCAACTTGGACAAATACAATATATAAATCAATTAATAACCAACATAAAGAAACTCATTGTTAATAATACAATAGTAGTAGGGGGCTTTAACACCCCACTTAGAGCAATGCACGGATCATCTAAGCAGAAAATCAACAAGGAAACAACGGCTTTGAATGACACACTGGACCAGATGGACTTATAGACATATTCAGAACATTTTGTCCCAAAGCAGCAGAATATACATTCTTTTTGAGTAAACATGGGACATTCTCCAGAATAGATCATACTGGGTCACAAATCAGGCTTCAACAAATACAAAAAGATGGAGACCATACCATGCCTATTCTCCAACCACAACGCTATGAAACTTGAAGTCAACTACAAGAAAAAATTTGGAAAGACTATGGAAGTTAAAGAAGATCCTACTAAAGCATGAATGGGTTAACCAGGAAATTAAAGAATTTTAAAAATACATGGAAACAAATGAAAATGAAAGTATGATAGCACAAAACATTTGGGATGCAGCAAAGGTGGTCCTAAGAGGGAAGTACATTACAGTACAGGCCTACCTCAAGAAGCAAGAAAAGTCTTAAATATATAACCTAACCTTACACCTAAAGGAGCTATAAAAGGAAGAGCAAATAAAACCTAAAGTTAGCATAAGGGAAATAATAACGATTAGAGCAGCTATAAATAATATAGAAATGAACAAACAAACAAAAACTCAGTAGAATGGATTAATGAAACTAAGAGCTGGTTCTTTGAAAGAATTAATAAAATTGATAAACCCCTAGTCGTACTTATCAAAAACAAAGGGAAAGGACCCAAATAAATAAAATCACAAATGAGAGAGGAGAGATCACAGCCAACACCACAGAAAAACAATTATAAGAGAATATTATGAAAAACTATATACCAACAAATTGGACAGTCTGGAAGAAATGCATAAATTCCTAGAAACTTACAAACTACTAAAACTGAAACAGAAAGAAATAGAAAATTTGAACAGACCCATAACCAACAAAGAAATTGAATCAGTCATCAGAATCTCCCAACAACAAAAGTCCAGGGCCAGATGGCTTCCCAAGGGAACTCTATCAGGCATTTAAAGAAGAGTTCATACTTATTCTTCTCAGACTGTTCCCAAAAATAGAAATGAAAGGAAAACTTCCAAACTCGTTCTATGAAGCCAGCATGACCTTGATTCCAAAACCAGACAAAGACCCCACTAAAAAGGAGAATTACAGACCAATGTCCCTGATGAACAGGGTTGGAAAAATTCTCAATAAAATACCAGCAAATTGAATTCAACAGTACATTAAAAGAATTATTCACCATGATCAAGTAGGATTTATTCCTGGGCTGCAGGAGTGGTTCAATATTCACAAACCAATCAACATGATACACCATACTAATAAAAGAAAGGATAAGAACCATATGATCCTCTCAAGAGCTGCAGAAAAAGCATTTGTCAAAATAGGACATCCATTCTTGATAAAAAACCCCAATAAAATAGGGATAGAGGGAACATACCTCAACATCATAAAGGCCATATATGAAACACCCATAGCTAATATCATCCTTAATGGGGAAAAACTGAGAGCTTTTCCTCTACAGTCAGGAATACAACAGGGATGTCCCCTCTCACCATTGTTATTTAATATAGTATTAGAAGTCCTAGCCTCAGCAATCAGATAACAAAAAGATATAAAAGACATCCAAATTGACAAAGAAGAATTCAAAATTTCATTATTTGCAGACAGCATGATACTGAAAGTAGAAAACATGAAAGACTCCATAAAAAAGTTGCTAGAACTCACATGTGAATTCAGCAAAGTCTCAGAATATAAAATCAATGTGCAGAAATCCGTTGCATTTCTATACACCAATAACGAAGCAGCAGAAAAAAAATCAAGGAATCGATCCCATTTGCAATTGCACCAAAAACAATAAGATACCTAAGAACAAATCTAACTACAGAAATAACAGATCTATATTCTGAAAACTATACAACACTGATGAAAGAAATTGAAGAAGACACCAACAAATGGAAAAACATTGCATGGTTATGGATTGGAAGAACAAATATTGTTAAAACGTCTATGCTACCCAAAGCAATCCACACATTTAATGCAATCCCCATCAAAACACCACCAGCGTTTTTCAAAGAGCTAGAACAAATAATCCTAAAATTTGCATGGAGCCATGAAAGAGACCAAATAGACAAAGCAATTCTGAAAAAGAAAAACAAAACTGGAGGCATCACGATTCTGGATTTCAAGCTATATTACACAGCTGTAATCATCAAGACAGTATGGTACTGGAGCAAAAACAGAGGCATAGATCAATGGAACAGAATAGATAACCCAGAAATGGACCCACAACTATATGGTCAGCTAATCTTCAATAAAACAAGAAAGAATATCCAATGGAAAAAAGTCTCTTCAACAAATGATGTTAAGAAAACTGGGCAGTGACATGCAGAAAATGAAATTGGATCACTTTCTTACAGCATATACAAAAATAAAATCAAAATGGATAAAAGACCTAAATGTGAGAGAGGAAACCATCAAAATCCTAGGGGAGAACACAGGTAGTAACCTCTCTGACCGTGGCCATACTAGACATACTAGACACATTACCACAGGCAAGGAAAATAAAAGCAAAAATGAAATGTTGGGATTTCATCAAGGTAAAGAGCTTTTGCACAGCAAAGGAAACTATCAACAAAACTAAAAAGCAGCCTATGGAATGGGAGAAGATACTTGTAAATGACATATCTGATAAAGGGTTAGTAACCAAAATCTACAAAGAACTTATCAAACTCAACACCCAAAAAACAAATAACCCAGTTAAGAAATGGGCAGAAGACATAAATAGACATTTTCCACAGAAGACATCCAGATGGCTAACAGACATGTGAAAAGATGTTCAACATCACTCATCAGCAGGGAAATACAAATCAAAACCACAATGAGATACCATCTCATACCTCTCAGGATGGCTATTATCAAAAAGACAAGAAATAGGGATGCCTGGGTAGCTCAGTTGTTAAGCATCTGCCTTCGGCTCAGGTCATTATCCTGGGGTCCTGGGATCGAGCACCACATCGGGCTCCCTACTCTGCTGGGAGCCTGTTGCTTCCTCTCTCACTCCCCTGCTTGTGTTGCCTCTCTTGCTGGCTGTCTCTCTGTCAAATAAATAAATAAAATCTTTTTTTAAAAAAAAGACAAGAAATAACAAGGGTTGGCAAGCATGTGGAGAAAGGGTATCCCTCTTGCACTGTTGGTAGGAAAACAAACTGGTGCAGACACTCTGGGGAATAATATGGAGGTTCCTCAAAATGTTAAAAATAGAACTACCCTACAATCCAGCAATTGCACTGCTAGGTACTTAACCAAAGGATACAAAAATACAGATTTGAATGGATACATGCAACCTGATGTTTGTTTATAGCAACATTATCAACAATAGCCAAACTATAGAGAGCTCAACTGTCCATTGATTGATGAACTGATAAAGAAAAAGTGGTGCACACACACACACACACACACACACACACACACACTGGAACATTATTCAGCCATAAAAAAAAAGGAATGAAATCTTTCCATTTGCAATGACACGGGTAGAGCTAGAGTGTGTTATACTAAGTGAAACAAGTCAGTCAGAGAAAGACAAATATGAACTCACTCATATGTGGAATTTAAGAAAGAAAACATTTGAACACATGGGAAGGGGGAAAAGAAAAAAAGGAGAGAGGGAAACAAGCCATAGGAGACTCTTAACAATAGAGAACAAACTGAGGGTTGATGGAGGGAGGTGGGTGGGGGATGGGCTGGATGGGTGATGTGTATTAGGAGGGCACTTGTTATGATGAGTGCTGGGTGTTTTATATAAGTGATGAATCACTGAATTCTACTTTCAAAACCGATATTGCACTGTATGTTAACTATCTAGAATTTAAGTTTTAAAAAAGGCATGATGTCACTTTATGGTATGATGGTAATATTCTATATTTTGTTAGAGGTCGTTATATGATTGTATATAACTGTATGCCTAAAAATATTTTAATTTATTTTATAATTTGTTTTATGTAGGTTATGCATCCATAAAGATGAGTGAAAAAAGCAGTCAAGAAGATGAAAACATAATAATGAAGAGATAAAAATTATTAGTGACTAGATAGAGCAAATAAGCAAAGAAAATATAACATAATTTGGTCCTTAAAGAAGAAAACAAAAACAATGAAATATAAATGATATTCAAAACTATAATCAAAGAAAGTTTTTCCATGAATAAAAAGATATGAATCTAAATACTTAAAGGACTTATTTAAGTGCTACCTGAGTTGCCTACACTAGGATATCCTAACAATACTACTAAAATTGTCATTCAATTTTAAAGGCTATATAAAAACAGTTTCATCACTGAAGTATTCAGATAATATTGCATTCATTCATGCATCTTTTCAGATAAATCTAGTAGAAGACCAGCTTTATCCAATCAAAATATGGCTGGGGATACTTAGGCAAAAAAACTAATGGTGACTATTGAATATACAACTAAGACTAAAAAGTGTAAAGAAGCATGGAAGATTAGCATGTATGTGTTCTATGTTCTGAGAGGTAGAAATAACACCTAAAAATGGGAAGAGAAAGGAGAGATAAATGCAAATAGATAAATCTCATTAATTGTTATATAAGTAATACGTGGGAGTCAAAGGGTTTTATTTATTTATTTATTTATTTATTTATTCATTTATTAGATTTATTTTTTTACTTTAGAGAGAGAGTGGGGGCAGGGGCAGAGGGAAAGAATCTTCAAGCAGACTCCCCACTAAGTGTGGAGCCCAGCGTGGGATTGATATCACAACCCATGCGATCATGACCTGAGCCAAAACCAAGAGCTGGATGCTTACCCAACTGAGTCACCCAGGCACCCCTCAAAGGGTCTTATTTAAAGATGATTTTAAAATGGCAGAAACCAAATTTAAAAAGGGTATACCATTTATATTATAGAATATGTTCAATTAAACATAACCATGAGAAAAAAATACATATATATAGTAAATAGTGTGTGTGTATATATTCCTAAATAGCAAGAGAGAGCAAGGAAAACAAACCACATAGAGAAGAGATCTAGAAAATACAAAATAATACATATAAATAAAACATAAACAGTAGGAAATAATTGATACCAAAAAAATTTTACTTATATAATGGTAAAACGATAGCTCCTATATTAAAAAAAGAATTTGAAATTGGCTTATAAAGCAAAACTGACACTTGCCTAATTAAAAGACACCTTTATTTTTTTTTTTAATAATGATTTTTTATTATATTATGTTAGTCATCATACAGTACATCCCCGGTTTTCGATGTAAGGCTCGATGTTTCATTAGTTAAAAGACACCTTTAAATCAAAATAATTTAGAAAAGCAAAAATGAGGAACAAACATATACAACAGAAATGCAGAATAGAAGAAGGTGTTACCATCCTGATATTATTAAAAATGAATGCAACCCAAAATACATTAAATTAGAAAAGGGGCACTTTATAATGCTAAAGGCCATATTCACAATGAAATGGGTGAAAAATATGTTTGCTTTTTCTCAGTGAGTTCACTTTGAACAAGGGGGCTCTGTGGGCATAGCTAATCTGCGGGTATGATTAATATAAAGACAGAAAACAAACCAAACATATTTTTCCAGGTCACCCAAGATTAAGTAGTAGAAACTGTCTTATTTTATTTTTTAAATTTAATTCCAGTATAGTTAACATACAGTGTTATGTTAGTTTCAGGTGTACAATAGAGGTGTACAATTCAGGTATACAATTGATTCAGCAGTTCCATATTTCACGCAGTGCTCATCACGACATCATCTATTTCACCCATCTCCTCTCCCCCAACCCCTCTGGTAACCATCAATTTGTTCTCTGTAGTTAAGAGTCTGTTTCTTGGCTTATCTCTCCTCTCTTTTTTTCCTTTGCTCATTTGTTTTATTTCTTAAATTCCATCTATGAGTGAGATCATATGGTATTTGTCTTTCTCTGACTGAATTATTTCACTTAGTATTATACTCTTAGTTATATCCACGTCATTGCAAATGGCAAGATCTCATTCTTTTATTATTCCTGAATAATATTTCAATGTGTATGTATACCATATTGTCTTCTATATCTATATACCTTATCATTCATCTATAGAAGGCCACTTGGGCAGCATCCATAATCTGGTAATTGTAAATAATACTGCTATAAACAGAGGGATACATTCAACAGATGACTGGATTAAGAAGTTGTGGTCCATATATACAATGGAATATTACTCAGCTATCAGAAAGAACGAGTTCTCAACATTTGCTGCAACATGGACAGCACTGGAGGAGATAATGCTAAGTGAAATAAGTCAAGCAGAGAAAGACAATTATCATATGATTTCTCTCATCTATGGAACTTAAGAACTAGGAAGATCGGTAGGGAAGAAAGGGATAAAGAAAGGGGGATAATCAGAAAGGGGAATGAAGCATGAGAGACTATGGACTCTGAGAAACAAACTGAGGGCTTCAGAGGGGAGGGGGTTGAGGGAATGGGATAGACTGGTGATGGGTAGTAAGGAGGGCACGTATTGCATGGTGCACTGGGTGTTATACGCAACTAATGAATCATCGAACTTTGCA
Organism: Ursus arctos; assembly: GCF_023065955.2. NCBI lineage: Eukaryota > Metazoa > Chordata > Mammalia > Carnivora > Ursidae > Ursus > Ursus arctos. Next base: position 88,813,355 of record NC_079873.1, on the reverse strand, counting down.
TCAGAAACCAGGGATGTACTGTATGGTGACTAACATAATATAATAAAAAAACATTAAAATAAAAAAAAATAAAAAAAATAAACAGAGGGATACATGTATCCTTTTGAATTAGGTTTTTTTCCCCTGCTATTTGTTACGTTCCATAAATGAGTGAAACCATATGATAATTGTCTTTCTCTGCTTGACTTATTTCACTCAGCATAATCTCCTCCAGTCCCGTCCATGTTGCTGCAAATGTTGGGTAATCGTTCTTTCTGATGGCTGAGTAATATTCCATTGTATATATGGACCACATCTTCTTTATCTATTCAGCTGTTGAAGGGCATCTCGGGTCCTTCCACAATTTAGCTATTGTGGACAATGCTGCTATGAACATTGGGGTGCATAGGGCCCTTCTCTTCACTATGTCTGTATCTTTGGGGTAAGTACCCAGTACTGCAATTGCTGGCTCATAGGGGAGCCCAATTTTTAACTTTTTAAGAGACCTCCACGCTGTTTTCCAAAGTGGCTGTACCAACTTGCATTCCCACCAACAATGTAGGAGGAATCCCCTTTCTCCACATCCTCTCCAACATTTGTTGTTTTCCGCCTTGTCAATTTTTGCCATTCTAACAGGCGTAAGGTGGTATCTCAAGGTGGTTTTGATTTGAATTTTCCTGATGGCTAATGATTTTGAACCTTTTTTCATGTGTCTGTTAGCCATTTGTATGTCTTCATTGGAAAGTGTCTGTTCATATCTTCTGCCCATTTTTTGATTTGATTATTTGTTTCTCATGTATTGAGTTTGAGAAGTTCTTTGTAGATTTTGGATACTAGTCTTTTATCTGTAGTGTCATTTGCAAATATCTTCTCCCATTCCGTGGGCTGCCTCTTAGTTTTTTTGACTGTTTCCTTGGCTGTGCAGAAGCTTTTTATCTTGATGAAGTCCCACAAGTTCATTTTTTCTTTTGTTTCTCTTGCCTTTGGAGATGTGTCATTAAGAAAGTTGCTGTGGCTGATGTCAAAGAGGTTGCAGCCTATGTTCTCCTCTATGACATTGAAGAAGACACAAAAAGATGGAAAAATATTCCATGCTCATGGATCGGAAGAATAAACATAGTTAAAATGTCCATGCTACCCAGAGCAATCTACACTTTCAATGCCATCCCGATCAAAATACCAATGACATTTTTCAAAGAGCTGGAACAAAGAGCCCTTAAACTTGTATGGAACCAGAAAAGGCCCCGAATTGCCAAGGAATTGTTGAAAAGGAAAAACAAAGATGGGGGCATCACGTTGCCGGATTTCAAGCTATACTACAAAGCCGTGATCACAAAGATAGCATGGTACTGGCACAAAAACAGACACATAGACCAATGGAACAGAATAGAGAACCCAGAAATGGACCCTTGGCTCTTTGGGCAGCTAATCTTTGACAAAGCAGGAAAAAACATCCAGTGGAAAAAAGACAGTCTCTTCAATAAATGGTGCTGGGGAAATTGGACAGCTATATGCAAAAGAATGAAACTTGACCACTCTCTCACACCATACACAAAGATAAACTCCAAGTGGATGAAAGACCTCAATGTGAGACAGGAATCCATCTCATTGTAGTTTTGATTTACATTTTCCTGATGATGAGTGATGTTGAACATCTTTCCATGTGTCTGTTGACCAAATGTCTGTTCATGTCTTCTGCCCATTTTTAATCAGATTATTTATTTGTTAGGTGTTGAGTTGTATCAGTTCTTTATACATTTTGGATACTAACCCTTTATCAGATATGTCATTTGCAAATATCTTCTCCCATTCAGTAGGTCACCTTTTAGTTTTGTTGATTGTTTCCTTTACTGTGCAGCTTTTTATTTTGACGTAGTCGAAATAGTTTGTCTTTGCTTTTGTTTCCCTTGCCTCAGGAGACATATCCTAAAAAAATATTGCTATTGCTGATGTCAGAGACATTACTGTTTGTGCGCTCTTCTAGGATTTTTATGGTTTCATGTCTTACATTTAGGTCTTTAATCCATTTTGAATTTATTTTTATGAATGTATAAGAAAGTGGTCTAGTTTCATTCTTTTGCACGTGGCTGTCAAGGTTTCCAATACAATTTGTTGAAGGGACTGTCTGTTTCCCACTGGATATTCTTTCTTGCTTTGCTGAAGATTAATTTACCATACAATCGTGGGTTTATTTCTGGGTTTTCTATTCTGTCCCATTGATCTATGTGCCTATTTTTGTGCCAGTACCAAACTGTTTTGATCACTATAGCTTTATAATATAACTTGAAGCCTGGAACTGTGATACCTCTAATTTTGTTTTTCTTTTTCAAGGTTTATTTGGCTGTTCAAGGTCTTTTGTAGTTCCATAAAAACTTTGGGATTGGTTGTTCTAGCTCTGTGAAAAACGCTGGTGGTATTTTGATGGGACTGCATTAAATGTGTAAGTATCTTTGGGTAGTACAGACATGTTAACAATATTTGTTCTTCAAGTTCAGAAGCATGGAACATCTTTCCATTTCTTTGTGTTGTCTTTGATTTATTTCATCAATGTTTTGTTTTCAGAGTGCAAGTCTTTCACCTCTTTGGTTAGAGTTATTCTCAGGTATCTTATTAATTTTGGTACAAATGTAAATGGGATTGTTTTCTTAATTTCTCTTTCTGTTGTTTTATTATTTATGTCTAGAAATGAGACAGAAATCAATGTGCAGAAATTATTTTAAATATTTATAAATGATTTTGATTAGGGAGCATTTGACTGTCTATATGTGAGGAATACTCCATCTTTCCTCCTTGAAACTACCTTGGACAAATTTTTAAAAAAAAACTGATAACCACAGAAAAAACAATAAATCTGTCAACTTTTGAAAAGTCTTTTCTGTAAACTCATAAAAGGGTATATTTTAAGCACCAAAATAACTAATTCTAAGCACCAAAGTAACTAAAGAAATCCTGGGGACTTCTAGGGAAGATTGAAGAATAGAAGGAGGCTGGGCTCAACTTGTCCCACAGATACAACTAGATAACAACCACATCAGTGCAAATAACCTAGAAAACAACCCAAAGTCTGCCAGAACAGATTCTCCACAGTAAGTGTAGAGGAGAGGCCACATTGAGGAGGGAAGAAAGGGTAGGACATGGATGGGAGCCAAATGAACAGACAGAACTGCCTGCAAGAGGGAGGGATGCAGCAGGCACAGAGACAGGAGAAGAGCATACCCATACCAGGCACCCCAGGCATGAGGGACCCACATTGTGAAGATGAATCCCCATAATATTTGATTTTGAAAACCAGAGGGGCCTGGCTTCGAGGGATCTTACAATTAATAGGTCTTAACCCCAGGAACTTTAGAAAATCAGTGTGCTCTACTTGGGAGAGCTAGAGAACAATAGGAAATTAAATCCCTACCCTTAAAGAGACAGCACAACAAATAGCCCCACTGAGATACGGCACCACAGCAGGAGTTTGAAAAATGCCTGGGGTGTACAGGAAGGGGATTTATTTACTAATCTCAGAGCTTATGCTAGAGGGGCAGGGATCTTTAGGAGAACTCTCCAAGAGCAAAGGAGCTGGTGGACACCATTTGCCTCCCTGATCTCCTAGCCTAGATATAGGGACATCTGCTGTGACCAGCACAGTGTGAACACCTTCCACCTAGCTTGTTAACAGTGTACCCTGCTCTCATGTGCTCATGTGCATCCACATCCTCCAACTCCACCAGCCTGGGCAGTTTTTTCAGGTGGCTGCAGGTTCCCTCCTGCAGTAGACCAGCATGGGCCTGCAGGCATTCTGTACCCTGACTGAATTCTCTGGTGAAACCCCATCCATCAACACGTCCTTGGGAGAAGTCATCCAAAGCTGTGCCACAAGCCTGGTGGTATGCAAGCAACCCCTACAGGGGCCAGTACCACTCCAAAGTGACTCTGGTCCAGGGAGAGGAGAAGATAACTACATGAACCAGTCTGAATATGGCCCCAGCAGTGGGCTGGGGCAGACATCTGGTTGGACTCTATCAGATCTACCCACCAATGAAAGCTTCTCAGGGGACAACATAAGAAGAGTACCCTGCAGTTTAGTGCTAGAACAGCTCTGGCAAATGCCTGTTCTGACTCAACTGAGGCCCTAGTCTGGCCTGTTAACAACACAGGGACCAAACACTGCCCACAACAGGTAAAGAGAACCATTGCAGATGACTGAACTGAAGGCAAACCCAGCTCAGCCACAAAAATAGGGTACACACAATACACATAGGAGACAGCACTGAAGTGCCAGTTTCTGATGAACAAGGGACATTGCCCTGCAGGAACAGTAGGACCTTTTCTTCATAGGGTCACTGATTACAACATTAGGAGACATAACCGACTTTCCTAACACATAGAAACAGACACAGTTAGATAAAATGAGGAGACAGAGGAATATGTCCCAAATAAAAGAACAGGACAAAATCACACCAAGAGAGGTCAACAAAATGGAGATAAGTAATATGCCTGACAGATAATTCAAAGTAATGGTAATAAAGATAATCACTGGACTTGAGAAAAGAGTGGAGGACCTTAGTGAGATCCTCAACAAAGAAATAGAAATAAGAAAGAACCAATCCGAGAGGAACAACTCGATAAATGAAATTTAAAATATACTAAAGGGAATAAATAGTAGACTAGAGGAAGTAGAAGAATGGCACAGTGACCTGAATGAGAGTAATAGAAAGCAATCAAGCTGAACACAAGAGAGAAAAAAGAATAATAAAAAACAAAAATAGATTAAGGAAACTCAGTGACAATATTAAGCATAATAACATTTGCATTTTAGGAATTTCCAAAGAGAAAGAAAAGGGAGCAGAAAAATTACTTGAAGAAATAATAGCTGAAAAGTTGCTGAATCTGGGAAAGGAAAGAGAAATCCTGACCCAGGAGGCATAGAGAGCCCCAACAAAATTATCCTAAGGAGGTCCACACCAAGTCTCTTGGTAATTAAAACGGCAAAAAGTTGTAATAAAGAATTTTATTTTTAAAATATTTATTTATTTATTTTAAAGAGAGAGTGTAAGTGGTAAGGACAAAGGGAGAGGGAGAGAGAATCTCAAGCAGACCACACTGAGCATGGAGCCTAAGCATGGGGGTCGAACTCACGACCATGAGACCATAACCTGAGACAAAACCAAGAATCAGATGCTCAGCCAACTGTGCCACCCAAATATCCTTTAAGGAGAATTTTAAAAGCAGCAAGTAAAAAAAAAAAAAAATAAATAAAGGCAGCAAGGGGAAAAAAATTACAGTCAAGGGAAACCTCATTAGGCTATCAGCTGATTTTTCAGCATAAACTTCACACGCCAGAAGAGAGTGGCATGATATATTCAAAATGCTGAAAGAAAAAAAAACCCTGCAACCAAGAATATTCTAGCCAGCAAGGCTATCATTCAGAATAGAAGGAGAGATAAAGAATTTCCCAGAAAAACAAAAGCTAAAGGAATTCATCACCACTAAAGCAGCCTTACAAGAAGTGTGAAATGGGACTCTGTGAGTGGAAAGATCATAAGCAGAAGTAAGAAAAGTAGGAAGCACAAAAGCACTAAATTAAGTATTACCTATAAAAATCATTCAAGGAACTCACAAAATGAATGGATGTAAAGCATGACGCCATATACCTAAAACATGAGGGTGAGAGAGGTAAAAATGTAGTGCTTCTAGAATGGGTTCAAATTTAATTAACTGTCAACTTAATATAGACTGTTATATACATATGATGTTATATATAAACTTAATAGTAACCACAAATCAAAAACTAGTAATAGATATGCAAAAAACAAAGAGAAAGGAATCTTAGTATATGACTAAAGAAAGCCAGCACCATGACAGAAGAGAGCAAGATAAGGAAGGCACAAAGAAGAACTATGAAAACAACCATAGAACAGGTAACAAAATGGTAATAAGTACATACCTATCAATAATTACTTTGAATGTAAATGGACTAAACACTCCAATTAGAAGACATAGGGTGACGGATTAAAAAGCAAGAGCTCTCTATACACTGCCTACAAGAGACTCATTTCAGACCTAAGGACATATGCAGATTGAAAGTGAAGGAATGGGAAAGCATTTATTATGCAAATGGAAAAGAAAGAAAGCTGGATTAGCAATACTTATATTGGACAAAATAGACTTAAAGACTCTAACAAGAAACATACAAGGGCACAAAATAATCATAAAGAGAACAATCCAACGAGAAGATATAACAATTGTAAATATTTATGCACCCAATGGGGGAGCTCTCAAATACACAAAGCTGCTAAGAACAAACATAAAGGAAGTAATCCGTAGTGATACAATAATAGTAGAGGAGTTTAACGTTCCACTCACATCAATGGATAGATCACTGAAGTAGAAAATCAATAAGGAAACAGTGGCTTTGAATGACACGTTCAACCAGATGGATCCAACAGATGCATTCAAAACACACCATTCTAAAACAGCAGAATAAGCATTCTTTTCAAGTATACATGGAACATTCTCCAGGATAGATCACATGTTAGGCCACAAAACCAGTATCAACTAACTGAAAAAGACTGACATCAAACTGTGCATCCTTTCTGACCACAACACTATGAAACTAGAAGTCAACAACAAGAAAAGGTCTGGAAAGACCACAAATACATGGAGGTTTAATAACATGCTACTAAACAATGAATAGGTCAACAAGGAAATCAAGGAGGAAATAAAAAATACATGGAAACAAATGATAATGAAAACACAATGGTCCAAACCTTTGGGATGCAGCAAAAGCTTTTTTAAGAGGAAAGCTTAGAACAATACAGGCCTACCTCAAGAAGAAAAAAAAAGTCTCAAATAAACAATGTAACCTTATACCTAAAAGAGCTAAAAGCAAACAAACAAACAAACAAACAAAAACAGCAAACAAAACCCAAAATCAATAGAATTAAGGAAATAGTAAAGTTTAGAGTAGAAATAAAGAAAAGAGAAACTAAAGCAATGGAGAGAGAGAACAGATTAATGAAACCAGCAGCTGGTTCCTTGAAAAGGTAAACAGAAGGGGGAATGAACCATGAGAGACTATGGACTCTGGGAAACAAACTGAGGGCTTCAGAGGGGAGGAGGGTGGGGGAATGGGATAGGCTGGTGATGGGTATTAAGGAGGGCACGTATTGCATGGTGCACTGGGTGTTATACGCAAGTAATGAATCATGGAACTTTACATCAAAAACTAAGGATGTACTGTATGGTGCCTAAGATAATATAATAAAAAAATTATTATTAAAAAAAAGAAAAGATAAACAAAATTGATAAACTTTTAGCCACAATCATGGGGGGGACTGAAACAAAATCAGATATGAAAGAGAAGTAACAACTGATATTATAGAAATATAAAGGACTATAAGAGAATATTATGAAAAATTATATGCCAACAAAGTGGGTAACCTAGAATAAATGGGTAAATTCCTAGAAATATATAACCTACCAAAATTGAAGCAGGAAGAAATAGAAAATTTGAACAGACTGATTACCAGCAACAAAACTGAATCAATAATCAAGAAACTCCAAACAAACAAAAGTCCAGGATGAGAGGGCTTGACAAATTCTAGCAAACATTTAAAGAATATTAAACATTTAAATAATACCTATTCTTCTCAAACTATTCCAAAAATTAGAAGAGGAAGAAAAGCTTTCAGATTCATCTATGAGACCAGCACTATCCTTATAACAAAACCAGATAAAGGCCCTGCTGAAAAAGAGAGCTATAGGCCAATATCTCTGATGAACATAGATGTGAAAAACCTCAACAAAATATTAGCAAAATGAATCCAACAATACATTAAAAAAATCATTCATCACAGTCAAGTGGGATTTATACCTCAGATACAAGGGTGGTTCAGTATTTGCAAATCAGTCAATGTGATACATCACATCAAGAGAAGGGTAAAAACCATACGACCATTTCAAAGATGCTGAAAATTACTTTGATAAAGTACAACATCCATTCATGATAAAAACCCTCAACAAGGGGCGCCTGGGTGGCACAGCGGTTAAGCGTCTGCCTTCGGCTCAGGGCGTGATCCCGGCGTTGTGGGATCGAGCCCCACATCAGGCTCCTCTGCTATGAGCCTGCTTCTTCCTCTCCCACTCCCCCTGCTTGTGTTCCCTCTCTCGCTGGCTGTCTCTGTCTCTGTCGAATAAATAAATAAAATCTTTAAAAAAAAAAAAAACCCTCAACAAAATAGGTTTAGAGGGAATATACCTCAATATAATAAACGTCATATATGGAAAAACCATAGCTAATATCATACTTGTGAAAAACAGAACTTTTTCTCTAAGGTCAGGAACTGGACAAGGAGGTTACCAACTTTACTTAACATCGTACTGGAACTTAAGGCAGATGAAAAGGGAAATGGAAAATGTCTATCTCCCCTGCAAAAAGCCACCTCTTTCTAAGCTCCATCTCTAACTGCCAGTTTCACTTAGTTCATACTACTTCAAATCTATTTTCTCTGAAACAATTTATTTTCAGAACTCCACCCAAAATCAGTTTTTCCTCTCCTACTGGATAAATGAAGTCATCATCCAACCATGAGCTCAAGCCAGAATGTGGCTATCACTCTTATTTCTCCTAACACAATCATCCTTCAGGCAACATAATCTGAAAATTACACATTTAAAATATCTTTAAACTCTCTTCTTTTTAGTTCTGTCACAGTCTTAGTTCAGGTGCTAAGCATTTTCTCCATGGACTACTGTAATAAATTCCTAGCTGGTCCTACTGTCTTGCTTCTTTCTAGGACTAGTTGTAGAGCCTACTAATTTGTCTTTTCATTACTACTCTTCCTCTGCTCAAATCAGCCAACATTATAACCTGGTCATGTCTTTCATCTGGTAATTATATAAAAGTCAAAATCCTCAAATTGGTGTTAAGGCTCTATTGTAATCTGTCACCGACCTACCTTTCTATCTTCATTCTCACTCCTCCTTCACTTTAACCTTATGCTCTAATCAGACCAAAGTATTTATAGCATGCCATACACAAGATTTCTTTTGCAACAAACATTTATTGATTGCCTATAATATGCCGGACACTGAGCTAGGTACTATACCTAAAAGGATGGATGACATTCAGTCTATGACCTCAATAACTTCCTTTAATCATAATATTTCTGCTATCTGCAATACATCTCCCATTTTGTTAGACTGGAAAACTCTATTCATCAATCTAGTTTCAGCTTAAACATGGCTTCCTCTGTGAAGCTGATGTAGTTTTTGAATATAGGTGAGGTTTGGTGGGGTCCAGAGCCTATGGCTAAGAATTCTTGAGAGGTATTCGGTGCAAAATGGTGGTTTTATTAAAGCATGGGGACAGGACCCCTGGTCAGAAAGAGCTGCTGCTCCCTGCTGCCCCAGAATTATGAGGAACAACTGATTATATACTTTGGGGTGGGGGAAAATGAAGATAAGGGAAGTTCCAAAAGGATTTTCATATGCTAAAGAAGACTCACCAGATATAGGAGGCCTTGCTATTGTCAAACTAAGGTTGTTCCCCCCCCCAATCCCCCCCACCACACACAAGGCATTAACATTAAGACAGTTAGGAGTTTCCTGAAGGAACATTGTACTCTGCCTGCCTCAAGTATTTGTCAATGGGCTGCAGGTTATAGGGACACTTAATTTTATCTACATTTCCTTCTGCCTTTGTTTCCCACATTAAAGCCTTTTCTGGTTATACCAATTAGAGATAGTCACTTCTTCTTCAGTGTCCACTAATATCATATGCATATTTTTATTTTAGCACTTAATATCCCACTGCTTTTATTTACTTAAAAGTCTTGTTCTCTGACTAGACTGAGTTGTAATACTTTGCAAATCTTTGGATCCCTAGTGTTTAACAGCAATTTCAATAAATATTTGTAAGTTAAAGAATGAATGATAGAGTTAGTGAATTAGAATAAAGGGAGCTAAGGTGAGAGAAGTGGAAAACAGAGAATAGAGTAGAGGGGGAAAACAAAACAAAAATCCTCTACAACACTCTGAATCTGTTTGAGGGTCATAATATTTTCAAGGTTGAGACAAAAGGCAGAAAACTAAGGTATTTGTTTTATCATGTCTACATACTTTACACTGAGCAATTATCTTTATAGTAGGTTTCATTTCAAGGACTATATTTTGTGGCTACATTTTAATTAGCCAAAAGTGATTCCACATGTCAAAATTTAGAAAGCCTACAAAGTGACCTCATTACAGTCAATGAGAAAGGTTATGGAAAGCAATACTCGCATGTGCAATCACACCTGAAAGCATCCCAAGCTATAAATCATATTTATGCACATTCATTGTTATTATATACAGTTGTCTGTGTAAATTCATTGTTCAGAAAAAAAATTAACTTCTGAAATTAACTAGAAGGTGTTTGATTTCCAGATGAATTATTTAGGATGTTTCTTTTTACATGATTTATTCTGGGAATCAGTTTTGTTTTGCTAATTTTCTCAATGTAGTATGCCTTTCTTTCCTATTTATATGACTTCTGTTATAAATTTAAGAATGCAAAAACAACTATACATATATCTTCCAATGGTATTTTGTTTATATTTGAAGAATTATTATTATTCAAAATACAGTAACAAAGAAAGGAAGGACGTTGGAGTAGTGGAAAGTGCTTGGGTGGGGCTTTCGGTAATCTAGGCTCCAACTCCTACTTTGTTAGCCAATTAAACAGGTTGGTCTTGGGCTAAGTCACTTTCCTTCTTCTTCTTCTTTTTTTTATTATGTTAAGTTAGCCACCATACAGTATATCATCAGTTTTTGATGTAGTGTTCAATGATTCATTAGTTGCGTGTAACACCCAGTGCACATCACAACACTTTCTTCTTGACTCCAGTTTTCTCTTCCAGAAAAATCTGTGCTCAACTGTTGGAGATAGCAAACTAGAACATCACAGTTTGAATTCTGTATCAGATGGGTTTTACAAAAAAGTGTTGGTCACTATAGCATTTTAAAGTGAGTTTGAAAGATTCAGGTAGGCTTTCAATCCCAGATTTGCCAAAGTCTCTCTTCCCTCCCTGCACCCCTAAACTGCTCATGAGCACTGCAGGGCCAAAGAAGGATAATGAAGACTTTGAGAACTGAACTGCAATATAAGCACTGTCCAAGACACAGACCAAACCCTGCTCTGGTAACCACTTCCAAACTTCCTATTGTCATATACCAGTGCCAGTTAATAGCTGTCATATACTTGCAGACATGAGAGAAATTAATTTGTGGCTTTAAATGATCATTAAGCTGCCCTCTTCATTAAAATGTGAATTTTCAGATAAGTTTAGACATACCTAGTAGGAAGGATATTTAGTCTGTCTCTGGGAAAGTTTCTCACAAGTGATGTAGTTTTGGAATATAAGTGAGGTTTGATGGGTGAGGTCCGGAGCTCTTGAGACGTCTTTGGTGCAAAATGGTGGTTTTATTAAAGCACGGGCACAGGACCCATGAGCAGAAAGAGCTCCTACACTGGGGTTGTGAGGGGCTGATTATATACTTGGGAATTGGGGGACCTAAGGAAAAGGGAGGTTTTTCAAAACTAAAGAGGATGTACAAGATACTGGAGGCCTTGCAATTGTCAAGGTAAGGTTGTTTTTCCCTCTAGTAAAGCATTAACTTTAAGACAGTTGGGAGTTCCCTTCTAGAAGTTAGGTTATTGATAAGAACGCTTTTTTCTTGTAAATCACTGAGACATTTGTAAACTGAGGGAGACACAGCTCTTGCTGGACTTTGATCTCTATTAGTTAACCATAGGTTTTTCTTTCTTTAGCTTTAGGGCAGCCAGGAATGCCTGAGGAATGTCACGCATATCCCACCTGGGAGGAAGGGTGGTTTGCAGGATATCAGCTTGTACTTTGTCCTCAGCTTGCCTTCTGCTCCCTCATCACAAGTGTGTACTGCTTGAATTAGGCTTATGAGGGCAGTTCTGTTATGGCCATTGATTTGAGGATTAGCTGTCTGACAACTTCTGGGTATTAGTATTTTTTAAATATTTCCCAAAAAAAGGACCCTGTGTAATTATATTTTATATTCTTGAGTGTAGCATTTATATTCTTGACTATAATCTCATATGACACACAGTACATGGTCAATAATATTTTGAATGAATAAATCTGCAACAAGATACAAGGTAGAGCTAAAGTTGCCAATAAGCAGAACTTAATTATAAGCCGAATTTTGGAGCACCTTAAATGTACAAATATTCATGTAAATTCTTTAAGTTCAAAGATACAGGATATTTAAAAAGCTAAATCTTAAAAAAAAATGAAAAAGGGCCAACCCAATTGGAAACCAAAGGAAAGAAAACTTTCTGATAAATCAGTTTAGATCACTTTACAATTATATATTTCCAATTCCTTGAAGAAAGGACTTTTCTGAATTTTAAGATTTTTCCTTCTGCTTTATTTCTGGAGTGGAGGCAAATTAAATAAATTGTCTTTAAGGAATATTAGTATCTTCTATAAGACAGAAAAGGAGGCTTCCTTTCACTTTGTCTGATATCTCTCGTATATTAGCCAATCAATAATTATTCATTGTTTAGTTTCAGCTTTGTTTTTATAACTGTGAATTTTCTTTTATTTAAAATTGGTAAATGGCATAATTATTTTTGCAGGAGCTTAGAGTTGAATTTAAAAACCAAATATAAGAGGATTAATTAGCTACTCTGGTTTACATTTTTAATCTCCTAAATAAAATGCAATTTTCTTTAAAATATGGCAAATTTTAACTTAAACTCTTGAATGATTATTTTTTCCTCTCAGCCCTGGCTTAAGTAAACCCTATTTGAGGCACAGGAGCTAGAGCATAATTACCTATTACCTGGAGAGATAGCCCATCTCTCTGAATAGAGAAACTGGGCAAGAGTCCCTTTTACCCACAGTGTGGGGAAAACATCATAATTTGCTATCTCTTTTCTCCTGCCACTTCGCCTTAAGTGCAGCCCAAGTGGCGTGGACCTGCACAGCACTGTGGGAAGCTAAAACTCTGAGAGAATTCTAGCTTTCTGGCCAGAGAAATGGGGAAATGAGCCCCTTGTACCCAGAGAATGTGGGGGGAATCTCCAAGAGAAGAATGAAGAGAAAGGGTCACTGATTCTGCATATGAACCAACAAAAGCTCAGGGCTCACTCCCAAGCTGTGCATGAGTGGAATACACCTAGAAAAGATAAACAGAGCATTTGAAAACTGAGCTACAATATAAAAGTTGCCTGAGGTGCAGACCAAACCCTGAGTGGCATATGCAAGGGACAAAAACAGTATTGAAAAGGCTTTGAAAAATAAACTAATTTTGGAACCACCTTCCTGGCTTTGGAAGGCAAAAAAGAACTTGGAGTCTGAACCTTACCAGGTTGATTGCCTACTAAAACAACAGCAATAAACAATAGGAACAACAAATCAGCATTCTCCAAAGGATTTTAAGAGGAACAAGAGAGCTTGATTACAATATTCAAAATGTCCAGGATACAATTCAAAATTACTCAACATACCAAGAAACATGAAAATCAGACAAAATCTCAGAAGAAAAGACAATCAACAATCTGAAATAGAGGTAATAACTGTTAAAGACCTTAAAAGCAGTTGTTACATGCCATTAAGTAAGCACTCTCAAAACAAATGTAAAGAGATTAAATCCTTAGCAAAGAAATAGAAAATGTATGAACAAAAACAAAAATTTTGAACGTAAAAATATACTATTTGACATGAAAAATGTACTGAAGAGGCTCGGTAACAGAATGAAGTGACAAAGAGTCAGTGAACCTGAAATTATACCAACGGAAATTTTCTAAACTGTAGGAACAGAAAGAAAAAAAAAAGAAAAACTGATCAGAACTGCAGGGATTTCTAGAATGACATCAAAACAGCTAATACTCATGTCACTGGAGTCCCTGAAAGAAAGAATGAAATTAGTGCAGAAAGTAATATTTAAAAAACTAATGATGTAAACTTAAAAGATTTGGTAAAATATATAAAATAACATACTTATAAAGCTCTGTGAATCACAAACTAGATAAACTCAAAGAAAACCATGCTCAGACACATCATAAACTGTTGAACACCAAAGGTAAAAAATATATATGTATATATTTCCTACATAAAAGGAAACAACAATTATTTGCAGATTTCTCATCAGAAATCATAGAGGCTACAGGCTCTGGAGTATCTTTGAAACACTAAAAAAATTGTCAACGCAGAATTGTTTAACTGGTGAAAATTATCTTCAGGAATGAAGGCAAAATAAGGGCATTCTTAGATGAAGGAAAACTAAGGGAATTCATGACTAGCATACCTACTCTAAAAGAATGTCAAAGAATCTTTTTCAACCTGAAAGGAAATGAAGCTAGATGTAAACTTAGAATGTGAGTACTAAAAGAAAAGTAACAGGCATGAAAAATACCTGAGTAAGTAAAATAGATGATCTTTCTCCTCTAACAGTCTTTACAATATATATGACTACTGAATGAAAAATTATAACATTTTCTGGGGAGCATTTCAGTGTTTATAGATATAATACATTTGAGAACTATAATATAAAGGGATGAGATAAAATAGACCTATATGAATATAAGACACTTTATATACTCTAAGTAGACTGTGGGAATATATATTATAATGTTGGACACCTGGGTCCTGGGATTGAGCCCTCCCTGCTTGGCAGGTAGCCTGCTTCTCCCTCTCCTACTGCTTCCCCTGCTTGTGCTCTCTCACTCTCTCTGACAAATAAATAAATATAATCTGAAAAAAAAACCAGAATGAAAAAGATTGTAAAATTTAACTGCATTAAAATTAAGAACTATCATTTATTAGAGGATATGATAAAGACAGTGAAAGGAGAGTCCACAAAATGAGAGTAGATGGTCTGATAAAAATAACTGAAAAGTATCATTATCTATGATACATGAAGTATTTCTAAAGTCTGTAAATAAAGATAAACAACCTAATAGAAAGAAAAGGTTAAAAGACGTAACAGGCATTTCACAGAATAGTGAAAACTAATGGACTTAAAAATATATGAATAGATGCATACTTTTATTAAGTAACCTAGACGGTATATACTAAAATCATACCATTTCACAACTACCAGATAGGCAAAGATTAAAAATTTGGCATTGCTGTTAACTTGTGAGGCTGTAGAACTTGAATGCTCATAAAATGCTTGTGGGAGTATAAATTATTAGATTCGTTTTGCAAAAAAATGATATTTAGCACTATCTAGTAAAGTTGATGATGCATATATCCTTTGATGTAACAATTCTAGCTGTAAATATAGTCCTTAGAGAAATTCTCACATATAAAGACAATGTGACATGTGGAAGAATGTGCATAACAGTGATGTAGGAAAGCAAAACCCTGGAAACAACCAAATTTACATCAAAGGCGAAATTGATAAATTGTAACATATTCACACAATGGAAAACAATATAGCAGTGAAATAGAAAGACCTGTAGCTATACATCTCAATGTGGATGAATCTCACAAAGTTGACTGAACAAAGTGAATTACAGAAGAATACATACAGTCTGATTCTATTTCTACAATTTACATATCTGTAAAATTAAAGAGTATATTGTTTTGGGATACATACCCATGTGGTAAAATAAAAATAAAAAGCAAAGGAATGATGAACAATATTCAGGGTGGCAGTTACTTCCGAGAAAGCAGGAAGCTTCGAAGGGGAATGATCAGGAAGTGGTACACAAAGGTCTTCAAAGGTACTCGGAATTTGGTATTTTGTATGCTGCATGTTGGGTACAAGGGCTCTTTTATGATTATTTTTTTCATAAATCATAAATAATAAAATGTTTCACACATTTCATACTAAAATAGAGAGCATTATAAAATGTAATATCTGAAATTGTCCAAAGTTCACTTCAAATTTGTTAATGTTTTATGGTTGCTGTTTACTGGCAAGTCTACATTAAAAGAATCCTAGAAAATTAAGGGATTATTATATGAGTTGATTCTAAAGTCACTTTGATTCACCCTCCTTTAGCTAATATGCTCATCTGTTGGTCCTGTTCAGTAAGTTATTACTATGCGTGAGCTGTTGCTTCCAGGTTGAAAAGGAAGATGACACTGGTTACACTGTGTTCCACACAAGTTGCAATCTACATGTTTTTTTTTTTCATTTTGACTGAAAATGGAAATTTCTTTGAGAGTAATCCCTTTTTTGATTAGGGATAAATTATTGTCACAAAGTCACTGAACCAGAACACCCAAGGATCCAGCCCTAGATACAGATGCTAAGTAAAATGAGTATTTTTTTATACGCTCCTGTTTTCTGTGTATTTCAAGACATTTCCAAGTAACTGCTTTATAATTACCACTTCTTATTAAGAATCAGTTGCTCTTCTTTTCCCAGCGAGCTGAAATCAAGTTTAAAAGAGATATTATGTGAGGAAAAAATTCCTTAAAAGCCAGTCCTGAAAAATTAACTTGGGTGATTCAGAGATTCTTTGGAGTATTAAATTGCAAAAAGAATCTCCAAAGGCTCTAAATTTCCCCACTAACATACCTGATAGGCAATCAAATGAATCCTACATTTCAGATCATTTATATTATTTTATTTTTTTTTTATTTTTCATTTTTTAAAGATTTTATTTATTTGACAGAGAGAGACACAGTGAGAGAGGGAACACAAGCAGGGGGAGTGGGAGAGGGAGAAATAGGCTCCCTGCTCAGCAGGGAGTCCGATGGGGGGGAGGGGGAGGGGGATAGCTTGATTCCAGGACCACATGACCTGAGCCGAAGGCAGACGCTTAATGACTGAGCCACCCAGGCACCCCCATTTATATTATTTTACTTAATCCTTAAGTAGAAAATAGTGATTATTAGTGCTATTATTTCTGTGGAATAATCATTTTCAAAACCTAGAGATGGGCCTTGCTGTTTACAAAATCCCACTTGATTTAATAAAATTATATTTCTAATATTGCAGGTTTTGATATTGATTTTTTTCATAGAGTAATATAAAGTGCCATTCTTTTGAAAAGCTCCAAATATCAAATAAAAAAGTCCGCTTTCTAATCTATGCTATAAATTTGAAATTAATTTACTAGGAATCAAGAAGTCAAAGATTGTAGTGTGGGGAGGGAGATAAAAGAAGTTGCTAATAGAAGAGGCAAATTAGAGAAAGAAGATGTTCAGATTCTTCAAGGCTCCTAAACAGGATGGTGATGAATTTCAGAAAGAAGATGTTCAGATTCTTCAAGTCTCCTAAACAGGATGGTGATGAATTTCAGAAAGAAGATGTTCAGATTCTTCAAGTCTCCTAAACAGGATGGTGAAGAATTTCAGATGCCTCTTGGGTATTACTTTCTCTTAATATCCAAATTTTTACTTCTCATCCCATCTGCATCTTATCATACCATTCAGCATGTGTGGGGACATGCATATTTTGAAGGTAGTCAGTGTATCATGTTGACATTAAAAATCAATCTTTGGTGATAGAAATCAGAAAAGTATTTGTTGCCATGGTGGTAGAGGGTAGCAGAGCAGGGTGATTGGAAATATTTGTAGGGGACTTTCTGGGATAATAGAAATGTTCTGTATTTGATCTTGGTGGTAGTAAAATATATATATATATATATATATATATATATATATATATATATATGTAGTTGTGTAAATTTATTGATATGTATACTTAAGATTTGTGTATTTGGTTCTATGTAAATTTCACCTCAGTAAAATATTAGTTGTATACATATATACTATATATATATATAATATTCATATATGTATATATGAATGCAAATTGGAGAATGTCTTGATTCATGGTTTCTCATATTTAGAGTAAAATCCACATATCTTATAATGGCTTATAAAATTCTACATAATCTCATTCCTATATGTCCCTCTATCTTGCTTTCCTGACACTCTCCTTTGCTTACTTTTTACCATGTGATTCTTCTTGTTCTTTAAACTACACACCAAATCTATTTACCCATCACAGAGTTTTTATATTTGCTGTTAACTCTTCCCAGAATACTTTTCTTCTAGTTTTGTGATTGACTCCCTTATTTAATTGAGGTTTCTGACCAGATGTCACTTTCTCATAGAGATCTTTCCCAGCTACCCTCCCCTTCCTTGGTCTGCCTTATTTTATCATAGTACATGTTGGTACCCATATTATATATTCATTTGTTTACTGCATTTCTCCCCATAGTAGTTAAGAGGAGGCTAACCAATATAAAAATAGACCCAAACATGTGATGTCTTGAAGACAGAATACTATTTGTTACTCACCCAGCAGTCCTACATGGCTATTTAGATACCACTGCCGGCTCATTTCTATTCAATGGCACCTTCCATCTTGTTGATTTGTAATAGCATAGAGTCTCATTGTCTTCCTCATCCAGGCAGCCAGAGGAGAAAGAGCATGGGAGAGCACACATGGAATATTCTATGGATCAGACTTCAAATTCACTTTTAGTTATATTCTGCTGGATTTAATCACATGAACTCAGTCACATGTTCAACTAAATGCAAGGGAGGTTGGAAAAATATAGTCTAGTTGTATGCCAGAAAGAAGGGAAAATAGAAAATGGTTACATCTAGTAGTTTCACCACACTGTCCCAGCTGAAATACATGCCACATGACGAAAAGAACCTTGTCTGTTTGTTCACTATAGCATGCCCAACTTCTAAAAACAGTGATTGATACATATGTGTGTGTGTGCGCATACATATCAAGAAATTTATTATAGAAATTGGCTCACATGGTTATGGAAACCAAGAAGTTCTATAATCCGCCCTGTGCAAGCTAGAGAATCAGGAAAACTGGTGGTATATAACTGGATCCAAGTCCAAAGGCCTGCGAACCAGGGAAGCTTGATGCTGTAACTCCCAGCCAAAAGAACTCTGATATCCGAAGACAAGAGAAGTTGGATGTTCCCACTCAAGAAGAGAGAAAAGTCACCTTACCATGCCTTTTTGTTCTATTCCAAGCTTCACAGTTTGGATGATGCCTACCAACACTAGTGAGGGTGGATCTTTACTCAGTCTACTCATCCAAATGCTAATCTTTTCCAGAAACACCTTCACAGACACACCCAGAAATAATGGTTTGCCAGCTATCTGGGTGGTAGCTAGCCTAGTTAAGTTGACACATAAAATTAAACATTGCACTGATAAATACTACAAAAATAACAAATTCAGAAATATATTAAAATAGTTATATTAACTTTTAATTGTGTATCTTCAATATACATTTTTACTGTACATTTTGGCTGAAAACTCCCTAAACTCTTCTTTTCTATACTCCATATAGTACCTAGCAGTATTTTTCAAGGCCTACGTATACAAGGAGTACTTTTAAAAATGTGTTTATTAAAGTATAATATACTTCTTTTAGTATATAGTTCTATAGCTTTTGACAAATACATATTATTGTGTAAACAACAAAATCAAGATAGAGAACATTTCCATTAGCTCAAAAAGTTCCCTCATGCTTTGTTCTAGTTTGTTTGGGCTTATGAACAACATAAATACAGTTCTCACAGTCTAAATTCAATGTGCCAGCTAATTCAGTGTTTAATGAGATCCTGCTTCTTATATGCCTGTCTTTCCATTGTAACCTCATTTGGCAGAAAGGGCAAGAGGGCTTTCTTAGGTCTCTTTTATAAGGATACTAATTCCATTCAGCAAGGCTCTGCCCTTATACTCTAATCATTTCCCAAAGGGACCCCACATCCTTGTACCATCACCTTGAGAGCTAGTATTTTAACATATGAATTCGGGGGGTGACACAAACATTCAGACCATAGTGTGCCCTTTGTAGTTAAAACCTCCTAATTTCCAGTACCTAGCAACCATTTGTCTTTTGTCTCCATAGCAACAACAAACACAATACCCAGCTCCACTCCTGACAAGATTGACACAACACTCTACAATACAGGCCTAGAAGAGGAAAAAGAATGACCATTTCCAAAAATAACTTATATTTACATCAGTCTGTATTGCTGTACACATGATATTTAGTACTCAATTAAAAATAAGACACTGTAAAAAAGTGCATGTGTGGGGGGAAAATGAACAAGTTTGAAAGCAATTAATAAAACCAGTTTCAGAGATGAAGCTAATGTTGGGATTATAAAATAAAAATTTTAAACATAACCATGATTAATTACACTAACTGCCATCATGGAAAAGGCAGATGATATGAATAGATGGAAATTTTCAGCAGAAAGATGGAAACTATATAGAACAGTCATATTGAAATGCTGGACCTAAAAAAGATGGTAATAGAGATGAAGAATGCTTTTGATAATTCTTTAGGTAGACTCAAGCTAACTGAGGCAAATAAATCAATGAATTAGATGGTAAGTCAATAAAAATTACCCAAATTGATACACAAAAATTTAAAAAAGAAGAACGAAGCATCCTAGAGCTGTGGAGAATTTGAGAATGAGAAAACTAAAAGATTATATTTTATATTCATTCATTCTTTCTCTAATACTCTTTCTTCTTTTATGTAGTTCTAAAGTTCTGAGCTACGTAATTTTATTTTTCTGTCTGAAGAAAATATTTTAACATTTCTTGCATAACAAGTCTACTAGTGATGAATTATTTCAGTTTTTGTTTGTCTGAGAAAGTCTTTCTTTCATTTTGAAGAATTACCTCACTGGATATTGAATTCTTGGTTGTTTGTTTCTTTCAATACTTTAAATATTTTACTCCACTCTCTTCTTGCTTTCATGGTCTCTAATGAGAAATTTTGTGTAATCCTTATTCTTGTTCCTATATAAATATTGTGTCCCCTCACTCTGCCGCCTCCTTTCAAGTCATTCTCTCTGTGCTTGCTTTTCTGAAATTTGAATATGATATCTCTGTCTAGTACTTTTGATGTTTATTCTTCTTGGTGTTCTCTGAGATTTTTTGGTCTTTGGTTTGGTGTCTATCACTGATTTTGGATACTTCTTGGTTATAATTATTTCCAATGTTTCTTCTGCTATATTCTCTCTTCTCATCCTGGCATTCTAATCATGAATATGTCACATCTTCTGAAATTGTCCCACATGTCCTGAATGTTCTGTTTCTTCATTCCTTTATTTTTTGTATTTCAGTTTGGAAAATTTCTATTGACATATCTTAAAGCTTGCTGATTATTTCCTCAGCTGTTTCCAGTCTACTGATGAGCTCATCAAAGACATTATTCATTTTTGTTGCAGTGTTTTTGATTTATAGCATTTCCTTTTTATTCTTCAACTTTTCATGTCTCTGCTTACATTATCCAACTGTTCTTACATGCTGTCAACTTCTTCCATTAAAGGCCTTAACATACTAATCATAATTATTTAAAATTCTCTGTATGATATTTTTGACAGGTCTGTCATATCTGAATCTGGTTCTGAAGCTTGCTTTTCTTCTGCGGACCATGTTTTCACGTTTTTACTTGCCTCTTTAGTATGGCTTATAGTTTTTTTTTTTTTGAAGACTTGTCAGGAATGGAGGTAAATAAGCCTCTAGTGTGAAGTCTGATGATATTGTGTCTAAAAATTGCACTTTGTTTAATATTTGCTGTCACTATAGGTGCCAGAGGCTTTGAATTCCTCTGTTGTCCTTATTTTCATCTTCCCTCTTGCCTTGGTCTTTCCTAAGTACTCTTCCTTATAGAGATTCTGTATCTTTTAGCTCTTTCAGCACTAATCCACTATTGTTATATTAGATCCCTTCTGGGTGGTTGTAAGGTATGGGGAAGTGGAAGAATCCTATAATTTTCAAATTACATCTCAGTTTTTAGTGGACCTATGACTTTGGCCTGCAAACTTCACAAGTGTTTTTTTATTGTATAAATATTTTAATTTCATTTATTCCACCACCAAGTATCAGTGAAACAGGAAGGTTAGAGAAAGTCTCTTTCCTTATGGCTCTGGGATAAGGTTCTGATAAAGTCTTAACCCTGGAGAGTAAGCATCTGTTTAGAGAATGATCTGAGTCTTATTTTACATGGATTACTCTTTCTCACCTCCTTCTAGACCCTTGAGGAGATCTCCCTTGGCTCTTCAATGTGAGAATCTGGTAGGGTTCCCAGCTCCTGAGGTTGTAAATGAACAGATCCTGATTTTGGTTCCATTGGACAAATACCCAAAAGTGGGATTTCTGGGTCATATGGCTGTTTAAAATTTTTTGAGAAAATTCAATACTGTTTTCGACAGTGTCTGGAACAATTTACATTCCCACCAATAGCTTACTAAGATTCCCTTTTCTCTATATGCTCACTGCACTTTTGTCTTTTTGATACTAGCCATTCTAACAGGTGTTAAGTGATGTTGTGGCTTGAATTTGCATTTCCCTGATGACTAGGGATGTTGAGCACCTTTTCAAATACCTGCTGACTCTTTATATATCTTCTTTGGAGAAATGACTATTCAAGCCCTTTATTCATTTGAGTTATTTGCTTTTTTGCTACTGACTTGTTACTTATATGTTTTGGATATTGACCCTTTATCAGATATATGGTTTGAAAATGTTTTCTTTCATTCTGTAGGTTGTCTATTCATTTTGGTGATTATTTCCTTTGCTGTGCAAAAGCTTTTTACTTGATGTAGTCCCACTTATTTATTTTCACTTTTGTTCCCTGACTTTTAGCGTCATATCCAAAAAAATTATTGCCGAGACCAAACTCTGTGTTTTCTTCTAAATGCTTATAGTTTCAGAACTTATGTTTAAGTCTTTAATCCATTTTTAGTTGATTTTTTTGTACATGGCATAATGGAAGGTTGAGGTTTAATTTCTTTGCATGTAGATACCCAGTTTTCATGGCACCATTTATTGAAGAGACTATCTTTTCCCATTTGTGTATTCTTGGTGTACTTATCAAAGATAAGTTGACTATATAGAATTTATTTCTGGGCTATTGTGTTCCCTTGGTCTGTCTGCATCTATGCTAGTATCACACTGTTTACTTTAGCTTTGTAAGCTTTGTAATACAGTTTGAAATCAAGGTGTGTGGTGCCTCCTGCTTTGTTCTTTCTAAAGAGTGCTTTCACCACTTGGGGACTTTTGTGGGTTTATATGAATTTTAGGATTGCTTTTTCTACTGTGAACACTGCTAAGGGAATTTTTATAATAATTTCATAGAAGCTGTAGATAGCTTTGGGTAGTGTGGACATTTTAACAATACTAATTCTTCTACCCCATGAACACAGTGTATCTTTCCATTTATTTATATCTTCAATTTTCATCAGTGTTTTATAATTTCCAATGTACAGAGTTTTCAGTTCCTTGGTTAAATTTATTCCCAAGTGTTTTATTCTTTTTGTTGTTATTGTAAATGGGACTGTTTTCTTAATTTCTTTTGGGGGAAGTTCATTGATAATGTATAGAAACATAATTGATTTCTTATGTTAATTTTGTATCCTACAACTTTATTGAATTTATTAGTTCTAATAGTTTATGTTGGAGTATTTGGGGTTTCCTATGTAGTAATCATGTTTTCTGCAAATAGAGACAGTTTTACTTCTTCCTTTCAGATAAGGATGATTTTTTTTTCTTGCTTAATTGCTCTGGATAGAACTTCCTGTCCTATGTTGAATAGAAATAGCAAGAGTGGGCACACTTGCTTTGTTCCTATTCTTACAGAAAAAGCTTTTAGCTTTTCACCATTGAATATGATGTTAGCTATAGGCCTGTCATGTATGGACTTTAATATGGTTGAGGTACATTTCTTCTCTACCTAGCTTGTTGAGAGCTTTTATCATGAAAGGGTGTCAAATTTGATCAAATTATTTCTTTCTGCATCTGTTAAGATGATCAGATGGTTTTAATCCTTCATTCTGATAACATGATATATCACATTTATTGATATGCATATGGTGAGCCATCCTTGCATACCCCAAATAAATCCCACTAATTATTTTAATGATCCTTTTAACGTGTTATTAAATTTCATTTGCTAGTACTTCATTGAGGACTTCTGCATCAAGGATCAACAGAGAGAGATATTTACCTATAATTTTCTTTTCTTATAGAATTCGAATCTGACTTTTAGTATCAGGGTAATATTAGCCTCAAAAAATGAGTTTGAAAGTCATGTTTCCTCTTCAGTTTTTCTGAAGCTTTGAGAAAGATTCACATTAAATCTTTCTTAAATGTATGGTGGAATTCACCAATGATGCCATCTGATCCTTCATTTTTCTTCTTTGGAAGATTGTTGATTACTGCTTTAATCTCTTACTTATTTCTGGTCTGTTCAGATTTTCTGTCTTCATGATTCAGTGTTGGTAGGTTGTACACTTCCAGGAATTTATCCATTTCTTCCAGATTATCCAATTTGTTCATGTATGTTTCTTCATTTCTAACTGTCCCTGCAGACAACATTTTGAATAGCAATGCTTAAAACCAAATTAGCATATACTAGATTACCAGAGATAAACTAGCAAAGCCCCCTTCTCAGGAAGGAAGGACAAGATTTATGTACAAATTTGGGAGATGGAGAAGATGGGGTGGATTTAGAATACTGAATTTCAACAATGTGCTCCTATTATAAATTCCATACCTCCTTGTTCAAATTTCTACCATGAGAGACTCATTTTTTCAAATGTCTAGTAAATATTTCCATCCAGGCATCTCCAAAATTACTCTAATATGTCCAGAATTTATAATCTTCTTTGTGTATTTCCAAATGGAGTTTGTGCCTTCCTCAGGAATATATTAAGTCTGCAGAGAAACTAAGCATATTCCCATCACCCTATTTCACAACATATATCTAATTAATCATTTCTGAAATGTTTCTCAGATTCACCACTTTTTCCATTTCCATTGGCAACATCTTAATTCAGCCTTTTATTGTCTTACAACAGGAATAATGTGAAAACATTTTATCTACTTCTACTTTCTATTGTAAATAATGACCAATATCTCAGCTCAAGATATCATTCTAAAACTTCTAATATTTTACTTTAGGAAAAAGGAAGGTGAACCCTGAAAGAATGAGTTAAATGTAAAAAGTACTGATAAATAAGGAAATTTATAAATACATATATTTTTTTAAATTTTAATTCCTGTATAGTCAACATATAATGTTATATTAGTTTCAAGTGTACAATATAGTGACTAAATAATTCTATATATTACTCAGTACTCATCAAGATAAGTGTACTCTTAATCCCCTTCACCCATTTCACCCATTCCCGCAACCTACCTCTGCTCTTGTAACCATGTTTGTTCTCCATGGTTAAGAGTCTGTTTTTCAGTTTGTCTCTTTTTTTTGTCCTTTATCGGTTTGTTGTGTTTCTTAAATTCCACATATCAATGAAACCATATAGTATTTGTTTTTCTCTGAATTATTTCACTTAGAATTATACTCTCTAGCTCTATCTGTGTTGTTGCAAATGGCAAGATTTCATTCTTTTCTATGGCTGAATAACATTCCATTGTACATATATACCACTTCTTTATCCATTCTTCCGTTGATGGACACTTGGTGTGCTTCCATAGTTAGGCCACTGTAAATAATGCTGCAAAAAACATTTATCCTTTCAAATTAGTGTTTTTGTATTCTTTGGGTAAATATCCAGTAGTGCAATTACTGGATCATAGGGTAGTTCTATTTTTAATTTTTTGAGGAATTTCCATACTGTTTTCTACATTGGCTGTACCAGGTTGCATTCCCACCAACAGTGCAAGAGGGTTCCTTTTCCTCCACATCTTCACCAACACTTGTTTCTTGTGTTGTTAATTTTAGCCATTCTGATAGGTGTGAGGTGATATCTCATTGTGGTATTGATTTGCATTTCCCTGATGATGAGTGATATTGAGCATCTTTTCATGTGTCTGTTGCCCATCTGTAAATAAATATATGTATTAATCTAAGTTTTAATTGACTACAAATACCACTATTATTAATAATGAGTTTGGTATGTAACCAGAAGGAACTAAAATATTAGCAAAAATTGTAAGCAGGGAGGAGTAGGATCTGGGATAAACTATTGTGGTTTGTTTTCTTTAATTTATGAAGAGGCTAAACAAGAATAGGATATGTGATAGAAAAAAATTATAAAATATTGACCATTATTAAATTATGGAGATGATTACATGACAGAATCATTAGACTATTCTATTTCTTTTTGCAACCTTGAGCATTTCAATGATAAAATTTAAAGACAAAACAAACATAAGTAAATAAATATAAAAATAAAATGGAAAAAGGTAGATGCAATCCAAAAGAAAGCTGATGTAGCAAAAATAATACTAAAATAGACTTTCACATTAAAGGCATTTTAGAATATAAACAGCATCTTTACAAAAAAATCACAAGGAACACTTCAGTAGGAAGAGATTAAAATCCTGGTCCTGAGTGCATCAAGCAATATAGTCTCAAAGTGTATAAAGAAAAATGATTATACATATATGCAGACATTAACTTCACAATCATACTGGAAGATTTTTAACATATCTCTCAGATACCAAATGACTGAACATAACAACAAATCATAACAGTATAAAATATCTAATTGGTCCAATTAACCAGTTTAATCTGGTGGACATATATAAAACTATATACCTAACAATTTTAAAATATCCATTATTTTCAAACACACATAGACTATTTTTAACATCTGACTGCATAATAGCCCACAAAACAGTTTTCAACAAATACCAAAAGTAAATACTACAGATGACTCTTAAAAACATAGTTTTGAACTGTGCAGGTCCACTTATATGTGGATTTTTTCAATAAATATGTACTTTCTCTTCCTAATTATCTTCTTAATAACATTTTCTTTTCCCTTGCTTACTTTAAGAATATAGTATAGAATACATATAACATACAAAACACATGTTCATTGCTGTCTATGTTACTGGTAAGGCTTCTAGCCAACAGTAGGCTATTAGTAGTTAAGTTTTAGGGAGTCAAAAGTTATATGCAGATTTTTGATGGGGGTTGGTACCCCAACACCTGCATTTTTCAAGGGTCAACTGTATACTGACCACATTCTATTACCATAATGTTTAAAATTCAGAATCAGTAATGGAGAGACAACTAAAATCTCATATGTTTAGAAATTAAAAAATCACTTTTCATGTAATTAATGGATTACAGACAATGAAAATGGAAGTGAGTATATAATTTGAAGTGGGTGACAATTTAAAAAAAACTACACATAGCTTGTGGAATGCAACTAAAGCACTACTAACTCGTGGACTTTATTATCTCTACATTATTCCTACTGCTGTTGCTGCATTATATAGATTTTCATTTTAACGTTCTGTGAATATTCATTCTACTGCTTCCATCATTTCTATGTGATCTGACCTCATTTCCCTCTATTTTTTCTACATTTTTTTCATTTATATAATTTTTAAAAGACACACAGGCTCAGATAAATATGAATATTATAAATTATAGTTTACTCTGTCATCACCCATGCTAAGGGCTGAATTGTCTTCCACCAAAATCCATACAGGAACTCCTAACCTCTAGAATCTCAGAATGTAACTGTATTTGGAAATAAAGTATACTCAGAGATGACTAAGTTAAAATGAGGCCATCAGTTTGGGCACAAATCCAATATAAGTAGGGCCCTTAAAGAATAGGAAAGGACATCAGGGATGTGTATGCACAAAAGGATAACCGTGGGAAAAGGCAGCAGGAAGGGAGCCATCTGCAAGCCAAGGAGAGAGGCCTCAAAGGAAACCAACCCTTCTGGCATCTTGATCTTAGACTTCCAGCCTCTAGAACTATGACAAAATAAATTTCTGTTATTTAAGCCACTCGATCTTTGGTATTTTGTTGAATTATGTAAGGACTACCTCATTATTCTTGGTAGTAATTTTTATTATTGACCAACTAAAAGGTATCTTTGATGTCACAGCTGGCTTAATCACCCTTCTGAGAGAGGTGAAATTTCAGGTATTTTTGAGTTTTTTTGCTTATCTCTTGTTGAGCAAAAGTTAATCTTTCTGTATAATTAATGCACTTTCATCCTTTGGTAAATGTAGACTGAGGGGATCAAAATTCATTAAGTCTTCAAACCAACACACAGAAGTATTTTTCTTAGAGATTTTTTTTAAGCTTGAAAAAATAAATATCAATCGATTTCATTAGTAAAAACTTTTAGGAACAAAAGACATTGAGAGAAGGTTTCAGATGGATGAATAGATAACCTTGAGTGGAGTATTCTCATATATAGGTAAGTCCTCCTGTTATTGCTCATTCATCAAATGAAGTAATTATGTGTATGCCATGAATACGGGATGGATCCATAAAAAGACAGTGTCCACTGCAAACTTCATCAATTAGAAACTTCATTATAATTCTATTCTATAAAAAGGAATAGTTTATAAGCTTAAATAGGGCCCTGGGCCTTCTTTAGATCTGGCAATCAAGTAAGAAAATTGAGTACACCTGGGCCCTTAAGAGAAAATATTAGTAAAGGGCAATTTACACACACTTGTAAAAATGCATCCTTTCTGGTCCATTAATTCTTTGTCCATGAGCTAATAACTATAATAAACTATAGATGAATCTGGGGCTCCTGGGTGGCTCAGTCAGTTAAGCATCTACCTTTGGCTCAGGTCATGATTTCAGGGTCTAGGGATCAAGCCCTGCATTTGGCTCCCTGCTCAGTGGGGAGCCTGCTTCTCCCTCTCCCTCAGCAACTCCCCCTGCTTGTGTTCGCTCTCTCTCTCTGTCAAATAAATAAATAAAATCTTAAAAAAATAAACTAGAGATGAATCAATTTAAATAAAATGGAACTACTATTGACAATAAGTAAAAACAAAATGCTCAATAATGAACATTTATTATTTTCCTCATTTATTGTCACTAGGCCTTGATATAAGATGTCTAACGTATAGAATCATAGATTTAGAAAGGACACTAAAAATCAGTTGAAGTTGTTCCCAGTGAGAGGACTGTCTTCATCAGAATTTTTGATTATTTTTAAAAATACAGACTTGCTTGATGTACCCCACATCTACCGAATCGGACTTTCTGGGTGTGGGGCCTTTGGTCTAAATTTTAAACCAGCATTACCATTTTGATTCTGATGGAATAGAGGTTAGAAACAACTGAATTGGTTTAATCTCCACCATAATATAAAAGTGCCTTGTAAATAGACTTATTCTGTAAAAGGCCAGATGGTAAATATTTTTTACTTTGTAGGCTATACAGTCTCTCTTGTGACTCCTTAGCTCTGCCATTGTAATGTGAAATAATTATATAAATAAATAAATATATAAATAAATAAGCATGGCTGTGTTCTAATAAAAAATTACATACAAAACCAGAAAGAGGAAGGTAACCAAAAATGGTAGAGAAGAACCTCTGGAAATTCTATTCTTCAAGAAAGCAATGAAAAAACAGGCAAAAATGCACACAGACTCAAATTTCTCAGAATTATGGAAATTCACCAAAATCTTGCAAAAGTCTGAAGAATGTTTATTCAAGAAAGAAAAAAAAAACAGAAACCTCAGTCTTAGTGAAATGAGTAATTTTTGTGGGTTTTAGTTTGCCTTATTACCATCTTTTTATCCCCTCCAGTTCCACAGTAACTCCGAAAGCCAACAACCCTCAATCTTGGTGAAAAGGAACAGCCACACAGCCACTGGAGGTGACAAAATGGGGCTTGACAGCCACTAGAGGCAGCAGAATGGGGCTGGAGGCCCTTCAAAGCCTCATTTCCAGAGAAATGTCATTATTCGACCTGTCTGGTAGTTCCCTGAAAAATCCCACTTGCAAAGCAGTTTTTATTTGACCAGACATGGAACTTGCCCAGCACGAAAAAAATTCTCCTTGGGGGCATATGTCAATAAAATAAAATAAAAGAAAGAAAGAAAAAGAAAAGGAAAGAAAAAACATTAAATTGATTAACTTGTAGCTGCCTAAGGCAGGCTATCCAAAAAGCTTTTTAAAAAATCTAGAAATTAAGATTTCCAAGGAGGCTTTGAAATGCTCAGAGACATTCCTGGGAATGTAGATGCTCATGTGTATAGTTATGCACGTGTCTAGAGCTGTGTGAATGTCCAAGAAGGATATGAGAAGGCCTTAAGCTCTCACCTCTGGCTAATCTTGAGATTTTGTACAAGCAGAAAGTGAAATGTGAATTTTGGAGGAATCCATTAGATTGAAATTTTTAATTACCTGGCTGAGTGTTAAATGTGGGCCTGACTAAGCACAAAGAGCTCTGTGGAAAAGACTAGGAGAATTACTGATTCCACATAAGCACTACATTAAATGAATAGCCACACCCAACAAAGACTTCATGGAATTAGTTTAGAAAAGTAACTAAACAACAAATAAAATAAAAAACAATACACAGCAATAGCAATAAACCCTGGATAGGGAAGATAATCTGATTATCAATTTCTATGTCATTTGAAAAATTCAGTTTTTGACAAAAAAATTATGAGGTGAGCAAAGAAACAAGAAAGTATGGCCCATACAAAGGAAAGAAACAATTAATAAAAACTCTCCCTGAGAATACCCAGACATTGTACAAAGACTCTAAATCAGCTATTTTAAGGATGCCCAAAGAACTAAAGGAAACCATATTTTAAAAAACAATAATAAATATGGAAATGATAAATTACCAAATTGAGAATATCAATAGAAAGAAAGTATTAGGAAAAATAGAATTTCTTCACAGTTGTGACAAATTCACTAGAGCTGTTGAATAACAGATTTGAGCAAGCACAAAAAGGAAAAAGTTAACTTGAAGAAAGCCCAATTTAAAGTATCCAATCAAAGAAACAGAAAGAATGAAGAAAAATTAAAAGAAGCTCAGAGATCTGTGAGACACCACTAAGGACAACATATAAGAACAGGATTCCTAGAAAAAAAAAAAAAACAGAAAGAGAAAAATGATGAGATTCATCCCTGGGATGCAAGGGTGGTTCAACATTCACAAATTGATCAGTGTCTTAGATTTTACCCAGAATGAAAAAGCCAAAAATCACATGATTCAATAGATGCAGAAAAAGCATTTGACAAAATACAGCATCCTTTCCTGATTAAAACCCTTCAGAGTGTAGGGATAGAGGGTACATTCCTCATTCTCATAAAAACCATCTATGAAAAGCCTACAGCAAATATCATTCTCAATGGGGAAAAGATGAAAGCCTTTCCCTTAAGATGAGGAACACGACAAGGATGCCCACTCTCACCACTATTATTCAACATAGTACTAGAAGTCCTTGCAACAGCAATCAGACAACAAAAAGGGATAAAAGGTATCCAAATTGGCAAAGAAGAAGTCAAAATGTCTCTCTTCACAGATGACATGATCCTCTATATGGGAAAACCAAAAGAATCCACACCCAAACTATTAGAAGTTATAGAGCAATTCAGTAATGTGGCGGGATACAAAATCAATGCTCAGAAATCAGTTGCATTTCTATACACGAACAATGATACAGAAGAAAGAGAAATTAGGGAATCCATCCCATTTACAATAGCACCAAAAACCATACCTTACCTTGGAATTAACTTAACCAGAGATGTAAAGGACCTATATTCTAGAAACTATAAATCACTCTTGAAAGACATTGAGGAAGACACAAAAAGATGGAAAAATATCCCATGCTCATGGATTGGAAGAATTAACATAGTTAAAATGTCCATGCTGCCCAGAGCAATCTACACTTTCAATGTCATCCCGATCAAAATACCAATGACATTTTTCAAAGAGCTGGAACAAACAGCCCTTAAATTTGTATGGAACCAGAAAAGGCCCCGAATCGCCAAGGAACTGTTGAAAAGGAAAAACAAAGCTGGAGGCATCACAATGTCGGATTTCAAGCTGTACTACAAAGCTGTGATCACAAAGACAGCATGGTACTGGCACAAAAACAGACACATAGACCAATGGAACAGAATAGAGAATCCAGAAATGGACCCTCGGCTCTTTGGGCAACTAATCTTTGATAAAGCAAGAAAAAACATCCAGTGGAAAAGAGTCTCTTCAATAAATGGTGCTGGGAAAATTGGACAGCTACATGCACAAGAATGAAACTTGACCACTTTCTCACACCATACACAAAGATAAACTCCAAATGGATGAAAGAGCTCAATGGGAGACAGGAATCCATCAAAATCCTAGAGGAGAACATAGGCAGCACCCTCTACGACATTGGACAAAGCAACCTTTTTCATGACACATCCCCAAAGGCAAGACAAACAAAAGATAAAATGAACTTGTGGGACTTCATCAAGATAAAAAGCTTCTGTACAGCCAAGGAAACAGTCAAAAAAATGAAGAGGCAGCCCACGGAATGGGAGAATATATTTGCAAATGATACTACAGATAAAAGACTGGTATCCAAGATCTACAAAGAACTTCTCAAACTCAATACGTGAGAAACAAACAAATCATTAAATGGGCAGAAGATATGAACAGACACTTTTCCAATGATGACATACAAATGGCTAAGAGACACATGAAAAAATGTTCAAAATCATTAGCCATCAGGGAAATTCAAATCGAAACCACACTGATATACCACCTTACACCAGTTAGAATGGCAAAAATTGACAAGGCAAGAAACAACAATTGCTGGGGAGGATGTGGAGAAAGGGGATCCCTCCTACATTGTTGGTGGGAATGCAAGTTGGTATAGCCACTCTGGAAAACATTGAGGAGGTCCCTTAAAAAGTTAAAAGTTGAGCTACCCTATGACCCAGCCATTGCACTACTGGGTATTTACCCCAAAGATACAGACGTAGTGAAGAGAAGGGCCATATGTACCCCAATGTTCATAGCAGCATTGTCCACAATAGCTAAATCGTGGAAGGAACCAAGATGCCCTTCAACAGATGACTGGATTAAGAAGTTGTGGTCCATATATACAATGGAATATTACTCAGCTATCAGAAAGAACGAGTTCTCAACATTTGCTGCAACATGGACGGCACTGGAGGAGATAATGCTAAATGAAACAAGTCAAGCACAGAAAGACAATTATCATATAATTTCTCTCATCTATGGAACATAAGAACTAGAAAGATCGGTAGGGGAAGAAAGGGATAAATCAAGGGGGGTAATCAGAAGGGGGAATGAAGCATGAGTTACTATGGACTCTGAGAAACAAACTGAGGGCTTTGGAGGGGAGGGGCGTGGCAGAATGGGATAGGCTGGTGATGGGTAGTAAGGAGGGCATGTATTGCATGGTGCACTGGCTATTATACGCAACTAATGAATCATCAAACTTTACATAAAAAACCAGGGATGTACTGTATGGTGACTAACATAATATAATAAAAAAACATTAAAAGAATTAAAGCAAAGCACAATAAAATGAGGCATGCCTGTACAAAAAAAAAAAAAAGACTATTTGAATAACAGCCAAAATCTTTCTAAATTTGAGGAAAAATGTTAGTAAACTCATCCAATAAACTCAATGAACATCAAGTAGGATAAACACAGAGATCTATAGACACATCATAGTCAAATGGTCAAATGCCAGAGATAAAGGAGGAAACTAAAGAAGCAATAGAAAGGAGATTCATTATGTACAAGGAATCCTCGATAAAATTAACAGCTGTTTTGTCACCAGAAACCATGGAACAGAGGCAGTGGGATGATATATTTAAGATGCTAAAAGAAAAAGATTACAAACCATGGATTCTATATTTAGCAAAACTATACTTCAAAAATAAAGGAGAACTTAAAACATTCCCAGGGGGGAAAAATCATTGCTAGCAGATCAATTCTACAGGAAATACTAAAGGGAGATCTTCAGGCTGAAAGCAAGTGAACTCAAGACAGTAATTCAAATCAAGAGGAAATGAAAGGTTATTAGACAGTAACTTGAATCCACATGAATAAATGAGGAGCACTGGTAAAGGTAACTACTAAGTAAAAGTAAGAGACAATATAAATACATTTTTGTTTGTAACATTTTTCTTCTTTGATCAGATATAAAAGACAACTGAATAAAGCAATACTTACAAATGTGTGTTGATGGACATAGAGTATATAAAGAATTAATTTCTGTGAGAATAATAGCACAAAGAAGGGAAGTAAGAATGAAGATATAGAGAAGAAACAGTTTTGTATATTACTGAATTTAAATTGCTATTAATCTGACATAGATTATTATAAGTTTAGATATTTATTGTAATGCCCAGAGTAATTACAAAAATAAAGTTTAAAAGTATACTAAAATCAGTGAGGGAATTAAAATAATGCATTAGAAAGTATTATATAGGGGCGCCTGGGTGGCTCAGTTGGTTAAGTGCCCAACTCTTGATTTCAGCTCAGGTCATGATATCAGGGTCCTGAAATCAAGCCCCAGGTTGAGTTCTGCATTCAGTGGGGAGTGTGCTTGAAGATTCTCTCTCTCATCTCCCTCCACCCCTCCCCCTGCTCATGCTCTCTTTCCCTCTAAAATAAAAATAAATAAATATTTTTAAAAAAGTATTATTTAACAGAACAGGAGATAATATAATGGAAGAAGAGAGCAAAAAGATGTAAGACATAGAAAATAAATATCAGAATGTAAGATACAAATCCTATTTATCAGTAATTACATTAATTGTAAATGAGTTAAGCATTTTATTTTTTTAAATTTTTAAAAGGTTTTATTTATTTGAGAGAAAGAGAGTGAGAGAGAGAGACAACAGGAGAGAGGGGAGGGTCTGAGGGAAGAACAGGCTCCCTGCTGAGCAGGGAGCCCCACCCAGGGCTCCATCCCTGGACTCTGGGATCATGACCTGAGCCAAAGGCAAATACTTAACTGACTGAGCCACCCAGGCTCCCCGAGTTCAACATTTTAAATAAAGGCATAATTTGGAAGAGTGAAATAAAAAATTTATCATATGCCTTCTATAAGAAACATACTTTAGACTCAAAGACACAAATAGGTTGAAACTAGAGAAAGGGAAAATTATATACCATGGAGACAGTAGCCAGAAGAGACTTGGAAACGCCTATATTAATGTCAAAAAAATAGACTTTAAGACAAAAATTATTAGAGACAATGAGAAACATTTTGTAATGATAAAAAGGTCAGTTCAGCAAGAAGATATAATAATTATAAATATGTATGCTCTAAATACAGAGCCCCATAATGCATAAAATAAAAACTGACAGATTTCAATGCAGGAATAGACAATTCACCATAATAGTTGGACATTTCATTACACCCACTTATAATAATGGATAGAACTAGAGAGAATAGCAATGAGGAAATAAGGAGTTGAACAAAGCTATAAAGCAACTGGGCCTCATAGACATCTATAGAACACTCCAACTAAAAACAACCAAACATATATTTTTCTCAAGGACACATGGAACATTCTCAATAGATCATATATGAGACCATGAAACATTTTTCAATAAATTTAAAATAACTGAAAGCATACATTCTTTGATCAAAACGGAATTAAATTAGAAATCAAACAAAATGAAAATTGGTAAATTCACAAATATATAGAAATTAAGCAATATACTTCCATATAACCAATGGGTCAGATTAAAATCACAAGGGATATTAGAAAACATTTTGTGATAAGTGAGAACAAACATGCAACATGAAATGTATGGAACACAGAAACAGTAGCACTTAGAGGAAAATTTATAGCTGAAAACACTTATATTAAAAAAAGAAGAGGGTGGCTTAGTTGGTTAAGCATCCAACTCTTGATTTCTGCTCAGGTCTTGAATACAGGGCTGTGAGATCAAGCCCCATGCTGGTCTCCACACTGGGCATGGAGCCTCCTTAAGATTCTCTCTCCCACTCCCTCTGCCCCTCCCCTACTTTTTCTTCCTCTCTAAAAAAAAAAAAAAAGAAAAAAGAAAAAGATAAAAGAAGAAAAATCTCAAATCAATAACCTAACTTCCCATCTTAAGATACCAAAAAATAAAGAGGTAACTAAACACAGAGGAAGTAGGGAAAATATATAAACAGTATTAGAATGGAAACAAATGAGATAAATAAGAGAAAAACAATAGAGAGAACTAACTGAAAACATGGTCCTTTGAAAAGACCAACAGATTTAGTAGACCTATAGCTAAGACTGACCAAGAGCAAAAGAGAGAACGCTAAGATTACTAGAATCAAGTGGAATCAAGAATGAAAGCAGGGGTTTTACAGCCATCCATACAGGAGAAAAAAGGGCTGTAAGGAAATATTGTGAATAATGATATACCAACAAATTACGCAGCTTAGATGAAATGAACAAATCCCTAGAAATGCAAAACTACTGAAACTACAAGATGAGTCTAAATAGATCTATATCAAGTAAAGAGCTTAAATTAGTTATCAAAAAGTTTCCTATCCCCTCAGAAAAGCTTAGAAGCAGATGGCTTCCCTGGCTAATTCTACCAAACATTTAAAGAATTAACACCAATCCTTTTCAAACTCTTCCAAAAAATGAAAGAAGAAATATTTACCAGCTCATTCTACAAGGCCAACATTACCCTGATATCAACACCAGATAAAAATATTGTAAGAAAACTATAAACCAAGTTTCTTATGAATATAGATATAAAACCATCAAGATAATACTAGCAAGCTGAATCTAGCAGTGGACATACATCATTAAAAAGATCACACATCATGACCAAATGGAATTTACCTCAGGAATGCAAGGCTGATTTAACATACAAAAATCATAATATACCATGGTAATAGAAAAAGGAAAAAAAAATATAATCTAATCAATAGATGCAGGAAAAAAAAGAATTTGATAAAATTTATGATAAAAACGAATAAATTAGAAACAGAAAAGTACTGCCTCAAACTGAAAAGGGCATCTATGAAACATACATATGTAACATCATGTTTTTTGCTGAAAGATAGTACTTAACCTTACAATTAGAAACAAGACAAGAATGTCTAGACGCTCTTGCCATTTGTCTACATTGTACTGGAGGTTCTATCCAGAGCAATCAGGTGAGAAAAATAAACAAAACATATTGATATTGGAAAGGAAGAAGTAAAACTGTATCTATCACAGATGACGTGATCTGGTAGATAGAAAAGCCCAAAATATTAACAGAAAAAGTATTAGGGCTTTTAAATGACTTCAGTAAGAGTGCAGAATACAAGATCAATACACCCAAATCAATTGCATTTCTATACACTAGGTAGTAACTATAAGAAAATTTATTTAAAAATTGTTTTACAATAGTATGAAAAAGAGTAAAACAGGAATAAATCTGAACAAAGAAATGCAAAACATGTACAATGAAAACTGGAAAGTATCATTGAATGAATTTTTTTAAAAACCTAAATAAATGGCAAGAGATCCTGTATTTGTAGATTGGAATACTTAATATTGTTAAAATGGCAAGCATTCTCAAAGTGATGGATAGATTGAATGCTATTCTTATCAAAACCAGAGCTGTCCTTTGCAAAAGTTGACATACTCATTCTAAAAGTCATATGAAAATGCAAGACCCTCAGAATAGCAAAGGCAACCTTGAGAGGCAGAACAAAATTGAAAGCCTCATACTTCCTAATTTAAAAACTTACTACAAGTTACAGTAATTAGGATTGTTTTACTGGCATAATGATAAACATATGGAACACTGGAAGATCTAGAAATTAACACTTATGGTCAATTGTTTTTTGACAATGGTATTAAGACAATTCATTGGGTAAAGAATAGACTAACAACGGTGCTGGGACAACTGGATATCTGCGTACAAACAAAGGAAGTTAGACTCCTACCTCACACCATATACAAAATTAACTTAAACTTGTTTAAAGACCTAAATGTAAGAGCTAAATCTGTAAACTTCTTAGAAGAAAAATGGGTATAAATCTTTCTGTCTTGGATTGCGCAGTAATTTCCTAGACATGACACCTAAAGCATATGTAACCAAAAAAATGGTAAATCAGGCTTCACTAAAATTAAAAACTTCTGTGCATCAAATGACACTATCATGAAAGTGAAAAGACAACTTATAGAATGGGGGAAAACTTTTGCAAACTATTTATCTGATATCATACAAAATCATATGTATCTGATAATCCTTTGTTTTTCAGACCTCCCATAAAGTTATTTTAGCCTGTATTTAGGGTTTTTTAAAAATTTCATTTCTGTGGGGAAATAAGTTTCTTGAGCTTTTCTACTCTACCATCTTTCTAAATCTCCAAATTCCAAGGTTTTAAAAGCTATTATGCCTCCCTTCTATTTTCTAGGCTAACTATCACTGCTTTCATCAACGATACTCTAACACTTGGCAACATTTATATATTTCCCCATGATTCCTGATAAACAAACACTGAAGTTTGGAATGCCATTGACAAATTTGTTCAGGGCAGATAGAACCGCCTTCTCACCTTATATACTCATGTTTCTTTCACATTCTTTTAATGACATTTTATTTATTTATTTATTTATTTATTTATTATTTATTTATTTATTTTAAAAGATTTTATTTATTTATTTGACAGAGAGAGACAGCCAGAGAGAGAGGGATCACAAGCAGGAGGAGTGGGAGAGGAAGACGCAGGCTCCCAGCAGAGGAACCTGATGCGGGGCTTGATCCCATAACGCCAGGATCACGCCCTGAGCCAAAGGCAGACCCTTAATGACTGAGCCACCCAGGCGCCCCTCTTTTAATGACATTTTAAAAATGCTCTGCAATGATCACAAATTCTGAAAAAGCTTTAACAATAAGTTTTTTTGTTCTTTGTTGTCACTCATCAATATTACCATCAACCTCAAATTTCAGTTCATTTTGGCCATTACCTGCGTAAACAGTCTTCTCATGGTCTCTTTTGATACAATCAGAAATCTTTACAAATCTAGGTTCACAAAAAGTTCATTTGTAGTTTCACTGATTGCTTTGGGTGCTTTAATCTTTTCTTCCTTCATATTATTATTCATAATCATAGTCATAACTCCATTTTTGAGAACATTTATCCCTCTTCAATCATTATCTTATATTTTAAAGTAGGATCAGACATAGCTGTTTGCTTAACATTTTTGGACTCTTTCTTTCTGAAATCCAAGGAAATACAGTAGTATCCAAATACTTTATTGCATGTGAATCTACTTAGATATGACATCATTTAGTTCTTAAAATGAAAAGTTTAAAGAAAAAGTGAGTTAGAAAAAAACAAGGGTTATCCACCACCTTGCAGCTAATTAGAAAATAGTAATCACTCCTTTACTTGAACCAGACTGTATTTTAGAAGCACGGAGTCACTCTTGGCTTCATTCAACCCTGTATCTTGTAGTCAACATGCCTACATGTTCCTTATTCCCTTGGAGAAAAAAAATATGTTTACATTCTATATTGGTTCCTATGATGACTATAATAAAGTGCATAAACTAGATGGCCTAAAACAACAGAAATTTATCCTCTTAGTGTTGTAGAGGCTTCTAAGTCTGAAATCACAGGGTCAACGGGTCCATTCTCCCTCTGTGACTGTGTAGAATCTTTTCTTGCCTTCTGCTAATGACCAGAAGCCCTTAGCATTCCTTGTCTTTCAGCTGTATTATTCCCATTTATGCCTCTGTTTTTCATATGGCATTCTCCCTGTATAGTCTCCATGCCTTTTTTTCTTATAAAGACATCAATCATATTGAATTAGGGCCCATCCTAACGACCTAATCTTTACTTGAGTATATCAGCAAAGGCCCTATTTCCAAATAAGATCACATTTATAGGTACTGGAGGTTAAGAGTTCAGCGTATCTTTTTGTGTTATAGAGTTTAATTCGTAACATATTCCAAAGTCGGAACTCAAAAAATGATTGAATCTAAAATATACCTCCCCATTTTTCAATTATTTCGATAAGCATCACTGCAACCATTCTCTCTAAACTGTATCTTCCAGTGGTACAGAGAATTGCTGAAGATGATGAGCCATTTTTAAGGGAACTAAATTCTAATTAACTTTGTGACTGATTAACTTTGTCAGTGTTTTTCAGGAAACAGGGAAAGGATTTAAAGATTAATGCAGGTTATCACAGGTGGCAGCAGACAAGGACCCAGATGCTCACACATCCCTTCACCCCTCAGTGGAATATGCATTGTTTAAAGTAAAAATACCAGAAAAAAAATGGAAGGCATGCAACTGACTTCTTAAAACCTTTTTCATTTTTCTAACCACTTGGTAGTAGAAATATGTAATAAGAAACAGAAATATGGCTGGAATTAATGCAATATAAGGCCATGAGAAAACAAGATCTGTCTGAACTATTAAAGTTAATATTTCCACTAAGCATAACAATATGTTATCATTTTAGAAATAAAATACATTGTCATATATAATGTAGTAAAACTCTCTCTTGGCAATATTATACATGAGAATTAAAGCAGTTCTCTTAAAATTGGGGAGGGATTTTTTTCCCTAGGCATTGTTTAGAAATGAAAATATATAATATAAATCCAGACCTTTTTCTAGACTCAAAATCCCAAACTTAATAAAAACTGTATCTCTAGATATTTAGACTATTGTTCTTGCTAACACTAAATTATGTTTATTCAATCATTTGTCCTTCCCTAGTTGGGAAATAGAGAGAACCATAGTGTAATCAAGGGAGAAACTCTATACAAACCCATTGCTATTTGCCAGTGCATTTAGAATAATCACGAACACATAGTAGGTATTCAGCAAGTATCTCCCTTATAATTAAACAAACCATCCTAGAAATAATGAGTATTAACTCCACATTAAGATTTGTAGTCTTATTACTGACTAAATTTTTAAGTGTTTTTCTTTTAATTAAAATTAGAAAATTAATGTGAAACCATTTTAAATTACAAAGTCCTTTACAAGTATGTTATTAATACGATTAATGAGTTGATAAATGACTTTTTTTTAAATGAAGGCTTTTTTTTGTCTTTGGGTCATTTATTGTTTCCTTTCTGAGTACAATTAGATTTTTTTCATTAAATTATTTCTCTGGTTCATATTTTAAGATGAATTTGGAATGTCTTTTATGTGAAATATATGCATAGATGAGAGAGAAAAACTGTGTTCATATTGTAGGATCTAAAACATATTAACAAGGGGCACATAGGTGGCTCAGTTAGCTAAGTGTCTGACTTCCCGCTCAGGTCATGATCCCAGGGTCATGGAGTTGGCTCCACATCAGGCTCTGCATTGGCCTCCATCTTGGCTCTGTATAGGCTCTGCATCTCTGCATTGGGCTCTGTACGCGGCGGGGAATCTGCTTCTCCCTCCTTCATGCCCCTCCCCTGGCTCATGTTCTCTCTCTCTCTCTCAAAGAAATAAATAAAATCTTTTAAAAAATAGATTAACAAAATTGAGCCTCATCATAGTCTGAATATATTTGTGAGGCATCCACTTCATAAAACTCTTTGTAAAATCTGTACTGTTCAAATGTGTTAACATGTTTAAATTTAAATATTTAAAATACTTAAAATTTACCAAAATTTAAATGAGAGTCTTTTTTTTTCAGTGAAATTAGGTATTTGAAAAGTGTCATGATAGGAATTACTTTGAGAGAGTAAAATAGAAACATAGTTGCCCATTAAATACTCTTTTCACTAAAGAGGAAGTAGACTCAAGGATTCTGGTTATGAATGGGAAAAGAAAAAGATGTATGGAGAGAAGCAGAGGTAATATTGTAATAAAGATAGCAGTTAGATGATCATCTCTCTTTTTCCATTCTTAATACTTTTCTCAAAACTTGCTCTCACTTAGATCACTGCAACAGTCTCCTCACTGGCTTCCATGCCTCTAAGTTTTGCCCCTCTCCAAATCATTCTCTAGATTGCAACCAGAATAATCTTTCTGTAATGTAAATATGATCATGTCACACCCCTGTTTAAAATGTTTTAATGACTATCCATTTCCTACAAAGTGAAGACCAATTCATGACCATGGCTTTTAAGAGCCATCATACTCACACTTTTCTCACCAGCCTTACACCTCACCATCTTTCTGCTTACGACCACTATCACTATCATACCCTTAAGTTCTGGTCATACTGAATTGATCAGAATCCTTCAGTGTTATTATTCTGTCTTCAGCTCTGGACCCTTTTCACATCCTAAGCACCTAATCTCTTCAATATCTCTCTCAAGGCACAATTTAGCACACATTTTGTGTGATCTTGTAGGGTACATTAGACTTGAAAGTTCCTAAGGATTTTTAAAAGGTTAGTTAAAAGGCTAACTATTCTCTGTGAATCCTTCCTTGACTTTCCTAGGCAGAGTTAGTTTCTTTTCCATTGCTCCTTTTGTACTATGCACATTTCTCAATTATGGCATTAACTGTTGCATTTTAGTTCTTTGTCTACCTACCTCACTCTCTCCTATATATGCACCATGCTAGCAATGTGCCTAACACAAAGTTGATGCTCAATAAATGTTGAATGAGTAAATATATCAATAAACCAACCAATAAATGAATAATCATCAAGTATTTAAATTGTGGTAGCCCAGCAAGATATCTTAATTTAGGAAAGCACAAACTAGCTTTAATTTAGGAAAGCACAAAAAGCAATTTCAATTAGTTCTCAGAGAAGAAGAAAACAAGAAAAAAAGTATTACTCTTATTGGCCATAATTAATGAGAAAGATTCATTATTCATAGTACAGTAGCTAAAAGCAAATTAATGTTTCTGTCTATAGCAAAGTTTTCTGAGGATATCTGCAGTTGAGTAAATTTACAATAGATAATTATGGCAATTAATTTTGAGGTGAACTTTATATTCCAAAGTGATTGCATACATAAAAATATTAAAATAAATTGTTTTTTTCTTAAATGTGTAATGAAATATTTATAATTAGTACCAAGATTGTCTTAGTCCATTCAGGCTGCCCTCATAGAACACCATAGATGGAGCCTCAAATAATCTCAGCTACTTTTCATGCACAATAATCAGCACTCAACTAAAAATAAAACATATAAAAAATTTTTGACTAAAACCCAAGAAAAATAGACTATATAATCAAACTCATATAAAGTCTGGAAATTGTAGTTTTTAGACATGAATCTTAAAAGAAAATAATGATCAATGATTTAAGAAGTTCAGTGACAATCAAATAGGAATTCTAGAATGAAAAATTATAAAAATTATAACTAGACTT
The DNA here is from genome assembly GCF_023065955.2 of Ursus arctos. NCBI lineage: Eukaryota > Metazoa > Chordata > Mammalia > Carnivora > Ursidae > Ursus > Ursus arctos. Next base: position 88,770,381 of record NC_079873.1, on the reverse strand, counting down.
GATGGTTGGGTTTAATAACATATTAGAGGTGAAGGGAGAAGAAAAAATTGAAATATGTGTGAGAATTAAAGAAAAACTATATTATGAAATAAAATAACAGAAAAAAGTACAAGAAACATATGGGATATGGGGAAGAATTTTGACATACATGTAATTGGCATCATAAAAGGAGAACAATAGAAATTTGGGCAGAAAAAATCCTTGCAGACAATGCTTAAGAATTTCCAAAATTGAGAGGTAATATCAAACTACAGATTCAGAATGTGCTACCCCAAGAAGGATAAGTGCAAAGAAAACTACTTGTAGTATAAAAATTAATGAAATAAATTGAACACAACACAAATGAAAAGATATTACATATTCATGAATTGGAAGAATGTTGTTAGAATGTCCATACTACCCAAAGCAACCTACAGATTCAATGCCATCCCTATGAAAATATCAACAGAACTTTTCACAGAACTTGAACAAATAATATTAAAATCTGTATGAAAACATGAAAGATCCCAAATAGCCAAAGAAGTCTTGAGGAAGAAGAACAAAGTCAGAGGTATCACAATCCCCCATTTCAAGACACACTACAAAACTGTAGTAATCAAAACAGTGTGGGTCTGGCACACAAATAGACACATAGATCAATGGAACAGAACAGAGAGCCTAGAAATAAACCCATGTTTATATGATCAATTAATCTACAACAAAGAAGGCAGGAATATATGATGGAGAAAATAGAGTATCTTCAACAAATGGTGCTGGGAAAACTGGACGGCTACACGCAAAATAATGAAACTGGACCACTTTGTTACACAATACATGAAAATAAACTCAAACGAGTTAAAGAACTAAATATGATACCTGAAACCATAAAACTCCTTAAAGAAAATATAGTCAGGGTAGGGGAGTTAAGATGGCAGAGGAGTAGGAGACACCGTTTTCAGCCGGTCCTCCGAGTCGAGCTGGATAGGTACCAGACCAGCCTAAACAACCACGGAACCAGCCTGAGACGCAGGAAGACGCATCTGGATCTCTACAAATGAACATCTCCAGCGCTGAGTATTGAGGTACGAAGCGGGGAGCCATGAAACCGCGCACAGATATCAGAAGATAAACGGAAGGGGGAGGGAGCCGCCGCATTTGGGCGCCGGGAAGCGGCAGCCACTTGCACGGGGGAGCGGGCGGGCTCGTAGTCGGCACCCGCAAAACAGCAGACTGAGACCGTGAGCCGGGTGCGCACGCCACCAGGCATCTCGCGGAACACCGGAATCCCGGTGCGCTCACTGGATCCAGACTGAGACCGGGAGCTTCCGGAGCGCGGGCGGGGCGGCTGGCGGCTGGCGGCGTTAGAAACACAAAGGACAGAGACTCGCCGGCCCTGGAGGTGAGGGCTGGGACGCCGGGTGTGGGGTGCACATCCCAGGATGCTGCAGGGTTGAGCAGCACCAACAGTAACAGAGTTAAAGTGGCCAGAACATTAGTAGAGAACGGGCCGCGATCCCTCTGTTCTGTGACAGAGGCTGAAATTCGGCCGCTGCTGCTCTGACTCTCAGAAGAGGCACAACAGACCGCCAGGGAAAGCCGCCAGAGAACAAAAGCCTGGAAATACCGGCTCAGAGAGTGCCCCTCCCCATTCCCCCTCACAGGGGACACGGAGACTCTACCCAAACAGGGTTGCCTGAGTATCGGCGTGGCAGGCCCCTCCCCCAGAACACAGAAGGCAGGCTGAAAAATCAAGAAGCCCACAACCCGGGCGCCTGGGTGGCGCAGTCATTGAGCGCCTGTCTTAGGCTTAGGGCGTGATCCCGGCGTTCTGGAAAGGAGTCCTTCATCGGGCTCCTCCGCTGGGAGCCTGCTTCTTCCTCTCCCACTCCCCTGCTTCTGTTCCCTCTCTCGCTGGTTGGCTGCCACATAAATAAATAAATAAAATCTTTAAAGAAGAAGCCCACATCCCTAAGATCCCTATAAAACAAGGGGCACGGCCTGGGACCCAGTCAATAATTTGGGCTCTGGAAACCCCGCAACCTCTCTTCATCAGAATGACAAGAAGGAGAAGCCCCCCCCAGCAAAGAAAAGACAGTGAGTCTGTGGCCTCTGCCACAGAAGTAATGGATATGGATGTAACCAAATTATCAGAAATGGAATTCAGAGTAACGATGGTCAAAATGATGAGTAGAATTGAAAAAACTATTAACGAAAAGGTTACTGAGAATATAGAATCCCTAAGGACAGAAATGAGAGCGAATCTGACAGAAATTAAAAATTCTATGAGCCAAATGCAGTCAAAACTAGAGGCTCTGACGGCCAGGGTTGCAGAAGCAGAGGAACGGGTTAGTGAATTGGAGGATGGGTTAATAGAGGAAAAAATGAAAATAGAAGATGGTCTTAAAAAAATCCACGCCCACGAATGTAGGTTACGGGAGATTAGTGACTCAATGAAACGATCCAATGTTAGAATCATCGGCATCCCCGAGGGGGTGGAGAAAAACAGAGGTCTAGAAGAGATATTTGAACAAATTGTAGCTGAAAACTTCCCTAATCTAGCAAGGGAAACAAACATTCGTGTCCAAGAGGCAGAGAGGACCCCTCCCAAGCTCAACCATGACAAACCTACGCCACGTCACGTCATAGTGCATTTCGCAAATATTAGATGCAAGGATACAGTATTGAAAGCGGCCAGGGCAAAGAAATTTCTCACGTACCAAGGCAAAAGCATCAGAATTACGTCAGACCTGTCTACACAGACCTGGAATGAGAGAAAGGTTGGGGGAGCATATTTAAAGCTCTTTCAGAGAAAAACATGCAGCCAAGGATCCTTTATCCAGCAAGGCTGTCATTCAGAATTGATGGAGAAATAAAGACATTTCAGAATCGCCAGTCACTAACCAATTTTGTAACCACGAAACCAGCCCTACAGGAGATATTACGGGGGGTTCTATAAAAGTAAAAAGGCCCCAAGAGTGATACAGAACAGAAAGTCACAGCCAATACAAACAAAGACTTTACTGGCAACATGGCAACATTAAAATCATATCTCTCAGTAATCAGTCTTAATGTAAATGGTTTGAACCATCCCATAAGATGCCACAGGGTTGCAGATTGGATAAAAAGAAATGACCCATCCATTTGCTGTCTACAAGAGACTCATTTCAAACCCAAAGATGCATTCAGACTGAGAGTAAGGGGATGGATTACCATCTTTCACGCAGATGGACCTCAAAAGAAAGCTGGGGTAGCAATTCTCATATCAGATAAATTGGATTTTAAACTACAGACTATAGTTAGAGATGCAGAAGGGCACTATATTATTCTTAAGGGAAGTATTCAACAAGTGGATATGATAATTATAAATATATATGCCCCCAACAGGGGAGCAGCAAGATACACAAGCCAACTCTTAACCAGAATAAAGAGACATATAAATAAAAATACATTAATAGTAGGGGACCTCAACACTCCACTATCAGAAATAGACAGAACACCCTGGCAAAAACTAAGTAAAGAATCAAAGGCTTTGAATGCCATACTCAACGAGTTGGACCTCATAGATATATATAGAACACTACACCCCAGAACCAAAAAATACTCATTCTATTCTAATGCCCATGGAACATTCTCAAGAATAGACCATGTTCTGGGACACAAAACAGGTCTCAGCCGATACCAAAAGATTGAAATTATCCCCTGCATATTCTCAGACCACAACGCTCTGAAATTGGAACTCAACCACAAGGAAAAATTTGGAAGAAACTCAAACACTTGGAGACTAAGAACCATCCTGCTCAGGAATGACTCGATAAACCAGGAAATCAAAAATCAAATTAAACAATTTATGGAGACCAATGAGAATGAAAATACAACAGTCCAAAACCTATGGGATACTGCAAAGGCAGTCCTAAGGGGGAAATACATAGCCATCCAAGCCTCACTCAAAAGAATAGAAAATCTAAAATGCAGTTTTTATATTCTCACCTCAAGAAGCTGGAACAGCAACAGAGGGACAGGCCTAATCCACGCACGAGGAAGCAGTTGACCAAAATTAGAGCTGAAATCAATCAAGCAGAAACCAGAAGTACAGTAGAGCAGATCAACAGGACTAGAAGCTGGTTCTTGGAGAGAATCAATAAAATTGACAGACCACTGGCAAGACTTATCCAAAAGAATAGAGAAAGGACCCAGATTATTAAAATTATGAATGAAAAAGGAGAGGTCACGACGAGCACCATTGAAATTGGAAGGATTATTAGAAATTTTTATCAACAGCTATATGCCAATAAACTAAGCAATCTGGAAGAGATGGAATCCTTCCTGGAAACCTATAAACTACCAAGATTGAAACCGGAAGAAATCGATTCCTTAAACAGGCCAATTAATTATGAAGAGATTGAGTCAGTGATAAACAACCTTCCAAATAACAAAACTCCAGGCCCGGACGGTTTTCCTGGGGAATTCTACCAAACATTCAAAGAAGAAATAATACCTATTCTCCTAAAGCTATTTCAAAAAATAGAAACAGAAGGAAAGCCACCAAACTCATTCTATGAGGCCAATATTACCTTGATCCCCAAACCAGGCAAAGACCCCATCAAAAAGGAGAATTACAGACCGATTTCCCTAAGGAATATGGATGCCAAAATCCTCAACAAGATACTTGCTAATAGAAACCAACAGTACATTAAAAGGATTATCCATCACGATCAAGTGGGATTCATACCTGGGATGCAAGCGTGGTTCAATATTCGCAAATCAATCAGCGTGATACATCATATCAACAAGAAAAGACTCAGGAACCATATGATCCTCTCAATTGATGCCGAAAAAGCATTTGACAAAATACAGCATCCTTTCCTGATTAAAACCCTTCAGAGTGTAGGAATAGAAGGTACATTTCTCAATCTCATAAAAGCCATCTATGAAAAGCCTACTGCAAATATTATTCTCAATGGGGAAAAGCTGGAAGCCTTTCCCTTAAGATCAGGAGCTTGACAAGGATGCCCACTCTCGCCACTATTATTCAACATAGTACTAGAAGTCCTTGCAACAGCAATCAGACGACAAAAAGGGATCAAAGGTATTCAAATTGGCAAAGAAGAAGTCAAAATGTCTCTCTTTGCAGATGACATGATACTCTATATGGAAAACCCAAAAGAAGCCACTCCCAAACTATTAGAAGTTATAGAGCAATTCAGTAACGTGGCAGGATACAAAATAAATGCTCAGAAATCAGTTGCATTTCTATACACGAATAACGAGACCGAAGAAAGAGAAATTAGGGAATCCATCCCATTTACAATAGCACCAAAAACCATATGTTACCTTGGAATTAACTTAACCAGAGACGTAAAGGACCTATATTCTAGAAACTATAAATCACTCTTGAAAGACATTGAGGAAGATATAAAAAGATGGAAAGATATTCCATGCTCATGGATCGGAAGAATTAACATAGTTAAAATGTCCATGCTACCCAGAGCAATCTACACTTTCAATGCTATCCCGATCAAAATACCAAGGACATTTTTCAAAGAACTGGAACAAACAGTTCTTAAATTTGTATGGAAATAGAAAAGGCCCCGAATCTCCAAGGAACTGTTGAAAAGGAAAAACAAAGCTGGGGGCATCACAATGCCGGATTTCGAGCTGTACTACAAAGCTGTGATCACAAAGACAGCATGGTACTGGCACAAAAACAGACACATAGATCAATGGAACAGAATAGAGAGCCCAGAAATGGACCCTCGGCTCTTTGGGCAACTAATATTTGATAAAGCAGGAAAAAACATCCGGTGGGAAAAAGACAGTCTCTTCAATAAATGGTGCTGGGAAAATTGGACAGCTACATGCAAGAGAATGAAACTTGACCACTATCTCACACCATACACAAAAATAAACTCCAAATGGATGAAAGACCTCGATGTGAGACAGGAATCCATCAAAATTCTAGAGGAGAACATAGGCAACAACCTCTACGACATCGGCCAAAGCAACCTTTTTCATGACACATTCCCAAAGGCAAGAGAAACAAAAGATAAAATGAACTTATGGGACTTCATCAAGATTAAAAGTTTCTGCACATCCAAGGAAACAGTCAGAAAAACTAAGAGGCAGCCCACGGAATGGGAGAAGATATTTGCAAATGACACTACAGATAAAGGACTGGTATCCAAGATCTACAAAGAACTTCTCAAACTCAATACACGAGAAACAAATAAACAAATCAAAAAATGGGCAGAAGATATGAACAGACACTTTTCCAATGAAGACATACAAATGGCTAACAGACACATGAAAAAATGTTCAAAATCATTAGCCATCAAGGAAATTCAAATCAAAACCACACTGAGATACCACCTTACGCCAGTTAGAATGGCAAAAATTGACAAGGCAAGAAACAACAATTGTTGGAGAGGATGTGGAGAAAGGGGATCCCTCCTACATTGTTGGTGGGAATGCAAGTTGGTACAGCCACTCTGGAAAACAGTGTGGAGGTCCCTTAAAAAGTTAAAAATTGAGCTACCCTATGACCCAGCCATTGCACTACTGGGTATTTACCCCAAAGATACAGACGTAGTGAAGAGAAGGGCCATATGCACCCCAATGTTCATAGCAGCAATGTCCACAATAGCTAAATTGTGGAAGGAGCCGAGATGCCCTTCAACAGATGACTGGATTAAGAAGTTGTGGTCCATCTATACGATGGAATATTACTCAGCTATCAGAAAGAACGAGTTCTCAACATTTGCTGCAACATGGACAGCACTGGAGGAGATAAGGCTAAGTGAAATAAGTCAAGCAGAGAAAGACAACTATCATATGATTTCTCTCATCTATGGAACATAAGAACTAGGATGATCGGTAGGGGAAGAAAGGGATAAAGAAAGGGGGGGTAATCAGAAGGGGGAATGAAACATGAGAGACTATGGACTATGAGAAACAAACTGAGGACTTCAGAGGGGAGGGGGGTGGGGGAATGGGATAGACCGGTGATGGGTAGTAAGGAGGGCACGTATTGCATGGTGCACTGGGTGTTATACACAACTAATGAACCATCGAGCCTTACATCGGAAACCGGGGATGTACTGTATGGTGACTAACATAATATAATAAAAAATCATTAAAAAAAAAAAAGAAAAGAAAATATAGTCAGTAATCTCTTTGGGATTGGCTTTAGCAACATTTTCCTAGATATGTCTCCTCAGGCAGGGAAAACAAAAGCAAAAATAAACATTAGGATTACACCTAAGTAAAAAGCTTTCACACAGCAAAAGAAATCATCAACCAAATGAAAAGACAACCTACTACATGGGAGAAAATATTTGCAAATCATATATCTAATAAGCAGTTGATATCCAAAATACATAAAGAACTTATACAACTCAACATCAAAAACAAAACAAAACAAAACAACACCCATAAACAGTTCAATTAAAAAACTGGCAGAGGACCTGAATAGATATTTTTCCAAAGAAGACACAGATGGCCAACAGACACATGAAAAGATGCTCCAGTATCATTAGTCATCAGAAAAATGTAAGTCAAAGCCACAATGAGCTATCACCTCAATTCAGTCAGAATGGCTAGTAATGAAAAGACAATAACAAGTGTTAGTAAGGATGTAGAAAAAAGGGAACCTTCGCGTACTGCTAGTGGGAATGTAAATTGATGCAGCCACTATGGAAAACAGCATAAAATTTCCTCAAAAAATAAAAATAGAAACACCATATGATCCAATAATTTCACTACTGGGTATTTTACCAAAGAAAACAAAAACACTAATTCAAAGAGATATATGCACCCTTGTGTTATTGCAGCATTATTTATAATGGCCAAGATATGGATGCAACCTAAGTGTCCATCAAAAGATGAAGGAATAAAGAAGTCACACAAACACACAAAGTTTTCTCCCCTCTCCCTCTCTTTCTCTCACACACACACACACAGAAATATTACTCAGTCATAAAAAGAATGTTTTTTTAAAAAAGATTTTACTTATTTATTTGACAGAGAGAGCCAGACAGCACAAGCAGGGGGAGCAGTAGAAGGAGAGGGAGAAGCAGGCTCCTGGCAGAGCAGGGAGTCCCATGCGGGGCTTGATTCCAGGACCCTGGCATCATGACCTGAGACGAAGGCAGACGCTTAACCATCTGAGCAATCCAGGTGCCCCTAAAAAAGAATGAGATCTTGCAGATCCAACTGCACACTACCCACCCCCCAACTTCCCTTGTACTGTTAGCATGTGAGAAACTTTTTAAAAAATATTTATTTATTTGAGAGGAAGACCATGTGCACATGCAGAGAGGGAGAGGGAGAAGCAGACTCCTCACTGAGCAGGGAGCCCAACACAGGGCTCAGTCTCAGGATGCTGAGATCATGACCTGAGCTGAAGGCAGACACTTAACCAACTAAGCCATCCAGATGTTCTGTGAGAAACATTTTGTCCTAAGCCTACTTTTATTTATTTATTTTTTTAAAGATTTTATTTATTTATTTGACAGAGAGAGAGAGACAGCCAGCGAGAGAGGGAACACAAGCAGGGGAGTGGGAGAGGAAGAAGCAGGCTCATAGCTGAAGAGCCTTATGTGGGGCTCGATCCCATAACGCCGGGATCACGCCCTGAGCCGAAGGCAAGCGCTTAACCGCTGTGCCACCCAGGCGCCCCCTAAGCCTACTTTTATAGTGATTTGTTTTGTGCAGAGCCAAGTCTGTCCTTATACAGACACTGGGTTAGGTCAACCTCTCACTTCCAGCACAATCCCCTTCTAAAACAATGGAGTTTCTGGACATTTAACACTGATAGTGATTGAGAACTTACTGTCTTGTGGTAGCGTTCTCCATTTTTAAGTAGTTAAATTATTAAACTGTTCTTTTTATTTTGAACCAAAATTTGCCTTTTATAATTTCTACTCAAAAGCGAATTTACATACTGGGCTTAATTAATGAAAAGGTATGTTTCTAAATTTCTTCAGTGATATTCTGTGACTTAGAATTTATAATATGCCTCAGGAAGTGTTCTGTTGAAACTATTTTCTGAAAAGCCTAAACCCTAAACAACAGAACACATTGGATGTAAATTAAACAGTGCTCTTGAGCAGAAAATTAAATTTGTTCTATGACATGGGTTTTAAGGAAGCCCACATAATATAAACAGTGCTGCAAGTGACTGATAAATCTGTAAACTCAATTGATACCTTACCTTGGTGATAACCGGTGGGGAAAATTAGAGTAATATGCATGAGAATCTCATTCAAATACTTTGATTCTATTATCTGAGCAGAACCAGAAAATATTCTCAAGTAATTAATAACACTTTAATCCAGAAATATTGATATAATATACTTTTAAAGTGTTCTCCTTGTTGTGATGAGTACCAGGTGTTGTATGTAACACCTGTATGTTACTGTATACCTGAAACTAATATTTCACTCTTTGTTAACTAACTAGAATTTAAATAAAAACTTCAAAAAATATCCTCCTTTCAGTTTTTATAGGAAGGATGTTCTCCTCACCATAATCCTAGGTTTAAAACTAAGGTTTGATGGTTAAGAGCTCTTCATTGTAACAGGTCTATTTTACAACTGGTGCAAAGAAATGAGTAACAATCTACCCAGCACAATTTATAAGGCACTAGGAAATTGTTATTCCCTCAAATATCTTTACCAAGGGTCATTCACATTTGAGGCATATCATATTACTTATTAAATATTTTTGAGCTCTTAAAAATCAATACAACTTATATAAATGCACAACAGAATAATAAGAGAAGGAGAAAAATAGGGTCTTCAAAAATGAAGAAATGCAAAAGGATAAGAATTGTGTATAAACATGCTTAATTCCCTAGAAATCAAATAGCAAAATTAAAGTAATAAGATCCCATTTTTCATCTATAATACTGGTAATTTTGTTTTTACTAATAATATCTATTATTGATAAGAGTTTGGGAAATGCACCCTCATCACTTTTGATAGAAATGTAAAGTGGTATAGTTTTATCTATCATCTATCTATCTACCTATCTATCTAGTGATTACTGAAAAGGAAAATACTTCATAATATGTAATTATAGCCAACAAGACCCAACAAGGATGAAGAAACTAATGTCTCACGTGCCTCAGTGATGAATGTCTCCATCACCACCACCTCCAAACAAGAAAATTAGACTTGCTAAAGGGTTAGTTATGGGTGAGAGAAATTTAGAATGTATAGTGAAAGATGAGAGTGAATGTTAATCACGTCATCAGAATCAGCGACAACAAGTAAGACTTGTAGCTTCTTCTACTGCCTTTCCTGAATTAAAACCTTTTTAGAGATTGTGACTGGCCATCAACTTCAAGACTAATAGACATTAATAAATGGCATAATTCTGTCAGGCACTTCTTGCATATCACCTCACATAATCTCAACATCAATTCGGAATCTCACCATGCTTGTGGTGAACAGTTTTGTTCAGGGTTCATCCTACTTCACACCAACTGCCCTAAAAGGGTCCCACATTTCTCTCATTTATGGCTCTAGGATTTCTCTGATGCTGCAGCATGGGTCACCTATGGAAGAATCCTCAGCACTTGTATATGTGTTACCAAGAAGTGTGGGAGAGTTAATACCCTAATGGGTCAACTATTAACCAAAAGAAGATGAGAGTCAAAGGATAAGTGCTTTTGCCTTTTATGCTCCAGCAGAAACTTTACAAATGCATCTGAAACAGATTTCTTAGAAGTTCTTACAGAACAAAGCACTAGGTAACCAAGTGTTATTTTTCCTTTGTCCTAGGTTTCGCTCTCCATGGGCCCTCAATCCTGCAATCTCACAGAACTTTCTATAAAAACACCCTTATGTAAGCCCCTCTTCTAGGTTTTATTTGAAAGAAACCCAAGCTAAGACAATATGAATAACTTTACAGAGAAATTTATTTTCAAGAAATTTATTCTGAGGAAATAATTAGTCACAAGAAAGAATTTCCTTCTGACATATCAGGTGTAATATTTTATGGAACAAAAATACTTAAAATGCAAATATTCAGTAATAAGGGGTTGGCTAATCCACATTTCAAATTTCTACAGGGAAATGACAGTAATTTTATTGGAAGATAACCCACGTTTTAGCCCACTTCCACATTGGCAAGTAAGTGAGATCCCTAAAACCTGGCTGAGAGTCACAGAATAAAAATTATAAAAGGGGAGATTATTGGGTTTTGACTTCTGTGGAAGTTTAATTTATGTACAAGATTTCTCCCAGATTTCATATTTGGGTTTTTTTAAGTCTCTTTGGGAAATTATAATAATGTGATAGAGGTTTATTATATTTAAAATTCAGCCCTCTTCTATTCTGTTTTATTGTATAACCCTTTATGAAGAACTAGGTAAGATAGTATAACTTTACCTTTAATTTATTGTACTAAAGAATAGGAGTCAAACAGTCAGCTTCAGGAACAGGGAGGTCTTAGATGTAATTTAAGTTACGTCCTGACCAACCTCTGAAACTTTTGAGGACAATCAACTAGAATATCTATTGTACTGGTCCAAGAAGGATCAAGCTCTGGTAAGTTATAAACAGAATATAGAAATCCTATTTTTTGTAGGCCTTTTATCTATATTTTCCAGAGGGAAACAACCATATTATGGGCTTGCCCATTAAACTTGATGGCTTAATAAGAAAGGGAAGTGGGAGAATCAGGGAGAAGCCTCTTACCCTTTTGACAGCTTCCCTATCTACTTTTGTCTGTACCTCCTTCCCACCCAACTTTCCAAACCGAAAAGGGTGAAATAATAATCTGATTTGTGAGATACTTGGAAACTGATTAGGTTGCAATTACTATGAGCAGTAAGTGTCACAAATGGTCATGAATCTCTTTATCCTTCCTCTTCTTTTTTTTATGTAGCATTGAGAGAAATTAAAGATATGTAGCATATTCTCTCTCGTGTGCTTTCTGGAATTTAGGCCATCTTGTTACTTTGAGTTTAGTGAAAGCCTGGTTGTAAACTACAGATTTGAAATGAGGCAAATGTATGGTCTTTTCTACATTGCTAAGTTACATGGTCTAATTTAGTCTTATGAGAGAGCCTTGCATTTCAGTTTGTAGTGACCTGGATAATAATAGAGTGGCAGTTCATATCTTAATTTAGCATTTTCAGACATGCATACAGCTTTCTAGTAAACCTCCAGGGATGAACTGGGGTAGAGGCAGGATTTAGGTATCCCTAAATAATCTGGATATACTACCATTTAATATCACTACAACTCTAATTCCAGATATCAAATACTACTCTTTCATATCCAAAAATTAACTTTTTAGGACTGACTTTTAATTATCTGTTATTTTTATATGGTCTTAATTTTTCAGTTAAGTTGGATAATTATAAAAACCTCAAGTTCCAGAATACTGTTGATGGGCAATTACAAGGTGTTGAGGTAGAGGAAATTTCACATATGTAAGATGCTTTTTACCTTGCTAGGTAGGACAATAGATTCATTTATACACTGCAGTTCAAGTTATATGCCCCACTTACATGTTCTCATAGAATCCTCTACTTTTTACTTTGGATTTGTCATTACCAGTCACTCCTTTAATCTGTAAGCTCCCAAAGGTTAAGAACTATGTTTAAGTTACTTTGTATTCCCAGTGACTACCAGATTTCCTAGAAAAAATTGTGCAGTCAATCAATAAACGAATAAATTCACATATACTTTGCATCATGAGAAAATAAAATTAGTCAGTATCTTAGTCTGCTCAGGCTGCTCTAACAAAATACCATAAACTGGGTGACTAAAACAACAGACTTTTATTTCTCATAATTCTGGAGGCTGGGAAAATCAAGGTGCTAGCCAATTCAGTTCCTGCTGGGAACACTTTTCCTGTCTTATGGATGGTCATCTCTTCATACAGTGGTAACAGTAGGGAGTGAGAGAGAACAAACATGATCAAAAGTATGCAAGCAAAAGCAAACTCTGATCTCTTACTAGGGAAGTAATCCCATCAGAAGGACCCTATTCTCATGACCTCCCTTAAATCTAATTACCTCCAAAGAACCCACCTCCTGATACCGCTACACTGGGGGGTAGGGCTTTAACAAATTAATTTTGAGGGTCACAAGCATTCAGTCCATAATAGCCAGATACATAAAGGATCTCATAGTACTTTAATTGATCCTAGATTAACATACTTATTTTTAAAAAGCATTGTGAATCTGAAAGGAGATGAGTTTTTGATTGGTAAGAAGACTGGTAAAATGATTTTAAATAACTCAATCATAAAAATAATTACTCTTTGGCAATCTGTAAATTCTTATTTACTTATTTATTTAGGGTTTGGGAAGTTAGGATAATAGTTAAATATAAAGGGATTTTATTTAACTTTATTTTATTTATTTATTTTTAAAGATTTTATTTGTTTATCTGAGACAGAGAACATGAGTGGAGGGAGAGGGACAAGCAGACTCCCTGCTGAGTGGAGAGCCGGACTTAGGGCTAAATACTAGGATTCCGAGATCATGACCTGAGCCAAAGTCAAATGCTCAACCAACTGAACCACCCAGGTGCCCCCTTACTTAACTTTAATTTAGTCCTAGGTATATTTTAAAAGAGTAAACCATTTTTCTTCATTGTACAGGGGTTGACAGGTGCTTAAGACATCAGGGTAATATGATGGATATTAAAGTATTAACTTTGTTTTTTTTTAATCTTACTGTAATATAGATAATAAGATATTCTGGTAATTCAGGGCAAATTACTCCTTGCAGCCTTTAGTCATCTGAATTAAGCTACAGAGATATAGTTCCTTGCCGAGACAGAGGAGGTATTATCTCCGAGGGCACCTCTAAAAGTATTAAGTGCTCATTTACACCATAGTGAGCAAACGCCCTCTAAGTGATTCCTGAGAGTAAGCTGAGTACCTTTATTTGACCCAAATATATCTTCACTTGTCTACATGGTTAATTGGATGATTCAGTTCATTTGCTCTTCTATTTAGCTGACAATTTCCATATATATATCATATGGATTACTCCGTTTCAACAAAACAGCATTTCACTGTAAGGCAACACTGAGCACAATTTATATTCTTTAATGACTGAGAAGGCACCTCATGATCTAGTTACAGGACCTCAGGGACATCACAGTAAATCTCAAACATCACAGTGATATGTAAGGAACTGATTGAAGTAATACACTGTGGTTTAAGAAAAAAATCATCAATTTGTTTATATTTTACTTTGTTATACTCCCCACAATTTGGTACAAAAAATAATTTATTGATACTTTGAATATGGCAATGCCAGTACCCCATCCATTTAATCATTAGTTCTTTTTTTAAAAGATTCTATTTATTTATTTGTTGAGGGAGAAAGAGAGAGCACAAACGGGAGCAGGGGGAGCAGCAGGCAGAGGGAGAAGCAGGCTCCCTGCTGAGCAAGGAGCCTGATGTGGGACTCAATCCCAGGACCCTGGGATCATGACCTGAGCTGAAGGCAGACGCTTAACTGACTGAGCTACCCAGGCGTCCCTCATTAGCTCTTTTTTTAACCATAGAAATTGTCATTATTTAAATCCTGACTATCTTTAAGGAGAAATCTGCAACATTCTGGGAAGTTTTTTTTTTTTTTCTCTTGGGATGTTTATCTCAGTCTCTAAGGATTTCAGTTAAAACACAGAAACTAGGAAATCTCCTGTTAAATAAGGGTGATATCATAAACCTGATCACTTGTCCCAAATAAAATCTGGTGTGTTTAAGTTTTAACCCATTAACTACACAGTTTTATTTAAAGTAGCATCACATAGAGAATTAGAAAAAATTAGATAATAATTAGATAATAAATAATAAATAAAGTGAGTTTTTGTTTTAGCAATTTGTTATATAGCTAACCCTGAACAATTTCTAGAAGAATCAGCCACTTTGGGAGTAATAAGTCTGTATAAATGAAAACAGAGACCTATGATGCATTCACCTCTTCAGTTGAATTTAATAATTAGATAACTGTCTAGTGGTGATTCCTGACCCTTTTTTATTAATAAAAAAATAAATTATTATTACTGCTGTAATTGAATCAAGCATGAAAAGCACAAAGCCTAAGCAGCAATAAGTTTCCTGTTTCCTTGGTCTCCTCTCAACCCAAATCTCCCCATTAGTAAGCCAGGAGCCCAATATGGCTTTTCTTCTCTTCCTCCAAAAAACCCAACAATTATTCTAATCAGTTGTTGCCTAACAATCAAGCCACTGTGTGGAAATGAACTATCATAAAAACATACTTATTTCATTCCAAGGAATTCAGAGCAAGACCTGGTTAGTAGTTTGTTTTAAAACAATGATTTGTTTTTACCACACACTGTGCCCACATGCCAGTTACACAGCTGCTGCCAGGCCCAGCTGCTGAGCCATGCCCAGCTGCTGCACCTTGTCATATCCAGCCATGTGTCCCATGCATACCTGGCCCAGACACATCCAGCCATCACCATATGCTGTGCCCAGCCTCACACACCCCCAGCTGCTGCAGCATCCTCCAGCCACCGCAGGGCTTTGGGGAACCTGGCATAGGACTACTGGCTGAGTGGGAAAGTTTTGCTAACACTGCCACCCACTCCCAAGTGCCTCCCTGGTAGGCACACCCCCTCATATCTGGCATGCCTGTGTTCCACTAATATCACAGAGAGCAAGTTCAGCCCATAACTAACAGAGAGTCAGTACAAACAATTACACTAAAAGGAAAAGTAACTCAAATATAACAGAAGGGGATAAGCAAAATATATAGGATACTCTCCTGAAGTGTCAGGTTCTGATGAAGAGGGGATACTCTACGGAGGGCACTCCAGAACTGCTTCTTCATAAAGACACTACTTTCAAGAGCAGAAGACATAGCTGACTTTCTTAACACCCAGAGACAAAGAAATTTATCTCAAACAAAAGAACAGGACAAGGCCACAGTCAGAAATCTAAGTGAAAGAGATATAAGTAGCATGCCTGATAGAGAATTTAAAGCAATAATAAAAATATTCACTAGACTTAAGAAAAGGGTGAAAGACATGAGTGACCACTTAACTCAGAGCTAAGGAATAACGTAGCAGAGATAAAGGGCTCAATAAACAAATTGAGAAACACACTTAACGGAAGGAACAGCAGGATTGAAGAAGCAAAGGAATGAATTAGTGACCTAGAAGACAGAGTAATGGAAAGTAATTAAGCTGAATAAAAGAGAGAAAAAAGAAGTATGCAAAACAAGAATAGACTGCAGAAACTCAGTGACTTCAACAAATGTAATTACATTCATATTATATGAGTGTCAGAAGAAGAAAAGAGAGGAAAGGGGGCATAAATTTTATTTAAAGAAATAATAGCTGAAAATTTTCCTAACCTGGAGAAGGAAATAGATATCCAGGTCCAGGAGGCACAGAGAACTCCCACCAAAATCTACAAAAGCAGATACATACCAAGACATATTGTAATTAAATTGGCAAGAAACAATGATAAAAAACAAAATTTAAAAGCAGAAAGACAAAAGAATATAGTAACTTACAAGGGGCAACCCGTAAGGCTAGCAGATTTTTCAACAGAAAAGCACTGCAAGCCAGAAGAGAGTGGCATGATATATTCAAAGTGCTGAATGGGAAAAATCTGCAGCCAAGAATCCTCTATCCAGTAAGGCTATCATTCAGAATAGAAGGAGAAATGAATAGTTTCCCAGACAAACAAAAACTAAAGGAATTGTGACCACTAAACCAGACCTGCAAGAAATACTAAAGGGGACTGTGAGTGGAAAGGAGAGAACAAAAGAGACAGTATGAAAGTAAGAAACACAAAAGCAGTAAAAATGAATATTTCTGTAAAAAATCAGTCAAGGAACTCACAATAAAAAGGATATAAAATATAACAACATGTACTTAAAACCTGGGGAGAAGAGGAATAAAGAATGGGTTCAAACTTAAACAACCATCAACTTAATACAGACTCCTATATGCAGAAGAGGTTATATACAAACCTAATGGTAACCTACATCAAAAACCACTAACAGATATGTAAAGAAATCCAAATATATCACTAAAGAAAATCAGCCAAACATGAAAGACAAGAAAAAAATCAAAGAAAATCTTCAGAAACAACCACAAAACAAATAAAATGACAATAAATATACACCTATCAATGATTACTTTGAATGTAAGTGGAATAAAACAATCCAATCAAAAGACATAAGGTGACAGAATGGATAAACAGACAAGACCCATCTATGTGCTGCCTACAAGAGACTCATTTTAGACCTAAGGACACCTGCAGATAGAAAGTGAGAGGATGGAGAAACATCTATCATACAAATGGATATAAAAAAAAAGCTGGACAGAAATACTTATATCAGACAAATTAGACTTTAAAACAAAGACTGTAACAAGAGACAAAGAAGGACACTATATAATAATAAAGGGGACAATCTAAAAAGAAGATATAACAATTGTAAATATTTATGCACCCAATTTGGGAGTACCCAAATATATAAAACAATTAGTAACAAACATAAAGGAACTAATCAATAATAATACAATAATTGTAGGGAACTTTAAACTCACTTGTATCAATGGACAGATCATCTAAACAGAAAATCAGCAAGGAAACAATGGCTTTGAATGACACACTGGAATAGATGGATTTAACAGATATATTCAGAACATTCTAACCTAAAACAGCAGAATACACATTCTTTTGAAGTGCACATGGAATATTCTTCAGAATAGATCACATATTAGCCCACAAAACAAGCCTCAACAGATACAAGAAGATTGAAGTCATACCATGAAACTTTTCTGACCACAATGTTATGAATCTAGAAGTCAACCATAAGAAAAAATCTGGAAAGACCACAAATACAGGGAGGCTAAATAATATGCTGTTAAACAATGAATTGGTCAACCAGGAAATAAAAGAAGAAATTTAAAAAGTACATAGAAGCAAATGAAAATGAAAATACAATTGTCCAAAACCTTTGGGATACAGCAAAAGCAGTTCTAAGAGGGAAGTTTATAGCAACACTGGCCTACCTCAAGAAGCAAGAAAAATCTCAAATAAACAACCTAAACATACACCTAAAGGAGCTAGAAAAAGAACAACAAGCAAAACCTAAAACCAGCAGAAGGAAGGAAATAATAAAGATTATACCAGAGATAAATGAATAAATGAAACTTAAAACAACAATAGGACAGATCAATAAAACCAGGAGCTGTTTCTTTGAGAAGAATCAATAAAATTGATAAGCCTCTAGCCTGACTTATCAAAAAGAAAAGAGAAAGGACTCAAATAAATAAAACGACAAATGAGAGAGGAGAAATACAAACGATTATGAGGGAATATTATGAAAACCTATATGTCAACACACTGGACAACTAAGAAGAAATGGATAAATTCCTAGAAACATAAACGACCAAAAGTGAAACAGGAAGAAAAAGAAAACTTGAGCAGACTGATAACCAGCAAAGAAATTGAATCAGTAATCAAATCAAATCAAAACAAAACAAAACAAACGCCCAACAAACAAAAGTCCAGGACCAGATGACTTCACAGACAAATTCTACCAAACATGTATTTATTTATTTTTAAAGATTTATTTATTTCAGAAAGAGAGAGAGAGAATGTGTGCCTGAGCACAAGCATGAACAGGGGGAGGAGCAGAGGGAGAAGCAGACACGCTGCTGAGCAGGGATCCAGATGTGGGTGGGGCTTGATCCCAGGACCCTGGGATCATGACCTGAGCTGAAGGCAGGTGCTTAACTGACTGAGCTACCCAGGTGCCCCTGTACCAAACATTTAAATAAGAGTTAATACATATTCCTCTCAAACTATTCCCCCCCAAAAAAGAAAAGGAAGGAAAACTTCCCAATTCATTCTATGGGGCCAGATTACCCTCACACCAAGACCAGATAAAGACACCACTAAAAAAGAGAATTAAAGGCCAATATACCTGATGAACATAGATGCAAAAATCCTCAACAAAATAACTAGCAAACTAAATCCAACAATACATTTAAAAAAATCATTCACCATGACCAAGTGGGATTTATTCCTGGGTTGCAAGTGTGGTTCAGTATTTGCAAATCAATCAATGGGATACATCATACCAATAAGAGAAAGGATAAGAACCATACAATCATTTCAATAAATGAAGAAAAAGCGTTTGACAAAATATAACACCCATTCATGATAAAACCCCTCAACAAAGGAAGTTTAGAGGAAACATACCTCTACATAATAAAGGCCATCTAGGAAAAACCCACAGCTAATATCATTCTCAATGGGAAAAAACCGAGAGCTTTTCTTCAGTTAGGAATGAGAGACAGGGATGTCCACTCTCACCATTGTTATTTAACATAGTACTAGAAGTCCTAGCCTGAGCAATCGAACAACAAAAAGAAATAAAAGTCATCCAAATTGGCAAGGAAAAAGTCAAATTTTCACTATTTGCAGATGACAGATACTATATATAGAAAAGCAGAAAGATTCCATCAAAAAACTGCTAGAACAGATACATGAATGCAGTAAAGTCACAGTTTGCAAAATCTGTTGCATTTCTATACACCAATATTGAAGCAGCAGAAAGAGAAATTAATGGGGCACCTGGGTGGCCCAGTTAGTAAGCTTCCAGCTCTTGATTTTGGCTTGGTTCATGATCTCAGGGTCGTGAGATTGAACCCCACATCATGCTCTACACTCTTCAGGGAGTCTGCTTAAGATTTCTCTCCCCTCCTTCTGCCCCTCCCCTTGTTTGCGTTCTCTCTCTCTCAAATAAATGAATGAATGAATGAATGAATGAATGAATAAATAAATAAATAATCTTTTTTAAAAAGGAAAGAGAAATTAAGGGATCAATCCCATTTGCAACTGCACCAAAAACAAGATACCTAGGAATAAGCCTAACCAAAGAGGACATAATAATCATTAATATATATGCACCTAACAACAGAGCATCAAAATATGTGAGGCAAAAACTGCTAAAACTGCAAGGAGAAATAGACAAATCCACTATTATAGTTGAAATGTTTAATACACCTCAGTATTGACAGAACAAGCAGGCAGAAAATCAGTAAGGACATAGTTTTCCTGAACAGGTCTATTAATCAACTTTTTCTAATTGGCATTTATAAAATATTCCATCCAGTACCAGCTGAATACACATTTTTTTCATGCTTGCTGGAACATTTACCAAGATATACCACATTCTGGGCCATAAAACACCTCAATAAACACAAAGAAATAGAAATCATATACAATATGTCCCCTGCGAGGGAATTATGATAGAAATCGATAACAGAAAGAGCTGGATAATCGCCAAATATTTGAAGATTAAACAACACACATAAATAAGACAAGGGTCTAAAGGAAAACATCTCACAATTAAATAAATAATACTTTGAACTGAATAAAAATGAAAATACAACTTATCAAAATTTGTGGGATGAAGAGAAAGCAGAGCTTAGGGGAAATTTATAGCACTAAATGTACATAATAAAAAAAAGGATCTAAAATCAATGATCCGAGCTTCCATCTCAAACTAGAAAAGAACAATTTAAGCCCAAAGCAATAAGAAGAAAAAAATAAAAATTAGAGCAAAAATCAGTGAAAGTGAAAACAAGTCAATAAAGAAAAAAAAACAGCAAAGCCAAATCATTTTAAAAAATGGTAAATCTCTATTCAGGCTACCCAAGAAAAAAATAAAGCAAGCACACATTGCTAATATTAGAACCAAAAGAGGGGCTATCACTACTGATCCCATGGACATGAAAGGATGATAAAGGGATAGTATGAACCTTTCTAAGTCCAAAAATTGGTAATTTACATGAGATTTTTTTTTAATTCTTTGAAAGACACACACTACCAAAACTCACACAAGGAGAAGTAGGTAATCTGAATAGACATACATACTAATGAAATTGAGTAAGTAATTCATAACCTTCTAAAAAAGAAAGCAGTAGTCCCAGATGGTTTCACTGGTGAATTCTACCAAAGATTTAAGGAAGAGATGATATTAATTCTCCACAATATTTCCAAACAACAAGGATTCTAGAATAGGTTTGGTACGATAAAAAGTGTTAATTATAAATGTAATTTCAAGCTTTTTGGAATGGAGGAGATTTGCTCCCTCATAAAATAAAGATTATATGATTTTTTTTAAAAAAGGACTTTTTATAAAGCTAGTAAATTAATCTCTACCACTAAAGTGCCTTGTGACCCACCCTACAAAATTATGTGCAGGTTCATATGTACAGGAATATCAAAATCCACCTCTGCCTTCACCTAAATTGAATCCAGTATGTAAAAAGATTAACACAACTCATGTCCTCATGACTTATTCTACCCTTTCAAAATTGAGACATAGTCCTTCCCACATTCCAAGGCTTTGTTGCAGAACTTTGTGGGTAGTGATATTCCCTTATGTAAAGAGTAGTTGAAGAGATTTTATAATTTATACAATTCTGGTCATTGTCTCCAATAGTTCTCTCAGAAAACACCAAGTAACACATAGACAATTAGATTGATATACAAATATATTATAGTTAGACTAGCATAAGATTGTAGAAGAACTTGAAAATTAAGCAAGCTCAGGAATTTAGACCTTGTTCTGAAAGCGCATTCAAAATCAAGATTAGATTTATTCCCATTTTATAGTTATTTTGCATAACTTTATATAAACTCAGAAATTCAAGAGTGAATATTATATTATATTTCACTTTAAAGCCTCTACCGTGTATAAACTATTTGAAGTTTGGAATTTATTTTGTAAAATAAAATACGTAGAAAAATGTCTATTTATGTTTGTCATTCTGGATATTGAGGCAGTGATATGAAGGCAGGTATCTAGGGAAGATGGGAAGTTAAGTCAGTAGGCTGGATTAGAAACTCAGATTGAGAATCGCCCATAACTGCTTAATAATAATTATGATTCAGACCACTGGTTCTTAAGTTTTGTACATATGCATTATCCAGAATTTGTGTTAAAAATTGATTTTAATCTTTGGGGTTGGGCCAGGAACCAACAATTATGACAGGCATCACAGATGACTGTGATAAAGGAGTCTCTCTTAGATTTTAGTTTCTGAAATGGATCCTAAGTAAAGGATTCATTTATTAAAAGGATGCTCACAGGAGAAAAATAAGAGAAGGAGAAAACAGTAAAAAGGAAGAAGTCAAATAGGAGTGACATTTTAGGTCAACTCCCAGACTCAGTCTGATCCCATGGAAAGCTCTGGAACATAAATTATAACCTCAGAGTCTGCCCCAGCTTGAATCAAGAAAGCTAGGCTTTCATACTCTGCCTCCATTCAGTCATAGGTTTAGGGGCAACCCAATTAATTACATTAATTAATTCCCAGGTACTTCCACCTCTGTATGCATTATGCTTTGTGTGTGGATCCAGTAACTCAATCAGTCCCCTTAAGAGTTTTACCTGAAGATCCTTATAAACAAAGTCACTTTTAAGCTGGGGATCAGGGAGAGGTCCAAGATGATTTCAGTAGAGCACCAAATTTGTCTCTTACAGGGTCTGTGGAACACATTTTGAGAAATATTGTTTTTCACTTTTATTTATCAGAAGTGATGAGCCATGGATGAGATAGAATTTTCATGACACCTTACAAAAGGGAAAAGGCTAATATACCAAAAATTAGGTTAGAGCAGTTTGAAATTGAATGGAGGTAATTTTTCTGAATCAGATCCAAAGATACTTTTGACAACTTGATAGTGAGAGATTAGAGTGTAAGCTGGACCTGTTCATTTGTAGACCTGTTCAGAGCTAAATTAGTATCTATCCTTCTCCTATTCACTCATTAACATATGAGTATAAGGAGATTGTGGGAGGATCTATGGCTCCTTTCAGTCTATGTAGTTGAATTTACCCATATTTCCTTTACACAATTTATATTATTTATGTTTTGCACCCAGCCTAGACAAGGTTACAGGATGAAAAAGGAACTAGTCTACATGCTGTCTAAGGTGTGCTGAGACATATTCTGTAACATCATCAATTCATTTTTATACAGAGTTTTTTCTGTTTTTTTATATTTTCAGCATTGTGTTTGCTAGTGTAAAGAGAAAAGACATGTTTCCTTATATTTGCTAGAATAAAAGAGAGCTAAATTTGGTCTCAAAATCCAAAGAATCCCAGATAAAGCTTGACTGACTAGAAATATGAGATGGAGTAAATTTAGCTGGGAGAACAGACTCTTCAAATGTAACTTGCTTCTCACATGGTATGTTTAGGAAGCTTAACATCTGTGTGAATGTGATACCTGTTGGGCACATGTTTGGGAAATCTACCAGAAGAAGAAAATCACCAGCAGGTGGAACTTGACTCCTGGTACATCTATAATTAAAGATAGAGAGTCAAAATAGGGGGAAATGGTGAGATATCCCAAGTCAAAATAGAAAAATAAGTGTAAGAATTTCTTATAATTTTTAGGCATGCTTGGTTACACTCCATCTAGGCCCTGATGCTGCTGAATAATTTCTTTTTTTTTTTGAAGACTTTATTTATTTGAGAGAGAGAGTGAGCAGGGGGAGGGGCAGAGGGAAGGAGAGAGAATCCTCAAGCAGACTCCCTGCTGAGTGCAGAGCCTGATGCAGGGCTATCCCACCACCTTGAGATCATGACCTGAGGCAAAGGCAGACACTTACAACTGAGCCACCCAGGTACCCCTGAATAGTTTCTAAAAGGCATGGAGAACAGTGATCTAAACATATTCAGATAAAAGATTTGGAACTTTTCTTCTATGGCTGTTCTCTGGGAATAAATGTATGTGGGTATATATCAGTATATCAGCATATCAGTATCAAATGTGTACTTATGTGTGAATACTTCAAATTGAATAGCACTACAGTAATTTAAGTTAGCATAAATACTGATATTTACTAAAGTGATAGTCAATTATTGCCCTGGGAAAATATTCCTCACTGAACCTATTTTCTCAATTCATATTCACTTTTACTCAGCACTGGAAATAAAGGCAAATTTCAGTTAATCAAGTTGTAGTACAATCTATTGATAGTGCTCTTAACTCCTCTGCCTTAGTGTTTTCCCTCTTATTCTTTCTACCTCCTCTAGAAGTTTATTTCCACAGTTGGTAATTCAAATTTGGACACACTTTCTTTATTTTTTTATTTTTTTTTTTATGATTTTTTATTATATTATGTTAGTCACCATACAGTACATCCCCGGTTTCCGATGTAAGGCTCGATGATTCATTACTGGACACACTTTCTTTAAATCATTAATTGATCTGTCATCAATAAGGTCTCTAATATTGACTTGGTTTCCCCCTGGACAGGCATCACACTAGTTAGCCAATAGGAATCTTCTCTTCCACTTGGCAGTTTTATTGCTTAATATTAACAAATATATTGATAGTCTTTGCTTTTAAGAATCATTTTCTTAGAAGTTCAGTTAGCGGGACACCTGGGTGACTCAGTTAAGTGTCTGCCTTTGGATTAAGTCATGATCTCAGAGTCCTGGAATCGAACCCAGCATTGGGCTCCCTGCTCAGAGGGGAGTCTGCTTTTCCCTTTCCCTCTGCCTCTGCCCAGTTCATGCTCTCTCCCCCCCCCTCTCTCTCAAATAAATAAATGAAATCTTTTTTAAAAAAGAAGTTCAGTTAGCAATCTCTAAGAATAAAGTTTCCTCTGATAAACTGATGAAATTGAGTTTCTGACCCTGAAATCATGAAAATCCTATCAGAGTACAAATATTCTTTGAGGCTATTTCTAAAAGCAGTCAAATTGACCCCCTCCCAACACACACACACACACACACACACACACACACACACACACAAATATTATAGTAGCTCCTTTTTTCTCCCTTGAACATGTGTAAGCTTCCCCAATGCTTATTTAAAAATTAAATAAATTGACATTGCTGTTTAGTCTAGCTTCCATTTTGATGCTTTACATTCCCCTAAAGACTTTTCTTACCTCCCTTTAGCAATCATTCTGAGCATAGTTCTAACTTCCATATCCAACACTTTCATGAAACCATATGTTTCTCCCTCATACCACTTACCAGAGTTTTAGAATTCACATTTAGTTTGTGTATGAATATTTGATTAAAATGTTAAAATATTTCTGATAAGTATTAACTATGTTATTTGTCCTCATTAAACCACCACTCTTCCACTCCATGATTTCATAAAAACATTTATTTCTAACCCTCACAATTCCAAAAAGCTGCTTTTGGAATTAATGTCATAAGTATAAAATCTAGTCAATTTTTTGTACTTTATTTTTAAAATTGTTTTTGTTACTTTTAACTCAAATTTTTTTGCAGCATTTGATACTGTTGACTGGTTCCTCAAGGCTACCTTGGAATGCACTTTCATTCTTTCAGTTTGGGAGATATTTCATTATTCTCTTTTATTGTCTACTTGAATTGCTGTTGTTGTTGTTTTTTTAAATCTCTGTTGTTTTTACCTTTCTCCAAACTTTCTCCAAATGTAAGCATTACTAAAGCATAGTTCCTGACCATGGAATTACTATTCTAAACTAATTATCCTTCTGAATTCTATTTTATACCTTCAATCACCTTCTCTAGATCTGTAGGCTTGACCCATCCTATCATCAGAGTTCTAGTTCTCTGTTGTAAATAGCCTACTGAACATGTCTATGAATGTCCTCCTCATTTTCCCTTGAACATGCTAATTCTCTCAGACAATGGGAAACTCATCCATTTTGTTCATCCCTTACATAATGATTCAATTATCCAGACCTGTCAATCCTTCCTCTTCATTTCTCATATGTATCTATAGTTCCCACCTTCAAATTCTCAGTACTTCAGAGTACAAAATAATATCTCAGATCATGCTGTGACCGCAAATTTAACTAGTCACATTTCCCTAATCTTATGTCATGCCACTCCTACCCACCCATTTCTATGGGCCCAATGATAAAACATCCTTTTACTCTTTCCTATGAACACTAAAACAATGAACATACCAGCACCAGTTACATACTGCTATCTTACTACCAGTTAGCCTTTTGTTCACTAATAGCATATATTCATACACTAGTGCTTCTTTAAAAAGACTATAAGCTACTTGGTAACATGGACCCCTGCTCCACCCACAACTCTTATTTAGGCAGTAGTGTTAAGATTTTTTACAGCATGGTATCCTGGGTGATCCTTCCATATTGCAGTATCATAGTTCAATTTTACCAAATCAATATCACATACAAAAAGGAATATATGGGGGCACCTGGGGGGCTCAGTTGGTTAAACATCTGCCTTCAGCTCAGGTCATGATCCCAGGGTCTTGGAGTTGAGCCCCTCATTGAGCTCCCTGCTCAGTGGGGAGCCTGCTTCTCCTCTCCCTCTGCCCCTCCTCTCTGCTCATGCTCTCACACACTCTCTCTCAAATGAATATATAAAATCTTAAAAAAAGGAATATATGGCAATAAACACTTTTAAGATATAATAATAGTACTTTTATGAATATATTACTCTAGAACTTCCAAGGTACTTCCCATCTATTACCTCATTTGAACATCTCATAAGCCCAGATGATGATATTGGTTTAAATTTTTATACTCATTTTATAAATGAAGATGA
Source organism: Ursus arctos (assembly GCF_023065955.2). Lineage (NCBI taxonomy): Eukaryota > Metazoa > Chordata > Mammalia > Carnivora > Ursidae > Ursus > Ursus arctos. The sequence continues at coordinate 88,743,833 of NC_079873.1, read as the reverse complement.
TGAAATTTTCAAAAGTTAAAAAACTTGCTAATTTAAAAATTCACGTCCTTTGATAAATCTAACCATTTCTGCAAACTATTTCAAAATACAGAGAAAGCTAGAACATGTTGACCACAATGTTTCTTACAATAGTGTCAAAAGAATAAATATATTTCCAGTGGATTATTTTTCAACAAAACTTAAAAAGTCAAAGATCTACTCAATACTTAAACCCTGAATAAGACATATAATACCTTTGCTCTGATGAAAATTACATTCGTGTGGGGAGAGTCAGGAATTAAAATTAAATACATAAATAAATAAGCAAGAATATATCAGAATATAACAAGGTCTCTGTGAAAATAAAAGAAGAAAAGAAAAAAGGAAATGGGGATGGGGTTAGGTGATGACTGAAATGGTAGTTTTAAAGCTGTTTGATACAGAAACAATAATTGAGATGACTATTGAGTGACATGTCAAAGTGACAATGCCAAAAATGTAGGTGGTAAAGCAGCATTGAATGCACATTGTAGCAGCTAAGTAAAATGTAATGCACAGAAAAAAGGAGGCTGGAAGAAAATATACCAATATGTTTATACTATTCATCTTAAGGCACTATAATTAGGCAGATTTTCCTCTTCTACACAATGAGAAAAAATTAATATGAAGTTTAATTTTAACATGATGTTAAACCAACTTGTATGTGGAGGATCCACTCTTCAAACTAGGTCTTTGGGACTTGAATTTAGTGTTATTTCTACAACACAAAGGGTCCTATGGGAGAACAAACACTGGTGGAAAATGTTCATATTATATCAAAATAGCAACAATAACATCCATAAAAGAGGCTGTTACAGAGTCAAAGCTGTGAGTGTCTGAATGAATTTAAGAATTTCTTGAGCATATGGATGAAATTAATAGGCACAATTTTTTACTTCAAATTTAGTTAGGTTTTGTGGGTTTTTTGTCTTAGCAAATATGCTGTTCTTTCGTCACTTACATATAATACCCAGTGCTCATCACAAGTGCCCCCCTTAATACCCACCACCCATTTAGCCTATCCCCTGCCCACCTCCCTCCATCAACCCTCAGCTTGTTCTTTATAGTTAAAAGCCTCTTAAAGTTTGCTTCCCTCTCTTTTTTCCCCTTCCCCTATGTTCATCTGTTTGTTTCTTAAATTCCACATATGAGTGAAATCATATGGTATTTGTCTTTCTCTGCCTGATTTCACTTAGCACATATATACTCTAGCTCCATCTCTGTTGTTGCAAATGGCAAGATTTCATTCTCTTTTATACCACATTTTCTTTATCTATTCATCAGTCAATGGACATTTGGCTCTTTTCATAATTTGGCTGTTGTTGAAAATGTATCTATAAGCATAGGGGTGCATGTGCCCCTTTGAATCAGTATTTTTGTATCCTTTGGGTATTTACTTTTTAAATTTGTATTTATATATGGGCAAGTGAGTAAAGCACTTCTATACAGTAAAGTGAGTAATGCACAGCTAGTATGTATACAATTCCAGGACACATATACCAATGCAGGTATAGAACATTATTCATACTCCATCAGGTTCCTTTGTGTCCCTTCTGATTATAAACACTCCCTTTGCCATAATAGACAGCCTCTCCAGAAGAAGCCACTGTTTAGACTTCAGTTACAATGGATTAATTTTTCCAGTTTTTGAATTTTATACAAATGGTATTATATAATATGCACTCTTTTGAGTAACTCCTTTCACTCAACATTATATTTGTAATACCAATTCACGTATTTTAATGAAGCAGTATTTAATTAATTTCATTGCTATATAACATTGTATTATTTATACCACATTTGTACATTATATTTGATGAACAATTGGATTATTTCCAGTTTGGGTCTACAATGAGTAAAACTGTTATGAAGAGTTGGGTACTTTTCTTTTGGTGGACATATGCCCTCTCTTGTCTTGGATATGTATGTACCTAGAAATAGAATAGCTGAGTAATAGAATAGGTAAATATTCAGCTTTAGTCAAAACAGACAATACATACACTTTAAAAGCCTAAACTTTAAAAGCCTATGCACTAATAAGAAACTAGAAACTGATTTTTACAATAAACTGACTCAGTCTTGAAAATAAAGACTTTCTGAGGGGGTGCCTGAGTGGCTCAGTCTGTTGGGCATCTACTTTGGCTCAGGTCATGATCCTCGGGATCCTGGGATTGAGCCCCACGCTGGGCTCCCTGCTCAGCGGGGAGCCTGCTTCTCCCTCTTCTTCTGCCCCTCCCCCTGCTCATACTCTCTCTCTCTCAAATAAATAAATGAAATCTTTTTAAAAAATTAAAGACTTTCTGAGGAAAAGTACAGAAGAATCTGGCTGATTATAATCCTGTACTCATTCCACTGCTGAATTCCATAGCTCTGTGATATATAGGCAAGAGATATTGTTTTTGCAGAAACACTGAAGTCCACATTTCACAATATCTATGTTCTTCCTAATAGAGAAAAGAATGTAAATCAAGTAGACTGTATGTACTCACTGCTTTAAATGCATCTTTTCACAAAGCATTATGTTCATTTACAAATTATTACTAACTCATAAAGCAGAAGAAAACATAGATTATAGTTTGGTTTTGCCACCAATTTCCCTTTATATTGACAATATTTTGAAAGGTACATTCTAACAAACCCACATTTGAGGAGCTAGTCTTAAAAGGATGACCGATTAACTTGATTAAGTTTCAGCATAGATTCAAAAGAGATTATTTCAAATACATAGACACACTTCACTTTTTAACTTCATCACATCAAATCTCAGTACATTTCTTTTAGCCACTGATATTGTTGAATGGGAAGATCCAGCTACCAATCATAGGTGAGGATTCCCACTAGGCAGAGGAAGCAAAGAATAACAATGCCAACCACCAGAAGCAGGAGCTCACAGATCTTGGCCCACAAGGTGCTGGTTGGAACAATGCTTTACTCACAAAAAGAATAGATGCAATAAGATCAGCATCTCTACTGTGCACTGGTCCCCTGTGGCCAGTGGCTCCCTCCCAATACCAAGGCAGGGCAAGGGACTGCACACATTCCTTTTCTGCTGCAGCAAAAAGACCATGTTCCATTCCAGGTAGGGACAGATATACTGGCGGGGCTGGCTAAGTGCATTATGAAACACATGTTTAAGTAATACAAGGAAGTTCACTGTGCACCCAACACAGGGAAAAATTTCTCTTAATAAGGAAGAAGGAACCTAAACCAAGAGACAGCTTGGCAGTAGACCTCCATATAAAGGAACGGTCCAGGCACAGGGCACTGACTGGGCAACCCCTGAGGAGGATAGAAGGTCATGTGATAGCTATTTTCCCAAAATGGAAGGCTTTCCAATTTAATCACAGAAAGGCTTCTGGTAAGGAGTAAAGTTAATTATGTAGCACAATTTGAACATCTGCATCATATTTTCTTTACTGGGGTAAAAAACACATAAATTTACCCTCTTAATAGTTTTTTAAAATTTTTTTATTATGTTATACTAGTCACCATACAGTACATCCCTAGTTTTTGATGTAATGTTCCATGATTCATTACTTGCGTATAACACCCAGTGCACCATGCAATATGTGCCCTCCTTAATACCCATCACCGGCCTATCCCAATCCCCCACCCCCCTCCCCTCTGAAGCCCTCAGTTTGTTTCTCAGAGTCCATAGTCTCTCATGCTTCATTCCCCCTTCTGTTTACCCCCCCTTTCTTTATCCCTTTCTTCCCCTACCGATCTTCCTAGTTCTTATGTTCCATCAATGAGTGAAACCATATGATAATTGTCTTTCTCTGCTTGACTTATTTCGCTTAGCATTATCTCCTCCAGTCCCATCCATGTTGCTGCAAATGTTGAGAAATCGTTCTTTCTGATGGCTGAGTAATATTCCATTGTATATATGGACCACATCTTCTTTATCCATCCGTCTTTTGAAGGGCACCTCGGCTCCTTCCACAATTTAGCTATTGTGGACAATGCTGCTATGAACATTGGGGTGCATATGTATCTTCACTGCATCTGTATCTTTGGGGTAAATACCCAGTAGTGCAATTGTTGGGTAATAGGGTAGCTCTATTTTTAACTTTTTGATACCCTCTTAATAGCTTTTAAGCATACACTACAGTACTGTTAACCATATGCAAATTGTTGACAATAGATTTCTAGAACTGTTTTATCTTGCATGACTGAACTGTCCATAGCCATTAATAACAAGTCCTTGTTTCCCCCTCCCCTACAGTCCCTGGAAAACATCATTCTACTTTCTGTTTCTGTGAGTTTCATTGCTATAAGTAACTCATGTTAGTGTGATCATGTAATATTTGTCTTTTTGTGATTGGCTTATTTCACTTATCACAATGTCCTTAAGGTTATCTATGTTGTAACATATGACAGAATTTCCTTTTTAAAAAAGCTGAATTGTATACATATTCTATTGCATATATATGCCACATTCTCTTTTTCTATTCACCCATTAACGGACAATTAGGTTCCAAATTCCTCATCTTGGCTTTGTGAATACTGCTGCAAATCTCTCTTCAAGACCTTATTTTCAGTTGTTTTGGATACATACCCAGAAGTGGGATTGCTAGGTCAACAGTTCTAATTTTAATTTTTTAAAGATCCTCTATGCTGTTTCCAAAGCAGCTGCACCATTCTGCATTCCCAGCAACAGTGCGCAAGGGTTCAAATTTCTATACATCTTTACTAACACTTGTCATTTCCTGGGTCTTTTTTTTTAAATAGTGGTCATCCTAAAGGGTGTCAGCTGACTTATCATTGCGGTTTTGTTCTTCATTTCCTGATGATTAATGATGTTGAGAACGTTTTTTCTTTTTTCTAAGATTTTATTTATTTGAGAGAGAGAGAAAGAGAGTGAGGGGAGGAGCCAAGGGAGAGAAACAAGCAGACTCTACACTGAGCATGGAGCCCAATGCAGGGCTAGACCTCACAACCCTGAGATCTTGACCCGAGCCAAAATCAAGAGTTGGATGCTTAACTAACTGAGTCACCCAGGTGCCTCAAGCACATTTTCATATACCTGTTGGCCACTTATAGAACTTCACTGCAAAAATATTGATTCAATTTCTTTGCCCATTTTTAACCAGATTGTTTGATCTTTTTTATTGAGTTTTAAAAATTCTTTATATATTCTGGATATTAACCCTTTATTTGGTATATGATTTGCAAATATTCTCTCCCATCCCATAGGTTACCTTTTTACTTTCTTATTTCCTTTGCTGTGTAGAAGTTTTAAAGTTTGATGAGGTCCCATTTGTCTATTTTTACTGTTGTTACTTGTGTTTTTTGGTGTTATATCCAAAAAAAATCATTGCCCATTCCAATGTCATGAAGCTTTCCCCATTTTCTTCTAGAAGTTTTATCATTTTAGAGCTTATCCTTAGGTTTTTAATTCATTTTTGAGCTAATTTTTGTGTATGGTATATACAAGGGTCCACTTTCATTCTTTGTTTTGTAGATATCCAGTTTTCCCAATAACATTTGTTGAAGAGACTATCCTTTCCCTATTGTGCAGTCCTGGCCCCCTTGTTGAAGACCAGTTAACCATATATATGAGAGTTTATTTCTGAGCTCTCTCTTCTGTTCCAATGATGTATGTTTGTCTTTATCCAATATCATACTGTTTTTACTACTGTAGCATTATTTTTTTCTTCTTCTAAGATTTTATTTATTTATCTGACAGAGAGAGAGAGAGAGAGGAAGTGCAAGCAGGGGGAGTGGCAGGCAGAGGGAGCAGCAGGCTCCCCACTAAGCAGGGAGCCTGATGTGGGGCTTGATCCCAGGACCCTGGGATCATGACCTGAGTTGAAGGCAGACTCTTAAATGACTGAGCCAACCATGTGGCCCATACTGTAGCTTTACAATATGTTTTGAAATCAGGAAGTGTGAGGCCTCCAGCTTTGTTCTTCTTTCTCAAACTGTTTTGTGTCTATTCAGAGTCCTTTGAGATTTTATATGAATTTTAGGATTTTTTTTCTATTTCTTAAAAACAATGTCATTAGAATTTTGATAGAGATTGCATTACTCTGCAGATTGCTTTGAGTAGTTTGGTCATTTTAACAGTATTAAATCTTCTAATCCATGAACATATGATATCTTTCCATTTATTTGTGTATTCATTAATTTCTTTGAGCAATTTTTTTAATTAAATTTTTTTTTTTAGTTTCCAGTTGACAGGTCTTTTTCCTCTTTGGCTTACATTCTCCTCTTTGGTTTCCTAAGTATTGTATTCTTTCTGTAACTATTGTAAACGGGATTGTTTTTTAAATTTTTTTCAGATTGATGTTAGTTTATAGAAATGCAACTGATTTGAGTGATTTCTAATCTGCAAATTTATTGACTTATTTGTTCTAACAAATTTTTTTCATAAATTTTTAGGGATTTCTATATTTAAGGTCATGTCATTTTGGAAAGAGATTATTATACTTCAGGACACCTGGGCAGCTCAGTCAGTTAAGCATCTACCTTTGGCTCAGGTCATGATCCCAGGGTCCTGGGATCAAGCCCTGTGATGGGCTCCTTGCTCAGCAGGGAGCCAGCTTCTCCCTCTGCCTGCTCTGCCTCCTCTGCCTCCTCTGCCTTCTCTGCCTCCTCTGCCTCCTCTGCCTGCTCTGCCTGCTCTGCCTGCCACATCCCCTGCTTGTGTGCTCTCTCTCTCTGACATAAATAAAATCTTAAAAAAAAAAAAGATGGTAAGAGTGGGCATTCCTGGCTTGTTTCTGGTTTTACAGGAAAAGTTTTTAGTCTTTCACTATTGAGTATAAATTAGCTATAAGCTTTTCATATATTATCATTATTATGTTGAGGCAATTTCCTTTTATAAGTAGTTTAAGTGTTTTCATCATGAAAAGCTATTGAATTTTGTCAAATGATTTTTTTCTACTGAGATGGTCATGTGATTTTTATTGTTTGTTTTGTTAATGTGTTATATCACATTGATTGATTTGTATATGTTGAATCTTCTTGCATAACAGGTAAATCCCACTTGGTCATGGTATATGATTATTTTAATATGCTGTTGAATTTGGTTTGCTAGTATTTTGTTGAAGACTTTTGCATTAATATTCATCAGGATTATTGGACCGTAGCTTATTTTTTTTTCCTTGCAGTGTCTTTATCTGGCTTTGGTATCAAGGTAATTCTGGTCTCATCAAATAAGTTTGGAAGTGTTCTCTCCTTTTACATTTTTTGGAAAATTTTGAAAAGGATTGGTATTAATTCTTTTTTTAAACTTTTGGAAGAATTCACTAGTAAAGCCATCTGGTCTCGAGTTTCTCTTTGTTGGAAGATTTTTGTATTACCTTGATAATTTATTTTATTAGTCCAAACACATGAAAAGCAAGACTTGAAATAGTTATAAATCACTTCCTGCATATTCTCAATATATGTATTTATTTTAACTTTCTCTGACAGTCAAGCTAAAATGGCACTTCAATATTGAAAAGAGTCAATTGGAATACTGAAACAACCACTGAAACAAGGCTTTAAGCAACATAAATGAAATATAAAATGGACAAAATTAAAATATCACGTTTACTCATCTAAGATGAAGAAAGTTCGAAGGCATAAATAAAATGGTGACCCTAAAATAAAAATAATAAAAGTGACTGTCAATGTTGCCATAAGGGGCAGAAGATCATATAATATAAATATATATTCATATCACTGCATTTCTAGGTTTTCTCTGTCTTTTCATGTTGAATTTCATTCTAAACATTTGGTCACGGTGTTTCATTTGACTATTGCAGGCCAGATTTTGCAGTGAGCAATAGCAATCTAGCAATTAATATTGAATGTCCTCTACCTTCAAGAAACTTAATGTGTTCTGAAGGAGGCAGCCATGCATATGAAATTTCCTTTGGAAGTATCAAGGAGGGAGCAACTAATTTCAACTATGGGGTAAACAGAAGGTACTATTTGAAACTGTCCTCGTCTTTTTTCTCATTTCAGTTCAATAATTCCTAGAATACAATCCAACATTTATTTACAATTTATACAATAATAGTTGATATTTACTGAGCACTTAATATATGCCCCTATAAAGATTAATTATACAAGTAATCCAAATATTGGCAGAGGTAACTCTGGCTTTTGACATTTAGACATATTAATTAAAGCATGTGTTACTCATTCTTTGGAGCCCAGTGCTCTCCTCAAGATTCCTGCTCTTCTATGGACTTCTTCACTTTTGGCTCTAGGTCCCTCCTTTCACCGATGTCAGAATCTTATTCTCTAATATCATACCAACGTTCTCTTCTTTGTACTAAACCATTTATAGGAACTATTTACAAAAGACATTTGTGTGTGTCACTTACTTTACTAAAGGTTTGAGCAGGTAGAAGAATTTTACATTTCAAGAATACCAAGAAATTAAAATTAGTTATTTGTGTTCTTAAGCATTTTGGCCATCCCGATACTGAACATTTCCAGCCACTTATTTATTCATAGTTCGGACTTCCATAATTTCAATTGATTATCTCTCTCTCTTCTTTCTCTTCATGACTAAGAAATCTATTCATTTCTCAAGCAGAGGAGTTAATTATTTCTTACTGTCTTTTTCTAAATCATGGTTTCAGGACCTTGTCTTCCATAGCTAAATAAATAATTTAGGCTCCATTTCCTCCCTGTTCAACAGACAGCTATATCTTCTTGTGCAATGCCAGCTGTATCCCTGAGACGTAATGGTGAAAGAGTAAATGGATTTGGCCATATTGGACACCTAGTCACCAAGACTGCTTTTAATTCTGATGGAGTGGATACTGTCACCACCAATGACCTCAACTATATGGTCTACATGTTACTGTAATTTTTAGCATGGCAAGTTCAGTGGCACAGTCAAGGCTGAAAATGGGAGGCTTGTCATCAATGGAAAGTCCATCTCTATTTTCCAGGAGCAAGATCCTGCCAACATCAAATGGGGGTAATGCTGGTGCTCAATATGTTGCAGAGTCCACTCGTGTCTTCACTACCTTGGAGAAGGCTGGGGGGCTCACTTGAAGGGTGGAGCCAAAGGGTCATCATCCCTGTCCCTTCTGCTGATGCCCCATGGTTGTGAGGGGTGTGAACCATGAGAAGAATGAAACTCCCTCAAGAATGACCGCAATGCTTCTTGTACTACCACCACCTGCTTGCCCTTGCCCAGCCAGGGTCATCCATGAAAACTATATTGTGGAGGGACTGATGACCACAATCCATGCCATCACTACCACCAAAAAAACCGTGGATGACCCCTCTGGGAAGCTGTGGCATGATGATCAAAGGGATGCCCAGAACACCATCCCTGTTTCTACTGCCACTACTAAGGCTGTGGGCAAGGTCATCCCCAAGCTGAATGGGAATCTCACTTGTATGGCCTTCTGTGTCCTCACCCCCAATGTGTCAAACTTGAATCTGACCTGTTGCCTAGAGAAAGCTGCCAAATATAGTGACATCAAGAAGGTGGTGAGACAGGTATCAGAGGGCTCCCTAAAGAGCATCCTGGACCACACTGAGGACTAGGCTGTCTCCTGCAACTTTAAGAGTGACACCCACTTTTCCACTTCAGATTCTGGAGCAGCATTGCCCTCAACAACCACTTTTTCAAGCTTATTTTGTGGAATGACAATAAATCTGGCTACGGCAACAGGTGAATCTTATTGTCCACATAGTCTCTAAAAAGTAAGAACTCTCTGGACCACCAGCCCCAGTGAGAGCACTGGAGAGGCCCTCAGCTGCTGGGGAGTTCTTGACTCAACTCAATCCCCCCAACACACTGGGGATATCCTGACTTTGACAGTTTCCATCTCAGACCCACAAATCAGAAGAGCTTAAGGAGCCCTACTTTGTCAGGTACCATCAATAAAGTATACTATACCCAGCCTAAATAGTTTTACTTTTTCTAAATACAGTTCCTTTTATAAGAGGAATTCTGTTACCAACGGTTTAAATTATGTATTTTCACTCTGCTATCCATATTCTTTAGTTTACTTTTTATGATAACCCAGTGAACCAGGTATCATTCATTGTCTCCATTTTAAAGATTAGAAAACTAATGATGAGTTAAGTTATCTGAAGTTGGAAAATTACAGATCCAAGAGTAGAATCATAATTTGATTCCAATAACCTATAAGGGGTGTGTGTCTGTGCGTGTGTTTGTGTGTGTATATGTGTGTATGTGTATTTCTACTTATATATCTTATCCTGCTTGACTAGGAAAAATCTCAAAGCCTAGATCTGCAAAAGAAGTCATTTTCATTTATCTAGAGTAGCATATTGCCTAGAACATATAGAATTGGAGCCAATAAACATCAATTTTTTTCTATCTCTGAAATTCAGTGAAACATTCACATTTTATTTATTTGGTTTGGGTTTCTGTTTCTACATACTACTATTCTCAGAAGGAGAGAAATCATTTGACAAGTATACTCACAGAATTCTAATCTATGACTTCTAATTGAAGAGGAGTTATTAATAGCTTCAAGATGTTTTCTAAGCATATTCTTCTATAAATAAAAAATTACCAGTAAATTCAAATACTACCCTTTAGAAGCTATTAAGATGTGATTCTTTGAATGAAGTTTCCACTTCAAAATCATCAAGATATGTAGAAATAACAAAGTTAGTACTCTAAATGTGATTGGATGGGTGGGACAATTGTGATTCCTAACATTGATGTTCACATTATAGAAAACAACTGAAACTTAAGTTTTCACTTAATATAATGTATATAGAGAAAAAAATGCAGCCATAGCAAATACTTATATTTAGCACTGGAGCTTCCTCCGGCTTTTGGAGATCTTCAGTAAACATTTGCTACATCAAGCCAAATCTAGGAAGAGAAATATTTCTAATATACATGTTCATATTGACAAAATTTTGATAAAATATACTTCTCCTACAAGTAAATGAGAAAGGCCTACCTTAAAAAAAAGTTAAGAGCTAATAAAGAAAATTTTGAGTCTGATGTAAATTCCAAATTGAAGCACACTTAAGCCAGGTATCAGTAATTATCGAGGTGCCTGGTATGAAGAACTAAACCATGCTACGTCTAAGGACAAAAAAATTTATGGTTAGGCTAGCTTTGTGTCTCTTGTAAAGTTTCAGAACTGAATATATGAAATTGACTGGCAGTAGTCCGAGATGGAAGGAGGTGGTGGTCTTTTAACCAGAAAATTGAATGTAGTGTACCATAGTTCAAACTGAGATGTAAATGATTAACTCCTAGGAATTTTGTTAATATTCTTGTTCCTATTAATACTATCATGTATCCTAGAGAATTAACCTAAACACTGTTATCTATATGTTAGAATGATACCAGAAGTTCATTAATAAAATGCCTAAAAAGCTAAAAAAATTTCCATGGATAGCATGGAAAATTTTAAGGTGAAAAATTATCTTTGAAGAAACAGAAAACAGTTGACTCTTCATAAATGAGGTGTTACAGGTCAAACAGTGATCACATTACAAATTATATATTTTAGTTTTTTGAAGTTTAAGCCTAAATTTATTAACAAATAGCTCCTTACAATTTTTTTTAAGACACCCATCTGTGAGCCCAAGAACTAGGGAAACATCATGGAAGCCGCTTGAACTGTCCAAGTCACTGCACCAGGAAAAGGGCTTGTTCTCTGAGGGGACCATCTAAAATCACCTTTACATTAGGCCTATATTTCTTTTTTTTATGTTCGGTTAGCCACCATATAGTACATCATTAGTTTTTGATGTAGTATTCAATGATTCAATAGTTGTGTATAACACCCAGTGCTCATCACAACACATGCCCTCCTTAATACCCATCACCAGCCTACCCCATTTCCCCATCCCCCTTCCCTCTGAAACCCTCAGTTTGTTTCCTGGAGTTGATAGTTTCTCATGCTTCATCTCCCCCTCTGATTTCCCCCCTTTCGTTTTTTTCCTTCATTCTCTTAATATCCTCCATGCTATTCCTTATGTTCTACATATAATGAAACCATATGATAATTGTATTTCTGTGCTTGACTTATTTCACTTAGCATAATCCCCTCCAGTTCCATCCATGTTGATGCAAATGGTGGGTATTCATCCTTTCTGATGGCTGAGTAATATTCCATTGTATCTATGAACCACATCTTCTTCATCCATTCATCTGTTGAAGAACATCTCAGCTCCTTCCACAGTTTGGCTATTGTGGACATTGCTGCTATGAACATTGGGATGCATATGCCCTTTCTTTTCCCTACATCTGTATCTTTGGGTAAATACCTAGTAGGGGAATTGCTGGGTCCTAGGGTAGCTCTATTTTTAATGTCTTGAGGAAACTACATATTGTTTTCCAAAGTGGCTGTACCAGCTTGCATTCCCACCAACAGTATAAGAGGGTTCTCCTTTCTCCACATCCTCACTAACATTTGTTGTAAGAGCTGAAAATGACTTTAAAGATGATCTAGTCAAATGCTTTCATTTATAGATAAGAAATTCAAAAGCCAGAGCAAAGAGACTTGCCCAAGGTCGCATAGCTGGTTCCTGACAGAATGTGTAGAAATACACTTTCTCAGTTCAGTCTTCTTTCAACAAGTGATTATTTGTGTTTTTTAATAGCGACATTTTATCATTTTTATTGACTTATTTTAAATAATGATACCTCTCTTGCGTGTGTGTGGTAATTTAGTAGTTTATAATTATACTTTCAGATTCTAGATGCAATTGACATAGGTAATACTATTTGGAAAACAGAAGGATGTGAGACAGGAATCCTATTTTCCAAATAGCATACCCATGTCAATTGCATCTAGATTCTGAAAGTATAATTATCAGTTTCTAATATACCTTAATTTTTGTATACTGTTGGAAGTTGGGTTTAAGATTTTTTAAATGCCAAATTCCTTAACTTGATACGTTTCTGGAGTATTCTATTTTATAAATAATTATTATAATATTGATCTTTTAGAGAATAGTATATTAATATCAGAACTAAATAGACCAGATGGATTTTTTTCATTCTTTTAATAGCAACTCAAGAAACGAAATGCAGAATACAAATAAATTTTTGTCTTTAGCAAACATTGGCCTTGATCCCATCATTATTTATCAATTATATTTTCTACATTTCCACTACCTCTAGTAAAGCACCACTACTGTCCTCTTCACATACTGGATTGTGTGCTATATTGCTGAAAGACTTTTGAACCCTCTATTTCTCTAACAGGCCTTGAGGGTTTTTTTCCCCCAGTTTTCAGCAGATAAAAGAAGTAATAAGCTTATACTGTGTCGTTTCTTTCTGAGACACAAAGAGGGTGTACTCATAGGGGCAAAAGTAATTTTGGATCAGAGACCGGAGGGCATAACACAAAGCCAGTGAAAACTTCTGGAGAGAGAAAGAAATATAAGGTCTCCAAGCAGAATTAGGGTTGTAGGAGAGAAGAGGCAGAAATAGAAATCTTAGAGAGTGAAATTAAAATGGCCCTTTTAATTTGGTGTCTGGCTAGAGATATCATTTTGGTCCACTTTAAATATGTTGTACATTCAAAATACAAGAAATAAGAGATGCAGGTTATAATCAACTTAAGTGTTACTATAATGAAGAAGATGATCATGTGGGGGTAAATTTATACAACTAAAATTTCCAGGGCACTTGATTTTGATAGGTTTATTGAGTGAATTTCAAAATAAGCATTCCAAGGTTTATAACTACTCACGTCTTTGGTCACATTCCTGCCACTTTTTTAGAAGTTCTACTGAATTTTTTCTATATTTTTTTTAGTTTTGAATAAATCGTAGCATATGTGAAAATGTTGGGTATTGACAGAAATTGGTTTTAGATGTTTCCAAAGACATACGAATGAATCATTATTATGTGAGTTTGTTCGCAATTCAATGTCTTAAGTGGGGATTTATTTAAAGACAACTTCTAATAGCAGTGAGATACCAAGTATAGGCTAGTGGAAGTCGTTTACTCCAGGTGCAGGCACTAAGGGGGTGCATTGTTTTTAGAGAATTTAAAAATAATAACATTCCTGAAAGGTTTCTTTTTTTTTTTTTTTAAGTAGCACCACGCACCAGCAATTACAAATAACCTCAGTGAAAACATCTTCCTCACTGAGGCAGACTGTTCCCACTGCCCATTGTTCCTTTGGTATGCTACCCTCTAACAGTAAATGGCAAATATATGTGCTAACATGTAAATATTACTTATGAATGTGCACTCATTCTTCCATTCTTTGTGCTGATATGGTTGCCAGGGCAGTGCAGAGCTCCCTTTACATATCTGTATTAAGAAATTTCTATTAAGAAATCTGTATTAAGGGATGCCTGGGTGGCTCAGTCAGTTAAGTGTCTGTCTGCCTTTGGCTCAGGTCATGATCCCAGGGTCCTGGCATCGAGTTCTACATCTAGCTCCCTGCTTAGCCGGGAGCCTGCTTCTCCCTCTGCCTGCCACTCCCCCTTCTTGTGCTCTCTCTCTCTTTCTCTGTCAAATAAATAAATAAAATCTTAAAAAAAAAAAGAGAAATCTTTATTCAGGGCACCTGTGTGGCTCAGTGGGTTAAGCATCTGCCTTCAGCTCAGGTCATGATCCTGAAGTCCCAGGATCAAGTCTCACATTAGGCTCCCCACTCAGCATAGAGTCTGGCTTCTTCCTCTGACCCTCCCCCCATGCTCTCTCTCTCACACTCTCTCTCTCAAATAAAATCTTAAAAAAAAAAAGAAATCTGTATTGAGTAGGCAAGAAAAAATGTAGACAGGTATATATACATACTTATCCAAGTTTTTAAACTTTACTTTTTACTGGTGTAAATGTTACATCTTATAATGTATACTCATCTTCAGTAAACATCTTGATACATTTTTACATATATGCATTTATAAATATAAGTTTATATATATATGTCTGTGTGTAAAAAATGTGTCAAGTTGCTTATACACATAATCTTCACCTAGATCAAGATATAGGACATTTTCATCACCTAGAAGTTCCCTTTGTGTCCTTCCCAGTCAATACTTAACGCACAGAGGTAACTACTACTACTCTAACTTCTATCAACAGTAGATTAGTTTTTTTCTAACTTGCTCATTGTGTAAATTGAATCATTCAATGATTAAAGAAAAAGGAAAAAAGAAATCTGTATTTAGAAATGCTCCTTCCATTCTTTTGAGATGAAGTCCCATGGTGCTTTTCATTCCTGTGTTGTGTCTATTCCGTATGGACCTGTAATCTGGCTCTTATACAGATCAGCCCTGACCAAAAAAGAATATTTTAATGTCCCTCAAAGCCATTAAAATAGCTGTTTCAGATTAGAGAGGAGCAGGCTAAGTAAGTCTTGCTACGATTCTACTTCCTTTCTTTTCCTTTAATTCAGCATCAATACAAATTCCCCAAACCTTCATTATTCATTAAAATATCTAAAGCAACATTTTCTCTTCTGTGTTTATGAGATACCCTGTAAACAAATGGTTAAATGGTCAAATAAACTTGGGAAATGTTGCATAATATCTTCTCCTTTTGGGAAATCAACATGTGCACTAGCACATTAAAGTCACTGAGAAGTCCTAAAAGAAAAAATGTGTATCTACCAAAAGGGATTTGTTGCATTACACATATGCTTATTTTATTACTTTTATTAGAGAATAAAGTAGCAAATGTAAATTAATGTTCTAAATAATAGCAACTTATACATTTAAGCTCAAAACCATTTCCCCCCTTTATTTAGTCACCTCTGGAATGAAACTTCTAAAACTCAACTCATTTAACAAATTGTATTAAGCCTTTTTCTTACTTGAGGCACAAAATGAGTGGCATAGCACTATTTCCTTTCTTTGGATCAGCTATCCCTTTTAAGATCAGGATCAATGCTTCCTTATCAAGTTAACTTTAATTTTCATGTGATCTTAAACTGATGGGCTTTAGTTTCTCCTAAGTAGCTGAGGCCTTGATGGGGAGTTCCATCCCCCCCCCATGTGTGGTTCTGTTGCAGATAGTTGTTGGGTGTCTGGGAGGGGGATGGTAAATGATAGTGAAAGGGGAGCAGGGTGGAATAGTTGCAGCGTTACCTTGTAGTGGTTGAAGGAAGGCACTTTGGTATTCCTGAATTCTGGTACTGGCTTCAATACTAACTAGTTGTTACCTATGGCAAGTTACTTAACTTGTAAGCCTCAGGTTTCTCATATGTAATATACAACCACTGTATTTACCATCATGCAAGTGTTGAAACAGATTCAAATTGTCACATAAAGTTGCAGGTCACTACTAAGTTGAGAGCCACGATGATAGCATACATAAACATCGGGAACCTAGAAAAGCAACAAATCCAAAGCCAAATGACAGCCAAGAGCATGAGGGAGTATTTCTTGGTCAAAGCAAGGAAAGACTCCTAAAATACAGGAACAGGGTTATCTCTTTATGAGACAGTATAAAGTAATTAAGCATATATGTTTTGGAGCCTAGCAGAATTGGTTTTAAACCAAGGCTTTAAGACATTATAGGTTCATTACCATGGTCAAGTCATTTTTCATAAACGTCTTTACTCAAATCTAAACACACACATACTTTCTTAGTTTCTGGCTGTAAAACCCAATAAATAATGCTGACATGATAATGGCAAGGATCGTACACAATGACGTAACACACTCACCTTAATTCCTGTTACAGTGTAAATAAGTAGATGTCCTCCAGTGCTGCTCTTCAAGCCTGGCTCCACGTTTTCTTTGATTGTAATGCTATAAAAAAACGTGATAAATGAATGTTTTCATGTTTCTTACTTTCTCCAATTTTACGTCATATAAGGAGTCTTGTCCTTGTAAAGTTGCATTTGCCAAAATCTCTAATGAATGCTATCGTCAAAAATTTAGAACAGAGTGAAAATAAAAAGTCAAATTCTTTATATTTAGCATATTTGGATGCTTGGTATTTTCTCAGTTGTTCTCCACCTTGGCTGCAAATTCTAATCACTGAGGAGCTTTTAAAATCCCAACTTCCTGGCCACACTTGAGATCAAATAAACAGGAATTTCTGGGGAGTGGGGCCCATGATCGGTAATCTCCCCAGGTGATTCCAACATGCAGCCAAGCTTGAGAACTACGGCTCCAGATCAGTGGTTGTCAAACCTGGCTGCGTATTAAACTCACCTGAATACTTTTCAGAGTTTATACTAGTCAAACCAGCTACCATTTATTGGGAACCTACCATAGGTCAGGTGTGGTGCCACAGAGTTTAAATATATTGCTTTCTTTACATTTCACAATATTACGAAAAGAATTCATAATATTCCTAATCTCCAACACAACCCTACGAGGTAGGTATAATTTTCTCATTTTAGGGATTTTAAATTCCATGAGGATTTATGTATCTTGTTTGCCTTATCATCAGAACCTAGCATGGTACCTGGCACAAAATAAAGTGATAAACATTTGCTTAATGAATGAGCAAACAGAATTTCACGTGAAAAAACTTAGAGAATTTAAGAAATTTTCCAAAAGCTGCAGAGGCAGGATTTAAAGCCATGCACAACTGATTCAGGAAACCATGTTTTCCATACCCCACCACACTACTTTTCTTGTTCTCCTATGGAACTATATCAGTTTTCCGTAATAGCACCAGCAGTAATCACATAGGCAAAATTTGAGACTGTCAAAGAAGCAATTCATCTTTTTGTATACCATCTCAAGCCCCCCCCCCACAAGTGGCCCTAAAATCCATTCCAGAGCCATTGCTTACACTCACCAATGCACATATACAGGATAGTAAATCAACCTTCATGAGTTTGAGGACACTGGGGGGCTCCTCCATCAAACCCAGCTGAACCCAATCTCTCCTTCATGACCATCCTAGAAGAATGCTAGAAAACTAATTTCTCCCTTTCTTTGGATTCCTAAAATAATTATCATTTCTATTCGTTTTGGTACACATTACAACCTGTCTCATATGTGTAACTTTCATGGAAGCATGTTCTGTATGTCCAGGAGAATTACAAAATCTCTAAGAACGGGTAACAATAGCATATACTGTTTCTCAGATACTATCCTAAGCACTTTATATATATTAACCTAGTTATCCTTAGAATAACCAGTTGAAGTAGGTACTTTTAATATACTCATTTACAAATGAAAAAACAGTTATATTGAAATACAGTTATCAAAGTATCTTTAAATTTATATTATACAGTAATATATTTTCTTCATTTTAACATATTTGATAACAAGATTATCAGATCTAAAAATTATCATAAATTTGAAGTAAGATGAGCTCAAATTTTATTTCAATACAATTATAACATTTTATGTGACATGGAATTATCTGTGTTGTCTATTGCTGACAAAGCCACAGGTAAGGTCTTTTTATTACAGCGGTCTTTTACCTACTTTCAAAATCAAAGGAAAAGCTAACTTGGGGGGATGGGGAAAAAAGAGACGTAATTTTCCGTAGCCAAATTCACATACCAGTTGAATTTAATTAGCAAAAACCCAGGATCTGTGAAATCCAAAATAAGACCTCCTGGCCCAAAATCAGTTATTAGGCACTGAACCACCTGTTACTTCATAGGTAGGGGAAAATCAAGTTAGAAGGTATACTTTACTCCTTATTAGGTTCAAAATATATTTTGGTTGTAGTCACATCAATTATTAGTGAACATTTGAATCAAGATTTAGAGTACTCTGTTGACTGGGTTAGGCTATGAGGGGATTCAGAGATATTCTAAAGAGAATTGGCTTGTACCTTTGGTAATTTTTCCAAAAATGTCATCAATGTTCAGAGACCATAAAAGAAAAACAAAGAAAAAATTAAAATTGTAACCAGTGCTATGTAGCTTCTATTTTTACACATAGCATCTATTTAACCAAAAATGTTGGCATTCAATAATGGACATTCAGCTTTCCATAGTGCAAGTTCAGGCTACAAAAAATGCAGAATTTTTAAAATTTCATGCTAGGGCAAGATATGATAAAAAGTCAAAACCTTAACTGTATTAGTGGGATCTTAAGTCAGCGGCCAAGCTGAAATTGGTATCTTGTTAATGAGCACCAACATAATTTTGCATGTTATAAATTGCAGAAAAACCTTTATTTGCTTTGGATAAGGTAGTTCATTCATGATATATTCAGACTAATGAATATGATTTTCTGCTATATTTAATGAATATATATCTGCTTTTATGCAGTAGTTCTATTGGACACAGTGGCATATTTTTAGCTAAATCTTGCAGTTATTTAGTTCCCCTAGCTTAGAGAGAAAATATTTTCTTTAGGGAACAAAATAAAACAGAATGCTTATTAATGTATCTTTTGAAAAAATAAACATGTTTAAATGTTCTGCTAGTCTCTACTAAAGTTCTGAATCTAGGTATTTATCTTTAAAACCTGCAGACAGCAGCTACACATCACATCTGAGTACTTTGTTGTACCTACGTGGGGCAGACAATAAAGCCTTAACTTGGGGTCATAAACATTTGGTAGTGCCAGTTTGATTTATATAAAACATACCAGATACGTCAGTCAAACTTTATGGTGGACTATGCTATAAAACTTTGATGTTTTGATTCATAATTTAATACATTTGTGCAAATACAGCCAAATGTAAATACCTGATTTTTTTCTTTTCAGAAACTACATATTGGTATTCTTATAAAATTCTATGTTCTTAAGTGGCTTGTATATCCATAAAAAATTATGTTTCAAGTAGACTGAAAAAAACCACCATTCATAAAATTTAAATTCCCAAAAGATAGGAATTTTTCAATTCAAATATTATTTGGAACCATCAAAACATATTTCAATTCAAAGAAAAAGATTGTTCAAAAGCTGATTTTTAATTTTTATCATATCGTCTTCTAACTAGAAATTCCAACTGTACCTCATTATATTTTTTGCCCAAAATAAATATTCATGAAATCACTATTAGATCAATTTAAAATTCTGCCATATTAATTACGAAGCTTGGATTTGTGAGAAAAAATATTTTAATGGATAAATTATCAGTGAACCAAGAACAAAATAGTGGAATTAGAACATTACTTATTTCCTTACTACATGAATAATAATTTAAATAAAATCAGTAGAGTAAAATGATGGTAGTTTCAAATGGACTAGGACAGAAAAAAAGAATGAATTTACCCATGCACATGAAATTTCATTCCCAGGACATTAGTCAAATAAGAAGCTCTGAAATTTTCTCTTGGTCAATTTTTCTGTAAATATTGTTTCCAGAGTTATAAAATGAAAAAAATTAATGAATGTTTTATCTCAATAATCTATTTTTCCAATTAAGCACCTACTAGAAAAAACTTGGTTTTTTTGTTTGCTAGATAACTTTATATTTTCTTAAGTTTTTACTTAAATTCCAGTAGTTAACATACAGTGTAATATTAGTTTCAGGTGTACAATATAGTATTCAACCCTTTCATACATCACCTGTGCTCAGCACAACAAGAGCACTCCTTAATCCCTATCACCTATTTCATCCATCCCCCCAGCCACCTCCCCTCTGGTAACCTCCAGTTTGTTCTCTATAGCTAAGAGTCTCTTTCTTGGTTTGCCTTTTCTCTCTTTTTTCCCCTTTGGCTCCTATTGTGTTTGTCTTTCTCTGACTGAGTTATTTCCCCTAGCATAATGCTTTCTAGCTCCATTCACATCATTACAAATGTCAAGATTTCATTCTTTTCTATGGCTGAGTAATATTCCATTGTGTGTGTATACATATATATGTATGTGTGTGTATACATACATACGTGTGTGTGTGTGTGTGTGTGTACCACCTCTTCTTTATCCATTCATCAATGAACAATAATTTGGCTGTTGTAAATGCTGTTATAAACATTAGAGTGCATGTATCTCTTTGAATGAGTATTTTTGTATTTTTTGGGTAAATACCCAGTAGTGCAATAGCCTGATGTATTTTTAACTTTTTGAAAAAACTCCATACTGTTTTCTAGAGTGGCTGCACCACTTTGCATTCCCAACAACAGTGCAAGAGGGTTCCTCATTCTCCACATCCTCTCCAATACCTGTTGTTTCTTCTGTTGTTGATTTTAGCCATTGTGACAGGTCTGAGATGATATCTCATTGTAGTTTTGATTTGCATTTCCCTGATGATAAGTGATGTTGAGCATTTTTGCATGGGTCCCTTAGTTATCCGCATGTCATCTTTGGAAAAATGTCAATTCATGTCTTCTGTCCATTTTTTAATTGGATTATTCCGTTTTGGGGTGTTGACTTTTATAAGTTCTTTATATATTTTGGACACTAACCCTCTATTGGATATGTCATTTGCAAATATCTTCTCCCATTCTGTAGGTTGTCTTTCCATTTTGTTGATTGTTTCCTTCACTGTGCATAAACTTTTTATTTTGATGAAGTCCCAATAATTTATTTTTGCTTTTATTTCACTTGCCTCAGGAGACATATCTAGAAAGAAATTGCTACAGCCAATGTCAAAGAAGTTACTGCCTGTGTTCTCCTCTAGGCTTTCCCTGGTTTCATGTCTCCCATTTAGGTCTTTAATCCATTTGTATTTATTTTTGTGTATGGTGTAAGAAAGTGGTCCAGATTCATTCTTCTGCATCTTGCTGTCCACTTTTCCCAACACCATTTGTTGAGGAGACTATCTTTTTTCCATTGGATATTCTTTCTTGCTTTGTTGAAGATTAGTTGAACATATAGTTGTGGGTCCATTTCGGGGATTTTTATTCTTTTTTTTTTTAAGATTTTATTTATTTATTCAACAGAAATAGAGACAGCCAGCGAGAGAGGGAACATAAGCAGGGGGAATGGGAGAGGAAGAAGCAGGCTCATAGCAGAAGACCCTGATGTGGGGCTCGATCCCAGAACTCCAGATTCACGCCCTGAGCCGAAGGCAGATGCTCAACCACTGTGCCACCCAGGCGCCCCGGGGATTTTTATTCTGTTGCATGGATCTATGTGTCTGTTTTTGTGCTGGTACCATATTGTCTTGATGATTATAGCTTTGTAATATAGCTTAAATTCTGGAATTGTGATGCCTCCACCTTTGTTTTTTTTTTGTTTGTTTTGTTTTGTTTTTTCTTTTTCAAGATTACTTGGCTATTTGGAGTTTTTTGTGGTTCCATACAAATTTTAGAATCGTTTGTTCTAGCTCTGTGAAATATGCTGTTGGTCTTTTGACAAGGATTGCGTTAAATCTCTGAATTGCTTTGGGTAGTATAGACATTTTTACAATATTTATTCTTACAGTCCATGAACATGGAATGTCTTTCCATTTCTTTCTGTCATCTTCAATTTCTTTCATCAGCGTTTTATAGTTTTCAGAGTACAACCATTTCACCTGTCTGGTTAGGTTTATTCCTAGGTACCTTATGGGTTTTGGTGCAATTGTAAATGGCATTGATTCCTCAGTTTTCTTTCTGCTGCTTCATTATTGGTGTATAGAAATCCAACAGATTTCTGCAAGTTGATTTTGTATCCTGCAACTTTCCTGAATTTATCTATTAGCTCTAGCAGGTTCTTGGTGGAGTCTTTCGGGTTTTCTTTGTATAGTATCATGTCATCTGCAAATAGTGACAGGTTTACTTATTCCTTGCTAATTTGGATGCCTTTTTATTTCTTTTTGTTCTCTAATTGCTGTGGCTAGGACTTCCAGTACTACGTTAAATAACAGTGGTGAGAGTTGATATCTCTGTCTTGTTCCTGAATGAAGAAAGCTCTGAGTTTTTCCCCATTGAGGATGATATTAGCTGTGGGTTTTTCAGAGATGGCCTTTATTATGTTGAGGTATGTTTTCTCTAAACCTTGTTTGTTGAGTGTTATTATCATGAATACATATACTTTGTCAAATGCTTTATCTATATCTATTGAAATGATCATATGGTTCTTATCCTTTCTTTTGTTAATGTGATGTATTTCATTGATTGATTTGTGAATATTGAACCACCCTTGAAACCCAGGAATAAATCACACTTGATCATGGTGAATGATTTTTTAATGTTCATTGAATTTGGTTTGCTTTTATTTTGTTGAGGATTTTTGCATCTACATTCATCAGATATTGACCTGTAGTTTTCCTTTATTAGGGTGTCTTTATCTGGCTTTGGCATCAGGGTAATGCTGGTCTCATAGAATGAATTTGGGTTTTCTTCCTTTTCTATTTTTTGGAATAGTTTGAGAAGAATAGTTATTAATGCTTATTACTTACTTACTTACTTAATTTATTTAAAGAGGAGAGATCATTTCTTTATTTTCTGTATTTTAAAAAATTGCCTCTAGGCAGACATAATTTTTTTTATTATAATTGCACTACTAGGTATTTACCCCAAAGATATTAATGCTTCTCTAAATGTTTGGTAGAATTTGCCTGTGAAGCTGTCTGGCATGGACTTTTGTTTGTTGGGAATTTTTTTTTATTACTGATTCAATTTCTTTGCTAGTTATCAGTCTTTTCCAGTTTTCTATTTCTTCCTTTTTCAGTTTTGATAGTTTATATGTTCCTAGGAATTTATCCATTTCTTCTCAGTTTTCCAGCGTGTTGGCATATAGTTTTTCATAATACTCTCTTATAATTGCTTGTATTTCTGAGGTGTTGGTTGTTTTTCTCCTTTCTCATTTGTGGTTTTATTTCTTTATTTGGGTCCTTTCTCTTTTTTTATTGATAAGTCAGGCTAGAGATTTATCAGTTTTATTATTTTTTCTAAAGAACCAGTTCCTGGTTTCATTGATCTATTCTACCGTTTTTTTTAGTTTCTATATAATTTATTTCTGCTCTAATCTTTATTGTTTCCTTCCTTGTGCTCACTTCAGGCTTTGTTTATTTTTCTTTTTATAGTTCCTTTAGGTGTAAGGTTAGGTTGTGTATTTGAGATTTTTGTTGCTTCTTGACATGGGCCTGTATTACTATATACTTCCCCCTTAAGACCGCTTTTGCTGCATCCCAAAGGCTTTGGACTGTCGTGTTTTCATTTTCATTTGTATCCATGTATTTTTTTATTTCTTCTTTTATTTCCCGGTTGACCCATCCATTGTATAGAAGCATGTTGTTTTACTGCCATGTATTTTTGGTCTTTCCACATTTTTTTCTTGTGATTCACTTCCAATTTCATAGTGTTGTGGTAGGAAAAGGTGCATAGTATGACTTCAATCTTCTTGTATTTGTTGAGGCCTGTTTTGTGGGCTAATATGTGATCTATTCTGGAGAATGCTCCATATGCACTTGAAAAGAATGTGTATACTGCTGTTTTAGGATGGAATGTTCTGAGTATATATGTTAAATCCATCTGTTCCAGTGTGTCATTCAAAGCCATTATTTCCTTGTTGAAATTCTGTT
Source organism: Ursus arctos (assembly GCF_023065955.2). Lineage (NCBI taxonomy): Eukaryota > Metazoa > Chordata > Mammalia > Carnivora > Ursidae > Ursus > Ursus arctos. The sequence goes on along the minus strand of NC_079873.1, from coordinate 88,719,574 downwards.
TAGATGATCTGTCCATTGATATAAGTGGGGTTAAGGTCCTCTACAATTATTGTACTATTATTGATTAGTTCTTTTATGTTTGCTATTAATTGTTTTATATATTTGGGTACTCCCATATTTGGGTACATAAATATTTATAATTATTATATCTTCTTGTTGGATCATCTCCTTTATTATTAGAGTGACATGCTTCGTCTTTTGTTACAGTCATTGTTTTCAAATCTAGTTTGTCCCATATAAGTATTGCTACTCTGACTTTCTTTTGACATCCACTTGCAAGATAAATGTTTCTCCCTCCCCTCACATTTAATCTGCAGGTGTCTTTAGGTCTAAGATGGATCTCTTGTAGGTGGCATATAGATGGGTCTTGCTTTTTTTTTTTAATCTGTTCTGATACCCCATGTCTTTTGATTGAAGCATTTAGTCTTTTTACATTCACAGTAATTATTGATGGATATGTATTTATTGTCATTTTATTACTTGTTTTATGGTTGTTTCTGGAGATTTTCTCTGATCTTTTCTTTCTCTCTTTCACATTCTGCTGATTTTCTTTAGTGATATATTTGGATTTCTTTCTATTCATTCTTTGCATGTTGATTAGTATTTTTTGATATATGGTTACCATTAGGTTTGTATATAACCTCTTCTGCAAATAGCAGTCTATATTAAGTTGATGGTCATTTAAGTTTGAACCCATTCTTTTCTCCTCTCCTACCCACGTTTTAGGTATACCATTATGTTTTATATCCTTTTATATTGTGAATTCCTTGACTGATTTTTACAAAAATATTCCTTTTAACTGCTTTTATGTTTTCTACCTTTCTACTGTCACTTTCAGTCTCTCCTTTCCACTCAAAGAGTCCCCTCTAATATTTCTTGCAGGGATGGGTTAGTGGTTATGAACTTCTTTAGTTTTTGTTTGTCTGGGAAACTGTAACTCTCCTTCTATTCTGAATGATAGCCTTGCTGGGTAGACGATTCTTGGCTGCAGACTTTTCTCATTCAGCACTTTGAATATATCATGCCACTCCCTTCTGGCTTGCAAGGTTTCAGTTGAAAAATCTGCTAGCCTGATAGGTTTTCCCTTGTAAGTTAGGGACTGCTTTTGTCTTGTTGCCTTTAAGACTTTTTCTTTATTGTTATAATTTGCAAAATAATTACAGTATGTCTTGGTGTGGGCCTGCTTTTGTTGATTTTGATAGGAGTTCTCTGTGCCTCCTCAATCTAAATGTCTGTTTCCTTCTCCAGGTTAGGGAAGTTTAGAGAATTATTTCTTCACATAATTTTCTGTCCCTTTTCTCTTTTCTTCTGTGACTCCTATAATATGAATGTTATTATTTGATGGAGTCACTGAGTTCCTTAGGTCTATATTCATGTTCCATATTTCTTCTTTCACTCTTTTGATCAGCTTCATTGGTTAACTTAATTTGTCTTCTAGGTCATTAATTCATTCTCCTGCTTCTTCCATCCTGCTTTTTCACTGCATCAAGCATTTTTCTTATCTCATTTATTGCACTCTTCATCTCTGATTGATACTTTTTTTAGTACATTTATCTCTGTGGTGAGGGTCTCACAGATGTCTTCAATTCTTTTCTCAAACCCAGTGTGTATCCTCATGATTACTGCTTTAAATTCTCCATCAAGCATGTTACTTATATCTATTTTGCTTTGATATCTGGCCATGGCCTTATCCTGTTATTTCATTTGGGATAAATTCCTCTTGTCTTCTCATTTTACCAAGTCTCTGCCTTCTTCTGGTATTAGAAAAGCCATTTATGTCTCCTGCTCCTGAAAGTAATGGCCTTATGAAGAAGAGGTCCTATAGTGCCCAGGGCTTTGTGCTTCAGGGAGTGCCTCCAGCATGTGCTTTGTGACCATTGCTGCTGTGTTCTGGTTGTTGTATTCTTCAGGCCAGTCATCTGCAGAGGCTCTCCTTGCCTGCTGTCAGTAGTGTTTGGTCTCTGGCCTGAATAAGGTAAGTTTTCATTAGGTGTGCTCTGGTCTGCTTGTAAAATGAGACCTGTCATTACCTCCACCAGAACTGAGGCCCTGCAAACTCTCGTGGGAAGACATCTTGTGGGCAGAGGTTTGTGTTGGTCTTTTTTGGGAGGGGCCCACTGCCCTGGGACCAAGGTAAGCAAGACTGAAAAAGGCTGTTCCATCCAAGTGCAGCAGAGTAGGACTTCCTATAAGCAAGTTAGGCAGCCAGTGTCCCACTGTGCTGATTCCCAAAGGCAGCTCTGTGTTTATGCAGAGGGGCAGGGGAGGGAAATGCTGCTGGCCAGTTCCTTTGTTCCTAGAGCAGTGTCTCCTTAAATGCTGCCTCTCAGGGACATGCTCCAAGAAGAACAAATACACTCCCACTGTGTGCCCCAGGTGCTCTTTTGATTGCTGTTTCCACACTGTATGCCCCTGGGGTCGTTGGCTTGCCTTCTCTCCAAGAGCAGCACAGTGCCCTCCTGGCTCTGTCCCAGCCAAGCCCACTGCCATGATTTAAGTCCTGCAGGCTGCAAGAACTTATGAAATTCAGCCCCTCTTGTTTTCCAAGCCAATGGTTACAGGTAAACATTCTCCTTGTGTATTCCCCTGTGTGTTCCTGTCATTCTCTCTCTCTCTCCCTTCTTCACAACCACAGCTCCCTCCCTTCCACAGCACCCAGGATCCTATTTCTCCCCTAAACCATGTCTCTGCACTTCCTGTCTTCTTTGATGTGACCTCTTCCTTCTCTTTAGTTGTGAAGTTTGTTCTGTCAGTCCCATGGTGATTTCTGGGGTTTTTAGGATGATTTGATAGTGATATAATTGTATTCGTGGGATGAGGTAAGCCTACTATATTCCTACTCTGCTGCCATCTTCCTCTCTCCAAAAACCTAGGTTCTGACAGATTTTAAAGCTCATGGTATTGGCTGATTATTACTATTATTTTGTATTTTAGTCTGTGATATTAAATTTAAATACAAAGTTTCCTATGGTTCGTAAGTCTATTGTGTTTTCTATCTATAATGTAATATGCAGGTTGGACTCTAATACAATATTTTAGTAATGGATGGATTTACTAAATGGAGCTTGTAAGTTTTTAATGCAGAAATTATCCAAAAATAGAAGACACGAAGACCAACTGTAACTTTCACATTGATGTGTTGCCACTAAGATTTGATATTCAATAAACTTTTATAGGTGGCATGCTTTACACCTGGCACTTCTTATATTTTTGATTATTCCTCACAATAACATTATAAAAGAGATTCAAACAGGTTAAATAATTTGCCCAAGATAAACAGAAAAGCCAAAACTATAATTCAAACCTGAGTCCAAGGCTTCCACTCACAACTACCAAATTGCATTCTTTATCTTATAATTATCCCTGAAAAATTTAATACTCTGCAATGGAAATTAATAAAAGAAACAGTCTGAGAGACAGGTAGATGAAGCTGGAACTTCCAGATAGTGTAGTTATCAACTCCCCAAATTTCCTCCCCTAAGTATGTGAAATAATTTCAGAACTATGAACATTTTACACCAAAATCACACCTCGGCCTTACTTCAAGACAGAAAAATGAAACTTCAAAATGACTGAGGGAAACGAAGTGAAATCAACAATACTTAGCACACAGTTACTCACACTCATTCCCTCACACCTCTGCCCCACTACAAAGTTTTATAATGAGCAAATGCAGACTGGGAAAAGCTGTGAGGAGGACTGGTGCTAACAAAGGGTCCTAAGGGTGATTTGGAATGTGCACCTAAAAGATTAAACCAACCCTAAATCTAAACACAGTGATAAAGTATCCAGGCAAAACAGAGCATGAGTACAGGTAGAAAATTTCAAAATAAGTTTGATTTAAAGGGCCAGAGGCACTATATAGAGATCTATAAAATTTGAGAGGACAGTTTTACAGTCTTAGCTTCTGGGGAAGAATAGAGGGTAAAAGGAAGGAAAAATCAGCCTGTGGCAACTAGATGATAATGGGAAAAAATAAGAAATAAATGAAAATTTAAAGTCCTGAAAAATATAAGATAAACTTAAAAACAAACATGCACAACACTCAAAACCCCTCTTTTACCATTAAAGTAAACAAAATAAAACAGAGAAATAAAACATTACTGCAGAAACTGGACTTTGCTAGACTGACAATAAAGGGCAGCATTAAACAAGGAATCTTGTAAATCACACCAATGTCATAAAAATAAGGAGGAGGAATGTAATATCCATAGAGCAATATTTGCAAAATTGGGAATGAAATTTCACTCAACTGAGCAAACCAACCCTGAAAAACACCCTTGAAAAACAATAAAACTGCAAGTCTACACTACAAAAAGAATTAAATATATTAAAACAAGCACTTAACAATATGAAAAGCTTTCAAAATGAACAAACACAGGCAACAGGAAATCTCCTTCTTTGCTATTGGGAATACAAAATGGAATGATAGAACCACTTTGGAAGACAACAATTTATTACTAAACTAAACATAGTCTTATCATATGATCTAGCAATCATGATCCTAGGTTTCAACTGGTTTGAAAACTTATGTCCATACAAGTACCCACACAGAAATGTTTATAGCAGCTTTATTCAAAACTTCTAAAGCTTGTAAGCATCCAAGTTTTACTTCAATACACGAATGGATAAACAAACTGTGCTATATCTATATAAGAGAATACTATTCAGCAATAAAAAGAAATGAGCCATGAAGCTACAAAAAAAAAAAAAAAAAAACATGGGTGAATCTTAAGTACACATTACCAAGTAAAAGAAACCACTCTTTAAAAGGCTACATACTATATGACTCCATTTATATGACATTCTGGATACAAGCAAAATTCTAGAGATAATAAATAGATCAGTGGTTGCCATGGGTTTACTGTGGGGAGGGTTGAATAGATGAATCACAAGATTTTTGTGAGGGGGTGTAAAGATGGACTTTAATCTCCCCTCCTGAGTGTGGACTGCACATAATTACTTCTTTCCAACAAAGAAAAAAAAAAGAGTAACATTCCAGTGGAGAACCATGACAAAAATTAATTCAGCTAGGTGGCTGAGGTTGACATCAGACTTATTAGTTATATTGTAGTAGGTACTCTTGATATGATACGATGAGAATGGCATTTTAGTTCTTATGGCCTTCCTCCCTCAAGTCCATAATTTCAATCTAATCATGAGAAAATGGAGGGGCATTCTACAAAATCCGTGACCAGTACTCCTGAAAACTGTCAAGGCCATCAAAAACAAGAAAAGTTTAAGACACTATCACAACCAAGAGTACTAAATGTAATATGGTACTCTAGATGTGATCCTAGAATACAGAAAGAATGTTAAATAAAATTAAGGAAATATAAATAAAGTATTTGTTTCTATTAATAATAATGTAACAATATTGGCTCATTAATCATGACAAATATACCATGGTACAGAAAGATGTAATAACAGGAAACTGGATATGGGATTTATAGGAACTCCATACCATTTTCCTAATTTTTCTACAAATTTAAAACACCCATAAAATATAAAGTTTATTTAAAACATTAAACTATTTAATAAAGTGTGAATCAAGGATTTTATATCCAGCCAAGTGTCCTTTAAATATCAATGTTATTAAGGGGCACCTGGGTGGCTCAGTTGGTTAAGCATCTGCCTTCAGCTCAGGTCATCCCAGGGCTCTGGGATTGAGCCCCATGTCTGGCTCCCTGCTCAGTGGGGGGTCTGCTTCTCCCTCTCCCTCTGTCTGCCACTCCCCATGCTCATGCTCTCTTTTGCTGTCTCTCTCTGTCAAATAAATAAATAAAATCTTGAAAAAATAATACTGAATTGCATACTTGAACTTTACTAAGACAGTGGATCTTAAGTTTTCTTACCACTTAAAAAAAAGTAATTATGAAAGGCAGTAGATATGTTAATTTGCTTGACTGGCAATCATTTTATAATAAATACATATACCAAACCATGATGTTATATGCCTTAAGTATATACAATTTTTATTTGCCAATTATACCTCAGTATAAATGGAAAGATTTTTTAAAAGAACTTAAGGAATTCTGCACCCATTAGCCTTTCTTGAGAAATCTACTAGATGATGAATTGTTAGACAAGTGATGACAGTGATAACTTTAGCAAAAGGACTAATGTTGAATAATAAAAACATAAGTGTATGTTATAAGACTAAAACCTAGGTGAAGATGAAAGTAAAAAACTAATTTGTAAATGTTATGTATTACAAGAAAATTAAAATTATGCATCTAAAAAAAACAAAGAATGTGACGTCTGGGTAGCTCACTTGGTTGAGCCCCTGTGTTTGGCTCAGTTCATGATCTCAGGGTCCTGGGATCAAGTCCCACATTGGGCTCCTTGCACAGTGGGGAGCCTACTTCTTCCTCTCCCTCTGCCCCTCCCCCTGCTTGTGCTCTCTCTCTCTCTCTGACAAATAAATTAATAAAATCATTAAAAAATATATAAAAAATTTAAAAAATCAAAGAAAAGGAAGAGGAAAAAGGAAAGTAGAAAATACTTATAGTTGTATAGCATGGGTGGGTTTTAAAGAATATTGGAAAAAAACAAAACTAAACTAAAACCAAAACCAAATGCAACCAAACAAAAAGCCAAACAACCAAACCAGAGAGTAAAATGTTAAATAAGAAAAGAGGGGACAGGGAACTAAACTCATGTTTTTAAAAAGATATAAGCATGGGTTAGTATAAGTACAAACATTTCCTAGTTGTGTCTATTGAAAAGACTTAGAAACAGTGACAACCCAGTAGTAAAGCATATCCTGTGCATAGATCTTGGTTTCTAAATACCACTTTCCAATGAAAGAAACTAGATTTCACTGAAGAAATGGCTGATTTTAAAGGTGGAGCAAGTGAAACTGAAGGCGGCTTGAAGCATCTTATAGTGCCAGAAAACAAGATTGTGCTCAAGATACACGAGAATGGAGGCATGTTAAAGGGACACAAGATCAATCTGAAAGACCTCCCAATGTCCAAAATTAGAATAAAATAAACAATATAGTATTATATGCAAATATTTTAATATTTATATTTTATTATATGAAATATACATTATAGATCATTATAGAGTATTCCATATTATTATATATTATATTTATATTTTATTATATAAAAGTTAATTTATTTTGAAGGGCAAAACAAAAATTAGATTTTAATCAAAAGCATAAAATAAATATACAGGACCCCACACTGACACAAGTTATTAGATAAATAAATAAGTGGATTAGAAGATAATCACTTAGATGAAAATTCCAAATATACATAAATACTCCCCCAAAAGCTAAATCTTTTTATAAAATATTTTTTATTATATTATGTTAGTCACCATACAGTACATCCCTGGTTTTTGATATAAAGTTTGATGATTCATTAGTTGCGTATAACACCCAGTGCACCATGCAATATGTGCCCTCCTTACTACCCATCACCAGCCTATCCCATTCCCCCAACCCCCACCCCTCCGAAGACCTCAGTTTGTTTCTCAGAGTCCATTGTCTCTCATGCTTCACTCCCCCCTCTGATTACCCCCTTCTTTATCCCTTTCTTCTCCTAGCGATCTTCCTAGTTCTTATGTTCCATAGATGAGAGAAACCATGTGATAATTGTTTTTCTCTGCTTGACTTGTTTCACTTAGCATTATCTCCTCCAGTGCCGTCCATGTTGCAGCAAATGTTGAGAAATCATTCTTTTTGATACCTGAGTAATATTCCATTGTATATATGGACCACATCTTCTTAATCCAGTCATCTGTTGAAGGGCATCTCAGCTCCTTCCACGATTTAGCTATTGTGGACAGAGCTGCTATGAACATTGGGGTGCATATGGCCCTTCTCTTCACTACGTCTGTATCTTTGGGGTAAATACCCAGTACTGCAATGGCTGGGTCATAGGGTAGCTCAATTTTTAACTTTTTAAGGGACCTCCACACTGTTTTCCAGAGTGGCTGTACCAACTTGCATTCCCACCAGCAATGTAGGAGGGATCCCCTTTCTCCACATCCTCTCCAACAATTGTTGTTTCTTGCATTGTCAATTTTTGCCATTCTAACGGGTGTAAGGTGGTATATCAGTGTGGTTTTGATTTGAATTTCCTTGATGGCTAATGATTTTGAACATTTTTTCATGTGTCTGTTAGCCATTTGTATGTCATCATTGGAAAAGTGTCTGTTCATATCTTCTGCCCATTTTATGATTTCTTTATTTGTTTCTCATGTATTGAGTTTGAGAAGTTCTTTGTAGATTTTGGATACCAGTCTTTTATCTGTAGTGTCATTTGAAAATATAGTCTCCCGTTCCGTGGGCTGCCTCTTAGTTTTTTTGACTGTTTCCTTGGCTGTGCAGAAGCTTTTTATCTTGATGAAGTCCCACAAGTTCAATTTATCTTTTGTTTCTCTTGCCTTTGGAGATGTGTCATGAAAAAGGTTGCTGTGGTTGATGTCAAAAAGGTTGCTGCCTATGTTCTCCTCTAGAATTTTGATGGATTCCTGTCTCACATGGAGATCTTTCATCCATTTAGAGTTTATCTTTGTGTATGGTGTGAGAGAGTGGTCAAGTTTCATTCTTTTGCATGTAGCTGTCCAATGTTCCCAGCACCATTTATTGAAGAGACTGTCTTTTTTCCACTGGATGTTTTTTCCTGCTTTATCAAAGATTTGTTGCCCAAAGAGCTGAGGTTCCATTTCTGGGTTCTCTATTCTGTTCCATTGGTCTATGTGTCTGTTTTTGTGCCAGTACCATGCTGTCTTTGTGATCACAGCTTTGTAGTACAGCTTGAAATTCGGCATTGTGATGCCCCCAGCTTTGTTTTTCCTTTTCAACAGTTCCTTGGTGATTCGGGGCCTTTTCTGGTTCCATACAAATTTAAGGGCAATTTGTTCCAGTTCTTTGAAAAATGTCATTGTTATTTTGATTGGGATAGCATTGAAAGTGTAGATTGCTCTGGGTAGCGTGGACATTTTAACTATGTTAATTCTTCCAATCCATGAGCATGGAATATTTTTCCATCTTTTTGTGTCTTCTTCAGTGTCTTTCAAGAGTGATTTGTAGTTTCTAGAATATAGGCCCTTTACGTCTCTGGTTAAGTTAATTCCAAGGTAATGTATGGTTTTTGGTGCTATTGTAAATGGGATGGATTCCCTAATTATTCTTTCTTCAGTCTCATTATTCGTGCATAGAAATGCTACTGATTTCTGAGCATTGATTTTGTATCCCGGCAAATTAGTGAATTGCTCTATAACTTCTAATAGTTTGGGAGTGGATTCTTTTGGGTTTTCCATATAGAGTATCATGTCATCTGTGAAGAGAGACATTTTGACTTCTTCTATGCCGATTTGGACACCTTTTATCCCTTTTTGCTGTCTGATTGCTGTTGCAAGGACTTCTAGTACTATGTTGAATAATAGTGGCGCGAGTGCGCATCCTTGTCGTGTTCCTGATCTTAAGGGAAAGGCTTCCAGCTTGTCCCCATTGAGAATGATATTTGCTGTAGGCTTTTCATAGATGGTTTTTATGAGATTAAGGTATGTACCCTCTATCCTTACACTCTGAAGGGTTTTAATCAGGAAAGGATGCTGTATTTTGTCAAATGCTTTTTCTGCATCTATTGAGAGAATCATATGATTTTTGAATTTTTCTTTCTGGATAAAATCTAAGACACAATCGATTTGCGAATGTTGAACCATGCTTGCATCCCAGGGATGAATCCCACTTGGTCATGATGGATAATCCTTTTAATGTACTGTTGGATTCTATTAGCCAAGATCTTGTTGAGGATTTTGGCGTCCATATTCATTAGGGAAATCGGTCTGTAATTCTCCTTTTTGATGGGGTCTTTGCCTGGTTTGGGGGTCAAGGTAATATTGGCCTCATAGAATGAGTTTGGTAGCTTTCCTTCTGTTTCTATTTTTTGAAACAGCTTTAGGAGAATAGGTATTATTTCTTCTTTGAATGTTTGGTAGAATTCCCCAGGAAAACCATCCAGGCCTGGAGTTTTGTTATTTGGAACGTTGTTTATCACTGACTCAATCTCTTCATAATTAATTGGCCTGTTTAAAAAATCAATTTCTTCCTGTTTCAGTCTTGGTAGTTTATAGGTTTCCAGGAAGGCCTCCATCTCTTCCAGATTGCTTAATTTATTGGCATAGAGCTGTTGATAAAAGTTTCTAATAATCCTTCCAATTTCATGGGTGTTGGTCATGACCTCTCCTTTTTCATTCATAATTTTATTAATTTGGGTCCTTTCTCTATTCTTTTAGATAAGTCTTGCCAGCGGTTTGTCAATTTTATTGATTCTCTCAAAGAACCAGCTTCTAGTTCTGTTGATCTGCTCTACTGTACTTCTGGTTTCTAATTCATTGATTTCTGCTCTAATCTTGGTCAACTGCTTCCTTGTGTGTGGATTAGGCCTGTCCCTCTGTTGCTGTTCCAGCTTCTTGAGGTGAGAATATAAAAACTGCATTTTAGATTTTTCTATTCTTTTGAGTGAGACTTGGATGGCTATGTATTTCCCCCTTAGGACTGCCTTTGCAGTATCCCATAGGTTTTTGGACCATTGTGTTTTCATTCCCGTTGGTCTCTATAAATTGTTTAAATTGATTTTTGATTTCCTGGTTTATTGAGTCATTCCTGAGCAGGATAGTTCTTAGTCTCCAAGTGTTTGAGTTTCTTCCAATTTTTTCCTTGTGGTTGAGTTCCGATTTCAGAGCATTATGGTCTGAGAATATGCAGGGGATAATTTCAGTCTTTTGGTATTGGTTGAGACCTGTTTTGTGTCCCAGAACATGGTCTATTCTTGAGAATGTTCCATGGGCATTAGAATAGAATGAGTATTCTTTGGTTCTGGGGTGTAGTGTTCTATATATATCTATGAGGTCTAGCTCATCAAGTATGGCATTCAAAGCCCTTGTTTCTTTGTCAATTTTCTGCATGGGTGCTCTGTCTATTTCTGAGAGTGGAGTGTTGAGGTCCCCTACTATTAACGTATTTTTATGTATATGTTTCTTTATTCTGGTTAAGTATTGGCTTGTGTATCTTGCTGCTCCCTTGTTGGGGGTGTATATATTTATAATTGTCATATCCACTTGTTGGATACATCCTTTAAGAATAATATAGTGTCCTTTTGTGTCTCTAACTATAGTCTTTAGTTTAAAATCCAATCTGTCTGATATGAGAATTGCTACCCCAGCTTTCTTTTGAGGTCCATTGGCATGAATGATGGTATTCCATCCCTTTACTTTCATTCTGGATGTATCTTTAGGTTTAAAGTGAGTCTGTTGTAGACAGCAAATGGATGGGTCATGTGTTTTTATCCAATCTGCAACCCTGTGACGTTTTATGGGAGTATTTAGGCCATTTCCATTGAGACTGATTATTGAAAGATATGAATTTAATGATGCCATGTTGCCAGTAAAGTCTTTGTTTCTATAGATTGTGACATTCTGTTCTGTATCACTCTTGGGGCCTTTTTACTTTTATAGAACCCCCTTAATATCTCCTATAGGGCTGGTTTTGTGCTTATGAAATTGGTCAATGGAGATTCTGGAAGGTCTTTATCTCTCCATCAATTCTGAATGACAGCCTTGTTGGATAAAGGATCCTTGGCTGCATGATCTTCTCTGAAAGAACTTTAAAAATGCTCCCCAACCCTTTCTCTCATTCCAGGTCTGTGTAGACAGGTCTGACGTCATTCTGATACATTTGCCTTGGTACGTGAAAAATTTCTTTGTCCTGGCCACTTTCAATACTGTATCCTTGGATCTAATATTTGCGAAATGCACTATGACGTGAGTGGCATAGGTTTGTTTTGGTTGAGCTTGGGAGGAGTCCTCTCTGCGTCTTGGACATGAAAGCTTGTTTCCTTTGCTAGATTAGGGATGTTTCCAGCTAAAATTTGTTCAAATATCTCTTCTAGACGTCTGTTTTTCTCCACCCCCTTGGGGATGCTGATGATTCTGACATTGGAACTTTTCATTGAGTCAGTAATCTCCTGTAAGCCACATTCTTGAGATTGGATTTTTTTGAGCCAAGTTTCTAGTTTAGCTTTCTCTTCTACTAACCCATCCTCCAATTCGCCAATACATTCTTCTGCCTCATTCACCCTGGCCATCAGAGCTTCTAGTTTTGACTGCATTTGATTCATAGAATTTTTAATTTCTGCCAGATTCGCTCTCATTTCCACCCTTAGAGAATCTATATTCTCATTAACATTTTCGTTAATACTTTTTTCAAGTCTACACATCATCATGACCATTGTTACTCTGAAGTCCATTTCTGATAATTTGGTTATATCCATATCCACTAGCTCTGTGGCAGAGGCCACAGACTCATTGTCTTTTCTTTGCCGGGGGTGATTTCTCCTTCTTGTCATTCTGATGAGGAGAGGTTGTGGGGTTGTCCAGAGCCCAAATTATTGACCAGGATCCAGGCTTTGTGCATTTTTTTTATAGGGACCTTAGGGATATGGACTTCTTGATTTTTCAGCCTACCTTCTGGGGGAGGTGCCAGCCACCCTGATACTCAGGCAACCCTGTCTGGGTAGAGTATCCATGTCCCCTGGGAGGGGGGACGGGGATGGGCACACTGTGAGCTAGTATTTCCAGGCTTTTGTTCTCTGGCGGCTTTCCCTGGCTGTTTGCTGTGCCTCTTCTGAGAGTCAGAGCAGCAGTAGCTGAATCTCAGCCTTTGTCTCAGAATAGAAGGATCGCAGACTATTTCCCACTGAAGTTCTGGCCACTTTAACCCTGTTTCTGTTGGTGCTGCTCAACCCTGCAGGGTCCTGGGATGTGCGCCCCAGACCTGGTGTCCCAGCCCTCACTTCCAGGGCCAGCGCATCTCTGTCTTTTGTGTTTCTAACACTGCCAGCCGCCAGCCGCCCCCGCGGGCTCCGGAGCTCCGTCTCAGTGTGCCTCGTGGGCGCTCCAAAGCTCCGGCCCTCAGACTGGTTGTGTGCGTTTCCTGGCTCACAGTTTCAGTCTGCTTTCTTGCGGGTGCCATCCATGAGTCCGCCCGCTCCCCTGTGCAGGTGGCTACCGCTTCCTGGTGCCCGAACATGGCGGCTCCCTCCCCCTTCCATTTATCTTCTGATATCTTTTCTTGGTTTCACGGCTCCCCTTTTGTACCTCAATACTCATTGCTGGAGATGTTCATTTGTAGAGATCCAGATGTATCTTCCTGCAGCTCAGGCTGATTCCGTGGATGTTCAGGATGGTCTGGTACCTATCCAGTTCAACTCAGGGGACCAGCTGAAAAAGGGGTCCTCTACTCCTCCGCCGTCTTAACTCCTCCCCCCCCAAAAGCTAAATCTTAATATCTCACACCCTGGAGTATGGAATAGACTTAGTCTTACATCCAAAGTATAGAATACTATATGTATAGTATATTTATAGAATCCTTACTATTTTAACCATTTCATACTTTATTTTTAAGATTGCTTTAACTATTCAGGGTCTCTTGTGTTTCCACACAAATTTAGGATTGTTTGTTCTATTTCCGTGAAAAATGCTAGTGTGGTTTTGATAGGTACTACATTGAATCTGTAGATTACTCTGGGTAATACAGATATTTTAAAAATATTAATTCTTTTAATCCATGAGCACAGAATCTTTTTCCATTTATTTGTCTCTAAATCAACTTCTTTCATCAATATCTTATAGCTTTCAGTGTACAGGTTTTTCACTTTCTTGGTGTAAATTTGTTCCTAGGTATTTTATTCTTTTTGGTGCAATTGTAAATGGGATTTTTTTCTTAATTTCTCTTTCTGATACTTTGTTGTTAATATATAGAAACACAACAGATTTAAAGTTTTTGCACAGCAAAGGAAACCATCAACCAAATGAAAAGGCAACCTACTGAATGAGAGAAAATATTTGCAAACCATGTATCTGATAAGGGGTTAATATCCAAAATATATAAAGAACTCATATAACTCAATAGGAAAGAAACAATCATTCTGTTATAAAAATGGGTAGAGGACCTGAATAGACATTTTTCTAGAGAAGACATATAAATGGCCAACAGACACATGAAAGATGCTCAACATCACTAATCATCAGAGAAATGCAAATCAAAATCAAAATGAGATAGCACCTCATGCCTGTCAGGATGGTTATTATCAAAAAGACAAGAAATAATAAGTGTTGGTGAGGATATGGAGGAAAGGGAACCTTTGTGTACTGTTGGTAGGAAAGTAATTTGGTGCGGTCCCTTCAGAAAACAGTATGGAGGCTCCACAAAAAAATGAAATAGAACTACCATATGATTGAGCAATTCAATTTCTAGGTATTTTCCCAAAGAAAACAAAAACACTAGATGTACGCATCCTCTATGTTTATTGCATCATTATTTACAATAGCTAAGATATGAAAACAAGCTAAGTGTTCATTGATGGATGAATGGATAAAGAGGATGTACACACACATAATAGACTATACTCAGCCACAAATAAAGAATGAAATCTTGCCATTTGCTACAATGTGGATGGTCCTTGAGTATTTTAAGTGAAATAAGTCAGAGAAAGACAAACACCATACAGTCTCACTTATATATGAAATCTCAAAAACAAAATGAAAGCACAAACAAAATAAACTCAGACACAGAGAACAGAATGGTGGTTGCTTGGAGACAGGGGGTTAGGAGTTAGGTGAAAGGAATGAAGGGGGTCAACAGGTACAATCTTCCAGGCATAAAATAATCCATGAGATATAATGTACAGCATTGTGACTATAGTCAATAATAGTATAGCATATATTTGAATGTTGCTTAGGGAGTAAACCTTAAAAGTTCAAATTATATTAAAAAATTGTAACTGCATAGTGATGGACAGTAATTAGACTTATTGTGAATATTTCACAGTGTATACAAGTATCAAATCATTACATTTTATACCTAAAACTAATATAATGTTATATGTCATTTATACCTCAATAAAAAATCAGTTCTCATTAATCTATAAAGCACAATCCCAGTAAAAATTGCAGTTGTATTTTTTCCTATTTCTCACTTGATTTATAAGATTTAGCCCAAGATAATTAGAATAATTGGCTAAGACACACCTGACTCACTGCTATAGATTTTATTTTGTTACAAACATATTCCAGAGAAATTACTATATTCTTCACCACCTAGGGATATTTATGCAACATGACACAGTTCTGTTTAGGCACTAGGAAAAAGAAATAGAAAACAGGTATATCCTTGGGAATTCAGGTTGAGACAAGAGGCCAAGGGAATGAAGAGATGAATTAAAAAAATACAGGTTTTGTTATCCTTGTTTTTTTTGTGTGTGTTGTGGCAGCTGTGAGTAATTCACATTTTCATAATTGTGAAGGGAAAATATTACTTCTGCTGACCTTTGAAGGTGGTGGTCGACTTAAACCAGCAGCCAGTTAGTTGTACAAAAAATAATGATAAATTCAAGAGAGCATGCTTGCCTGCAACCAGTCTAAAATGCTGTCCTACCAGCAAGCCAGGCTTTATGTAATATCAGTTTCATGAAAGTGGAGTCACTCTTAAATCAATCATTCAAGTAAATATTGATGGTAGACATTGCATGAGGCAACACAGGTTGAATCGTCTCATTTTTTTATACAAGTGCCATATTATCAGTGTTTAGTTATCAGCTTGCAAAAGAAAGAGCACTGCATCCAGACCAACAGCAGAACTCTGTCATCAAAAACTTCCAAAACTACTGGAGAAAAAAAAAGCTAGACTGAGCAAAGGTAAACACTTCAATTTAATGATTTTGCTTTAACACTTTAAAAGCTAAATGCTGCTATTATAGAATATAACTAATTCATAGCAGTGTTGAAATAGAGTGGATAGAACTGTTATTGGAGGTTGTGGAAGCTATTATCAACATGAAATTAGCAATCATTCTTATCAAAAAAGACAGAGTCTGAAATTGATCTGACAAAAGTGATAGATAAATAGCTAAACTCTAAGTTGAATACATCCCAAGGTGTGAAAGAACAAGAAGTTAGCAGAGTATCAAGCTAAGCATTGTACTCAAGCAAAATTCAGCCCCCTAAACAACCAAAAGTGGATGAAAAGTGCAACTAAACTGAAAGAAACTATAAAGGAAAACATTTCTGTTCTATTCTAAAATGTACACATATGCCATGGAGTATCATCATCTGATACACTATTATATGATATAACACAAATTATAGAACATTGAATAACCACAAAGCAGAATGTGTAAAGCTCAAGAAACATCATGATACTGCAATTCATTCTAGGCTCCATAAGAGGATACCAGACTTTGATCTCTCAGTTCACTTTCTGACCACTTAGCACAGAGTGGACCCAGGACAGTTTCATATTCATTTTAGTGGCCTGTACAAAATACTCCAGAGGAGAAGGAAATATTGGTTAGATAAAATAAAATATGAATAAAATAATGAGAGGATTACATTAAATAACATCTGGGCCTCACCTTTTAGTATTAACTTGTCTGTAATATTGATCCCAGGGACTCAGTTCTGTGTGAACCCTGTGCTTTAATAGGTCTTATATAAAGCTTCCTGTTGAAACCTTTAGTATATTTTCCTCACATGTGGGGAGTGACATGAAGTCAAAGAACAAAGAACTGTGATGAGTGTGGTCACATTTCACAGGTAAATGAGGCTGAGGCTAAATCATTAACAAAAAAATCCCCAAAGAGACTTAACATCCATCATCCCACCTCTATCTGTATCAATGGATGGACAAAAATGTTGACATCCAATTTTATAACATATGTTGATCTCTTCTCGAGTTCTTACTAGCATTATAATTCCACAGGTTATTTTGAGAATGTATAATCAATAGAACTGTCACCAGTGATCCAGAAACAACAGCAAATGCATGCCAAGAAGGAATGCTGTTTTGCCTTATTCCCCTTGGTATTCTCCCACATAGATTATATAATTCATCCAAGACTGAAAAATGATTCTGATAAAAGGCTCTGCATAGTCTCCTGAAAGTCTATCAATATAACCTAAGCCAGACAGGGAACCCTGCGGTTTGTGAACTTTGACTGATAAAGTTCTTACTAGGGACAGCCTGCTGCTCAGAAGTGGCCAGGCAGCTCTCATACAAAAGGGTGACCAGGAATTGCATCCTCCAGCAGCCAGATGCCATACTGTGAAATGCCTCAGACAGAAGGTAATGATCAGATCTATTTTCTTTTTTTTCCTATCCAATCATATTTTTCTAATGGAGAAAAAGAAGAACATGAAGAGTTTTTGTTGTTGTTGTTGTTGTTGTTGTTTGTTTTGTTTTTTTTGCTGAATCGAAATTGCAAAGGTCCAATTTCTCTTCACCCTCGGAATATCCTAAGCCTCAATAACATCATACCCAGTGAAAGGAAACCACAAGGATATAAATATTAAAATATCCTTATTCCAGTGGAAATCCAACCAAAATATAGTAAATAGGAAACATGGTCAAAAATAATGCTTACAATCTGGAATAACACATAATAAGCTTTGGAGGTGCTATCCTCTATGTACTCACCGATAGGGAAGTTTAAGTCAATGAAGTCATACTATAAGCTACAAAACTAATTTAAAAATACTTATGCTAATTCTGTCACTTGGTAAATATAATATGTTGAATTATGTATGGTTTTTTATCATAACATTTTCTAAAATCCCAAGTGTGTAAGAAATGTGGTAAACTTTGACTAACATAATATAATAAAAATATATATAAAAAAAAAAAGAAATGTGGTAAACTTAACACAATTAACTCCAGTCTGGAGACTATATTAAGACATCAGTTTACTTTTTTCAAGTGAAAAATGTGATGAAAATACACTTCTTTTGAGATTTTGAGAGATGTTGCATTGAATTTATAGATTGATTTAGGAAGAATTGACATCTTCTACAATCTATGTGTGTCCATTATTCAGACTCACTAACGTGTTTAAGAAAACACATTTTCTTAATATAGAACTTGCACAGATCTTATTAGGTTTATCTTAGATACACTGAGTCAAGACTCTAATTGCAAACCAACTTAAACTTAGTTAAGAAAAATGTAGTATTTATTGATTCATGTGAACACACAATGGAAAGTTCAAGAATGGGCTTAGCTTCTGGGAAGAATTAATGCAGAGTGTCAAATATATTTTCTCTAAACAGAGACTTTGACTCCTCTCCTCTCCTCTTCCCTCCTCTACCTCCCTCTCTCTCTCTCTCTCTCTCTGCCCCTTACCCACCCAAAACAGCTTCTCCACACCACAGACAACACCATTTTCACCATATTGTTCTATCTTTATTATATTGATAGTGCCAAACCTGATTTCTATTTTTAGTATTTGCATCATCTGTCTTTACTGATCTCTTCATTTTATACCTTTTTAAGTGAATAGACTACAGACCACCAATTTTTTAAAGCAAATCTGAGAATAAATCTTTACAAAAATTCAAGTAGAAAAGAGTAACACCAGCAATATGGCCAACTAGGAAGCTTGAGGCCTTTAGTCTTTCATGAAAACATTAAAATAAAGCCCTACGACAATTTTATAGAAGAAAATAGTGTTCTATAGCAACACAGCAAATGCTAAATCAAGAAAAAAACATTCAAGATGGTAGGAAATATTTTGGCATTTTTACTGGCCCTTGCCTCATGCCCTTTTGGGCACATGGCAACAAAATCTAAAGGGAGAAGTAGAGCAGTTTCCAATTCCCTTCCTCAAACCAGAGGTAGCAGAGAATATCTTTTTTTAAATATTTATTTATTTATTTGGGGGGCGGAGAACACAGAAGGAGAGTGAGAAGGAGAAGCAGACTTCTTGCCATGTAGAGAGCCCTATGTGGGACTCGATCCCAGGACCCTGGGATCACGACCTGAGCCGAAGGCAGACACTTAACTGACTGAGCCACCCAGGCACCCCTAGGAGAACATCTTATCTGCAGTGTGCTACCCTGTGTGATAACTGTCTGAAGGACTGGTCTCTGTTTTGCCTGATTCAGGTCAGATGAGGAATAACACCATAGTTTGGATCACAGGTCAGGAAAAGTCAAGAAAAGTAGTTGGCATGCTTATGAAAGATGCAGGGGGACTACAAATCCATGACACTTGGGGAAAAAGATTACAGTAGAGGACTACAATATAACATTGAAGGCACCAAGGATAAGTTAAGCTGAGATTCTTTATGAAATTAAGACATTTAAAAGCAGCCATGCATACAAGATAATCAAAAAAGCCACACACAGGACAAGATAAAATGCACAACCAGAGAAGACAGGAGTAGACCTTAAGCCTTTCATCCCAGGCTGATCCCAAGGTGCAGAACACGACCTGCTAATTAGTGAAAGTCTTTCCCAGTACAGAACTAGTCTACAAAGACTGGAAGAGGTCACTGACTTTTTTTTTAAATAAACAATTTGCAACAACAACAAAAATCCACAAAGAATATAAATAAACAAGAAAACATACTACAAAGGAAGAAAATAACGTGGCAGCAATCATCCCTGAAGAAACACCAGCATTGGACATATTAGACAACAGTTTTAAAACAATCATCTAAAGAAAAAAGTGGATAAAGAACTAAAGGAAATTTGGAAAACTATATGTGGAGAGGATAATAATAGAACAAAGAAATAGAAATTACAAAGAGAAACAGATATTCTGGAATAGAAATATACAGTAACTGTAATGAAAAAATCGCTAGTGGGGTTCAACAGCTTACTCAAACAGGTGAAAGAAATAACAGTGTGCTTGAAGACAGGACATTTGAAATTATTATGTCTGAGAAGCAAAAAGAGAAAAGAATGAAGAAAAATCATCAAGGTCTGAGGGATTGATGGGACACCATCAAGAAGACCAATTTATATGTTACGTGATTCCCAGAAGGGGAGAGAAAGAAAGAAGCAGAAATTATTTGAATTAATAAATGACAAATGTATAAAAAATCTTTACAAATCTATGTTGATGGGTACATGATACATAAATATGTAATCTGTGATATCAATAATATAAAGTGGGTGGGTACTGAGCTGTAGGAATAGTTTTTGTATGTGATTGAAATTAAATCGGCATCAACGTAAAAAAGATTGATATAGTCAACATATAGATGGCTAATTGAATTTAAATTAAATAAAATATATTTAAAAATTATAAAATAAAGAGATTGGTATAACTTCAGGATGTTTTATGTAATCCCCATAGTAACTACAAAGAAAATACCTGTATTGTATTCACAAAAGGAAATGAAAAGGGAATCAAAGTGTGTCACCATATAAAAACAAAAACAAAAAACAAAAAACCACGACCAGTCAACTAAACACAAAGAAAGGCAGTAAAGCAGTAAGGAAAGATATAAAGGACAAAAGCTGTAAATCGTACAGAAAATAAATCACAAAATAAGTAAGGTCCTTCCCTCAGTAATTAAATGTCAGTGGATTAAATTCCCCAATCAAAAGACATAGAATGACAGAATGGATTTTAAAAGAACATCATTTAACAATATCCTAACTATAAGAGATCACTTTAGGTCTAAAAATACGGTTTAAAAGTGAAATGATAGAAAAGCGTTCCTTACAAATGGTAAACAAAAGAGACAGGAGTGGCTATATTCACATCAAACAAAACAGACTATGTCAAAAGCTGTTACAAAAAACAAGGAAAGACATTATGTAGTGGTAAAAGGTTAATTGACCAAGAGGATGTAACAATTATATATGCACTGAACATCAGAGCTCATAAATACATGAAAAGTTAAAGTGAGAAATAGAAACCTCTACAATAATAGAAGACTTCAATATGTCGCTTTCAATAATGGATAGAACAGCCAGACAGAAGGCAGACAGCCTCTCCTTTGCTGTCCTGCCTGTCACTCCCTTGTGGTGTGTTCAATAAACTTCTATCTCCGTTCAAAAGAAAAAAAAAGAGTCAGACAGAAGACCAATTAGGAAATAGATGATGTGAACAACACTAAAGACCAATTAGAACTAACAGACATACACAACACAGCAGATATACATTTTCAAAGTGCACAGGGATCATTCTCTAGGATAGGTCATTTGTTAGACCACAAAACAAGTCCTCATAAATTTTAAAGAAAGAAAATAATATACAATGTCTTTTCTGATCAAAATGAAAAGCAGCTAGAAATCAATAGGGGAAAGAAAACTGGAAAGTATACAAATATGTGGAAATTAAACAACACATTATTAAACAACTATGTCAACGTAGAAATCAAAAGGGAAATTAGAAAATACCTTCACAGATGAAAATGAAAGCTCAACATTCCAAAACTTACGGGGTGTAGCAAAAGCAGCCCCATGAGGGACATTTATACCAGTAAAAGCTTATATTAAAAAAAAACTCAAATCAATAACCTAAATTTATACTTTAAGGAATCAAAGAACAAACTAAGCCCAAGGTAAGCAGGTAGAAGGAAATAATAAGGATTAGAAAAAGATAAATAAAATAGAGAATGCAAAAGCAATAGGGAAAATCAATGAAAGCAAGGGTTGGTTCTTCAAAAAGATCAACAAAATTGGCAAGCCTTTAGCTCCCTGGTGAAGAAAAAAAGAGAAAACTTGCAAATCAGAAATGATTTTCAGAAAGCTGAAATCGGAAATGAAAAACGGGATGTTACTGTCAATTTTACAGAATAAAAAGGTTTGGTAAGTACTCTGAACAATTGCATACAAATTGGATGAAATGGACAAACTTCTAGAGACATGCAACCTACCAAAATTGAATAATGAAGAAACAGAAAATCTTAGTAGACTTATAATTAATAAGGAGATTAAATCAGTAATCAAAAACTTCCCAGCAAAGAAAAGTCCATGACCAGTGCACCAGGGTGGCTCTGTCAATTAAGTGTCCAACTCTGATTTCAGCTCAGGTTGTGAGCTCAGGGTCCTAGGATCGAGCCCCATGTTGGGCTCTGTACTCAGCGGGGAGTCTGCTTGAGATTCTCCCTCTCCCTCTGCCCTTCTCCTTGCTCAATGTACATTCTCTCTCTCTCTCTCTCTCTCAAATAAATAAATAAAATCTTTTTTAAAAAGCCCATGACCAGATGTCTTCACTGCAGAATTCTATCAAACATTTAAAAAAGCATTAACACCAATTACTCTCAAACTCTTCCAAAATATTGAAAATACTTTACATCCAAAATATTGAAAAGGAAGGAACACTCCCTAACAATACAAGAAAACTACAGACATGTATCACTTATGAATATGGTGAAAAAATCTTCAACAGAATACCAGCAAGCTGAATGCAATGACATTAAAAGATCTATGCACCATGAATAAGTTCCCAAAAATAAATAAAATAAAATAAAATAAAATATAAAATAAAATAAAATTAGAATTGCCACATGATCCAGAAATTCCACTTCTGGATATATATCCAGAAAAACTGAAAGGAGAGACCTGAACAGATATTTATGCACTAATGTTCACAGCAGCATTATTCTCAATGGTCATAAGATGAAAACAATAGAATATTCATTGATAGATGAATGGATAAGTAATAGGTGGTATATACACATAATGGAATGTTATCAGCTTTAAAAAGGAACGAAATTCTGACACATGCTAAAATATGGATGATCCTTGAAAACATTCTATGTGAAATAAGTCACAAATATTATACGATTGTAGTTATATGAGATATCTAGAGTAGTGATAAAATGGTGGTTGTCAGGGGCTGGGCATGGGGAAGGGGTTGTAGTATGGGCAGTTATTGATCAATGGATACAGACTACATTAGGGAAGACCAAGAAATTCTAGAGGTAGATAGTGGTGATGGTTGCACCATTAATCTGTATAGCTAAAATGATTAAAATGGCACATTTTATATGTTTTACCACAATTAAAATAAACCAAGGTAAATTTTATATACATTGAAATGACAAGATTTTTTTTGAAATGCCAAGATTTTTAAGACCTCCATTTGATGAATTTTGTAAAATGTATTTGCCCATGTAAATAGCAATCTAATCAAAAGATAAAAATATTTTCTGTACTCCAGAAAATCATTTTCTTCCCTAGTCCAGGCAATCACTGCCCCCACAAAGGCAGCTAATTTCCTTATTTCTATTATCTTAACTTTGGCTGTTTTTGAGCTCCATCTTAAAGAATAATAAAGTATGCAATTTTTATGACTGACATTTTTTGCCCACCAAATCATTAAGATTAATGAATTGTTGTGCTTTTCAAAATCATTTTTGAAATTACACAGTAATATTGAATTGTGTGAATTTAACATACTTTGTATATTGACTCTTTGTGGACATTTGGGTAATTTTCAATTTGGAGCTTTTATGAATAAAGCTATTACAAAAATTCCTGGAAACTGTTACTGTGGATATATACTATCCATCCTTTTGGATAAATTCCTAAGAGTGTAATTACTTGGTCATAGAGTAGGTTTGCTTAATATAACAGTAAACCACCAGCTTTACAAATTCATTTTGTCATTTTACACAACAATGTGTTTGAGTTCAGGTTGCTCCATATCTTAGCAAACATTTGAAGTTGCCAGTCTTTAATTTTAGCCTTTCTAGTGGTTGTATAGTTATACTCCATTGTGATTTTAATTGCATCTCTGTCATGAATAAAAATGTAGAATATCTTTTTGTGTGTTTAATGACCATTTATATACTTTCTTTGGTGAAACAAGTGCTCAAAACTTTTGTCCATTTTAATTAGGTTGTTTTCTTATAACTGAATTTTAAGAGTTTTTAAAATATTTTTATGAAAGACCTCTACTCCAATATGTTATATGGAAAGCCTCTACTTATGTTCTTCCCCCTTTACAAAATATATATATTAAATATATAAATATATATTAAGATTTGTATAAATATATATAGCTTAGTTTTTCATTTTCTTAATGAGAAATTTTGGCTTTTGATTAAGTCTAACCTATATTTTTTATAATTTGTATGGTTAATGTGTCTCCTGGTGGGTCTCTGTGTAGAACTGCTCGTAGACTATGCTAGGAGTGATCCGAATAACATGACAGTTTCAGGATCTGCTGTTGGACCAAGTATAGTTGGCCTGCTTCCAGGGGCACAAACAAGAATGTCTCCCAGTGGGTCCTGAGTTTGACTGGGCTGCTCTCAGAGCACGGCAGGAAGGGGCTGGAGATGAGTCACATGGTTATTTCAAGATCTACTGTCAAACCAAGGTTGGCTGGCATGTCTCTGGGGCACTAAGTAGCATGTTTCCCAGTGTGTCCCTGGACTGGCAGAACTGCTTGTGGACTATGGCCAGGGATCAGTGTTCAAATCTCCAATAGACTTTTATATCTAGACTTTTCCTCTTAACAATTTCTTCCATTTCAGTACTCTGCAAGCAAATTTCACCTTCTTCAGCAGCCCTTAACTTTGATCTTTGCATCCTCAATTTAGCAAAACCACTGCTCCAAGTGGGCTCCACTGCCCTGAACCATATTGTGGAAAGTATCCTAATAAGGAATGCAAGGTGAACCTGGGGCTCCTTTGGCTAGATTCCCTTCTCTCAAGGAATATCGTTCTGTTCTTCCTGATAATGCCTAAAAAGAGCTGCTTCATATATTTTGTTCAGCTTTAGAGCTGTTTACAGAGGGATGGCAAATCTGTTAACAGTTATTCCATAATCAGAAGTAAATATGTGATTCACTTTCTTTGAATCAGAACCCTGTCTTAGATATTATGATAGCTGATATATTTGGTCTTATGAGAGGCAACACAGCATAGTGGAATATTACTGTCTGGCCTTGAATCCTGGCTCAGGCATTTATGACACTTGTGGTAAATGACTCACCCAATATGTTTTAGATAATATTTAGATAATTAAAATTTAGATTTTTAAATGGGATTAATAATACTATCAAATTTATCTAAATTTTATCGATATTAAATGAGTTAAAATATGAGAGTAGGACAGCAATTATATATAGTAAACACAATACTAGCTTTCTTGTTTTGGCTTTCTATATATGCTTTAAGTGGGATGTCAAGGCTTAAATTATCTGCTTTGGTAGGGGACTAACATAGCTGTTTCATCTCTTTAATCATCTGGATTATCCTTCTCCTTGCAGTCTCCATTGATTCTAATACTGACATAGAAATCCATCTTAGCCTATCTTGGGGAACTGAATATTTTGTAGGTCTCTTCTTTTTTACTTCTATGAAATAATTTCTCAGCTCTGTTAGGTTTCATAGCTAATACATTCCTACCTCTAGAATTTCTTTGTCTTCCCTAATGTGAAGTCTGTATCCATTGATCAATAACTGCCCATACTACAGTCCCTTCCCCATGCCCAGCCCCTGACAACCACCATTTTATCACTACTCTAGATATCTTATATAACTACAATCATATAATATTTGTGACTTATTTCATGTAGAATAGATAGGAACTATCTTACATGCCTAAGTGTAGGATCTTGAGTAAACAAATTAAGGTTCATGCAATTTTTTACTTTAGAAAATTGTGGTAAATCTACACAAGGAGGTTTTATGCAGAAATTAAAAATGGATTGCAAAAATATATTTTGATAATATGGAAAGTATTTCATGATCTATGTTTAGTAAAAGGTTTTTCTCAAATAAGTATACCTACATCTATACAATTATTTTTTTAACAAGTACACACACACGCCATAAAATATTATAAATTCTGTGTATCTCTTTGAGGTGGCAATACAGATGATTCATATTTCTTTTGATTAACATTATGCTCTGAGTTTTCTATGGTAAACATACATATTTTTGTATTTAAAAAACAAAATTTAGATGTCTTTAATATGAAAAATATTGAGAAGTATATATTGAATAAAATGAAATAAAACTTGAACAAATGAGAGAGAAAAAATATTTCTGGATATTGAAGTCTATGTCTTAAGAAATATAATTTCACCCCAAATTATTTTATGAACTTAAGAAAATAAAATTAAGAATATCAAAAGGACTAATTTTGGTACTTAATAAATTGACTTTAAAACTAAGATACAATAATAGACAAATGAATCAAGTCAATTTTTATTTAATTTAGAATTAAAATTTAATTTAGAATTAAATTAAAAATTTAATTTAAATTTAAAATAAAAATTTAATTCAGAATTAAAATACTGAATGGACAGCTGAACTGAGATATACAAACCATAGTATAAGGTGACAATACTTAAAATAGTTTAAGAAATAGTGTAAGAATGTAAGAAAACATCAAGCCTTTAATTTCAGGAATCAAACACACACACACACACACACTCACACAATATAAGTACAAAGAAGTACATACATTGTAAGTTTACAGCTCCAAGAATTTCTACAAGGTGAACATCCCAGAATAATCACCACCCAAAATAAGATATAAAACATTAGAAGTTTTATTTACCAATCCTAGGCACTATCCCTACCAAGGGCAATCTCAGTCATTAGTGCCCACTAAAGGTAACTACTATCATAGCTTCTATTCGTATATGTTTGTTTTCATTTTTTCAACATTTTATCTGTGAAATTAATCCAAAACATAAAACAGTAGTTTGTTCTTTTTCATTGTGTATTTCATTGCATAAAATTCTCCACAATATACCCATTCCACTCCAGATAGACATTTGTATTGCTCACCTTCTTGCTTATTACAAATAATGTCATTATAAATATTTTGTTTGTATATTTAGTGCACAGATGCATGCATTTCTGTTAGGTTTGTGCCTAGAAGTATAATTACTGGGTCACAGGATATGGCATAACTTCAGTTTTACAGATAATGTCCAAGGGTTTTCAAAGTGGTTGTACTAATACCTAGTGATTTTTGCCATCATTGGATAGTTTGAGGCTTTTGTTTCCTTTTTTTGTTTTGACATTCTAGTGGTTTTATAGTATAATGTAAAGTGTTTTAATTTTCATTTCAGTGATGACTCTCATCAAAGGCGATGTTTGTACTGGTTTCCTTTATACATATACTTTTAAATCAAATTGAGGAATTTCTCCTCTATTTCTAGTATTCTAAGGGTTTTCACCCTTCATAAATATTAACTTTTACTAAAATCTTCCTTGGAATGTATTAAAACTATATTACTTTTTTTTCATTTGTTAATGTGATTAATTATTCTCGTTCACTCATCAAAATCCTCTGGTAGCGCCTCATTATCCATTGAGGGGCTTTTTTTGTTTGTTTTTTAAATATCTTATTTAAATTCAATTAGTTAACATACAGTGTATTAATAGTTTCAGAGGTAGAGTTCAGTTATTCATCAGTTGCATGTAACACCCAGTGCTCATCACAACACATGCCTTCCTTAATACTCATCACCTGGTTACTCCATTCCCCCACCCCCTCCCTTCCAGCAACCCTCAGTTTGTTTCCTAGAGTGAAGAGTCTCTTACGGTTTGTCTCCCTCTCTGATTTCTTATTTTTCCCTCCCTTCCCCAATGATCCTGGTTTTTTGTTAAATTCCACATATGAGTGAAACCATATGATAGTTGTCTTTCTCTGACTTATTTCGCTTAGCATAATACCCCCAGTTCCATCCATGTTGTTGTTAATAGTAAGATTTCATCCTTTTTGATGGCTGAGTAATATTCCATTGTGTATATATACCACATCTTCTTTATCCATTCATCTGTCAATGAACACCTGGGCTCTATCCATAGATTGGCTATTGTCCATAGAGGTTTCAGCAGGCCAGATCTCCCAAACTTTTTGGATTTTGAATTGGCTCTTAATGCTGCTGCTTCTTACTGGTAAAAGCATTTCTCCTAACTTGATATTGACTGTCTTCACAATTTTGGCCATTCTAGCAGGTGTGTGATGCTATCACAGTATGGTTTTAATTTGCATTTTCTTAACGATTTATTATATGGACTACATTTTCCTCATGTTTATCGGTTGTCTGTAAATCTTTCATTATGAATTGTCTGTTCTAAACATTTTTCCCTTTTTTTGTTGGGTTCTTCCCACCTTATCTCTTCCCTTGAAGAGTTGATGTACAATTAGCATTACTTATTCCTTAAAAGGTTGAAAAAAGTCACCAATCAGGCCATTTGGACTCAGAGTTTAATTATTTATTTGACAGAGAGAGAGACAGCCAGCGAGAGAGGGAACACAAGCAGGGGGACTGGGAGAGGAAAAAGCAGGCTCCCAGTGGAGCAGGGAGCCCAATGAGGGGCTCGATCCCAATCACGCCCTGAGCCGAAGGCAGACGCTTAATGACTGAGCCATACAGTATCCCCAGAAGTTTAACTTCTGAACACTTGATGATTTTCTAATTATCTTTTTCTTGTTAATTCTTGGCTTAATGTCACTGTTTACAGAGATCATATTCTGTGATTTCAGTCCTTTCAAATTTGCTGAGACTTTCTTTATCATCAAGCATATAATCTATTTAGGTAAATATTGCTTATGCACTAGAAAATGATGAGTATTTTCGATGAGTTGGACCTCATAGATATATACAGAACACTACACTCCAGAACCAAAGAATACTCATTCTATTCTAATGCCCATGGAACATTATCAAGAATAGACCATGTTCTGGGACACAAAACAGGTCTCAACCAATACCAAAAGACTGAAATTATCCCCTGCATATTCTCAGACCATAATGCTCTGAAATCGGAACTCAACCACAAGGAAAAAATTGGAAGAAACTCAAACACTTGGAGACTAAGAACTATCCTGCTCAGGAATGACTCAATAAACCAGGAAATCAAAAATCAATTTAAACAATTTACAGAGACCAACGAGAATGAAAACACAATGGTCCAAAAACCTATGGGATACTGCAAAGGCAGTCCTAAGGGGGAAATACATAGCCATCCAAGTCTCACTCAAAAGAATAGAAAAATCTAAAATGCAGTTTTTATATTCTCACCTCAAGAAGCTGGAACAGCAACAGAGGGACAGGCCTAATCCACACACAAGGAAGCAGTTGACCAAGATTAGAGCAGAAATCAATGAATTAGAAACCAGAAGTACAGTAGAGCAGATCAACAGAACTAGAAGCTGGTTCTTTGAGAGAATCAATAAAATTGACAAACCGCTGGCAAGACTTATCTAAAAGAATAGAGAAAGGACCCAAATTAATAAAATTATGAATGAAAAAGGAGAGGTCATGACCAACACCCATGAAATTGGAAGGATTATTAGAAACTTTTATCAACAGCTCTATGCCAATAAATTAAGCAATCTGGAAGAGATGGAGGCCTTCCTGGAAACCTATAAACTACCAAGACTGAAACAGGAAGAAATTGATTTTTTAAACAGGCCAATTAATTATGAAGAGATTGAGTCAGTGATAAACAACGTTCCAAATAACAAAACTCCAGGCCTGGATGGTTTTCCTGGGGAATTCTACCAAACATTCAAAGAAGAAATAATACCTATTCTCCTAAAGCTGTTTCAAAAAATAGAAACAGAAGGAAAGCTACCAAACTCATTCTATGAGGCCAATATTACCTTGACCCCCAAACCAGGCAAAGACCCCATCAAAAAGGAGAATTACAGACCGATTTCCCTAATGAATATGGACGCCAAAATCCTCAACAAGATCTTGGCTAATAGAATCCAACAGTACATTAAAAGGATTATCCATCATGACCAAGTGGGATTCATCCCTGGGATGCAAGCATGGTTCAACATTCGCAAATCGATTGTGTCTTAGATTTTATCCAGAAAGAAAAATTCAAAAATCATATGATTCTCTCAATAGATGCAGAAAAAGCATTTGACAAAATACAGCATCCTTTCCTGATTAAAACCCTTCAGAGTGTAAGGATAGAGGGTACATACCTTAATCTCATAAAAACCATCTATGAAAAGCCTACAGCAAATATCATTCTCAATGAGGACAAGCTGGAAGCCTTTCCCTTAAGATCAGGAACACGACAAGGATGCGCACTCGCGCCACTATTATTCAACATAGTACTAGAAGACCTTGCAACAGCAATCAGACAGCAAAAAGGGATAAAAGGTGTCCAAATCGGCATAGAAGAAGTCAAAATGTCTCTCTTCACAGATGACATGATACTCTATATGGAAAACCCAAAAGAATCCACTCCCAAACTATTAGAAGTTATAGAGCAATTCACTAATTTGCCGGGATACAAAATCAATGCTCAGAAATCAGTAGCATTTCTATGCACGAATAATGAGACTGAAGAAAGAATAATTAGGGAATCCATCCCATTTACAATAGCACCAAAAATCATACATTACCTTGTAATTAACTTAACCGGAGACGTAAAGGACCTATATTCTAGAAACTACAAATCACTCTTGAAAGACACTGAAGAAGACACAAAAAGATGGAAAAATATTCCATGCTCATGGATTGGAAGAATTAACATAGTTAAAATGTCCACGCTACCCAGAGCAATCTACACTTTCAATGCTATCCCAATCAAAATAACAATGACATTTTTCAAAGAACTGGAACAAATAGCCCTTAAATTTGTATGGAACCTGAAAAGGCCCCGAATCACCAAGGAACTGTTGAAAAGGAAAAACAAAGCTGGGGGCATCACAATGCCGAATTTCAAGCTGTACTACAAAGCTGTGATCACAAAGACAGCATGGTACTGGCACAAAAACAGACACATAGACCAATGGAACAGAATAGAGAACCCAGAAATGGACCCTCAGATCTTTGGGCAACGAATCTTTGAAAAAGCAGGAAAAAACATCCAGTGGAAAAAAAGACAGTCTCTTTAATAAATGGTGCTGGGAAAATTGGACAGCTACGTGCAAAAGAATGAAATCTGACCACTCTCTCACACCATACACAAAGATAAACTCTAAATGGATGGAAGACCTCGATGTGAGACAGGAATCCATCAAAATCCTAGAGGAGAACATAGGCAGCAACGTCTACGACATCGGCCAAGGCAACCTTTTTCATGACACATATCCAAAGGCAAGAGAAACAAAAGATAAAATGAACTTGTGGGACTTCATCAAGATAAAAAGCTCTGCACAGCCAAGAAAACAGTCAAAAATACTAAGAGGCAGCCCACGGAATGGGAGAATATATTTGCAAATGACACTACAGATAAAAGACCGGTATCCAAAATCTACAAAGAACTTCTCAAACTCAATATGCGAGAAACAAATGAACAAATCATAAAATGGGCAGAAGATATGAAGAGACACTTTTCCAATGATGACATACAAATGGCTAACAGACACACGAAAAAATATTCAAAATCATTAGCCATCAGGGAAATTCAAATCAAAACCACACTAAGATACCACCTTACTCCAGTTAGAATGGCAAAAATTGACAAGGCAAGAAACAACAATTGCTGGAGAGGATGTGGAGAAAGGGGATCCCTCCTACATTGTTGGTGGGAATGCAAGTTGGTACAGACACTCTGGAAAACAGTGTGGAGGTCCCTTAAAAAGTTAAAAACTGAGCTACCCTATGACCCAGCCATTGCACTAGTGGGTATTTACCCCAAAGATACAGACATAATGAAGAGAAGGGCCATATGCACCCCAATGTTCATAGCAGCATTGTCCACAATAGCCAAATCGTGGAAGGAGCCGAGATGCCCTTCAACAGATGACTGGATTAAGAAGATGTGGTCCATATATACAATGGAATATTACTCAGCTATCAGAAAGAACGAGTTCTCAACATTTGCTGCAACATGGACAGCACTGGAGGAGATAAGGCTAAGTGAAATAAGTCAAGCAGAGAAAGACAATTATCATATGATTTCTCTCATCTATGGAACATAAGAACTAGGAAGATCGGTAGGGGAAGAAAGGGATAAAGGGGGGTAATCAGAAAGGGGAATGAAGCATGAAAGACTATGGACTCTGAGGGTTTCAGAGGGGAGGGAGGTGGGGGAATGGGATAGACTGGTGATGGGTAGTACGGAAGGCACGTATTGCATGGTGCACTGGGTTTTATACGCAACTAATGAATCATCGAACTTTACATCGGAAACTGGGGATGTACTGTATGGTGACTAACACAGTATAATAAAAAAGCATTAAAATAAAAAAAAGAAAGAAAATGATGAGTATTCTGAAGTTAGGTGGGTAAAGTATTCAAAATACATCAGTTAGTTTAATTGTGTTTTTCAAAATTTATATATCTTTAGTGACTTGTTTTTGTCCTTTGTTCTAAAATTACTGAGAAAGGTGTGTTAACATCTCCAACCAAATTTTAGTTATACATTCTTGTATCATCCTTTTAGTGTTTACCCTAAGGATTAGAATACACATACTTGACTTATGACATTCTACTTTAAATCTCTTATTTTACCACATTCCAAGTAATGCAAAAAACCTACAAGAATTTCGCTTCATTTAGCTTCTCCCATTCTTTTCCTACAGTCGTATTTCTTCTACATATGTTACAAACTGCACACTTATTTACCCTTTCTGGTGTTATACATTTCATTCTACAGTCCTGTGCTTCTATATCACAATATATCATTGGTTTCATCATATTATTGGAGCCTGAAGCCAGTTAGTTTTTCACATTGTATAGCAATGATTTTCTCGTATTTTATTAATAAATGTATTCATTTCCTTTTTTTCTTTTTTTAATGTTTTTTTTATTATATTATGTTAGTCCCCATACAGTACCCGTTTCCGATGTAAAGTTCGATGATTCATTAGTTGCGTATAACACCCAGTGCACCATGCAATACGTGCCCTCCTTACTACCCATCACTGATTTTACCAAATATAGAATCTATTTTCCTTTTTTTTAAAGCATTTCAGATGCATCATTAACTTGATTCAGGTCTTCCACAGTTTCCACCCAAAATAAACCATCAATCTTACTATAGATAATGTATCTTTTCTCTATGGATCCTTAAAGGATTTCTTTTTAGTTATGGTTTTTGGCAGTTTGACCACAATGTCCTTATATGTGGTTTTCTTTATATTCCAACCTGCTCGGTCTTGTTGAGCTTCTTGAAACTGTGATTAATACTCTTTATCAATTTAGAAATTTTTTAAATCTATTTTTCTTCAATTATTGCATCCTACCATTTTCTTCCTCTTGTTTTTCTGGGAGTACAATTACATACTTATTTTATATTGTGTCTACACATGTCTCTTACTCTCTCTCCTGCTCTATTACATTTTACTCAGTGCTTCAATTTGGATATTTTCTTTTAATCTGTTTAAATTCACTAATCACATCTGTTGTGTCCATTCTTCAGTTTAGTTCATCCAATTAGCTCTTGTATTTTTCATTTATTGAATGCCCATTTCATGCTTTCATTTTTATTCCTACCTCTGTCGTTTTCATTCCTCTTGTTCATCTTGTTCTCTAATTTCTTTAGAATATAACTCTGAGTTATTTCAAAATCCTTTTTAATATTTTTATCATCTGAAGTTTTGTTACTGTTTCTTGATGTTTTCTCTTATTTATTGGCCACATTTTCATGCCTCTCTTTATGTCCAGAAAATTTATTGTTTAAAAAGAAAATCAGAAACTCTAAATAATGTTATCTTCCACCAGAGAATACATCCCTTCCCTCTTTTGGGCAAACTGAGTGAGGAGGTGATCATGTGAATCCAATGAAGGAGTAAGCTGAGTGGTGGCCAGGTTGATGTTTTGGTAACATTCAATACACCTCCATTTCAGTCCTGTTTAGGAGCATGGCCTTCTTGGGTTTTTTACACAAACTTACTGGATCTTCCTTTCTTCATTTATGAAAGTCTGTGGAAGATTTGCTACTGCCTTTGGATTTTTTTTTTTTTTTGAGCTTAGCACTTTAGCTGCCCATGCAGCTCACTCCCCAACTTTGAGTTCTGGAAAATGCCTTGATGGAAAGAATTACCATGCATTTAAATCTGGTGATCTCCTCCTAGCTAGGCTTTGTCTCCTAAGCACTACAAGAATATAGATAATTTCAGTATGCCTTTCAAAAAAAATTGGCCTCATTTACCTATAACTGTCAGGCAGTCCCAGAAGTCAGCAAAATCCCATGGTGAAGACTCACCATTATCAACGTCTCCTCAGGTTTCAAAAATGTTGCCCCATGCAGCTACCAAAAAAAAATTGTTTCATCTTGGGGCACCTGGGTGACTCAGTATGTTAAGCATCTGCCTTCAGCTCAGGTCATGATCCCAGGGTCCTGGGATAGAGCCCCACGTCAGGCTCCCTGATCAGTGGGGAGTCTGTTTCTCCCTCTCCCTCTGCCACTACCCTGCTTGTGCTCTTTTGCTTTCTCTCTCTCTGTTAATAAATAAATAAAATCTTAAAAACAATTGTTTCATCTTTCTTCCTCATACTATGCCCATAGTCAGTAAATGACTTCAACAGAAAAAAAAAATAGCTGGTGATCATCAGCTCCCTTAGAGAGGCTCCCCGCTCTGGAATTCCGACTTATATAGTATGAGTTGTTTCCACTCAATAACTCTCTGATATCTTTAAAATAAAATTCTTGTAATTCATCAAACTTTTATTAAATGATATAAATATTTGGGATTTAGGGGTTTTATTATCTTCTTCCAGAAAAAAAATTAATATGCTTCTGGGAAATGACTTGGGACTATCTTCATCCAGGATCACGGCTTGAGATTCCTCCGGACCACCCAGGTAAGTCAAGGATTCAAGCTGAAAATCCATGGGAGATCTGGCTTATGTCTGGTATATTTTTGGCTCACCCTTCATGTGAGGTTATAGCCCTTTGAGTTTCCTGTTTAAAAGGGGAGTTTTTTGTTCATCAGACTCCACCCATATTTTATTAAGCCTTGGACTTTGAATTCTGCTCACCTCACTGCCAACTAAGTCACATCTCAGTTTTGTAGCTCCTTTTTTCTAGATTAGAAAATGCCAAAAGCTATAGTAGTTCACCTCACTGGGTTGGCATCTTGTGTTTGCTTTCAGGCCATTAATTCTTTACTATATTGTTATTACTTGCATGCTCTTTAAAAAAACATTTTTAACTTATTATCCAGGTCTTTAGTTTTCATCAATGGGAGGGTTAATTACCTACCCTATAATTACTGAAATTAGAAGCATGCCTTGTATTTATTATTATGGGAAAATTGAGCTGAATCACAGTGTATAGAGCATGGTTCCAATTTTATTTTTTTAAAAAGTCTATTGAGAAAACTAAATTAGAATCCTGTATTAAATAGAATTTTTCTCCAGCATTTTAATGTTAGGAGAGAAAGGAACATCTGAAAAAAATTAACTCTGTGTTTTGAGCTTTTGTTTTTTGGAAATAAAACAGTTTAATAGAAAAAATATCTAACTCAGTGCCAGATGACCTGGATTTTAGTTCCAGGCCATTAATCTTAGCCATCATTTTTCTGAGTCTCAGTTTTCTCATTTGAAAGATAATTGAATTATCTTTAATGACTCTTTTAATTCTTAAGGTCTTTGAAGCTTATAGGAAGTATTTCCTAGAAGTGTTCATGGTTTGGTAATGTAGGTCACTGCTCCAGGAGAAGATACCTAGGTCTCTCCATTTACCAAATCATTCAGTAAAGTGGTATAAAACAACTTATTTTATTTCTAGATATTGCATAACTGTTGTGGCAAGTATAATTCTAATTTTTTGTGTTCTGATTATTTAATTTTATAAACTAATAGATTTATATATTTTAAATTTGTATCCAGATTATTTTACAATGTCTACTTAACTTTTCAGTTATTTTGCCTTGAGTTTTCCAAACATATCCCAATAATTAATACCTTTGTTTCCTTCATTCCAAAAACTATGATTTTGCTTCCTTATTTATGTTCTAATGTATTAATACTTGTGGAATGATGAAAAATAGTAAGATTTGCAGGAGGACTTGCCTTATTGCCTATTCCATGATTAGAATTTGAACAGTATATATAATGCAGCCTATAAGATGGAGACACATATTTATTAATATATTAAGGAATATTTGCATTTCTAGTTATCTCTGATTTTTTTAAATCAGGAATAAATGGTGATTTATATCAGCTACCTTTTCTGCCCTATAGAGATGAGGGTATATCTGTCATTTGATCTATTTCTGTTATTTTTATTAATAGATTTTCTTACCTAGAATCATTGTTGAATTCCTGGAATAAACTGTATTGGTTATAGTGCATTAATCTTTTACCATATAATGCTAGACTCCATTATCTAATATTTTATTTAGGATTTTTCCATCTATATTTATAATTCATTTTGGCCAGTAGCATTCTGCACTATTGCTAAGAATTTTTGACATCAGTACAGATGTTGAATTTTATTACTCTTTTCAGCATCCATTGAGATGACCATACATATAGCTCTCAAACAATCACTTCGGTAAACTTTTTTTTTTTTTTTTTTTTGGAATTTGGGTTACAGAGAACTATGAGGTTCTCTTGGATGCTTATATGTTATTTTATTTTTGTGATTAATTTCCAAGAATGTATATCGATGTGGCTTTCTTTTGATTTAATTTGCAAGGAAAACTGTGGGACCTTCAATCTGTAAACACAAATTTCTTTCATTTCATATTTTTAAAATTTATGCCATCAATTATTTCTAACTCTGCTCTTTCTATTTCTTCCTCAGGAATACTTATACATCTTTGATTACATTTCTAGTCCCCTGCCCTTTTCTCTGTACCTATCTTCTTATAGCTTGTTTGGTTTTGGTCCTTGTCATTTTCCTCTATTGTATGAGACAGTGTATTACTCTTGTCACTTACAGGACAGAAACGATTTTTGACAGTCTTAATTATTTTCTTTACTCAGTTCAATGTGGATGTTAATACTATTATAGTATAATTTCTTGGCACTCTTTCTTTATTTCAGCCATTTTCATTTACATCTGACCTTGTTTCTTATGATTATCTGCTCCTTTTTTGAAAAGACCATTCTTCTTTGCAGTCTCTTGAGGATGTCAAACATCTTCTTCAAAAATGTCTTCATAATTATTCAGTAGGCCATTTGTTTCTCAAATATACGTGCTTCCTTTGAAATTGTGGGTTTGTGTTCCCATTTTCCTCTTCTGTATATTTCCCATAAACCTGAAGTGCTTCTGTGGGTGGTTGTGTTTATTTTTTCTTTCTCTATTTTTCCTTGAATGAAGTAAAGCTTTATCTGGACTCTGACAGTCCATAGGACTGCCTTTTACTCATTGATTTATAGATAAATTAATTTCTTAAGTCAATTCTGGGGGTATGTTGATGTGCATAGTTTCCATCCCAAACTCACACTAAGCAGCTATCACTTAGTACAGTTCTGATGTTTGGAAGTGGGATAATTTTCTACCACTTTGCCTGGTTTCCTGACACATAGACCAATTGGTTACATGGCTCCCAGGGCTCTTCCTCTCTCTGTGCTTCTCCTCCCTACCTGGCTCTCCCCACAACAAAACTTTATTTCTAGAAAATATATCTCTTTGTTCTTATGGTGGTATGTTTTTGTTGTTGATGTTTCTGGATGTTTTTAATGTATAAGAATAGCTGCCCCTGACTTCTTGGTTTCTTCCTGTCCTTCTAGAGAAAAATTATTTCATCAAGTGAAATCCAAGAGCTCATTAGACAAGACCTGAAGGCCTTTTCTTAATTCATATCCATATACTTTTAGGTAATGGAAATTCCTTCTAGAATCTAGCATTAAGTCAGTGTTAGTTTTCATTGGTGTTATGAGATTTGATAGTAATCCATGCCTACATTTGATATTTTAGCAGGAATATGGGAGAGTTTCAATCAAGGGCTACAAATCAGGCATTATTTTAAGCTAGAAATCATTTTTGGGCACTTCGATGAATGTCTCATTTTATTATACCTGGTTTAATCCACAGTTCCTAATAGATAGGAAGTAGGCGTGATCTATTTCTTTTCTTTCTTCCCCAACTTTATTGAGGAATTACTGAAAAATACAATTTTATATATATTCAAATGTGATGACTTGGTATACATGTACATTATGAAATGGTTACCAAGATCAATTAACCTATCCATCACTTTACATAGCTAACTTTAAAAAAAATACATAGATAACTCTTGTGTGTGTGCATGTGTATGTGTGTGTTGAGAATGCTTAAGACCTGATCAACAGGGAAATGCAAATCAAAACCATAATGAGATATTACCTTACATATGCTAGGATGTCTATTATCAAAAAGAGAAGAAATAACAAGTACTGGAAAGAATGTGAAGAAAAGAGACCCCTAGTCCACTGTTGGTGGGAATATAAATTGGTGCAGCCACTATGGAAGTCAGTATGGAGATTCCTCAAAAAAACAAAATTAGAACTATCATATGATCCAGAACTATCATATGATCCAGCAATCCAACTCCTTGGTATATAACTGAAGTAAACAAAATCAGTATCACTAGGAGATGTCTGCACTCGCATGTTCGTTGCAGCATTACTCTCAATAGCCAAGATATGGAAAAAACCTAAATGTCTTTTAATGGATGAATGGATAAACAAAATATGGAATATCTAAACAATGGCTTATTATTCAGCCACAAGAAGAAGGTAATCCTGCCATTTGTGATAATATGGATGAGACTGGAGGGCTTTATGCTAAGTGAAATAAGCCAGCAGGGAAAGACAAATACTGTCTGATTTCACTTATACATGGAAACTTTTTTAAAAAGTCAGTTTCATAGAAACAGAGAATATAACAGAGGTTGCCAGGGACTGAGGAGTGGGGGGGGGGATGTGGAAATGTATTTCAAAGGCTATAAACTATCAGTCAGAAGATGGATAATTTCTAAGGATTTAATGTACAGCACGGTGACTATGGTTAGTAATATGGTATTGTATACTTGAAATTTGCTAAGGCTTATTCTATTAAGGCTCACATCTTCCTATGAAACTACTCCTGTATTTATCACTGTCCTCAGTGCCTCCGATTCCTTTTATCTGTAAGTTCTCCCAGTAGTTTTTTTTTTTACCAGATATTAGACTCCATAAAGTATAGTTTCAACAAGAGTCCATTAAAATTATTCAAAAAAGCAAAGTACTTTTTTCATTCATCTTATATAGAAACAAAGTATTGGTTCACAAACACTCCTGTCTAAAGGTAATTTCTCATCTCTTATCTCAGGTTTGTATTGGAAAGCCCATGACATATTATCTAAGGTTTACAGCCTGAAACAATCTAAACTATTCTTTAAGTGTCTCAGAGGGCCTAGGGACAGGCACCAGCAGCAACTTCAGGTTGTATTTTGTTTTAGAAAAATCGAATAATAATAATATTTGGTAACTTATTGAATAAAAAATTAAAGTTTATATTCTATGTAGTATTTATATTCAATAGAGCAACTAATTTTTGCAGTAATAGAGCATTTATCAATTCCAAACAATATCAAGCAAAACTTGAAGATCATGACTATCACATATGATGTGATAAATAATGACTTGCAAGTATTCTTCATTTTAGTGCCAGAAATGAAATTGGAAAAACTTTGCATTTATAATTTTTTCAGATATGGGTAGCCACATTAAAATATAAGAGGAATATTATTTTCTTTTAGAAAATATAGTTTGTACATAAAATTAAAATCAATTCCTTATTATTTAGTTATTTAATAAAAGCATTGAATTAAAAATGTCAATGCAAAACTAATGCATGGTATCATTTCCAAGTACTTTCTTTTTTTTTTTTTAAGATTTATTTATTTTTTTAAGATTTTATTTATTTATTCGACAGAGATAGAGACAGCCAGCGAGAGAGGGAACACAAGCAGGGGGAGTGGGAGAGGAAGAAGCAGGCTCATAGCAGAAGAGCCTGATGTGGGGCTCGATCCCATAACGCCGGGATCACGCCCTGAGCCGAAGGCAGACGCTTAACCGCTGTGCCACCCAGGCGCCCCTCCAAGTACTTTCAACAAGAAAGTATTTCCATTCCATATTCAAATTTTAATAACCCAAATATAAAAGAGAAAGTTAATACACAGAAGAAGAAGACATCATATACTTTATTTCTCTAAAACTCAGACTCATATGAATTAATTATAAAATAAAACTAATAAAGGTATCACAACTATCTCTTAATAGGCCTGAAAGAAATGAGTTCAGAACTAATGGGATAGATACCCAGTTGTGCAATCTTAGGTCCTTTAAATATTAAGTAACTACACAACTTTACTTCATAGATTCCATTAACGTAAATCTAGGTCTTTTACAAAAATACATAAGAAGGGCATGTCCTTTATATCAGACTCTCTTGTGTGCCAATTCGGTTTCTCTAATATTAGGTTTCACATATGTGACTTCTTAGTTGGAACAGATCCCAGTCAGTTTTACATCTTACCACCTCCTACTCTCCATTCCTAAAAACCTATCGAGAATCCTCTCAGATACAAGGGACCGTTTTTCTATCATTTAAGTTGTCTCAATCTAAGATTTTGCCAAATGGTAAAATCTTTAAGGAAGTCTCTCTTTCGGATCTGAGAATGTATGAATTGTACATGCAAAAAAGTTTTTAAGTCCTTGTTGGACTCCTAGACATATCTTCATCACCTTGGTTCTCTCTGAAATCCATTCATTCAGAAAATATACCTCTGGCTCAATGGCACCTGTAAACCAAAAGGAGGTCATCTTTAGCTAAGATAAACCAAATCATTTTCTTTTAAATTGTTTTACTGAAGCAGTAGTAATATAGAGGTGCTATAATTATGGTTCTAAAAACCAAGGAGAGAAAGCAGAGAACAGCTGAACAGTGTTGCCTTGGGAAACTGAGAAATGTGGACTCAGGTCCTTACTCCATTGCTTACTAATCATGGGACCTTGGGCAGTCTTTATTCCCTATCTTAGTCTTAATTTCCTCATCTGTAAAGTCAGGGCACTGGTACCTGCCTCATGGGACATGAGGTTTCAATGAGATGGCACACTTGAAATGGTATGGGTCATAGTTGGCATTTAATAAAGCTCCTTTCCTTAATAGCCACACAACACTGTGAGGAGTGGGAAACAATGTCCTGGTAGCAATAGGAAGACTAGAAACTGTACTAGGATGGGTCAGGGTTTATCTTTGGTACCTTGCCTCCTCCCGTGTTTCTTCTTTCAGACTTCTCTAAGATTATGGAAACAATGTATTGATCATCATTTCTCCTCCAGTGATTTCTATGCCAGCCATAAGAAACTCCTTTCAGCTTCTCAAATCTTTTATGCTCTAGAGGTTTCAACCCATGCTCTTTCCTCCACTTGGAATACACATCACCCAGCTCTTTACTTATCTTTTAGGTCTTTCTTTATTCTCTAAATTAGGGTTTGATGTCTTTTCTGATATTCCCATAGCACATATGTCCTCTATTGTAATATTAAAACTATTTTAATTGCTTGTTTACTTGTCTAGCTCTTCCCTTGTAATGTAAATGCCATGAGGGCCAAGATTATATCTACCTTATTCACTGTGCCTAGCACAGTGAAT
Source organism: Ursus arctos (assembly GCF_023065955.2). Lineage (NCBI taxonomy): Eukaryota > Metazoa > Chordata > Mammalia > Carnivora > Ursidae > Ursus > Ursus arctos. The sequence goes on along the minus strand of NC_079873.1, from coordinate 88,678,301 downwards.
CAGTGAATAGTAAGTGGCAGTTTCTCACTTGGGCCATTTGTCAGAGGACTGTGAAAGGCACCCTGCTGTCTGTCCAAGTTTATCCAGCTGAACTTGTTAAACTGGCAGATGTTTCCTTCCTAATGCCTTCCCTATTTCATGAGTAATTCATATGATCCACTTGTTTCTGTTTTTCAGATTCATCACATACAAGTCAGTAGCATTATTAAAAAGCTACCCCCTCCCTTGAATTTTGGGGAAATACTCAGGTTGAACTAAAGTGGTCTGATTATGACAGTTTGAGAAGAGACCACACAAAATGGAAAGAACAATGGATTAGGAGCTACAGGTCAGAAGTGCTGGTCTTCCCTCTCTAACCTTTTAGCTCTGCAATCTTAGTTGTCTTGTTGGCTCTCTGAATCTGTTTCCTCATCTATAATCAACCATATCACTTCTAATTATTTCATAGGGTCATTGAAAGGGTCAAATGACAAGAGATGTGCAAGCAATTTGAAAATGCACAATTTTATAATTCAATGAATCTTGAGAAAATGACTGTCTCATCCAGAATTTAGAAACTTTGCAATATAAGAAAAAGTAAATGTTACTACCTTTTGTAGAATATCTCACTGCATAGAACTACCCCATATTTAAAAATACACTGAGAGGTACTGGTGATGTTTATTCAATTTTATAACTCATATTACAATTCATTTATAAAATGGAATAACAACTTTCCTCCAATAAAGTTTTGAATATATTGCATTAGTATTATTCATGTGAATAAAAATGTATATGGAAACCTCTTTAATGTATATTTAAAAATTGAACCTTTTAAAATTAAATAGTAAAATATATCTTGATTTGAAAACTTGAGCATTTAAACTCTAAGTTATTCACAAAATATACCATATGGTTTTCCACTCTTTTAAATTAAGACACCTAGTAAAATACTATTTTAAAAACATGTTTTATCATTCTGTTAAAAACATACTTTCTATGAGGATAACTTCTGCAGACATGCTTAAAAATCTGACTTTTGCCCCTTAGTCAGAAAGTAGCAAACTCCCATGAGATGCTTTTCTACCCCACAGAACTTCTACTTTTCTTTTTATAAGACTCCTTGAATCTAACCTCAGCCCCTAAAATTATCAGTACATATTTGAATTGTGGAATTATGAAAAAGCTCACGAGTGTTATTAATTTCAAAATGACCAGTTTTAATTCCTACTCAGAATCTAACTACCCAATGCAGAAAGAAATTGGTATTTCTTAAAGTTGAGCTTTCTTAAATTTAATTTCATGCATCCTTGACACCAGCTCAAATAGCATCCAGATTCTAAATGAAGTTTTAAATGTGTACAAAAATTCTCACATTTGTTGTTTTCTACAAAAGTACACTAAATCTCTAGCACCCAGATATTTTCAAGGAAGTCAAGCTCAAAAACTTCCTCCAGGCTTTTTTGCCCTCAAAACATATAACAATACCCTCTATGGATGAAGAAGTTCATATGCCCTAAAGAAAGTGCTACTTAGTGAAAGGGTCTTCAAAAGTTCTTTGGGGGAATGAATGAAGTTTTGAATACAGCTGCCTAATTTTCATAGGCCCAGTAGAAAATTGCTCCAAGGTATGATAAGAAAAACCATGAACAAAAGACACAATAATTTTCCAAATTAGACATAAAATTTCTTGAAATGTCCATATTATTCACTGCTTTGAGTTAAAATTACATACTCTTCTCATGACACTTGTCACCTTATGCTCCTGGGATGTCACCTATGCTCCTGGGATGGCAGCCTTCTTGTTCTTTCTACAGTCTTTATGTGTGTCAGTTTCATTGGTTAGAATTCTCTCTGCTACCTGGTCAGAGCAAAGCCTATAAATCATTCAAGCCTCCTCTTCCTCTGTGATGACCACAAACAAGGTATAGAAAACCACCAGAAAAGTAACTCAAAAGAGTTTAGCATAGTTTAGAAGATAGGACCTTCTGTAATACATAGACTGGACAAGTCTGTGCCTAAGGAAAATGGAGAATATAGCATGGCACTGATAGGGGCACTTTGGGATTAGAGACTATTCAGGTATGATGGGGCTATATGTGAGTATAATGGATGGCAGATAAAGATACCATGGGAGGGGCAGCAGAGCACTGGAAAAAGAGGCATTTGACAAAGAAAAAAACTTCATCAAATCTAGAAATCTTCCCCATGGAGAAACAGATAAGGAAAAGGTAATGAATGTGTAATTGGGGAGACCTAAAAGAAAAAGGGTTTTCAAGACAATATTTTTTCTTCTTTCTAATTTCTACTTGCCCTCCAGATCAAAGTCCTCCCCAAAATACCGATAATATTGTGTGATGATAGCCAGAGCTTTAAGGTTGTGATAGGGAAATTGCATCATAGAATAGTAGCTTTAGTAAAAAGTGGTTTTTTTTTCTTTGTTTATTTGCACAGATTAAGTGGAGAGAAAATGTTCAAACGCAGCAAATTAATTCTTTGGTATTTTGCCCAATTTACCAATTTATTTACTAAATCTTCCAGTTTTCAACTAGCTATTCTGGTGTTATATCAATGCAAGTAGGCTGATTGCTCTACTGGGGTAAAGCACTTCATGACTATGGACTGTCCAAAAGTTACTTTGTTTTTAAGGAACTCATTCCCTGGAAATAGTAACTATAGCCAAATAAGTCTAGATGTTGTGTGATTGTGAAATTAAACTGAGTTTTTAAAAAAATTGTAGAAACGTCAAGTTTCAAAAGTCATCTGACGTTACGTTTTTAAAAAGGATTTGCAAAATCTACATTTTATGGAAAAATTATGTAGGTGATTACATATTTAATTAGACAGGTTGATTTTCCTTGTCAGTAGGTTAATAATAGTACAAATGTTTAATTCTACAAACTTGAAATACAGCCCAGTAAAAAACCAAAAACTACATACAACATCAAAATATTAATAAGTATTAATAAGCCAATATTAAGGAAATGAACAGAATAATTTATCTGTATAAAGTTTTGTCCTAAATTACATGCATAACTGGTTCATTTATTGCAAAGTAAACCTCTTCTCTATTGACTTCTCTACTTTCTACAGGGCTAGTTTAATTAACCTAAGGTAACTGACTGCTGGTTTGCTAAGGATGGATGGCTGTCAGACTGTGTGTGCTAAAACTAGTAAACCTACCCAATTCCTGTGGTTAGGCATCCGTTCATGATTTTGACACAAAATATATATGTAACCACTTAATCACCCTCTCAAGATGAAATTCTCATGACATATGGACCAAACTTTGATTATAGATATAAGTCACCACCATTATATTCCAAGACATCTGTATAAGGAACAAGAGACTTAATCATTGTTATAACGGACAGAGTTCTGTGAGTGCATCAAGTTGAAACATTAATTTGATGCCAAACAGAGTTTGAAATCTAACTCTAGTGCTCATTAGCTGGGTGACTTGAGCAAAATAATTTAACTCTATAAGCTTCAGTTTCTAAATCTATAAAGTAGAATGGTACTACCTTACCTCATAAGGTTGGCGCTTATAAAAGCAAGGTGACACATAGTAAAGTTTTAAAAATCATTTCACTTTCATCCACTTTATTAGAGATACCAGAATGGAAAAGAAGTAAATGGGTTTTTTATAATATTTTTTTATTATATTATGTTAGTCACCATACAGTACATCCCTAGTTTTTGATGTAAAGTTCCATGATTCATTACTTGCATATAACACCCAGTGCACCACGCAATACGTGCCATTCTTCATACCCATCACCAGCCTATCCCATTCCCCCACTCCCCTCCCCTCTGAAGCCCTCGGTTTGTTTTCCAGAGTCCATAGTCTCTCATGGTTCATTCCCCCATCTGTTTACCCCCCTTTCTTCTTCCCTTTCTTCTCCTACCAATCTTCTTTCTTCTTATGTTCCATAAATGAGTGAAACCATATGATAATTGTCTTTCTTTGCTTGACTTATTTCACTTAGCATTTTCTCCTCCAGTCCCATCATGTTGCAGCAAATGTTGAGAAATCGTTCTTTTTTATGGCTGAGTAATATTCCATTGTATATATGGACCACATCTTCTTAATCCAGTCATCTGTTGAAGGGCATCTAGGCTCCTTCCACGATTTAGCTATTGTGGACAGAGCTGCTATGAACATTGGGGTGCATATGGCCCTTCTCTTCACTACATCTGTATCTTTGGGGTAAATACCCAGTAGTGCAATGGCTGGGTCATAGCGTAGCTCAGTTTTGAACTTTTGAAGGGACCTCCACACTGTTTTCCAGAGTGGCTGTACCAACTTGCATTCCCACCAACAGTGTAAGAAGGATCCCCTTTCTCCACATCCTCTCCAACATTTGTTGTTTCCTGCCTTGTCCATTTTTGCCATTCTAACTGGCATAAGTGGTATTTCAATGTGGTTTTGATTTGAATTTCCCTGATGGCTAATGATTTTGAACCTTTTTTTTATGTGTCTGTTAGCCATTTGTATGTCTTCATTGGAAAAGTGTCTGTTCATATCTTCTGCCCCCTTTTTTTTATTTGTTTATTTGTTTCTTGTGTATTGAGTTTGAGAAGTTCTTTGTAGATCTTGGATACCAGTCTTTTATCTGTAGTGTCATTTGCAAATATATTCTCCCATTCCATGGGCTGCCTCTTAGTTTTTTTGACTGTTTTCTTGGCTGTGCAGAAGCTTTTTATCTTGATTAAGTCCCACAAGTTCATTTTTTCTTTTGTTTCTCTTGCCTTTGGAGATGTGTCATTAAAAAAGTTGCTGTGGGCGATGTCAAAGAGGTTGTAGCCTATGTTCTCCTCTAGGATTTTGATGGATTCCTGTTTCACATCGAGGTCTTTCATCCATTTGGAGTTTATTTTTGTGTATGGTGTGAGAGAGTGGTCAAGTTTTATTCTTTTGCACGTAGCTTCAGAGTGTAGGAATAGAGGGTACATTCCTCAATCTCATAAAAACCATCTATGAAAAGCCTACAGCAAATATCATTCTCAATGGGGAAAAGCTGGAAGCCTTTCCCTTAAGATCAGGAACACAACAAGGATGTCCACTCTCACCATTATTATTCAACATAGTACTAGAAGTCCTTGCAACAGCAATCAGAGAACAAAAAGGGATAAAAGGTATCCAAATTGGCAAAGAAGTCAAACTGTCTCTCTTTGCAGATGACATGATACTCTATGGAAAACCCAAAAGAATCCACCCCCAAACTACTAGAAGTTATAGAGCAATTCAGTAATGTGGCAGGATACAAAATCAATGCTCAGAAATCAGTTGCATTTCTATACATGAACAATGAGACTGAAGAAAGGGAAATTAGGGAATCCATTCCATTTACTATAGCAACAAAAATCATAGGTTATCTCGGAATTAACTTAATCAGAGATGTAAAGGATCTGTATTCTAGAAACTATGAATCACTCTTGAAAGACATTGAAGAAGACACAAAAAGATGGAAAAATATTCCATGCTCATGGATTGGAAGAATTAATATAGTTAAAATGCCTATGCTACCCAGAGCAATCTACACTTTCAATGTAGGTGGTTTCCTCATTCTCAAAATTTCAGTGATTATTTCAGGTTTAATCCTTACTAGTGACTCCAGAAGATATTAGTCAGGGTACTCTAGAGAAGAGAATAGAAGAGAATAGAATACACACACACACACATACACACACACATTTTTTTTAAGGAACTGGCTCACATGGTGGAGGTTGGCAAGTTCAAGTTCAAAATCTGCAGGATAGGTCAGAAGGCTGGACACCCAGAGAAGAGTTGCAGTTTGAGTCTAAAGTCAATCTGCTGGCAGAATTCCTTTTTCTTTCCAGGAGGCCAGTCCTTAGCTATTAAAGCCTTCAACTGATTGGATGAGGCCCACCCCCATTATGGAGGTTAATTTGCTTTAATCAAAGTCTAATGATTTAAAGGTTAATCTCATTTAAAAAATACCTTCACAGAAACATCTATGACAATGTTTGGCTAAATATTTAGGTTTTGTGGCCTAGCCAAGTTGACGCATAAAATTAACCATCACATGGAGAGAATGTAATCCATATTTCCTAGGCTAACTCTATGGTGTTAATAGAGATTTTTCATTTTCTTGCATTAGGTTTTGGGGTATTAGCATTCTTTGGATGTATACAAAAGATCTGAAGTTAAAAAAGAACTGAGTTAATCAACTATTGAAAATACTGGGGAAGCTCAGAGCCTAAAGTGGAGTGTCAGGCAGTTAAGAAACTGGAGCTAGCCCCTCTGGTGGAAGCATGTATCCTTCAAGCAAATTTTGAAGAAATAATGGCTGTAAATTTTTAGTATATTGGCACAACCAGAGACCATTCAAGACATCTGGTGGTTAACCAACTAGAGTCAGGAATGCAGAGAATTGAGTATTAATTCAAACATAGTATTATAACAAGTAGTCAAATATGTGGTTATTAAAACTATAGTATAGCATCCAGAGTATAGTACAATGGAACAGGTGTGACAAGAGCCAATACCAAAGATAATGATAAGGACTAGAAATATTTTACAGTAGACCTCAAGTTTGATGCTTCTTTTATAGCCAACCTTGGACCTCATCAACTCAGCTAGCAGACAGAAAACAGCATCAAACCAGGGAAGTTAATATGGCCACAAAAAGGGATAATAAGAAAGTCAAGATACTCATTATGTGGAAAAACAGGCACACAATTTTTGGAGGTAACAGGCTGAAAAGAGCTAGTAGAAAATAATGTAATAGTTCAAAATGGATTAAAAAACTATCTTTAAATTATGATTTGCAACATTTTTGGCAATACTATATGAATTTGACAAAATGCTCTTGTTATAACTGAGCTTTCATCTTTCACTAGAACCATCATCGTTCATAAGAAAGATGATGTGCATTAGATCAAATTATTCCAACTGAGAAAGATGTTAAATGTCACTTCAGGTAATGAGATAAATGAAGGAAATTTGTAATAAGTGGAACAGTCTCCCAGGGACTTATTACACTCTGGAGAATTTTAATCTGCTTTCATGGTAAAGGTTAACAAATACTCAGATAGCTCCTACTTGTACTTGTCATTTAAAAAGTATTCTTCCTGCAAAGAGTTCAAGGCGGTGGTATATCTGCTCCATTTCAGAGGGTACAGAGTACAGTCCTTTGTGGGACTGATAATTTTATCAATATCATCAAGAACATACATTTATTGAGCACTTTGTGGTTGTACAGCAGTGGGCTAAATGCTTGGAACACAGAAAGGCATAAGACATAATCCTTCTCCTACAAGATAAAGTTTCATTATAGTACACACACACACACACACACACACATATTAGAATATAGGTTTCTTCTTTTATGCAATGGGTTTGCCACCAGAACACAGGTGTCATGAAAACCACTGCTCAACCTAAACCAAAATGGGAAAGGAAAAGACTCACATCAACATCGTCATCATTGGACACATAGATTTGGGCAAGTCTACAACTACTGGTCATCTGATCTACAAATGTGGTGGGATCGACAAAAGAACTATTGAGAAATTTGAGAAGGAGGCTACTGAGATGGGAAAGGGCTCCTTCAAGTGTGCCTGGGTCTTGGATAAACTAAAAGCTGAACGTAAATATGGTATCACCATTGATATCTCCCTGTGGAAATTCGAGACCAGCAAGTAATATGTGACCATCATTGATGGCCCAGGACACAGAGACTTTATCAAAAACGTGATTACAGGCACATCTCAGGCTGACTGTGCTGTCCTGATTGTTGCTGCTGGTGTTGGTGAATTTGAAGCAGGTATCTCCAAGAATGGGCAGACCCGTGAGCATGCCCTTCTGGCTTACACACTGGGTGTAAAACAACTAATTGTTGAGTCAGCACCTACATTAAGAAAGTTGGCTACAACCCCCACACAGTAGCATTTGTGCCAATTTCTGGTTGAAACAGTGACAACATGCTGGAGCCAGTGCTAACATGCCTTGGTTCAAGGGATGGAAAGTCACCTGTAAGGATGGGAACGCCAGTGGAACCACACTGCTTGAAGCTCTGGATTGCATTCTGCCACCAACTCGTCCTACTGACAAGCCCTTGCATCTGCCTCTGCAGGATGTCTACAAAATTGGTGGTATTGGTACTGTCCCTGTGGGCTGAGTGGAGACTGGTGTTCTTAAACCTGGCATGTTGTCACCTTTGCTCCAGTCAATGTTACAACTGAAGTAAAGTCTGTTGAAATGCACCATGAAGCTTTGAGTGAGGCTCTTCCTGGGGACAATGTGAGCTTCAATGTCAAGAATGTATCTGTCAAAGATGTCCATTATGGCAATGTGGCTGGTGACAGCAAAAATGACCCACCAATGGAAGCAGCTGGCTTCACGGCTCAGGTGATTATCCTGAACCATCCAGGCCAGATCAGTGCTGGATATGCACCTGTGCTGGATTGTCACACAGCTCACATTGCTTGCAAGTTTGCTGAGCTGAAGGAGAAGATAGATTGTCATTCTGGAAAAAAGCTGGAAGATGGTCCCAAGTTCTTGAAATCTGGTGATGCTGCCATTGTTGATATGGTTCCTGGCAAGCCTATGTGTGTTGAGAGCTTCTCTGACTATCCTTCTCTGGGCCGTTTTGCTGTTCATGACATGAGACAGACGGTTGCTCTGGGTGTCATCAAAGCAGTGGACAAGAATGCACCTGGAGCTGGCAAGGTCACCAAGTCTGCCCAGAAAGCTCAGAAGGCTAAATGAATATTATCCCCAATACTTGCCACCCCAGTCTTAATCAGTGGTGGAAGAACGGTCTCAGAACTGTTTGTGTCAATTGGCCATTTAAGTTTAATAGTAAAAGACTGGTTAATGATAACAATGCATCGTAAAACCTTCAGAAAGAAAGGAGAATGTTTTGTGGACCATTTGGTTTTTTTGTGTGTGTGGCAGTTTCAAGTTATTAGTTTTTAAAATCAGTACTTTCTAATGGAAACAACTTGACCAAAAATCTGTCACAGAATTTTGAGACCCATTAAAAAACAAAAGTTTAATGAGAAAAAAAAATAGAATATAGCTTTCTAATAAAATGTGGACTCTTTACATTTGAATAAGAAGTATTTAAGCTAGTTAAGATTACATACAATTCAAGACAGCACAGATAATTTAAGAGCTACTTACTCAATACTTTTTACTATTCCACTGTTTTTCAGCAGCTACAATCCTAGATCTATATGTACTTGAGGGAAACAATGGGGGTTGTGGTCTGTAGTGTTCTCCAACATCACTTCTGACACCAAACATGTGGGGGTTTTCCCCCCATGCTAACCAGTTCTCCATGCTCCACCAACTGGATGTCCTACAATTCAATTCAATTCTGACACTAATTACCCAGAGTTAGCATAGACCCTATAGGTTATGGGCTCAGTCTCATAAGACTCCCTGAAATTCAGGTGCCAGTTGTAAGTTCCAGGTTGCCACTTGTACTTCTGACCTACCAGCAATAAATTCAGGGGTTCCCACAACGCCCTCCCCGGGTTCAATAATTTGGTAGAATAGCTCACAAAACTCAGGAAAGTACTTTACTTACTATTACCAGTTTATAATAAAGGATACAAATGAAAGGCCAGATGAAGATGTACATAAGGTGAGGTCCAGGAGAGTCCTGAGTGCAAGAGCTTCTGTCATCATGGAGTTGGGGTGTGCCATTCTCCAAGTACATCAATGTGTTTACTAATTTGGAAGCTCTTTGAGTCCTATCATTGAGGGGTTTTTATGGAGGTCTCATTTCATAGACATGATTGATTAAATCATTGATCACTGGTGATTGAACTTAATCTCTAGCCCCTCTCCCCTCCCTGGAAGTCCAGGGGTGTGGAATGGGGTGGAAACTCCCAAAGCTCTAATCACATGTTGGCTTCTCCGACAAACATTCCCATCCAAAAGTTGTCTAGAAGTTCACCAAGAGTCTCTTTATTAGCATAAATTTAGGTATGGTTGAAAGGGGCTTGTTATAAATAACAAAAGACATTCCTATCACCTTCATTACTCGGGCAATCCAAGTGTTTTAGAAACTCTGTGTCAGGAACTGGGGACAAACACCAAATATCAACTTCTTATTGAATCACAAATGGTAAAGAAGGCTGGGGCTAAGATGAAAGCTTACTGAAACAATGACCTTTCAAAAATGTTATGCTTAATTAAATACTCTATCTTTCATGTTAGTCAAAATGGTAGGTAAAATTTCTTAGAAACTCCGTGCATCAAAAACCTCATTAGTCACTGATATTATTGTTCATTCTACATTAAGTAAAATATTTTTTTCTAGAATTTCCAAATTATCATCTGTTATCCTTCTGCAAAATTTAATATTAAAATCTAGAATGAAAACATCATTAAGTTCACCACAAAAAATGAGAAAAATCCCAGAAAATTAAAAGAAATGCCCCATTTTGTTACACTATTTGCAACTGAAAGGGAGCTAATATCCCAGTATGATTCTTCATTGTCATAATTGATACCTCATAGTAAGAAATAAAAGTCAGACAAATCTGTAATCTTCTTCACAATTACACTATTAAATATGAAGGGAGAAAGGAGTGCAGATATTTACTTTTAATATCTTTCTCCAACATGGATCCCAGTAGGTTAGTTTCATATACCCTCCAAAATACTTAAGCCCTCATCCCCCTGTTACTAAACATCATAAAAAGGCATAGATTTTCCAGTTCCAGGAAAAGATGGCACTCACTTTTCCCTGTTCTTCCCCTGTAAATACAACTACATGCTCTGGAAATAATTCAATAGATCATCATAAAAGGATCTTGAAAGATGAAAAGAAAAAGGCAGACTGGCTAGAAAACTCAGTACTTAAAGAATTTGGCTTTTCCTTTTTATCCCCCATATATTTCAGATGGGGCTCTAGAGAGGGCTGTAGTCCAGAACATCCAATGAGCACAGAAGAAAAACAAAAGAAAACAAGAAAATCCTGATTTCTCTGGCCTAAAGACTACAAACAGCAGCCCAGCAGAGACCTAGCAGAGAGATCCATCCATACCCTATATTCAAGGCAGTGTACAGCCTAATCTATCACAGCAGCAGCAATAGCATTATTCCTACCCAACAACCAGGACAGCATCAGCCGGATCTACAGAACAGCAGCAGCAGGAGATGTGGGGTCCAACATGGACATACTGACAACTTCACACCTGGAGCAGCCTCAACCAACCATAGGAGTAGCAACAGTGTCAGTGTCTATGGTACACTGAGGCAGGTGGCTTTTTCTGGCATAGTGGGAGTGCCAAGAGTTCCCTGTCCAACACCCAGGGCAGCAACAGCCAGATCTTCTGTAGCAGCAGCATTAACAAAGTCCAGTAAAAAACCCATTTCACACAGCATATCCAGAGTAGGAGCCCAACCCACCACGGAAGAGCAACAGCTCTAGGTTTGGGTTGCTTCCACTCTGAAAGATCAGTGTCACTGCTCTCCCAGGGATGTGACAGGGACTCATTCACCACTCCCCACCCAAATCAGTGATAGCCCAATCTGCCACAGCAGCAAGCACATGAAGGTCCCTCATGTAGCCTAGGTAGCACATGCAGGAATTGAGCAGGAGCTCCAGTGGAACCAGAAGTAGAAAGCCAATCAGAATAGAATTCCAAGGCTCTGAAAATTACCATTTGAACTACAGCTCACAAAAGTAAGCAACAACCTACATGTAAAACCTAAATAGGTTGACTGCCTGCTGAAATAGAAGATTTAAATGGGATCAAGAGTCTCCTGACATACTACACAAAATGTCCAGGATACAACTGTAAATTGCTAGGCATACAAAACAATAAAAAACACTACTTGAATTAGAAGAGACAATCAATTGACACCAAAACTCCAATGAAACAGATGTTGAGATTGTCTGACAAGGATTTTAAAGCAGGCATTATAAATATGTTTTTAGAAATAACTACAAATTCTCTTGAAACAAATGGAAAAAATTGAAAGTTCAAAGAAATAGAGGTTATAAGAAAGAGCCAATTGGAAACTACAGAACCTGAAAAATAGCTGAAATTACAAAAAAAGAGAAAAAACCTCCCTGGATAAGCCCAATAGTAAAATGGGTATGACAGAAAATAGAATTAGTGAACTGGAGGACTGATAAATAGTATTTACACATTCTGAGCAACAGAAAGTCAAGGCATTTTAAAGAGAAGCTAGGACTTGAATAAGCCCTTGGTTCATGGGCAGAGCTCAGCTAATCAGGAGGGATAGGCATAAGGCATTCTGGGCAATAGGAATATTGGGTGCAAAGGTGTAAAGATTAAGACTGAAGAGAAGTATCAGCTGGTGGAAGCTATGAAGAGATAAATGTAAGCTCAGTTATAAGAAATACTTTTCTTAAACAGGGGTTTCCAAACATAAAATAGAGTACCCTGAGATGAAAATTACTGTCTCAAAAAGATATCTGCACTCTTATGTTCACTGCAGCATTATTCACAATAGCCAAGAAATGGAAACAACCTAAGTGTCCCTCGATGGATGAATGGGCACAGAAAATGTGACATCCATACATATACCTATATAAACACATACATACATGTATACATATATATGTGCATATATATGATGGAATATTATTCTGCCATAAAAAGAAGGAAGTCCTGCCATTTGCAACAACATGGATGGAACTTGAGGACACTATGCTAAGTAAAATAAGTCAGACAGAGAAAGAAATACTATATGTTCTCACTTAAATGCAGAATCTAAGAAATCCAAATTCATAGAAATAGAGGGTAGAATGGTGGCTTCCAGGGTCTGGGGGGCAGTGGGGGAAATGGAGAGATGTTAGTCAAAGGGTGCAAACTTCTAGCTATAAAATGAATAAGTTCTAGAGATCTAATATACAGCATGATAACTATAATTAACAATACTTTATTGTATACTTTATTGTTAACAGAGTGGATCTTAAATGCTGTCACCACACAAAAAAATGGTACTTATGTGAGTGGATGGAAGTGATAAATAACCTTATTGTGGTAATCATTTTGCAATACGTACAGGTACCAAATCACATTGTATACCTTAAACTTACATATGCTATATATCTCAACAAAGCTGGAAAAAGAGTAGACATGATGAATTGAAGAGCCTAGTTAAACACATCTGTTTGATGGGGTATTATATAGTCATCAGTAGGAATGAAATATATCCATCTGAGCTATATGGACAAGTATACAAGCTGTATTAAGTGAAAATAAAAGGTGCAGAACTTAGTATAATTATATTTGTAGAAGTTAGAAAACAGATTTATAGATACATATATATGCTGGAATATACTTTTTCTTAAAGAAATGATAATAAATGCTTAATAAGAGTTAACTCTCAGGCGAAGAATTAGTGGTTAGGAGTTACTGTATTTTTCCTTGTGTAATTTTTTGCATTTTAGAAATTTAAACATGTCTTTTTGTCAAAAGGGGGTAGAATTTCTGTCTTAATTATACTTCCTTTAAAAAAAAATAACAACCCTCAACAGAGTTTTATCAACCATGTCACATAGTTGAACCAGAGTGGGTCAGAATATTCAGGTTTTTTCTGTCCAGTGTTCCATAAGTATTTTGTGGCTGACTGTTAGTTACCTGAGCAAAAACAATGAGAGAGGCAATATGCAAAGGCAACCTCTGTAAAGATTTTCAGATACAGTTTTCTTCCTTTCAGAACCCTATGTATTTATGTCTCTCTATAAAAATTTCCAATAGAGTGTAGGAGATGTGTTTCTAGTGAGGAGGACCTGAAGAACCAGCACAAGTCAGTATAGGGTAGGAAGCTACTGTAGTAGTACAGCCAAGAGATGATGATGGCTTGGGTTAGGGTGAGAGCAGAAGTGGATAGACATGAAGAGACTTAGCATATGTTTTTGGAAGTGGAAGTGGCATGTTTTGGTGATAAAAGGCCTGTGGTTAATAATGAGGAGGGAATAAAGACTGTGAGTGGAACTGCGGACAAAGACGAGAGAAATTTGATAGGCCTCTGTCTACAATAATAAGAAGGTCATGAAGTGAGAAAAAGGAGTTGAAGGGAAATAAATACCATGAATTGGCATAAATAAAATAGAAGACCACAATGATAATATTATATGAATGCCACTTGGTGGATAAAGAATGACAGTGAGTAAGTTGTTTTTGTTTTTGTTGTGTTGTTGTTGTTTTTGAGGGGATCACAAGCTCCTGAAAGCCAGTGGGAGAGGGGCAAAGGGAGCCTGAAGCAGGGTTCCATCTCACCACTTTGAGATCATGACCTGAGTTGAAATAAAGAGTCAGAGGCTTAACCGACTGAGGTACCCAGGTGCCCACATTGGATAGGTATTAAAGACTTGGGTTTGAGTGTCCTTTCCACCATATAACATCTCTGAGGCTAAAATGGTGAATTGGACTTTTTTTTAAGTGTGAATATTAATAGCACCAAACTCACAAGTTTCTTGTGAGGATGAAATTAGATAATACATTAAAAAATTCCGTATAAACTCTGAAGCACCATATGGATGTTAGTTTTTAATATTATTACCATTATTTATAAACAATGAAAATATTAAAACTCCTTACCAGCAACAGGTCACACTGCATATAACCTCCAAACATCAATTTTGCTTTCTGTTATCTTCCACACTTAACATTATATTTTAGAGATTGGTCCATGTTGATATTGGTAACTCTAGTTAATCCATTTTAATTGCTGCATAGCATTCCACTGAACAAATAGACTGCAGTATTACTACATGTAAAACTATTTAATTTTTTCTTATTACAGTGCTTCAAAAATACTCTCATATATGTTTTCTTGTGTAAATACTCAGTTTCTCTAAGATATATACCTAGAAATGGGTAATGCTGGTTGTAGAGAAGAAACATCATCAGCTTTATAGGATTTTGTCAAATGCTCTCTTAAGTGTTTGAAACAATTTATACTCTTACAAGCAGTGTATGAGAGTTCCTTCTTCCTCAAAACCTTAGAGACAGCATTGTTAAACCTTTTTTCAATGTTTGTTAAATCTAATGAAGATGATGATGGAGATGGAAAGTCTTTCTTGTTGAACTTTTCACTCTGACTACAGCTAACAGTCTTTCACAGGTTTTTAGCCACTCATATTTTCTCTTTGATTAATTACCTTTTTAAATCCTTTGCTGCTACAGACTGGTTGTTTGTGTCCCCCTCAAGTTTCATATTTTGAAACCTAATCCCCACGATGTTGGTCTTTGGGGGTGAGGACTTTGGGAAGTTAACAGGTCTTGAGGAAGAGCCTCATCAGTGGTATTCATGTCCTTATAAAAGAAGCCCCAAAGAGTTCCCTAGCCCTTTCAATCTTGTGAGGACACAGTGAGAAGATGGCCATCTATGAATCAGGAAGCTCTCACCAGACAGTGAAATCTGCTGGATATTTGTACTTGTATGGCCATCTCCAGAGCTGTGAGAAATAAGTATCTATTTATAAGCCCCCCAGCCTATGGTATTTTTGTTATAAAGCTTGAAAAAAGACTCTTGCCTATTCTTTATACTAAGGTGTTTGTGTAATTGTTTTGTAGTAATTTTTATATGTTCTTAATATAAAGTCTTTTTTTGTTACTAGCATTGAAAATATTCCCTCTCAGTTCATGGCTTGAATTTTAAATTGATTTACAGCGTCCTCTATTGTAGAGTTTTGTTTTTCAAAATTTAAACAATTTTATCAATATTTTTCCATGAGGATTTAGGCATTTTACATTGTGTTTAAGAAATAAATTCCAATTCTAAAATCATAATAACATTCTCTTAATAGTAGCTCTCCTGAAAATGTTACACAGTTAGGTCTCTAGTCTGAATTTTTTTTGGTATAATGTGAGTTATGAATATAATTGTTTTCTACATGGATAACCAATTTTTATGGTATCCTTTATTGACTAGTTCATCCTTTCCATCTCTGATTAGTAATTCCCAAAAAGGTTTCATCTATGCATGGGTCTTTTTCTAGGGTGTCTTTTTTGTCCTATTATTCCCTTTCTCTATCCCTAAGCTAATATCTTATTTTGTTAATTAGCGTAGATTTATAAGAAATCTTGACACTTTTTTCTTTTTTCAAAATTGTGTTGGCTAGTTTTAGCCTTGTAATTTTCCACATAAAACTTAGGATCAAGCCTTTTAAGTTCTATGGGAAAAAATCTCATAGGATTTTAAATAGAGTTGCATTGGATTGTAGATTGTGTTGGTAACTGTCTTTATCATACTGAGTCTTCCCATTTATGAACATGATAGACTTCATTCCTTTTTTCTTATTGTCCTTCAAATTTTTGTTAAAGATTTTATTTGTCAGAGAGAGAGAGTGCACGTGCAACACACATACACACAAGCAAAGGATGTGGCAGACAGAGGGAGAAGCAGGCTCTCCACTGAGCAAGGAGCCCAATGCAGGACTCAATCCCAGGACCATGGGATCGTGACTTGAGCCAAAGGCAGGCACTTAACCAACTGAGCCACTCAGGCATCCCATTGTCTTTCAATTTTTTAAAATTTTGTTTACACATCATTTTTATTTTTATTTTTTTTTTTAAAGATTTTATTTATTTATTTGACAGAGATAGAGACAGCCAGCGAGAGAGGGAACACAAGCAGGGGAAGTGAGAGAGGAAGAAGCAGGCTCACAGCGGAGGAGCCTGATGTGGGGCTCGATCCCACAACGCCAGGATCACGCCCTGAGCCGAAGGCAGACGCTTAACCGCTGTGCCACCCAGGCGCCCCTACACATCATTTTAAAAAGATTTGTTCCAAGGTCTCTTTCAGTTTTTACTGCTATTTAAAATTACATGTCTTTATTTCATTTTATAATCTATATACCTGGTGCAAAGAAAAACAATTTATTTGGTTACTGAACTACATTAACAATGACCATGTGTTTTTTTACAAGTCTTAATAAGCTTTATTTGTTTTTATTTCTAGAACAATATTGGAAATAAAATATGATTGTAGATATCTTTGTTCTATGTTTGTGGTAGAAGGCATTTGTCAAGTTAAGGAAATTTCTTTTTTCCCTAATTTCTTAATAGTTTTTGTGATGGAAAAATTATTTTTATCTAATGACATGCCTGGATCTACTGAAATAATCATACTTTTTCTCCTGTAATTGGTCATCAATTTTTGGATTTTTTTTTTGAAGGAGCTCATCTAATCCCAATGTATATTTTTATACATTGCTGAACTTATTTTAGAGATATTTAGATATTTAGATGTTGGACTTTTTTATTTGCATTTATCTTCATAAGAGATATTGGTCTATACTTTTTATCTTCTTGTATTCTCCTTGCCTACTTGTTATCAAGATTAGATAAGAACACATACTCATACATTATAAAGTTATATTTAAATATCAATAATTAATCAAATATAGTTACATTTTTAAGTCAATATCTGTTCACACTCTTATTTACCTAACTTTTTGTTAATTTTATTTCTCCAGTATTATTCATTACTTAGTATTTAATTTACGGCTTTAGTATATATTTATTCTAAGTATATAAATGAATAAATATATATATACACACACATACACTAAAGAAAGAGATTTATATAGAGAGACAGAGAAAAACAGAGAATAAAACAAGAGATTTACTTTCCAGATTATCTAATGAAATATTTTACATATCTTTTTTCTTGCTTTGTATCTGATTTTTTCATAACTTATTTTCTTTTTATATCTTTTCATTAGTTATTTCTTTGAGGATATTAAACATACTTATCTTAAAGTCCTCAGATTATTCTATTTTAGTTTAACCTCATATGAAATTATCCTCTGACTGCCGATTTTTATCTGCTTTTCTTAATATTAGATATTTTTCATCTTTTTAAGCCTGGGTATTCAGACTAATTTTGTAATAACTCTCTCTTCATTTCTCACCATCACTCCTACTTTCTTCCTGCCTAGTGGCCTTGGAGTTGCCTCTACCTGGTACTCCTACCCCAGGACTCTACGTGTAGTACTTGTCCAGGGACCAATCTAGCAGGTATTTTGGCTAATCCACTGATCATGAATTTTTATCCATGTCCACCTATTCCTTTAGGAACTGAACATCATATAAGCATTATAACTCCTGGCAGTGTTCAGGAGTAACTTAGCTCAACTTCCACTCCTGAATAGGGATAATGTTCCTCGGGCTATGGTCTTAGGCAAGTGGGCCTGGCTCTGGACTCATATCTTGGGTGGAGGATTTTTACCCTACTTTAACTTACAGGAGATCATCTCTCAGCTACCTCTGCCTTCATTTGGACCTGAAGACTAGCAATTAAGCACATTCAGCCCTGCTTTTCACTCTGTATATTTCTTTTCTATTCCTGGTCCATAAAGATGTTTATTTTATTTATGGTATTGCTTTATTGTATTTTTCTTATTATATTTTGCTTTTCATTATTAGGTTTTTGGAGCAAACAGAAAATCTCTTATCAAAATTGCCAGTCTTAAGACACTTGCTATTCAGTGTCATTTAAAGATTTACATTTTTGATACATCAGAGATTAATGTATTGGATTTAGCCTGTTACCAAACTTTGTCATAGGAAAATACATGTACCTCAAAGCTCTGCTTAGCATCTTGATGTGTTTTTTCTGTGAGGGGTCATAAGGTACTGGGAAAGTATATAGGATCTCAAACCCTGGAAAAAAGACAGTCAAAGGGAAGTAATTAAGGTGATAAAGGAGTTTAATAATTAGGCTAACAAGAGTGAAGGACCTGCTTAAAACTGTGCAAGAAACCGAAAATTCTTAAGTATTTTAGATGGCATTAGCAGGTCCTAATCCAAAGCTTCTGCACTCTGATGATGAATTCTGAAACTGATTCTTTATATATTCCTATTCAATATTTCCTGCTGACATGTTACCTTGGCTAAGACAGCTGTATTTTCTGTGCTTCATCTTCTATTTATGGAATATCAGGTTATTACTCATTATGAGATTCATAACATTACCTTGAACAGCACCTAATAAAAGTGGTTATAAAATGCAATCACCCATGAATGTTGATTTAGATCACAAGTGGCAACACTGTAACATAGTACCAGAAATGCATGGGAAAGTGCTTGCCACTACGAAGTAAACAGCCTTCCATTATATATATATACATATATATATATATATGTATATATATATAAAAAATAACAAAATCAAATTTATTCTAATGAATAGGATTTCAGAGGGGGGGGTGGGGGACTGGGATAGGCTGGTGATGGGTAGTAAGGAGGGCATGTATTGCATGGTGCACTGGGTGTTATACGCAAGTAATGAATCGTGGAACATTACATCAAAACTAAGGATATACTGTATGGTGACTAACATAACATAATAAAAAAATTATTATAAAAAAATAAATTTGCACTTAAAAAATTTAAAAAATAAAAGTCTATCTTTATAGATGGATATATACTCATAGAGTCATTTGGAAGCTGAATTTCATCTCAAACTATTCAATTTACCTATGATCTACATTAAAACCTGAAAATATTACATTAATAATATATAATAAATTCTCATAACTCACCATATTAAGCTGAGTCATACAAATATGCTAGGAGGGGCAGAAAAATTTACATGACTTGGTCATTCTTTCAACATGAAGTTATTGGCACATATTATATGGAAAACAATGTAAACTATCTTCTATTGGGTATAAAATTATTAAGATGTCCTTTCAATCAATGAAATGATTATATAGTAGCATAGATGAGGTATTATGAAAAGGATTGCTAATTTCTTCGAAATGCAGATTATGCCTATTTTATTTAGTAACAAAACTCTAATTTTTAGCTGGGCATCTCATCCCCCAGAATCAAAACTGCATTTCTGGGCCTCTTTTGAATCAAGTGTGCTTATGTTGAGTTTTGGCCAATCACACATACTAAATGTCTTAAGAGCCACTCAGGGAATAAATGTAAATAAATGGAACATGCCCTTCTCTTTATTTCTTCTTTATTCCTGCTTGCTGGGATGCAGATATGATGGCTAGAACTAAAGCAACTAGACTAAGCAATACAGTAAAAGACACAGACTAAGGGTTGTTGGACAATAATATACAATGATGCCATTTTTATGATATGATAGAGAAACGTAATAGACCTGGACTATCTTTCTCTAAACCACTTTTATGTGGGGAAAAATAGGATCATGTGTTGTTTAAGTCACTATAATTTTGAGTTTTCTGTCCTGTTCAGGCAACCCCAATCCTAACTGAAACAGGTATGTAAACAAGTATAGAGTGAAGTGCCATAAGTTCAGTAATAGACGAATAAATTTCCATAGGATGTTCAAAAAGGAAAGATTGTAGGTATTATGGACTACTCCCCTTCCCAGGCATCAAAAAGTTCCCATGTGTTCTAACAATTTTGAGCCCACAATCAAAAATAATAAATTACCCAAGGAAACAAGGCACCACAAATGAAACCACCATGAGAACTAGATCCAGAAATAACCTAAATATTAATAGCAGAAACATAATAGAAAGTAACTGTCTATAATATTTAAAGAAATGAAACAATTAAAACACATGAGTTAAAGTACAAAAGATGATAAAGGCCAACAGATTTAAATATTCAAATAAAACTTCTTAGAAATAAATGTATAAAAGAAAAATTTTAAACTATGTACACAAATCCTAGCTTCCATTAATGGCAGAGCACTTCAATCATACTGATTATCCAAAGACAGAAATTATTAGAATTAATTAATTAATTAATTATGGACAAAAGAACAAAAAATCTACACAGCTATTGGAGAGCACAGTAGAGAGCAACAGAAAGCAAACAGAATCTGAAGTCAACTGCTCAACTACTGAAAAATAGGAACTACACTTAGTGATACCTGGGTCTTTGCATCACTTTGCTTAAGAGCACTTCCTGAACCATGTAGCATGTTGTAGTAGAAAACTTCATTCTGACTGTCTTGAGATGTTAAAGGAAAAGTTTAGTGATGGCAAAACAGTTGGAAAATTAAGGTGACAAACCCTGGAAAGAAAAGAGATGCAGAGGGGTGAGCCCCAAATTGATACATGAACCCTGCTCAAAATGTGGATAACCACCAAAAAACATATGTGCAGAAAAGCTTCCAAGAGTTCTGGCCGAAAGGTCTTGAAAACAAACAAACCAAGTGGAATTTCATCTGGTAGCCACCACAAGAGAGACAGACTTCAAGGTTTGATTACAGCCAAGATAACTGTTTGTAAATCAAAAATCAGCCCTCTTCTGAGTCCATGATTTTATAATGTATAACGTACTATGCCCACAGTAATTTTTTAAAAGTAGTTTTAAAAATTTTTTTAAATTTTAAATTAAAAAAAATTACAAGACATACAACAAAGGAGAAAATATGAAATACTATAAGAAAAAAAAGTCAGTAAAACCAACCATGAGATGATAAATATGTTGAAATTAGTAGACAAGGCTTATAATAGTTAGCATATGTTCTAGCATTTTAAGGAAATTACTTTTATGATATATGAATAGATGAGGAATATCACAAGAAAATAAAATAATAAAAATGAGCCAAATGGGAATTTAGAACTGAATAATTAAAATGAAGAATTTACTAGATGAACTTAAAAACAGATTAGAGTGAGTGAATGAATGAGTCAACAAACTTGAAGATACATCAATAGAAATTACCTAGCCTGAAGAATACAGAGGAGAAATGAACAGAGCCTCAGTGATTTATAGGACAATATTAAACAACCTAATATATGTGTTTAATATAACAAATGTAACAATCTCTATATATGTAGCCTCAGAGAGAGAAGGAGAAAGGGACAGATAAAATATTTGAAAACATTTCCAAGAAAGAAAACTTGCATATCATATAGAAAACATACAGATCAACTCAGAGATTCTAAAGTTCAATGCGGATAGATACAAAGAAAAGATCATACTCAAAATGTTTAAATAGAAAGAGAGATCTTAAAGTATGCAGAAAAATGACCCATTATATATGGAAAAAAGTAAAAACAGTTGAATTCTCAGAAGATACAGTAGAGGTCAATGAAAATGTAATAAACATCCAGGACATCTTTCTAGTGCTAGAAAAAAAAAAGCTGCAAAACAGAATCTTATGTCCAGTGATAATATCTTTCAGTAATAAAGGAGAAATGAAGATATTTTCAAGTAAATGAAAATTGATTTTGTCACAAGGAGCATAAGCTACAAAAATATTAAAGGAAGTTCTATATGCTGATGGAAAATGATATTAGGTGGAAATATGAATCTATAGAAAGAAACTGATACCAGATGGAAATGTGACTCTTTAGAAAAAAATAAGGAACACCACAAATTATAAATAAAAATATAGATGTCTGCATGAAAAGACGTGGAGAAACCTTAAATGCATATTACTGAGTGAAAGAAGTTCATCTAAAAGGGCTACAAACTGTATGATTCCAACTGTAAGACATTCTGGAAAGGGCAAACTACGTACACAGTAAAAACACCAAAGATTGCCAGGTATTAGGAGGGTGGGGATGAATAGATGGAGAAAAGGGGATTTTTAGGGCAGTGAAACTATTCTATATGATACTGTGATGATGGATACATGTCATAATACATTTGTCAAAACCTATAGAATGTACAACATCAAGAATAAACCCTAATCTAAAGTAGGACTTCGGGTAATAATATGTAGTCAATATAGGTTCATCAGTTATAACAAATGTACCACATTGATGCAGGATGTTAATGTTAGGGGAGGCTGTGTATATTGGGGGTACGGATAAATGAAAACTCTACTTCTCAATTCTGCTAAGAATCTAAAACTACTCTAAAATATCATGTTTATTAAAGGAGATTTGAACCTAAGAAAAATGAAAACATATGTACACGCAAAAATTTGTACATGAGGGCGCCTGGGTAGCGCAGTCGTTAAGCGTCTGCCTTCGGCTCAGGGCGTGATCCCAGAGTTCCGGGATCGAGTCCCACATTGGGCTCCTCCGCTGGGAGCCTGCTTCTTCCTCTCCCACTCCCCTACTGTGTTCCCTCTCTCGCTGGCTGTCTCTGTGTCACATAAATAAATAAAATCTTAAAAAAATTTTGTATATGAATGCTTATAGCAGCATTATTCATAGCAGCCAAAAAGTGAAAGCAACCCAAAATAACCATCCACAAACACATGGATGAACAAAATGTGGAATCCATTCAAAGGAAT
Source organism: Ursus arctos (assembly GCF_023065955.2). NCBI lineage: Eukaryota > Metazoa > Chordata > Mammalia > Carnivora > Ursidae > Ursus > Ursus arctos. The sequence goes on along the minus strand of NC_079873.1, from coordinate 88,655,164 downwards.
ATTATTCGGCTTTAAAAAGAAAGGAAGCACTGATACATGCTACAACATGAATGAAACTCAAAACATTATTTGAGGTGAAAAGAAACCAATCACAAAAGACAGCATAATATATTATTTCATTCACATGAAAGTCCAGAATAGAGAAACCTTATGGAGACAGAAAGTAGATTGTGGTTGTTTAAACATTGTAGAAAGAGTAAGAAGAATAGAATGTAATTGGAAGTCAGTGAGATGCAAATAAAAAAATTGCAAAGCATTTGGGAGAGCTTCAGCTAAAAGTAGTAAGTGTTAGACTTTGCCACATATTTTTAAATCCCTAATAGCTTAGTATCCTAAGAACAGAAGCTGAGAAGTCAGTAACTCAGATTTGTGCATTGCCATGGTGGTAATGGTGAAAGGCCAGAAGTCTGGCCAATTCTAGGAACCGTGCAAGGATAGAAATCAAAAGACTGACTTTGTTTGTAAGAGCTAGATAGGGAAGTCAGTGAGATGAGAAACTGTTCTAATAGACATTTAAAATACCACAAGACCATGGGATAAAAGGTCTTAATGAGGGTGTATGCAGGAGTGAGACTGGGGGATGATGTGAGTAATATAATAATAATATAATCTTAAGAGTGAAAGACGTTTTTTGCTGTACATTTTTAAAATTTCATTTTGAAATAATTTCAGACTTTCACAAATGTTGCAAAAATATAAAATAATTCTTATGTACCCTTTATTCAAATTTCGCAAATGTTAACATCTTACATAATCAAAGTACAATTACCAAAGCCACAAATAAGCACTGATAAAATTCTATTATTTAATCTGAAGATATTCAAATATCACCAATTTTCCTCCTAATATTTCTTTTCTTGGTCAGGATCTATTCCAGGATCATGCATCGTCATGTCACATAGTCATAAGAGTATATGAATTTAAATGACAAAATCACATTGGAGAAGTTCAAAAGTTCACAGAAGTTCAGAATACCATTCATTCATTCATTCGTTCAATAAGTTTTTGCTGAGTCCTTAAATACGCACCAGGCATATCATTATGTGCTAGATGTTGGCAATAGTAGAGGAAATATATCATAGTCTCTGCCCTCAAAACACTCTAAATTTCACTCAAATATATGTCCCTTTTATGCTTCTGAGCAAAGGAAAACCCCAAAGAAGTTAATAGTTTTGTAATTTATCTTGAAATACCTCCAAATATTACTAATCATGCCAAAAACTGTCTGGCCAAGTCGTATGTTTTACACTTCCCTTGGTACATTGTTGGAATTTAATAAAAGTTAGTATGTGATAATGAGCAGCAGCATCCTTAAAGATCGAGAAAAAATATACACCACCATCTCCAAGTATAAAGATAGTAGAAACATGAATCAATTTTGTTCTTCTATGAGATATCATATAGGGAAAATTTAATGTTGTATATTACCATGAACTGTCATGCTATTAGTTAAAGTACTATTGTATTTCCAAGTAAATGTCCACATTCCATATTAAAGAATAGCTAATGGAATGCTGAAATGCTTTGTCCCTAAAAGAAAGTAAATTACTGATGGTATTCTATGGCTCCTTACTGCTGATAGGATAAAACAATTTCCTTAGTTCAACATTCAAGACTTTTTACAACTTAATTTTGACCTCCCCCCCATTCTCCAATTTCTTATCCTTCATGAAAGCCTTCCTCCATTTCAAACATTGACGCACAACATATCCTATATGCTGTCTCTTCCAGGTATTATTTATTCCAAATTCAAAAACAACATCTTCCCTCCTAATTACTAAAAGTATACCCATCCTTTATTTCCCTCATGTAGTAATTTGTCAATACATGTTTCCTGACTAATTCTCTAGAATGTTCTCCTAAATTTTAAAGTAGAGGAAACAAAACCTTAAGAACATCACTCAAATAACACTGTCCTTAATCTATCAATAATAAGAAGGCAGTTATTAATGCAAGCTGAAATTTTTCTTTAAAGACAAATAAGCAAGTTATGATTCTAATCCACCTTCAAATACTACCTAGTGTATATTTTCAAACTACTTTAAATGGTTTAGGGTGGATGGGGCACCTGGGTGGTGCAGTTGGTTAAGCATTCTACTCTTGGTTTTAGCTCAGGTAGTGATCTCAGGGTCATGAGATCCAACGCCACATCAGGCTTCATGCTCAGCATGGAGTCTGTTTAAGACTCTCTCTTCCTTTCCCTCCCTTCCTCCCCCTGCGCCTCTCTCTCTCTCTCAAATAAATAAATCTTAAAAAAAGAAAAATAAATGGTTTAGGGTGGAACCTTATACTACAGCATAAAACCCATTAGAGACTTTTTCTCCTTAATATTTTTTGTTATTTCCTCATGGAAACCACTGCAGTAGAGGCCACCTTTTGCCTTCTCTGTGAATGGCAAATATGGTCGATGAATTCTCTGAGAAGAAAATTAGTAGTAGAGCTTTGGTGTTTAAAAACATTGTGAGTTGCTATTGAATTATGCATCAGTATCTTTAAAATCTGTACGCAATTTCAGTGTTCCAAATTATTCATAAATTCACCTAAAGGAGAGCGAAGCAAAAGGGACAAACTACTTGAGAACATTTAATTACTGTGCTATAGACATTTTTGTTAATTGTGCCTCTGAATTATTTGGCATACGCATTTTCCAAAGTGACATTTCAAGATTTCACTACATTCTAAACTTTCTGACATCATCCAGACCAATTTCCATAGAGCTTCCCTATCCCAAATGAAGGACAAAATTATTAACAAAACTAAAAGGGAGAGAAAGCTACCCAGTGGTTGCTTCTTCCTTCTCTCCCCCTCCCATTTTCCAATATCAAACCTAATTCCAATTCTGACTCTTGCTTTCTACTCATCATAACTAAGACACATGCTCTAATTGCCATATGCAAGATCTCTTAATTATCCTGAGAATCTGAAAAGCAATTTATTTTAAAATTCAAAAGAAATGACCCACTAGTGGAATAATGGAGTGAACATTTTGAAAGAAGAAATTCTGCCCAGAAAACTCTTCTATCTATTCTGGTTATACCAAGTGTTGTGTAAAGAAACACATACACACACACAATTACAATGCTGGACGCATAAATACCCAATAAATACTTGTTGATATGCACTGCATTACAATTACAATGCCAAGCACCTGGATGTACATGTCACTTAGGTTTTTGTAACCATGAATATCCTAAGCACATAATGATCTGTCTGAGTAAAATATTTGCAGTTTGCTTTTCATTCACTGTGTCCAGATAACAATGTGTACTGCATTGCAGAATAGTATCTGTAGACTGAAGTCCAGCCTGTGGTCAGTGGAAATGTCAACCTTGTTCTTAATGAATCCCAAGCAGAACATTAGCTCACTGAAATAGGAAGGGAGAGAATGCAGTTTTAAGGCTTCACTTGAATTTCATAAAAAAGAAAGAAAAGAAAGAAAAGAGGATGAAAATCACCACCTCTATGCTTCTTACCATGAAACACTCAATGGAGAACTGAAACTCCAGTTTTCATCACGGACATATCCTAATCTGAGAGTTGTAGTACCTTCATGAAGAAAGGCAGTGGAGCAAGGTTTGGTGGGCTTTTCTCTTTAGCATCATCACAGACATTAAAAAATACTTTTCTTTGGGAGAGGGAGACCCATAGGTGATGAAAGACTTCTAATACTGAGAGCTAGGTTCATTCATCTATTGTCAATTGATAATACAATGGGTACTCTTTTATCTTCTCCAAAATGGAAAGAACTGCAGTCATACCCATGAACAAGTGTGCAAAACAGTGTCAGTATGAATAGCCAAGTATACAGTAGTTCTCATGGTAAAAGGAAGTCCAGTAATGAGACATGGTATTTCTATCAGGGATTGAATACTGATAAGAAAATCATCATGAACTAGCAAAACTGGAGCATTTATTCTTACTAGGGGAGACTGGAAAAGATCATACTTTTGGAAGTTTATTATACAAATTTAATAGCTCACCATAAGTGACAGGGATTACCTCTGTTTTATTCAAGATGTCTATTCATCATACACACTGTATTTCAATAAATGTCATCTTCCCATCTTTAGTCTTTCTCAAAGGTTATAGAAAGTACCCTAAGAGATAACCTGCAGGAGTCATGTTTGGCACAACTAAAATTTTATTAACTCACCTAATTAGCATCTTATCTCAATTCATTATATACCAGCAAGTGATTATGTTATGTTTTAGTACCCTGTTCTGTCTTTTTTTGAAGCACTTGTTTACCATGGCCCTGGTCATTGTCTCAGTATTTATCTAGGCTTCACCTACACTTCTGATGAGCTAGAGCTGAGGGTTAGAAATCAAAAGAGAATATGGGGGCTATGGCAAGTTGGTGTCCCCTCCCCTTGAGGAGAGTAAAATGAAGTGCTTCAGGTCAATCATAGAATGTGGTGGAAGTGGTTTGAGCTACCATAAGGGTTCATTTGCTTGTATGTAGAAAAGGTGGTGTAACTCTACCACACTGCACACACTGCTGGTTACTCATCAGCTCTGTCAGCCTCTGAAAAGAAATGGAACTGAGTTAGAATTGTTCAACCAATGTAGGGTGATGCCAGTGTGCACATCTGTGTTTCTTCCTAGCTCTGACTTATCAAATAGGCCATTTGCTGCCTGAGGAAGGTAAAATGAAGACAGACCGACTCTTTCTTCTACCCTCCCTTTTCTCATTTCCTCTCCATTCAAGCAGGGAATATGTTTTGACTTGCAGAGAAATAAGCAGGGTGTTCAAATTGTGTCCTCAGGCTACATGGCAATGAGAAAGAGTATAATTGAAGCCCGTGTAGCGCTAGAGGAAGGGGTGGAGAGGAAAGCTATTCAATACCAGAATATTATTCTATGCTGGGGTGGTGGGGGGGGCAGCAGAAAATAGTTTCAACATAGCAGCTAGTCCCCAAGTTAAAAGCAGACATCACTGGGAAATAAAGACGCGTGGTATAAAGAACTGTTCTTGGTCACTCTGAACTTTGCCAGCACTTGAATACCTTGTCAGGATAGCGGGGATACTCAAGTTGCATCAAATATATACTCTTATACAGGAGTGCTGGACACATTACAGAGAGAGGTATATGAAAGGGAAGAATTACAGCTGAGCAAAGATTGTGGAAGTGGCCTTTGTACCCTTCCACTTAGCTGTTGAGTTTGGAGAAGGCCTGGGGGGAAAAATCTCTTGCTGTGGTTCTCAGAAGAGGAAACAAGCTAGTTCTGAGAATATTCCTATTGGGGGAAAAAAAACTAGAGCATCTTAACTGAACTCCAGACACATACACGTGCCTATAAATCTTGCTCCAAGTTATGACTAACTCTACAATATCGCCAATACATTTTCCCAGTCTGTCAAGCCCCTGCCCCTCATCACCCACCAATATAAAAATCTCTAATGCTATGAAATCATATATAAATATTTAGAACAGTGTAAGAGCTAGTTGCCATTGTTGATAAAACCTCACAAAAAGGGTTCTATTATCTTATTTTGTGGTCTACCAATGTGTAAATCCCCAAATGTCTGAGATCTATAGAAGGAGAAGAAACTATTTGTAACACATTATTTTAGAATCAGGGTCGATCTAAATAAGACCTCACTCAAAAAGCTAATTTTACCTAGCGTGGCTCAGGGTTTAAACAACTCCATGTTTTCTCATAAGCTTCTCCATTGGAGTAAATAATGGGGTACAGATCTTGAAAGGATTTGTTATCAAACACTATGGGAGGGGACTGATTTTCTTTTTTTGGGGGGGGGCAGAGAATGGGGGACAGAATCTTAAGCAGGCTCCATGCCCTACACAGATCCTGATGCAAGGCTCCATCTCACAACCCTGAGATCATGACCTGAGCAGAAATCAAGAGTCAGACACTTGACCGACTGAGCCACTCAGGCACCCCTGATTTTCTGACTTTTACATATCAGGCAATGGCAGCTGGACACCAGTCTAGTAGCTCTCTTGAATGCCTGATGTTAAGGATTCTGCAATACTCCAGTTCATTACACAGTTGTAGCTCAGCTGGAAAGACACAGTGATCTTTAGTGTCTGACATTAAAGGGAAGCGTTAGTGTAATTTGTTGTGGGGGGTACACAGGAAAGGCATAATAATTTGGATGAAGGAAACATATGTAAATAATGACTTTATAATAATTTCTGTAAATGACAACTTAATAGATTATGAGTAGTTATAAAAGTAGCATTGGCATTTACCATGACCCAGTCAATCCTAGGAAAACTTAGATTCCCCTTTTTGTACATCTTTTCTAACTCAATGACATCCTTCCACCTCTGGAACCACCTACAGTGTTTACTGTCAAACCATTCAATTTAGAATTTGTCTTGAGGTAATGGAAAGTGCAGTGGACCCTGAAGCAGGAAATTCTGGTCCAGCCTCTGCCATCAACTAGTATGGGAAATTTGAGCAAGCATATCCACTGCCTCTGTTTCTTACCATGGGAAATGAAAAGTCTGGATTAGATGAATCACTGATATTCCTTCTGCTACCTAAATCCTATGATTTCCAAATATTGTTCTCAAACTGCTTCAGTGTATCAAACAATCTCAGGGTTGAAAGAGATCTAAATAGTCTAACCCACACGCCCACTCAATATTTGAAACACTACAATATAACATTGGTGCCAAATGGCCATTTAGCCTCTTCAGAAACACTTCAGTGTTCAGAAACTCACTCTTTTGTGGTGGCTCATTACAATACTTCAGACTATTACAAAGTTCTTAAAACACATAAAAATTAAGTATTTCTGTTCAATCAAAGACACCATGTATAGCATTAATAAACAGATAATGGATTAGAAAAAGATAAAGCACCTAAAACTTAAAATGAATATCCAGTATATGAGAAACTGATCAATATCAATAAGAAAACTACAGAAATTATAGTAGAACACTGAACAGATTATTCAGATAGCAGGTTTACTGACGAAGAAACCCAAATAATAATGAATAATTGAAGTGAAGCAGAACTTAAGACAGTGAGCTCTCAATTTATATCCATTACACTGACCAAAGTTATAGTGGTGAATAATCTGCCACAAGTTGGCAGGGATATGAGATTAGATCAGGCTTCTGGATGGCCCAAGGGATGAATGAAATCCTTGTCCAAGTTTGAATAGCCCACAAAAATGTTTTTTGCATTTTTGATGGGTGACCAAAAAAAGGAACAAGAAGAATATATGACAAAGACTCTACGTGGCCAGCAAAATCTAAAATATTTATCATCTGGCCTTTTGTAGATAAAGATTGCTAACCCCTGGGCTCCAGGATCTCTCATGCCCTGTTTTTGGAAGGAGCCAATCTAGAGAGCAATATGGATCTACTCATCAAACTAAGTGTATGTACACTCTGTAATCCAGAATATACACTCTCACAGAAGTATAAAAGGATACATGTCTAAGGCTATTCACTGCAATGTTGTTTATGGTAGCAAAGAGATGGACATGATTGGGATATTCATCACTGGGGTGTTTGATAAGGCAAAATGTGGTGGATATACATTATGGAGATTATGTGGCATTTAGAAATGACAAAATAGATATATATGCAGCAAATTAAATAGAACTTTAAATACATCTCAAGTGAAAAAGGAAAATAAATAGAATGAGATCTATATAACAGTACCATTTATGTAAACTAAAAATACACACGCACAAAACAACAAAACACATTTTACAAAAGGCTTAAACATTAAGAGATTAGAACAATTGCCTGAGGGGATGAGAAATGGAAATAGATACAAACAAACAAGTATGGGCCTTGCAAGTAACAATGCTATCAGTGTGCCATCAACCGAGGAGTATGATTAACTCAACCTTCCACAACAGAGAGGCAGTGAGGAAAAAAAATGTTCTTAAAATAAGATGAATTCTTTCAAGTAATTCCTACCTACTTTTTGGTCCCAGTTATATTCTCTATTATGCAAAATAAGTACAATCTTTCTTCCACACATACCAACGACAACTCTTAACTTCTCAGGCCTTCTTTGTTCTATATACACAGTTGTAGAATCTGGATGAATTTTCTTAGTATGGCAACAAAAAATGAACATATATAGGCTAACCATCATGTAGTAGAATGAAACTATTGATTTTATTCCAGGCACTATACTGCTGTCAAAGAGGCCTAACTTGGAATTAGGGGTAGGGACTGTGTGCTCTAACTCTTCCCCACCATGAGTCACACTAAACATTGCATTAGACATACAACAGTAACATTGTAAATGTGCACTGATTAATTGGTTGTACATAAGCATATAGCACTCCAGTGCAGAGAACTAAATAAGAAATCATCATAAGCTTAGTTTCTTGTAGTAATACGTCCTGGACATACAGCTAACAAAACAAATCTATCATAATCTCAAGTGATAAAGTTCAACAGTGGAGAACTAAAATTTCCTATAAGCAGTTGGATAAATTCAAAGCTTTAGTCAATAAACTGTACATTAATGGGGTCATGTGTGCATTATTTATAAGATAGACTGAATCAAGCATTTTCTGATGGGGTGGGAACTTGATATAGTATTAGTGAATATCATACCTATATGAAGGAATATATATATGGTTGATTCACTTTTTTTGGTTGTAGAAATAGCTGTGTTGTTCTGCTGATTGCTCAATGATCCATCATTTCTCTGACTTCTTTTTTTTTTTAAGATTTTATTTATTTATTTGACAGAGAGAGGGGCAGTGAGAGAGGAAACACAAGCAGGGGGAGTGGGAGAGGGAGAAGCAGGCTTCTTGCTGAGCAGGGAGCCCAATGCAGGCATCAATCCCAGAATGCTGGGACCATGACCTGAGCCAAAGGCAGACACTTAATGACTGAGCCACCCAGGAGCCCCTCATTTCTCCGACTTCTAACTCCAAATCCACCTAAAATGGCAGCCTCAACTATGATCAATAATCATAGAACTGACTTTATACACAGATTAACAAAACCTTTCAAAAATCACTTTACTTTTTAAAGTCAATAAGTATCTGTGCCAAAGAGTGATATCTCTGCAGGTTATGACTTTCTAATTATGTGCTTCCAATGGCCATCAGCAAAATAGACAAGAGAGAACAAATGCTGGCAAGGATGTGGGGAAAATGGAACCCTTGCTTACTGTTGGTGGGATCTATAAGTTGGCACAGCCACTGGAAAACAGTATGGAGGATCCCCCCCAAAATTAAAAATAGAACTAATGGATGATCCAGCAATTCCACTTCTGGGAATATATACAAAGGAAACAAAAGCACTAACTTGAAAAGATATCTGTACCCCCATGTTCACAGCAGTCAAGACATGGAAACAACCTAAATGTTCCATCGATGGATTAATGGATAAAGGGGTTCTGGTATATACATACAATGTATTCAGCCATACAAAATGAAGAATTCCTACCATTTGTGACAACATGCATGGACCTTGAAGGCATTGTACTAACTGAAATAAATCACACAGTGAAAGACAAATACTACATGATCTCATTTGGAATCTAAAAACAGAACAAAAACACCCAAATTCATAGTAAAAGAAATCTGATTTGTGGTTACCAGAGGTGGAAGGCAGAAGGAGGAATTAGAGGAAGGGAGTCAAAAAGTACAAACTTCCAGTTATAAGATAAGTACTAGTGATGTAATTTACAGCATGAGGATTATAGTTAACACTGGTGTTTGATACATAGGAAAGTTGTTAAGAGAGTTAATCCTAAATGTTCTCATCACAAGGAGATTTTTTTCTTTTTATTGTATCTATATGAGATGATGGATGCTAGCTGAACCTAATGATGTGGTAATCATTTCACATCACTTAATATATGTAAATCAAACTACCATGCTATGCTATATGCCATAAACTTATACTGTAACATATGTTAATTGTTTCTTAATAAAACTAGAAAAAAGTATATGAGTATTTTTAGTAAGCTTGGAAATAGGTGAAGTGAATTAAGAGGTACAAACTTCCAGTTACAAAATAAGTCATGGGGATGTAACATACAGCATAGGGAATATAGTCAATAATATTGCAATAACTTTGTATGATGATTGATGGTAACTAAACTTATCATGGGGATCATTTCCTAATGTATAAAAATATATCAAATCACTATAATGTATACCTGAAACTAATAGGATATTGTATGTCAATTACACTTCAATATAAAGAATTGTTTTTCTAAATTAGGCCAAAAGCTTTTGCTGTGAATGCTTAATTAAAACAAGCATATGAGATTTTTAAAAACTGGAAAAAATAATTGTATGAATATTTTAAAGAAATTTGAATGGAGAAATGGAGAGCTCAAATAAAGAATATTCAAAGTTTTATTAGACTTGTTTAGAGACTTTGTAAAAAGATTTTATTTATTTATTAGAGAGAGAGTGTGTGCCTGCACACAGGCAAGTCAGGGGAGAGGCAAAGGGAGAGGGAAAAGCAGACTCTCTGCTGAGAGGGACACCCCCCCCCCCCGCCCCAGGGTTATGACCTGAGCCACCCAGGCGCCCTAGAGACATTATTTTTACACTCACCAATGCATATCATAGTAAAAAAATGTTTTATCTCCTAATCCAAAACACACTGAAAAATGTAAACTTTCACTGTCTCTCTCCAAAATTGAAAGTTTACTTATGTATGAGATCTAGCATATATTTTTCAGGCTGAGGGTGAGTGTACCATGGCTTTCTGCTGTATATCTTCCTGGAAACGTACCATTCCAGAAACCAAACATGTTTGGATAATGTTCATTTGCATATCTGCAAGTCAACAGGGCCACAAAGAGCTTCCACAATGAAAGGAAAAACACCAAAGTATAACAGAAACACATGCAACTCTACAAACATCAAGAAGTCTCACGAGCATCTGGAAATAATCCATCTTGCTGTCTCTTAATTGCCAGTAGGTTTATCACAACTTCCACAGTTTGATTTTTAAGCAGGCTGAACTGTAAAGTGTTGTTATAATTAGCTCACTAAAGTGTGTAAGGCAAATTGGAGAATTATAATTCATTTTCTAAAGACTCAGGAAGACAGGAAGACAGGAAAGGGACTCATTCACTTTTCTCAGATACTCTTTGGGCTAGGGTAGAAATCAAGAAACTGAACTGACTGATATTCACATCTGATTATAAAATATGATTACACATCTTTTATGCAATTTTCATTTCTCTAATACATAATACCTGTAGAGGGAAAAAGTAGTTAACTTGTGGAAGTTTATCTGTTTTGTTTGGGTTTGAATTATGAAACTGGGTACATGCAAAACTGTGATAAACTTTAGTTGTAATAGAAATTTGATTTGAATGCCAATAAGCCTAGAATTAAATGTTACAGAATACTTACTGGCAAGGACCCATTGGGGAAATATACCTTTTCTTTCCCAATATGTTCATCAAAACTATAGGTCTTAATTTTATTTGAGGTATACTCAATATTTATGACTTTACAGAATGGCCTACAGAATAACTTTCTCTGCAACAGCTGGTTGCCTACTAAATATCCACTTCTCCCTCTTTTTTTCTTGCAAAGATACAATTTATTTCATGTGTCTACTCCTGCCCCACATGACTCAAGGGCTAAGGATCCTATTATCAGCCCCAGGCATAAATCTTGATCAATCTACACCAATTGTTGTGGTCTTATTCTCACTGCTAGTATTTGGCTTCAGGGTAATCATGTAAATTGTGGCCAATGAGACATGAGTGAACATTTGTTGGGGGCTTCTGAGAAATATTTCTTCATTCCTCAGAAGATGACACCAATGACATGACTAATGAAAGTCATCATTAGGATTAAAGTAGATTATGAGTTCATAAAAGTAGAGAAATACAGTAGAGATACTTATGTATCTAATTATTTAAAATTTATTTGTTCCATGCTCTTAAAATATACCATTTATAAAAATTCACAATTCTTCTGTCTTGTTCATCTAAGTTCTCAAGGATAATTAATAGTAGAGTCTTCACTTTAAATCCCATCTGCATTTTAAAAATAAACTAATGGTTAAACATAATGGACTGAATGCATATGTTTGTTCCCACTTGAAATTCCTAAATAATGATGATAATATTATGATAACATTTGACATGTTTTAATCAGGTACTTTGGAAAGACACTGTTCTAAGTACTTTACATGTATTAATTCCTATAATATAGGTGCTTTTATTATCCTTATTTTTCAAAAACAAAATATAAATAAATGAAAAGAAGCAGACTCAGACAAGTAAATTACTTATGATTTCTCGGTTGGTAACATGGCACCACAAAAATTCAAAACCCAGGGAGTGGCGCCTGGGTGACAAAGTTGGTTAAGTGTCTGACACTTGATTTTGGCTCAGTAGTGATCTCGAGGTTGTGAGATCAAGCCCCATGTCAGGCTACAGGCTCAACACGGAGTTTGCTTAAGACTGTCTCTCTCCCTCTGCCCCTCCCCAAACTCTCTCTCTAGTTAATAAATGAATCTTTAAAAAAAAATTCAAACCCAGAGAGATCAGCTTTAGAACCTGTGCCCTTAAACACTATAGGGAATAAAAAATCATAAATCCACAAGGACAAAGGAAACGTGAGAGGAGACAGAACTGATGAATTGTTGAAAAAAATTGATGAATTGATGAAAAAAATGAATAGAGGAGTGTTGACTGAACAAAGCTGAGAGAAACCAATGTCTACATACCTACAGAAGGGGGTGCTAGTGAGAAGCAAGCTAACACAACCCATGGAACTTGGGAAAGGCTCAGGGAGTTTGAGACACCTCAAAAGATATGTGGAGGAAGTGTAGAATAGAAAAGAGGAGAATTATTTAAAGAGTGTATAAGTAAAAGTTAGATTTCCAGGGCCCCTTCTTTACCCTAGTAGGTGACCGGGTATCTGTTTTTTGGAGAAATTAAGGAAAGGCTCCAGACTGTGCTTTCAAGCAAAGTGGCAGGTAGAAGAAAGAAGCTTTTTTTAAAACAGTAGGATTAAGTGAAAGTTTTCACACTGAACATTGAGATGCTTATACTCTTTCTGGCTCTCTAAACACAAGCAACCAGGCAAGAGATTAAATAACTCGTCTCTGAAGACGAGGCCTTAGGGCCTGCCCAGAGGGGGGAAACCTCATACATTAATACATACAAATTGGGAGTCCCTGCCCTCCCATTCACATGTCTCTGCACAATCACTCTACAGTAAAGACCACCAGTAAACTGACAAAAGAAAAAAGAGCTTTCAAATCGCTTTTTGTTTTCCCTCTTAAATATAAGTTGACAGATCTTATTTCACTCTTAAATATGAGTGAAGAGCCAAGGATGACTGAATATTTGAGGAAATCTCCAATGTAAAACACAGCTCAAAATGAACAAACAGAAAAAGGAAACAAGAAGACAGATAATGCAAGATAAAAAGTTTTTTTTTTAATCCTCTAATACCTTAGAGAGAAGATTTAGCATCCAGGAAAACAGAACAAAACAAAACAAAACTGGGTGCTATATAATAAAAAGAGGAACAAGAAAAAAATATCTTGGAAATTAAATAAAAGTTGAGGAAGTATACAGAAGGTAGAACAAAAGAATCAAAGAAATAAAGTAATCATTACAATGATGATAGCAAATTCTATATAATTTTTACAAAGTTCTGAGCACTTTACATCTATTCATTTTCTCTTTACAACGAACCGTAAGGTAGACACTATTAATTTCTCATATGAAGAAAATGAGTCACAGAGAAGATAGCTGGCTCATCCAAGGCCAAACCCAGTAAATAATGGAGATAGATTTAGAACCCAGACAATATAGCCCCAAAAGAAATTCTTATATAACCACTACACTACTCCCTTAGACAAAAGGAAAGAAAAGGTGAAAAGATAACTATATAAAGATGATAGGATCAATCCAAGAAGTCTGACAAATTCTAGCAAAAAAAAAAAAAAAAAGAAAAGAAGGAGGGAAGAAAAGTATCAAAAAATGACTCCGATAATATTTCCCATAACTGAAAGACATGGCTGCTGATTAAAAGGGCTTAACATAGGGGCCCTTGGGTGGCTCAGGCAGTTAAGTCTCTAAGTCCTGATTTGGGTTTAGGTCATGATCTCAGGGTCATGAGATAGAGCCCTGACTCAAGGCCCATTCTCAGCAGGGAGTCTGTTTGAGATTTTCTCCCTCTCCTTCTCCCCCCATTCATGCTTGCTTGCACGCATGCACTCTCTCAAATAAATAAATCTTTTTTTTTTTTTAAAAAAAGGGCTTAACATATCTCTACCCCTACCTCCACTCAATAAATGAAAAGAGGCTCAGAGTAGGACACATCTTCACAAATTTCAGCAAACTGTGAATAAAGACAGGATCCTAAAACCTTCTAGAAATAAGACAAGTCACATAAAAAGGAGAAAATCAGAATCATACTGGACCACCCAACTACCATGGTGTAAACTAAAAGATTTTGGAGCAATGCCATCACAAGTGGAAAATGACTTTTCACTTATAATTCTATACCCAGAAAATCAATCAAGTATGAATGTAGAATGAAGATTGTTTGAAACACATAAGGTTTCAAAAAATTGCCTCTGCTGTGCCCTATCTCAGGAAAACTGCAAGAATGTACTTCACCCAAACATAGAACACAATAACAAGAAAATGATACAGCAAATAGTATTAAGAAGGGTATTCCAATTCTCTTGAAGGAACTAAAGGACATGAGTTTACAAAATGAAAAACTTCTCACATAGTGATAAGCACATGCTGATGTAACCCAAAATTATGATATAATGCTCTTTGGAGATACAGAGCAAAAAAATATTTCGAAGACTGTGTTAGGAGAAATTAGTCTTCCAGAGTCCTAACACTGCCCTGAGATTCATTGAACACATTAGTGCTAAACTCATAAACTACCTTTACCTATCAAATCTTGCTATAGTTCTGTGTGATTTTCACATTCATTTGGGATGACACATATCACATCTGAACACCATAGCACATTACCCATCCTTTAACCTCAATGACCTTCACCTACAATCTGCTTCAAATACCCAAGTCCATGACCATCTCCTGGACTTTAATGTCATTCAAAACTACTATAGCTTTGAAAATTTTAATTCCATTATCCCACTTTCTTTTTTTCTCTTAGAGAGAGAGAGCATGATTGAGCACCAGTGGGAGGGGAGGGGCAGAGGGAGAGAGAATCTTAAGCAGGCTCCACACTCAGTGCAGAGGCTGATTTAGGGCTTGATCTCATGACCCTGAAATCATGACCTGAGCCAAAATCAAGAGTCGGATGCTTAACCCTCTGAGCAACCCAGGTGCCCCTCCATTATTCCACTTTCTAACCACAATTACTTACCTTCCAGCAATCTCACTCTCATAGCACTTATTCTTTGACTTTATTGATATCACAAGCATCTTAACTTCTTTATAACAATTTGTTAACCTTCTTGGCCTTACAAACTAGATGTTTCCTTCTTCCCTGTATAAACTAGGTCACGTGGTCAATTACATTGAGCTAATAAATTAGTATTGCATAAGTGCCATCAATTCTCTTGCCTTCTTAGGCTTCTTTCCCAGAAAACTACTAATCTTGGATAAACCCTAAAATGTACCTTCTTCAATACTTACACATGCATGACTGATGGATACTGGAGAAAACAATTTAACTGTGTGGTTTCCAATATTAAGTGATCCTCTACATGGCTTTCAACCCAAATTACTTGTCCCTGACAAACTCCAATGATGGCCAAAGTCTCAAATTTCAAAGGTCATCTCTGAATTTCTGTTTTACTGGACCTATTAACATCATTTGACACTGCTGATTATTCCCTCCTCCTCAAAACATTTTCCTCAGTATCCACTCTGGAGACACCTCCTTCTTTATTGGCCATGTTGTTTTATTATCCTTTGATATTTCTTCTCCTTCCAGACCCCTAAAGGCAAAGAACTAAGGCTCAGTCCTTCATATTCTTCTCTTTTTTTATTAAAACACATTACTTAAGTGGACTCATCCAATTCTACAGCTATAAATAAGAGCTATAGGTTGATCACTTTCAGATTTGTATTTCCAGCCCGACCTTTCTAAAGGTCAAGATATTCTTGACCTGAAATCAAGATACATATGTGAAATCACCAACTTGATATTTATATCTCAAACTGAACATGATTCCCATCTTTTGCCAATCTGCTCTTACTATATACCACCTGGACTCAATATGTGGCAATTACATTTTCCTAGTTGCTCAGTCCAATATTTCTTAGATCTATACTTAATGGTTCCCTTTCTCTCATATACCACATCCAATCCTTCAGCATATCCTGTCAGAAAGGACTTCGTATATATTCAGAAATCAATTACTTTAAATTACCTCTACTGCTGTGACCCTGGTTCAAGTCACCATCACCTATCACTTGATTTAATTACTTCGACTACTTTAAATATGCTCTTCATGATTTAAATCTTTCCCTCGTGGTCTATTTTATATAAAGTAGACAGAATGATCATTTAAAAAATATATCACTCCTCTGTTCAAATCTCACCAATCTCACTTCATGTTTCAGAGTAATTGACAAAATATTCTATAATCTAATACCTGGCTACTTCTTTGTTCTCACTCATTCAGCTTCAACCACATTGGTTCCTTCCTGTTCCTCAAACAAGCAGATCCTCCCCTCAGCAATTTGCTCTAACTTGTGCTTGGAATGACCCTCCCACTCTCCCCTATATAGCACCACCTCCACATATTAGCATGACCTGATCATCCATACCCTTTAAAACTTGCTAAAATATTACTTTATTAAAAACAATTTCCAGGCCCACTCCTTATAAAATAGCACCCCTATCCATTTTTATCTCCTTATCTTGACTTTTCTATATGGAACTATCTAATTGTCTGACAAATATTTTTTGTCCCCCTCCCCAAGAATATAAGTCTCAAGGGGTAAAAGACATCATCTGTTTTGTTTTTTTGCTTTATTTCCAGAGCCCAGAACAATAACCGTCAGTAGATTTTAAAATCTTTTCCATCATCAAAATCCTCTACTAACTCTAATATCTAATTTTACAAATGTTGCTTCCTCTGATATTATATTCATTTTCTCACCTCTTTGTCACTATTCATACCATTACACTATGACATATGTCCCAATAATTCTACCTTCAATTGACCAGAATTCAGTGCACTACTCATTAACTAATGCTAGTCAAGTACTGGAGAGTCTGATTTAGAACAACTCATCCTACATGTAAGAGTTCAGCACTCGTGGATTCTGTTTCTAATGATTGCACTATGTCATCCCAGGATATATGACAATAAATTTAAAGCAATGAACATCACCATTAATTTTGCTCCTTGACAGAGAACATGGCTCTTCCACTTAGCTCTTTTCTCCATAGTTCACTAGATCGATTTTATTTACCTGGTCTATGAAGGATGAGTGCTCGCCTAAGGATAAGCTTGAATCTAGAATTGAGCACATGGCTTAGATAGCTATGGTGTTCTTTTGGGACCCACCAGAAATGAGAATAACACTTATTCTTTGATAGTGCCTCCATATATAGTCTACATAGGGTCAGACACTAGAGCTTTACAAATGGTAAATCATCATTTTCAAGCTATTTTGTTGGAAACCTGTGCTTATAGGCTGATGTCTGAAACTAAAGAAGTAGGAAAATATCAGATCCTGGATAGGTATAGTTTGAAAAACTCTTAGTCACAAAAATTTGGATCCCTACTCTCAAAGGGATGTGTAGATTTAAAGTTACAGGTAGAACAAGGAAACTGATAGTTGCCTCACCTTCATACTGAAGTAGATTAAAAGACTTTTTAGATCTGCTTTGGAGTTGAGGCATATAGTTCTGGTCTTGATACCTTCTGTTTTACTTTGAAGTTCCATCCTAGATGGTATTACAGAGATTTAGTTCTGGGCTGTCTTCAAAATAAGGAAGAACTATTAGGTGGTAACCAGAGCTGCATACTCCAAGAATCAAATACTTATCAGCACATTTCCAGAAATACATATAGCATAAATTTCTCATGATTATTCTTTGCTTCCAAAGAAAGTCATGATACTTCTAGTTCACCAGATTTCTGATTGAAGCAGCTATTGGAAATATATAAAAAAATAAGAAAGGAAGAGAAGAAAATTTTAGAAATATTGGAATTAGCAATATATAGTAAAGAACTACAAGGAAGTAGTAAGGCATTATACTTAAAAAAAAGGATCTCAAGTCATAAAAACTTGGATTCAAATCCTGCCGTTACTATTTGCTAGCTGAGGTGCCTTGTCAACTTAAATAAAATTCTCTGAACCTCATTTTTCTCATCTGTAAAAGCAAAGTTAAAAACTATTTGGTGGTTGTAAATCTTAAATGACAATAAGATGTAAAGCATCCCATTCATTGTCTAACACATAGTAAGTGGACAAAAATATTTATTCTCAGTATCACTGTTAAAATTAATATAATTATTAGTATAATTATTAGAAGTTACTGAAAAGAATCTCTGGCTTTATACCCCCAAATTTTGCAAAATGAGACATGGGCCTCCTTATAACAGTTTTCAATGGTAATATAATATAATGCAAGTATCTGTTTCTTCCCCTCACATGGGAGAGTGCTAGAAATATTTATAAGGAATTTTAGTCTGCTACATGGTCCCCAAACTAGGTCATTAAGGAAGGCTATAAGGTAGACCCTAAGGAGTTTTTAAAAGAGATATTCAGGTGCCCTAGCTTGAGGAGTCTTTACTCCATCATTGCCTCAGATCTAGTGCTTTCTTTGTTGCTCCCCACAGTGATTCATGCAGAAGTAAAACAGTAATGTGTCTGGTGAGAGCTTAGTATACATGTCCCACTCTATTCTTTTTCAGTTTACTTATCATCTGTTAATGAACTGTAGCTCAACCCAAAAGGCTACTGCTGTCAAATAATAAGGTATCTTGCTCCCTGAATTGAGAAATTAAACTAATAAATAACATTTACCTTCCATTTTGTACAGAAACAGTACAGCACTGGTTTGTCAAATAAACATAAATCTCCTTATTTTTCAGGGAAGAGACAAAAAAACAAAAACAAAAAACAAAACTACAGCACACTGTGGGTATGCCTAACAGTGCAAAAATCCAACATTTGCCTTAGAAATAACTCTAAAAGTGAGTAAAGTGTTGATGTCCTTTTTTTTTTCCTTTTTAATCCCTTACCTTGTAAGGCAGCAAGATTTCTCATGGTCACCTTCCATCTTTGAAAGTCTATGCTAACGTCTTTCTTATACCATAAAGAAAAGGTTTTAAATTCTTCTTTCCCTTTCCTTCTGGGCACTTTGCCATTGGGCTCAGGATTGATCCAACGGGAAAGCAGACTTTTCCCCAGCATTAGATGTAAATTCAGGCTTGTGTACAATAATCCCAACAGTGGTAAAATGGAAAGATCATTGCAGAGTATGGCAAAGATTATGACTAGGCATCAGGTAATTTAAAAACCCTAGCTGATCTTCTTGATTCAGTGGCAGGTAACAAAACAATATCTCAATAAATACACATTAAATGAATGACTCTTTGGTATGATATTAAGGATAACAGAAACCTTTTTTCTAATTAACTTGTCTAAAATTATTTCCCTCTGTCACCTATCATAGGCTGAAATACCTCCATGTTGTTCTGTAGGTGAAATAAAACCCTTTCATAGAGACTTTCTCAAGAAGTTTTAGGTGACTAAGAGTTTCTAGATGATTCCTCAAGCACAAATGTTGGTGTTATATAATTATAGGATACCTGTTATAATCTAGGTCCTCAAAAGAATGAGAAGTTAATCCATTGAACCGGTGCTTTGCCAAATCCTTATCTCTAGCCACATAAAACCAAATCAAGGTGCCAGCACTCAATTCTAGTATGATAGTAACTGATGAGGTTGTCACAATTTATATGACCATTTAATTTCTATACCTGTTATAATATACAAATCCCAGACATGTCAGGGAAATATAAATATAAATATATATATATAGTGAAACTTAAGCTACAACTTTGTATTCAAAAGTCAGTGATAGTATATTAACTCTGTTGAAAACTGATAGATACATCTTTGTTCATTTATGTTTCACAGAATAATTTCAAGGAGAATTTGATAAGAAGAGAAAATATTATTTCAACCTTATGAATTGGACTTTCTAAAGTTGTGAAAACCATGCTACTCTAGCCACATAACACCATCTAAGGTCTTAACTCTGGCACTCTTAAATTCTTCCTCATATCTTATTGAATAGGGTGTCCAAACTTATATAAAACATTGATGTGCTTTGTCTTATTGTTTTTGTGTATGTTCCAAGGGATCTCCTTTTATTTTCCCAACAACAAATGTAGAAAAATAAATCTTTTAAATGGAAATCTGGCTAGGATTCCACTGGAACCATAAGATGTATCACTACCCATGGGATTTAACTGGTGTTTTTGTTTGCTGTTGCTATTTTGTAGTGTCCTGTGGTGGTGTGGAGGTGGGAGTAGAAAGAACAGCACTTTCTTTGTGTCTTAGTATAGCACAGAGGTTCTGATACTTGGTTTATGTTGGACTCTTCATTTCTAAAGCTTTCCAGGTAATTAGGATGATTAACTAGGCATTAGAAAAAAGTGGGATGGAATATTGGGTAAGATCATGGACTTTGAAGCCACATAGCTTTGCACTCAAAACCTAACTACCTATTCGTTACCGGTGACCTTAGGTTACCTAACCATTGTAAGTTTCAGGAAGATAATATTTATCTCGCAGTGTTGGTATATGCAAATCTACATAGCCCATTATCTAACAATAGTGAGCAATCTAGAAATGGTAGCTATTTGTAGGTTTAACCAACAAATACCAGAAAGTAAAAAGAAAAAAAATGTTTTGTTTTGTTTTTAAATGTTAAATATTAACACACAGAACCCTGGATTATAGTATCATTTCCTGTCCCTCCCTTCAGTCTCCCCACATACATACCACTCCATGACCACAAAGATAATTTTTCGCCATGAGTGAAGCTCTATCAATGTGATTTAGAACTTCATCAGTGCATTGCAGTATTTTACCCCATAAGGCTTGGTGCAAGCCACACATTATTCTTTTCAAAGGGAAAGATTCATTTTTATTATTTCATAGATGTTACATATCACTAGAGTAACCATAAAATAAATTGATCTTGGGAAACGCAATTTCATTTGAAAGTCTGGACCAAGAAGACAGCAACAAGGTCCCAAAATGCGTTGGTTCTCGGGAATTGTTATCATATATAGCAAACGCCGGTCCTCTACTTTACTTTAAAAAAAAAAAAAACTGCCCAGAAATTGTCAAGGAAATAACATCTGTTGCCTACTTCCAGGAGCAGCAGTCCGAGGATGTCAACCCACTGCATGGTTTGGAGGTATTGGGGTCACCAAGAAAGACACAACTCACACAGGCACTGGAGGGAACAATGTTTTACTCATATAAAGAGACAGAGCAAGGTCAGCTTCAATAGTGAGATTTGGCTTCCCATGACCAGTGGGTTTCACCCTACAGTCTGCACAGGGAGATGGTTTGCAGATACTCCTCTTGTGCTGCAAGGAAAGGACCCTATTCCCTCCCCTGGGGAAACAGATATATCACGGGGGTTGGCCAGGAGCCAGTGACATAGATGATTAAGCAGAACAAAGAAATATTATCAATCCCAGAACATGAACACAGAAAGATATTCCCAAACAAAGAGATATGCCCAGCACAGGCGTGAGGGCTCTTTACATTTTTGCAAGGAAATGTTCTGGGTCCAAGGCACATTTTTTTTAATACAGTATGTGACCATTATTTTATTTTTTTGATGTTCAGTTAGCCATATAGTACATCATTAGTTTTGATGTAGTGTTCAATGATTCATTAGTTGCTTATAATACCCAGTGCTCATCACAACACCTGCCCTCCTTAGTACCCATCACCCTGTTACCCCATCCTCCCACCCCCCTCCCCTCTGAAACCTTCAGTTTGTTTCCCAGGGTCTATAGTCTCTCATGGTTCATCTCCCTCTCTGATTTCTCCAAGGCACATTCTTATGTGATTGTGGAAGGAACAGGATATGACATAAAAGTAACTGCCCTTCCCAGCAGGAATGTATCTATAAATTGTCTGTATATATTTATCAAGTACTCTGTCTCATATGTTTTCTCCTTTATGATAATAAGTTCAATACTCTGAATCTTTGATTAGCTAGAAAGCTTAAAAATGTATTTAAAGAATTCACTAGGAATTGTAACACTACAACTCTTTTGTGGTTGAAAATTTCTCCCTATCTTCCTGATCCTAAACTCTTCTGCTTTTGTCTCAAAGAGAGAAAAGCATCTCTCTTCCTTGAGAAGGCTAATAACTTCTTCTCTAATGCTCGTTATGGCATCCCAATGCTATAGCTAACTTGCATTATCAGCTGTCCATTTTTCTCTCTTGTATCCTTAATTCATACTCTCCATGCAACCTTGCTATCTGCCTACAACTCCATTTTAGTATCTCAAGTCTTTGCCACCCTAACAAAAAGCCAGTTCCCTTAATTGTACTTCCCTCTATTTCTCTTTTTTCAGCTTTCCTTCTTTCCAAAGAAGCTCTTTCTCACAAGCTATATTTCAGAACATTTTATGGACATCTTGATGCCACTCCAGTGAAACAACTCCCCCAAAGATCATTAATAGCTATTATTAACGGTCATCTGTAGTTTCTCCTCATGTCTTTCTCCTCTTTAAGCTCTGTGGCCTCTTATTGCCTGTTTCTTCTACTTTGATCTTTCCCCCTTATCTCTTTAACTGGATCCTTTTAACTCTACTTCCATTTATTAAATTTAACCATCTCTTGAAATTCTGTTATTGCTTGGTTCTCTGTTCTGCTCTGTCCATACTCTCTCTCTGATAACATGATCTACTTCTGTAATTTTAATATTGTGCTAGCATCAGTAACTCCCAATCTGTATCTCCAGCCTTGATCTTATTCCTAAATTCCACAACTTAATTTCCAAGTGATTGTTTTGTAATTCCGCATGGCTTTTCCTCTAGCTAAAAAACCACAACATATCCAATCCAGCATCATTTTCTTTTTCCTTCACACTTTCACCTGCCCCTCCACTGCATTTACTAACTCAGATCATGGAAATAACACCAACCTAGTTGTTGCAGTAAAATAGACTCAGACAAATTCACTCCTCCCTTAGCCATCAAGGCTTGTTCACTCTGTCTTCAAAATAACCGGTATCCATCTTATAGTCATTGCTTCAGGTCATGGAGTTGTGTTAATAGAAGTGTAGAGTTGGCACGTACATTCTTCTCACTAGAAACTCAACCAAGTTTAACTTTTCTCTCACACTCCATATTTAGTTACTAGATCTTACTAATTTCCACATCATCTCTCATCTACATTATTGCAATATTCTCCTGACACGGTATCTAAACCATCCTGTACTCTGTTCCCAGAGATATCTTTGAAGCTTCACACATGGTAGGAACTGGGGCAGTATTTCTAGGTATGTGAAACAACTGTATTTTGATTTCCTGTATTACTAGTTTTGAATCAGTAGATGTCATAACTGTGCAGGTGGAGCAGAGAGAGCATTTGTGAAGTCACTGAGTAGTTCTTGATTTCCAATTAAGTACTTTTGTTTGTATATTTGCAGTCTGAAAACTAGCCTTAGAAGCCAGATTTTGTCGAAAAACAGTTGGGTGTCGGGGTACCTGGGTGGCTCAGTCAGTTAAGCATCTGCCTTTGGCTCAGGTCATGATCCCAGGTCCTGGGATTGAGCCCCTCATTGGGCTCCCTGCTCAGTGGAGAGTCTGCTTCTCCTGCTCCCTCTCTTCCTCTCATTCTCTCAAATAAAATTTAAAAATATAAAAAGTAAAAGTGTTGGGCATATATTTCCCTGTATATGTGTGTTTCTAAATTCCAAATGCTTCTCTTTAAACATCAAGAGTAAAGCATAGAATGACAAATTTCTTGTTTTACCTTAAGTCATAAAACAGAGTACAAAAAAGTTTGAATGATAGGCAGGTAGAGACAGTCACATATTAGAAGATGAAGGTTAAGATGTTGCCTGATTTCTTGAGAAAACATGTTGTGCACTCATGCCACAGTATTCAGACACAAGATGTAAAAAGATATGTGAAAAATCCCAGATAGGTTTTGGAGGAAGGTAAAATCAGAATGGTCTTCTTTGCTGCTTTCCATTTGGAACACTAAAAATAGACCACATTGTTGCATGCTCTGAGGCTCTGCCTCAACATAAGATGGTCCTGGTAAAGAAGAAATAGAGGCATGGCATAATTGGACAGTCTCCCAGATTCCCACAGCCAACAGTATGACACATAGGAAGTCTAGAAGTACCCACACGCCTTAGAAAAAAGTTTTAGGAGTCTAGAAAAAGCCAAAGGCCTGGGAAGCTGCACAGCGTAAAGACCTCATGAATGAAAGCATTGGCAAATGATACTTCATCAGATGCCATCAAAAGCTTACTAGTGACCACAAGATAAGGAGTATTTTGGTAGAGTCCACAGAAGACCCAAAGGACAGCATGGGGAATTGAAGCTTTTCCCCATGTTATAAAGACATATACAATTTTCTGCACATCCTGACACCATCTCGAGAAGGAAGAGAGAAAAGTATCCCTTAAAAGAGCAAATATACACTGACAAGCGGGTTTCACCTTGAATTGGCCAGATATTTACATAAAATTAATTGTCCTATAAAGTAAAAGAATTTAGATCACCTTTAAACATCCAGATGGGTAATAGACACATGAAACGATGCTCAACAAGATACCACCTCACACCTTTGAGAATGACTAAAATTAACAACACGAGAAACAACAGATGTTAGTGAGGATGCAGCAAAAGGGGAACCCTCTTGCACTGTTGGTGGGAATGCAAACTGGTGTAGCCACTCTAGAGAACAGTTTGGAGGTTCCTCAAAAAGTTAAAAATAGAACTACCCTATGACCCAGCAATCGCACTACTAGGTATTCACCCAAAGGATACAAAAATATTGATTTGAAGGGGTACATACACCCCAATATTTATTGCAGCAATGTCCACAATAGCCAAACTATGGAGAGAGCCCAAATGTCCATCGACTGATAAATGGATAAAGAAGAAGTGGTACACACACACACACACACACACACACACTGGAATATTACTCAGCCATCAAAAAGAATGAAATCTTGCCATTTGCAAGATGTAGATGGAGCTAGAGTGTATTATGCTAAGCAAAATAAGTCAGTCAAAGACAAATACCATATGATCCTCTCATATGTGGAGTTTAAGAAAGAAAACAGATGAACATATGGAAGGGGGAGAAAAAAAGGAGAGAAGGAAACAAACCATAAGAGACTCTAATGATAGAGAACAAACTGGGAGTTGATAGAAGGAGGTGCGTAAGGAATGAACTAGATGGGTGGTGTGTTGAGCACTGGGTGTTGAATGTAAGTGATGAATCACTGAATTCTATTCCAGAAGGCAATATTTCACTGTATGTTAACTAAAATTCAAATTTTAAAAAAAAGATCACCTTTAACTGACAAGTCCTTTTCTTCTATAAGCAGGTATGGGGGCTTGAAATTAAGATACATTCAGAAAAAGAAAATCAAGGCAATTTCAATTTTTTGAAAAGCTGGGTCATGTTGGGTATATTTTTGCCCTATTCCCTGGGCATTCTAGGCCCTCTGTGATCTGGCCCTGATTTTGTACCTTTAGATACCTTTCTACTTTTTGATACTATTTTTCTTCACGTATTTTAAAGTGTGGGTAAGTCAAATTATTCACCATGCAATTTCACTCCTCCATTGAAATTACTCTTGCTGTTCCCTCAATCTCAGATGTTTTCTCTGCTTCTTCTACCTATGAAAATAGGACTCACTCTTCAAACCCTAACTTATTTATCACTTCTTCCACAAAGTCTTCCCAACAACAACCCCAGCCCTGACCCTCATTGGAAGTAATTGCTCTCTAGAAGAAGTAATTCTTCTACCATTCCAACAACATTTTGTATCTCACTGTACAAAAGAATTCCAAAAGCATATGTTGAACTCACTGAATCTCCTCTCTGCCTTGACATACTTAGTAATATTTCATTAAATATTGAAGCTTATAAAAGGTCTAAAAGTTACCATTCTTAATATCTGTAATCATAATATAAGGCTCTTAATTATTGAAGATGTGGGGAATCTTCTTGACTCATTATTGGAGGTATGTCACTAAATGAATAGTGCCTTGATAAATACCAGATTCCTCCCTCTTCCCTTTACTGAGGTGTATTCAACAAAAACATTCAAAGTGTACATGACAATTTGAAATACGTATACACTGTAAAAGGATTCCCTTCATAAAGTTAACACCTCCAACACCTCACACAATTACTCTAAAAAAATACCCGATGTTTTAAAGTCACTTGCTCCTATAAGTGAGACTTTTTTTTAAAAAAGAATTACCTAAGCCATTTGTCTTGAGATATTTTGGGGACTGTTACCAAATCCCCTAGATAATTTGAGATGATATTCACAAAGAAGAAATAAGGTACTTTACCCTAACATACCATAGGAAAGCTACTTTTGAGGGTATGAGAGTTCGTTGGGAGACCAGGAAATGTTCAACAGGTTTATATTCTGTCTTGGCTTAGATATAATTGCCTGGGCCAAGTCAAAAGGTACCAAGTTAATGTAAGTGAACTAATCCCTGAAAAAGCTGCATGATTCCATGCTGCCACTAGAGGGCTCAGTGGGAGCATTGGTACTGGCTATCCTGGAAGGGTGCTGGGAGAGAGCCACAAGCAGTATTCGGAGAGAGACTTTGGTGATGCTGACCAGCATCTTGTAGACCCAATCAATGGATATAGAATATTAGCACTTGTACATGCAGGAAAGAAACCTCAGTAATCCCAACCATTATTCTATGGAGACATATAATGAGCCTGACACCTTAGGAGTTATCTCAGAGAAGACATTGTAACATTGAGACCAGCCAATGGACAAGACATCCAGCTCTACATAGGAAAACTGCATTAGGGGACAACAACCAGAAGATAAAGCATTGGACTAAGGAAAGTCCTACCTGGAGGCCAGCAAACCATCTTACCCCTCAGAGTGAGTCACCCTATGGGTTAAAGGGATCAGTCATTCACATTATTATAATTATTATTTATTTGCCTCAGGAAGAAAGGTATAAAATGCTATGATGGGATTCCCCTTCTTCTCTTGGTTTTAGAGCTAACTAATACTCTTCCTGATCAGGGCAAATATAAGATGTTTTAGACCACTATTTCAGAAATTCAAGATCAAGTCAATCTAGCTGAGAGCACTATAAATTTGTTCACTGATTGTGTTGCCTTATTTTCAAATTCCTGTCTTTTCCTTCAACTCCAGGGTTTTTCTTTCTTTCTTTCTTTCTTTCTTTCTTTCTTTCTTTCTTTCTTTCTTTCTTTTTCCTTGGCAATTACCCCAGGAATAATGTCTTTTTTTTTTTGCTTGGATCCAAACTTAAAACCTTATTCCTTGCCACTTCTTCCTGGATATCTGCCAACATTGGTTTTACCCTCTTGTTTATTTATTTTATTTTTTTAAGATTTTATTTATTTATTCGACAGAGATAGAGACAGCTAGCGAGAGAGGGAACACAAGCAGGGGGAGTAGGAGAGGAAGAAGCAGGCTCCCAGCAGAGGAGCCTGATGTGGGGCTCGATCCCAGAACGCCGGGATCATGCCCTGAGCCGAAGGCAGACGCTTAACCGCCATTAACCGCTGTGCCACCAAGGCGCCCCTACCCTCTTGTTTATTGACTGCTGTTTTTAACTCTGGGATTATAATCACAATTGCCTGCCACTCCCTAAAGTTCTTCTAAATGTCCTAGATCTATCCCTCTTCCTTTCTTCATAGTGTTCTCTTAACAAATCTCTAGTTATCATTAATTATTACTAGTTATTCAGTGGAGCTCCATTAGGTAGAAAAATAATGATTATTTACTGTGTGGATCCACAACCTTATTTAGCAAGATGGCCTGATCATCTAAATCCTTAAAATTGGGTAGGGTAGTGCTGAAGAAAAAAAAACATATTCATGATGATTGTTAAAGATGGTAAGGCAGACTTTATATGGGGGGTCACTACAATCAGGTTTTTGTAGCAGGGAAAGAGACTGAGTTCAACTCCTACAAGGACAACTAGGTATTTATAGCCAAGGAGCAGGGTGGGAGTCAGTGGATGGAAAATACTAAGAGGAAACATTAGGGGAGGAGGGATTCTGGTTAAACTGACTTGACAAGATGTTTTGCAGAAGGGAGGCCAGAATGATAAGATATCTAGGGTCGGGGATGAGAAATTGGATCAGATGTCAAGGTTTGGGATTTACCCTAAATGACCCAGCAGGATTCTTGCTAAAACTAAAATAAATAGGCCAAGGACAGAGTTTAAGGCCTTGTAAAAAAAAAAAAAAAAGAGTCAGAGGAGCCTGACTAGTATTTGTTCAAAAGAGCCTTTGTTATTAGCCAAGCCAGAGAGAGAAGTTCTGAACTACAACCTGTACTGGACTCTGGATCTAGACGGCGTGTGTCCCCGGAGGAGAGTTATACTAGCCTCTGCCTTTCTTTCTTAAAACCAAGAATCTCTGGAACCTCCAGGACAGAGATAGGCAGGGATTAGTCAAATTGTTTTTCACGTTTGTATATTTGTGGTTAGCATAGTAGTTTTCTACCAACTTTATCTGGCTTTCTTTATCGGTCTCTAACTTTACAAAATCAAATTCATTCTTCTGAAAACATAATCTTATTTGCTCCCGCACGTATTTTGTGGAATGGTTTTAGAACCAGATTTGTTGAATATTGCATAACTGCTGATGAAACAGGTAAATTTTGCTAATCCTCACCTAACTCTGCCCTGGTTCCAGAGATGCTTGATTTTAAGAAAGGCAGAGGCTAGTATAATTCTCTTCCTTGGACACACATTCTTTTTCTTTCATTTAAGTGAGCCTTGGGCCAGAGAAGGAACTCAAATTGTTCTCAGAAAACCAATGAGAAAATATAATGCTGCTAACTGTCTCCAACAACAACAACAACAACAACAACAACAAAAAAAGGGAGCTCTCAGCTCTCTGAAGTCACACTTTAAAGCTTAAGATGCAAAACAATTGCTCATCTTCTTCTTTACTCCCACTGTCCTACTACCCACAGAATCTCAATTGAGTGGTTACAAATGTAAATTTTGCCAGTTGCTAACTCCCTTAGAGACTAATCCCCATCTGTAAAACTTGTTAAATGAATCTGTGAATTTAACTGGTTCCAAACAACCACTCTGGGGAAATAATAAGCTGTGCACACATTTCTAGAATGTAAGTATTCATTCAGTAAACATTTCTTGAGAATTTATAATGTGCCAGACACTGCTCCAGGCACTATGGATACATAGACAAAAGACACATTGCCTGCCCTCCAGGAACTCACTAGTGGGGGGACAACCAAATAAACACTTAAAATACAATGTAATTAGCTCTGAAATCAATCCATTCACTGTGGAGGAGGTACTCTACTTCAGTCTTGGGAATGGAGGTCAGTATTGAGCAATTTTTAAGAACCTTTTAGTCAAATACAACTGAGTTCAAATTTCAGCTCTATTACTTGTCTAACACTGTGAAGTGAGGATAATAGCAATTTCCAATTCACTAATGCACACTCTTAACACTAGAGGAAACACAGTGAGTGCTTCATGTTAGCTATTATTTATTAAATTGTTAAACTGGAAGAGGATTTCTGGAAGCAGTGACACTTAAACTGAGTGCAGTGATATTGATTAACTTCATCACTATTAATATTTTAGGCTAGATAATACCTTGTTGGGAAGAGGCTGTTCTATGCTTTGGAGAATATTTAGCAGCATCCTGGGCCTCTCTCTATCCACTAAATGCCAGTAACAACCTTCCCTCCAACCCCACGAAGTTGCAACAACCCAAAATGTTTCTAGACATTACTAAACATGTTGGGGGGAAGGGAAGCAAAAATCACCCTGGCGATAACCACAGAGGTATAAAGTATCATTATCAAAATAGCACTTAAGAACAACAACACTGGAACTATTTAGGAGAACAG
Source organism: Ursus arctos (assembly GCF_023065955.2). NCBI lineage: Eukaryota > Metazoa > Chordata > Mammalia > Carnivora > Ursidae > Ursus > Ursus arctos. The sequence continues at coordinate 88,625,121 of NC_079873.1, read as the reverse complement.
GTTTAAGGGAGAACAAAACTGGAAAAAGAAAGGTCAGTTATTTAAAAATATTAAAAAATCTCCTTGATCCATCTCTTTTCTCACCTCCATCAGCAACTCCTATCAGCTCTACCTCTGAAAGATATCCGAAATCAAACTACTTCTCACCATTCCAACTGTCATCATTTTAAACTCTCACCTGGACTCCTTGCATTAGCTTCCTATTTGATCTCCCATGGCTATACTTGCTCCTCTATAGTCTATTTTCCACACAGAAGCTAAAATGTAAATCAGATCACAACCTTTCCTTGATTTACCTAGAGTAGACTAAACCTAGAGTAGAAATCCAAGTTCAGTAGCATAGCCAAAAGAGCCTACATCCTCTTATCCCTGTCTCCCTCTAATTTCATCTCCTATCACTCCACTCAACAAAGCTTCTGTCATGGTGACCTTTTTGCTATTTGTGAAATCATTAACCTTATTTTCCGTTCAGGATTACAATTGTTTATTTCAAGAACGTTTTTTCTCTATTCACTTGGCTAACTCCTTGTCATCCTCAGATCTTCATTCAAATGGCATTTCCTCATAAAGACCCTGCTACTGCTGTCTAAAACAGACACACATGCACACCCAGTCCTGATTCTCTTATGCTTTGCTTTCTTAATAACACTTGTCCCTGTTTGAACTTATATTATTTACTCATCTATTTATTGTCCTCAAGTAGAAAGCAAGTGTCATGAGAATAGATATTGGTCTGTTTTGCTCATTACTATATCACCAGCACTTAGAACAGTGCCAGGCAGTAAACATTTACTGAATAAATATGTTCACACTATAGGAATAAAGTGATACATGACAGAACCTAAGGTAATAGCAGTGGGTAAAGAAGAAGGAAGTATACTAATTTGTCTGAAGAAACAGAATTGGTAACTAATTTGATAGGAAGTGTCCTTAAGAGAGAAGAATTAGAGATAACTCTCAGGTTTTTGTCTTTGAGAAATGAGTAAATGGTGGTAAGTAATAGCAAGAAAGGGAACATATGAAGAGGAAAAGATTTGGAGGGAAAGCTTGGAGACTCCAATATGCTTAGTACAAACCCATTTGATAGGCAATTGGATATAAATTCTGGAGGTCGGTGAAATTTTCACACTGGAAGTAAACTTATGGAAGTCATCCATTTACTGTGATAGGTAAACCCATGGTGGTTGATGAGATTACCCAAAAGAAAGTGGGTAGACTAAAAGAAGAAAACTTAAGTCTACAAGAATGGTATATGGAAAAGTTAGCATTTAAGTCTTATAGTAAAGGGGAAATCTCACAGAGGAGATTAAAAACAAACAAATGATGAAACACCTAGAAAGGTAGGAAGGTTTAACCTTGAAGAAGTCAAAGGAGAAGCATTTTCAAGGAGGCAATAGAGGTAGCAATGTCAAATGTTATGGAGAAAATGTCCATTAGATTTGGCAATGAAGAAGCTGCTAGAAATCTTGGCAAAAATAGGGTCAGTGGAGTTTGGGAGACAATCGAAACTAAAGTAATTGAAAAAACAATGAGAAATAAAAGATGGATATGGTTAAGTGTAGACTACACTTCTTAGAAGTTTGCATTCCAAGGGAAGGAAGGGTAGATCAATAGGATTGAGAAATCTTGTTTGGTTTTAATGAGAGCCACTTGAACATGTGGATATGCTAAAAGAAAATGGAGGAAATGGAACAGAATGGAGAGGGAGAAGTTTCATTTACTGACTATCAAAATTTACATCAAAAGAGGGGAGGTCCCTGAGAGGGTAGAAAGGACAGGAATCTAGAACAGAAGTGGATGGACTAGCTATGAGAAAGTGTTCTGTTTAGGAAAAAATGTAAAGTTTTAAGGATGGACATGGGTATAGCTTGTGTAGATCAGTGGCAAAAGAGGTAGAAAGTTGAGAGAGGTCCCAAGCCCTGACTAGGATGATTAAAAGAAATAAGAGAAGTAGTAATTATAGCTGACATTTGTTGATCTCTTACATTCACTGTGTCACACACATTTTCCCTGTGAAGTGGGAGATATGGTTACCAGCTGGAAAAAAGAAAGGGCAGTGGTAGAGAAAGAGGTTGAGGACAATGGTGAAAATGTGAAACAGCTTTGGTGGGAAATAGGAACAAATTCCTTCTATGTTTCAGAGATATACTAGAAAGATATGTTGTTAACATCTTTGTTCACTCTTTCAAAAATCTGGAGAGATAAACAGAAACAGGCACTGGCTCTTCTATTGATTAGAAAATTTTAACTGACTTGCCTAATGTCTATGAGTATTAAATTCTCTCCTCTGTTAAATGAAGGGTTTAGATTTGCTGATTTAACTATAAGGTTCTTTACAGTTCTGGCATTATATGACTTTGGTTCTGTTGCCTCTAAATCAGAGGGCATTATAAAACAGGTGATATTGCTTTGCTTATTTGACGGAGAGACAGCCAGCGAGAGAGGGAACACAGGCAGGGGGAGTGGAAGAGGAAGAAGCAGGCTCCCAGCGAAGGAGCCTGATGTGGGGCTCGATCCCAGGACTCTGGGATCACACCCTGAGCTGAAGGCAGATGCTTAATGACTCAGCCACCCAGGCCCCCTGGGTCTAACCTGTATTAGTAATACCTAGGGATTATTTGATATAGTGCTTATGACACAGCAGCAGCGATTTCATTTATTTTTTTTATTTTTTTTTTTAAAGATTTTATTTATTTATTCGACAGAGAGAGAGAGACAGCCAGCGAGAGAGGGAACACAAGCAGGGGGAGTGGGAGAGGAAGAAGCAGGCTCATAGAGGAGGAGCCTGATGTGGGGCTCGATCCCAGAACGCTGGGATCACGCCCTGAGCCGAAGGCAGACGCTTAACCACTGTGCCACCCAGGCGCCCCAGCAGCAGCGATTTCAAAGTAGTGGTGAGGTTTGGAATCACATGGATTTCCACACCATGGTTTTGAGGTTAAAGATGGTACTAGCCTTGAACTGGTAACAGAGAATACTAGATATGGTACCTAGAAGGAAGGGCTCAGCCAAGTAGTGAGAGGTTTACATCAGGACTTTAATTCCAACAAGAGAAATTACAGATCAATGCTAAGCATTTCATGACAGCCATGTAATGTTCCTACTTTTATGTACCTCTAAGAAGTACTTCTCTGTACAATACTGAATTAGAATACTTAGTAACACTAGTACCATGTTAATTTGTCTAGATATTCTAAAGATAACTCTTACCATTGATTTCTTTTAAAGGTGTACTTTAGATACACACAAAATAAAGCATGTGAAAGTGTGTAGTATTCATCCATAAGAACTGAAAACTGGCTCTTGGCCCATCAGGAACCCCTGGAAGCCAAACCAAATGGGCTGTCAACCACTTTTTAGACTTTTTAGGATGACTTTTCTAGGATAAGTCTTTCCCTTTCTTTTTTTCTTTTTCTTTTTTTTTAGTAAGTTCCACACCCAGCATGGAGCCCAGTGCAGGGCTTCAACTCACAACACTGAGATTAAGAGCTGAGCTGAGATCAAGAGTCAGACGCTCAACCAATTGAGCAACCAGACACCCCTCTAGGATAATCCTTGCCCTTTTGTATACATAGTATTTTTCCAAACAGTATATAATAGTTTATTAGTTTTCTGTTGCCTAAATTGTAGCCACACTAAAGTTCCAGATAATTTTTCCCAGGTTATCTTAATAGGAGTTTCGGGGGCTTCAATCATACATGTATAATTTCACAATTTACCATCTACCAGATAGATATTCACATTAATCATGTATGAGTTCTACTGGGTTAGCTATCAAAGGTCATCATTATCTCAAGCTATTGGCAAATACATGGTACTTTATTACCATTATGTACAATAATAAAAAATGTTTGCATTTCATAAATATATCTTGCTTTTTACAAGTTGTTTTAAATATTCTACCCAGGAGCCAGATAAGCAAATATTTTCATGTGTTTGTGGCACTAGTCACAAAGCAACAGATATTTCTTAAGTAACTACCACTAACAACATAACTATAAACTGAGCTCTATCTAATGACTATGTTCACTGCTCTTCTGTGTCCTAGGTATTAGGCTACTAAAGATATATGTCATGATCATACATATAATTATTTCAAAAGAAGAGATCTCAAGTTCTTTTTTTTTTTTTTGAGATCTCAAGTTCTATAATGAAAAATAAAAGGGAGATACATACATTAAAAACAAATTATAGCTGATTCTTTTGGTAAGCATGTCTATTCTATAAACTGAAGTTTGCCTATAGAATCATGTATTTCAACTAGATTATGCATACTCTTAGTGTTCCTGAATTGTGCTAGGGAATATATGATGTCCCAGGACAAACAACAGCATTTTTCTGAAGAATCATTTTTTAATGTATTTTAACTAATTGGAAGCATTTCCTATATGAACAAGCATAAATATATTAAGGAATAGAATGTAAAATGTGCTCACATTTTTCAAGATAAAACAATGAGACCACTATGCTTTCATAAGTACCCTGGGTATATTTTAGGGTCATAGTTCTTGAAATGGTAGGGAGGAAGGGGTTCAGTATCTATAACAGCAATGAACTCTACTACTGTCTTTGAGTCTAGTACTATGTGCATTTAGATGGCACTTTAACATCATAGTAGATTAATTTCCAAGGGGACATGTTGCCTTTAGTTCATTTTTATTTTACATTGTTCAATCCATTATTAGATAATATACTATTTATCTTAGCATCACCTGCAATATGCAGCTCATGTTTGCACTTGGTAGATACAAGACAAATATTTGCTGACTATAAATTATTGAGTTTGCTAATAACCCTTATCTAATTTTTACAAATAAAAAATCTTGTTCATAGGCACATCTTCCCTGGTGCTGGCTAATTACTGACCTCAGTGTCCTTCATATTGACATCATCCCCATAGCACTGCACTGACTCTGCAAAATGTTCCACAATAATTTACATAATGTACTGTTCTTAGCATCAAACTAAAAGACCAGATGTTCCAAAAAAGCTGAAAAGAGCTTTTAAATCTAGCCTAGTTCATAGTACTTTTTTCTGTGATTTATTCTGCATTATAAATTTTCCACTGTCTACTACATTATTGATCAAAGGTACAGAACCCTCCTTTACTCCAGCTTATTGTACAACTAACAATGGTTTCAAAGAATTTCATTGCAAACGCTCTGTACAATTAAACAAAATATGCCAGGCCACACTCAGCTGAGCACACAGGAGAGAAACCATCAAATTCTTCACCTGCCTTTTCCTAACAAAGAAAAAATAAGTTCTTGAGAAACGAAATCAGGTGCTTCTGACAATATGACAGAATTAGAATACAGTCCTTTAATGGAAATGCACCATCAAAGTGTTCACATAAGTTTAGGTAAACAACATTTATGTCTTGGATTTTCAAACAAGGAAAAAAAATCTTCCAGAGATGGAAAAGGAACTAGAAACAAAGGGAAAATATGGGAAATGCAATTAGTTCAAGTCTCAAATTGGTATCTGTACTTCACCAGCTCCATTTAGCTGTCCAGGAAAAAGGTACCTTAAGCAATGTATTAAAAACTGAACTCGTGAACTTTTCCACACCAAACTGCACCGTTTTCCAGTGTATTTTATCTCAGTGAATGACATCCCCATTTGTCCAATTCTACAAGAGGGAAACGTAGGGAGCAAACCTGATACCCTATTGTCCCTCTTCCCCCATATCTAATATACGACCATGCCCCTTTGGTTTTACCTCCTAAATATCTTTAACAACTGTCCACTTTTTTTTTCCCATCACCATTTCCACTACCACAGCTTAAGTCATTTAATACATCAGCATCTCCTTTCAGGATTACAGCAGTAGCCACCTAAGTACTTTCCCTGAATCCAGTCTCTGTACCCCACTGCATCGCTCAAGTATCCCACAGCTAGAGCAATCTTTCCAAAACGTGAATCTGAGCATGGCACAAGACCATTTCCAACTTAAAATCTTTTAACAGCAGGGGCGCCTGGGTGGCTCTGTCAGTTAAGTCTGACTTTGGCTCAGGTCATGATCTCAGCATCCCACTTTGGGCTCTGCACTCTTGGAGGGGTGTCTGCTTCTCCCTTTCCCTCCCCCCATGCGTGCTCTCGCTCTCTCTCAAATAAACAAATAAAATCTTTAAAAAAAAAATCCTCCAAGAGCCTTAGGATATGAGACTAACATCCCATAAAGTCCAACATGGCCAGGTTCTTGTTGCCTCTCTTCCTTCATCTCCACCAGATTTTAACCAGTTTTCTGTGCCGCAGTCAGGCTGGCCTTCATTATTTCCCACCAAGCCTCCTTATCATGTATTTTTTTTTCCTTTACATTTGGGGACATTCTTCCCCTGCATCATCTTCATTTCCCCTTTACATAGTTAACTTCTGCTCATCATTCATTTCTTATCACAAGTGTCACTTCCTAAGGAAGTATGCTCTAAACCTCCATCCTGTTTTACAGTCTCATTGATGACACTTCCAGACAATTTTTAAAAAATATAGTATTCATCATGGTTTATGACATATAAAATCATCAGTAGCCTCTATGGCTAGGTATTATATCTAGCTTTTGTTTTTTCATTTTGTTTTGTTTATAAATAATGATTTCTTTTTTAAAAATTGTAATAAATTCAATTGAGGTGTAATATACCAAAAAAAGCACCATTTTAAGCGTACAGTTCAAAGTTTCAACTAATAATACCCATGTCATTGCTACCGTAGTCAAATATAGAATATTTATTTTAACCTAAAAGCAACCCTTGCATTCTTCCTCCAACTCCAGCCAAAGACAACAAGTTATCTGACTTCCATCATTGTAGATTAGTTTTGCCTGTTTTAGAATTTCTTTTTTTAAAAAGATTTATTTATTTATTTGGGGGGGCAGAGAGAGAGAATCTTCAAGCAGACTCCCTGCTGAGCATGGAGCATGATCTGGGGCTCCATCCCATGACCTAAGAGATCATGACCTGAACTGAAATCCAGTTAGATACTTAACCAATTGAGCCACCCCGGCATCCCTAGCATTTCTTATAAATGAAATTATAAAGGAAGTAATGCTTTCTGTGAGGCTTCTTTTATGCAGTATATGTTTTTATATTTATACAGGTTGTCATGTGTATCAGTATCTTATTTTTTATTTGTAAGTAGTATAGTATTTTATAGATAAAAGACAATTTGCTTAGCCATTCATCTACTGATGAACATTTGAATTAAGTCCAGTTTTGAGCTTTTATGAATAAAGCTTCTATAAATATCTGTTAAAAATCTTTGTGGCAATACATATTTTTCTTTTCCTGGGAAAATACCTAGGAGTAGAATTGCCAGGTAACGTGATAATTACATGTTTATCTTTGTAAAAAAGATTGCCAGATAATTTTCCAAAGAGAAGGTATCATTTTACATATCCATCACCAGTATATGAGGGTTCCATTTGATCTCTACCTTCACCAACAGTTGGTATTCCAAGTCTTTTAATTTTAGTCATTCTACTGAATGCATTCTGGTATCACATTGTGATTTTAACTTGCATCTCTCTAATAATTAATAATATAGGGCATATTTTCATGTGCTTTCAGGGCATTTGTATGTCTTTTTTGGTGAGTTGTTTGTTCAAAATTCTGCCCATTTTTTAAAGTTTTAATTTAAATTTCAGTTAACTTACAGTGTAATATTAGTTTCGGGTATATAATATGGTGATTCAGTGTTTCCATACAACACCTAGTGCTCATCACAAGTACACTCCTTAAGCCCCATCATCTATTTAGCCCATTCCTTCTGCCACCTCCCCTCTGCTAACCATCAGTTTGTTCTCTGTAGTTAAGAGTCTCTTTCTTTCTTTGCCTCTCTCTCTTTTTTGTCCCTTTGCTCATTTGTTTTGTTTCTTAAATTCCACATATGAGTGAAGTCATATGGTATTTGTTTTTCTCTGACTGACATGTTTCACTTAGCATAATACTCTCTAGCTAGCTCTATCCACTTTGCTGCAAATGGCAAGATTGCATTATAAGGCAGCAATTGTACTATTAGGTATTTACCCAAAGGATACAAAAATGCTAATTCAAAGGAATACTACATGTTGGCTAATTGAATTTTTAAAAAAATCATCTTAAAAAATAAATAAATAAGGGATGCCTAGGTGGCTCAGTTGATTTAAGCGTCTGCCTTCGGCTCAGGTCATGATCTCAGGGTCCTGGGATTGAGTCCCACGTGGGGCTCCTTGCTCAGTGGGGAGCCTGCTTCTCTCTCTGCCTGCTGCTCCCCCTGCCTGTGTGCATGCATGCTCTCTCTCTTTCTCTGACAAATAAAATCTTTAAAAAAATAAATAAACAAAAACTTTAAAGTATGTAATATGGTATTAATTACAGTCACCATGCTGTACATTAGATCCCCATAACTTACTCATTGTATAGTTGGAAGTGTGTACTCTTTGACCAATACCTGCTCATTTCTCCTACCCCACTGCTCCTAGTAACAAGGATTTTACTGTTTCTACGCTTTTAGGCTTTTAGATTCCACTTTTAAGTGAGAAGTGACAGCATTTGCCTTTTTCTGTCTGACTTATTTCACTTAGTATAACGCCCTCAAGGTTCATCCATTTTGTTGCTAAAAGGCATGATTTCCTTCTTTTTTATGGCTGAATAATATTCTATTGTGCATGTGTGACATTTTCCTTAACATGGATTTTTGAAAGTTAAAGCAATCTTTCATTTCAGAGGAAAAAAATCCACTTGATCATAATATACTATTTTCCTATGTTGCCAGATTCAATTTGCTAATCATGTCTTAAGAATTTTGTGTCAGTAATCATGAGAGTTATTCTACTTTTCTGTACATGTAATTTTCTCCTCTTGTATCTCCAGTGTCTAGAATTGGAGATATTTTTTTAAGAAACTCTTTAATTTCTAATTCAATTTCTTTGATGGTTAAAAAGATATTCCATTTTTTTTTATTGGTTGAGATTTGGTTTTGTGGATTTCGTGGGATTTGTCCATTTCTTCCAAGTTGTTGAATTTACTAACCTAAAGTTGTTTGTAGTATTCCTTTTGTTACCTTTTGAATGGCTATAGAATCTCCCATTTTGTTTCCGTTATTGTAAACATTTAAGGCCATTATATCCATCTCTGCACTATTTTGCCTCATCTCACATATTTTCATATACTATATTTTCCTTTTTATTCTGTTCTGTATATGCTTTTTTTTAAAAAAAGATTTTATTTGACAAAGAGAGCACAAGCAGGGGGAGTAGCAGAGGGAGAGGGAGAAGCAGACTCCCCATTGAGCAGGGAGCCGGATGCAGGACTCGATCCCAGGACCCCAGGATCATGACCTGAGCTGAAGGCAGACGTTTAATCAACTGAGCCATCAAAGCGCCACTGTTCTTTATATGCTTTTAAGACTTCATTTGAAACTTCCTCTTTGATCCATGCATTATTTAGATATGTATTATTTAATTTTCAAGTGCTTAATGATTTACCTGTTGCCTATTACTGATTTCTAGTTGGATTCCAATTTGATCCATGATCATACTCCATTATTTTAATTCTTTAAAATTTGTTAGGGTTTGTTTTATGCCTTAGGACATTTATCTATTTTGGTGAATGTTCCTTGGGTACTTGGAAAAAAATGTGTATTCTGCTGTTGTTGGGTAGGATGTTTCTATACATGTCAATTAACATCTTTTTAGTCTATTGCTTTGTTTATATATTCTATATCCTTGCTGATTTTCTTCCTAGTCATTGTTTGTTAGTTACTGGGACTGAAGTTTTAGAAGTCCTATTGTAATTTTGGACCAGTTTATGTCTCCTTTTGGCTCTATCAGTTTTTGCTTCATGTAAATTGAAGCTCTGTTGCTTGAATGATACACATTCAGAATCATTATGTCTTCCTGGCAGATTGATCCTTTTATCATGATGTAAGGTCCTTCTTTGTCTCAAAAAGTTCCCATGCTCTGAAGTTTACTTTATCTTATATTAATATAGCTACTCCTGCTTTTTCAAAAATTTTGATTTCTGTTTGTAAGAGATATCTTTTTTCATTCTTTTGCTTAAATTTACCTCTGTTGTTGAATTTAACATGAGTTCCTTGTAAACAGCATAGAGTTCAATCACAATGTTTTATCCACGCTTCCAGTGTCTATCCTTTAAGTGGTATATTTAAAAGTATTTGCACTTAAGGTAATTATTGATATGTTAGAGTTTAGGTCTCTCATTTTAGTATTTATTTTTATTTGTTTTCTCTGTTTTTCTCTCTCTCTTTGCCTTCCTATGGATTACTTGAACTTTTTTTTTTAGGATTCTCTTTTTTAATAGTGGGGTTTTTTTGTTTTTGTTTGCTTTTAAAGATTTTATTTATTTATTTGAGAGAAAGAGAGAGTGCAAGCAGAGGGAGGAGTAGAGGGAAAGGGGGAGAATCTCAAGCAGACTTCAGGCTGAATGAGAAGCTCAATGCAGGGCTCAATCTCACAACACTGAGATCATGACCTGAGCAGAAACCAAGAACCCGTTGCTTAACTAACTGAGCCACCCAGACTCCTAATGAATATTGTTTTGAGTGCATATCATTATATAATTTGTAGTGGTTGTTCTGGGTATTACAATATACACATCTGACTTATCACACTGAAGTTAACATTTATCACTTTAAGTGTAAAAACCATACTTCCATTTGGGAACCTCTACTTTCCCCAGTTTTAAATATCAGTATCTTGCATATTAGATGGTTTTTTAAATTTTGGTTAAATCAGTAACTATCCTGTTTTACCCATATTTCTGATTTTTACATTTTTTTTCTTTTTTCCTTCTTGATGTTCCATGACTTCTTTTTCATCATTTCCTTTCTTTTTAGCCATTAAGCACAGGATTGTTAGTGACAAATTATTTTCATTTTCCTTCATCTGAGGATATCTTTATTTCTCATTCATTGCTGAAGGTTAGTTGAACCAGATATAGAATTCATGACTGACAGTTATTTTTCTGCATTTGAAAACTGTTTTCTTACTTTATTTTGGCCACCAGGGTCAGATGAAAATACTGTCATTAGAATTGGTATTCCCTTATAAGTAATGTGTCTTTACTATCTGACTTAACATTTTTCTTTGTTTTACTTTTCAAAAGTTTATTATGTGTCTCATTGTGGGATGTTTTGGATTTCCTTATTCAAAATTAATTTAGCTTTTGAATTTATAAGATTATATCTTTTGCTAAACTTGGCAAACTTTTGGCTATTATTTCTTTGGGTACCCGTTTTTTTCTCCTCTCCTTCATGGACACTGATGAAATAATTGGTGGATATTTAGCTATTGTCTGACACATAAGTCCCTGAGGCTCCGTTAGTTTCTATGACGCTATTTTCTATAAACGCTATTTTCTCTATGTTGTCAAAATTGAGTCAATTCTTTTTAACTGTACTGATTCTATCTTCTGTCATCTCTATTCTAACATTGAGCCCATCCAGCAAATATTTTAATTTTAATTTTCAGTTCTGTAATTACCATTTCTTTCTTTTTAATGGTTTCTACTTAGTTGCTGAAATTTTCAATTTTTTCATGTGTTTCATGTTTAAAAGAATTTATAATTGTTTGTTGGAGCATCTTCATTAAGGGTGGCTTAAAATCTTTGTCAGATAATTCCAAAATCTAATGTAGGTTCATGTTGACATAAGTTGATGGTCTTTTCTCATCTGTGTTGTGATTTTTCTGATTCTTGGTATGATGAAAAATTTTTGTTTGTATCAGATATGTTGGCCATTATGTTCTATTATGTTAGGAGGCTCTGGGCCCTATTTAAATCTTTTATTTTAGCATTCATTCATCCTGCTTAGGCTTTACATGGAGTTGCTGGCCTTTTTTAAGCTGTGACTTCAGTGATTACTTAATTTTCAGAAGCTCTGTGGTGCCATTATGGTCTGCTTGGTTTATCTCAGCTGCTGGAGCTATCCCTGGAGTTGTTATTGAAGGGTGCTGTCTAGGTTGGGATGCCTGGTGCTGGTAGGTAGGAGAAGAACATCTCCAAGCCCAAAAGAACATATTGGCTTCCTGTGCCATGCTCCTTGTTGGGTTAGGATTCCCCCTTATTGGTGCTGTTCACTCACTCAGTGTCTCATAGTAGGGGAGAAGAGTCTCAGTCCCACAAATATGAAGAAGCTTCCTGAGCCAACCCCTAGTTGTGGTGGAATCCTCTTTGTCCATGTCTCCAGATTCCTTTTGTCTCTCAGTAGGGGAGGAGTATCAGATGCAAGCAGAATAAGAGGGCTTCCCAACCTGGGTCCTTGTCATGGCAGGATCCCTCTTTCTGGTGTCATCCAGCCCCTGATATTGGTAGAGGAGGGTATCCAGACCAGACCACTTCTTGTGGGATTCCCCTTGCTTGTATACCTGGGCGTGTTGTATCTCTGGATGAGGGATTGGGGTCTCAGACTGAGGAGGGAAGAAGAGTACTTTCCCTGGCCCTTAATTGTCAACCTAACTCTTTGGTAATTCCCTTTGCTTGTGCTAACATGCTCACCTGGCAGGATTCTCATTTAATCCAGGAGAGGACTGAGCCTATTTGGGTGCCTTTTATTGCTAGATTGGAATTTAGGAAATGTTGGTCCTGGGTTGCCTTCTGTTGTCTGAGATGCAATAAGACACTTTGCTGGTAATTGTTCCTTCAGTTCTGAAGTCCCTAATCAGTTCACCTTCCTCTTTGCACTTGTCAGCATTCTCCTTTTGTTATTTTGCATTATTTCCAGGGTTTATAGTTGTATTATGCCAGGAAGATCGGGGAAAATGAATTTATGCCATCTGGTCTGAACTGGAAGTCTAGTTAACTTTTAGATCACATGGAATATAGTTATAATAACTGCTTTAACGTCCTTGTTTCCTAATTCTATCATCCTGTGAGCTTTGCTCAATTTCAGTTGGTTGGTGCCCCCCCCCCCATTATGAGTTGTATTATCCTGCTGCTTTTTGTATGCTTGGTAATCTTTGATTGGATGCCAGCCACTGTTAACTACCTTATTGAATACTGTATATTTTTCTTTTTTTTAATAATAATATTTTTTATTATATTATGTTAGTCACCATATACTACATCCCTAGTTTTTGATGTAAAGTTCCATGATTTATTACTTGCGTATAACACCCAATACACCATGCAATACGTGCCCTCCTTAATACCCATCACCAGCCTCTCCCATCCCCCCCCGAAACCCTCAGTTTGTTTCCCAGAGTCCATAGTCTCTCGTGGTTCATTCCCCCTTCTGTTTACCCCCCTTTCTTCTCCTACCAATCTTCCTACTTCTTATGTTCCATAAATGAGTGAAACCATATGATAATTGTCTTTTTCTGCTTGACTTATTTCACTTAGCATTATCTGTATATTTTTCTATTTGAAATATCTTTGACCTCTGTTCTGTACAGATAAATCATTTGAAAAGAGACTGATCTATTTCAGTCTTGTTTTAAGATTTGTTAGTTGGGACCAAAAGACTCTTTGGTCTAAGGATAATTTTCTATTGCTGAGGCAAGATCATTCTGAGTACTTTAACCAATAACCCATGAATTATGTGGTTTTCCAGTCTGGCTGATTAGAACAAGCACTATTCCCAGCTCTGTGTGAGAGCTGAGTACTATTCTTATATGATTTTCTCAGATGGATTCTTTCCTCAGACTTATGTAGTTTCCTCATATACATGTTCTGATTAATACTTTGCTGAATACTCAAGAGGGACTCTCCACAGATCTCTGGAGATTTCTCACTATGCAGCATTATCTTCTCCTATACTCTGTCCCACAAACTCTGGGCTACATGGCTTCCCAGTATTCTCAAATTTGTGTCATCAACTGATGGAGTCTGCTGGGCTTTCCTTGGGTCCTCTCCCTGCCCTACAGTCTGAAATATTTCTCAAGTCAGTAAGGAAAATCAACCATACACTTTTCTTTGGTTCTTTTCTCTCATGGATCACTGTCTTTTGTTGCCTGATAACCAGTGTCTTAAAAACATTTTTCATAGATTTTGTATGTAATTTTTGTTTATTTCAGTCAGGTGGGTTAATATGATCCCTCTTACTTCATCTTGTCTGGAAGCAGAAGTCTTCATATTATTTTCTGCAAGACATTTTAAAATATTTTCCATGGGTATAGATTTCTATTGATAGAATCGATATTTTTTTCTGCTTCAAAATGATGCTTTTCTGGTTTGCATAGTTTTGATAATAGTTGAATTGCCATTCTTATCTTTGTTTTTACAGATAACGTCTTCTTTCTCCCTCTGGGAGCTTTTAAGATTTTTCTTTTTATTCCTCACTTTTATTCCCAACACTTTGATTATGGTAAGCTTGTGTGTGTGTCTGTGTGTCTGTGTGGGTGGGTGATGGGTATTAAGGAGGGCACGTATTGCATGGTGTACTGGGTGTTATACGCAAGTAATGAATCATGGAACTTTACATCAAAAACTAGGGATGTACTGTATGGTGACTAACATAATATAATAAAAAATATTATTATTTAAAAAAAGAGATTATTTTTAGAGCCATTTTAAGTTCACAGCCCCTACAATGCACAGCCTCTCCCATTACCAACATCCCCCACCAGAGTGATACATTTGTTGTAATTGATGAGCCTACACTGACACATTACAATCACCCAAAGTCCTTGGTTTACATATGGTTCACTCTTGGTGTTGTACGTTAGGAGTTTGGACAAATGTATAATGATATGTATTCATCATTATAGTATCATACACAGTATATTCAACTGGCTTAAAAATCCTCCAACTTCTGCCCATTCATTCTTGCCAGGGGTTGGTGGAAGAGCAAGACTTCTTTCATTTAGTAATATGCATTTAACCTTGGTGTGGTTTTCTTCCTATGTATACTGGTTGAGAGTCTTTGAGTTGTATGCTCTCACAATTTTTCTAACCCCACATGTATTTCTTTTTGTTCACTTCAACTTGTCACCAGTTCTCATACAAAGTGACCTAACCTCTTCCTGCTATTGGTATCTAGATTGGAAATGCTACCTAGCCAAATTAGTATGACATTGTATACAGAAAGGTATCAAATAAAATGTAAAAACCTAATTGCTCTTGAAAACATCTCATAAGGTAAAACCAGCATTTGGAAAATGGGGCATGAGAAAAGGAAAGTAACTATATTAATTATATATTTATCTCATGCCAAATATTGTGTCACAAATATTACAGGTATTATATCATTTAATTCTTTTTTAAAAGATTTTATTTATTTATTTGACAGAGAGGCAGACAGCTAGAGAGGGAACACAAGCAGGGGGAGTGGGAGAGAGAGAAACAGGCTCCCTGCTGAGCAGGGAGCCCAATGTGGGGGGGGGTGGCTTGATTCCAGTACCCTGGGATCATGACCTGAGCTGAAGGCAGATGCTTAACGACTGAGCCACCCAGGTGCCCCATATCATTTAATTCTCATGAGAATCTTACAAGATAGGGAGTGTATATTTTTTTACAGGTTATCAATGAAATAATTGTGGTTTGGAAAGTTGAATACAACCTAACTCATAAATTTAGAAGCCAAGTTTTGAATCTAGACCTATCTGATTTCAAAGTTCATGCAATTTTTCTCTAAGTCATACTAACAAGTTCCTATGTTCTGAAAGGGCATTGGCCCTTGCGAAAAAGTCTCTCAGACAATATAATGTCTACATATCTAAGACTTTAACATTTCCATGTGCAAATAGTCTTGCCAAACCTGAGAATTATATTCTTGCAAAGTCTTGATAGAATCGATACTTAATTTGATTTGCAGGTCAGTGTTTAGAAACATGTATAAACATTCTAAAAAACTCCATTAAATAACATGTTTTTCCCCCAGACGAGATCAACCACAGTACAAAATGTTTCCATTTTGTAATCCATTATAAGCATTTGCTTACAAAATTGTTGGAAAACCTGCAAAGTCACACTCTGGCTGTATCCACAGAAATAAGTTCCAGAATATCTTAAAACTGATGACCAAAGGATGTTTCTACTTCTGCTAAAGTCAGAAGGTAGCCTCTAGGATTACTGAATTCAATTACAGCTCTGATACAGGAAATAGGAACCATTGGCACTACTGCCACAACTCCATCTCAACACTCTGGAGTTTGCAAATAGACCCAGGAACGTTGCACTTGGTCATAGCATCTACTGAAAGTCAGCATAGTCTAAGGGATAAGAGCCTGTCCTAGAGCCCTGTAACTGAAAATAAATCTGGCTTCTACCACTTACTATTTCTTTAATCCTTTCCTTCCCTGTGGCCCAGATTCCTCATCTGCAAATTTGGGATAATACTAGCTCCTAGGATTAACAAGTGTAGTGTAAGTATCTGACATTAATATTTTGATTGCCCAGGCATCTGTTCCAAAAGTCATCCATCTTGAATATACACATTGCCAGCTGCGTGAAACAGCTACTAGCAAAACAACCAGATAAAGAATTAGGACACCCCCACCTATGAAGTTCCCTGTTTCAGAAAACCCTGAATAATTTAGATATTGATTGCGGGAATGAACCCATTTCTCCCTTCCCCCATCCTAAATCCCACTCTTATACTTTAAATTAGCCAATAAAGCATGAACCCCCAAAACCCTGGCGATCCCACCTTCAAGCCCTAATAAATTCAGAGCCCTAGGCCTGTTCTTTCTTTTTCTCTTTCTTTACAGTCTCACTGTGTGGTCCTCAGGTGTGCCATGTATCCTCCAAAACAAATAATAAATCTTGTTCTTCACAGTTCCCTAATGATTTTTGCTGAAGAATGTCCTGCAATTCTGATAAGAACCACAAGCACTAGTCCAGCCACAACATTAGCCCCAGTGGGAGAAGTATCAGTGGGGGCTACCTGTGAATAATATGGGCCAGTGCTTCAGGGATTCCCAGCCAAAAGCATCACTATCATTAGGCTGGGGCTGACACAACAACAAGATAATCATACATATAAAGAAAACATAATAATTAAATCTTATATTTTTTTATCTTTTTCATTTCTCACATCTAAGTAAGGAATTTTTAAAAAGTCAATTTTTTTCTTATCAATACAGCATATTGATTGAAAGCACAAGCTTTGTGGTTTAACTCACCTGGGTTTCCATATCGGCTGTGCTTCTTACTAGCTCTGTGGTCTTAAACAAGTCTCTTAATGTTTCTGAGGCCAGGTTACCACACCTGTAAAAGGGAAATAATAATAGTACTTGTTTCTAAAGTGTTTAGTGAGAGGCCTCATAGATTAAAAGAATATAATAAATGTTAACATCTAAAATTATTATTTGAGTCTGTATAAACATTTTGCTTTGGATTTTAAAAACCACAAACATTCTCTTAAATAAGTATTCTTAGATAAAGGTCCAGAAAGCCCTAAGAGTTTGATTGCAATGTGTAAGAGGGATACCTAGTATTCAGTTTAACAAAACACCAAATATTGTTGCAATCACAAAGTCTAAATATAATTTTTCTACCAATTATCCTTGAGAGACACATAATGAGAAATATTTCTACAAGAAAAATTCCAAGAGAAGGAATTGGGATCAGAAAATCCTGCAAATAGGGGCACCTGGGTGGCTCAGTTGGTTAAGCATTGGACCCTTGATTTTGGCTCAGGTTATGATCTCAAGGTCGTGGGATCGAGCCCCATGTCAGGCTCTGCACTCAGTACACTGTCTGCTTGAGATTCTTTCAAGTTTCCCTGTGAGCCCTGACATTTTACGACCATGGTATAAATCAGAGTTCTGAGTTGAAAGCAACAGAAACCAACTGAATGATTTAAGCCAAAGAGAAGTTTAAGAAAATGATTAGTTCACAGAATCAAAAAACAAAAGATGTTACAGTAACAGGCTTAAAAAATAAACAACAATGTGGCTGTAATCACAGGCAAAATCCACCACGGAACTTGTGTACTGAGGACACCGCTATCACTGCCATTGACCATCAAAGATTGCACTGATGCTGGCATCACTCTCGCTAATGACCCTGGAAACAGGTTACTGCTAATGTTACCATTAACATCTATTTTCCATTCTTTGTTGCATTATGTGCCTAGTTCTAGATTTTAAATTCAAGGAAGATGCATCTATTTGACTGAGCTTGTCTCCCCTTAAGATTCATAAAATGAGGATTTCCTCAAACATAGAAAGGATATTCAGGTGCTGGGGAGCCAAAAATTGCCCACTACAACCAGGATCTCCTAAGTAAATATATGTATATTTTCATGTGTCATTCTTGTTCTCAACACTGATGCAGTACATGCAATTGCCAACACATGAAAGTGGTAGAGATTTAAAAAGAGGATCTCCTTAAATTAGAATAGGAATGAATAAAATAGATCTCTGGGCCTTCTTTCAAAGGGACTAACTTTGGGGCACCTGGGTGGCTCAGTCTGTTAAGCATCTGCCTTCAGCTCAAGTCATGATCCTAGGGTCCTGAGATCAAGCCCCACATCTACAGTGGGCTTCCCATTGAGTGGGGAGCCTGCTTCTCCCTCTCTCTCTCTCTCTGCTGCTCCCCCTGCTTGTGCTCTGTCAAATAAATAAATAAAATCTTTTTTTAAAAAAAGAGACTAATTCCCCTTTGGGAAAAAGTGTGTTCTATACTTCATCACTTCTGATCTCAAGAGAATCTGAGCCACCATCTGTCAAGAGCATAAAGTAGGTAGATTATATCTCTGGTTTCTTACCTGAAATAACATACAACTCCTGAATGATTATCAGAAGTTCGTGGTCATGATTTCATTAGGAATTACATCAATTCGTTCATAAGATTTCCGTTTGTAGTTAGATTATGGACATAGAATCCAATATATACTGCATATCTCC
The DNA here is from genome assembly GCF_023065955.2 of Ursus arctos. Taxonomy (NCBI): domain Eukaryota; kingdom Metazoa; phylum Chordata; class Mammalia; order Carnivora; family Ursidae; genus Ursus; species Ursus arctos. The sequence goes on along the minus strand of NC_079873.1, from coordinate 88,606,337 downwards.
ACCTCATCTAATAAATGAGGGAATTGACTTGTGCTTGAAAGCCTTTTGGAGAAAACTGTTATAATACCAGTAAAAACTGGAGGGCAAGCAGGAACATAATGGCAGAAATCACAGTATAACAATGTCACCAATATGTCAAAGGGTAAGGGTACCCATTGACTTGGTGAACAGGTAATTGACTAGAGACTGCTTTAAGTGAATATGATCTAGAGTAGCATTTTAATTCTTTTAATGTTATTTCCTTATTTTTAAACTTATTTTCTTACTTTTTGGTGTAGGGCTTAAAATATGCATTTTATAAAATCTACTTCATATTCATACTAACTTAATTCCAGTGATATATAGAAATGTAACTCTTGTATAACTCCATTCCTTTTCTTCATTTTTATATTATTTTATATATGATGATCTATGTTTATTATAAACCCAACAATACATTGCTATAATTATTTTTATATAATTTAAAATATTTTAGAGAAGCTAGATATTTATACAGTTTGTTATATTAACTATAGTAACCATTTCTTAAATGTTTTTTGCACTGAATTAACATGTAGAAATCCAAACAGATTTTTTTTCTTGTTTGTAGATTCAGAAAACTGATTTAAAATGTCCATTATAGACAAAAATTGAGAAATATTTGATAATGTGTTACATTAGTGTATTGTTAAATAAAATTTTCTAAAACTGCTTTGTTGTAAATATTCAGATTTCTCACAATTCTATTTTGACCAAACTTAGTGCTAAAAATTCCCATCTTTGGGGCATCTGGCTGGCTTAGTCAGTAGAGCAGACGACTTTTGATCTCAGAGTCATGAGTTCAAGCCCCATGTTGGGTGTGAAGCGTACTTTAAAAAAAATCCCCATCTTAAATTTCTGACCTATTAAATTCTGTAATTTATATGTAGGTTTCTGAGTAACTAAAAACCAAGGGCAAAAATTAATGGGGTTTTCTATATACCCACCCTTTCTTGCAGTTATAGACAGTTGAAAAAGTTTAGCTTAAGACTGTAGGCTTCTACTGTTTTGTTTTGTTTTGTTTTGTTTCATATTAGGCTAACATTTTTAGTGAACTTACTGTTGTTTCGGTATGAGTAGTCTAATTAGGAGATAACCAGAGTCTCTACTACTCATGATCTATGATGCCTTTCAATTAGAATTTCTCATGCAGAAAGTTCCTTTTAATTCAAAAATGTCAGAATGGATGATGAAAAAATGTGCTCTCTCCAGGGTTTATTCTTTCAATAGGCTGTGTTTGTGCTTCAAATTCCTAGCTGTATTACTTCAAAACAGACATGGGGAAGTGGCATGCAGAGTTCACATAGATCATTGATTCTGTTTGCTAAAATATGTCTCCAGTTTTCAGAAACACTATATTAAACAAAAAAAGCTAGATGTAAAAGAGAGCACAGTGTATGATTTCATTTATATGAAGTTCAAGAACAGGAAAACTTATCCATGATGTTAAAACTCAAAATAATTGTTACCCTTGGGAAGGGCTAGTGAATAGAAGGGGTCATGAAAAGGAATTCACAGTGCTGGCGATATTCTATTTCTTCTGTATGCTAGTTATTTGGGTATGTTCAGCTTTTGGCTAGTCAGTTGTGATTTGTGTACTTTATTGTATCTTATAACTCAGAAAAAACATAGAAAATAAATATTCTTTAATATGAAGACATTTTCCTTTAGATTGTTATATATAACATTATTTATTACCTATCAATTACTAAAAAGGAAAATATCTCCCAAGGGGAAAAAAGATATATGTACATATGTCAGCCTAGTATTTGTTTCTTTCATAAAATTAAAACAAACCTGACTATGTAATATGATGAAATTTATTTAAAGCAGCATGGCAAATTAAAAAAAAAGATTCAGAAGGGAAAATATGTTCACATAATGGTATAATGTACACTGAAAGTGGAAAAATAAGTCATTGAGTATCTTAAGAGCATCAGCAAAAGCATCTTAGTGACTGGATGTATGTAGATATTTCTATATCCTTTGACTTTATCTGGAGTGTGCCTGGACTAGATAGAGAACTTACCGGCACAATAACAAAGGTCTATTTACTTCCATTCCTTTTACCTAATACATCATATCTGGCTATCATGAAAAATTTAAAAGGCATACTGAAAGGCAAAAAATACAGTTTGAAGAGACAGAATAAGCAACAGAACCACACTCAAATATGAAAAGGATGATGGAATTAGCAGAATGGGAATTAAAAAAAATGACGACTATGATAAACAAGCTAAGGGCACTAATGGATAAAGTAGACAGCATGAAAGATCAGATGGAATTGTAAGCAGAGAAATGGAAATTGTAAGAAAGAAAAATAAATGATAGAGATTAAAAACACTAACAGAAATGAAGAATGCCTCTGATGGACTTATTAGTAGACTGGGCATGGCTGAGAAAAGAATCCCCGAGCTTGAGGAATGTCAATAGAAACTTCCAAGAACAGAAGAAAAAAAAAAGGGCTGAGAAACATGCCACAGAACTAAGGGACAGCTCCAAGAGATATAACATATGCGTAATGGGAATACCAGAAGGAGAGAAAAAAAATAGAAGAAATATTTCTAGCAATAATGACCCAGAATTTCCCAAAGTAATGTCAGATACCAAAGCACAGATACAAGAAGATCAGAGAATACCAAAAGTAACTGCACCCAGGCATATCACATTCAAACTATAGAAAATGAAAGATTAAAAAATCTTGAAAGAAGCCAGAAGTTAAAAAATAATAATACTTACCATAATTTACTTAAAGAAGAGCAAAGACAAGATCCTGTGCTTTAAAATATCCTTCAAAAGTGAAAGAGAAATGGACTTTCTCAGACAAACAAAAATTGAGGGCATTTGTTGCTAGTAGACCTTGCAAGAAATATTAAAAATTCTTCAGAGAAAAGGAAAATTTTATATCAAAAATGAATTAAGGACATCACTACAGACCCCATGGATGTTAAATGTATAATAAGTGCATATTATAAACAATTCTATGCTTACATATTTGAAAATCTAGATGAAATGGACCAAGTCTTTGAAAGACACAATCTGCCCAAACTCACAAAAATAGACAATCTGAATGGCTCTATATGTTTTTAAAAATTGAACTAAGAATTAATAATCTTCCCAAGGTAAAAAACACCAGGTCTAGATGGGTTCACTGGTGTATACTACCAAACATTTAAAGGAGAAATTATACCAATTCTCTGCAATCTCTTTCAGAAGATATAAACAAAGGGAATATGTCATAATCATTCTATGAGGCCAGTGTTACTCTAATACCAAAACCAGATAAAGCCATTCCAAGGGAAGGAAACTACAGTCTGGGTGTGCCTGGGTGGCTCAGTTGGTTAAGCATCTGCCTTCAGCTCAGGTCATGATCCCTGGGTCCTGGGATTGAGCCCCAGGTCAGGTTTCCTGCTCAATGGGGAGTCTGCTTCTCCCTCTCCCACTGCCCCTCCCCCTACTCATGCTCTCACACAACTTCTCTCTTTCAAATAAATAAAATCTTAAAAACTACAGACCAGTAGCTCTAGTGAACATGGATGCAAAAATTCAATGAAATTTGATTTAATTTTACACAATGTGTTAGAAGAATTACACACCACAGCCAAGTGAATTTATCCCAGGTGTGCAAGGCTGCTTTAATGTTTGAAAGTCAATTAATGTAATTAATCATATCAAAAGGCTAAAGAAGAAAAAAATCGTATGATCATATGAATAAGTAAAGAAAAAGCATTTGACAAAATCCAACACTCATCTATGATTAAAAACTCTCAGCAAACTAAGAACAGAAGGGAATTCCCTCAACATGATAAAAAAAAAAAAACCTACCAAAAACCTACTACTAACATCATATGTAATTGTGAGAAACTAGAATCTTTCCCAGTAAGATCAGGAACAAAAAACAAGAATGTCCCTTCTCTCATTTTCAACATTATTTTGGAAGTTCTAACTAATGAAATAAAACAATAATAGAAAATTAAAGGTATACTGATTAAGAAGGATGAAATAAAGCTGTGTTTGTATTCAAAGTTGAATTTATAGCTGATTAGTCAGAAGTACTGATAATAACCTGGGACTGGCATCTGAAGTGGGGGGAGGTCTGTGAAATTAAGTCCTTAACTTGTGGGATCTAACGCTATCTCCAGGTTGATAGTGTCTGAACTGAATTGAGTTGTAAGACATCTGGATGTTGCTGGAGACTTAGAGAAGTGGTGTTGGAAAAGATATCATACATATGGTGTCAGAAGTGTTGTAAGTAAAAGTACTATAAAATCTAAGCAAACTATTTTGGGGATATCAATAAATTGATTCTAAAGTTTATATGAAGAGTAAAAAAACCCAGAATTGCTAACACAATATTGAAGGAAAACAAAGTTGGAGAAATGACACTACTAGACTACATGACTTTCTATAAAGCTACAGTAATCAAGACAACATAGTACTTGTGAAGGAATAGACAAATAGATCAATGTAACAGAATAGAAAGCCTAGAAATAGACCTACATAAATATGGTCAACTAGTTTTTGACTAAGATCAAAGTCAATACAATGGAGCAATGATAATCTTTTCAACAAATGATGCAGGCAGAACTGAACATCCATATAAAAAATGAATCTAGACAGAGACCTTATACATTTAACAAAAATTAACTCAGAGTGGATCATAGATCCTAATGTAAAATGCAAAACTTAATATTTCTAGAAGATAAACAGAAAACCTAGATGACTTTGACTATGGCACTAAGTTCTTAGATACAACACCAAAGGTATGATCCATGAAAGAAATGACTGATCACCTGGACTTCATTCAAATTTAAAACTTCTGTGAATGACACTGTCAAGAGAATGAGAACACAAGCCATGGGCTGGGAGAAATTATTTGCAAAAAACATATCTGAAAAGGACTGTTATCCAAAATACACAAAAGAACTTCTAAAACTCAACAATAAGAAAACAAACAACCCGATTAAAAAATGGGCAAAAGACCCAAGCAGGCACCTCACCAAAGCAGATATACACATGGCAAATAATATGGAAAAATAAACTACAATATCAGATATTATCAGGGAGTTGCAAATTAAAATGAGTTACAACTACACAACTATTAGAATGGCCAAAACTCAAAACACTGACAATATCAAATGCTGGCAAGGATGTGAAGCAACAAGAACTCTCATTCATTGCTGCTGGGAGGCACAATGGTACAGTCACTTTAGAGGAAAGGCAATTTGGCAGTTTATTATACAACTAAACATACTCTTACCATATGTTCCAGCAATCACACTCCCTGGAATTTACCCAAATGGTCTGTAAATTTATGTCTACACAAAAACCTACACATGAATGTTTATAACAGCTTTATTCATAACTGCCAAAACTTGGAAGCAACAGAAATGTCCTTAATTAGGTGAATGGAAAATAAACTGTAGTATATCCAGACAATGGATTATTATTCAGCACTAAAAGGAAATGAGCTATCAAGCCATAAAAAGAAGTGGAGGAGTCTTAAATGCATATTACTAAAAGAAAGCGATTTTTTGCTCAAATTTTCAATCTATATGCTATCCAGATGATGCATTATTTAGAAACAGGTTCTTAAAAACAAAAATTACCCAAAGCAAATTTAACAGTATCATTTGTATTTGTGATAATGATACCTCTTGCTCAACTGCAAAAAAAAAAATATGTATATATATGCATATAAAGCAATGATTCAATTTATTTGGACTTCCCTGAATTAAAGGTAAAAAATTAATTAAAACATTTTTCAACTAGTCGTTTTTGGTTGGTAGAGGTAAAAAAACAAAAAACAAAAAACCCAATCACTGCTTTCTTTCGTTTGAAAAGTCCTTTCTATTTTTCAAAGTACTTCCGTATACATTAATCTCATTTGGACTTTAAAATATTCCCATAAGGTATGCAAATAAAGTATTATCACCATCATTATGTAGAGATTTTCAATGACTTTTCCAAACCATACTGCAATTCATAACAAAGTATATATGTAACCTGAATCTAGTGCTTTTTTTTAACCTTCATAAAACTTCTCTATAAAATCTGGTTTAGACTGGTAAGTTTCAAGAAACAGAAAGTTACAAAAAAAAAATCTTCCAGATGCTATCTAAATCATAAGGACCCAAACATTTGAACTTTAAGATGTAGCTTATTCTTGGATACCTTACCACGCCAAAAAAGAGTAGCTACTACGGATGTAATCCATAGAGAGACCATTGTTGAAGCCATGAGGGTAGTAGCTACCTTCCCTAAGGAAGATGGAAGGAAATCAAAAGGACAGAAACTTAGAAAATGCCCACTTTAATTTTGTTGATTTACTCTTCTCGCACCTAGATGAAATAACTAACAAATGTTAGAGTTTCTTCAGTTATTCTGAGGTAATCAATAATTCATTTTTAGGTACTTAAATCTGCCATTCATTTAACATAAATTTTCTTTCCTTATTGAGCTCTGTTCTGTTTTAGGCTGTTAGAGCTGACAGACTTTTTCAGGTGTTCCCACAAGATTCCTATCTTCTGGTTATTCAGTTAAACACTAATGACAGCTATGAAGGGACCTTACAGATTAAATTAATGTTGCCAATCAATAGACCTTAAGTAGAAAGAGTATTCTAGATTATCCAAGTGAACCCAAAGGAATTACAGGGATCCTTAAAAGCAAAGGAAGAAAAACAGGATACAGGCAAAAGATATGCCCCAAAGCAGATGAGATAAAAGAGTCAAAGATATTTTAATCACAAGAGGGTCTCCATCCACTGTTGCTGACACCAAAGAGGACAAAGAGCTAGAGAATATCGAGGTCTCAAGAAGCTGAGAACTACTGCCAGCCAACAGCTAGCAAGGAAATGAGAATCTTAGTCTCCCAACTGCATGAAATTGAATTCAGCCATCAACCTGAATGAGCCTAATGCATTCTCCCCTAGAGCCTTCAGAAATGAATACAGCATGGTCTGGCTCCTTTGCTTCAGCCTTGTGAGTCTTTAAGCAGAGGAACCACCTCATCCACACTGTACCTGGACTTTAGGCCTACGGAAGTATGAGATAATAATTTTTTTTTTTTGTTTAAAACCCTGAAGTTTGTGGTACTCTGGCAGCAATAAAACACTAATAGAGCTCTGAATTCTACAGTAAGAGAGACACAGTCAGATCCCTCTATATTTTCCCATGCACAAACCTCCTCATCTGCTCTCTCTGCTGGCTCTGACACCTCCAAGAAGAGAAAAGTTCTTGTCTCATGTAGTTATAATCTAGTATTGGTGCCTGTATTAGTCAGTGTTCTCCTGAGAAACAGAACCAATAGGATATATACAGGTATGTATACATGGAGATTTATTATAGGAACTGGCTCACAAGGTTACAGAGGCTAAGTCCCATGATCCACAATCTGTAAAGCTGGAGAACCAGGAAAGCTGGTGGTGCAATTCAGTCTGAATCCAAAGTGCTGAGAATTGCAGGGGGTGGGGGAGTGGGGAGCGATGATGTAAGTCACAACCTGGTCTGAAAGCCCAAGAATCAGGAATACTGGTGTTCTAGGGCAGGAGAAAATGGATGTCTCAACTCAGAGAGAGCAAATTTGTCCTTCCTCCACCTTTTTGTTCTATTTGCTCTCAACAGATTGGATGGTACCCATCCAAATGAGTTAGGGTGATCTTTACTCAGACTACTGCAAACACCTGGGGAGATTTTTAAAAATACTAACACTCAAGTAGCACTGAGACCAATTAAATCAGAAACGCTGCCATCAGTATATCTAAGGCATCCCAAGGAATCCAATATGCTGTCAAATTTGAGAACTACTGGCCTAGTGTTAATTTCCTGTAACTCCACTTGTTAAAAATCAAATTTATTTCCTTGCAAATCTACTTCAAATACAACTTTTTCAAAGATGTCTGTTCCTCAAATTCTTTAGAGAATGTAGTATCTCACATATCACTGTTTATAATTTTTTCTGAGGCATATTTTATTAAGCCACTTCAAACAACATAAATTTATTATCACAAAATTTCTATAGGTCTCTAGTATTATCACTCTGGTCCAAACCACTCTCACCCCCTGCCTACTCTGTTACAATAGTTTCCAAAGTAATTTACATTTTCTGATTCACTATCTCTCACTCATTTCCTCCATACACTACCTGGCAAACTGAATTACCATTTCACCATGTAAATATGATTTTCACTCCCTTGGCTTTAAAAAACAAACAAGCAAAAACCCTTCTTTGGTTTACCATGGTTCATAGGTCCTTGCATAATCCATTTTCCTCTCCTTGTCTACCATTCTGCAGCCACACTGGTCCTCTTTTAGGAAAAATTCTCTGCTCAGGACCTCACATGGCAAAAATTAAGGTGTCAGTTGGGGCTGCATTTTCATATGCTGCTCTGGGTCCTCTTCCAAGCTCATTCAAGTGGTTGCCACAATCCAATTCCTTGTGGTTGGAGGAGTAAGGTCCCTATTTCCTGGCTGTCAACCAGGGGTCACTCTCAACAACTAGAGACTGCTCTCAGGTCTTTCTCATGTGGATCCCTCCATCTTCAAGCAAGCAGCAGGGCCTTCAACTCCCATGTTCTTTGAATCTCTGACTTCCTCTTCTGCTACTATGCACAGAAAACTCTGCTTTTAAGGGACTCCAACAATTAGGTTAGGCCCATCCTGATAATACCCTTACTTTAAAGTCAGCTTATTAGTAACCTTAACTACATTTGCAAAATCTCTTTTGCCATGTAACAATTATGCCAGGAAGAGTAGCTCATGGGGGCCATCTTAGAATTCTTCCTAACACACTTGGTATTACGTATATGTATATATTTGTTTTTGGGTAGGAAGCTGTTTAGCAGCAAAAACCAAATTTTATGTTTCTTTTTCTTTTTCCTACTCTTTCTTCCATAATCCACAACTCAGTACGATTCTATGAACATAGTCGTTCAATAAATACTTGTTGACAAATGACACATTATAGTCAACTAAACTAATGACAAATTATGGTTAACCTGCTAGCTTGCAAAATATGCACATATGATTCATACTTGAAATAATCATTCCCCCAAATCACACCCTGTGGCAGATAAATTGTGGCAGCACATCTAAGATTTGCAATTCAGATAATCCAGTTGCCAAATATGGTGAACAAGTTCAAAAATGGTGGTATGACTTCATTAGCAGTCTCATTTAGTAAACATGTTCTCTGAGGAAAGCTATTTTCCTATTATTATCCTATAAAAATAAATAACAAAAATTCCTAGGCTGCCATTCATTTTGTTAAAGTACATGCAATAAACTAATGTATTTATAAGATTATCAGCTATTCATTTTCCCAAATTCAAACAATGTATGACTTTTATACATATTTGCATTGCATACTTCAAGGACACATGCTTTCATGTTCATGTACTGTAGCTTAAATGTATTTGCTTTAAACTATTACACTAACAAAATAAGCTTGCAATTTTAAAATTCAGGAACATCAAACTTCTAAAAGGATCAACATTTATGGTCTTTGGAACAGTTGTTCTGCTTGCTTAGAAATCTACATATATCTGAAAATTTTTATGGTACAACATTGCATTTAATGCTATCAAGGGATAACATCAACACCTATTTATTCACAGAGGGATTTTTTTTAACTTTAAATAGTAGCTTCTCATAAGTAACCTGATCTTCCACAACCTGCAAATGAAATCAACCAAGAGGAGGCATTTTCCCACAGTTTGTTTTATGCTACAAATTAAAATCATTACTTCCGTTTGCCCATCATTTTCCTTTGCTGTTTGGGACACCTTCAAAGGTAAGACCATGCAAGTTAATAAACTATTTATTTAAACATTTAATTTAGAAAACAGAACTGTCAGTCACTATAAACCAGACATACATATTTATCTTATGTATTATAAAATGGTTTTGTTGAGTCACGGTGGTTTATTGATTTTTTTGATCCAAATTATGATTCTCTTATAATTTGGCTTCATGCTTTTATCACCCTTCCTCACCTGCCCTCATTCTGAGCTTTAGTTCTCTGCCTCCCTTCACCTCTTCTGTATTCAGCTCAACTTTTAATTCTGCCTGCTTCCACCCTGAAACCAGAAGAAGGGTATCTATTTCTAATTTATAAAGCAACATAATATCAAACTTTTTCATCCAAAAAGAGAATAACACTGTAACAAAACCTTGCATTTTCATTTAAAGTCACAGAAGTATTTATTCAATATTATAGGTGTAATTTTTTATAGTGTCTGCCCAATTTCTTTTATCTTACTAGAATTTTTCTGCATTAAATAATGCACCAATAAGCATACCAGTGGTATTGGTTTGAAAGGCATTTTGACCTATAAAGAACTATAACAATGGACTCAAGCCTATTGTAACACAGTATCATCTAAGTGCTTTATAAGCATTTATCTCATCTATTTCCAACAATCCTATTAGGTAGACACTACATTAGCTATGTCCATTTTACAGAATGGAAAACTGAGAATGGGGAGAGAGGAATTTGTGGAGGTCACACAGCCAATAATAGTGAAACTAAAATTTGAACCCAGGCAGCCCACCATCAGAGCTAGTGCCACTACTATACATTATGGCCTCCTAATTTTGTTAAGAGGTCAAATGCTTATAAACATGCAGATAAATGTTTCCCCATAATGAGGCACTAAAACTTTTGTGTTTACATAAATGTATACTTTGCCTCTGCAACTTTGTTTCACATGAGGATGTTACAAATACTAAAAGATAGAAATCTTGCATAATTTAGTGGTTGCTGGAATTAAGAAAATAACCCAACAATTATCAGCCAAAATTTAACAACCTGGAATGATAATATAGACAGGAATGACCATATTATACACCTTCACTGACAATAAGAGCAATGTACAGTGGTAGTCATTTCCTTGACTTTACAATTGATTTCCAAAAACAGCTTTCTTGGAAGTTGCTCCAAGCAGAGGTACTGTTCTATGGGAATGTATTTCCTTTCTCAATGTGGGCATCTTAGTAGTGGAGATGTAGGCTTTAAAGATGTTATTTTTTAAATAAATAGAAAAAAAATTATATATATATATATTTCATTACTATATTTCCTGACATTTCATATGTTCCTGCTCCTGCAGGAAATGGCTTTATTAGGCATCCTCATAATGCCTGAAATTTCCCTAACAATTCTCTACCTTCACCTCATTGCTAATCATAATTACAGCTGTGCCCCTGTCACTGGCAGCTGTGAGAGAATCAGAATGGTGAAAGCTAATCAGTTCACAGCTGGTCTAAACTTGCTTACCAGATTCAGATAAAATTTATGGATTATACCAATCAAAAGCAATCTAAACAGCTTATTATAAAGTCTAAACAAAAATAAAAGAAGAGCCAAGTGAATGTAAATCAATCAAAAATCTAAAGTGAAAAAGTCTTTCTTAGTGAACATTTAAAATGTTAGTCATTATATGACTTATGTAAAGCAGAAAATTACTAAAATGTCTGACAAATGTTAGAGGATTAAATGAGTTAAGCATGAGTGAAACATGGGGGCTTAAGATCCCAGAAGACTGGAATCCAAAAGCTTCCGAGTCTTTGATTAAATTTAACCTTTCTGACATTGTTTTCTTGACGTTGCCAACATAAAGATGGGAGTCACTGTGTGTAAAATATGCAGAATTATAGAACTGAAAAGGGGTTCTTTAACAAATCTCTCATTTTAATGGCAGGTATTGACTTGAGTCAATAACAGTCAGTAGCAGAACAAAAACTAGGTTCCCTGACATTCAGATCAGTATCCATTGGATGACACTATTTCATTTCTCGTGTATATCATGTCTTAGTTTTTAAAATGCATAAAACTAGCATCCTCAGGAAGAGAGTGCTTCATTCTCTGCTGCCAAGTTATTGGTTGTAAATTAGGCAATCAAAAGACATTTTCAGGCCACAATGATTATACTGTTCCCATAGAGTTTGACCAACAGGGAGTGACTTCAGGAAGAGATAGATCTGGGACATATCATTTGTGAAAAACAATAGTTCCATTCACATATATATATGACTTAGCTTTACAAAAGTAATAATAAAAGTCATTGGACATTTATGGCAAGTAAAAGCAGAAATTGTGGGAAAAGTCTTTGGAGATCATCTAACCCAACTTTGTTTTAGGAATATGGAAAGCAGAGAAGAGGGGATAAAACTTGCTGAAATTGGTAATAGTGATAATCTTGATGTGAAGAGTAGATTTCCTCTATTTTTCTAAGGAATAATGTTTTTAGCCTCAAAATATCAACCACTATTTGGTTATTGATAATCCAGATTGATTCTCTAAGAAGTGAGACTCTTCAAGGATGGGTTATTATTTAGCAAACATTGTCAAAAGAGAAATACTTTTAACTATTTTTTTTTTAATTTAAGTAATCTCCACACTCAACGTGTGGCTCAAACTCACAACCTTGAGATCAAGAGTCACATGTTCTTCCAACTTAGCAGTTAGGCACCCCCAGAGAAATATTTTAAAGCTTGTAATGTTGAGATTAAATCATGCCAAATTACACAACTTTATAAGTCCTATAAACTTCAAATGCATGATTTTACACAAATGCATTCTGAAAGAACTATATTGTACACCTGTCAAATAACTTACATAACCTGGTGCTTTTGATTATTCTAAAGCTGTGTTTTTTTTATGGTTATAATGCTATTTAACTCATCTTGAGCTTATATTTACTGGAGGAGCAGAAGAAGAAAACACTTTAAGTGGCAGTTGCAAATATTCTACTAACATACAAGTCTGCTTTAAATTCAAAAGACAAATGGATGGATTGAGATCATTCACACCCCTTTTAACATATGGCTAAGTACCTTGAAAAAGTCCTGTTCCCCCAGTAAAAGTCAGGCATTAGTGAGAATGATGTTATTAATATAAAAGCATGCTTCTTTCTTTTTAAAAAGATTTTATTTATTTATTTATTTATTTGAGAAGGAGAAAGAGAGAGAGAACATGAGTGAGGGGTGGGGCCGAGAGGTAAGAGCAGACTCCTTGCTGAGTGGGGAGCCAGATGTGGGGCTCCATCCCAGGACCCTGAGTTCACGTCCTGAGCCAGTCAGATGCTTAACTGACTGAGTCACATAGACGTCCTAACAGCATGCTTATTTCTGATTCATTGATCAAACATTAAAAGAGCTAATTGGGAGTGGTTTTCACTAGAATGATGAAAATAAGTTCATGTTTTTAATATATGAGAGTTTTAAGATGTGTTCATCTTTATGGTGTTAGATTCTGCCAGTTATGTCATATATATTTCGATTACTAGAGTAAAATCAGAAGAGAAAAGACTGAGGAAATCCATTAGAATAATGCTGTAAGAAGTAGGGAACAGTGTCCTATGTCAAATAATGGTAATAGGTTGAGTAAGAAGATGAGTGAAACCTACCTATGGAATTAGCAACAGAGATATTTTATAACGTAGCATTTTAGAGTAAGGACTAATAAATTACTGTTCAAAAAGTTTAGCTGCCTCTCCTTAAAGTCCCTCCCATGAGCTTGTGGGGTAGGAGATTAAATATTCTCACACCATAGATATGAGCGGAAGTATATGCCTCCTTTATATTTTTCTTCTGCTACAGGAATGACAATGTTCCAGACAAGAGTTTTCCCTTTAGTCTAGATAGATCATAAAGAGAGCATGTTGCAGAATCTCAGCTGACCTGCAGTCAAAATGCAATATGCAAAAGAAATACATATTTCTTGTCAGCAAGCCAATGAAATTCTGGAATTGTTTGTTACTGTAGCATAACCTAGTCTAACCAATTGCTACACTTTGTCAAAGCAATTTTGATGGAGTAATATTGATGGGGAAAGATGAGAATGAGAGAATTATATGTATACACATTATACGTATGATACAGGAACCCCTAAGCTGAGATATTAGCACAATCTATGCCACATGATACCTATGGTACACTTGTAAGACCCAAATATAAAATCACTCTGAGATATACATTCTCAATTCATGTAATAAAGAATCATCACAGAAAATCCCTTAGTAGATACATGGTTAGAATGAAAAATTATAAAACAAATGGGAAAATAATCTAGCAGAGTAAAATTATCTGACATAAAAACATAAGGGTCAGACTCTCAAACACAATATCATAGAAACTACAAAAATGGTTTGAAGAATTAAAGATACAGTAATAAAAGATGTATCAAAAAGTAAGAAATGTTATGTAAATGGAGATCTTAAAAATCGAGTTTATAAAAATGAAAATTATAGTGATCACAGTACAAATAAAAATGGATTGTATAAATAATGACACGAAGAATTCAAAAAATGAAAAACATGTTTTAGAAAGTTGTCAAAATTTAATACAGAGATAAACAAATGGAACATATGAAAAAGATATTAAGAGACATGGGAAGCTGATGAAAACATCCAGTATACATTTCATAGGAATTCCAGAAAGGGTGAAGAGAAAGATGGGGGAAAGACAATATTTTGAAGAGATAATAGCTGAGACATTTCCAAAATTCAAAAGATAGGAATTCTCACATTCAGGAGTCACAAAAAGTCCTGAAGGAAAATTTTAAGAAAAGAGCTATCAGAAAGCTATATACAGAACAGCACAAATAAAATGATTCTTTCTGTGTCCATACACAGAATCTGGCACATAAAATTTAGAAACACATTCTTTTCAAACATGCATGGAACATTTATAAAAACAACATATGTGTGATCCAAAAATGTAACATAGTACAAAATGTTGATATGAACTATATTCTCTGAACACCATGCAATATAGTTAGAAACCAAGGGCAAAAAGGTACCTAAAAAGTAAAGCCTAAACAAATTTGTAATATATATATTTTTTATATATTGGAAATATATATATTCATTCTAATTTTCTTGTAATCCATTTTTGACCCATGGAGTACTTAGAAGTATATCAGTTAATTTCCAACATTTGGGGATTTTCTAGATCTCATATTGTTAGACTTTAAATTTAATTCCATTGTGTTAGGAGAACACATAACCTTTTGTATGGCTTCAAACATTATACATTTATTATGGCTTGTTCTATGGTGAAATATATTGTCTAAATGAACATACCCTGTGCACTTGGAAAGAATGTGTATTCTTCAATTTTAGGGTATAATATATAAATATCAGCATCAAGATAGTTGACAATGTTTTTAGATCATCTATGACTTTATTAAACTTTGGACTACTTACATCAATTAAAGAGAGGTGTTTATTTATTTTATTTTATTTTTTAAAAGATTTTATTTATTTTTGTGAGAGAGAGAGAGCACGAGTGTGGGGAGGAGCAGAGAGAGAAGCAGACTCCCCGCTGAGCAGGGAGCAGAAAAGCGACTAGATCCCAGGGCCTTGGGACCATGAACTGAGCCGAAGGCGGATGCTTTACTGACTGAGCCACCCAGGCACCCCAAAGAGAGGTTTTTTTAAATCTCCGATGAAGTTTGTGACTTTCTCTATGTCTCCTTTAATTCTGTCAATTTTGGTTCATATATTTTGAGGCTGTTTTTAGGAACATACATATGAAGATTTGGAGCACCTGGGTAGCTCAGTCAGTTAAGCAACTGCCTTCAGCTCAGATCATGATTCTGGAATCCCTGGATCCAGCCCTACATGGAGTCCCACATCACGCTCCCTGCTCAGGAGGGAGTCTGCTTCTCCCTCTGCCCTCAGCCTGCTCATGTGCTCTCTCTCACTCTTGCTGTCTCTCAGATAGATAAATAAATAAATAAATAAATAAATAAATAAATAAATAAATTTTTTTTAAAAAGGAACATACATAAGAAGATTATTTTATGTAAAATGTAGGGCTTTAGCTCTATGGCTCTCCCCTTTCTTGGATTTTCCCCTAATTTTCTAGTTCCTTTCAAATTCTGTCCCTTAGGTTCTTCAATTTAGTTGAAAATGTTCCATTTAGCCAAAAAAAATAGAGCCTGAAAAATAATGAGTTGTATATATGTATTAGTCAGGGTAAGCAATTCTAGCTGCTGTGATAATGCTTACATCAAAATTCCTTGACAAAATAAATTTTTATTTTTTACTCATATGATCATAATCAGTTTAGATAACTCTCCTCCAAGAGGTGACATTAGATCCTAGTTGATTCCATCTTGTGGTTTCAACATCTTGTAATTTCAATACTGCCTTTACATCATTCAGCCTGTAGACAAAATGTGGTATAATGAAAAATATATTTGATCTTTGTCCTAATTTCCTGACACAGAACTAAAAGCACTGCCTTGGAATTTCCGAAGGGATATAAATGTCTTTTGTCATTCATAGCAAACTTCTTTGGACTGTGCTTCAGTTTATTCTAATGAGCTGAGTCATTCCTGAGGACTCTCGATAGCTTCAGGATAGGGACTAGTTGCTAGAGGAACCAAAGCTGTGACTAGAGAGTTAAATCTTTGAAACTTGCCCCCAAGCTCTTGGGAGGGGAAAGGTTGGTGAACACAGCAGTATACAGGAGGATACCACAGACACAGAGAGGCTCCTTCATTAGAAACCCTCCCAGACCTTACCCTATGTACCTCTTCAACTCTGTGTTCATGTGTATCCTTTATTGTAAGCTATTACTTGTAAATATAGCACTTTCCTGAGTTCTTTGAAGTATGAGTGGTGTTGTGCAACCGAACCCCTTAACGTGTAGGGTATATGGTAACTGGGTAGCTAGTGTCATAATTGAAGGACTTTGCTCTTGACTTGTGGGGTCTTCACTAAGTTAGCGTCAGAATTAAACTGAATGGTAGGACCCTTAGTTGGTGTCAGAGAATTACTACTAGAAAGCAAGAAGACAAAGGGAAAGAGTATAGTGGACCCTGCTTAAAAAAAAAATCAAACAAAGTAAAAATAATTAACAAAACCAAAACCATCTGCTAATTCTTTGAAAAGCTAATAAAATGGACAAACTTGTCAAAAGTTAGTGAATAAATAAACAATACTAAGAATTAAAAAGGCAGTAGACAAAGATAGATTTCAGATTAAATATAATAGATAACTATAAAGAACTTTATACTAAATTTTAAAATTTAAATTAAATGGAAATTTCTTAGAAAATATGTATTTCAAAGATTGTTTTAATATTTTTAAAAAACTGAGTATATATGTCAGCATGAAAGAAATGGTATCAATAATTTAAAACTATACCCAGCAAAAATCCTCCACTAGGACCAGGTAGATTAATAGGCATATTCTTCTTTAAGTGAGAGGAAGTGTCAATCTTAGAGAAAGTGTTGATCTTATATAAAAGTTCAAAGTATGGAGAAAATAGCAAAGTACCAAACAATCTTTTGTGAGGCTGGTCTATACTTTTTGCCAAAAAAACCCTAACAAGGATAATAATATAAAAGAACATTTAAAGCCAAATACATTTATTATAATACATAAGTTTCATATAAGATATTAGCAATGTAAAACTATCAGTGTATTTTAAAAGTGATTTATGAATAAACTGGATTTCTGCTGGGAACTTAAGAATGGCTTATCATTAGAAAATATACTACTTTTAATTACCATATTAACATATTAAAAGAGAAAATTATATGATAGTCTTAAAAGAGTCAAAACAATAGATCAAATTAAACATCCTGTCATGATAAAAACTCTCACCAAATACAGATTGAGGAAATCTTTTTAACTTCATAAAGTGTGAATACGTTTTACAACAAACATCTTACCTAATGGTGAAATGTTAAAAACAACCCCTTGACTTAAAAAATGTTTACTATACTACTTCTGTGCACCACTAAAATGAAGGTACTAGAAAGTCCAATTAAAAAAGAAAAATTTTAAATTAAATTGAACATATATGGAACAGAAGGAAGAAGCAAAGCTACCATTATTTGTTGTCTATATAATTATTTATACAGCAAATCCAGAAGAATTGGAAAGCAAATGATGACAGATAACAATATTTATGTACACAAAATCAATAGAAATACTAATTGCTCAAATCCAAAACACTGACAGTACAAATTGCTGCGAGAATACAAAAGAACAATAGCTCTCATTAACTGCTGGTGGGAATGCAAAATGACACAGCCACTTTGGAAGACAGTTTCACAGTTTCTTACAAAACCAAGCATATTCTTATGATATGGTCCAACAATAGTATTCCTTGGAATTTACCCAAATGTGGTGAACATTTATGTCCACACAAAAACCTACACATGGATGTTTATAGAAGATTTATTTATAATCACAAAAAACTAGAAGCAGCCAAAATGTCCTTCAATGGGTGAATGGATAAGCAAACTGTGGTACATCCATATAATGGAATATTACACAAAAATAACAAGAAATGAGCCATCCATCCATTCAAAGACATGGATGAGTCCTAAATGTATATTGCTAACTGAAAGGTGTCCATTTAAAAGGCTATATACTTTTATGACAGGAATTACAAAAGTGAAGTGGTTTGTCAATTCGAGGTGGGTATGGGGGTGAAGAATAGGAAAAGCACAGGGAATTCTTTAGGCTATGAAACTATTCTGTATGATACTGTAATGATAAACATATGATGCTATGCATTTGTCAAAACTTGCTGAACTTTACCCAACAAAATTAGAGACTCGAAGACTAAAGACAAAAGCAACGATATACAAATACTGCACGTTATTGGATAAACTTGTTTTCCCCAGGGATTCTGGTTAACAATTCTGATACTGTTATATGCTGAAACCGAAGAAATAAATAAATGGGTAGCATATGGTAGGAACTAGATTCCTTACTGTAGGAGTGGGAGTTCAGACAAGCAAGGTTAGAATGATCCATGTGGTAATGGATTAGAGTTAGAGTCATCAATATGAACTCATGTTTATCTTACTATAAATACAGATGGTGGCATATAGAAATATTTATAGATATGTGTATACACATGGGTTAGTATACATACATATGTTTCCTTGTTCTGTCAGCTGTGTGGATCTAAAAGCAACAAGAACCCAGAAACAATAAGCATACTTAGTGCCCAGATGTTTGTTTCTAAGCCATTCTCAGATTAAAGTAACCAGAAAGATCTTTGGAAAAATGGCTGATTTACTGACTGTGTCAAAAAACATACAAGATGAGCTCAGAGTATCTTGTAATGCCAGAAAGTCAGGGAGTGCTAAAAAATATCCATGATGTTGGGGATATGTCAAATGGACACAGAAACCAACTGAGGGAGCTCTAATGCACAAAACTGGAACAATCTGAAAAAAGTACATAAAGTGCTACTGGATTATAACCTAAAGAATAAAATAAATGTCCATGAGCTCATACTGATATATGTAAATGATTGAATGAATGAATGAATAAATAAATAAATAAATGGGGGAAAAAGGACAAATCTCTCATGTAGAATAATTCCAAATAATTTATGTAGCTGTTTTACTCTCAAGAAAGCAGAGCAAAACTCCCCTCTTCTTAAATGAGGGTCTACACGTAGACTTCTTTCCAAAGAGTACAATATGGAAAGGGAGAAGAAAAGAACAATTTTCCAGTAAAGAAACCTGACTACGACTATAGCAGCCAAGTATTCGATGCCACCATCCTGCCATTTGCAACAACATGGATGGACCTGGAGGACTTCAAGTTAAGTGAAATAACCAGACAAATACTTCATGATCTCACATGTGAAATCTAAAATAGTCAAACTCAGAAAGCTGAGAGTAGAATGTTGGTTGTCCTGGGGCTGGAGGAAGGGAAAGGTGGGAGGTATTGGTCAAAGGATATAAACGTCTCAATTATGCAAGATAAATAAGTTCTGGAGATCTACTGTACAACATAGGGTATATGATTAATACTGTGGTTTTATATACTTAAAAATTTCCTAAGAGAGTAGATCTTATAAAGTGTTCTTATTACAAAAGGAAAAAAACAAAACAGAGTAAAACCAAAGAAGGTGGGAGGAAATTTTTGGTGGTGATGAGTAAGTTTATCACATTAACTGTGATGATGATTTCACAGGTGTATACTTATCTCTAAACACATCAAATTGTGTATATTAATTACAGTTTTTGTATATCAATCATACCTCAATATAGTGGTTTTTAAAAATGTTTCACCTGTAGAACCCAAATTCAAAAAAATTCAAGATAATAATGTAATTATAAACTTCAGTAAAAGACATGAAATAATACTTAAATAAGAGTATGGAAATGCACCATATCCATGAGTAGAAACATTCCATATGATAATAATGCTAATTCTCACCAAACCAATCAATAATTTCAATGCAGTTTTTTAAAACGAAAATCCCAGAAGATTTTTAATGGAGCTTTTGAAGCTGACCCTAAAATGCCTCTGAACAACTAAAGAATTAGGGATATCAAAACAATTTTGAAGAAGAAAAAGAAGGTGTGGGACTTGTCCTACCAGTCAGCAAGATTTATTATAAAGCTGTAATAATGGAAACTCTGTGATATTCATATAGGGATGGGCTAATAAACAAATGTAACAAAGCTTATATAGAAATAGCTTCACATATACATCGAAAGTTGGTATGTAATGAAGATGGCATTAGGAAACAATGGAGGGAAAATCGACTCTAAAGTAAAAGGCACTGGGACAATTACTAAACCTCACCTCCTCTGAATGTCTTGATTCTTACTCCACTCCAACCACTTTGACTCCCTAGCTATTTTCCAACTGCATTAAGCTACTCCCATCTAAAGGCCTGTGCTCTTGCCATTCCCTTTCATCGCTAGCTCCCTCATCTCCTGAGGTCTTCAATTAAAAAGTCCTCTTATCAGTGAGGCCTTGGGGCTCTATATACCCCCAATAAAATTTAAGTTCCATTTTGCACAGGACTTGATCTGTTTTATTCACTGTTCTAGCATCAGAAAAATAGTACATGCGCTATTAATAATAATAGTAATTAGCACAATAGTAGGTGCATGTTGCTGAGTGAATAATAGTTGCTGAGCTAATAAATGAATGAATAAGTGATAATTTTTTAAAAATCAACCCCCTAAGACACTGTATACAAAAATCCTCTTCATATGTATTTGAGGACTACATGGAGAAAAGGAAAAATTAGAAACTATTTTTAAAAAGGAGATCTATGAAATTTAAGAATATGATTTCTCAAAACATAAAAAGTACAAAGCATATAGTAAAATATTAATAAATGTTACCAAATTGAAATTAAAAATTTCTCATCAAGCAAAATGGTCAACATATGTGAGAAATATGGAAAGCATAAACAGGGAGAAGTTATGCATTAACTGGCCAAGTTTCAGTGTTCAGAGTATATCAACAAACACTTCAAATAATAATGTAGATAAAAACGCTAAAAAAAACCCAGAAGAAAAATGAGCAAAAGTATAGGACATTCAGAGAATTATAAACTGATGGGATCAATATAATATGAAAAGTTACTTACCAATAACAAGGAGAATCAAAACAAAAAGTCAATATAATTTTACTCATAATTTTTAAAAAATATATTCTTCCACACTGTGTAAGCCAAAGTTTGGAAATACTATTACACTCATATGTTGATGGCAGGTAAAAATGTGCATATATTATGACCCATCAATTTCACTACCTAGTGGTACACTGTAGGTTTCCTTATCTATGGGCAAAAGGAGATATATGTAAGAATGATTATTTAATGTTAACTTTACAGGAATTAAAATTTAAAAAATGGTTATTTAGCATTGCATCTAATAGCAAATTAATTAATTAATTTACTGAATTGGGATATAGTCATATAACTGAATTGAGATATAGTCATATAGCTGAATTGAAATACAGTCATACAATAGAGTATTACATAACAGTAAAGATAAATCAACTAGAACTCTATCAGTAGGGATAGATACAAATACAAAGTTGAGGGAAAATAGTAAGCTACAGAATCTTAAGAATAGTATGACACCATGTACATAATTCTAAAAGCCTCAGAAATATCTATATACAGATGTAAAGATAAACAGCCATTACACACATACACACACACACACTGCATATATGTACAGTGAAAATTGAAAAAAAAAAGTGGCTAGATTAATACAAGACCACAGTAGTGGCTGATTGTTTTAAGAGAAGGAGAGAATGGGAGAGGGATACATAGGCTTAAAATCAATATCTTAAATTTAGTTTTGAAGAAAAAAAGGAGAGAAAAAGATTAATCTGGAGTAAATATGGCATAATATTAAGCTTTGATAAGCTGTGATAGATGCATGGTTATATACATTGTACTATTTACTATGGGTTTCTGTGCACTTCACATATTTCATAATAAAAAATCAAGCAAACTGTGAAGAAATGGAGACCAAACATACCATTTGCCATTAAAGAGAGGAGAGAAATAGAATGGTAGCTGAAGGTGTAAGAGGAGTCAAGAGAGATTTATTTATTTTGTTGTTTTAATCCTGGAAGTTAATAGAGCATTTAGGGACCTTAACTTGAACACTCTAGCAATCGATGAGAGATTGATGATACAACAGAAAGGAAAAATTGAAAAGCAAAATTCTCGAGGTGTGAGGGAAGAGGATGTAGACACATTTGGGGGGT
This sequence comes from Ursus arctos, assembly GCF_023065955.2. Taxonomy (NCBI): domain Eukaryota; kingdom Metazoa; phylum Chordata; class Mammalia; order Carnivora; family Ursidae; genus Ursus; species Ursus arctos. The sequence goes on along the minus strand of NC_079873.1, from coordinate 88,583,806 downwards.
TTGCCTTCCAAGGAGCATAGTTCATTGTCTCTGTACTATAGAACTTTGTAAAAAAGTTATGACTCAGTTTTTCTTCGTCCTATAATGCCTAGTGTTCTATAGCATGCTTAAATGGCTAAAATTGCCTAGGTTTGCAGGGTTGTGCCCTATATCATTAGAGATGTAATGCAGCTTAAAAGTATTTTCTCCAAGGTTTCTGTTTGGTACCCTCCACAGCTGTCTGGATCGACCAGAACAAAAGGTTGCAACCAGATTTCTGTGCCAAATAGCAGTGCGCAGTTTGATTTTTTCCTGATGAAAGTTATTTCCCACATTATCTGGAAACTCAGGGCCCATTCTCAACAGCCTGGCATTATGTTTAGATATGCACTGCACGATACTGTGTGGCATATTCTCTCCTGCTCAGCCTCAAGAAGCAGAATGCAAAAAAGAATCATCAAGAACCAAGTACCATTTAAAAAGTCACTTTCTAAGACAAATACTGTATGATCTCACTGACATGGGAATCTAAAACAAAGTCATAGAAAGAGAGATCAGCTTTGTGGTTATCGGAGGTGGGGGTTTGGGGATTGGGGGAAGGTAGTCAAAAGGTACAAAACTTCCAGTTATAAGATAAGTAAGTACCAGGGATGTAATGTGCAATATCATGACTATAGTTAACACCACTGTATGATACATTTGAAAGTGCTTAAAAGAGTAGAGCCTAAGACTTCTCACAGAGAAAAACATTTTTTTTGTATTTGCAGGAGACGATGGATGCTAACTTATTGTGGAAATCATTTCATAATATATGTAAATCAAATCATTGTGGTACACCTTACTTATACAGTGCTATATCTCAATTATATCTCAATAAAACTAGAAAAAAAAGCCACCTTCTACTAGAAACCAAGATGCATATGAACTTCAGGACATCATCTATTCTTTCATTTGCATCCACCAAACAGTAAGATACTACTGCATCTAAACATTTATGATGCTATGTTAAGTGTTCATAGAATCAGGGAATAGAAATTCACCCACATAGGGCATTTAGGAATCATCTTATCCAAACCTACTCATTTCCATAAAAACCAACCCAGGCCTCCACAACCTGTAGTTACAAATGACATTCATATTCAAATTACAAAGAATTTGTGAAGCAGGAAACTACTCTTACTCAGAATACACTCCCATTATTTCTGAAGAGCCACAAAATGGTTCTCATGGGAAGTTGACAATGAGTCTGACAGCTTTAGTCATCTCTCCTTTCCCTATCCCTTTTACTCCAATTTCCATTCATTGACACTTACATTTATTGCCGTCTAAGGTAAGCAGGTAGTATGGCTAAGTGATTGAGCATGCAAGCTCTGAAGCCTGACTCCTGGGGTCAAATAAGCCTGACTGTTCCCTAACTGCATAACTCGAGCAAGTAATCTAACCTCTCTATGCCTCAGGTTCCACATCTACAGGGAGCTGAACAGGGAAAAGATGCCATCTGCTTCAGAACAAAAGGTGGAAATGATTATTGTGTTGTATACACAGAAGAAAGTTATTCTAAAGGGAGAGGGAAATTTGTTGTTGTTGGAGCAGAAACTGAAAGAAGAAAGGGAAAAAGGATGATAAAGGGAATTAGATAAAGTAATGCATATAAGATGTCTGATAAATATTTAGTACTCAATATATGCTTCTTCTTCTTATTATTTGCAAAATGACTATTAGGAAAGGTGTTTTTTATTATTTCCAGTTAACAGACCAGAGTCAAAGAAGGTATATACTTCATCTGATAGAGTAAGCACTCAATAAATCTTTGCTATTTTTATCTACAAAGCTGTCACAAGAAGCTTCACATCGGCCATTTCTGATGGTGCTTCTTCATAGAAATGCCAACATCAATACCAAGGGTGTTCATACCTGATGCCACAAAACTTCAAGGTGACAGAGCAGTGCTGAGACAGGAAGTGTAGCTTCCACTAAGTTTGTGACCTACTTTGAGACCTGGGTTAAGGAGTCTCAAACAGGGGCACAGGGGTGTCTCAGTTGGTTAAACATCAGACTCGGTTTTGGCTCAGGTCATGATCTTGCGGTTGTGGGATGGAGCTCCGCGTTGGGCTCTGTTCTCAATGCAGAGTCTGCTTCAGATTCTCTCTCTCTCTCTCAAATAGATAAATAAATAAAATCTTAAAAAAAAAGAAGTCTCAAGCAGTTCTGACCCTCAGGCAGCAGCTTTTGAAGTATATAAATAAGCCTCTTTCTGGGCAATCTCTGGGCCAAACCCTAAGGGAATAGGCACAGGGAATCCTTGTGAGCCTATGACTTTGTTATAGTCTTCTGGGTATCACGGACCAAGCTCTGTTGGCTTTCAGAGCTAGATGTTTTGGGGACCCATCCCTCAGGTGAAAGTCTTAAAAGATGGGGTGTTCCCTTCCAAATCTCCATAGTTGTGCTGAGGGTAGGGTTTCTGGCTAGAGTGTGTCTTGGTTCTTCTTCTCCACATCAATGTGGGTATGTGCTCATTTGTCTGATGTGTAGAAGGCACTCAGCTGGTTTCTGGATTTTGTTCAGTGCTAACTGTTCTGTTTGTAGCTGTAGATCTGGTGTGTCCATGGGAAAAGGAGAATTTAGGAGTCTCTTATGTCACCACTGGGACCAGAGCTCAAGCTTTTCTTTTTTTTCTCTTCTTTTCAAAGATTTTATTTATGTATTTGACAGAGAGGAAGAGTGCACAAACGGGGAGTGGCAGGCAGAGGGAGAAGGAGAAGCAGACTCTCTGCTGAACGGGAGCGCAATGCGGGGCTCTACCTCAGGACCCTGGGATCATGACCTAAGCCAAATGCAGACGCTTAACCGGCTAAGCCACCCAGGGGTCCCACAAGCTCTCATTTTCTTAACCATCTTTAAACCAAAGTATGATGCATTTCATATAAAACAATATAGGGGTTTTCATTTTGCAGTAAAACTAAAAAAACCCACACCCTTTGTCTTTTGTTGTATTATCTCAGCTTACGGTTTATGAAAATAAGAAAACAGAAAATATAACTGTGCTACATTTCCAGAGTACCGTTAGAAGATATCTTCATGTTTCCTCATAGTTCTATCCCATAACATGATTTAATTGCCCTTTCATTTAAATATTTCTCTCTACAGCATGAATCACAAACTATTGATATTTGCCCATTCTCTGTGTCAGAAAATCCATTTTTATATTAAGATGTTCTGAGGAAAGAAATTAATTTCATTGCCTAAAATCACCCTTTTAAATTCACAAAAGAACAGAAGTAAACTTCACTGGAAGCTTTTTTCCCCTTAATGAGAGGATACGCTGTATTCCCAACTTTGCTAATGAGCTACTGGAAAGTAAACACATTTATTCTTATTGAAAGTGGGAAATCAGTCCTTTTCTTCAGCTAATTAACTCATCTATCTCTGAAATTTTGATGACTGATTTATTTAGTAAACATGTGGTAGATTTTGTCCAAATGCTATATTTTAAACTAAATGAACCAATTCCAGCCCAAGCATGATGCTGTTTAGGAAAATAACAACAAATACAATAGATTTGTCTGTCTTTCTTCTCTGTTAAATGTTTTAGCTAAGAACAAAACGAGAATGTTAAAGTCATTATTAATTTTAGGTGTCACATTTGAACACCAGGATTTCAGTTTTACATTTCAAAGAACCTCAAAACAATATTCCAATTTTATTTTACAAATGATCAAATTTTTGAAGGAATTAATTGCCCATGGAATTATTTAATGCATTTAGCCTCATGTAAGTTGTCCTTTAAATTTTATGTATGTTTAGATTTCTTTTTCAATCCCAGCTCTTTTAAGCTCCCAGATTAAAAATCCATATATTAAAAAAAAGCCACATTGAAGTTTGTTTTTAAATAATATACAAATGACCAAAGAAAAAATCTCAAGCCATAAACATCTGCTAATAATCAAATGAAGAAAAAATACATGTATTTACAGTTTTGTTTATATTTCTTTACATGCTGTCACATTTTATCCTTACTCATGAATCTCTTCTAAAAACATACACCATATCTATTTGACAAAGAAATAACGTATGAACTACATTATGAAAAGTTAGCAAATCAATTGAGATATTCAAGGTAAACACTCTAATCTATTATCATTCATAATATTAACACTAGAAATAACCCTTTGAATTATGAAAAGTTCTTACAGAAAAAAAATAATAACAGGATTTATCTAGAGTACAATATTTCATATAAAGTCCAATTTAAGTGTGCTTTTAGGAAATAAATTTCATGCAGGCTTATTCATTCTAGTTATCTCTACCCTGAGCTGTCAATAATGTAAAAGCATTGTAGCAATTGATAATAGCCATCCATGTGGACTTTCATGATGATGGTTTTGCTATTAAGTAGCTGACTGACCTTGAATAAGATAGCTTCTCTGATCCTGAGTTTCTCTATCCAGCAATAAGATTCCATGATTTCATGAAAAAAAAAAACCACAAAAATATAAGATAGCTCTAGTATGCTTGAGAAAAGCATAACAACATACAAATTAAAATTATAAAAAATTAATTACAGAGAGGTTGCTTACACAAGGTTTTCATTTTATCAAAAAATTTACTGCCGGATTATCTTAAATGTGATCTCTTCTGGTACAGTTCAGTGTTTATACACCATTCACACATCATAGAGAGTCTAGAATATAGGGGTCTCCCTCTAATAGAGCTTGCTTAGGAGAAGCTGGAGATATTTGTCATAATATCTCCATTATATGTCATTGAATATCAAAGGTTATTAAAAACCTCCAATGTATCACAGTTTAGTCAAACAAAGCACTTTTTAAAGCATACATACAAAATACAAAAAAATAAGGGTAAATGCAAATTCTGTTTAGGAGAAGGAAGAAAGGATTAACACGGCATTGAAAAGCTAAGATGTTATTTTTGATAGAAATAATGTTTTCTGCCTGCATTCTTCTATTAAAATTGTTGCATCCAGAGTATGCACTATATTTTACCTTTTTCTGGAAGTATCCATACGATAACACTATGTAGTATGAAATTTCCTTTTCAGATGTGGAAATGGAGATGCAGAATGGCTAATGACAAAATGTCATTCCAAGACCACCCAGAAAAAGTCACTCATTTCCCCATTTTATGAACAAAAAAAATGAGGTTAGAAAATATTTTCGAATCATATATCAAATCAAAACATACAAAGGATTTGCTTCCAGAATATATAAAGAACTCTTACACTGTAGTAATAAGACTACAAACAACCCAATTCTAAAAAATGGACAAAAGTTGGGGGGGGAAGATGGCAGAGGAATAGGGGACCCTGTTTCAATTGGTCCCCTGAATCAAGCTGGATATCTACCAGACCATTCTGAACACCCACAAAATCAGCTTGAGATTTAAGAAGATATATCTGGATCTCTACAAACAGAATATGTCTGGTGGTTGGTCTTGAGGTATGAAGTGGGGAGCCAAGATTCTGCACGCAGATATTGGAAGATAAACGAAAGGGGAGGGAACCTCTGTGTTCTTGCGCCGGGAAGGCAAAAGCCTCCTGCCCTGGGGACCGGGCACAGAGTCGCAGACTGGTAGCGGCAGGGAAAGGACATTAGAACAGTCCCCCAGACTGAAACCTGGAGCTATGGGGGCATGTGTGTGAACCAGGGGTGGCTGGTGGATTTAAAAGCACAAAGGCAGAGACATGTCCAGACCTGGGAGCAAGGGCTGGGAGGGCAGCTGTGGGGCACACAACCCAGGATGCTGAGGGTTTTTAGCAGCACAGGCAGAAACAGAATCGGTGTGTCCTGGAGAGCTCAGTGAAGAGCAGACTGAGATCTCTCTGTTCTGAGACAGAGGTTTGGATATGGTCACCTCTGCTCTGACTCTCAGAAGAGACATGGAAAGCCACCAGAGAACAAAAGTCCCCCAAAATCGGTTTCCCTGAGCCCATCCCCTCCCACAGGGGGCAGGGCAACTCTGCGCAAACAGGGCTGCCTGAGTAACAGTGCGGCAGGCTCCTCCCCCTGAAGGCAGGCTGGAAGAACAAAAGGCCCACATCCCCCAAAATCCCTATAAAACAGGTGCATCTTGCTTGGCTTGTGGTCAATAATTTGGACTTGGTACATTCCTACAAACACCCCTCATCAGAATGACTAAGAGGAGAAACCCCAACAAAGGAAAGAACCAGAGACTGTGGCCTCTGCCACGGAACTAATGGATATGGATATAACCAAGATGTCAGAAATGGATTTCAGAGTAACAATTATCAAGGTGATATCTAGGCTTGAGGGAAATATTAATGAAAATATAGAATCTCTAAGGGCAGAAATGAGATCTAATCAGGCTGAACTTAAAAATGCTATGAATGAAATGCAGTCTAAACTGGATGCTCTGACTGCCAGGGTAAAAGAGGCAGAAGAACTAATTAGTGAGTTAGAGGATAAGATGATAGAAAAGAAGGAAAACGAGATGGGATGGGAAAAACAAATTAATTTCAAGAAATTAACCTGAGCAAGATTAGTCACTCAACATTCCAATATCACAATTATTGGGATCCCTGAGGGGGTGGAGAAAGAGAAAGTTCTAGAAGATATATTTGAGCAAATCGTAGCTGAGAACTTCCCCAATCTGGGGAAGGAAACAAACATTTGTGTCCAAGAGACAGAGAGGACCCCTCCCAAGATCAATGAGAACAGACCAACACCACATCACATAATAGTACAATTTGCAAATCTTAGATCCAAGGAAACAATCTTGAAAGTGGTGAAGGGAAAGAGATTTCTTATGTACAGAGGGAGGAACATCAGAATAATGTCAGACCTGTCCACAGAGACCTGGCAAGCCAGAAAGGGCTGGCAAGACATATTCAGGGTACTAAATGAGAAGAACATGCAACCAAGGATACAATATCCAGCAATGCTGTCATTCAGAATGGATGGAGAGGCAAGGAACTTCCAAAACCAGCAGAAACTGAAAGAATATGTGACCACCAAGCCAGCCCTGCAAGAAATATTAAGAGGGGGTTCAATAAAAGGAGAAAGACCCCAAGAGTAATACAGAACAGAAATTTACAATCTATAGAAATAAGGACTTCACAGGCAACATGATGACATCAAAATCCTATCTTTCAATAATTACTCTCAATTTGAATGGCCTAAATGCTCCCATAAAATGCCACAAGGTTGCAGATTGTATAAAAAGACATGACCCATCCATATGCGGTCTACAAGAGACTCATTTTGAACCTAAAGATAAATCCAGACTGAAAGTGAAGGGATGGAGAACCATTTTTCATGACAACAGATCTCAAAAGAAAGCTGGGATAGCAATTCTCATATCACACAAATTAGATTTTAAGATAGACTGTAGTTAGAGATACAGAAGACACTATATTATTCTTAAAGGGTCTATCCAAAAAGAGGATCTAACAATTATAAATATCTATGCCCCAACATGGGAGCAACCAACTACATAAGCCAACTGTTAAACAGAATAAAGGGACATATAGATAAGAATACGACAATGGTAGGGGACCTCAACACTCCACTCTCAACAACAGACAGATCATCTAAGCAAAAAATCAACAAAGAAACAAGAGCTTTGAACGACACACTGGACCAGATGGACCTCATAGATATATACAGAATATTCCACCCTAAAACAACAGAATACTCATTCTTCTCAAACGCACATGGAATGTTCTCCAGAATAGACCACATATTGGGTCACAAATCAGGTTTCAACCAATACCAAAAGATTGAGATTATTCCCTGCATATTCTCAGACCACAATGCTTTGAAACTGGAACTCAATCACAAGAAAAAATTTGGAAGAAATTCAAACACTTGGAAGCTAAAGACCATCCTGCTTAAGAATGTTTGGGTCAATCAGGAAATTAAAGAACTTAAACAATTTTTGGAAACCAATGAGAATGAAAACACATCAGTCCAAAACCTGTGGGATACTGCAAAGGTGGTCCCAAGGGGGAAATACGTAGCCATCCAAGCCTCACCCAAAAGAATAGAAAAATCTAGAATATAGACTCTATATTTACAGCTTAAACAACTGGAAATGGAACAACAAAGGAGGCCTAAGCCATGCACAAGAAGAGAATTAAGATTACAGCAGAGATCAATGAATTAGAAACCAGAAATACAGGAAAGCAGATCAACGAAACTAGAAGCTGGTTCTTTGAAATAATTAAGATTGACAAACAACTGGCCAGAGTTATCCAAAAGAAAAAAGAGAAATGACCCAAATTAATAAAATTATGAATGAAAAGGGAGAGATCATAACTAACACCAAGGAAATAGAAACAATTATTAGAAATTATCAACAATTATATGCCAATAAATTAAGCAACCTGGAAAAATGAATGCCTTCCTGGAAACCTATAAACTACCAAGACTGAAACAGGAAGAAATTGACAACCTAAATAGAACAATAACCAGTAACGAGATTGAAGCAGTGATCAAAAACCTCCCAAAAAACAAGAGTCCAGGACCTGATGGATTCCCTGGGAAATTCTACCAAACATTCAAAGAAGAAATAATACCTAATCTCCTGAAGCTGTTTAAAAAAATAGAAACAGAAGGAAAACTTCCAAACTCATTATATGAGGCCAGCATTACCTTGATCCCAAAACTAGGCAAAGACCCCATCAAAAAGAAGAATTATAGACCAATATCCCTGATGAATATGGATGCCAAAATTCTCAACAGGATCCTAGCTAACAGGATCCAACAGTACATTAAAAGGATTATCCATCACGACCAGGTGGGATTCATCCCCAGGATGCAAGGGTGGTTTGACATTCACAAATCAATCAGTGTGATAGAACACATTAATGAGAAGAGATAAGAATCATATGGTCCTCTCAACTGATGCAAAAAAAGCATTTGACAAAATACAGCTTCCTTTCCTGATTAAAACTCTTCAGAGTGTAGGGATAGAGGGCACATGCCTCAATTTCATAAAAACCATCTATGGAAGCCCACAGTGAATATCATTCTCAATGAGAAAAAGCTGAGAGCCTTTCCTTTAAGACCAGGAACATGACAAGGATGTGCACCCTTGCCACTATTGTTCAACATAGTACTAGAAGTCCTAGCAACAGCAATCAGACAACAAAAATAAATAAAAAGTATTCAAATTGGCAAAGAAGAAGTCAAACTCTCTCTCTTCACAGATGACATGATACTTTATGTGGAAAACCCAAAAGACTCCACCCCCAAATTACTAGAACTCATAGAACAATTCAGTAATGTGGCAGGATACAAAAATTAATGCTCAGAAATCAGTTGCTTTCCTATACACTAACAATGTAACTGTAGAAAGAGAAATTAGGGAATCAATTCCATTTATAATCCACCAAAAACCATAAGATATCTTGGACTAAACCTAACCAAAGAGGTAAAGGATCTATACTCTAGAAACTACAGAACACTTATGAAAGACATTGAGGAAAACACAAAAAGATGGAAAAACATTCCAAGTTCATGCATCAGAAGAATAATCATTGTTAAAATGTTTATGCTACCCAGAGCAATCTATATTTTCAATTCCATCCCGATCAAAATACCAATGCCATTTTTCAAAGTGCTGGAACAAACAATCCTAAAATTCGTATGGAACCAGAAAAGACCCCGAATTGCCAAGGAAATGTTGAAAAAGAAAAACAAAGCTGGGGGCATCACGTTGCCTGATTTCAAGCTATATTACAAAGCTGTGATAACCAAGACAACATGGTACTGGCACAAAAACAGACACATAGATCAATGGAACAGAATAGAGACTCCAGAAATGGATCCTCAACTCTATGTCAACTAATCTTCGACAAAACAGGAAAAGATATCCGATGGAAAAAAAGACAGTCTCTCCACTAAATGGTGCTGGGAAAATTGGACAGCTATATACAGAAGAATGAAACTCAACCATACACCATTCTCTTAACCATACACAAAAATAAGCTCTAAATGGATGATAGACCTCATGTGAGACAGGAATCCATCAAAATCTTCAACATCGGCCACAGCAACTTCTTTCATGACATGTCTCCAAAAGCAAGGGAAACAAAAACGAAAATGAACTTTTGGGATTTGATCAAGATAAAAAGACTTCTGCACAGCCACGGAAACAGTCAAGAAAACAAAAAGGCAACCCACAGAATGGGAAAAGGTATTTGCAAATGACACTACAGATAAAAGACTGGTATCCAAGATCTATAAAGAACTTCTCAAACTCAACACCCAAAAAACAAATAATCAAGTCAAAAAAATGGGCAGCAGATATGAACAGATACTTTCAATGAAGACATTCGAATGGCTAACGGACACATGAAAAAATGTTCAACATCATTAGTCATCAGGGAAATTAAAATCAAAACCACCTTGAGATACCACCTTATACCAGTTAGAATGGCAAAATTTCACAAGGCAAGAAACAACAAATGTTGGAGAGGATGTGGAGAAAGGGGAACCCTCTAACACTGTTGGTGGGAATGCAAGTGGTACGGCCACTTTGGAAAACAGTGTGGAGGTTCCTTAAAAAGTTAAAAATAGAGGTCCCCTATGATCCAGCAATTGCACTACTGGGTATTTACCCCAAAGATACAGACGTAGTGAAGAGAAGGGCCATATGCACCCCAATGTTCATAGCAGCATTGTCCACAATAGTTAAATCGTGGAAGGAGCCGAGATGCCCTTCAACAGCTGAATAGATAAAGAAGATGTGGTCCATATATACAATGGAATATTACTCAGCCATCAGAAAGAACGATTACCCAACATTTGCTGCAACATGGACAGGACTGGAGGAGATTATGCTAAGCGAAGTAAGTCAAGCAGAGAAAGACAATTATCAATTGTCGATAAGGATGTAGAAAAACTAGAAACCTTATTTTTCAAATATTTTTCTGGTGGGAATGTACAATGGTTCAGCTGCTTTGGAAAACAGTCTGACAGTCTTTTGAAAGGTTAAATATAGAGTTACCATATCATCCAGCAATTCCACTTCTGTTCCTAAGTACATACCTAAAAGAAATGAAAGTATTTACACAGACGTGTACGTGACTATTCATAGCAGCATTACTCATAAGAGCAAAAAAGTAGAAATAATTCAAATGTCCCTCAATTGAGAATGGATAAATAAAATTTGGTCACTATCCATACAATGTAATATGATTCATCCATATAAAGGAATGACGTACTGATACATGTTACAATGTAGCTGAACCTTGAAAACCTTATGCTGAGTGAAATAATTCAGACACTATAAAACACATATTATACAATTTCATTTGTATTAAGTGTCCAGAAAAGACAAATCTATAGAGGAGGAAACAAGATCAGTGGTTTTTTTGGGGGGGGTGGAGATAGGGATTGATGGCCAAGTGGGTGACAGAAATATTTTAGAACAGATTGTAGTGATTATTGAACAACTCTGTAAATTTACTCAAAATCCTTGAATTGAACATTTACAATGGCTGAACACTGTAGTGTATAAATTAGACCTCAATAAAATGGAATTTCATATCTATACATAATATTCTTGATGTTATATATAAACATACTTTCATAAAATATTTAATATTATATATATAATAATTTTTAAGCCTCTATAAAAATCTATCACCCTGTGCTGGTATGCTGCATAAATCAATGCTATGTTACAAATACAAAGAATGATATTTTTGGTACTCTACAATAGAAAGTGTATTGCTTGAAATTTTGGCAAAATTTGACATTTTTCTTCTTTGTAAAATTATGCACAGAATTTTGAAGCCTCAAAACTACTTTTAGAAGAAAATTAAAGAAATTTCTACTTACCTATAGATCAGAGAAGCAATTTGCAATAAACCTCCAAGAGAATTTAACTAAAACACGAACAATTACTGTCAAATGCAAATAATCCACACTTGAAAGCTGTGGCTCTAAACAGTTCAAGCCTAGAGAAGATATTGACAATCACAATCTCCAAAGATAGGCTATCGCTCAGTGATTCTATTACAAAGAATAAAGTTAAATAACTGAGAAAAATTGTTTAAATGTTATTTCAAGTAATTTTGCATGATTCAAGTTGATTAGCTAATAAAAGTAATTATGATAATGAAAGCTTTCAGTCCAATAGATTTCAGAAGTTCAGATTAGAGAATCTCTAAAAAAAAACTTTAACTACATTATCAGAAAACAAATCCTGCAAGAATTCATATAGTTCCTGTCTGTAAGAGGCTTAAAACATATTAATATTTAATATTAAACATATTTCTCTCTCTTCCTAAAATCTACAATGCTAAAGACATAATTTCTTTAAATTGCTTCCAGACTGAATTTTGGAATAACAATATTTATATCTTTTTATGGTGTATAAATTACATTTACATGCATACATCAGTTAATATAGCAGAGTAGCAATGAAGAGCAGTTTGAAATCTAATAGACTATCACATATTAGCTGTACATCCTTGTACAATTAATTTCATCTCTTTGAACTTCAATTTCCTTATATATAACATGGGAATAATATGAAGATATAACATATAGAATGTTATGTGTTAAGTGCAAGGCACATAAATATTGCAAACTATACTCATACCTTATACATTATGTATAATATTACATCCAAATACAATGTGAGTTATTTATGACAAACAGGAGTTTAAATTATATATCTGTATCTAAAGGAAATTATATCCTCTGAGTTCCATTTTACTTATATCTAAAATATCCTTGCATTGTAAAATATATGATAATAGCTTCTTCATAATGTTATTTTGAGAATTACTTGATACGACATATGCAAAATGCCTGAAATCGTTCCTTTGATGGAGTAAACACTTGCATTGAGTTCTTTTCTTTCTAGTCTGAGTGACTGAGGCAGTCCCTGAAGAATCTGCAAATTATAATGGCCTAAGGCTGAAGTTTAATGGCAGCAAAGTTCCTTACAACCTATAATCAGGGTCACCAGGAGTAGCCGTGGCAAAAGTGGCTAAGAAATGGTTGAGGGATTTTTTTGCCTTCTCAGGCTGAGAACCAACTTGTCACTTTGTGTAGCTGTTCCCTCTAGTCTACAAATTCTTGCTGATTTCCAACTGAGATCCCCTCAGTTGTCTCATTATCTTTTTTATTATTATTATTCTTAGTATTTGAATTATTTTTTTGCTTGTTTGTTTCAAGTTTTCATTTAAATTCCAGTTAGTTAACATATAGTGTCATATTGGTTGCAGGAGTCTCATTATTTTTAGATCAGGGTTTCACAATAATGGCACTTTTGACACTTGGGGTTGGATAATTCTTTGCTGTGGAAAAGTATCCTGTGAATTGTAGCATGATGCTAGTAACACTCCTCCCAGGTTAATGTGACATTGGATTCCTAGCCTCCTCCTTTGGTCCAACTCCTTAAAGGAGAGCAGCATTTTGTTGTTCAGAACATTTGTAATGGGTCAGCCCAATAGATATATTTGTTTAGTGTTGTCAGATGTTTTCCATTTCTTCTAATAGTACTTTGTGCAATCTAATATACATTAGAAAGGGATAAAATTCTATTTGAAGTTGACAGTTCAGAGCTGACCTCCAAATTTGGCACATTTGGTAGAAGTGTTGTAGTATTTGAACATACAGTAGCAGGTGTTTGGAGAAGACATGTTATAATGTGTCTGACAGGTAAAACTCATTCATTTGTTTAGTCTGTGTTGATAGTTAAAAAAAAAAAACAAAACAAGGAGAGATCAACAAAGCTTGAGGATTTACACTTCAGATATCAAGGGCCATTATAAAGCTACAACAAGACATGCAATACTGGCAAAAGGTTATACAAACTAACCATTAACTGAACAAAATAGAGAGTCCAGAAAAAGTCCCACACATACATGGTCATCTGATTTATACAAAAGTGTCACAAGAGTGCAGTGAGCAAAGGAAGACCTTTTCAATAAATAGTGCAGGATAGTCACATAAGAAAAATATCTAGACCCCTATATCTTACACTATAAACAAAAATCAACTTCCAATATATTGCAAATGAAGTTTAAAATAAATCCAGTTTTCTGAACTTACAGCAGCCAAAGATTTCTGAAATGAAATCCAAAAAGCATTCATCATAAAATAAAACAATGATAATTTGGACTATATTGAAATTTAGAATTCCTATTTACCAAAAGTCACCATTAAAAGAGTGAAAACAGGGGCGCCTAGGTGTCTCAGTCAGTTAAGCGTCTGCCTTTGGCTCAGGTCATGATCCCAGGGTCCTGGGATCAAGCCCTGCATCAAGCTGACCACTCAGTGGCGAGTTTGCTTCTCCCTTTCATTCTATGATCTCGCTCACTTTCACTCTCTCTCAAATAAATAAATACATCTTAAAAAAAAAAGTGAAAAGGAACTCACAGAATAAAGGATATTCACAATACTTATATTCAAGAAAAGACTTCTGTCCAAAATATTTGTAGGATATCAATAATGAAAAGACAAGCCAAGAGAGGGAGAGAGAGAGAAAAAAAAAAGACTAGAATAGGAACTTTACAAAAGAAGATGTGCAAGTGACGTACTAACATGTAGAAAGGAACTCATTTACATTAGTCAGTTAACTACTACTACTATACATTCACCAGAATTTCAAACGCTACAAAGTATAATACCAAGTATCAGGATGTGGAATTAAGACTCTCATATTGCTGGCAGGAGTGAAGCTGATATAGCCACTTAGGAAAAAACTTTGTCAGTCATTACGGAATGGATGTACACCCAAGGCCTGGCAAATATACCCCTAAGTATATATCCGGCAGAAATAAGCATACATATTGACCAAAAGACAAGTACTAAAATATTCATAGTAACTCCCTCCATAATAACTCCAGATTATATAAACAACCCAAATGCCCATCAACAGTAGGATGTTACATAGTCACACGGGAATGCTATACAGCAATAAGAATAAATTACAACTACATACAACAGTCTGTATGAATCTCCTATACAAAATTTTGAGCAAAAGCCAGAAACCACAAAGTTTATGAGGTATGATCCCATTTATATCACGTAAAAAAATTAAACTGTTAGAAGTCAGGTTTTTTACCTTCTGTGGGAATGTGGGGGTTGTGACCAGAAGAGATTATGAGGAAGGCTTCTGGGGTCCTGATAACGTTTCTGGGGTCCTGATAACATTCTATGTGTTGTTTTGGATGTTCATTACTTAGATAAGTTCATTTTATGAAAATGTTCCAATTCTCTTGTATGTTGATTAGACTCTATATAAAGATGAAAGAAACACCTCTCCTGCTTCAGATTTTATCTGCAACTTTCCCTCTATATGCCAAAAATGCTTTTGCCAGTTACTTGTTCAATCTAGCGCCAAACATCTCCCACTTAGGTTCCCGTTGCCTTGGCACATAGAAAAGACCTACTTTTCTTCTACCTCTGCTCATTTCTTTGCTCTATTTCAGTCCTTTGCAACTTTTAATATCCTACCTACATTTCTGTTCACAGCTAAATTCTAAATGTATGATTGGTTTAATCATTTTTGACTGAATATAATAGTTACTATCCTCTTCTCTGAATGGTTACTTCTCATCCCTGTAGGGAATACCACAAGTAATAAGGCTGAGCTGTTACATACAAATAAGCTCCAAGGCACAGTGGGTAGCCACCTTTCTTTTATTTATTAATGCAGATATAAACTCATTTGCAGAGTGTTTGAGGACAACAGTCACAACAAGACACTTTAAATTATATAAATGCAAACGAAATTGCCAGGGGCTTGTTATATTGTTCTAAAAATATATAATTTATCAAGATACTGTGTGTGTGAGAGAGACAGAAAGTCTGTTTGCTATTAATTGTCGTCATAAAAGGAGATAATCAAAGACTTTGCTTCAGAGATAATTTCCCATTATTAAATATTTTGTTATCTTTTAATTAGGCGAATTTAACAACATTAGGGGATATTAAGTCTAAAGTGCTATCTTGTTTTCTGTTTGAAATTCACTGTGCAGGAATAAAGTTGAGTTAATATAACTGAAATTTATAATGCTAATATTTCCTCTTACACAAAGTGGAGACACAAAATTATTCTGATGTAATGGTCCAAAAAGTATATCCATACCTAATATTCTTCTACTTGGCTCTTGCATTTATGTACTATAAAATTCGGACTGTGATCTCAGCATACTACTCTTTTCTCAGAAATATGGCAAAGAATAAATGCATTTATAGAATAGTTGTTTCTAACTCCTCTGTCCCCCAAAGCATAAACAATATATTCTTGGGCCTCCAGGCTCAGAACTTTGTCATTCACTCCAGATATTCCATCAGTCACCAAGTTATCCTCATTAACCTTTAGGAATATTTCTTTTATTTTCTTTCTTTTTGTTTTAAGTAGGCTTCACACTGGGTGTGCAGCCCAGTGTAGGCTTTGAACTCACAACCCTGAGATCAGACCTGGGCTGAGATCAAAAGTCAGACACAACTGACTGAGCCACCCAGGCGCAACTTTAGGAATATTTTTTTTACTTGTATTTCTGTCTCTAGAACAACCATCACATTACTTCATGCCAAAATGCATGTAATTTCCTTCTCCTGAGGTCATGACCATCATTATCCCTATGCTGCAGACAATAGATAATTCCTCTCTTTAAGTAGCCATTCATAAAGCCACTCAAAAAGTAACCATTTTTAATAATTTATATTTAAGCTACACAAATTACAACTCTACAGCTTCAGTTATTCCAGCTGCCCCTTCTGGTATAGTTCATCTTTCCCATTCTCTTCAAAAATCACTCTCATGATTTTGGTTTCCAGGTTCCTCAGATACACTTCCTTCCTACTTGATAAGAATTCCCTCAGTTTGCCTCCTCTACACTTTAAAATTTCTGTCTTCATCCTGCAGCTCCTCTGCTCCTATTTCCAAGGATAACCTTTCCTTTTGTGGTCAGCTGGTATTGGGATTCAAAATACATGCCAAAGGATTTGGTTCTACTACCAGCTCTATCACTTAAAAGTTGCTTGATGTTGGGCAAGTCACTTAACCATTCTAACCTCAGTTTCTTTGTTCATCAAATGGAGAGACAGGATAGGGATCATTAGATCATCATTTGTCCTACTCACCTCACAGGATTGTTAGAGGCATCACTTCATTCATTTATTCACTAAATATTTACTAAGCATCTACTAATACGCCAGATACTATTATGGATTCTAAGGATGTTTTAATAAATGGACTGTTTTCATGAAGCTTACTTTCTAGTGAGTCCTGACAATAAACATATAAACAAAGAATTTAGTATATAATTTCAGATAGTGACATTTGCTCTGAATAAAATGAAGCCAAGTAAGGTAAGAGAGTGACCAGACGTGATCAGGGAAGG
This sequence comes from Ursus arctos, assembly GCF_023065955.2. Taxonomy (NCBI): domain Eukaryota; kingdom Metazoa; phylum Chordata; class Mammalia; order Carnivora; family Ursidae; genus Ursus; species Ursus arctos. Next base: position 88,566,474 of record NC_079873.1, on the reverse strand, counting down.
CCTCTCAGACAAGATGACATATGAATACAGGCCTATGGGAAGTGAGAAATTAAGCCACGAATACTTCTTGAGGATGAGCATTCCAGGGGAATTAGCAGCAAGAATAACAACATTCAAGTAGAAGGTAAATTGGTGTGTCTGGGGAGCAGCCAAGAGGTCAATGTTGCTACAAGAGAGTAAGTGAGGGCAAATGGGGGAAAATTGAGTATGACTTCAGAGAAGTAGGTAGGGCAGAATAGGTCATGTAAAAAAGTCGTATAAAACATGACACACGCATAAAAATGTTATAGATGCAAAAGAGCTTCATTTATACCAAATACCACTATTCTTAGCCTTATTCAATACCAAAATGGTTTTATGCCTTCAATTATCAAGGTTTTCCTTGATATCCTCAGTCATTGGCTTCTCTTCCTTTTCTGTCAGCCTGCTCCTATCTTTCTCAGTCTAATAACAAGATTCCTTCTGCTCCTATACATAACTCAAACTCACATCATTCTCCTTTCATTGCCATTACCACCAAACTTCCAAAACGAAACAGTTTAAACTTCCTATTTCACCAGCTACACACTTCTTAAATTATTTACAATCTGCCTACTGTCTCTACCGTTCTGAAAATGTACCCTTGGAAACACCTTTGACTTTCCCCTTCCACTTGCCTTACTCACTCCCCCACATCTTATACCCCTTTAGGTTTATGTATATGTGAACTCTCCATTTTTGCAGGCGCTGAAGCCTTCTTCTCTACCTTTATTACTGTAACTCTGATACAAGTCCCCATGACCTCTCTTCTAGGTCCTAATCGTCCTTTATTTATCTCAACTAGTTTATTTCATATCTCAAAGATGAATTAATTCTCCTAAAAGATAGCCCTGATTTCAGTTATCTTTTATTTTATTTGTGGCAGAAGCATAAAACATTACAAAGAGAAAGATAGCCTGTAATATCACCACTTCTAAAAACAATTTATTTTATGATTATCTTCTCTGGTCCTTACTCATATGAATAGACAACTTTTCTGAGTTACTAATAAAACATAGATATAATATTTCACTTGTTTATTTATTTTCATTGTTGTTGCTTTGTATATTTTTTACCCGTTTACTTGAGAAATAATAGACATACAATACTATAGAAGTTTAAGTTATACAGCATGATGGTTTGATTTACATATATTGTGAAATGATTGCCATAATAAGTTCAGCTAGCATAAATATAACTTTGTATTCTGTTCAGTTCACTAATTTCCTCTTAAGAACTTGTGGATATTACTACATGATCTCCAAATGATCTAATCTAATGGTTACATAATAGTCCATTGATTTGTTGTTCTATAAATTCCTAAAGTGTTCTCCTACTGTTAGACATTAGGTCACCAAATGACTTTCATTTGCCTATTTAATTAAGAGCAAACTTCCTTGCCTGGCATCAGAATTACTTCAAACTATCCTTCCAGTTTTCTATAAATCTACTTTCATACTTTTGTTTCATATTCCTGCCAAATCATGCTATTTCTGCTATTTCATGCTATTTCCAGTCTCTCAGATCATTTTGTTGTTTCAAAATTTTATTCATGCTCTTTACATAAATTTTCCCTGTCCATTTTTTCCCCTTCTTGAAAACTTATCCAAAGTATTTATCCAATCTTAATGGTCTGGTTCAAATATCACATATTCCATAAAGCCTTAGTGATTCCCCTAACTATATAACATCTCTCCTTCTTCTCAACTACTATTTGCTTTAAGAAAACTTATTCCATGGCAATTATTCACCCTGTCTAACATTTCACCGAGTTATGTACTCAGCTTTGTTGGATGTGTAAAAGATGAAAAGAAGTCAGTCTTTTAAGTCATTAGTAAGAATAGTCTTACAATGTAAGGTATTTTATTTTACAAACACTTTACTACATGTACTACTTTTCATATACTAGTTTAAGCACTTTGTATATATTGATTCATTTATTTCATATATCAACACCTTGAAGTACATGCTTTTATAATCCCATCTTTATTGATGAGAAAAAAGAAGCCTGGAGAAATTAAGAAAACTTCCCAACAAAACAAAGCTACTAAGTGGCAGAACTGAGATTTAAACTTAGGTAGCCAGAATCCAGAGACTGTATTCTTAATAAATTATTCAGCTTCTCGTTGTATAACTTCTATAGGAAATTTTATAAAGAAAAGAAAGTTAGAACATTTTACAGTGATGAATATAATAATATAAAATGATATTTTCCACTTCCTCTCATGGAGGACTAACCTTTTGCAGAATGAATTTCTTGCTGTGAACAAGTATAAAAGCTGGACAAAACATTAAAAATTTTTTTTGAAGTCATCAGGAAGCTACCATGATATTGAACTTGCAGGGCCAAAACTTGGAAGAAACACACACACACACACACACACACACACACACACACACACTGACATTTCTCTTGAGACATTTACTAATATTCAAGCAGCAGCTGAGAGGCAAAATTATACCTTTGCACTTCCTAGTCAAATTGCTGAAGACCAATGACAGAGAAAGTCTTTGACAGTCAGAGAAAATTGACACATTACACTCAAAGAAATGATTCACAAGAAACATATAGACAGAAAACAATGGAATACCATCTTTAAAGTACTGGAGAGAAAAAACCCCTCTTAACCCTGAAGTCTATATACAATGAAAATATCATTCAAGAATGAAGGAGAAATATAGACATTTTAAGATAACAGAATCTTAAGATAACAGAATCTTAAGGTAGACTGGAACTATGAAAAATGCTTTAAAAATATTCGTATTGAAAGGAAATGATATGAAAGTAACTCAGCTCTTCAGGAAGGAATAAAGACCATCAAAAACAGTAAATATGTAATTATAAAAGTCTACATTTTCTTAAGTTTTCTAAAATATATGTAACAACTTAAAACCAAAACCATAACATTTCATTGCGACTTATATATGGAGAAGCAATACACATGACAAGTAGAGCATAAAAGATGATAGAGGCAAATGGATCTATATGGTTGCAAGATTTCAACCTTCTATGTGAAATGGTGTAATATTACCTATAAGTCTGAGCAACTGCTTAAAAATATATAAGCAAGTAGAGAATAATATCCAATAGATAACTAAAAATGAAATCCAGTCAACAGAGATTACTCAAGTAATCCAAAAGAAGAGGAAAGAGGAATGAAAGAAAGAGGGCACAAAGAAATAACAAATATTGAAATGGTAGACCTAAATATCTAAATACAACCATATCAATAACAATATGGATATTGATGGATTAAATGCTCCAATTAGAAGCCACACGTTATCAAAAATAGATTTTTTGAAACTTTTTAAAAAAGATTTTATTTACTTATTTATTTTTGAAAGAGGGAGAGAGTGCATGCATGCCCACATGAATGTGGGGAGGGACAGAAGGAGAGGAAGAGGGAAAGAATCCCAAGCAGACTCCAGGCCAAGCATGGAGCCCATCACAGGGCCTGATCCCACAACCCTAAGATTAGGAACCAAGCCAAAACCAAGAGTCGGATGCCCAACCAACCAAGCCCAACCACCCAGGTGCCCCAGAATGGATTTTTTTTTTTTTTTGACAGAGAGAGAGAGAGCATGCATGAGAAGGAGGGAAAGAAGGAGAGGGAGAGAAAGAATCTTAAGCAGGCTTCAGACCCAGCATGAGGTCCTACTCCAGGCTTGATCTCACAACCCTGAGATCATGACCAGAGCCAAAATCAAGAGTCAGTTGTTTGATCAACTGAGCCATGCAGGTGCCCCCAGAATGGAATTTTTTAAAAATCAAGATTCAACTACATGCTATCTACAAGGGGTGCAATTAAACATAAAACACAGATAAACTGCAAAGGAAAGGATGAAAAGTAGTACACCATGCATAGAGCAAGTAAAAGAAGGCTAGAATGGCTTTATTAATATCAAATAAAATAGATTTCAAGGTTGAGTGTCACTAAAGATAGAGACTTCACAATATTTAAAGGGTCAATCCAACAGGAAAAGAGAAGAATCACAAAGCAGAACTTCAAAATACATGAGGGGAAAATGGATGGAATTTAAAGGGGAAGTATGCAATTCTACGATTATATTAGGAGATGCTAATATGCCTTTCATAGCAATTTATTGAACAACTATACAAAACAAGCTGGTCAACCAGACAAAAAAAAAATCATAAGAAGATTTGGGCAATACTATCTACTTCCTTGACCAATTTGACACCTATTGAAGAGGACCCCTAGCAAACAGAGAGTACATATCCTAGGCCATAAATCCAAGTTCAATAAAACAAAAGGACTGAAATCATACAGAGTATATCCTCAGTCCACAACAAGATTTAATTGGAAATCAATAATAATAAGATATCTAGGAAAACCCAAAATATTTAAAAATTAACCAAGTTTCTAAATAATCAAAGGCAAAAGAACTCTCAAAGGAAGTTAGAAAATACTGTGTATCACAATTTGTGGGATGAAGCTAAAGCAGTTATTACGGGGAAATTAGAGGCTTAAATGTTTATATTGGCAAAACTTAAGATGAAATAAAAAACATTTTTAGACAAAGAAATACCAAGGGAATTTTTCACAGACAGATCCTCACTAAAGGAAATATTAAATGGAGTTATTTATGCACAAAAACATCGTCTGAGAGGCAAACAATAACAATTAAGAATGACATGCACCAAAATAAATGTACATAACTCTATAAAACAACATTAATAATTTGTAAGGTTTTGAATATATGTAGAACTAAAATGCATAAAAACAACAAAATTGTGGAGTAGAATAAATGGAGTTAACGTGCTATACAGGAATTAAAATGTCCATTTTGGTAAAAGTACATATTGATAGCAGAATTTAATGGGTATGCTATAATTTTGTTGATAATCACCATAAGAGAGTAAAATTGTGTTTATATACACAAAGAACAACCTAGTACAGAAATAATAAAAAGTAGCTAATAAAAAAGACAAAGGATAAAGAGGATATAGACATGTTCAAGCAGATGGAACAGAAGTAGTAAGAATATATTTTAATAGAAATAGATGATTGTTTACATTAAATATAAGTGGATTATATACCACAATTAAAATATAAAAATTATCTAACTGAAAAAAATTATATGCTTCTTAGAAGAGACATACTTCAAATGTAAGAATACAAAATGGTTGAGAGTTAAAAGACAATATAGAAAAAGAAAATATATATTTTAAAAGCTCTAACCTAAAGTAAGCTGTTTTAGCTGATGGGTATTAAGGAGCACACGTATCGCATGGAGCACTGGGTGTTAACATGCAAACAATGAATCATGGAACATTACATCAAAAACTAATGATGTACTGTATGGTGACTAACATAATAAAAAATTTAAAAAAATAAAGTAAGCTGTTTTAGTTATACATTAATATAGGATGAAATAGACTTCAACGTGAAAAACATCACTAGTGATAAAGAGGGATATTTAGTAATTACAAAATATTAGTCATAAGAAGATATAATTAAGTACAACATAATAACATAGCTTCAAAATAAATGAAGCAAAATTGACAAAGAAATGAAAGGAAGAAAGAAAAGAAAAAGAAAAAAACCCCACAATCATGATGAGAGTTTTAATACAACTTTCTCAGTAACTAGAAAATTACACAGGCCACGAAGTCAATGACCAATTTGATATATATGGAGCACTGCATCCAATAATTCAAAAAAACACAGTCTTTTTAAGTACACAGGGAGCATTTACCAAATCTTAATGTACAGTAGACAGTAAATTTCAATATGTTTCAATATATTTAAGTCATACAGATTTTGTTTTCTGACCACAGTATGATTAAGCTAGAAATATAACAAAAAAATAACTAGAAAATTTTCAAATACTTAAAAATTAAGCAACATATTTCTAAAGAAGCTGTGGATCACAGAAGAAACTGCAATGGAAATTAAAATATATTTTGAATAAATGACAATATAAGTACATCATTTCAAAAACCTGTAGAATGCATCTAATGCTATTCTTATAGAGCATGTCCTTAAATACATATATTAAACAATAAGAAACACTGAAAATCACCAATCCACTTCAAGAAGTTAGAAATATACCTGAAGAAATAAAAAATGAAATAAAAAATGTAGAAACTAATAAAATTAAGCAAAACCTAGCCAAAAAATTAACTATCTGAAAAGAATTATGAAATTAATAAAAGACTGGTAAGAATGAATTAATAAAAGAGAGAGAGAGGAGGCACAAGTAGTCAATATCAAAAACAATAAATGGGCTGCCATTGAAGATGGTAATAACAATAAGTATTTACAATATGTGCAGGACAACTTTATTGGGAAAATTTATATGAAATGTAGCAATTCCTAGAAACTTACAACATTGAAATTAACCCAAGAAAAATTTAAACATTTGAATAGTCCCATATTTATTAAAATAATCCTAGAAAAAAAGTTTAAATTCCCTAGAAAAGCCTTCCCACGAAGAAAATTCCAGATCAAGACAGCTTCATTGTGAATTTTTGGAAACTCTTTTTTGTAGTAAGATATACATGATATGAAATTTATCAACTTAACCATTTAACGTGTACAGTTTAATGGATTAAATGCATTCACATTTTTGTGCAACCATCACCACCATCCATTTCCAAAACATTTTCCAGCTGCCCAAGCAGACACTCAATACTACTGAACAATAACCCCCCAGTTCATCCTGTGTCCCCAAAACCTGGCAACGATCATTCTACTTTGTGTCTTTGTGAACTTCACTACTTTAGGTACTTCATATAAGTGGAATTACATAATATTTTTCCTTTTGTGATAGGCTTGGTTCCCTTAGCCTAATGTCTTTCAGTGTCATCCATGTTGTAGCAGTGTCAGAATACCCTTCATTTAAAGGCTGAGTAATATTTCAGTGTATATGGTTACAACATATTGTTTATTTATCCATTGATAGACACTTTGGTTGGCTTCCACCTTTTGGCTATGGTAAATGATGCTTCTATAAACATGGATGTACAAATATGTGTTCAAATCTGTGTCTCAATTATTTTGGGTATCTATACAGAAGTGAGATTGCTGAATCAGATGGTAATTTTATTTTTAATTTTTTGAGGAACAGTCATAACATTTTCCGTAGCAGTATACCATTTTACATTTCCACCATCAATGCACAAAGGTTTCGATTTCTCCACATCTTCACCAACATTTGTTATTTTCTGGGTTTTTTTTTTAATAGCCATCTTAGTGGGTGTAAAATGATATTGTGGTTTTGATTTGCATTTCCCTAATGGTTAATGATATTGAGCATCTTTTGATGTGCTTGCTGGCCATTTGTATTTCTGCTTTAGAAAAATGTCAATTCAAGTCATTTTGCCATTTATTAATTGGGTTGTTTTTTTCTTGTTAGGTTGTAGGAGTACTTTAAATATATTCTGAATATTAACCCCATATAAGATATGTGATTTGCAAATATTTTCCCCATTCCATGAGTTGCTCTTCTTTCTGTTGATAAGGTTCTTTGATGCACAAAGATTTTAAATTATGATTAAATTCAATTTATCGAGTTTTTTTTTTGTTGCCTGTGCTTCTGGTGTCATATACAACAAATCATTGCCAAACCCAATGTCATGAAACTTCCTCTTATTTTGTCCTCTAAGACTCCTCTAGTGTTCTTATATTTAGGTCTTCCATCCATTTTGAGTTAATTTTTATATGTTACTTTTTCCAACTTCATTCTTTTGCATATTGCTATACAGTTTTCCCAATATTGAATGATGTTGGCATTCTTGTCAAAAATCATTTGACCATAGAGGTGAGAGTTTATTTCTGTGCTCTCTATTCTATTCCATCATTCTAGATGTTTGTCTTTATACCAGTAACACAGTGTTTTGATTTCTGTAGCTTTATAGTAAATTTTGAAATAGGAGGTGTGAGATCTCCAATTTTATTCTTATATTTCAAGATTGTTTTGCTACTTGGTGTCCCTTGAGATTCCAGATGATTTTAGGGAAGATTTTTCTATTGCCACAAAAAAGGGCATTTAAGTTTTGATAGAGGTTACACTGAATCTGCACATTTCTTTGCGATTACCATGGAGATTGTATATAACATTCTAAAGGTCTAACAATCTATTTTATGTCAAAACTATCTTAATTGCATATGAAAATCTGACTCCTGGTGTGCCTGCCTAGCTCAGTTGGTAGAGCATAGTGACTCTTGATTTCAGGGTTGTAACTTTGAGTGCCACATTGGGTGTAGAGATGACTTAAAAATAAAATCTTAAAAAATTCTACTCCTTTACAAGCTGTGCCCTACAATTCATATTACTGATGTCACAAATTATATCTTTATATGTTGTGTATCCATTAACATAGATTTCATAATTATTTTCATGTTTTTGTCTTTGAAATTCTATAAAAATATGAAGGTATAAACCAAAGTTACAATAACACTAGTTTTTAATTTGTTTTATGTATTTACCAGTAATAGAGAATTTTATATTTTCATGTCTTTGAGTTACTGTCTATTTTTCTTTTATTTCAGCTTGAAGGACTCCCTTTAGCATTTTTTGTAGTTCAAGTCTCCTCATAGTGAAATCCTTCAGCTTTTGTTTATCTGGGAATGTCTTAATTTTCCCTCACTTTTCAAGCCATTTGTCTAGATATAAAATATTAGTAGATAGTTTGTTTATTTGTTTGTTTGTTTCAGCACTTTAAATATATTATCCCACTGGCTTCTCTCCTCTAAGGTAGAAAAGTCCATCATTAATCTAATTGAGGATCCCTTGTATGTGACAATTTTTCTCTTGCTGCTTTCATGATTCTCTGTCCTTGACTCGACAATTTTATTATAATGCATTTCTTTATGAGTCTCTTTCATTTTATTCTTTTATTGTACTTGGAGTTCCTTCACATTCTGGATTTGTATATCCATGTCATTTTCAAATTTGGAAAGTTTGGGGTGATTATTTCTTCAAAAATCTCTCTGGCCCTTTCTTCTCAGGTTCTGGGACTCCTATAATGTGTATACTTTTCTGCTTGATGATTTCCTTTAAGTCTTTTAAACTGATTACATTTCTTCATTCCTTTTTCTTTTTGCTCCTCAGACATTAATTTCCAACGACCTGTTTTCGAGTGTGTTGATTTTCTCCTCTTCCTGCTTGAGTCTGCTATTAAACCCCTCTTGTGACTTTTTCAATTCAGTTTTTATATTTTTCAGCTCCAGAATTTCTGTTTGGTTCTTTTTTAAATAATTTCTATCCCGGCTGACATTCTTATATTGTTCATATATTGTTTCCTTGATCTCCTTTAGTTCTTTGTCCTTGTTTTCCTTTAGCTCTTTGAGCATATTTATGACAGTTGTTATAATGGCTTTGATAATTCCCATACCTGTGTTTCATCAGGGAGGGGTTATGAAGATTTATTTTGTTTCTTTGAATGGGCCATCTTTTTTGTTTCTTTCTATGCCTTGTAATCTTTTGTTAAGAATTTGGCATGTGAAAAAACAGCCACGTCTCCCAGTCTTTGTAGACTGGCAGAGAAGACCTTCACTAATTAGCAAGGTGTGTTCTGAGTGTTGGGATCAGGCCAGAGTGAAGGCTTAAGGTCTTCTCAGCTCAATTCTGGACATGCATACTGCCTAGAAGTGTATGCATGTGTTTCAATTGCTCCTGTATACATGCCCTTAAATATCTTAATTTCCAAAACACTCTTACCCTATCTTCTTATTGGGACATTAGATGTTTTATTCTCTTTCTCTGACCACTTCTTGTCCTAGGCATCCACAGAAGCTCCCCTATAGTTTTTGCATACTATTATACTCACTATTGCCTTCTGTTCCTTTATCAGCCTGAGACTTGAACTATGTCACCTTTCCACATCTGGATTCCAAGTCAGAGAGGACCAGTCCCTCAGACACAGCCCACAGACAGGTTAAAACACTGCAAATAAATTCTGCTGTGCTCCTGCTGGTTCAAGGAAAAGAACTGGGAATTGGGCCACCTCCTCACAACCATGTCATACTGCATAAAGGAGGGAGTAGAGACAGAGTGAATAAAAGTGCCACAAAATTTCCTACTGTTTTGAATGTGGTGTCTATGGCCATACCACCCTGAACGTGCCCAATCTCATCTGAATGTGGTTTTTCTTGATTGTTATCTTGGTTGCTGCAGAATTTTGACTGGCTTCAGAGGTCCTAAAAAAGTTATTTTAGTTAGTCTCAATTTTTAAAAATGTTTCCATGGGGAAAGAAGGGTCTGGAGCTTCCTAATTTGCCACCTTGCTAACATCACTTCTGAAACTTTAGGTGAAGAAGTAATATCAAATTTACACCAACCCCTCAGAAACTAATAAAGAAAAATTTCCAACATGTTTTAAGAGGCTAGCTTAACCTTGACAGCAGGCGAAGTAGGAATACAAAGAAACATGCCTACCCTGATAAATTGCAATTCCAAGTAATGTATATAAAGCAAACATCATATAAATGGCAAATTACTAATATTCCAAGCAAGGCAAAACTTCCCACTACATATCTTTTGTTCACCATTGTACTGGACATCTTGGTCACTATAATAGTACAAGAAAATCAAATAAAATTCTAAGTATTGAAAAGAAATTTATTTTCACTCACAGATAATTACATTTTTTATGTAGGCAATCCAGTAGAATCTCAGAGATATTGTTAGAATGAATAATGAATACAGCAAGGTTGCCAATACCAGAGTCAATATACAGAAATTAATCAGATTCTATAAGCATTTAAAATAAAATTTATAAAATATATCACTTACCAATTGTCACTAAAATATCAAATAACTTGGAATAAGTTAGTAAGAGATATGAAAGATATCTAAAAGGGAAATTTGTAACTTGACCCTAGTTTATTCCATTCACAAAAAATAACTTGGTAGATTATAGATATAAATGGTAAAAATACAAAAATAAAACTTATTGATGATAACATAGGAGAATGTGTTCTTGACCTTGATGTAGGCAATGATTTCTTTAACGGAATACAAGAAGTACTACCCATTAAGGAAAGATTGACAAATCAGACTAAATTAGAATCAGAAACTTCTATGAATTAAGGGAACCATTCAAAATGTGAAAAGGCGAAATTGAGGGCTTTATTTTTTTTTTAATGATTTTTTTATTATATTATGTTAGTCACCATACAGTACATCCCCGGTTTCCAATGTAAGGCTCGATGATTCATTAGTTGTGTATAACACCCCGTGCACCATGCAATACGTGCCCTCCTTACTACCCATCACCGGTCTATCCCATTCCCCCACCCCCCTCCCCTCTAAAGTCCTCAGTTTGTTTCTCATAGTCCATAGTCTCTCATGTTTCATTCCCCTTTCTGATTACCCCCCCTTTCTTTATCCCTTTCTTCCCCTACTGATCATCCTAGTTCTTATGTTCCATAGATGAGAGAAATCATATGATAGTTGTCTTTCTCTGCTTGACTTATTTCACTTAGCATTATCTCCTCCAGTGCCATCCATGTTGTAGCAAATGTTGAGAACTCGTTCTTTCTGATAGCTGAGTAATATTCCATTGTATATATGGACCACAACTTCTTAATCCAGGCATCTGTTGAAGGGCATCTCGGCTCCTTCCACGATTTAGCTATTGTGGACAATGCTGCTATGAACATTGGGGTGCATATGGCCCTTCTCTTCACTACGTCTGTATCTTTGGGGTAAATACCCAGTAGTGCAATGGCTGGATCATAGGGTAGCTCAATTTTTAACTTTTTAAGGGACTTCCACACTGTTTTCCAGAGTGGCTGTACCAACTTGCATTCCCACCAACAATGTAGGAGGGATCCCCTTTCTCCACATCCTCTCCAACAATTGCTATTTCTTGCCTTGTCTATTTTTGCCATTCTAACTGGCGTAAGGTGGTATCTCAGTGTGGTTTTGATTTGAATTTCCTTGATGGCTAATGATTTTGAACATTTTTTCATGTGTCTGTTAGCCATTTGTATGTCTTCATTGGAAAAGTGTCTGTTCATATCTTCTGCCCATTTTTTGATTTGTTTATTTGTTTCTCGTGTATTGAGTTTGAGAAGTTCTTTGTAGATCTTGGATACCAGTCCTTTATCTGTAGTGTCATTTGCAAATATTTTCTCCCATTCCGTGGGCTGCCTCTTTCTGACTGTTTCCTTGGCTGTGCAGAAACTTTTAATCTTGATGAAGTCCCATAAATTCATTTTATCTTTTGTTTCTCTTGCCTTTGGGGATGTGTCATGAAAAAGGTTGCTTTGGCCGATGTCGTAGAGGTTGTTGCCTATGTTCTCCTCTAGAATTTTGATGGATTCCTGTCTCACATCGAGGTCTTTCATCCATTTGGAGTTTATTTTTGTGTATGGTGTGAGATAGTGGTCAAGTTTCATTCTCTTGCATGTAGCTGTCCAATTTTCCCAGCACCATTTATTGAAGAGACTGTCTTTTTCCCACCGGATGTTTTTTCCTGCTTTATCAAATATTAGTTGCCCAAAGAGCCGAGGGTCCATTTCTGGGCTCTCTACTCTGTTCCATTGATCTATGTGTCTGTTTTTGTGCCAGTACCATGCTGTCTTTGTGATCACAGCTTTGTAGTACAGCTAAAATCCGGCATTGTGATGCCCCCAGCTTTGTTTTTCCTTTTCAACAGTTCCTTGGAGATTCGGGGCCTTTTCTGTTTCCATACAAATTTAAGGACTGTTTGTTCCAGTTCTTTGAAAAATGTCCTTGGTATTTTGATCGGGATAGCATTGAAAGTGTAGATTGCTCTGGGTAGCATGGACATTTTAACTATGTTAATTCTTCCAATCCATGAGCATGGAATATCTTTCCATCTTTTTATGTCTGCCTCAATGTCTTTCAAGAGTGATTTATAGTTTCTAGAATATAGGTCCTTTACGTCTCTGGTTAAGTTAATTCCAAGGTAACGTATGGTTTTTGGTGCTATTGTAAATGGGATGGATACCCTAATTTCTCTTTCTTCGGTCTCGTTATTCGTGTATAGAAATGCAACTGATTTCTGAGCATTGATTTTGTATCCCGCCACGTTACTGAATTGCTCTATAACTTCTAATAGTTTGGGAGTGGCTTCTTTTGGGTTTTCCATATAGAGTATCATGTCATCTGTGAAGAGAGACATTTTGACTTCTTCTTGGCCGATTTGAATACCCTTGATCCCTTTTTGTCGTCTGATTGCTGTTGCAAGGACTTCTAGTACTATGTTGAATAATAGTGGCGAGAGTGGGCATCCTTGTCGAGTTCCTGATCTTAAGGGAAAGGCTTCCAGCTTTTCCCCATTGAGAATAATATTTGCAGTAGGCTTTTCATAGATGGCTTTTATGAGATTGAGAAATGTACCTTCTATTCCTACACTCTGAAGGGTTTTAATCAGGAAAGGATGCTGTATTTTGTCAAATGCTTTTTCAGCATCGATTGAGAGGATCATATGGTTCCTGAGTCTTTTCTTGTTGATATGATGTATCACGCTGATTGATTTGCGAATATTGAACCACACTTGCATCCCAGGTATGAATCCCACTTGATCGTGATGGATAATCCTTTTAATGTACTGTTGGATTCTATTAGCAAGTATCTTGTTGAGGATTTTGGCGTCCATATTCATTAGGGAAATCGGTCTGTAATTCTCCTTTTTGAGGGGATCTTTGCCTGGTTTGGGGATCAAGGTAATATTGGCCTCATAGAATGCGTTTGGTAGCTTTCCTTCTGTTTCTATTTTTTGAAATAGCTTTAGGAGAATAGGTATTATTTCTTCTTTGAATGTTTGGTAGAATTCCCCAGGAAAACCGTCCGGGCCTGGAGTTTTGTTATTTGGAAGGTTGTTTATCACTGACTCAATTTCTTCATAATTAATTGGCCTGTTTAAGGAATCAATTTCTTCTGGTTTCAATCTTCGTAGTTTATAGGTTTCCAGGAAGGATTCCATCTCTTCCAGATTGCTTAGTTTATTGGCATATAGCTGTTGATAAAAATTTCTAATAATCCTTCCAATTTCAATGGTGCTCGTCGTGACCTCTCCTTTTTCATTCATAATTTTAATAATCTGGGTCCTTTCTCTATTCTTTTGGATAAGTCTTGCCAGTGGTCTGTCAATTTTATTGATTCTCTCAAAGAACCAGCTTCTTGTCCTGTTGATCTGCTCTACTGTACTTCTGGTTTCTGCTTGATTGATTTCAGCTCTAATTTTGGTCAACTGCTTCCTCGTGCGTGGATTAGGCCTGTCCCTCTATTGCTGTTCCAGTTTCTTGAGGTGAGAATATAAAAACTGCATTTTAGATTTTTCTATTCTTTTGAGTGAGGCTTGGATGGCTATGTATTTCCCCCTTAGGACTGCCTTTGCAGTATCCCATAGGTTTTGGACTGTTGTATTTTCATTCTCATTGGTCTCCATAAATTGTTTAATTTGATTTTTGATTTCCTGGTTTATTGAGTCATTCCTGAGCAGGATGGTTCTTAGTCTCCAAGTGTTTGAGTTTCTTCCAAATTTTTCCTTGTGGTTGAGTTCCAATTTCAGAGCATTGTGGTCTGAGAATATGCAGGGGATAATTTCAATCTTTTGGTATCGGTTGAGACCTGTTTTGTGTCCCAGAACATGGTCTATTCTTGAGAATGTTCCATGGGCATTAGAATAGAATGAGTATTCTTTGGTTCTGGGGTGTAGTGTTCTATATATATCTATGAGGTCCAACTCGTCGAGTATGGCATTCAAAGCCTTTGATTCTTTGCTTAGTTTTTGCCAGGGTGTTCTGTCTATTTCTGAGAGTGGAGTGTTGAGGTCCCCTACTATTAATGTATTTTTATTTATATGTCTTTTTATTCTGGTTAAGAGTTGGCTTGTGTATCTTGCTTCTCCCCTGTTGGGGGCATATATATTTATAATTGTCATATCCACTTGTTGAATACTTCCCTTAAGAAAATATAGTGCCCTTCTGCATCTCTAACTAGAGTCTGTAGTTTAAAATCCAATTTATCTGATATGAGAATTGCTACCCCAGCTTTCTTTTGAGGTCCATTTGCGTGAAAGATGGTACTCCATCCCCTTACTCTCAGTCTGAATGCATCTTTGGGTTCGAAATGAGTCTCTTGTAGACAGCAAATGGATGGGTCATTTCTTTTTATCCAATCTGCAACCCTGTGGCATCTTATGGGATGGTTCAAACCATTTACATTAAGACTGAGTACTGAGAGATATGATTTTAATGATGCCATGTTGCCAGTAAAGTCTTTGTTTGTATTGGCTGTGACTTTCTGATCTGTATCACTCTTGGGGCCTTTTTATTTTTATAGAACCCCCCCGTAATATCTCCTGTAGGGCTGGTTTCGTGGTTACAAAATTGGTTAGTGACTGGCGATTCTGAAATGTCTTTATTTCTCCATCAATTCTGAATGACAGCCTTGCTGGATAAAGGATGCTTGGCTGCATGTTTTTCTCTGAAAGAGCTTTAAATATGCTCCCCAAACCCTTTCTCTCATTCCAGGTCTGTGTAGACAGGTCTGACGTAATTCTGATGCCTTTGCCTTGGTACGTGAGAAATTTCTTTGCCCTGGCCGCTTTCAATACTGTATCCTTGCATCTAATATTTGCGAAATGCACTATGATGTGACGTGGCGTGGGTTTGTCATGGTTGAGCTTGGGAGGGGTCCTCTCTGCCTCTTGGACACGAATGTTTGTTTCCCTCGCTAGATTAGGGAAGTTTTCAGCTACAATTTGTTCAAATATCTCTTCTAGACCTCTGTTTTTCTCCACCCCCTCGGGGATGCCGATGATTCTAATATTGGATCGTTTCATTGAGTCAGTAATTTCCCATAACCTACATTCGTGGGCGTGGATTTTTTTAAGACCATCTTCTATTTTCATTTTTTCCTCTATTAACCCATCCTCCAATTCACTAACCCGTCCTCTGCTTCTGCGACCCTGGCCGTCAGCGCCTCTAGTTTTGCCTGCATTTGGCTCATAGAATTTTTAATTTCTGTCAGATTCGTTCTCATTTCTGTCCTTACGGAGTCTATATTCTCAGTAACCTTTTCGTTAATAATTTTTTCAATTCTACTCATCATTTTGACCATAGTTACTCTGAATTCCATTTCTGATAATTTGGTTACATCTATATTCATTATTTCTGTGGCAGAGGCCACAGACTCACTGTCTTTTCTTTGCTGGGGGCCGGGGGGGGGCTTCTCCTTCTTGTCATTCTGATGAGGAGAGGTTGTGGGGTTTCCAGAGCCCAAATTATTGACTGGGTCCCAGGCCGTGCCCCTTGTTTTATAGGGATCTTAGGGATGTGGGCTTCTTCTTTAAAGATTTTATTTATTTATTTATGTGGCAGCCAACCAGCGAGAGAGGGAACAGAAGCAGGGGAGTGGGAGAGGAAGAAGCAGGCTCCCAGCGGAGGAGCCCGATGAGGGACTTCTTTCCGGAACGCTGGGATCAGCCCTAAGCCGAAGACAGGCGCTCAATGACTGCACCACCCAGGCGCCCGGGTTGTGGGCTTCTTGATTTTTCAGCCTGCCTTCTGTGTTCTGGGGGAGGGGCCTGCCGCGCCGATACTCAGGCAACCCTGTTTGGGTAGAGTCTCCGTGTCCCCTGCGAGGGGGGATGGGGATGGGCACTCTCTGAGCCGGTATTTCCAGGCTTTTTTCTCTGGCGGCTTTCCCTGGCGGTTTGCTGTGCCTCTTCTGAGAGTCAGAGCAGCAGCGGCCAAATTTCAGCCTCTGTCACAGAACAGAGGGATTGCGGCCCGTTCTCTACTAATGTTCTGGCCACTTTAACTCTGCTACTGTTGGTGCTGCTCAACCCTGCAGCGTCCCGGGATGTGCGCCCCACACCCGGCGTCCCAGTCCTCACTTCCAGGGCCGGCGCGTCTCTGTCCTTTGTGTTTCTAACGCCACCAGCCGCCAGCCGCCCCGCGCGCTCCGGAAGCTCCCGGTCTCAGTCTGGATCCAGTGAGCGCACCGGGATTCCGGAGTTCCGCGAGATGCCTGGTGGCGTGCGCACCTGACTCAAGGTCTCAGTCTGCTGTTTTGCGGGTGCCGACCACGAGCCCGCCCGCTCCCCCGTGCAGGTGGCTGCCGCTTCCCGGCGCCCAAACGCGGCGGCTCCCTCCCCCTTCCGTTTATCTTCCGATATCTGTGCGCGGTTTCACGGCTCCCCGCTTCGTACCTCAATACTCAGCGCTGGAGATGTTCATTTGTAGAGATCTAGATGCGTCTTCCTGCGTCTCAGGCTGGTTCCGTGGTTGTTTAGGCTGGTCTGGTACCTATCCAGCTCGACTCGGGGGACTGGCTGAAAACGGTGTCTCCTACTCCTCCGCCATCTTAACTCCTCCCCCCGAAACTGAGGGCTTTAGAGGGTAGGGGGGTGGGGGAATGGGATAGGCCGGTGATGGGTATTATGGAGGGCACGTATTGCATGGTGCACTGGGTGTTATACGCAAATAATGAATCATGGAACTTTACATCAAAAACTAGGGATGTACTCTATGGTGACTAACACAATATAATAAAAAATTATTATTAAAAAAATGTGAAAAGGCCAAGCACTGAGGGGGGAAATATGTTTGTAACCAACAAAAGTGTTATAACTAGCATTTATGAAAGCTTCTACAAACCAGTAAAAAAAAAAAGACAATTCAATAAAAATGGGTGAAAGTCATACACAGACATTTCACAAAGGATGATATCCAGATAGCCAATAATCACACAAAAAAATGTTCAACCTCTTTAGTCAACAGAGAAGTGCAAATTAAAACCATGGTGATATGACCCTGCACCAAAATCCCAATTATTGGCCAGAATGTGAACAAAGGGAACCCACAAACACTGAGCATGAGATTTAAAAAGGGTGCAACAAATCTGGAACTCTATTTGGTAGTTAGAGCTGAATTCTCTGGGGATCACTTACAATATTTCCTGAGCTATGGGCTGTATAAAAAAGTATTTTCATGACCTCAAGGAACTGGCATAGATATTTATGACTGAGTCCTTCACTGGGCACTGCTTTGACACACAATTGTACACATTCTGAGAATAGCAGATCATATCATTTAGAATCATTCTCTGAAAGAATCCTATATCTTGAAGGAACCAGTTTTCCCAGTCCAGCCAATTGATACCTGGTTTGGCATACTCTGTACAACCCTGCCAAATGGTCATTCTACCTCTGCATGAACACTCTAAGATGTGACTCATTCCATTATTGAAAATCTTTAATTATTAGAAAGTGCTCCCTTAAGTTCAGCTAAAATTTGTCTTGTCTTCATGTAGTCCCCCCTCACCCCTGCAATTAAGCCTGATTATATCCACTGAGCAAAACAGAACAATTGTGATCTCTCTTACGCAATACATCCTTCTAAATATGTGAAGAACTTCCCAGTTCCTGCAACTATTTTTAATGTAGTATGATTCTTAGTCTATTTTCAATCCTTATTGTTCATTTCTGAACACATATTGATTTTCCCTCTCTTCAAGAATAGAGTCTAGAAATGGAATTTTTCACATGTGATCTGACCAAGACAGAGTAGAATGAGTACATGACAGTGCTCATTCTAAAGTTTTTATTTTGTGGGTAAAGTTTTATATCACATTAGGTTTTCTAATCTCCTGCATTCCTCCTTGGACTCAAACTGAATTTACATTTCACTGAAACTAGTAAATATGGATTTGGGTGGGTTAGGGGGTTGCTTGTATTTCTTTTTAGTTCTATATTCATAAAGTTGTATTTTGTTTTGTTTTATGATCCAAGCATAAACTTTTCATTTTTCCCTGATGAAACATCAACCTCTTAAGTTCCTAATTCTGCAATTTAATGTATCAGTTATGCTTCCTAGGTTTGTTTGATTTCCCATTTTCTTCAGCAACTACTGAGATCCTTATCTAATCCACTGATAAAATAATGTTTATAACAAAATCCTCTGTGATCCAGCTCATGGTTCTGGCTATGAAAAAATAACCAATAGGTTACCAGTCAGAAAACACTGGATTTGAACTTTGTCTAAATCCAGATAAACAATTACGGACGTAATTTTTTTTCTTATCTTTGAAATCATAAATAAAATGATAGTATCACCCATCCTGGCTCTTTATAAGATTTGTTTAGAAGCGAAGTAGAGATTCTTTAAGTAAAGGCTTTAAAGGGAATAAAATGCTAACATAAATGTGTGGGGTATAGTTGTTAAGGCTATCTTTTACCTACAGTAAAAGTCATATTGATTGATTTCCCAATGAAGTGACCAGTTGCTTGGCATTCTGTGAAGAGATAGTTTATAACAACTTTATAGCACATACTGTTATGTACCAAAATTTACATGCCCCTCTAAATGAGTCTATCAAACTCAATAACACACAGATAACAGAGCACTGAAATCGTACGACAGGAGTGATTAAATCTTGCAAAACGGAAACACTATGTTGACAAGGTAATGAGAAATTTGTATTTTTATAATTCTTTTACAGTTCTAATTTTGGGAATTCTGGTACCTATTCTAAAAGCTTTCCTTCATATTTTTAAATGCAGGCGATATCACTAATCATTCTGGTTCATGAGGTAAGATCATCCTAATTACATTTTTTAAAAATCATAAACACTTAAAATTCCTAACTCTAATCATTTCTTAGTTTTTATCTGTATACTTAGTATCACATATAATGCACACTTAACTCACATGTAAGAGGCACTATAAAGTCAAAACTTAAGAAAAAGCCCTGAGGTGATATTTTTTCCAGATTAAGGATGTTCTTAAATGTGAGGATATCATACCGTGCCATAAATTGTGTGTGTGTGTGTGTGTGTGTGTGTGTGTGTGGTGTTTGTATGTATGTAGAATGATTTTCCACTTCAGAAGTGATCATCCCAATGGTTATCCACAAAGAAGCCAGTCTTTTTTCTACACAAACAACACAAAACCATTCAAGAATATACTGCAGAAAGCAGAAATGCTGACTATGTGTGGCATTTAGCAGAGATACTGGCAGCATGAAATGAGGGGTGACCAAAGCACAGAAGGATAGGGGAAATGCAGTAACAACACGGCAAGGAGAGCACAAGAGAGGAGGCACTTACAGGCTTAGGACAGACAAAAGCAGCAGATGGCTATTGTAAGAGAAAAACATCAGTGTTTTACTTCTGTCTGCTAGAAGGGAAAACCACAGGACCTCAAGGCAGTGCAAGAGTATGGGAAAAAGGAAGAACAATTTTATAAAGATTTACAGAAAGGGTTAGTAACATATTATTACATAATAAGGCCAATAACAGAATGGACATTTATTAAATTTCAGGAGGAGTCCAAAAGGCCCTGTCAACACACACACAAAGCAACATGGAAAGCCTGTATAAAGAAAAGGGAAAAGAGCCAGAAGATGAGACAAGAATAAAACTATGATCCTTACCTCCTTAGCCCTTCCCTAAAGAACTGATTCCCACAGTGATCTAAGAAAACTCCCACATGAGTATTTATAATGAGTTGAAACAGTAAACTTGCCTACTTAGTAAATCTGTTTATAATTTATCTATGGCATGCTTAAATTAATATCAATTCCCTTTAAGTTTCAAATTTCAATTAAAAAGTCCTAATTGGAGATTGTGTAGAATAAAAATACCTAAATTTAGTTTGAATGTAGGGACCATCTGGTCACTAGAAAGACTGTTATAGAAACACCTGTAGTCCCACAGACTCAGAGGCTAGAAGGAGGACTTATATATTTATCTCCCTCCTAGAATAGGATTATAGATCCCAAATTTAATTAAAAAATCTTCTCTTCTACCATCCCCTACTAAATGTCAGCAGTTTTCAGGAATCCATGTATACTTCATATCTTTCTCACTCTACTCCCTCCTTACCCCTGCCTCCAGCACCTTCCAGAACATCATACTGACATAGCCAATGACAACACATCTCTGGAGGATGTCCCACTGACACCTAAACCTCAAAAGTCCAAGAACTATTTTATCAAATCCTTCCACATTTCTCCTAAACTAGTCCCTTGTTCATATACCGTATTTCACTTGAAAATCTTAAAATTCACCTTATTTCCCAAACTATACATTTCAGTGTCATTTTTAACTTTGCTTTGCTTTATCTTACAACACAAAGGTCACCCTTTTTTTGTAGATTTTACCTTCTAATATCTTTCCAATTTGTTCCCTCCTTCTCATACCTATTATTATCATAATCTGGCCCTTCAATATCACTTGCTATTGGGTAAATCTCTATTTTCATACATTCTCTGTATGATAACCAGTGATAAATCTAAAATATGATCGTATTATTCCCTGTATGAATGATTTCAGTGAAGCCAGACTCCCTAACATGACATACAAAGGACTCCAGAGTTTAGCCGCTGCTTAACCTTGAAAGTCTTATCTCTTGCAATTTTTCTACAGGATCCCCATGCCCCCCAAATATGAAATAACTCAATTCTCATAACACACCATCTCTTTCATTTCTACATATATTTACCCTTCTTGTCTTTTTGTGAGATTCATAGTCATCCTTCAAGAATTGGATCAATAGCATTCTCTTGGTGAAGCCTTTAAAATTGAAACCCCTCCCATCACTGGCACAATTTTTCTTTCCCTCCCCAATGTCAATAGAGCATATAATGCATACCTCTGGAATACATAAAATTGTTGCTAAAAGGGGCAACAATTTATAACTCTATTATGTATAAAGATACTGCAAATAAAAAAGTCAATACATATTTGTAGACTCTCAGTATACAGTAATTAACAAATCCACCATAGGAAGAATATTCAGACTCTTCTCTATATGTTCTATATAATCTGGAGGACTGCTCAGCTTCTATTTCCCATAAATAATTCACATACATCTAAACCATTATTTTTTTTTGAAGATTTTATTTATTTATTTGACACACACAGAGAGAGAATGAGCAGGGGAAGGAGCAGAGGCAGAGGGAGAAGCAGAATCCCCACTGAGCAGGGAGCCCGATATGGGACTCAATCCTGGGACTGTGGGATCATGACCTGAGCCAAAGGCAGACATTTAACTGCCTGAGCCATCCAAGTACCCCTATTATTTCCTTTTTTAAGATTTATTTATTTATTTGAGAGAGAGAGAGAGAGAGAGAGAGAGAAAGTGTGAGAGCACAGAGGGGAGGGGCAGAGAGAGAGGGAGAGAGTCTCAAGCGCAGCCCAATGCAGGGCTCAATCTCATGACCCTGAGATCACTACCTGAGCAGAAACCAAGAGTCAGTCGCTTAACCAACTGTGCCAACCAGGCACCCCTAAGCTAGTATTTCTATGTACCCAATGACTGTGAGTTCCAGGCATCTTTTGAGCTTGGGTTCTTAGCCATAGAACAACTCTTAAGTACATAAAATGGCTGGCAGGGATAAAGACAATGAAATCTAATCTTATCACCAGTGAAAACAAGAACGATGTAGCTGGGGGCGCTGGGGTGGCTTAGTGTGTTAAGCATCTGTCTTCAGCTCAGATCATTATCCCAGGATCCTGGGATGGAGCTCCACATCAGGCTCCCTGCTCCTTGGGTAGCCTGCTTCTCCCTCTCCCTATGCCTGCCACTCCCCCTGCTTGTGCTCTCTCTCTATCTCTCTCTCTGTACCAAATAAATAAACAAAATCTTTTTTTAAAAAAAGAATGATGTAGCTGTTCATGGCTGCTCCTTTCTGAATACATTTTGCTTTACCAGTAACAGCCCTTATATGTCTTAAAAGGAAGGTATTAGCTATGGTGCATGTAGAAATAATTAGGATAAACTGAGACCTAGGTTCAAGCTGGCTGTTTTTCCAATTCAAAGTGAGAACTCTGCACATGCACCTCACATGAGTCTATGAGATCATGGTAGAAAGCTGAAAATACAAAGTGGAGATCTACCAAACCTATCATGCGTAATTTTCATGCAATTATTAATAATTATACTTCATTAAAAAAGAAAATTTGGGATAAATGCTGAATGTGCTATATGCTTGAACAAAGGACATAAACCAAGACTAATATATATGTATTCATCAGTGTTTTGTGCACTATGAAAGATATAAAATAAATGAGATCCCTACCTTCAAAGTTAACAGTCTCATCAGACAAAATATATTCGTGTGAGACAGAGAGCTATACAAGAGTGAATATTTAAAAAAATGCAAAGTAAGGGGTGTAGATGGTGGAATTACAATAATTCAATTAAGGAGCTGGATTATTTAGAGAAGGCTTCATGGAAGAGTAAGACTTGACCTAATAGGAAAATACTTGTCTGTGTGTAATTGAAAGTAATCTGAAGACAGCAACACAAGTCACACACAATCATTATTATTGTATGGCACCTAGTACTGTACTAGAAAACAACCTAAGCACACAAGCAATGAATAAAATGGCATTAATGTTATTTGATTCTTTGCCTTGCTTTAGCATTGGAGTTCCTGCCATGAACATGTATGTCAACCTACAGTAATCTCACTTTTCTCTGCACCTCACTTCCTGAATCTGGCCTCATGATTCTACTCTCCTTGGTCTGACCACCAGAGTCATCTCTGGTTTTCCTAGAAAGGACTCAGTAAACCACCAAGGGAGCCTAGCGGTGTCCTTAGGCCACTCTGTAACTATTTGACCCCACTGACTCCCTGACTCCTTGTATCATGCTTTAGTTGGTATCTGGTGTCTAAACCTCATAAATGGAGCTAAGGCAGGACAATTATTGGACTCATATCCAAGTTAATCTTTCAGGAAGCATGCCACAAACATATCTACAGCTGGCTGAAGGAAAGATACCAAAGCTAATTGCCTAAGGCATGATCTGAGTCAACCATGATAGTGAGAAGAGCCCTTCAGAAATTTGTATTGTTCCTATTATATTAATGAGTTTCAGCAGCAGAAACAACTATGTTAACAGCTCCCCTTAATTCTTATCAGATTCTATCAAATGGCTCCATCAATATAAAGCATCAGATAAATCTTTTAGACTTGATGACTTCTATATAACTACACTCCCAATTTGGGATATCTTGTGGCTATCTTGACTTTATTAGCATCCGTACCTTCTGATTCCAACTGAAGACAAGTGTTTTGATCAATAAGTTACTTGACAGACTTTAAATGTCCTGAGTTACTTTTCATAAATGTTTTTAAGCTTTAAAAATATGCTTTTAATGTCTCCATCAGTCCTATACTACATGGGTTTCTGCAGCTGTTTCTCTTGGATGATTCACTAGTCAGATTTCTCATTAGGCTCAATCATGAAATTCAAAAGGCTCATCTTGGGTTTAGAAAAACAAGGTAGCTGCATTCCAGGGAAAAATTCTTTGAGTAATAAAAAATTTATGAAAGAACAATGGAAGTAATTGTCTTATATAGAAATGAGCACTGGAACTTTTATTTTAACATCTGTACAACAGAATCATCTTTTGCATTTTTTAATGAACACTTGAGCTCAACATTTTCAGATCATACAGTGAAGAACTTCCATTCTTTCATTTATTGTGCTGTGGGTGACAGCTTTCAAGTGATTGACAATCATCTGAATTCTGAATTCAAAGCCTGGGGAAAGGTCATTTAACACAGCCACTTGGTGTCTTCAATAAAATCTATGTGTATGATTTTCCTGGAAGTGGGGAGAAAAATAACTGTGACAGTACATACTTAAAATAGGAAGCTTTTAACAGCTGCCCAATTGCAAGACCAAAAAACCAACTTACAATTGCAAAAGGAAGATAATGATTGCAGTAAAGTAGCATATCTGATAGATTATGAAAAGCATGAATTACAATTAGACACCATTTCAGTACATGCTAATTTACCAAGGCTACATAGAAATTGCATTTGAGTTTCATGGGGGCATACACAGGTTCCCCCTCAAAAAAAAAAAAAATTCACCCAGTCGTTATCTGAAAAATGAGTGCAAGTCATTGACACTGACAAATGAATGTTTTACTGCTCACACTGAAGCACAGCACTTAGCAAAGTCTGAATGACCAGCTAATATAAAGGGAGACCTGCTCTAGTAAAATGGATTTCTAGGATGGATTAAGTCTATGTTTCAGTCAACTCCTGTATTTATGAGACAGAGAGATCAACTAAAAGAAAATGTCACACTTTTAATGACAACCTTCCTACATTCAACTTTTCCAAATGAGTTTTAGGTAGATGCATCTCAATTGCAGCCATGCTAAACTCAACCAGGTCCAGCAGTGTCCAGGGGAGTTTGATGTACCTGATCCTTCTCTTCTCTCTGGCCAAGTGTCCAAATAACTAGTCAGTCAGTGCATTTAATACATTTATACCTACATTTAATTTATATTTATATTTATACACATATACATTTAATACATATATAGCTACATACCTAGCACATGTGCTATGTGTTTAACATACAGCCTATCCCTAATAAAAATATGTTCTGACCACCTGAGATGAGATGACCACATGTTATCTGATATCTAACCTTTCTGTCTTTGTCTTGATAACTAGACTTCCTGATCAAACTGTGAACTACTTGAGGTCAGGGATTAGGCTCTATTAATATGTGTATCTTCAGCTTAACATAGTACCTGACACATGATAAATTATCAAGGAATGGATAGATAGAAAAATGGATGATTGATCTTTGCCATGATATTCAGATACTTGACCTCAATTTAGTAATCTGATTCCAAAATTCTAATTATTCCTTTAATTTAATGGTTTGGTTTGAGCTTCTTAATCCTTATTTCTTTCTAAAATCTAATTAACTTGATCACAGTAACACAATAATATGGGCTCACATCCCTTTCCTTAAAATTTTTAGATGAGAACAAGTAAGTGAAAAATAAAAAACTCGTAGCCCCAAGTATAGAAATGTATATATTTTACATTAAAATAATTTTAAAATAAACTAATGTGGACAGGATAATTAGTTTGTTTGCTATTTTCAACAAGCAATGGAGCATTTTAAGAACTGTTAAAAAAAGATTTTTAGTTGATAAAATTTGCTAGATCAGAAAAGGAATAATCTAATCTAAATAAAACAAGTTTTTGATATTTGCAAATGACAGGAGTAGTATAAATAAAGGGTTAGTATCCAAAATATATAAAGAACTTACAAAACTTAACATCCAAAAAATGAATAATCCAATTAAAAAATGGGCAGAAGACATGAATAGACATTTTTCCAAAGATGACATACAGATGGCCAACTGAGTCATGAAAAGATGTTCAACATCACTGGTCATCGGGGAAATGCAAATCAAAACTACAATGAGCTATCACATCACACCTGTCAGAATGGCTAACATCAGCAACACAAGAAACAATAGGTGTTGGTGAGGATGTGGAGAAAGGGGAACTCTCTTGCACTGCTGGTGGGAATGCAAAGTGGTACAGCCACTGTGGAAAACATTATGGAGGTTCCACAAAAAGTTAAAAATATAGAACTATCCTATAGTCCAACAATTGAACTACTAGGTATTTACTCAAAGTATACAAAAATACTGATTCAGAGGGGCACGTGCACCCCAATGTTTATAGCAGCATTATCTACAATAGCCAAATTATGGGAACAGCCCAAGTGCCCATCGACAGACGAATGGATAAAGAAGATGCGATAAACACAATGGAATACTACTCAGCCATAACAAAGAACAAAATCTTGCCATTTGCAATGATACGGATGGAGCTAGAGAGTAATATGCTAAGTGAAGTAAGTCAGAGAAAGACAAATACCATGTGATTTCACTCACACATGGAATTTAAGAAACAAAACAAATGAGTAAAGGGAAAAAGAGAGAGAGAGAGAGGCAAACCAAGAAAGAGACTCTTAACTATAGAGAACAAACTGATGGTTACCAGAGGGGAGGTGGGGGGGGATGGGTGAAATAGGTGACGGGGATTAAGAAGTTCACTTGTCACGATGAGCACAAGGTGATGCATGAAAGTGTTGAATCATATATTGCTCATCTGAAACTAATATTACACTTTATGTTAACTAATGGGAATTTAAATGAAAACTTTTAAAAAAGAAGTAACTTATTTGTAGCACAAAATGTAGCAATATCTATAATCAACTGTAAGAGAGTCTGTCATTTTTAGTTCTCTGATTTAGTAAATTTCTGCTATTACCTAAAAAATCCCAAAAAACAAACAAACAAAACAAAACAAAACTTATATACCAAAGCCATTCAGACTGGTTGGAAGAAGATGGTAAGTTAATTATCAAGGTCAACTTTTCTGATCAGAAAAAAAGCATATAGTCATAGGTTTCTGTTTAAAGTTACATGACTAAAACTTGTCTTTATATTAATTTATGTTAAATACCAATACGACTATAAATCCAATACATATTTTATCTTTTACAGTAGCATTTTGATAAAATGTTGGAAGGTGAAGTAAGAACACCATAATTTGCCAAAAAATATAGAAAAACAAAGAGAAGTTATAAAAATAATGGCAATCAGAGGATGTGCCATTTGATGCTACTTGTACCCACAACACATCCTCTATGCAAGTCACCAGTAAAGACATCTAACAAGTCATTATAAAAGCTATTAGGAAACTGGAGAGTCTCATAAACTACTTCTTTTTTGACCGTGAATTCTTGGCTTACAAATAAAAAAAAAATCCACTTACATTATCATTAATACGGCCCTGAAAGTGCTGGAGAATTAGGAAAACTTGCAAAAGAGACAGTAGTTCACCAAAATTTTAGCATTACTCTGAGATCAATGTATTTGGAAAATAGAAGGAAATTTATCCCAATTTTGCTAGAGGAAAACTGAATAAAGAAATAGTAAATTATCAATTGATTCTTCAAAGATTATCATTATAATACCTAGTTTATGCATAGGATTCCCTGTCTAACATTATTCCATACAAGATATTTCCTTTAGTTCCCACAACAGGGCAAATAAATAGGGACTATTATCTCCTTCTGGTAAATTAAAAAATATATAAAATGCTCAGGTTTCCTATATTCAATAGTTTTGCTTTTACTTTTACCCAGTAACTGAACCTAGTAAATTCTTAATCATTACAAATTAAGGACTGAGGGTTTGTGCTTTTTTGCAATTCACTAAAATCTTCTATTTGTCTCAAAACGGCATCAAAAAGACAATCTAAAGTAGGCAAGTGGAATTTTTATTTTATTTCACCTAAATTCTATTTTCTTCCATGCCCACACCACCTCAATCAAGAACAATCCTTCCAAAGCAGTGGCAGACAGCTCTTGCCTTACCAAATTAGAAATAGATAAATTTTAAAAGGTTATATCTGGGGATGCCTAGGTGGCATAGTTGGTTAAGTGGCCTACTCTTAGTTCTGGCTCAGGTCATGATCGCGGGGTCGTGAGATCAAGCCCCATGTCAAGCCCCACGTTGGGCACTGTGCTCAGTGCAGAATCTGCTTGAGATTCTCTCTCCCTCTCCCTCTCCCTCTGCCCTTCCCCCCACTCATGCTCTCTCTCTCTCTCTCTCTAAAATAAATTAATAAATCTTTTTAGAAAGCTTATATCTGGGCAATATTTTAAGTAGTCTGTTTTCACAGATGTTGGCATCTCTTATCCCTAGCAGCCTCTGAATAGATCTTCATCTTCTCTTTAGATCACTTTGGTCTAAGATTCTGGAAACTTGTGTTGGGATAGGGTGCAATGTTCTATCTGGCATCCACAGATTTTATGCAGAGAAGCTTGTTAAACCTAACTTCTCACTCTGACGTATACTCTGTAAGCAAGTGAAAACTATACTTTGGCCAAGCATCTTGGGTCCAACAGTTGGAAGCTAGAGGCTTATTGTAGTAGCTTACACATAGCAGAAAGGGGATGAAGAAAAGATTGGAGGCAAGGAAAAAAATGGAAATCCATAAATTTCATTTATGTCATCAAAATTTATAGCATCAATGCAGTCATTTTATGAAGAAATTGCTTTTTTTTACATTTTTTACTTCAGTCACCATTATTCACTTTCACCGTCTATTAGTCATCAAGTTCTGTTCATTTTATCCACTGTATATGGCTCAAGTTCATTTGCTTCTCAGCATCTACACTACCATCATCTTTGTCAGAGCCAATGCCATCTTTTGCCCAAACTTTTGCAATGGCCTCAATATTGGCCTCCTGATCTCTACTCTGCCCCCTTCCTATCTACTTTCCACACTTCTGCCAAGATTGACCTTTTAAAAACAGGGACTGTGTCTTTCATTCTTCTATCCCATTTCAGCTCTTGCCATACTTAAAACCTTTCAATGACTTTTCATCACTCTAGCATAAAAACAAGTTTTCTTAACATAGACTCTGGGCTCTGCTTAGGCTCTTCCATGCCTGCATCTGCAATATCCTCTTTGCATAAAGCTCTTCTGCAGTTTCTCTGCTCCAGTCACATTAACTGTGTGTGTGTTCTTCCTTCCTTTCTTTCTTTCTTTCTTTCTTTCTTTTTCTTTCTTTCTTTCTTTCTTTCTTTCTTTCTTTCTTTCTTTCCTTTCTTCTTTCTTTCTTTTTTTTTTAAAGATTTACTTATTTATTTTAGAGAGACAGAGAGAGAAAGCATGTGGGGGCAAGGGGCAGAGGGAGAGGGAGAGTCTTAAGCAGACTCCATGCTGAGCACAGAGCCCCACACAAAGCTCGATCTCATGACCCTGAGATCACAACGTGAGCCAAAACCAAGAGTTGGACACTTAATCGACTGCACCACCCAGGTGCCCTATGTATGCATTTTCTACGTATCTATCCTTACAATAAGAATTTTGTGGATATTTCACTGACTAACTCACTCTCCGTAGCATTGTCTCCACTATTTTAAATTAACATCTTAGTATCCTTTTGATCTAAAATAGGATTTCCTCAGATAAGCCCTCTCTGACCCCTCCGACCATGGCAGTTACCTCTGTTACATATTCTCATAGCACACATACCTTTTTATCATAGCACCTATCATGGATTTGACTTCACATTTCCTTGAGGGTGTGATAATTTGATTCCTCTTCTCTCTGCCACTAGATTGCAAGTTTCATAAAGGCAAAAGCTATATCAAATGTGCTTACTATTGTATCCCCAGTTTCTAGCACACTACCTGGCACATAGCTGATGACAGTGATGAACACCACTAATTGGTTTATGTGAACTTTGTCAAGTCACTTAGCTTTACTGTGCTGCAGTTTCTTCATCTATAAAAGGTGAATGTGAGAAATGACCAGAAAATTAGCTTATTAATACATGAAAAGATACAAAGTGCTTATAGAGGTGGTGTGATAAGGTGAGGCATGCTGGTTAGGGTAAGTATGATCCTTTCAGGATGGTGCTGTCAGAAGAGAAGGTACTGCTTTCATGGCCAAGAGAAGGAACATGCAGTTATTGAGTACTCTGGGTCAGGCTCTATGCCTTGCACATTATATGCGTTATCTTGGTGAGTCTTCACATGTGAAGGTTGCAGAACCAATCTGCTTGGGATATATAAAGAAAACAATATATTTCTCTCTCTCTCTCTCTCTCTCTCTCTCAACATGATCTCAACAATGCAGCCTAATATATCACCAAGCACTCCCTATGTTCCAGGGATTAAGGGAATAACTAATCAAACCTTATAGCAGTTCTTTCTGCATATAATTCATATCAGTAGAGCTGGCTATAGACCGTTGTTTATGTACCATTTTCATTGCCAAATTTAACTTCTGTGTAATTCTTCCTTTTTCAGTCACCTTAATTAATAAATTAATCCCCTAAAATGTTTCTCAGGTCAGCCAATTCTCTCCTCATTTTACAGATGAGGGAACAAGAGCAATGAGATTTCCTTAATTCCATAGCTGAGTTGCAAGCCCCTCAATCTAATGCACCTTAGGGATATCAACTTTTTTAAGCCCTTCCAGGACATCTTCACTCAGCTCAGTAGCTCAATGTTATGATTGCTTTGACCTCAGGAAGCAGATGTGGTAGCAACATGGATGACAAAAGTCAAGTTTAGATACTGTAGTCAGGTCTGTAGGACTTTTATTTTTCTTGGTGGCTGTCACATTGTGGTAAAACCACCCAGCATGGTTTATATAAAGGCACATTTATGTTTCTTCTATGATTTAACAGTATTCCAAAACAACCCTTACTTCATTAGAAGACCAGATTTCTCCATCAACCAGGAATGTAGGCATTAAATAGATATAAAATGGGTGGCAGAATTTGTCATTTTTTATACTTGATTTTGATGTTTTTTTCTTATCTATATATATTTTTACTCTATAGCAGAACAAATTGAACAGGGCCTTTACTTGCACAATTTACATAGGTGATTTCTATCCTATTTCTGACAGATAAGATCCCTTCTGACTAGTCAAACAGAATGTTAACTTGCAGTGTTATGTTGAGATGTTTGCGGAGTGGAAAGCATTGAGAGTCATGTCATTGCTTTAGAAAAGATATTGAGGACCATGACTGTTAAACTTACTGAAGCTTTTGTTTTTCTGGCTCCACGTTTAGACTGGCAATATAAATCAAAAGATAGTTTCAAATCAGGTATTGCATTTTTCACTTACAAAAAGCAATTTTTTCCCCCAAGAGTATGTACTGGACAAATTCTGTACCTACCTCTTTTCTAGTTTTCTGTTCCAGTCAAGACCATGGAAGATGGTGCTCTATACTCAAGAATCAAAAATATTGGTCCCAGGGAAAGTGGCTTCAGACATTTTTAGATTTTCAAGCGAATTTCTTCTAGACAGCACATACTTGGGTCTTTGTTAGCTGGCTGTTTTTAGCCATTCAGTCACTCGATGTCTTTTGGTTGGAGAGTTTAATCCACTTTCTTTTAAAGTAATTACTGATAGGAAAGGATTTATCATTTTCATTTTGCTAGTTGCTTTCACTTAGTCTTATAGTCCTTTTGTCTCTTTTCATGCTATCTTCCTTTGTGTTTTGTTAAATTTTTTGGTATTGGTATGCTTTTATTGTTTTTTTTTCTTTTGTGTAAGTTCTACAGGTTTTGTGTGTGTGTGTGGTTACCATGGGATTTGTAGAAAACAATCTTTTTAAAACTGTTAACAAATTAATTTCAACTGTATAAAAATGCTACTCTTTTATACATCTCCAATCCCAACTTATGTTATTGATGCCAGAAATTACACCTTTATATATTCTGTATCCATTAACATCGTTCAATAGTTAGTTATTTTTTATGCTTTCTTTTTAATTTCAAGAGCCACTGCTTCTGCTCTCCCCCAGGCAGCTACACTATGGTAGACCCATCAGAGCTCTAAGACAGTGACACGGATGCTAGTTCTCTGGATAGTTCTGGTGAAGTTAGGATGCATGGATTAACTCTTTCCTTCCCCAGGAGGAAGCTAAGAGCTGGAATCTTTCATCCACTCTTTCTGTGCTAAGCAGGGTGGAGGATCAATGAAGTCTACCAGCCCAAGCTGCCACCTCCATTCTCACCTGGGTAGCTAGACTGCCAGTCATGTCAGACCCTGTTGGAAAAAATGGGGCACTAAACACATTAACCAATCCTTTCCTTCCCTTGCATGAAGCTGGGTGCTAACAGATCTTTTCTAGATCATATAAAAATGCTGCCCTGGGGGCAGGGTCTTCAGTGAGAGGGTGTTCCAAATCTTCCTACTAGCTTTGGTAAGTCTGGTTTCATGTTTTCCCAGGGTGCAGGAGCCTTTCAATTAGTTTATTATCTCTCACAAAGGAAATTTGTCCGTGAATTATTGAACCAGTTTTTTTGTTAGGAGAAAGGAGGGTCTGGAGCTTCCTACTTACCCATCTTGCTGATGTCACTCATATATATATATTAACATCTTTATCTTTATCTTTTATATATATATATGCATATATATACACATATATATACACACATATATATATATGTATGTGGATATATTAAAAGGATATATATCTTTTAAATATAAATATATATAATATATATCTTTTTATATAAATATATACATCCTTTTAATAAGAGTTATTGAAAATCAAATTCTATCTTATTGTGAATTCTTTGTTTTAAGACACCTATAATCTGAAAAAGCCAATATGAATTTTCTGATAAGAATTTTCTATGTTGGTCTTAGGCTTTGTTGAAAATCAATGATCTTTCCTTCTGAAAACCTGTGAAGGGAAATCAGTTTTTTCTCAAGGAACAATCATATGCCATCAAATTCATAGTCATGAAGTAGAATTAGGAAAAAAATAGGCAGCAAGACCTATTAGATATAATGGTTCTCCCTGCTCAAACAACTTTCAGATCTCATAGACTCCAAGAAAAGGACCTTGGTAAACCAGAGAAAGCACCATAATAAAACCAGAGAGCAGGGCATGGGCATCAGGACTGTACCCTTTCGTTCTCTGTCTCCATGGTCCAATAAGGCTACCAAACACTGTCATTAGAACACTGCTAACCAGAAAAATAAGAAATGAATCCATAATAATGGGTCATCTTTGAAAATTTGGACCACTTGGCATGCAAGAATTGAAAGGAAGAACAAAGGCACAGATATGTTATCTTCAGTGATGAGGTTTTTCTGCAAGGCTACATACATAGAGACAGAAGGTTGCATAGGAAAGAGTCTCAACAGTCTAATGGTTTGGACTCATGGAGTCTTGAAGCATTGTTCAGGATACCACAGAAATCTTAGTCTCCCACAAAAATTTCTAGCACTTGAACATTTCTGAAACTCAGCTTCTACCTTTCCTTTTTTCTTCTACTGGATTTTACTATATGGTCTGTTTTTGAACATTCCAGAGGAAAAGCTCTGTTTAGGTCAATTGGTCCCTATATTGGATAATTTTCTTGCCTGGACCACTCATATAAGTGTAGTTAGCTTCAATCCTTCTTCCAGTCAAACATGCTCAAGGTGTCAGGGTCACATGGGATTAAACACCATTAGCAAAAATCTGAAGCTGTTTTTCTCAAAAGGGTCAATGTAAGCAGAAAACAATTTGGGGTTTTGAGGCTTCAGCAACAACAAAAACATTTTTCTTATATATTCATAACAATGGTTGATGAAGAGTACAAAGGTGAGGTCAAAAGCAACAACTAGTTGTTTTAACCTTCATAAATTCCCTAAATGTTATAATTAAAACGAAATGTCTAACAAGCTACTTCCAGAAGTGATTTGTGTTATTTCAAGGCAGAAGTATGAGATTTCTTGATAGTAGAGCTTCTTCTTTCTTCTTAGCCTATGTTTTCTATCTCAGGTTATATGATCTCTCCCCCAAAACGAAAAAAATAATCAAAAGAACAGAAATTTTAATTTTAAAAATAAATATATCATCCCCATTGCTGTTTGTCTTTATTGCCATTTTCTCCTCTTGTCATTTTCTTTTTGGTCCTCAAATTGTGATTCAAATACTTTTAAACGACTTTATGCTGCATTGATCTTCTAGAACTGGAATGGTATTGTTGACTGAATAAACATAATAAAGTGCTCGCTCAGTGCAAGAGCACGTCATAATCTTCAGTGAGACAAAACATGTTTTATGATGTAATCAGGCATCAGTAATTACTCCAAAGCACACTCATACCATTTAAATGACCCCAATTTGACAATATTAGCAACAGCTAGGACATAAACATTTTCCTGTAATACAACAGTTATTATTTATTATGAAAATAATGCCAACCCTCAACACATTTTCTACTTTAATCTAAAATGCTTCTTTCCATGATCCCATTGCTATGACATTGTTTTGATGTGCTTGACCACGGAAGTGAAAGATGCGGATATCAGAGAACTGAAAAAAAGATAAAGAATAGCAGGACATACACCTCATGGATTTCATTATTTGAGATAGCGTTTTAAAGCATAATGTCAGTGATAATAATCCAGTAGTTACCATTAATCTCTTGCACCTTAGGAAAAACTATATGTTCAGTTCTGTGTCAGAGGAGGAAAAATTAATTTCAAGCAATAAGCAATTAGAGGTTGGAAACTTTTATAATGAGCTTTGTGGCAGTTAGGTAAGCAACCACAAGTTTTCATTTTAGCACAATTTTGCTGCTTTACTACATATTAGAGTCTACTTAACTACAAAAGACAAGAAATGCACTTCATTTCCCAAATAAAGCCTTTACTGACCTGCAACAGGCAGTTCACTATTTATTGGCTATGCTCCCCCAAATTCTCCTTATGCACTCATGTAGCAACAGTTACTACCTAGTAACAGAAATTGTCAGTTCTTCTCACTGAATTGTAAGCTCCCTTGACTCAAGGCAAGAACCATATTCTCTTTATTATTATATCTTTAGCGCATAGCACAGCGTCTGACACATAATACTGTTTAATTAGTAATAAGTGCTCTAGACTCAATAAGATAAAGGAAGTCCCACAAACACATTTTCATCTCTACTCCTTCTCTTTCATCTTGTGAATTGTGTGTGTGTGTGTGTGTGTGTCCTTTTTTTCTAGTTTAGTTTTGATGGAACATTATAGAGAGGTAGTTTGTCAACATAAGGTAACAAAGATGAAAGCTAATTGTCAGTAGTAGATAAACAACAAAGATCGGAATCTCATGCAAATACAAGGTAAAAAGCAAATAGTTGCATACTGTTATGAGATAGAATGAATAAACTATTATTATATTTTTCCTCCTTATTTCCTATTTCTAAAAAAGAAAAGCGTATTCTCCTTTTTGAGGCTAAATTTTTTACATTGAACTTTTGATTAAATTGTCTGTGATCTCCTTTCCTTTAGTGTGCAAACATGATTAAGGTCGCTATATTTTGGTTTTTAAAATTTTCTCTCCTAACAAGCTATCCCCCAAGCTACTACTACAACCCTCTTTTTTTCTCTTCATCACAAAATGTTCTGTGAGAGCAGTTTAAATTTCCTGAACACCCAAACTCTACAAAAAGCAATGTTTTTAATGTCACCAAAGGTCTAAATGCAATAATATCAATCATTATCTTACTTATATTGAAGCCTTATTTTAAGGTGTCCCAGGTATTTCAAATATAACACGCCCAAGTTCTAACAATTATCTTCTATACAAATATGCTCCATTTCCTTCATTTTCTATCTATGATAGTGGCATCCTCACCAAGGCTAGGAAAGCTTCATTTGTAATGACAGGTTCAATAATGGAGTATTAAACTTCAAATTGTATAGACATTTTCTTACAAAATAAAGATTTTTCCTGCCAAAAGGACAACTTGAAATGGTTTATTTTTGGCTGGATAATCCATTGTAGAGCATGGCTACTCCATACATTTGAACTGGGCAGCTCAAAACCTGCCATGCTTCCTTCCCTACCATGTGAGAAAGCAGCAAATCTGAATTAACCACTGCAAGACAAATTTTCAAATGTGATGGAAACAGGAAATATGAAGGTGAAAAACACTTTTCAGAGTGTTCCCTATATATTTTACAACTATTACTCATGTTTCTATTAATAAAAAATGGATAAACATGATATGGTTTATTCATATAATAATATTCAGCAATAAAAAGCAACAAACTACATCAAATGTACAACTATAGATGATTTTCAAAAGCATGCTGAGTGAAGAAGAGTTACACAAAAAGTATAAATGTATGATTGCACTTATGTGGAGTTTTAGAAAAGACACACCAGATACACAGTGAAGAAAAAAAATCAGGACAGTATTGCCTCTGGCAGGTGAGGTCATGGTTATAATAGAAAAGCACAAGAGAAAACTTTGGGAGGTTATGGTAATGCTCTATACCTTGACAATAGTTTGATATACACAGCTCTACGCACTTGCCAATGCATGCAATAGAATGATACACTTCACCTTAAAAAGGAAAAATATGGGAAAAATTAAACTATCTAAATCTAACTATATGTGGACTGAGGTGTTTAGGGAGTATACTAAATGTTTTCCACTTACTTTTAAATGTTTCAAAATATAAGATGGATTATGGATTATGGATAGAGGGATTGATATGTGATAAAATGTAATAGTAAAATATAAACTATAGGACCTAGGTGGCAGAAATATGAGTGTTCACTCTATGTCTTTCAACATTTTTGCGTGTTTGCCATTTTTCATATTAAAATGTTGAAAGAAAAAAAGAAAAATCAGCCTACAGTTTGATTTTGGACACATGCGGAGAACATTTAATCACAGATATATATATATATATTTTAACTGTAGTAAGAACACAACATGAGATTTGCCCTCTTAAAATTTTAAGTGTATACAGCATTGTTATCTCTAGGCACTATGTTGTATAGCAGATTTCTAGAACTTAATCATTAAGCATAACTGAACCTTTATACCAGTTTGAACAATCATGTCCTATTTCACCTTCCTCCCAGACTCTGACAAACCACTGTTCTACTCTCTTCTAAGAGTTTGACTGTTTTAGACATCTCCTATAAGTGGAATTATTCAGTATTTGTCTTTCTGTGACCAGATTATTTCACTTAGTATAAGGTCTTCCAGGTTCATCCATGTCATCGCATATGGCAGGATTTCATTCTTTTTTTTAAGACTGAATAATATTTCATTATATGTATGTGCCACATTTTCTGTATTCATTCATCATCAATGGACACTTAGATTGTTTCCATGTCTTAGCTATTGTGAATAATGCTGCAGGGAACGTTAGAGTGCAGATATCTTTCAAGATCCTGATTTCAATTCTTTGGGATAAATATCCAGAGGCAGAATTATTGGATTATGTGGTAATTCTTTTTAAAAATTTTTGAGGAACTCCCATTGTTTTCTATTTTGTCTGCACCAAATTTATAGTCCCACCAACAGTACACAGGGGTTCCAATTCTCCACATCCTTTCCAACATTCATCATTTTTTTTAATAATAGTGATCCAAGAAAACATAAACGGCCAACAGATATATGAAAAGTACTCAACATCATTAATCATCAGGGAAATGAAAATCAAACCACAATGAATAATCATCAATACTGGTAGAATAACTTAGTATATATCTTTTGGAGTAGCAT
Organism: Ursus arctos; assembly: GCF_023065955.2. Taxonomy (NCBI): domain Eukaryota; kingdom Metazoa; phylum Chordata; class Mammalia; order Carnivora; family Ursidae; genus Ursus; species Ursus arctos. Next base: position 88,528,617 of record NC_079873.1, on the reverse strand, counting down.
CATTTTGTAGTGTTTTTTTTCTTAAAAAGAAAGTTTCCTCCATCTAAAGGCTAACTGTCCTGCAAAAAAAAATTTTTTTTGGTCAGTGAAATAATCACCATAATATCTCCAGAGGCTCCTCAGAAGCAACTAATCTCTTGGGCACACATCTTCCAAGTCATATCTAAAAATTATGAAGATGGGGGCTTCTGGGTGGCTCAGTCGGTGAAGCGTCTGACTCTTGATTTGGGCTCAGGTCATGAACTCAGGTTCATGAGATTGAGCCCCATGATGGGCTCCGCACTCAGCATAGAGTCTACTTGTCCCTCTCTCTTCCCCTCTGCCTCTCCCCCCTCACACTTACACGCTTGCACTCTCTCTCTAAGATAAATAAATCTTTAAAAAAATTAAAATTATGTTGATGTATCATGAAAAAAAACTTTGATTTTAATCATATATGGTTACCCAATAAAGAGTTGCCTTTTCAAAATAAAAAATAAAAATAAAATGTATACAGATAAGTGAAAAAAGTTTCCTCTATCTAGATATGTGCTAAACTAGGATCAGCATCATATACTATATAATAAATATAAAGAATTCTAAGCTTCATTATGCCAATTCAATATGTTTCTTTTTTCCACTGAGTAAATTAGGCCCCTTTTTCATTGTGCAGATAACCAAAACCTTTTTTAGGAATGTGATTAAGTACCCACCACTATCTGTCCCTAAACTTGGGACCAAAAAAGAAAAGAGCTGGATTCCATTTACAATATCCATGGTATTTTGACTGGGAGTAGTTCACTTCCTTACATGACTAGCTTTACTACTTCACCTCTCTCTCTGATTAGCAGTACACATGTGTGTTTGTATGAACACACAAGACATGAGCACATGTATTTAGATACACATAAAACACACACATACACCTTTGTGACACCATCCATGTCCATATATATAGTTCACTACTTTTATTCTTTTATAGTTAGCAACTTTTAAAGATAGTATAGCTCTCTAATTAAGAGCACAAGCTGAAGTTTTCAAATACAGCTGAGATGAAGTACCAGGGATAAAAATTTACCCTTTTGTGAGTAAAAACCAGAGAAGACATACGAATGAATGTTTTTCAGAGAATAACCATCAAATAAAGATAGTCACTCCTTAAATAATGGAAAAAACTAAATTAGCTCTACTATTGCTCCTACTTACTGCCTGGAGAGAATTTGTGAGTCAAGGCACAGGCAAGGCAACCCCAAGCAAAGCCCAGGGATCTCCCTGAGCTAAGGAAAAAAATATGAGGGTCCAAATAGGCAAAAGGAGCCAGAGTTTTCAAGGAAGAATAATGCAGAGAAAAGACAGAAAAAAAATGTTTTTTATTCTTTCTTTGATATAGTTCCAGCAAAATTTATATAACTCAAATCATTTTTTTTTTACCAATTCTCCATTTAAATATGGTTTTTGTTTTTGCGAAAAAAAACAAGTTGTTTTATGGCTGGCTAAAGTTACAAACTCAGGTTCTATTAAGAATAATTTGTATAGTTTTATTGGATATTTAATTCTGATTTCAGCAATTAATTATATTGATTCTTCTTGATGGTTCAGAGGAAACTTCTTACCAAATTTACTTTATTTTTGCTGAAAATGTCACTCAATATTATATACTTTTTATTATTTTTTTACACAATCAATAGCTTGTTTTGTTTTGTTTCTGTCATGGTAGATTGCAATCACCATTTATTGTGAAATTTTCTGCATGCTTTCTTCCAACCTATCTTTTTCTTTACTATTCTGACTGTACTATTCTGCTCTCCACTCAATTTTGCATCAGTAGTATGTCTTTATTTTAAATTTCAAATTTATCCAACTTTTTTATTTTTTTTATTTTTATTTTTTTTTAAAGATTTTATTTATTTATTTGACAGAGAGAGACAGCCAGCGAGAGAGGGAACACAAGCAGGGGGAGTGGGAGAGGAAGAAGCAGACTCATAGCAGAGGAGCCTGATGTGGGGCTCGATCCCAGAGCACCGGGATCACGCCCTGAGCCGAAGGCAGACGCTTAACGACTGCGCCACCCAGGCGCCCCAATCCAACTTTTTTTAACTAGAAAAATGATTTAATTATATTACATTTAAAATAATAAGTATTTAAATTTAATAACTAACTATGATTTACACAGGAATCACTATAAATCACACTGCCTGCATAAAATATGCAAATAAATATGTTACAATCTTATATCAGTGCTTAGAATAAATCATTGGAACTGAATCTATCTCTTGACACTGACTAATTGATGGTGCGATTATATATAATACTAGAAATAACACACATGACATGCACACTACAATATGAGAATATCTTATGCAAAGCAATGGTAAAAGTGAAATGTAGACCTACCAAAACATTAAGTTGTGTGTAATGGAAAAGATAGTTTTCGATGTTTCAGTTTAATTTAAATTTTAATTAATTAAAATGGAATATGATTTTAAAATTCAGTTCTCAGTCACACAACTCATTTTAAGTGCGTAATATCCACATGTGGCTGGCGGTTACCATACTAGACAAGATAGGACAGCATTCCTAATATTACATAACATGTTTCTTCTTCTACTATGTATAAGATTTCCCCTGTCAATTTATTCAAATATCTGGTCAATCCAAGGGGAAAAGTCTCAGTCTGGCCACTGCAGATAGTCATTGGAAATGCATCTAGTCACCTGTATCTGTTACCACTCCTTTGCACTGGCTACAGATCAAACAAACCTGTACAACAATAAATCTGTGAATTTAAACTCAATCCAAACTATTAGGATAATAAAATAACTGTAAATTCATATGGAAGAGAAAAATCCTTCAAAGTAGTCAATTACATTTGGTAAAAGAACAATAATGACGAGGAAGTTGCCATATTAGTACTATAGAGCTACATGGTATTTAAAACGATGTAGTATTGGCATAGCAACACATTGTATTGGTACAATCAACTAGTAACATAGAAAAAAATATAGACCTTCTGTTATTTCATCCTATATACAAAAAAAAAACCCCAGATGGTTTAAAGAGTGAAACATAATAACAAGATTGTAAATTTTTAGAAAAAAATATTTTAGAAGAAAAGCCACCAAGTTCCAAATCCATAAGTGAAGGTTGGCAGATTTTTCTGCCTAAAAATTAAAATATTTTATACAAGGGAAGTGACTATTATAAATAGAGAAAAAGTAATATGATTGGAAAATATACCTGCTCCATAAATAATAGGCAAAAGATCAGCAACCAAAATATACAGAATTATTACAAATCAATAAAGAAAAAATAGAAAATTTAGCAAGGGAAATGAACAGGAAATTCACAGAAATATCACAAATGGTCAAGAAACATAAAATGCTAAACTTCATAAATAATTAGAAAAATAAACATTACAATAAAGATAACATTTCATATTATGACTGACAACATTTTAAAATATGTACAATATCCACTTTGACTAGGATATTGTGAGTTCCTTCATACAGCATTGGTGACAATACACATTTGGTATAGCTTTCGGTTTGGAATGACAACTTGGCAAAAATTGTAAAAATTTTTAATTGCATACCTTCTGACCCATCAATTCCTCTTTTAAGAAGATATATATATATGGTATATGGTATATATATATATATTGTTTATATATATATATATATATATATATATATATATATATATATATATATTGTTTATATATATATACACAACATGCCCTATGGAAGGACATTCAGATTATTTTCGTTGTTTACTATTTAAAATAATGCCTATATATGTACTTGTACATGTAGCAAGTATCCAAAATATAGCAAAGATTTTGATTCCTGCATCCTTTTAAATAACAAGTACCTATTTAAATGCTGAGTATACATATTTAAATACTGAATATATATATATTGTTGTCTATTGTCTATATATTTAAATACTGAATTGTCTATATATTTAAATACTGAATATATATATTATATATTATATATATATTATATATATATATATATAAAATTCCACAGGGAATTTCTTAAATGAGTATATGTCTATATATGAAATTTATGAAGCACTATGTCACATTTAGAAGAATAAAGTAGCACTATAAATTCTGACATTCAAATATCTACAAGATATATTGTTAAATAGAAAGCAAATTATGAAATAGAACTACCCTACAATCCAGCAATTGAACTAAGTATTTCCCCAAAGAATACAAAAATACTAATTCAAAGGGATACATCCACTCCTAATGTTTATAGCAGCACTATCTACAGTGGTCAAATTATGGAAACACCCAACTTTCCATTGACTGAAAATGGATAAAGAGGATATGGTGTGTGTGTGTGTATATATATATATATATATATATATGTATATTATATATATATATAATATTATGTAGCCTTAAAAAGGAACAAAATCTTGCCATTTGCAATGACGTGGATGGAGCTAGAGTATTATGCTAAGTGAAATAAGTCAGTCAGTTAAAGATAAATACCATATGATTTCACTCATATGTGGAATTTAAGAAACAAAACAAGTGAGCATAGGGAAAAGAAAAAGAGAAAGGCAAACCAAGAAACAGATTTTTAACTATAGAGAACAAACTGATGGCTACCAGAGGGGAGGTAAATGGGGGGAGGGGCGAACTAGGTGATGGGGATTAAGGAGTGTAATTGTCCTGATGAGCACCAGGTGATGTATGGAAGTGTTGAATCACTCTATTGTACACCTGAAACTAATATTACATTGTATGTTAATTAACTGGAATTTTAGTAAAAAACTTTTTAAAAAGTAAGCATTGTTATTTTCTCAATATTGTTAGTTCCTGTACAAAATCAAAGCTTAGTGGTATTTTTTTAAGAACAGAATTAGTAACAAAAATAATCCATTGTTGAACACTAGTCAAAAATAGACATTTGTCTCATGCATGCTGGAGGCTTGCACCTCAGCATGCTCTTAACAATGTCTATCACTGACTCCATACCTACCAAGCTCATCTTAATGGTTAGGCTTGCTTCTAGTCAGACCAATTCTACACATACACCACACAAATATCCACCCTCCCCACATCCCTCATTTTTGTTGCCATTTCCATGCCTTATTCCACACTTTTCCTCACCTGAAGTGTCTTTCTTCCTCTTTTCTATCAATTTCTAGCCATCATTTCCTCAACATTATTCCTCAAAGAAACCAGATTTTACCGATGTAGGGTAGTCATAATTTGTGGTCCTTTATGTACATTTGAGGTTTATAATAAAGTCAATTATACTCATAGAATAGCAAACATAGAAGGAATCCCTAGAGAAAATTTAGTCCAATGGCTTTCAAATTTTTATTAGCCATTATATTAGTCAGAGTCCTCCAGAGACAAAGAACTAATAGAATGTGTACATCTAAAGAGTTTTATTACGAGGAATTGGCTCACATGATAATGGACATTGGTTAAGTCTAAATCTGCAGTGTAAGCCAGCAGGCTGGAGACCCAGGAAAGCTGATGGTACAGATGAAGTCTGAAGGCACTCTGCTTGAGAATTCCCTCTTGTTGAGAAGGCTGGTCTTTTTGTTCTATTCAGGTCTCCAACCCATTGGCCTCTATCCCCATTATGGAGGGCAGTCTACTTACCGTAAGGTCACCGGTTATAATGTTAATCTCACCGCCAAACACCCTCCAATTTGACACATAAAATTGACCATCACAGCCATAAAATCTTCTGCAAATGAAATCTTTAATCAATATCATTGTTGTTGTCATTGTCATTACCATCATCATAGCTAATGCTATTTAAGAGCTTACTCTGGTTTGGACACTATTATAATTGCCTTAGTTTTTTAATCGTCAAAATGATACTGTGGCACAAGTACTGTTATTATCATCTTTGTTTGACAGATGAAGAAACTGAGGTATAGAGAGGTTATGTAACTTGCCAGGGTTACAAAGCTAACAAGTGACAGGATTAGGTTTTGAACTCAGTCTGAATTCAGCCTTCTCTATGCTATATTGCCTTTCAAAGAGATTTGATTGGACACTGAATTTAGTATCCATTCTTCCTTAGCTCATTAGTTTATTTTGATATATTTTAATTTAACACTTTAAAAATATGCATGTAGGGGCGCCTGGGTGGCTCAGTCGTTGAGCGTCTGCCTTCGGCTCAGGGCGTGACCCCGGCGTTCTGGGATCGAGCCCCACATCGGGCTCCTCCGCTGGGAGCCTGCTTCTCCCTCTCCCACTCCCTCTGCCTGTGTTCCCTCTCTCGCTGGCTGTCTCTCTCTCAAATAAATAAATAAAATTTTTAAAAAATTAAAAAAAAATAAAAATATGCATGTTAATTAAAATAATATTTTCTCAATGTAGTCATTTTAAATATACAGGAAACTCTAAATTAAAATTAATGGACTCCTTCCACTTTTATTTACAAGATGTAAAATGTCTATGATATAAATATTGGAGTTGTTACATCTGGCTTAAAATGTAGTCATTATAGATGATGGTACATCAAAGAGCGGGAGTGTGGTGATTAATTTTATGTGTCATCCTAGCTGGGCTTAGGGATGCCCAGATAGCTGATAAAACATTATTTTGGGATACACCTGTGGGGTATTTTCAGAAGAGATTAACATTTGAATCAGTAGACTGAGCAAAGAAGATCACCCTTACCAACGTGAGTGGGCCCTATTCAATCTGTTAGATTGAACAAACAGAACAATATATATAGAACAATATATATCTATATATAGGTATATTAAAATGTGCAACCACATGAAGGCAGAAGTAACCACAGCCAACAAAGGAGATAACACACACACACACATATTCCTATTGACATTTGTATTTGGATCAAGCTGTATCTAAAATGCTCCACATTTCAGATTCATAAGTTTCTTTTTGGGATTTAGCCAGTTTAAAATAAGTTGTCTGTCACTTGCTGTCAAATAAATCCTAAGTAAATAAAAAGATGGATCTATATGTTTTTCTCATTTCATCCCCATGATATGCCTCAATCAAGTTTTCTTTTTTTAATGTAAAGGTTAATACATATATAAAGGCTGTCTATATTTTTATTTCTTTTGGGAAAAATACATCAAATTCTTCATGTGATCTGTATTTTACTGTTTCTCAACAATATTTCTTGGAAAGACTTTCCCATTTTATTAAATGGCTGTATCATATTCCCTAGTATCAATGTACCAAAATGTAGTCAACCATATTCTTCTGAATGGCCTGTTTTTTTTCTTTTTTTTAATTCATTTCTCTATTTGTTCTTGTATTTGAGGCAAATTGCAATAAATGTCTTTGTTCTTCTATTGAAGAAAGAGAGATTACATGTAGAGCAGATGTTCTAAAAATGGCATTAAGTTACTTCCAAAAAACTCCTATTGCTGATTGGGTCTAACTTCCTTGTTGAACAGATAATCATACATATACCATTGAATTATTATCAGTTTTTCTTTAACCAAACTTCACTGTGGACGAGTAGTAAACAATTTATTCTCTTTATACTCAGACCCTAGGCTCAAGAAAGAAGAAATCAGAAGAAAATACATCAGTTGCAGCCATATCTAGGAAACTGGTTTAAAAAAAAAAATAGTACCTTGCTCCTCTGGGTAAAAATCGGAAATAACTGGTTATCCCATATTGTAAGATTTTTAAAAATATTCTTTCATTTTCAGGTGTGCTTTAGCCTTGCCACTACCAGTAAGCAGGGGGTGCTTGCAGAAAGATTATACCTTTGTTTTTCTGGGATTCTCTTACAAAACTTATCCAGAATTGTGGATTTTTCAGAAATGAAAACTAAATAAATATAATACAGGGCTTTGGAAAGAGTAGCTTCTCCTTCAGTAAATGTCAACTGCTAAGCCATTTCCAGGAAATATGAGGGAAGAATATGGTAGAGTAGTTAAGTATCTAGGCTACGGAGCTAGATAGATCTGACCTTGAATCCTGCCTTCACCACATACTACACAGGTTCATCCCCATTTCTGTGTCTCAATCTCTTCATTTGTTAAAGGGTGACATTGGGAGTACCCACCCTGCAGAACTGTAGTGAGAATTAAACATGGAAATGTTCACATATTTTCCACACAGTGCCTAGCCCAGAGTAAGCATTCAAAAATATAAGCAAATAGATAATATTTATCTAAGCAATTACACATGAATCTTCACCAAGTCTTTGAGCTAAGTGTTACTATCATCACCATTTAACAGAAGAGAAAACCGAGGCAGATAGGCAAAGTGATTTGCCTAATGTCACAGAACTAGTTAAGATGCAGAGTAGGGACTCAAACCCATGATGTCTGTCTCCAGTAGCCATGTACTTGGCAACTAAACCACACTGTTCCTCAAGATATAGTTGAGTTTCTGTTTCTATAATTCCTCTATAGGAGATGAGATATATCCTCTCCGAAAATGAAAAAGTTTTGTCCCTTTTTAAAGGGACTCCAGACTTTGACAAATGGATGAGCGTTGTGTTTGGAGTGGGGGGTGGGCAACAGTCTTCACAGGATCCCAAAAGTGACTGGTGGCTTCTTGCTCCCTGTTTCAAAAGGCCCTCCTCTTTTGTTGGCTCAACTTTGTGAACTTGCTTTAACTACTTTCCCTTCTCCAGAGAGTAATTTATACATCGCAGACACAGAGCGGTCACCATGTAAATGAAGCTTCCCCAGTCCTGATGTGGTGCATTAAAATATTCTTTAAATCTTTTCAGAGACATCAGCCCATTGAAGCAATCATTATGCTATAGAATTTAAGTCATCTGAGAGGTGTTACAGCTTTCAAATGGGACGACATAATTTTTCAGTACTTCAGTTATGACCATACTCTTTTTTCAAAATCAATTTGACTTCTGTATGGGATGCAATCATGGCATCAGTATTTTCATTTTAAAATTTACCAACCAAAAATACCAAAATATCATCAGTGATTCATCAGTGATTCATCAGTGATTCAATGGCAATTCAAAAGAAATTGTTTTGTGAAATGTCTTCAGCCTTCATCAGCAAGTCATGCTGATGACTTAAGAAATACTGCACTTAAGAAATATTGGTACATGTAAGTAGTGGTTCAGAGTGGCTACTGGAGATGTACTATTCTATTTCTGGAGTGATCTCGCTTTGTTAAAAGATGGTCCAAAGCATAGACTTCTATTGAGTACTTGAGTATAAAAGTCCATTCCCTAGTACAGGGATTCTCAAATCCTGATCTATAGAGCTCTAGCATTCCATTCAGTCACCTTATGGTGATGCTTTATGGAGCAAGGTTGACTGTGTGGGCTTGCTCACCATGCCCACCTCTGCTTCAACCAGAGTAACTCCTCATTTATGCTTTGATATATTGGGATTCCTCATTTCTTTTAAACTTAAAACTAATATTTTGATAAGACAAAATTTGGAAATGATCCTTGAGAACAGAAAAGGTATGTATTCACTGTTTTCAGTAAGATTTACTATCTTTGGGGGATACAGGATACGCAGAGTAGAAAGTAATACATTATAGGTATCTAGGGAGGAAATAATAGTTTTGAGCCCATTCAGGGCTGTTGCACAATCAGACAAGCCAGCACAGTTAGTCCCAGGCATTTTATATCCATTATCACAATAAATCTTTACAATAATGATAATAGTATCATTGTCCTAATTTTATGGAGCAGTAAACTGAGTTTCAGAGAGTTTAAGTAAGCTGCCTAAAACCACGTAACTAATAATCTACAGAGAAGGGACTCAAGCCCATGCCTGTCCATCCCCAAACTCATGGTCTTTGAATGCTGCATCAAACTACATCTCCAACAACTATCACTGTTACAGGATTTCAGAAATGTATGACATCATTATAAGACATGTGGTGTAAGGAAGCTCAGCAAATAAATCTAGCACACAAAGATTCAATTCTATGTATCAGTTTAGCCCTTGTCCACTACAGAGCTGCAAAAGTGTCAAATTACAGAGGTCCCAAAGAGGCTGGCCCTCAGGCTGCATTTAGGTCACAGATGTGCTTTGTTTGGCATGCACAGAGTTTTTAAAAATCAGGGCATTCTCCTAAAGTTCCATTCCTTATTGATTATTTTTTATTGTCTGCTGTACTCATGTATGCTATCTGCATGGCTTCTGTGGAAAACTACATTTGTAACTCCTTATTTAGGAACTAGGAACAGGAGAGAGAACCCTCCTCCAACTAACCACTTTGAGACCATCCACCTGGAAAAGATATTAGATGGAGTTTTGGCAGAGGAGCACATGAATAATATGGGGGTGAGATCCCAATCTGGAATATACTGAAAAAGAAGTAGTGAATTCAATAATTCTGGTGAACAATATCTATGTGGTACAGTGGGAAAAAAACACTCAATAAAGAAAAAGATGAAAAAAATATCTATTCATAAAACATGTATTTATCAATCACTTACCATGTTTCTCAAAGAAACAGGAAGACAGAAACATAAAACATCAGCCCTGCTCTCAACTGGTCTAGTGTAATGGGGCACAAGACAAGAAAATGCACAATTAAAACACAATGTGAAAAAAGAAAAGCACAATATAATGAAAATAAGCATAATGTATTATGGGGGCACAGATACATTGTATAAAACCTAGGGGTTCAGGAGAAGCTATCATGAATGAATGTAAGAGTCACTAGATGAGGAACAGATGAGAGAGAAAGTACAATCCAAGTAAAGGAATAAAGGAATGGTATTTATGAAAGTAGAGAATTTGAAAACATCATAATTCTTCAAAGAAATATGTTTTCTCCTTATGACTGATGCAAAGGAAGGACTTTGGGGAAATGGTTGAAGATAAGGCTGACAGACTAGGTAGGCATTTATTCATATACACTCCCATATTCATTCAATAGAAGCTTAAAGGTACCAACTTAGACACTGGGAATACAACAGAGAACAAGGCAAATGAGGCCCCTACTCTCATAAAGTTTATATTCTTTTTTTTTAGGATTTATTTATTTATCTGCGAGAGAGAAAGAGAGAGAGAGAGAATACAAGCAGGGGCAGGAGCGGAGGGAGAGAATCTCAAGCATACTCCCTGCTGAGCACGGAGCCTGACTCAGGGCTCAATCCCACAACCGCAAGATTGTGACCGGAGCTGAAATCAAGAGTCAGATGCTCAACCAACTGAGCCACCCAGGCACCCCTAAAGTTTGCATTCTTAAAAATTGAGTCAGATAAACAATATAAATGATTAACTTGATTAGTGCCATGATGGAGGGTTTTTATAAAGTGCTGTAATAGAAACTAAGAGAGCTGCTCTAGATAAGGTGATCTAGAATAAACAATGGTTCATAAACTTACATGTCCTTTTTTTTTTTTGAAAAAGAGCTCTAGATTTTATTCTAAGTGCCACAGAGAGCCATAGAGAGTTTTAAAAGGGGATGGAGTTGTGATATGATCAAGAGAGTTAATTTAGAAAGGTAACTGTGACAACAGAGTGAAGAACACACTGGATGAGGGAAACATTGCAAGTAAGAAGACTAGCTAAGAGACTTGTTGGTAGTATAGGTAAGAAAGGTGATGGCCTCCCCTACACTATTTTTGATGGAGATAAAGAGAGGTGGATCGACTTATGGACTTGCTAAACGACTACAGTGGATAGGAGAGAGGAACTTGTAGTATAGTCCCAGGTTTCTAATGCTAGTGCGTCAATACCAAGATATGATCCAAAGGTATAGTCAAATGGGAGTGAAGGTCAGGGGAGGTGAATTTAATTCAGATAGCAATAAGGAGAGTAGATCAAGTCATAGACTCCATCAGTTCAGCTGGATATAGTGAAAATAGGTGGGTTTTTTTTTAGTTCTTATTAAAATTCCAGTTAGTTAACACACAGTTTAATATTAGTTTCAGGTGTACAATTTAGTGATTCAACACTTCCATGCATCACCCGGTGCTCATCACAAGTGTCTTCCTTAATCCCCATCACTTATTTCACCCATTCCTCCACTTCCATCCCTTCGGGTGACCATCAGTTTGTTCTCTGTAGTTAAGAGACTGTCTTATTACCTGAGCAGTACCAGTCCCTTTTTTGAAGCTATGCCATACCCCATAGGCAGATAAAAATAGTATCTGGTATTTGAGAAACAGACCAGGTTGTGACAGAAGATTTCTGGAGAAGCTGACTCAAAGCAGTGAGATTAAGATAGCTTTAGGGATGGGAAAATTCAGGCAATTAGAGACAAGGAGGGCAATGTGTATTAAGAGCACAATGAGAAAAAGATGTAAAGAGGAGATGCAAATAACCAATGTATTTTGAAGGGATAGTGGCTATAGCAGAATATATTGGTACAAATGGAAAGAGTGTCTTATTTCCAATATTATCTACAATTACTAAGATAGAAGATATTAAGTACTCTACTTTCAAAAATGTTGCAAAAATCTCTATTTCCAAATGCTCCATCTACCAAAATTAATTTGGCCTCTTCTAACACATTTTGATTAAGTCTGTGTACATATACAGCAAATAGTTTCATTTTTCTGTGAAAATATAGCAAAGTGAGAAATTACTAACAGAATATTACCTGATAACATCCAAGTCCAGCCAAATGAAGTAAAAATGGACAATTTGAGAAATTTCTTCATTATGAATTCATGAACTCAGGAGAGAGTTAATATTTTAATGGAAATGCACATTCTAGACAGGGTAAGATAAAGCCATCATATTGAAACTGTGTAACCGAGGGTTATTTTTTTTCTTTCCCTCTGCTTAGGTTTCATTGAAAAGCACCATCTATGGGAGACCTGGGTGGTTCAGTCAGTAAAGCATCTGACTTCAGCTCAGGTCCTGACCGCGGGGCCCTGGGATGGAGCTCCGTGTTGGGCTCCCCGCTCAGCAGGGAATCTGCTTGTTGCTTTGCCTCTCCCCCCTGCTCATGTGCATGCTCTCTCTCTCTCTCTCTCTCTCTCTCAGATAAATAAATGGAATCTTTTTAAAAAATGCCATCTGTAAAACAAAGTATATATTTAAAAAACTACTTCATTTTTACTGCTGTGCCATTGTACATCGAATCTGAGCAGACACCTTTCTTGTGTGTTGGTAGAGAAATGCACAGATGATCAAATTTTTGACAATAACTCTGATATTTGAAAAATAGCACTAAGATCTGAGTCTTTTAATACAAAGTCCAGAGATTTCAGACAGAAACGTAAACTGAAAAAGAAAAGACAAAATTCCATTAAGTACATAGAGGTACTTAATAAAGTCTCAGTGTAGCCCAAATATGGACCAGACTGCTCAAAGCTATTGAATCCAGAAAATTGGTAGAGGAGTCTCTGAATCTTCTCTCAGAAGTCCCATCTAAGGTACCCATTTATCAAGCGTTCTCTTTGGTTGCTGTCTTCACTTATCTGACCTCTCAAATAATGGGAACATTCTTTACTCCATTATGGCTTGAAATTGGGTCAACAACTCTTATTGACTAACTGAAAAAAAAAGTTTATTTTGTATAGTTGGGGCCTAATTAAGATCAGTGTTTTCAGACTCTTGTTCTGCATTTTATATTTAATTTTTTCGTATACTTAATATACTTCTATATTTTAGTGATCAGTTTTAAAGATTGGTTTGGAATTCAGTGTTCTTAATTAACAAAATGAGAGCCATTTAGCAACTCTCAGAATAGGCTTCAGAGTCTGCTTATATATATACTCACTTAGCATAAATTCACTTTTTCATTAAATGAGAATAATGTTATAAAATATCTTGTAGCAGTCTTCTTGAGTGCTAAAAGTACATTTCAAAAAATCTGAAAAAAACATTTTTTTTCTAGCTAAAAGATTTAATTAGAAATAAAATGTTTTGACATTTCACTCTAATAAAACTGGATTTTGTTGGAGCTGGACTAAGCATGATGGTGTATCCAAAAGAAAACAAGTCCTGCTCCAAAAGCCATAAAGCAATTAATTATGATCAGGGCAGGTATGTGTCATAGAAAAAACAACACTGGGAGAGGGTCTTATAGGATCAGTATGTCTTCAAAAGGCAAATGGTGTGTGGATGGAATCAGAAGGGAATGCCAGGCAGGTGAATAGGCAAGAGCAAATGCCAACGTCGTTTATTGAAGATTCAGAGAATAGGTATTAGTGTAGTAGTGCTAGAGCATAGGTTACATGGAAAGGCAGCAGGAACAAATTGAACACCAAGTGCTAACTGGGGTCAAATTACGATAGTCTTTAATGCCAAACAAAGGAATATACAATTTATTTATATTTTAGAGAAGGAAGCCCTATGAATGTTTAGTCAAGGGAATTACATGCTGAGAGTTATGGGTTTTCAAAGATTTATTTATTTTAGAGAGAGTGAGAGCATGCACAAGTGGAGGGAGGGACAGAGAGGGAGGGAGAGAATCTCAAGTGGTCTCCCTGGAGCCCGACACAGGGCTCTATCCCACGACCTGAGCCGAAATCAAGAGTTGGATGCTTAACAAACTGAGCCACCCAGGTGCCCCTGAGAGCTATGTTTTAGAAAGATTACTCTGGGAGAAATATGGAAAATGTATTGGGGATGGAAAACAATAGAGACGTTGAGACCAGTGTGGAAGCTGGCAGGAGAGGCTACAAACCTGAACTAGAGAAGAAGTGTGGATGGAAAAGAAAAACCACAAAAGAGTTTAAAAAATAGAAACAGCTCTTGGAGAATAATTTTATATTGGCAGTAAAGGAAAAGAGTCAAGCAGCTGTAAGTCGTAGGTTACTAGTTTGATTTACTTAGTGGAAAGCACTGTGTTTTTAATCAGCAAAATGAATGTAAATAGAAGAAAGTATGGAAAGCAGGTTCATTGGGGTGATGAATTCATTTTGGGACAATTTCTGTGACAACCAGCTGGAAATACAAGTCTGGAGATATGATTAGAGATACAGCGTTTAGGAATCAAGGGTGGGCGGGTAAGACCATCCACAGGAAAAAACCTAGGAAGAGGACTGAAAAACCTCAAAGGACACAGATATTTGGAAAAGGATTAGAGAAAAAAGGAATCAGAACAAGAGGCTGAAACTATTCTGGGAAACTGCAGGAGAACATGGAAAGAGCAGATCTACAATCAAGAGGAGAGTTCCAGAAAGAAAGGAATAGTTGTCTCTCTTCCTCAGACGTTGAGATGGAAGAGATGTTTGATCAGACCCCACTTTCTTGATTCCTCAACCAGCTGTCTATTGCCATAGTATACTCACAAGCTACAGACCCACACACAGTACCAACAAAACTCCAGGAATAGCCACACTCTTTATTATTAGCTAAATTCTTTTTAAATTATTATTATTAGCTAAATTCTTTTTTTTTAAGATTTTATTTATTTATTCGACAGAGATAGAGACAGCCAGCGAGAGAGGGAACACAAGCAGGGGGAGTGGGAGAGGAAGAAGCAGGCTCATAGCGGAGTAGCCTGATGTGGGGCTCGATCCCATAACACCGGGATCACGCCCTGAGCTGAAGGCAGAGGCTTAACCGCTGTGCCACCCAGGCGCCCCTTAAATTCTTAACCAATACCACCTAATGATCTACCTACCCACTGAGGTGGGCTGAACCCACAGGAACTGAAAGAATTCTTTTTTGGCCTTGGGCTCAGAAATGAAGTAGAGGTGTACTGTGCCCTGTCCCTTGGTATCATCCCCTTGACTTCCAATAACAAGAGAAGGTGAGGCATGAGAAAGTGAACTCACACAAAGAGCCCCTCTCCCCATGGCCACAGTTCCCTGCTTTCTTTCCAGTAGGGCCCACGCTGGCTAGGATTTTACTGTACTCAGATTTATCACAAAGCTATCCACAAATTAAGCCAAGAAAGTATTACCATTCTGCTTGTCATATCCACTTAAACTGCCCAATATAGCTCACCAGAGAGAGGAATTATAAACCAACTATCAGAAAAAAAAAGTGACAAACACTACAGGAAAACATAAAATGTCTCACATTTGCCATCTTCTTATAGCATGCATCAATTTAAAGCCTTTTCTGCTTTCAAAGTAAATCCTTTGTTCCCAGAGAGAAAATAAACTTACAAAAATTACATTTATTATCTCTTATGCCCACCAGAAAACAAAAATAGATGTACCTTTTTATGTACAATGCATCTTCCCTCTCTATTTTATTTTTGCAGGTTTTTTATCATGAAATATTTCAAACATACAGAAAGGTAGAGATAATAATAGAAGGTATAATCACCACCCAGCTTAAATAAACCTTAATTATTTTCCATTTCTTTTGGATCTTGAAAACCACAGAGTCACAGCAACTTGCGTTTATCTACCTATTTCATTTTCCTGCATGCTTACTTCAATACTGAGAATGATATATAGAATTCTGATTTGTTTACATATATTAGCTACATATGTATTTCTCTCTAAAATACGTGCTAGTGTTTTACATTTTAGCTGACATAAATGGTACTTTGCTGTGCATATTCTGGAATTTCTGCTTTCATTATCATTTACTATTAAATATACATGATTTCCCTTATGATTTGCTAGTTATTCCTTATTTAGTAATTCATATTTTTAACTTCCAAACATATGGTTTTTAACTAACATATATTTTTTTAACCTATCTTTTAACTGCAATGTGTTCAGAGTAAGTTTCCCGCATGATACTGGTTCTTTCAAATGTGTTTAGGTTTCCTTCAGGATCTAGCACATAATAAATTTTTATAAATTTTGTAGGTGAGCTTGAAAACCACATATATTCCATATTTCTTCCCTGAAGGAATATGTGTGTATAAGATCAAACTTGTTATTTGCATCTTTGAGTTTTCTCAAAACTTACTAGTTTTTTGTCTGCTTAATCTATCAGATTCAGACAGATACATGTAAAAATCTCCCATGTAATACAGTTTTGTCAATTCCTTTTTGTTAATCTGTTGGTTTGTACTCTATTTTTGAAGATATGTGTTTTCTTCAGTGCATAAAACTCATACCAGTTATATCTTGGTAGCTTGATCCTGTTACTAGGTGATATCCCTTCTTGACCCTGTTAATACTTGATCCCCTAAATTCTATCAAAATAAGCTTTACCCATCCCTCCTCTTTGCTTTCAAATGTAGGCTCCATACTGATTTTTTTGTTTTAGCATATTTAACCATGTTCGAATCCTAAAATAATGCATTATTTTATTTTATATTTTTAATGTTAGATAAATGAAATCACATTCTTTTGTAAGTTCCTTCTATCACTGAACATAATGACTAAGATTCATTTGTGCTATTGCTTAGCTTAGTTCATTCATTTGCACTTCTCTGCACTAGCACATTGTGTGGATATATAATAGTTTATCTATCGCACAATGGATAAACATTTATATTGTTTCTGGATTGTGGCCACTAACAAAGAGTGCAGTTAGGAACATTTTTATAAACATCTCTCCATATGCATACATTAGAGTTTCTCTCAGGGATTGGCAAGCTCTGCCTAAAGGGCCAGATAGTAAATATTTAAGCCTCTGTGGACTACATAGGGTCTTAGCTGCATGTTCTTTCTTTTCCCTACGACTCTTTAAAAATGTAAAAAAAAGGGGGGGCTGGGTGGCTCAGTGGGTTAAGCATCTGTCTTCACCTCAGGTCATGATCCCAGGGTCCTGGGTTCAAGCCTTGCATCAGGCTCCCTGCTCAGTGGGAGTCTGCTTCTCCCTCTCTCTCTGTCTCTCCCCCCACTTGTGCTCACTCACTCTCTCTCACTCTCTCTCTCAAATAAATAAATAAATAAATAAAATCTTTAAAAAAATGTAAGAGAAAAACATTCTCCGTTTGCAGGGTCTTCCCAAAACGGTCAGTAGGACACACAAGTCCATGGCCCATAGTTTACCAATCCCTGCAGAATAAATAGCCAGGTATGAAAGAGCTGTCAAACTTTTATATTTTTGCCAACACAGGGGATGTGAAATGGTATCTTGTTGTCATTTTAATTTAATGAGACTGAACATCATTTCATGTATTTATTGGCCACTTGGGTTTCCTCTTCCACACAATGACTATTCAAGACTTTTGCTCATTTTTCAAGTAGATTGCTTTTTCTGATGTCCTGCATATTAGTCCCTCCTGACTAATATGTGTTGCACATATCCTTTCAGTCTTTGGCTTGTTTGCGGAACAGAAACTTTTAAACCTAACTTAATCTAACTTGTCTACCTTTTTTGATTGCATGTACTTTTTGTCCCTTACATTATCTTCTAAAACTTTTTATAATACTTGCCAGAAGTCTTTAGTACACCTGCAATCTATTTTTATGCCCCATGTGATGTGGGAGCACAATTTCATATCTTTCTATTGCAAATTTTCTTCTTTCCTCCTTGAACTGGAAAGCTAATCCTGTTGCACATTAGGTTCTCGTAAAATTAATGCTGCAATAACAAACATCCCCAAAATCTCAGTGGCTTATGCAGTTTCCTTCTTGCTGACATTATTGACAGCGTATCAGCGCTGGGTCTCATCTACATTTCTATTTTTTATTTCAGAACTCAAACTGAAGGAGGAGTCCCTATTTGGATCATGACATTTTTCTGGCAGAAGGAAAAGAACTGTCAAATCACGCAATGAAATTTCTGTCATTATATAGTGACAGAGTTACCATGGTTAAAGCTTCTGTCAGGTGTGGCATAGTTCAGCTCCTATTCTATTGGCTAAAGCAAGTCACATGGCCAGGCCTGACCTCACAGGGAGGAGATACTCCTCTCCTGGAGAGGCACTGAAAGTTATATGGCAATGAGTAGGCACATATAATCCTCTTACAGAGAGAAGAGCAATTTGGGGGAATAATAATACAGTTTACTTAAACATTTGTGAAAATCTTTTTTATGTGCTATTTCTCTCCCTTTTGTCAAGTTCTCTATCCCTGTGCAAATATCACACCATCTTAATTAGTATAGTTTCATAATAATTATTGATATCTGGCAAGGCAAGGCACCACACTGTTCTTTTCCTTTAGCAGTATCTTGACTCTTCTTGGCCTTTGCTCTTACATATGTATTTAAAATTCACTAGTAACATATTAAAATATTTTAAAATGTTTCATGCTACTAATTATGGCATATCTTCTTATATATTCTCTTGGTTTCTGGTGAATATAAATGTACTTGATAGATTTTTGTGTCCAAAAATTTGCCAACCTGTCTTACTTATTCTACTAATTCTGTAGATTAATTATCTCTGCAGATTCTTTCAGTATTTTTAAAAGATTTTATTTATTTTAGAGAAAGAGAGCACAAATGGGGGTGGGGGCAGAGGGAAATGGAGAAGCAGACTCTCCACAGAGCAGGGAGCCTGATGCAGTACTCGATCCCAGCACCTTGGGATCATGATCTGAGACCAAGGCAGACATTTAATTGTCTTAGCCACCCAGGCACCCCTCTTTCAGTCTTTCAGTTTTTTATGTAGGTAATCATCTCAAGTAAAAAAAGACAGTTTTGTCAAAATAATTTTTCTAATGTATCTATTTTCCAACTTGATATTCATTTTTTTGGGTCTCTCTTATATGCACAATATACCTGATTTTTCTCAAATCCAATCTGGTACTCTTATTGACTTCATTTTGATTATGATATATTTCAGTGTATTTCACTCACTCTCTCTTGTGTTTCCCTTTTATTTTCCCTTCTTAATAATTCATTTTCACACTTGCCGATTCTTTTTTAATTCATAAAGTTCTCCATAAACCTTTTTTTCCCCCTGTGGTAACCCAAAATCCAAGGATTGCATTTCTATTTTATACATAGTTGGACTTTATATTTTTTATGCATATCCTTACCTAAAAACTTTTCTAATAGTATCTAACACTATTCAGCACATCTTTTCTCCTCCTCTGACATACACACAAAGTCTTGGCTTGCTTTTCTTCTTATTTAAATTTCTATTGAAATTCCACTTAGTTAATGTGCAGTAATATTAGGTTCAGGTGTACGAAAAAGAGATTCAACACTTCCATACATCACCTGGTGCTCATCAAGGAGGACAAGTGCCCTCCTTGAGCCCCATCACTGTTGGCTTGCTTTATTTTTTTTAAAGATTCTATTTATTTGTTTGAGAGAGAGAGAGAGTGACAGAGACAGCAAGAGAGAACATGAGTGGGGAGGAAATGGAGAAGCAGGCTCCCCACTGAGCACAGAGCATGACGTGAGGCTAGATCCCAGGACCCTTGGATCATGACCTGAGCCAAAGGCAGATGCTTAACTAACTAAGCCACCCAGGTGCCCCTAGCTTGCTTTAAATAACCACTGAACATATTGTAGAGCAGGAACTAATTCCCATTGTTATTATTGTCATCTAATGTTCTAGCTTCATCTTTCATTTTAATTGTAAAATGCTGTTTCATATTCAATAATGAATGTAATTTTCAAAATCCATGCTTGCCACTGTTTCTAGCAGTCCACACTGTTAAATTCACTTTTCTTATTGCTGAAAGACATCCTTTAGAGTGTCTTTCAAAAAGAGTCTGTGTGGTTATGCATCTTAATCTTTGTATTTTTGAAAATGTCTCTCTCTTTGGCTCTTTGGATGATAGTTGAACTGAATATATTATGCCAAAGACTTTGGGCATCTATTCATACTGAAGAGAAATCCAATTTTTAAATTACTGTTCTTTTTATAAATTATCTGCCTTCTATGTATAGTAGCTTTTAATTTTCCCTGTATCTTTATATTTGGCAACAATATTCTGCAGTTTTATTAAGTTGTATCTAGCTATGAATTTAATTTTATTTATCATGCTGTTTAGTTTTAAGTGGAGGATCATGTCTTTCTTCAACTTTGGAAACCGTCTTCAAAATCTCTTCAAATGTTTCTCTGTTATTCACTCTCTTCTTATTTTGTGAGTCCTATTAGACTTATAGCAGAATGTAGTTTCTTTTTATTTGACAGAGAGGAGTACAAGCAGGCGGAGCAGCAGGCAGAGGGAGAGGGAGGAGCAGACTCCCTGATGAGCAGGCAGCCCCATGTGGGGCTCCATCCCAGGACCATGGGATCATGACCTGAGCCAAAGGCAGAGGCTTAACTGACTGAGCCACCCAGGCACCCCGTGGAATGTATTTCTATTAAGTCAACTTTTGTCATTTTGATATCTTTATGTGCTGCATTCTGAGTGAATTTCATGGCCATACAATCAATTTCATAAATTTCCTTTTCACATGTTTAGTGTACAGTTTATCTTGCCTACCAAATCACTAGCTCAATAATGAGGTTTTTCATTTCAAAGATTTCTATTAGGATCCTTTTTATCTTAATCTTTCCCCCAAAGTTTATTGAGATATAATTGGCATATTTATATTGTATAAGTTTAAGGTGCACAATATAATAATCTGATATAAGAATATATCATGAAATGATTACCACAATGAGTTTGTTACTATCCATAACCTTACATAACAGTTTTCTGTTTTTCTGTTACCTTACATAACAGTTTTTCTCCTTGTGGTGAGAACTTTTAAGATCTGGTCCTTAGAAACATTTTTTGGCAGGGGGGTGCAGAGGAAGAGGGAGAGAGAGAATCTTAAGCAGTTTCCATGCCCAGTACAGAGCCAAATATGGGGCTCAATCCCACAATGCCAAAATCATGACCTGAGACTAAATCTAGAGTTGGACACCCAACTCACTAAGCCACCAAGGCACCCCAGAAACTTTTAAATATACAATATAGTGTTATTAACTATAGTCACCATTCTGTATATAACATCCCTAGAACTTATCTATCTTTTAAATGGAAGTTAGTACCTTTTGACTCCCTTGATCCAATTCCCCCACTTCCCACCCACACCTCTGGCAACCACAAATCTGATTTCTGTTTCTATGAGTTTGATTTTTTCTATTCAACATATAAATGAGAACATACAGCCTTCATCTTTCTCTGTCTTATTTCACTTAGCATAATGCTGTCAAGGTCCATCCTTGGTGTTACAAATGGCAGAATTTCCTTCATTTTTATGGCTGAATGGTATACCACTGTGAGTTTTCTTTGTCCATTCATCCACTGATGGACACTTAGGTTGTTTTCATGTCTTAGCTAGTATAAATAATGCTGCAATAAACATGGGGTACAGATACCTCTTTGGGATAGTTGTTTGGTTTTCTTCATATATACACCCAGAAGTGGAATTGCTGGATCATATGGTAGTTCTACTTTTAATTTCTTGAGGAATCGCCATACTGTTTCCCATAGCAGCTGAACCAATGTACATTTCCACCAACACTGCAACAGGATTCCCTTTCCTTTGCATCTTCACCAGCATTTGTTATCTCTTATCCTTTTGATGAAAGCTATTCCAACAGGTGTAAGTGATATATCATTGTGGTTTTGATTTACATTTCCCTAATAACTCGTGATGTTGAGAACCTTTTCATACTGTTGGCCATTTGAGTAACTTCTTTGGAAAAATGTCTATGCAGATCCTTTACCCATTTTTAAATTGGATTATTTGGGTTTTTGCTATTGTGTTATACAAGTTCCTTTTATATTTTGGATATTTACCTGTTATAAGATGTGTAGTTTACGAATATTCCTCCCATTCCTTAGTGTGCCTTTTCTTTTGTTGATCATTACTTCTGCTGTGAAGAAGCTTTTTAGTTTGATGTAGTCCCACTTGTTTATGTGTTATTTTGTTGCTTCTGCCTTAAGGGTCATATCTAAAAAATTATTGGTGACACCCATGTCAAGATGCTTTTTCCCTCTGTTTTCTTCTAGAAGTTTTAGGCTTTCAGGTCTTACATTTAAGTCTTTCATCTATTTGAATTAATTTATGTGAGTAGGGTAAGATATACCCTTCAGTATATTCAGTTTCTTCAACTCCAAGTAACTTCCTGGATCCCCAATATCCAAAGTCACAGGGGAAATATTAAGCTAAACAAGAGTATTATATATCTACTAAGCTGGACTTCCGTTATTCAAGAATGACCAGAAAACCTGTAAAATCACCCTGGAAAGTCAGTGTACTTGGGTTGCAGGAAGTGCTGCATATTAGGAAAGAAATGCTTATTTCCCTACCTGATATTCTTCCATATAGTGGGACACTGATTTTTTTAAAAAAAAAGCACCCCATACAGTCTCCACTTTCCTCACATACTCTACTCCTGGAGATCACTGTTGTAATTTATGTGAGTGGTTAATTTGAGATAAGGAACTAGATGTATCACTCAGAATCTGACTCTCATTTTTCACTCAAGATTATACGGTGTGTAGGGAGTATATATCCTGGTCACCACCTCTATGCAGTGAGTTTTATGCAAAGCCAGAACCCCCATGTGGCATGGCCTGAGATTTTCCACTACAACCTGTGGCTGATTCTGTCTACACCTGCAGTGTGTATAAGAAAGCCTTCTTTCCCGTGGATATAAGCTGCATTATCTGATATGAGCTTTACCAGTTACAGAGATTTTTTTTTGTTTCTCTTTCTTTCTTATTTGGATCTATAAATATTTTAGTGACTTCCAAAATCAGGTGGGAAAAATTGGAGTATCTTCATAATTCCAACAAGGAGAAGACTAAAATTGTTTTCTGATTGTAATTTATACAGTTCAATTTTTTCAACAAATAAATTATATTTCAAAAAAACTGTTTTATACATAAGTCTCCCCAAATCTTATGCTCACTTTTCTCTCTCCCTTCACATAAATTACCCTCATCATCTGCCCCTCCCTTCTCCCTCCCTTTCTCTATTCCTGACCTCATCTGTCACCCTCTGGATCTCTTATCTTTTTCTTATATTCTTTTGCTTTTTTAATAAACCAATTAATCCTCTTTTGGTTTCCACAATTCTCCTGTCCATCCATTGTCTAGGTACATATCATAAAGGCCTAATGGCTATAAATTACAGATGAGTCCTCTTTTAAAAATAGGCAAAGGATTGGGGCGCCTGGGTTGCTCAGTTGGTTATGTGTCCAATGCTTGATTTTGGCTCAGGTCATGATGTCAGGGTCTTGAGATCAAGCCCTGGCATTGGGCTCTGTGCTGAGTATGGAACCTGCTTGAGATTCTATCTGTCCCTCTTCTTCTGCCTCTCTTGCACACACCCCCCCCACTCATGAGCACGCTCTCTCTCTCTCTTTAAAAAATACAGACAAGGGATGGAAGAAAATATCTGTAAGTCATATATCAATAAAGCATTAAAATCCAGACTACATAAAGAAGTCCTACAACTCAACAACAACAAAACACAACCCATTCAAAAATAGGCAGACAGGGGCGCCTGGGTGGCTTAGTCGTTAAGCATCTGCCTTCGGCTCAGGTCGTGGTTCCAGGGTCCTGGGATCGCACCCCACACTGGGCTCCCTGCTCCACTGGGAGCCTGCTTCTTCCTCTCCCACTCCCCCTGCTTGTGTTCCCTCTCTCGCTGGCTATCTCTGTCTCTGTCAAATAAATAAATAAAATCTTTTAAAAAATTAGGCAGACAGTTCTCCAGTGACAAATATTAAATCATTGTGCTGTACACCTTAAATTAATACAATCTTATATGTCAATTATATTTCAGTAAAGCTAGAAAACAAAAATAAATAACTAAGTCATGTTTAAAAAATGGTAACTAACATGTATTGGCAAGGATGTGGAGAAATTGGAACCCTTGTGCATTACAGTTGGGAATGTAAAATGGTGCAGATGCTGTGGCAAACACTTTGGTGGTACCTCAAAAATTTAAATATAGAATTTACCACAGAATTACTAAATGATCCAACAATTCTACTCCTGGGTATATACCCAAAAGAACTAAATGAAGGGAATAAAATAGATACTTGTATATACCAATGTTCATGCAGAATTATTTGCAATAACAAAAAGGTGAAAACAACCCAAGTGTCTATCAACAGATGAATGAATACAAAAGATGACACACACACACACACACGCACGTGCACACACACACACACACACACAGAGGAATATTATTCAGCCATAAAAAGGAAATTCTGATACGTGTTACAACATGGGTAAACTTTGAAAACAGTATTGTAGGGTGAAATAAGCCAGACACAAAAGGACAAATATTGCATGATTCCACTTATGTGAAATATCTAAATAGGCAGATTCTTTGAAACAGAAAGTAGATTATAGGTTACCAGGAATGAGGGGCAAGCTAGGGGGAAGAATAGGAATTACTGTTTGATGGGTACAGAGTTTTTGTTTGGGATGATCAAAAAGTTCTGAAAATGGGTAGTGGTGATAGTTGCATGATATTGTGAATGTACTTAATGCCACTGGATTGTATAGTTAAAAATGGTTAAAATCAGAAACTTTATATTATGTATATCTTGCCACAATAAAAACTTTAGAAAGATAAGGCAGAAAGACTGTTGATAATAATACTTTAATATCTTTATCCCTTTCAGACATGTCACATTCATATAATAGATGTATAAACTTGGCCAAACCATTTCACTTCTCTAAACTTCACTTTCATCATCTATTGAACAGGGGTCATATTGCCCTATCAACTCCACAGGGTTGATTCAGAGTTCAGTTGCAGTCAGGGGGCACATGACTCAGGTCATGGTTGTGGGGTCCTGGGATTGAGCCCCACGTTGGTCTCCCTGTTCAGCGGGGAGTCTGCTTCTCCCTCTCCCCCGGTCCCTCTCCCTCACTCGTGCTCTCTTTCTCTCTCTCAAGTAAATAAATAACATCTTTTTAAAAAATCTAATGTGTCAGATACCTAATGATATATAGTATGTGATTGGGGTATTTTTATCCCTTTATATTTTATAATGAGCATGTGATGTAAATGTAGTTTTGCTATTACTAATGAAAGGGGCATTGCCTGTGATGGCTGTGAAAACAAATTCTCTGGAGAAGGGATTTTTGTTATCTAACTGCAACTTTAGTCTAGCCTGAGTGATTGCTGAAATTATCAAGTCTCATGATAGAAATCAAAATTTCAAGTGATTTTGATGTCTCATAGGCATAATTTTTAGAAAGATTTTATTTATTTCTTTGAGACAGAGAGAGGAGGGGCAGAGGGAGAGAGGGTCTTAAGCCAACTCTGTGCTGAGCATGGAGACTGATGCTGGCCTTGATCTCAAGACCCTGAGATCATGACCCAAGCTGAAATCAAGAGTCAGATGGTTAACCGACTGCGCCATTCAGGCACCCCCTCATAGGTGTCTTAAAGTTCATATGTTCTTTTTTTAAAATGTTTTTTTATTACATTATGTTACTCACCATACAGTACATCCCTGGTTTCTGATGCAAGGTTCGATGATTCATTAGTTGTGTATAACACCCAGTGCACCATGCAATATGTGCCCTCCTTACTACCCATCACCAGCCTATCCCATTCCCCTACCCCCCTCCCCCCTGAGGCCCTCAGTTTGTATGGACTCTGAGAAACAAACAAAGTTAACATGTTCTAAACAAATTATTTAACATTCCTCCTAAAGATACTCCTCGCCCAAAATTCCTACATGATAGTAAAACACACCACCGTTTGCCCAGTTGCTTGAACCAGAGACACTTCTGGCCTTCTCCTCCTACCCACTCCACACTCATTCCACTACCAAATCCAGTCTATTCTGCTTTTAAAATATATCTCATTTCTGCTTTCCCTTCATTCTCACTGACACTGTCACCACCTGGACGGCAGTGACAGTCTCCGAATTGTTCTCCCTACTTCCTCTTTAGACTCTTTAATTCTATATTGAGTAACTAGAGTGACTCTCATTATATAGATTGGATTGTGTAACCTTGTTTTAAAACTCCTCAGTGCATCTTGAATAAAACCTATACTTTTTAATGTGGCTCTGCCAGCTCCTATAAGGTCTAGCCTTTGCCTACAATTCAGCCTCACCTTGGGCTTCTCTTCCAGCACTTACATCCTACCAGCTACACTCATCTTCATTCCTTAGACATGCCAAACCCTTTGCCACCTCAGGACTTTTGCACATAACTGCAGCTCTGCCTGAAACATGGTCACTTCATCAGGTTTCAGTTTAAATGTCATTTCCTCAGAAAAACCTACTATGACCCTATAATCTAAAGTAGGTTCTTCATATTAGCACCTGTACACTGATTTATGTACTTGTTTCTTGCCAGCTTCTTACAGCACAACGCAATCTCAATGAGAAGTGGAATCATTACTGTTCTATTCACCACTATATCTTAGCACTACCATGGTGCCTGAGCATAGGAACATTCAATAAATATTTGTTAAATGATTCAGTAAGTAAGAAGTAACAACATGGTACATATTAATAATGATATGTTTCATGAATATGTGCAATTATGCATATTGATTTCCCACACATAAATAACTACATGAGGGCAAAAAAAATGCATTCTCATTTCTGTCAGTTAGAGGGTATTGCTCAAATACTTTAGTTTCCACATAGACAATGACCATTTCGTATCCACATAAGAACAACACAAAAAATGCTGTGAGGGATTTCTGGGTGAGCTATCAGCATAAGTGGTTTTGCCCTTTTAGCTTGTACAGCTTGTAAATAATCCAATCAAGAACAGGGGGAGTCATTCCCAGTGAGACTCTTAAAAATGTCAATGCTGTGATGGCCTAGTCACATTGCATCATCGATTAAATTGCTTTTTATGTTTATTTTTTTCAATAACCAGTACTTCCTCTGAGTTAACCCTTCATTTAAATTCAAACGTGCATGCATGCAGGCACACACACACACACACACACACACACACACACGGGTCTGTATTTGTATCCGCAGCCACATTTTATTTAAAGAATTAGAATTTTCTTTATGCTTTATAATCACATCTCAATCATTGAAAGTATAGAAAGTATCCTGCAGACAGATACCATGCTTAATAGTAGCATTTAGGGAGCTAGAAGTAGGGGTCTAGTGTAGATGAGTTTTAGAGGGAATTTTGGGGGCACCCATTTTATGACATTTTTAATGCTCCACTGCTTAAGTGTCTGCTGACGTCCAAATCAACACTTCCATTATCTGATATTCTGTAAGCCCTTTACCCTGAATTGAGAACAGAAAGCTACCCAGCCAAGTTAATTAGGTTTTTCATTAACTTTTTAGCCCTGGTATCACTTTGCTTTCAATATGATGGAAAGTGTCTCCGAGTAACAAATTTAAGTAAGAATCATATAAACTTAATTTGGGAGGCTGCAGATATCCTTTGGCTAACTTTCATTAGATTGGGCTTCAATCAGTCAAAGGAGAAGGGGGAGTTAGAGCAGGATATGTTCTCCAATTGAAAGTAGCTTAAAATGTGCTATCAGAGCAATTCGGTAGTGATTTGGTTTATATAATTTAATTAAAAGGCAACAAACCTTTAGTACTCATCCTTTCATATTAACACTCTTGTGCTTGAAAGCTGCTCACACCAAATCACATCATCTTAACATAATTACCAGCTCACCATGAAAGAGAAGTATGGCCTAAAGTTAGCTAAGTCCACAGAATATTAGTCCAAGAAAAGCCTGTGCCCATCGTCTGGTCCAAAGGTTTTCAAAGATTTTTA
This sequence comes from Ursus arctos, assembly GCF_023065955.2. NCBI lineage: Eukaryota > Metazoa > Chordata > Mammalia > Carnivora > Ursidae > Ursus > Ursus arctos. The sequence continues at coordinate 88,500,244 of NC_079873.1, read as the reverse complement.
AAAGAGAAATTCTTCCCTCAAATATTACTTAAAATGGAAGCCATAAATGTAAAATAGATGTTAATAGTAATGATTATAATAATAGTGAACAGTAATAGTAATTAGTAACAATAGTAACTAACAGTGTTACTAACTAACAGTAACTAACAGTGTTAGTTACATGCCAGGAATTGTTCTAAATTCTGCAACATGTACTAACTCATTTAACCTTCACAAAAACTCTATATCAGCATCCTTATAGATGAGGAGAAAGCACAGAAGGTTAATAAAATGCTAGCAAAAGGTAAAGCCATTGCCTCTCTAGAATAAAGGAGAGCTCTTCAAGTTAGGAGGGGAAGAACAGAGTCCCTGTTTTGATAAACCCTAGAGGGGCATCTCCAATGCTCTCTTGCCCCATAACTCTACACTCAGGAATTAACCAGATGGCTAAGCAAACAACATCAAAGAGAAAATATCAAAATGTATTCATACACAATCCAGGACTCCCAGAGGAATAAGGGCTTCACCAGCCAGAGGTTGGTAAGTGACAGAGTAATCAGAGAAGAGGTAGGCTTAAGGGAGGAAAGTATTTATGCATTAATTAGGGAGGGACTATATTTCTAAGGAGTCATCAGTCAATTGGTTGCATGTGAACCCTAACTAGCATTTGCAAATGCTGTCAAAAAAGGGAAAATGTATTACTCAATTGATCACAGCATGTCATAAGGGCCATGAATCAACCTAATACCCACAGGTATCTTTGATGTCAATTAAGGACATCCAGAACTGCATGTCCATAAGGACCAGGAAACTGTGGAAAGGTTAGTGGGAAGCCTTTGTGTGGCTATCTTTTGGGTGATAAGAAGTTAGCACCAAGCAGACATCACAAGGTGGTGGGCCCTTCTCATCACAGGCCCTCATCCACACTCTCTTTTTTCCCTCCAAAGAAAGATCAGGTTTCTTTACAGATGGTATCCTGGGGTCCAGAAAAGTGAAGCTCCTTATTCAAGGTTTACATTCAAGTTAAACTTCAACCCAGGAATATCACTCCCAAATGTGGGCTTATTGTGGTTTTTTAACTGCTGATAACTTGAAAATACCTTCTGAAATAGACTCTGGGGGGCACCTGTGTGGCTCAGTTGGTTAAGCATCTGCCTTCAGCTCAGGTCATGATCCTGGGGTCCTAGGATCAATCCCAGAGTCCTGGGATTGAGCCCCACATCGGGCTCCCTGCTCAGTGAGAAGCCTACTTCTCCCTCTGCCTCTGCCCCCCCCCCCCCCCCGCTCATGCTGCGCTCTCTCCCACTCTCAAGTAAAAAAATAAAATCTTTTTTCTTTTAAATTCAACTAATTAACATATAATGTATTCTTGGTTTCAGAGGTAGAGGTCAGTGATTGATCAGTCTTATATAATATCCAGTGCTCATTACGTCATGTGCCCTCATTAATGTCTCTCATAAATAAATGAAATCTTTAAAAAAAATGAAAGAGACTCTGGGAGTAAGTGGAAAGGTTCACACAGCTGGTAGATATTATTTTATTTTAACGAGTTTTTTGATACCAGTAATTTGCATTTGTTTAAATCATGGCTTTGTTCATATCTAATAATGTAAATGACAGTATTTAGATTACTTCTGGTACACCTGAAATTCAACTTCACTTGCAAAGGGAAACCATCATTGGAGAACTATAGCAATTATCTTTCTTAGCACTGATTAACTGATCTCATTTACTTTGCTACTGGTTTTTTGGAAAATAAAGCAAAATTAATTTTTAAAATGTGTCAAATTAGCAAACGTACTTTTAGACAAAAGTCATTGTACTATTACTGAAGAAGATGTTTGTTTATGGAAAAAAATCATTAAGAGAGAGAGACCTTAATTTCTTCACTGTCTGAAAAGCAAGAAACTGATAGGCTAATTTGGTAACATCTCCCTCTAGAATACCAGGGTTAGACCAAAAGCTCAGTGCAATTTTGCAGGTTAGAAATATTGTATCTATTGTATCCCCCTCAAAAATACCAAAAAAATTCTTATATTCATGCTGAATAAAGTAGAGTGAGGGCCATGAGCATATGTACAAGTGTATAAATATATATATAATTTTTTAAATTTTAAGATATATGCGTGCATAAGAGTACATAAAATATATATAAAGTTCAAAGATAATTACAAAGTAAACATGTGAGTAAATCTGATGAAGAAACAGAACACTGGCGGTGCCCCAGAAACCCCTTTTGTTTCTCTCCCTAATCATATTCCCCTACCACTCCCCTACCACTTTCCTGGAGGTAATTATTATACTTACTTTTATGATAATCATCTGGATTCAAGTCTTTATTTCTACTTTTACCATCTGTGTATGCATTCCCAAACAGTATAGCTTATTTTTGCCTGGTTTTGAACTTTTATAATTGGAATACTTTCTATGTTTTCTTCTGAGCTTGCTTATTTCCCTCGATGTTGTATTTGTCAAATTTATTCAAATTATTGGCTGTACCATTAATACAACTGAACCCCATACCTTAGGACCTTTCAAAAACAAAGTTTTGTTTCTCACTCACATTATATGCCGTTTGCAGTTTAGTTACCTGTCTGCTTTATGCTTTCTTCATTATAGGACCCATGCCAAAAAAGCAGACCCTATATAAACCGTTACTGGTCTCATAAAAAAGTAAAAGAAAGATGGAAGTCCACACAATGACTCTCAATGCTTCTACTTGGAAGTGGCAAACGTCACTTCCATTCATACCTTTTGGAAAATCACATAGCCAAGCCTGATAGAAATAGGATGGGAAGTAATATCCTCTCATATGGACAGATCCAGTAGGGAGCAGTAGATAATATCTTCATTGTAATGCCATCCATAAAAACAACCTATTTACTCTACTGTAAATGAATTTGGGCTGTTTCTCCTTTGGGGCTATCATGAACAATGCTGTTATAAACCTTCTTGTAAATGAAGTTTCTCTAGGGTATACGCCTAAAGATATAGTTGCTAAATCATAGCATCTGCATAACTTCAACTAAATAATGCCAAGCCATTTTTTCCAAGGCGAATATACTAACTTATTTTCCAACATCATTATATGAGTTCCTACTTCTCCATACTAACATTTGATATTGTCTTTATGAGTAATAAATAGCATTTCAGTTTTGTTTAAATTGCATTCCCATGATCATAAATGAGCTTGGGCATCTTTTCTTACATTGTATAGCATTTGTAGCATTTGTATATCCCTATTTTGTGAAACTGCAATCATTTTAGATTGTATTTCAAAATAATTTTAGATTTACAGAAAATTTGCAAAAATAGTACAGAGAGTTCTCATATGCCCTTCATATTTTTACTGAACATCAAAAAGTGAATACTCTTCTCATTAGCTAATTTAATTAATGGTTAATAATGGAAGAGCTAGGATTTCAACCCATGTAGTCAGTCTTCAGAGTGCATGCTCAATATGACTCCATGACAGTACCTCTTAGTAACCCTATCTTCTCACAGATATTCTGATTCTAAGTTGAGTACACTTACTCTCAGGTCACACTGCTTTGTTTAAAGAAATTTGATTGTTAGCTGGATTTTCATGAAGCAATTAATATTTTGATGTTTTTACATTTCAAATAAATGATTCCTTCATTAGCTTCAAAATAAATTTGAGAAGTCTCTCCTCCCACCCCTGGCCCAGGACATTTGTCCCCCCCCCCCACCTCCCTACTGTCCCTATCCATCGCTTATTTATCTGTATAGTGTTTCTTTGTGTCAATATAAGAAAATATGAATACATATTCTCATTTCACTCATTACAAAAAAGAGGGAATACAATAAACACTGCACTGACCCTTGCCTTTTTCGCATTGTATGTTGAAGATCTTTCAGTATTACTAGAGTGCTTTGTCATCCTCTTCTCCAGTTGCTTTGTGTATGTACCAGAACTTACGTAACCAGTCCCTTTTTTTAAAAGGTCTTATTTATTTACTTGAGAGAGAGTGAGGGCAAGAGAGAGAGAGAGTGCACACACAGAGAGAGGGAGAAGCAGACTCCCACTGAGCAGAGAGCCCAACCTGCAGGGCTCAATCCCAGGTCCCTGAGATCATGACCTGAGCCAAAGGCAGATGCTTAACTGACTGAGCCACCCAGGTGCCCCATAACCAGTCCTTTTTGAAGGCCATGGGTTGTTTCCATCTTCAGCTATTATTACAAAAAAAAAGCTGCAAAGGGTTATTGAATATATGACTGAATAAAGAAACACTATACATACTTTTATGAGAGAAATGTAGGCTTTTGTTTGATGACTCTTCAATGTGTTGGTATTAAATCAACCCTAGAAAGCATCTAAAAACACACAAAATATTCAAGCCCTGAAGTTACTCTACCACCCTCTTACCTGCCCCCATCACAATGGATGCTGCCCCTGAGCCCTGTTCGCAGGGAAGAGTCATCTAATAGTTTCATATACTTTCAGATGCGGAAATGGTAACTGTTTAATGTCGGGAAATGGCAATGTCTTTTTCCAAAGGGATGATTCCTATAAATGTGATCTCAGGCAGGTTGATAAAAGGTAGGGAATGTGATTTGGAGTGAAATACGGGCTTTCCTGCTATCTTTGTAATCACCTCTACACAAGAGCACACTCTACCTAATTTTAGAAGATTGTTCTAATCTTTGGTGGTCAGAATTTGCTTATGTTATAGGAATTCAATGATTTCAGGGTTTGAAATTACTTCAGTGTAAAAGGGGCCTGGGTTTTGTCTTTGACCACAGCCTAAAAGAAAAAAACTGGGTCCCAAGTGATTATTAAGTTCCAATTTTATCAGTAAGATTCTATTCCCTGAGACTGATAATGGATTTGTTTGTATGTTTATGTATTTGCTTGGTTTTTTTTTCAGTTAGGGATGAGCTTTGGGGACATGAAAGGGCAAAAAAGGGGGAAAACAAAACAATTTGTAGAGTTTCTCTCAAGAAAATATAGTTAACACTTTTCTCTTTCTTCAGGCCCTTTGGGTCCTGTCAGACATTTTCCTGAGCAGCTAGATATCACAAGCTTAGGAGGGTGATTCATGAGGAAGAAGAGCACAGTAATGAAGAACACGGCTTTGGGTACCCACTGCCTGGATGCAAAGCCCAATTCCATCACTGACTATCTGCCCTTGTTTCCTGCTATTTGAAAAAATATACTTAGTAACTACCTAATGGGGTTGTTGTGTCAGTGAAATTATATGATATATGGAAAGTAGTACAGATTATGAGTTCAATAAATGTTCACCATTTTATTTTATTATATTTTTGCTAGACTGTGAAGTCCTTGGAGGAAGGCAAGAACTATAAATTTATTTCTGTATTCCCACTTCTCAGCTGAGTACTGGGTACATGATAAGTGACAAAATAATGTCGACTACATGTATGAATGAATAAAGCAATGAATGAACTAAAGGACACAAAGTCTTCCCTCAGATAGGCGGAAATCTTGCTGGATACCACCCATTACCCTGATGATAAGGGAGATGAATATTTAGGTAGGCCAATCTGAGAAAACACCATCCCTTTGCTTCTGTTTAGCCAATAAATATGATACTTTATTGCTAGACAGTCAGTTCTGGGGACTATAGATGCTTCAGGTAGCACTGTGAATTAAAATTGTGAATCAAATTTTCCTAAGACATTTATCATGCCCCTTTATGTTTTTCTGCTTATGAAATAGATATACTGATCCCTGTACCCTATGGCTACTCAAATATATTTTCAAGGAATGCTTACTCACCTTCAAATCTTAAGTATATCCAAGACCCAATTAAGGATTTCACCCACTGCCTCAGGCTCTCCCTTCTCTGAAATTCTACCGCACTTTCTTTTTTTTTTTCTTTAATTTTTTGACCATAGTCGACACCAATGTTACCTTAGTTTCAGGTGTACAATATAGTGATTCAACTTCTCTATACATTATGCTATGCTCACTACAAGTGTAACTACCGTCTGTCAGGCCCACCTACTTGTTCTCTTTGGACATCTTCCCAACTCCATGTTACATTTCTTTAGTCAGAACCACATAATATACAAATGATCTGCTGCTTTACAAAGACAGTCATGACTTCATGTAAGTTTGTTCTTTATATATATATAAAATACATATTTTCATACATATATATGTAATATATGCATATATTATATATAAAGAAGATGCATATTTTCATATATAATATATACATACAAATATATGTATATACATAGATATACACTTTGTTTTCTACCTTTTAAAACTTTTAATGTAAATACATTCACAAATTTAGGAAGAAAAAAATACCTTTATTGGATTCTGTGTCAAGTCATGATTTTCAGTTCAGAAAATACAGTCATTATAGGGATCATACTTAATTGTTACCCTGTCGCCTTCTCCCCTCTCCTCCATAGAACCCTGATGATTTAGTTTAGCAATCCTATTGTATATATGTCTTTTAACATAAGCTACTTCAAATTAATTTTACTAGCAGGTGGGTATAATTATTAGATAACTAAATAGCTAGAAAGACATAAGATAGATGATAGATAGATGGATAGATGGTAGATAATAGAGAGGCAGACAATTCTTATGTCTAACATAGATGTGGGTGCAGATGGTTGAATAATCCGTATTTAAAAAGGCAAAAAAATGGTATTTGTACATTATTCACCCTTGTATGGAGTTCAATTTAAAAAGTCAAGTGTGTTCATTGTTTCCCAGAAATAAACCATCAGCAACAGCCTGAATCTTTTAAAATCAAATGTCTGCTTGACATTTTCACTGGAATGTTTCACAGATATCAAAAATTTAACATCCTCTATACGGATGTCTTGATTTTTCCCCATCTCATACTGGTCTTCATCATCTAAGTAAATGGCATCACATCTTTCCAAGCTAGAAATTTAAGAGTTATCACCAATTCCACCATGTCTCCTACCTCAACATCCAATCCATTTATTAATGACCTGTGGTTCTACCATCAAAATATATCTTGAAACAGCAATTTCTCTCTTCCTCCACTGACACTGCTCTCATCCAGCCCACTATGATCTGTCTGCCACAGCATCCCTGTCTCCCTGTTTTCTAGTCTTACTTTCCCCCATATCCATTCTACTCATGGAAACAAAAATTATCTCAAGATATAAATCAATTCATGTCACTCCCTTGATTTAAATCTTTCAGCTGCTCCCCAGTGGACTTAGAATAAAAGTCAAACTCTTTACTGAGACTTAGAATTCTCTGCAGCATGTTACCCCTACCAACTTTCCAACCTCATTTGTTGCCCCTTTCCCCTTGATCACTCTATCCTATCACTTCTGTGACACTTTCTCTACCCACATCTTTATAACTAAACATGCCCATACTGCTATTCATTGATGATTCACTTTTAGATAATATCTATCAACTTCTTCTTATACAATATGCATAGCTCTCTTATACTCTTTTCACTTCCTGTAAAGCACCAAGCACTTTGAAAGGGGGGGTAATCAGAAGGGGGAATGAAACATGAGAGACTATGGACTATGAGAAACAAACTGAGGGCCTCAGAGGGGAGGGGGGTGGGGGAATGGGATAGACCGCTGATGGGTAGTAAGGAGGGCACGTATTGCATGGTGCACTGGGTGTTATACGCAACTAATGAATCATCGAGCCTTACATCAGAAACCGGGGATGTACTGTATGGTGACTAACATTATAATAAAAAATCATTAAAACAAAAACTAATTTAATTCAATTAATTAACATATAATGTATTATTGATTTCAGAGGTACAGGTCTGTGATTCATCAATCTTATATAACACCCAGTGCTCATTATATCACATGCCCTCCTTAATGTCCATCACCCAGTTACCCTATCCCTCCACATCTCTCCCCTCCAGCAACCCTCAGTTTGTTTCCTATGATTAAGAGTCTCTTATGGTTTGTCTCCCTCTCTGGTTTCGTCTTTTTATTTTTTCCTTTCATCTCCGATGATCCTGTTTTGTTTCTTAAATTCCACATATCAGTGAGATTATATGATAATTGTTTTTCTCTGATTGACTTATTTCGCTTAGCATAATACCCTCTAGTTCCATCCACATCAGCCCCTTAATTTTTAAGTGTCACCTCTTCAAAGAGATCTTCTCTAATGACCTGCTCTAAAAGAAGTTTGTCCCTTATTTTTTTTTATCTTAGCTCCTTGTCTCTCCCCTTCATTGTGTTCAATACAATTGGGAATTTTTACATTTGTATTGTCATTTTATTGTTTTTTTTTTCTTATCAGTTTCCTTGACTTGAATGTAAGCTTAATGAAGAAGGAATCATGTAGCTCTAATTTTCCATTACGTCTCCACCATTTATTGCTGTGTTTGCCACACACTGCAAGAGGTCAAATATTTTTCAATAAATGAATAATATAAGTGCATTTCAATAAGTGAGAGCAATGCAACAAAATTTTAAAAGTCTGATTTTGACATCTCCCATTGCAAATGAAAACCAAACAAACAAAAATAATTTTAAAATCTATATAGTCTTTGTATTTATGAAAATTGCACAGCTATACCAATATTTAATAACACCTATCCTAATCCTAACTTAACTTATAGTTTTTTTTAGTATATTTAATATTGTTCATAAAAAGAAAAACAAAGATTTTCCTGAGTCTAATTAAATATTGGACACAGGGACTAAAGGGTTTTGAAAAAAATAACTAATTCAAAGGATCCAAGAAAAAAAACTTTTATATCAAAAAACAATTCTTCAAAAAAATTGAAAACTACATTTATTTAAGAGTAAGTTTTTAGAGATGGAGCTATATACCAAAAAATAACCTTCTTAAGAAATAGATTTGCTTTTAGTTATAAATAACTTTAATTTTCCTAAACATGACGAAGGTAGTTTTTATGTCAGAAAATAAGTTTATGTTGGGTCCTTAATGTCAACAACAAAAATCATAATAGTACCATCAACATGATCAAGACGCATTTGTTAACATGACCAGTTGAACATTAAGATGTTCTATAAATGAAATTTCTAGCTAATGGTCCGTTACTTGCTACAACAACTTCAAAAGAGTGCTTGCTTTCTGAAGAAACAGCACACATGCTTGACATCTTATTGCTTTCTATTCATGAGTCAGATATTGGAGGTCAGGCAACACTCCCATGGAGAACTTTTAAGTAAAAATTTCCCACTGATTTCAAAGTCACCTTCACACAAAGAAAAATTCCATGCAGTAGAGGAGAAAGGACAATGCAAAAGGGGCAAAATATAAATCTGTATGTATTAATTATCTACCTACCTACCTGAAAAGAAAAAGAAATGTGGCATTCACTTTTTTCTGTATTTTTACCTTTTTAAATATTGTGTTGTTAATTAAATTAGTATATTTACATCATTTAAAACTCCAATAGCTCTATAAGGCTTATAACTATAAACAGTGGTTCCCTGCTCCTCCCATTCACATCCCAGATTCCTTTTCCCATAGGCATGTTTATCTATTTTAGCTGTTTCCTCCATGATTGCAAATAACATGCTTATAAGACTTCTTTGATTTTCAGTTTTATATACTTTCTATCATCTTCCTGCTGTGGAGGACAAGGACTCATCACACACTCACACACACACACACACACACACACACACACACACACTCCTCCTTGTAATATCCTCACTATAGATTTATATAATTAATTTGGGTTAAAGCGGTATTCAGTGCTTGAATTACATAACTAATTAGGACTATATAACTACTATTAAAAGCCTAGGGATGCAGGGTGCTATAATTACCTTGTTCTCCTCCACAATCTTTAGTTTTCTGTCCTCTGCCATGACTTACCATTCATTCATCTGCTTTCCAGCTCCCAAAATTGTGTTAACATCTCATCTGCTCTTCTACTCCCTATTTCCTTGTGGATTTATGTCTTTTTATCCTATTAGTGAAGTTTAGAAGAGAGCAGAAATTAATGCATGTTCACTCTGCCATGTTTAACTGGAAGTTGGCATTGACTTTCTTGATAGACCAAGGATAAACTGTAGACAAAATCATTTCATGCCCTGCCACCATTCTGAAATGAATTTGTCAATTACTGTCCGAGCTCAAACGGTTCTAACAATGGCAAAGTTGTGAGTTAAAAATCTTTGTAAAGGTCAGTTATGTCTATTCTGTTCTTGAGTCACAGTCATAACTTAGCCTTCATCCCTCAGAGCTCACAAATGTATTCTAGGGTCTATAGCAGGACCAGGTGAAGAACTATATATATAGTTCTTTTTATTTCTATCCTGCAGACCAGGAAAAGTTACTCACAAATACTCTTTGTGGAAAATGGTTATAATACCGATTACTAAGCAGGCAGCATGTTCTTAAACAACAGCCTGAGATTCCTCTTGTCTTATTGCCATTCTCGAGTGCTCCATTTCCCTGAACATGTGGAGTCTTGGGATCAGCCTGAGAATACATCCAATCCTCTAAGTACTTGACAGTTCTTTTTTTTGAGTGTTTTGGGAGCTACGGCTAAATGCTCAGCCATGACAGCAAGACAGAAACTGAAGCAGTGTCCGTGTGCTTGGGGGCAATACTGCCTGCTTCCTTATTGTTTTGCCAAGTCACAAGAGTTATGTAGAAAAAATGTAGGACTGGGCTGGAAGAGAGTTGGGGCCCATTTAAAGTTTTTACTTGCCATTGCAGATTTTATCCTATCTGCTATGCGCATTGTTTTCAGTTGCTTTGAGTAAGATGCATGGAGTCATCCAACTAGTGTTGATGTTGCTGATAGTGTGGGTGCTCTGCTCTTCCACACCCCACGCCCTCCTCAGAGCTTTTTGTCCACATTGGCGTTCAGTGCTTAAGTAACTTTGACATAATTAAAAATCAATAATGTTTAACTCTTCTAAGCTGAATATACTTCAGCAGCGCTTCTCTGTAAATCAGCTACTATTTAATTAAAACACAGTAAATGTCTCATCATATCTAATTAAAATGCTTTTTGAAGGCAGGTAATTTACATTGCAATTATCCCTCTCATAATAGTGTGACAATAATCTACATCAGTCTGAAGTCTCTGCAAACACAACTAGCAGGGTATATAAATGAGTTATAAAATTGCTTTCACAAATAATCATTAGAATTCTGCTTTGATTGCCCCCAGCCCTTCACTGAAACAGCTGTCAAAAACCATTGTTGACCCTCAAGTCCACAAATTTAAATAGTACTGCCTTGGTCCTTATGTTGACACTGCTGACCATTTTCTTTCTTGAAACTCTCTTTTCCCTTGTCTTCCCATGATTCGCTGCCCTTCTTGTTTTACTGCCATCAGTCTGATCACAACTGGTCAGTGCTTGCACCCTCACCTCAGGGATCCTCCTTCTCCACACACATTTTCCATGTAAGTTTCCCTAGCCTTGTTCTTTATTCACTCATAGTTAAAGTTCAAGCCCATGTTATCTCACATCTAGAATATTGCATTAGACTCCTGTCTGGCTCCCTGTCACCACTTCTTCCCTACATGTTATCACAATTACATTTCCAAAATATATCCCTGCTCAGATTACACCTTTTCTCAGAAACACTTACCATGCTCTCTAACACTTATAAAACCCACAGTTCTCAGTATTCTATTAAATGATCCCAACACACACTCTCAGTTTTATCTAATATTGACCTGCTCTATCCATCCCAGCCACTCAACCCAAGGAGCTGCTATCCAAACATACCACCCACTTTCTTAACTTTGCTTTTGCTCATGGTATCTCTTCTAATCCATAATGCTTTACCATCTTTTTTGGCTCACACAATTCTAGACTTTAAAGATCTTACTCAAAATCAACCTGATTAAAGACCATCTCCCAAATCAAAATTCATTTCCATTTTCAGCCCTTTTGCCCACCCTTCATATTTTGTGATAGGTGATATAAAAAAGAAAGGTATGATGACCCTTATATGTAAGCATGTGCTTGAATTCTAATAAAGTTTAAGTTTCTGGGTGACAAAGATAAATTTTCTTTTCTTTTTCTTCTCTCTTCTTCCTTATTTAACACATAATTGTCTTTTCATTAAAGAGATACTAAGTTTTAGAAGATCCCTTTGGCACAAAAATGAATTGTTACAAATAAAGCAAGACAAAAAGCTAGCAAAACAACTTTCTGGTGGTTTACACCCAGTAATTGTTTCTGGAACTGTCTATCAAATAAAAATTGTGTAATACTTTGTTTACATGAAGGAAGCATTGATCTGTCATCATGTTATGTATTTGGACTTGCTTTTTGATCATGCAGATAGATTTTTTTTAATTTTTAGATTTCTTCTCCCTTGGTGCCTGCCTACTTAGAAGTTGTACTTCTACCTGTGATACAGGAAAAAACAAAGTACTGACTCTTGTCCAAGGTTTTAGTTTCATTTAGAGTTATGGTGCATCCAGCTAAGCTCATATGCCACTATTTTTAAAACAGTTTATTGAGATCTAATTCACATACTATACAATCACCCATTTAAAGTGTATAATTTGGGCACCTGGGTGGCTCAGTTGATTAAGCATCTGCCTTTGGCTCAGGCCATGATCCCGGGGTTTTGGGATCAAGTCCCACATCAGGGTCCCTGCTCAGTGGGGAGTCTGCTTCTCCCTCTCCTTCACACTCATGCTCTCTCTCTCACTCTCTGATAAAAAATAAATAAAATAAAATAAATAAATAAAATTAAAAATAAATAAATAAAATCTCAAATAAAAAAATAAAATCATAAATAAATAAATAAAAATAACATGTATAATTTAATATTTTTAGTATATTCAGAGTTCTGCAACCATCAACACAATCAATTTTAGCACATTTTCATCACCCCAAAAGGAACCCCATATTTATTAGCAGTCACTCATCTTCCCCCAACTCCTACAGACCCAGGCAACCATTAATCTAATTTCTGTCTAGAGTTGGTTGTTCTGGACATTTCATATAACTAAAATCATAAAATATGTGTCTATTTGTGTCTGCCTCCTTTTGTTTAGCATAATGCTTTCAAGGCTCATCTGTGCTGAAACATGTATCAGTAATTCATTATTTTTATGACTGAATAATATGTCATCCTATGGATATATCACAGTTTATTTACCCATTCACTAGTTTATAAAAATTTAGGTTGTTGCTACTTTTTGGCTGTTATGAATAATGCTGCTATTAACATTTGTATATGAGTATTTTTGTGGATATATGTTTTTTATTCTTTTGGTATATATCTAGGAGTGAAATTTCTGAGTCACAATGTAATTATATATTGAACTTTTTGAAGAACTGCCAGACTTTTTTCCAGAGCATGGCACCATTTTATATATATTCCCAGCAGCAGTATACAGAGTTCCAGTGTGTCCGGATCCTTGCCAACATTTTGTATTATCGGTGTCTTTTATTATAGCTACCCTAGTGGGTATAAAAGCATATTTCATTGTGGTTTTGGTTTGCATTTCCCTAATGACTAGTGATGTTGAGCATCTTTTCATGTGTTTCTTGGCAATCTGTATATCTATTTGGAGAAGTTTCTCTTGAAATCCTTTACCCTTTTATTAATTAGGTCATGTGTCTTTTTATTGTTGGGTTGTACATTTCAAAATCAGGAAGTATATGCCCTACAACTTTGTTTTTTCTTAAGATTATTATGTCTTTTCTGAATCCTTGACATTTCCATAAAAATTTTATGAACAAGCTATCAATTTCTGAAAAAATGAAAGGTGGAATTTGAAAATAAATTGCATTGAATCTGTAGATTTGGAAAGTACTGCCGTCTTAAAAATATTAATTCTTCTGATCTGCAAACATGGGCTATCTTTCTATGTATTTAGGTCTTCTTCAAATTCTTTCAACAATGTCTGTATTTTTCAAAATATAAGCTTTGCACTTATTTTGTTAAGTTTATTTTGAGGTATTTTGCTATTTTTGATACTATTTAAATGAAATTTTTCTTGGTTTCATTTTTGGATTTTTGTATGGCTAGTGTATAGAATTCCAACTTATTTTTATATAGTGATCTTATTCCCTATAACCTTGTTGAATTCTTTTATTAGTTCTAGTAGGTTTGTGGTAAATTCCTTATGATTTTCAATTTACAAGATCATGTCATTTATTAGTATAGATAGTTTTGTTTCTTATTTTCCAATCTGAGTACCTTTTATTTCTGTTTATGACCTAACTCCCATAGCCAAACCCTACAGTACAATGTTCAATAGAAATGGTGAGAGTGGACATCCTTGTCTTGCGCCTGCTTTCCTGACCTTATGGGGAAAACACTAACTCTCTCAACCTTAAGTATGATATTAATTGTGGGTTTTCCATAAACAGTCGATATCAGTTTAATGGAAGTTATCTTCTAATCTCAGTTTATCGAGTGTATCATGAGAGCTCGTTGGATTTTGCCAGCTACTTTTTCTGTGTCTATCAAAATGATTAGTTGGTTATAGTCCTTTATTCTATTAATATGTTGTATTACATTGATTAATTTCATAGGGTAAACCAACCTTGCATTTCTTGGATAAATGCCACATGATCATGTTATATAATTATTTTTATATGTTTTAAAATCAGGTTGCTAGTATTTTGTTTAGAGCTTTTTCATGTATATTCATAAGGAATATTGATCTTTTGATTTCTTTTCTTATGTCTTTGTCTGGTTTGGGAATCAGGGCAATAGAATAAGTTTGAAAGTGTTCATTCATTCATTCATTCATCATGCATCCATTTAGTGAAGGGTTGGTATTGATTCTTCTTTAAACATTTAATATAATACACTAGTAAAACCATCTTATCCTATGCTTCTCTTTGTGAGAAGTTTTAAAACACTAACTCAATCTTTTTACTTACATAGGTATGTTCAGATTTTTATTTCTTCTTGTGTCACTTATGATAGTTTGTGTCTCTTTAGGTTTTGAGCATTTCATCTATGTTATCTAATTTATTTACATACAATTATTCATAGTAGTCCTTTATAATATCTTTTATTTCTGTAAGGTTAATAATCGTGATCTCTTCTGAATTTTCAATTTAATAATATGAGTCTTCTCTCATTTTTCTTGGTTGGTCTAGCTAAAGATCTGTCAATTGTGTTTATCTTTTCAAATAACCTGTTTTTGGTTTTACTGATTCTCTCTATTGTTTTCTATTCTCTATTTTATGTCTGCTCTATTATTTCTTTCATTCTGCTTGCTTTGGTTTTAGTTTGTCCTTCTTTTCCTAATCCCTTAGAATTTAAAGTTAGGTTGTTGATTTGAGTGCTTTCTCCTTTATTCATGTAGGCATTTGCAGCTGTAATTTTCCCTCTAAACGTTGCTTTATCTGCATCTCATATATGTTGACATACTTTGTTTTCATTTTCATTCATCCAAAAGTTTTTTCTAATTTCTCTTGTGATTTCTTTTTTAACCTATTGTGGTTTCTTTGTGGTGACCATGGGGATTATATATAAAATATGAAAGTTATAAAAATCTATTTTAGACTGATGCCAAGTTAACTTCCATTGTATAAAATATCTCCACTCCTTCACAATCATTCCTTTTGTTCTTGATGTCACCAATTACACCTTTGTATCTTGTGGACTCATTGACATAGAATTATACTTATTTTTATGTTCTTATACTTTAATGTCCAGAGGAATAAAAAATAGTGTTATAAACCAAAATTACAATATAGTTTTTCTATTTATCCATGTATGTACCTTTACTAGAGAACTTTTTGTACAGCTTCACCTTAGTGTACTGCATCCTTTCATTTCAACTTGAAGGACTCCCTTTAGCATTTTTTTGTAGGGCAGGTCTAGTGATAATGAATTCCTTCCCTTTTTGCTTATTTTGGGATGTCTTAATTTCTCCCTCATTTTGAAAGGATAGTTTTGCAGGATATAGATCTCTTTGTTGACAGTTTTCTTTCAGCATTTTAAATATATAATACGGCTGCCTCCTGTCCTCCCAAGTTTCTGCTGAGAAACCAGCTCATAATCTTATTGAGAATCTCCTGTGTATGACAACTCTTCTCTTACTGCTTTCATGATTCTTTGTTTTTCCACTTTAGACAGTTTTATTATAGTGTGTCCTACCAGGGTGCCTGACTGGCTCAGTTGGTAAAGCATGGGATTCCTGATCTTGGGGTTGTAAATTGGAGTCCCATGTTTGGTGTAGTATTTGCTTAAAAATAAATCTTAAAAAAACCAATATGTCTAACTGTGGGTCTTTTGTATTTATTGAATCAGGATCTGTTGAGCATCTTGAGGTTGCATATCTATATCTTTTCTCAAATTTGGTAATGTTTGTCCATAATTTCCTCAAATAAGCTCACTGCCCCCTTTCTCTTTTCTCCTTCTGAGATTTCCATAATGTAGATTATGGTTCATGTGATAATGTCTCATAAACCTCTTGAGCCTCTGTTCATCTTGCTTCATTCTTTTTTCTTTTTGCTCTCCAAACTTGATAATTTGAAATGAACTATCATCAAATTTGTTGATTCTTTCCTTTGCCTGTTTGAATCCTCTGTTGAACCCCTCTAATGAAAATTTTCAATTCAATTATCATATTTTTCAGCTCCAAAGTTTCTTTTTGGTTCCTTTTCATAATTTCTATCCCTTTGTTGTCATTATCATTTTTTTCATATATAATTTTCCTGATGTTCACATTTCCTTATTGCTTTGTACACATCATAATCTTCGGTTGAAAATTGGGCATTTGAAAAAAGGTTTTTCCCCTGGTCTTTGCAGACTGGCTGTGTTGGGGAAGAACTTCACTAATTGTCCTAGCATGAAGGCTTAATGTGTTCTTAGGCCTTTTATGGCCATATGTCTTCTCTGGTTCTGGGTGTGTGTGTGTGTGTGTGTGTGTGTGTGTTTTCCATTTGTCCCATGTAAAAGGTTGCTTATAAATTATTTAATTTCTCTAAGAGCCTCAACTCTTTCTTCGTGGAATCTAAGATGTTATACTATATTCCTCTGTTCTTAATCTCTTGTCCCCAGGTATCCACAGGTCTCCAGTCTCCCTGCAATCTTCATGTGGCACAGTACATACCACTGCCTTCTGCAGCTTCCAACTTGAGATCGAAACTATGCCACCATCATTCCTGTCTGAGCCCTCCATTAGGTGATTCAGAAACCAGTGCTTTAGGCAGTCTGCTGATAGGCCAGAATGTTGCAAACAAGTTTTGTTCTTTTCCTTCTATTCTGAGAAAAAGAACAAGAAATTGAACTACTTCCTCCTAACCATGCCATGTAGGGAAAGAGCAGAACAAGAGCAAGCAAAAATGTCACAAATTTTCCTACAGTTTTATATGTAGCTTTTTCTTGATTGAATATTTGCTTGGTTGTTGCAGATAACTGGATGGTATTCAGAGCTCCCACAAAGCTATCTTAGTCTGTAGTTGTTTACTTGATGTTTCTGGGGAAACAAGGGCCTGGAGCCTCATGGTCTAGCCATCTTGCTGTCACTGCTGTCGATGTCTGAGACTTAGGTTTCTTGTGTAAAAACAGGAAGACAATAACTTAGTACACAGATTTACATAAGGTAATGATAGTTCATATTTATTGGGTTTTAAATATGTTTATGTATATGCACACTTACAATAAGATTACATATATGCATAATCCCATTCATTGTACACTCCGAGAATATGAGATAGGTTCTCTTATTATCACTTTTAACAGAGAGAGGAAAACTGGGCTTTAAATAATATGCATAATTGCCCAAGATCACAAAGAGTTTGGAACCAAGATTTGAATCTGGGTCTACCAGAGCTGACAAAATCCGTGATCTTAACCATGACAGATACTATAATATGCACTGATGGGATTAATCTCCTTCCTTCCACCATTTGCTTTCTATCTTAAGGAATGGCCACAAGGTTGTCAAAATACTCCACAATTTGTTTGCAACTGGGAAGCTACACACACACACACACACACACACACTCACACACACACAGTTCATCCACTTAATTTTTCTCAGTAATGGGAGCTGCCAGAAGACAAGTATGTTCTAGAAAAAGAGAAAGATGGTGATTACTTATTGCCTACCCTAACATAAACTGCCCCAACAAAAGCAAAAGTGAAAATCAGATTAAGAAACCATGGAAGGCAGCTTCCAAATAAAGAATCTGTGTCAATAAAGGAGACCACCAGGGAGCCAATCAGATAGTATGCCTGGGAGCCTGTGGTGGGAAAAAGTGCAGTAAAGCTGAAATTGATGTTTTTATCTACCAACTCTGTTTGAGGAGGAAGAATGTGAAATGGATCAATTTTAAACCCACAGAAATCATAAGGGCAATTTTGAACACAATTGCCTTCCTACCAATTTTACTAATTGTTTCACTTTTCAACCAGCCTTCCTTTACTTCCAAATGTTTGAATGCTTTTGCCTGTAAATAGGCACCTCAAAATCAATTATTAGATTCAAAATATGTATGATGTATTTGGAGTCACTGTTGTTTTTATTTTCCAAGGAGACATCAGATGTAAGTACACACAGACAAACCATGTCAACACTCATATTGCTGAAATTCTTTCATATACACCCCTCAGTATGGTACTGGAAAATTTACGACAACTACCATTTTCACATGTCCCTTTCGGCTTTTCAATCATCAGTAGCTTTTTTTCACTGATGATACCTAATAGTAGTAGCACTGGCTCTTTCAAATTCGCAGAAAATAAAATGAGACTCTATGACCTTATAGAACATCAGAATGATTTAAAATACTTCTCATCTTTTATTGGTGACAAAACACTTAAATTCTTATTAATTCTCAAGGATGATTAAAATCAGGTATGTCCATTTTTATTGCTTTTTCAAAATGTGTTTTACAGCCTATAAACATTAGAATCAACTCAAGTGTTTGAAAGGCCACATCCTAGACCTATGGAATCAATCTGGAGTGAGGACATGGGGTCTGTATTTTTACAAAACTCCCCCAGAAGAATCTCATGCACTAAAGTTTGAGAATTATCACATGAAACCCTTTGAAGAAACCACTATGTGATGTAGAAAACCATAGTTTTCTTCCTACCCCCACTCTCAAAAAGAATATGTTCAATGGAACTGAACTACAGCTAACTGAGTACTTCCTATATGCTGGGTACTGTTTTATGATCTCTATATGAATTACCTCCTTTATTCATCAAAACATCAGTAAGGGCTACCATTATCCTCATTGTACAGTGACAAACTGAGGATCCAACGATTTAAGTTAATTTCCCAAGATCAGAGCCCTAGTGAGAGGTAAAGATAGTATTTGAACATCACTGGCTGATTGAGCCCACTCTCTTCACCACAACTTATTTTGTTTCCAAATATCCAAATATTTGAAGGAGACATGAGAGTAGAAATCTTCAGGACATGAAGACATTCAAAGTTTAAGATGTTCAAAGGAAGTATTCAGTGAGGTGTAACTTTTAGATGCTTTATATGATTTGAAACAAAATCCCGTTAAGTAGCTATGGGTACAGTAGATCAGGAGCTGACATCTAATTCATCTGCACTGACGCTTAGAAACAATTTTGCTGAGAGGGCTGACAAGGCAGGGGCTGACAGGTGCCAAGTAAAGCACAGTAGAGCCTTCATATACATGGATTTAACATTTCCATTTTCGTCTCTTGATAGTCAGGCAGGTCCATGGTGTGTATTAATTTGTAATGAAGATGATGAAAAATTCTCATAGGATTGTGAATATTGAATGATGACTTATATAAAGTATGATTCACTGGGAAGCAGGTATGTGGGAGCAAATCACATAGCTAGTGAGTGAATTTAACCAACAGCCTGGAATCCATGCCACATTTAGCAGTAGTCAAGAATTTAAGGAACCTTGAAGGTCTTATAATCCATGTCTTGTGGCTATCAAAGTTATTTTTATAGAAATCATGAAAAAGAAGACTTCACTCAAAACTAGCTCACAAGAGAGTCTCTGGTATGTCTGTGGTTTCAGTTCTATTTCAAACAGTATAAACGTTGAATATTTAAAAAGGAAAATGGAGGGCATTTCAAGGGATACCACCACCACTAGAAAACTTTCCAGTGGCCTTAAATCTAGCATAAGAAAATGAGATTAGGCCAGCACATGAGAACAAAGAGCAGATGTGTAAAGATGGAAGGTAGCAGAACCTTGGGGAAAGGAAAGCTGAGCACCTACTATGGATCAGTACCTATACTGAGACACTAGATTTATCTTATTTAATCCTCATACTAACATTTTGAAGTAAGTATAATTTTTAATTTTCATTTTATAGATGAGGAAACTGAAAGCCAACAAAATAAGTTACAGGTCCAAAGTCAGAAAGACAGATGGTGACAGGGTGCCTGGCTGGCTGAATCAGTGGAACGTGTGACTGTTGATCTTAGGGTTGTGAGTTCAAACCCCACTGTTGGGTGTAGAGATTACTTAAAAAAAATAAAATCTTAAAAAAAAAAGAGGAAAGACAGATGGTGACAAAATGTATTTAAAATTGCCTATCTCATTTTAAATCCCCTGATCTTTCCATTATGCTATTTTCCCTCTGTGGAAGTTCAAAGATGTTTGGTACCAGCTGCTGCCAACTCCTAATCTCATTAGGGGTGTTATAAATATATACTATAATTTTAGATAGTAACAAGTTCAGTGAAGAAAATGAAACCGAATATTGTGATAGCAACTGCAGGATGGAGATGAGGGATATCACACAAAGACAACCTCTCTGAGGAAGTAATATTTGAACTAAAACAAACCATTAGAAGGGGTCAGCTAAGGGAAGATCTAGGGGAAAGCAAAGGCAAATATTCTGAGGAAGGGCGGCCTTACTGCTTTTGAGAACCAGCAACATTAGGTCACTGTTTGGCTAGTAATTGAATATGGAAGAGAGTGATAGGAGACAAAGACATATTATACTGGGTCCTGTAAACTATAAGAAAGAATTTGGATTTTATACTGTGATGGGAAACCATGGGAGGACTTTAAGGAAGGAAGTGTTATGATTTCATTCACATTGAAAAGTTAAAATTCTTCTGAATTTCATGTGGAGGATAGATGAAGAGGGCAACTGTGGAAAAAGGGAGATCAGTTGGAAGACAATCATATAGATGAGATGTGATGGTGGCCTGGAGTAGTGTAGGTAACTGTAAAATTGGTAAACTGTGGTTGGATTTGGAAAGCATTTTCAAAGTAGAGTTAATAAAAGTTGCTGATAGATTAGATATAGTGAACGAGATGAAAAGATAAATCAAGATTCTTAAATCAAAGTTTTGAGAAATTGAGGAAATGTTAGTTTCACTAAGTTCAGTGAGGAAGACTGAGGAGAAGATGGCAATGTGGGAGGTGATAGGAAAAGCAGTGAGGAGATGGAAATGTTTTTGGATATGTCAAGTTTAAGGTGTTTACTCAACATCCTAATGAAGATGTCAAGTAAGAAGCTGCATCTAGGGATCTGGAGTTCAACCTTTCTCAACACCCTTAAAGATAAATGCACCTATCTTCCTCATGTACCCTCAAGCCAATGGGCCAGATAAAAGGTGACAAAAGATGGTTAGCTTAACAGCCATTATACTACTCCATGTACCAGAGGGGTAATGAGATGCCCCATGTATCACCATGAAATGCTTTTACAACATTGTAGTTAATATCACTGCCAAGAACAAGCCAATGAAGAGCAAGTATGACCTTCAACATCAATATTTTTCTATACTTGTGTAGGCTAATCCTGAGCTGGCCATTAAAAAAAAAAAAAAGCCTAGTATACCTATTGCCAACAGGTAGCTCCTCAATTTAACAGACCTTCAGAAGTATATGTACATAAAACATAGATGGTTTTCAGGGACACCTGGGTGGTTCAGTTGGTTAAGCGCCTGCCTTAGGCTCAGGTCATGATCCCAGGGTCCTGAGATCGAATCCCACATCGGGCTCCATGCTCAGTGGGGAGTCTGCTTCTCATTCTGCCTGCTGCTCCCCCTGCTTATGCTCACGTTCTCTCTCTCTCTCTGACAAATAAATAAATAAAATCTTTAAAAAAATAGATGACTTTCATCCTGCATCATGCTATAGTTAAGAGAATATATATGACATAGGGCAACTACTTTAAGACTCATTTACCTCATCTATAGAGATATTAATAGTACCCATCTTATAGGGCTGTTAAGAGGATTAAATGATATGATCCAGTTAAAGCCTTACATGGTGCTCAATAAATGCAGATTCTCTCTTATTCTTGATATTATGTTAGGATGAACAAAATGCAATTGCTAATATTTGATAATTTTTTACTAACAGAACAGCAATTGAAGGTGGCTAAAAACAATTAAGTCCAATTCACTTGGAAATGGCAGAAAAAATTAGAAGCTATAGTCCACTACTCAAACCACTACTCAAACCAGACCTCTCTCCAAACTGGGATTAAGCTTTGGAGTCCTGGTAAAGAAATTAGGAAGTAGTCCAACACACAATTAAATCTATAACCCAAGAAGGAGATAAAGAAGCTCATCTATTTCCTAGTCGCAGGTAGCTCCTTTGTGGGGGAGGTCAGGCTAAAATATATATTGTGAGGAGAGAGAAGGGAAGAAAGCATACTAGGAGCCCAAAGTCAAAGATTATAGATAATGAATCATGGAACTTTACATCAAAAACTAGGGATGTACTCTATGGTAACTAACATAATATAATAAAAAATATTATTTAAAAAAAGATTATAGATGGTCAGTGCCTTCCAATAATATCAAGTCCAGATCATCTATCAAATCACCTTCTTCTCTCTTTCCAAGAGACCTAACCCATGCCTTTGTGATCAGCATATGGTGTCTCCAAGCTGAGGCATTTTTTTAAAAAACAACTTTTTAAAATTTTAGAACAGTTTTAGATTTATGGTAAAATTGTGGCAGCAGTATAAATAATTCCTTTATAACCTACATCCAGTTCCCTTATTGTTAACATGCTAGTATGGTATATTTGTTACAATTAATGAACAAATATTGACAAATTTTATTGACTACAGTCTACACCTTCTTCAGATTTCCTTCGTTTTTACCCAATGTCCTTTTTCTATTTTAGAATCCCATTCAGATTAAAGTATGATATTTAGTCATTCTGTTTCCTTATGCTCCTTCTGGCTGTAACAGAAACAGACTGTTTCTTACACGTTCATCGTTTTGATGATCTTGAAGGATTTGAAGATTATCAGTAAGGTATTTTGTAAGGATGTCCCTTAATTAGGCCATATATGAGAATTTTCTGATGATTAGTCTGTGATTATAAGAATGGAAAGAATAACAAACACATAAGTAAAATGCTATTTTTGTCACATCATACAAAAGATACATAGTATTAACATGATTTACCACTACTGATGTTGACTTGGTCACTTGGCTGAGGTAATGTTTGTCAGGTTTCACCACTGTGAAATTACTCTTTCCCTCCTTCCATGGTGTACGCTTTGGAAGCATTCACTATGTGAAGGTCCCACATAGGAGTGGGAATTATGCTCTACCTCCTTGGTGGAGGAATATCTACATAAAGTATTTGAAATTTTTCTGGATGAAAGATTTATCTCTTCCGTGTTAGTTTATGTATTCAATAAATTCTGTCAATATTGATTCATGAATATTTATTTTTTACTTTGAATTATAATCCATTACTATTTTATTTATTTTCTTACTCAAATTATTCTAGCTTTGGTCACCAGGAACCCATTCAGTTGGCTGCTGTGTCCCTCTGACATACCCCCATCATTGTGAGGTTTGGTTTATCTTTTGAGCAAGTCCTTATTTTCTGGTATTACAAGATACTCCAGGCCTGTCTTGTATATTTCCTGCTTCAGTCCTGTGTATTTGCATAACTTAGTTGAAAACTATATCCATACAAAATCTTCATGCAAAACTTTATAACAACATTATTCTTAATTGAAAAAAATGGAAGTAGCCAAGATGCTCTTCAATAGGTGAATATATAAACAGTTGTACATCCCTATAATGGAATATCACTCATCAGTAAAAGAAATGAGATATCAAGCCATGAAATAGCATGGATGAACCTTAAATGCATATTGCTAAGTGAAAGAAGCCAGTCTAAGAAAGCTACATATTATATGATCCTACTGATATGGCATTCTGAAACAAGCAAAACTATAGTGATGGTAAAAATATCAATAGTTGTCAGGAGCTCATGGGGAGAAGGCAAGTATGGGATAGGTGAAGCATGGGGGATTTTTTTTTTAAGATAGTGAGAGTCTTCTGTATGGAAATGTAATGGCGGATTCATGACACTATGCATTTGTCAAAACCCACAGGCCTTTATATCACAAAGAGTAAAACTTAATATATGCAAGATTTAAAACATTATCTAGGAGACCAGAGGATTCTAGGATGAAATTCAGAATGTGACATATCAATCTGACTGTATTATAAGTGCAGAAATAATCTCATTAGAGGGAGCTAGGGGAAAAGTTGCTGACTAAAGAAACTTCTAAAATGAGTGGAGACTATAAGACTAATGGCAAAAGAAACAGTCCATAAACACTAAACTATAGTTGATAAAGTTTTTTCTCCACATGAGGGCATAGGTTAGCAATTCTGATACTGCTATACTGTGTACTGGAGTTGAAAAATTAAATAAATGGATGGCAGTTGGTTGGAGCTACATTTCCCACTGTTAATATGAGAGGCTACAGATAAGCAAAGGGAGGAGGTTAGAATGATTAACTGTGATAATAGATTAGAGTAAAAGATATCAGTATGAACTCATGTTTAGCTTAATATGGACACAGATAGTTACATATAAAAATGTTTGTAAATATGTGTATATACATGGCTTAGTTTATATGTGTGCATTTTCTGTCAGCTAAAATGGTCTAAAAGCTTTGATACTCCAGTAGCAATGAGTACATCTATTGCTCATATATGTGTTTCTAATTCTATTCTCTAAACGAATAAACCAGATCTCCCTGGAGACCTGGTTTATTCTAGGCAATTTTTTTACTTTTAGATGCACAGAATCAGAATAATAATAATCCATGTTTCGTGGTTAATAAATTCTTAGTTCATTGGTTCATGGATGAACATTTTTTTTCTAAATCTGACTGTGCCCCATACTAGTTGTGTGTCTTCAGGCAAGACACAACTTTTTCTAATTTTAGTTTTCTAATCAGTAAAATAAGAATACCAAAAGCAGCTGACTTACATAGTTAAATAATATGATACATATGCAATATTGAAAAGAGAACCTGGCACATAACAAGCATTTTGTAATTATAAGCCTTTCATAAGTTTTCCAAGTAGGACATATAGGGAAATTTGGAGGCATACAGAAGACTGAATAAAATTAACCTATTTTTCAGAGGGCAAGTGTTTTCAGTGTCTTTGCTCATTCTGAACACTATGACACCCATATTAGGCCAGAAGCAAATATTGATTGAACAGCAGAACTAGGCATTGGATGTGGGTGGTGGTGAGGGAGGCAATAAATGGGTGTTGAGAAGCCTGACTAAATAGAATTTAACTTTGCTATCTTCTTTTCTTGAGCTTATCTTGAAGAGCACTCGGATTAGGTGAGATATATGGAGTGAGGAAGCGTAAGGATATATTTATGTGGGAGGGTGGTTTATATAATCATACAAAGGACAAAGAGCTATGTGGAAAAAAATTTGTGGCAAAGGGAAGCAGAAGAATCATGGAGTAAATAGCAGAGAGGGAAAGGCGCAGTCACCTGTATGTGTGTGTGTGTATATATATATATATATATATATATATATATATATATATATATATTTAAATCTGACAAAGCCTAACAGAAGAATTTTGGTAACTGAGAAAACCAGTTGGTTGACGGTCTGAGATGTTTACTTTTCAAACAATGGCTTTGGCAAAATGAAGAAACAACTTTAATCTGAATTAAAGATTTCATAATAATCCTTTCTCAGAGATATTTCTTTTGAAAAAAATTCCAAAGCAGTTTCAATAGAGTAAGATGATAGAATAGGAAGCCTCACCTATCATGCTCCCTCAGAAACACTGAATTCACAATATACAGAATAAAATACCTTTATGACAACTCCAGAGAAGTTAAGTTGCAGTACCTCCAGTAAGCACAAAACTGAGAACAGCCACATCGAAGCAGGAAAGAACTGTTTTTACTTTATCTGTGGTCCTACCCCCAAGCTGGCACACCTGATCTTGGCAGACAGCTTCTTCTTTGGAGGGTGAGGGGAAGAGAAGAGTGGCATCTGTATCCATTGTTCCAGCTTTTCAGAGCGCTGCCTATGAGATTAATCTCATTCTTGCTTGACTCAGGCTGCTGACAGGATCAGCACAGTTTAAATGCCACAAGACCACTGAAAGCAAAGTAGAGGGGAGGCAGTTTGCTGCAAAACCAGAGGGTCTGCAATGCCACAGACAGAGGCTGGCATAATTTGACACAATCAGGAGAATATACCCAACTCATGGCTTCTCCTTTAGGAGGGAGAGAGAAAAGTGGAGCTTGAGTTTAGCACTCCATGTTTTCAGGGAGCAAGCAAAGGGAGTTGTCTGTCTCTCCTGATTTAGGGAACTAATGGGAATTCAGCATACTTTGGATTCCTGGGGGCCACTAAGAACAAAGGAGAGCCAGGTGCTTGCTGCTGTAGTACTAAAAAGCCTTCAGTACCACAGAGAGATAAGAGAGAGCAAGGGATTATGAGCTCCTGAGAAATCACAAAACAAACAAAAACAGCAAACCTTTCTAATTGTGAAATTATACACATAAACCAAGAAAAGCCACATTCCCACAAAAACTTTCAAGGGACTCCAGAATCTTTAGCAAGACTGATTGGGGTGAAAGCCTTCCTCTATATTAAGCCCGTCTGTATAGACTGGGAGAGATGACTCTTTTTTTCAAACATATAAAACTCAGCAAAACTAAAACAAACAGAAAAAACATAAGGCACATGAAGAAACAGGGAAATATGGCCCAGTGAAAAGAACAAAACAAATCTCTAGACACCAACTTTAAAGAAAAAGAAATCTATGAATTATCTGACAAAGAATTCAAAAGAATTGTCTTAAAGGAGCACAATGACCTATAAAAGAATACAGATAGACAACTATACAAAACCAGAAAAATAACGCATGAACAAAAAAATATATATCAACAAAGAGAAAGAAACTAATTTAAAAAAACAAACTCTGAGTCTGAAGAATACAATAACTGAATTGAAAATTTTACTAGGGAGATTCAATAGCAGACTTGATTGACCAGAAGAATCTGTGAACTTGAAGATAGATCATCTGAAATTATTATGGCAGAGAAGCAAAAGAAAAAAAATAATAAAGAAAAGTAAACAAAACTAAGAGACTTATGGGAAACTGTCAAGCAGGAAAATATACACATTATGAAAGTTCTAGGAGAAGAATGAAACTGAAAAAGTGAGTGAGTTTATTTGAAGAAATAATGATTGAAAACTTTCCAAATCTGAGGAAATGAACTTCCTAATACAAGAAGTTCAAAGGATTCCAACCAGAATGTATTCAGAGAGGCCCACACCAAGACACATCATAATCAAACTGCAAAAGTCATAGAAAAAGATAATCTTGAAAGCAGCAAGAGAAAAAAGCAACTCATCGCATTCAAGGGGGCTCTCATTAGATTATCAGTGAATTTTTCAGCAGAAACATTGTAGGCCAAAAGAGAATGGGATGATATATTCAAAGTGTTGAATGAAAAAACCTAACCAAGAATATTATATCTGCAAAGCTGTCCTTCAAAAGGGAAAATAAAGACTTTCCCAAATAAAAGGTGTATGTGTTCAATACCACTAGACTTGCTTTATAAGAAATGCTAAAGGGAGTCCTACAAATTGAAATGAAACACTACAGTCACATGAAAGCCTATGAATATATAAAGCTCAATGGTAAAGGTAAATATATACACAAGTATAGAATACTGTAATAGTGGATCCTAAAGCACTTTTAATTCAGGATAGAAGCTAAAAGCATAAAATATAACAAAACAAAGCATAAAAATAATGATGATTAGAAGTTAAAAACATAAAATATAGCATAAAACAAAGCATAAAAACATATTGATGTTAATGGATACAGAATATATGAAGATCTAATTTATGACATTGATAACAAAGGAGAATCACGATGTAAAAAGAATTGAGTTTTTTTATACAATTGAAGTTAATTTGTTATCAGCTTAAAATAGACTATTATAACTCTAGGTAGTTTTACGTAATCCCCATGGTAGCTACAAAGAAAATACCTATCAAAGATACTTAAAAGAAAATGAGCATGTTGATACAAAAAAGTCAATAAAACACAAAGGAAAGTAGCAATGAAAGAAAAAAGAAAAAAAATTGCTATGAAAAACAGAAAACAATAAAATGCAATAGTAACAACTTCCCTATAAGGAGTCGCTTTAAATATAAATGGATTAAACTCACCAATCTAAAGATGGCTAATGGTTGAATGGATTTTTTAAAAGATGCAACTATATTCTGTCTACAAGAAATTCACTTAAGAGATGAAGATGCACATAGGCTGAACGTGAAATTATGTAAAAAGATCTTCCATGCAAAGAGTAACTGAAAGAGCAGGGGTGCCCATACTTATATCTGACAAAATAGATTAGTTAAGTCAGAAATTGTCACAAGAGGGGTGCCTGGGTGGCTCAGTTATTAAGCGTCTGCCTTTGGCTCAAGGCATGATCCCGGTGTTCTGGGATCGAGCCCCACATCAGGCTCCTCCGCTGGGAACCTGCTTCTTCCTCTCCCACTCCCCCTGCTTGTGTTCCCTCTCTTGCTGGCTGTCTCTCTCTCTGTTAAACAAATAAATAAATAAAATGTTTTTTAAAAAATCATTCATTTGACAAAATTTAATACGCTTTCATAATAAAAACCCTCACCAAACTAAGAATAGAAGGAAATTCTTTCAACATAATAAAGTCCGTACATAAAAAGCCTGTACCTTACAACATATTCAATGGTTGAAGGCTGAAATCTTTTCCACTAAGATCAGGAACAAAGCAAGGATTCCCACTATTGCCACTTCTATTCAACTTAGTACTGGAAGTCCTGGCCAGAGCAATTAGTCAAGAAAAGGAGATAAAAAGCATCCAAATTGCAAAGGATGTAAATTATTTGTTTTTCAGATAACATAACATTATATATAGAAAACCTAAAAATTACCCCCAAAACCCTGTTAGAACTAAGAAATGAATTCAGCAAAATAACAGGATGCAAAATGAACACACAAAAAATCAGTTGCATTTTTATACACTAACAATGAACAAGCCAAAAAATAAAGTAAGAAAATAATCCCATTTACAGTAGCACCAAAAAGAATAAAACACTTTGAAATAAACTTAACCAAGGAGGCAAAAGACTTGTAGAGTGAAAAATCAAGCTATTGCTGAAAGAAACTAAAGAAGATACAAATAAATGGAAAGATATATCTGTTCATGGATTAGAAAACTTAATATTGTTAAAATATCCACACTACCTAAAGTGATCTACAGATTCACTGCAATTCTTATCAAAATCCCAATGACATATTTTGTAGAAATAGAAAAAAACTCCTAAAATTCATATCAAATCTCAAAAGACTCCAAATGTCCAAAGCAATCTTGAGAGAGAACAAAGTTGGAGACTATACACTTCATGATTCAAAACATACTACAAACCTACAATAATCAAAACAGCATAGTATAAATAGAATATGATTCAGCCATAAAATGAGAAAATCCTGCCACTTGCAACATCGTAGATGGACCTTGAAGGCATTATACTAAGTGAAATAAGTCAAAGACAATATTGTATGATCTCATGTATATATGGAACTTTAAAAAAAAGAGAGAGAGAGAGAGAGAACCAAACTAATAGAAGAAGAAATTGTACTTGTGGTTGCCAGAGGAGGAGGTGGGGGAAGAGGGAATTGAATGAAGGCAGTTAAAAGGTACAAACTTCCTGTTATAAGATAAATAAGTAGTAGGAATATAATGTACAACATGATGATCATATTAGCACTGCTGTATGATATATATGAAAGTTGTTAAGACAGTAAATCCTAAATGTTTTCATTACAAGGAAAATATGATGGATGTTAACTAAATTTATTGCAGTAATCACTTCATGATACATGTAAGTCAAATCATTATATTGTACACCTTAAACTTATACAGTGGTGTATATCAATTATATCTCAGTAAAACAAGAAAAGACAGTATGGTGTTGGCATGAAGACAGATATATAAGACCAATAGAACATAATAGAGAGTCCAGAAATAAACCCTCATGTATATGGTCAAATGATCTTTAACAAGGGTGCCCAGACTATATACAATGGGGAATGCACTTTGACTTCAACAAATGGTGTTGGGATATTGGATGTCTCCATACAAAATAATGAGGATGGATCTCCTTATTTTCCACCATACAAAAAATTAACTCAAAATGGATGAAAGACTGAAACATAAGACATGAAACTATAACACTCCTAGAAAGAAAACAGGGGAAAAGCTTCATGACATGACTTGGCAATGATTTCTTGGGTGTGACACCATAACATAGGCAACAAAAGCAAAAACAATAAATAACACTATACCAAATTTAAAAAACCTTTGTACAGCAAAGAAACAACCAACAGAGTAAAAAGCAACCTACAGAATGGGAGAAAATATTTGCAAAACGTATACCAGATAAGAGGTAAATTTCCAGAAAATACAAGAACTTCCATAACTCAATAACAAAGAAAAAAATCCAAATAGCCCAATTAAAAAATGGGCTAAAGATGAGGTGCCTTGGTGGCTCAGTCAGTTTAGTGTCTGACTCTTGGTTTCAGCTCAGGTCATGATCTCTGGGTCCTGAGATCGAGCCCTGGGGTTGGGGGTCCTCACTCAGCAGGGAGTCTGCTACCCCCCCACCTCTCCCCATGCTCATGCTCTCTCTCTCTCTCTCTAAAATAAGGAAGTAAAACTTCTTAAAAAATGGGCAAAGGACTTGAATAAATACTTCTCCAAAGATAAACAAATGGCCAACAAGCATATGAAATAATGCTCAATATCACTAACCATCAGGGAGGTGAAAACCTCATACTTATTAGGATGACCACTTTAAGTTTTTAATTTCAGTTAGTTAACTTACAGTGTTATATTACTTTCAGGCATACAATATAGTGATTCAACACTTCCATACATCACCCAGTGCTCATCCTGACAAGTGCACCCCCTAATCCCCATCACCTATTTCACCCAAACCCCCACCCACCTCCCCTCTGACAACCATCAGTTTGTTCTCTATAGTTAAGAATCCTTCAAAACAGATGAACATAGGGAAAGGGGGAAAAAAGAGAGAGGGAAGCAAACCATAAGAGAATCTAACTGTAGAGAACAAACTGAGGTTTGATGGAGGGAGGTGGGTGGGGGGTGGGCTAAATGGTTGATGGGCATTAAGGAGGAAAGGTTTTTTTTTATTTTAATTTATTTTTTAATTTAAATTCAATTATCCAACATATAGTACATCATTAATTTCAGATGTAGTGTTCAATAATTCATCAGTTGCATATAAAACCCAGTGTTCATCACATCACATGCCCTCCATAATGCCCATCATCCAATTACCCCACCCCCCTACCCACCTTCCCTCCAGCAACCCTCAGTTTGTTTCCTATAGTTAAGAGTCTCTCATGGTTTGTCTCCCTCTCTGATGACTTCCCATTCGCTTTTCCCTAGCATCCCCTATGATACTCTGCACTGTTTCTTATATTTCACATATGAATGAAACCATATGATAATTGTCTTTCTCCGATTGACTTATTTCACTCAGCATAATACCCTCCAGTTCTATCCACGTCAATGTAAATTGTAAGTATTCATCCTTTCTGATGACTAATATTCCATTGTGTATATATACATATATATGTATATATACACACCACATCTTTTCACCTGTTGATGGACATCTGGGCTCTTTCTATAGTTTGGCTATTGTGGACATTGCTGTTCTAAACACTGGGGTGCAGGTGCCCCTTCAGATCAATACATTTGTATCTTTGGGGTACATACCTAGTAGTGCAATTTCTGGGTCAGAGGGTAGCTCTATTATGAACTTCTTGAGGAACCTCCATACTGTTTTCCAGAGTGGCTGTACCACCTTGCATTCCCACCAACAGTGTAAGATGGTTCCCCTTTCTCCACATCCTCGCCAACATTTGTTGTTTCCTGACTTGTCAATTTTAGCCATTCTGACTGGTGTGAGATGGTATCTCATTATGGTTTTGATTTGTATTTAAAGAGGACACTTGTGATGTGCACTGGGTGTTATATGTAAGTGATGAATCACTAAATTCTACACCTGAAACCAATTTTACTACATATGTTAACTAACTAGAATAAGGTATTAAAATAATTTTTAAAAAGCCCGTTTCTTGGTTTGTCTCTCTGTCTTTTCTCCTTGCTCATTTGTTTTGTTCTCAAATTCCACATATGAGTGAAATCATACAGTATTTGTCTTTCTCTGACAGACTTATTTCACTTAGCATTATTATTCAGCCATAAAAAAGAATGAAATCTTGGCATTTTGCAATGACATGGATGGAGCTAGAGTATAAAGCTAAGGATGACCACTTTTTTAAGTTTTTATTTTAATTTCAGCTAACAGTGTTATATTAGTTTCAGGTGTGTAATATAGTGATCCAATAATTCTATACATCACCTGGTGCTCATCATGACAAGTGCACTCCTTAATCCCCAACACCTATTTAACTCATCCCACACTGCCCTCCCCTCTGGTAGCCATCAATTTGTTCTCAATAATTAGTCTGTTTCTTGATTTGTCTCTCTCTCTCTTTTTCCCTTGTTTCTTTTGTTTCCTAAGTTCCACATATGAGTGAAATCATATGCTATTTCTCTTTCTCTGACTTATTTCTCTTAGCATTATACTCTCTAGCTCCATCCATGGTGTTTTGTTGCAAATGTCAAGATTTCATTCTTTTTAAGGTTGAATAATATTCTATTGTATATATACCACTTATTTATCTATTCATCAATGGATGGGCACATAGGCTGCTTCCATAGTTTGGCTATTGTAGATAATGCTGCTATAAATGTGGAGGTGCATGTATCCCTTTAAATTAGTGTTTTTGTATTCTTTGGGTAAATACCCAGTAGTGTGATTACTAGATCATAGGGTAGTTCTATTGTTAACTATTTGAGGAAACTTCATAGTGTTTTCCACAATGGCTGCACCAGTTCACATTCCCACCAACAGTGTAAGAGGGTTCCTTTTTCTCCACATCCTCTCCAATACCTGTTGCTTCTTATGTTGTTGATTTTAGCCATTCTGAGAGGTGTGAGGTGATAGCTCATTGTAGTTTTGATTTGCATTTTCCCCATGGTAAGTGATATTGAGTATCTTTTCATATGTTGTTGGCCATCTGTAAGTCTTTGGAGAAATGTCTGTTCATGTCCTCTGCCCATTTTTTAATTGAATTATTTGGTTTCTTTGGTGTGGAGTTGTATAAGTTCTTTATATATTTGGATACCAACCTTTTATCAGATATGTTATTTGCAAGTATCTTTTCCCATTCCGTAGGTTGCCTTTTAGTTTTGTTGATTATTTCCTTCACTGGGCAGAAGCTTTTTATTTTGATGAAGTTCCAATAGTTTATTTTCGAGTTTGTATCCCTTGCCTCAGGAGACATATCTAGAAAAATGTTGCTATGGCTGATGCTAAAGAAGTTACTGCCTGCGGGACGCCTGGGTGGCTCAGTTGGCTCAAGTCATGATCTCAGGGTCCTGGGATTGAGCCCTATGTTGGGCTCCCTGCTCAGTGCCTCTCCCCATGCTTGTGCTTGCTCGCATGCGCTCTCTCTGTCAAATAAAAAAATAAATAATCTTAATAATAAAAAGTTGTGTTCTCTTCCAGGATTTTCATGTTTCCTATCTCACATTTAGGTCTTTCATCCATTTTGAATTTATTTTTGTGTATGGTATAAAAAAGTGGTCCAGTTTCATTATTTGCAGGTTGCTGTCTGATTTTCCCAGCATCATTTGTTGAAGAGAATTTTTACCATTGCATACTCTTTCCTGCTTCATCAAAGATTAATTCACCATATAGTTGTGGGTTCATTTCTGGGTTTTCTATTCTGTTCCATTGATCTATATGTCTATTTTTGTGCCAGTACTATACTGTCTTGATGACTACAGCTGTGTAATATAGGTTGAAATCCAGACTGTAATGCTTCCAGCTTTTTGTTTCTTTTTCAAGATTGCTGTGGCTATTCAGGGACTTTTGTGGTCCCATAAAATTTCTGGATCGTTTGTTCTAGGTCTGTGAAAAATGCTATTGTTATTTTGATGGCGATTGCATTAAATGTATGGATTGCTTTGTGTAGTATAGACATTTTAATAATGTTTGCTCTGATCCATGAATATGGAATGTCTTTTCATTTCTTTCTGTCCTTTTCAGTTTCTTTCATCAGTGTTTTATAGTTTTCAGAGTGCAGATCTTTCACCTCTTTGGTTCAGTTTATTCCTAGGTATCTTATTATTGTGGTGTAATTATAAATGGGATTTTTTTTTCTTATTTCTCTTTCTGCCCCTTCATTATTGGTGTATAGAAATGCAGCATGTACCTGTACATTGATATTGTATCCTGCGACTTTACTGAATTTGTGTATCAGTTCTAGCAATTTTTTGGTGCAGTCATTTGGATTTTCTACATAGAATATCATGTCATTTGCAAATAATGAAAGTTTGACTTCTTCCTTGCAGATTTGTATGCTTTTATTTCTTTTTTTGTCTGATTGCTGTGACTAGGATTTCTAGTACTATGCTGCATAAAAGTGGTGAGAGCGCACAGCCGTGTCTTATTCCTGACCTTAAGAGAAAAGCTCTTAGTTTTTCCCATAGGATGATCAATTTTTTTAAAAAGCAGGAAATAATAAGTGTTGGGGAGGACATTTAGTAATCGGAAACTTGCACACTATTAGTTGGATTGTAAAATAGTACAGCCTCTATGGAAAACAGTATGGAGTTTCCTCAAAAAATTAAAAATAGAACTACCATATGATCCACTTCTAGGTATGTACTGAAAGGAATTAAAATCAGAATTTCAAACAGTATTTTTTTTGCACAGCCATAATCATTTGTAGCAGCATTATTCATAATAGCCAAGATGTGGGAAAAATCTAAATGTCCATCAATGGATGAATCAATAAAGAAAATGTGGTATGTACATAGAATGGAATGTTATTAGGCCTTAAAAAAAAGAAGGAAATCCTGTCATATACTACAACATGGATAAAACTTGAAGACTTTATTGCTAAATAAAAAAAGCTAAACACACACACACACAAAAACAAATTCTGCATGATTCCACTTAAATGAGATATCCAATAATCAAACTCATAGAAACAGAAAGTAGGTTGGTTGTTGCCAGGGGCTGTGGGAAGGGGGAAATGGAAAGCTTCTGTTCAATGGATCTCAGTTATGTAAGGAAAAAAGTTCCTAAGTTCTTCTATACAACAACATGCACATATTTAGCAATATTGGAATGTATACTTAAAAATTAAGAGGTTAAAAAAGTTTCAGTAATGCTGGAAAGAAAATAAAAACTTCTTGATACCACAAAAAAGAGAGAAAGAAACACTACTGTCAACATTAACCTTGTAAACTCTTAAGTAAAATTTGGGGTTTTTTTCTTTAAAATTCCATAAAGATATTAACTAATCAATTTTTATGAGAAACCCTTGGTTTAGTTGCCTCAGAATCCTTCCTAAATCCCATGTTTAAGTGTTGCAAAGTAATTGATTATGGTAAACAAAACTCAGACCAGTTTTCTAACATATGGGCTCCACGTGTGTGTTTCTAAGACAGAAGGCTTTACTTTTCTTGGCATTTGTTACTGTTTAGCTGGCTTTTCAGGATAAGAGCCAGAGCTGTGTAGACACTTTGTAGGCTCTGATGAAACATAATTATATAGCAATAGTTCTATAAAGTCTTTCTTTATTACATTCACCACAGTGAGCACATTATACAATTGTTGCACCCTATAATATACTGCTCACTGTCTCTTATCAATGAGTGAATTTTCAATCCAGGCACTCTTTAAAAATGCATTACATATTCCAGAGAAGAGATATGCAAATGAAATGCCATCAAATCTAAAGTAGAATATTTACCAGCCAAAGCAATGAAATAGAGGTTTATAAGAGTAAACTCTTGTGTATTCCATGGCTTCAAATGGTGATTATTTTTTTATTCTTTTTTTAATCTTTTATTCTTACAAGAGAAAGTCAGGCTTGATGCCCAAACCACATTGAGAATAAAATATTTGATTGTCTCATTTTGGCCCCAAAGTCCAGGGAGAATAGGCCACTTGGGGGCTGCTTAATGATGTCCTTGAAAGATCCTTTCAAGGGATATTCAACAAGATATATATTTCCCCTCTATCCTAATAAACAGCAATTATCAACAATTTGTGTCTGACATCCTAAGGTCAGGGGAGAGAAAATGCTGTGTACATACCTTTGGCAAAATTACATATCTTTGATACCATTTGGCAAGGACATTATCCTGCAAACACAGAGAGAAAAATAAATTTTGAATCATGTACCTCCTGCAAAACCACAGATGTTTTTGGTCTTTGATGCAATAATTTCTGCAGTTTTACCGTAGTTCCTAGCTGCCATCCTTTCTCAGTTCCCACTTCACTCCATGATGTCTTTTGGCCATCCCGAATTAGCACTCTACAACTTGGCAATGCTGTTCAAAGATCCCCCAGTATAGCCCTGTAAACTGCTTTATCTTCCTTGACAATGCTTCCCACTCAAAAATTTTTTCTCATTCCTCCATCCCATCCCATTTAAATCCCCAAGTTCCCAGGTTTTGAGCCCATCTAATAATGAAGAGGAAAACTTCCCATTGTGTTAGTTCATTTTAAAAGGTGACCTTTCAGGATTTGGGGATATCAAAAGTATATGGGAGGCCTTTCGGTAGTGACTGGAATTCAAATCATATCACATCAGAGAGGCCTGCTGCTATGATTAGCCTTGATAATAAAATTAAGGACTGATTCATAGCATCTACCCATTTCAGTCTCATTAGTTTGAGGTGTTACAGCTTCAAACCTCTGGCTTTCTCTGGTCTTCAAATAGGTCTGTAGCATCACCAAATGAATAAGAGATGAGTGGGTTCAACCATGATCTCATCTTTACAAAGTGCCAGTTTTAACTAGTACCATAGGTCTACTAACCCTGTGCTTTTGCCCTCAGTATGATACATCTCATGTGGAACTTTTCTGATTCCAAAGTGAAGAAGCAAACATGCTTTACACCAGATAATTATACTCTAAATAGAGCCAAAAGCCCAAGAGGAGCCAAATCACATACATACTAATACTATTCATGCTTTTAGTTTGGGAGATAATATTGCCTCCTTTGACTGACAGTTGTTAAATTGTCTATTCTCTTAAACACATCAACAGTGACCCCTAAAAGCTCAGGATTAGAGTTTCTTTGCAAGGTGATGATATCCTAACAAACATAGACCTTTTCTCACTTCTTCCTTCTATTCCTTGGCAATATGGCCTTGATGGCAACAGAGTCTAATTTTTCTCCAAAGAATAGGTGAGAGTACTTGGCAAGGTAGTTTTAGAGATATTTCTATTATAACAGGAAAGAAGGAAAGGATGGATGCTCATGTAAACGGATTTTTATTTTTGGTGGTAAGAAGTTACACAAACTTAGGAACTGAATAGGCAAGCCACTTACTACTTAGTAGTTAAGTTTTATGTGCATCTCCTTAATTCTAGAAACTTCTTCAATACACAAGAGTTTTCTATGATAGCATGCTATATTTCTTGCTCTATAAGGATGAGAGTCAGGCCTGTCTTACTCATCACTATACCTTATATCCCTATGGAATAACATGGTGCCTGGCATATAGCAGGTGTTCGATAAATATTTCCTTAATGAGGAAACTGAGACATATTATGCTTATTTTCCTGACACGTTCATTTGTCTTTCTAGACTCCTTGCTCAAGGATGATGCCTATAGTCCAAGAACACCCCAAAGTGTCTGGCACATGCTTATTTTTGCCTTATTAATGAACAAATGGATTTTAATCATATATCCCTTGTATCTATCCCAGGTCCAGGTCTAACTAGCTATCCAAAGTGTCTGTCATCCTGAATTACATTCTGTTTCCATGTGTAGTCTTATGTGCTAGAGCTTTATATTTCTTTGGTCTTTAAAGTAATAAATACCTTCAGCCAAAATATATGGTTTGGTTTGTTTGTTTTTTGCCTCAGTTTATGCAAAAATATTCTGGTTCTATGAGGGCCCTCATCACAGGGTTTTATGAATCTCTGACTTTTACGCAAGGTAATACTTTGAATTCACATTTATACTATTCCAATTTATGTTTCAGCTAACCCCATTCCCACTTTGTCTTTTCTAGTTACGTGCTGTTTCCTTTCCTAAGATGCTTAAGTCACAATTCCCTTTTATTATTTGTCTGGTTGTGCTCTGGCCTTTGCTGAATTAGACCTCTGATCCTTGACCTAGCTAGCTATGGCACTCCAGAAAATGATTTTTTTTTAAAGTAGAACGTCCACTATAACATGCAGTAGTAAACTTTGCTGCCTTTAAGTTGTCAGCAATTTTTACTTAATTCAAATATTTGCATAGTAGAACCAGGAAAGAAAAAAGCCCTAGATAATTTTAAGACAATTTAGGTCAATGGTTCGGAATCTAAGCTGGATTTATTGGCAGCAGTGGAGTGGATAAAGGAGATGGAAAGAGTGTACAGTTTTAAATAGAGCTTGCAAATGCCTAGGAAGACCAAGCATTCTCTATAAATGGAATACATGACATGACATGGCTGGTTTCCTCATTCTGTCTCCCCATATCATGTCTTCCAGGATGTTTCCCAAACCCATTCCTGCTAATACATGAAAAATTGAGATTTATTGAGTGAAAGGATCTAGAGGATTAAGCTATTAGTCTCTAATCATGCGCATACATTTTAATTAGCCAGAAATAGAGGAGGTGTGCCAAGATTTTCCAGGACAAGCAGGGAATAGTTAGGGTACCACTTAAAGGTAGATATGTTATCCTCTTCTTCAGGAAAAGCTTCACCTATGGTCTTTCTGTTGGCCTCTTCTCCACAACCCAGAGTTCATGTGGCCCTGCCTCCCCATTTGTTCATGACTAAGGTTCGATCTCTAAGCTCTCTGGGGAACACACATTTATTCAATGTTTCTCTGCTGTGGTTCAGAGACTGCATGTACCAGTGTTAGTAAGCGGAATAAACATGTAAGCCATTTCTGTGTATTAACTCTAAGTTGAAAAATATATGCTTTTGTAATGAACAAAAGATAAATTTCTAAAAAGGCTCACTAAGGTCACTATAGTTATTTATCCTTATGTATTTTTTTCAATTAACATACACTGAAAGCACAATTACTATTATGAGTTTATGAATGTTTATAGTAAAAGGTGTCCTAAGAAGTGAAAAACAGTAGGGATTGCCCACTTTAAATGATTTCTGTTAACACAACTAAAACCTAACGACTAAAAATCCCCACACTCCATTAATATTCTACTTACTAGAATAGTATTTCAAACAAGTACATTCCACTGCAAACCACTGAACCATTCTTTACTGTTTGATATAGTGAGATTTGAGCTCCATATGCAGAGAAACAAAGTGCCCAGGATATACATAGATATTCTGTAGGCTTGGATTTACTATCAAAACTCTCTTTTCCAAAATAGTAAAATGTGCCAGTCCAGTGGCTGCAAATAAATTTTATTTTGCTTGGTAATTCCAATCAAAGGCCATTCACTGCTTGGACTACCATTCAGAAAATGATGCTAGGTACCATCCATGCTCACCAGGTGAAGAATGCCATTATCAATTAGCAATGTATCATGGCCTGGGAATGGGAAACAGAGGAATGCCTGCCACATATTTACCATTGTGGACCATATTTTACCTTGTGCCTGAATTACTACAATAGTTCCTGAGATGGCACCATTGTTCCAACCAATTCATCTTCTAAATTAGCCATCTTCCAACACTGGGTTGGCTATTATACAGCCTATAAGCTCTCAACCAAATTATTCAACTGATTCTGTGATGCCACCAGAATTTGAGCTCATCCTCTACATCTAATCTTATATTATCATTCCTCCAACTAGTATCTCTAACACTCGCCAGCATGATTACCAAGCTCTCTAACATACTACACTCATTATTCCCTCCATTGGCTTGTGCTAGTCCTTCCCACTTAAAATGCCCTTCTTCTCTATTCATCTTAATCCAAACTTTCTATTCTAATTAGATTCTTTATGTAGCTTATCCAATTAGTAGAAATAAAGCAGTGGGGGAATTTACTGTAAGGAAATACGTAAACTAAAATTAGCATTGTAACTTGGAAGGCTCTGACAACTGAGGAAGCTCTAGAAATTGGCAATTCTCTCCCTTTATCTCTCATGGGCTATAATAGTCTTTCTACTTCTCATCTACTTTCAACATCACCCTGTGCATTTACTCTTTTTTCTCTTTTCTATCAAATAGGCTTTTCTGCTTCCTCAAAATTTCTGCCCCCTTACATTTTCTGCTCCTTATATGTCTGCCTTGGAAATGGCCATTATGGCCTCCTTTACTGTCCTATACATCAAGACCTCTACTACTAATATATCAATCTCTATATATTTCTTTTTTTTTAAGATTTTATTTATTTATTCGACAGAGACAGAGACAGCCAGCGAGAGAGGGAACACAAGCAGGGGGAGCGGGAGAGGAAGAAGCAGGCTCATAGCGGAAGAGCCTGATGTGGGGCTCGATCCCATAACGCCGGGATCACGCCCTGAGCCGAAGGCAGACGCTTAACCGCTGTGGCACCCAGGCGCCCCTCTATATATTTCTTAAGTGAAAATTCAGAGTCCAGGGATCTGGTTGACCCAGCTCATCTTTTTGCATCAGCCCACAATAAAGTAAGTCACTAAACAGTCTATGGGTTCATCGTGGATCAGATAGCCAACCAAGTGACCACGTAGGGTGAGGGACAGAGGGGAGATAGAGTACAAAATATTGATGGGCTAGTTCTTCTTTCAGGGTATGAGGGCAAGCAGACAATGAGACTAAAGCTGCCAACTCTCCTTCCTTTCCTATCTAGTTCCAGTTCCTCTTCCTCTATGAAGCCATCTACAACTGTTAGAGATGAGAGGGTAATCTTCCTTCTGGTAATTTCAATAGAATGGAGAGTCAATACCACTTATTAGGTTTTATAATATATATTTACAGATTATTCTTAATTTTTAATCAAAGTATCACCTCATATAACCCATAATTTAAACAGACATTAAGTACAAGAGCCATGTCATATGTTTTGTTTCGATTTGATTTTGTAATTATTCATAATAGCTAATGCAATGTTGGGTACTCAGCAAATAGCTAATACATTTATTGATATTAAAACCGTGGAATTTATAATGTGATTATATTCTCAGGCTAAGGGGAAAAACAAGCATTCTCATCTCAAAACAAATTGCATAAGTCAAGATATTGAGCAGATGGATGTATAATTAAATAATTCTTCTATATGTAGATTTCACTATTCATTTTTCTCTCCTG
This sequence comes from Ursus arctos, assembly GCF_023065955.2. Classification (NCBI taxonomy): domain Eukaryota; kingdom Metazoa; phylum Chordata; class Mammalia; order Carnivora; family Ursidae; genus Ursus; species Ursus arctos. The sequence goes on along the minus strand of NC_079873.1, from coordinate 88,458,705 downwards.
GGAAATTATAAGAGTCAGTTCAAAGAAACCTGGAAAATTCCATTTGAAGAGAATTCCCCTAGGGTTAATTTATGTCAGATCATGTGAAATGATTTGTGTTTTCATTTAGAGACAACCTAATTCCAAAGCTAGTGACATGATTATTTGAGTGACATAAAAAATGACCCTATAGTTTTCATAGTTGAAGGTTCTTATCTATTATATAGCTTAGTATAGAATCAGTATGTTACATTATAAAAAGAGGAACTCTTTTTTTTTATTTTATTAGTTTACTTAAATTCAATTCATTAACATACAGTGTATTATTAGTTTCAGAGTTAGAGTTCAGCGATTCATCAGTTGTATATAACACCCAGTGCTCATTATATCATGTGCCCTCCTTAATGTCTACCACCCAGTTACCCGATCCCCCCACCCACCTCTCTTCCAGCAACCCACAGTGTGTTTCCTATAGTTAAGAGTCTCTTATGGTTTGTCTCCCTTCTAATTTCATCTTATTTTTCCCTCCCTTCCCTTATGATTCTCTGTTTTGTTTCTTAAATTCCACATATGAATGAAATAATATAATTGCCTTTCTCCGATTGACTTATTTTGCTTAGCATAATACCCTCTAGTTCCATCCACATCATTGCAAATGGTAAGATTTCATTTTTTGATGGCTGAGTAATATTCCATTGTATATAATATATAATATTCCACTGAATGTATGTATGTATGTGTGTGTGTGTATCACATCTTCTTTATCCATTCATCCAAAAAATTACTAGATCTCAAACAGGAATTCAGCAAAGTGACAGGATTAAAATTAATACACAGAAATAAATTGCATTTCTATGTACTAACTATGGGACAGAAGAAAGAGAAATTAAGGAATCAATCCCATTTACAATTGCACAAAAAACCATAAGATCCTTAGGAATAAACCAAACCAAAGAGGCTAAGGGTCTGTACTCTGAAAACTATAAAATAGGCATTCTACTACTTAATCTATACTTCATTCCTGGTGAAGTGATTATTTTATTTATTTTATTTTTATTTTTTTGAAGTATTAATTTAAATTCTAGTTAGTTAACATATAGTATAATATTGGTTTCAGGAGTAGAATTTAGTGATTCATCACTTACTTATAACACCCAGTATTCATCACAACAAGTGCCCTCCTTAAACTTTATCCACACCTGAAGTATGAGCTAGATTCCTAAAATTAAAAAAAAATGTGATGGGTGTATGTATTTAATTACCATGTATGGATTCAAAAGATACAGAGTCTCAATGAAGACTGTTTAAGCTGTGTAACTTTGGACAGCTATCTGTTTCTTGATTTTTCTTTTTTTTTTTAAAGATTTTATTTATTTATTTATTTGACACACAGAGAGAGAAAGCACAAGCAGGGGGAGCTGCAGAAGGAGAGGGAGAAGCAGACTCCCTGCTGAGCAGACAGCCCAACTCCAGGCTTCATCCCAGGACCCTGGGATCATGACTGGAGCCAAAGGTAGACACTTAACTGTCTGAGCCACCAAGGCACCCTTATTTCTTGATTTTTCTGATTGAGAAAATGAAGAGAGCAAAACTGCTGAAATATTTTCCACCTGTAGGAAAATTACTCAAAATTTTGTCTCTAGAACAAATCTCTTCTCTGTGCTCCAAACCAGTATACCCAACTGCTTAGTTTATACTCTTTTTTAGATGTCTCAATGGCACCTCAAAAATATAAACAAATACCTGATACTCTTCTTTTGCCTCCCCAACCTAGTCTTATTTATGTGCCACTTAAACTTCAAGTGATATCACCATCTATGCAGTTCAGCACTCTCTCTCCCTTACGCCATATTCCCAATCCATCACCGAGTCCACTTAAATATCTCTACAATCCATCAACTACTTTCTATGTCTACCACTACCTTTGCAGCCTATGCATTCATCTTCTCCTGCTTTAAAAATCATTAACTTATTAATTGGTCTAATCCTCATCCATTCTTCTCTCCCTCCAGACTGTTCTCCACACTCAGAATGAGGTGTTTGAAAGAAAATCTGATTTTGTCTTTCCTTTGCTAAAAAGTCTTTAGTGCCTTCCTGTTACACTTGGGATAAAGGCAAAATTCCTTAACAGGCTCATTAAGACTTCCTGTGAATTCACCCCTAAGTACACCTACGTTCTCATTTGAATCATGTTCTCTCTTATTCGTTCTTCCCTAACACGCTGACTCCTCAGACTCATATTCACCATGCTCCCTCCTCAGAGAAGTGTTACCACATGTTGTTTCTCCTTTTGCTTAGTTAACTTCTAATCATCCATATTTCAGCTTAAATGTCATTTCTGAACTACTCAGACTGAGGTTTCATCAAACCATTTCAAAGTACTACATGTATCTATACAATCTTGCAGTTAATATCTGGTTGCCTTAGTTTACCAGACTATAACTCCATAAGGGCAGGGGCCATGCTTGTTTTGCTCTTACATAGCATCTTCAGTGTAGAGCACAGTCCTGGACTGGCACATTTTAGGTGCTCAAAAATATTTTACTGAATGAACTGACAAACTGCTGTCTGAATTTGAGGTTTTACAGTGTGTCCTAAATGGGGTTTCATTAATTCTTCTTCCATGTCATCCCTTCAATCCTAGTCACATCCATCAAGTGATTTTGGGTGTCTTATTTAGGTAGCAAACTTAAGGAGTTAAGTGTAAGAGCTTTAGGACTTTGAAACAAGTAAGGCATGATGGCTAATTTTATGTGTCAGCTTGGCTGCACCATAGTGCCCAAATATTTGGTCAAACATTATTCTGGATGTTTCTTAGAAGATGATTTTTTGGAAGAGATTAACATTTAAATTTGTAGATTTCGATAAATTAGTTTATCTTCTGTAATGTGAGTGGGCCTCATCTAATTAAAGGCCTTCATAGAACAAAGACTGACTTCCTAGAGCAAGAAGGAATTCTGCCAACAGACCGCCTTTGCCTTCAGATTGCAGCTCTTCCCTGGGTCTCCAGTCTGCCGCTTTACCAGGCAAATTTTGGACTTGCCTCCACAATCGTGGGAGCTGACTCCTTAAAATAATCTCTCTGGAGAATCCTAACTAATACAGAAGGAAAGGTAAAATCCAATAAGTTCTATTTTAGGAAAAGTTGAATGCAATGGAACCTTTTTTTCCCTCAGAATTACATGAGCCTGACGTTTGTTTTTTTATTTTCTAATAGACATTAGTTGCTTACATAATGAAATCACATAATCTAATGAGATTTAATGTTGCTATCAAGGAAGACAAGCTTTATTAATATATGTAATATACCCCCTACATAATAAACGACCATATTTTCTGGCTTTTATTAAACTTGGGTAAAATTCCCTCCGACTTCTCCTGAGGTTTTCTTTTTTTTAAGATTTATCTTTTTAGAGAAAGAGAGAGTACAGCAGGGGGAGAGGGAGAGAGAGAGAGAGGGAGAGAATCCTCAAGCAGACTCCCCACTGAGCACACAGCCTGAAACAGGGCTTGATGCAGGGCTCACTCCCAAGACCCTGAGATCATGACCTGAGCCAAAACCAAGAGTCAGATGCTTAACCAAATGAGCCACCCAGGCACCCCAGAGTTCTCCCGAGTCTTATGCCATTTTCTCTTTCAACCCCAATGTGGAAATACGGGAGAATGAAAGAGGAGCAAAAAAAGGTAGAGTTAGTCTACATAGTCTTACTAGGTAGCAGGAAGGTAACCCTGCTACACCATTCCCCCAAGTGCCCTGGGCTTCAAGCAACTCTGATGTTCTTGAGTTCTTCATATTAGCTTTCCCTAGCTTCCTCATTATTCAGTATCTATAGTCAATTCAAACACCCAGAACTTTTTCTTGCCTGCTACTCTTTAGCTATGTCATATTCATTTTGCACTTGAACAGTTAGAAACAAATTGAAGATCTTTACGTTTTTTCCAACCAAATTTCATTTTGATAGTTTCAGCCCATAGTCCAGACTCTTATGGTCTCTTGAGGTTCTGAATCTGAGCTATTCCTCCACATACTTAACAACCATGTCATGAATATCCCCATCCCAATCATTAATAAAAAGTACATAGTGTCATCTTAAAGGAAACCTCACTCTCTAGGTGAATATCAACTCTTTAATTATCTTTCTCTAGAGACATTCAACCAGTTATAAACCCACTTAACTTATATTTTCATTTAGTTCCAATATCTCCTTCCTATCCCAAAGGCTATCCAGGTAGTTCAGCCAGTACCTTGCAATATTACGTTCGCTTATTTGTCTATGGAATCATATGGATTGTCTAGAAACCGACATTATATCTTGTACTAGTCTCTAGTAATTAATTTCCCTCTCTCAATCAACAATTGCCATATTATCAGCACACTAAGAAAGAAGGGAAATCTTCACTTTAAACACCTAAGAATAAGAGAGCAACAATATTACTGCCTACAATTTGCAAAAAGCTTTCAATTATTATTGTCCTCATCAACATCATCAGCATCCTCTTCATTTGCCATGCAAATTGCCACACATTTTGTTATTATTACTCCCTTTTAAAAAATGAGTAAACTGAAGCTCTAAACAACTAGTTGACTTTTATCCAAAATTATAATGATAATAAGTAGGGACAGAATACAGACATCTGACTTAGAGTTTTATTTTTATTGTATACTAAACTGGCTCAGTAGACAAAATATTTTGCAGATGAATAAGTAAGATTAATAAGAGTCTAAAAATGACAGATTAAGATAGCATCATGCCAGGGGGCCCTGGGTGGCTCAGTCAGTTAAGCGTCCTCCTTTGGCTCAGGTCATGATCTCAGGGCCTTGGGATGGAGCCCTGCTTTGGGCCCCCTGCTCAGTAGGGAGTCTGCTTCTCTCTCTCCTTCTGCCCCCCCCCCACTTGTACACTCTCTCTCTCAAATAAATAAATAAAATCTTAAAAAAAAGATGACATCAAGCCATTCAAAACAAATCTACCTTTTCCACAACTTTTACAAAACAAGGTTCATATGTATCTATTAACCCTAAAATTTATATTAATAAAATATTAGTTTAACTCTCAATTGAAAGGAAATACATCACAGTTATTTCTGTATATACTGACATTCTTGTGACAAAAAATTATAAAAAACCATTTATCTAAAATCTTTAGAACTATTAAGTGCATGAGTATCTTAATCTTGCTTTCAAAATTAATCTACTAAAAATTGCTTTTTAAAGACAAAAATCGATATTGAGTAAAAAGATTTTGTATTTTTAAGGTCCAATGCCAACATGCATCCTTTGGGTGAGTCTTTAATCCACTGATTAAATTAATTTTCCCTTTTACATTTCTGATATAAATTTAGAAATGGCCTAAGTATCACCTTTCTGATTGCTGATAGAAACATTTTCAATTGCCACTACTGTCGTATGCTAAATTGTATTTGATTTACCAGACTGCAGTCCTCACAATATAGTTCAGTTATCTAGATTACAGAATACCAAAAATCTGGTTAGAAAAACTCCCAGAGATTTATGCATTTAAAATAACTACTATGAGTATTATACACAACTAATGAATCATTGAACACTACATCAAAAACTAATGATGTACTATATGTTGGCTAACCGAACATAATAATAATAAATAAATAAATAAATAAATAAATAAATACATTCATTTAATAAACAAGGTAAGAGAATTTTGAGACACAACAAAACAAAAGTAATAAAATAAAATAAAATAACTATTCTCCTTCTGTTTGACATAGAATGGAAAAAAAAACCTTGGTTATATCTAGAGATGAGTGCCAAATCAAATAGACTTTATATTTTACCAAATTAACTGATAGCAAATGTAGACATGTCACATGGATATGCTTTCCAACTTTCTGATGAATCAAAAGTCAGAGGCTTTGCCACTTTGGATGCTGCCTGAACTCTGCAGGGAAGATGGCTAGCTAAGTATGCCTGAGTATGTTGAGGTTAATCTGAAATGCAAGATCAAGACAGAGGAAATAACTTACCACTGCCTCCATCAAACCATGACTACTAGTACCTTCACGGACCTTATTTTCTATGTGGACAATTTGTTTCTCTCATTCTCTTTCCAGTTTAGGATTCCTAACTGTCTTAACTTCAACCCTGGAATGTGCCTTTAATATCTTTCTATCCTGTTTACTCTATCTTGATTTCTAACTTCTCTTCTCAATAACCTGGTATTTTGGCCCAACTCCTGATTGTGTTTTTGTTCTGTGGTTTGATACTGATGTTCTTTACCCCGGACTAGATACTGTGATCATGACTTTGCCATAGTGGCTTGGCAGAAGACTCTTACTCTGATTAGCTGTTGTTTGAGCAAAATCCCTTTCTGAAATTCCTAAAACTTTTTTATTAAAGTAGACTTGACACACAATATTACATTTGTGTCAGGTTTACCACATAATGATTCTACAACTCTATACTATGGATGCTATGCTTACCACAACCATAGCTACTGTCACCATACAACACTACCAGCATGATCTCCTGATGCTAACTGATGGTTATTAAGTAAAAAGTACATTCATCCCAGCTTGTTCAGTGAGAGGGTGGAATCTCTTTAGGGTTGTAAACTCTAAAATCATATTCAACATTAAGGAATTGCTACCTGTTAGCACTTTAGTTTTTTCCATTTATTTAAACACATACTATTGGATTATGAAAGAAAAACATTTGAGTTTGCACTTTTTCCTTAGCTATATAATTAATGAAGTCAGCAACAAATGTTAGGCACAGATAACAAAAGGAAATTATAAGAAATTTTTCATTGAACATCCTTAAAATGGTTAGCAATTCATCCATCTTTTGATAGGTGTGGACTGTGGCAAGAGTGAATTGATAACGTTACAAATTTCCTTCTAGCATTTTGGTTCTATTGTTCTATTTGTTTTGTCAGTAGAAATAGTCTGGTGTATATAAATCAGATTGCTATTGCTGTCCATTTTGGTACAGCATACACATTATAATTCATTTCTCATCACAAATTGAAGGTGTGTAGAAAACAAAATCAATGAAAAAACATTCAAGCAGATCTTTTGCTTACAGCTAAGTAAACAACCATTATTACAGAGAACAAAGTACTTGTACCCAAGAGATTCATGCAACAAAACATAGCCAGAGTAAACTTTGGATTTTTATGGAAAATCATATGAAGCACTGTTTCTATCTTCCACATAAATAGGAAAATAATTTGAGGTTTTAAAACACAGAGTTTCCAAGATAACTATCTGGCAAAAGTGTCAAAAGACAACTTCCTGATTATTTTTAACTTAGTCGTCTTGGGGTAATTTTGGTCTATTTTCAAAGATAAAACTTCTTGCAGGTGAATTACAATTTTACATGTGTTAATGGCTGAAAAGTTCAAGGGCAAGGGACTGTGTCATATTCAGCTCTATTTTTATATTATATTAGATATATAACTCAATAAATATAATGTTTGTTGAATAACTAAATGATCATCCAACTGATAAAAAATAAAAGAAAACCATGATCGAGTTATTAATAAACTACCATATCTTCATCACCCTAGGCATCCTGGGGGATATCAAAACATTATTTGATAATGTTACCACCACTGAGAACTTTTCCTAGTCAGAAGAATACCTTTGTTCAGATGAGAAACTTCTACCTATCACTGTACATCACCAATGTAGTCTCCCTGCATTCACAATTAATTTCAATTTTCTTTTTTTTCAGGTCTCCCGTCCATTTTTATTATTTATTTATTTTTTATTTTTTTATTTTAATGATTTTTTATTATATTATGTTAGTCACCATACAGTACATCCCTGATTTCTGATGTAAAGTTCGATGATTCATTACTTGCGTATAACACCCAGTGCACCATGCAATACGTGCCCTCCTTACTACCCATCACCGGCCTATCCCATTCCCCCACCCCCCTCCCCTCTGAAGCCCTCAGTTTGTTTCTCAGAGTCCATAGTCTCTCATGCTTCATTCCCCCTTCTGATTACCCCCCCTTTCTTTATCCCTTTCTAAGATTAGTCCTGAGTGACCCTTAATATATTTCCTTTGGCCCCCACTTGAGTCCACTTGTCTCCTACTTTTGATTGCCCCTTGTCTCCTACTTTTGATTGCCCCTCTTCACCTCATTCTAACGTGGCCATTGTAATCCTGCAACTCGCAAAACCTATGAAGTTTTGCAGCCATTGAAACTTATGAAATTTTGTTGGACTAAGCAGTATCTTGATGTCAGGCTATTTTTCAGAAGTGCGTTCCTAGGGATTAAAGTCTGTTGTGTAATAGTTCAAAAGGATATTTTTCTTAAATTAATAGGCAGTAGTTACATCATTGTCTTTCCCAATAGGCCTTTACCTTACTCCCTTTAATTCTCCATGTGAACCCTAGGTTCCCTTGTTTGGTTCCTGCTTCCAGAGTCTGTGAATCCACAGGAGACACAGCTTTTCTGTTTTTCTGTGTAATGTACCTGTGCAAACCCTAACACTGGCCAGCTTTTCCTATCCTTGGCAATATCTGCCAAGAATCCCCTCCTCCATTTTCCTCTACTGATTGTTCTTCCTTTACAAAGGATACAGGAAGGGCAGCTGTGAGTGAATTGTGTCAGGGCTTCTTTTCACTCCACCTGAAAGCAAGGTGGTCTTTCCAACTCTAAAATCCGTCATACTCTCAGTCTTCATGAGAGTTGATAACTGTCATATTTCTCTGTAAAACTACAAAAAGAATGACAAACTGAAGGTTACTAGGAGATGTGAATGGCTGCTTTTTCACCTCTCATACTTTAGAACTTTTATCTTGAGCCTAAAAGCCATAAAGACAAAAGAGAACAATAATTGCACATAAAACGAGAGCCATAAAAGCCAGGCTGAATTGTAGCTTCTAGGTCCCTACGACCTTAGTTATACAACATATATCGGATGTAACTGTGCTTTGTGAGCCAGAAAGTAAGATAAATGTCCTGTCAAGAAGTTAGAATATTTGAAATTGTAACTGTCTCTGAAAATCCAGCTTCATGAGAAATATAAGATGGGCATTGTTTTCTCCATTTTTCAGATGAGAAAATGGAAGCCTAGAAAGATGGAGGAGAGGAAGCCTAGGGAAAACAGACCTGAGGTGGTAGAGCCCATGGGCCCGGTCTCGTACGCCGGTGTTCTTTCAACTACAAGTTTAGTCTCTGAAAACTAGATAGCTAATGAACTTCCAAGTCACATCTCTCCTTGCCATATTCATTAAAATTCCTAAAGCAGAATGCATAATTATATTATAGAAATAATTAACATTATGTGGGGAAGGGGCGCCTGGGTGGCACAGCGGTTAAGCGTCTGCCTTCGGCTCAGGGCGTGATCCCGGCGTTACGGGATCGAGCCCCACGTCAGGCTCCTCTGCTATGAGCCTGCTTCTTCCTCTCCCACTCCCCCTGCTTGTGTTCCCTCTCTCGTTGGCTGTCTCTATCTCTGTCAAATAAATAAATAAAATCTTTAAAAAAAAAAAAACATTATGTGGGGAAAAAATCGTTACTCTCAAAGTTTCAATCAGCAATAATCGTGCCTCAGATAAACTTCATGAGCTGTGATATTGCCACTGAGAAAAGATACATTCAAATTTGATGTAAGAGAAAAAGCTGATGTAAAAACCACTTGAAACAGAAAAATTTGAGAGTGGACATGTTAACACAGCAATTTATTACTTCCACGACTTTGTGACCTGAATTAACTGCGTAGTTTCTTTTCAAAAACCTGACTTTCCTCGTTCGTTCCACTTGACGAAATTTCTTGCACCATGCTGAACATCTCTACTTAACCTTATCCTTACATTTGATGAAACACACATTCTGGCTGTTTGCAAACAGCATGGAATTGTAATGTCATTCTTGAGCATTACCTTGTTACCTAGGCAGAAGGGGGAACTGTCACATTAAGAAAGAAAAAAGAGGGACTTTTCTTGAGCAAAGGCAGTGCAAATCAATCCAAAATGTTTAACAGAACTGAACTACTAAGAGTTGACAGGGACTCAGATGGTCAACAAATCCTGCTGATGGTCACTTACTAATACTTTGAGCATGTGTATGCCTCTTCTGCAGTTTGTCTGTGATGGTCCGCCAGTACACTTACACTCAGCCTCCTTTGGGACAGTCACAGATGTCTCCAAGACCACTGTGGCTAGAGTCTAGAGTGTCACCTATAGCAGCAGCACAGGAAAAAGCTGACTAAGTGGAACACAGTTATGAGCTTGACCTTATCAGCATCTTGAGCTTGTGCCTACATAGTATAGATCCATGGTAATCATTATGTCAGTAAAGAAGTGGGAGAACAAAGTACATTCTTTATACTTTTGTGTAACACTTCAGATTGCAAATGGTAGATAAGGAAATGATGTGAGAGGAAGTAATGATAATAAACATTGATTATTATTTCAAGACATGTATTGATGAAAAGAAGAAGAGAGCAATACTCCAAAAGAGAAGCAGAGTTAAGGGAAGGTTAGGGGAGTTAGGGTAGGAAAGACTTAGCATGCTCCAAGGCTAATGATGGAGAGATCACAGAAGCTAAAAGTACAAAAGAGAGACAGATAATGTCTAAGATTTTTGCTTTATTTTATTCTTCTAACTGTTTCTCTTTCTCCATACCACTTTCATGCTACTATCTTTCCTATCTCATAGATTTCCATCCCTCCAGTTTCTCAAGTCAAAATCTGGAAAACATACAATCCATTAGAAAGTCCTGTCAATGCCAACTGTAAAGTAAAACCCAAATCCAACCGCTCCATATAGCTACTCACTTGCGTCCATGCTACCTACATCTCACACCTAAATGGCAATACCTTCCTGACTGGGCTACTCGTTTTGCTTTTGCACTCTCTTATAATTCATTCTCCATATAAGGACTAAAATTCTCTTGTTAAAATATCATAACTCTGGGCACCTGGGTGGCTCAGTCGGTTAAGCGTCTGCCTTCAGCTCAGGTCATGATCCTAGGGTCCTGGGATCGAGTCTCGCGTCAGGCTCCCTGCTCAGCTGGGGAGCCTGCTTCTCCCTCTCCCTCTGCCTGCCGCTCCTCCTGCTTGTGTGCTCACTCTCTTTCTTTCTCTCTCTCTCTCTCAAATAAATAAAATCTTTATAAAAATTATAAAATAAAATATTATAACTCTGATGTCTTCCTAAAGCACTGTAATAGAATCCATATTTCATGGTGTGCAGAGTTCTATCTGATAGGATTGCTACTTACCTCTTCAGTTTCATCTTCTACCATTCTCCCAAGTGTTCACTAGACTTGAACACGCTGATCTTCCTTCTGTCCTATTACTGTTAAGCTCATTTCAACCCCTGACTTATACATTTGTGATTTCCCCCAGCTTTTCACACATTTAGCTCCTTGGGTATCAGCTCAAATGTCATTTCCTCAGACAGGCCTTTCTGGATCAGCATATCTAAAATAGTCCACCAAACTCAGATCACTTTCTTGTATATCTCCTTTTTAAAATCTCCTTTATGAATGTTACCACACTCTGAAATTGTACTGTGTATTTATTTGCTTTCTTATTATTTACTGTATTTATCCCTCAATTAGATGTAAGTTCCACAAGAGACAGATCTTTGCCTGTCTTATTTGCTAATGTATTCTCTGTTCCTAGAACACTGCCTGGCAAATATAAATATCTACTGAATAAATCCATGAGTGGATGAATAAGTGAATGAAACAAGTTGGTTGAGAAAACTGAGAACAGGGGCACCTGGGTGGCACAGCGGTTAGGCGTCTGCCTTCGGCTCAGGGCGTGATCCCGGCGTTCTGGGATCGAGCTCCACATCAGGCTCCTCTGCTGGGAGCCTGCTTCTTCCTCTCCTACTCCCCCTGCTTGTGTTCCCTCTCTCGCTGGCTGTCTCTATCTCTGTCGAATAAATAAATAAAATCTTTAAAAAAAAAAAGAAAACTGAGAACATATCATCTGTAGAATAGGAAGGAAAATATGCATCTGAGACAGAAGAAACAGAAGTTAGGAAGGGTACAGATAGGTTTGGAGATAGGAGACTGATACAATTATTATTTGAAGATGAGCCAAGGTCATTTTCCAAGGGCAAGTGGGACACCTTTTCAAATCCTTGCTCTATAGCAATATATAATCTGTTTACACTTCCCTAATGTATATTCCTGGCACAACTAACGTCAGCAATTTTAGCTCTAAATTCTCTTATATCAGTTTTTCCTACTTATTAATCACTCCCTTTCTCTGATGTCATTAATACATTTTATGGTTGGAAGAACATTTGCCTTAATGAAAATGAGAACAAGAGAGCTGACCGTAAGAGATTCCTTCTCGGTTATCTGCTAACATCATACCACCTACCCCAAGCGGAAGACCTAGCCCTTTCCATCTTGCATCTGTAAACATAGGTGAAATCACTGTTTTTGATTTTGTCTTTGGCACTTTATACAATCTTGAATCTATTCTGGACCTTAACTCCCACAAAAAATCCACACACTCATTGAACACATCCTTGATTATGTGTTACTACCATCGACGTCACCCCATCTGTTCCCCTCATGTTCTTTTAATCTAAGCTAACAATTCTGGTTTCCTCTTCTTTCTCTTTCCTTCACAAAATTTATAATTTTCAGAATACAATATCCCATTTGAGCCATCTTTTTGTTTTCACAGTTTCTGGCCATGAGATCATACTTACCTTTTTTATGAACTTTCTGAATATTGCTTTGATAGAGAGGCAGTATCTGAACATGACCTATGTCACCTTTGCATTTTATTTTGGTCCCTTTAACCCCAGTTTCTATCACTTACACAGTACTGGAATCCAGATTTCCAAACTTTAGTCCATTACTATTATCATTACAATGTACTTGGCAGAGCAGATTTATAGTTATTTAAGCCCTTTTCCCCCTGGATTTTCAATCTACTAATGTTCTATAAACCAACTGGTTACCACATCACCACATTCTGGGTTTTCAGGGCATAAAAGAGAAAAATGTATATGTACATGTAGGTAGATAGGTAGGTAGGTAGATAATACTAGATCAAATCTCACATCTCAGGGGTTCCACAATCACCCACTTAGTCTCACATGACTCAAATACAGTTATATTAATGGCTAAGATTTTATTTATTTATTTATTTATTTATTTATTTATTATTTATTTGAGAGAGAGAGAGAAAAAGAGAGAGATAGTGAGCAGGGGGAAGGGCAAAGGATGAGGGAGAGAGAATCTCAAGCAGACTCCCTGTTAAGCACAGAGCCCAATGAGGGGCTTGATCTCACAGCCATGAAATCATGATCTGAGCCAAAATCAAGAGTCAGATACTCAACCAACTGAGCCACCCAGATGCCCTTTATGGCTAAGATTTATTAGAGCAAAGGGTACAGTGCAATAACAGCAGGAAAAAGATATCCATAGGTAAAGGGTAGAGAGGTAAAAAAAAAGCTTCTTGTTCTCCCTCTCTGAGGATTACACAATTGCTTTTCTTTTTTTTCTGTCCAGCTGTAAAGTTCAGAGACATGTGGAAGATGTCCTTGCCAAGGGAAGTCCACATGAGTCTTAGAGTTCACAGTTCTTAAAGAGAGTTATTCATGTGGGCACACAACTGTCATGTGGATGCCATGATATGGACCCCAAACCAGGCACCAGGTACACATCATGAACCATCATGTTTAACTTAAAAATGCTGAACACTGGTTCATCTTGACCCACTGCTTCAGGAGTACAGATAATAGTACATAGTAACTTTGTAAATATTCCAGTAGTTTATTTCTCAGAGTTATTGCCATGGTTAAAAAGATAAGCGAGAATTGAGTAAAAAAATTTTTATATATATAAAATATTTTATATATATAAAATATATAAAATTTATATATATATATAAAATACACACACACACACACACACACACACACACACACACACACACTGGTCTCTTTGCGTTTCATGTATTTCATATTATTTAACCTTTATAGTAATCCTGTGAAATGGCCATGACCATTCTCCCTTTTCACAGATGAGGCAGCTGGGACATAGACAGTTTAAAGTCTAAGTAATCAAGTCACGCAGCTACTGTGCTTTAAAGCTGAGATCTGAGCTCATGCTCCTCTCATTGCATCATAATTCAAGGTCAGCTGGGCCTAAGGCAAGTAAATGAGGATACACGTCAAAGGCATTCAGAAGCCTTTCTGAATCCAAAGTTTTTTTTTGTAGAAGCTCATGAAAGCCACTGAAGCTCAGCTGGTGTTGAGAGAAATGCTATTCTGTGTCACTTATGAATGGACAGGTTTGCATTTTCCACAAAGACAACTAGTGTTCCTTCATCCTTCATGAGATTTGGCACACCCAGGGAAAACTCAAAAGTGGCACCTTCTTTTTTAAGCATGGCAGAGTGCTGATTACAGTTCAGCACTGTCCATGAGCTTTCTAAAATGGCCTTTAGGCTATGAATCAAGAGTGGGCTACAGAGGAATAGAGAGCTAAGGAGAGGCTTATTTGCTCATGTGAGAAGGTGTGACTGGGTTACATGCTGAACGGATCCCTGCCTGTTTACAGCAAATTATCCCCAGGCCTTTGGTTTAAGGCAGAAGTCACTTAGCTACAGCCAGGGCCAAACCTCACTACAGCCTGGTTTTGTAAATAAAGTTTTATTGGAACACAGCTGTATCCATTTGTTTATGTATGGTCTATGGCTGCTTCATGCCACAATGGGAGAGTTACATAGTTGGGCTAGAGACTATAGGTCCCGCAAAGTCTAAAATATTTACTTTCTGGACTTTCACAGATAAAGGTTCTCAATCCCTGGTTTAAGCAACAAAACTCTCTGCCTATGGACCTCTGTGGGACTGCTTCACCCCATAAACCAGACCTTTGAGAGGTTTCTTCTTGGTTACAGAACAAGACATATGCTTTGCATCTGGTTAGCAAGCTCTCTTAATTGTTTTAATTTGCCTAGCAAACCTTTGCTAAAGGGTCTTTAGGGATATTTTTAAGCCACTGGAAAAAACCTATTCTTTTATTTATTTTGCCTGTTATAAATTTCATTTGAGCCTTTAGAATAAAACTTTGCTTTTATCTTCTTTTTATTATTTTAAATAAGAAACGAAAATAGTTGGCCTCCTCCTTCACCAAAAGAAAAATGAAACAATGTTATCAGTATATTCCAGGCTACATGTGAGATTTTCCCATTTTCTCAAGATTCAGAAAGAAAAATTGCTATAACAAATAACTCTTCATACTCGTTTAAACTATGTGTGCTCTTCCAGATGTGTGGCACACTCACTGAGATCCGCTGGGCACTTTTCCTCCCTGGCCTTTATTTTATATGTTCTTATTTTATGATGGTACTAGTGCAACACTATCTTCACCAAATTGGTTCAGGCTTTTCAGGTCCAAAGCCCACCAAGTCAGATGCAAGAAGTAAGAAGTGGTCTGGGGCACCTGGGTGGCTCAGTTGGTTAAGCGTCTGCCTTTGGCTCAGGTCCTGATCCCAGTGTCCTGGGATTGAGCCCTTCGTCAGGCTCCCTGCTCCACAGGGAGTCTGCTTCTCTCTCTGCACCTCCTCCCTTCCCCCCCCCCCCCAGTCTGCTTCTCCCTCTCCTTCTGCCCCTCCCCCTGCTTGTGCTTGCTCTCCCTTTCTCAAAGAAATAAAATCTTTAAAAAAAAAAAAGAAGTCGTCTATGTATTCTTAATTCTGTGGGAGCTTAAGCTAGTATTATTTTCATAAAATACGTGATTTCTTTTCATTCCCATGGTAAATATCTTTCATATAGATGCTACATTTGCTGGCTTGTCTTGGTCATTTTCAGCAGCCCTAACAATTGTTTATGTTCTTCAGAGTTCTTCACAAGCCTTTCACATGGTTCTATTTCCTTAGGCAGCCATTTTAGGAAGGCTGGAGCCTCTGCACCTAAAATCACTGCTTCTGGCCACTTCAAGAACTTACAAGTTTTAGCTCCAGAAATCAATAAGGTCAGCAAAGTGACTTAATTTTAGGATCTTGTAGGAGAAAATAAGTATGCTCAAAGCCACAGTTTCTAATATCTATAACTTAAAATTCAGCCAAGTTACCACTCACCTGATCATAAGCCAAAAAATAATAGAGCAGAAATCAAAACTAGGACTTGCCCCACGATGTAATCCCTCCATGTACTAATTCTAGAAAATCAGTAGATTGTTTGATACATTTTACAAGACTAAATGAAAGTAAGCCCAATGGGGGTACCAAAATAAAGAATCTTAAACAATGTTAATTTAAGTGATCTACTTTACATCAAGGGAAGGTTTCAAAGGCCTCTCGCAGTATTCTATTAGTCCTAAATTGGTTCTCCTATCACAAAAAATCAAGAAGTTAGGTAAGACTGGTGTCTTTTCTAATTAATTCTAGCTATCTTTGTGATAGAGGTGGTCAGCCTTGTCAAATTACCTCTCCTCACAAAATATAAAGCTACTTCTCATGGTAACTCCTAACTTACAGAAAACACAGAGGCCCTCGAGAAATAGTGAACACAATCTGCACGTATTGACCTAAAGCATCCCAGGACAAATGTCATGGATATCAGGAGTCAAATGAATCTTGAGACTGAGCTCATTTATAACTAGATAAATTCTATCCAACAACCAGCCATTTTGAAAACAACCCACTACTAACTGAGCACCAGAATCAATTCAAAGACCTACTGCCATATTGGCCAGTTTGACACAATTCGTCTTTCCTTTACCCTCCAAACCAGCTTCTGCAAATGTTATTGTGCTTCAGGGAAAAGAAAGGTCTTGATATCAGTCTGAGCTGCTAACCAACTACCTACCCATTTTTCTCTGCCCAGAGCAGCCAGAGTCCCATTATTAGCAAAAGCTACCATGAACACTTTTCATTTATGGAAACACAACCAACGTCTGGGGGTGAGCATGTTGAAGTGATGAACAGACCTAACATCTTGTCCTAACGCATCCAGAAAGATTGGCTTTCTGCCCTTTTCAATCAAACCAAATGCAAAAATAAACACAAGATTTTGAATACACTCTATTTCTATAGCAACCAAGCAAAACACAAGCCATGAGAGATCATAATGTCAAGATAAGAAGGAAAAATATATAAAGGACTTGAGAAAGCAAATATTAATTCTGAAAATGATTAAAAGAAAACTATAACCATATTTCATCATTTTATTAACTTACATCTGTTTGTTTAAAATCTAAAATATGCAACACAGAAACCCATTTCAGTGTTCAAGTTAATAAAAGACAAACCAATTTTAAATATTTATATGGAGAATCTATCTGATCATATTTAAACCATAACAGTCATAGTTTAGAGAAATTTATAAGGACAGCATGAAATTTCTAACATAAGCTTGATATTTTACTATTACAGATATGCATAGATGATGTGAATGATAGATTTTAAAAATTTCATATTATTACTATAATATAATGAATGCATTAAAAGTTCATGGACTCCCATAAATTCTTATACCCTAAATATGTGACTCTGGCATGTAAGGTAAGCAAGCATGTGTGTTTTATGTGTGTGTGTACATGTGTGCAAAGAGGGCCAGGCAGCCCAAATCAAGAAAATCATAATGTCTCCACTTTCAACAAAGAAATATTTTTGGAGTATGAAAATACGCCCACATGAAGGAGAGTGATACTTGTTTAACTGAGTAGTACACTATTGATATAGAAATTCATATGGGCTAGGGTCCGCTGAATCTTGAGGGAAAGGTAAGATCTACATAAACAGGCAGAAATGAGTACTGTATGTACAGTGGACACTACAGTCTCTGAGCTAACGATTTCCTAAATTGTGCAAACAATCAAATGGAACTTAAATGAAAGTTAGGTGTGTACCCATTTACAAATGTTAAAGTAAAAGGAAAAGAAAAACAGATTTGTTTCCTATGCACACTTCTAATAGCTATACGGAGCCTTTGAGGCAAAAAGAAAATGTAATTTTCTTTATTGTTTTCCTCTTTTAAAAGGTGTCTAATTCAAGCCCAGACATGATTCAAGCTCCAATTTGTGACTTAATTCTTGAGAGTAATTATGAGCTGAATCTCATTCAAAATTCATTGTAATGGCAAAGCTCTGATATCAAATCTGAAAGTTGGAAGTTTGACACAAACTTTTCATTGTATTTAATCATAACTTTGGAGCTATGAAAACATTATGAAAAATTTACTTAGCATACTGCACTTAATTCACAACCTAGGAAATAAATTACAATATACAGGGTTGAGTCAAAGAGTAGGTCTACCTAGGTATGATCCCTGGGTTTATACTGTTGGTAGTCTTATAGACGCCACAGCTTTCACAAGTTAGAGAAGCAATAAATAATAAATTTAATATCTTTCTAAATTTAAGTAAATTTAAATTGAGGAATTCCTTTATTAAAATAGAATATAATGGGTTTACACTTACAATATAGAAAATCACACAAAAAAACATTATTCCTACCCTAACAATGTAAACAATCCAAGTAAGCCATAAAATTATAACATTTAAAATTCACTGAAGATCTGAGAACAAAAATAAAGCTAAATTAAATAATCTCCAGAAAGTGCCAAGCACTCACAAGTAGAGAAGAAACCTAGAGCTACATCTATCCTTAGTAGGCCAGAGGAGGCAGACATAATCAAACATAGACTGGTAACAAGAAGCCAGCAAGACTTCTAAAAAACTATGATGACAAAGTATAGGCCCACATGATAGATCAATCAGCATGTCTGGCAAAAAGCAACAAACGCTAAGTAAACTTGTAATGGTACCCTAGTCAGCCACCAACTCTTTGCCATGGGCCTTCACTGATCACACAAAGAAATATCCTAAAAGCAGAGGCAAAGCCAGAGAGCTGAGATCAACCGTTCAGATGCACAGGCCTTCACTGACTTTACTGCAGTGGCTCTCTGACGGCTGGCAGCTAATCAGCCAGATTGAGATTCCCTATTGCGGTGAATGCAGGGGTGAGGGGGGCTGCAAAGCAAAGGGAACTTTGCACAGACCCAAAAGACTGAGAGCCAAGCTGTGAAGCATTAAGAGAACCCCAGAGTCATACCACTGCTCAAACTTCCAGCAATTGTGAGGAGAAAAACATCGCCATATCCCTAAGGCAATGAAATCTGCGGTAAACTGAATCTAAATATCTAAACAAAGCCAAAATAGTTCAGAGAACAGATCAAAAGATGGCCAAGGTGTTCAAATGAACAAAAAGTTCCTCTAAAATACAGGTTATGTGAAAGGATCTAGTGGAAAAGGTAGACAACAGAGAGGGAATTGAGCTGGATAAATGGAAACTGTAAGCATAAAATAAAACAAAATAATAAAAATAAATGAGAATACTAACAGTGAAAACCACAATATCAGAGAGGAAGAGTAAATCTGATGGGCCTAACAGCAGGCTGGATACAGCAGAGGAAAATATCATTGAATTTGGATAAAGGTGAAACAAAAACAAACCCAGCAAATGAGATATTTAGGACAATATTATAGGACATAACATATGTGCAATTAGAGTCCCAGAGGGGAGTAGAGAGAGAATGAGGCAAAAGACATACATGAAGAGAAGCAGCTAAAACGTTTTTTAAAAATGATAAATGGTATCAAACCACAGAACTAAGAATCTTAGCTAAGCTCATGAAGGATAAATACAAAGAAGCTCACATGTAAGCACTTCATAGCCAAACTGCTTAAAACCAAAGATAAAAAGAAGTTCTTACCCATCAGAATAGGAAAAAAAGACACATTGTATAAAGGGATACAATGTCAAGAATGTTGGTTGACTTCTTGATACAAATGACCAAGCATAGAACAAAATGGAGCAATATATTTGTAAAGTCCTGAGGGGAAAAAGCTGTCAACCATGAATTCTATATTCAGCAAAAACGTCCTTCACATATGACAGCTAAGTAAATACACTTTTAGATAGACAAAAGCTAAGATAAATCATCTTTACTAGACATACAATAAAAGAAATGCCAAAAGAAGTTTTTTTTAGGCTAAGTAGAAAGGAAACCTGATAGAAATCCAGATCTGCAGGAAGGAATGAAGAACAGAAAGGGTAAATGTGAATAATTACAAAAGATCATTATTAATGATTGCTTATTATTTTCAATTTTATATGTGTGTATTACATTTCTTTAAAAGGTGATTAACTCATTAAGATGAAAAAGTTACTATGCATGGAAGGTTTATAAAATAACATAAATGTATAAAATAAACTAGTAAATCTTTGAGGACACAAAGGAAGGAAAGTCTAAATGGCATTATCTTATTGTAATGTACTTACATTTTTCATGAAATGTCATAAAAGTATTTGAAGGTATCTTGTAATATATTAAAGATACATACTGTAATCTCTCTAGCAACTACTAAAATGATACAAAATAAAATGAAGTCAATAGAGGAGATAAAATAAAACATTATTTAAACAGTTGAGAAATATTTAAGAAGGAAGGTAAAGAAGAACAGAG
Source organism: Ursus arctos (assembly GCF_023065955.2). NCBI lineage: Eukaryota > Metazoa > Chordata > Mammalia > Carnivora > Ursidae > Ursus > Ursus arctos. Next base: position 88,438,279 of record NC_079873.1, on the reverse strand, counting down.
AAACAAAGAACAGATGGGTTAAATAAAAAAATAAATATCAAGGTAGTAGCCTGAAACACAAGCACATGATTACATTAAGTGGGAATGAATTAAACACTGTAATTAAAAAGAGATAGTGAGATTCACTAAAAGAGTAAACACTATTTGGGGCTTACAGAAACATCCTTGAAATATAAAGACACACACAGGATGAAAGTAAAAGAGTAGAAAAATTTACAGCACAGAAACACTAAGCAAAACAAAGCTAGTGTTCTATGTGACTATCAGACAAAATGCACTTCAAGAGAAATAGCATTGCTAGAGATAAAAAGGAACATGTCATAATGATAAGAATCAAATGATCAAGAACACATAAAAATGTATGCACCTAATAACAAACAGTGTTTTAAAAATACGTGAAGCAAAAAATATATGAAACTAAAGGGGAAATTAGATGAATTCAAAATTATAAGAATTTTGACATTCCTTTTTCATAAACTGATATGAAAATTAGATAAAATTAGTAACGATATGGAGTATTTTAGTAGTAATGTTAACAATCAATTTGGCATAAAAGAGCATTAGAACTGATAGCAAAATTCCAAATTTTTCAACTATCCATAGTATGTTCAATAATATAGATCACATAAGAAGCCATAAACTAGTTCTCAGTAATTTTAGAATAACTGAAAGGACAAAAAATAAATTCTGTGACCACAAACATATTAAATTAGAAAGCAATAGGAGTGATGTCAGCAGGAATGGCAAAGTAAGAACCCTTAAAACCTCTCTCCTTATGAAAATAACAAGAACATTGGCCCCCCCAAAAATGTCAAATCAACATTTTTATAAGTTGGGAAAATTAACAAAAGATTTACAAAAGCCCAGGGAGTGTTTATTCAAGAGAAGCAGCTGAGGGGCGCCTGGGTGGCACAGCAGTTAAGCGTCTGCCTTCGGCTCAGGGCGTGATCCCAGCGTTATGGGATTGAGCCCTGTGTTGGGCTCCCTGATCCACTGGGAGCCTGCTTCTTCCTCTCCCACTCCCCCTGCTTGTGTTCCTGCTCTCACTGGCTGTCTCTCTCTCTGTCAAATAAGTAAATAAAATCTTTAAAAAAAAAAGATATAGAGTGAGGGAGAGAGAGAGAGCACAAGCAGGGGGAGGGGCAGAGGGAGAGGGAAAAGCAAACTCCCCACTGAGCTGGTTGCTCAACGCCAGGCTTGATCCCAGGACCCTGAGATGATGACATGAGCCGAATGCAGATGGTTAACCGAATGAGCCACCCAGGTGCCCCTGCTTAAGCTTTTTCAACATGCCTATGAACATCTCATTCCCCATCTTTTCTTAAGATTTTCAGTTAGCTTATTGTTTGCTCCAACTGTTATCACCACCTCAGGCAGTGCTGTAGTTAAACAATCATCACTGCTTGTCTTTCTTTGATAGACACTCTCAGGAAAAAGGCTGTTTCCTCTAGGTGACCTCTGGGTCAGATCAAATAAAGAAAAGTCTTGTGAGTGAAATTTGTCAGGGAACTGCCAGACAGGTCCAATCATGTCAAATAACTGGAAATCAGCCTTTGGAGGAGGTCGTACCCCATTCTGCCCCCTCCAGTGGCTACTAGACTGCTCATTTTCACCATGATTGTAGAGTATTGGTTTTTAAGGCTACCTCAGGGCTGAGAGGAAGGAAATAGGACTTGGGCAGGGTAAAACCACAGCGCTTGCTGTTCTTACTGAGATTCAGCTGCTTCTCTTTTTTTTTAAAAAAAGATTTTATTTATTTATTTGACAGAGATAGAGACAGCCCCTCTCTCTCACTCTATTTCACTCTCTCTCTCAAATAAATAAACCAAATCTTTAAAAAAAAAAAAAGCTAAGCAAACTCTTGGGAATGAAGTAAGCCATGCACATATGTAAGTCTGTGTGTATGCTCAGGAAAGACCTGAGAAGGTCTTAAGCTCTCAGATTCAGCAGACCTTGAGGTAATGCACAGTCAGAAAGTGAAGGACAAAGGAGGGATTGTAAACTGCCTGCTTTAGCATTGAAAGTGTGTCCCAACCCACACAAAAAGCCTCTTGGCAAAGACTTGGAGAATTATTGATTGCAAAGACTTAAGGAAATATCTTTCCAATCATTACTGAACATTAAGCTCACCAAGCAAGGATTTCAGTAGCCACATTTGAAAAAAAATATAGACCTTATTGAATTAGTTCAGAAAAGTTACTAAACAACAACAGCAATAAAAGACCAGCCACAATAACAACAAACAGCAATGACAACAAAGAGAAGACCTAGATCCAGAGGTGCCATATTATATTATTTAAAATGTACAGTTTTCAACAACAAAAAATGAATCTGTGATAATGCAGAGAAACAGGAAGTATGTCCATACATAGCTGGGAAAGCAGCCAACAGAAACTATTTCTGAGGAAACACAAAAGTTGGATTTACTAGACAAAGATTTTATTTATTTTTTTTAGAGAGAAAGAGCAGGGGAGGGGGCAGAGGAAGAGAGAGAATCTTAAGCAGACTGCACGTCCAGTGTAGACCAACACGGGGCCCAATCTCATGACCTTGAGATCATGACCTAAGCCAAAATCAACAGTTGTTCACTCAACCAACTGAGCCACCCAGGTGTCCCTAGACAAAGATTTTAAGTGAAGAATATCTATTCAAAGAACTAAAGGAAATTATGTCTAAATAATTAAAGGAATGTTTGGGAATAATGTCTCACCAAATAGAAAATATCAATGAAGACATAGAAATTATTTTCTTAAAAAGACATAGGAATTCTGGAATCAAAAACACAATTACAACAATGAAAAATCTACCAGAGCAACTTCTATTACTTTGTTAGGGTTGCCATAACAAAATACCACAGATTGGGTGGGTTAAACAATGGGAATTTATTTTTTTCATGATTCTGGAGCCTAGAAGCCCAAGATCAAGTGTAAGCAAATTTGGTCTATTCACTGTATCTTCATACACTCTCTTCTTCTTCTAAGAACATCAGATATATTGGAGCAGGGTAATGCCTTATGATTTCATTTAATCTTAATTACCTCTCTAAAGACTCTATCTCCAAATACAATCACATCTTAAGGTAATAGGGATTAGGACTTCAATATATGAATTTCGGAAGGACATAAGTCAGTTCATAATAGGGCTCAACAGAAGATCTAAATTAGCAGAAAAAAGAATCAATGAGTCTGAAGATAGTAAATTGAGCTTATAAAGTATAAGAAAAATGAACAGAGCATCAGAGACTAGTGGGACACCATCTAATGTAAAAATATACACATAGTGGGAGTCCCAGAAACGGAAGAGAGATAGAACAGGGTAGAAAGAATATTTAGAGAAATAATGGTTGAAAGGAGTTCTAAGAAGAAATTTAAAAGCTATAAATGTTTACATTAAAACACAAGACATATTCCAAGTCTATATATAACCTAACACCTAACTTAAGAAACTAGAAAAGAGCACACTAAACCCCAAACAAGAAGAAGGAAATAGTGAAAATTAGACCAGAGAAAAATGAAATGGGAAAATACAAAAATAATAGGGATAGTCGACAAAACCAAAATGTGGTTATTTGAAAAGATCAATAGAATTGACAAAAGTTTAACTGGACTGACAAAGAGAAAAAGAGAGAAAAAACAAATTACTAGAATTAGGAGTGAAATCATGAGCATACTTATTACCAACCCTATAAAAATAGAAAGGACTATGAAAATAAAATGAACAGCTATATGATAGTAAATTAGTAGCCTAGATAAAATAAATTCTAAGACATACAGGAACTACCAAAACTGAGTCAAGAATATATTGATAACTGAGCAGACTTATAACAAGTAAAGGGATTCAGTCAGTAATTAAAAATCTCCAACAAAAAAAAGCATGGGAGCAGATGGCTTCACTGATGAATTATACCAAAAATTTAAAGAGAACTAATGCCAATACTTCTCAAATTCTTCCAAAAATGGAAAAGAAAGACTTCCTAACTTATGAGACCAGTATTACCCTGATATCCAAACTACAGAAAGATATCACTTGAAAAGAAAAATACAGGTGAAAATTACTTATAAATATACATGTAAAAATCATCAACAAAAACACTGAATCCAGCAGCATATTAGAAGGATTATATATCATGACTAATTGGAATTTGTCTCAGGAATACAATAACAGATCAACATATGAAAACCAATCAATATAATACACCATATTAAAATAACAAAAAAAACCCTCCTTAACACATGTAGGAAAAAACATTACACAAATAATTCAACACCCTTTCATGATAAAAACATTCAACAAGCTAGAAATAAGTGGGAATTTCCTCATCTTAATAAAGGACATGTATCAAAATCTCATAGCTAATATCACACTTAATAGTGAAAGACTGAAAGCATTCCCCATGAAACCAGAGACAATACAAGATGTCTTCTCTCACCATCTTTATTCAAAACTGTATTGGAAGTTCCTGCCAGAGCAATAAAACAAGAAACAGAAATAAAAGGTATCCAGATTAGAAAGGACAAAGAAAACTACTTCTATTTGTTGATTGTGTGATCTCTATAAAAAAGTTCTAAATATTCTACAAATAAAGAAATAATGAACAAGTTCACCATGGTTGCAGGATATATGATCACCACACAAAATTCAGTTTTATTTCTTTTTTTTTTTTTTTAAGATTTTATTTATTTATGTGACAGAGAGACAGCCAGCGAGAGAGGGAACACAGCAGGGGGAGTGGGAGAGGAAGAAGCAGGCTCATAGCGGAGGAGCCTGATGTGGGACTCGATCCCGGAACGCCAGGATCACGCCCTGAGCCGAAGGCAGACGCTTTAACGACTGCGCTACCCAGGCGCCCCTATTTCTATACACTAGAAATGAACAATCTAAAAATGAATTAAGAAAACAATTCCATGTACATTAGAATCAATAAAAATAAAATACTTTGAAATAAATATAACTAAGGAAGTATAGATTTCTACACTGAAAATGATAAAGTTTATGAAATAAATTAATGATGAACTAAATAAATGCAAAGACATCCCATATTCAGAGACTGAAAGGGTTAATGTTATGATACCAATCATCCCAAATTGATCTACACATTCAATACAATCTCTACCAAAATCCATCTGTCCTTTTGGCATAAATAGAAAAGCTGATAATAAAATTCACATGGAATTGTGAGGGACCTCAAATAGCCAAGACAATCATGAAAAAGAAAAAGAAAGTCAGAAGACTCACACTTCCCAATTTCAAAACTTATTATGAAGACAATATAATGAAAATAATATGGATCTAGCAAAGGATACACATACATACACATCTATATCTAGAACTAGATATGTTATATACATCATCTTGTATATACCATATATACCATATATATATATACATACACACACATTTATATTTATATATGACATATATAAGATGATGATTCATAAGTGGAATAGAATTAAGAGTTCAGAACTAAACTCTCATATTAGTGGTTAATTGATTTTCAACAAGAGTGTCAAGATATTAAATGGAAAAAACAGTCTTTTTAATAAATAGTGCTAAAAAAACCCAAAACCCACAGATAAAATAATTCATTTGGACCCCTGCCTTACACTGTTTACAAACATTAACTCAAATTGGATCAAGGATTTAATGTGAGAACTAAATCCACAAAATTCTTAGAAGTAAACATAGTTATAAATATCCATGACCTTGGATAGTCGATGATTTTTAAATATAACACCAAAAGAACAAGCAACAAAAGAAAATATAGGTAGGTTAATTTAATCAAAATTAAGTTTTTGCGCTACAGTGAGGTATCATTTCACACTTGTCAGAATGGCTAAAATTAACACGGGAAACAACAGGTGTTGGCAAGGATGAAGAGATAGGGGAAAACTCTTACACTGTTGGTAGGAATGCAAACTGTTGCAGCCACTCAGGAAAACAATATGGAGGTTCCTCAAAAAGTTAAAAATAGAACTACCCTACAATCCAGCAATTGCACTACTAGGTATTTACCCAAAGGATATAAAACTACTGATTCAAAGGGATACATGCCCCCTATGTTTATAGGATTATTAACAATAGCCAAATTATGGATAAAGCCCAAATGTCCATCAGTTGATGAATGGATAAAGGAGTGGTATAATGGAATATTACTCAGCCATAAAAAAGAATGAAATCTTGCCATTTGCAATGACATGGATGGAGCTAGAGAGTAATAAGTCAGAGAAAGACAAACACCATATGATTTCACTCATATATGGAATTTAAGAAACAAAACAGATGAACATGGCGGGGGGGAAGAGAGGCAAACCAGAAAACAGACTCTTAACTACAGAGAATAAACTGGAGGGTTAATGGAGGGAAGGTTAAATGGGTGATGGGTATTAAGGGGATCACTTGTTGTGATGAGCACTGGGTATTGTATGTAAGTGAAGAATCACTAGATTCTACACCCAGAACTAATGTTACACCATATATTAACTAACTGGAATTTAAATAAAAACTTGAAAAAGAAAAAAAAAGAAATCAATTAAAATACATACATACATACATACATAATACAATTTTTTAAAAATTAAGTTTTTGCATGTCAGAGGACACTGCCAAGAAAGTAAATAACAATAACCCACAGAATTGAGAAAATATTGGCAAATCATATATGTGATAAGGGTTTAGTAAGAATTCTTACAACCCAACGATGAAATATAAATGACTTAATTTTTAAAATGGACAAAGAATGGCTCAAATAGATAATTCTCCAAGGAAAATATACAAATGTCCCATAGCACATGAAAAGACTCTCATCATTAGTCATTATGGAAATGTAATTCAAAGTTACATGAGATTTCACACCCACTAGAATGGCTATAATTTCTTTAAAGACTTTATTACTTGGGAGAGAGAGAAAAAGAGAGTGAGCACAAGCAAGGAGAGCGGCAGATAGAGGAAGAAGCAGGCCCCCCACTGAGCAGGGAGTCCGATTCAGGACTCAGCCCCAGGACCCTGGGATCATGACCTGAGCCAAAGGCAGACACCTAATTGACTGAGCCACCCAGGCATCCCTAGAATGGTTATAATTTTTTAAAAAATGGAAAATAATCAATGTTGGCAAAGATGTGATGGAATTGGTACCCTCATAAATTGCTGTGGGAATGCAAAAAGGTGAAGCAACTGTGGAAAGCAGTTTGGCAGTTTCTCAAAAATTTAGAATAGGTTTACCATATAACATGGCAATTTTACTCCTATGTATATACCCAAGAGAACTGGAAACACCTTCACATAAAAACTTGCATATAAATGTTTCTAGCAACATTATTTGTAACAATGTGGAATGACCTAAATGTCCATGAACAGATGAAAGGAAAAACAAATACGGTATATCTATACAACTGAATGTTATTCAGCCACAAAAAGGAATTAAGTACTAAAAAAAAATAGGAATTAAGTACTGAGGCATGCTAAGACATAAATGAACCTTGAAAATATGCCAAGTAAAAGAAGCCAGACACAAAAGGCCACTCATTTTGTGATCCCATTTATATGAAATTTCCCATGTTAGATAAATCCATTAAAGGAAGAATATAGGTTATTGGCTTTCAAGGATTGAGGAGAAGAGGTAATTGGCAAGTACCAGATTTCTTTTTGAAGTGTTGAAAATGTTCTAGACTTAGATAGTGGTGATGGTTGCACAGCATTGCGAATATACCAAAAGCCACTGGATTATATACTTTAAATTGATTAAAATGGTGAATTTTATTTATGTGAATTCTATCTCATTAAAAACACAAAAATATCTTAATAGATAAAGAAATAGCATTTTACAAATTATAACACCTTTCATGATAAAAACAGTAAAACAAAACAAAAAAACAAAAAAATGAAGAATAGAGTGAACTTTAACCCGATAAAGGACACCTATGAAAAACTCACTGATAACATACTTAATGGTGAAAGACAACGTTTTCCACCTAAAATCAGGAACAGGACAAGGATGTCTGCTCTCACCACTTCTATTCAGTATTAGAGGTTCTTGTCAGGGCAATTAGACAAGAAAAGGAAATAAAAGGCACCCAGATATTAAAGGAAGAAATAATACTATATTCATAGATGACATGATCTTGTATATAGAAAACCTTATGGAATTCCACATATACATACACACAAAACTACTTCGAGCTAATAAATGAGTCCAGCAAGATTGCAAAATACAATATCAATATTTTAAAAATCTATTGATATTTTTATAATATAGAAATATACAATCTGAAAGGGAAAGTAAGAAGCAATTCTATTTACAAGAGCGTCTAAAAGAATGAAACACATAAAAGTGAATTTAACAAGTGCTAGACTTGTACACTAAAAACTACAAAATATCACTAATGGAAAATAAAGAACTAAATAAGTGGAAATACATCCTGTGTTCATGAATTGGAAAAGTTACTTATGGTTAAGGTTTCAATACACCCCAATTGGATCTACAGATTCAAGATAATCCCTATCAAAATCTTAGTTGCTTTTTTTTTTTTTGCAGCAATTAACAGGCTGAACTTAAAATTCATATGGAAATTCAAGGAACCCTGACTAGTCAACACAACCATGAAAAGAAGAATCAAGGTGGGGGTTTCACACATCCTGGCTGTGATATTACTTTGTCCTAATATCTCTTTGGAATTGTGGAAGAGTAGAACATAATGAGAAACTTGGAGTTAAGTGAATTCAGCTTTGGAGGTACTAAAGGAGCTACCCTTTCAACAAAACTTGTGACAGGCTGTGTGGGACTGCTGAAAAGGAAAACCTAGACTCCACTCAAATATCTATGAAAAGACTCTTCTGGCTAAATCTGAACAGAATCATAAATTGGGACGAGAGAATTTTCTATTTTAATTTCATTGGCATATTAATTTCTCTCTGGGAAGAAGACATTTTATTTTTCACCATAATTTTTGTAGCATTTTAACAATTCAAGGTGGCTCATATCCAAAATGTGCACATTCAAATTATGGGCCTCTCTATATTGCTGTCAGTGCATGGTTAGGGCTACGTTATCATGTGGTTCTCATTGTAAAATCTATGGTAAAGTAAATTGGACAATATAGTTTTGCAAAATGTGAGTAGGGAAATAGAATCAGTGATGAGTTTGGTTTTTAAGGCATGGCCTTAAACTTAAGTCCTGTTTTGTTCCATTTTAGAGTCCTCCGGGAGCCAACTCAGTAGGACTGAGGAAGTTTATCTGCCGACCTCATTCTCTAAGGGGAAGAGTCAAATCTTGGTTTTCCCATAAGATTGACTACTAATCCCAACAGATTAACTGAAAAAAAATATTAATGGAATACAGAAAAAAAGGAACTCTCATCCTGGGGCAAAATACCTCTCCATCTTTGTCCATATGAAGTGTTTTTTTACATACCCCCTTTCCAGCTTTCTCTGCTCTTGAGACTGAGGATCTTGCTGAGACTTAACATTTACTAGCACTGATCACAATATGTAGAAAGTCAAGATCTCCATTCTTAGCTCACAGTCTTTCATGGCTCATCTTCTTTGGACCTAACTCAATAAATGGAAATGGAGCCTACCCTTATCAGGTCCTGTCAGCTCTTTTAACTCCTTTATCCATGCAGCTAGCCAAAAGATGGTAAAACGCAACAATGTGGGTTATGCCTTTAGGGATATGTGAAAATTCTGTTTAACCTTTTGCCAAGGTAAACACTGCAGCCCATCTTTAGCAGAAATCTCAAAATTGGGGTACGTGGCCTTAGTATACCTCTAAGAGGTACTACCATGTATACATAGCTCTTCTTCAGGAACCTTATGGGGAAGAGGGGTTGGAAAAGATGCAATTGGCAGGGTGGGAATCAAACATTCTTGGGATTTGTGGCCAAATGCCACCTGTATTAATTTCCTAGTGGTATATAACAATGTACTACAAACAGGGTAGCTTAAAAAAACATTTATTGTCTCAAAGTTCTAGGTACTAGAAGTCCAAAATCAAAGTGTTGGCAGGGTTGGTTCCTTCTCAGGGCTATGAGGGACAATCTGTTCCATGCCTCTCTCCTAGCCTTTGGTAGCCTCAGGCATCTCTTGGTTTTTATATTTTTGTTCTCCCTATGTTTTCATATCATCTGTCTCTTCATCCAGCATTTTTATAAGGACAACTTTGTATTGGATTAGGGGCCCACCTTACTCCAGTATGACCTAATCTTAATTAATTATGTCTAAAATGACCCTATTTCTAAATAAAGCCAGCATTTAGGCATGGGTGTTAGGACTTCAACATGTACATTTAGGGGACATACTTCAACCCATAACAGTCTTCCCTCTGTGCCCCCCCCCCGCCAAATTTCATGTCCTTCTCACATTCAAAATATATTTGTCTAATGACAACATCCCCCCAAAGATTTAACCGATTCCACAGTCAACTGTAAATCCAAATTTAGTATTATCTAAATAATGGGTCTCAAGCAAGTCTGAAACTTGAAAACTAGCAAGGCAAATTCCATTAGATTTTAAGGATCAAGAGTAATCCTCTTTGAGTTGATGCTCTGTCCTCTGGGCCCACCATACCAGGGAGGTGGCCCTGCCATCTAGAATTGAGGTGGAGAAGGTCCTAGCCACCAAGTGTACACTCTGGGCCTTTGGTGGCAAGGGCAGCTACACTGATCTCTGAAATGGAGTTCTCTGGAAAGCATGCTTTTTCATTTTTTGTGGTGTGGATAAGCTAAGAACTTTGGAACTCCTCAAGTTCTGTTTCCTTTTGGCTTAACAATTCTCTCTTCAATTTACCTATGTCCTCTCAAATTTTGCTGTAAGCAGCTAGGAGAACCCAGGCTGCACCTTTACCACTTGGCTTAGAAATCTTAGAAATCTCCTCCACAGAAATATTTCCACAGAAATATCCAAGTGTACTGCTTACAAGTGATAGTTTCCATCCAACAAAATACACTTCAGCCAAGAATTCTGTCATTTTATAATAAGGATTGTCTTTCTTCCAGTTTCCAATAACACGTTTCTCATTTCCATCTAAGACCTCACCAGAAGCACCTCTAACATTCCTATTTAATAACATTCTGTTCATGATTATGATAATGATCATGAAATAGATTCTCTCAGATGAAAAATGTTTTCTTCACTGCTCTCCTTTCTTTCTGAGCCCTCCAGAACCTACTTAAGTGTCTATATTTCTACCAACAATCTTTTCGAGGCCATCTAGGCTTTTTCTACCCATCACCTAAAAACATTTCCAGCCCAGGGACACCTGGGTGGCTCAGTCACTTGAATGGCTGACTCTTGATTTTGGCTCAAGTCATAATCTCGGGGTCCTGAGACTGAACCCCACATCAGGCTCTGTGCCCAGCTCAAAGTCTACTTGAGATTCTCTCTCCCTCCCCCTTTGCCCCTCCCCCTGCACATGCACATACTCTCTCTCTCTTTCTCTCTATCTCAAATAAAATCTAAAAAAAAAAAAATAAATGAAAAAGGAAGTTAATTCTTTAAATAAATGAAGTTAGCCCAATGTTATCCAAAATGATTAGAGTAGATCATCCTCCAACAGCCCCTCTATAGCCCTCATAAAAAAGTGGCTCCAAAGTCATTAAGCATACATACCCTTGTCAGAGAGATGACAACCACAAAAGCGGCCAGTAGTAGAAAAAAGTCAAAACTTCCCTACATGGCTGGCAATTTCCTGCATAATGTAGTCTCTACCTCTTGCCAATTTTTACGTTATAAGTCACTAGAACATGTTATGCTCTCTCTTGTCTGGAGATTTTTACACATATTCTTCTTGCTACCTGAGATACTCTCCCTGACCCTTCTTCATCTAGCTAGCATCTTTTTATCCTTTAAGTTTCTCTTAAAGGTCTCTTCCTTAGGGATATATTTATATACTCTACACTCGGTTAAGCTCCCTGGCCGTGTGTTGCCATAGCACGGTGTCATTTCCCTAGTATCATACACGTCGTACATTATTGTAATTGCATATTTATTGCCTGTCTCTGCCGATAAACTACAAGCACCATGAGGTCAGACACTAAAAATTTCTGTTTCACTGATTTATACCCAATTTCTAACGCCATGTCTGGCACAAGGTAGGTGTTGAGTAAACAAATAAATGAATGGTAGAGTTATATAAGCCTCCAAAACAGTCCTGTGTCAGCATTACTGTTCATGTGCTCAAAAAGAATTTCTGATGAACGATAACTTTACACACCTAATCACTAGTCAGGTTTTTTATTAGGCAACATTGTTACATTGATTAGTAGTAACATAGGTGTTTGTTTCCCCTAAGCAGTTTGTTCAGTGCCTTGGAACCCAAAGATAAGAGCTCAAGAGAGAAGTTCACGAGTCGAAAATCAAACCCATTTAACATCTAAAATTCCCTAAAGCACCACACATGGTGTGCAGAATAATCACTTCAGGTTAACGCTCCAAAACATCAGGAGGTAATTTGAAGGCTAATTCCTGATGGGTCTCTAATGGCAATGAGCCAAGCTGAGGTCAGAGAAAGACAAGAAGGACCTGTCAGTTGCCACCTTTATTTCCCCACATGGGAGCAGATACTTTCCTTAAAACATCCATGATAGAAAAAGGCTCAATAGCCCGTTTCTTTTTTGATCTGAAAAATAGGAATGTTTTTCTGGAGCTTCTTTTTAGATATGCAAACTGAAGATTTCTAACTGAGATTTGAGAAAAAAACATTGTTCACGTCCCATTCATATTAACTCTGTTTCGTATAACTCTGACAAAAACCCCTGAGAGTTTTCCGTTCAGGTTTTAGGATGTAAGAAGGGCCATTTTTGCTTTCCACTTGAAAAAGCATTTTAAGCATTTATAACAATTTCCCTCACAGGGTTTTGATACAGATAAAGAATGTATCATAAAGTGCTTTGGGGGAAAATATTATTGTCATTGCCATTCTAACCCTGTGTAAAAAATAAATTTTTATTACAGCTGCAGTATTTATCTACTAACTTCTGGATTTCCATAAATCTGGCTGTAAACATTTTACTGTGGTGACCATACCTGGAAAGTTTTCTACCTACTTTATTATTTTCCTCATAAAAGTATATTTTGCAAGAGCATACCTTCTGATATTATTTTGCAGGCACTAAGAAGACTGTTCAATATAATAGCTATATTCTATTAAACAAGAGGTGAATAATGTAGCCAAAGACAATACAAAGCAACATTGTTACGGACTTCAAATAACATAATTTTTACCTTTTTGAAGTGTTTTATGAAGTCAAAGTATTCTTAGAACTTGGAAGAACAGAATTAAGTCAGTGCCTTAGTGTCTGTGGCTTACCTGGTTAGAACAAAGAGGGTATAAGATTTAGTGAAGAGGCAGAGGCAAGGGAGGAGCTAGTGGATGTTTTAGTCATTTGAAAAAGTAAATTAAAGCTAAGTTTGAACAATCTGATTTTTCTACACTGAATATTAAATTTTCTTTATATCCCAGGACTTCATAGATCAGGCATAAACACACCATCCATAGGGAAGTCATAACAGTGGTCTTCAAAAACAATGCTTTGACTCCTGTGGTTCATTTTAATTGTGCTTATTCAACTTTACCTTCATAAGGGTTAAGAGAAATACCCAAATTACTACCAGAGTGAGTAGGAAGCAGTAGGAGAGAATAAAGAGAGTGGGAGTAAAAGAAAGGAAGGAAGAAAGGTAAAAAGATTAAGAAGAGGAGGTAAAATAAGGGAAGGAGAAAATAATCAGAAACTATTTTTTCAGACCCTATTCTGAAGTGGTAAGTGTGACAATGAACTTTTTACTCTGATACCAGATTGCTTTTTTGGTTATTTGTTTGACAGTAAAATTTACAAAAACAAACAAACAAAGAACAACAACAAAAACCCCAAAAAACCTTTTTTTTATACTGACTCTGCTAGCTATCCTTAATTCCCTTTCGTCAACTTTTCACACTAGGCTACAGAAATCATTCTTACAGCCTACCATATACCTAATGGAAAATCATACAGTTAATGATTATGCAGAGATTATTGTTGCTAAAATGTATAATACCAGTTACCTATTCCCAAAGTTATACTACAGCAATATACTGTAATATAGGATGCCAAATTCTGAAGGGATATATAGCTGAATCATTTGATCAATTTCATAAATTAAGAATTGACTCATCACCTATCTGCATCTTAAATTTTCAATAACTTTCTATAAAGTGGAGGTGAAGTGGCTAAAGCCTCCTAACATGCTAATGTCAGAGGTTGTGCTCAGTGTTTCCAAGGATGTGAGAGAAATAAATTTCATGTGAAGATTTATCATATTGCCCAGCATAGGAAAAAATCAATAAAATGAAAACGCAACTTATGGTTTGGGAAAAATATTTACAAACCTTTTATTTGATAAAGGGTAAATACACAAAATACATAAGGAACCCCTACTCAATAGCAAAAACAAATAAACAAACAAATACCCAATAAGGGGCACAGGTCTTGAATAGACATTTCTCCAAAGAGAAAATACAAATGGCCAATAGGTATATGAAAAGGTGCTCAGCATCACTCATCATCAGGCAAATGCAAATCATAAGCACAATGAGATATCACCTTGCACCTATTAAGATGGTTATCATCAATAAAAACAAGTGCTGGTGAGGGTATAAGGAAAAGGGAAACCTTATACACTATTGATGGTAATGTGAATTAATATAGGCATTATGGGAAATAGTATGGAGGATCCTCAAAATATCAAAAGTAGAGTTACCATATGATCCAGCGATCCTACTTCTAGGTATATATTTGAGGAAAATCAAATCAGTATCTGGAAGAGATATCTGTGCGCCCATGTTCACTGCAACATAATTTACAACAGTCAAAACATGGAAACACTTAAATGTCCATTGACAGATAAATGAATAAAGAAAATATGGTATATACATATAATGGAATATTAGCCTTAAAAAAGAAGGAAATTCTGCCATATGCTACAACATGGATGAACCTGGAGGGAATTGTGCTAAATGAAATACCCACTCACAGGACAAACACTGTATGATTCTACTTACATGGGTATCTAAAATAGTCAAAGTTATAGAAGCAGAAAATAAAATGGTGGTTGCCAGGAGCTGGGGAAAGGAATCAATGGAGAATTGTTATTCAGTGGGTATAACATCTTAGTTTCACAAGATGAACACGTTCTAGAGATCTGTACAATATAGTGACTATAATTAATAATACTGTATTACACACGTAAAAATGAAGGGGACAGAGCTCATGTTAAGTGTTTTTACCACCATAAGGAAGAGAGTAACTCAAGTAAATTATCTATAAAGGAGCTTAGAGGCAAAGTTTCATAGGATAGATGATCTTTTCTTTGAGATAAAGAAAGAAGTGTCATTCTCTGGATTCATACCAAAAATTTTAAATTATCTTCCCTGGATGGGCAATAGGTGGTATAATATCCTTCCCTTCCCTGTCTCATGCAATCACTAGTTCTCCAAGATCTTAACCAGTCTGGTGTGCCTTATCTGGACCTGCCCCTTCTTACCAGTGCCGTAAGTCTCCATAAGTGAAGGAGGAAGGATTGAGAAGGAAAAAGTGTGTGTGTGTGTCTGTGTGTGTGTGTGTGTGCACGCGTGCATGCACGCACAAGGTGGGACCAGTTCTTAACAAAAGAATCCTGACATTAACATAGTAAACCTCAAAGAAACCCTCAACGGCCTACTATTGATTGTCTAGCCATGTTCTGACTGTTTATTTTGTCATTTAAAGTCATTTACAATCTGCCCCAACTGACACTTAAGTAGGAATCTTCTATCTCTAATTCATACAGGTTTCTGCTCCAGCCAAACTGTTGCACACGTTGTACACTCAATGCACTAAGCTCTTTCCTACTCCTGATATCTCACGCCATCCTAACTTTATTACCTCTTCTAAGAAGCCTTTCCCAACTGCACCACCTCACTTTGATATAGTCATCCACTGAACTTCTAGGTAATAATACACATATATGTTAAGTTGATACATACATGGCATGCTTTAAAATTTTTTTCTCCTTCTAATAATACTTTAATATTTTTGAGAGAAAAAAACTTCATGTCCTCCCATGCTGCTAACAATATGTTGGATATATAGAAAGAACTTAGTAAATACCCATTGGATTGACGTAGTATTCTACTGCCACTATATAAATTTTCAATAGCTATGCCATTGCCATTCATGCCTTTCTGTAATCAGATTGTGGGTGTTTATTTTGACCAAAATTACAGTTGCAAGTTCTCTCCTATTTTATTGGTTCTGCTGTCAAGGGTAGACGCCCAGTCACATTTTGTTAATTCACAAACTAAGTCTGTTCTCACACACATATTCTCTTGCTCTTCCTCTGAAGAAAATTGAGAAATTTTGTGTTACAAAAACTAGGCCTACTCAAGTGCCAATTTCTTAATTGTTCATCCATATGGAAGTTGAAATTGAATATCATATTTTGATGAAATAGAGAAAAGCACCTGGACAATAATGTATCCTTAGCTGGCATGATGAAAGAGAGATGTGTATCATTTAATTTGCTATTAGCTCTGGAAAATATAGCCATTTAGAAGACCTTTATTGATTTTGCAAATGTGCTAAAGCTTTGATGCAGTACTGAATCAGCAGCTGCCATGCATGAATTTTATTTCCTTATTTTCATTTCAATGAATAATTTCCATTGAGTAGTAACTAATGGAATCATAAAGAGAGGTCATTAGACATTAGTTCAATAAATGGCATTTGATGTAATAGACTTCTGAACACATTGGCAGAGAGAACTATTGTTTCAAATAAATACTAATGTGAGTTTTTTTTTTTTAGTTACCAAAAATATCTATATATATGCATAGAACACCACAGCTTTAAAGAACAGGCTAGAGCATGATAATAACTTCCAAATGGTATAAGAAAATGCTTCTAAAATCTATCTTCTTTTGTTTACTTTAAAGATAAATTTTATGTTCTTTTTGCTCCCTGAAATAAATGAAGATGTTCTTTGCCAATAGAGTTTTATACCAAGTTTCAGTTGCTCTGTGAGGCTGAAATATACCATTAAGTAGAGATGGAACTATCAATTCTACTTATAACCATGTAACAACTTTGTTATGTTTAGATGAAAATAGGGGAGGAAAGGAATTCAATCAAAGTCTTTATAGCCAAAACAAAATGTATGATTAGTGAAATGGCCCACATAATAGACAACAAAAGCAAGCCTGCTTTGTTATAAACATTCAGATAATTCAGAAAAAGTACTATTTTGCTTTAAATCTCCCCAATAAATGGTACTTAAATTAACAATAATTGAACCTTACTATGCCTATGGTAGTATGACAGATGTTAAGAATACAAAAAGGTATAAACATCTCTCCCCCACTTAACTTGAAGTCTAGCAGAAGAGAAATGTTTAAATAAAATTTGCGTGTAAGTTATATAGAGCAGTTCAGTTTCTGGTAATAAAGTAGGTTATACAACTTTAAATCTCTCTTTCCACAAAACAACTGGAAATGTTGGATAAGGTAGAACTTTCCAGTGAAGAGGAAAATTACCCAGCCCCCTTGAGAGAGATCATCCCCAGATACGGGCTTCCCCTTTCCATTGGCTCAGACAATGGACTGAGTTTCGTGGCAGAAATAGTCCAAGGCCTAGCCAAAACCTTAAAAATAAGATGGAAGCTCCATACAGCATATAGACCCCAGAGCTCAGGGAAAGTAGAGCACATGAACTGGACCCTTAAAACAACTTTAGCCAAACTCTGCCAGGAAACTCAATCCCACTGGGTAGAAATGTTATTGCTGGCCCTGCTCAGGGCATGCTGTACCCCAAGGCCCTCTGTTTACTCACCCTTTGAGAGTCTCTATGGCAGGCTACCCCCTGTAATAAGCAGGCTTAGAGGAGAGCTCAAACAGATTGGAGATTTAGAAGTCTCCCAACACCTCCAAGCCCTGGGAAAAACTCTAAGGCACATTTCCCAAGAAGTTTTAGAAAGGACCCCTATCCCTGTGGGTAACTGGGCCCATCCCCACCAACCAGGGGACATGACATGGGTAAAAGATTGGAAGAAGGAGCCACTCCAACCACATAAAAGGACCCCCATCTAGTAATACTGGCAACTCCCACTGATGTTAAAGTTGCAGGTATCACTCCCTGGATCCATCACCCCCAAGTAAAGAAGGCAACAGCCCCCTCAGACCCTGATGATTGGCAGACAGCATGGGACCCTACTGACCCCCTCAAATTAAAGATCCAGAAGATGACCCAGCAGCCCACAGCCACCAAGAGATCCTCCTGCCTGACTTAACGCCCCACAGAAACCTGCGGATCCCCCACTTGAAGAGTCCACAACCTTACTTCAGTTGCAAACCTGGAGGCCAACTGGTCAACGCATGGTGGAAGCTTGAGGAACTCAACGGGGGGACATTTGGACACTAAAGTCTCGATGCCACCCTATACCAGTAATAATTTTGGTACTTGTGACCCTAGTGTTCTCTGTGGGTTTAGCTGAGTCAGTCCAGGCAACTGGAATTGGACACAGACAAATTACTCTAGCCATAGTCTATATAGGTACAGTGAGTCTGTTCAGTGGAATCTACTGCTTCTTATAACTGCCCCCCCCCCAGCTTTAAAATGAATTCCCTAATGCTAGTGCTGTGGCTATCAATTATAGGGCTAAGCTCAGGCTACCTAGATGATGACATGATGGAGGACAGTCAATCCCACCAGCCGCAGGCTGTAAGGATGCTAGGGGCCAACCAAGGGTTCGTTGGTTGGCCGCAGATTGCTGGCTCTGCCTGTGGACAGGGCCCTTTCAGCTTATAGCAAGCCCCCTGAGTTTCCTTAACCTGACCAAGCCCACATCTGACGCTCCCAGACCTGCAGAGATAGACCCCAAATCAGCCAATGTATTGTTGTCTTACCAGGCCCCCGACTGTGTCCATAACCCTGGGGGAACACATTCAATAGGAAGTTTATCTGCCATCCAATGTCTCCAAACCCACAACTGCCCTTCACATGATGGGTGCACATCTGCCACACCGTGGTGCACTCCAGAGCCTGGCACCGTTTTCATGTGTGGGAGATATATTTATTAATGTTTGCTGGTTAACTGGACAGGCAGATGAACATGGGTGTTTCTTACTCCCCAGGTAGATATAGTCCCCAATAATCAATCCCCTCTGATTCCCTTATTCGTACACACACAGTCCAAGAAGGCCATCCAAGTCATCCCACTATTGGTTGGACTAGGCATAATAATAGCCGTGGGCACAGGGATAGGAGGAATTGCCTCATCCTCCTATTACTACAAGCAGCTATCAGAAAATCTCACAGAAGATATGGAGCAGGTGGCTAAGTCTATAATAACTATACAAGATCAGATAGATCCCCTAGTGGCAATAGTACTGCAAAATCAGAGGGGCTTAGACCTGCTCATTGCTGAAAAGGGGGGACTCTGCCTCTTCCTAAATGAGGAATATTGTTTCTACATGAACCAGTCAGGGTTAGTCAGAGACATGGTCCAACAACTACAAGATCAAATTACATGCAGGAGACAAAAATTAGCAAATTCTTGGGGTAATTGCTGTAATGTCCAGGGCTGGGCCTCATGGCTCCTTCCCTTAGCTGGCCCTCTCTTCATGATTCTATTGGTTCTCCTGTTTGGTCCATGTATCATTAATTTTATCAGCCGTTTCATCCGCTCTTGGGTGGAATCAATTAAATTGCAACTGCTGGTAACTCAATATAGACCTCTAGACCAACAGAAAAGCCCAATGGTAATGGTTGGTGCCCATTCTAAGTTAGAAAAGGCACCAGAAGGGGGGAATGAAGAAGAAAATTACCCAGAGCAGGCCCAGGCCAGCAGGCGCCTGAAGATGGACAGTTACTAGCAATACTAAGAAATAACCAGAAGCCCCCCACTTGAGCAAGAGATAACCAGCTGTTTCTGCCCCAATTTAAACCCACCTACCAGCATTCAGCACAGCCCTTGGAACCTGACTCCCTCCCCCTGCACTGATCTATAAAAGCTCTGTAACCCTGCTCCCCGGGGCCCAGAATTTTGAGTGCGAGCTCATCTGGGCCCACCCACGTAAAATAAACCTGAGTTCTCCTACTTCTCTGAGTGTCGCTTGGTTTCTCACCAGTCTGATCATTTTCCACAACACCAGAATTTGCTAAGAAGTTTATTTTTAGATTGAAGACGAATGTGAAGTTTCAGTCAGAGTTTAGAATTAAAGCAAGAAGAATCATAGTGAAGTTAAAGAAACTCAAAGGCAAAGATCTTAAAAGCAACTAATAAGAAAAGGCATATTAAATTCAAAGGATTGTTCATTGGACTGCTAGTAGACTTCTGAACAGCGAGGGTGGAATCCAGAACACAGAGGGACAATAACCTTATGTGCTAAGGAAAATAGATACTAATCTACAATTTTATATTAAGCTAAACCAATAACAAAAAATGAGGGCAAAAAAGACACATTCAGACAAACAAAAAATGAAAAATGAGTAAAAAAAATAAGTAAATGTAGATAAATCTGAAGAATGTTTGCCTAAGACAAGAGTAAAAATAATAATGGCAAACTTGAGAGGGTATAAAAACAATGTGGAACTAAAATATTGGACATAACATGAAAGAAATGGGACAAGTGGTCTAAGTTAAATCAGCCTAAGGACCTTGTATTGTTCAAGAGAGTAAAAGTACTGGTTAATATCACATCGTGTTAATTGAAGTATGCATGTAAAACATTTAATGGTAATGAGTAAAAAGAAATAAAATACGAATATACAAATTCCAAACCAGTAGTAGGAGCAAAAAGGGAACGAAGACATTCAATGCCCTTCATTAAGTACTTGCAATGTGAAAACAGTAATACTAATATAGCACTTAACTCTAAGTAAGTCAAAGCCTTCAAATAAAAGGTAGAATTTGAATGGAGTATTGAAAGAAATAAGTATTTACCTGGCAGAACATGAAAAGTTGGATTAAAAAGAAATCCATAAAGGGGGGACGCCTGGGTGGCGCAGTCGTTAAGCGTCTGCCTTCTGCTCAGGGTGTGATCCCAGCGTTCTGGGATCCAGCCCCACATCAGGCTCCTCTGCTAGGAGCCTGCTTCTTCCTCTCCCACTCCCCCTGCTTGTGTTCCCTCTCTCGCTGGCTGTCTTTCTCTGTCAAATAAATAAATAAAATCTTAAAAAAAAAAAGAAATCCATAAAGGAATAGAGTATGATGAGGGAGCACACCCCTGGGTGGGATATCTGTGACATTCCTCCAGGAAACTTCCAACTATCTTAATGTTAATACCTTGCTAGAAGGAAAAATAATCTTAACTTGACAATGGCAAGGCCTCTGGTATCCTGAGTCTTCTTTAACATATAAAAATCCTTCGGAAACCTCCATTTTCTTCACCTCCCACAACTCGCAATTATATAATCAGCCACCCTTCACAACGCCAGTGCAGCAGCTCAGCTCTTTCTGCCCACCAGTCCTGTCCCTGTGCTTTAATAAACCACCATTTTGCACTAAAGACATCTCAAGAATTCTTTCTTGGTCATCAGCTCCAGACCTCACTCCACCAAACCTCACCTATATTCCAAAACCACATCAGAGTATATTTAGAGAAAGCTATTATTAAGGTCAATTTAAAACATTTAGGGATGAGGGTAGAGGGAAGAGAGCAGGAGTTAGGGAGTCATTCCAGATAAAGATAAAAGGTCAGGGACTAAAAAGTAAAATACTTTGTTAATACTAACAAGTCAAATTTATCCTTTAGAGCAAGCATCTCCATAATTTTTTATTACTGCTCTTACCAGAAAAAAAATTAAGCATGTGTCCTCAGTAAACATGTATATTTATTTCTAAATTATTCCTGTTCTATTCTACTAAACATTATGTATATTAAAATTTTATAAGAATAGAAATTTTAAAAAGTGAAATAATTTAATGATATAAATTATTTTTATCATTGACACAATTATTATTATCATTTTTAATGTTCTCAATGTTTAGCTTTTAAATGGCTTGGTAATCATTATGACTTTATACTATTATATTACTATCTCAAGGTACAATGAACACCTAAGCCAAGTTCATTGTTTATAACAGCAGATATAACCCACATTTAAAATATTTTTCTTGATAATATGGAACATTTTTTAGCTGACTTCTCTTCATATTTAATTACATCATCATTGCTTTCATATGCTTAATACTGTTTATATATTATTACATATTTTTATTACTTTGTATAACTGACAAACAGCTTGTACTATGAGTAGAATTGTAAGCTCTGCCATGTTTCGCTTATTCATTTAAATTTACATTATTAGCAGTGTTTTAAATCCAAGACTTTTTTATAAGAAGGTTAAGATGCTTTTCCATCTTATAAAGTTGAATTTATTTAAAACTAGATTATATTATCCATAAATCCACTTAACTAGGCACATGTAAACAGTAACATATCATGATATCCTAAAAACAACAAAGGACTAAGGGCACTACAGTTAATTCTAAATAAATTGTGACATTTATAAAACACTATATAGCAGTGAAAATTAATAGAATTACAGATATCAATACAGATGAAACTCAAAAATATAATATTAAGCTAAACAATTTGCAGCATATGTACATATAATAATTTATATATAGATTAAAAGAATAAAAAGTACAATATATTATTCATGGATGTACATATATGTAATAAAATATAAAGAAATACATGGGAATGATAAATACGCAATTTATAGTAGTAGCTCCCTCTGAGAGAAAATGAGGGAGAGGCCACCAAAGAGAGAACACGAGGTGTTTCAAATGTTTTGGTAGTATTTTATGACTTAAGCTCAATATTAAATATCCCGGTGTTCATCGTACTATTTTTTTATACATTTTCAAAACATGTTAAATATTTTTTTGAAAATTTCTTTTTAAAAAAGGAAAAGGAACAGGTAGAACAGACTGATACAGTTCCAAAAGGTAGTCAGATAAGTAAGAGAGAGGTCTTACAGAATCAAAAAAAAAAAAATTCAGATCTAAGGGTCAATAATGTCAAATAACAGGGATGATAGTAATGAAGTCACCAAAATTAGGAATTGGGAAATCATTTCAGTGGAATGGTCACAGTGGAAGCCTAGTTACAATAGGTCAAAGAAAGAGTAAGGGACAAACTACACTCTGTATTAATAAGAACTTCCCTTTATAGATCTGGAAACGCTGTATGAATAATCACAGAATAAGTTTGCATACTAGTGAAGCTCAAAAAAAGAAAGAAATTCTCAGGTGGCAGAAGCTAAATTGTAGGATAATGAGCTATTGTCTTATTAGTATAGAGAGTCTCAAGACACAGATATACACCCTAATAGTTAGGAAATAAGGTTTTAATGTCTACATATGGGCCTCTTAAGATAAAGAGCTTTAAGCAAAACTACCGAATAAAGCTGGTACAGGGAAAAGGGAGACTACTCATTTGTACATAGAAGTAACAAAGTAATCTGTTTATATAGGAGACTTTGGGATTTAAAAAAAAAAAAAACTGTGAGAAATCAAAATACCAGGTGTGAAAGATGGGTAGCCTGAATTTAAAATAAGTACGCTGAATAGGAAATATGAAGCAGAGAAATTAATATAAATTTTGTTCCAAGATCAGTAAAATTCTAGAGACACCTATAAAAGGTAAATATAATTCTTCTTTCTAAGGACTTTTCTAAATTTCAGAGCATGTGGATGCCAACAATAAAAAAAAATCTCTGATAGCCCACAATAAAAATAGAAACACATGAAAAGAATGGCCCACTCTGATGGACTCAGAAAACAGGATAATGAATTCTAAATATATTGAGGATAGAACATAGATAAATTATGAAATAAATAAAAGATTAAAAAGAGAGAAACATACAAACTATGAAAAATAAAAGAATACAATAAGAAAAAGAAAAACAAGAACAGATAGATTTGTAACAACCAAACAGAATTTTGGAGATTAAAAAATATTGTCATTGGGGGCGATTTGGTGGCACCTGGATGGGGCGGTCGGTTGAGCATCCATAGGACTCTTGGTTTCAGCTCAGGTCCTGATCTCAGGGTCGTGGGATCAAGGCCCACATTGGGCTCTGAGCTAGGCATAGAGTCTACTTGGGATTCTCTCTCCCTCTCTCTCTGCCACTCCCCACCCCCCACTTGCATTCTACCTCTAAAATAAATGAATAAATTTTTTAAAAAATATATTGACAATATTTATTATGATGTCATCATAATAAAAAAAGGCAATAGACAGGTAAGTAACAAATTAGAAGAAGCTAAAGAGAAATTCAGAAATCAGGGAGGGAGAAAAACCATGAGAGACTCTGGACTCCAGGAAACAAACTGAGGGTTACAGAAGGGAGGGGGGTGGATGGGTGGGGCAACTGGGTGATGGGTATTAAGGAGGGCACATGTTGTGATGGTCACCGGGTGTTACACATAACTAATGAATCATTGAACACTACATCAAAAACTAATGATGTACTATATGTTGGCTAACCGAACATAATAATAATAATAAAAAAGAAATTCAAAACTGGAAAATAATTTGAAAAACAGCCTACCAAAATGTAGCACTGAAAAGCAGAAAGATGAAAAATTTGAAAGAGAATTTAAAATACATGGAACATAAAATGAAAACATACAATATTTTTATTAAGAGTTCCAGAAGTGAAAAAAAAATGGGAAAGAAATGATACCCAAAATGGCAGTGACTAGAAATTTCCAAAGATTATTTAAAAAACCCCCAAATCCTCAAATTGAAGTGTGCCACCTCCCAAGCATGACTCCAATGATAATAATAATTAAAACAACAATAACAGTAACTATTATTATTAAGTGAAATTAAGTGAAACTTCAGAAAACTAAATCAAAAGAGAAAAACCAAACCATAAATAAGGAGGGAGAATAGATTACCTAGAAAGGAATAATACCTAAAATGACAACATACTTCTTGGCAGCAACAGAGGCCAGAAGACAGTGGAATTATACCTTCATGCTGAAGGACAGTAACTGTCAACCTAAAATGTTACAACAAGCTAAACTAAAAGTGAGAGTGAAACAGACATTTTTAAACAAAGACTTAGCTTAGCACTTACAAATCCTTGCAGAAAGAGCTGTAACAGATAAACTTTAGCAAAAAAGGAAACTAAACTTACAAGAAGAACTTGAGATGCAATAATACAAATATATAAACTGTCTTGATAAATACCAAAAAATCTGTGGAATGAAGACCAATTTCCTTAAATTATTAAACAATGAAAAATAACCAAATTAATCCATTACCTCATAAAACAAAGAAAACTTCTAAATAACTCATGTGCCAAAGTAGAAACCATAAAAATATTTAAAATATTCATCATATCTGAATTTCATTAAAAACAAAATGGGAAAAATATGGAGGTTCATCTATGGCTGCAATTAGAATGAAATTCGTATCTTTAATAGTATGTATCAGAAAAACATTTAAAAGCTTAAAAACTTAATGAGAATTTAAATTTTTGTTACGTGTATATGTACCTAAATAATATATTTATTAGTTTTATTGTTTTGAATCTTATTTAAATCATATCTTAGTGTATATCACATAAAAGATAAAGTAATAATAAAAACAAAAATCAGAATATGGTAGGTATGTGTACTAACCATGTATCTTAGTTTCTGTATCTGATATTTTGTCATTATAGGGTCTTGCTGACTAGAGAGGAACTACCTTTCCCAGGGTGAGCAGATTCCTAGAGATAGCAAGCAACCACTCAGTTAGCATGGTATTCATTAGCAAACTAACCAATCCAGAGCCCATACCCCACCTGGACCAAGCCAAATGCCTGCTTTGTCATGGACTAGCACTTGTAAAACACTAACTTCCTTCCCTAATCAATCTTGGGTAAGATATGAGACAACTAAGGATAGCTCCTACATCCCTGAGCACACTGAAATTAGTCCGTCCAATCCAAAATCTGGTCAGCCCACTTAGAGTGCTTTGCCCATTCCTTCCCGAGAAAATCACAATAAAGGCTTTCCCACAATTCTCCTCACTGTCTCTCTCTGCCTATGACCAACCCCAGTGTTCTCTCTTGTGACCTTGAGTAGCATGGCATGCTGCCCTCCTCTTGGGAACTGTGAGGAATAAACTGTATTTTTTTTAAAAAGATTGTATTTATCAGAGGGAGAGACAAACCATGAGAGATTATGGACTCTGGGAAATAAACTGAGGGTTTCAGAGGGGAGGGGGTGGGGGGATATGTTAATCTGGTGATAGGTATTAAGGAAGGCACGTATTTCAAGGAACACTGGGTGTTACAAGCAAACAATGAATCATGGAACACAGCATCAAAAACTAATGAAGTACTGTATGGTGACTAATGTAACATAATAAAATAAAATAAAATCTCCACAAACTTACAGTGAAACATAAAAAAAATAAAGATTGTATTTATTTATTTGACAGAAAGAGAGAGAACACAAGCAGGGGGAGCAGCAGGCAGAGGGAAAGGGAGAAACAGACTCCCCACTGAGCAGGAAAACCTATGTGGGGCTTGATCCCAGGATCCTCGGGTCCCAGGATCCCAGGATCCTGGATCCCCTCAGGTCCCCTCAATCCCAGGATCCTGGGATCATGACCTTAGCTGAAGGCAGATGCTTAACCAACCAAGCCACCCAGGTGCCCCAATAAACTGTACTTTTAATGGGAATCATTTCCTAATCTGCTGGCCTCACTACACCTGAATGAAACTTGGGTACATTTTAAACAGGATAGAGGAAATGACATCACCAAGATGGTGAAGTAGCAGACACCAGCCTCTCTTCCCCTGCAAATAGCAGCAATTAGAGAGCTAGCCAAAAATAAGAACAGCTCTGGGAGAATTCAGGAGTACAGTTCAACAAAATAGTAGAACAAAAAAACCTGAACATAACCAAACAAAACGGGAATGAAGAATAGTGTGATGTGGCCTATATCACTCCATCTTCTAGACCAACACTGCTCAGTACTAAAAGGGAACTCCCCAGGTAGAAAGAGTTTCCCTTCTCAAAAAAAGGGAGAACGGGGCGAGTCACCAGATTCCCCAATCTTCTGGGGCACTGCACAAAGGGTCTGCTTTGGTTTCACCCCACCCAGACACTTATAAAGTTGACACATATAGAAATTGCTAGGAACAAGGAAGATTAGAAGGGGCTACCAATATCACCAGGCAGCAAGAGCAGGGGCAAGTTCCCAGTGAGCTGCTCTGCAGAAGGCCCCAGCAACTTTCTCCACTAAAGAAACCGATGGCCAGCACAGTTGTCAAGAACCACCTATAGATTTCACCACCTTTCACCCCACAGTATTCACATTCTCAGACATCAGCTGCCCAAGTCCCTCCCTGCTTCCTCCTGCCCTGTTCCTTCCAGAGCCCAGAACCCCGCGAAGGCCTTTGCAGCTACATGAGTGCAAGATGCCAGCCTAGTCCCCCACAACTGACTCCCACGAAAATGTTTGGGCTTGAGGCTAATCCCTTCAGCTGCGTACCTACACACCACTGGCCTAACACCTGTCACCAGTCTCTACTGCTGTGTGCATGCCAGAGGCAAGATCCTGCAGCTCTAGAAGTGCATACTAACAGTCAAGGCCCCCACAGCTAGTTGTGGGCCCAGGCTTGGCCCTATCTCCAGCCCTTGTCTACACCAGTAGGCTCACCTGCAGCTGACCCCACAGCTGTGCAGCTGCACACCCATGGTCTGACCTCCCTCACCAGCCCCCACAGCAGCGTGCATGACTGTTTGCAGATTGCAGCCACAGGAGTACACGCTGACAGCCAGAGCCTGACAGCTGCTTGTGGGCCGAGCAATGGCCTTGACTCCTGTTATTGGCCTGCGCTGCTGGACTTCCTGGAAATTAGCCCCTCTAGCAACACACCTGCACCCTGCCATCCCAACTCCTGTCACTAGCTTCCGTTGCTGTGCATGTGTTGAAGGCAAAACCCTGCAGCCACACAAGTACATGCCAACAGCCAGGCCCCAGACCTAACAGTGTAGCCAAGTTGGCCCTGACCCTGTAGCCAAGGGCATGCACATGACTGGCTCTGCTCACCACTGCCACCTGCCCTGGTCCCTAGCACTGGACCTGGACACACTGCTGAAGACCCCAACAAACATTGCAGCCATTGTGGAATCCCTGCAGTGCATGCCAAAGACCATGCAATAGTCAGTGCTGTGGACCTCAGCAGCCTAAGTCAATGAGACATCACAACCCCTGGAACCAGAGCCACCCACTACATACCCCTGAACTCAGCGTCCTGCATTACTAGACCAGGGGTTAAACCACAGTCTAGCATGCCCCCACCTGCAGGTGAAGGTCTTTCCTTACTGAAGTCAGCCCACAAAGTCTTGAAGAAGTCACTTCCTATGCAAGGCTACAGAAATCACAAAGAATCAGAAAAACATGATGCTACCAAAGGAACATAATAAACTTCTAGTAACAAGACCCCCCCCATGGAGATAAATGAATTGCCCAACAAAGAATTCAAAATAATTATTCTAAATATACTCAGAGATCTTTGAGAACACAGATAAGCAATTTAACAAAATCAGGACTACATCACAAAAACAAAATGGGAAGTCCAATGAAGATAAAGAAAACTTGATAAAGCACCAAAAGGAAATTTTGGTGCTGAAGAATACAATGACTGAAAAATTCAATAGAGAGCTATAAATTATAAGTAAAGAAGGAGACAATGAGACTGATACCACAACAACACAAAATATTGCCATATAATGATATCACAAAAAAAGAAACTACAGGCAATTGTCTCTGATGATCATAGGTACAAAGCCCTCAACAAAATACTACCAAACTGAATTCAACAACATTTAAAAGGATCATAGTCTATAATCAATTGGAATTTATCCCTGGGATTCAAAGATAGTTTAGTATATACCAATCAATAAATGTGATACACCACACTAATAGAATGAAAGACGAAATCATACAATCATCTCAATATGCAGAAAACTCATTTGACAAAAATCAACATAATAAAAATGTCATGATGAAAATTCTCAACAAAGAAGGAATATACCTCAACATAATAAAGGTCATATGTGACAAATCCATGTCTAATATATTCAATGGTGAAACGTTAAAAGCTTTCTCTCTAATTTCAGGAATAGGACAAGGGTGCCTACTCTCACCAATCCTATTCAGCATAGTACTAGAAGTCCATGCCAGAGAAATTGGGCAAAAAAATAAAAAATAAGAAAAGGAAAGAAAAGAAAGAAACAGAAGGCATCAGAAAGGAAGTAAAATTGTCTTTGTTGGCTGATATCATGATCTTGTATATAGAAAATCCTAGTCTCCTCCAAAAACTGTTAGAACAAATAAATTCAGTAAAGTATCAGGATACGAAATCAATACAAATACAAATACAGAAGTCAGTGGTTTTTCTATATACTAATAATCAACTACCTGAAAATGAAATAAAGAAAATAATCCCACTTACAATAGCATAAAAAACAGTAAGATAATTAGAAATAAATTTATTCAAGAAAATGAAAGCTCTATACACCAAAAACTATAAGACACCAATGAAGAAATTTAAGAAGTTGCAAATAAATTGAAAGATATTCCATATTCATAGACCAGAAGAGTTAATATTGTTAAAATATCCCTACTACCCAAGCCATCTATAGATTCCATGCAGTCTCTATAAAAATTCCAATGGCATTTTTCACAGAAACAGAAAAAAAATACTAAAATTCATATGAAAATACAAAAGTCCTTAAAGAAATCTTGAGAAAGAACAAAGATGGAGGCATCACACTTCCTGATTTCAAGCTATATTACAAAGTTGTAGTAATCCAAACAGTATGGTACTGGCATAAAAACAGTCACATAAACCAAAGGAACAGAATCAAAAGCCCAGAAATAACCCATGCATATATGGTCAACTAATATTTAAAAGGGGAGCCAAGAATAATCAATAAAGAATGGATAATCTTATCAATAAAAGATGTTGAGAAAACTGGATATCCACATAGAGAAGAAAGAAATTGGGCCCTTATCATACACCGCCCACAAAAATGAACTATAAATGGATTGAGAGCTTAACGTAAGACCTGAAACCATAAAATTCCTAGAAGAAAATGGGAAAATCTTCTTGACATCAGTTTTTACAATTTTTTTTTGCAATTACACTGAAAGCACAATTAAAAGCAAAAATCAACAAGTGGGACTACCCGAAACTAAAAAGCTTCTTCGCAGCAAAAAAACAATCAACAAAATAGAAGGGCAACCTACAGAATGGGAAAAAACATTTGCAGTTCATATATCTAATAAAGGGCCACTGTACAAAACATATAAGGAACTCTCACAACTGAACAGAAAAAAAAAAGCCCAATCTAATTTAAAAAGCTGGCAGAGGTCTTGAATAGACATTTCTTTAAAGAAGATACACAAGTGGCCAGCAAGTACATGAAATGATGCACGACATCACTACTTATAGGGAAATACAAATCAAAACCAGAATGAGCTATCTCCTCACACTTGTTACAATGGCTACTATCAAAAAGAAAAAAGATAGCAAATGTTGGTCAGGATGTGAAGAAAAGGGAACATGGTACATTGTTGGTAGGAATGTAAATGGGTATAGCCACTATGGAAAACAGTTTGAACATTCCTCCCAAACTAAAAATAGAATGACCATATGATTCAGCAATCCCACTCCTAGCTATATAGCCAAAGTCCCTACCTCAAAGAGATATCTGCACTCCCATGGTCATTGCAGCACTATTCACAATATCCAAGACATGAAAACAATTTAAGTGTCCATTGATGGATGAATGGATCAAGAATATATGGTGTTTAGGGGGGCCTGGGTGGCTCAGTCGTTAAGCATCTGCCTTCGGCTCAGGGTGTGATCCTGGTGCTCTGGGCCCCACATCAGGCTTCTCTGCTGGGAACCTGCTTCTTCCTCTCCCACTCCCCCTGCTTGTGTTCCCTCTCTCACTGGCTGTTTCTCTCTCTCTGTCAAATAAATAAATAAAATCTTTAAAAAAAAGAATATGTGGTGTGTAGACACACATGCACACACACTGGAACATTATTCAGCCATAAAAAAGGAGGAAATCCTGCCATTATAACAATATGGATGGACATTGAAGGCATTACGCTGAGTGAAATACGTGAAACAAAGACAAATACTGTCTGACCTCACTTATATGTGGAATCTATAAACATTAAACTCATAGAAACAGACAACAGAATGGTGGTTGCTAGGGACTGAGGGGTAGGGGGAATGGGGTGGTTGGTTAAAGGATGCAAACATTCAGTTATATGATGAGTAAGTTCTGGAAATCTAAGGAACAGCATGGTAACTCTATTAATATAGTTATACAGGTTAATAATACTATATTGTATGTTTGAAAGTTGCTATGAGAGTAACATTTTAATGTTCTCACCATATCAACAACAATAAAAGTGGCGAAGGATATGTTAAGTAACATTTGTTGTAAATATTTCACAATATATATTTGTATCAAATCATCACACTGTATACCTTAAACTTACATAATATGTCAATTATATCTCAATAAATCTGGGGAAAAAAGAATATATAAATCTATCTTTGAAATATTTCCTAATAAAATACCTTAATGAGTTGTGAAGGATAAAAACATTTCAAATATTTTTATAAATACAGTACAAACTTTATATGTTTGAATATATATATATATATATATATATATATATAAATATATCAAATTTTACAAAAACATAATATCGGGGAGGTTATCATTCAACTTAATTTTTCAAAAGTAACCACAAAGAAAAAGATAAGTAAATAATAACAAATAAAGCTGAAATTAATGAAATAGAACAGCAAAGAAATCAGAGAGAGGATTAACAAAGCCAAAAGCTGCTTCATTGGAATAAATTATTAACTTGGACAAACCTCTGGCAAAACTGATCAAGAACAAAAGAAAGAAGGCAAACATTAGCATGTCATTAAGAAGGAAAAGAAGGACATATTAGAAGATAGAGTTAAAATATATAAGTCGCAAAAGAATACTAATAACTTCCACACAAGGCATCAGGCCCACATAATTTTTCAGGTAAATCCACCAAACTAGTGAATAATCTTTATATTAATCACTGTGCTCCAGATAAGAGAATAGGAGGGAAATCTTTGTGACACAATAACCTTGATACCTACCTGAAGATATTTAAATAAATAGGTTAGATGAATGAATGGGTGGATGGATGGTTAGATGGAGATACATAAATAGATACCAAGTAGAATTTACTTGCATACCAAAATGCAAGTATAAGAAACATCAGAAAATCTACTAATGCAAATTGCCATTTTAACAGGTTAAAAGAACAGAATAATGACCATTTCAATAGATGCAGAAAGTGTGGTTAATAAAATTCTATCAATTCTTAACAAAATATGTATGCAAATTAGACATCTGTGGAGACTTTCTTAACTAAATGAAATGTATCCAACAAAACAAAATGTAAACATCCTACTTAAGCACAGTTATTCTAATTTCAGATATCGTGGGAAGGAACTCTAGAGTCCTGACATAGGTTATGTAAATTGGTGCACTATTTTGGAGATAAGTTTGAAAACATCCCATAAAGTTGAATACATGAATATCTTATTATCCAGCAATTTCATTTCTATTTATACTCCCAAGGGTAACTTTTACACTTGGGTACATGAAGAAAATGTATACAAGAATGTTCATTGCCACACTGATTGCAGTAAGAAAAAATTCAGAAATTCTTTCAAGAGAAGAAACGATTAAAATCTTATTTAGTCATACAATAAATTACTAGAGAACAGTTAATTAAACATAGATGTTTGGATCAACTGAGTAAATCTTGAAAACAAAATTGAGTTATAAAAGAAAATTGCAAAAAATATATATGTATACAGCATGTCTCTTAATTTTGAAAGCATACAAAATAATACCACATATTGATATGGCTATATAGGAAAATGAAAAACAAATAAACAAAATTTGGAAGAAGATTATGTCCCAATCTCAACTTAATGAATACCTTAAGGAAAAATGGAAGGAAATGAAGCTGATGGGTATCTCCCAAATATGTATCATCAGCTCTAATCTCACCCCTGAAATCCAGATTCTTATATCCTATACATGTAATCTCCTATGTAATACTTGGGTGTCTAATAGAAATCTGAAATATAATATGTACAAAACAGAACTTTTAATCCCTCCCTCCAGAATGTGTAACTCCTACAGTGTTTCTCATCATACCACAGGAGACCACCATTCACGAAGTTGTTCATACCAAAAACCTTGGCAACATACTTGACTTGTCTCTTTCTTTCATATTTCATATACAGATCACCAGCAAATACAATCCACTCTCTCTCTGTCACTGCAGTCTATGCTGCATCCAAACACTTTTCAACAACCCCAATACTTCTACCTATTTCATGTCACCATTGTTTCTGATCTGGACTATAACACTAGCCTCTCTACTGGTTCCCCTTTCCTCACTCTTGTTTCTCCATCATCCACACAACACGTTCTATTTAAAACATAAATCTGACGATGTCACTCTGCTGCTAAAGCCTTTTAAACTTTTTTAACAGGGTTATTTGGGATTTTTTGCTACTGAGTTGAGTTCCTTATGTATCTTAGTTATTATTCACTCATCAGATATTAGGATTGCAAATATTTTCTCCCATTCTGTAGATGGTTGTTTCACTCTGTTGATTATTTCTTTTGCTGTACAGAGCTACTTAGTTTGCCACAATCCTACCTGTCTGTTTTTGTTTTTGCTAAATGTGCTTTTGGGGTCACATATTCTAAAAAAAAAACTGCCCAGAGAAGTGTTAAGAAGCCTTTTGTCTATGTATTTTATAATTTCAGGTCTTATTTTTTAAACTTGAATTCATTTTGACTTGCTTTTTCATATACAGTAGGAGATAAGCATCCTATTTTATTCTTCTGCATGCAGATATTCAGTTTTCCCATACCATTTGTTGAAGAGACCATCCATCCTATTCCCATTGTGTGTTCTTGGCACCCTTGCCAAAAATGAGTTGATTGTAAATGTGTGGACTTATTTCTGGGCTCTCCATTCCATTGGTTTTTACATCTGTTTTTACATTAGTACAATTCTGTTTCAATTACTATAGCTTTATAATATATTTTGAAATCAGAAATTATGAGACAAGGAAGAAGACATGATATAGGGTCATGGAAGATAGTCATTAAAGTTTGGAATAGCCACGCAAGAGAGCATTAGGTTGACTAAAGGTGAGTACAATGATTACCAAGCAATGCTGAGGGTCTAACAGAGGTTAGAAGCCATCAATCTGCAAAATTTAAGTTCCTTTATCTGAAAATGTAGGCTGCAAAGGCTAGGAGGCTGAAGTCTAAAAGGAAACTTTTGTTAGCAAGTATGTCTTAGTCTTTAAAAATTCATAAAGTGGGAGGAGTTAAGATGGCGGAGGAGTAGGGGACCCCTTTTTCAGCCAGTCCCATGAGTCGAGCTGGATAGGTATCAGACCAGCATGAACATCCACGGAATCAGCCTGAGGTGCTGGAAGATGCATCTGGATCTCTACAAATGAACATCTCCAGCGCTGAGGATTGAGGTATGAAGCGGGGAGCCGTGAAACCGCACACAGATATAGGAAGATAAACGGAAGGGGGAGGGAGCCATCAGGGTCGGGCGCCAGGAAGCGGCAGCCACCTGCACGGGAGAGCGGGCGGGGCTCGCGGACCGGCACCCGCGAGAGAGCAGACTGAGACCGTGAGCCGGGGAGCGCGCGCCACCAGACTGAAACGGAGCTCCGGAGCTCCGGTGCGCTCACTGGAACCAGACTGAGACTGGGAGCTCTGGGAGCGCGTGCAGGGAGGCTGGCGGCTGGCGGCGTTAGAAACACAAAGGACAGAGACGCGCCGGCCCTGGAAGTGAGGGCTGGGACACCGGGTGTGGGGTGCACATCCTGGGACGCTGCAGAGTTGAGCAGCACCAACAGTAACAGAGTTATAGTGGTCAGAACATCAGTGGAAAACATTCCGCGAACCCTCTGTTCTGAGACAGAGGCTGAGATTCGGCCACTGCTACTCTGACTCTCAGAAGAGGCACAACAAACTGCCAGGGAAAGCCGCCAGAGAACAAAAGCCTGGAAATACCGGCTCACAGTATGCCCATCCCCATCCCCCCTTGCAGGGGACATGGAGACTATACCCAAACAGGGTTGCCTGAGTATCAGCGCGGCAGGCCCCTCCCCCAGAAGACAGGCTGAAAAATCAAGAAGACCACATCCCTAAGATCCCTATAAAACAAGGGCACACGGCCTGGGTCCCAGTCAATAATTTGGGCTCTGGACAACCCCGCAACCTCTCCTCATCAGAATGACGAGAAGGAGAAGTCCCCCCCAGCAAAGAAAAGACAATGAGTCTGTGGCCTCTGCCACAGAGCTAATGGATATGGATATAACCAAATTATCAGAAATGGACTTCAGAGTAACAATGGTCAAGATGATGTGTAGACTTGAAAAAGTATTAACGAAAATGTTCATGAGAATATAGAATCTCTAAGGGCAGAAATGAGAGCGAATCTGGCAGAAATTAAAAATTCTATGAGCCAAATGCAGTCAAAACTAGAGGCTCTGACGGCCAGGGTGAATGAGGCAGAAGAACGTATCAGCAAATTGGAGGATGGGTTAGTAGAAGAAAGAGCTAAAATAGAATTTGGACTCAAAAAAATCCACGCTCAGGAATGTAGGTTACAGGAGATTACTGACTCAATGAAACGTCCCAAGGTCAGAATCATCGGCATCCCCGAGGGGGTGGAGAAAAACAGAGGTCTAGAAGAGATATTTGAACAAACTGTAGCTGAAAACTTCCCTAATCTAGCAAGGGAAACAAACATTCGTGTCCAAGAGGCAGAGAAGAACCCTCCCAAGCTTAACCATGACAAACCTAAACCACATCACGTCATAGTGCATTCTGCAAATATTAGATCCAAGGATACAGTATTGAAAGCAGCCAGGGCAAAGAAATTTCTCATGTACCAAGGCAAAGGTATCAGAATTATGTCAACCTGTCTACACAGACCTGGAATGAGAGAAAGAGTTGGGGGGGGGGGCATTTTTAAAGCTCTTTCAGAGAAAAACATGCAGCCAAGGATCCTTTATCCAGCAAGGCTGTCATTCAGAATTGATGGAGACATTCCAGAATCGCCAGTCATTGACCAATTTTGTAACCATGAAACCAGCCCTACAGGAGATATTAAGGGGGGTCCTATAAAAGTAAAAAGGCCCCTAGAGTGATACAGAACAGAAAGTCACAATCTATAAAAACAAAGACTGTACTGGCAACATGACATCATTAAAATCATATCTCTCAATAATCAGTCTCAATGGAAATGGCCTAAAAGCTCCCATAAAATGCCACAGGGTTGCAGATTGGATAAAAAGACATGACCCATCCATTTGCTGTCTACAAGAGACTCATTTTGAACCTAAAGATACATTCAGACTGAAAGTAAAGGGATGGAATACCATCTTTCATGCCAATGGACCTCAAAAGAACGCTGGGGTAGCAATTCTTATATCAGGCAGATTGGACTTTAAACTAAAAACTATAGTTAGAGACACAGAAGGGCACTATATTATTCTTAAAGGATGTATCCAACAAGTGGATATGACAATTATAAATATATATGCCCCTAACAGGGGAGCAGCAATATACACAAACCAACTCTTAACCACAATAAAGAGACATATAGATAAAAATACGTTAATAGTAGGGGACCTGAACACTCCACTATCAGAAATAAACAGAACACCCATGCAAAAAATCAACAAAGAAACAAGGGCTTTGAATGCCATACTCGACGAGTTAGACCCCATAGATATATATAGAACACTACACCCCAGAACCAAAGAATACTCATTCTATTCTAATGCCCATGGAACATTCTCAAGAATAGGCCATGTTCTGGGTCACAAAACAGGTCTCAACCGATACCAAAAGACTGAAATTATTCCCTGCATATTCTCAGACCACAGTGCTCTGAAATTGGAACTCAACCACAAGGAAAAATTTGGAAGAAACTCAAACACTTGGAGACTAAGAACCATCCTGCTCAGGAATGACTCGATAAACCAGGAAATCAAAAATTAATTTAAACAATTTATGGAGACCAATGAGAATGAAAACACAACGGTCCAAAACTGCAAAGGCAGTCCTAAAGGGGAAATACATAGCCATCCAAGCCTCACTCAAAATAATAGAAAAATCTAAAATGCAGTTTTTATATTCTCACCTAAAGAAGCTGGAACAGCAACAGAGGGACAGGCCTAATCCACGCACAAGGAAGCAGTTGACCAAGATTAGAGCAGAAATCAATGAAGTAGAAACCAGGAGTAGAGTAGAGCAGATCAACAGAACTAGAAGCTGGTTTTTTGAGAGAATCAATAAAATTGGCAGACCACTGGCAAGATTTATCCAAAAGAATAGAGAAAGGACCCAAATTAATAAAATTAGGAATCAAAAAGGAGAGGTCACAACCAACACCAATGAAATTGGAAGGATTATTAGAAACTTTATCAACAGCTTTATGCCAATAAATTAAGCAATCTGGAAGAGATGGAGTCCTTCCTGGAAACCTATAAACTACCAAAACTGAAACAGGAAGAAATTGATTTTTTAAACAGGCCAATTAATTATGAAGAGATTGAGTCAGTGATAAACAACCTTCCAAATAACAAAACTCCAGGCCCTGACGGTTTTCCTGGGGAATTCTATGAAACATTCAAAGAAGAAATAATACCTATTCTCCTAAAGCTATTTCAAAAAATAGAAACAGAAGGAAAGCTACCAAACTCATTCTATGAGGCCAATATTACCTTGATCCCCAAACCAGGCAAAGACCGCATCAAAAAGGAGAATTACAGACCGATATTCCTGATGAATAGGGATGCCAAAATCCTCAACAAGATCCTGGCTAATAGAATCCAACAGTACATTAAAAGGATTATCCATCATGACCAAGTGGGATTCATCCTTCGGATGCAAGCGTGGTTCAACATTTGCAAATCGATCAGCGTGATACATCATATCAACAAGAAAAGACTCAGGAACCATATGATCCTCAATTGATGCAGAAAAAACATTTGACAAAATACAGCATCCTTTCCTGATTAAAACCCTTCAGCGTGTAGGGATAGAGGTTACATTTCTCAATCTCATAAAAACCATCTATGAAAAGCCTACAGCAAATATCATTCTCAATGGGGAAAAGCTAGAAGCCTTTCCCTTAAGATCAGGAACACGACAAGGATGCCCACTCCCGCCACTATTATTCAACATAGTGCTAGAAGTCCTTGCAATAGCAATCAGACAACAAAAAAGGGATAATAGGTATCCAAATCGGCAAAGAAGAAGTTAAAATGTCTCTCTTCACAGATGACATGATACTCTATATGGAAAACCCAAAAGAATCCATGCCCAAACTATTAGAAGTTATAGAGCAATTCACTAATGTGGTGGGATACAAAATCAATGCTCAGAAATCAGTTGCATTTCTATACACGAATAATGAGACTGAAGAAAGAGAAATCAGGGAATCCATCCCATTTACAATAACACCAAAAACCATACGTTACCTTGGAATTAACTTAACCAGAGACATAAAGGGCCTATATTCTAGAAACTATAAATCATTCTTGAAAGACATTGAGGAAGACACAAAAAGATGGAAAAATATTCCATGCTCATGGATCAGAAGAATTAACATAGTTAAAATGTCCATGCTACCCAGAGCAATCTACACTTTCAATGCTATCCCGATCCAAATACCAATGACATTTTTCAAAGAACTGGAACAAACAGCCCTTAAATTTGTGTGGAAACAGAAAAGACCCCAAATCGCCAAGGAACTGTTGAAAAGGAAAAACAAAGCTGGGGGCATCACAATGCCGGATTTCGAGCTGTACTACAAAACTGTGATCACAAAGACAGCATGGTACTGTCACAAAAACAGACACATAGACCAATGGAACAGAATAGAGAACCCAGAAATGGACCCTCAGCTCTTTGGGCAACTAATCTTTGGTAAAGCAGGAAAAAACATCCAGTGGAAAAAAGACAGTCTCTTCAATAAATGTTGCTCAGAAAATTGGACAGCTACATGCAAAAGAATGAACCTTGACCACTCTCTCACACCATACACAAAGATAAACTCCAAATGGACGAAAGACCTCGATGTGAGACAGGAATCCATCAAAATCCTAGAGGAGAACATAGGCAGCAACCTCTACAACATCGGCCAAAGCAACTTTTTTCATGACACATCTCCAAAGGCAAGAGAAACAAAAGATAAAATGAACTTGTGGGACTTCATCAAGGTAAAAAGCTTCTGCACAGCCAAGGAAACAGTCAAAAAAACTAAGAGGCAGCCCACGGAATGGGAGAATATATTTGCAAATGATGCTACAGATAAAAGACTGGTATCCAGGATCTACAAAGAACTTCTCAAACTCAATACGCGAGAAACAAATAAACAAATCATAA
The DNA here is from genome assembly GCF_023065955.2 of Ursus arctos. Lineage (NCBI taxonomy): Eukaryota > Metazoa > Chordata > Mammalia > Carnivora > Ursidae > Ursus > Ursus arctos. The sequence continues at coordinate 88,398,730 of NC_079873.1, read as the reverse complement.
AATGGGCAGAAGATATGAACAGACACTTTTCCAATGATGACATACAAATGGCTAACAGACACATGAAAAAATGTTCAAAATCATTAGCCATCAGGGAAATTCAAATCAAAACCACACTAAGATACCACCTTACGCCAGTTAGAATGGCAAAAATTGACAAGGCAAGAAACAACAATTGCTGGAGAGGATGTGGAGAAAGGGGATCTCTCCTACATTGTTGGTGGGAATGCAAGTTGGTACAGCCACTCTGGAAAACAGTGTGGAGGTCCCTTCAAAAGTTAAAAATTGAGCTACCCTATGACCCAGCCATTGCACTACTGGGTATTTACCCCAAAGATACAGACATAGTGAAGAGAAGGGCCATATGCACCCCAATGTTCATAGCAGCATTGTCCACAATAGCTAAATCATGGAAGGAGCCGAGATGCCCTTCAACAGATGACTGGATTAAGAAGTTGTGGTCCATATATACAATGGAATATTACTCAGCTATCAGAAAGAACGAGTTCTCAACATTTGCTGCAACATGGACGGCACTGGAGGAGATAATGCTAAGTGAAATAAGTCAAGCAGAGAAAGACAATTATCATATGGTTTCATTCATTTATGGAAGATAAGAAGTAGGAAGATCGGTAGGGGAAGAAAGGGATAAAGAAAGGGGGGTAATCAGAAGGGGGAATGAAGCATGAGAGACTATGGACTCTGTGAAACAAACTGAGGGCTTCAGAGGGGAGAGGGGTGGGGGAATGGGATAGACTGGTGATGGGTAGTAAGGAGGGCACGTATTGCATGGTGCACTGGGTGTTATACGCAACTAATGAATCATCGAACTTTACATCAGAAACCAGGGATGTACTGTATGGTGACTAACATAATATAATAAAAAAAGATTAAAATAAAGTAAAATAAAATAAATAAAAATTCATAAAGTGACCACCAGATCAACAAAAAATGAAGTAAAATTATTTTCTCCTTCCACATTGTCAACGACAGTACCAGGTATAGGCAAATTAAGACATCACCACGGCTATGGTAATGTAGCCATCACAGAAAAGCCCTCTGATCCAGAATAGCCCCACCTGATGCCACAGCCCCCCTACATTCCTACCAAGAAAATTCCTATAATGGATTAAGTCACATCTATCCTAGAACTCCTTTCTCAGAAAGGGAAAGAAAAACTTAGCCATCAGCAGAATTCTGCAATTAATTTATTCATCATATTTCTTTGTCTTGGTATGGTAGCCTAAGAACTAGCTCTGATGTGGAATGAGTGAGGCATCAATCAAAGGCAGCCTCCTTTCTTCCACAGGTTTGCCTCTGACCAGAAATATGGCCAAAGAACTTCAAGATTCTCCCATCAGTTCACATAGATCCCAAAATGACAAATCTTCCTATCAGCTCCTTCCTGTCTTGCCATATAGATTTGTCTTTGCACAGATAGTTTAGGTGTTACAAAATCTTTCCTGTAAGGGTCAAAGCTAGGTAATCACAGTTCAGATACATGTCGTTTCCATTTGAGGCGTTTCCAGAACTTTGCTAACCACACAAAGGGAAACGGTTTCTTTCTTCTCTTTCTTTCTTTCTTTCTTTCTTTCTTTCTTTCTTTCTTTCTTTCTTTCTTTCTTTCTTTCTTTCTTTCTAAGATTTTATTTATTTATTTGACAGAGAGAGACAGTGAGGGGAGTGGGAGAAGGAGAAGCAGGCTTCCCACCAAGCAGGAAGCCAGATGCGGGGCTTGATCCCAGGACCCTGGGATCATGACCTGAGCCGAAGGCATACGCCTAAAGGCTGAGCCACTCAGGTGCCCCAAGGGAAACGGTTTCTATATGAATCAATAGTGCTAAGCTTTGTGTACCAGAAAATTCAAATAACATGCTTAAATACATAAGTTTCTTTTTCTCATGTAACAAGAATTCTAGATGTCAAGAACTATTGTAACAGCTTTAGAATATCATCCGGGATCCAGACTTCCGTCTTTGTGTTCACTGGATGGCTGCAGGAAGAGGGAAAAGAGAGAGTGTCAAAAGCACATGCCAACTGAGTCTTGACCCTTTTAATTAGGAAAACTATACTTTTACTGGAAGCTCAAACCAATAAAATGTCCACATACTTCTCCTTAAGTGTAATTGGGTCACATAGCCAATCATAACTTCAAGGGGACCTGAGAAGTCATCTTGTTTTAAGCTAGATTTTACCATCCTGAATTAAGTAGGAGTTCTGTAGATAATGAGAAAGGAAAACAGATAATGAATAGGCAATTAGCAGTGTATACCATATATAACAAGAAGCCTTTTTTAAGAGACAAAATAAAAAATAAAAAATAAAAAAGAATAATCTGCAGAATATACTACAAACATTTAAGGGAGGTTACATCTGAAATTGAGGGGGGTGCTTCAGGAAATGTAAATTAATATATTGTTTTAGTTTATTACAGGGATATGTTATATCGAATTTTTTAAGTCAAGCTACAAAAACAGAAACTCGTAATAGTCTAAAAACAACAAAAACAAAAGCATAGGCAACTGACTGCCTCTGCTAGTGAGTGTAGATTACAGATTTCTGAGCTGCATTTCAAAGCTTGCCATCACACCTAGATCTCTTGTCTGACTTACGCCAATCATAATGTCTTATGTGATATACATTTTTTTTTTGGTCAGCCCTCTATGTTTTGGGGATCACAGATGTATTTCCTAAGTTCACCATGACAAAGTTTTTTTTTCTTTCTTTCTTCCTTTCTTTCTTTCTTTCTTCTTTCTTTTTCTTTTTTTAAATTATTATTATGATATGTTAGTCATCATACAGTACATCATTAGCTTTTCATGACAAAGTTTTTTAATGTGGGTCTGGTCCATTCCATTCTGGTTCTAGGCCAAACCTGCGTTCATGTGACTTGCTTTCTTCTAAAGAAATTGACTTACTTTCCACAGAGCAGGTGCATGCTGAGCAACTACATCATCGTCCACTACCAACGTCTCTCCATCAGTCCCATACCTAAGAACCCACTGGTTTACAACTCCAGAGCTCTTTCCCATCTTATCAGAACCTATCATACAGCATCAAACAATGAAAACAACAGTCAAAGCAATTAAGCAACTTATCACAGAAATCATAAGTGATAGAGCTGAGAGCAGAGGCAAAATAAATAAATAAAAATAAAATCAAACCATCCAGGGTCCTGACTCTTAGTTTAGTTGGTACTTCTAGATAATTTTTTTAAAAGGCAAATATAACTAATGCACAGTTACCAGACTACCTTTTTCTTAAGGGATAGTATTCATGGCTTCCGCGAGTTAGACTTTTAAATGTAGGTCATAAACATGGAAAGAGCAAAAACTAATGGTGTCATTAGTTGTCACCTTTAGTATACCTCATTTTCCTTGAACATGATCCCACATTAAGTGCTAGAGCCTGGTGACTATCTGGACTGGTATATGTGATTAGAGATTCCCTTTATTTTATTTTCTATGACAGTATCCTCGGAATTACTACATCATTATTCTTTACAGAGCTTTTAAATAGTTACATGGTCCACAGTTCTGACTATAGAAAACTAGTCTAAGAAAATGTACCTAAAAGGCTTTGTTTTTTAATCTAATTAATAGAAGGGCTAAAATTCGAACATAGATAGATAGATAGATAGATAGATAGATAGATAGATAGATAGACACAGTATTTACATTTCTGTGAAAGTTTCTATTGTGAAGACACTATTTAAGAGGAGATGAGAGACGGGGGCCTAAGTGGCTCAGTTAGTAAAATGTCCGCCTTCAGCTCAGGTCATAATATTGGGGATGATCTTGGGGTCCTGAGATCGAGCCCCACGTCTGGCTCCCTGCTCATCAGGGAGTCTGCTTCTTCCTCTCCCTTTGCCCACTTCCTCACCTGTGCTCTCTCACTTTTGTTCTCAAATAAATAAATAGAATCTTTTCTCTTTTTTTTTTTTTTGGAAAAAGAGGAGATGAGAGAAAAGATGAATTCCATCGAGAACATTCAAGGAAAAAAAATAGATTATTTTCAGTATGCTTAACCTGAAGGAAACTAGAGACTACTTTTATAATCAATGAACCATTGAGGTTTAAGGACAAGATTTCCCTCACGGGGTAGTATTTGTAAAAGATACAAGCTTCCTGACATTTTATTCATATTTTTCTCCACACATGCAATAAATAACTTTCTATTTGAATTACTTATCAGCATGAGGAAAAGAAAGCAAAAACAGACCATTAATGTTTAGATAATGGAAAATGAAAATGAATGATAAGCAAAATCTTTTCTCTGGAGGACAAAAAGCAGTTGCAGGAAACAGAGTTTTTAGAACTCACTGAGGCTCAGTCCTGATGTGTTCAAAGATACTGTTTCACTGATTAGAATGAGTTTTTCTGTAGTCAAATCACATTATTTCTCCTGGAAACTGCTGTGACAAACTCCTTATCTGCAAAAGGAAAATTAACCCTCTTATCTATTTAACTTAGCTTGTGAAAAGGCACAAGGTCAGCCCGTGGAAGAAAATCCCATTTTTAAAACATGTTTCTTCACTTTTGTGTAGAAATTCAATAGAATTGATAGGATTTGAGGAAAAATAAAATGTAGAAGAGACTACGTAAGGAAATCTCCCTCATTTGGCTAATTGAAGACTTTGGTAGCACTTTAACAAATCTAAATAGTACATGGCTAGGTTGGTCAGGTTGTTTCCAAGCACATTTTCTGCTTTGCCCTATCTGCCCACCAACAGAATAAAGAAATACCATTACCAGTGTTTATGAGAGTTAACACGGCTTAGAGCTTGTAGACAAACTGGGCCATTACCCAAAACTAGGCAGAAAGGGAGGACAAAGATGAGAGGGAAGATTAAGAAAGAAATGCAACTATGTAGGCAGACTTTTAAGATGGCCGCCAGGTATGTGTGCCCTTGTGGGTGCTCTAAACCAATAGAAAAGAGCAAAGGTGATAGGATGTCATTCCCATGGGTGAGTCCAAAAAGACTGTAACTTTTATCTTGCCAGCAGACCCTCACTATTGTCTCCTTGGCTTATAGGTTTTGATGCAGCAAATGGCAAGAAACAGTAGGCAGGCTCCAGCCAACAGCCTGTGAGAAACTGAGACTGTCAGTCTAATAACCTGCCAAAGATGGGATCCTGCCAAATATTACAAAGTACATCTTATCCCAGGCAAGCCTGGCCCAACACCTTGATTTAAGCCTTGTGAGAACCCTAACCCACAGAAATTGTGAAGAAGAGAAAAAAAACGTTACACAGCAATAGATAACTAATACAAAAAAATCTAATTCTAGGGAAATACTAAAATTGTTAGTGAATTCACAATGTTGCACTTCAGAGAATATCACTGGGAAATGAGAAGAGAGGAGACCTTTCACAAGTTTCTAATACCAAATGTACCCACCTACCAGCAATAATGCTATTATACTCAGCCTTCCATCCCATTACTATGGATGAATTGTTCACATGCCTAGCTAAGGTTAACGTCTCTACTTATTCACTAAACCCCATCCTCTCTCACTTATTCATGGATATTGATCTAGCAATTCTCTCCCTCTCTTTTTCCCTCTTTCTTTTCCTCTCCCTCTCCCTCTCTTTTCTGTGTCACTGGTTTCTCACTTTACCAGATCCTTTCCATCAACATTTAAATGTTATTTTTAGCATCCTAAAAACAAAAATAAAAAACAAGTAAATAACAACAACAAAGACTCTCCTGGTCCCATTTGCCTCTCTATTCCTACTTGTGAAAGTATTGGCCAATTAATGTTTCAGATTCTCATCTTCCTATACTTTGTTGAATTCATTTGTTATGAGTTCAACGGCATTCCCCCAAAAGATATGCTGAAGTCCTAACCCTTGGTACCTGTGATAGTGACCTTATTTGGAAATAGGATTTTTATAGATGTAATGATTGGCCCTAATCCAATATGACTTACATCCTTATAAGAATGAGAGAAGAAACACAGAGGCAGATGAACAATGGTAAAATGGCAGAAGACACAGGGACAACAGCATGAGAAGACAGAGACAGAGACTTAAGTGGTGTGCCTACAAGCCAAGAACACCAAACACTGCCAGTAATCACTGAGAGCTGGGAGACATGCAGGGAACAGATTCTCCCTCAGAACATCCAGAAGGATTAAGCTTTAACCAACACTTAGATTTCAAACTTCTAGCCTCCAGAACTGTAAGAGGATGCATTTCTGTTGTTTTAAGCCACCCAGTTTGTTATGACACCCCTAGGATTTTAGGAAATTAATACACCACCATTCAGTTGGACTTGCACTCATACCATTCCAGTGAAAGTGTTCTTCATCAAAGTTATCAATGATTCTATGTTGCTAAATCCTAAAATCAATTCTTACTTGTCATTTTAAATGACCAGCAGCTTATGAGAAAGTTAATCACTTACTCCTCCTTAAAAGTTTCTTCCCTTCATTTCCAGACCACTACACTCTTGGTTTTTATCCCAACTCACTAGTCACCCCTTTTCTGTTTTATTTGCTGGTTCCTCCTTAATACTGGAGTGCCCCAGGATTTAATCCTTAGATTTCTTTCTTCTCTTTCACTCACCTCCTTGGTGATATCATCTAGTCTTATGAATTTATGCTATTGTCAGAAGAGGTCATTGAGAGGACTTGACTACTGGTTTACCTATGAGCCAGGCCCAGAAATTCAGAAGTTCCTCATCTTCCCTGTCCTTGGAATTGTGCTCTATTTGCTTTCCCCACGCTAGAAGCTGCCCAAGGACATACCCTTGAGACAGTAATGTGATTTTGAGACCATCTGGATGGTATACATGATTAAACCCAGTTAAGGCTTCTATATGAACTTTAATATTCTGGCAGGCAGGTGCAGAGAACTACTCATCTTGCAGCCACCTAAAACAAGCCTCATATGCAAGTGTCCTTGCTTACTAAATCTGACACCTACCAATCTGGAGGGGTGTGCCTCTTTCTTTGATTTTTCCCTGCCTCCCATGTACAGGGACCAGTTTCAGATTAAACCTGGTAAGTTACTGAGGTTGCAAAGTAACAGCTAACAATATAGTGATGAATCTCAATTTTATATTTTAAGCTTTGATATCTTTTATGAATGCCAGTTGCCTATATTTGGATTTCCAATAGGCCTCTGCAACTTGACATAGGCAGGCTGACTAAGTTATCAATAAATTAGGTAGGAGGGGAAATGGTAGCACTATGTACCATGTAACTACAAATTTTTGCTGCCTCTCCAGAACCAATTATAAACTCTGAGCTATGTAACTAATTCATGGAAGGGCTAAACCTTGCTTTTTAGATGATCGAGCTTAAATATAGAGTCCAGATGATGGTGTAAAACACTATTTATAATTCCAATATAGCTGTCTATCATGCTAAATCCACCCCACTTCTGACAGTCATCAGGGAAGTGAGACCTCATTTTTGTTCTCCCTCCTTTTCTCCTTTTTTCCCTCCTCCCCCATAATTCACTGATTTAATTATTTCTCTATACTTCTTCCTATGGTACATCTTGTTTATCCCTTGGTAGAACTGGGGCAGAGGGAGGTGCTTTTACTTCAGGTCCTGTGACTTTTAAAAACTGGAGGAGAGGGGAAAAAGTGGCACCCCCATCATTGAGTGTCAGAGCAAAACATCTATAAGACAAACCTTCCTCTTGCAATATTAATCACCCCTTGAGCAATACAACATGCTTTTATTATAAAACACTCAACAAACTAGGAATAGAAGAGAACTTCCTCAACCTGATAGAAGGCATTTATGAAAACTCCACATATAGCATCATACTCAATGGTGAAAGACTGAAAGCTTTCTGCCCTAAGACCAGGAACAAGACAAGGATGCCCATTTTCATTACATCTATTCAACACAGTTACTGGAAGTTCTAGCCAGAGCAATTAGGCATGAAAAATAAATAAAGGGCATCCAAATTGGAAAGGAGGAAGTTAAATTATCTCCATTCACAGATGACATGATCTTATATATTGGAAATTCTAAAGAATCTACCAAAAACCTATTAAAGCTAATAAACAAATTCAGCAAAGTTTCAGGACACAAGATCAATGCACAAAAATCAGTCATATCTCTATATAGTAGCAATGAAAAATCCAAAAGGGGAATTAAGAAAACAACTCCACTTAAATAACATGAAAAAGAATAAAATACTTAGGAATAAATTTAAACAAGGAGATGCAAGACTTGCAAACTGAAAACTATAAAACATTGCTGAAAGAAATTAAAGAGGATTTAGGTAAATGGATACACATCCCATGTCAATGAACTGACAACTTAAGGCCAAAGTAGGCATAATTACAAACCAAAGTCATATGAGATTGAAGAAGTTATTAGTAAACAGAAAAAATATCAAGTTTGCAATGCAACACTGGGGAACAGAGCTGATATGTGGAAAATAGATCATTTGGCTCCATAAAAGAAAGAGTATCCTTAGTTTGTAACTTTCCAGTTTCAATCCCCATTGGCAAAACTATACTTTGGTTTCCTGTTCTTATGTATCTAGGAAATTGCCTCCTTGTGTCCTTTATATCATGTGTCACAAACTTGCTAACCACATGCTAAATCCAGCCCACAGACATATTGTGTTTGGCTTTACACAGTGTTTGGGGTTTTTTTGGTTTTTGTTTTCAAAATGAGTTGTCAACTTTGAATCATCTGGACAAGTCACATAAAAATCAAGATTCCTATCTTTTCTGAAAAGCTGAAATACCTGGTAACACTGAATGGCATGGCAGTGACTGACTAGAGCTGAACACTGTCACTTTCCAGTGCAATGCAGAAGCCAGCTATACTTTCTCTGTCTGACCTCTACAGGTCATCTGCACTTGCAACCCCATTTCTAGCATTAAAAGGGTTAAGATGATTTCTGTCCCAGAAATCAGTTGCATTTCTATACACTAACAATGAGACAGAAGAAAGAGAAATTAAGGAGTCGATCCCATTTATAATTGCACCCAAAACCATAAGCTACCTGGGAACAGACCTAACCAAAGAGGCAAAGGATCTATACTCAGAAAACTATAGAACACTCATGGAAGAAATTGAGGAAGACACAAAGAATTGGGAAAATGTTCCATGCTCATGGATTGGAAGAACAAATATTGTTAAAATGTCTATGCTACCAAGAGCAATCTACACATTCAAAGCAATCCTTATCAAAATACCATCAACTCTTTTCACAGAACTGGAACAAATAATCCTAAAATTTGTATTGAACCAGAAAAGACCTCGAATAGCCAAAGGAATGTTGAAAAAGAAAACCAAAACTGGTGGCATCACAATTCTGGACTTCAAGCTCTATTACAAAGCTGTAATCATCAAGACAGTATGGTACTGGCACAAAAACAGATGCATAGATCAATGGAACAGAAGAAAAACTCAGAAATGGACCCTCAACTGTATGGCCAACTAATCTTTGACAAAGCAGGAAAGAATATCCAATGGAAAAAAACAGCCTCTTCAACAAATGGCATTGGGAAAACTGGACAGCCACATGCAGGAGAATGAAACTGGACCATTTCCTTACACCATACACAAAAACAGACTCAAAATGGATGAAAGACCTCAATGTGAGACAGGAATCCATCAAAATCCTAGAGAACATAGGCAGAAACCTCTGTGACCTCGGTCACAGCAACCTCTTGCTAGACACATCTCCAAAGACAAGGGAAACAAAGGCAAAAAGAACTATTGGGACTTCATCAAGATAAAAAGCTTTGCACAGCAATGGAAATAATCAACAAAACTAAAAGGCAACCTATGGAATGGGAGAAGATATTTGCAAATGACATATCAGATAAAGAGTTAGTATCCAAAATCTATAAGAACTTATCAAACTCAACACCCAAAGAACAAATAATCCAATCAAGAAATGGGTAGAAGACATGAACAGACATTTCTCCAAAGAAGATATACAAATGGCCAACAAACACGTGAGAAAATGCTCAACATCACTCAGCATCAGGAAAATACAAATCAAAACCACAATGATATAACTACCACCTCACACCAGTCAGAATGGCTAAAATTAACAAGTCAGGAAATGACAGATGTTGGTGAGGATGTGGAAAAAGGGGAACCCTCTTATACTGTTGGTGGGAATGCAAGCTGGTGCAGCCACTCTGGAAAACACTATGGAGGTTCCTCAAAAAGTTGAAAATAGAGTTATCTTATGACCCAGAAATTGCACTACCAGGTATCAACCCGAAAGATACAAATGTAGTGATCCGGAGGGGCACCTGAACCCCAACGTTTATAGCAGCAATGTCCACAATAGCCAAACTATGGAAAGAGCCCAGATGTCCAACAACAGATGAATAGTTAAAAAAGATGTGGTATCTATCTATCATCTATCTATCTATCTATCTATCTATCATCTATCATCTATCTATCGATCTGTCTATCTATAATGGACTACTATTCAGCCATCAGAAAGAATGAAATATTGCCATTTGCAATGACGTGGATGGACCTAGAGGGTATTATACTAAATGAAATAAGTCAATCAGAGGAAGACAATTATCATATGATCTCACTGATATGTGGAATTTGAGAAACAAAACAGAGGATCATAGGGGAAGAGAGGAAAAAAATAAAACAAGATGAAATCAGAGAGGGAGAAAAACCATAAGAGACTTAATCATAGGAAACAATCTGAGGGTTGCTGGAGGGGAGGTGGCTGGGGTATAGGGTAACTGGGTGGTGGACATTAAGAAGGGCCCGTGATGTAATGAGCACTGGGCGTTATATAAGACTGACGAATCACTGACCTCTAACTCTGAAACTAATAATACATTATATGTTAATTTGAATTTAAATTTAAAAATTTCAAAAAAAGAGGATTTCTGTTCCTTTGAATGGAATTGGGTATCTGTCCTTTGCTCCAGTTCTAAGCAGCCCTTTTGGTGTGAGTAGTTAAATGCTGATAGAACAGCAGAGGGCAAGGTTCTGCTAATAATGGGGATTATAGCCCAGACAGAGGAGTAGAGACTCTGGAGAATTCAACTAATCCTTTTTTAAAATAAAAACTGTGTATATTTACAGACGTAGTGAAGAGAAGGGCCATATGCACCCCAATGTTCATAGCAGCATTGTCCACAATAGCTAAATCGTGGAAGGAACCAAGATGCCCTTCAACAGATGACTGGATTAAGAAGTTGTGGTCCATATATACAATGGAATATTACTCAGCTATCAGAAAGAACGAGTTCTCAACATTTGCTGCAACATGGACGGGACTGGAGGAGATAATGCTAAGTGAAATAAGTCAAGCACAGAAAGACAATTATCATATGGTTTCTCTCATCTATGGAACATAAGAACTAGGAAGACCAGTAGGGGAAGAAAGGGATAAAGAAAGGGGGGTAATCAGAAGGGGGAATGAAGCATGAGAGACTATGGACTCTGAGAAACAAACTGAGGGCTTCAGAGGGGAGGGGGATGGGGGAATGGGATAGACTGGTGATGGGTAGTAAGGAGGGCACGTATTGCATGGTGCACTGGGTGTTATACGCAACTAATGAATCATTGAACTTTGCATCAGAAACCAGGGATGTACTGTATGGTGACTAACATAATATAATAAAAAACATTAAAAAATAAATAAAATTTAAAAATTGTGTATATTTAAAATGCACAACATGATGATTTGATATACACATACATAGGGAAATGATAACTGTAATCGAGCTAATTAGCATATCCATCTCCTCACATAGTTACCAATTTTTTTGTTTGTGTGGTGAGAGCATCTGTAATCTACTCTCTTACCAAATTTTCACTCTACACTACAGTATTATTAACTAAAGTCATGGGGCACCTGGGTGGCTCAGTTAAGTGTCCAACTCTTGATTTTGGCTCAGATCATGGTCTCAGGGCTGTGAGATAGAGCCCCCACATCGGTCTCTGTGCTCAGCAGGGAGTTTACTTGAGAGTCTCTCCCGCATCTTCTGCCCCTCTCCCTACTCACTCTCTCTTCCTCTCTCTAAAATAAATTAATAAATCTTTAAAAAACCCTGTAGTCATAATGCTGTACATTAGATTTTTAGAACATATTCATCCTATGTAACTGCAACTTTGAAGTCTTTGAACAATACCTACATCTTTCCCCACCTCCCCACCTCTGGTAACCAACATTATATTCTCTGCCTCTGTAAATTAGACTATTTTCCAGATTCCACATATAAGTGAAATCATATAGTATTTTTCTTTCTGTATTTGGCTTATTTTGCACAGCATACTTCTCTCCAGTTTCTTTTTTTTTAAGATTTTATTTATTTATTCGACAGAGATAGAGACAGCCAGTGAGAGAGGGAACACAAGCAGGAGAGGAAGAAGCAGGCTCATAGCGGAGAAGCCTGATGTGGGGCTCGATCCCATAATGCTGGGATCATGCCCTGAGCCAAAGGCAGACGCTTAACCGCTGTGCCACCCAGGCGCCCCTCTCCTTTTTTTTGACTAAATAATATATCATTGTATGTATATACCACATTTAGTTTATCCCCTCATCTGTTAACAGACACTAGGCTATTTCTATATCTTGTTATTGTGGATAATGCTGCAATGAACATGGGAGTGCAGATATCTCAAACCAGTGATTTCATTTTCTTTCAATATATACCCAAAAATGTATGGCTGGATCATATGATAGTTGTATTTTGAATTTTTTGAGGAACCTCTATATTTTTTTTCATAATAGCTATACCAATTTACATCCCCACCAACAATATACAGAGGTTCCAATTTCTCCAAAATCTGGCCAACACCATTGTTATTTTGACTTGCATTTCCGTAATGGTTAGTGATGTTGAACACATTCGCATATGTCAGTTGGCCATTTGTGTGTCTTCTGTGGAAAAATGTTTATTCAGGTCCTTTGTAAATTTTTAATCAGGTTATTTTTTTTCTATTGAATTGTATTAATTCTTCATATATTTTGGATATTAACCCATTATTAGATATAAGGTTTGCAAAGGGTTTCTCACATCCATAGGTTGCTTTTCACTTTGTTCCTTTGTTGTACAAAAGCTTTTAAGATTGATGTAGTCCCACTTGCTTATTTTTGTTTTTGTTGCCATAGCTTTTGGGGTCATATCCAAAGAATCACTGACAAGGCCACCATCAAGGAGTTCTTTCTCTATGTTTTCCTCTAGGAGTTTTACACTTTCAGGTCTTTACGTGTAAGTCTTTAATCCATTTTGAGTTTATTTTTGTATATAGTATAAGGGCTTAATTTCATTTTTTGCATATGGATATCTAGTTTTCCCAACACCTTTTATTGAAATGACTATCCTTTCCTCATTGTATATTCTTGATGTCTTTGCCAAAAATTAGTTGACTGTATATACTTGGGTTTATTTCTGGGCTATTTTGCTGCATTAGTCTATAGATCTGTTTTTATGCCAGTACAATTATTCTATTATAACTTTGTATAACAATTTCAAATCAGGAAATGTAATGCCTGCAACTTTGTTTTTCTTTCCTAAGATTGCTTTGACTATTCACAGTGTCTTGTGATTCCATATGAACGTTAGAGTTGATTTTTCTATTTCTGTGAAAAAATTCCATTGGAATTTTGAAAGAAATTGTGTTGAATCTGTATATAGCTTGAGTTATATGCACATTTTAACAATATTAATTCTTTCAATCCATGAACACAGGCTATCTTCCCCTTTATTTGTGTGTTCTTCAATGTTTTCAACAATGTCTCATATTTTCAATGGACAGATTTCACCTCCTTGGTTAAATTTATTCCCACGTACTTTATTCTTTTTGATACTGCCATAAATGGGATTGTTTATCAATTTCCTTTTCACATAGATCATTACTGATGTAAAGAAATATAACGGATTTTTTGTATGTTGCTTTTGTATCCTGCAACTTTACTGAATTCATTTATTCCAATTTGTGTGCACACATGCGTGCGTGTGTGTGTAGTCTTTAGGGTTTTCTACACACAGAATCATGTTATCTGCAAACAGATAATCTTACTTCTTCCTTTCTGATTTGGATGCCTCTTCTTCTTCTTCTTCTTCTTCTTCTTCTTCTCCTTCTCCTTCTTCTTCTTGCTTTTCTTCTTCCTCTTCTTTTTCTTTTTGGCTGATGCCTCTTGCTAGTACTTCAAGTATTTTGTTGAAAAGTGGCAAGAGTGGCTATACTTGTTTTTTCTGTATATTAGAGGAGAAGCTTTCAGTTTTTCCCCATTGATTATGATATTACATGTGGACTTTTCATAAATGGTCTTTGTTGTGTTGAGGTTAAGTTCTTTCTATACCTATTTTGATGACCATTTTTATCACGAATGGATGTTGAACTTGGTTAAATGTTTTTTTATGCATCTATTGAGATGATCGTGTGCTTTTAATCTTTTATTTTGTTAATATTGTGTATCACATTAATTGATTTGCATATATTAAGCCAAATTCACATCACAGGGATAAATCCCACTTGGTCATAGTGTATAATATTTTTCATGTGCTGGTGAATTCAGTTTGCTAATATTTTATTGAAGATTTTTGCACTGATGTTCATCAAAAATACTGACCTATAGTTTTCTTGTGGTGGGTTTGCCTAGCTTTGGTATCAGGGTGATGCCAGTCTTATCAAGTGAGTTTGGAAGTATTCCCTCTATTTCTATTTTTGGGAAGAGTTTAAGAAGTACCATTATTAATTTCTCTTTGTTATTGTTATTAATTCTTTAGGCAGAATTTAGCCATGAAGACATCTGCTCCCAGACTTTTTCTTGTTTGAAAGGTTTTTGATTGCTTTTTCAATCTCCTTATTTGTTATAGGTCTGCACAGGCTTTCTATTTTTTTCTTGATTCAGTCTTGGTAGGTTGTACATTTCTAGGAAATGAATGCCTACTACTCAATTTCTTTTAGGTTATCCAATTTGTTGGCATACAATTATTCATAATGGCCTCTTATAATCCTTTTTATTTTGGAGGCAACCTTTGTAATATCTCCTCTTCATTTCTTATTTTATTTGAGTCTTCTCTTTTTTTTTTTCTTAGCCTAGCTAGGACTTTGTCAATTTTATCTTTTAAAAAAAAACAACTCTCAATTTTGTTGACTTTTTTCCTACTGTTTTTCTGTTCTTTATTTGATTTCTCTTCTGATTTTTATTTTTCCCTTTCTTCTGCTAACTTTAAATTTAGTTTGTTCTTCTTTTTGTAATTCTTTAAGCAGAAAGGTAAACTGTTTGAGATTTTTCCTCTTTTTTTAATGTAGGCATTCAGCACTCTAAAATACCCTCTTAGTACTGCTTTTGCTACATTCCAAAAGTTTTGGTAAGTTGTGTTTTCATTTTCATTTGTCTTGAGATATTTTTTAAATTCTCTTTTGGTTTTCTTTTTAACCCAATAGTTGTTCAATAGTGTGTTGTTTAGTTCCTACCTCTGCGTGAGTATTTCTATTTTCCTACTGTTATTGATTTCTAGTTTCATTCCATTGTGGATGGAAAAGATATGATTTCAATCTTCTTAAATTTGTTAAGACTTGTTTTGCTACCTAACACGTGATCTATCCCAGAGAATGTTCTGTGTGCACTTGAAAAGAAATGTGTTTTCTTTCATCGTCTGGTAGAACATTCTGTATAGGACTATTAGATCCATGTTGTCCATAATGTTGTTCAAGTCTACTGTTTCTTTATTGATTTTCTGTCTGAATGTACTATCTATTATTAAAAGTGGGGTACTGGAATCTCCTGCTATTATTGTATTGCTGTCAAGTTCTCCTTTCAGATCTGTCAATATTTGCTTTATATATTTATGTACTGTAATGTTGGGTGCATGTATATTTACAATTGTTATATCTTCTGTTGAATTGAGCCTTTCATTATTATGTAATGACCTTCCTGATCTCTAGAGAAAGTTTTTGACTTAAAGTACTCTCAATAAATATAACCACTCCTGCTTTCATATGGTTACTATTTGCATGGAATATCTTCTTCCATTCCCTTACTTTCATCTTATGTGTGTCCTTGAAACTACGAAGAGTTCCTTGCAGACAACATACAGTTGGATCTTGTTGTTTATTCATTCAGCCACTCTTTTTATTGGGGAGTTCATTCCATCTACATTTAAATTATAAATAGGGAAGAACTTACTATTGCCATTTTTTTACTGTTTTCTGTTTGCCTTGTAATTCTTTGTTTCTCTTTTTCACTTTTACTGTCTTCCTTTGTGTTTCTTTTGTTTTTTAATGATAGATTTTGATTCCTTTCTCTTTTTCTTTTGTGTTCTATAAGTATTTTCTTTGTGGTTATCAAGAGGCTTACATAAAATATCTTATAGCAGCATATTTTAAGGTGTTAACTTCTCTTGCATACAAAGTTCTTAATAATCTTCAACAACAAATATGAAATCTTGTTTGGGGGCATCAAGGAGATCAACCTCAACACTCTTTACCTAACACTCTCTCTTGTTGCTACAAGCTACATTATGCTCTCTCCCTAAGTTGGGTAAATTATTGTTCTCTGCACTTTTTTACATAATTGCATAACCTCTTTGATAAAGCATGTCCCTTTTACCTAAGTTCCCTTTTATATGAAGCTTTTCAGCCCTGGATTGTAGTTCAAACTCTGTCACATGCTGAGACTCACTGGATATGTAACTGTTTCTTTGTTTCAAAGTGGAATAAATTTTATGGGTGAACCCATAAAATGAAATAATTACATGTTAGTGATATCTAATATTTCTAATTACTCTTGAATGTTATATTTATATGATAGTCTTACCTGGTTTCAGTCTCTCTAACTACCCTGATGGAGCCCCATGTTCATCCTTCTTCTTATGTAGATTATTTACCATGTATGTGTATTTCTCCATATGACTGCTATCACATATATTTCTATTACTGCTTTTATGTATATTATCTAAATGCTTAAGTTTTTTGAAGGCATTAGTGGTTTCAATTATCTAAAACACCAAATTGCAAATATTGGGTTTTGAAATTAATGTATTCATTTTCTCAAAACTTAACATCCTTAATTTCTAGGATATAAACATTTCATTGGATGTTATTTCTATATGGCTCTAGACTACAGAATTAGAACCAACAGATGAAATTTAAAAGAGGTCTATTTTTAGCTAAGCAAAAGTAAACTTTTGACAATTAAACATGTAGAATGGGTTACTTTATGAGGGTGTTTCTCATCAGTGAATGTGTTTAGGCAAAGACTGAATGACTATGGGATAGTTGGTGAAGTAAAGGTGATTCGTTCATACTGTACAGAGTAATCGTCAAGGACTCAAGTACTCCAAGTTCCCTTCAAATGGACATTCTGAGAATCTGTTTCCTTTGGGTAATACTAAAACTAGCTTACCTTTCCTGAAATGCACACCAACTAATGAAGAAGAAAGCCTTTCCAGTGGCATATTAGGCTTAATTGAAAGAAACTAATGTGTATAAAAACTGACCATGGAGGTTGATCATTGATAGTTGATAATCATAAAATGATCATTATGATAATACACTGAGGTACCTTGGTATTCTGTCTTTGGAGTACATGCTGGAAATTATTCATATAAGGAAGACTTCCATAGAACAGGTTACTTGGATGTAAGTCACTTGGATATTTAAGTAACTATATTTTATTAAATAGAGTCAAAGAGAAATATGTCCTATGCAAAAATCTTTTCCATAACAAATAACGATATATTGAGATTTTCCTCATATCCAATTATATTACATGAAAGTTACTTCATAGCTTTAAAAAATTAATAGCATGCATTGTCTACAGTATGTTGTCAATTTATGATGACCAACCAATAATATATTCAGGTACATTTTCAATAGGAACTGATATCGAAGGTATCATCCAGTTCGTAAAAATAAGCCAAAATCTTAAAATTTGACAGATGAAATTTACAAATATTATAGATTTGGGGGAACACCATATACTTTTCATTTTTAGTATTAGTGGTGACTGTGAGGTGACCCACAAGAACTAGAAAAAAGGAAAATAAGAAAATAAGATAGTCCTTTGAAACATAATTCAGTAAAATCCACTAATATCGTGTAAATAATCACCTTGGGAAAAAAAAATAAGGGATTATGTGTAAATGGGTGATTCAGAAAAGTTTGGAGACACCAAAAACTCCAATCAAGATGATCCAAAGAGGCCAGACAGGAATGTGGTTTTAATTAACTTAAATGGAAACCTAATTAACTGAATTGTATCTTGTTTGGAAACTGTTCAGTGCTCTCTTTAAAGAGAGGCTGGGTGAACAGAAGAGTTAGCTGAAATTACAGAATTGGTAAAGCCCAGAGAGCTGGATGTGGTAGTGCCTACCCAAATATCCAGGGAAGAGAGTTTTCTATGACACTCCTCTTGCTCTGATTCCGTACTCATTCAAAAAAAATTCAATCTGACAATTTGTCCTTTACTGCAGGGAGAGACTACCTAGATATGGGGAAACAAGCATTTCAGCCTTCTTGATGGTTTTATTTCTCAGAATAAATAGACATTCTGTTTTATATATCCATTTTGCTAATTTGGTTAATGTTACTCCGAGCGTCCTCCCCACCTTCCTTCTACTCCCTCAAAAAGGAAAAAAAACTACTCTTGATAGGCTAAGACAATCAAATTTCTGATGGCCAAACCCTGGGCCACAGTGAATTTATCAGGCTAAATAGTAAGTTGTGAGGCCTTTCAGCACTCAACAAGACTTCTGTTAGTATACTGTGGAAGGAAGTTAGAGCATCTAAACTGATCAGTATAGTACTTATTTATAATCCTCTAACTGGCCTAGAATATTTTCCAATTATTCTCAACAATAAGCTTCTCTGATTCCTCAATATAAAAAAAAATGGCACTTTGCCAAATGAATTACTGAATTCAGCCACTGATTCTATTGTCTGTGTTTTCCGAAGCTTCCTTAAGAACTGAGGAACAGAAAGGGTGACTTAAAAAAAAAGGTCAGGTTTATTTTGAAAAAGGAAAATTGAGGTAGAGGGAATTAATCTTTTTTTATAATAATATTTTTTATTATATTATGTTAGTCACCATACAGTACATCCCTGGTTTCCGATGTAAAGCTCGATGATTCATTAGTTGCATATAACACCCAGTGCACCATGCAATACATGCCCTCCTTACTACCCATCACCAGCCTATCCTATTCCCCCACCCCCCTCCCCTCTGAAGCCCTCAGTTTGTTTCTCAGAGTCCATAGTCTCTCATGCTTCATTCCCCCTTCTGATTACCCCCCCCTTTGAGGGAATTAATCTATTCCAAAACCTTAGGAATCCCCCATATTTTGTTCATCTTTTTCTAACAGCTGATATTTAGTATTAGAGGAGAGACAGAAAAAAAAAAATTACTGGCCAAGAGACCAACTAACAGCACTACCTGCTAGCTTGACAACTAGCAAGAACAAGAAATTCATCAGATATATTTTCTCAGAGTAGTACTTTCAAATTGTCAGATCCCCCCAAAAGGTCTTGACTTTTACTGACAGTTGAAATAATAAATATTTTCAGCAAGGACTCTGGTGGTAAAAGTGCTATTTTATAGGCTTTGTATTGCAGGTCTTTGAAAATGTAATACAATAATATCTCATCTGTTTGGAACAGAGTTCGGCAGCAAACCAAATTATCCATTTCAGAGCTGAGAACCAGAGGATAAAAAATGAATTACTTCACTCAGTGAAAATAGTCCATGCACTAAAAATTGTGTACTTTACTCAAAGGGACACTCTCCAGTCCTCTGTTAACAGTCCATGTCTATACAATGCTAACAACCTCGGTTGTATGCTTTACCAATTTAAGTCTATATATTATGAAGGAAGGCATGTTGATCCAGGAAGTCACACTCTGCAAGAAGTAACAGATGATAGCACAGGAACAGACAGAATATAGAAGTGGCAGATGTAACCACCATTTTTCTCCATAAAAAGAAAAAAATGCTCTTGTCTTAAGCCACTTATTACAGGAGCAAATATTAACGAGCATCTGCACATTTAATGAAGTCCAGAGGGTATCAGTACATTCTAGCCTAACATAAGCTTGATGCTAATAATGATGGTCCTGAATCATTAATAAAAGGCAGACTAAAAAGAAGAGTATGTTTACTCTATTTAAGGTGATGGAAAAGTGAATCATGTATTATTAAAACATTTTTTAAATATTAAAAAAATAATTTGTAAAAGAATGTGACCAACATACAAGGTAAATTCAGGTATCCAAATAGCTCATTTTCACAGAATTTCTAAATGGCCCAGATTTTATCCAATGTTATCTAAGATTATTGGCAACTCCAGACTTCTGGACAAGAGGCTTTGAATTAAAGTAAAATACCATATCTATTTATACATCCAAATATATTTCTGGAAGTCAGATGTTGTATATCAGAGGTATGTAAATTAGAGTGCTATGGATCTCTTCAGAAATAAGATGATAGGAGGCCTTTTCCCTGTTTTCTTTTTTATTTATTGGGCTTCCAATTAAGAGTTCATTTGAAGAAATAAAAGGTCTAATGTGTTTTTAAAAGTTTATTGAGGTATAAATGACAAGATATAAACTGCATGTTTTGAAGTACACAATTTAATAAGTCCTGATATCTATACGCTCATGAAACCAGTAACACGAGCAAAATAGCATATCCACCACTCCTAACAAACTGCGTGTAACAGTAATAAACCCTCTCTCCCATCCCCCTCAAGCAAGCACTGACTTTTTTTCTGTCACTATACATTAGTTTGCATTCTTAAAAATTTTGTATAAATCAAATCATAAACCATGTACTTTTGTTTTCTGGCTTCTTGCATGTCTCAAAGTTATTTTGAGATTGTATTATGGTATGGATATACGTATATATAATAGTATCGGTTCATTTTATCAATGAGAAGTATTTCATTTTATGATTATACGAAAATTCGCTTATACATTCACCTTTTGAGGAACATCTGGGTTGTTTCCAGTTTGAAGCTATTATAAATAAAACTTCTATGAACTTATGTGTTCAAGTCTATATGTAGACATATTCTTTCTTTCCTCTTAGGTAAATGCATAGGAGTGGAATGGCTCAGTCATGATAGATGTATGGTTAACTTTTTAAGAAACTGCCAAATTGTTTTCCAAAGTGGTTGTGCCGTTTTACATTTCCACCAACAATACATGAAAGTCCCAGTTGATTTACAGCCTCACCAATATTTGATACGGTCAGACTTTTTAATTTTAGCCATTAAAATAGATGTGTAATGGTATCACATTGTGATTGACTGATGATGTTGAGCATATTTTTATGTGTTTATTAGCCTACTGTGTATATTCCTTAGTAAAAAATCTGTCAAATATTTTGTCCACTTTTTATTGGGTTGTTTCTTTCCTTATTAAGATTTCTGAGTTGTTTATAAGCCCTGATTAAAAACCCTTTAACAAATGTACTCTGGGCAAAGATCTTCTCCCTATGGTGTCTCTCTTTTTCATCCCTTAACAGTTTCTGTTGAAGATATCACATTTTGATGAAGTACATTTTATTAATTTTATTTTTGTACCAATCACACTCTTCGTGTCATAACTAAAAAGTCTTTGCCTAGCCCAGGATAAAAATATTTTTTCCTATGTTTTCTTCTAGAGCTTTTTTTTGAAAGATTTTATTTATTTATTTGGGAAAGAGAGACCACAAGCAGGGGGGAGGGGCAGAGAAAGAGGGAGAAACAGACTCTTTGTAGAGCAGCAAGCCCAAAGCAGGGCTTGATCCCAGGACCCTGAGATCATGACCTGAGCCAAAAGCAGATGCTTAACCATCTGAGCCACCCAGGAGCCCCTCTTGTAGAGTTTTTATAGTTTTAGGTTAGATATATAAGATTATGATCTATTTTGAATTAATTTTTGTATATCACGTGAGATATGGATTGAAGTTCATTTTGGGGGGATAAAGATATCCAATTGTTTCAGCACTATTTGTTGAAAAGACTACCCTTTCTTTACTGAATTGCTTTGCTCTACCTCAATCCTCCCTACTGTGGTATTACTGGATACTCTCAATGCAGTAAGTTGGGGCAATCACAGGGCTGACCTTATTTGTTTCCATCCTTCTGGGGTTACTGCCATTCATTACCTGATGTCCGTGATCTCAAAAACTGCTCTTTCACTTATTTTGTGTTTGTTCTTAGTTGCTACACATAGGAGGGTAAACACCTGGTCTTTGTTACTCCAGCTTAGCTAGAATCCAAAACTCTAATTCTTTATTTAAAATTTTAAAATTCTTGGGGCACCTGGGTGGCTCAGTCAGTTAAGTGGTGGGCTCTTGATTTTGGCTCAGGTCGTGATCTCAGGGTCCTGGGATTGAGCTCCTTTCCGGGCTCTGTGCTCAGTGGGGAGTCTGCTTGAGGATTCTCTTTCCCTCTCCCTCTGCCCCTCCCCCTTGCTCTCTTTCTCTCTCTCTCTAAATAAATCTTTTAAAAAGTTTTAAATTCTTGACATAGAAATATATTTACTAGAAAACTTAAAATGAAAATGAGAATTGTTTTCTTTTTTAAAAAGATTTTAGTTATTTATTTGAGAGAGAGAGAGATAGAGAGCATGAGCATGGGGAAAGAGGCAGAGGGAGAAGAAGCAGACTCCCTGCTGAGCAGGGAGCCCAGCGAGGGACTTGATCCCAGGACTGTGAGATCATGACCTGAGCCGAAATCAAGAGCCCACCACTTAACCAACTGAGCCACCCAGGTGCCCCATGAGAATTGTTTTCATTTTTTAAAACTAATTACTGACTTCTACTCTTTTTAAATGTTTTATTTTTTACTTTAAAAATTTTAATTCCAGTGTAGTTAACATATGGTGTTATATTAGTTTGGGTGTACAATATAGTGATTCAATAGCTTCATATATTATTCAGTGCTTATCAAGATAAGTGTACTCTTAATCCCCTTCACCTATTTCACCCATCCCCCCACCCACCTTCCCTCTGGTAACCATCTGTTCTCTATAGTTAAGAGTCTGTTTTTTGGTTTGTCTCCTTTTTTTTTTTTTTTAGCTTTGTTCATTTGTTTTGTTTCTTAAATTCCACATGAGTGAAATCATATGGTATTTGTCTTTCTCTGATGTATTTCACTTGTCATTACACTCTCTAGAGCCATCCATGCTGCTGCAAATGACAAGATTTCATTCTTTTTTGTGGCAGAATAATACTCCATTGCATATACATACCACATCTTCCTTATCCACTCACCTATCAATGGACACTTGGGATGCTCCCATAATTTGGCTATTGTAAATAATAATGCAATGAACATAGGGGTGCACATATCCCTTTGAATAGGTGTTTTTGTATTCTTTGGATAAATACCCAGTAGTGGAATTACTGGATCATAGAGTAGTTCTATTTCTAATTTTAAGGAAACTCCATAGTGTTTTCCACAGTGGCTGCACCAGTTTGCATTCCACCAACAGTGCAGGAAGGTTCCTTTTTCTCCACATCCTCACCAACACTTGTTGTTTATTGAGGTTGTTTTTTTTTTTTTTATTTTAGCCATGCTGACTGGTGTGAAGTGATATCTCATTGTGGTTTTGATTTGCATTTCCCTGATGATGAATGATGCTGGACATCTTTTCATGTGTACTGACATTTACCTTGATATGCCTGCTCCAGAGAGAAAATCCTCATTACAAGTGTCCCAAGTTGCCTCATGAGCCCTGTCATTTGTAAACCCCATTGTAAGCCTATATGTAAGACCCTACAAAAAGTTGCCTACGTTGTCTCTGACCACTATTCAGATGGACCTGAATATTGTCACTGAAATATCCAAAATATATTAGAATGCATGAGAAAATTTTATCAGAGAGTAAATGGGATAAATACAAGTAGCCCTTTGGTCACATATTTGGTTACCTAAAGGTTAGTTGATGTCCCCTTGGTACTCAGAATTTATCAAGATATGAAATGTTTGGAGAGTTTATAAAAATGTGAATTCCTAGGACCACCTTCAGATCTATTGAATGAGAATCTGGGAATTGGGTATGGGGGGTGGTGGGCATACTAGGTATCTCCATTTTAAACAAACTCCCCAGATAATTCTTTTGTATGCTAACTTCTGAGTACCACCTGTTTTGTACTAGGCTCTGTCCATAGCTCTCATATTTGATGTATAAAAACTAAGACATAACCTCCCTCCTTAAAAGAAATTCAACATAATGTTAATATGTATGTATATATTATTTGTATATATTAATCTATTATGATTATATAATCAATGTATTGATTATACATAAAATTCAATATATTATATAAATATAAAAGCAGAAATATGTACAAAGTACTGAGTAAAGGCTCTGAAGAGAGAGTCACATATAAATGGGGTCTTGAGAGATAAATAGGAATTCTATTCTACCAGGTAGTAACGTGAGATGGAAGACATTGGATGTCTAATGAATGAATGAATAATTTCGCAAAGCCATGGCACTGCAAAAAGTGAAATTCTCATCTGAAAAAATGAGGAGAAATTAGATGGAACAGATGATAGGGCAATGTTTTTGAAATTGGAGCATGCGAATCTCCTGAGGGCTTGTTAAAAATTCTTATTCCTGTGCCCTATTCCAGAACTACAGAACCACAATCTTAGGGACAACTTTAGGATTCCCATTGTCAACAAGTTCTCTTGGTGTTTCTAATACACAACAATATTTAAGAACCACTCATCAGGTTGTCTTGCCTTTATTTTTCCATTGATCTTTCTGTTTATAACGAATGAATGCAAGACAGTTATTTAAACATGCCAAACTCGCCAGTGCTTATAAAAGCCTATCAGACAAAAATTGCCTTTATTCCCTCCCAAAATAACAGAGAGAAAAAAAAATGGAAACACTACACCAATCCATTGTAGTCTGGTTAGTATTTAGATTCATTTTGGCAGAAAACTTTCTACTTTATCTTTATATGTAGATTAAGCACTATCAACATGCTGGCCAAAGATTTCTCAATTATTGTTAGAAAGCATAATTTTTACCAAATGTAGATTAAGATATATTGAAGATTATAGCACCGCATTCAAAATAGGGGGAAAAAAAGGCCCTTTCAAACAAAGATAGCCTTAAAATAGGTGTTGGTTGTATTCCTCAACACCTATTTTATACAACAGGCTAATTTCAATATATATAACATTCATTTTTATTTTTATTATGGAGTTTGAGACTTTTGAATGCAATTTTCAAAAATATTCCATTTAGTTAAATTTAATACAAATGTAGATTTATGTTCCTATATTTTCTGTGTCTAATCACCTCATAATATATACACCTAAGAGTCTTTTGAAATAAATTTACTTTTATTTAAAATACCTGGCATTTCATTCCTTTTGATAGAAATATTCAAAAACATGTCAATTAATAATTACATTCAAAATAATATGTGTATGTTTTCATTTCCTGGGGGAAAAAACTCCACTCTTTACTATGAACCCCAAAGAACCTACATGCCTTGTAGGCTTTTAACACCCTAATAAACTGGCAAAGTCCGTCTGAGAAAATCAAGACCACTGTACTCTATTGAAGATTACCTCTCATTAGACTTTAGACAAAAGAAAAAAAATGTGACTCAAGAAATCACTGTGAATGATGGGCTATTTTTATTAATTACAGAGCATAAGAGTCATTAATCAGGGACAATGGATAATCCATGACTTGAAGATGGAAACATACTTCATGTAATTATGGTTCATTCTTGCTCATCATCAAGATGAGTTAAATGTCTAAGTAAGTAATGTACGAAAGAAAAATTCTCAATTTTCAGCCAAATTTCAGGCAATTAACCAATGTTTTATATTTGGCTTTTCCTGGAGTCCTCAGATTTATTTGTGTATCAAATATGTATTAAAGACTGTTTTATTTGGCACATCACCTATAAGATTTTATTCTTTAATTCGAGTGCATAGTCAACTGAAAGAGATCTCATATTGAATTTACATGATATATTTATGTTTAAGTGCCACAACACAAATATGTACCACGTGCCATGAAAGTACAAACATGTGAGAAATAAACCAACTATTTCCCTCTAGCATAGCCAGGTAAAAGTTAATTGAAAAGATGAAATTTAGGCAGAAAAAGAAACAGGGGGGGAACCTAGGTGGCTCAGGTGGTTAAGTGACCGACTCTTGGTTTTGGCTCAGGTCATGATCTCAGGGTCATGAAATCGAACCCTATGTCAGGCTCCACACTCAGTGAGGAGTCTGCTTGGAAGTTTCCCTCTGCACCTCCCTCCCCCCCCTCTCAAATAAATAATTTAAAAAAAGAAAAAATAAATCATGAGCATGATGAGTTAGAAAGCAACAACATTAAAGTGCTGGGTAGAGAAAGTGGAGTCAGCAAAAATGACAAATAACTACCAAGAGGTAGAAGAAGAAAGACAGAGCTGTGTCACGGAAGGCCAAAGAGAAGAGGTTTTGTGATTGAACACCAGGGCTACGAGGCTGGAGAGAAACCAAGTATGATGAAGAGCTAAGAAACCAAATTCTGGGTTTGGCGGTTTCAGGGACATTGATAAGGAGAGAAAACAGACTGCAATGGGTTAAGAATGTGAGAAAATGGAGGCAGCAAGTGTAGACTACTCTAAGAAGAAGTTTGGCAGTGAAGAGAAGTATACTAGTACTGGTATATTACAGACATCCAATAAATCTTTGTGCAAGGGTGAAAGGGAGGGAGGGAGCAAAGAGAGCCTTTGAGAAGATAACCTGATGGATAAATGAGAAAGTTTCCTCAATCTGGAGGATCTTACTAAAACCAAAAATTAACCTTACCTATCACCCAAAGAAAGTTCTTTGGCCAACAAGAAGCTAAAAGGGCATGTCTAACTCCTTGAAAATTATAAACGGTATACAGTTATAAGCAGAATTCTTGTTCTATGAATGAATCATTAATCTATTTCTCATTCTAGGATCTAAGAACAAGGGGCACAGGGCCTTTGCATGTTGATTCCTCTAACTGGAATGTCATTTCCTTAGAGAATTGTCTTCTAATCCTCCAGAGGAGGCCATAGTCTCTCCATGATAGTATCTCCACTCTAGTCCCAAATGCCTTTCCTTCATGACTCATGTCTCAGTTTGTAATTATACATTTATTTGTTTGTGGGGGTTATTAGCTTGTCTGCCTCCTTTGTTTAAGTACAAATTCTATGGGAGGCTGTGACAGATCTGTCTGTGCTCATCAAAATGCCCTCGGTGCCTAGCACAGTGCCTGGCAAATAGTAGGTACTCAACAAATACATGCTGAATAAAGGACCAAAAGAAAGGTCTAAACAATGAAAGAACTTCCTAAACTCAGAGCCTTGCACTGGAAAAGTGTCCGTCCTCTCTTTGTCCTCTTCTTTAAGGCAAATGCAGATAAAATGCTATCGAACCAAGATAACTTATATCAGACTCTTACTGTCCAAGTGCCATCTGTAATTCTTAGTTATTTCTGACAGATTTCTTGATGAACAGCTGACTCACCCAGAATGTAGAAATTCCTTTTTGCTTGATGGCACTTCCCAATAGCTTTCTAAATTCAGTTTTAATATTAATCCCCATGAAATGAGCACCATAGCACTTCTACCCACAGAAGCAGCAGAGGTTTCATGTAAGAGCAAGGAGGTTAGGTTATCTTATTTTTTTTTTTTAAGTAGGCTTCACAATCAACGTAGGGCTTGAACTCATGACCCTGAGATTAAGAGTTGCATGCTCTACCAACTGAGCCAGCCAGGCACCCCAACAGAGAGGATGAAGATAAGAATTCTGAAGACATGGAGAGGACAGAGAGCACAGAAACCAGGTATCTGAGTTCAAATTCTAGCTTCGTTTTCTAGATTTGTAACTTTGACAAGTTACTTAACCTGAGACCCAATTTCCTCATCTATGAAAAACGAATACTAATATGGACACCAGTATTACCTAGTAATAGTTGTTCTGAAGATTAACTTAGTTAACATATGTAAAGGATGTAGAACAGTGCCTGTCACATAGTAAGTGCTCAGTAAATATGAGTTGTTGTTATATTATTATTATTACTCAATATAGATCACCAGCCTTGTTTCAAAATTCAGTATTTAAGATCCAGAGAACATACTGTCTAAACCATAAGATAGTGCAATCCACTTTTGCCACTTTTACCCACTCAGTGGCTTCTCAGTTAAAGGGATATAAACTCCCTTTGTAAGACTTTTCACCTCTATCCTCATTCCAGTAAACTAAAAGAAAATAAAAACATCATAGCTTAGTCTTTGTTCCCTCCTTCCCTACAATTTTCCCAGGCCTTCACCTCCCACTCACCTTCAGGAATATCTTCTAATCACCTCATCCATTTTTAAAGGGAGGATTCTGTTCCTCTGTATCTCCTGCAAGCACTGACAAGATAAGCTGACAAGTCTCAAGCAAATAAGCTTATAGGGGCCACCCACATAGATTTGTTTAGTTTGCAACCAACTCATACTATTTACCTACCAAAAAATATCTTTGGTCTTACCCAGCTGTGTTTGAATCAGCTTAACTTCCAAGGAGGTTAAATTTTCAGATAAAAAGGAAACATCATTCCTTCTGGATTATAGTCAAAGAAATAGCCATCCACATGTCAGGCCCTGCAGAATGCCACTGTGTCTGAAAGGGTGGCCTAAAGATACCTTTGCATACTGAAAAGCAGGCGACACAAGGCTAAGCCCTGGTGATTTTGTTGATTAAAGTTCTTAGGGACAGAAGGACAGTTGTTTCTTAACACTTCTAAGTTTTGTTTGTTTAGATAAGGAATGATACTATAGGATATGACATGATGCATACCAAAAGAGAAGTATAAACAAATTGTTCTGCCTTCATAACCCAGAGGAAACTGTAACCAGGGCCTCTAGCAGAGTTTTTATATTCCAGTCCTAAAACACAAACTTTGGAGTTCAAACTGTGCTTTCAATAGGAAGATTTACATTGTAGCTCTTTGGATTTCTGACATCAAAGGAGGTGTTTTCAGTGCAGAGAGGAACATCATACTTTGCGAACAACTGATAACAGAGAGTATGTTGGTCTTCCTGTCTAATGGTCTGAGTTGTCGCTAACTTGCTCTGTGTCCTTGGCAAAATCTTTACCTCTTTGGTACAGATACTCGACCTTAAAAATGTTTTGAGAGAGTCAAATTAGATAAAATATGAAAATGCTTTGAAAAAGTTTCAGGCCCTCTACCGCTGCCTGGTGTTATTACTATATAGATTGAAGTCAAGAAAAATTTGCTTAACTCATAACACTGAGTTAGTATCTATGCTGTTAATTAATTTTACTACTTTTTTATTTTAAAATGTCATGCATATCAACTTCTGTTCCTAGAAATATAGGAGATTGGACATCTTGAAAAAAATCCATTAAAACCTCCAAGAAATTCTGGATAAAATATAATAAGCATGCTATTAAATTCACAGTTGATTCAACTATAAAGTTAAAAATATTCATGTATATGATTCCAAGAATGAGAGCAAATTTTAGAGCCAGGAAGGAAGGGAGTGAGAAAGAGATAGACACACACACACACACACACACACACACACGTAGAAATCAGAAACATAAGCCAATTATGAAATTGCAGCTGCTCAAAAGAGATTTACTAATATGAAAAAACCCAAACTAGTTGGCTTAATAGCAATAGAAAAAGAAGTCTGTATACTGTGGATAATGGGAATTGAGATACCACATAAAACTAGGAATCTCAAAGTTCCACACCTCAGTGAAATGGCAGACTGGAAAAAATCCATCCACTAGCAAAGACAGAGAGCTGAACAGAATTCTTATCTGTTCCAACTTAGCGTTTTGATGGAAAAATATCTCCTCTGAGAATTCAAAACCACAGGCTTATAACACATGTTTGTGGCTAAATCCACACTTTTTGCATGTTCCTTAAAATCCTAAGCTAAAAAATTAACTTAGCGTTGCACTAAATTAGTAGGGCCCTGATGTGGCTAGCAGAAGCAAACACAAACTTCTGTGAAAGAATGAACCATGGACCTGCACCCTCACGGATTTCTACAGATAAAGCCCCAAGCATGTGACCACATAACACCAAATGGTAAGACAGTCAATCCAGTTAGCAACCACAGCGAGATAGCAGATAAAATAAACAATAAAATTAGGTCCTCAAGGATACAAAATACTGAAATTAATGGATACTGAATAAAAAATATAGAAAATGCATGTTGAGAAATTAAAAAAATAATAATCAAAACTTAGTCAAGGAAAATGACATTATTTTTAAAGGCCAGCTGTCTTTCAAAACCAAATAAAATATCCTAGAAATTCTAGGAAAAAAAGTGAGCTGAAATAGTAACTCTCAATAAATGGACTAAGCAACAGGATAGACACTAATAAAGGGCAGATCTGGGAACTATTAGATCTGAAAAAAAATTACCCAAAAATGCAGTTCAGAAAGACAAAGAGATGGAAAATATTAAAAGAGAAGTTCAGAAACATGCAAATAGAATGAGAAGGTTCAATGGGTATATGATAGGAGTCCCAGAAAAAGAGAATTCTGAGAATGAGGGAGAGACAAGAGTCAAAAAATCATGACTGATGGATGCCTTTGGGTTTAGGAAACACAATGAATCACAAGCAGGATAAATTTTTAAAAGTCCACATCTGACATGTCAAAGTGAAACTGCACAACACCCAACCAAAAAGATGTCATAAATGCCCGGAGAGTAGAGACAAAATACCTTAAATCAATGACTATTAAACTGAGAGTAGACTTCGCCAGAGTAGTAACAGAAAACATGACAGAGGTAACAGTAACTTCAAAATGCTGACAGGATAGAACTCTTAATTTATGATCTGACATTCAGACTAGCTCTCATTCAAAATTCACCTTTCTGAAAAACAAAAATGGAGAGAATTTACATAAAACAGACCAGGAAAAGGGATTTTTTTAGAATTTTATTCTTTTTAAGTAGGCTCCACACTCAACACGGGGTGTGAACTCGTGACGCCGAGATCGAGAGCTGCATGCTCCACTGACCGAGCCAGCCCGGCACCTCCATGAAAAGGGAATTTTAAAGGATGTACTTCGGGAATAAAGAAAAGGAAGGCTTCCAGAAGGAAGGCTCAAGACACAAGGAATGATGAGAAAAGAATAAGGATTTGTATAAATACAAACAAATGTTAATTGAATAAATAATAACAGTATCTTACTAAAGGAGTAGAAAGAAAAATAAGACAAAACTAAAATACGGGACACTAGTAACATGTAAGATGGAGGTAAAGTGGTCAGGGTCAAAGCATTCTAAATCCTTAGATTGTTCAAGAGAAGCCTAAAAATAGTGACTAACTTTAGACTCCATTAAGTATTCATCTTAAATTTTTAATAGCATCCACTAAAAGAATGGAAACAAAGTGTATTTACTTCCAAATTATTAGAAGGAGCAAGGCAAAAATGTATAAAGGAAATGATAAATAGGCGGCCATCTGGTCAGAAGCCTGGAAGGAAAAGGACTGGCAAATCAGAGACAGAAAAGTCTGGAATAGAGGCATATGAACATATGGGAGTGGCACTAAATATAAAGATTTTGTGTATCATACATTAATTCCCAGAAGAATGCATCCACCATGGAAGACACACTGAAAAAAACAAGCAGACAAAGTAACTCAGCCAATTGTCATTAGCCAGCCATGGTTGTCAGCCACCCTGGAAATGGCCCAATGGGCGCATGAATAGATTGGCAAAGGTGAAGGTTATATAGAGGCCTCCCAGCATATACTTCCACTCTCCAAAGTTAGTTTAGCTAGTGATGCCTCTGAATCTCTATCCTTTCAAACACCAGTGCTGAACTCCTGTTATGGCTCCATGTCTCAAGCAGACCAGCAGCCTCTTAGCAGCAAGTCATCTACATCATACCCATCTATTTGAGAAAGGTCAGTGGTTTGTTCTCACAGGGATACATATTTCTTCCAGGTATGGGCTTGCCTTTCCTGTCTGAAAAGCCTCAGCCAGCACTGACATCCAGGGGCTGAAGGAAGGCTCAATCCATGGACATGGAACCCCACACGGTATAGCATCCAACATATCACCAACATACAACAGTTGAAAACAAAGAAGGGGCAGAAATGGCCCTATGACCATGGTTTCCACAGTCAGTATGGCATACTGCACCATCCAGAGGCAACTGGCTTTACGGAGCACTAAAATAGTCTTCGAAGGGCGCAGTTAAAGCAAAAGCTCGGAGGCAATGCTCTGTAAAGAAGGAGTGCCATCTTCCAAGAAGCGGTAAATGTATTAAATTAGAGACCTCTAAATGGCATTGTGTCCCCAGGAGGAAGGCTAAATGAGTCCAGAAAACAGGGGGATCAAAGCAGGAGTGGTCCTGTTACAATCACTTTCAACAAGGAGGACACTGTGCTTTCCTTCTTTTCATTTCTAGGTTCTACATGGTGTGAGGTCCTGGTCCCCAAAGGGCATGAACTCTCGTCAGTCAACACTTTTTTATACTTTTTTAAAAACAGCTATATTGAACTATAATTGGCATACAATAAATTTAACATGTTTAAAGTGTACAATTCGATAAATTTTGACGTATCTACACAAGCAGGAAACCATCACTCCAATCAAACCAATGAACACATTTACCTCCCTCAATTGTTTCCTTATGATTCTTTGTAATCCCTCTCTTCTGCCCCTCCTAACACTTTCCACCAAGCAACCAATGATCTGCACTTGTAACTATAAACTTGTTTTCATTTTCTCGAATTTTATATAAATGGAATCATACAGTATGAATTATGTTTTTACTTTACTCATTCAGCATAGAGATTCATTCATGTTGTTGCATGTATCAAAAATGAACATACCACAGTTTGTTCATCCATTTGCCTGTTGGTGAACATCTGAATTGTTTCCAGTGTTTGAAAATTGCACATAAAACTGCTGGGGATATTTGTGTACAAGTAATCATAGGGGGATATGCTTTTATTTCCCTTGCATAAATACTTGTGAGCAAAATGGCTAGATGATAGGTGTATATTTAACTTTTAAGAGAAGTGGCAAACTGTTTTTCCAAGTGGCTGTACAATTTTACATTCTCTTCAGCAGCGTGCAGATATCCAGTTCCCACACATCCTTGCCAACGCTTGGTATAATGAGTCCTTTAAAGTTTAGCCATTCTAGGAACGTCTGGGTTGCTTAGTCGGTTAAGCGTCTGCCTTCAGCTCAGGTCATGGTCCCAGGGTCCTGGAATCAAGTCTCACATGGGGCTCCCTGCTCTGTATGGAGTCTGCTTCTCCCTCTCCCTCTGCCTGCTGCTCCCCCTGCTTGTACTCTCTCTGTCAAATAAGTAAAATCTTAAAAAAAAAAATAAAGTTTAGCCATTCTAACAGGTATGTAGTGGTATCTCATTGTGGTTTTAATACACATTTCCTTAGTGACTGATGATGTGAGTGCTTTTTATGTGCTTATTTGCTATCCATAGATCTTCTTCAGTGAAGTATACTCGTTCGAGTCTTCTGCCCATTTTACTATTAGGTTGTTTGTACTTTCTACTGTTGAGTTCTTTATATGGATAAATGTTCCGTATCAGATATATGATTTGCAAATACTGTATCCTAAGTCTGTGGCTTGTCATTTTATCCTCTTAACAGTGTCTTATGAAGACTTATAGACAAATTTTGAATTTTTATAAGTGCAACTTACCATTTTTTTTCCATTATCGGCTGTGCTTCTGTTGTATCTAATAGAGGATAGTAAATTTTTTCTCCAAAGAACTAGATAGGAAACATTTTAGGCTTTTTGGACCATACGGTCTCTGTCACAACTGTCCAACTCTGCTTTTGTAGCACAAGAGCAGCCATAGACAATACATAGTGAATAAGCAAATGTTCCAATAAATCTTTATAAAAACAGTTTGTAGGTTGGATGTGGACTGCAGACTATTGTTTGCCAGTCCTCCATTTAAGAAAACTTTATATTAGGTCTATGAACCATTTTGAGTAAATTCTTAAATGTGTTACAAGGGATAGACTGAAGTTTATTTTTACATATGAATATCCAATTATTCCAGCCCCATTTGTTTAAAAGACTCTCTTTGGGGCACCTGGGGGGCTTAGTCGGTTAAGCATCTGCCTTTGACTCAGGTCATGATCTTAGGGTCCTGGGATCGAGCCCCATATTGGGCTCCTTGCTCAGCAGGGAATCTGCTTCTCCTTCTCCCTCTGCCCCTTTCCCTGCTCATGCTCACTCTCTCTGTCTCTGTCTCTCTCAAATAAATAAAATCTTTAAAAAAATAAAAGATTCTCCTTTTCCCACTGACCGAATTCTCATTGCACCATTATTGAAAATCACTCTTACATACATACGTATGATTCTACCTCTGGACTCTTCATTTTGTTCTGTTGACCTATTTGTGTATCTTCACACCAATGCCATGTTGCTTTGATTAATACAGGTTCATAATAAGTACTGAAAACAGGTAATGTTAGTCTTCCAATTTTTGTTCTTCTTGTTGTGTTGGCTACTCTAGATCCTTTGCATTGCCATGGGAATTTTAGAATCATTTTGTCAATTTCTACAGAAAAAGCCTGCTGGGATTTCAATAAGCATAGAGCTGACTCCATAAATCAATTTTTGGAGAACTGATAAAGTTAACAATTTTGAGTCCTACCCATACACTCTGGCCACTAAGAAATGGGCTCCCTAATTTTGTGTCATGGACCCTAGTTAACCATTGGCTCAGCTGTAGCTCCTCTGGGTGTAAAGGCCACATTTGTGTAAAGGCCACACTCCCCCTAGGCTGCTCCTAGCCAAAATTCAAGCACAGTAGGGAGACACACGCAGGCCTATTCCTGCAGACCATGGATATTCTCTAATGCCCACTGCCTTGTCCAAAACTTTCTTAGAACAGCACTGCAGGCTGAGCCTCTTCTTTCTTTCCTTTCCTTACACTCTCCTACAGGGGTCAGACTTACACCACTTTGTGAAGACACTCCCAGTCTACAAATCCCCTCCCTTGGTCTTTCACAGGTATTTCACCTAGTAAGTCTCTTACATGTCTAATCCTGCCTTGGCATCTGCTTCCTGAAGAATCCAAAGTAGCACCTACAGTGAAGATTTTGTGGTTTGCACTACTGCTTAGTCAGAACTGGACAGTGCTCTCGAGTGCAGGAAGGAACAGAGCAGCACAATCATTTAGTGGTACTGAAGACTAACTTATCAAATTCTTCCACTCATATGGTATAAATACAATAGATGGTTACATAATAGCATTTCATTTCAGATTGGCACCCAGCATCCATTTTCTTGCCTCTCTTCCTGACACAATTTATGGCTCCTGAGAAACTCACAAATCCAGCAACTGTACATGTTGGTTGAGGAATATTTCCCATTATCAAACAATTCATTTTATCCCTAAAGGTATATATCTATCTATCTAGGCATGGCATTGGTAAAATTTAATTACCAATTCTTTTCCTCGGTTATTAATGCATGTCAAACTAAAAATTTGTGAGTAATATCACTTTATATAAATATTTAATAAGATTTATTTATATTTGAAAAGATTAAAACATTCAAACTATGTAGTTTTGACTTAAATGTGTGCTAGTTTGCTTTTTAATTTTATTAATTTTATTTTATAAAAAATAACTTAAAATATGAAAAATAATTTTATTTTTAATTTATTTAAATATATAAAATACACTCAAATTTTACAAATTTTGAATACATTTTTATTTTAATCCTTCAAGTCAGAACTGCAAGTGAAATACAGATTATGTGAAAATCTTGATTACAACATCCTATTAGTGATCTTTTGGCAATGAAAGCAAGAAAAATAGAGTTAATAAAACAAATAAACAAATAAATACTCTCATGCTTCATTCCCCCTTCTGATTAAAAAAAAAAATCGTGGAAGGAACCGAGATGCCCTTCAACAGATGACTGGATTAAGAAGCTGTGGTCCATATATACAATGGAATATTACTCAGCTATCAGAAAGAACGATTTCTCAACATTTGCAGCAACATGGACGGGACTGGAGGAGATAATGGTAAGTGAAATAAGTCAAGCAGAGAAAGACAACTATCATATGATTTCTCTCATCTATGGAACATAAGAACTAGAATGATCAGTAGGGGAAGAAAGGGATAAAGAAAGAGGGGGTAATCAGAAGGGGGAATGAAGCATGAGAGACTATGGACTCTGATAAACAAACTGAGGGCTTCAGAGGGGAGGGGGTGGGGGAATGGGATAGACTGGTGATGGGTAGTAAGGAGGGCACGTATTGCATGGTGCACTGGGTGTTATACACAACTAATGAATCATCGAACTTTACATCAGAAACCAGGGATGTACTGTACGGTGACTAACATAATATAATTTTAAAAACATTAAAAAAACAAATAAATATTAATTTATGAATTATGTATGCACTTATTGCTCACCCAAACACCATCAGACTGTAAACAAAAAGTCAGATATGTAAAATAATAGTTCAGTCGTCTGGGGCGTTTGACTAACTTTCAGCATAGAAAACTATAGTTATGCATGTATGTTTTGATCTTATCATTATGAAGGCAGAGTTGTTAAAGTAAGAGACAGGATATTATTTAACCTTTTGTTACCTCTATATGCAACCTTTCAATATGTATAAAAAGGGCACACATCCTTCTGTTGGCATGCCTGTTCTGGAAGCTGCAAATGTGGGGGATAAGCATGGCTTTCATTGTGAGTGTGAAAGGATCAAGTAGAGGTCTTATCAAGAGTCCTACAGTTAGGTCCTCCTCTTCAGCCCTTGATAAAAGTGAAAGAGGGATCAAAATTACCAGGAGAAAAGAGAGTAAGAACTGCCTCTTCACTCATACCTGTGATGGTTTCGAGGTCAGGAGAAAGGAGGACCTGATATGCAGCTTTAAAAAAGCCCCAGGCTGTGGTCCTTAGGTTTTATCACTTTCCTGGGTTTTATCATCTTCTTTCCCAGAGCAGGAGGCTCCACCCTAGCTCCCAATTTCCTGCTGTGAATTTAGCTCTGCCCCTCCACATATGCAATGCTTTTGGCTCCTTTATTCCACATAAGTCAAATTTTCAGTGACTTCTGCCTGTATCTGAAACTAGAACTCAGATAGGCCCGGGCTTTCACCACCGAGTCTGTCTCTATTCTATTTCTTGTCCACGGAGTAGTTTATTTTTTTGTCACAACCATGTCTTTCTGGAGTTATTTTTGTATTATCATTTGTATGTGTTTCAGTTGGGGCACAGGGAAGATTAAGGCATAAACTCACTGTGCATCTTTTCCTACGTTTACACTAGTAAACGTAGACACTTGGTTTACACTAGTAAACCAAGATAAATCTTGGTGCATGTTTATTTGTATTCATAGTTCTTTTGTAAATTTTTGGCTCATAGACTTTGCCCATTTTTTTACTGGGAGGTTATTATGTGTGTATTTTTTTAATTGTCACTGATCTGCAAAATTTCTTTACATATTAAATGCATCGGCCCTTTATTTGCCATATATTTGCAAAAATTTTACCCCAGATTGCCATTTGCTATTAAATTTTATGATTCATGTAGATGGGCAAATGTTTCAGTTTGTATATGTTTACTTTTAAATTGTAAATAGTCAAATTACAATATTTTCTTTGTAATTATTATCTCAATTTATAGCCTATAATATCAATATATCCTATAGTTCTACTGTGGCCATGAGGTTTCTCTTAATGTTCCCTTGTCAATATTAAGAATCCTTTGTTTGAAAGATTTTTGCTGTCTGTGCTCCCCCTAAATAGTGGTAGCAAATTAAAGAACCTACCAATTTCTACCTACAGTGCATGTTGAAAAGCAACATAATGTAGCTCCATTATTCTGATTCCCTCCTTTACGATTAATTGAATCTACACGCACAAAGACATTTTGCACAACAGCTGGAGAATTAAAATATTAAACTCCCACTACTGATCACTAATTATTTTCTTTCTTTCTTCGTGACAGATCTCAAGTTGTCAGAATGCAATGGCAATGTACATTACAAATAGAAATCACATTACTGTGAATTCAATTTACACACATCTTTACTGGAGAAAGACACTAATCATAACCTACCAAAGAAAACACTGTAGCCTAGAGCATTCATATTTAATCCTTCTTAATGCAAATAATGCAGAAATGTTCCTGAAGTTTCAACAAAGTGCTCTCCCTGTGTGAGTTAGCAAGTAGCTGTTGGTTTCCTTCCCTGTGGATTCTTCATTTTAATAAAAAAAATGTGACTTAGCTAAATTCAATGGTCATTTCTCAGATTGTTTAGTTCTCAGCTGCATTGTCTTGTCTACGTTTCAAGGTTTTATTTCTCCGTTTTTTTCCCCCCAGGCTTCCTTTCTTTTTCATGGAGTATAATTAAAAAATCACTCGATTTAGAATAAAATATCAAACATTAGAATCCGAAGTAACAATTTCTAACTGTGTGACCTTGGTCTAGTTATATAATAATTTTGAGCATCAATATCATCACAAAGCTGTTAGGACAATTACATGAGATCACATATGTAAAAATATCAAGCCTAGCACACAGTGACTAATCACTAAGTGGTACTGAATCCAAATCTAAACTTACCCATTGACTTCTGGAATTCACCAAGGTTCAGTCCTAAGCTCTCTGTTCTTTTCCCTCTAAATTCATCCACTTCCATGTATTACCTCTTCAAAGTCTAACTGGCACCCACCAGATATCTTCCTTCATCGACCCCAGAAGAGTGGTCCACCTTTATGAGGCAGCGGATATATTACAAAATCAACATACAGTTGTCAATATTTTGTTTTGGGTGGCTTATTTTGATATTTTGTTTATAAAATATGTCACATTGTGTATGTTCAATTGCACTAACTAAGATGGTCAACTTGTGGAGTCATAGGCCACAACTGTGCAGTCTTCAGTTTTGGGAGGAGCTGCTGCGAAGCATAATACAATGAATATGGCACTCCATAACACACAATGTTTGACATATCCCTTCTTAAATAAATACTTCAGCATTCTGTCTACTTGCAGATTTGATTTAACTAATATGACAGCCTCATCAATCAAAAGCAATAAAATCATTCTGCTTTTTCACCAGCTTCAATAATGTAAAATTACACTTTCCATGTTATGACTATGCAGAGGAAGGGCCAGGTGAACTATAAAGGGGCAAGAAAGCTGGCAGTCCACCAGCTTAGGGAGGGATTGTTGGTGAGCAGTGCATGAGAAACAAGTCAGACAAGTTGTGGAAGGAAAATGATGTGTAGGGAAGTTGAAGGAGGTCTTTTTAAACTATAGTTCTAATAAATAAAGGACAACATTTCATGCTCATTTATAGTTTATCATCTTTCTCCATGAAATTCATATTTGGACTTCTATGAACCATGTAAATAGGCCCTAACCCTGCCACTTCCCTGCCTGCTGCCTTAGCAGCTATTAATAAAGATGTATCACAGCTACTTTAGTAGCAGGTCAGGGGAGTGAGTAACAAAAAGAAAGGAAGGAACTGAGGTAAGGTGTAAGGAACATGTAATCTGGGAGAAAAGACACCAGGTAAAGTTGGGGTACCTGGACAGCTTAGTTGGTTAAGCATTGTCGAACTCTTGGGTTGGCTCAGGTCATGATCTCAGGGTCATGAGATCAAGCCCTGCGTGGGGCTCCAGGCTCAGTGTGGAGTCTGCTTGAGATTCTCTCTCTCTCTCTCTCTCTTTCCCCCCCCCACTCCCTTTCTGCCCCTCCCCCAACTCAATCATAAACTTGCAGGCTCTCTCTCAAATAAATAAATAAAATCTTAAAAAAAAGGATTCCAGGTAAAGTCAAGAGTATAGGGATTTTAAAGACCTCTTGTACTGCATTAAGAAGTTAATTATTTTTCAAAGCTGCCCTTAGTGGTTGAAGAGGGCCTATACCTAGGATCTGACCACATCCTCTTGTATGGAGACAGGTAAAACAACAGATGTTCTAGGAGCCAGATGAGAAGGCTGAGAAGTTTCCTCTACAACACACCTGCCCTCTTCTCCATCTGTTGATCTCTGTCCAGCCTTTTTCCTTCCATTCCTCTCCTCAACTCTCCATTTTTTTCTACCATTCTGCTGACCCGTTTGTAAAAACACTCTTAAAATTGTTGATAACAAAATTCAACTGAGTAAATTTTAAAGATCTTATTAGATTTATTCAATGATTCACGAATCAGTCAGCATCAAATCTAGCAGACACAAAGAAGTTCTGAGGAACTGTACA
The DNA here is from genome assembly GCF_023065955.2 of Ursus arctos. Taxonomy (NCBI): domain Eukaryota; kingdom Metazoa; phylum Chordata; class Mammalia; order Carnivora; family Ursidae; genus Ursus; species Ursus arctos. The sequence continues at coordinate 88,358,555 of NC_079873.1, read as the reverse complement.
AAATGAAAGACATTTATAGGCAGAAGGGAGTAGGAACAAGGAAGTTCTACTAGACAAAAAAGTGGGTTGGTTATTGCAAGATTACTTTCCTTTAGGGAATGGCTGGGGTCTATCAAGCAGATTACTGAACTAGTGCTGATCAGGAGATTCCTGATTGACTGGTTTGAGATTCCAGTTATGGAAAAGCTGAAACTGTAATTAAGTCTAGGTTTGGTGACATGAGCTTAGGATAAATTACTCCACTTTGGGCTTGTCTTATTTTTAACACTGTGAAGGGCAACAAGAAAAAGGCGTTGTATTTTGCCTCTTGCCTGTAGCCAATTTTGAACACTAAATGGATCATGGGGTGAACTATACTGGGCATGAGCTCTGTGAACTCACATCTAACTTCCATCCGCTCAAAACCCACATAGTTTGTCCAGGACAAGGGTGGTAAGGGTAGAAGTGGGAATCCATCCATGCTGAATATAAAAATCAAACCTAATCAGAGAAAAGAGATGGAGTTATCCTGAGAAACTCAACATGTACTATATAGAATATAGGTAAAATGGTCAAAGAAATAAATGTAGAAGAGAAGCACACTATAAAGAGCTTATGTAAATATTTACTTCCCCTCAAAAAAGACTTCTCTAGTCGGCTGGATCTAGGACCATTTCAGAGAATATCGTTCTCAAAGCCAGCACCAGAGTTCTGGATTATAGATTTTTTTCCCTTTGCCTCCCAAGAAGCAACTTCATTAGCTGATAGCAAAAAGCATAGCATACAAGGCATAACAGGGTATACATCAAGGAAATGGTTATCGACTTCTTGAAGTACTCTCTTCCTCACCCAGAAATGTGAGGCCACATCAATCAGTCAGATTTCACAGATGAACTATAAGTGATCCAATAAATGCAAATAATATTAGAAGATAGGAATAATTAATATGTTCTGACCTGAACAGAGAGCCATTTACATTATGGAATAGTTTATCAAAATACTCCAAAGGGAGCAAAGTGAAAGGCAATCTATTTCCTCATGCTTAATTTATGCAAAACATCAAATTAAATGAGCCTAAATAATTGAGGCTACTTATAATTGCAAAGATTTCTAAGAGGACATTATGGACTTTTGAATGGAAAATATAAACCTGGGTAAAAATGCTAGTAAGTCAAAGAGTTAATAACAGATAACAGTTATTAAGTGCTTGGCCTGTTTCAGGGACTTTTTGAGGATATATATACATCATAAAAATATGGTGTGTGTGTGTGTGTGTATACACACACACACACATATACATATATGTATGGCATCTCTTCATCATCAAAAGAATTATATGTGTATGTGGTAGATATTCTTGTTGGCTTTATTTTATATATAAAGGAAATTAAAGCACAAAGACTGAGTAATTTGTTCAAAGTCATGCGGTAAGTGGTGAAGTCAAACACTGAAAGTCTGGCTCTGAAGGCCAAGAAGTTAAATGCTGAGCTATAGATGGGAACACGAGAGCTTTGAAGAAGGGAGACCAGTTAGGAGGCCAGAGTCAAAATGGAAGGGTAACAAATGCTTGAAATGATGATAGATATAGTAGGAATTTAAAAGATTTATAGGAGAGGTAGAAGAAGAATCAGTAGAATTTGTTAACACATTATATATGAAGGGTGAGAAAGAATTAAATTGACTGAAGTTTCAAGTCTGAGTAATTTGGTGGTGATGTTAACTAACCTAAGAGAAAGGAACCTTAGCTGCTTTATGAGGAAAGATGAGTTCAGTTTTAAATGCATAAAATTGAGATATCTAGAGGATATACTGTGTATTAATAAGTTTCCAGAAGGCAAGTAAAAATACAGACCTGGATCCTAAAAACAAGTGGCCAATGACACAGTTTTGGGGACATATATGTATAGAAAACTGATCTGGGGACTGAATCTTTGAAAGAATCTATAATGAGTGGATACAAGATGAGTCAGAAAGGGAAACTTTATCATTGTTTACCACAGAGGTAAGAGGAGAATGAGGGGAGCCCAGTGTTCCAGAAACCAAGAAAATTTTCCAGCAGGAGAAGGTTTTCAAAAGTGTATAATGCTGCAAAGAAATTCAGCAGCATCAGAACTGAGAAGATGTAATTATATTGTCAGAATGGTGTGAAAGATAGTTTCATTAAAGTGGTGAGGGCAGAAGACATATCATGAGTCATTGAGAACAGAGAAATATTAGTGGAGATAAGAGATGATACGCAACTCTTTCAAGACAGTCATTCGGGAAGTTAAATGTGAACGATAAAGCATAGTTTTAGGAAGAAAATGGGGTCAAATAAGGACTTCTTTAAGCCACTGACTCTTTAAGCACACATGTAGACAGAGATAAAGGGACCAGTGGAGAGACAGATTTAAAATAAAAGTCGGAAGAAATAATTTATTTCCTTTCCTAAGAAGGGAGGTGGGTCGGATTCAGATCACAAGAATAAAGGCAGAAGACGATGATATCAAGATGAACAATTTCACAAAGACGGTGTCAGAATCATCCTGGGAGTTCATTAGAAATGTCAATTCCTGGGCTCGGCCCTCACAGGCTCTAATTCTGTAGGCCTTAGCTGTGGCCTCAAAACCTGTACATTTAAATAGTAACACTGTTGCCTTGGTATAGATTAGAGGTTTTTCACCTCTAGCAGACCAATGCCTCCTTGTCTTAAATATTTTGTAATGCCCTCTTCATGAAAACCATAAATAAGATAACTCATCTACACACAAAATTGCAAAATATCAATATAATGCTGTAACTAAAACATAAAAGAGAAATTCCAGAAACGAGCTTCATAATACAATAAGATGTAAATATTATACATCACATATTTCAATAAGTAAATGTTTGGGTATGAAGATATGGAAGGACATAATGAGGGAGTCAGATGTTTGTATCTACTTAAAATGAAGAAGTTTGGCTTTCACATAAGTAAGGCAATATTGAACTGAGTATTTTCACTGCCTTTTCTTTATATTTGACATTTCAAAATAAAGGCTATAGAAATAGATTCATAGAATTGCCACGTGTGTGACAAAATTGCCATGTGTGTGCCAAGTATAAATACAGATTAATATAGGGATATTGTGTTGACAGCCCAAATGCCACCAGTGGGCATTGGCACTGATTAATTACACAAGTTTTGGAAATGGTAAACAAACCTAGATGAAGTTCTAAATAAAACAAAGTAAGATCTCCTCTTGATTTATATACAGCAGTTGCATTTCTGGAAAGGTCAGCATATATTAAAACTGTATAAAACATGCTCTGCATTCATATAAAAAATTGGAGTTATATTCTAGGTCCGCATAATTTTAAGGTTTTCCCTACATGAATATCCGAGGGCCATTTGAAAGTCATATGAGATACAGGGAGAATATTCCTTGTGTAGGCTTGTCCCATGTACTGCAGGGTAATACCATGAATGCCTGGTCCGCACCCATCAGATGCCTGTACCATCCTCAAGCACTGTGACAATCAAAAGATAATGCCATTCTCTCCATTTCTAAAACATCCCCAGGAATGGGACTGCCTACCTGGATAACCACTGCTCCCAAAGAAGATAACAGAAGCTGCAAGATTAAGTGCCTTTGGGTATCTAACAGATCACAGAAATAAGGGAAATGTACGGATATTAAGCAATAGGGTTTGTGGAGCTTGTGATAAACTAGAGAAAACAGGCCCCACCTAAAGGCATTTGCAATAAAAAAAAAGTTTTTGGTATTATACCAGCATAGGCACTTACTTTTAAAATGAATGAATTTAACTTGTAATACAAGGCTAGCGTGTATATGTAGCCTTACATCACATCCACACTTTAACAAAAAGCATTCTTTAGACATAAGAATTCATCCTGGAAGAAAAGTGTCCAAGCATCAGCCAGAAATGAAATTTTTAAATGAAGTTTTGATATTTAAGAAATTGTGAACACCAATGTCATAATCAAACTGATTAAAATAGACTAGAATAGAAAATATCAGAGCACATAGGGGTAAGTATTATTTTGTCAAGTGTTTATTTCAGGTGTGTGTGAGAGAGAGAGAGAGAGAGAAAGAGAGAGAGAGAGAGAACATACCGGACACAATGTAAACTGTATTTTATTGGGAATCTTAATAAAAACAACCTTGGAAAACACTGGGGTAGATAGGTGATGATTTCGGGTGCAGGAGGCTCTTTCCCAACCACACTGTAGCCACCCAACATAGTAGTGTTCTTTTGCATATTTGTTAGGAGCAGTCTTTGAAATCAAAGAGAACAGGGTTTGAGTTCTAGCTGTACCACTCAAGTATGTGACTACAGGCAAGTTGCTTCCCCTCTTTTAGCCTCAGTTTCCTTATCTATAAATTGAAGATAGTAACGCATAATTTTTTGTGATAATTAAATGTGATAATCACGTAAAATGCTTAGTATGCTGTTTGGCACACGGTAAACAATAAGTGACATAGTAAGCAATGATCACCAACATACAAGGTTTGCCCGGTTGACCAGCAAAATACGAGATACCAATGTTATGTGTTTAAATATGCATCGAATGTTTTCTTCCTTTTCTAGAAAAATTCTTTGAAATGTCTGAAGCCATCATCTTTATATTAGCCATCTATTGCTCTGTAACAAGTTACTCTAAAATTTAGCAACTTAAAACATTTATTATCTCACACAGTTTGTGCAAATCAGGAATCTGGGATCAGCATAACTGGGTGGTTCTGGCTCAGGGTCTCCCATAAGGTGGCAGTCAAGTTTTGAGTAGGGGTGTGCTTTCTAAGGGGACTAAAGTACTCACAATCACACTTAGGGGAGTATTGGTGCGAGGCCTCAGGTCCTTGCAAGGTAGGCTTCTCCATAGGCCTGCTCATGACTTGGCTTTCTCCAGGGTATGTGAGCTGAGATAGACAGAACACCAAGGATAGAAGCCACAGTCTTCTATAGCTTAGTATCTGAAGTGACATAACATCATGTGCACCACATCTATATACTATTGGCCACAAAGTCTAACCCTGGTATAATTTGAGAGAAGACTACATAAGCATGTAGATAACAGGACGCAGGGATCATCACTGGGGACCATTTGTGAGGCTAGCTATCACAATATTTATTGAATGTCCATCCTCTTCAGGTAAATTTTTCATGCAAATATGATATTTCTCCAAGCATAAGTAATTATGGCTCACTGCCTGAATTAGCATTAATATAAATTTGAGGAGTCATCAATTTTGCTAATGATGCATGACACCAGCTTACTTAATAAATCATATTTAACTACAAGGCAAATTTTGCATAATCTTAGCATTATCTTTCTTTCAAAAAATTGAACTTTAGTAAAGGTATTTTAAATATGCCTCTATGTTTTCCACTACATAATATTTGGCTCTTTCTAAAGAAAAATTACTTCCTCTAGCTATACTTTATTGCATTCTAAAAATAAATGTTTGAAGGCAGGCTTCCTTTTTTGGGCATGCAATCAGATAGTAATATAAGGTGAAGACTTCAAAAGTAAAAATCAATGAGGATTTTTTATTATCATAAACCTTTTCAGAGATGATGAAAGTAGAATGTGAAATGTCAATGCTCTTAATGCCAAATATTTGACAAACTACAATAATACATTACAATAATTGCAAAAGGTGACTTTAATCATAATATAGATATGTTATTCAGGTAATTTTAATGAGAATAAATAACCAAAAGCTAGAAGATCAATACTCCTTCCTTATAAAGCAAACCAAAAAACCACACTAATTTCCAGGGTATCATCTAATTTAAGAAAATACCTGTAGTTATGTTTTTTAAACAGTTTAAAGATTTATTTATTTGAATTTATTTGATAAAGAGAGAGAGATCGAGAGTGAGCAAGCATGTGGGGAGGTGGGGAGAGGCAGAGGGAGAGAATGTCCCAAGCAGGCTCTGGCTGAGCGCAGAGCGGATACAGGGCCAGATCTCATGACCCTGAGATCATGACCTGAGCAGAAACCAAGAGTCGGACATTCAACAGACAGCGATACCCAGGCGCCCCCGCTTGTACTTATTTTTTAAATTTGACTTTTAATATAAAGATTATTTTGTCTTCAATATTAGTTATTGTATATTTCAAATTTGTTCCCGAGTTCATTCATATTTTTAAAGTAGTAGAGCACTTCTGGCCTTTGGCAAAATAATGTAATTGACTCTCCCCTCCCCATCTGATCTCTCCCCTTCACTCATGCTCACTTTCTTACCCTGTGCCCTCCAGTTTCCACACTTGTCCCATTAAAATACTTTCTGACACTCATACTAAGGCAAAAATGACTGAAAAAATTTTAAAAGTGCTAAACACATATGTATCCCCAGGGGATAGTGTATTTATTGAGATAACACAAGTAAACTGCCAATCAGAACTCCTGACATAGGGTAGATGATTAATAATTGTAAATTTCCCTTTTGCAGCTTTGCACTTCACTGCCTAATAATATTCCCTCACACTTTTAAATACTAACTTCTTGCCAGCCACCCTGCTTAACATATTTACATATGTATTACCTAATTGAATCATCACAACCACCATAAAAACTAGGTATTAGGTATTACTATCCTCATTTTACAGATGAGGAAACTGAAACTCAGCTTGTCACAGCTAGCCACTGATAACACCAGATTCAAGTTGAGGTCTTTTTTATTCCTGGGTCTTTTTCTAATCCTCTACTCTTTATCCTCATATTCACATTAAATCAGCCCTGTACGTCTTTGGCTTTTATCCCCTGCCCACCCCATACAAGTGTATAATTCAAAACAACACCACAAAAGAACCAGTGTAACTGCAGATAACAGCAAAGCAATGGATATCATACACAAACTTTTCTTCAACTCTTTCATTTTCCATTGAAAATCACTCAATAGATCAAGTTCACAATGGCACACACTCCCACTGACATTGTGATTCAGGATCTTTTAGTTTACCCCTTTCTTTCTTAAGAAAGTGTGCAGAAATACAAGTAGGGCAGAGTCTGCTAACTGTCCAACAAAACCAGTTAGCCTATTTCCCCAGAGGAATAGGAACAAGAACAACTAGGCATTACATTTCCAAACCTCTCTTGTAGTTAACATGGGCCATATGGCTAATTTTGGTCAACAGGGTGTGAATTGGTGTCATGTGTTTAACTTCTACATGATCTCCAATATTCTAAATGACAACAACAACCTTAAATCTTCACTTACCCCTAAAGTTTAACACGAAATGTCCAAGACTCAGTTGTGACCATACTGATAAAGACAATTCTTCTGGGTAGCGACAGGCAAATTTTTCTGTAAAGAGCCAAACAGTAAATATTTTAGGTTTTGCTGGCCACACAGGATCTTTGTTGCAACTACTCAATTCTCCTGTAGCACAAAAGCAATCATAGACAATACACACAAATGAGCATACCTGTGTTCCAATAAAAATGTATTTACCAAAAAAAGATGGTTGGTGGAACAGATTTGACCCACTGGCTATGATTTGCTGATCCTTGTTCTAGTGGATGGTACAAAAACAAGAAAAAAGAAACCTCAGAGTCCCTGAATACCCACCAGACAATCTGGACCACTGGTATCTGGGTTTGTTGTTATATGAGAAATTTCTTTCTTCTGCAAGTCACTCAACTGGGGGAGTTCCTTTGTTATAGCAGCTTTAACTTTACCCTAACATGGTGAGTGATAGAGATTGATTACATAAAGCTTGAATATGCCAAGAAAAAATGTAAGTAAAATTATCCAATGTGTCAGCATTTTATTAATACTTAAATAAACAAAGAAATACTGGGCACACACTTTCCAAACTGATTGCTGTGAGTTCAGGAACCAAAAATGCTAAAGGGGAATGCAGCTGCTGGATGTGATCAGCTTTACCAGTTTCTAGAAACCTGAATTATCAGAAACTTTGGGATCACCTTTATTTACATTTCTTAAAAGGAATCTAAGCCTTCAGCTCTATTGCTGAATTTCAGTTAGCAAATAGTGGGAGGAAAGAAGTATTTAGGGGAGACAACCTAGGACTCCCACCCTCAACACCTAGATCATATGACAAAAGCAGTGGGCTACTTTGCCTCCCTATGTAGCTGTCCCTATTAATGCAAGTATGCTAAAAGGCCACATCAACACAATTCTATATACCGCGGGCATCGGTTACACATGGGAGGGACACTTGAGTCTATCCAAATTGTAGATCTTAAATTGTACCTTCCCACCATGTTTGTTATTCACTCAACCAGTAAGTTGACAGATTCCTAAATAACCTTTGAATTCCTTATCAGAACTAATAAATATGTAAAGGAAACACCCTTCCCTTCTTCACTGAGTAGGCGGCTTTGCAGAACAAATCTACCTTGATGGCGTTTGTTCATCATGCATAGTCATTGCTCAATCTAGCTATACTTCTGTCTTAGCAAGGAAGCAGATTTAAAATGCATATTCTCAGGTATTGCTCTCAAAGTCTCTATTGTAGCGAATCTAGTATTGAGCCCAGAGAGTATATTTTTAAGAACCAGATGATGATAATGTATCCAAGGAGCCACTTATCCATATACTCAGTTTGGGAAACACTGGTGTAAAAAATTACTGTAAATATACAGTTTGACTCAAGCCTGATCTTTGCATAGGATATTTGTCACAACTTTCCAAAAAGACATTAATCCATTAATAAATGGCCTTGTAGGACAAGTATTAAATAAAGTGAAAAATGCTTACAAACCTTCTTTTCCCTATTTACCCATCACTGTTAGATGGACAATTAGCTTCCCATTTCCTCAGGCTTATAAGCATTAACCTTCTCTCCTGCCCTTTCCATAGAAAAGATGTCCTCAAGTTTTACTGTTCTGGTACTTTCAACTCCTAGAAAGAAAGGACTATGGTTCTTCTGTCCTTTTATCCTCAATGCCAAGTATAATGTTTATATTTTCAGACATTAATAACAATGATAATATTTATTTTATTACATATCTGATAAGGGTTAATATCCAGAATATATAAAGAAAAATTATAACTCAGTGATAAAATAATACAGAACACAAATTAAAAATGGGCAAAGGAAATAATAGACATTTCTCCAAAGAAGACACGAATGGCCAGTAGACGCATGAAAAGATGCTCACCATCATTAGTCACTAGGAAAATGCAGATCAGGACCATAATGAGGTACCACCTCACACCTACTAGGATGGCTATAATAAAAAAGCATGAACAATAATAACTGTTGACAAGGATGTGAAGAAATTGGAACCCTCATACACTGCTGGTGGAAAGACAAAATAAGGCAGCTGCTGTGGAAAATGGTCAAGCGGTTCCTTAAAAGTTTAACCATAGTTAGCAAATGAGCCAGCAATTCTACTTTTAGGTATACACCCAAGAGAAACAAAAACATATCCACAGAAAACTTGTACATAAATGTTCACAGCAGCATTATTTGTAATAGCCCCAAACTGGAAACAGCCCAGATATCCTTTTATCATTGAAGTATAATTGAGATATGACATTACATTAGTTTTAGGTGTACAACACAGTGGTTCAACATTTGTATACATTAGAAATGATCACCACATTAAGTCTATTTACCATCTGTTACCACATAAATTTACATTTCTTTCTTGTGATGAGAAATTTTAAGATTTACTTTCTTAGCAACTTTCATATTTGCAATACAATACTATTGACCATAGTCCCAATGTTATACATTACATCTCCATGACTTATGTATTTATAACTAGAAGTTTTTACCTCTTGATCTCCTTTACCTGTTTTGTTTATTCCCCAACTCCTATCCCCTCTGGGAGCCACCAATCTTTTCTCTGTATCTAAGAGTTTTATTTTGTTTTGTTTGTTCATTTGTATTGTTTTTAGATTCCAGATAAATGAAATTATATGGCATTTGTCTTTCTCTGCCTGATTCACTTAGCATAAAACTCTCAAGGTCCATCCATGTTGTTTGCAAATGGCAAGATTTCACTCTTTTTTATAGTTGAGTAGTATTCTGTTGTATATATAAATACCACATCTTCTTTATTCATTCATCCATTGATGTACATTTACGTTGTTTCCATATCTTGGCTATTCTAAATAATGCTGCATTGAACATAGGGGTGCATATATCTTTTCAAATTAGTGTTTTTGTTTTCTTCATTTAAATACTAGTGAGCTATAGTGAGGCTAAGTGAGAACTCAAAGATGGTATCCCCCAGCCTACATTCCCTGAGACCACTTCCATAGCTCCCAGATGTGTAGTAAACCTGAAGCTCAAACTCTTAAGCTGAGGCTCCACAGGAAGTTTGTTTTTTCCTCCCACAGGAAGACTGGGAGTGTGTTTTAGTCTGCTGTCTGTATAGTGCCCTGGGGGTGGGAGCCTGCCATGAACTCTGTCTCCAAATGGTTCAGACCCACAGAACCCAGAAACACAATACCCCCCTTGGTCCCCAGAGCCCGGCACTCAAGAGTTATCTCCTGTGTGACTGCATGTGCTGGTCAGCTTGAACAGGACCACAGCAGAGCAGTGCGTGGGGGTGGGGTATGCACCTGGCTGGCTTTGGCAGGGTCACATTGGAGCAGCATGAGGGCAGAAAGGGACCAGATATCTTGTTCTTTTTTTTTTTTAAGATTTTATTTATTTATTTGAGAGAGCGGGGGGGGGGGATGAGTCTGGGGGAGAGGGAGAGGGAGAAGAAGGCTCCCTGCTGAGCAGGGAGCCCAACATGGGGCTCAATCCCAGGACCCTGAGATCATGACCTGAGCTGAAGGCAAACGCTTAACTGACTGAGCCACCCAAGTGCCCTGGGACCAGATATCTTTTAATGGATGAATGCTTAGCCACAGCATGGTATATCCGTACTATGGAATGCTACTCAAGAGTAAAAAAAAAAAGTTACAAAGAGCAATTTGGATGAATCTCAAAGGCATTATGCTAAGTGAGACAAAACCGTGTCAAAAGGTTACATACTGGGGCGCCTGGGTGGCTAAGTCGTTAAGCATCTGCTTTAGGCTCAGGGAGTGATCCCAGGGTCCTGGGATCGAGCCCCACATCAGGCTTCCTGCTCCTCTGGGAGCCTGCTTCTTCCTCTCCCACTCCCTCTGCTTGTGTTCCCTCTCTCGCTGGCTGTCTCTCTCTGTCAAATAAATAAATTAAAAATCTTAGAAAAAAAGGTTACATACTGTATGATTCCATATATTTGACACTTTTAGACAGGCGAAAAAAACTATAGTGACAGAAAACAGATCAGTGGTTGCCAGGAGATATGGATGGCATGAGAATGACGATGAAGAGATAATATAGAGGAGATTTTTGAGATTCTGTATCCTGATCATGGTGGTGGTTGCATAAATCTATGCATCTATTAAAACCCAAATGGGAAAAAAGTCAATTTTGCTTTTCAATAATTTTGAAAATAAAAAAGTATATTTAAAAACAATTAAATGGTTGTTCAGTTGAACAAGGAATTGGTTATATAAAACAAGCTCCATTATTAGAATATAAGATTTTATAGTCATGAAAAATTGTACCATAGATGTGTGTTGAAAGACAGTAAAAGTTATTCACAATATTTTAAGATTTTAAGAAAATCATCAAATAATATTTTTACTATTATTCCTTTTTTGTAAACTTATAAGGTAAATGTATGATACATAAACAAAAGGGCTGGAAAAAATAAATCAAGATTTTAATCTGTTTTTTTAAAGATTTTATTTATCTATTTGACAGAGAGAGAGAGACAGCCAGCGAGAGAGGGAACACAAGCAGGAGGAGTGGGAGAGGAAGAAGCAGGCTCATAATGGAGGAGCCTGATGTGGGACTCGATCCCATAACGCCAGGATCACGCCCTGAGCCAAAGGCAGACGCTTAACTGCTGTGCCACCCAGGCGCCCCTTAATCTGGTTTTTTTTTTCATGTAGTCTATTTTGAACTTATTTCTCTTATTTGTATTTTCAGATTTTTAAATGATGAAAATGTATTACTTTTGCAATTTAAAATATAATTTAATGCTGTAAGTTGTTAATCAAGGATTCTAATGTCCTCTATCAAATGCAACATTACCTTCCCACTCTGTTCCCCAATATAATTAATTTCCATTAAAATTTTGCCTCCTCCAGCATTCCTTTTGGGTATATATCTGAAGGAAATGAAAGCACTGTCTTGAAGAGATATCTGTACTCCTATGTTTATTGTAGCGCTATTCACAATAACCAAGATATGGAAACAAACTAAATATCTGTTTGCAGATGAATGGATAAAGAAAATGTGGTATATATACACAATAGAATACCATTCAGCTTATTTTAAAAAGAAGGAAATCCCGCTATTTGTGACAGGATGGATGAACTTTGAGGGCATTATGCTCAGTGAACTAAATCAGATTTAAAAAAAACCACAAATACTGGTATTTGGTGTCAAGTCAAATATGATATCTGTCACTTATATGTGGAATCTAAACAAGCCCAACTCATCGAAACAGAGAGTAGACTAGTGGTTACCAGGGGCTGAGGGTGGAGGAAATGGGGGGACTTTGGTCAAACAGTACAAACTTCCACTTACAAGATGAATAAGTTCTGCAAATCTAACGTACTGCACGGTGACTGTAGTTAAAAATATGTATTGTATACCTGTAAGTTGCTAAGAGGATATATCTAAAATGTTCTCTCACACACACAAAAAGTTAACTATGTGAGGTAATGGAGATGTGTTAAATAATCTGTGGTAATCATTTTACAATATATATGTTTATCAAATCATCACATTGTATACCTTAAACTTACCCAATGTTATATGTCAATCATACTTCCATAAAGTTGAAAAAATACTTTCTGATTGTCAAAATGGAAGATAAATAAAAACACAATTTGATTTCTATGCTTTCTAAATTGCCCTGGATTATGTTTACTGCTCTACCAAACACCTTGCTTCTATTCCACAACACATGACTTGGATTCTCCCCTACTCAAAATGTTCTTCACCTCATTTATCATAACTTAGGTACTTCCACCCGACTTCTGTTAACCCTCTTACCTTATTCAAACTGAAAAGCAAAACATTTCTGTTTAACTTTTTGTTCAAGTTCTGTTGTCAGGTATGTAGCCTCTTTGTAGTTGAAAATAATTTATATTTTAAAGGTATTTGTTAGGGAGTATCAATGAAATAAGCTAACTGGGGTAAGGATGCGCATCTCTGGATTCAGGTGAAACTACCCAAAGTTGCAGCTAAAAAAGTCTAGAAGGAGGATGCAGAAGTACCTCTACCTTTCTCCAATAACAGACACAAGGGTTAATTGGACAGCAAAACTAATAGTACTTTAATAATTCTGAAACAGAGAGATATTCAGTCTTTTTCTGAAGGGTAAATGGAAGAGCAGTTTTTAGAGCAGAAAAATAGACACTGATGCTTTATAGGACAATAAAATTTCCATAAGGTAGCAAAAGATTGTTATGCAAGTTCTTAACTAAGAGTTTCTACTACATGCCAAGAAATAGTCTAGATATTAAGGATATTTCCATGAAAAAAATAAAAATACCTGTCTTTGTAGCACTTACATTCTAATATGTCAGATTAGGGTTAGAATAATCTATTAGGCTTTGGTGAAAGTATAAAGAAATAGAATATTTTAAAAGTTAGGTGTGGATAAAAATTTCTAACACCGATCTCTTTTAGACCAGCAATCTACTTCAGTGACTCTACCCTACAAATAAACTTATATAAGAGTCTAAGGGTATGTTATAGATAGAATTCTAAGACAACCAAGATTCTCAGTCTTGGTGTACATGCCTTCTATCACGTTCTCTTGAGTGTGGGCATGGTCTGTGAATATAATGGGAATCAATCCTGTGATTATGTTATTACAGTTGACCCTTGAACAATATAGGTTTGAACAATGCAGGTACACTTATGTGTGAATTGTTTTCAATAAATATAGTACGGTACTGTAATCATCCCTATGATTTTAACATTTTCTTCTCTCTAGCTTACTTCACTGTCAGAATACAATATATAATACACATACAAAATATGTGTCAGTTGACTATCTTATTGGTAAGGCTTCTGGTCAACAGTAGGCTATTAGTAGTTAAGTCTTGGGGGAGTCAAAGGTTATACGTGGCTTTTCAACTTCCTGGGGGTTCAGTGCCCCTAACTCCTGCATTGTTCGAGGGTCAACTGTAATCAGTTGACTTTGGAGTTGAAGAAGAAGAAGAAGAAAGAAGAAGAAAGAAGAAGAAAGAAGAAGAAAGAAGAAGAAAGAAGAAGAAAGAAGAAGAAAGAAGAAAGAAGAAAGAAGAAGAAGAAGAAGAAGAAGAAGAAGAAGGAGATTATTCGACTGGTCTGACCTAATTAGGTGAGCCCTCTAAAGAGACTGAGACTTTCCCAACGTCAGAGAGATTCAAGGTGTGAAAGGGCCTTTGGAGGGCACCATGGGGCAGTGACTTGAGAATGGCTTCTAGAAGCTGAGGGTGGTCCCTTGGCCAACAGCCAGTAAGAAAACAAGAATCTCAGTCATATAGCCTTAAGGAAAATCATGCTGCCATCAACTGGAGGAAGCTTGGAAGTGGATCCCTCCCTAGGCAAGCCTCCATGGAAATTGTAAGATAACAAATTTGTCTGCTCAGTTTGTTACAATGTATTATTCAGCAATAGAAAAATAATAGAAGGCATTTGTATGAGAATATTGATGACAACATTATTTGTAATAGCAAAAGAAACAATCTAAAATCCAAAATAATAACTTGTTGAGTAAATCAGGGTATATTTGGATCTTGGAATGTCATGATACCATTAAAAGAGTAAGTTCCCAATGTACTAATATGAAAGTATGTCCTTGATAGTATATTATAAAGAGCTATTTGCAGAATACATTGACCACAGACCATTTTTCATAATAAAAAAGCATAAGTATTTAAAAATATCCAAACATATATATTTGTGCATAGAAAAAAGCTAGAAGAAAACATATCAATCTTTTTACAGTAGTTACCCCTTGAAAGTGGGACTGGTTAGGTCAATGGGATAGGAAGGGTTTTAACTCATTAGTCTCTATGCTTATGTATTATTCGAACTTTGACTCAAAGTACATATAGTATTTTGTGTTAAAATTAATAAAAATGAATAATTTGTGATAGTCATAGGAAAAGCTATTTTTTTCTTTCACCCATATTTATTCCTTTATCTTTTAAAAGATCTTTTTTATTTATTTGAAAGAGAGAGAGAGAGGGTGAGCACAAGGAGGGGGAGCAGCAGACAGAGGGAGAAGCAGGCTCCCCACTGAGCAAGAAGCCCAGTGCAGAACTCGATCCCAGGACCATGGGATCATGACCTGAGCAACAGGCAGACGCTTAACCAATGAGCCACACAGGCATCCCCCTTTATCTTGATGTTTAATTGCTTTTTAAGAAAACCTCACTATAAAAGTATTATATTTTCAAACATTTAATGTTTGCAGAGACTCACCATTTGGTTAAAAAGATTTACTTTTTATTTATAATGAATCTTTAAAGTCTGTGTTTGAGACTTCAAATAAAGTACCATTATTTTCAGTTTTAAGGAAATTACTAACTGTAACACACTAATATCACTAATATCATTTGGTGGCAGCAAACCAAACCACAAGGGCAGTTTTTGAAGAGTGGCACAAATTTATTTGCAGCTAAAACTGGAGAGCTTGACCTCGAACATGTGAAATGTCTGAAACCCTCCACCAAAAAGTGTGATGGTAACAAACAGTCAAGAGGCCAACAACCAGGATAATTCCTCCACTTGGGAGGAAGAGCATACTATGCTGGCACTTACCATACTGTGCAGTAAGACTGGGCTCTTCTGGCACACCATGGGTTGAGTGCAATAAAGGCGATTTATCTAAATGGGCACAGTAAGTGAACTAAGTATAGAGAGTATAGAGATTCCAGTTTGAAAGAGGACAGGAAGTTTTATGTTATACATAGTGATCAAGGCTAAAACTAAACCAAAGGTGATAACTAAGTCATAGTTAGGCCAGGCCCATAAAGCACCTTTGTGCAAATTATTAAAAGGCTCTTGTTCCTCCAGGCAAAAAGCCCCATGCCAGACTCCATTCCCCCCCCCCCATCCTGGTGTTTGAATGCAGTTAACAAGCTATACAACTAAGCAGGCATTAGTAGGGGCAACTGGCTGGCTCACTTGGTAGAGCTCACAACTCTTAATCTAAGGGTTGTGAATTCAAGCCTCATGTTGTGTGTAGAGATGACTTAAAAATTTTTTTTTAAATTAAAAAACAAACATTAGTAGAGAATCAGTTTCAGGAAATCAAGGAAGAGCTCGAATATGAGAAATTGTATATTAAATTTAGGTCAAGTGTTACTAACTGTGTTACCTACTTCTGATATGACATTGTGCTAACCTAGCCTAAAGCAAGGTCGGGGTCAGACATGAGTAGTTCTTCTTTTCAAGGCCAGGTACAACTGAGACCTTATATAAGTCCAGGTTGACACATAAAATTAGCCATCACAAACTCAGATAATAATCATGAGGTAGTAGCTCTGTTGTATTTGTAGAGAAATGATTAAAGTGGACCAAATGAACTTACATTGAAACTAAGAATATATAAATATTTAAAATTTCATAAAAATAAACGTGAATATCCTGGCAAGCAAAAAAATTCAGTGTGACCAAGTTTGATCACATTTTATTTTCATGACACTGCTATGTTCCTAAAATAAAATTTTCCTTTACACTAATGTTGGTGTTACGTGTCTTTTGGTCAATGATGAGATGATGATGAATTAAATAAAGTTTATCCATTAATCAGGCATCATAAGGGCATATCCTTCAAGGCATACAAGTGTTACATTTATTTTCTCAAATCTGCACACAGTCCATGTCACTTTGAATCATTTTTCATCAAACGACATTGATTAATCAATCATTTAATCAAGTACCTTCTATGTGCCCAGAATCATGCTAGACGTTGTGGGGAATCATAGGAGTAGAGAAACGGAATCCTATTATTGAGGCAAGTGAAAACTAACTGAGAGGCAAGACACACAAGACAATGAAAGTACATATTAAAATGCTAAAGTCTGATATCAAAACTAAACAATAAGATCCTATTTGTGTGATACATACAATAAATACCAAAAAAAAGGAGTAAAGAAGGGAGAATTTATCAGAAAATGCTTCACAACAGAGGAGATAGATGGGACTTGAATTGAGCCTTAAAGAATAGGTTGGATAAGCTTTTCTGAGCTATAAGCCTTTTTGAGAGCAAAAAAAATGCATAGAAAAGTATATTTTTCCCATTTAAACTGAACATCAAAGCAGGATTTCTAGAGAACACTAATGTGTTTCCAGCCCTCAGATACTTCATTGGGGAAAGTGAGAAGGGGGCAAGGTCTCAGCTATCAGCATAGAAGGCTTGCTTATGCTTTGTTGCGGGAGACGATCCTAGCTTCTACTTTGCTTGGTCAGATTTTAGATCAGTGCTGCTTCATTGTGGCTGGTTATTTTAAGTAATTAGAGCATTTGGATTCTCCATTTTCTTGTGACCAAGTCTTTTCTGCCATTTCTAAGGTTAGATATTTCCTTTAATGAAAGCCTTTAGAAGGGGTTGAAAATCCGATATGCACTCTCTTCTGTCTGTAATAAAAGCTCTTATTCATTGTGGTCTTAAAGAGTAAAATAAGACACAGTTTGCAAAAGCTGATGAGGGTATTTCATTCTTCGATTACTTTAGCAATAATTAGCCATCCCAATTTTCGTATTTTATCATTCTGCAGTAGGAGGCATGCTCTCTAAATACCACAGTGCATTTATGCTTGATTATTGAACAGTTATATAACTAAAGAGATCTGCATGTGCTGAAGATACAAATGATTTATTAAAATGACTACAAAGGACAATGATAAATTTCTGACTTCTTATGGTATCCGACTTCTTCAGCCATGGGTTTCCATATTCAGAGTTCTTTAGCTCCAATTGTAAATGCCATGGAAATATATACGGTAACTAGGATCTTTCCAGGGCTCATTATATATATAGTCATAGAATCAGGGAATATCATCGCTGGAATTCATATTGGAGATCATCCCTTATTTTACAGAAAGAAAATAGCCAAAGAGGAAAGAACTAGCTATTGACAGAGTCAGAAATGGAATTCATATCTCCTGATATGAGTTAATCTAGAGTTTATTTTCAAAAAGGTTAAATTGAGAAGAGTCAAAGTCTTGGCAGCCTAGGAACCACCACCATAGTTCTAGGCATCATGAGTGGAGGTACACTTTTCAAAACTCTGAAAACCTTAATGTCAAGTTAACGTTGATCTTCTACGAGTACCATGACATCATGGAATAGTTCTTGGGATAGGTCCAAAGCCAAGCCCTGTAGTAGGGCCCATAAGAAATACCTACATATTCACCAGCAGCTATAGGTTATTCTAAAATGTGCCATAATTCCTTCCCATTGTAGTAACCAATTCAGGCCTATGTTCACACCTGCTTACATTCCATAACTCTTTTCCTAACCCACATGATCATGGATTAATTTGGGGGATATACCATATAAATATTAAGGAAGAAATCCCAGCAAGGAACTTCTAGTAACTGAAAGAAGATTAACATATGTGATAGGCCCAGAAAAGCATTAAAGTATTAACTAAAAAGCCATATTTAAAAAGACCCAGTAATGGAAGACCAAAACTCATGCTTTTTTTCAAAATCCAGTATCCAGCAGTGTTCTGTAACGAGTGCTCGATAAATATTTTTTTTGAATGAATACTCTAGTGAGCAATGTATAAAGGGATGTTGTATTGGAATATGCACTAAATTTCAGAATTATAATGACTCTAATGGGAAAGGGTTTGAAGAAAGTGGGGGTTAAAGGTAAAGTGATAAGAAAAGCACACAGATAAACAGACCAGTTATCAGGTGAAATAAAGAGAATTGAGGACTTCTCTGGGATGGTATTTAGAATCAGCTAATAAACTAGATTTAGAATGCTAGGAAATCATAACAATTGCTAGCAATTGATTGAAATAGGCCATGGTACACAATCATAGGATAAAGTAACCTGAACTTCAAAGTAAAGCATGATCCCTAAGGATTATATTTAAAAATAATCACGACTGTAAATGTCTGATGCATTAGCTCATATTATGATTTTAGCACATACAAGGTGTAAACTTCGTTTGTTCTTCATACTCACCCATGATGTGTGAGGTTTAATAAGCAGCTCAATCAGAGCAATAAAACCTCATTATCTACCTCTCTCTCCTCCTAAGGGATCCTTTTGGAGTGAACAGAGATTCATGGGAAGTGTAGGAATTTTCTCATCATTCACTCACATGGAGGACTAACTACCTGACTCCTGGATACAATTTTCCTAAAGGTCAAAAGTAACAGTGGCATCAGGACATCTGGAGCCTATGACTTCCCAATATAATATCTCAACATCACTGAGGAAAACATTAGGTCAAAAATACATGAAAACTTCACAAATTGTAAAATAAGGGACATGGTACTATTTGTTCTGTGACTGCTGTAAAATTTTACATTAAGATAGAAAATACAAATAGAAAAGTATCTCATGGAAGACATACAAATGGCTAACAGACACATGAAAAACTGTTCAAAATCATTAGCCATCAAGGAAATTCAAATCAAAACCACACTGAGATACCACCTTACGCCAGTTAGAATGGCAAAAATAGACAAGGCAAGAAACAACAATTGTTGGAGAGGATGTGGAGAAAGGGGATCCCTCCTACATTGTTGGTGGGAATGCAAGTTGGTACAGCCACTCTGGAAAACAGTGTGGAGGTCCCTTAAAAAGTTAAAAATTGAGCTACCCTATGATCCAGCCATTGCACTACTGGGTGTTTACCCCAAAGATACAGACGTAGTGAAGAGAAGGGCCATATGCACCCCAATGTTCATAGCAGCAATGTCCACAATAGCTAAATCGTGGAAGGAGCCGAGATGCCCTTCAACAGATGACTGGATTAAGTTGTGGTCCATATATACAATGGAATATTACCCAGCTATCAGAAAGAACGAGTTCTCAACATTTGCTGCAACATGGATGGCACTGGAGGAGATAATGCTAAATGAAATAAGTCAAGCAGAGAAAGACAACCATCATATGATTTCTCTCATCTATGGAACATAAGAACTAGGATGATCAGTAGGGGAAGAAAGGGATAAAGAAAGGGGGGGGTAATCAGAAGGGGGAATGAAACATGAGAGACTATGGACTATGAGAAACAAACTGAGGGCCTCAGAGGGGAGGGGGTGGGGGAATGGGATAGACCGGTGATGGGTAGTAAGGAGGGCACGTATTGCATGGTGCACGGGGTGTTATACGCAACTAATGAATCATCGAGCCTTACATCGGAAACCGGGGATGTACTGTATGGTGACTAACATAATATAATAAAAAATCATTAAAAAAATATTTGTGATGAAAATTCAACCCAGAAGAAACTTGTAGCACCAAGACTTACAGTCTCAGGAAAAATTTTTTAATTTAAATTTAAATTTATATACCTCTTTTTGTTGCAGAGTACTATAATTGTGTAATCAATGAAAGACTTTTCAGTATAAAAAATATATTGCATCAGGGTAAACTTTTATGGAGGAAACGGAATGGAAATATGTTTCTAAGGTGAAAAAGAAATGATGCAAAATCTTTGTTTAAAAAAAGCTTTTATGTAATAGTTTTGAATGGATAATAGAAGGTTTCAAATAGCAAAAAAAAAAAAAAAAAAGAAGTACCTCATGGAAAGACCTACCCTTATTATATCTAAATTATCTTTTTTCTTCCAATCATTTTCTAACAGGGACAGAAATTACCTTAGAAATTGCTTCCACACAAGGCTTTGGGAAGGTTTGTAGAGGGCAACTAAAGCTCATAATGCAAACCATGATAAGCCATGAAATCTGACCTTTTGCTTTGGCTGAGAAGTTTTTTTTTATCCTGCCTCCCAATACATAGGATTCTGTACCACAATTAGAGGCCCTAAGAGTTCGTCAAAGTATCCTAAATCAAGCCCTCTCCAAATCTTCATGGCCTGATTAACATTTATTTACAAATAAAATGTTATCGAACACCTATTATTTGCCAGTCACTATGATAGATTTGCACAATTACAATAAATATCTGTATAGTACTTTAGAGCTATTAGTAACAAGACCAATAAAGAAGGGACAGCAGCTACCCTGAGAAAGCTCTTTCCATGGCTCTATCAAAAGGGGCAAGGGTGCCTAACTGCAAACACATTCCAAGTCTGCTTGCTTATATCTGCTCATATCTAATTGGCCAAATTGGTTATAACAATTCATGTGGCCAAACCCAACAACATTGGAGAAAGGAAATACACTCCTCCAGTGGAAGAGGAGTAGGTAGTAAATATTTGCTGAACAGTCATCTGATCTTCTGCATAGGGCACTGTAGTAGAGTATGAATATGGAGGTTTCTTTAGCTAGGATGGTTGAGGACAAGCTCTCCAAGGAGGTAATATTTGAGTTGGATACCCAGTGTTGAGAAGAGTAGCAGCCATGGAATTATTTGGAGGAAGAGCGCTTCAAACAGAAAAAAAGCCAACAAATTCAAGTACTCTGAAACAGAAAAGATCTGTATGTATGTGTTCAAAACCAGTAAGGTTAGGGGCGCATAGGTGGCACAGTCAGTTAAGCATCCAACTTGGTTTTGGCTCAGGTCATGATCTCATAAGATTGGCCCCATATAGGGCTCTGCACTTGAGATTCTCTCTCTTCCTCTCCTTCTGCCCCTTCCCCTGCTCATGCAGACTCTCTCTCTCTCAAATAAATCTCAAACAAAACAAAACAAAAACAAAAACCCAAAAAGTTTAGCAGAATGGCTGGAAGGTAGTGAATGGGGGGTGGATAGAGAGAGATGAGTCAGAGAAATAAACAAATCATGTAAATCTTATAAGATTTCTATAAGGGGTTTGGATTTTATTATAAGCAGTCTGGGTAGCCATCAGAGATTTGTTGGCTTTCTATTTAAAAAAAAAACTAAAAGTATATACAATAAAGAGAATGGTATAATAAACCCCATACAACCATCAACCAAATTCATTAGTTATCAATATTTTATATTTGCTCCATCTGTGCTTTTTTCTTTGCTTACGTATTTTAAGCAAATCTCCCTGACTTCATGTCATTTCACCTCCATATACATCATTCAGTATGCATCTCTGAAAAGTATGGATATTTTCTTACATAGCTACAAGGCCATTATCACACCTAACATTGGTAACAATTAAGTCTTTGGTGTCATATAATAACTAGTCTACAATCAAATTTATCCAATTATGTCACAAACATCTTTCACCATTAGTTTATTCAAAGCAGGATCCGCACAAGTTCTGCACATTATGTTTGTTGTTACTCTTTTTTCATGCTAAAGCAAAAACTCCCTCCTTTTCTCCATGTCATTGAGCCTCCATCTTACTGGAGAATATCCTGATATAGTGGATTCACTTCTTTGTGATGTTGTTTAATTTGTTTATCTAGTTCCCATATTTCTTTAAATGGAAGCTAGTCCTTAATTAGATTCAAGTTCAACTTTTAGATATATATATATATATATATAAGGCTGTGCTATGTTTTTCATCTTGAGAAGACACTCAATTTCTGGTTGTAATTTTTAGTGATTGATCAGAAGATTCATGTGATGGCAGCCTGATCCCTCCATTGTAAAGTCCCCTATAAATCCTTCACTCACTGCTTTCATCCCTTGAAGATCATTGCCTAAATCAATTTTCTCATTAAGTGTTACACAATATCGATTTTCTAATCCTTCATTCTTTCTCTATTTATCAGGTGGGATTCTTAACTAGTAAATGAAAAATCTCATTCACCTACAGCTATTTTAGTAGCCTAAAATACAGTCAGTAGAAGGTTTTAAGTCATATGACGTGATTTACTCTTTGGAAAAATGCACTGTGGACTGGAGAAGGATAGGTATAAAGGCAGGAAAACTAGCTAGAGAGCTGGAGCAAGGTTCAAGAGATAGTGGTGTCCTAGAGTAATATTTTAACATCAGAAATAGTGAGAAGTAGTGATAAATAGGATACGTTTTGGAAGTAAATCCAAGAGGACTTACTGAAGGACTGGATGTGCACTATGAAGGAAAGAAAAAAAATCAAGAATATCTCCTAGATTTTTAGCTTAAGAAAGAGGATGTCATTTACTAAAATGAGTAAGGTTTGAGGAGAATGGATTTGAAAGAGTGTAAGGTGGAGAAAATTCAACTGTTTTGTCTGATCATATCCAGTTTGCTATGTTCATTAGATACCTAAGTGGAGATCATGAGTAAGCAATGATATCCAAAGTTTAGGTCAGGGGCTCCTGGGTGGCTGAGTTGGTTAAGTTCCTGACTCTTGATTTCTGCTCAGGTCATGATCTCATGGGTGGTGAAATCAAGCCCCATGTTGGGCTCTGCACTCAGTGGGAGTCTGCTTGAAGATTCTCGCCCTCTACCTCTCCCACAACTTGCATGTACTCTCTCTCTCTCTCTCAAATAATAAATCTTTTTAAAAAATAAATCTTTTATTTTAGTATCACAGACATCTAGTATCATATACATTCAGTTATGTGTACATATTAAAAGTTCTCAACAAATTTTCAAGCATTCCTGTATAACCAACACCAAGATCAAGAGACAGCATGGGGCACCTGGGTTGCTCAGTCGGTTAAGCATCTGCCTTCGGCTCAGGTCATGATCTCAGGGTCCTGGGATTGAGCCCTGCTTGGGACTCCCTGCTGAGAGGGGTCTGCTTCTCCCTTTCCCTCTGTCCCTCCCCCTACTTGTGCTAGCTTTCTCTTTTTCTCTCTCAAATAAATAAAATCTTGGAAAAAAAGAAACAGAGCACAACTAGTGTCCAGAAGTATCCCGCGTGCCCCCACACCCTATCTTCTCATTCTCAAAGGGTAATCACTATCTTAATATCTTAACAGCATATATTGGCTCATATATCTGTTTTTGCACTTTATATTAATAAAATCATAGAGAATATATGTTGTGTCTTTTCTTTTACTCAACGTGTTTGTGAGATCCATATATATCGTCAATCCTTTTCATTGCTGTACAGTATTACATTGGTGAATTTTCCACATTCATTCACTCTAGTGTTCATGAGCATTTGAGTAATTTGCATTCATTTGCTACTTTATTCTGTTATGAATATTTTATTACATGTTTTCTTTTTAACTTATATATGACTTTCTTTTGAGTATTTACCTAGGAGGGGAACTGCTGAGTGATAGGGTATGAATTTATGATTTTATTAGATACTATCAAACAGTTTTTCAAGGTGTTTAAACCAATTAACATCCATGTTGCACAGTTTGAAAATACCAGCGGTCTATATCCTAACCATTCTTTTTTTTTTTTTCCTAACCATTCTCTTTTTTGTTCACTTTTTGTTTTTGTTTGTTTTAGACATTCTGATGGGTATATGGTATTTTATTGGGGTTTCAATTTGCATTCCCCAATGACTAATGAAGTCAAGCAACTTTTCTTCCTTTTTTGGCCATTGGATAGTCTCTTTTGTAAAGTGTGTTTAAATTGTTTGCCTATTTTTCTTTTTTGTTACCATTTTATTGATCCGTGAGAGTTCTTTATTCTCAATGCTGGTCATTTGTTAGTTATGTGTCTCACAAATATCATGTCCCACTTTATAAGTTATCTCTTAATTCTCTTAATGGAATCTTTGATGAAAACAAATTTTAAATCACAATATAGCATAATCTGTCATTTTTTTTCTTTTATGGTTAGCTCTTTTAAGAACTCTTTGCCTTCTCCAAGGTGATAAATATATTTTCCATGTTTTCCTCTAAAAGCTTTTACCAATTTACCTTTCATATACAATACATCTAAAATTGATCTTGAATAAAATGTGAAGTAAGGGTCAATTTACAATTTTCCCCACTTGGATATCTGATTGAGCCAGCACCATTTAAAAAAGTATCCATTCCCTAATGTACTATGGTGTGATTTTGTCGTGAAACAGGTGACTGTGTATATGTAGGTATGTTTTTTTACTACATTCTGTTCCATTAAACAGTTTGTCTATTTTTACACCTGTTTTAATCACTACAGTTTTATAATAGGTCTCAATACCCAGTAGTATACTTCTCCAGCTTTATTCTTTTTTTAATTATGATTGTCATGGCTATTCCTTTGAGATGTAAATTTGAGTCATTGGCTTTTAAATGGTATTTTAAGTTCTGTGACTACTTGCAATGCCCAAGGAGAGAGTATAGATAGAGAAGAGAAAGTGGTCCAGGATATAACTTAATCATTTTAACATTTACAATCATATAAGAGAGGGGCGCCTGAGTGACTCAGTTGGTTAAGCATCCGACTTGATTTCAACTCAGGTCATGATCTCAGGGTTGTGAGATTGGGCTCTGCACTGGGTGTGGAGCCCCCTTAAGATTCTCTCTCTCCCTCTCCTTCTGCCCCTCCCTACTCTCTCTAATATAAAAAAGAAGTCATATAAGAGAGGGTAATCAAGCTTAGAATACGTAGTTCATGAAATAGGAAGAAACCATGTAAGTGTAGTGTTACAGAAGCCAAGAAAAGAAAATGCTTCAAAAAGGAGGAAATGGCCAATCATGGCAAATACATTTGAAAAGTGAAAATAATGACAGAGAACTGGCTGTTGGCTTTGGCAATATGTAGGTCTTTGGTGTCTTTGATTAACAGCTGTTTCAGTAGAATTCTGGAGATAAAAATCTTATTAAAATGACATGAAATGAGAATGGGAAGTGGAATTTATATTGATGACATTAAAATAATATAATATAAACCTAAATAATTAGCAGAGTGGTGCCAGTGCCAAAACATAACAAGAAAAAGTACAGAAAGCTTAGGAACAAACCCAGGTATGTATATATATAATGTGTGTGTCTGTATGTATTTTTTACAGTTTTCAAATACTGATGGCATTTCAAATCTCATGTGGGGGAAAAATAATATCAGTATGTGGATTTGGTTATTTAGAAAAAATATATCTTACATTATACACCAACTGGATTAAAGCAACAGTTTTCAATGTGTGATCTGAGGAACACTAGAGGTTATTGAGAACCTTGCAGAGAGTCCACAAGATTAAAAACAATTTTCCTAAAAATATTAAGGGCTAATTTGTCATTTTTACTCTTACTCTCTTACGTGTATATTATGGAGTATTTCAGAGGCTACCTAATGTGTCTTTTATGAAGCCAGATATTGTAAAAATTTGCAAAATTGTAAAATAACAATAGTCTTCTCACTAAATTCATTTTTGTTTTGAAAAAGACAGTTATTTTCATTTAAAAAGGTATATATTAGTATGTAATAGATTTAATATTCTTTTTAAATAGATAAAAATTTTAAATTTCTTAGTTTTAATCTCTAATATGGCCAGCATTGATATATATAACCTACGTGAACAAAAGCTTTTAGAGTTCCTCAATAATTTTTAAGAGGGTAAAGAAGTCCTGAGGAAAAAAAAAGATCTGTGAATTAAAATAAAAATGTATAAAAGATTAAAATATAAAAGTACTAGCAGAAAACGTATAATGATGAGATATGAAAGAGCTTTTAAATAAAACAGCAATATAAAACAACAATAAACTTTGATCATTTACAATATGCTAAGTGTTTTACATACTTCCTCATCAAATCTCCTAACAACCTCATGACACATGATCATTATTTCCATTATCTGCCAACTAGCCTGGCACTCTGGTACTCAGCTACCACAAAGGGTTAATTCAACTTGCCTCTTTACCCCAGCTCAATTTCTAACTAATGTAATTATTGTTTAGTAATGTAAAGTTTTAATATTATATATAGAACAAGTGTGTTAAATTCTTATGGGTGGGATACTTTCCTAAAAAGACTGACCAGAACACTGTTGGCTTGTTTATGCTTTTTAGGGAAAGCGCTGAGTTTTGCACCATCGCGGGGAGGTGGACCCCTCATGAAGGAGAGCAGCTCTGTTCACAAATAAGCGTCATTATCAGTGGCCACTACATGCAGAGTAAGGGCAGTGGCTGGGCGGGGGGGGGGGGGGGGGGGG
This sequence comes from Ursus arctos, assembly GCF_023065955.2. Lineage (NCBI taxonomy): Eukaryota > Metazoa > Chordata > Mammalia > Carnivora > Ursidae > Ursus > Ursus arctos. The sequence continues at coordinate 88,331,520 of NC_079873.1, read as the reverse complement.
GGGGGCGTCTGGTACTGCAAAGCACCCTCTCTGATCGCTAGAGAAGACTTTCTCACCGAGGGTCGTCCCTACCAATGTCACACCAACGGCCAGCAAAGGCACTCAGAGAGGCGGGATTGGGGGAGGGGTCTGTGGTCCGGGCAAGCGCAGTGGGAGAAAAAGGCACCCACCCTGGGAAGGAGACAAAAAGACATACCTCCTTAAAGACTAAAACCCGCTCCTTGGATACTCTACCCACCACGGTGACCGGAAAGGGGTTGCTGGAATGGAAACCAGACTTCTGTCAGCCTACACAAGGCCAGAGACAACACACTCGCGTGTCGAGGCAGCTGGCAGCATCCGCGGCAGCGTTGCGGCACTTGGCACTCGTCTCCATCGGGAGGGCCGCCCAAGATACATACCGAGAGGTGAGGCAGAATGCCCACTGCTGCAGAGGATGCTGGTCCCGCTGACTCCGTGAGCCACTGGCGGGAGGGTGACGTGGGGCGGGAGTCCGTGCCCCGCCCCCCTCCCCCCAGCCAATGGGCGGGGAGGGTGAGGCCTGGGATTGTAGGTAGAGGGTCCCATAAACTATTGAATGTCTATCCCTTATCTGACCCTTGAGTAAAAAGGCAGAATCAGGCCAACTATTCCTTAATCTCCAATTTTATTTATTTTTGAAGTTATTTTTAATTTATTTTTAGTTTTTTAAAATTTATTTGATATTTTTAATTTTTTAAAAAGATTTTATTTATTTATTTGAGAAAGACAGAGAGAGCACAAGCAGGGGGATGGTCAGAGGGAGAGGGAGAAGCAGACTCCTTGCTGTGCAGGGAGCCCCACTCAGGGCTTGATCCCAGGACACTGAGATCATGACCTGAGCCGAAATCAGCAGCTTAACCAACTGAGCCACCCAGGAGCCCCTTAAATTTATTTTTCTCTCTCTGATATACCCAGTGCACCAGAAATCTGAGGGGAATAAATTCTTTGACAAAATCCACAGAAACACTTGGTTCGATGGTCACCATGCTGGTTTGAGGCAAACTGCTAAATAGAACCAATTTGTCTTTAAGGCCTTTCCATTTACCTTCATTTGCCCCTCTCTTGTTTTTTGATAGCTATTTTGAGTCACTACACAGGGACAGCCTGCCCTCATATTACATTCTAAGTACTATAATAAATCTCTCATTACCACCAGTGCAGAATTTCACTTAAACACAAATTCAGTTATTCCTACTACTTCCTTTGATTTAATGAATAGTACAGACTATATAGAGAGAGCTTATGTAGGGATTCATATAAAGGAACATCTGCTCTATTTTATGCCTAAGGTAGGTAGTCATGACAACAAGAACGTGGAATCAGTATAAAAGCCCAAAAGATGCACGGCAAACATACATTTATTCTTTGCTCACATCTATATACACAATGACTAACCATCAACTGAAAAATAAAAATTCAGTCAAGCCAGTTATTTCTCATCATATAGACTATCAGACACACTCTGAAATAAGTCATTTCGTTTTTTCCTCAAATCACAGCTTTCATTTACAACTGAATGCTCCACTATTATACATTATTAGTATACTAAGATTTAAATAAATAACTGAAGATTTTGTTGGGCCTCCTCAGTGAAAGAAAAATAATCTCATTTAATATTTACAGACTATGGGCCATATTCATATCAAGGATTTGTCATCTAATTACTAGATCCACATACCATTACGGTCTGCTCAAAAAAAAGATGAAAAATAAAAAAAACGCTTCTCACCTTCTCATCTCTGTATCTTTGCTCATGGTGTGTCATCTCCATGAAATTCCCCCTTTCATTCTTGCAGATTGAATCCCACTCTTCCTTCAAGTTCCTGTACTTTCAAGTTCCTGAACTTTCATACTCCTGCATTTTATTTATCCTTCTTCCTCTGTCTGAAATATATTTACTTCCAAACCATGTCCAAATGTTTACCCACCATGTATGTGTCAAAGGCTCTCCTGCACCTAGGATATTCACCCTGATTACATAAGGCAAAAATAGGTTTTTTTCCCTCTTTAAACTTTCATAGCAATTCATCTGTGCCCTTTCTTCCTGAATGTTTTATTTTTACCTTGTATTAAAGTTATATATATGCATATATTATCTTCCCCACTAAGAGGCTCCTTGAGGGCAGACATGGCTCCATATGATTTATTTTGTATGTTGCATATGCCTAATATAATATCTTACCCTTATTAACAGCTTATTAAGTATTTCCTCATTGAAAGAAAAAAATTCTGCTGCTAAATAACTCATTTTAGGCTTAAAAGAATTTAATGTATTCTTTATTTCATTCATTCATCCACTCATTCATTCATTCATTCAACTAATATTTATTAAGTACCTATTATGTTCTGGACAATGTTTTAAGAAGGCTGAATGTGGCAGTAACCACAACAAAGTCCTTACCTGTCACAGATGTTACATTTTTTTGAGTAGAGACAGAAAATAAACAAGTAAATACAAAATATGCCAGGTTGTAATAAGCAATATGAAGAAAAATAAACCAGGCTAAAGGGAGAGAGAGAGGATAAGTAAGGTACTGTTAAAAATAAGTTGATCAGGTAATGAACAACATGGTGACAATAGTAAGCAATTCTGTATTGTATATTGAAAGTTACTAATAAGAGAGTAGATCTTAAAAGATCTCATCACAAGAAAAAAAATCACAACTAATTATAGTGATGGATGTTAACCAGACTTATTGTGGCGATCATTTCATAATTATACCAATATCAAATCAGTATGTTGTACACTTGAAACTAATATATTGTTATATGTCAATTACATCTCAATAAAAAAATAAAACAAAATAATATATATTTCTTAATAACATACCTTAAAGATATCATATCAAGGAATGCCTGGGTGGCTCAGTCGGTTCAACCATTCAACTCTTGATTTCGGCTCAGGTCATGATCTCACTGTTGTGGGATCTAGCCCCATGTGGGGCTCCACTCAGCACAGTTGGCTTGAGATTCTCTCTCTCCCTCTCCCTCTGCCTCTCTCCCCACTCATATGCACGTGTGTGCACTCTCTCTTGAAATAAAGTCTTTTAAAACAAAGATATCATATCAAAAGTGAAGGTTTGATTTAGAAATAAATAAGCAAGCAGATTTGGATTTATCAATTCTAACAAAGTGAAACTTAGATTGAAAAAGTTTAAGAAACTTCATCCAACAGCACTCAGAAAAATTTGGGAAATATATTCCTGGAATAAGCCAATCCAAAATCCAATTATTAGATTTGAAATATTCTCCTGGAGCTAACCATCTCATTAAAAGAAAAAACATTTTTTGATAATAGGTACATTAAAAACTCAATATGATGGTCTACAAACTAATTTCATATTATTTTAATGAGTTAGAGCTAAAGAAAGATAGATGAATGCCAATTTAAGTTTTGTTTCTCTGTTAAGGAATACCTTTTCTTGAATGAATTCAAAGAACTACATGTACATTTCAAAATGTAAGAATTCTAGAATTTGGATTCATGCCCAGGAGCAGAGTTCAGCTCTACTGCTTTATTTTATGGGGACCATGTTTACAGTTTTATGAAGAAACATTTTATCAGAAAAATAAATATTGGGGGAAGAGAGGAAGATTCTGCTTTCATGATGACACTTCATCTGTAAATTATTAAATTGATGTTAGGAATTATAAAGCCAATGCAATTAAAACATGAGCCTTAATACTTTGTATATGTGAATGGCACAGGCCACTTAACAAACATGACAGAATTGGTGACTCTAAAAACAGAGGCCTTAATTTAAATCGATATGTGTTTTGGGTGTTTTTGTCTAATCTCTGCTAAATCCTGCTTTCATCCTGATTTAATGCTTTAACCAACAGCTTTTAAATTATTATACTTGGCATTCAAAGCTTTTTATAATCTGATACCATTTTCACTACCCAACTTCAATTTTTTCTACCCCTCAGCATCCATTATTTTCCCTGACTATTCCACTAACATGCCAGACAATGCCTGGTTCTGTCTTTGTTTAGAGTGTTTCAAACTCTAGTTCAAGACCCACCTCCCCTATAAAACTCCTTAATTATACCAATCTTCACTGATTCCGTTTTTTGAATTCTTATAGCATTTCATATGCAGTATATCATTCAATCTTCAATTATGTATCAGCTTGTATTGGGATAATGATTTCATGTGTATTCACGTAATGAACATTAACTGAATGTGCCTCTCAAATGCCTGGCACTGTGCTAGGCACTCAAGATAAGAAAATGCATGAGATGTGGCCCCTTCCCTTAAGCTCACAGCTTACCAGGGGAGGAAGCAGACACACAAAATGTGAGACATAATATTAAAGAGTTATAAGCAAAGTTCGGTGATAACATAGACAATCAGTTAAATTTGCTTTAGGAAAAAGTGTATGGCGTGGCAGAAAAGGTTTTATAGGAGATTAAACATGAGCTGGGCTTTGAAGGATAAATGTTTTCTGGGTTGGTAAGGGGGAAAAGGGCATTGTAGTGTCTCCACTTCCAGGAAGAACTACCGGATGAATCCTCCTCACCCCACGAAGGAAAAAAAAAAAAAAAAGTAAAATACGGTTATTTAGAAAACTGCAAATAGTCCCTGTGACAGAGTAGCATTTCCCAAAACACATTCTATGAGAGAGCTTTTTGTAGGATGTTAAGAGGTGGTCTTCAAAAATCGGTTCCACAGTCAAATAAATTGGAAAACAACTGGTTATTGTTAAATAGATCTCTTCATTACAGTATTTTTTCAGAGCTTTTAATGTATGATATTGCATGCATTTCTACGAAGGGAATATAGTATGCAGGACTGCCCAAAATTATGTGACCACGAAACCTTTTTTTCCCAGAGCTAATGGAATTAAGGTTCTATAGAAAGTTCTCTGGAAAAAAAATTAGACTATGACATAACTTGCAGTGTGAAAAAAGTAAAGGTGGTGAAAGATGTAGCTACACACAGAGGCGGGGTCAAATTTTGAAATACCTTAAATAATTCTCTAAGTATATTAGACTTGATTTTTTTTCTATAGGCAATAGAGAAATGTTAAATATTTTATAAAAGGGAATTACATAATCAGACCTATAGAAAGATACATCAGGAAGTAAAATAAAGGTTGGAATCAAGGGTCTGGAACCAAGGATATCAGTTGAGATGTTACTGCAATGGGAAATAAGATGAGGGCCTGCACTAGATTAACACTAATAGCAGACATGGCGGTATTGTCTCAACTGAATGGTGACTTATTTGAAAGCTAACACTATGTTAAATGCTACAGTTCTTACACTCTTCTCCCCCAAACATAGGATCTAGCACAATGCTGAGAGTGTCAGAAGTGTCTATTGTTTTAAAGAAATGTCCATTAGGTATCTTCTGAGAGGTAACTGAGTGTGCCAACTCTGGGCTCCTGAGGAACACAGAAAAGAAATTATTCTAGAATTCAAGACATGTAAGTAGAAACTTCATTTTTTCAGGTGGCTATTCTAAAACTATTGTAGGATCCAGTCTCCAAGCCAGCCCCAATGACACCCACCTCCTAGTATTTCATACTCTTGTATAGTCTCAAATTATACCAGGGTTCATCTGGGTATAGAAACAGACTTAAATACAGGGAACGAACTGGTGCTTGACAGAGGGGAGGTAGGTGGGGGGATGTGCTAAATAGAGGAAGATTAAAAGGGACAGACTTCCAGTTATAAGATAAATAAATCACGGAGATAAAAAGTACAGCATAGGGAATATACTCAATAGTATTATCATGTTATATGATGACAGATGGTGACTACACTTACCATGGTGAGCACTAAGTACAATGTATAGAATTGGCAAATCAGTATGGTATACACCTGAAACAAATATGACATTGTATGTCAACTATACTTTGACAATAAAATAAAATTTAAAAAAACAACATAGCAGAGGGGCACCTGGTAGCTCAGTCATTAAGCATCTGCCTTTGGCTCAGGTCATGATCCCAGCGTTCTGGGATTGAGCCCCGCATTGGGCTCCCTGCTCAGTGGGAAAGCTGCTTCTCCCTCTCCCACTTCCCCTGCTTGTGTTCCCTCTCTTGCTGCCTCTCTCTCTGTCAAATAAATAAATAAAATCTTTAAAAGAAAAGCAACATAGCAGAAATGAAGCTTATGTCACTTCTGAGATAAGGTTTGAAAATCTGTCTTGGTCATTCATACTTTCTTTGCTGGATCACTCACTGTTGGGGAAGCCAGCTGGCATGTCATGAACAGCCTTATAGAGGGGACCATGTGGTGAGGAACCTAAGCCTCAGCCAACAGCCCTGTGATAAAAACTTAGAACTAACATCCATGCAAACAGTGAGCATGAGGTACCTAGAGTACCTATAATAATATCCAATCAAATATATTTTAAACAAAATATATAACCAGAGATGATAATATTATTACCATTATAATAAAAAGGTCAATTCAATAGGACATAATGATCATAAATGCATTTACCCAATAAAAAGCTTCAAAATACATGAAGCAAAAAAATCACAAAATTAAAGGGAAAAACAGACAGTTCCTCAATCAATTTGGGGATATAACAGCCCTCTCTTAGAAATTGATAGAACAACCAGACAAAAAAAATTGGCAAAAGCTTAGATCTGAACAAAACTACCAGTCACTTCAATTTACTTCATATTTATAGGACACACACAAAAATGGAAGAATACACATATTTTTCAAGAACACATAGTACCCTTCTATATTTATATAGTCAATTGATATTTAATAAATATGTCAAGTTAATTTCATAAAGAAAAGATGGTCTTTTCAACAAATGATGTCAGAACTACATAGTTGTATAGAAAAAAAAGAACCTTGACTTTTATTGCACACCAAACACAAAGATCAACTCAAAATGGATCATATCTCTATATGTAAGAGTTAAAACTGTTAAACTTCTAGAAGAAAATATAGAAGAAAATTTTTGTGACATTAGGTTAAGTAAAACTTCTTACACAGGACACTAAAAACACAAAGTATAAAAAAATTGATGAAATGGACCCAAGATTAAGAAAATTTTGTTTGAAAAACATAATTAAGAAAAAAACATAATTAAGAAAAGAACAAAAAATTAGCCATAGCCTGGGAGTATTTACAAAACATCTATCTGACAAAGGGCTCTTGCATCAATAATACATAAAGAACTCTTGCAACTCAACCACAAAAAGACAACCCAATTTAAACATAAGCAAAGGATTTCAATAAACATTTCTCCAAAGATACACAGATGGCCCATAAGTACATGAAAAATGCTCAGCATTATTAGTCATTAGGGAAATACAAATCGTAACTGCAATTAGATACCACTATTCACCCATGAGGATGGCTACACTCAAAGTGATGAATGATAACAAGTGTTGTTGAAGATTTGGAGCAAGGTGGGACTGTAAAATGGTGCATCCACCTTAGAAAACAGTCTGGCATTTCCTCAAAAGGCTAAGCACAGAATTACCATATAACCTAGCAATTCCTCTCACTGGTATTTACCTAAGAGAAAGGGAAACATATAGCCACACAAAAATAGCTATATGGAAGTTCATAGTACCTTTATTTGTAGTATTCCCAAACTGGAAATAACCCAATGCCCATTCACATACGACTTAAAAAAATAAACTGTTATATCCATAAATTAGAATGCTATTCATCAATAAAAGAGTGAACTGTTCATACATACAGCATGGATATGTCTCAAAAACATTATGGTAAATCTATAGTTCTTGACCAGGAATGATTTTGCCCCCCCGGGAATAATTGGCAATATCTGGAGGCATTTTTGATTATCACAACTGGAGAGTGCTACTGGCACTAGAGGTCAGCAATGCTGCTCAACATCCTAAAAAGTACAGGACAGATCCCCACAACAAAGAACAATACAGCCCAAATGCCAATACTGTCAGGCTGAGAAACCTCGCATTGAGTGAAAAGCATCAAACACAAAATATTACATTGTGTATTATTCCATTTATATGAAATTGTAGAAAAGACAGAACTGTAGTGACATAAAACTGATAAATGATTGCCTGGGGTCAGGAATAAGAAGGAATCAATTAATGGGACATGAGGAAACTTTTTAGGGTGATGGAACATTCTATATAATGATTATAGTGGTGTTTACACAATTGCATGCAATTATAAAATTCATTAAAATGTGCACTTAAAATTGACTGTAAAAATCTTGCATGCATATTAGTCACACTTTAAACAGAAAGGTATAGCAATGGGGACAAAAGCACTGGAAGAAAAGTAATGGAACTCCAAAGATGAGCTTTGCCAGCCTCACCTATGTGAGTGAAGAGAACTGACTTTAAACTGTATGGACACTTCCAGGTCACTGAGCTGTTATTCAGGAGAACATCATGCCAGCCATACCCTGGTATCTTGAAAAGAAGGAGTTAAATCTGTTTCTCGCTGGGTTCTAGGACAGACGGTGAATTATGAAGAGGTTTTATACTCTTCTAGGTTTTAATTCTCCAAAGAATATTCTCATTAATAGCAAATCTGGTTCAAGATTATTCCACCAAGCATTATCTCCTCCAGTGCCGTCCATGTTGCGGCAAAAGTTGAGAAATCGTTCTTTTTGATAGCTGAGTAATATTCCATTGTAAATATGGACCACATCTTCTTAATTGGAGGAGATAATGCTAAGTGAAATAAGTCAAGCAGAGAAAGACAATTATCATATGGTTTCACTCATCTATGGAACATAAGAAGTAGGAAGATCGGTAGGAGAAGAAAGGGATAAAGAAAGGGGGGGTAATCAGAAGGGGGAATGAAGCATGAGAGACTATGGACTCTGAGAAACAAACTGAGGGCTTCAGAGGGGAGGGGGGTGGGGGAATGGGATAGGCTGGTGATGGGTAGTAAGGAGGGCACGTATTGCATGGTGCACTGGGTGTTATACGCAACTAACGAATCATGGAACTTTACATCAAAAACCAGGGATGTACTGTATGGTGACTAACATACTATAATAAAAAAATATTATTATAAAAAAAAAGATTATCTCACCAAGTGAGCATTTTTGAAAGATTATTCACTATGGTAGGTAGAGTGTTACACATAGTACTTTTATACATTTTATAACCTTTACTATAGAGTTTCCTTGGTAAATGAATGAAACCTTTCCTGGAGCTCCTGAGATGAACTTATTCCTTTGAAATTCGGGGAACACCTGAGCTCTCTTTATACCAGAGTATATTTGCTCAATGGCCACAAAAGAAACACCTATTACACTTCCTTAGCAAATGCTTCTTTGACTGGGAAAAGTAAAGAAGGTAAAATTACCATTGATGAAATCTGATCAACAAGAGGTGAGAGTTATTTCTCCTACTGGGGTTAAATCAGAACTTTTCTTTCATTTTGAGTCTTGTTGAGACAGTTATATAGGAATACCCCTTACCTCTGCTACTCTGAAAAAAGTTATTTCTCCCATATGTGTCATTAAACCCTTGGGGAAAAAAATCATCTTAGAAGTAATAAAAATCATTCCATTCAGCTCTGTGTAGAAGATTTCTCATGAAAGCAGAGAAATACATAGCCAGGTTGCCTCCAGAGTTCCTGGACCCTCCAGAGTTCTATGTGAATCCTGGCAATCCTACTACAATTATTTTTTTAAAGACTTATTTATTTATTTGAGAGAGAGCGCACGCACGTGTGCACATGCATGCTCACAGGGGAGGGGCAAAGGGGGAGGGAGAGACAAATTCAAGCACACTCCACGGTGAGTGTGAAACCCAAAATGGGGCTCAATCTCAAGACCCCAAGATCACCACCTGAGCTGAAACCAAGAGTCGGGCACTTAACCAGTTGTGCCACCCAGGTGCCACAATCCTACTACAATTATTAAGAAAAAAACACCAAGAAGATGCAGAAAGCTCTTGTCCAGTGTTTAAACTGAGAAACAAGCAATTTCGATGCTGACTTAGAAAATTAGATTTGCCACATTCATCCAAGTTAGAGCATTTTTTAACATTTATTTATTTATTTATTTTGAGAGAGAGAATACGGGGCGGGGGGGGGGGGGGCAGAGGGAGAGGGAGAAGGAGAGAAGCAGACTCCCTTGTGAGCACCAAGCCTGATGAGGGGCTTGATCTTACAACCTTGAAATCATGACCTGAGCCAAAATCAAGAATTGGACGCTTAACTGACAGAGCCACCCAGACACCCCTAAGTGAAAGCCTTTCAATGCTAATAGCCTACCCTTGCATATCTTTCAAATGCCTTGCATGATCTTTTAGGTCTCATTTTTATTGATGTAAGCCTAAGGGTTTTTAATTTGGGAATTTCAAATAACCACTCTGGGATGATACCACAGCTAGAAATGCTATCAGGTAGGACAAGATGGCCAGTTTAATGATATGGAGCCAGCTTTTAGAAGTTAACTCATAGTCATATCTTAGCACGAGTTTGGGTCAATGTGACAGTAAAATAGTTGTTTATACCAAATAAGAAAATGCTATTATATCTTGGCTCTTACGTTGAATTTCTAGAAATCCATACACATTAACCAGGATCTTTCCAGTAAGACCCTCCCTATGAGCCAAGGCTGCAAAATAACATACTGGGTTTTGTTGCCCCATTTCCCCACTCCTTCCACCTTCATCTTCTGCCTCTCTATGTCTGCTTGATATACAAAGTTTGGTTGGAAGAAGCAGAAAAAGAGCTTATTAGGGGCCTTGCTTTGGAATAGCAGAAAATTAGAGTTTCAAGGAAGAGGATTCATGATTATTTAAAAATAGAATACTCTCAAAATATTATTACTCAGTAACTCGGTTCTATATAAATGTGTATTTATACACATGCATAATTGCCTAATTACCTTTAAAAGTATCCTGCTATAGAGAAAGTATAGGGATTGCCTACATCATATATAATATAGTTACTGAGCAATAAATATTCAAAAATACTCCATTGTTTTTGAATTACATTGTTTTGATACCTTAAGTAGCTCCAGATACCTCAACCATGCAATACCAAGAGTAAAACTAGCCCTGGAACATTCTCCCTTCATGTGATTTCAATGTGCTATATATGCTAGACATGAAAAAGAAGTAAAGGTCTTTAGAGAATCAAGCAATATTTTAGATGTCTAAATGAGCCATTTTTTGTCATCCATGTCCTCTACTCATACTCTCTGTGTTTTGAACAATTATTCTCCTGAAACACCAGGAATATGTTGCTCTATTGCCTTGTCAATGGTCCAAACCCAAGAATGTGCAACTTTCTCTCCCATTTTGTTTCTTATTAACATTGTCCTTCCCTCCTCCTCTCTTGCCCTCTCGATCCCTCCCCCCTTCTTCCCTTATTCCCTCCCTCTCTCCTCTCTTTCCCTCTCCTACTCTCTCTCTTTTTCTCTTCTTTGCTTTCCCTTCATAAATCCCATCATCCCCTAGATTTTTTTCCTCAAGCCCTTGCTCTCAATCAGGCAGCATACACAGAGTACATGGAGCCAATCTTAAGGAGTACTTAGTGGATCGATAGGCCAGGCAACCCAATGCATTTTAGTACTATTCAAGAACCAGCTCCTCTTCAAATCCCAGCACATCCCTTCCTAGTTAGAATGATTCCAAAGTACAATTTTTCCTTTAGAGAGTTACTCTAATTAATTCAACCCCTTCTCAAACCTGCCAACAAAAAGTCAGCATCCTCAAAATATTTCTACGAGCAGAGGCACATATTTATTGGCACAAAAAGCAAACGTCATCTCCAAATATGACTGCAGCACCACCGAGAGATTCCAATTCCGCCTCATCAATCTACAGATGAAGTGAACATATTAACTTCCTGCATAACCCTACAGTCTACTCTTCTAAGTAAGATCTTTGCATAGACACACTCGGATAATATTTCTCAGTGTGAAACTAATCCCCTTAATTTTAAGAGAGAAAATGGTACTCAACGATAGGATAACTCAGCTAGTTGGAAAGAATGTTGGAAAGGCAAAACTCAAAAACAAGAAGAAAAAGCCCATTTGGAAAAGATGTTTTGATACTGAGTCAATTAACCATCAGTTTTCATGTCTGGCCATACCAGATTTGAGAAACTCAGAGATGAGATACATAAAATTGATTTAATGTCTATAACATGCACACTACCGCAAGGCTTTGGGTTTTCTTTTTTAATGTCAAATAAGTATTGTGGTCAGTTCATACAGTTGTCTGTGCACTAATCATATGCATTGCATGTTGCTATTCAACTGTTCAATGTGGTTTGTTCATTTTGTGTGCTTATGTGTCTATGTTATATGGATAAGGTTTTGTCCCTGTGTAGTCCGTAAGTCCCTGATGGGTGTGTTCAATAAATAATCATTGGGTTGACCTGAAATGAATTGGCGGGGGAGAGGGTAATAACATCGATAATCTCCAGCTCAACCCTATTTGGCATTTTGATGGGTGTTTGTATTTCCATTTCAATAGGGATCTGTCTGGGTTATTAGGACTTTGCATAATTTCAAATAATGAAGTCACACTGGGAAGAGGTGATTTTGAAGAAAATGGAAAGTAACCCAGTTTATACTCATGCTGAGGACTAAAACAAGGCACCAAGCCCAGACTTAGGGGCTTTTGACAATTACAGGCTGAATGACTCACATCTTCCCCAGGGAATGGAAGAATGAATCACAAGGCTGTTTTAGAAGACCTCTCCTGACCACTGAGCATGGATTGGGGAGGAGGTGGGGTAGGCAAGAACGTAGGGGGAGAGGTTCACACACCCTGAACATTGCCTCCTTTCCAACTCCCCCAAGCAACATGCTAAATTAGAAAAAGGGAAAGCTAAAATAAATATAATAATGTCAACAAATGAATTGGAAGAAAAAAACAAGCATGGCTTTGTTCCCTATTCCAATTACTTAAAGAAGAATTTAAAGATTTGCTTCTGATAAGCCTTAATGCAATAACTGAGAGTTAACTCTTTCACTGATCCCACACCTATCAATCACTTACCACACACAGACAAGCAAATCCTTCTGAAAACTACTGCTAGATTAATCTTAAGGCACTGCTTTCAGCATGTCACTCTCCAATTTGCCCATAGGACAAAGTCAAAACTAATCAACCTGGCATTCCAAGTCTTCCATCAACTAACTCCACCCTACCTATTCATCCTAACCCCCCACTAATCCCCAACATGATTGTTGGCCCCAGTTCTGTCAAACTGGCCCCCTTAAAATCACATACCACATTCTTGCCTCTATACCTTCACTTGTTCTACTTCCTTATATCTAAAATGCTTTCTTTCCTCCCTCTCCACCGTTCAAAACCTCAATTTCCTTCTTTCAAAGCTCTAAGTTCAAGATTTATCTTATCCATAAGAGCTGCCCTGTCTAACCCCATCCTTCAGTGACCAAATTTTCTTTACGCGAAATGCCTACCGCATGAATATGTATGTCTATACCAAATACTTCCACGTACTTTAATGTCCTCAATATATGACTAGTTTCCACAATTAGATTCTAAGCAAACGACAAAGGATCTTTTTGTCATCATTGACATCACTCAACACAGTACCCAAGATACATATGTATCTTTATATTAATAATCGATAAATAGAAGCCTGTTTTTAAGTCAATTTAGGGTTCACCTAACATGAAACATTATACTTGTTAGAACTTTCTTTCCTATAGTTACATGGCATTTTTAAATGCCCAGATCCATTTACTTGCTTCATTTTCCTAAATTGAACTCATTTTCATTTTACTTTCTTTTTAAAAAGAACATGTTCTTTATGTTCTATTTTTAGAGCTCTGGTTTTTAGTGCACCACTGAGGGTATGAACAACCATCAGGTCTTAAATGTTCCAACTGAGGTACTGCAATTTAACCTTTACACATATCTGTAGTTCAGTAACCTAGACTGATGAAAGAGGAAGATCTGTCCCACCAGGAGGCTTCAAGGAAAAGATGCTGTTCTTTAGAATTGAGTTTCACAGAGAGAATCACTTTCTCTCCCACTTGGATATAAGCTCTCCTTGGAGCCTGGAGGATGATTTCATGACTCAAAACAGATGGATTTTTTCCATTTATGTATTATTCTTTACTTAGGTAAAGCACAGCTGCTTCAATTCCTTTTTTTTAACCCAGTATTTTCTAAGTCACACTATTTCTTTTTATCTCTTCTGGGTATTTGGAATCCCAATCAGGGGGAGTAATTCTTTGACATTCTTAAAATGAAATTCATTCATTTTCTTGTCCCTTTTAGACAGAGTACTGCAGGAAAATTTAAAATCTGCTAGGGCAGTCAGTTGACATGGCAGACAGAGATCATGATGGTATGATGTTTAAGGACAGGAAAACTTACTGGAAATTCCTCAGCTTGAGTCTGATCTACTTGCCCATGCCAAAATTCTACTAGATAATGCATTACCCTCTCTGGGCATCCTCTGATAAAATTTAAGTGTCCCTGAGAACAATAACAAATGAGTCATTACACTGTAGTTTAGACTAGTTTATCAAATTTCCCTCTTAACTGAAAACTAGCTGTGCATTGAGGGAATGGAATTTGCAGTAGTGTGTTCTGCTAATTAGCTGCTGTGGAAATCTCAGAATCAGTTTGGATTGGCTATATTAGTCTTGTCTTCCATATCTCCCAATACACTCACATTATTTGCAATCATTCAAACCATGAATTATTTTTAAATCATGTGACTCTGTGGCTTTGTCCATGTTATTTATTTACTCCTCCATAGATTTCCTTTTATACCATCATACATTTTTGTCATGGCCTAGCTCATGCAACATATCTTTCAAGAAACAGTCTCTGCTTATTTTGCCTGACAACATGCTTCATTCATTCTTTATCTGTCAGTTAAAATGCTACCTCCTCTATGAAGCACTCTCTTACTTTTCCAGGCAGCTGTAGGTACTTTTTTCCCCTAGGTTCCCACACTGTATCTTGAATTCAACCCTAGTATGTCATTATTGAAATAATCCTATTGTGTGCCTGTCCCCCATAAGACTGAGTTCTTCAATGGCACGGACTAGACTTCATTCATCTTTATTTCCCAGCTTATTCTCTCCCAAATATTTAATATTTGTTGACTGAATAAATCACAGGATTAGCCTAAATAGAAAATTTAACAGGATCTGAATTCACTTCTACAGGTATCAGATGGTTCCTTCATCTTAAACCATGAAGTCTATCCAACCACAAACATGTATTTTATCAGGGTAAAAGAACAGAGCAGTTAGCTGTGTGTGGAAACAGTGAAAGGAAGCAAGTTCTCCTGTGTCTCTTCTTATAATGGCACTGATCCCATCATATGGGCCCCATCCTCATGATTTCTTCTAAGCTTAATTATCTCCCAAATTCCTTATCTCCAAATACCATCACATTGGGGGTTAGGACTTCAACATGAATTTTAGGGGGACACAATTCAGTTAATAGCTGAAAGCTTAGTTGGAATGTTGTATGGGAAACAGACTATTAGGGGACAAGAGTAGAAATGAGAGAACTAGCCAGAAATCTATTGCAATAATGTGAGAGATGATAGTGGCTTTGATATGGGTAGAAGTGTTGTTAGTGGTGAAAGGTGTTGACATTTTAGACATATCTGAAGATAGAGCTCATAGGACTTGATAATAGCTGTACATGGGTTATTGAGAGAAAATAATCAAGGATGACCCCAAAGATTCTGGCCTGGACAATAGAGGAATGGTGGTTTCATTTACTATAATGGGAAATACTGAGAAAGGGTTTGGGTGGAAGAGGGTGGAAAGAGGTGCTCATTTTGAGGATGTTAAGCTTAAGCTGCCAAGTAATCAGTGGGATATATCATTCTGGAGTCCATGGAATGGTTCTATGATGAAGATATAAATTTGGGAGCCTTTAGTGTGTAGATGATATTTAAGGCCAAGAAATGACATCACAGATGGAACAAACATAGAGAAGAAAAGAAGACTAAGGATTGAGTCCTGGGGCACTCCAACATTTTAAAAGGTGGGAGTAGAGAAGAATCCAGAAAATAAGGCAGATGGAACAGCTAGTGGGGCAACAGAAAAATAAAAAAAGCAGAATAATGTAGTTTACTGGAAGCCAAGTAAATAAGGAATATCAACTTGGAAGGAGTGATCATCTGTGCCAATACTGCTGAGAGGTCAGGTAAATGACAACTGAAAATTGACATTGGAGTTGAAAACATAAGCCTCATGCCCTTTATTAATAACAGTTGTCAGAATGTAAATGAACTTGATGAACAGTAGCCACCTTCAGAAAGAATTTAAATGGAAATAAGGTAAAACTGCAGGTTGGAAAAGAGGATTTTATCCTGACAATAGTTTATGGAACATTAAACATTAACACTGCAAGGTTGTCTCAAAAGCTTTCTCTAGAAATCTATAAAACATGATAGATAATGATTTAGGGCTGCTGGTGGGAGAATTATTCAAAGGTAATCCTGCAGGGAGGTGTAGGCTAGATTGTCTACAGATCATTTTCAGCTTTCAGGAACTTTTACTATCTTTTATGCAAACCAATGGTTTTTACAGAGGTGCTAATTAAGACTGTAGTTCACTTTTATAGATCTCTTTGTGCATGGAAATGTTCGTGAGGCTTACCTCACATTTAACAAAAAAGGAGAGGTTCAGTGTCAGAAGCAAATGAAAGATTGGGGAGTGGTGTGCAGAGAAAGAGAATTAATGTAAATACTGAGGAATATATTCCTGGTAATTGCCCATAATGAGAAGATGTCAAGTGTGGAGTGACTATTTTGACTCCTGCCCTTAGTAAGTGCATTGCAATTTTTTTGGTCCAGGCATGATAACAAAGTTAATAAAGTTTTGTAATGAAAGCCAAAAACCTCTGTTATACGTGACTGAATTTCAGTCAAATCTATTGTTTGGGGACAATATAACACAGTTAAAGTTAGACGTAGACCAGATTCCTGTATTCATACACAACAGATGAAAGAAACTTGAGATCTCAAAGTCATAGAATGTGTTTATAGTTGTACGTCTTCTTGCTAAAAGACAAAATACCAGAGGAATTACTGAAATAAAACTTGTTTAAATAAGTGCCCATCATTTTCTGAAAATTTGACTGGTATTTTTGCTGGTGAAATGAGTTTCCCTTAATTGCAAATATGCTGTGCAGATCGTGTTTTTCACTCAAGCACGAATTCTGTCCAGAAAAAAAAAAAACTGTCATATTCATCTGTTTTTGTAAACAAAATGAAACCATAATGAGTTTTACTTAACATAGAGCATCTAGATTTTATTTGTGTCTCTTACGAAATCTTAGTTTCTGTCTAAATGATTTGTCTGACAACAAATGTAAATGACTAACAAAGATGTGCAAAAAAATAGTTAAACGTTACTACACACCTATTAGAATGGCTAAGATCCAAAAAACTGACACCACCAAATGCTAGGGAGGATGTGGAGCAACAGAGACTCTCATTCATTACCTATGGGAACGCAAAAATGTTATAGCCACTTTGGAAGACAGTTTGGTAGTTTCTCACAAATCTAAACACAGTCTTATTATATGATCCAGCAACTCTGTTCCTTGATATTTACTCAAATGAATTGAAAACATGTCCACATAAAATTTGCACATGACTATTGATAGCAGCTTTATTCATAATCACCAAAACTTGGAGACAACCAAGATGTCCTTCAATAAGTGAATGGATAAACAAACTGTATATATCCATTCAAAGGAATAATATTCAATGATAAAAAGAAATTAGTTATCAAGCCACAAAGAAGACATGGAGGAATTTTAAATATATATTCCAAAGTTAAAGAAGCCAATAGGACATTCTGAAAAAGACAAATCTATGGAGATAGTAAAAAGATCAGTGGTATTGCCAGGGATATGAGGGTGGGAGAGATGAATATGTGGAGCCCAGAGGATTTTTAGGGCCGTGAAAATATTCTGTTTGATACTATAATCATAGCTACATTCACTATACATTTGTCAAAACTCATAGAATGCACAATACTAACAGTGAACCCTAATGTAAACTGTGGTCTTTAGTTAATAATAATTTATCAAAATTGGCTCATCATTGTAACAAATATGCCACATTAATGCAAGATGTTGATAATAGGAGAAACTGTGAAGGAGGAGAGTGTGGGGGTTTATGTAAAGTGCACTACTATCCAATTTTTCTGTAAACCTAAAACTGTTCTAAAACATAAAGCATATTAATATTTTAAAAACCCCACAAACTTCTGAAACTGACTCAGTAAGACATAGACAATCTGAATGGACCTATAATAAAGGCATGAAATTATTAAATAAAAAACCTTCAGACAAAGTCCAGGTTCAATGGCTGCTCTGAATTCTACCAAATATTTAAAAAATTAATACCAATCCTTCACAAGATCTTCCAAAACTAGAATACTTCCCACATCATTCTATAAGACTCTGATACCAAAACTAGACAAAATAATGCCAAGAAAATTAACTGACCAATATCTCTTACAGACACAAAAGTCCTCAACAAAATATGAGCAAAGCAAATCAGGCAATACATAAATTGTGTTGAGTTTTTAATTCCAAATTCTAATTTTCATTGCTGCAATATAGGAAAGAATTTGTTATTATATAATAACCTTTTATACTACAATCTTGCTATAACTGCTTATTAGTTCCAGGAGTTTTGTTAACTCTTTGGGATATTCTACATAGACAATAATTTCATCTGCAAACAAAAACAGTTTTATTTCTTCCTTCCCAGGCTATAAACCTATTTCCTTCTCTTGTCTTATTGCATTAGCAAGGATATCCAGGAGAATGTTGACTGACAGTGGTGAGAACTGACAACATTGTCTTGCTCCTAATATTAGCAGGAAGGTATCTAGTTTCTCATCATTAAATATGATATTAGCTGAAAGCTTTTTTTTTGTAGATATTCTTTATCAAGTCAGGGAAGATCCCCTCTATTTCTAGCTGAGTTCTTATCATAAATAGTTGTTGAATTTTGTCAGTGCTTTTTCTAAATCTATTGATACCATATGATTTTTCTTTAGTCTGCTGATGTGATGGAGTACATTAATTGGTTTTCAAATGCTGAACAAGGCTGCATATTTGGAATAAGTTCCACTTATTCATGGTGTGAATTTTTTAATATGTTGTTGGATTTCATCTCCTAACATTTTTGCATCTATGTTCATAAGCAATATTGCTGTCCAGTTTTCCTTTCTTGTAATGACTTTGTCTGATTTTGGAATTACTGGTCTCATAGAATGAATTAGGAAGTATTCCCTCTGTTACCTTCTAGTAGATATTTCTTCTCTAATATTTATTTATTTTCTTCCACTTAGATTTAATTTGCTCTTCTTCTTAGTTTCCTAAGGTAGAAGCTTATTGACTTTAGACATTTCCTCTTTCCTAAAATATGCATTCAAATGCTACAAATTTCCCTCTAAGCTTTGTTTGTACTGCATCCTACAAATTTGATTAAGTTGTACTTTCATTTAGCTCAAACTATTTTTAAAATTCTCTTGAGACTCCCTTGACCCACATGTTATTTAGAAGTGTTTTGTTCAACCTCCAGACTTGGTGTTTTCCAGCTATCATTCTGTTATTGATTTTTTTGTTTAATTTCTTTGTGGTCAGAGAACATATTTTGTGTGATTAATAATCTTTTAAATTTGTTGTGTTTTATGGCCCAGACCATGGTTTATCTTGGTGAATGCTCTGTGAGCTTGAAAAGAACATTTATTCTGCTGCAGTTGGATGAAGTATTCCATAAATGTCAATTACATCCAGTTGACAGATGGTGTTGTTCAATTCAACTATGTCCTTACTGATTTTCTGCTGGCTGAATCCGTCAATTACTGGTAGACAGGTATTGATGAATCCACTATTATAGTTGGAGACATTATTTATTTGCCTCCACAAAACACTAGAACATAGTTTGGCCAAGTTCTTTGTCACTTTATAACATGGATTGCCTTTCTTTCAGTTTCCAATAACATGTGCCTCATTTCCATTTGAGATTTCACCAGAATCACCATTAATGTCCATATTTCTACCAATAGTCTCTTCAAGGCAATTTAGTTTCTTCCTAACATGCACTTCAAAATGCTTCTGGCCTCCACCCATTACCCACTTCCAAAGCCATGTCCACATTTTTAGGTACTTGTAACAGCAGCACCCCACTTCATAGTACCAAAACTTGTTTTAGTCAGCTAGAGCTACCACAAAATAATACCACAGATGGGTGGCTGAAACAATAGAAATTTATTATTTCATAGTTCTAGAGGCTGTAAGTCCAAGATCAAGGTACTGGCAGGGTTGATTTCTCCAGAGGCCTCTCCCCTTGGCTTTTAGATGGCTACCATCTCCTTGTGTCTTCATGTGGCCTTTTCTCTGTTCTTGGACATCCCTGGTTTCTGTTCCACTTCTAGTCATATTGGGTTAGGGCCTCATCCTTATAACTCTATGGAATTAATTATTTCTTTAAAGGCCAGATCTCCAAATCCAGTCATAATGGGGGTTAAGGCTTTAACATATGCATCTGGAGGGGGGACACAATTCAGTATGCAACAATATATTTAAAATTATTCATTCCTAATGTATTGTCTTTTGTCATTAAAAAATGCCTCTATTTTTAGTAACATATTTTGCTTTAAACTCTATTTTGTTTATTAGTATAGCCACTCCAACTGTTTTATGGTTGCATGATACTTTTTCATTGTTTTGCTATTCACGTGTTTGTATTTTTAAAGTGTGCCTTCTATGGATTGCATATAGTTGGATTTTTTTTTTAATTTAGGCTAGTAATCCCTACCTTTTAACATACAGTGTTATATTAATTTAAGGTGTACAATATAGTGATCCAACAATTCCAGATTTTACTCAGTGCTCATCAAGATAAGTGTACTCTTAATTGCCTTCACCTGTTTCACCCATCCTCCCCCACCTCTCCTGTGGTAACCATCTGTTTGTTCTCTATAAGAGTCTACTTTTTGGTCTCTTTTTCTTTCATTTGTTTCTTAACTTCCACATATAAGTCAAATAATATGGTGTTTGTCTTTCTCTGGACGGCTAATTTGGTTTAGCATTATACTCTGACTCCATCCATGTTGTTGCAAATGGCAAGATTTCATTCTTTTTTATGGCTGAGTAATATTCCAGTGTGTGTGTGTGTGTGTGTGTGTGTGTGTGTGTGTACCACATCTTCTTTTTCCGTTCATCTGTCAATGGATTGTTTAATCTATTCACATTTAAAGGTATTATTGATATGCTCGATTTACATCTGCCATTTTACTTGTTTTCTATAGGTCTCATGGCTTTTTTGCTATATTATTCTTATTGACAATTTCTGCTTCTCTTAATTTCTTAATATGAATTCAAGTTACCATTTGATGTCATTTAAAGTCTTAATACATTTAATACATTTTTACATTTTTTTCTATAAAAGTTACATGACTGTGTTAAAATTGTTCTTTGGCACTATATTTTTAAATAGCATCAAAAGCTATATTTCTCTTTTCATTTCATTTTCTGTGTTTTTAGTGGAGTATAGAAAGGCATTTTAGTATCTTATTTTGAATTCAGAAACATTTCTGTCTCTATAATTCCTAATACATGCATCTAAATTATTTGAATTTTCTAAAGAGACAGTAATGTTTATAAAAGATGACCATTATCTGTAATTGTAAGAATAGTTGTCTTATTCTAGATCTTAAAATCAAATAAAATATACCCTAAGTTTTAATTTTGGTATTCATTATTAGAGGAATTCCCTTCTACTCTTAATTTGCTAAAAATGTCTATCATAAATGGATAAAGAACTTTATCAATTTTTCTATTTACATTGATTTACATTGAAATTAATGTTGTGAATTACATTAATTCCTTTTCTAATGTTAATCCAGCCTGGAATTTCTGAAATAAACTCAGTGTGATACAGTTTCTATATTACCCTTTATAACCAATGCTGGATCCTGCTGATTAATACTTTGGGAATTTCATCTATATTTAGAGTGACATTGTTCTATAATTTTCCTCTCAGATATTTTTGTCAGGACTTGATATCAAAGTTATGACAGCCTCATAAAATAAAATAGGAAGTAGCCCTTCTTTTTATATACTTTGGAATAGTATGTAGAAGATGAAAATAATTTATTCCCTAGATATTTGGTAGAATTCACTATTAAAAAAAATTGTATGGGCATACAATTTATTTGTAGAAAGATTTAAGTCAATTACTATCTCTAGTAATTATAGTATTATTCAGATTTTATATTTCTTCTTGAGACACTTTATCGTTTTCTAGGAATCTTTCCATATTATGTAAAGTATCCGATGTACTGCCATAAAATTGTTCATTATATCTGATCTTTTTAATAGCAGCTGCATTTTTATTATATGTGCTTTGCATCCCTAATATTATACATCCGTGCCATATATTTTACTTTATTATTTTCTCACTTTTACCAACCAACAACCAAAAGTTGTTTTGTCAACTTTATTTTTCTTCCTAAATAACTAATTCTTGGCTGTGTTGGTGCTTTCTATTATATATAGGTTTTTTTTTTAAAAGATTTATGTGACAGAGAAACAGCCAACGAGAGAGGGAACACAGCAGAGGAGTGGGAGAGGAAGAAGCAGGCTCCCAGCGGAGGAGCCCGATGTGGGACTCGATCCCGCAACGCCGGGATCACGCCCTGAGCCGAAGGCAGACGCTTAACGACTGCGCTACCCAGGCGCCCCATATATAGGTTTTTTCATTTCACTAATCTCTACTTTTTGTTCTTTTACATATTTTTTGTATTTATTTTTCTATTTTTTCTAAACTCTTGAGATGTATGATCGTCATTAACTTCCAGCCTTTCTTTCTTTTAAAATAAGCATTTAGGATTATTGTAACTTCTAATTATTGCCTTAGCTAGATCTAAGCTTTGTTACATTGGATTTTTATTATTTTTTAATTTCCAAGTATTTCAGAATTTCAATTTGTTTATTTCTCCTTTGATCCTTTGATCTTACCACAAGAAAAAACCCCACAAACAAAAGAAAAAAGAAAAGAAAAGTAAGTCTTTGGGGTGCCTGGCTGGCTCAGTCAGTAGAACATACAACTCTTCATCTCCTGCTCATGAATTCAAGCCCCATGTTGGCCCTAGCGATTACTTAAAAGAAAAAAAAAATCTTAAAAGAAATGTATATCTTCTTTTCCAAGCATACGGGGTTTTTATGGTTACATATTCATTTTTTTTAATATTTATTTATTTATTTGAGAAAGAGAGAGACAGTTTGGAGGAGAGGGGCAGAGGGAGAGGGAGAGAGAATCTTAAGCAGACTTTGCACTAAGTGGGGAGCCCAGCTCAGGGCTCCATCCCAGGACTCAGAGTGTGACCTGAGCCAAAACCAAGAGTTGGTTGCCTAACTGACTGCAGCAAGGAACCCCGGTTACCTATTGATTTTTAACATAATCCCACTGTGATCAGAGTGTTGTCTGTACAATAATAATCACTTGAAATCCTAAAATTAATGAGTATAGTTACCCCCCAACTAAATAAGAACCTTATGATATCCATGCCTGATTTAATTTAATCAAAACTTCTCTTACTTTATATGCTATTACTACTATTTAGTTTTTCTTACTCCACAAAGCATCATTATTGTTTAAATATTCTGTGTATGTTTATGTTTACTTAAATACTTATTATTTTATTTCTTCATTATTCCTCTTGCTTTTCAAAACTTCCATCTTGGATTATATTTGTTCTGCCTGAAAGATGTTTTTGTTGGGTAGAGTGTTCTAGTTTGCCAGTTGTTTCCAGACTTCTTCAGTATCCTAGAATTTCAACATAATGTTTCTAGGTGATTTTTTTTAGGTGATTTCTTTTTTAAATCTTGCTTAAGATTAGTTAAGCTTCTTGAATCTATGCATTGATGTCTTTTAACATTTTTACAAAAAGTTCAACAATTATATCTTCAAATATTTCTTCTGTTTTACTTTTTCTTTTCTTTTTGGACCTCTGATTAAATGTATATTAGATCTTCTCAGTCTAACCTACAAGTCTATTAACCCCTCTCTCATTTATCA
Organism: Ursus arctos; assembly: GCF_023065955.2. NCBI lineage: Eukaryota > Metazoa > Chordata > Mammalia > Carnivora > Ursidae > Ursus > Ursus arctos. Next base: position 88,307,490 of record NC_079873.1, on the reverse strand, counting down.
TCTCTTCTTCTCTTTGGGGTCTGTGTTTTCTTCATTTATTTGGTAAAGTTCACTAAATGTTTATTTAGTTTTGTGTAACCCATTTTTAAAGACATTCACTAAATTTTCAATTTTCATTATAATATATTCTATTTCTTTTTTTTAAAGATTATTTATTTTTAGAAAGAGAGATCGAGAGAGTGGAGATAGGGGCAAAGGGACAGGGAGAGAGAGAATCTCAAGCAGACTCCCTGCTGAGCACAGAGCCCGAGGTGGGCCTTGATCTCACAACCCTGAGATCACGACCTGAGCTGAAACCAAGAGTTGGATGCTCAACTAAATCAGCCACCCAGGCGCCCCAATACATTCCATTTTTATGGGTTCTGTATGATTTATTTTCATTTTCACTTACTCTTTACTCACATTTTTAATTCTTTCTTTAATTTATTGAAATACAGTAAACAATTATTTTCTATGGAGTTTGATAGTTATACAAATGAAGTGAATCTTATTCTGTTGTCTTTTGTTTCTACTGGCTCTCACTCATGATGACTTTATCGGCATGAATTCAATGATTTTTTCCCCTTATTTTCCTTTGATCGCTATCTGTGGAAATTATCTTGGGCTTGTGATTAAGGTACGTACCCTCAAGAAAGGATTTGAGTTTGGATCTGTCAGGCCCTTGGAGGAAACATCATTCTGGATCGGCTTTAAAGTAAATACTCAGCTTTAGGTTTTCCAGGCCACCCATGTGTTGTCTATTTGGGCCGTAAACCTACGTGAGGGCTACTTTGCTGTCATAAAATGTCAAGAGATTACCTCACATTCCTACCAACATTCAAAGCAGGTAGTATAGTTTTCCTTGCAGTCTCCTGAATGAGGAACAGATTTATTTCTAGTCAACCCGCAAGCCGTGGGTATGGCCCTTTAGGGCCCAAGCTCGGTGGAAGGATCTCCTGTTAGATTTTCCATCTTAGATGGGCTCTGTCTCCTATTCCTTGACATCCAGAAGTCTGGGGGTTAGGTTCAGCAAATGCTCTTAAGGTAGAAGTTGGCTTTGGAGAGCTGCTTCACTCTTTTATGTCTCTTCCTTCATTTGGTCACTAAATGATGATTTCTTATTTTCTTTTCACTTACCTTATGGATGTATTCAAGATTTAAAAAGTGTTTTTGTTTTCTGTGAGAGAGTCAGTCTGGGCACCTAGTCTGCCAGTTTAAAGAAACAAAAATGATTGCCATTTTTTCACACACAGTAATACTCAATTCTGGTAAGAATACAGTGAGACAGATACCTACATAATTTTGGTAAAATCTTCCTGGATAATAAGATGTATAATGAGCCTTATAAATACTCATATATTTGGTCACAATAATTGCAAATATAGGTTTATGACCTAGCAAAATGATCACAAATTCAGGAACGTGAATTTTGTTTATGGCAGTATGGTTTACAGTATGCCATGTATAAAAACAATCTAAATATCCTGTAGTACAGAAATAATAAAATAAATAATGGTATATCCATAGGCTATAACATTATCTAGCAATTACAACTATATTTTAGAAAAATATTTTGGGACATATGAAAATGCTTTAGGTATAATATTAAATAAAACATTGGGATACAAAATTATAGACAAAGCATCATTCTATGCTAGAAAAAAGTGTTGAGATGAAATAATTACTTGACATTTCATTGTGCCTTTTTTGTATAAATATGAGCACTTTTAGTTTTGAATTTGCTATCTCTTCAAAATACTTTTTATAATGAACTCTTATTTTTATAAGATAAAAAAGAGGTTATTTTTCTGTTTTTAAACAGAAGTCTTAGACAACAAAATGGTCTAAACGTTGGTACTCTGAAAAATTGACCTTCCCTAGTGTTTCAATAACACACTTCATTTTGCCAGTGTTTAATGATTAAAAATGTCCTTTGTGTAAAAGATAACACTTTTAATGAATGATTCGAAAAATTATACCTGATTAAAGGTGATTAAGAAACAGTCTGAAAAATGATCAGTCTGGTGTTTTCAGACATTTTAACAAGCAGAAAGGATTTACTGCAAAGGTGATCCCATTGATTATGCAAAAGTGCAATCATTAAGAGGTCTAAAAAAAAAAAAAAACAACTGGACCTAAAAAAATTCTCTTCTCTAGCAAACAATAAACTTGGACCGACTTTGCATGCCTTTCCTTCTCTCTCTCTCTCCCCCCTCAAGCTCAAAATCTTGCTATAATGATTATCATGATATGGCCTCAAATATGACTAAGCCTTGATGGATCTGTCACATGTGGCACAACTTAGATTTGGGAAATGTTTACAACTAGAGCATGAAAAGCTCATAACAAAGTAATAAGAAGTAAACAGGTCCAATCTATGCAGAGAATGGGATTTACAAAAAACCCCAAGAGTCATGGAGGAGGTGTCAAAAGTGGTAGTTTAGTGCAAAATGAAAGGAAAAAGATAAGAAACTCATTATAATCAAGAAGAGGTCCAACTGCACTGGAAAACCTGGGTTTGAAATGTGTGGGCCCACTTATATGCAAATCCTTTTTGATAAATACAGTACTAGAAATATATTTTCTCCTATGATTTTGTTAATATTCCCTTTTCTTTGGCTTACTTTAAGAACATAATATATATGGGGCCCCTAGGTAGCTCAGTTAAGTGGCCAACTCTCAATTTTGGCATGGGTCATAATCAGAGGGTCCTGGGATTGAGCCCTACATCAGGCTCTGTGCTCAGCAGGGAGTCTGCTGGAGGCTTCCCTCTCCCTCTCCTGCTCCCACTCCCCCCACTCATTCTCTCTCTCTCTCTCTCTCTCAAGTGAATACATAAATCTTTAAAAAAAGAATACAATATATAATACATATAAACATGCAAAATATTTTATTTTTTTTTAATTTAATGTTTTAATTGACATCAGTAAGGCTTCTGATCAACAGTGGTTATTAGTGAACTTTGGGGGAAGTCAATAATTACATGTGGATTTTCAATTACATGGGGGGTTGGTATCCCTAACACCCTTGTTATTCAAGGGTCAACTCTAATTCTACATATTGGTTGTCCAGGGGACAGTTTTTAGTATCACAACTTTATGTGGGCTGCCTTTTCCCCTCAGTGGGAAATACTCTGGCACCAAACATACTCTTTTTTACATATGTAAGTTCCATGAACACACAGACTGTTTTATTCACTGCTTAGTCTGGACTGATATTCAGTCAGTAAACACTGGTACAACCTACTGGACTTAATGAGTTTGGATTGGTGGAAGCCTAGGATGCTTGTGTTGTATCATTTGTATAAAAATCATACATATGATCCCTGGATGTATTCTCAATGCCTATGGCATTGCCTGGCACATTAAGCATTCAATATATATATTGCTATTCAATATATGTATATATTGCTATTGCAGTTATTCAAAAATTCTCCATCTGTCCTTTCCTGTTTGTTCCCACTGCCATGGCATAATTCCATGCATGACTTTCAATGACATATCTTGAACACCCTCATACTTGTCACAGCCATCATCAATGCCAAACTCTATCTACCTGTTGATAACTATCCTATCACCAGAATAATAGTTCTAAAATGCTATTTTTGTCAGATCACTCTCCTGTTAAAAACCAACAAAACATACCAATGTCTTTCTTTCATCTGTAAGAGAAAATCCAAAAGTTCAAACGCTTCAATTGGCATCCAAGACTTCCCAAAATCTAGCTCAGACCTATTTTCCAATTTTAGCTTCCAAAATTCTTCTGCATCTTTGCTTATAACGTTCTTCCTTATTGGATTATTCTCCTTGTTTCATCCAACAGCTCAATTCTATTTTCTCTATGAAGTCCATTCTGATTACTCCAACCCATTATAAACTCTTCTTCTTACACAATCCAATCTCTTAAGTTTTATATTTTTGATGCAAAGTATAACCTACCTTGCATTTCTAATATATACATACCTTATTTCAAAATTGTAAATTGTCAGAATATAGGAACCATATTTGTTTGGTTTTTTTTTTTTTTTTTTTTGCTTCTTTGCTCACAATCCTAGACCAATATGTGGAAATAGTAGATAAGAACACAATCCTAGAATAATATTTGAAAACAGTAGATAAGAACACAGATACTTGCTGGTTAATTGGCTCACTCCTCCGTTACTTCCTTTCCATTTATTCAACAAATACTTTTGTCTCTACTCAGTGCCTGGCAGTGAGGACATAAAAGTGACAAGACACAGTCCCTGATTTCAAGGACTTTACTGTCTAGATTTCTACCACCAAAGAATATTAAATAATCCACTCATTGTCCAATGGAAGAGGTTTGAATTATAATTTCTTAACCTGATAACCATTGCTGCTTTTGTAGAATTCTTTTTGTCTAAACTCTTTTGTTGTTACATTTTTTAAGGAACATCTGCTGTTAAACAGAGGTTAGAAGTTTAAGCAAAATAAGAGCCATGTAGAAAACTCTAGGCCAGTAGTTCTCAAACCTGGCTGCACATAACAATCCTCTGAGGAGCTCTTAAAAGATGTCCAATGCTAGTGCCCTAATGGAGACCAATTAAATCAGAATGGGGAGAGGGGGCACATCTAGGCATCTACTTTTTAAAAGCTTCCCAGGTGATTCTAATGTGCAAAGCATGAAAACTGCTCTAGGCTAAAATAAAACTGCATTTCCACAGATTATAATTATGTTGAGAGAATAGTAACAAATGTGTAATTTATATATTCACAGGAAAATAAAATCTTGCCATTATATCCATTGGTTTAAATAACTAAATGAGGTGATATTTGCTAAGGAAACAATTTCAAAATTGTTTACTATTTTTACCAGTGTGGATAAAGAAATAATCAGCTCTATAACATATCAGCTCTTTATTTTTGTTTTGCTAAATTATGAATTAAATCTCTTTCCACTCATTTTTAAAATACTGGTTTGAGCAGAGAGGATCTAACAGCAAATGTGATGGTCAACTACATTACACAAAGCCAATACTAGTCTAGAGCTGGTGTTCTCAAACTCCTCAGGCATCAGAATCAACTGGAAGGCTTGCCCAAACCCAGATCTCTAGGCCCGTAACTCCAGACTTTCTGATGCAGTAGGTCTGAGTTGGAGCCCCAAAATTTTCATTTCTGACAGATTCTCAGGTGATGCTGATGCTGCTGGTTCAGAGATCACATTGAGAACCACCATTCTATATAGAGTAGCATCTCATAATAGAAGTTTGATAAATACTTGATCAATTAAAATAAGTCAAATGGTACATTTTAGGGTATAGGAACCTATGGTACCTTCCAATATGTATAAGGGTAGACTACATTTCCATTAGTTTTTTCTAGATCTTGCTCATGAATCACTATATTAAAAAACCACCTGAAGTGATTGTTAAAAATGCTGATTCCTGGGTTCCATTCCAGGTTAATCTAATCAGGATCTCTTTTGGCAAGGCCCAGGAATCTGCATTTTAAATAAAATCCTCATGCATTTTTTAAAAAAGATTTTTATTTATTTATTTTAGAGATCGAGAGAGAGAGAGAGAGAGAGAGAGAGAACACAAGTGGCGTGAGAAGCAGAGGGAGTGGGACAAGCAGACTCCATGCTGAGTGCCAAGCCTGATGGGGGGCTTGATCTCATGACATTGAGATCATGACCTGAACCAAAATCAAGAGTCGATGCTCAACCAACTGAGCCACCCAGGCCTCACCCCCCATGCGCTTCTAAAATTTGAGAACCAGTGCTCTGCTTTCTTGTGCATTTGCGTACACTATTGCTTTTTTCTAGATGCCCTTTCTCTCCATCTCTGCAGATATCCCGTACCTTTCTTCAAAGTCCAGCCAAATACAGCTTCCTCTGAGCAGTACCCCTTGATTTCATGACTACCACATACAACAGATGGAATACAGAGAAATAGTGGGTGTTTTGGGATGGGGCAGCTGGGAAAATTGGAATGGAGCTACAGGATTGGCTCTGAGTTTTGCACACGGAAGTTATACACCTGACTTCTTTCTCATGAATGGGAAACTGCAAGAGTTGTAAAGAAAGTAAATTCAAACAGTACTTAACCCTGAATGTCTTGGTCAAAGTAACTGTATTTGGAGCAGAGGTATGGTAGACCTGCCTGGACAGGAAAGGGGACTAGAGGAGAGGAGACAGAATGGATAACTTCAACTGTGCAGTAAGAGAATTGGATAGTTAGCATTCACTTAGGGGCCTTTCTTTACCCAAGGGGAGAACAAAATAGACAACTACCTTGCTCAGTGGGTCTAGCGCCTGTGATGGGGAACGAGGAACACGGAGAAGTTAGATCAACATTGGCAACAACATCTGAGAGGGCTGAGGGGCTAAGTGTGGAGCTAATAAGTGACAGAGTTCTAACTCTGGATTCAGGAACTTCAAAATCTATGGTAGTTTTCTGTGTGTTATCTGTCTTACCAATAAGAATTTGTATCTCTTGCAAACTCTCTAGATGATTGTGGTGAAGTTTAAGAACTACTGGTCCACTCTACTGGATATGTGTATGTGGTGATTATTTACACTTGAACAAATCCTTGTAGCCACCTTCCATTCAACAGCTAGTAGAAATTACACAAACTAATGTCCTACATCGGAACAGATAATACATATTTGGAAGCACAAAAAGGACTCTCGTGACTGGAGTTAGGCATTTTCTTCTACGTTTCATCCTCAACAGTTTACATAAGATAATCAGTCAGCCCATCAACAAGTACTGAAAGCTTCTGACATATTTGCTATCACAAGATAATGGCATTGATAATTTGTTGTCTTAAGTCTCTGACAATTAAAAAATGGCTAAAACACTGCTTCCCCCCCCACCCCGCCCGTAATGAGATAGAACCACAGAAGGGACTTAAAGATCATTGAATTCCATCATTTTATTCTGGAGACATGGAATTGACTAAAGCCCAGAGAGATCAATGACTAATATGTTTCAAGTCCCTAAACTGTGGAGTGACACAGCCAGTGACTAGATTTCTTTCCCATCAATCCTCTACTATCTTACATGTGTCAAGAATTAGTGAATATTCTGGCAATGCACATCTGTGGAAGCACCAAACTTGCTGACTTCAGTGCCATATACATAGTGGTGCTGAGATGGGTGTATAATTTCAGAAATTCACATCAATGTACATTTTGCAAAGCCTTCACATAAGAGTAGGAAATAGGAAACTCTTTGCCATACACTTTTATACTAATATGTGCTCTCTGGGTATAAAATTAATCACCACACCATCAAAAATCGATTGCTAAATTATCTTGCAAGCTAAGAAATACAAACCATTAAGTTTAGTAGATTAGTACACTCTCCAGGTGATACTTATTCTCCTCATTTGACAATTGACTGGTCACACCTGCTTTCTTTTCCATAATACCCACATGGAATTATCTTATATAGAAAAAGGCCCACCAGAGGTTCAATTAACCCAGCTGTCACACATCTGTTGCTATCTCTATAAATGCGGCGATTTGCTGGTAATTACTCTTCCGATAACAATCAAAAACTTCACACCTCTTTTTTTATTGTGATAGTCTCTTACTTCCTCCATCCAAACTGCCTCAATGACTTTGTTTGTGATCCAAAGATTCCAGAACATATCCAACTATTTCAGATCTCGCAAATGGACTTGTAAACAAGTCTGGCATCTACATTTAGTGACTTGGAAACTTATAGACACGGTTATCAGAGTATTCTATAAAATTTCAAAATAAGAACCCAGGCTAGCTTATAAGGGTCTAAAGTTGTTATTCTACTGTAAACAGGACTATAAACTTGCTATGAGAACATTAAGTAAATTGCATTATTGCTTTGTGCCTGAATTTTCTAATCTGTAGTATGTGCAGGAAGACTGGGCTCTTCATTCTACTTTACAGAATTTTTGGAGCATAGTGCATGATTGCTATGGTCTGAATGTTTGTGCCCTCCATTCCAAAAATTCATATGTTGTTAATGTAATGCCCAAGGTGATGATATTAGGATGAGAGATCTTTGGGAGGTGATTAAATCATGAGGGCCAAGCCCCCATGAAGGGGATTAATTCCCTTATAAAAGAGGCCCCAGGAGGTGCCTGGATGGCTCAGTCGGTTAAGCTTCTGCCTTCAGCTCAGGTCATGATCTCAGGGTCCTGGGATCACACCCCACATCAGGCTTCCTGCTGGGTGGGGCATCTGCTTCTCTCTCTCCCTCTGCCCCTCCCCAGCTTGCTCTTGCTCTCGCTCTGGCACTTACACTCTCAAATAAATAAAATCTTAAAAATAAAAAAAAAAGAGTCCTCAGAAATCTAGCTCACCCCTTCCACCATGTGAAGATACAAGAAGTCTGCAACCCAAAAGTTCCTCACCTAACCATGTTGGCTTTCTGATCTCAGACTTCAGCTTCCAGAATCGTGAAGAAAAAAAAAATTAGGTTCTCTAAAAGCTGCTTGGTCTGTGGTATTTTGTTAGAATAACCCAAAATGGCCATGACAATGGTTATATAAATTTCCTGGGGCATTAACCATATCGTGGTAATAGCTTCTCCTGGATTTGAAATATACAAATCTGGTAGCACAGATGTTTTTCTTAATAATAAATGTTACCATTTATTTGCATAGCACTTACTATTATTCAAAAGGGTTCAAACATAAGGCATTAAGTACCTACTATGTTCCAGACACTGTGCTAAGTACTAGAACCACAAAAAGGACTAAGAAAGGACTAAAACCTAGTCCCTTGCTTTGGGGGTCTCTGAAGCAGCCCCATAAATAAAATACCTCTTTCCTGCTCAAATTCTGAGCCAACTGTATTGTCCTATGTAGGACATAGAAGTAAGTTAGGTAGATAGCAAAATACTAACTTCAGTTCTCATAAAACAGATATTCAAGAATCTGATGCTTCTAAAGCCAAGGAGATTTCATAATCTGAATCCCAGAACTACTACTTAACCATTTAGCAGGTTAGGACAGGAAAAACTGTCCCTGGAGAACAGGGCTGTCTATATGCTCCCTGTAGGCAGCTGTTCCCAAGGACGCAGGGCAGAGGAAAGGGCTTCACTATGGACACTTAATTTCTGCATCCAAAATCACCAATTTACTCCTCTCCCATCCTCAGTAAATAATGAGTAAGGAATAGAGGCCAGGTGTGTTACACTAATGGATGTTCTTCCATCTGGAAAGAAATACCAGGAGTGGAGAGGAAGCACTCCCCTACCCTAACACCTGCCCTCAAGGACTTCATCTCATTGATATTCACAGAAACCTGAGAGGTAAATAGAGATGTTTTGTCTGTATTATATAAGAGGCAGCTGAGTTCTAGAAGAGTCACATAGCTAGGTTAGAAATCAAGAGAATATCTCAATTCTTTATGGTATGAATTTGGACACTGTTACCAATGCAATTAGATCATGGACTTGTCTATACCTACATTTTTTTCTCTTGCAAGTGAGACATGGGCTTGGATTCCAAATGGTTTTGTGACTATCTAAGGTTTTGACAAAAGCATCTATCATCTTGTGTATAGATGCGGTTGTTTTCTAATTTGAATCTTCTACCATAAAAGCAGGTAAGGCTTAAAAAATTGAATGCCACTATTGTAACGTTATAGAGAGTTATAGAGGAAGCAGCCAGGCAAAAGTGAGACAAACAGATAAGGAAGACAAAATAAAAACAGGTGGTTATCTAATGCTCAATATGAGAAAGAATGCTTAATTTTGTCAACTGGCACTGTGTTTCTATAATAGTTTTGAGTCACTACTGCTTACTACGCATCTGATATATACAGTTCTGGTTAAGCACTACTTATGTACATGATGTCATTTAATTTTCACAACAAATGTACGAGGACATTCTCTTTCTTCAGATAGGAAAACACGTATTTAGATCAAGTGACTTGTCTAATTTCACGTCATCCTTAATATGCCGTAGTGTCAGAATTTGAACCCAAGACTTCTGACTCCAGAGCCCACACTCTTAACCAGTACATTCTACTGGTCTGTCAGCTAAGAGCATACATTGAGTTACCTCTGGAGGCAACACATCCAGTGAGGGACAATAAAATACATCTAAGAGAGCAGTTTTATTTCCAAGCTTATAATACAATTACGTACATATGACACAAATATTTAAAAGGCTTTTTAAAAAGTTTACAGTGCACAGGTGAGCACAAATAAACCTATTAGCAAGCACAGGACTCCCGAGAGGAGCTGAAATGAAAAAGTGATCCAAGAGTTGAGCTGACAAGCACGTGCTAAAAGTCTGAGCCATTTAAAGATGGGGTAAGCTGCCTCAGATAGTAGTAAATTCTCACCATGTGAGGGGCTTCCCACACAGGCCGGATGGACAAACACTTTGTAGATCAAACTGGGTTATTTAAATGGCATCTAAAGTTCCCCTAATCCTGAGATTCTGTGATTTAGTCCATTTATTTTGAATATCCATTGTGTGCCAAGTGCTGGGATAAGGTCCTCTCACAAAGGAGAATAAGTCATACATTCGAGGAGACTGCAGTCGAGAGGGCAAATAGCACAAACCCAGAAATGTAGAATGAAGTGTGATATGGCATGGGAGCAAAAAAGATCTACACCTAACTCAAACCGGAAAGGGGAATTAAAAAGGGAAATCAGACGTTTCTTAGAGGTGATGCCTAAACTAACCCTTGAAGGAAGAGTAAAAATTAGCCAGGTGTTCCAGCTCCCTATTGCAATGTAACAAAGTATTTTTAATACTTGAAACAATCATATCTTAGAATTTGGGTACTTACTTAGCAGCTGGGCTGGTTGGTAGGATGCAAGACAGTTTCACTCACATGCCTGGTACCTTGAAGGAGATGGCTTTAAAGCCTAGTCTCTCTCTGCTAGAACCTTCCTTCTTTCCATGAAGTCTCAGGCTTCTCCGTAAGATCCCTCCGGCAGGGCAGGTGGATTCTTAACAAGGTGGCTCAAGGCTCCAGAAACTACTGCCCCGAGAGATCTAGGTGGGTGCTCCAAGGCTTCTTATAACAGCCTTAGAAGTCAGGCAGTATCACAGCCAACACAATTTATTGGTTACACATGAGTCAGTGTGGGAGGGAACACATAAGTGTGTAAACACCAGGGAGGCGTGGTTTATTTGAGACTATCATGGAGACTGGTTACCACACCACGCTAAGAGGTTTGGAGATTCTGATGGTATAATTTTCTGCTAAAAGGAATATCATGAACAAAGGCGATGGTACATGTAAGAATAAATCCTGAGAAACATCAGGCTGCCACTGTTACCAGCACAGCGTGTGAAAGGAAACAGAGGGGAGATCCGCTCTGCACTTAGCTGCCAAATCCCGAGTCCTGGGCCCCACATAGATGACCTTAAACCAGAAATGAGGACGCGTGCCAACAGCCTGTTAAAACATGTGGACCACTCTGAAGTTCTGGGCATGCACAGAAATGCCTTAGCCAAAAGTATTAAAAAGGCATTATCAGGAACTGGCACTGAAGTGGCATCCAGATAAAAATTGTGAGAATAAAGCAGCAGAGAGAGAATTCAAACAAGTAGCTGAGGTATAGGAGGTGTTATCAGATGCTAAAAAATGAGACCTCTATAACGAATATGGCGAAGAAGGATTAAATGGTGAAGGTGGAAGTCATTTTGACAGTTCATTTGAGTTTGGCTTCACCTTCCATAACTCAGACGATGCCTTCACGGATTGTGTGTGTGTGTGTGTGTGTGTGTGTGTGTGTGTGTGTGTAAGAGACTGGTTTCTATTCAACTTCTTTGAAAACCCACTTGTGGACTTTTGGGGGGCTCACAGCTGTCCCCCATAGAAGCCGAGGCAGAGAAATGGTTTTTGCTGCCTTCAGTGGATTTCCATATTTTGAAGGGAATTTGCTCCTTTTGATATAGGATTCACATTCTCAGGTTCACTAGGTCATGGAAGCCTCATTTCATTCTCTTCCTTGTCATTTGAGGATAGTTGGGTGGGCAGCTTCAAATCTGTATCAACTTTTACTAAAATTGTTAGTGGCAGGAAAATCACTACAAAGAGAATTGTTGAAATGGTCAAGAAAGAGTAGAAGTTGAAGACAGCCAGTTAAAGTCCTTAACAATAACTGGTAAGGAGCAGCTGCTATGCTTGGATAACAAGTAATTCAATGCAACCAATTAATACAAAAGTTAAATATAACAAGCACCATTTGAGGATTAGTAGGAACCTTTTTTTTGAAGATTTCAAATGAACTTGACTTTCAGTATAACTGTACCTAATCTTAAGTATTCATAACCACAACTCATGGTAGCCCATATTTGTCAGACTTTTGAGTTTATTGTTGGAGCCTCTTAGGACTTTTTTTTTTTTTGTCTTTAAAATTGTTGTAAATCTTTGTGTCTTTATTAAATGTAATCCGAGGTGGCCATGACTCTTTCATGCATTAATACCAGCATGGATCTATTTTCTCAATGTGTTTGCAATGTGAGACAAGTAGTGTCAACCTGCTGTATAGTTCATATTGCCTGGATGAATCTTCCACAACAATAATTTCTTGTTTTTTTCAGTATTTAGTAGTGAAAGATATTAATGTGTAATAGTAATACATTTCTGGTTTAATATAAATTGAGGATGCTTTCTAATTGTGTATGAATGCTGGCAACTTAGTAAGTTTTGACAATTGTTTAAATATATAATGTTAAACTTAGGCTTAAAAAGTAAACCTGGTAAACTGGGTCTTTGTCATTTGCTATATATATATTAAAAAAAAAAGAAATGTGAATGTGCATTTGGTGCATTGAAAAAAAAAAAGTCCTGAGAAACACCAAGCCACAAAACTGTATAGTGTTATGGTTAAGAGTGCAGGCTCTAGAGTGAGATTTTGGAGCCAGTTATTCTCCAGTGCAGATTTTGTACCCTAGAACTAAATTGTCCAAGGTTATTAAATTTAAGTTAAGTGATTGAATTAGTTAAATTAAAAGTTCAGTTCTCTAGCTTCACCTCAATCACAGTGGCCACATTTCAAGTGCTCAATAGCCACATGTGGCTAGTGGCTACCATATTGAATAACACAAACATAAAACCTCCCCATCACAGAAAGTTCTCATGGACAGCAGTGTGCTTGACGGTCTTTTAATAGACTTTCATTTAACTAACTTGCCTCATTAACGCTGTATTCCCATTGCAAAACTTATCAATTGATACATAAGACATACTGAAATTCATGGGTAACCACATATATTTTCACCCCCCAGTTTAACTGCTTATAAAAAGCCAGTTGTGTTTGTTCCCAAACTTGTGTATTCCAGTTTATTTATATTGCAATTACATAACTTAATTTGTCAACAGATAAAATACAGATGGGAAAAGTCTTCTATGCAAATTAAGTTGAATGCCTTATTAAGAATTAATAAAGACACATTAAAATTTATTTGCTGCATAATTAGTCTTAGGCTAGAGAAATTATAAGATATTAGAAGGAAAAACATCTAGAACTCTATGCTCAGATAACTTCAAGAGTCTCCACTTTAAAAAGCCTGAAACTGCAAAGTGTTAGACAATAATGGATTCAATTTATAAAAGAAAAATGAAGCTGAACTCCAATAAATAGAATCATTTATCAAATGATGGATAAACACATATGATATTCTAAGTTAATATAAATAAATTTAGAGAGATAATCAGACATTGTATGCTTCCTAGTGGAAGAAGACAACACCACATATTAAGTCTTGAAAAAATCAAACCTCTAGATCCAATCAAGTTTCTAGATCCAATTGTGGCTAATCTCCAGCCACAATTACCATTTTATAGGAAATACAGAGGACAAAGAAACTCGTTAAACTACACCATGGGAATGCAATCAGCAAAATCCATTCTGTGGGAAATGCTACAAGACAAACGACCTAGTTTCTTTCTTTTTCTTAACATTTTATTTATTTATTTGAGAGAGAGAAGTGAAGGCAGATGCTTAACCGACTGAGCCACCCAGGCACCCCTGACCTGGTTTCTTCAACACACTGTAAAGAGAGAGAAATGGAGAGGTAACTAACAGATTAAAAGAGACTTAAAATATAGAGCAACCAATCACAATGTGTAGACGTTACTTGGATCCTAATTCATATTCATTGTGTAAAGTATTTAACATGAGACAATGGGAAATATGTACAATGGCAGATTATTTGATGTTATTAGGATAATTATTAATATTATAGGTGAAATAATTGTGATTATTTTTAAAAAGTGTCCAGTTCTTTTAGAGATATATACTGAAATATTTACACACGATATGATGACCAAGATTTGCTTAAATATTCTATGGGAGGGGATAGTGGATAGAGGTATGGATGAAGCATGATGGGTTGATTATTTTAAGCTTTTATTTATTTAAGGGAGGGAAAGAGAGTGAGAGGGGAGGGGTAGAAGGAGAAGCAGACTACCTGTTAAGTAGGGAGCCCGAAGCTGGGCTCAATCCCAGGACCTGAGCCGAAGGCAGACACTTAACCAACCGACCCACCCAGGCACCCCTGACAGATTATTATTGGGACTGGGTATTGGGTACATAAGGATTCATTATACTATTCTATCTACTTTGTCTACATTCTAAATTCTCCATAACACAAAGTTTTAAAAAGATAATGTATCATTTTTCTCACTAAGTTTTTCTAAGAGACCAACTAAGTCCCAGTAGCACCAGATGAAGAAAATATAAACAAAGTAATATAATAAAGATTAAGAACGTTTTAGTTATTTTCCATAATTTCTCCCTCTTAATATCAAACCAAATTAAAAAAAAAAATATGTCCCTGCTTCAAACACAGGTTGAAGGCACTAAAGTCTGCCTACTGGGTATTCAGCACTGATTCTGGCATCAGCACTGATTGTAATCCCAGGTTTGTCACTAATTGCATTACCCATGGACAAGGTAATCAATGTTTTGAAACTTCAGTTTCCTCATCTGTAAAATGGGAGTAAGAATAAAAGTACCTGCATTATAAGGTCATTAGGAAAACTCAATAATATAACCCAATGTAACATGTTTTGCTTGTTTGCAGCAGAGCCCACAATGGGAACTAATAAGAGAATATACAATGGAAATCGTGAGAATAATATGGAGAACAGCTTTGAAGGTCATACCAGTGAACTTGGATGCTCTATTACATGAATTGTAAACATTCGAAACACTTGAGTGAGAGAAAATGTTTGAGAAAACTGATTTTGATGGGACAGAAATAGAAGGTAGAAAAACCACATAGTTGTTGCAATTTTTGCAAGAAGACCTACACTTACGTGGTGGCTATAGAAACGGAAAATAGGGGCACCTGGGTCGCTCTGTCGTTTAACGTTTAAGTGTCTGACTCTTGATTTCGGCTCAGGTCATGATCACAGGGTCCTAGGATTGAGCCCCGCGTTGGGCTCTGTGCTCAGCAGGGAGGCTGCTGGAGACTCTATCTCCCCTGCCCCGTTCTCAAATAAATAAATAAATCTTTAAAAAAAAAAAAGGAAAATAAAGGACATCCAGACACTCCTGTGAAGAGGCACTAACGTTAGAAATAGCAAGGTGTCCATTTGACTCCTGACTACTAATTATCAGGGAGCCCCATCTTCAAACCACTCACCTCAGGTGGGTAGAAACACAGAGGAAAAGAGATGGAAAGAAAGGTGGAGGACAAAAGGAGACATCAGTCTCGGGTTTCAAAGACTGTTGCCTCTTTATTCACCTTACTCAGTGCTAACACGAAAGATGTCAGAGGCTTAATGCGGAACTGGGTAAATATATAAAGTACCAGTTGAGGTTTAATAAGACCTGATTGCTCGGGACGGAGTGAAGGATCAGGAAGATACCCAATGCAGTTTCCTGCAGATGACCGAATGTATTTTTCTCTTGCAGCTCTCAGCTTCCTTGCCCATAACCCCCAGCTGGGAACGAAAGAAGTAAGGGCAGCTAATTGCTCACAAAGGGAATTACAAGAAAAATCTAAAAGTCATTTACAACTTTCACTGTTACTCAACAAAATAGACTGTTGTACTCCAGGAAGTGGCATTCTTTATAAAGTTACATTTTCTTAAGCAAACTTTTTCCAGGCCCACAGCAGTAAAGAATGCATTTAAGATTCTCATTCCTTCCTAACTCCAATCATCCCCAATGTTATTTTTCACTTTAAAATTGAGCAATACTCCAGCTTTTCTTAGATGATAGAGCCAGTCTTGTAATGTTCAACTAGGTAGCTTGGAGGTTTCCCTCGGGCTACTTCTGTCGCTGTTTCTGCATCTAGACTCCTAAGAAAAGACAACAGGGGATTGCGTGTTCCGTCTCTGCCGACCTTCTTGATTATAGACGACTGGAGTAAATCCCTTACATCTGTGCTACCAGGATACCTACATTCAACGGAAGGTCTTTTAATTCTGAAAGCATCACGGGGCCTGATGAAGCAAACTGATTTCTTTGAGGAAAATGAATTCTGGAAGCATTAAGCACTTTTAACGGGATGCAGAAAAAGACTGGACTACACAATAGAAAAAAGAATGTTTGGTTTTTTTGGAGGGACTGTAACCTTTAAAATGAGAGATTTAGAGCTTACAAAATATCTCTCAAATGCATTTCTTTTTTACTTGATCACTTTCTCAGCTATGTACATTTCAGCATATTCAAGTGTAAACCATATCACTGAGACAATGAGTTCATTCACAATTCAGACTGTCCACAGCCATGTAAAAAAAAAAAATCCCCCTCTGCCAGTAATAAATAGGAACAGTTTCTGCATCACTCTGAATTCCGTGAGGAAGTATTCTCAAAGGCTGTTTCCTAACCTCTTTTTTAAAAACAATAACACCTTTTTAATTTAGACAGCTGGGGAACTTACTATCACTTCATCAATTTTGGTTTGCATAATCTGTCCCCAAGTAGTTTGTTGTTGTTGTTTTAATGAACTAAATACATAACCCTGCTATGAGAACATGCCAACACCAGATGGCAGTTGTATGCCACAGCCCCCAAGGTTTGGGCTATAACGTATAAATTGAGAGTGGTTCAAGGTAAAAGACAAATGTTCCTTTGCACCGCGTTCATATCAAAAGCATATTACATATAACACCCAGTGTTCATCACATCACCTCCCCTCCTTCATGCCCATCACCCAATTATACGCAACTGATAAATTACTGAACACTACATCTGAAACTAATGAGGTACTGTAAGTTGGTTAATTGAATTTAAGTTTAAAAAAAGGAAAGGAAGCATATTATAAACTTAAATAATAACTAAATCCTACAATAATACCGTAGAGCAAATGTCAAACAACTGAATTCCAGAATGCGATTTTATTCAGTTTCTCAAAAGTTGTCACACAACCACCTTACCCCAACCCCCAGTGTTTGATGAGAATGCTAATCTTTATATCCATTATCACTTGCATTTAACTCTTCTGATTTTTTGATCTTCAATATCTTGTTGTTTTGTACCCTCCCCTTGACCTAGTCAAGCGTAATAGAGCCACCCGGCCTGGTTATCCCAGGTCATTGAAGGAGCCGTGTTTCTTGTGGTCTCTCCATCTTCCTGCAGCTTTCTTGTTCTATTTGCTCTCCCTTTCTTCCTCTTCACTTAGGGAACACGATTTACCCTCCACAATTAGTGGTAGGTTTCTCTTCACATTTTTACCCCTGATTTTCTACATTAGTTTTATTTTTCTTGTTGAGAAGAATTTAGTCTACTCCATTGCTGGAGCGGACTGGAGCTTAGCAAAAATAGCAATTAAAAATGCACCCAAACAGCCCAATTCAAATATAGGCAAAGGACTTGAATAGATATTTCTCTACAGAGAATACACAAATGGCCAATAATCAAATGAAAAGATGCTCAACATCATTAGTCATTAGAGAAATGCAAATTAAAACCACAATGAGATGCCACTTGACATTCATTAGGATGGCTCTAATAAAAAAATATGTGGAAAATAAGCCTTGGCAAGAATGTAGAGAAATTGGAACTCACGTGCATCGCTGGTAGGAATGTAAAGGAGTAAACCACTGCAGAAAATAGTTTGGTTGTTCCTCAAAAAGTTAAACATAGAATTACCATACGATCTGGCAATTCCATTCTTAGGTGCATACCCAAGAAAAATGAAAGCAGGGACTCAAAGAGATACTTGTACACACGTGTTCAGAGGATCTGATTGACGTTTTTCCAAAGAAGACATCCAGATGGGCAACAGACAAATGAAAAGATGTGCGACATCACTCATCATGAGGGAAATGCAAATCAAACTACAATGAGATATCACCTCTCCCCTGTCAGAATGGCTAAAATTGAAAACACAAGAAACAACAAGGGTGGGCGAGGATGTGGAGAAAAAGGAATCCCCTGTCACTGTTGGTTCGAATGCAAACTGGTGCAGCCACAGGGGAAGACAGTATGGAGGGTCCTCAAAAAGTTAAAAATTGAACTACTCTATGGTCCTGTAATCACACTACTGGTATTTACCCAAAAAAATACAAAAACACTAATTCAAAGGGATACATGCGCCCCTATGTCTACTGCAGCATTATCCACAATAGCCAAACTATGAAAGCAGCCCCAGCGTCCATCAACAGATGAATGGATAAGGAAGAAGTGGTGTATATATACACAATAGAATATTATTCGCCCAATAAAAAGAATGAAATCTTGCCATTTGCAATGACATGGATGGAGATAGAGAGTATAATGCTAAGTGAAATAAGCCAGAGAATGAGAAATACCATATGATTTCACTCATATATGGAATTTAAGAAACAAACAAAGAAAAAAAGAGACAAACCAAGAAACAGTTTAATTATAGATAACAGACTGATGGTTACAGAGGGGAGGTGGGTGGGAGGATGGGGGAAATAGGTGATAGGGATTGAATCCACATCGTGGTAAGCACTGAGTAATGTATAGAATTGTTAAATCACTATAATGTGCACCTGAAACTAATATAACACTGTATGTTAACTATACTGGACTTAAAATTTTGAAAAAATTAGCAACAAATAAGGAACAAAAATATTTTAAAGCTTTCTCCCATACCACTAAATCAACCTAATTAAGTTACAATTTGATTTAGCATTCACAAAATTATATTACATACCACACATATGCCCATAAATCAAAGACTAAAATAAAATAAAAATAATTCCTGGGTAAATAGTATAATGTTAGCTTATGCCAAAGCTGACCTTGAAAAATCATTCAAATATGGCTCAGTGTGATTGGAAGTTACACGTGAATATGTTTTCCTAAGGATTTATTAGTGATTCCCCAGTGCATGTTTTTGAAATAAAATGTATCTGAGTAGCAGCAAAACAAACAAACAAACAAAAAAAAAACCATAGGCCACTTGCTGATAATGAAAGCCTAAATAAGAATTGTTTCAACTTAAAGGACAATATGCCACCAAGCTGGAAATTTTGAATAAAGGAAAAACAGAACTTTACCTGGCTGTATCACAAACCCATTAGTTCAGAACTTGTGCCAATTTGACCCAGGCTAGGCCAATGTTGACATTTAAGTGGCTATCAAACAATTTCTTCTCATCGATGTAAGTAAACAAGAGATGGAATTAATCAATTTAAGAGAACAGCAATTTATCAGTTCTTTAGCATATTTATGGTCTACGTAGAAATGAATGTTACTAATCATGACTGATTGCCCCAAAAGTTGAATCTCCCACAAATAGGAGTATTTAGGGTCTCTCATTATGTAATATAACTTTGTTTATCCTGGTGCTTCTCTCATTTTTCTGAAACATTTTTGTTTTATGGTTTCTCTGGCATGATAGAGTATGTCCTACCTCTCTGAAAAGTGTCTAACCATTGTGGAGCTAGGGCACCCTCTTCCTCAGTCTTAAATCCACTAGCCCATGTCCCAGGCAGAGGAAAGAACCTGGATTCTCTCTCCACATTAGTAATATTGCATTAATATTGCTTTCCGTTGGCTGGACACCTAGTTTATGAGACCACTGCACTAGTACTTTTCCTATGTTATTTCTAATTCTTAAAACCCTGGGGGACAGACATTGGTATCTCTATTTTAAAGATTTAAAAAATGAGGCAATAGCAGCTATGTGTCTTTGAGCAAGGCCACACAGCTCTTAAGTCGTGCAACTAGGTTTCAAACACAAGTCTTTCCACCCCAAAGCCTGTGTGTGGCCTTGCTGATAACTGCGCTAACCTTCAAAACACTGGCTTGTTACAATCAACAAGGTATATGAGGGTTTCTACTAGTCCTCAAGGAACGGAGTTGAATTTCTTCTGAAAGAATGTATGATTTGAGCTTTTCCCTTCAAGTGGCCTTGCTCTTTAAATTTTTCAGATTTAGCGCAGTTTGACTGTGAAAGCCTTATAGCTCAAAGGTCCCTCTGCATCCATAATCCTCAGTTCTCAGGTTAATGTTAGTATGTCTCAGGGGACAGCTTTCTTCCTGATGACCTTGGCAGGAAAAGAAGTTAACCCCCTCATCAACTCAGTCTGTACGCAATACCAAAACATGAGAGCGCCTCAGTTTTTGCTTCAAATATCTCTTTATGTAAATCCCCAGAGCCCAGCCAAGCAGAGTCCAGGGTAGAGCAAATAAATGTCTTCTGTGACTGCAGAGAAGAAAAGTTTCCAGGAAGCTGGGGATCTCACAAGCTGCTCTCAGCCCTGCTGTCAATGAACAAGCAAAGGAATCAAGAACAGATAAGGAACAAGCAGATAAGGGAATTTCCAGTAGAGCCTAAAACAAACTAACGGAGAGGAGATAAGATGTTGGCAGAAAAAAAATAACCTTTGGATGTCCAAAGGGCTAGCCTTTGACAAAATTGTGAAGGAGGTTGTCTGTTTTCTCTTTCTCTCTCTCTGCCCTCACCTATCCTCCCCTAATTCTATTCCTTCACCCTAAGTAGTCCCAGAGCTAATGATATTTTTTGAGGGCCTGTCCAAGCTTCCTAGTGTGGGGCTGTCTCCTCTCTGCTCCCCCCTTAACATATTTTATGTCCCATAGCATCCTCCCTACCCAAGTGAAAACTTGCTCCTTTCTGTGACTTGTTCTCATTTAGGAGCTCTAATTAAACTCACTTGGTGAATTTATATAGCAAAGCTCTTGATGGCTAGAAATGATGTCAAGCACTACCCCTACCACATCACATTTGCATTCTGATGGGGCTTCTTTTTTTAATGCAAATTAGACCTGTCTTTCCTCCTAAGCTATTGATTTCTTCCCCTTCTTCCACTTGTGAACCCATAAATTCCACTATGGTATTTTTTACAACCTGTCCAACAGCAGGGAGAACATTTTGACTCCATAAGATAAAGGGCTAATGGGCATAAGAGATGTGGCATCTGTTTGTAAACATTAATGGAGTGATGCCCGTTAGCCTGGTATGACTCCCTAACTTGCAGAAGCTTCGAATGTAGCTGGGGAGACAAAGTTAACACCTATGAAAAGTCAAACAACATCACCAAATAGGACGTCCTTCCTGGATTTGATGATCTGAAACACCAGCTGACACCTGTGGTCTGACACTACCTAGCAGAGGTAGGAGGGCTGCAGGAAAGACCCAGGAGCTAAATAGTGGAGGGTAAATGAAGCAGTGACAGGGTCACAAGTACACTGTGAAAATGAGCCCATAACCACAGCATGTCCTTCTATCCGTCTCAGTGTGTGCTGGATTATTCCAGTGGTGAGGGGGCAGGCTCCAGGGAACACGTGGACGAATCACCATTTGATAAATACCTCCTAGAAACTGCCTTCCATCATTTTCCTGCGAACACATTGGAAATAGAATTGATAGCTTCTTAATTAATTCTGTGTCTAATATCCAGATGGTAAGTTTAGCAATTATACAAAACAATTTCTTTAGGCTGAAGCTCTGAAACCATGATTTAGTAACTGAATTTTCAAAAAAAAAAAAAAAGATATTTCAAAGCACTACTTACAGCAGTGGTTCTCAAGCATGGCTAAAAGGGACTGGAGGGTGTTGGGGAAAGGGACACTTAAAAAGAACTATCTATTGTTTTTCTTTATCCTTCCAAATACAGGCATAGAAGAAACAGCTGCATACATCCCCCTGAATATCGAAATGGCAGTAAAATGGTTCAAATGGTCTGTTTTCAAATTATTTGATTTTCTATCAAATTTCGGTTAAATATTTCTTTCCAAAGTACTATTATCTTTTTGTAGGCCCCAGGGTGCCAAGTATAACGTCATTCACAGAGAAGAAATTCAACAAATATTTTCCCATCGGTGGGAGAGATCCCAACCTTTTGGAAAAATTTCTGGTATAAACTACAGTTTTCCTAACTTCAGCTCTGTTTCAGAAAGCTGTCCCTAAACTGACTGGGCCCTGCCTACTAAGAGGTTCATTGAGTGTTAACCACCAGTTTCCATTAGATGAAGATAAGATACTGATGAGAAAGGAGAGGATAAGGTTGGAGTAGGTCCCCCTGCAAGGTAAAAGGAAAGAGGAAAATATGATGTACCAGGAAAACTTACAGGATTATAAATGTGATATATATAGGCGCATAACTCTGTGTGCCCCTGATATAGTCCAAAGTCAAGGCTATGTTGTTTTAAGTTGGTCCTAGAGGACTTGCTCATGAAGGCCTTCCGCGGATCCTCTTATTTAATTCCAGCCTAACCTCATTCCACTCACCCCAACACCCTATACCATTTCCCTGCTACATTTTCCTCCCTGGCACTTATCAATACCTACTTCACGGTACATATGTACTTATTGGTTTGGTTTGTTATCTGTTTGCCCCATTAGGATTAAAGTTCCAAGAGGACAAAGGTAGGCCTGTCAAATTCACTACCATTAAAATGCTCTGAAAAAGGGTAAAATCATAACATCCACACAAATACAGAAATAAACACGTGTTAAAGATTTCATTTAACTCAGTAATGAGGAAACTAGTAAAGTGTTACAACCAGTTAAAAGCAGAATCCAAAGAACAGACACATTTGTAGATCAAGAATGTTGACAATTCAGAAGCATAAATGGGAGGCAAAACTGGTTTTTCCACAGGGGAGGAGATGTCCCTCCACCTGAGAGAAGTAGATTTGCTCGTTTATAGACAAGCATTATTGCCTATAAACAAGGGTTATTTTGCATTAATATCAGTTATCCCCAATCTACAGGGTTGCAAGAATGCTGCCATCCACACAGGATTAGATAACCGTGAAGGTCTGCTTGGAACAAGGCTTAGTTTTCCACTGAAACACAGAATCCTTCCTAGACCGCAACAGTGCCTCGCAGAGTGTCTGGCCCACAATGGACACAGCAGCAAGAGGGCCAATATTATCAACATGAACCTCATTCTCCAAATCAGAAACTTGGACATCACCCCCGATTGCCCTCTCTTTCATGCTGTCCTCCCTCCATACCCAATCAGTCCCCACATGTTATCATGCCTACCATCTGAAAATATTTGTTTTCCTACGTAAGAGAAATCTGTTCTAATGTATGCATTTCATGATGCCATTCCCATGCCTAAAAGCCACAGCCCTCAAAATAAACCTTAAATACTTTAGAACCTAAGGCCTTTTATTCTGGGAATATCTAACAAAGAAGAAGTACACGAAAAGATCATAGACAAATCACCAATTTAGCATAGTTCCTAGTACATCATAGGTCCTCAGAAGTATTTGATTATTAATTAATTAACAGAGTTATTCAAAGCAGGTCCTGTATAACTCATCTTTCCCCTGAATTTTTTTTCTGATTATAATTATAGTTTATTCTATAAATACATCTTCTTTTACTTTCCCCTTTTGAATTCATACCTCATTTAAAAAAAAAGAAAAAGAATCTTGGATTCTATGAAAACTTTTACCTTGCCTCTAAGGTACTAGTGTGTTACAAGCAGAGTTAGCATCTCCAGTCTGACAAAATTTTACTTAGTTATAGGCCCCACCCCATGCCCAAGGGAGCCTCTATATGGTACTGCCAAAGCTCAGATTGGTGTAATGAAAATTAAAGGCCAACATTCGAGTTTCATAGATGGAAAAATTGTTTCTAAATTAAGTGGAGCTGGCTGGAAAGGATGGCCTCTCTGACTTCACTATGACTGATGTTATTTGGTATTTTATTCTCTTCTAAGGGAGGCTGATGTCTAAAGAAACCTTTAGAATCGATGGCTAAGATGCAGCTTGGCTCTATGGCTATGTTCTCTCCAAGAGTACAAGTTTTCTCTTGGGAGAAGTTTTTAAAGTTACTGTGCACAAAAGCTCACTAGGAAAAGAGAATGTCAATTTAAAATTTACTTCCCAGATGCCCTTCACTATGGATTCTTATAGTGAAATGCAGCAATTTATATTAAGCAAAATAAAATTTTAAAGAAATTACAGGAAGCACTGTAGTGGGACCATTTTCAAATGCTGGGAGAGAACGTATGGCTAAACTTAGAAAAACTATAAGGTTTGATTTGGTATTTTCCAGCCTTCGCTTAACTGCCTACCCCCAAGAATACTTCTTCCCATAATTCCCTGCTAGATAACCAGGGTCCTTCATGTGGGAGCCATGTGAGGTGTGCCCTCCTTGGACACTGTCCTGTCCTTGGTTTTCAACCTACCCTTACCCCATCTAAACTGACCTGTTATGGGCCTCTTAGTGAACTTTCCTGGTGGGAAATACCTAAGAAACTCTATCGAAAGGTGTGACTCACTAATTAGATTATGTAATCCTCTTATCAAGTACAGTTGTATTTCACCATTTTCTCAATCGGAGATAAATAATGGAAGGTAGAAGTTCAGGCATTATTAACAGGATGCTATTTCTGGGACTAGAATTCTTCCCAGTGTTCCTCAAAACACAAGAAATAAGCCTACTTATTGGAACAGCCTATGATTATCAACTACACTGACAATATACTTGATATGAAATTGTCTTGTCATTTATCTTGTTCTTTTAAAATTCAAGTGGAGGTTTTAAAAATTCCTGTTAATTGAAAGTTCAGGTTAGTTAGATTCAGGTCAATCAAGGTTTTACTCCAACAGAATTTACATAATGTGGTGACTTTCAGGCATGAGAAAATATTTTGATTAATCAGTTCAGTTCGCCTGTAATACTGATTTAATGACCTGTTTGAATGAGTCACACTAATTGAACTAAACACTGTTGTTTACAAGAGCAGCTGGTAATGAAAATAATGTATCCTACATCCTTCTACCACAGTAGACAATGCAGCTCATTTTACTTATTGCTTAAAATTGGCTGGCACGAACTCTATTTTGCATGTACACTAATTTTTCATTTTACTTATTTCATATTGGTATGTCCTTTTATATATCACAAAGTGAGTTGATTTCAGGTAGAAAAGTAGCATAATGAACAAAAAGATGACAAGGTAGTCTTTATAATCTTGCCCAAAAGTTTAGTCTTAATTTCTGTGATAGTTCTGAGAAAAAAGTGGTTCTTCGTGCTGACATAAAATATTTAAGCAGGCATCAGATTGAGGATATATACTAATTGCTTAAGGTATGGCCTAGGAATATTTTTGAATGTGGAGGAAGATGGTAAGTACATCCTTTCTGAGGTTTTAGCTGTAGTCATTTGAACTATGCCAAAATACCAATTTAAATGTGTCAGTTTGTCTAGAAATACAATTAGTCACTAAATTAAAACGTTCAAATATTAAGATCATGTCACTATAGCTTAGTAGTTTTTAACCATCTATTGTTCTGCTTAAATTTTTGTTTTCCCTCCCAGCCCACACCCCAACCCCATCTATAAGATACTATGAAAATACAGAAGCATATTTTGTACATCAATCAGAAACTATTATCAACCTATTCTGGATCCAGGATTGTGCTAGGTACCATGAACAATACACAGGTACACACAGGTAAAACATTTCCCAGTTGAAGAACTTGAAATCTATTTGAAAATGCAAGATAAATATATATAACCAATACACCTAAGTATAAAAGAAAGGATAACAGGAGATCAGACGAAAGGCTACAGAGCAAAGATGAGAACGTCAGCTGAACCTTACAAAAAGGCCAGTTATTGATAGAGAGAAAGGAGTAAGGGATCATTCTAAAGCAAGAGAATAGCACAAGCAAAAGGGCTGAGAACAAAATTGGCACAGAATGTATTCCAATGGGGAGGAGAAGAACAATGAGCCTGACATGGCTCTAATGGTTATATTGTCCATAGTGAGTCAGAAGGCTGCATGAGTAATAGGTTTTGTCTCACACACAGGATAATTTGCTCCTCAAGAACAAGAAACATGTGGGAGGGAGGCAAGATGGCAGAAGAGTAGGGGCCCTCGTTTCATCTGGTCCCTTGAATTTAGCTAGATAACTATGAAAATCATTCTGAACACCTATGAATTCAACTTGAGATGTAAGAAAAGAATTGTTGGAATTCTACAAATAGAAAAGTGAATACTTTTTGCAAGGTAGGAGGTGCGGAGAAGTGAATCTGAGGTGATATATGGGAAGATAAATGGTGGGGAGAGGGAGCCTCTTTAAGGTGGCTACCAG
Source organism: Ursus arctos (assembly GCF_023065955.2). Taxonomy (NCBI): domain Eukaryota; kingdom Metazoa; phylum Chordata; class Mammalia; order Carnivora; family Ursidae; genus Ursus; species Ursus arctos. Next base: position 88,281,074 of record NC_079873.1, on the reverse strand, counting down.
AAAGTGATACAGAGCCGGAGCCCCAAATCAGAACTTTTAGAAGGCTCCTCCATTGAGATAGATACATCCCTGCCTGAAAGGTGGTCAGGTGGTGAAATGGGGCAGAATCCTAGGTGGGACAGTGTGGACTCAGGATCCTCAGGGTCACGAAAGAATTGGGGTGCCTGAGCCGGCAGAGTTCCCAAACATTGGATCGGGGAAACCAGCTGTGGTCAGTGACCCCAGGAGGATCGGCATGGGTGTGCACCACAGGAGTCTGCAGAGTTGGGGGTACACAAAAGTGAAGATTGCTTTTCCCTGAGAGTTTACTGAAGAGAGGGGTCCACGATCTTTCAACTACAGGGCTGGAGATCAGGACATGGCCATTTTTATTTTCATCCTCTAAAGAGGTGCAGAAAGCCTTCAAGGAACAAAAGCGACTTAGAAGAACCTGAAGGAGCTTACACTGAGCCCTGACCCTGGCAAGGGCCGGTGCAACTCTGCCCAGGCAAAGACGCCTGAGAATCAGCACAGCAGGCCCCTCCCCCAGAAGACCAGCTGTAACATCGGAGGAATACCATGTTTACCAAGTACACAGAAATGCAAAATTCTAGCGCTAGGGGAAATTAGTATATAGAATTCAAGGTTTTTTTCTCATGATTCTTTCATCTTTCAGTTTAAAATTTTCCTTTTCTTTTTTCTTTTTTTCCTTTTTAACTAGTTTCTTATTTTATCAACTTTCTGTTTTTAAGCCTTTTTTTAACTTTCATTTTTACATTTACATTTTATAGATATAGTCTTCATTTTTGGCTTCCTTTCACTGTATTAAATTTTATTTTCTAATAGTTATAAATTTTGCTTTCTTTACAATTTTGGGCTTTAGTGTCTTCTAACAAACAGACCAAAATACATCCAGGATCAAGTGGATCACCCTGACTTGTCCACCTGAAAGATTATATTCTCTATTTTTCCCTTATTTTTTTTTTTTTTTTTTTGGTTTCTGACCTCTTCAGATTTGTCTAGTGTGTATTTTCCTTGGGTTGTGGTTGATATTTTTTACTTTGTTCTCTCATGCATCCATTCTTCTCTGGGCAAAATGACTAGAAGGGGGAATTCACAACAAAAGAAAGAGCCAGAGGTAATACTCTCTGCCACAGATCTAATCCAGATGGATATAAGTAAAATGTCAGAGCTGGAATTCAGTATAACGATTATAAAGTTACTAGCTCGTCTTGAAAAAAGCATGAAAGACATTAGACAATCTCTTAGTGGAGAAATAAAATCTAATCAGGCCAAAATTAAAAATGTTCTGAAATGCATTCTCAAGTGGATGCTCTAACAGCTAGGGTAAATGGGGCAGAATAGAGAGTCAGTGACATAGAAGACAAGATGATGGAAAAGAAGGAAGCTGAGCAAAAGAGAGAAAACAACTAAAGGACCATGAGGGGAGGCTTTAATAAATCAGTGATATCATAAAGCAAAACAATATTAGAATTATTGGGGTCCCAGAGGAAGAAGAAAGAGAGGGACAGAAGGTATATTTGAGCAAATCATACCTGAGAACTTTCCTAATCTGGGGAAGGAAACAAACATTCAAGACCAACAGGTAGAGAGAATGCCCCTCAAAATCAATAAAAATAGATCAACACCCCAACATATAATAGTGAAGCTTGCAAATTTCAGAGATGTAGAGAAAATCCTGAAAGTAGCTCGAGGCAAGAGTTCATTAACCTACAATAGTAGAAACATTAGACTGGCATCAAACTGATCCACAGAGACCTGGCAGGCCAGAAAGGGCTGACATGATATATTCAGGGTACTAAATGAGAAAAACACACAACTAAGAATACTTTATCCAGCAAGGCTGTCATTCAGAATGGAAGAAGAGATAAAGAGCTTCCAGGAAAACAGAAACTAAAACAATTTGTGATGATTAACCCAGCCCTGCAAGAAATGTTAATGAGGATCCTGTAAGAGAAGAGAGAGTCCAAAAGTAACATAGACTAGAAAGAAACAGAGACAATCTACAGAAATGGAGACTTTACAGGTAATACAATGGCACTAAATTCATATCTGTCAATAGTTACTTTGAATATAAATGGGCTAAATGTTCCAATCAAATGACACAGGGTATCAGATTGCATAAAAAAGCAAGACCCATTCACATGCTGTCTACGAGAGGCTCATTTTAGACGTAAAGAAACCTCCAGATTGAAAGTGAGGGGTGGAGAACCATTTATCATGCCAATGGACCTCAAAAGAAAGCTGGGGTAGCAATCCTCATATCAGACAAATTAGATTTTAAACAAAGACCATAGTAAGGAATGAAGAGGGACACTATATCATACTTAAAGGGTCTCTCCAACAAGAAGATCTAACAATTATAAATATTTATGCTCCTAACTTGGGAGGAGCCAATTATATAAACCAATTAATAACCAAATTAAAGAAACATGTTAATAATAATGCAATAATAGTAAGGGACTTCAACACCCTACTCACAGCAATGGACAGATCATCTAAGCAGAAGATCAATAAGGAAATAAGGGCTTTGAATGACTCACTGGACCAGATGGACTTCACAGATATATTCAGAACATTCCATCTTAAAGCAACCAAATACACATTTTTCTCGAGTGCTCGTGGAACATTCTCCAGAATAGATCATATACTGGGTCACAAATCAGGTCTCAATCAATGCCAAAAGATTGGGATTATTCCCTGCATGTTTTCAGACAACAGTGCTTTGAAACTTGAACTCAAACACAAGAGGGTATTTGGAAGGACCTCAGACACTTGGAGGTTAAAGAGCATCCTAACAAAGAATGAATGGGTCAATCAGGAAATTAAAGAAGAATTTTAAAAAATTCATGGAAACTAATGAAAATGAAAATACAACTGTTCAAAACCTTTGGGATACAGCAAGGGTGGTCCTAAGAGGGAAGTACATAGCAATATGTCTCAAAAAATTAGAAAAGTCACAAATACACAAGCTAACTTTACACCTAAAGGAGCTGGAGAAAGAACAGCAAATAAAGCCTAAACCAAGCAGGAGAAGAGAAATAATAAAGATTAGAGCAGAAATCAATGAAATAGAAACCAAAAGAACAGTAGAAGAGATCAATGAAATTAGAAGCTGGTTCTTTGAAAGAATTAATAAGATCAATAAACCCTAGCCAGACAATCAAAAAGAAAAGAGAAAGGACCCAAATTAATAAAATCATGAATGAAAGAGGAGAGATCATGACCAACACCAAGAAAATTCAATTTTAAGAACATATTATGAGCAACTATATGCCAAAAAATCAGGCATTCTAAGAAGAAATGGATGCATTCCTAGAAACATATAAACTACCAAAACTGAAACAGGAAGAAATAGAAAACCTGAACAGACCTATAACCACCACGGACATTGAACAGTAATCAAAAATCTCCCTACAAACAAGAGCCCAGGGCCAGATGGCTTCCCAGGGGAATTCTACCAAACATTCAAAGAAGAACTAATACCTATTCTTCTGAAGCTGTTTCAAAAAATAGAAGGGGAAGGAAAACTTCCAAACTTGTTCTGTGAGGCCAGCAATACTTTGACCCCAAAACCAAAGACCCCACCAAAAAGGAGAAATACAGAACAATATCCCTGGTGAACATGGATGCCAAAATTCTCACCAAGATATTAGCCAATAGGATCCAATACTTCAGTAAAGGATTATTCACCATGGCCAATTGGGGTTTATTCCTGGGCTGCAAGGGTGGTTCAACATTGGCAAATCAATCGACGTGATATATCGCATTAATAAAAGAAAGGACAAGAACCATATGATCCTCTCAACTGATGCAGAAAAAGCCTTTGGCAAAATACAGCATTCTTTCTTTTTTTTTAATGTTTTTTTAATTATATTATGCTAGTCACCATACAGTACATCCCTGGTTTTTGATGTAAAGTTCCATGATTCATTAGTTGCATATAACACCCAGTGCACCATGCAATACGTGCCCTCCTTACTACCCATCACCAGCCTATCCCATTCCCCCACCCCCCTCCCCTCTGAAGCCCTCAGTTTGTTTCTCAGAGTCCATAGTCTCTCATGCTTCATTCCCCCTTCTAATTACCCCCCCTTTCTTTATCCCTTTCTTCCCCTACCGATCTTCCTAATTCTTATGTTCCATAGATGAGAGAAATCATATGATATTGTGGACAATGCTGCTAAAATATAGCATTCTTTCTTGATTAAAACTCTCCACAGTGTAGGGATAGAGGGAACATACCACAATATCATAAAAGCCATCTATGAAAAGCCCACATTGAGCATCATTCTCAATAGGGAAAAACTGAGAGATTTTCCCCTAAGGTCAGGAACATAACAGGGATGCCCACTCTCACCACTGTTGTTCAGCATAGTACCAGATGTCCTAGCCTCAGCAATCAGACAAGAAAAAGAAATAAAAGGCATTCAAACTGGCAAAGAAGTCAAGCTCTCGTTCTTTGCAGATGACATGATACTTTATGTAGAAAACCCAAAGGACTCCACCCCAAAATTGCTGAAACTCATACAAGAATTCAGTAACGTGGCAGGATATAAAATCAATGCACAGAAATCAGTTGCATCTCTATACACCAACAATGAGACAGAAGAAAGAGAAATTAAGGGATCGATCCTATTTACAATTGCACCAAAAACCCTAAGATACCTAGGAATAAACCTAACCAAAGAGGTAAATGATCTGTACTCTAAAAACTACAGAACACTTAGGAAAGAAATTAAGGAAGACACAAAGAAATGGAAAAACATTCTATGCTCATGGAATGGAAGAATAAATATTATTAAAATGTCTATGCTACCCAGAGCAATCTACACTTCAGTGCAATCCCTATCAAAATACCATAGACATTTTTCACAGAGCTGGAACAAATAATCCTAATATTTGTATGGAACCAGAAGAGACCCTGGATAGCCAGAGGAATATTGAAAAATAAAACCAAAGCTGGTGGCATCACAATGCCAGACTTCAAGCTATATTACAAAGATGTAATTGTCAAGACAGTATGGTATTGGCACAAAAACAGACACATAGATCAATGGAACAGAAGAGAGACCCCAGAAATGGACCCTCAACTCTATGGTCAGCTAATTTTCGACAAAGCAGGAAAGAATATCCAATGGAAAAAAGACAGTCTCTTCAATAAATTGTGCTCGAAAAATTGGACAGCCACATGCAGGGGAATGAAACTGGACCATTTTCTTTCACTATACACAAAGATAAACTCAAAATGGATGAAAGACCTAAATGTGAGACAGGAATCCATCAAAATCCTAGAGAAGAACACAGGCAGCAACCTCTTCGACCTTGGCCACAGCAAATTCTTGCTAGGCACATATTCAAAGGCAAGGGAAACAAGAGCAAAAATGAACTATTGGGACTTCATCAAGATAAAAAGCTTCTGCACAGCAAAGAACAGCAGTCAACAAAACTAAAAGGCAACCTATGGAATGGGAGAAGATATTTACAAATGTCTTATCAGATAAAGGGCTAGAATCCGTGATTTATAAAGAACCTATTAAACTCAACACCCAAAAAACAAATAATCCAGTCAAGAAATGGGTAGAAGACATGAACAGACATTTCTCCAAAGAAGACATATAAATGACCAACAGACACATGAGAAAATGCTCCACATCCCTTGGCATCAGGGACATACAAATCAAAATTATAATGAGATACTACCTCACACCAGTCAGAATGGCTGAAATTAACAAGACAGGAAACAACAAATGTTGGTGATGATACAGAGAAAGGGGAAACTTTACACTGTTGGTGGAAATGCAGGCTGGTACAGCCACTCTGGAAAACAGTATGGAGGTTCCTCAAGAAATTAAAAATAGAGCTAACCTACAACCCAGCAATTGCACTACTAGGTATTTGCCCCAAAGATATAAAGGTAGTGGTCCAAAGGGGCACCTGAACCCCAATGTTCATAGCAGCAATATCCACAATAGCCAAACTGTGGAAAGAGCTAAGATGTACATCAATAGATGAATGGATAAAGATGTGGTGTATATATATACACAACGGAATATTACTCAGCCATCAGAAATAATGAATACCTACCATTTACAACGACATGGATGGAACTGGAGGGTATTATGCTGAGCAAAATAAGTCAATCAGAGAAAGACAATTATCATATGGTTACACTCATATGTGGAATATAAGAAACAGGACAGCGACCATAGGGGAAGGGAGGGAAAAGTGAATGGGAAGAAATCAGAGAGGGAGACAACCATGAGAGACTCTTAACTATAGGAGACAAACTGAGGGTTGCTGAAGGGGAGGTGGGTGGGGGGATGGGTTTAGCATTAAGGAGGGCGCCTGATGTGATGAGCACTAGATGTTATACACAACTGATGAATTATTGAACACTACATCTGAAACTGACAATGTACTAAATGTTGGCTAACTGAATATCAATTAAAAAAAAGAACGAGAAACAAGTTTATTACATTTTTTGAGACTTTTTAATACCTATTTCAGCAAAATAGATGCAATAGATGCTAAATAAAACCTTGCTGAAGAAATTAATTAGAAAAGATGTGATCGCAGATACCAGAGAAGCTGGGCTAAGGAAGAACATCTGGAGTTACGATACAACGAAAAAGCAACAGACCGGGGTTGCCAACTCTGGAAATTGTCCTACTAACTTGAACTAAGAGAGGGTTTGTAAATATTTTGCTGATGATAAGGTACAGGATCTGCGTACCAAGTTTCTACTTGCTTTTACACACATGATTAATCCTTCTGCCCAATTAACTTTCTTAGCCTGGTCTGGTCCCTACCCCTACACATTCCATATCAACGCTTGAAAATCGGGTAAAAGTGCATTCATGGATTGTGAACGTTTGGACGACATTTCCCAAAGTGTCTTACAGATTAGTAGTTCTGAGAAATGTTAATAGGTGTATCCTAAAAATATGCCACATGTAATCAAATAAGTTTGGGAGGCACTGCCGACTATCACCAGATTAAAGATTTCAAATGAATATTTACTCATATATCAAAATGTTCTAAAATGTCCTACGGTAATCTGTTTTAAATTGTTTACATTGTCTACTGCAGTATTTCTCAACCATGTTTTACCACAGAAATCTTTTTTTTAATGGACCACCCATTAAACATCAGTCAGTAGAAGACTAGGGTCCCAGCTCGTGAAAATGGACAGTAGGAATATCAAGAAACTTGCTAAAAAAAAAAAAATTTGCCATACCCATTTTAAATCTATAGCTGCCTGTGCCTCACTATCATCTCAAAGAGTGTGCCCTGAAAAAAAGGGTCATGACTCCCCCTCCACATACTGTAATCTGTCAATCGTATAGTCTTTGTATTGTCTGCCTACTTGTGAAATGATCTAGGATTATTCAGTAATAAAATAGCTAAAGCAATCTGTGATAGTTATAAACCTAGTCTTTCCATGCATGTAAAATGTGTGGCACAATTCTGAAATTTGGGTTTCCAGGGAATCTTCTAGTCTTGAGTATTTAACTACAGTCCCATGAACATGGGCTCTGAGTAGAACATGATTTCAATATGGATCAAAGCTCTTGGGTATTAACAAGCAAAGCCTGCAAATTGTTTTAAGAGAGTACTTTATGATGTATCATATTTTTTTTATAGATGTATAATATTCCAGTCTCCAACCTTCAGGAATTTTGGCCAATGACTCTCTTTGCTAGAGTTTCGAAGGGAATTTATCAGATAGCATATGGGGATTAATCGGGGAATTTTAATCATTTTTTACAACAGTGTTTCCATTGGAAAATGCATTTGGCACTTCATGGGAGGCAGCAAAACACAGTAATAGGGTGTTTGACCTCTGGAAACAGACATACGTGGGTCCAAACTCTGGATTATCTCATGTAATACATGAGATTATATGTAAGGAAGGTACTGTTATTTTTTTTAAGATTTATTTATTTATTTTAGAGAGAGAGAGCACGCACACAAGCAAGGGTGGGGGCAGAAGGAGAGGGAGAGAATCCCAAGCAGTATTGACTCTGTGCTGAGCACAGAGCTCGACTTGGGCTCGATCTCACCACCCTGAGATCATGACACGAGCCGCAATCAAGAGTTGGCTGCTTAACCAACTGAGCCACCCAGGCACCCCAAGGTATTGTGAGTTTTTACCACTTACTACATAGAGAAATTTATAGCCAGTAGGGTCAAGAATGGGAATTCTCTCCTGGGGCAGTCTGCATCCAAAGCTCATTGCCTTTTCCCACACCAGTGCCTTCCAAAGCACTGCCATGAAAGTGGTTAGGTTTACTGATAGTAACAAAGAAACTAATCACAAAAATGAAAACTGTATGTGTAAACAACACTAGTATGTACACTCTTAAGCTATCAAACAGAGACAGGGGCCTCTACTGAGTCAATGACTCAGTAACATTTTTCACTCTGAGGGTGAGCAGGCAGATACTTGATACATGGCAACAGGGACAACTATAGAGAAACTTAAAAAAAAGTTAAATGTAGGTTTTTCCTCTATATTTTCACTTTTTAAGAACAGCAGAATTTTTATTTTATTATTTTTTAATTTAAATTCAATTAGCCAACACATAGTACATGATCAGTTTCAGATGTAGTGTTCAGTGATTCATCTGTTGCATATAACACCCAGTACTCATCACATCACGAGCCCTCCTTAATGCCCATCACCCAGTTACCCCATCCCCCCCACACGCCTCCTCTTCAGCAACCCTCAGTTTGTTTCCCAGAGCCAAGAGTCTCTCGTGGTTTGTCTCCGTCTCTGATTTCTTCCCACTCAGTTTTCCCTCCCTTCCCCTATGGTCCTCTGCCCTGTTTCTTATATTCCACATATGAGTGAAACCATATGATAATTGTCTTTCTCCAATTGACTTATTTTAGTTAGAATTTTTATTTTAATTTAATTTTAATTTAAAATTTTTATTTTAAAATAAAATAAAATGTTGTCAGAAGACAACACAATTATTTTTAAAAAGCTATTATAATGTTTTAACAAATTACAGAAATTATGGAAAGTGGGTAGAGAAACTTCTCTTCGCCCTCAATTCCAACGAAATAAATCTTAACCTCAGAGTTAACTACAGCTCAGAGAGCGGTACATATGTTTCTAGACATTTTTCTATGCTTCCACAGATAATAGCTATATGTAGAAAATATGTCCCTTTAATCTCTGTTTTTAAAATCAAAATTATGAAAAAATCATAATTATGCTTAAAATTTTAAATAATATAGTGCAAGCTATGTTTTCTAACACTGAGGTATTTATTAAAAGTACATTTATATATATCAAAGTGATTTTATTTTTCATTTGCAAATGGCAGCTAAGAAGATATTTATGTTTAAAATGAAAAAACCATGTACTAGCTTCAAAGGGCCTGTCTCTAGGGTTGAGAAGGGATAGAATTATCTCTTATTTTAGAGAAGGAAAAGATATTCCATTTTCTGCATGTATTCACAATTTATCATATGTGTTTTGAATTTACAGGTCATTTCCCTTTTAAATTTATTTGTAATCTACACATAGTAAAATTCACCATAAATTCTGACAAACACAGATGCTGTATAACCACCACCACAATCAAGATATCAATAGTTTCATCACCCCAAAAATGCATGGAGTTTTCCGAGTTGACACTTATTTTCTTTCAGCACATTAAATTTACCATTCCACTATCTTCTGTCTTCCGTGATTTGTGATGACAAATACACAATCATTCAAATGACTGTTTTCCCAAGATGTAATATATTCTTTCTCTCGTTTTTAAGAGTTTTTCTTTTCTTTTGTTTTAAGCATTTTGATTATGATGTATGTGACCATAATTTATGTTCCTTCTGTTTGGAGTTTGCTGAGCTTTTGAATCTATAAATTTATATCTTCCACCAAATTTGGGAAGATTTAACCAATCTCTTTCTCTTCTTTCTGCCATCTCTATCCTTGCTATTGAGCTTCTTCAAGGAATTTTTTACTTTAATTGATATATTTTTCTGTACTACATTTTAAGTTAGTCCTTTTTTATAGACTGTATTTCTCGGCTGAAAACTTTTATCTTTCCAACCATTTCAAGAGGGTCCAACCTTCCCACATGAAGAATGGATAAAATAGCAGTTTTAAAGTCTTTGATAATTCCAACATCTGAATTATCTCAGGTTTAGCATCTCTTAACATCTCATAATCTCATGTTTATTGTCTCTTAACAAACTATTTATTCTAGACATTCTGAATACTATATTTTTACTTCAGATCCTGTTAAATTTCTCTGGTGAATGATGAGTTTGTTTGTTTGTATGTTTGGTTGGTTGGTTTAATTAGCAGACAATCAATTCATTTAGGCTCAGATTGCAAGTTCTTCCTTGCCTGCTGTGAGCAACAATTCTAATATCAGTTCAGTCTTCCAAATCTTTGCTCTGCTGTGTGTGTCTGCCCCACATATGCACCACTCAAGATTTACTCTGGGTCTTGGCCAATAGCTTATTTAGTATGTCAGTTTTCAAAAAAACCCTTTTGCATGCTTCTTTGTGTTTGTGCTCTGCATGCACATCATGGATGTAAGCTCAGAACTTGTGTCAGTTTAAACCTGCAATTAGAAAACCCCCTTCTTCCATCATTTACTATCTGGGACTTCCCCCACAGTCTCCAGCTCCAAGACACCTGTTTTCCCAGGTCCTCTGTCTGGAATACAGGGGTTCCTCTTATAGTTTTAGGCCTGTTGTGGACTTCCATGCAACTGATGCCAAAATTAGAGTAAAATAAGAAAAAAAGAGAAAAAGAATCAGGATTCCCAACACACACTTCGGTCCACCAAGGCCCCTTTCCTTGATTCCTCTAGAAAGAAACACGGGGATTATTTTTGCCTCGGGGTTTCAAGTGAGTACCATTATCATCACAGCACTGCAACTTTGTGACTAGTAATGATCTCAGGCAAGGCCTGGAGAGAAAAAAGAAAGAAGATAAGGATTTTCCTTACATTCTCCAGACCATTTTCTCAGTCCTCTGCCTAGAAAGGGGGTTACTCAATTTTTGCTGTCCACACTCACTGCACAGTTATGGAAAACATTCACCACCCTCGAGTTAAAGGCAAACAAAGCAAAAACAAAAATATAGTAAACTCATAGCTTTCCTGATCATTCTTCAAGTTTTTACTTCTTTCCCCAGTCTACCTGCTATTGCTTACTTTTCAGAGACGTTGATTAGTCACATTCCGTGTTTTGTCCACAATTTTTAGTTGTCATTAACGGGGAAAATTGGCTGTAGTGGGCTTCATCTGTCTTGTCTAATGCTGAAAGTCCCAGGCCATCTCTTATGGTTGAGGAAAAGACAAATATGGGGGAATCACACGTTTTAGATGTACTGGATTACCAGCTCATATGTCTCCTTCCCAAAGATATAAAAACATTGGATAAGACAATTATCATATGATTTCTCTCATCTATGGAACATAAGAACTAGGAAGATCGGTAGGGAAAGAAAGAGATAAAGAAAGGGGGGTAATCAGAAGGGGGAATGAAGCATGAGAGACTATGGACTCTGAGAAACAAACTGAGGGCCTCAGAGGGGAGGGGGGTGGGGTAATGGGATAGGCTGGTGATGGGTAGTAAGGAGGGCACGTATTGCGTGGTGCACTGGGTGTTATACGCAACTAATGAATCATCGAACTTTACATCAGAAACCAGGGATGTACTGTATGGTGACTAACATAATATAATAATTTAAAAAATCAGATAAAAGAATGAACAATTATGTAAATAAAAATAGAACAAATCAGGAGAATCAATACTAATTAATACCAAAGTAGAAATCAAAGAAAAGGGGCATCATCTGATACAGAAGATAATTTGTTTTTATTAAAATGTAAAACTTACAAAGAGGATGCAACAGTAATAAACCATTACAAAATAGCACAGTATCTCTACCACTACATACACGTACAAGCAAAATCTGTTATAAGTTCAAGGAGAAGTTGAGAAAATGTAATTGCAGTGAGAGATTGATGTATCATATCACTCGATCTTTGATAGAGGAAAGTAGAAAGAAACACATGATACTGGAGAAAATTGAAAAATACATTTTATGCATTTGAATTATTAGGTATGTATCTAATAAAGATATTCTAAAAAGAGAACATACATTCTTTTCCAAAGCTCACGATCATCTCCAAAAGTTGATCATAATCTAGACCATGGAACTCACAAACTTTTTCTCTAAAGGGCCAAAGAGTAAATGTTTTAGGTTTTGTGGGTCTTATGGTGTCTTTCAAAAGAATATAACTCTGCCATTGTAATGTGAAATCAACCATGAACAATTCATAAACAAATTGGCATGGCTTTGATCCAATGAGATTTTATTTACAAAAATAAGTGGTGAGCCAGATTTGACCCACAGGCCATAGTTTGCTGACCCCTGAACCAAACTAATCAAAGGAACTGAGAGCTCTAAAGATTGCTTCCGTAGGAGGCTGCAAGTTAGGTCAAATAAGAGAAATGAGTCTTCAATCAGATACAAACTCAAGCATTCTCAGTTGTCTTGACAGATGAAGAGTAAAGCAGCCTGATGTAAGAAGAGGCAGGGATATTTTGATATTCATCAATGAGAATGGTGAGAACAGAGGAATCATGGTATTATTAGGGAAATTATATTACATCTGACTCTAACTTTATGAAATTCAGTGTGGGTTGATAAATGTATTCCACTAATTCTGAGACAAAATAAAAGCTATGTCCAATACAACTTTCTTGCGGTTAAATGTATAAAGTAAGTAATCATGTTTATATAGATGCCAACTGGTTTAGATGGAAAGCCACTGGATTAAGAATGGATTTAATTGGGAATTCTGTCGCTAATTAGCTGCATGTCCTTGGGCAAGTCATCCTGTCCCTTTTGGCCTCTGCTTCCTCAACAAGTAATGAGGGACTTGTAGTGAATAACTACTTATATGCCTTATAGTTAGAAAATTTTGTGATATATTGGGATGCCTGGGTGGCTCAGTGGGTTAAGCATCTGCCTTTGGCTCAGGTCATGATCCCAGGGTCCTGGGATCAAGCCCTGCATTGGGCTCCCTGCTCAGTGGGGAGCCCGCTTCTCCCTCTGCCTGCCACTCCCCCATCTTGTTCTCTCTCTCTGACAAAAAAATAAAATCTAAAAAAAGGAAATTCTATGATTTATTTAAATTTTAGTCTGTTATCACTCTAAAATTTATTATTAATGCTTGTTGGTGTTTCATGGGCTACTTAGTTATTTTTATGAATTATTTATCATCTTTAAAGAATAATCACCTAGAAAGTGATCTATCCATTCAAAAAGTCATCAACCAATTCACTTCAATTGCAAATGAAGTAATAGAAATAAAATAGGGGCGCCTGGGTGGCACAGCAGTTAAGCGTCTGCCTTCGGCTCAGGGCGTGATCCTGGCGTTAGGGGATCAAGCCCCACATCAGGCTCCTCCGCTATGAGCCTGCTTCTTCCTCTCCCACTCCCCCTGCTTGTGTTCCCTCTCTCGCTGGCTGTCTCTATCTCTGTCAAATAAATACATAAAATCTTTAAAAAAAAAGAAATAAAATAAATGGCTTCTTGAGGATTTGTCTTAAAATCCCATATCTAAAAGGTAATAATAAATATCACAGAGGATAAATGCAAAGGAGTGAAGAAAGTAAAGAAAGGAAAATAGGTAATATATATGGTAGGATATGATAGAATGAAAATACATCGGTGATTATTTCCAGCATCAAAGGTTGTCTAGATAACTATGGAGTCCTGATTGGGGATGGTGACTATAGTTTTAATGAGGAATAAATCCACTATACATGCAAAAATTAGACACTGAATAAGCTCTCTTAAAAGGATAAAATAAATTTTATTCTGTCCAGTGCTTTTTTGCCTTTACTGTTTTCTCTATGCCAATTATTTATAAGCATTATCACTTTCAATTCTTACAATAAACTTATGAAATAATTACTAGTCTTTTCCCTCTTTTACAGAAGAAAAAAAGAGAAGCATAAATAGAACAAGAAATTAGCCCAAACCCACACAGCCAAGTTGCAAAGCAATGATTTGAACTCAAGTTTCTCTAATGACAAATGTTTTAAATATTACAGTACATTGTTTCTCAAGTGTATACTTCTCCTTAATATAACTGCATCAACAAATCAAGTACTTACAGAGTACATTCTATGTAACTAACAATATTGGATTCAGTGCTAGATCCAAAAATAAGTTTACAATCTATTGAGGCAAATAATAAAATATTTCGAAAAAGAAAATGATCATTAAAAAACGAACAATTGATTTCGGGGGGGAACATATGAAGATATGAAAATCATTGCACTAGTTCTAGAGTTTTATATTTTAACTTTTTGTCAACTTTGTCAAGGTATAATTTATATACAATAAAATTCTAAAATGTCAATAACGAATGTATCTGGTTATATAACCACCACTGCAATCACTATATACAACATTTCCATCATTCCAGAGTGCTCCCTTTTGGCCCTTGGTACTCAATATCCTCCCTTAACCTCAGACCAAGCTGGCAACCACTAATCTGCTTTCTGTCACTGTAGTTTTGCCTTTTCTTGAGTGTCGTATAAATTGAACTTTACAGTATGCAGTCTTTAGTGTCTGGCTTCTTTCCCTTAGCATAATACTTTTGAGAATTACCCATGTTGGGGCACCTGGGTGGCTCAGTCGGGTAAGTGTCTGCCTTTGGCTCAGGTCATGAGCCCAGGGTCATGGGATGGAGCCCTGAGTTGGGCTCCCTGCTCAGTGGGGAGCCTGCTTCTCCCTCTCCTCCCCAATTGTTCTCTTTCTCACTATCTCTGTCACTCTCTCTCTCAAATAAATAAATAAAATCCTTAAAAAAGAGAGAAAATTACCCAATGTTATGTGTATCAGTTTTGTTTCTTTTATTCCTGAGTAGTTTTCCATTTTATGAATGCACCACAATTTGTTTATCCGTTCACCTATTGGGATGAATCTAGGTTTTGACAATTGTGAATAAATCCCCATAAGCAATTAAGCACAGGTCTTTGTATGGATAAATGCTTTCAATTCTCCATTCAAAAGTTTACAATTTATAACAGAAGTTAATGTGGAGGACACCTACAGGTAGGAGAAAATCCATGACAGAGAATTTCCTCCATATAAAGGGAAAAGAATTTTAAGAAGGATATGGTAGTCAACATATGTACTTATATCTTAAGTACCTACGCCTTAGAAAGTCATATGTTGTCTTAGAGTAAGGCTAAGAGGATGACAATTGGGAAAGTCATTATATGAAACTATTATCGGAACATCAGAAGTTTGGGGAAAGAATTTCTGTACAGTTGGGAGAATAGAAACCAGATTTCAAGGAGTACAGAGAAGCAGTAAGAAAGAAAAACTGCAAGTACAGCCTATTCTTTTTAAAATATTGGCAATAAAGGGTGTGGGAGGGAAACGAAATGGCAGTTTTAGGAGATATCCAATTTCAAGGAAGACTGTGGAAGATTCTGGGGGAAGCTTCTCTGTGGGAGAGAAGAGAGACTGACATTGTAGAGAGGGGATCACTGACGCAGCAAGGTGCCAGAGCAATGAGGAAAGGATGAGAACAAGAGGTACCTGCCTTGAAAAATTGTCTCTTGGGGCACCTGGGTGGCTCAGTTGGTCGAGTGTCTGACTCTTGGTTTCGGCTCAGGTCATGACCTCAGGGTTATAGGACTGAGCCCCGCACTGGGCTCCATGCTCAGCTGGGAGTCTGCTTGAGATTCTCTCTCACCTCTCCCTCTGCCCCTCCCCCTGCTTGTGCATGCTCTCTCTCTGAAATAAATAAATTCTTTAAAAAAAGGTGTCTCTTATAGGACAAAGACAGGATGTTAGATGATTAGATATTGGTGAAGAAGAAAGTTTGGCAATAAAAATCTACTTAGAAGGAAATGAAGAAAGGTCAGGGAGCCATATCAAAAGGCCTCAATCTTACCCAAGGAATTAAATAGTAACCATATTTAGAGCTGAGATACTAAGGCCTGTCTAAAATTTGGGCATCTACCATAGGGAATGATCAGAAAATGTCACGCAGCAGTAAAAAAGCTAGCAACTAAAGTGCAAAATCCAGCTGAGGTTCAGGAGCCCAGATTTATTTTGAACTTTGTCATCATGATTTTGTGACTTTCCTCAGATATTACAGTCCAGGAGTAAAATCAGAGGAACAGAATAAAAAGAAGTTTCTTTCCTGGTTTGAGACTGGGTTTTGTAGACTTAACAAAAGATCAAAGAAATAAGGGATTATTTGAGTTAGTGAGAGATATTAAAGTAGCTGATCCTGGGTCCCAAGATGGGTAGGCAAGCAAGCAAACAAACAAACAAACAAAAAAACTAAATGAAAAATTCATCAGAAGACCTAAAGAGACTGGAGGTTATTTGTGGGGTGGGGGCAAAAGAAGAAAAGTCAGTAGTTATAAAGGAGTAAGGATAAGGAAGGAAATATTATTGTGGTCAGAGAATAATGATAGCTGATCCTTAGAATGGACTTACTGAAGAAGCGGTGAGATGGGCTAAATAAAGAACAAGTTGGGGAACAATTTGCTGGAAATGGAATTGCTAGAGATCCCTTACTAAAGATAAACGACTGCAAGACACAATGAAAGAAGAAATGTGATGATAAACTAGAGATCTATTAAGATAGTTTTACCTTTTTCTGCAACAACACAGATTGCCTCCAGAAAGACTGAGGCTTTATCACCAGCACCACATCAAACCAGACAGCAGGGACAAGCAGTTACCAGCTCTTCGCGCACTGCTTTTCTTTACAATCCATTTATCAGTTTTAGTGCATCCTGCTGCCACGCTTACTCTTTCGATTGCAACCACAGTCATAAAACAGTTGCCGTAGAGTACATTTTAACTGTCTGTCACATCCCCCAAGTGTATACCGGCAACTTAAATAGAAAAGCTTTAATTTTGGTAAACTCAGCTAGAGTAATATACCTTTATTATAAACAATGTAAACAACGTCAATACACTTTTGCTGACCGTGGCAGAAACAAAAGCATGAGGATACAATAATGAAAACACTCAGCTGCAAAATCAGGGGTACAAGATGAGAGCTTGCAACCAAAGATCATGACGAAGCCCAGTCATATGAATCAAGGAGTTTTAAGGTTCAACCCAGAGCCGTGGCAGCCGTTGTAAGATCTGCCTGATATGATGAAAAAGACATGGATATACCAAATTACTTATAGGGAGATTCTCTGGAGAGTAAAGCAGGGAGGAGGTGGAGAAAGAGGCTTTCACTTTAACTCTTTATACTTTTATAACGTTTAGGTTTTTAAGGCCAAGCATGCATAACTTTTGAAAACATTTTAAAACTGAAAAAAGAAAAAGAGGAAGGGAAAGAGGAAGGGAAGAAGAAATTTACACCTATGTAACTTTGGGCTATATATTTAACCTATCCAAGTATCAATTTCTTCAATTATAAAATGGGAATATAAAGAGCTATGTTGCCTGTTTGTTCAGTCAACAAGTATTTATTGAGTTTATTGTCTTAGCTGCTGTGAGTTGGCAATAATTAGTGTCATTGTGAAGAACTGAACGAAATGATTCAGATAATGTGTCTGGCACAAAGGAAGTCCCTAATTGATGTCATTATTTTCCTTCCATTTCTCTAGTATAGAAGAGGAATTGGTCTCAGAAATCTTTTTTAAAGATTTATTTATTTTAGAGGAAGAAAGAGAGCACGAGCAGGGAGGGGCAAAGGGAAAGGAAGATAAGCAGACTCCCCCACTGAGAGGGAAGCCCGACACTGGCCCTGATCCCAAGACCCCGAGATCATGACCCGAGCCTAAAGCAGGACTCGGGCACTCAACTGACTGAGCCACCCAAGTGCCCCTCAAAAACATTTTTTTAAGTAAGCTCCACATCCAAGGTGGGGCTTGCACCCACAACCCTGAGATCAAGAGTCACATGCACTATGGATGGAGCCAGCCAGGTGTCCCTGGTCTCAGAATGCAAGGCAAGTTAAAGTAGTCTCGGCTGTGGGGATTGGTGAATGAGGAAGAAGAACTCTGGGCAGATCCTGTGTGAAATCTGTCTAATTCCATATTGTTCTAGGGAAGCAGCCTCCTGAGAAGCCTGAAAGTTCCAGACTTTTCACACCTACTCTACATGAGTCCACTCTTGCACCAGTAAGATTGAGCTACAATCTGAGGTCTTCTTTCCATCCCTAAGAACTTGCCTTACAAAGTCGATTAATCTTTATTTCACTCCATCGAAAACTGTACCCTACAGGTAGATTTATTATTTCTTGAAGTATTTTACTTGTTGGATGAAGGCTTTCTAAATCTTGGCTGTTCAAGTCTAATTTTAAAGGTTAAATAATAGTCAAAACCTAAAGTGTAATATTAAAGAATACAAATGTCTCCAAAAAACTGAATGCCAATTATAAACAACAACAACACAATTTTTCTTCAAGGTTGATCTCCTGTGGAATGTCTTTAGGGAGGAAGGCGATGGTGGTGGTGAGGGGAATCAACTCATAATCTATCAATTACCTCATTAAATGAGGTTGTGAGGAATCAAACGAAATGATTTGGGTAATGTGTCTGCCACAGAGTAATCATGTCTGGCACACCAATTATTGTTAAGCTGCCAGATTCAGTCAGCTAAATCCAGTCTCCTCATCAGTTACCCTATGATTCTGGAATACAAGAACATTAAAAACCATTTTTTTTTTGCAATCTCAGAGAAGCATCTGCTAATGACTATATTTTGAAAAAAAAAATCAACCTAATCACATGTATTACAATGAGACTGCATTATCCTTTTTTCAGGGCATTAGAGAGGACAAAACTGAGCTAGAAATCCTATGCATAGAAAGAAATGTAATAGGATTAGCTTTGAACTTTAGATAAATACAGTTTGGGGGGAGACCTTTTAAATAAAACTGTTATAGGAGAATCAAGGTCCTACAAAGAAATTGGGTTTTCTTACTTAGGAAAGAGTCTACATTTTCCTCATGCTGTTCTGTTAGAATCAGAATACCAAGGTTTCTGATTTGTGAATTCTGGCCCTGCCATAGATTAGATTAACTGCCGTATAATCTTGAACAACTCACAGACTCATGTTTTCCACTTGTAAAATGAGGATAATGCTAGCTGAATTGCCTAACTCATGGGGATGTAATAAAGCTTAAATGAGATAATATTTGTAAAAGCATTTGGAAGAGCATAAAGTACTGTAAAAGTATAAAGAAATACTGTTGAGGTGCCTGGGTGGCTCAGTTAAGCGTCTGCCTTCGGAACAGGTCATGATCACCAGATCCTGGGATTGAGCCCCATGTCAGGTTCCCAGCTCAGCAGGGAATCTGTTTTTCTCTCTCCCTCTGCCTCTCCCTCTACCTCTCCTCCTGTTTGTGTTCTCTCTGTCTCTGTCTCTCTCTCTCTCAAATTAATAAAATCTTTTAAAAAAGAAACATTCTTTAATTCCCCTCTATCTATTCAATGCAAGCCTTCTTCTACAGTTCTAGCACATACCCTTATGGCCCTTCTCCAAACATTGGAAACAATAATTTTCAAATATTTGTTTTTATTTCTAATCAATGGCACTCTTTCTTCAAGTGAAATAATGGGAAGACCAAGGACATCCAAAATGTAATATAGGTCAAAGTAGAGCTGCTCCATTTAAGCTAGAATATGAGCTCAGCTGGCTATCCACTCCTCACCCACTGTCTGAAGACCCCTGGGGCAGGCCCACCAAACAGAACCGGAAAATTACTAATCAGTCTAATGATTGTAAAATTATCCCTACCTGACTTAGTCCCACATTGTTCAAAATATTTATGCACATTTTACTTACCACTTAGTTTCTCAGCTTTTCAAAGGCCACATCATGTTCTCTAATCTGTATATACAATGCAAGGCAAATTGACAGGCAGTCCAAATGCCATGCTTCATCAAGTCTTAGATGCCATCAACTGTAAGATGAGCATTATTTCATATACCACTAGGAAAGAAAACAGTTCTATTCTACCATCTTTTCATAGTTTCTCACCATTATATATTGTTTTGTAATCTACAGATTAGCAGAGATGAAAAAGTCCGTAACATCCATTGTTGGCAAGGGTATGGGAAAACAGACTCTCTGAGATACAGCTGGTAGAAATGGATATTATTACAAGCTTACTGAAAAATGGCCTCATTAATTCATTTATTCAGTGAACGTCTGCTATGTGTATAGCAAGAAAAAAAAAGGCCCTGCCCCCAATAGAGCTTAGATTCTTATGAGACAAAATACATAAGTTAACAAATGAATATATATTGTGTCAGGTACTAACAAATGTTGTGATAAAAAGATTGAACAGATAAGGGGGAAAAGAGTAGCAGGAAGTGGTACCTTAGAGTGGGTAGTCAGAGAGGTCCTTCCTGAATAGGTAACACTTAAATGGAAAAAATGAAATAATAAGAAAACAAAGGTGGCCATAAGAGCAAAGGGGGCATTCAAGGGATGACAAGTGTATATGGAACAGAAAACTATGCATTTCATAAGTGTACTGAGAAGCCATTGGAGGATTTTGAAGAGGTCCCTGGCATAGTCTCGTTTGCATTTTTAAAGGATCACTCATTCTGTGGTGCATAGGGTAGCTCATAGAGGGGCAAAGGGGACAGTACTTAGCAGCCAGTTCAGCAGACATATGATGATGTCTTGGACTAGGATGGTTGAGGCAGAGATGGTGAGAGGTTGTCAGATTTGGGATATATTTTGAAAGTAGACCTGAATGAATTTCCTGATGGATTCGATTTGGATGAAGGAAGAAAGAGAAGAATCAAGGATATTTCTCATTTTTTGGCTTAAGCTACTGAGGGTGGGGAGAATAATAAATGAAGAGCAGACTGAGGGGTGGAGTAGGAATAAAAACTTTGATTTGAGACAATATTTAAGTGTTAAATGCCTATTAGCTATCCAAGTGGACAGTCTGGAATTCAAGGAAAGGTCAGAGCTGGAGATAGAAATTCGGAAGTCACGAGGCCAGCTGAGATCCCGTAGAAAGCCCCTGTGGATAAAGAAGAGCTCCAAGGACTGAGCATTTGGGTACTAGAAAGAGAAAGAGGATCCAGCAAAGAGACAGGATGGTTAATGGATTAACCAATGATTAAAAGGAAATGGGTTAAAAAGAAAAGCCAAGTTAAAAGGAAAACCAAGAGAATAATAGCATCCCCAAAGCCAAGGAAACAGTGTTGCAAGAAGGATTTACCAAACTGCTAACTATATATCCAAAGTCTCGAGAATGTTTACCCATTGACCGTCCCCTAGCAATTTATCCTTCAGAAATATTCATGTATGTGTACAAGGATGTAGTTACAAGAATATTCATTAGACTCTTCTGTAGAGTAGTGCAACTGTAAACTGCCAAAATGTTAACAACACAGGATTTAAAAAACAATAATTAGAATTCCTCCACATGATGACAAAACAATGTGAAAGCTAAAAAGCAAAATAATGTTCTTTCATATATGTCCTTGAAATGCTGTCTAAGATTAAAAAAAATAAAAATACATGTGTTGCATTCATATCAAATCAATTCTACAGCACAATACCACTTTATTTTTTTTTTAAAGATTTTATTTATTTATTCGACAGAGATAGAGACAGCCAGCGAGAGAGGGAACACAAGCAGGGGGAGTGGGAGAGGAAGAAGCAGGCTCATAGCGGAGGAGCCTGATGTGGGGCTCGATCCCTGATCGCCGGGATCACGCCCTGAGCTGAAGGCAGACGCTTAACCGCTGTGCCACCCAGGCGCCCCCACAATACCACTTTAAAAACTAAGCTATAATCTATGTGAGTTTACATGTGTACAGAAAAAAATCCTAAAGCTTTCGCACCAAATTAACAGTGATTTTCTTTGGGTGATTTTTTCTTCTTTAAATTTTCTACATTGTCAGAAGCAATTTCCATTTTAAGAAAAAAATTCATATGCTCTATTGAGTCTTCGTGACTTGTACTGAGAGTGAGAAGCCAGTATCCTTCCTTGAATTAACTCACAGATGTCACATTTTACCACTCTATGAATTTGCATCTAAGTCTTTTTTTTTTAAGATTTTATTTATTTATTTGACAGAGAGAGAGACAGCCAGAGAGAGGCAACACAAGCAGGGAGAGTGGGAGAGGAAGAAGCAGGCTCCCAGTGGAGGAGCCTGATGCAGGGCTCGATCCCATAACACCGGGATCACGCCCTGAGCTGAAGGCAGACGCTTAACGACTGAGCCACCCAGGCGCCCGTGCACCTAAGTCTAAATGCAATGCATATATTATGCTCTTTCCATGTACACACCCCCCACTAGAAAAAGACAAATTACTATAGATTGAACCATATGAAATTCTGATATTCAACCACTTCCGGCCTATAAAAAGAGCAATTTCATGTAGTCCAATCTATTATTTGAAGTCTGACCTAATACTATGTTTCAATACCTGGGAGACTCTAATTCTCATAGATCACTTCATAAATACTGATTCTTTCTCTCTGTCCGCCATCCTCAAAGGTTCCATCCCACCCAGATATGCAACAGTGCTATAACGAAAAGAGCTTTAGACTGAGGGTCAAGCAGACAATTTTTAAAACCTTATTGAGGCCTAACTGAAATAAAAATAAAATGCACATAGCTGAAGTGTAAAATCTGATTAGTTTTGACATATGTGTACAGCTATGAAAACACAGCACAATTAAGATAAGAAACATTTCAATCATCCCAAAAAGATAATTTTTAAAAGATTTTATTTATTGGGGCGCCTGGGTGGCACAGCGGTTAAGCGTCTGCCTTAGGCTCAGGGCGTGATCCCGGCGTTATGGGATCGAGCTCCACATCAGGCTCTTCCGCTATGAGCCTGCTTCTTCCTCTCCCACTCCCCCTGCTTGTGTTCCCTCTCTCGCTGGCTGTCTCTATCTCTGTTGAATAAATAAATAAAATTTTTTAAAAAAAAGATTTTATTTATTTATTCGAGAGAGAGGGAGAGAGCACACGAGCTGGGTGGGGCCAGAGGGAGAGGGACAAGCAGACCCCCCTCTCCCCGCTGAGCAGGGAGCCTGACACAGGCCTCAATCCCAGGACCCTGGGATCATGACCTGAGCTGAAAGCAGATGCTTAACTGACTGAGCCACCCAGGTACCCCCTAAAAAGATAATTTATGCAGCATTCCATCCTTCTTCCCACCTCCATTCCCAGTCAACTACTGACCTACTTTCTGTCACTATAGATTGGATTGCACTTTTTAGAATTTTATGTAAATGGAATCACGAAGTATGTACTCTTTCATGTCTGGCTTATTTTACTCATCACAATTATTTTGAATCCACCAATGTTGTTTTGAGTATCAGTACTCAAAAATTTCAAAACTCAGAAGGTCGTTGCTCTTTGTTGTTCATCATTTATGACACTATGGACTCATGGATATTTATTCCATATTTTGGGTTATGATCTGACACTATTTCATTTGCTTTGTTGTTTAAATTACTCCAGCTTTGGCCACTGGGACCTCTTTCAGTTAGGTCCTGTGTCTCTTTGACATATCCCCTTCATCAAGGGGTTTTTCTTGATGTTGCTTGCTTGCTTCCTTGCTTTGTGGCAGTACAAAATGTTCCAGGCTCATATTGTATATTTCTTCCCTGGTCCTAAAGTTAGCCATTTTCCCAAGAGTCCAGGGTTCCTTTCATTGGAGAATGGTAATAATAACCAAGATGTGGGCACTGGGTATACTTATTTTTTTCTTTTTGCATACTGTTTAATTTTTCAGACACGAGTTTTGAAAAGACTATTTTTTTCCCATTTAATTGCCTTTGGAACCTTGTCAAAATTCAATTTGCCAAAAGGAAGGAAATCCTGACACATGCAACAACATGGATGAATCTTGAGGACATAAAATAAGACAGTCAGACATATACTGGTATGACAAAAAGACATATACTGTATGATTTAACTTATATGAGGTATCTAGAGCAGCCAGATTCATAGAAACAGAAAGTAGGAGAGTGGTTTCCAGGGGCTGGAATGAGAAGAAATCAGCAGTTGTTTAATGGGTATAGAGTTTCAGTTTTGCAAGATGAAAAAGTACTGGAGATTAGTTGTACAACAATGTGAATAGACCTAACACTACTGAACTATATATACTTACACATGGTTAAGATGGTAAATTTTATGTTATACATTTTTAGCACAATAAAAATATTTTTAAAAATGCATGAACTAACAAAGAAATAAAGTAGATGTAGCAAAAAAATCAATTGTCTATATCTTTGTGGCTCTATTTCTGTACTTTAGGTTCTGTACCAATAATCTGTGTGTTTATCCTGTCACCAATACCATCATGTCTTGATTACTGTAGCTTTATAGTAAGTCTTGAAATCAGCTCGTGTGAGTCCTCCAACTTTTTCTTCTTTTTCCAAGTTGTTTTGTCTATTTAAGTTTCTTTGCATTTCTACATACATTTTTGAGCCAGCTTTTCTATATCTACAAATATCCTGCTATGATTTTATTGTGATTGAATTGAATCTATAGATTGATTTGGAGAGAACTAAAATGTAACAACATTGAGTCTTTTTATCCATGTTCAGTAATTTTCAGCAAACAGATAAGTGTATTTTGTTAAATTTATGCATAAGTATTTCATGATGTGTGTACTATTATAAATGGCATGGACTTCTAAATTTTGTCTTCCAATTGTTCACTGTCAGCATTTGGAAAAATAACTGATTTTTGTATATTGATCTTGTTTGTAGATTCCTTGGTATTTTCTATTTAGAAAATCATGACATCTATGGATAAAGGCAGATTTATTTCTTCTTTTCCAATTTCTATACTTTTTATTTATCTTTCTTGCCTCATTTCACTCAAGAGGACAAGTACAAAGTTAAATAAGAGGTTAAAGTCGACATCGTTCCCTGATTCCCGATCTTAAGTAAAAAGTATTCAGTTCACCATTAAGTATGTTATTACCTAAGGGGTGTTTTCTTGTTTTGTTTTTAGGTGTCTTTTTTTTTTTTAAATAAATCCTCCGTATCAGGTTGAGTTAAGTTCCCCTCTGATTCCTTGTTTGTGGATAATTCTTAAAATCATGAATTGATGTTGAATTTTATCAAATTCTTCTCCCTGCATTTTTTATATGATTGTATATTTTTTCTTCTTTAATCTGTTATTATGGTGAATCAAATTTATTGATTTTCAGTGATAAATCATCTTTACATTCCTGAGATAAACTTCATTTGGTTCTGATGTATTATCATTTTCATATATTATTGACTTTTATTTGCTAATATTTTGTTTAGGGTTTTGCAACTCTATTTATGATGGATACTGGGCTTCTAATTTTCTTTAACTTTTTTTTCTGATTTTGATATCAGGGTGACGTTGACCTTTTTTCCTGGAAGAGATTGTATAGATTTAGTACTGGTCCTTTTCTTACATGATTGATAGGATCCTCCAGTGGAGCCATCTGGACCTAGAGTCTTCTTTTTGAAAGTTTATTTAGCTATGAATTTAATTCTTTAATAGATACAGGACTGTCTAGTAACTTATTTCCTCTTGAGCGAGATTTAGTAGTTTGTGTCTTTTAAGAATCGGTTCAATTTAAGTTTTCAGATTTATATGCATATAATTGTCTTTAGTAGTCCCTTAATATCCATTTATGCCTGTATGTTCTGTAGTGGTAGCCTCTCTTTCATTCTTGATGTTGGCAATCTGTGTCTTCACTCAATTTTTTTTAGCGTTGCTACAGATTCAATTTTCCTGGAATTTTCAAAGGTATAGCTTTTAGTTTCATTGATTTTTCTCAATTGTTTTTGTTTTCATTTTCATTGATTTCTGCTCTTAACTTTACCATTTCCTTCCTCCTGTTTTCTTTTTAAGATTTTATTTATTTATTTGACAGAGAGAGAGAGACAGCCAGAGAGAAAGGGAACACAAGCAGGGGGAGTGGGAGAGGAAGAAGCAGGCTCCCAGCAGAGAAGGAAGCCCGATGCCTGCTCGATCCCAGGACTCTGGGATCAGGCCCCGAGCCGAAGGTAGTTGCTCAACGACTGAGCCACCCAGGCGCCCCCCTCCTGTTTTCTTTGAATTTAATTCGCTTTACTAGTTTCTTGAGGTGGATGCTTGGAACCTCACTCTGAAACCTTTTTCTTTTCTAAAAGATGCATTTAGTGCCACAACTTCCCTTGAACAGCTACATTAGATGAGTCTCACAAATATTACAATTTCAATTTAATTTAAGGGGTGCCTGGGTGGTTCAGATGGTTAAGCGTCTGCCTTCAGCTCTGGTCATGATCTCAGGGTTCTGGAATCAAGTCCTGCGTTGGACTCCCAGCTCAGTGGGGAGTCTGCTTCTCCCTCTCCCTCCGCCTCCCCCTCCGCCTCTCCCTCTGCTTGTGCTCTCTCTGTCTCGGTCTCTCTCAAATGAATAAATAAAATCTTTAACAAAAATTAATTTAGGTGAAAATATGTTCTAATTTCCCTTGGGTCTTTTCCTTTAATTTACTGGTTATTTAGTAATTTTTTTCCAAATATTGGAGGATTTTCCAGATATTTTATGTCTTTGTTATTACTATCTAGTTTAGTATCATTATGGTCAGCAAATGTACTTCGTATGACTTCCATTCTTTAACAATTTTAAGGTTTGTTTATGGCCCAGAATATGTCCCATGTGCACTTGATAAGAAGATTAATTTAAGCTGGTGATGGTGTTGTTTAGGCTTTCTATATTCATAGTCATCTTTCTAATTTTTCTATCAATTACTGAAATACCTGTATTGAAGTCACCATATAGACTTGTTGATTTGTCTATTTCCTCTTTCATTTGTATGACTTTCTATCAGGCGTATTTTGAAGATCTGTTGTTAGCTGCATATGCATTTATGTCTTGGTGAACTAATTCTTTCATAATTAGTTTCTTCTTTTTTCCTGGTAATATTTATTGCTCCGAAGTTTACTTTGTCCGATATTACTATAGTCACCACAACATTCTTTCAATTATTTGCATTGCATATTTTTTCCGTCATTTTACTTTCTTTATTACTTCAGGCTTTACTTTTTAATAAAAGAAATGAGTCCAATAGCTCCAAGATACAAAATTGACCAGTTTTGAAGTGACTGATGATACCAACACACAAACTGATCCTTCCTCAGGGGAACAGCATCCTCCCTGATGCCCTCCTTGGTCATGATGCAGATCCCAGTGCACCCCCAGTGAAACCATCCCTCTCCACCGCAGAAATGAAGACATCTTTCACAAGACGCATGACTCTGTCCAAGGACAGTGGGACATGGTCCATATTCTGCATGTTCTTAAAACCAACCTGGTGGTCAAGCAGGGGCTGTAGCATGGCCCCTGCTGAGCCTCCAGTCTTGAAAGAGTCTCTGACGTAGGACCCGACCAGGTCAAAGTTGTACACAGCTCCTTTCCCTTCACCCAGTCCCTGGATGATGTTGTAAACATAGTATGGAAAGAAGTGCATCGAATAGAGGATTGTCAAGAGCATTGCAGCAATTGCCCCTGTAATCATGGTCTTGTTATTAGAATGCTTATACATCTTTAGTCTTGCATCAGTCATCTTGGTCAGGGTAAGATAGTCGCCATGAAAACCGCTGCATCCAATGACTGTTTTGTCTGTTAATTTGTAACACTTGGGGCTTTCCCACGTGTGAATTAAAAATGCTTCACTCCATCGAGTGTCAGAAGCAACAACTGAAAAATCTCCTCCAGTGATTACCAATACCAGTACCTCCATTGAAAGCATAGGGTGAGAAGCACAGCTGCAAAGGGCACCGCGATCGCTTGGCTCCTGCTTCACAGCAAGATGGCTCCATCATTTTACTTTTAACCTATATATGCCTTTATATTTAAAGTGTATTTCTTACAGACAGCATGTAATTGGGACTTGTTTTTTTATCATTTAATTTCCATTTCTGCCTTTTAATTTGTGTGTTTAGAGTTTTAAGACTCAATGTAATTGCTGGCATGATTTGATTTCAATATGACATTATTTGTTGCTGCTTGTCCCCACTGTTTTTGCTCTTCTCTAACCCTTTTCCTGCTTTCTTTGGGGTTAGCTGGATATTTTTTTCTATTCTGTTTCAATTAATATATTGGCTTTTTTGCTGTTTCTCTTTGAATTATATTTTTAATAATTTCAGTAGAAATTACAATATATACACTTAACTTTCACAATCTATTTAGACTTAGTTTTTTACCACTTTATTTTTGTTTAGATTTTATTTATTTATTTATTTATTTGACAGAGAGAGAGAGAACAAGAGAGACATAGCACGAGTGGGGTGAGGGGCAGAGGGAGAAGCAAGCTCCCCGCTGAGCAAGGAGCCTGATGTGGGGCTTGATCCTGGGACTCCGGGATCATGACCTGAGCCGAAATCAGACACTTAACTGACTGAACCACCCAGCACCAGCATTTTACCACTTTAAACAAAATTCAGAAACCATACAACCATATGGGTCCCTTTACCATTTTGTATTTTTTGTATGTTTAACATCTATTTACACTGGAAATACCACCAATGTCACACCTTTGATTTCAATAGCAATACATATTTTAAAGAACTTAGGAGAAAAATAGTCTTTTGTATTTATCCATATATTTACCATTTCTGATGCTCTTCCTTCATTCTTGAAAATTCCAGTTTTTCTCTAATGCACATTTCCTTCATCCTGGAGAACCTAGTTTAGCATGTCCTGTAGAACATGTCTACTGTTGACAGAGTCTCTTAGTTTCCCTTTTTCTGAGAATGTCTTTGTTTTCAGCCCTTTAAAGATGTCCCACTGTCTTCTGGTGTCCATGGTTTCTGATGACAAATCCACAGATGTTTGAATCATTGTTTCCATATATACAGACATATATACAAACATGATCCTTAGCTGCTTTAAAGATTTTTAAAAATTTATCTTTGGTTTTCATTAGTTTGATTATGATACGGCTGGGCCTGGTTTTCTCTGAGCTATTCTGTTCGGGTTCACTAATTTTCTTGAATCTGTAAATTTGTGCAAGAAATGTAAGAAGCTTTCAGCTAATATTCCTTAAAATATTTTTTTCTACACCAATCTCTTCTCTCTTTTTGGAACTCTAATGATATGAATGCCAGGCTTTTGTATATTGTCTCACAAGCCCCTGAAACTCTGTTCATTTTGTTCAATCTTCACATCTTTGTTTTGGTATTCTTCAGATTGGATAATATTTATTGACCTATTTTCTTTCTTTTTTTAAAAAATATTTTATTTATTTATTTGACAGAGAGAGACACAGTGAGAGAGGGAACCCAAGCAGGGGAAGTGGGAGAGGGAGAAGCTTCCTGCTGAGCAGGACCCCGGGATCATGACCTGAGCTGAAAGCAGACGCTTAACGACTGAGCCACCCAGGCACTGCACCCCTGACCTATTTTCTTTCCAGTTTCACTGAGGTATAATTGGCAAACAAAAAATGTATATATTTAAGGTGTATAATGTGATGGTTTGACATACACTGATTACTACAGTCAAGCTAACTAACGTCTATCACTTCACATGGTTACCTTCTTTTTGTTAGTGTGGCAAGAACACTTAAGATCTACTCTCTTAGCAAATTTCAAGTATACAATACAGTCTTATTAACTACAGACACCATGCTGTAGAATAGATCCCTAGAACTTATTCATGTTATGGCTGAAAGTTTGTACCCTGTGATCAAACTCCCCATCTCTCCCACCCTTCAGTGCCTGGTAACCACTATTCTACTCTCCTGTTTTGAATTTGATTTTTTTAGATTCCACATATAAATGAAATCAAGGGTTCCTGCGTGGCTTAGTGGTTAAGCGCCAGGCTCTTGGTTTTGGCTCAGGTCCTGATCTCAGGGTCCTGGGGTCCGGCCCCACATTAAGCTCAATGTTCAGCACAGAGTCTGCTTGTCCCTCTCCCTCTGCTCCTCCCCCCACTCACTCGCACTCTCGCTCTCTCAAATAAATAAATAATGAAGATTTTATTTATTTTATTTATTTATTTGAGAGAGAGCATGCAAGAGGCAGTGGGAGAGGAAGACTCACCACTGAGCAGGGAGCCCAGTGCCGGGCTTAATCCTGGGGATCCAGGATCATGGTGTGTACAGAAGGCAGACACTTAACTGACTGAGCCACCTGGGCACCCCATAAATAAAATCTTTTTTAAAAAAAGTAAATGAAATCATACAGTATTTCTTTTATTGACCTATTTTCTAGTTACTGGTTCTATCCTCTGTCATCTCTAGTCTATTATTGAGCCCAGATGGTAATTTTTTCATTTGAAATGTTGTAGTTTTTAGTTCTAAATTTTCCATATGGTTCTTTTTTATATACTTTTTATTTTTTTGCTGAGAATATCTACCCAATCATTTCAAGTGTTTTTTCCTCAACTTCATGGATCAGAGGTATAATTGATGTTTTAAATACTTTGTCTGATAACTCCAACATCTGGGTTTTCTCAAGGTTCACATTTGGTGATTGTCTTTTCCTTTGAGGATTGGTCATATTTTCCAGGCTCTTAATATGTCTAGTATACATAGTCACTCAGATATCTTGACTATTAGGTTGTTTAGACTCAAGGTCCTGAAACTTCTGGTTTTTTTGGAGAATGTTGTTTTTTTTTTTTTAATCAGGTAATCACCCTATTAGGTTTAGACCATATATTCTGTCTTGCCTTATAT
The DNA here is from genome assembly GCF_023065955.2 of Ursus arctos. Lineage (NCBI taxonomy): Eukaryota > Metazoa > Chordata > Mammalia > Carnivora > Ursidae > Ursus > Ursus arctos. The sequence continues at coordinate 88,250,388 of NC_079873.1, read as the reverse complement.
GGGTGGCAGATCAAATCTTAATTTTGAATGTGGAATAGCCATACAATGAATATTTTTCATCCTTAAAAAAGAACAAAATACTCATATATACCATAATATGGATGGACATCAAAAACATTATGTTAAGTGAAAAAAGCCAGATGCAAAAGACCACATATTATATGATTCCATTTATATGAAATGTCCAGAAAACACAAATATACAGAGACAAAAAGTAGATTAGTGGTTTCCGGGGGCTGGAGTTGAGAACAGAGTTTAACAGTTAACAGAAACAAGAGATCTTATGGGGGTGATGGAAATGGTGCTTAATTTCCTTTAAAAATAATTGAATTATAAACTTAGATTAATTGTACATATATAAAGTATACCTCAATAAAGTTGTAAAAAATTAACTCTTATTTTATTTCTTTTTTTTTTAAGATTATTTATTTATTTATTTGACAGAGAGACAGCCAGCGAGAGAGGGAACACAAGCAGGGAGAGTGGGAGAGGAAGAAGCAGGCTCACAGCAGAGCAGGGAGCCTGATGCGGGGCTCGATCCCAGGACCCTGGGATCACACCCTGAGCCAAAGGCAGACGCTTAACAACTGAGCCACCCAGGCGCCCCTCTTATTTTATTTCTTTAAGAATTTGCTCTGCTTATTTGGATCTGTCCCGTGCAGGTATTGTTCAGGGTTGATGTGAGACTTGTGTGGATGATTCTAATCTCACTCCAATCCTCAAAGCCTTTGCTCTGCTCATTAGGGTCCACCTTATGCATGCATAGCTCAGAAGTCCAGCTGAGACTTATACAGAATTAAGGGGCCCGTTCTCCAGCATTCTCCCTACCATGATTCCTCCCACACTACCCAGCTTTGTGGTGCTCCTATCCTTTGTTCTTTGAGCCAGAAAGTTCATGAGCTTTCTATCAGAGTTTTAGTTTCCAACACCACCACACTGCTATGTGACTGGTACCCATTCTACCACAAAGCAGCACAAGGGGAAAAAATGGAAACTCACCCCATGCAGGTCACTTCTCCAAGTTTTGACTCCACTCCATAACCTTACTGCTTCTGTTAACTTTTTAAAGTCCTCAAATAGCAGTTTTTGTATTTTTCCATATTTTTCTGTTGTAATCAGCCAGAAGGATGGGCTGTAGTCATCTCACATAGCCACAGCAGAACTACAACTATGACAGATCTAGTTTTCAATCCTAGCTCTACCACTCACTAGCTGTATGACATCAGACAAATCATCGAATTTCTCTGAGGCTATTTTATTTTTATCTATAACTGAAAGTCTTTTTTTACTCAAAAAATGATAGAAAAATGTAGAAGGGAAGGCTTCTTAAATATAATTCTATTATCAGTAGCTACCAGAGGACAGACTCCCCTTGCCTAAATGTATTTCTTCAGTTTCTGAAAAGTAACACTCATTATACTTTATGTAATGATTTGTTTAATCTATCTTCTCTACTAGAATAGAAGTTCTATGAGGTCAGGAACTGTGTTTTCCTCATTTATGGCTGTATCTCCACAACACATTCCACAGAATAGCTACTCACTATTCATCTAGTCCACGAAGATCCCTGTGGACAGTCAGTCCACTTAACACCCTACATTTATAGGTCTTAATCTAAACACCTGCGGCATTCACCTTCACTTCACTCCACCCACTCACAGCCATGGAAGCCCCTCTAGACCTTGCCATCACCAGAACTGCTCTACATCAGAAATTCTTAATTCCAATATCCTATTCTCTGACCTCTATCCCTTATGCTTCCAGCAACCCTTTACCTTCCAGCTTCACTCTCAGTATTCATTCTCTTGACCTCATAGTGACTTGTTCTTTTTTTTCCCCAGTCTTTTTGTAGATGGCTTTATGTAGCCCCTTCAATGCTATGAAACAACCTTGGACAAATTTCTCAGGATGCTTCTCTGTTTCCTTTGGGCTCCATTTGCAAGTCATGTGCATACAACATGTCTCTGTAGTTATTTTATGTATGAGGGATACATAAATGTAATCCATTTAGATCGTTCCTACCTTTGCTTGAAGAACTATACGCTTAGTGTACTATATAAAGGGCCAAGCTCTGAAAAGCCATGTTAGGCTATTGTAACCTGACAAAACTCCATTTCTTCAAAAACTGATTCTCATTATGGAAGATTTTCTCTTACACCATATATACTCTCCACATACTCATTATTCATTGAAATGATTTCTAGTTTCATGAAAAACATTATCTTATAATTACATAGACTTCTTGCTTTTTTTAAAAAAAGGCATGGTGGAAAGATAATGTTTTTGAATAAGTAATTTTCACTCAGTCATTAGAAACAAATGTTTTTATGCATCTAGACAGATCAATATAGCCTATCTTTTAATTCTGGGTTGGTGTTTGGGAATAAATTCCTCACAATTAATCTCATTAACCTACGGCACTGGCAGGTTTGCAAGTGATTTATATTAGTTGGGATAAATTTACATGTCCTTCTACTTTCTTGTGTTAATGAAATTTTTACATACTTTTTCTTTTTTTAAAGATTTTATTTAGGGGGCGCCTGGGTGGCTCAGTCGGTTGAACGTCCAACTCTTGATTTCAGCCCGGGTCATGCTCTCAGGGTCGTGAGATCGAGCCCCACGTCCAGCTCCGTGCTCAGTTCCGAATCTGCTTGAGATTCTCTCTCTCTCCCTCTAGACCCTCTGCCCCTCCCCCTGCTCATGGCGCATGCTCTCTCTAAATAAATACATGAGATCTTTAAAAAAAAATAAATAAAGATTTTATTTATTTATTTGAGATATCATGAGTGAGAGAGAGAAAGAACATCAGCAGGGGGAGGGGCAAAAGGAGACGCAGGCTCCCCGCTGAGCAGGGAGCTTGACATGGGGCTCTATCCCCAGACTCCAAGATCATGACCTGTGCCGAAGGCAGACAGTTAACTCTCTGAGCCACCCAAGCACCCTTTACATGCTTTTTTCTTTTTTTCCTTAAACCATCTCTGTGCTTAAAAATAGCAATTTTTATGGTGATTTTGAATCATGAATTCTAGTGAATGATAAATTCTTCTTTGGGGAGGGTGTGGCTCTCTGAGGTGTAGTGAATGAAGGGGAGAGAGAGAATGGGGAAAGATACTTACTTCTGCTTATTGGTAAAGCAAAAGCAACCCTGTTTTCCCTAAGCCTCGATCTATTCTTGAGCTGAAACCTCTTCTGGTTCTTGTTCCCTCATCATTCTTAGCCTGCTAGAAAATACTGAATCTTGTTTATCCTAGCCCTAGAACCATTTGGTTTCTTAGGAAATAGATCACAAATGTCATCTACCCAAGACAAAATCTACATATATTTAATATATACTTGGGCACCCTCAAAGGGCACCAGTCGATGACCACTGAGATATCACTTAATTAGCATTCACATCATACACGCACTGCCACACTACCAACTCAGGCCATAGTACGTGATTTTAAAAGCTGAAAATGATAGAACTGAGAGCAGACAGAGATAATATAATCCACCCCCTCATATATTTTACAGATGGGGAAACGAAGCACCTGAGAGGTTAATTGACGTGCCCAAGGTCACACAGCTATATCATTGTCTGAAATTGTACACTCATTCTCTACCAGTAGAACATTTTGTGATGTAATATGCTCGGCTAACCACTGTCCCTGCAGTCCCATAATGATGTGTCCTCTTTCATCCTCATTGTAGAAAATATAAAAATAATCACAAATATCTGTTCATTGTCAGAATGCCCGGTTGGCTGCTTTAGATCATAAGCACAAAATTGCATCCACTTGATGTTTTGCTTTTCATAGCTGCAAAATGCAATTTCATTAGATACCATTGATTCATTTATTCAGCAAAATTTGCAACTGTGTTCTTGAAACTAGAGGCCAAGGGTAATATGGGAAAGGGTGTTGTTGCACACAAAGTAGGAGATGAATTCCTCACTGCCACTGAAGAGCTTTGAAACTAGCTGGAGGAGGGGGCAAAATATACAGAAAATGACTTAAGAACAAGGCAAAACTGTATGCCTGCAGGTGCAGAGGATTATGCAGACTGATTACGTGAGTGCTGAGATGAACCAGAATAATGGTGAGCCCTAAGTCAAATGGGGTTAATTAGGCAATTTCCTGGGAAAGGTGAGTTTCATGCAAGATTATGAAAGTAATTGAAATACTGTGGCATTGAAGAGTGAAGGGCACTCTCTGTGGGGTAATGAAAACAGTGCAAGCATGGGACTAAGGAGCTGAGTAGTGTATAAGGGCAGAAAGGAAATCAGTCTGACCAAAACAAAGGGAGCGATCCTAACTAGACCATAACTAACCAAGAGTGTTGGTTCTTGGGATAAATACGGGAGCCAGTTCTTAGAGGGTAGGGTGAAAGATTTGCATGTTACCTCCTAAGCATTAGGTATCTATCAGTTAATTAAATCAATAGTTATTGAATACCTAGTACGTACCAGGGCTTACCTCAGGCCAGGTGCTATGCGAAGAGCTTTAAACATTGTCTCATGTATCCCTCTCAACAAGATTATCAGTTTTAATATATTTCCCCACTTTGTTTATAAAGAAACTGAGCCTCAGAAGAAATGAATGGCATTCCCAAAGCCACACGGCTAGCAAAAAGTAGAGACTCAGACCCAGAACTTCTGTCTCTACAGCTCCCACTTATAACACTAAAGCTATAGGCATTCCCTATAGGTTTTTGAGCAAGAGAAGAATATAATGAAAATACTATTGGTAAGAGATTATCCCAGCAGTTATGTGAAGAATGAACAGAAAAGCAAAGTTCATAATTTTTAAATGGCTCACATGAAAGACTATCAATTTAGTAGCAATTAATATTAAAGTACATAGTTTCCCCACTGAATTTTTTAAAAATCATATATATGAGTGCTCTGATGTGAAAGGAGAAAGATTAAAACTTAATAGCACCAGTTTCCTATTCTCGGCTGTGCTGAACAATGAGAATAATACACACAAATTTCATTCTCTTCCCTGACATTCCAACACTTGATGAGGTTTTATTTATGTATTTTATGCATTTATTTAATTTTAATAGGACATAAAATCCAGGCAAATAATTACTTTTTCTCTTTATATATCTAGCAAAATTATATAGCAGTCAAGTATCACTTTTGCAGCAGTTTCATGATAAAAAAAAATACCAAAATGAATTGTTTAATTAGTTTCTGCCTCAAAGAAGAGTTACAGGCTCAGGTCAAAGAAAATATACTCTGAATACCACAAAGTTACATCCAATAGTGAGACATCTAGGTTAGAAACATGAAAAAATAAATAGAAATCTATGGTGAGCATCACTGACCACATATAGGTTGAAAGCCTGCAAGGAGCCAAGCACTGAGCTGGGCTCTTTTGTTTAATTGGTTTGCTTCTTTCCACAGAGATACGCAAGATATGTCAGAATTTGTTTATGATTAAAGAGATACGCTAAAAAATTTTATTTCTAGGATCTCAAGTTCTAGACCAATTCCGCCCCATTAATTTGAAATGCCATATAAATTGTTGCAAATTTTTCATGAGTTCAGATGAGCTCATTTTGGTATTTTAATAGTCAACTCTCTTTCCCCTGAAAGATTGATCCACAGTAAATATAAACTTTGACCCTGGACCTCGGCTGCCCCATTTGACAAATGAGCTATGAAGGGTCTTGGAGATAACTAATCTAACTCCCTAAGAGCATAGGACAACTGCTAAGGAATGGTGAAGTCCCTTCCAGCTCCAACATTCTCTAATCTACAGAATGTCAATGGGATTGTATTATGTTCTCTTCCTGTAGTCATTCTTCTGGCTAATATATAACCATCTCTGTTTACTTTTGTGCTAAAAATGCAACCTGCAACCTAGAAGAAACTCCAAAAGAAGGAAGTTTGAAGTTATTTGCTTTTAAGACAATACTCTTACCCCCAATGAAATTGTAACATAAAGCATCAACAAATTGGAAAGAAAATCAGCATCTCCTAGATTAATGTCTAGCCTATTTCTAAAGCCAATCCAGGAAGGAAATTCTTAAAATCTAACAAAATAGTGCCAAATATTTACATTCTTTTTTTATAATAATATTTTTTTATTATATTATGTTAGTCACCATACAGTACATCCCTGGCTTTTTATGTAAAGTTCCATGATCCAAATATTTACATTCTTGCTCAAGACTGACTAAAGTTCGGCTCCTTGAAAATGTTGCCTGTCTTTGGTATCCCCACAGTATTTCATGCTGTGCCACATCCGTGATGGGCTCTTTACACATATTTTTAGTTGTTGATCAAGACTGTTTTTCAGTGTAAGGCTCTGGTGACCTCAGAAACTCAGCTCCTGCAATAGAGATTAACTTGAAAAGAGTTTATAGTTTGCATGTACTGCAGGTGATTGATCTCGTTCATTTTCATTCATGTCAACACACAGCTTCTCAAAAATATTCTTAGTATACAAGATAGGACCAAAACAGATTAAACAGTCATTTCAAATTCTAGCACAGGCAGAAACACATTTAAGCTGCTCATTTTCCAAGGTCTGGCTAGTTTAGGGAATTGGATTATCAAAGCAATGAGATCATTGTCCAGTTTTCAACCCTTTTCAGCTAAAATTGAATTGGAGCCTTTTTTAATTTTTCAAAAATCTATGACATGAATTTACATATCTGGTAAATTCTAGTATAAATTTGCATAAATGTGAAGTGTAATGTAAATCTGTAGATTCTGTATGTAAAATAAATGCATGCATATTCAATGATACATATGCAGATTACATCTACGTCTATGCTTATAAATATACACACAGATAATTATAGAACAGGCACTCAGATTACTGTTTTTTTAAATACATGTTTGTTCTTCCAAAATATTAGTAAAACCTGGGGGTTTGATATTTCTTCTCCCTCTTTCTTCCTACTCTCAATCATTATAGGAGATACTACTCACAATAGCAGCGATTAATAGAAGAAATTTGATAGTATTAGAATATTCATTTACATAGAATCATTATCCTATAAAATAAGGGCTCAAAGAAAGAGCAAAAACAGTATCTACCAGTCGTTGGCCCAGATCTAGCCCATATTGGTCTAGTCTATGTTTTAATTATTCCAACACTTAAAAACGCAAGAGATACCACTTTATGTAAAAATCCAGATTTCTGGAGCACCTGGCTGGCTCAGTGGTGGAGCATGTGACTCTTGATCTTACGTTTGTGAGTTCGAACCCCAAGTTGGGTGTAGAGATTACTTAAAAATAAAATCTTTTAAAAAAAGAAAAAATAAAAATCCAGATTTCTGAATTCTCTTGAAAAACCAAAAGAACTGGCAGCACAAGGCAACACACATTCCAGTGTGATCACAATCAAGAAGAACCAAATAGCTGCTGCTCCCTCCAAATGGGGCTGTGTTCTTCAGTATATCGCAGCCAAATGGGCCATCTCAATCATTTGCTACATTCTTAACCCTATACTCATTTGAATTTGCAGCTATTGGGGTGCCTGGGTGGCTCAGTCGGTGAAGCATCTGCCTTCAGCTCAGGTCACAATCCCAGGTTCCTGGGATGGAGCCTGCATCGGGCTCCCTGTTCAGTGGAGAGTCTGCTTCTCCCTCCCCCCTCCCTCCCCCTGCTCGTGCTGTCTCTCTCTCAAATAAATAAATAAAATCTTTATTAAAAAAATTTGCAACTACTGATTTGTCCAACCTTCTTACATAAAGAGGTTGGCTAACTTGGAAGTGAATTGACCATCTATGCTAAAGTCATTCACGGGGAGAACACGGTGAGTAGATATAGTCTTTGCCCTCAAACACTTTATTATCTGCTTCACGGGAATACATGTATTCGTAATAAAGCACAGAATATGATAATCTCCATAAGAGAAGCATACACACAATGCAGAGAAAGTTGCAAAAAGAGATCGCGTCTTGTTGAGCGCCTCAAAAAAGGCTTCACGACTGAAGGGTCTTTTCACAAAGTAGAAACATAGCATGAGAAACCAGTTTTGTCAGGTTTCTCAGCACAAACTCTAGCTCAGGCAGTTCCACGCTTTGTGGCCGATGCTGTTGCTTAGCCTTTTGGAGCCTCACTTACCTCATCTGTAAAACAGAGATAATAATACAAAACAAGATTGTTGTGAGAATTGAGGGGCAAAATAGAGGTCACCTTGCACATAGTAAGCAACTCGCAAAACATTCTGCTTCGTATTATTTTTATGGAGAAAGTAGAGTCTTTACAGATGGAAAAGGAAGAGGGGGCTCTACCCTGCAGAGTGAGCATCTAGTTGGAAAAGTATAGAACATAATCAAGGAACAGCAAGTACGAAATAGGGTTGAATTAAGTAAAAGCGGCAGCCAGGTGCTTCCCCAAAGCTGGGGGAGCTTATTCCCAGAGACAACTTGTGAGGACACAAAGGAAAAGCAAAAGCCTGTCAGCCCATCCAGATGACAGCATCTTCTACCCTGCCACCACTCTGGCCAACTGGGAGCTCCCACCCTCCCCAGCCACACACCCGTGTGATAAGCATAATAAAAGAGATGCACAGCAGCATAGGAGAATGTAAGCTAGGGACAGCTGACAAGTCAAGGAAGTCATAAATATCTTTCTTAAAGAAAAATAAGTTCGATCTGAATGATGAGTGTGAGCTGACCAGACAAAAATGAAGCAAGGGCATTCCTAACCAAGACATAAGCATGGTCGAAGGTCCTGTGGCAGGATGTAGCATAGAGAGAACAGGCATTAAAGGAAGGCCAGTGCAATTGGGGAACAAAGAGCTAAAGCAAGTGCAAGGTGAGAGGACACTGAAGAGGGTGAGAATGGTTCAGATCATTCAAAGCTTTGTTGGTCTTGTTAAAACTTTTAAACTTTCCTCAAGATCAGTGGCAAGGAGAATTACATGTTCTTATCTGCATTTTGAAATGGCTGCACTGCAGAAAACGGATTGAAATGGAGCAAAGGTAGATGCAGGAAGATGACTTAGAAGGTGAGTGAGAGTAAACTGCACTAGACTACTGGTGACAGAACCAAAGAGAAACAGAATCGAGAGATAGTAGGAGAAGAAATGGAGAGCGTTAGTGATGGATTGGATGTGGCAAGGAAAAGAGAAGAGACAAGTATCAGAGATGACTGTCTTGCATACGACAACAGACGGTGGCATGTTTGGTAGAGATCATTATCTGGAGAGGTAAATTTTAATCTTATTTTTGAACATGGTGAGTTTGACTGCCTTTAGGATAAGAAGATACATGACGTATGTAGCTCGAAGAGAATAACCTGTGCTAGAGATAAGATTTTAAGTCATCGGAGTAAGGTGGTAATTCAAATGTTGGGCATGGATGAGATCTTGGAAAGAAAGAGCACAGAGTGAGAAGAGAAGAGGTTCTAAAACTGGCTAGGTAGTATGAGATGAACCTGTACACAAGAGAGAAAGAACCCAAAAGATGTAGGTGGAAAACCATGAGAGTCTTGCATCAAGAAAATCCTAACAATCAATCATTTCAAGGACTCAACAGTTTAAACTATAGAATGCTGGCAATCAGAGTCCAAAAAGCCAGTATAGCTTTTTCTTTTTGCTGTAAATCATACAAGCTCATTGCTAAACATTGCATCTAGTCCCCATCTTGCTGGCCTTTACAACAGTGAAACTTGTCGTATGGAAACCCCTTCATTGCTCTGTTATTACTTAAAGAGAATTTCGAGGTATAGGAGGAAAAGGTGAGAGCCAAGAGATAAGCAAAAAGTAATGCAATTTCCTCCATGTACACTCAAAGAGTTCCTATATCCAATTTTTCTATGAGAAAAAAAAAACAACCCTGAAGAAGCTGTATTCTTATGCAACTTGTTGAAAACATTTTGCTTCCCCTGTTTCTGTAATTGTGATTGCCTCTCCTCAAAATGGAGCTAACTCATCAGATGGTTGCATTTTAGAAAGAGTAAAAGCTGCGACGCACATTACAATAATCACCAATTAACGTTAACACAAGCTTTGTGACTGGGTAATGTTCTTCCTTCCCTCTCTCTCCACACAGCAGATGACGAAATTAGTTTAAAATCACTATCTATCTGCAAAGCCATTTTGATTTCTAGTTACGCTATCACATTCCAAAAGAAGGAGAGAAGAAAACAAGGAAAGGACCGCTGTCAGATGCCTCCAGATTTTGTGTTTGTTGTTAAATAAAAGCAACAATGAAAAGATAAACTTCAACAAACTGCCAGCAATCCCCGCTTCATTCCTCTCATTTTGTAGCTTATCAAATTTCCCATTCAATGATCTTTCTGCTTTCAACCATTATAAACTGAGTACCTACTATGTTCCAGGCTTTCCTGTAGACGGTAACAATGAAGTCGTGAAACAGACATAAAGGCTTGCCCTGATGGAGCTATCTTTGGCTTTATTTTGATTTTGTGAGGATAACTTCAACAAACACCTCTTGCTAACTAGTTTACCTCTTTGCTTTTGTGAGATTTGGATAACTGGAAGAAAATATTCCTCAAGAACCGTTCCCTCGCCTTTCTCCTGTTTTGCTCCCCCTGCCAGGCAACACATCCTGAGTCCTTTAGAAATTGTGGCAGAAAATTATTTGTGTGGCCTGGCTCTCTGCATGACTTTTATCCTTCTTCCTCTATCATTACTCTGTATTTTTTATTTTTACTTTTTTAAAAAGATTTATTTATTTATTTGAGAGAGAGAACGCAGGGAGGGGGTGCAGAGAGAGAGGGAGAGAGAGAATCTTAAGCAGACTCTATGCTGAGTGTGGAGCCTGACGCAGGGCTTGACCACACAACCCTGAGATCACGACCTGAGCTGAAACCAAGAGTCCAATGCTTAACCGACTGCTTCACCCAGGTGCCCCTTATTTTTACTTTTTAATTAAGTAGGCTCCATGCCCAATGTGGGGCTTAAACTCATGACCCTAAGATGAAGAGTCACATGTTCTTTGCTGCTATGAACATCGAGGTGCATGTGCCCATTCTTTTCACTACATCTGTATCTTGGGGGTAAATACCTAGTAGTGCAATTGTTGGGTTATCGAGTAATTGTATTTTTAATGTCTTGAGGAACCTCCATACTATGTTCATAGCAGCAATGTCCACAATAGCCAAACTGTGGAAGGAGCTGAGGTGCCCTTCAACAGATGAATGGATAAAGAAGATGTGGTTCATATATACAATGGAATATTACTCAGCCATCAGAAAGGATGAATACTCAACATTTGCATCAACATGGATGGAACAAGAGAGGATTATGCTAAGTGAAATAAGTCAAGCAGAGAAAGACAATTATCATATGGTTTCACTCATATGTGGAACATAAGCAATAGTGCAGAGGACCACAGGGGAAGGGAGGGAAAACTGAATGGGAAGAAATCAGAGAGGGAGACAAACCATGAGAGATTTTGGACTCCAGGAAACAATCTGAGGCTTACAGAAGGGAGGGGGTGGGGAGGTGGGGTACCAGGTGTTGGGTATTAAGGTGGGCACATGTGGTGATGAGCACTGGGTGTTATATGCAATTAATGAATCGTTGAACATTACATCAAAAACTTATGATGTACTACATGCTGGCTAACTGAACATAATAAAAAATAAGTAAATAATTAATTAATTGATTTAAAAAAAGAATTCATGTTCTACCAATGAGCCAGCCAGGTGGCCCTCTTACTCTGTATTTTAAAAAGCCTGAGGTGGTGTGCCCTCCAGAAGATAGGACTTCTAATAACCTGACCTGACATCCCAGCACTCCCTAAATAAACCCTTCACTCCAGGATGAAAATACAAAATACCAACAGTAACGACAAGAGAAATGCAGAACAAGAAAAATTTCACCCTTTGGAACTCTTCTTGCCATTCTCAACTCCAAACAGCTATTATGGGGTGATAGTAGAGAACACAAGAACAAAAGGCATGATGAGGAGCATGTTTTCCTCTCTCTGCCAAGGAGGAAACAGAATTGTGCCCTGAAAGGGTATTCACATTTTAAAAACTTTTGATGTTGCCAAATGACCTTCAAAAATTGTATCAAGTGACACTTCCGCCAAGTGGAAAATGGCAATATATTAATTTTCTCTTTGCCAACTTGACTGGCTAAAAATAGTTATCTCATTTTATTTTGCATTTTTTATTACTAATGAGATAGAACTTCTTTATATTTCTTGACCCTTTGTACTTCTTGTTATGTGAATGATGTGTTAATGTTATTTTGTCTGATTCTTGTTATTATTTCACTTCCCACCCACTGGTGGGTGGACACCTTAGTTGCCTCCCCCAACACTCCACCGAAACTGTTCTCCACAAGATCACTGTCAACTTTCTTGTTACTAAATCTAAAGGACACGCTTCAGTGCTGCTATCTTACACAATCTCTCAGCAACATTTTTAAAAAGATTTTATTTATTCGAGAGAAAGAACAAGCAGGAAGAGGGATTAGAACAAGCAGACTCCATGCTGAGTGCGGAGCCCCCATGCGGAACTCAATCTCACGACCCTGAGATCATGACCCGAGCCAAAATCAAGAGTCGGACGCTTAACTGACTGAACTACCCAGGTACCCCTCTCAGCAACATTTTATACAGTTAACCATTTCCTTTTTCTTGAACACTCTCCACCCTTTGTTTCCATGGCACAACACTACCTTGGCTTTCCTCTTACCTTCCCTCTCAACCATTCCTTCTCATCTTGAGGATTTTTCTTCCTTTGCACATGGCAGAGCTCTAGCTCAGGGTTCTGTCTTAACCCTCTTATCTTCTTACAGTACTCATCTGTCTCTGGATGAACTCAGGACTGATGATTCCCATACCTCTCTCTCCACAAGTCCTCCCACCTGAGTTCCAGACTCATAAAACTAAGTAGCTTCCAGAAATTTCCATTTCCTTTAGACACCTACAAATCAACATGTCCGGAACATTATTCATCATCTTACTTTCCAAAGTGTTCCTACTTCTTTTTATCACCACTCCTGCTACATCATATCAATCAATCACTAAGTTCTACCAATTCTACCGTCTAAATAAATTTCAAATCCATCCACTTTTCTCTATTACCACTCATGCCGTCCTTTATCAGTCCACCATCATCTTTATACTAGGTTACAGAAAAATCCTCTTAAATGGACATGTTGCCCACTCCAATCCATTCTCCATACTATAGTCAGTCAGATTGGCTAAAGCCCGAAGCTAATCATAGTATTGCTTCCCTACTGAGAACATTTCAATGGCTTCCTTAAGAAAATGCAAATTTCTGAGGTGCCTGGGTGGCTCAGTCAGCTGAGTGTGTCAGACTCTTGGTTTTGGCTCAGGTCATGATCTCTTGGCTTGTGAGATCAAGCCCCATGTCAGGCTCCACCCTCAACGTGGAGTCTGCTAGAGAGTCTCTCCCTCTGCCCCTCCCCCCACTCATGCATACGCTCTCTCTCAAATAAATAAATAAATCTTAAAAAAAGAAAACCCAAACTTCTTAACATAGTTTTCAAAACTTGCATCATCTGACTTCTTTCCTTGTACTCTGTGCTTCAGCCATACTTAAGTCTTCATTTCCCCCAAATATACCATGCTCTCTCTCAGTTCCAGGTTTTCACATATATTGTTCGCTATGACTAGACTACTCAACTACCCCTTCACTCCCAGGCCACTTCTATGTCTGTCTACATTCTACCCATTTTTCACCTTTAAAACTTATAAGTTTTACTTCTTCAGGAAGCTTTCTCTGGCTCCCCAACCATGAATTAGGTGCCTCTCCTGTGTTCCGATTATAATTTCAACACACTAAATTGTAATCATTCTGTTTACTTATCTGCATCTCCCACTAGATGGCAAGCTTCATGATGTCAGGGAGTATGTTGTTGTTACTATTTCGCAAATATAGTAAGCATCCAAGAAATATTTTATATTAATGTTTGTCCATTTTTCTAATGAGGTGTTCATCTATTCTCATTGAATTATAAAAGCTCTTTATATACGAAGGATGTCAATCCTCTGTCATTTTGTTGTAAATATTTCCATTCCGAAGAAACTATTTTTCTCATGTTTCCTGAACAAATTATTCCTTTTACTAACTCCTTTCCTCTGTACGTTCTGTTCTCTCTGTTAGGAATATACTCACTCCCTATGCATTATTTAATACCCATTCAAATGGCATTTTACTCAGGACTTCCTGGGAAAGAATTATTCAATCCTTTCTCTGTACTCCCAAAGCACCTTGTATATGTATCAACTTCAAGAGCTTAATGTTTCTATTTCTAGCAGAATTATGTTTTTGCATAACTTTATCCTCCATTAGACTGTGAACTCCTTAAAACTAAGGATAGTCTTTTCATTTTTGTATTTCCTATGTCTATCATTATTCCTGAAATATAGTAGTATCTGCAAAATATTCTCCTAAAAGCATTAATTTGGACTTACAAAAGAATATGTTGAATAATAAAAAATATAAAAACAAAATATTTTTCTGTGAATAATCACAAATTCAGAACTTTAAGAAAGCCCTGCCTGATTACTAACATCTCAGTTAATAGAAGCCTCAACAATTATAAAATGGAAAGTCACCGTTGGTAACTAAGGGTAAGTCAAGAAAAGACTCTAAGTATACACACTCTCTGTAATTGTGTGTAAAGCATTCGGATAAAAGGAAAAACATCAGCTATTAATTAAGGACCTTAATTCAGAAATTGATGAGTCACATACATTAAATGTAAACCTGGGCTGCAGGTTGAGTAAAGAGAAGCCACAAAACCAATAGCTTTCCCTGTAACCCTCTAATAACTCTAGTGCTTACTGCTTTTAACCTCTGTGGTTTAACTGAAGGGGGGGAAATAATTGACAGAGATTTATCCTTGGCTACTAAATTGTGCAAGGCAAAAAACTGAGATTTCAACTGTTTTGTTAATTACATTTAAAAATGCTTTATAATTGCCCTTTTTTAAGAAATTGTTTTTGCAGAGTGCCTGGATGGCTTAATTGGTTAAGCATCCAACTCTTGATCTCAGCTCAGGTCTTAATCTCAGGGTTGTGAGTTCAGGTCCTGTGTTAAGCTTTGCACTGAGCACAGAGCCTTTTTAAAAAAAAAAGAAGAAGAAAGAAATTGTTTTTGCATTTGTTTTGGGTTCTTTTCAGAATCACCTGTAGTTTCGTACATTTCTAATTAGACTTTACTCTTCAAAAATTGCCCTTTCTAACTGACTTTAGAAACTTTTCAGTTATGGGTGTCTGGGTGACTCAGTCAGTTGAGCGACCAGCTCTTGATTTGGGTTCAGGTTGTGATCTCAGGTTAGTGATCTCAGGGTAGTGGGATTGAACCCCATGTTGGGCTCCACGCTCAGTGGAGAGTCTGCTTGGGATTCTCTCTCTTCCTCTCCCTTTACCCTTCTCCCTCACTCTCTCTCTCTTTCTCTCAAATAAATAAATCTTTAAACAAAGAAACTTTTCAGTTATATAACTCTTAAGAAGAAGAATTTACTTTTTGCTCTGAGGTTTTTTTCTGCTTAGTTAAATCAAAGGGCATTTGAACTTTGCATTTTAGAATCAGAGTCTAGAGCTAGACAGGACCAGTTACAATTAAGCTCGTTCAATTACCTTATATTTCATACGAGAAAAATTGAGATTCAAGGGGGATGCTAAGTGTCTTGATCAAGGTCAAACACCCCGTAGCAAACTAGATTTCTTGCCTCACATTATCCACTAAATAACAGTGTCTTTTTCAAAGGTTGGTTGGCCATTTAGCCATGAGTCCGTAATTCAGTAAAAAATGTATATTCAACAAATATATATTGAAAGCTTACAATGTGCCAGGTACTGTGCTAAAAGCATATTTTATTTTTTTTAACTTTGCAGGTGCTCTTTAACACACAGGGGATACAGTGGGTAAATCAGGCAGACAAGGTCCCTGGCCTACAGTCTGATGGAGGTACAGACATACTTCTTTCCTCCACCACCCCACCCCTTCCTCTTATTTTCACTAGCCTCTCTCTTTACTAAGACATTCAGTTCTCCCAGAGGAGGAGGAAGGACTAAGCTGATGGGTTGGACTCAATCACTCAGTGAGCCGTGTCATCCCAGTGACTGAGGTCCCTTTGCCTCCCAAAGCAGGAAAGAGGCCCTAGTTTGTCCCTTCTACTGTCCGCCTCACCTATGAGTAAGAAAGGCAGCACTCTCACCACTTTTGGATTCCCTTGCGTCAACAGACTCTGCTCTTTTCCTGCTCCTCACCAGGGTGGGTAGATTGGTCAGATTAGCACCTGGGCCTAGAGGGCCAGAGAACAGGAAGGCCCATTTTAGCCTTAGGCCCAATCTGTGTCCTCTAGCAATCTTCTCTGTACCTCTGGGGTATTGACCACTATTTTGCATGCATATTCAATTGGTTAGAACCCAGGAAGGGAGGCGATGAATGATGATTATCCCCGAGAGCCAGTCTAGTTGGAAAAATGGAATCAAACTAATAACTAAAAAATAATGAACTACACTCACATTCAGGGCTACAAAAGACAAGTTCAGAATGCTACAAGGCCATATATATCAGGGAAGACTTCCTGAGGGAGTGCCAGTTGATTGGCACCTAAAAGTTAAGTAGGAGCTCAGGTAAGCAAAGGGAAAGGGGAGGAGACAGAGCCGTCTGAGCAGAAGGACCAGCATGTGTGAAGGCTCTGAGGCATAAAAGACCGTGATACATTCAAGGAACTGAAAGGAGACCGATGGGTCGGCCTTAGACAGTGGAGGAAGAGTGCCATATCATTTACCATTTAAAACATAACACTTGATTGCTACTATTTCTTAACAATGCATAATCTCGACTTGCACTAATACAATTGCACACACATCAATAAAACTGGAGAAGTATTATGATCGTAGGGCTGCCCGTATGTCAGGAAGCTTTGCTGCATAAATGAGTTAATAACACTCACTTAAAACAATACCAAGTCCAGCTAACCAAAATGCCCTTATCTCCCATCAAGCCAGCCAACTGAGGTCCGAGCCTAAGGTATCTGTAAAATACCCACACAAGACATATTGATTTCCCTCTCACCAAGCTAGAATTAATAAAAGCTCTTTCATAGCTCCCTGTTTATCCAGCCCCATCTTCAAACATGAGAATCAATGTCCAATTTATTAACTTCTCGAGATTTGTGTTTGCCAGCCACTAGTTTTTTCTTTCTTCAGCAAGGAAAACAGAAACATCAGAAATAACTTATCCTTTTTCTCACTCATTAAGCCTTGGAAACTGTGCCCATATGCAGGTCCTTTTGCCTGGCAATATGCTCTTCGGAGAGGCCTGGTAACAGCCTACCACTTTGACTACCCTGGCTACCCCTCCTCCCTGCAGTGCTTGCCGAATTTCCATTTTTATCAGTAGCTTCTGTTTCTTCAGGAGCCCATCGTCACTCAGCTTTTGTTTATCTGAAACAACCGGCTTTATTTTTGTTCTAATTGCTGCAGTAAAAAGCCATTACGGTAGAATTTTTAAATTAAGCCATAGTTCAGACATCCACTTGTTTAGCTGCACTGTCCCTGCACACCATTTTCCTTCTTTTAGAAGTTTAAATTTTCACTCAAGGCTCTCGTAATTCATCTGCAGTGTTCTAGATAGTTGAGAAAGCTGGGGAAAGGGAAAATATACTTTCTTGTTTCATTCCCTACAGCAAGAAGGCACGGATTCATACAATTTATTGCTGAATGGTACCTTGGGGACTAGACCTTCTCCTCTCATCCAAACCCCAATTCTCCATACTATCCCTACATTCTTGCTGTCAGGAAATGATCTATTTTCTTAGAGTGAAATCCCCCTAAAATGTTCTCCCTGATCTACTCTTCCCATATCATGTTTATTTCTGTAGTTCTTCTTTCTCCCTTCCTATAAATCTTAAAGGAACAGGCACCACTTCACTTTTTTCTACTGCTAAAACATCTCTAATACTAAATTTTAGTTCCTTCCATCCTCTTTTGGCCGTTAATTTGGATGAACGTGGTGGTGATAGGAATGAGGATTATAACTAACATTTACTTTCTCTGTACCCAGCACTGCCTTATTTAACCCCGCACCAACCACATGATACAAGCACTATTATTATCCCCACTTGACAAATGTGGAGACCGTGGGCCTCATAAATATCTGGACTTTAGGTGATTTATACTTTCTTCTTTGTATTTTTGTGCTGTTTGGGTGGTTGACAATGAACCACATACAACTTCTAATATAAAACACAACAGGTAAAATAGAGCTTTTTTTCATAGGGGGGGGTAAATGTAACAGGATGGTTTACCTCCAGGCTTTGATTCTTTCTCCACGACAACCACTAAATGAGCTCTGCCATCCATCAAAAAATATTTGAGTGTCTACCATGTGCAAGGTACCGTGAGGGAAACAAAGCAACATAAGCAGCAGCTGAGGACTGTTATCTGTTTCAAGGTGAGTGGTGTTCACGCCACCAAGAGTTTAGAGAAACAGGACTGGCCCAGCCTTACATGTGAGGGGCTGTCAGGTATCAGGAAAGAGAAGGCTTCTTAGAAAGGGAAGGAAAGCATGCCAGTGTACTGAGTCCCGTCACTCTCTCTAGCCTCCTCCCTGCATGATACTTCGTTCTCCTGATTGAGAAGACAAGAACAGAAACTAACACTGGAGTGTAAGCACACTTAGGAGGATGTCTGAGCCCTGGCTGGATTATTTTTTCCTATCCCTGGCTTTCTTGACAATTTTTAAGTCATGACACCAAACCTTGTGTTTTTTCAAATTAAGCAAACTTCTAGCTCACTTTCAGACTTGACTTGATTCACTCGCTTTAGGTTCAACTTAGAGCAGAAAGTTTGAAGACACCTATCCAGGGATACCTAACAGGAGATATAAAGGGACATCTCCCTCAATCTTGTCTCACCTGAACAAACAGCAAAATGTATTTAGCACCATTGCAAGCACGCTGCTGGGCACGTTAAAGGCACTTAATCACTTGTTAAGTGATTGATCACTAATTTCTATACCTTTAATTACTTTTGTTCTAACATTTCACAATAAATTACCGACTCCCAGAGAGTAGGGTTTCACAAAACTAAAGCAATTTATCTCCGTCAAGATTTAGAGATTTTAAAAAAATAACATTCTTTGAATGTAAGCTCTCTTCAGCACCAAAATAAACTTCAAACCATAAACAAAGCCCATTGAGAAACTGAGAACCTCTCCATCCTGATCCCTTGATATATGTATCTACAAAATCTAGATCAATTTAATAGATCAGAACATAAAAGTTTATTCTCTTCTTTCATCAACTATATAAATTCTATGGTGTTAGTTGCCATAGCAAAAGATTTGCAGAAATCCTTAGAGTTAGAAGTTACTTCAATCCCATCATATACAAAGACTGAAAGATGGCTTCACTCTTTCTTCACTATTGATCTTCTGTCTCATTTTTTCCCCTCAAAACTGGCACTCTTTTCTATTTCTAAATGTTCATGTCTAAAGTGAGACTTCCTGGGATGTCAACATTGGATGGTATCTTTCACATTAAGTAAGCTCATTTTCATCACCAAGTCCATAACCACAGGACAGAACAATAGCTTTTGTTCTTATAAGAAGACCTTTATAAAAAGAAAAAAGTATATGATTAATCATTACAAAGGCCATAAAATTTGTTTTTTAAGCCCCCACCCCCACCCCGGATGGGTTCAAGTCTAAAAGGAAATGCCTCTAGTTTTAACATATCGATCTATTTATGGACGAATTTTGCAGGTAAGAGCATCATGCACAGGATGAGGACCGAGACATTGTAAAATTACTATTAGTTTGGGCAAATTTATTTCTCCACATTGACAAATAATTAAAGAGGGTCCTATAATGCTTTTCCAGGGCACATAAGAGACTTAATAAGTAGAGAAATGTTTGCAAAAGGAAGGGCCTTATCCAAAGAAGATTCATCCACACAGACTGAAAGTATTCTTTTTTTTTTTTAAGATTTTATTTATTTATTTGACAGACAGCCAGTGAGAGGGGGAACACAAGCAGGAGGAGTGGGAGAGGAAGAAGCAGGCTCCCAGCGGAGGAGCCTGATGTGGGGCTCGATCGCAGGACTCCAGGATCACGCCCTGAGCCGAAGGCAGACGCTTAACAACTGAGCCACCCAGGCGCCCCTGAAAGTATTCTCTTCTCATTCCCCGTGGGTTCAGGCAGAAGGCCTGATGGAGTCACAACAGCATGGGCCTGAGGGAGTGTGAGTAGCAAACACCAAGGCAGGGTGGTACCCCATCCTTGGTTCTAACTGGCCTGATTAACCAAATTTCCCCTGTGCAGCAGAGCAGCAACAGGAAGTTCCAAGCACAGGCTACTGCGAGCCAGGAAGGTAGAAACATCATAGTCTAGCTTTAGTGATTCATTCAGAACGGACCTCGTGAACCAGCAAATGGTGAGTCTAAGGGACAGGATTTGCTGTTTTGTAGGAAGAGACTAGCAAGAACTGGCCACAGCCAGGCCTCGTGATATTATAATTTGGATGTGGAGCCAAGACACAGGACTGGAGGAATTGGGTGCCTTGAAACAGAAGCTCAGCTCTGCTAATCAGGAGAAGTTGGAATTCAACAGGCATGCCAATGATATCAGATGTGCCTCTCTGAGTTTTAATTTTTCTCCTCTGTAGAAAGGGGATAATACACTTGCCTATTCATAGAGTTAAGGAGACTTACCCCACCCCCAGGACAGAGGCAAATACCTAACTCTTTGAGTACATGCAGTTATGAAGACAGTTATATAACAGGGAAGCAAGGGGTTGAGTGGGGAGAATATAAGAGCAATAGATTTTCTGTGAAAATCAGAAGAAATGGGGATCCCTGGTATCAGCAGCAGCATTGGGAACTGAACTTGGGTCCATGTTGATATGACTCAGACATCTGTTATGATGTATTCCTATATATCTATGTCTATGTATCTACCATTTATTGAGTGCTTACTGTGAGTCAGGAACTGTGTGAAGCACTGTAACTGAATATCTTATTTAATTTCACCAATACCCTGTGAGTTAAGTATAGTAATCATCCTCACTTTACCAAGGAGGAAACTGAAGCTAATGTAGGACACACTAAAGTAAGGACAAAAACTAGATCAGACTGACAGTACTGGATTCCTTATTACTGAATAGCATCAGTAGGAAAAGTTTGCATTGCATGTATATGCCTTTGTTCCCTGAAAACTACACTGATTAGGATATAAATTATACATTGAATTCAGCTCAAGATGGCTCTACCACAGGAAATCATCAAGTATGAAGTAATTATAAATAACTAGTAGCTATTCAATGGCAGCAAAGGGCCAAGAACTGCCAAGGAATAGGTATAAGGTTGCAAACTTGAGAGGGGCAGCCTAGCTGGCCAGGAGGCCAGACTGGAGAAGAGATCCTGTTTTGAGCAACATACTCCAAGAAGAGTTCTCATTTTCCCTATAGACAGTACAACAAGGTTGGGGCAGCGTGAAAACACTGCAAAGTGAAGCAGATTTGAAAGTATTGAGCTTTTACCATATGCCATACTCTTTACTAGCTTTACATGTATTCCAACCCCCTGCCAACAATGAAAGATAATATTATTCCTGTTGTACTAAAAAGGAAGCTGAAGGGAGTAATCCCTATTATTCCAACATTATAGAGCTGGCAAATGTCAGAGCCAGGACTCAAACTCAGGTCTGCATAACTTCCCTCCAAATGCTGCCCCAGGAATTGATGACGATAAAGTGAACCCCAAAAAATGGAGTCAAGAGGGGCACTTGGGTGGCTCAGTCAGTGAAGTGTTGGACTCTTGATTTTGCCTCAGGTCATGATCTCAGGGGCCCTGGGACCGAGCCCCGCATTGGGCTCTGTACTCAGCACGAAGTCTGCTTTTCCCTCTCCCTCCCCCTCTGTTCCTCCCTGACTTGCGCTCTCTCTCTCAAATAAATAAATAAAATCTAAAAAAAAAAAAAAAAAGAAGTCAAGAAAGTCTAACACTGAATCCAAGAATAGACATTGCAAGGCTGGTGGTAGTAATGTGAAGTACAATGTAGTGAAGTAACATGAAGGAGGTATGGAACCTGAAGCTCATGTCCCAAATATAATAATAACAGTAGCAGTAATAATAGCAGCTAACATTTATTGATCATTTTCTTTGTGCCAGGCATTGTTAAAAGCATTTCGTATGTTTAATTCATTATATACTCACAACAACACTGTGACATAGATATTATTGCCTTCATTATACAGTTGCATGAACAGACACAGGGAGGTTAAATACTTAGTCCAAGGTAGTAAATGGCAGAGCTAGAATGGGATACTGGAATTCAAGATATGCTTCAAGGAAACTCTCAAAAAGACAATTCTAATGATACCGTTGTAAATTATACTGATGTAGCAGAAAAAAAATAGAAGTGAATACCTAAACAAACCAGAGAGCTGTCCAGGGTGATGGATGACATGAGGAAAGTAGACTCTTTTAAATCCTATTTTGTTTCTGTCTTCCCTGTCAAAGAGAATTATTTTCAGGCTGAAAAGTGCAAAAAACAACCATTGCTAAGAGAAAACTCAAGCCTGAGATAGTTGAAAAGATTGTAAAACACACACACATATACATGCATGCGCACAAAAACCTAGCGTTCTAGTGTTTAAACCTAGGCTTTCTTTAAAACAACAACAACAACAACAACAAACTGAACAAAGAGAAGTGATTTTATCTGGTGCAGTTCCAAGGTAGAAAAAGTGGAGCAGGGAGGGCCTTGTACCCCTCCACTTTCCCCCATGGGGGGTGGTGGTAGAGGCCCATATACAATCATGATACATTGGCAGAAGAAAAACACAAAGATTCCTTGGTAGAGGGGGAGACATAAAGCAACATGCATGCGGGATCCCAGAGGGGAGACATGGGCCCTCTACTCCTCCCATGAGAGTTTCCCCTTTGGCCTCAGATGAAGATTGTCTTACAGTAGAGGCTAGGAGTGCCATGTCTTCCCACTCCCTGGCCTCTGTGTTCTCTGTGCTCTGAGGAGAAAGAGTGCTGTGGAAAGAGACACGTTGTTTCTGCACCAGCCCTGCTCTAAGCCACCAGGGAAATAGATTATTCCATTTTCTTTTTTCTTTTTTCTTTTCTTTTTTTTTTTTTTTTTTTGAGAGAGAGAGCACATGTGCATGTGTGGGGTAGGGGTAGGGGCAGAGGGAGAGGGAAAGAGAGAATCTTAAGCAGGCTCCACGCAGAGCATGGAGTTCAATATGAAGCTCTGTCTCACAACATGGAGATCACGACCTGAGCCAAAATCAAGAGTGACGTTTCACTGATCGAGCCACCCAAGCACCCCAGATTATTCCATTTTTTTTAACTTCTCTTTCCTTGGCTCCATGGCTTTGTGAACATAAGGCAATATGAATAGTAGGCTCAAGATCACCTCTTTCAACCAATGCCTGGGTGGTCCATTACTTCTTCAAACAATTCAAGTTTCTTGGAGATAAAGAACCATCCCAGGGACTCTCATTGCTATTGTTGGCCCTCTGGCAGAGCCTACACTCAGGACACAGGGTCAGCTTCCAGTTAGAATTCCTCATTGTTATTGTGGAAAGACAGGCTGCGAGCCTAATTTAGGAGAACCCAACCCTGAGCAACCCGGTTTCTGTTTCTGTCCCACAACCCTTCTACTATTTGGTGCAGCAGACCATCCACTGGCTCTTCATGGGTTACTTAATGACTGTCTTCTGCCTTTTCACGTGGGACAAATGGTTTAAGGTGTATAAATCCACCTTTCAATCTCCTGTGACTTATGAATTAAATCCAAGAATGTATATAATCGGTGAACCTATATTAATTACCTTTGAGCAAGAAATTGTGGAAGACTGCTTAAGAGGCACTCTTTTCTTTTTTTCTTTCTCTTTTTTAAGATGAGGAAGAAGGCAGGGGTACTTGGGTGGCTCAGTCGGTTAAGCGTTGGACTCTTGGTTTTGGCTCAGGTCATGATCTCAGGGTTGTGAAATCAAGCCCCACATCACACTCCCCACTGGGCATGGAGCCTGCTTAAGATTCTCTCTTTCCCTCTACCTTTGCCCCTCCCCCCTCAAAAAAAAATAGATGAGCGAGAAGGCAGATTCCACAATTAAATGCAGGCAAACTGTCTCCATTCTACTCTTGCTTCTTTACAATTCATTCCCCACACACAGCAATTAGACTCTTTGAATAACGTAAATCAGACCATGAAACCCTTGGCTTTCTACAGCCTTCACGGCACTTAGAACAAAGTATACACTCTTTATCATTGCCATCTGACAACCTCACTGCAGTTAGGACAAAGTCTACACTTTTTACCACGGACTTGACTATGTTGCCTCCCTTTTAAATTCCATCATTTATTATTGCCCCATTGTCCACTATGCTTCAGTCACATTGATCATCTTTCTGTTCCTTGAACATTCTAAGATTGTTCCTGCCCCAGGGCCTTTGCATTGTTGTTATCTTTGCCTGGACTATTCTTTCCGTACATATTTATGAACTCATTCCTTGTCAACTAGATGTAAGCTAAAATATCATTCTCTAATAGAGGCCTTCCCTGACCCATCTAGTTACTGTCCTGCCCCCATTTCAGGAACTTTTTATCCAATGTCCTTGTTTTATTTTCTTCAGAGCATTTGCCACTACCTAAAATTATCTGATTTGTGCGTTTGTTTATTGTCTGACTCCCTCACTAGTACATAAGCTCCATGTAAGCAAAGACCTTGTCTTTCTCACTCTTTTAGCCCCAGTGTTTAGAACAGTTCCTAACATAGAGCCAAAACTAAATAACTATGTGTTGACTAAATGATTGACTACTTGACTCATGGGGAAGATTCTAGAATAGACCATTAAAAGAATTGTTCATGAGCAACTAAAAATATAAGTGGTGATTAGCTTAAACTAACTTCATTTCATTCTCTGACATGGCCAATAGTCTTGAAAATCAGAAATATATGGAGTGCAAAGTATACATACATGAAAGCATTTAACAGGGTCCTTCACAACATCCATGTGTTCAAGATGGAGAACCACTGGCTAGAAATCATTCAAATAGATTTTTTAACTGACTGAATGAATGTGTAGGCAGAGTATTTCTATGCCATTCTAGGATATGACTTCCTAATTTCTTTGGACTATGCATACCTTTAAGAATATGATAAAAACTATGGAGTTTTGTCCCAGAAAAAAATACATCTATGCACACATTTGCATAAAATTCATCAAGGATCTATTGGTTCATGAATCCTAGAACATCTAGGGGCCCTTGGGTGGCTCAGACAGTTGAGCATCCAATTCTTGGTTTTGGTTCAGGTCATGATCTGAGGGTCATGAAATCGAGCCCTGCGTTGGGCTCTATGCTCAGTTCAGAGTCTGCCTGAGATTCTCTCCCTCTCCCTCTGCCCCTCCCCGCCCTCTCTCAAATAAAATAAAGAAAATAAAGAACTTCTGTACTAGAATATTTCCAATAAAATATTTCCTGGTTTATTCATTTGTTCTTTCTTTCTGTCTTTCTTTCTGTCTTTCTTTCTTCCTTCCTTCTTTCCTTCTTTTCTTTCTTTCTTTCTTTCTTTCTTTCTTTCTTTCTTTCTTTCACTTATTCCTTTGCAGAAATTTATTCCCTCATAGTTCAGGAGCATAGAAGCCTGAAATCATGACATCTGCAGGGTTGGTTCTTTCTGGGGACCTGGTTCTTTGATGTTCAACAATTTTATCAATTTTTTTAGATGAAGAAAGAGAAGGCTGATCTGCCATGGTTGGAGATGGCAGAAGGTGGAAAAGATAGAAGATACATTAAAAATTTTAAAAGAGCATAAAGGGACTGTTTGTGATGGATCGTATATAATAGAAAGTTCAGAGTTTTAGTCAATAGTAAGTTTGATAAGAGAGAACATTGTGGTATGGTCACCAAAAGTACAGAACTGTCCTGCATTGACCGCAGCATACTGTGAGTACACACAGCATTCTGGGTGGTACTCTAAGAAGTATATGGACAAATACATTCAGAGGCACTTGACAGGGATGATAAAGAAACAGGAAATCAGTTCTTCTAGGGAACCATTGACTGAAATGGAAATGTTATGCTGAGAGGAAAGAGTAGTGGAAGAGAGACCCTGTCAAACTTTAGTTTGGTTCCAAACATTCAAGAAGGCTTAAGGTGAAAAAAGTGATTAAACTTATTCCTTTTAGCTGTAAGTCATAAATCTAGGACCAAAGATTATAAAAAGACACTTTAGTTTAATATCAGGAAGCACCTTCTAAATAGTAAAAGCAGTCCAAAGATGGAATGTCCTGCCTTAAGCAATAGAGACTGTCCATCATATCACTGAATCTGGTAAAGTGGAGACTCCATAATTAGTTGACAGCAGTGCTAGAGAGTGGACTCAAGCATAGGCAGGAGGTTGGGAACTAGATGACTGTTCTACTTCTTTCCTGCTCCAGGAACCAAATAAATTAGGTGACCATGAAGACAAAGGCTCCACGGTCATATATGTGAACTCCACACCCAATCTATCAGAAGCAGTGAGTATCTGATAGTCACTCTAATTTAGAATATTTTGGAAACTCATTCTCCTCAAGCCTATTAAGCTCCTTAACTTTTTGAGTTTGTTTGTTTGTTTGTTTTACCCAAACACAATATACGGGAAATGACCTTTTCTTATAAAACAATGTTCTCGTGAAAATGTGGTATACAGCATGGTGATTAGAGTCAATGGTATCGTAGTGCATATTCAATGGTTGCTAGGAAAGTGGATCTTGAATGTTCTCATCACAAGAAAAGATTTTTTCTGTAACTTTTTATGGTGATGGATGGTGACAAGACTTAATGTGGTGATCATTTCAGAGTGTATACAAGTGTTGAACCATTACATTGTACACCTGAGACTAATATAATGTTGTATGTCAATTACACCTCAAAAAATGTTCAGATGTCTTCATAGCACAAGCAGAAGAATTGCCCATGGTCGCACTGGAAAAAAAAATAAAGCAAAACAATGTCTAGTTTTTTTCAAAAGGCAGGCTGCTGACAGTTTGATAGATTTGGGGAGAGGGGGAGTGAAAGAGTGAACTCAATCTTACCAGAGCTGCAACAATTTTTGTTAGGTAAAGTTCTGATTACAAATTGCAAAAATGTTTCATGTTTCATATCTACGACAGGATCATTTAAATATGTCACCCAGCAACAACAAGCAGATCCAATCCATCGTGGACATTGCTGTGCTCTGGTACATTTACTACCATGAGGACAGAACTTGCACAAAATGTTTCCTAAATGTCAGCCTCTAAATAAACAAGGACATCAAGCCACACTAGACAACCATAATTTCTGTAAACCAACCGAATCTCCAGAGGGAGAGAAGGAAGAAAAAATTAGTCAGAACACAAATGGAGGAAAGCAAGAAAGAAATGGAAGAGTGTAAGATGAACATACATTGATTATTTACTAGTTCTATGCTTGGTAACTTCACGTATACTGTTAACTCTTTCGCACAAACATGAAGCAGAAATAATCCTCGCTCTTAATGGTAAAGTAGCATACTTAAAGCAGTAAATTAACTTGCTTACGTAATGGTAACGGTAAAGAAAGGATTGAATATGGATCTGTCTGACTCCAAAGATGATGATCTTTTTCTCTATGGCACATTGCCCCCTATTAGTTGAGTTTAAGAATATTTCAGTGGCATAACATTTAGTATCCTTCACTGACTTTTGACCATCTTCAGCATACCAAGCCCTTGCCCCTGTTTACTTCTCCAGATGCTTCTCTCATTACCCCACCCCTCAAATTACAGGCCTGACAGACAAGGGCAAGGAGGCTGAGATAGCCTTGTACCTTCTGTTCTCGCTGGTTTCTTCCTTCGCCTACTCTCTACATTTCCTTCAAGATTAAGCAAAGCCTAACTTTTCCAGAAAGTCTTTCTTGTTTCTCTCAGAGAGGTAACTGCCTTGCCTCTGCTATTCCACAGTACCTTGAGGATACCTTATATCACATCCTTTATCAGACTGTATTGTTTTACTTATCCTCTCTCTCCACTCTAGACTGAAGCCTCCCCAAAGCATGAATTTTGACTTGTCTTCACATTCTATCTCTAACATCCAGATAGTGCCTAGAATTTAGTAAGCACTTATAAATGCTCAAAGAATGAATGGTTGAACAAAGGGCAACAAAAACAACAGAATGAACAAATGAGGAAGGCAGGTCCAGTTTAGTAACAGGCAGACAGACTGCATGTGATCCTAAGGAAAAAGTCTCAGATGTACGATTTCACAATAAATCAGGGAATGTTCCATTAAACGAGGAGTCTTCATTTTCTCTTTGTCAAAGAGCCATAGTCTCCAACTGGACTTGGATTTCTTCCAAGTTGCCCTTCTCCTTTAGTACCAAAGTCGGAGCACTTAATAAGGAGTCGTCTACTCCCTTCAGTGTCGGCATCCACATCTTCTAGGCTCTGAGCAATTTGGAAGCAGAGTTCCCGAAGCTCCAGACTAGTCCATCTCTACTGAAAGAGACAGATGCAATTGTCTGTTGACACTCCACCAATGAGCAGATGCCTGTTTGTTTTCCCTAATGTATGTGCCCTCTGCTCCATGCAGCATTTGGATCGTCTTGTCTTGCTTCCAACTATTCCCCAGCTTCCCTTGCCTCTTGATCCAGAGACAAAAACAGAGAGGAACAAAGAAATAAGCCACATATATCATTTTTCAATTTTCTTTTGTGAGACGCTGTGACTGCCTCATTTCAATCAGAAGGAAATTAGTTCTTTGCCCTTTGAAGTGAGCTGAGTCACTCATAATCCGAAAACAATGCAACTGTGGAGAGAGACAGAGTCGTGCCTGGAAAGGAATGCATGCAAGATGACCTGGGTTCTTTCTAGTCGTAGCTGTACCACTAGCCAACTATGTGACCTTGGACAAGCCACTTAACCTCTCCAGGCTTTGGTTTCTTCATCTGTAAAATTAGAAGATTGGGCTACATGATCCCTAAAGTCCCTTTTTGCTCTTCAATTATGTCTTGAACACACAAGCATGGATGCAAAGTGGTTTCACCACAGTACAGAACCCTACATTTTAAAGAATTACTGATTTACTCTAGGTACAAACCTATAAGCCTATTTCCACTGTTCCATACCCCTGGTTTTTTCTGATTGAATGCATGTTTGAAACATGTGATCCAAATTCAAATATGATATTCTCGGTCTGCCAAAAGGACATTGCTGGAGACTGCAGCCTTGCTATTCTGTTCTAAATGCCCCAGACTAGCTGCTGAAGACCCTAATTTCCTGTGTATATGCCATTGTGTTGATCCTACGGGACAGGCCACATCCGTCGTTCATCTGACCCCATTCCCACCTCCTAACTCACCTGACTGGGTTTTCTGTCAACATTGGGAAATTACATTATGGAGAGAGGGTGGGAAACTGGAACTAAGGGTTTGCCTAACATGTGAAATTCACAGTCTAAAAAAACTAATAGGTTAAAGGTTGCAGGAGGCAATGAGTCATAAGTGAAGGATTTATAGTTACCAGTAGAGAGCAGTGGGCCAGAAACTAGGTACACATGGAAATAGAAACCTCGAAAGCATATCTACCAATGCTTCAGGAAAAAAATTGAAAATCAAAATTTGAGCAGGTAGACAGGAACCTGATGTGGTCAAATTCCAAATGACAGGATAGCTGGTAAAGCTCTGGGCCAGTGGTTCCGGCCTAAGAGATCTTGTAGAATCAAAACCATAGGACAAGGCAGACAGGAGAACAGATAGGAGTTTTTGAGTGTCCAAGAGATCTTGATTATAATCTAAGCAGACACCTGCTGCTAGGGAAAAAAAATCATTCCAGAGCACGCACAGGCAAGTAGATGAGTGAAGCCATCTGTCTAGTCTGGGGAGTTAAAAGTAACTAACTGTTAAAGGCGGAGACTGACTGAGGCGTCTGGTTGGGCGTCAGACTCTTGGTCTCTGCTCAGGTCTGATCTCAGGGTCATGGGTTTAGGCACCATGTTGGGCTACATGCTGGGTGTGGAGCCCACTTATTTAAAAAAAAAAAAGGTAGAGACTGACTATCCACCTGGCTCATGGAAGGCTGTGGCACCGCTGTCAGAAACCAGTCTCACAATACAGGGAGCCTCAGAAAAAAAGTACGATGTGATCACATTCCCATCTAAGTTACAAGGAGTGATCCCATCAGCAAGCAGAAAAGTAGGCACACTGGTATCTAAGGCCAGATTCCCCCTCAAGCCTCCCTAAATTTGATGGGAAATATTTACCCTGGTCATAGCTTACAAAGGTGAGAGAACCTGGGAGAACATCAATAAGGAGCTGGCCAGGCGAGATCAGACTGAGCTGATAGGAACTGAGTCGTAGAGATAGCAGCAACTCCCCGTCCAGGAATGGCAATCACTTGGCAAATTTGCACCCACTTCCAGGTTTATGGCACACATTGCTATCTAATCTCAACATTCCTTCCAGATGACCCCAGGGATCCTTCTCAACACAAAGCTCGCTAATACTTGACCAATCAATGTTGTCATATGAGCTTTAAGCATATTTTCCATCTATATTGCAATTGTTAGAGAAACTATAGTCCCAGACTCCATGAAGCCTCAGAGAACTTTTTATGTGTTGATCTTCTAGCCTCAATCCCCAGTGCCACTGTATAGGCCACAGATGCAACCAGGGTTGAGGGGGTGTAGGCTGGGACTAAGGACAAAATCATCTGACTCGTGTAAGCTGGCTACATGGATTCACAGTTATTGACAGAGTCTACCCAACCATGCTTCTGTCTTGCATTTTGTGGTTAACCCCTCATGACCCGTAACGACGACCTTAATGTAATGTAACACGCAGCCAGCACCACTGCCCTGCTGACCCAGCCATAATGGATAGAGTCTTAGGTTTTAATTCTGAAGGACCATCCCATGTGCCGTTCATAACATTTTCCATTTTTCTAGAGTGATCCAATTTCCTGAAGAAATCATTCTTGAAAAGTTATTACCTTCTTCGTAATTCTTCAGGCAAAAGAGTTCCAGAAACTGCTTGCAATGGCACCTTTCCAATTGAATGTATAAATCAGAAGGTTCGTCTTACTTTAAAAGATTTCCTCTATCAAGTTAAACTCTTCTTTTGGAGAAGATTTGCTTCTGGTCTCCTTGCCTGATTTACAAGCAATGTAAACAGACTGGAATACAGCCCCTTTCTCATTTGAAGATTCTCAAACAAATGAAAACAGCTTGTTAAGTAGAGCAGTGATAGGGCCATTTTGCATGATTGTGCTGAAGAAAATCCATTAGTGATAAGGCAGCCTTATGTTTTCTAATAAGTTTAAGGCACAGGAAGCATCTATTTTTCCTACCTTTAATTTAGATGAATCTTGATAACATTTGTCAATTTGAAACTAAAGCAAAAGTAGACAGGTCCTCAGAAAGAAGATTATATATATATATATATATATATATATTTTAAATCTAGGAGAAAAGATTATAATTTTTAGTATTTGAAAGCCAGTTTTAAAGGGAGATGATTTTATTAGGAAGTATTTGCATCTATAAATGTAAGCAGTTTTACTTTATGGAAAAGAAACTTCTGTTTCAAAGAATTAGAGTTACTGTTTCATTTTGTTGTTTTGCTATTAAATAAAGTCCCACTACTTCTCAAACATCCTGAGTGCTAAAGGACTCTCTTCAAAAGTTAATGATCTTTACAGATCTTGAGTATGATTCAAATATTTTCTAAACAAATAGAGTGAACATTAACTGGAGCACATTCAATTACAATAGAACTGTTGAGAGTTTTGAGATGCATTTTTAAAATGTCTAGAGTAACTAACAATTTAAAAAATAATATCATCTGATAATCAGGAACTTACATAGTTTTTTATTAAGACTTTATGCGGAACTTTTATTAAGACTTTATTTTAGGGTTCTCTATGCTGTTTTATTGGTCAATGTGTATTTTTAAACCAGTACCATACTGTTTTGATTACTAGAGCTTTGTAATACAGTCCGAAACCAGGAAGGGTGATGCCGGCTTTGTTCTTCATTCTCAGGACTGCTTTGGTTATTCTGGGTCTTTTGTGGTTCCATACAGATTTTAGGCTTGTTTTTTTTTTTTTCTGTGAAAAAAAGTGCCATTGAAATTTTGATAGGAACCACATTGAATCTATAGATGCAGTCAACTAATATTGGACAAGGGGGCTGACTACTCAATGCAGAAAGGGTAATCTCTTCAAAAATGGTGTTGGGACAACTGGATAACCACACGTAAGAAATTAAATAGGACCTGTATCTTACACCACTTACAAAAATTAACTCAAAATCAATCAAACATTTTAACATATGACCTAAAACCATAAAACTCCTAGAAAAAAAAAACATAGGGAAAAAAACTCCCCAGCATTGGTCTTAGCAACTGTTTTTTGGATATGACACTTACCATACAAGCAACAAAAGCAAAAATAGACAAGTGGTACAACATCAAACTAAAAAGTTTCCACAGAGCAAAAGAAACAATCAACAAAATGAAAAGATAACCTACAGAATGGGAGAAAAGATTTGCATACCATATATCTGCTAAGGGGTTAATATCCAAAATATGTAAAGAATACAAGTGTTGGCAAGAAGGTGGAGAAAAGGAAATCCTTGTACACTGTTGATGTAAACGGAAATTGGTGAAGCTACTCTGGAAAACAGTATGAATACCCCTTAAAAGGTTAAAATTAGACCAACCATATGAACCAGGAAGCCCACTTCTGGGTATGTATCTGAAGGAAATGAGAAATTGAATACAGGGTATCCAAAGGTATCTGCATTCCCATGTTTATCGCAGCCTCATTCACAATAGCCACAAAATGCAGACAACCTAAGTGTCCATCAATGTATGATCGGTAGGAGAAGAAAGGGATAAAGAAAGGGGGGGGGTAAACAGAAGGGGGAATGAACCATGAGAGACTATGGACTCTGGGAAACAAACTGAGGGCCTCAGAGGGGAGGGGGGTGGAGGAATGGGATAGACCGGTGATGGGTAGTAAGGAGGGCACGTATTGCATGGTGCACTGGGTGTTATACACAACTAATGAATCATGGAACTTTACATCAAAAACTAGGGATGTACTGTATGGTGACTAACATAATATAAGAAAAAATATTATTATTTAAAAAATGTATGAATGGATAAATAGATGTGATATAATTATACAATGGTATATTATTCAGTCATGAGAAAGAAGGAATTCCTGCCATTTGTGACAATACAGATGGACCTTGAGGGCATTATGCTCAGGGAGATAAGTGAGAAAGAGAAAGGCAAAGAAAAATGATCTCACTTCTTTGTGGAATCTAAAAAATTCAAACTCATAGAAACAGAGCATAGAAAGGTAATTACCAAGGATTGGGGCTGAGGGAGTTGGGGAGATGTTGGTCAAAGGGTACAAAGTTGCACTTAGACAATCAATAAGTTCTGGAGATCTAACGTACAACCTTGCAATTATAGTCAGCAATACTGTATTACAAACTGCAAAGTTGCTAAGAAAATAGATCTTAGTCTTACCACGAAATGAAATAATAACTATGTGACATGATGGAAGTGTTAGCTAACACTATGATGATAATCATACTGCAATATATAAATGTATCAAGTCAACGCATTTTATACCTTAAATTTACACAGTGTTACATATCAATTATATCTCAATTTTTAAAAAAAGACTTTATCATTTTATAGCAGTTCTAGGTTCACAGCAAAACTAAGGGGAAGGTACAAAAATTCCTCATATACTCCCCGCCCCCTCACATGCATAGCCTCCCTCAATATCAACACCCTCCCCCAACCAGAGTGGTATGCTTGTTATAGCTGATGAACCTACACTGACACATCATAATCACTCACAGTCCATATTTTACATTAGGGTTCCCTCTTGGTGTTGTACAATCTGTGATTTGGACAAATGTATAATGACCTGCACCCATCATAATGGTAGACTATTTTCACTGCCCTATAAATCCCCTGTGTTTCACCTATTCATCCCTCCTCCTCATCCCCAGCCCCTGGGAACCAGTGATCTTTTAACTGTGTCCATAGTTTTGCCTTTTCCAGAATGTTATATAATTGGAGTCATACACTATATAGCCTTTTCAGATTGGCTACTTTCCCTTGGTAATATCCATTTAAAGTCCTCCTTGCCTTTTCATAGCTTTATAGCTCATTTATTTCTAGCACTGAATAATATTCCATTGTCTGGAGGTACCAGTTTATTTATCCATTCACCCTACTGAAAGACATCTTGGTTGCTGTTAAGTTTTGGCAATTCTGAATAAAGCTGCTATAAGCAACCATATGCAGGTTTTTGTGTGGACATACATTTTCAGAACATACATATTTTCAAAATAGAAAATAGCCGAAGGACTAGATTATTTATCATACAAATATTTGGGATACCTCTGCCACATCGCTATTATACTTCTATTGAAATAATTAAATTTAAAGGTAATACAACTTAGGTTCTTCAAAGTTAAATGCATGATTTAAGCATTCTACTCTAGGAATAAAATAGAGCTGAGGTTTTCCAGACTCAGATGTCTCATAATCTTAGCTATAAAAAGCAAACAAGAATCCACCAAATGAAGAAATCATGAAAATAACTAAGAAGCAAAAGTGCATAGTTTATAGGTCTTGTTAATGATTATTTCACTGGCCACAGAAAAGGAGTAAAAAAAAGACCTATGTTGCAAAAACCAGAAAGAGTAGCAAGCAGCAGGTCCACTGGCATCTGTGATCAGAGGCAGCAGATCACAACCAAGGAGGAAAGAAGCATCTCCTAGTTGTCTGGGGTCTTACAGACAAAGGGGAAACTAAGCCCTCATTAACAACTGAGAAAATCACTGAGCTAGGGAAGCAGAGAAAGAAAGAAAGAAAGAAAGAAAGAAAGAAAGAAAGAAAGAAAGAAAGAAAGAAAAAGAAAGAAAGAAAGAAAGAAAGAAAGAAAGAAAGAAAGAAAGAGAGAAGAAAGAGGAAGGGAGGAAGGGAGAATGAAAGAGGCGATGAATCTGAAGATAGTCACTCACTATGTGTTCACACCGTATTCCAAAACTTAACAGTTTCCAAAGGTTCCGTTTTCAAAGTAAAAGAATTGACATTTCTTTAATAAGTGTTCTATAGTTTTCAGAGGAGGGGAGGAGGGCAGGGGGATGGGTTAAATGGGTGACGGGTACTGAGGAGGCTACTTGTTCTGATGAGCACTCGGTGTTATATGTGAGTGATCACTCACTAAATTCTACTCCTGAAATTAGCAATACACTACATGTTAACTAACTGGAATTTAAACAAAAACTTGACAAAGAAACAAAAACTTGACATGTATAAAAACCCTGAGTCAATCATAGTTGAAAAAGTCTCTTTACAAAAGCAGTTAAGTTTACAGTGTATTTTATTAAGATTTCCACTATAAAAAATCTTAAAAAAAAAAAAAAACACTTGAGGGATAGAGCTTCAGTTCTCTGTGAAAAAGATCACAAATCCAAGACACTTAATACGCAGATCATGTAAGACAACTGACTATTCTACATAGAAAATCCCCAAACTGTCAACTATTCTTTGAAGTGATGCTAATGGGTGAATAGGGATGGCACTTGGAGAGTTCTTGACTGATGCATTAGAGACGGTACACCACGGTGTTTAAGTGTGAGGGTTCTGGAGCCAGACAGTCTGGGGTTAAATCCTGGCTCTTCTTTGGTGACCTCATCCTACGTAACAATTTAGGTAAACTTCGTAATTGCTTTGTGCCTCAGTTTCTTCATCTTTGAAGCGGTGATGACAAATGCTACCTACTTCACAGAGTTGCTGAAGAAATCAAAAGAGATAAGACCAAAAATTAAAAAGGATTAGGACAGTGCCCAGAATATAGAGTAATGTTAGCAATGATCATGACACATGATTTGGGCACGTCAAATAATCTGCCTGCATTTAGTCTCCCCTGACACCAATCCTTGCTACCCGCTGCCATCACACCAGTTTTCTTTTTTTTTTTTTTTTTTTTTAAGATTTTATTTATTTATTTGACAGAGAGAGACACAGCAAGAGAGGGAACACCAGCAGGGGGAGTGTGAGAGGGAGAAGCAGGCTTCCAGCCAAGCAGGGAGCACAATGCAGGGCTCGATCCCAGGACCCTGGGATCATGATCTGAGCCGAAGGCAGACACTTAATGGCTGAGCAACCCAGGCGCCCCTCACACCAGTTTTCTTAAAACTACCCTGCTTTCAAAAAATCCAGTGACTTCCTGTTGTGTAAGTCCACATTTCTTATCTTGGAACTGAAGGCCATTAAGGTCTTCCCACAATCTGGAACCTTTCTCCTATAATTAATACTCATTTGGTATTAGTATGATCACACCTCATTCTACAGACAAGGAAACTAAGGTTCGTGCAATTAAGAAAAATATCACGCTGTGCAAACAGTTTTACGGCTTTACTTCTGGCTCAGCAGCTTCTAATAAGCCTTGAAGCTCAGCTCAGACAGTAACTTTATTTTAGTTCCCAGATAATGCTGCTTCTTCTCAGTTCACGATAACTTCATGCCATGGAGAAGAATCTGAAAAAGGTCTAAAGACCCAAACGGTTCTGTATTTTCAAATCTCTCTATTCTTGGTGGCAGGTGGGAAAGACTTTTCAAATCCTTCCTAACCAACTTCATGCTCCTTTATATTTCATAACACAAAGGAGGAGAGAGCAGGTGAAGAGGAGGAGAAATGGAAAGGAAGACCAAACAAAAACAGAAAGGAATGGGAGGGGGCACCTGGGTGGCTCAGTCAGTTAAGCTTTATACTCTGGTCATGATCTCAGGGTCCTGGGATCGAGTCCTGCGTCAAGATCCACGCTCAGCACCAAGCCCACTTTGGATTATTTCTCCCTCTCCCTCTGCCCTTTGTTCCTGCGCGCTCTCTCTCTCTCTTCCCTCTCTCTCAAATAAAAAAAATAAATAGATAAATAAAATTTTTAAAAATGAATAGGAGGAAAGATAAAGGGCTGGACCAAAGATGTTTCCATCACTGCTTGATATACATTTTCTTTTGTTTTCTGGGTATAGGCAAAATAGCTCAAAGTATGCACCCATAACAGTATCTTTCACAAGAGGGCCCTGGTACACAGGATGGCAAGATGAATATGAGGGAACGTTCCTCAGAGCCACAGAATGAAGGTAATCTCCTCACCGTTCCGTACTTGCTAAAGAGTCATTCTCTTTCTGCATTTCACAGAGTATGCTCTCTCTTCAGAGCATGCTCTGGGGCACTTGAAGAGTAAAATGCCTTATTTGTCATTATATTGAGGTGAAGACCAGGCCATTTTAGCCCCAAATAGAAAATGAAACAAAAACCATAAATACCGCATTGCCAAAGAAAGCTGGGCACCATAACCTATTATGTGAAATGGCTGATTTCTGGAACAATTTTACAAACCCATTTACTTTCTCTCTATTTTTTATATTGGCGAGAGTTTCACAGTTATCTATCCAAACCCACGAAAATTGTACTCTTGGCTAGATCTAGTTGAGGTCCTTTCTGAGCACTTTAACACAAATCAATTCAATAGGGCTTTAAACACACACACACACACACACACACACACACACACACACACAACATCCTAGTGGTTGTTTTAACTCCTTTCCTTCCTCAGACTGAAAGGCCACTGGAGAGGCCATCAATCAGATCTGAGCAAGGTTCCAAGTTGGATATTAACTCTGATGGGAAACGAACACCATACCTAAACTGGGAAACTCTCAAAAATGCAATTCCGCCTGTGAAACTGGAAATGATCCTAATAAAAAAGGAGGGACGGTTGTGGTGTCTGCATAAACCGATGTCATCACACAAGTAGCTTTCTGATTAATTATTTTAGAGGGACATTTTTTTAGATGGGAAGAAAGGAGAGGCCACTATAAAATATTTATGCGTTTGAAGCATAAATAACAGTCTGCAAACTGAGTACTGTCTGATTGCAGATTTCTAGTTAGTAAGGTGCGTGCAGGGACTCACTAAGCAATTCAAAAGGTGCTGTTTGTCTCCTCCGAAACAGGAATCATAGAAAACAGTGTAGATAGCATTTAATAATTTGCATAGTGCTTTCATGTGCATTATTTAATTTGATCCACATGAGAAGCCTGAAAGAAGAAATTATTATTTTCTCCATTTTATAGAAGAGAAAATGAGAGGTCAGAAAAAATAATTGACCCGAGTCACACCGCTAATATGTGGTGGCCCAGAGACCAGAAGCCACGGCTTCTTGGTCCAAAGCGCATGCTAGTTCTATGCTGCCTGCTTTTAGAATGAATGTACTGCCATGTAATCGAGAAAAGTGTGCCTAATTTTTCTTCCATTTGTATTTCATGGAAATTGATGTATTTAAAATACACAACTGTTAGAACTCTGTTCATTCTAAGACATAACATGTTATGACTATAATTTAATTTTGCATTGTTTCTACTTCAACATCAATGCGAAGGAATTCAGTTTATGTTCTGTTAGCATGAAAAGTATAAGTTTTTACATAATTGATTAATTGGAGGCTTTGGTTGTATAGAAGGCTTCATCATTTTTAACCTAAATTGGACGTGTTCTTTTTAAAAACCGTGTTTTTAATTTAAATAGGGTTTTTTTTATCATTTATAGAAGTCATACATTATTATTGCATAACATTTGGAAAAGACAGAATTTTAGTGCTTTTAAAACTACTGTTTCAATCATGCCTAAGTAATTATATTCACATTTTGGTTTTACAAAATTGTGAGCATGTTTTATTATATAGTATTTTACCTAATTTTTGTTAACAAAATATCATTATCACTATCCACATTGCATAAAATGTTTTTTGAAAATATGATTTTTTAATGGTTGTAAATTATTCATCAAATAATGTACCCTAGTTTATTTAACCAAATCCTTCTTTTTGGAGGGGGGGTTTTCCAGTGTTTCATATTTTAAATTATGGTACTCTAAACATGACTGTGTATATTTGTGTTGGAAAGGGACCTTTCCTTGGAGCAGTTGGTACTGTTGAATCCCCTCAAAGAGAGCAATGTTCCTGTTCTTTTGAAGTTGAGTAAACAAAAATACATTAGTTTAGATTGCCTACCTACTACAGACAAAAATCTACTTTGACAGGGGGATTTTTTAATTAAACTTTTTATTTTGAGGTAATTGTAGATTCACATACAGTTGCAAGAAACAGTACAGAGAGATCCCATGTACCCTTTAACCAGTTTCTCCCAATGGTAGCATCTGGCAAAACTACAGTGCGATATCACAACCAGGATATTGCCATCGACACAGTCAAGATACCGAATAGTTCCGTCACCACAAGGATTCTCCATGTTGCCGTTTTACTTTATTTTTTAAGACTTTATTTATTTGAGAGAAAGAGGGAGAGAGAGAGAGAGAGAGCGCGCGCATGAGTGAGGGGGAGGGGCAGAGGAGGGGACCCATGAGATCATTGAGCCAAAGCAGACGCCTAACGGATTAAGCCACCCAGGCATCCCTCCATGTTGCCATTTTATAGCCAAACCCACTTCCTTCTCCTACAATTCCCTCTTTAAATACTGGCAACCATTACTCTCTTCTTCATTTCCACAATTTTGTTATTTCAAAAATATGTAAATAGAATCACATGGTATATAACCTTCTGGAATTGGCTTCTTCATGCATCATCATCTTCTGGAGATTCATGCAGCTTGTTCCATGTATTGATAGGTCAGTTTTACCGTCAACACTCATGTACATGTTTTTGTATGAACGTAAGTTTTCATTTCTCTGGAATAAGTGCCAGAAGGGCAATTGCTGAGTCATGTTGTTGCATGTTTGTTTGTTTTTTAAACTGCTGAACTCTTTTCCAGAGTAGCTGTACCATTTTACATTCCGATTATCAATGTATGCATGATCCAGTCTCTCCATGTCCTTACCAGCATTTGGTGTGGTCACTTGTTTTAATACATTCTGATAGGTGTGTCATGATAGTTCATTGTGGTTTTACTTGCATTTCCCTAATGGCTAATGATGTTAAACATTTTTTTCCTGCATTTATTTGCCATCTGTGTATCCTCTTTGGCAAAATGTCTCTTCATGTTTTTTGCCCATTTTCTAGTTGTTATTTTCTACTGTTGAATTTTGAGAGTTGAAGGTACTACATATATATTGTAGGTGCCAGTCCTTTGCAAATACATGGTTTGCAAATATTTCTTCACAGAATACAGCTTTGTTTTTCATACTCTTAACAGGGTAATTTGTAAAACAAAAGTCTTAAACTTTGATCAAGTCCAATTTATCAATATCAATATTCCCTCTTATGAACTATGCTTTTGGTGACAAATCTAAGAACTCTGTCTATCCATAGAAATCAAAGATTTTCTCCTTTACTTTTTAAAAAAGTTTTAAAGTTTACAATTTACCTGTAAGTCCATGAGTTAATTTTTATAAGGTGTTAGACTTAGGTCAAGGGATTTTTTTGGTTTGTTTGGTTGGTTGGTTTTTTGTTTTGTTTTGGTTTTTGGTTTTTGATTTTTTTTTTTTTTTTTTTTTTTTTGCCTCTGGATATCCAGTTCCTCCAACACCATATGTTTAAATGGCTCCCTTTTCTCTATTTAATTGCTTTTGCATCTTGGTCCAACATCAGTTGGGAATATTTGTGTGGATCTATTTCTGGATTCTCTATTCCGTGCCACTGATCTATGTGTTTATGCCTCCACTAATAACTACACAGCTTTAATCTTAATTATGTAAGTCTTGAAATTCGGTATACTAGTTCCTCTCACTTCATTTTATTTCCAAGATTGTTTTATTCTCTTCTATGTATTATTCTATTAAGCTATTCTAGTTCCTATTCTTTTCCATGTAATTATTTTACTAGCTTCAGAGGTAGAATTTAGTGATTCAGCAGTTGTGTATAACACCCAGTGCTCATTCCATCAAATGCCCTCCTTCATACCCATCAGCCAATTTATCCCATCACCCCGCCTCCTCTCCCGTAATCCTCAGTTTGTTTCCTAGACTTCAGAGTCTTTTATGGTTTGCCCCCCGCTCAATTTTCATCTTATTTTATTTTTCCTTCCCTTCCCCTATGTTCATCTGTTTTGTTTCTTAAATTCCACATATGAGTGAAATCATATGGTATTTGTCTTTCTGTGACTGACTTATTTTGCTTAGGATAATACCCTCTAGTTCCATCCATGTAGTCGAAAATGGCAAGATTTCATTCTTTTTGATGGCTGAGTAATAGTCTAGCATATATTTTATGTGTGTGTGTGTGTGTGTGTGTGTGTGTGTGTGTTCATCCTCTGTTATTAACATTCTGGAAGGCTGCTGGTAGTTTTTCCTTTTTTCCCCACTACCCTGACCTTTTTAATAATTGAACATACTCAGTAGATTTGTTTTACTTGCTCGTCTTCTAAACTGGTGGGCCCTCTAGTTCATTCTCACTGTTAGACTTTTGCCTCTTACACGCGTACCCAACCTTCAACAAAACCTTCTTGAGAGAAAAAAAAAATATATATATATATATATATATATATATATATATATATACCACCTCTTCTTTATCCATTCATCTGTTGATAGACATCTAGGCTCTTTTCATATTTTGACTATTGTGGACATTGTTGCTATAAACATTGGGGTACGGGTGCCCCTTAGAATCACTATCCATGTACATTGTTTTAAAAGATTTTATATATTTGTTTGAGAGAGAGACAGAGAGAGCACAAGCAGGGGGAGGGGAAGAGAGAGAAGCCCAGACTCCCCACTGAGCAGGGAGCCTGATGTGGAGCTTGATCCCAGGACCCCGGGATCAGGACCTGAGGCAGACACTTAACCGACTGAGCCATCCAGGTGCCCCACCATGTAAATTTTTAAATAATCTTGTCTATATCTATAAAAATCTTACAGGGATTTTGAAAAAGATTAAGTTATAGTTGACTATTAGTTTGGAAAGAACTGACACCTTTGTATATTGAGTCTTTCAATCCATGAAGAAAGTATGTCTCTATTTAGAACATCTTTGATTTCTTTCATCAGTGTTTTGTAGTTTTCAGCAAAGTATTTCTTCTTTTAAGCACTTGTGAATTTAATTTTTAGTTTCAGTTTTAATTTTTAATTTCCATGTGTTTGTTGCCAATATATAGGAATACAATTAATTTTTGTATATTTATCTTACATCCTGAGACTTTGCTGAACTCACGAATTGTAGGAGTTCTTTTCTTGGTACTCAGATTTTCAACATAGACAAATATGTCATCTTCAACTAGGGAAAGTTATAGTTCTTCCTTTCTGGTCTGGATGACTTTTATTTCCTTGTCTTGCCTTATTGCACTAGCTAGAATTTCCAGAACAATGTTGAATAAGCATGATGAGCTTGACCACCCTTGCTTTGTTTCTGATCTTAGGGCAGGAACACTCAGTCTTTCACCATTAAATATAACGTAAGCTGTAGTATTTTTGCAGATGCTGTTCATCAAGTTGAGGAAATGCCCCTCTATTCTATTTCTCTCAGAATTTTTATCATGAATCGGTGTTCAATTTTGTCAAATGCTTTTTTTATGTCTATTAGGATGATGTGTTTTTGTTCTTTATTCTATTATTCTCACTTTCTTTTCTTGTGATATCTTTGCCAAATTTTTGTATCATTGCATAAATGGGGAAGCATTCTGTCCTCTGTTTTCTGGTAAGGATAGCGTAAAATTAGTCTGACTTATTTAAATATCTAATAGAATTCTCCAGTGAAAGCATAACTGACGTTTTCCTTTTGGAAAGTTCTTTTTTTTTTTAATCATGAATTTAATGTATTTAATAGTTACAGGACAGTCTAGATTATCTATTTTATATTAGTTGAGATTTTATAACTAGTGAGTTTTCAAGAAACGGGTATATTTTCTAACTTGTCAAATCTGTGAACGCAAAGTTGTTCATAGCACTCTTTTATTAGCCTTTGAACGGCTACAGGATCTTCAGTGATATCCCCACCTCATTTCTGATATTGATGATTTGTGCATGTCTTCTTTTCATTTTTATCAGCCTTGCTAGAGATTTCCCCTTCATTTTGATTATATCAAAGAACCAGCTTTTCGTTTCTTGATTTTTCTCTATTGTTTTCTGATATTCAATTTCATTGATTTCTGCTCTTTTCTTTACTATTTCCTTCTTGTTTTAGGTTTATTTTACTCTTCTAGTTTCTTGAGGTAGGAACCTACATTATTAATTTGAAATTTTTCCTCTTTTCATACAGCTCTATATCTGTTTTAAATTCCCTTGGAGACTTCCTCTATGATTAATGAATCATTTATATTTGTGCTATTTAATTTCCAAGCATTTAATGATTTTCCCTTGCCTTTCTGTTAATTATTTCTTTTTCAGATTTGTGGTGGTCAGAGAACATACTCTATAATTACAATTCTTTTACATTTCTTGAGATTTGTTTTATAATCCATGATATTGCATATCATGGTGAATATTCAATGAGTGCTTGAAAAGAATGCATACTCTGCTGTTTGGGTTGAAGGATCCTATATATGTCACTTACATACTTGGGGTTGTTTTGTTTAGATCTTCTATATCTTTGATGATTTTCTTAAACAGAAAATCTGCTAAATTTAGAAAACTACTAAATGTAGTTCTATTAGTTGCTGAGACTTGGGTTTTGAATTTCTGAACTACAAGTGTGGATCTGTCTCTGTCTCCTTTCAGCTCTGTCAGCTATTGTGTCATGTACTTTGAAGCTCTGTTGTTTGGTTTGTACACATTTAAGAGCATTATATCTCCCTGGCATATTGATCTTCTCAGTATGAGGCAATGCCTCTCTTTTTTATATATAATTTCCAGAGCTGTTAGTTGTTCTCAGCAGGAGGAACAGGGAAAAGTCTGTCTATTCCTTGTCCCTGGAATAAAAGTCTCAAAACTTACTTTTAAACATGAATAGGTTGAATTAACGTAAATTACATATTATCTCCAAAAAATCAGTATGTTTAATTTCTTTTTTTTTTAAAGATTTTATTTATTTATTTGACAGAGAGAGAGAGACAACCAGCGAGAGAGGGAACACAAGCAGGGGGAGTGGGAGAGGAAGAAGCAGGCTCATAGCGGAGGAGCCTGATGTGGGGCTCGATCCCATAACACCGGGATCACGCCCTGAGCCGAAGGCAGACGCTTAACCGCTGTGCCACCCAGGCACCCCCAGTATCTGTTTAATTTCTGTTGGTTGTATTCAAGGTAACCAATGAAGGAAATCTACTACTACAAAAAGCAATGCTACAGGAATATTCCCAAAGCTGCAGGAAAAGGTATGTTCAAGGTTGTCATGGAAATATTGTAAATTTTAACAAAAATGAGAAATAATCTAAATGTGCATCAGTAAAGGATTGATTAAATAGTTTATGGCCCATTCCTGGTTGATATTTAGCCAGCATGAACAAATGCAAATAAACCGGTTGGTAAAATATTGAAATAATTCCAAAATAGCCTGTTAATAATTTCTGCCCCTCCAGCACTCTGGCCATCTTGGCCCTTTCTCTTGAAGGACACCTTGAAGTTCTACATAATCTAACAACTAAATTTAACATTTTTAACAAATTTAACATTTGCATAGCAGGAGGCTTCCAGGCCATGTTTTACCACTATGACTGTGCCCATTCTGATTGGTCAGAACTCCTTGTCCATCCTTACCACAGAATACCATACAGCTATTAAAAATGAATAAAGGGAACTCCAGGTAAGCATGGCAGATTGAACGAAGATATTTATCTTCATTCATTCCTGAAACCTCACTAAAATGACAGCAAAGAATTTTAAAAGTCATAAAACCCAAAAGGACAAAGAGAACACGAGAGTTGACAGCAGAAGAGAAATGTCAACACAAGTTCTGGAAGCTGGAAAGCAGATGGACAGGTGGTAACTGATTTAGCAGAGTAGATAATACTGAAACCTAAGCCTGAAACTGGGGAGAAGGCAACAACAACAACAACAAAGAAAGCAAGGCAATCCACACTGCAGAACCACAGAAAGATTTGGAAACACCAAGCACCTCTAGAGGCAGGGA
Organism: Ursus arctos; assembly: GCF_023065955.2. Lineage (NCBI taxonomy): Eukaryota > Metazoa > Chordata > Mammalia > Carnivora > Ursidae > Ursus > Ursus arctos. The sequence continues at coordinate 88,205,400 of NC_079873.1, read as the reverse complement.
CAGTGTGGGCAGGACTGAAAACCAAGAGATTGGCAGTTACTATGAGGAGTATGTAGCCCCTCCTACATTCAGTCATGCACACCATGGAGTAATTTCTCTTTGACAATTCATGTAGAAGGCTGGGGTTTTTTTCTTCCTGGACAAGTTTATATGCCTAAGCACTGGGGTGAGTTGCCACACTGAAAGCAAAGATGTGAAGTCTGCATATTAAATAGTGTCATCATTGGTCTGCTCCCACTCCTTTCATATATCCCAGGATACCAGCAGACAGGCTTATTAACATCTTATAAGAAATTGGACTCTTCTTTTCTGTGGAAACTAAATTGTCCAGTGGAAAAGACCTAAAAACCCTTTTTGGACTAGTGAAAAAGCTTGAGCTGCAGCCTTCTCAACCTAAAGGGAAACATACTACACAACGGTGCCTATTCATATACAAAGAACTTCTAATCAGCTTCTTAGTACCTTACTATCATATATAAACGGGCCATCCAGCAAGAGAGATAAAAATAATAAAGTAGGGGCGCCTGGCTGGTTCAGTCTTGAGGTTGTGACTTCAAGCCCACATTAGGTGTAGAGATTACTCACAAAAAAATAAAATCTTAAAAAAAGATTATAAAAACAAACAGAAAAAGTGAGCTTGTAGGAAACAGACAACTCAGGGAATGGAAGAAAATTGTTAACAGACTTCTTTTTCAGAAAGATGAGAATATACAGCATTCACTAATGATTGGGTATAAAAATAACATTAAGGGAACAAGAAAATGTTTTGGAAATTAAAAATAAGATAAAATATAGGACCGTTGGGATATACATTGGAGGAATCCTCCTGAAAACTAGAATAAAAGAGAATAAGGCCAAAAGACGACCTGGGGATCAATCTAGGATGTCCAACATCTGGATAATAACATTTATAGAAAGAACAGAGAAATGGAGAAAAAGGAAATTATCCAAGAAATTATGCAAGAAAATGTCCTAAAACTGAAGGACATGCTTTCCGGACTAAAAGGGACTACCTAGTACCTAGTATAATAAATAAAAATAGATCACAAAGGACGCATCATAATGAAATTTCAGACTACCACGTAATCAAAATGGCAGGGTTGACTCAACAGCAGCACTGAAAGCTAGAAAACAATGAACCAATGTTTTCAAAAGTTTGAGGAAAAATTGTTTGCAACCTAGAACTCTAGGTTGCAACCCGCCAAACTTAATGATAGAATAAAAAGATTTGCAGACATGAAAGGTCTCAATGAACATTTTCTCTCTCAAATAGCCTTGCACAGGAAGCTCTTGGAAGTTGTGTTCAATCAAAATAAAGGAGTAAACCACAAAAGGGGAAGAATGTGTGGGAAATAGTATTGAAAGAGGTTTTCAGGGCTTTCCCTAAAAATCTGTGGAACCTGTACAATGCTCCCTCCCACCAGTGGTTAAACCAGGTATGAAATACTTTAAAGAGAACATTTGGTAGGAAAAAAGTTTGAACAGGGTTGTTTCGATTAAAGGATAAAGCGCTAAGAATGCTAGGCAACAAGAAGTTTTTTAAGGAAAGCTCTTCCAAAAATGACAAGAAGACACCCAAGAAAGTTGGGAACCCAGCAAGGTGTCACAGAATTGTATTTTCACCGCTTGCATAGAGAATATCCCACCCAAGGTAGTCTTGAAAGTTACTCTGGTAGATGGATGGCAGAATGGCAACCAGGCACTCTAACCTTATCTAGAAGTCACACATAAAGGCTGACTTTCAGGAAAAGGGAGCAATCAGGTAAAGCTGGTGTAAGCATTCCGCTACTTCTCTTTTCTCTGCCTGCATTCAGACGCCTAACGCCATCGTGCTTCCCTCGCCCACCCAAAACTTAACCATTCCTGGAAGCACCGCCCCCACCTAAACCAGTATCAAATCCTGCAGATCTGCCATCCACCTTAACCAATATCCAATCTTGATCTTGGCAGTCCCTTCCAGCTAATTATCAGAGGTCTGCTAAATAAATCTGTGCTAAGATGCTAATGACAGATGACAGATTCATATACTACCCATCCAGAGTTATTTGTATTTCAACAGACTATTCATAGAGACCAAAGACCTTCTAATTTCAAATGAGCTGGTGAGGGAAATATTTTTTAAAGGTAGGAATCCTCAAGTCTCACAACAGACAGAGCCACCTCATTCACCGATGGGCGAAACTCTCTGGAAATCTGGGTCTGAAACAGTATATTTTCTGGGACCTGGTTATTCACATAGTCACGGTGAGCCATAAATCACCCCCTCCCCAAATAATGAATAGTTCCAAAAAGTAGAAACGTTTTTTTCAGATTATCACATGGCTGTCCTGGCTTGGAGTCAGGGAAGCCTTGAAATTATTATAAACACGATCCAAGAAATGTTAGAGGTTAATGAATGTGCTGCTAAAACATGCTCCAAATTTAAAACCCTGTATGTTTAGAATTAAAGCACTAAGAGATGATCAAGACCACTTAAAACTGCCTTGTATCAAAATGTTTTATTGTAATCTGATAAAATGAAGTGTCTGAAAAGAAATACAATGTTATTACAATAGGAGATACAAAGGAATTGAATGCAATCAACTCATTTATAGGGGTAATCCAAATCACATTAAAACATGTAGACCAAGATAATTGGCACCAGAATCATACCCAGAATAACACTTAAGTCATATCAGGTCATTCTGAGCAAACATACTGGACAATTCCATAACTTTGAAATCGAAGGAAAGTGATAGGGGACTGAGGGATTTCAGTAAACGCAGCAAGTACATATCTCATGTTTAGAGCTATCAAATTCGCATTGTGAACTTTAGCACAAATCTCACTGCAACTCAGGGGGCATGTTCTAATTCTGGTAATAACATTTACTGAAGTGTTCTGAAGACTTCAGCTAAATCATATTAAGTCAAAGTGTAAAATCTAAGTTAGGGCATAAGGAAGAACATGAAAATCAATACATTTGGATACATGAGGTAAGGATATTATGTAAATACTTCGCAATGTACGATGAGGCCAGGAACTCCCTTTGGTATGCTGGGTACAGTGGCAAGGGCCCAATACTCAATGCCACATTCTCGGAGGGGCAGGAGGCCATGATGCCATAACATTCCACAAATGTCCTTTCACACGGTAAAAATATTTCTGACAGTCACTCTGCCCAAACCTTCCTATTCCTAACACTGTCAGCTGGTGTGTCACTCACAGTGACAGGAAGGGAGAGAGGGAAAGATGATTGTGGTAGAGAAGATCACAGAAGTTAAATCACTACATGGTGAGCAAGCGAGATGAACCTGAACTGCCTATTTGTCACACAGATGGCTGACACACTCCTGACTCAAAGGGCTAGGGGGAGAATATTCTACTTGCCTCAAGGGAAACCAAGAGTCCCAATATTCAAATGACAGCAGTCCAACAGATAGGCATGAAATCCAGTTGAATTAGAATGTCAAAAAATGGGAAATCCTGAAGGGATCTTGATGGGAGGGACACTTCATTCTGTGATTTTTTGTTTTGTTTTGTTTTGTTTTGGCCATGGTAGCCTAGCTTCAAATTGAATCCTATGCAGAAGTTCAGTATTTTAAGTGAGTCAGAAAGACCCATTTTGATTAAGGAGGCTATCTAGAACTCCCCTCTCATTCCCCATAACCACCACGTTCATCTCTAAAGCATTCTTAAAGAATTCCAGGACTCTGGACCACACCCTTGGGTAACGACATCCCCAAGCACAATACTATCCTGCCCAAGGTCTTCCGTGGTCAATCTAGATTTTCTCCTAAGCTTATGCATCAATACATCACCTGCCTCATGTCATGTGGCCCTCCTTATTTTCCTCAAATAAGCACTTGACATTGTTATCTCTAATTCACTGTGCAGCTTCGGCAAATCAGAAAAACTTTAGTGTAAAGAAATATTTAGGAATATAGATTATACATAAATGTAAGTGATGTTTATTTCAAAGAAGTGTTCACAATGTTAGAAACCAACTATGGTCAGTCTTAAGACATTTACTACAGTTTGTTTTTATATCCTGGCAAAACTGGTTACCTGGCCCAATGCAAGTGCTCATAAAACAAATCATGTTTGCTTTTTTTCTGATTAACATTCTGTGGCATTTTCAGAAAGGATCCATAATAGGCCAACTAAAACACTGCCTTTTTTAGGTACACATAACATAGATGTTTTTTAGGAACTTAATTGTCTTTGTAGAAAAAATATTACCAAAGAATTTGTTGCATATTTGGTCACGCTAAGCTGTGAACCACGTAAAAATACGTGACTTGCTGTAAAGTTTATAGTCTTTATTTATAGCAAACCCCAGAGTCTTGCATTTAAGCACCTTTGTTTCAAGAGAAAAAAAAATTGAATAGGTTTGCTTTAGGGCATCTCAATGACCAAAACAATCTCATCATTTCATTTTAGACTCTGTCCATAAAAGGTGGCAATAGATCAAAGCCAGATTTTTTTTCCCTTGCCATGATCTTGTAATCATGGTCTCTTAAGACACAGAATCAATTTGACTGATTTTGCCTTCGCCTCTACTCCCGTGTGTTCCTTCTGAATGACCCTCGGTTGGCCTGTGGTCAGGAGTTTCACAGCCACAGGAATTACTTTTCACTCAAACCTGAACTTCTTTGTTTGGGATTTATTTCTAGGCCGCTGGAGACAAGTTTGTGATTCTTCTGCCCTGGATTTTTTTTTCTTTCATTTTTTGAGGCAGTCTTGAATTTCTGCTTTAGGTCTGTTTGGTTTTTGAAACAAGGTGACAAAATGACCCAGTAGGGTAGGTGTTCACATTCACGGTTAGCTGAGAATTTTTGTTAGCTCTATGACCTCCATATATCCCAGGCTCCACTACTCCATTCTGGATGGTTTCTGCTACTTCTATAGGCCATGCTGGGTGCTTAGTTCTCTAATCATCTGTCCTGCTTGATATCTGGAAAGTCCTTTTACTTTGGATTCACTCAAGATAAGGTTACTCATTGTAACCAGACCATTTATAAAGAAAACTAAAGGAAAATAAAGCAAAAGCAGAAATAGAGCAAGAGATAATCTCTCAGAGCAAACTTGTTATTTTAACAGAAAGTCCCCTTTAGCTCAGTTTGGCTAGAGCAATTTCAAAAAAAAAAAAATGTTTATTTTCTTCGCCTTACTCTTTCTAGGAAAAAAAAAAAAGAGTATGCTAGAATAACCTGTTAACTTTTAATCTGGAGTAGATTTGAGTTGACACCACTTTCCAACGGGCAGATCCTTACTTTCTCTTAGAACTTATTTTGCATTCCTCTCTGGACAGTAGTCCTCCATTTTATTCCCTCTGACCCTTGCTTATGCTAAGACTTCCACTTGGCAGATGCCCAAACTCTCTTGAGTCCTATCCCACTCAGGCCATACCAGCTCTTGGTGCTCTTCAAAGCATGGGGAATTCATTTTATGTCTCAAAGATTTCTCGTTAAGCTGTAGGTTGTCAATTGTTGATCTTTTAGTTACCTCTTTCACAGATCTCTGGAGATTTCTCTGACTACAGTTTTCTGACTCATTTCGCTCATTCTTGCTCACTTCTTTTAAGGCAGATTCATCAACCACTTGAATTCCTCTCTTAATGTTTTCAGTCATGGTAGCTCCTTCAAATTATCAGGGACTATTTACCTCCTTCTTTTAGATAGAACTCTGTGCTCTTAGTGGGAAATAGCCACTGAGTTCCATTTGTCCTCTCTTCATTTGCAGAGTAGAGCTCACTGGCATGCCCTTGGCCCGATAGATGGTTAGGACACTTCAGGTTACTGGGTTTCTCTGTGTCCCCGGGGAGCAATCATCAGGAAACCATGATCACAATTTTATGAAGCCAAAAACTCTTTACACACTCATTAAATATAACAATTTTTAATAAAACTAATGTTTACTCATAACCACATTTGTCACTCCACTGAACTTATAAGGAGTCACCTAGGTGTTTATTCATTCAAACTGCTGTGTTAACACATAAATAGCTAGATTGTTAAAAGAAGCTAGTGGAGAAAATCCACCCAGAGAGAGTCGGTTAGTGTGGTTGGGTATCATAGAAATTTCTTCTTAACACTTTGAGTCATCCTTTCCTTGGATACACTCTACAAAACTGAATCCAGAGTGATTTGGCCAAAAAGTAATGGTCTCCTTCATTACTTATTCATGAATATGCATGACCTAAGTACGAATAATATGTGAACTTAGCTTTCACTGTAGAAGCTAGATAAGAAATGCACCTTTCAGTAGAGTAGTATCTTAACATATTTCATAAGCAAAGATAAAGGAGCATGTTGTCAGTTTATTAGCTTGTGTAATCCTATCAAAACATATACATAATTCCTTAAAGAGAACCACAAAGGATATAGCGTGGGTACAATAAAATGTGGTAGTTTGAGATCAAATTGTTTTGCCTTTCAAGGGCTAATTTGCTAATTTGGGCACACCTCTCAGCAACCAGAAATTATTAGCTGACTTCTCCCAATACCCATTCTTTCCTACCTGCATCCATTGTCCACGCTAAAGTAAAATTGCTAATTTAAAAAATGTAAATCTGGGGGTACTTGGGTGGTTCAGTTGGTTAAGCGTCTCTCTCTTGATTTTGGCTCAGGTCATGATCTCAGGGTTGTGAGATCAAGCCCTGCCTTGGGGCAGAGCCTGCTTAAGATTCTCTCCCTCTCCCTCTCCCTCCACCTTCCCACCACCGCCCCCCCCTCCCCCGCAAGCTTGCAAGCATGCACTCTCTCAAAAAAAAGTATAAATCTGATCATATGACTCCTCTGGTTAAGACCCTATAATGGCTTTCCTTAGCATTTAAAAATAAATTGCAAATATTTTAAGACAGCCCTATATAATCTGGTCCCTGACTACTATTCCTATCTCATCTTATGCTATTGTCCAACTATCACTTCAAGCTCTAGCCAAACTGACCTTTTCAATTAATTCAGTATGCCTTACACCTTCATAGAGATTTTCCTTCCTCACAGAACACTAGTCCACCCACTCTTTCAATGGATGACTCATTCTTCAAATGTCAGCTTAAATATTGCCTCCACAGGAAGGTCTTCCCTTACACTTAAGCTAAAAGCCAAATTAATGTTTGTAACTCCAACAATGTTCTTTGTGTACTCTCTTTCTTTCACAGAATTTATCAACATTTGCAAACTAAAGGCTTCGAGAGGGCAGAGAATGTATTTTATTGTAACAATGTATTATCTTGTTTTTAAGTTTTTATTTATTTATTTAAATAATCTCTACACCCAACATGGGCAATGTGGGGCTTGAACTCACGACTCCGAGATCAAGAGTTGCATGCTGTACCGACTAAGCCAGCCAGGTTCCTCTAACAATGTATTATCTAATACAAAACCTGGCTGCTGGTAGGTAATCAATAAATATTTCTCCTTTGAATAAATAATAAGCAGATAATTTGTTGCCAAAATTTATAATTTTCCTTATATATGGAAAATAAGACTAAATTAGCCAGTATAAAATAAGGACCTGATTTCAACCATAGTTATAAACTTGAGTGCAACTATAGACTATTTTAGAAAGAAGCAAATATAATTTTAGATAGCATCAACATCAAGTATTTCTTTTTTTTAACATCAAGTATTTCATGATAATTAATGTAAAAGAAATATAATGCAAGGCTTTTTAAAATGCTTTCTCTTCAATTTAGTGCTTATTGGTTGAAAACAACTGCCTTTTCCTATACAGACATAATTGTATATTGTAAATTATTTTTTAAAGGTATTTATTTGGTCCTATATACATTGTAGTTGGATTAAAACAAAGGATCTGAAATTGGGATCTATTTGTCTCCTTTGTTCTTAACACGAAGCTTGCTGAAAGACGACCATGATGCTGCATTAGCAAATGTGCTAATGTGGGTAACTACTCCAAGGGAATAAAATCTTGAATTGCATTTTAGAAGATTCTTTAGATCATAGAGTAGGAATGGTGAAATACCTTTGCTTTAACCTCAGACCTGCAAAAGGAAAATCCAGAGGTAGTGCTAACCTCCTCAATATTTAAGGCTATCTGCCAAAACAAGTATTTCAACCCTTGTTGCATATACATTCACTTAAGGAGAAGGAAGCGTTAGAAGAAATCCCTGTTCATGAAAACTACGCCCACTAACTTTCCCTAGGAGTTTACAGACTGTCAAGGACTCTGACTTTCTGGCAGTGTTCCCTTCAAAATAATCCAGGAACCCAGCAGGGAAGCAACAGCTGCCACAACAGAAATTCTTTTATCACTGTGCTAACACAGGTCCAAAATGTCACATACCTGAACTTGGGGTGAAACATCCTAAGCTCTGTTTCACCATCTGGGGGCTCTATGGTCTGTTACATCTATTTGTTGGTTTTTTTGAAACTCCGTGTACAAGTACCATACTGTTTTAGTTATCGTAGTTTATGAACCAGTTTCTATGATTCGTTAGGGTAAAGTCTGCCTCATTCGCTTTCCTTTGCAGAATATACTTGTTATTCTCGGCTATATATTCTTTAGCATGGAGTTAGCTTCATCCAGGTACAAAAATAATCTCTGGGGTTTTTACTGTAAATTTTATTAAAACCATGTATTAATTTGAGAGGACTTAACAACTACAAAATTTTAGTATTCTCATCCATTTTCAAGTGTTTTTTTGTAAGGTTTTGTGGTTTTCTCCATAAAGGTCCTGCACAGTTATTGTTTGAGAGTATGCCTAGATCTTTTCTGTTTAGGTGTTATGGGAAATGGACTCTACACTGTGTTTTATAACTGATTACTGAAATGTTTAGGAAAACGGGTAAACTCAAACGCTCATTCTAAACGCATTTCATTTAGATTCTCTTGGGGTAGGGAATCATCCCGTTTGCAGATATTAATCATGTCTCCTGATTTCCAGGAGTGATGTCTCTTATTTGTTTCCTGTTTTATTGCACTGGTTAGGAAATAAGAAAATAAATAATTCATAATGGTGACAGCCGTTCTTCTAGTTTCTGATTTTAATAGGAATACATGAGGGTGTTTTGCCACTGCATATGATGTTAGCTGTTAATTCAAGATGGACATTTACTATCCCAGGAAGGAAAATATGTGATATTCCTCGTGAACTGACAGGCCATTCTTCCTCTTCTAATCTTCTCCCCATTGTTCCAAATATAGCACATGTGCGGTGGAAGAGAGGACTGCATTAATAAAACTAGCCTGTTGTATTTAAGTCTTTTTAAACGTTTTGAGGGTAAAGGTCAAAGGGTATTTTAAAAGCTGCCCAAATTAAAAGTAGGGCTAGTTGAGGTCTGTAGCAGATTGGAAAATATTAAACCTGAAGCGTTATGATAATGAACCCTATTTCTATGGATATGAGCCATTCATCGAGAAGAAGGGGAAGTCAATTGAATGAATTGGTAACTTGGTTTCCACTAGAGCTATTCTCTGATTAGAGGCAAGGCATTTAGGAGGAAAATAAACACAAAGGGGAGAGAACCAGAAAGCCTTCTTTGCTGTGAATATTAAAGAAAAGAAGGCAAAGAACTGCTACTGCTCTCCAAATCTAATTAGCAGCACTAAGTAAGTTATTTCCAGAAAGGATAGAAAAGACAGTTAACAGCTTTTGAAACCTGTAGAAGAGGGAGGCAGAGCTTGGGTATTTGACCATTGTTAGCTTGAGGACTGTTAGTTAAAGTAGTAGCTTAAGAAAACTGCCAGCCCTTGGCAGGATGCTACGAAAATACAGAGTGCCAGACCTTTTCAATGCTTGGAAGCATTGTAGCTGAGAATGGTAAACGTTTTCTTGAACACAGAAACACCAAGCTTTATTTTGGTGATTAATAACAGTTGAACATAGTGAAAAAGGCCAGCCTAAGTAGTGGTAGTATTTCTTTTTATTTCATACATATTCTATACCTAGATTTGATATAATGAGTGCTAAGTGTTTACCCCGCTTTTTCCCCCTCTTATGTACAAGATCATTATCCATTCTAACTTAAGATATATTTCCATAGTGCATTTTGGTATTTAGAAGCATTCTCTCTATATATGAACTACTGTTGCTTATAGAAGAAATAAGCATTTTTAAATATTTAAGTTTGAAAGTTTAAGAACATTTATTAACATTGCCTACTCTTTTGTACTATTTGAATTATCATGTGAGTATTATTTTTTCAATTAAAAAAACTGGCTTATTTAAAAATATTTTACTAATAATATATATTCATTGTGACAAATTGAAAAATAGGAAAGTGTGTAATGTGAAATTTGAAAGTAGCTGCCACATTCTGCCCCACTATGCTTAGGTAGCTACTGTTAAGTGTCTGTTGTATATTCTTTAAGACTTTTCCTTCGCATATGCCAGCATATACACACAGGTTGTTTTTTTTTTTTAATGTGAACATACTCTGTAGATTCTCTGCAATTTGCTTTTTCCCCCACATATTTGATATATTTCTATATCTACACAGTAAACTTAGAAACAGTCATATTTCTGTAGAAAAAGAAGAGGAACCTAAATTCTTATTTTTGTGCTTTTTAAGGTGGCCTAGTCTGGGTAAATTCACTATTGTACCAAACCTGTAAGCCTAATTTAACACCATCCACTTGGGGGCAGCTACTAGAATTATTAGCTAAAGGCTTGAAGTAGTGATTCTCGAATTTTCTCATGCATCAGTGTTGTACCACGTCCCAGGAGGATCATTTACAAATTTCTTTGAGAGCAGGCTGTGAAACTGAGACAATAAACTCTCTTCTGAGAACTGTTGTATCTCCAAATTATGCAACAAATTACCTCTTAACAAGTCACTAATACAACACAGTTGTCCTCATAAGCTCAGACCAGTGGTTTCCAAACAGTAATGTGCACCAAAAATCACAGGAGGACTTACTAAAACACAGGCTGCTGGGTTCCACACCCAGAGTTTCTGATTCTCAGGCTGGGGCCCAAGAATTTGCATTTCTAAGAAGTTCCCAGATGCTGCTGCTCTTCCTGGTTTTTGAGAACAACTGCCTCAAAAAAAAAAAAAATACTCAACTCCTGTAGTGGACGTTCATTTCCCAACGTACTTGACTTAGATAAACAAACTTCACAGAACAGAAGTCACCAAAAGTCAAAAAAGTAGACCCAAATGAGAATTTCCGTATAAAGTACCCCTTACTCTTCAGCTCTTAAAAACCTAACTTCAGTAAGAGATGCTGAAGCCCTTGTTTCTTTTGCTGGGTTGAATATACAACTCTTTTTTTTTTTCCAAATCTTCTCACCTCCAGCTTAGCTAGGTTCCCTAATTAAGGCTGAACATATGCCACCAGAGAGGCATCACTGTTTTGAAACCTATTGTAATCCTAGAATGAAGAATGAGAGCACTGAATGGTTAATAGCATATTTTGTTCAGACTAAGTAGAAGATCCTGGTAAGAAATGCAGTCTTGCAAAAGAAGTCCTTTTTCATTCTCCACACTAACCCAGGCTCCTCTCCTACTCTACTGTCTCACATTCTTCCGAGGAAGTGTAATGCAGGCAGAGAGAACCCTGCTCCAGTCTCAGCTTCATACTTCTGTCCTGTGTCATCAGAATTCTCTCTACCTTCAGTTTCCTCATCTATAACACGGATATAATAATAACACCTACCTGAAAGGTTGTAAGGATTCAATGGGACAATATACGTGTAAATTACTTAGCATAGCAGCTGGCGCATAATAAATGTTCAATAAATAGATGTTACTACTAATACTGATACTTCAGAGTAATTAATTAGAATAGAGAATGGGGTTCCGGGCAATATCTCTTTCTTTCAATACAAGCATAACCAACAATGGGCCATTACAATTCTTTGAGCTTGAAGTATTCTTCAAATATTCTTCGAATATGCTTGTTGAATGATCTGTGTGACTGCCATATAGAGAACAAATGGCAGGTACACAAAGATAAACATGGGAGACTAGCTAAGACTCTATTGCAGTAATCAAGGGGACAGAGGGTGGTGACTTGGACTAAAGTGATGGCAATGGAGGGGAGTATGAGATTCATACAAAAGACTTGGGAATTGATTACATATCAGAAAGATTGAAGAATCGAACGTAGCTCTTGGCTTTTCTACTATGGGCAATGAAGGGGATAGTAATACCATTAACAGAAATGAGAAAGAAGCGAAGGTTAGGAGGCATGGCAATTGAGGCAAAATGACAGGAGTTGAAGACGGTCTGCCATGGCCCCAAGCACTCCTGCAGATCATTGCTCACATCCTCTGTCCCTGAGCCTTCTCTGTAGCCAGTTACATAAATGCTACAAAAGGTGCTGAGCCCTTAGTCTTGGGATCCTCAGGTTGCAATGCAACTCACTGCATGCATAGCCACCAAGTAGACCCAGTGTGACATCACGTGGGACTTAGGGCAAGGGAACAAGCCCTACCATGCAGCAATCGTCTTGCTCTGATCCAGACATCAGAAAACTTTTCCTGTAAAGGGACAGGTAATAAATATTAGGATTTATAAGCCATCTGTAGCGATTTATCCATTCTGTCATTGCTCTATGAAAGCAGCCACAACAACATAGAAACAAATGAGTATGGCTGTGTTACCAAAAAATCCTTATTACGGACATCAAAAGTTGCCTTTCACATCATTTTCATGTGTTATAAAATATTATTCTTTTGACTTTTTTAATCATTAACCATTTACCCATTTAAAAGTGGATAAAAAATAATTCTTGATGTATAAAAACAGGTGGTAGGCTGGATTTTGCCAGGGGGTATAGTTTGCCAAACCCTTCTCTGAAAAACCGACTCAAGTCATCTTCTTTTGACACATATGGCACTATGGCAAGCCAATATGTTTGCTTGCTCCGTCACCTCTTTGGGAGTTTTGTTATTCCTTGGTATTCTCTATGAGACTGGGATTCTTTCCTAACAATAAGATACACTCTGAACATGTTTTGTTGATGTACTATAGGAGTATAAGACATCCAGGTGGAGATACACATCCCTGCCCCTAGGAAAGAAATCAGAGATAAAGATAGATAGATAGATAGATAGATAGATAGATAGATAGATAGATAGATAGATTTGAAAGACTTTAGTTTATAGGTGGCAGTGAAAAGAAAGAGAATGGCTGAGTTTTCTCAAGAATAGCATGAATAATGAGAAAAGAAGAGAGCCAGGAATATGAGGTCCTGAAAAACAAATACATGTAGAGCAGTGGTTCTCAAATGGAGATAATTTGCCTCCCAGAGGTATCTGGAAATGTCTGGAGACATTTTTGATTGTCACAACTGAGGGAGTGCTACTGGCATCTAGTGGGTAGGGGCTAGGAATGCAGCTAAATACCCTACAATGCATAGGACAAACCTATACACACACACACACACACACACACACACACACACAAAGATTTGGGGCTCAAAATATCAATAGTGCAAAAGTTAAGAAACCTTTTTTAGGGGTGCCTTGGTGGCTCAGTCCGTTAAGCATCCAACTCTGGATTTCAGCTCAGGTCATGATCTCGGGGTTGTGCGATCAAGTCCCAGGTCGGGCTCTGAGCTTAGCGTGGAGTCCTCTTGGGATTCTCTCTCCCTCCTTCCCCCTGCTTTCTCTCTCTCTCTCTCAAATAAATAAATAAATCTTTTAAAAAAGAAATCTTTAACGGGAAGGAAGAGAAAAATGAGTCATAAAATAAGACCAGGGAATACGCCCAATGCTCAGATCTTGGGTTCTAATACCGTAATCAGTGATCCTTAAAGAAATGACTGATTTTAGGCCTGAGGCAGAAAATATGGAAGTGAGCTTAAACCATCTTTTGGTGCCAGAAAGTAAGTACTAACACACACACACACACACACACACACACACACAGTCTGATCAGGTATGCCAAAGGGATAGAGAAAGCTACTGAAAGAGCTCCCAATGATCAAAGCTGGAACAATTTGAGCAACAGAATAAAAATATTATGTTGGATTATAGCCCAAAAATTAAATACAAATTCATGAGTCCATACTGACATAAATGAATGGGGGAGAGGAGACAAATCTCACGTGCATAAGAATTATAAATACTTTATGTAAATATTCTACTTTCAAGGAAGTGGAGTATCACTACTCATTTGTTAAGGTTGTATATGGGCTATGCACAGTGATTCCTTCCAAAACCTGCAGTATGGAAACGGGGGGGGGGCATGAATAACCTCAACCAGGTGATCAAGGTCAACATCAACAGTGATAAATCATGTTGATGTTATATACCGTTGACATAATGTGCAGAGAATGGCATTTTACCTCTGTGATCTTCTTCCCTAAAACCCATAACCCCAGTCTAATCATGAGAAAAACATCAGACAAATCAGAATAGAGGCACATTCTATAAAATGCCTAACCCATATCGTTAACACTTTTAAAGTAATCAAAAACAAAAGGACTAAGAACTTGTCACAGTCAAGAGGAGCTTAAGATATGACAACTAATTCTAATTTAGTATCCTACATGAGATCATGGAACAAAAAAAGAACATTCCCTTAAAAAAAAAACTAAGGTAATCTGACTAAAATCTGGACTTAGTTCATTATAATGTACCAATACTGGTTCATTAATTGTGACAAATGTACCATACTGTTGTAGGACAGTAATAATAGGGGAAACTGGGTGTTGGGCATATGGGAACTCTGTGTTATCATCACAACTTTTCTGTAAATCTAAAACTTACAAAACTTTAAAGTTTATATTAAAGATTTTATTTATTTATTTTGAGATGTGGAGCATCTTTTCATATGCTTCTTTGCCATCTGTATATCTTCTTTGGTGAAGTATCTGTTAAGGGCCTTAGCCCATTTTTCAATCAGGTTGTTTTTTTCTTTCTTTTTTTTTTTTTTTTAAGATTTTATTTATTTGACAGAGATAGAGACAGCCAGCGAGAGAGGGAACGCAAGCAGGAGGAGTGGGAGAGGAAGAAGCAGGCTCATAGCGGAAGAGCCTGATGTGGGGCTCGATCCCATAACGCCAGGATCACGCCCTGAGCCGAAGGCAGACGCTTAACCGCTGTGCCACCCAGGCGCCCCAGGTTGTTTTTTTCTTATTGTTGAACTTTAGGATATATATTTTTTGGATAACTGTCCTTTAATAAATATGTCTTTTACAAATATTTTCTCCTAGTCTGTGGCTTATCTTCTCATTCCCATGACAGTGTCTTTGACACAGCAAAAGTTTTTAATTTTAAGGAAGTCCAGCTTACCAATTATTTCTTCCATGGATCATACCTTTGGTCCCATAGTTAGTGCCTTTGTACATACTGAATAGTCTCGTTGGATTCAATTTGCTTTGAAGTTGTTCATAACAAGCTATCACCAAACCAAAGGTCACCTAGGTTTTGTCCTATGTTAACATCCTGGAGTTCTATGGTTTTGCATTTTGCATGTAGCTCTACGATACATTTTGAGTTAATTTTTGTAATGAGTGGAAAATCTGCGCTTAGATTCGGATTTTTGCATGTAGATGTCCAGTTGATCTAGCACAATTTGTTAAAAAGTCTATCTTTCTGGGGCGCCTAAGTGGCTAAGTCAGTTAAGTGTCTGCTTTTGGCTCAGGCCATGATCCCAGGGTCCTGGGATCAAGCCCCGCATCGGGTTCCCTGCTCAGCTGGGAGCCTGCCTCTAGCTCTGCCTGCTGCTCCCCTGCTTGTGCTCTCTCCCTCTCCCTAAAATAAATAAAATCTTTAAAACAAAAAAGATTGTCTTTCTTGCATTTTATTGCCTTTGCTCCTTTGTCAAAGATCAGTTGATTTTTTTTAAAGATTTTATTTATTTATTTGACAGAGAGAGAGACAGGCAGTGAGAGAGGGAACACAGGCAGAGGGAGTGGGAGAGGAAGAAACAGGCTCCCAGCAGAGGAGCCTGATGTGGGGCTCGATCCCAGGACTCTGGGATCACGTCCTGAGCCGAAGGCAGACGCTTAACGACTGAGCCACCCAGGCGCCCCCAAAGATCAACTGATTATATACATGTGAATCTATTTCTGGGCTCTCTATCCTTTTCCTGTTTTTGTTTATTCTTTTGCCAATACCCCATTTTCTTGATTGTTGTAACTTTATGTTAACTCTTGAAATCTGGTAGTTTCAGTCTTCCAAAACTGTGTTGGCTATTTTGGAATTTTTGTTTCTCTATAAACTTCAGAATCAGTTTGTCAATATCCATAAAATAACTCAATGGGATTTTGATTGGGATTGCATTAAATCTATAGATCAAGTTCGGAAGAACTCACATCTTGGCAATATTGAGTCTTCCATCACTTTTGAAGAATAATTTTGCAGGATATGTAATTCTAAGTTGGTGGGGGTTTTTTTCTTTTTTTAAAGATTTATTTATTTTTTTAGAGAGTGTGTGTGTGTGTGTGTGTGTGTGTGTGTGTACACGTACCCATTTGAGCAGGGGGAGGGGCAGAGGGTGAGGGAGAGAGAGAGAATCTCAAGCAGACTCTCCACTGAGCATGGAGCCCGATGCAGGGCTCAACCCCATGACCCTGAGATCATGACCTGAGCTGAAAGCAGAGTCCCACGCTTAACCGACTGAGCCACCCAGGGGCCCCTGTTTTGTTTTTTCCTCTCAACACTTTAAATATTTCACTCCACTCTCTACTTGTATTGCTTCTGAGAATTCAGATGTAAATTCTTACCTTTGTTATTCTATAGATAAGGTATTTCCCCCCTCTGGCTTTGTTCAAGATTTTTTCTTTATCTTTGATTTTCTGCAGTTAGAATATAATATGCCTAGGTGTAGTTTTTTTGGTTGTTGTTGTCACTGTTATTTATTTTGCTTGATGGTCTTTGAGCTTTCTGGACCTGTGGTTTGGTGTCTGTGATTAATTTCGTGCAATTTTCAGTCATTATTGCTTCAAATATTTGTTTGCTTCCTTTCTTTCTTCTCTTTCTGGTATTCACTTTACACATACATTATATCTTTTGTAGTTGTCTCATGGCTTTTGGATATTGTACTCTGGTCTTTTTTCAGTATTTTTTTCTTTAGTTTTCCATTTTCGGAGTTTCTATTAAGGTATGTTCAAGCTCAGTGATTTATTCCTCAGCCATGTTCAGTCTACTACTGTGCCTATCAAAGGCATTCTTCATTTCTGTTACTGTGTTTTTTATCTCTAGCATTTATTTTCTATTCTATCTTCAAAGTTCATCTCTCTGCTTACATTACCACCTGTTCTTGCAGGCTGTCTACCTTATCCACTAGAGCCTTTAGCATATTAATCATAGTTGTTTTAAATTCCTAGTCTAACAAGTCCAATGTCCTTGCCATATCTGAGTTCTGTTGTGCTACCTTGACATTTTTCTTGATAGCTGAACATGATGTACTGGGTAAAAGATGCTGCTCTAAATAGGCCTTTAGTAATGTGGTGGTAAGTTGTGGGGGAGGGGGGTACAAGTGTTCTATAGCCCTACGATTAGATTTCTGTTTTTTTAGTGAGCCTAGGCCTCTGGACTGTGAACTTCACAAGTGTTTCTCCATTCATTTTACCCTTTAGGTGGCACAGGATGGATACAGAGGGCTAGAATTGGGTCCTTCCCTTTTACCATGTGGAAGGCCAGAGAGGAGTTGCATTATTTTCCTTCCCTCTGGTCAGTTACTCTCTGAAAAACAAAACAAAACCCAATAGTTTAGGTTCTGGTGAAATAATTTATCTTGAGGGAAGGCCTTATTAAGAAGAATAGAATGTTCCAGCTTATTTCAAAATGGTTACTTCTCCCCTCCCCCTGCCAAAAGCATGAGGGAATTTTTCTCTGATATTCACTGTTAAAACCAGGTCAAGCTCTTTGAGATAACATTCACAAAAGCATGGAACCCGCCTTATGACTGGGTCCTCCTGGAGTTTTTACCTCTCTGATTTGTCTACATTAAGCATCCCAAAATTTCCCATTATAATTCAGGGTCTCCTATCCCATCACTGGTTCTTGCAGAGGTTTCTGCTTATAGGCTTCTGTTCTGGTAAGACGTGATTATCTGTATTCACCTGTGTGTCTCTCCAATTTGGGGGGTAGTAGTTTGCCCTGTGACCCTAGTTCTCTGATGGATCTAAGAAGAGTTGTTAATTTTTCAGCTCGTTCTGTATTTTACTTGCTAGGATGTAGTAGCAACTTCTAAGCTCCTCACACACTGGACTGGAAACACACATCTTAGTGCTTTTGGGATGCTAAAACAAAAATGCCACAGGCTGAGGGGTTTAAACGACATGTGTTTCTCACGGTTCTGGAGTCTAAGAAATCCAAGATCAGGTTCTGTGTCTGATGAAAGCCTTCTTTCTGGTTCATAGATGACCATCCTTTTGCTGAGTCCCCACATGGTGGAAGGGGCAAGGGAGCTCTCTAGAGTCCCTTTGATAAGAGTACTAATCCCATTCATGAGGGCTCCTCCCTCATGACCTAATCACCTCCCAAAGTCCCCACCTCTTAATGCCATTGGGAATTTGGTTTCAACATTTGAAATTGAAATTGGAGGAGACACAAACATTCAGTCTATAGTACCAGATGCCCTGAATTTTTCATCACCCTTGCAAATATACCTTAAAATAAATGATATTCCAATCTACATAGCATACTACTGTTTCCTCACACTACTACTAAGAGATTAATGGTTTGGCAAAGACTGTGTCCGCACATGACATCAACGTCTACCAGAAAACAATATCATCACTAATTTTGGCATTAAGGAAAGACAAAATGATACATCGCTTAAAAGTAAACTATCCTACAAGTCCCTGACAAACTCAGTACTCCTCGGGTGTAGGTTCCCCAGCACACTTTCACTGAAGAAGAGCTATTTTTTGTTTACTGTTCTGTTTTGGTTTTTGTTTGTTTGTTATTTTGTTAACAGGCAACACTGCTAAAAGTTTTCCACTGTTAGGCAGGTCATATGTAAAACCTCTCAGACCCAGAGGCAGAGGATCTGATCTCAGGGTCCCTTCCCCACAGCTAAGCATTGGGATGGCAGGATCCCTTTGCAAAAAGAAAGAGAGTATGTCTGAATGGGATCGTTTGGACTGGTAAAAGACCCAACAACTTCTCATGCCTGAGTCCTCAGAGAAACTCTTTTACTTTCTAGACATTCAGTAGCCTAGTTTCCATTAAACTTGCCATGCCAGGTGAGACAATTGCTTTAGAGGCAGTCCCCCCAAATAAGTAGCCATCCGTGTCATGCTTCCTTCATCCCCAGAACTGCTTCAGATACCTTGCAGAAGATATGTCTTTCTTCCAGCTAACTGATGGGGGTACTTCCTTTTGAGCCAGATGCTGTATTTATTAATTTGCTGGAAGACATACTATTATTAGCAAGATGGGGTATGCAGCTTCTTCGTGTTATTTTAGGGACAACAGGAAGGTGCCCTTTGCCAAAAATATCTCTTCAGCCTGTTCTATGAGGCTTGAAGTCATTTAATGAGGACTTTGCATTCTCTTTCAGAATTAGAGATAAAGATGATAAATCAGATACTCTTGGGAGACAGAGCATTTGGGTTCCTACAGCATTTGGCTCATATCTCAGTAATAGCACTTAACTCTGTTGCTTTATAATTTATCTGTTTGCTTGTCTGTCTACCTCCATGAGGTTGTGAATTGCTCGAGGGTATGGACTATGCCTCAATCCTCTCTGACCCCTCAGGATTTCTACCAGTGCCTGGCAGAAAGCACTCAGTGAACAAAATGACAGAGGAGTGAATCAATTAATGAGCAATTTTACATTTACAGTGATGCCTAAAAGGACTGAGAAGAAGCCTTTTTTCTGGGATGAGGGATAGAGGAGAAAACAGAAACACTATCAGACCTCAATAGAGGTGTCAGGAGAGAATAATGACAGTCTTTTTAAGATTTTATTTATTTATTTGAGAAAGAGCATGAGTGGGGGAAAGAGCAGAGGGAGAGAATCTCAAGTGGACTCCTGCTGAGCGTGGAGCCCAACATGGGGCTCAATCTCATGACCCATAAGATCATGACCTGAGCCAAAACCAAGAGTTGGACAGTCAACTGACTGAGCCACCCAGGAGCACCGACATGACAGTCTCGACTACAGAACGCCGATTGTTAAAGAGACTATCATCTTTTCCTAATTCAGGGTTACTTCATCCATTTACTCTTCAAGGCACTATATCTGTGCTGTCTGATCTAAGAAAAAAGTTAAACCACTGTCTAAACATTTCATTTCTGAAAAAGCCAGAAAGACCTAGCTGAGTTTGCCCCCAAGGACTGAGATTTGCTCTCCTTTAGAAAATTAGCTCTCACTGCGGGAAGTGATTTGTGAGCAGTTTGAGAGAAGACCAACGTTAAAGTCAAACTCTGTGTGAAATGAAAGCTTGTCCAAAGTCCAGATCTGGATTGGAAAAATTAAAAATCCCAGCCTGGCTGGTTCATTCTTATGTTCTAAGTGTCTTTAGAAAGACACGTGTTCAAATGATCAGATTATAAAAATCTGGTAGGTTCATGATATTTGTATACAAATTGAAAAAAAAAAAAAGAAAACTCTAACCATTATATTTTCAGCTCTTAAAAAATACCAAACAATTCATTTATTGTGCACATATTTATTGAGCACCTACCATGTGATAGGCTCTGTGCTAACTGCTGGGCATATAATAGTGAACAAGACCAACATGGTTATGTCCTGCCACAGACCATCTTGCCACACTTTTGACTCCCAGTCTCCACGTGTGAGCTTGATACCTCCCGAGACTGGGTAAGAAGGATGACGTGGTGGATAGAAGTGCCACAAGTGTTTGCGGCACACATTGCTTATTAATTATTAAAAAAAAAGTATTCGGGCATCTGGGTTGCTTAGGTGGTTGAGCATATGAATCTTGATATCAGCTCAGGTCATGATCTCCGAGTCCTGGGATCGAGCTACGCTTCGGGCTCTACACTTAGCACATAAGTCTGCTTGTCCCTCTCCCTCTGCTCCTCCCCTGACCTGTTCTCTCTCTCTCTCTCTCTCAAATAAATAAATAAATAAAAATATTTTTAAAAATTTTAAAAAACAAAGTAAAAAAAAAAAACTTGTTCTTTTTTCAAAATAGGTTTTGGTCAGGAGGAGCACAGAGGTCTTTGAGAGATTTTTTTTTAATCCAGGCCGAAGAACCTCTGGCTCTATGCTAAAGGCGTAGATTCTAGTCCCGGCTCTATCATTACCTTCTTATGAGATGTAAGGCAAATGAGTTAAAATTTATATGTCCATTTCTTCAAAGGCAAGGTCAGTAATCATTTTCCCTGCTAGTTCTACACTGTAAGATGATTTTGATGATAAGATTCATATTAATAAATAACAAGACTCTTAGTGAACATTTGGGCACACTTAAATGTGTACCAGACCTGCACTAAGCCCTTTTATATAGTCTTATTTAATGCTTTGAACTCTATAAGGTTATTGCTACTATTTTCAGTTAGTTTACAGGTAGATAACACAGCTCAGAGAGGCCAGGTAAGTTGCTCACAATCGCACTCTGAGTAAGAGATAGAATTCAAGCTCAGATCTGTGTGATTCTAGAGTCCGACCTAGTTGTGAAAGTCTATACATGATTAAGCTATTTAACACATTAGATTGGAGTTAGATATTATACCTTAGTATGAACTTATTTATTATATCCTGAACTCTGGAACCTGAATGAAAAAAAATGAGCTAATCATACTGTATGTGGTTTCTAAACCTATCCCTCATCCTTCAACTTACTCTAAGTTATCACTGAAAAAGTTCTGATCACAAAATTCACACTAACACACTACTACCTGATATATACTTCTCTGTGTTATCCTTCTAAGGATCATCAAATCATAACAGGAGACATAAGCCACAGGAATTGTGAAGAAGGCATTTTTAGATTTGACAGTCTCTTTTAATCACTTACGTCGCATATACCCAGAACCAAGATTTCAAAGCTTCGTGTAATTATTTGTATACACTGAGACAAAAACTATAGATGAGAATCTAGGAGCATGGTTGGAGGTCTGCTATTCTCGAGCCATGCCTAATCTATTTATATAGGAACTATTTGAGGATCTAGTACTTGTGAGGCATTTTTAGAAACAGTATTTCATCTGATGCCCTAGGAGATAGGTCTTATTATGCCTAATTTTGTAGATGTATTAACTGATAATTAGAAAGGGTAGCTAATTTGTCCAAGGTAACATAGTTAATAAATGTACAAATCAAAATCATAAGCACAGTGGCATACGTGGTTGGTTTCCTAGCCAACAGTCGTTTCTCACTCTTTCTCTCCTAAAAGAACCCCAATATTGTTCTGGCAGCAATATGTCCAGATCTACACGGTGAATCATAATAATTTAAGCCAGGAATGGGAACTCTGCACCCCTTTGCCAGTGACTATAAATTATCTGTGGCTTCTGAAAAAGTCATGGAAGAAGGAGGCTCTTTTGGTGTCACTGTTGCATCCTGCTTTGGACACTGTATTGTAATGATGTGGTGTTTGGAACCTCAGCGGCCATTTTCAAACTATGAGGGAAGACCTCACTGGCTCACTGAGGAATCAAACCCTCTTGTGGGAGGATCAAACCCTCTTGGCTTCTTAGTGACATTGTTAAGACACCAGATCAATTCGGAGGCCACCTCCTTTTTGACAGCCCTTTGGATCAGCTGCTATTATTTAGGCATTCCATTATTTGCAACCAGAAGCAATTTTAAAAAGAGATTTATTTATTTATTTGAGAGAAAGCGCACATGAGAGAGCAAGCACGTGGGAGCAGGGGGAGGGTCAGAGGGAAAGGAAGAGAGAATCACAAGCAGACTCCCCGCTGAGTGGGGAACTGGACACAGGGCTCAATCTCACACCTCCAACCGAGATCATGACCTGAGCTGAAATCAAGAGTGGGGTGCTTAACCGACTGAGCCACCCAGGTGCCCCAGGCCAGAGGCATTTTTAACAACTACTAGAAAATAGAGTATATGATGAGGGTCAATTGAATTGTATACCAATTAAGTGCTGGTTTAGAGCAAGAAGAGCTCCTGAGGGTTGAGTTAATCACTGATACAGTAGGACGACTTGGAGTCGGGTCTTGAAGATGGTGGATATATTTAAAGAAAGGAAGAACAAAAAGTATTTCACACCGGGACAACATTTGTCCTATTCACTGTCATAACTCCAATTTCAAGTACAGTTCATTGCACATAGCAGGTGCTCAATACATGTTTGTGAAATGAATTAATAAATGAGAAAAGAAGCAGGGACAAGAAAGCATGGAACATTTTAGACAGATAATGGACAAGGAAAATAATGTATGGGATGGGAAGTGGTGGGAGCTAATGCAGGTGGCAGGCAGAGGGTGAAGAGTTTAGGCTGTGTCTTGTGAGATTTGCCTCTTCCCTTGACTATTCCTTACCTCCCCAATTGTACAATCATAACAAAATCTAACAGGTGATTTGACATGGTGACCTACAGTATATCAAGTGTACATTTGAGTGACAAAACAAATTAAAGTCATGGGTCAGGAGCATTTCGGGGTGGCCTGAGAAATCCAAATATCACAGACAATATTAAAATAAGGAGTTCAGCACCTGAAAAGTACCTAATTCTGCCTGTCAGCTTAGACGCTAAGCCCCAAGCCCCCACCCCAACAACTTTTCCTGGAGATAAGAAATATGCCAATCTTGAAAAAGGCTTTCTTTCGGCTTAAGTGATGGCTTGTCTTCTGACAGCAATTTCCTGGAAAATGAGCTCTGACACCCTTAACAGTACTCTTTTGCAGTTACCATATTAAGTGCTCTGGTCTAAGAGACGAAATAATTTATCAGGAGTCATTACTGACATAAAAATTAGAATTAGCATATCAAGGATATTTTCTTCCCCGATGCAGTCAAGAGAGCTAATTTTATTGTGTAAAACAACTTATAGATGGAGTACAATAAACATCATGTGGAATGAGATTTATCCAAGTTGTGGGGGGGGGGAGATAAGATTGAATTGGAATGCCATGAGATAGATCTGATCCTTTGCAAGTAAATTTTGTTCCCCATCATTTTCTAGCCCCTGACTCCACTCCCCACCCCGCACTCTCTACTCTCTTTAGAATCCTGGATCAGGAAAGAGTTGGAAGCTTGCCCATGGAGCAAGATCAATAACTGACAATGATAACAGCTACCATTTATTGAATGTTTTCCACAGGCCAGGTACTATTCTGAGGGCTTTACCTACATTATCTTATTTAAAACACACAACCCTAGGGGCGGTTGGGTGGAGCAGTTGGCTAAGTGTTGGACTCTTGGTTTCAGCTCAGGCCCTGATATCAGGGTTGTGAGCTCGAGCCCCACATTGGGCTCCATGCTCAGCGCAGAGTCTGCTTGGGTTTCTCTCTCCCTCTCCCTCTGCCCCTCCCTGCTGCCCTCTTTCTCTCTCTAAAAATAATAAATAGATCCTTAAAAATATATATAAAACTCACAACCTTACAAGATAGGTGTGACTATAATCTCACATTTTACAGTTGAGGAGAGAGGCTGAGAGAGGCAGAGCAATTTATTCGATGTCATTCAGTAAAAGGCAGGGCTTGTATTTGAACCTAGGCATTCCAGCTGGTGTACCTATTGGCTACCCCCATCCCATATTTACTTTCCTTTTTTTAAGATCAGAGATAAAACATTAGAATAGAGAAATAAAATCCCTTAGGATTTTAGGAACCCTCAGCTATGGAGGCGGGTATCATCAGTTTGGTGTTCTAGCACCTTTCAGTCCATGTTGAGTATGCATTAACTCAAAATCCCCAGACTGAGGCCACCATTTCAGTTTTTAAATTCTTTAAAAAACATTTTTTTTTTAAATTGGCTCCATGCCCAATGTGGGGCTTGAACTCACAACCCTGAGATTAAGAGCCACACGCTCGACTGACTGAGACAGCCAGGTGCCCCACCATTTCAGTTTTGAGTTATTTTTTCAAAAAGATCATGTGGCTCCTGAAATCAACTCTATTAATTTGATTTGTGTTGCTGTGATCCATATTCCCCTACAACTATCAAATTGCTGATGTGTTGATAGGGTTTGAGTTCATGCTGACTTATCAAGAAAGTTTGCAGCCTAAGATTATTTGTAGGCTATATCCTCATATTTTCATGTTTATTTTTATTCTTCTCAAAGTTCTTTTTTCTAACAACTCGATTCCTTGAATCTCTTTTCCAGTATTTGTCTAACACACAGAGTATAACCCAGACAGAAATAGGTCTTGGTATAGTACCAGTGGACAAGAAGAACTTTAAGCTTCTCTGCCCACATTGTGGACCAGAAATCCTGATTACAGTTATCAAAGGAAAACACCAGTTCTAATACATCAATAATAACAGACGAAGTGCTTAAATCATGACCTACAGGTTGAAAAACCTGCCCTATGTAATGAACTATGTGTGTAATTTATTAAGCAGTTAACTTTAGCATGAATATGTATAACCAATACACAAATAATTTCAAGCATCACTAAAAGGGATTTGGGTATTGACTTACTTCCAGTCCTTTCTTAGGAATTCATGAAACCTTAGCCAAAAGGCTCTGTGCTCTGGTTCTAGTCCAAGTCATCTTTATCTTTTGTTATCCTCTCTTCATCCGTGATCTGTGCCTTCATTTCCTTATATCAGGGCAAATATGCAAATATCAAATGATTCTCAATCTCTCTGTATGCAATTATTCAAAATTCAAACTTCTAACGCCGTGATTCCCAAACCTGGCTGATCTGCAAATCTATTAAATCAGAATTTCTGGGTAGAGAGACCTAAACTGTGTTTTTTAAAGTGACCTAGCAGATGCAGCCAGGTTTGGGAATCATTGAACTAAGCAGTTTTCATCAAATACATTTCTATAGCTCTTGCTTTTTATTTACTACTGCAATGACTTTTATAAATGTTCAAAGAACTAAAAGTGGTGATACTTTTCCAGTATGTGCTCTGTTAAATATTTTATCTCCAAAGCTGAATCTATTACAGCTGCCTGGAAGTACTTTCTTCACTCTGTGCTGTGGTGGGGTAGGATCTCTGTAGGGCAGTGTTTTCCCAAACTGCTAGTCCACACATGACTAATGTCCTCCAGAATGTTAATAAATATTCCTCACTAACAATGAAAAAAAGATCTGTTGTCAAATGAGCTTGGGAAATAGTGGGTTAAAGAAAGGTAAACAAGTTTCCCTATTGGAGTGATGCTCAACACTAATAATACACTAATATTCAAGGCAAATACCTAGAGGAAGATTCAATGTATGATATTTCCCACAATAATTTTATTTATTATGGCAAAAATACATCATCGAATTTACCATCTAACTATTTTTAAGTGTAGAGTACAGTAGTGTTAACTATAGGCACATTATTGTGCAATGCATCTCTTTTTCATCTTGCAAAGCTAACACTCTACACCCACTGAGCAATAAGTCCCCTTCCCCTCCTCCCTTCTGTCCCTGGCAACTATCATCCTTTTTTCTATTTGTAAGGAATTGACTACTTTAGGGCTCCTGGCTGGCTCAGGCAGTAGAGCATGCAACTCTTGATCTCGGGGTTGTGAGTTTGAGCCCCACTCTGGGTGTGGATATTACTTAAAAACAAAATCTTTTTTAAAAAGGGAATTGACTACTTTAGATACCTCATGGAAGTAGAGTCATGCAGTCTTTGTCTTTTCATGACTGGCTCATTTCACTTAGCATAATGCCTTCAAGTTTCATCCATGTTGTAGCATATGACAAGATTCCCTTCTTTTTGAAATGCTGAATAATATTTTATTTTATGTATATACCACATTTTCATCCATTCATCCATTGGTGGACATTTAGATTGTTTCTGTATCTTGACTACTGTGAATCATCCTGCTATGAACATAGGAGTGCAGGTACCTCTTTGAGATCCTGATTTTGAATAAATATCCAATAGTGGGATTGCTGGATCATATGGAAGTTCCATTTTTTAACTTTTTGAGGAATCTCCATACTGTTTTCCATAGCATCTACACATTTTTACATTTCTTTCCCAAATTAATTTTAAACATGGCAATGTTTTCTCTTGGAAACTTCTCATATTTTCTCATAGAAAAGAATACCAAAGGTCATAGTTTGGGAGACACTGTTATAAGGCACCCTGGATTTTAACAAGAAAAAGAACAACTTCTAGGTTGAGTGCTACCTCAAAAAGTTTTCTTCCATCACGTTAGATATATTCTATGTTATGCTACCAGATGTCCTGCCCTTGCAAAGTTCACAATCATTTAAAGGAGACAGAATCCAATCACATTTAACATTTAGAACAATAAAAGTATATGCTCAAGGCTTCAATTTAAAAGATAAGTACATTCTTTCTGATAATGAAATAGTATAGAAAAGTTTTGCGTTAAATAATTTCATTTAAAAGTTCTGAATTTGGGGCACCTGGGTGGCTCAGTCGGTTAGGCATCTGCCTTTGGCTTGGGTCATGATCCTGGGGTCCTGGGATTGAACCCCACATCGGTCTCTCTTCTCAGTAGGGAGTCTGCTTCTCCCTCTGCCTCTCCCTCTGTGATCTCTCTCACTTTCACTCTCTCTCAAATAAAAAAATAATAATAAAAATAAAAGCTCTGAATTTGCTTTGGCTTGTAGGAAACACAAGGACAGGTGGTCTTCATTATCTGAGTATCCATTATCCAGGTCCCCAGAATTGATATGAGAAGGGGGCGCCTGGTTGGCTCAGTCAGTTAAGCACCTACCTTCGGCTCAGGTCATGATCTCAGGGTCCTGGGATCGTGGATCCTTGCACTGGGCTCTCTGCTCAGTGGGGAGTCTGCTTCTCCCTCTCACTCTCCCTTTGTGCTCTCCCTTGTGCTCTCACTCTCTCTGGTAAATAAAGTCTTTTAAAAAGAGAGGATATGAGGAGAAGCAAGAGTCATCATAATACAAATTATTCATGAATGAACTGACCACCTATAAAATTAGTCTCCACTCAAACACCTCTTCCTGCCTAGTATGAACCTATGTTGATCATTGTCTGGCAGATTTTCTGATATTGTCAGACGATACGAAGCAAACCAATTTCTAAAGTGAAATTGCAAATCCTCAAAAACATAGGATTTCACGCAGTTGATAAACATGATGCTGAAGAACTATTCTGATCATATGTAACACCACTGACAACTGAAGATCTGGTAGAGTAAGTCCAGTTAACAAAAGAAGAATGAAAAAGGGAAACTAATAAGGATGATACCAAGAAAGACACAAGGAATGATTTGAATATCAAAAGTTGAAGAGAAGTCCAGGGAAAATTAAAGTCCTTGACTATTTCAGCCTTTTAAGCATTTTGTTCCAAAAATTGTACAGAACCACAAGTTTTGCCCCAGTTTGGGTACATTTTGGTGAGAATAAACTTTATTTTCATTTTTTTGTTTCCATTTTATGAAAATTGGAATACTTTGTCACTATCAAGTTTTGACTCCTATAGCCGTCATCACTAGCCAAACAGAACAGTCCTTTATTCTGCTTGGAAGATTAGCCAAACACATTGCATCTTCTCAGCAATTTTGAACAAGAATGGTTGCGCTTGGAGGCTTCTTTATTTATTTCAGTTTGCAAATATTCTAGACATTTGCAGGTGCCAGATATCTGAGCTCTAAATAAAAAGGGTAGCATTCTACTTCATTTATCTCCCTTTCCAGATGCAGTACCTGGCAGAGTACTGACAATTTAGTCGGTGCTTTAAAAATGATTAAATTAATTTGAACCCCTTCCCTGAAGATTCACAATCAAGAAAGTTTAGCCACTTTGATTTCTGAAGCTTGAAAAATAAGTCCCAAAACACTTAACAACTGTATACTTGCTTAACAAAGTACAACTACGCTCTCTCTCAAGATGCAGTCATTATAAGATCTTTGTGGATGCAGGGTGCCTGGGTGGCTCAGTCAGTTAAGCGACTGCCTTTGGCTCTGGTCATGATCCCATGGTCCTGGGATCAAGCCCCACATTGGGCTCCCTGCTCAGCAAGGAGCCTGCATCTCCCTCTCCCTCTGCTGCTCCCCCTGTTTCTGCTCTCTCTGTCTCTTGCTCTCAAATAAAATCTTTTTAAAAAATAACTTTTTGGATGCTACAACCTGTAAGGATGGAATCAGTGACTCCTGGGCAATATGACAATTTGAGTATGTGGATGAGGATACTCTTTGTTTCCTCAGATAGTTTCATCAGGACCAAAGCATCTAATCTGTTAATTAAGATTAACATTATGTAGACATGATCTGAATTAGAAAGAACCAAAGCGTTATAATCCTTTTTTTAAACAAATATGTGGTATTTAGATGTACTATCACTAAAGTAAATTATTTAGTATCATTCATAAAGTACAACAAATGTATTAATGTGTTTTTATTTAAAAATGAAATATGTTTATTTGATGAGCAGTGAGAAATGTATAGAATTGTTGAATTCTTATGCAGTACACCTGAAACTGATATAACACTGTATGTTATCTGTACTTCAATTTTAAAAAGGAACAGCAAAAAAAAAAAAAAAAAGAAATATGGGGGCGCCTGGGTGGCTCAGTCATTACGCGTCTGCCTTCGGCTCAGATCATGATCCTAGGGTCCTGGAATCGAGCCCCATCTTGGGCTCCCTGCTCAGCGGGAAGCCTGCTTCTCCCTTGCCCACTCCCCCTGCTGGTGTTCCCTCTCTCACTGTGTCTCTCTCTGTCCAATAAATAAATAAAATCTTTTAAAAAAATGAAATATGTTTAAATTTATTTTACTATTTTTGGTGAAATGTCTGAAAGGACATTGTTATTGGCAAACTTGGCACAGAGATTCATGATTACCATATTTACTTAAAAATTTCCCCCTTTGGGGCACCTAGGTGGCTCAGTCAGTTGAGTGTCTGATACTTGGTTTTGGCTCAGGTCATAGTCTCAGGATCATGAAATTGAGCCTGAATCTGAGTCAGGGCTCTTCTGCTTGAGATTCTCTCTCTCTCTCTCTCTTTCCCTCTGCCCCTCCACCCACTCATGCACTCGCTCGCTCTCTCGCTCTCTCTCTCTCTCTCTCAAATAAATAAATAAAATCTTTTTTAAAAAGTCCCCCTTTGAGGAGGTATTTTACCCATGATGAAGGACACTATGAGGATGAATCCCGAAATCACTGCTATTCCTAAAAGTGTCATTTCCTCCATGGATAAGTTTTTAAAGGCATAAACAAGGCAACTAAAGAGGCCTAAACAGTTATTAGGTTATCTTCCTTTTACATTCAGCAGACTTGTTTACCTTCTTAACTGCACTGACCAAGCCTTCAGTGGGGTTACTCCTAGTAAACACAGTGTCTGCCCAGGAGGGAAATCAGACAAAATAATTCATTTATTTTTCCTCATCACTGGGGAAGCGAAATTATGAGGGAAGAGAATTTTATGAGAAAACGAAGTAAGGATCAAAATTGCTTCTGCCTTCAATCAACAATTGATGATTCCCTTCACTAAATGTATGGAGCCTTCAGGGATGTTGTTGGCTATGCCAGAAAGTTTTGTTAAAAGGAGCCATTCTCAAATTTCCTCATTCTTCAAGAAAAAATAAGCAAGACAAAGCAAAATGATTCTTCAAGCATAAACAATGTTGCACTGTCCCTACCCACGCCCACTTATTTCTGCATTCCTTTCGATCCATTTACATAACCACTCATGCAGCCAGCTTCATTTATTGAGCATCTTACTATTTACCTGCCATTTTAAACTTGGATTTTGAGATCGTTTAAAGATAAATCAGGGTCTAGACAACTTCAGGCTCTCTACGATATCCAAAACTCTTATGGAACCCAGAAAGTTCTTAGAGGTAGTTCTTCCACAGGAGTTTCCTAACGCCTGATATTTTAGCTCCTGTTTCACTTACTCAGAAGACATCCAAAGTAAATGCTAATTTGAAAAAAAGAAGCACTGGACTCCTACCTCTTTTTGGTTTTGCTATAAAAATATAATTCTGAGAGGAATATATGTGCTCAGTGTGCCACATGTTGAAGTAAAGGAACATTCATCAAGCTCATTTCCTGCAGAGCAAACCCTTCCACATCATTCAGTCCAGCCACAACATCTGGATAATTGGCCCCAGCCTGGTGGGAGACGCCCCCCCCCAACACACACACACAGGATTTCTGGATAATTCTTGATCATTAGGCATACAAGCTCTCCTCACTGCTCACCTTGAACGTCTTTTCTCCCTTCTGTCCTGTCTACAGTCTGTAGTTGCAGCTGCTCACCAACTATCAAAGCATCTGAAGAAATTAAAAATAATGCTGTTTGAAATAAGCTCTTCTTAATTTAAGAAAAATGTGAATCCAGAAGTGATATGAAAGTTTCTTTTCCTTGTGGTGATGCAGATGATATTCTCTCTCCTTCCTAGGCATTACTCTTAAGGGTTTAGTTAACTCAACTCTTCCTGTACATCTCTTTGGAGTCCCAGAATGGAGAAAAGACATTCTAAATCCTTCTCTTACTGATCTTATAAAAAGGAAACCCAGTGTTATCACTGTTGGATTATCCAAGTCATTAGGATCAGGGTTTCCCATCAGTCCAGAGTATCTACTTTTCTAGATTTCAGAGGAAATTTAACATAGTTTCCAACCATCATATGATTGTAGGAATAGCTTATTAAATTCCTTTAGCTCCTAGGTCTTATTACAACCAGTATTTTATACAGTGTGTGGCACATAATAGGTTTACAATAAACATTTAATTAATTGATTAAAGTCTGGCTTTATGCTTGTAAAATGCTTTAGGATTCATCTGGTGGAAATGATATGGCCATGAGTGATATTCAACTGGTATGCACAATTACAGCCTTAAAAATTTTCAGGACTGGTAGAGTCACCTTGACTGTTGGTATTCATTGTGTTCTGATTGTTAAACATTTTTAATACATCTCTTAGCAACATGATGCCATAGCACAAGACAAATATATATATTTTTATTTATTTTTTACTTTAAACATGTTTTCATAAAGTGTTTACCACCCAGGCCCTTCCCTCTGAATAACAGTGACTGGCTTTATCTGAGTTTAGAAGTGGTCAAGGATCAAGTAGAGAAGTGAAACTATCAGGAAAAAGGTCAGGCATTGGGGCAGGGGTGAAATCATTGTATCATGGCTGGTTTTAAACATGGAGACTAGGATGTCAAGTTATGGTTTTCCAGAGGTGAAAGTGTCAGGGACACAGGAAGTCAGAGTTAGATTGCTATTTATAGGTTAAGAACAAAGGAGGGCAGATCTCTCTTCAAAATCCTGTTTTCATTTCCCTTGGGTATATACCAAGAAGTGAAATTTCTGGATTGTATGGCATTTCTATTTTAAATTTTTTGAGGAAACTTCATATTGTTTTCTATAGTAGTTGACCAATTTACATTCCCACCAACAGTGTATAAGGTTTCCCTTTTCACCACATCCTCTCTAGCACCTGTTGTCTCTTGTCTTCTTGATGATTTTAACAGATGTGAGGTGATATCTCACTGTGATTTTGATTTGCATTTCCCTGATGATTAGTTCTGTTGATCATCTTTTCATGTACCTGTTGGCCAGTTTGATGTCCTTTTTGGAAAACTGTCTATTTAGCTCTTCTGACCATTTTTTATCAGATTGTTGCATGCCCACCAATGGATGAATGGATTAAAAAGATGTAAATATACACAATGGAATATTATTCAGCCATCAGAAAGGAGGATACTGTGCCATTTATAACAACATGGATGGACCTTATGCACATTATGCTAAGTGATATAAGTAAGACAAAGAAAGACAAGTATTGTATAATATCACTTATATGTGGAATCTAAAAAAAAAATCAAACCTGTAAAAAAAAAAACAGAAAGTAAAATGGTGGGTATCAGGGCAGAGGGAGCACAGGAAGATAATACTGATGCTGTTTACAGGTACAAACTTGCAATGAGTCTTAAATAAGCCATAGACACTAATGTACAGTGTAATAGTTATAGACAACAAAATCGTACTATAATTATGTAATGTGATAAATATCACTATAATGGCAACATATTACAGTATATAAATTTATCAAAGTAACCGGTTGTACATCTTCAATTTACACATTGTTATATGCAAAATTTATTCAATTTTAAGAAAGAACGGAGAAGTTCAGAAGCACAGGCAAAAACAAGATAGACCACAAGAGGCTCACCCTATCTCCAGCAGAAAGTTCCATTATGCTGACACCCAGCACCCACTCTTTATCAGCCTTGGTCAAGTTAACCACTTGTTGCCCCATCAGTCTACTCCCCTACTTGGGCATAAACAACATCTTAAATCTCAACTGCCAGCTAAATAGAAACTTTCAGCTTGTTCCCTTCAGGAGCTACTAAATTTTCCTCTTCCGGGAAGCAAGGCAATGTTTTTGTATAATGTGTGTGTGTTGTGGGGAAGGAATGGTATTCTGGTTCTAGATTAGTGTTGTGAAGTCAAATGTGCCAAGATATTCCATTTTACCTTGAAATAGACTTTTTAAATGCTAGGCAGGCTCATAAGGTGTTCTTGGCCATTTGTAGGTCACAAACATGTGCCATATTAATATCTCTCATCTTACTAACTTCATCGGAGACCAACCTACCGTGTATGATTGTCAGAGTACTAAAGAAGCACATTTCCACCCTTAGTTCAGAAATGTAAATATCAAAATCCTCATCAACAGCTCTCAGGGCTTACAACCCTGAGTAGCACCATCAGACTCAATATTGCTTGATGATTTCTTCAATAATATTCTACAGAATCACCTTGTATATGGAGAACATGGTAAAACTCTTGACTGGATTTAATTCGACATTTTTAATGGCCCAGACAAAGCTTCTAGATGGTGAAACAGTATTGCTAAATGTCTCCTAAATCAAAAGGGCAGTTATCAATATTAATCCTGCTCAAAATATGTAGAGTTCTGACCAACTGAGTCAACAGAGCACAGATGGCACCTGGCCCCCGGATCTACAGGTCATTTCATATATACCAACCTCTGTTCTGGCTCTGGAGGATTCGATTAAAGTTGTGCTTGCTGACTCAAGGTTATAGAATGCAGATTCCCAAAAAGGAAGGACCATTCTTGGACTTTGCCTTTCAAAATCCATTTTTAAAAGATTTTATTTATTTATTTGACAGAGAGAGAGACAGGTAGCGAGCACAAGCAGGGGTAGCGGCAGAGGGAGAAATAGGCTCCCTGCTGAGCAAGAAGCCTGATGCAGGGCTTGAGTCCAGGACCCTGGGATCATGACCTGAGCCGAAAGCAGACGCTTCACTGACTGAGCCACCCAGGCGCCCTCAAAATCCATTTTTCAAATGTCCTAGCAGTACCACATAATCTTAGATTACCTTACTTCAGGTAAGCATTTATGCTTTAAGGTAACAAAAGACAGAAGTTGGAGCATATTCAGAGACTTGACAGCAAGACATTTCTGAATATTGTAATACTTGCAGCACTACTTAAGCAGTGGCCATAAGTATAGATGGCATGGCCCTAACTTGTTAAGGCAGTTGCCACAACTCTGTTCCAAAGGCCCATTCTCCAAAGTTATTGACCCTCCAGGAATAAAATAAAAACGGTCGATGTGGCTGAAAGCTTTCCCAGATATGTAGTGTGGCTCCTTCACAAAGATGCTTGCACTTGTTACAGTAAGAGAATGAACAGGAATCTCTTAGGAAGTGGCCAGATAAACACTTATATCTTTAGAAGTGCTGGTTTAGGAGGTGATACCAAATTTCCTAAAGTGTCTTCCAGAAAACTGGGAGGTTTTAGGAAGTCCATGCTATAGACACCATTTATATGTATCTACTTATCACCCACCTCCTTCTGCCAAGGACTTGGAGTCATAAGCATATATAAAAGAAGAAAAAGCAAATAATTTAAAGAAACAGGGCAAACGGAAAATAGTGAAAATCGGGGGGAAGATCAGCCACCAGAAATGTACACCTGTGGTCCTATGAAGTTACTGATAGTGAGCTTCAGATTTGGTTTTAAGCTATCTATTGGCCCAAGAGAAGAAGGAAACTCGATCAGTTTTAAAACTTACTGTGGGCAGCAAAATAACTATCTGAACGCAGCCTTTGCATCTATATGCTTGAAAGTTAAAATTGTATCTTTACAATTTAATACAATGTGGTAGTATCTGAGCCTCAGGAACTCATACCCAAAGTGTTATAATAATAGTGTCCATCCCAAATATACTAAACACAAAGGACAGAGATGTTAAACGGTCATGAATTTTTAAAGGTTTATTTATTTATTTATTTGACAGAGAAAGAGCGCGCACAAGCAGGCAGAGTGGCAGGCAAAGGGAGAGGGAGAAGCAGGTCCCCACTGAGCAGAGAGCCCGATGTAGGGCTCGATCCCAGGACCCTGGGATCATGACCCAAGCCAAAGGCAGATGCTGAACAGACTGAGCCACCCAGGCGCCCCTAAACAGTAATTTAAAATCCATGAAAAGTAAGCCTGATAGTTGTTGAATGAGTTCTCAAAAATCAAAACATCTTGCGTTACAAAAACAAAAAGTGAAAAAGCTTGAAACTCTCAGCAACCGAAATTCAGATTTTAAACCACACACTGAAGTTTCTAAAGAGTTCTTTTGCTGCCAAAGAGCAGAATGAAAGGGAAAAATCATGAAGAACTGCAAGGGAAAAAAGCATCAGCTTTTGTTATAAACTGGCCAATATAAAAGCTGCAGGCTATCCCAGAATTGAAGGAAGCACCAAGTATTAAATTTGATCCAGATTTAAAATGGTGGAACTCACAAAAATTGCTCCACTGAAGCAAACAGAAAGAGATTTTGAGGATGAAATCGAGATGTTAAAAGCTGTGGAAGAAAAAACACATAGAAATTCTAAGCAACCTCTTGTAACAGAAACATCCCCATGAGGGACTCGCCCTCCTATACACACACTCTTGCTCTCTTGCTGATTATAAAATGGTGCTTTCAGGCTGGGATGAGTGTTGTGTATTTTAGAAGCCCAGTGTCATTTATTTGTATGCTAGAGGAGATGGGGACTACATGCTTGTGCAGTTTTTAGCTGTAGCCAATTTTTATTGCTCAGCTTCTTCCTGTTACAAGAATCCCAAAACTCTAAGGAAAATGGACCAAATCAACTTGAAACTTTTGGCTCAGATTCAGTCCAGTTGCTCCCATGCAGACATAGAGTGAATCCCTCTCTTCTGAAAAAAAAAGATGAGGCAAAAAAAAAATAATAAAGCACAAAAACAAACAAACAAAAACCTACTAAAAAACTGTTTAACAGAGGCTGATTAAATTCAAACCCTGGAATCCACAGGGCTACAAATGTGATGGTGACATTTGCAAGGTGTGTGCCTACAAACCAGTAATTTATACATGTGAATTATTGTCATGAAAACACTAAAGCATTTCTTCTCCTAGATTTAGAAATGTTATTGCCTTAGCGTTGAGAGAGTAAAGGAAATAGAATTAATTATGCTCTCCCAAAGTGACTGTTGATAATAACGAACATTCTTAGAACCCGACATGATTTTACACTGTTTTATAAAAGTGTTGCTTGGTTCTCATAAGATTTATCTATATTTCCCCCAGCTTTAGTATTAATGACTTAAGTTAATTACAAATATACAAAATATTCTTCAGAAATAATTTCAGAACCCAAGGAATATGTGAAACCCTTGGCCGAAGGCTAAGACCAATGGGCGCACTCCTCCACTCCATAAATACAGATAAAGCATTCTGTAGAGGTGTTCCCAATCTTTCTGGTTCAAATCCCTAGCGCCACCTATCTTCTCCAACACCAAGGAAACTTAAACCACCTGACACAAGATCTTCCATGATCCCTCCCTTCTATCCCCAAACCTCACCTTGGTCACACCTTCCTTTCCTAAATCACAGAGGATGAGGTGTTCCACTTGTACTCTCTTCTCCTCATCGTATTTCTTATTCCGTCATTCACCCCTTCTTCTGGGGCCTCCTCAATCTCTTCCACTCTACTGCTCTCTTCTTTCTACATTAAAAACACACCCAGGTCTCCCACCCCCTCCACAATGTTTTTAAAAAGGCCATTTATTTACCCTGTGACTTCTTTCAGTTATGATCCTAATTCTCCCACCTGTGAT
The DNA here is from genome assembly GCF_023065955.2 of Ursus arctos. Taxonomy (NCBI): domain Eukaryota; kingdom Metazoa; phylum Chordata; class Mammalia; order Carnivora; family Ursidae; genus Ursus; species Ursus arctos. The sequence goes on along the minus strand of NC_079873.1, from coordinate 88,168,386 downwards.
ATAACCATTTCCTCAACTGGCACCTCCCATCTTCTCATCATCCAATTACCCTTTACCTTTTGCAGTCTGATTTCTTCTCTTTTTTTTTTGTATTATGTTATGTTAGTCACCATACGGTACATCCCTAGTTTTTGATGTAAAGTTCCATGATTCATTACTTGCGTATAACACCCAGTGCACCATGCAATACGTGCCCTCCTTAATACCCATCACCAGCCTATGCCATTCCCCCGCCCCGAAGCCCTCAGTTTGTTTCCCAGAGTCCATAGTCTCTCGTGGCTCATTCCCTCTTCTGTTTACCCCCCTTTCTTCTTCCCTTTCTTCTCCTACCGATCTTCCTACTTCTTATGTTCCATAAATGAGTGAAACCATATGATAATTTCTGTCATGAAAACTCCATGAAAATTCCCCCTTCCGATGTCCTTTGCATTCACTCATTTAACAAATACACATTGACCACCTACCATAAGCAAGGCACCATGCTGGGAAAATGAATGTAAATATTGAAAAAACTCAATCCTTGCCATCAAGAAGCAATAGAACAAAAATGAATAGACTTCTCAACCTAATCATCCTTGTTTCCTCTCCAGATATATTTGAAACTGTTGACTATCCCTTGTAAAATATACCTCCTCCTTTGTGCTTTGTGTAGATATTCTAGCTCTACTCAAATCCTCCTCTATTGGCTTTGCTAGCTCCTTCTCTAACTCTAGTTGGTGGATTTGCTCCCAGGTTCAAGCATGAGTTCCTTTTCTCTTTCTACACTCCCTATCTGCTAATAAAAATCTTTTAAAATAAAAATAATGAAAAAATAATAATAACAGAAAACACTTATAGAGCACTTTCTATGTGTATATGATATACATTTAGCATCACACAAACCTCATCACAACCTTACAGAACAGACATTGTCATTATCATAATTTCATGGAAAAGGAAACTGAGGCACCAAAAATTAAATAACTTGCACAAATAGTGAGGAAGGCAGGCAGGCAGGCAGGCAAGCAAACTTCAAACCCAAACACACTACACTAAACTACTAAGGATCAGTAAGCAAAAATCCAAGCAGTGGGAATTTGGATTTTTTAAAAAGTTAATGCTCTGTAATGATTCATTTTCACACAGTCCATTTCGCTGAATGTCAAGGACATCATGACCCAGAAGCTTAGGTTATATGAAGTTGACTGGAGAAAAGAAGGTTCCCATACTATTTTCTTTCTTTAATGAGTACCAGTGAGACATTTGAATATCTCTCTTACTGTACAATATAAATAACGCCTCTGAGTTCACAGATTCATTCATTCGTTTACTACACATTTGTTACGTAACTCCTATGAGACTAAAATGAACTAGAATCTGAGGTGATTTGTTAAGTAACTCCTATGAGCCTAAAATGAACTAGAATCTGAGGTCGATCTGCAAGGTGCCATGAAAACACAGAGCAACAAACAATTGAGGCGGTGGAAGACTCTTATGAACATGATGCTTCTGAATTTTCATGACCAATAACACTTCAGCATGGTAACTCAGTGACTCTGCTTGTACCCTTTGATCAGAAGGGCATTAAAGACTCCATTTTAATGTCAGTACAAGTAGTGACATATGAGCCTAACAAGAAATGTCTTCACATTAGTCCTTTTCAAATGGGGAGAAGAAATACATAGAGATTTATCCAATCTATGTATATCCCAAACCCATTCTGTACTCTCAAAGGCCCCAAAGAAATAGACTAGGGCAAACAAACGTATCTTGACTCAGCTAAGGTGCACAATGATGATAATAATTCCTATTTACATGGACACTCCAAACTTCAAAGTATGCTCACAAAGAGACATTATCTCATTTTATATAAAAGGAAACAAAAACTTTGCTTTCAACAAAATAATAAACCATTCATAAGTCTATCTTTTAGGCATTTGTCCAGGCCCCCCCAAAATTATACCCTCAAATCTACCCCCACACATTTCTGCCATGTTCTTCTCATTCTACATATCCCCTGGACTTTTTTTCTGTCCCTATTACCAGTCACCCAACTCAGAAGAATGAGTCTTTCAGAGAAAATATACTTCACTAATTCCTTCATTCAAGAAACACTTATTGAACTTCTACTATGTGCCAGGCACTGTGCTAGATTGGGAATAAAACTGCAGAAACATAACGTGTCTTCCTTAATTGGGCCTTGCTCCACCACCAACAGAAAACACTGTAGTCGCACAGGAGAGAAGTGTCCTGGCTCCACTTTATTGGTTCTTACATCGGATTTGTCCCTTCCAACTCTGGTTTTTGTTTGCTGTTACTCAGACTTAGAGATACAGTTTCTTTTTTCTTTTTTTTTTTTTTAAGATTTTATTTATTTGACAGAGAGAGACACAGTGAGGGAGGGAACACAAGCAGGGGGAGTGGGAGAGGGAAAAGCAGGCTTCCCGCTGAGCAAGGAACCCAGATGCGAGGCTTGATCCCAGGACCCTGGGATCATGACCTGAGCTGAAGGTGGACGCTTAATGAGTGAGCCACTCAGGTGCCCCAAAGATACAGTTTCTAAACTCAAGTATCAGGGTTTGGTTCAGCAGCAGCTCTACTTTTAGACTTTATCCAGTGTTTGGTAGCCTATATCCCATCTATAATATTCACACAATCTGCCAATCTGGCTTTGCTATTTCTACTTCAATGGTAAGAGCTGAAGTGATTTGTAAGCCCATGATGGACACTAAGATTCCTTCTCCTTTCTTTGAATTCCTGGTCTTAGATCTTTTTTTTTGTTCAATTATCCTCTCATTTATATTGGTCTTTTTTTTTTAAGATTTTATTTATTTATTTGACAGAGACAGCCAGCGAGAGAGGGAACACAAGCAGGGGGGAGTGGGAGAGGAAGAAGCAAGCTCCCAGCAGAGGAGCCTGATTTGGGGTTCGATCCCAGGACTCTGGGATCACGCTCTGAGCCCAAGGCAGACGCTTAACAACTGAGCCACCCAGGCGCCCCTCATCTATATTGGTCTTATTTTCCCCTTCCATCCCTCTTGCTTCACCCTTTTTATATTCTGGCCTGTGCCGTTTAAAACCCTGGTAATCTACACTGGTAATCTCCCAAATCGCTCTTTGATAAAGCCTGAAAACCCATCACACATTTCTTAATGGACTGTGCATATTTTCCAGACTTCCTGGATACCAAGCCTGACATAGCTGACATGGAATTCAGCTTGCCCAATCAAAGAAATCTACTTCAGTGAAGTCCTCAGAGTCTCTCAAAGCCAACTGATTTTTTCTGGAACGTGGGAAGTTCTTCAGTAGTCAGCCTTCTTTTTTTTTTTTTTTTAGTAGTCAGCCTTCTTAAAAACATCATCCTCTGGGTCATTTGCGCTTCATGGGCATCATCGTTGCTGGGCAAAGATCCAAGCTCTCAGCTTTGGTAGAGATAAGGCTTTGGATTCTGGTCCTCTCCAGAGGTTTTGAAAACCTCCCAAATTCTGTGGCATAAGAAGATGCCTATATTGCCTCAGTGGAAGGCTGGACCCTAGTCCTCAAACACTCCCTGGGAACAATGTAATGCAGTAGAATAGATTGGATATCAGAAAGCCTGGGTTGTCCTCCTCGCTATGCCACTGATCTACTTCGAGACTGTGGACAAGTCCTTTGGGGAGGGCTTCTGGTAACTCACATGCAGAATGTAGACACCAATCTAAATCATACTCTGTTGCCAGCTCACGATGTCCACAGAACTATTTCTGCAGCCTCTATAACCAATAAGATAGATTTCTGTAGCCATTTTATTCTATTCGGAGAGCCACATGTTTATGCTTCCTAGACCACGTGGCTGCAGTGGGAGGGGCTACATAAAAACAAACAAACAAAACAAAACAAAAGAGTCAAGATAAAGCGTGGGCTACAGGTGCTTCTCTTTTACATTCGGACATAGCCAAATTCCAGACTCGCAGATTTCACAGCGGTCAGTGCCCTGGAAACTGCCGCCTGGGAGCGTTACAGGAACCACCAGTAAACTGAAAGCACTAGAGCTGGTGAAGGAGATAGAAGTGGGGAGGCCGGAGTTTCTTCCTTTAATTGAACCACTCTGGTAGCAACAACCAAACGGCAACCCCCTTAGACATTTAAACGATGTTCATATTTTAGCACTTGAGCATCAGCTCTGTGAATACCTAAAATGGGGCTAAGTGAAAATTGGATAACATTTGCCTGACATTGTCACTGGCCTTTCTCTAATGTCAAAGATGGATTTGCATAATTATGCTGCTAGCTAGGGAAACTGCGCACAGCAGGAGGTTTCCTGGCTGGTTTTAGGTTTTAGTCATACTCCAGCTGTGACTCTCAAGATGAAGAAAATCTCCTTTCAGAAATGAACAGACAGAGCACACACTTTTGAGACAGTAGAGTAACAGCTTAACGACAATTTAACTCGCATACTGATTTCCAAGGTATAATTAAGATGGGCCTGATAAGCAACTGATTGACCAAACAACCTTTTGCTTGCTATCAAAAGGGCTTCAGAAAAGAGAGAGACCAAGTGATGCTACCTCATAAACCTCTTCTTGATTAAAATTCTTTTTAAGCTGGCCAGATGCCTGATGGAAGCCGACTTCTAAAGACTGCCACTGTAACAGGTGTGTGAAATTATGCAATCCTCTCTTTCCAAGGTCACTGCAGTCATAAAATGTCTCTTTCGACTGTGTCTACAAGGGAAAAATGCTTAAGTAGGTGAGGCCTCTTTGGCCTCTAACTTTTCCCCCTTCCATGGGGACACCGAATAAGCTCAGGCTCTCTGTCCTGGCATGCTTTTTCGTGACCCACCCCTGCTCTCACAAAAGGATTTGAGGACCCTTCTCTTAGTCCCCCAGGATGAACCTAGAGGTTTACTTCTCTTCATCTGTCACGAGGTCGTCTAAATTTTGTTTGACTTTCAGTTGTAAACAACAGATCCCATTTTCTAAAAATTTTAAAGAATACACAAGCGCTTGCAATACATTGAGAAGAAAAATTAGGAGAAGAGTAAAATTCTGAAGGTACTGGAATGAAGCTCCAACTAAAAGGGAACATTCGAATGCAGTCAACTAGTGGACAGACACATTTCTGAAGGCAGCAGGCTCGCAGGGAACCTGGGAAATCACAGCACTTGCATCAGCAGTGAGATGGGCTGTCCAAAGGGATATTTTCATGCAGACCTAACAATACACTGCACGTTGAGATTTCACGGCTTACAAAAAGCCTTTTCATCTTTTCATATAACATATTATATAGCTTTCATTCTCCCATTGATTAAAAGAATTTCTACACAAAGTCTGGATTTCACTATGGAAATGATAAGGATCTAGGATTATTTCGTGGGGAAAAGCAAAAATGGCAAATAACCCTTTTTCATTCACTCACACTACTTATTAGATTCAAAACGTGATTGTTCCTTTGGCTGTCCTGCTTCTAAGGCACGATCAAGAAGAGTCTGCGTGCGTTGTTCTGCTCTGACCATTTTATCCTGTCCTGTGTAGAAATAACTTTTACCAGACTTCGAATGCCACGGAGCATACCTTCCGACTTATTTCTGATTTGAACCAGAGTTGCAGCTTGTACAATTTGCTAACCGGCAATTCGCCCTGGAACAACCTCATAAACAGAGTAGGCAGAGAGATGGATTCAGAATTTCTGATTTTTTTTAAAGGGCAAGAGGGCAAATGACTAGCTTCTCTTAGGCAAAAAGGCAACAGCAGAAACCAAAGCCACATCCATTTCTTACCACATTATTACTATTATTATTGAAATACTGCACTTGTAGAGCACTTTACAATTTACAAAGCCCTTTTACAACCATTTTCTCCTTCAATATTCACACCAGCCCCGTGGGACAGGTGCTCAGCAGGACAGGCACTTGACAGATGAAGAAATTCAGGCACAAAAAAGGTTAAGTGACTTACCCAAGGTTGCACTGGGAGTTGGTATGCATAAGAATCAGTTGCCTTTTGTGCGAGATAAATGAGGAATGGAAGTACCTGAAGAACTCACAATTTTGTCCCCTAAGAGTCCTGATTGAGAGGAAAATTGCACGGCGGTGTGTGGCACGCTCGTCTTTATTTCCACTAGTGTTTTCAGTATGTTAAACGTGCAGAAGCAGCAGACATGCAGGCTGCTCAGTGAAACTGGCATGATGCAGATGTGATCGCTAATGTTCAATAATGAGCGAATGCTCAACATTATGTGCCAAATAATCAATGTGCACTGTAACCTAAGCCCCACAAAACACCCTGATTAAGGTGTGGATTCGGTGGATTTCATGCTTGTTTATTTCCTGATAAACTTGGTAAATGGAAATCTACCCCTCTAGGAAGTCAGGGAGTAATTTCCTTATGGCTTGATTTTTACTAACCATCAGCCGGCCCACCTGACAAATGTCAAACATTAGCCTGCTGTTGAACATTTATGGTGACAGACACATCTCAAGACAGATATTCCATGAGATCTATTGGGATTAATTTCCAAGACCTAAAATAGCCATGTTTCCCCAATCTCTCTGGAGTTAAACAACAAATACCAATTAACGAGAACACAGCAAAACCTTCTGCTCCCCTTCCTGCTGAATTTTTTTCCAAAAGGGGAAAAAAATTAAATGGAGGTTCTAGCATACTCTATGAAGGCAGGCTTTCAAAAATAAGAAATGGGAAGTTTGCAACATTTGTAGCAAACTTTTCTTTCCTTAGTGATGTTAAGGGAACTGGATATTCTGTATTCTAAAGGCCACTTCTTTGGAGAAAATGCAGTTTATTCACCGAATTTTATTGTTGAAAAATAGCTACTAAGCCTGCTAGCGGAAATGTGTTTATGTGGAAAGCTGCACTTTGAAGAAGGTAATTGCTACTTTTATATGTTTCCATTGCCACTGCTCAATTCTCATTTTCATAGTTGAAAAAGAAAAACAGGTTTAAATAATGCAATGCTTATTAGTGTACAAATATGGACCTAATTGCCCCCTTTTGACTCTCAGAAGTAATTGGCAATGTCTTCTGTGTAAGTAGGTTAAGAAATGTGCCACGGATGCAATTATAACTAAAAACTTTCATTTGGAAAATTGCAACCTTATCTTCATTGTATTTTAGATGTGGCACAATAGCTCCCTGTCACTCTGCACTTTCCTTAGAGGATCTGTTCTAAGGATATGTGTAGAACAGTAAAAACAAGTATACCCAGTGTATTGAATTATAGCAGAGTGCCCGGTGCCTCTGGAATACCGCACATACTCAGGTTGCATCAAACAAAGCCAAAAGGAGAGTTGAAAAATAAAAGCAAAATGGTTATTTGGCATGAAGTAGACCTTGAAATAACCCCCAGTTTTTGTGGGGGTTTTTTTGTGTGGTTTTTTTTTTTTTTTATTGGATTCAGTTTCCTTTTCAACTGGACAAACCGATTCAGGAAGTAGCATGGCCTGACTGTTCTCGAATTTTCTCAGAAATCTTTTCAGTGACCTTTTCTAAGACTCGAAAAATGTTTCCGCCTAACACTGCAAGTTTCTTTTTCCTACCAGCTTAGAAAATTCCTGTTGCATTTCAAAGCATGTGCTAGAGATTGATGAGATTTTAGTTAAGTTTGCTTGATGATTATAAACACTCATTTAAAAAACACTAGGCTCATTTCTATATATGATTGCTCAACCTGGGAAAGTAAAAAACTCAAAAAACCAGATTTCTTTTTCATTGTGTATTGCCAAATACTAGTTTAGCTGATTGTGTTTGTTTGTTTGGTTGGATTTTTATCCAGAATGACTAATCAAATTGCCATTTCATAGACCCTCGGATATATGAATTTCAAAATATCCTTGCTATGTATATTCCATGAAGCCAGTTTTCAGTACATTTGTTTTATGTTATACTGACATCTATGGACTCCATAAGAGAAATTCAGCTTTTTAGAAAGATTCTGTTGGCTGCTTATAAGCAACTTAAAATATAACTCAACGGTGTAGACAAAGAATCTCTCATCTACTGTGAGTAAGCCGCTCATCTTTCAACCTTATCACTTAGATCAAACTCATTACAAAGCTGTTCTACCTACCTTCAATCGAAACTTAAGGAACAGGCACTGAGTCTCCACTAGTAAAGCATTAGCATCTCCTCTTTAATGAAGAGTGGTCCTTATTAGTGAGACAATAAGGGGGATCCTGTCAGTGCATACACATTTGTTTACTGTATTCTTACAATAATATCCATTATTGTAATTACTGTGTGCTGAACACTGCACTAAACACTAGGGATATAATGACGCGTAAATAGACCCTGGCCCTGCCCTTAAGGAACTCACAGTCTAATGGAGGAGACGAGAAATAAGACAGACAGTTTACAATAGAGTATGATAAATACTACAATAGGATATGTTTGTCAGGATAGGCTACACGCTATAACAAACCTCAAGATACCAGTGGCTGATAAACCTCTGTAAAGGTTTTTTGTTTTGTTTTTTGTTTTTGTTTTGTTTTGTTTTGTGTTTTGTTTTTTGTTTGTTTTTTTGCTCATTCAAGTCAAAGTCCAATGTAATCAGAAGGAGGCGGAGGGACCTCTACTCTGGCCAGTCATTTAGGGACCCAGGCACCTTCAATCTTATAATAATACCACCACCTTCAACACACGGTTTCTAAGATCATTATGGAGAGGAAGGAAAGAGAGTGTGGGAGAAAACACATCCATTCTTACCTGTCTCTGCCCAGAAGAGACACATTACTTCTGCTCACGTTGCACAGGGGACAACCAGTCAGATGGCCCCACTTACACAAAGGAGAACGGGGAAAGGCAGTTCAGCTGTGTCCCTAAGAGAAAGAAACAGCCTTGGTGAACAACTATTGATAAGTAGATGTAACTAGTGGCAACTAGAGGAAGCCAAGAAAGTAAAAAAAAAAAATCCTCTCAAATCTAACCTTGTATTTCTTGTTAGAATAAGTAAGAACTATAGAAAACTGGAAAAAATGGAGGAGAAAGTTAACTAGTAACTAGCTAACTAAGAACTAGATAATAAATAACTTGAGTAAGCCAAGAGGCTTAGAATGATACTTTCAACTCTAAATTCTCATTTCTTGCTTGAGTAACTATTGATAACCAGATGTAACTAGTGTTGACTACACAACCACTTACGTGAAAATAACCAGAATAAGCAGAATAAACCAAGAAGCTAAAAAACTCATTCTTTCCAAAACTAACTTCTTATTTTTTGTTAGAATAGCAAGTGAGAACCACAGAAAACTAGAGAAAAAAGAGAAAAATAGTATAATTAGTTAACTAGTAACAAGATAACTAACAGCTACATACTACAGACAACTAGAATAACTGGAATAAAGCCAAGAGAATCAGAAACATACATTCCTCTCAATACTAATGTTCCATTTCTTATTTGAATAAGAGTGGGTTACTAGATATTTCTGGCAATAACTACGTAAATAGTTGACTTGAGAGAACTAGGATAACTAGAGGACACTAAAAACCAAAAATCACATTCTTCTCAACCTTAACTTCTTATTTCATGCTCTGAGTATTGTCTTGCTCTGGATTTCCGCATTATTGTAATATGTTCCCTATTAGGATGCCTCACTGTTTAATTGTAAACCCTCTCTGCCCTTACTTCATACCACCCTGATGTTGAAGACCAATTTCTTGATTGGATGGCTACTTGCAAAATGTCTGCTCCATTTCAAGTTAGAGTCTAATATTGCTGGATTATGCTCAGTGGTAGTGGGCCACAAAGAGCCAGATATCGAGTGAGGTCCTGTTTACACAAAAAGAGAAGGAGTTGCTGGAACACGGAATGTATCTGAAATATGAAGAGAGCCAGGCAACCAGATTGACAATGGCAGTTATGGCAAAGTACATTTGCAAATGACATAATCCCAAATTGAAGTCACTTGAAAAGAAAATTATTGGCTCATATAACTGGGAAATCTAAGGTATATCTGAAATATCTGGACCAGACACTCAAGCAATACCATCAGGAATATCTCTGTCAATCGTTTGCCTTTGCTTTCCTTTGTTTTTTGGCCTCATTCTCTTCTAATAAGTTAGGTTTTTCCTTATGGCAGGGATGATGACTTCTTCTAGACTTATGTCATAGAGAGCAAGGCCATGTTTCTCTAGCTCAAAATTGAAAACCTCAAGGAAGGACTCAAATTGGCTAAGCTTGGTCACATGCTCAACCCAGAACAATCAGTGTGGTTAGAGGAATGAAGTTTTATGTTTGGAGGGGCCTGGGTCAGAAGCCCACCTCTGTGACCAGTGAGATAGGGCACTATGATTAGCAGCTGCCTAACCAGAATCACTTGATTGGGCAGAAGAAGCATTTCCCCAAAGGAAGTGGGATGCTAGACAGAAAACCCAAGATATAACCAGCACAGGGTCCAAGCACCTATAATCTAATTTTCTGAGAAAAGTCCAGACGTGGACTTCTATTCAGATATTATCCAAGGGTTTGACACAGATTGGAACTAAATTTGTTCTGGGATGTTGCTAGCTGAAGAATATTTGTGTTGCTAGAATCTTTATTAGGCAGTACTGTCTAATTAAGATAGCAGTGGGCATGGTTGGAATTGAAAGATACAAAGGTGAAGCCACATTTGGTATAGAATGGAGAATTCTCAATAGATATGTAATCTGTAAGAGATGTAATCTTGTAAGAAGTCTAGTGAGGACTGTAAGACAGCCTGCATATTTTGCTATAATGGGTATAGAAATGGAGTCATTGCTCAAAAATCTGGAGATGATGTATGGAAGAGAAGTGTAATGTCATAATGAGTAAGGTGCCAAAGATGAACCCTACAGATCAGGAAATGAATCTGGGCCATAATTGGAGATGTAATGGTCAAGGAAAGATAGGGAGCAGGATGTTTGCCCAAAGATGCATATATTTGGGTTTATTTTTGAGAGAATCCAGTTTCAAAACAATGGATGGCATCATAACTCCAAAGTTGTGACACACCCATGATCACATTATGAAAGTCCATGCACAAAATAGTGTTAGATATACTAAATTATATAATGCATATAAAATTTTTAGCACAATGAGCATGTATTAGGTATTCAGCCAATGGTCTTATTACTACTCTTACTATGGGCATGGCATTATGCCCATACAATATATACAATACGTGATGGTAACCCTATGTAATAGGTATTGCTACCCTAATTTAAACAATTAGCAAAGATAACAGAAATGTTCATTTGCAGAGTTGGAATTTAAATCCAGTAGATCTGACTCTAGGGTGTGTGTTCTTACCATTATGCTATATCCCACAGAATGCTGGTGATATCCCATGAAACCTAGAACGACCAGATAATTTATGGTCTATTTTTGATGTTTACAACATGGTGTAGACTTTGGTAGTTAGCATCTTTATCCCTTATAGGATGAGAAATCTGATGTTTAGAAAGTTGGCTTGACATTTCTGCAGTTTTTCATAGAATTAATGATGCCACTAGATCTGTCCAGAATGAGGTGTTCTATTCACTCAAGCAAGGACGTTAGAGTACATCATATTATCGCCGTACTTCACATTATTGCTAAAGTAGACTGAAATCCCACGCTGTTCTAGTGCATAATGAAATATCATGTTCATAAATCTCTGGGAGACTTCAGGGTTGTTACACAGAGGAAAGCTATCTGGTATTCACATTGTCTATATTCAGTTGGAAAGTAGATTTCTCCTTCTCCTCCTTCCAAATTCATATCAAGTTGTATGTCTTCCAGAAACCTAGGCAAAAGAAAATGTAGCCTAAGAAGTCACGGATAAGAGGTTTCAGTCCTTACCCCTGGACAGTGAAGGCACTGAAGCCTCAATGATAGTTATAAAACTGGAGTGGGGAATGGGATGTGGTTAGGCTAGCTCTTTGTAAGCAGTTTTTAAAACCTTTGAACTTATGGATTTATAACTTAGTTAAACCTCTTGGCAGAAATCACCACCCCAGGCATTTTGGTGATAGTCTAATCACATTTGAAGCTGAAGATACCGCTTTGGCGTCTTGCTTATTAAGCCCAGTTCTGATTCCTACATATCTGGGATGCTTCCTCGGGGCGGCCTTTGTCAATTCCCGGATGGTTGCTACATACTCACTGTGCTTCTGGGCTCTATAGAACACTAGGGTCCTACCACATACATATTGATGTTTCTAGGGAGAAAAGTAAAAATAAAGTAAAAGAAAAGAAAAGTATAGAGTCAAAATATTTGGAAAATAGTGTTTACATTTTCAACAGGTTTATTATTCACTAAGGGACATTTTAGAGGTTTTAATAAGCACATATATGCTATGAATGTTTAGGAGAGGCATCTAGTATGAACAGTGTTCCAAATGTATTTGACCAGGGGTTTGCTTGTTTGTTTCTTTTTGATGACTACATACCACCATCTTATAGAAAACTAGTATGTTTCCATGAAATACAGTTTAAGGAATACTAGTCTAGGCTAGTGTTGCAATAATATGTATGACATATATCCACTGTATCTACACTAGAGGATCAAGGTGGTGGCAGAAGTTTCTGGCAGCCAATCTAAAAGTTCTCTAGCCAACCCAAAGAAAGCGCAATAGGAACACCATCCCCACCAAGCAGTATGTCTGACAAGTCTTTCAAACTCAGAAGTCAGTGTGTCTGAGGAGGGTCTTATGAGCTCCAGGCCCCTCTGGGCTATATACCCTCCCCCTGCCTTGCTCTGCTCTGTTGAAGAAGCATTGAAGCCCCCTGGGCTTTCTTGGTTCCAGGAGTATATTGCAGTTTTCTCACTGGCATGGAAGCGTTTTTCCACATCTCAGCCATTATGACATTAACCCTGTTTGCCTAGTTCTTGTCATCCCCCTCTCCCTGGTGACTATAGATGATTAAATGATTGACTATGATGAGTAAATAAAATCACATGTCTTAAGAGCTAAATTAAATTACATATGTAAAGCATTCAACACAGTGTCCTATGGCATTCACTCAGCGAATGTTAGTTCCCAAATGGGTCTTGAAAATCTTTTTGACAAAATCTGTACCATCCATTCAATGCTTTTACTTTTCATTTGTGCACATTTTGGTATTATTTGGAATTTTTTAAAGCACAAACATGAATCACCCTTACTTTAAAAATTAAAATAACTACAGAAGCTAGTCACCAGAAGACAAGTACTGTACGATTGCACTGATATGAGGTACCTAGAGTAGTCAAATTCAGAGAGAGAGAAAGAATGGTGGTGGCCAGGGACTGTGGGGGAGGGGGGAATGGGGAGTCACTAATGGTAGGGAGTTTCAGTTTGGGAAGATGAAAAATTTCTGGAGATCGATGGTCTTGACAGTTGTATAACAATGTGAATGTACTTAATGTCACTGAACTGTATACTTAAAAAACGGTTAAGATAGTAAATTTTGTGTTAGGTGCATTTTACACAATTTAATTGTTTAAATTAAAATTAAAAGTAAAACTAAGCAACATGTTTCTCCCTCTCCCTCTTCTCCTTCTTAAAAGATCTCTGCCTCCCTTTAGTCTCCCATTCAACCAATTTTCCATACTGCCACTAGAATGGTGAGTCTGACCACAATCCTCCCTATTAACCAATATGAAATAAAATGCAGTCTTCATGCTGACATGCAAGGCTCTTACCGTAAAGCCTCTACCTAGCCTCATCTCCTAACACTGCCCTATTTTGTATCTCTGGTCAAACCATACCAAATTGCTCTTATTTTTCCAAATGCGGTATTTCACGACTTCTTGTCTTTGCCTAAAATGCCTTTTCAGGGGCACCTGGGTGGCTCAGTCAGTTGAGTGTCTGCCTTCCACTCAGGTCATGATCTCAGGGTCCTGGGATCGAGCCCCGCGTTGGGCTCCCTGCTCACCAGGGAGTCTGCTTCTCTCTCTCCCCCACCCCACTCATGCTCTCCCTCTCTCTCGCTCTATCTCAAATAAATAAAATCTTTAAAATAAAATAAAATAAAATAAAATAAAATAAAATAAAATGCCTTTTCAGACTCCCTTATCTGCCTGACAAGCACCTCATCCTTCAAGGCAAGGTTTGGTGCCTGCTCCGTGGAGCCTTCTTTGACACCCCCACGCCTTTAGGGCAAGCAGAACACTACCTTTTTTGTGCCCCCGCTCTACCTAATACAGCGCTCTATCACTGCAGGTAGTGGGCTGCATCGCAATGGTTTGTTTATATGTCTGTGCCTGTCACTAGATTGGGAGGACCTCAAGGGTTCATTCATGTTTGTATCCCCAGAGTTTAGAGCTCAGCGCTTGCTACATAGGAATTGATTAATGCATTGTCAGGTGAGGGAATAAATATAGAGAAGTGGAAGCACAGATCTGTTCATTTTTACCCGGTTTCCACCACTACTATCAATAAAAATCCAAAAACACAATCCTTAAAGAGACTCTATGTCGTCAGGGCAGCAGGTAGACCAATACCCAGTGATGGAAAAGAAAAAGAGTGGCCAACCTCAAACGCCTAAAAGTCTCTGCCTTCTTTCTTCTTTTCTGCCCCTAAAGAAATTGCATCAGGCTTGGAACACAAAAGGTTTCCCTTTCACACTGCCTGACTAATAAAGGATTCAGAGTTGGGGTAGGGAGCAGCACTGGAGGGGACTCCCCGAAGGAAAGGGAAATTTATTCTGGTTTTCCCACGTTGGAGCTGAACTCTGCGTTTCAGAGAAATGCTGTTATATATGATGTACACACTACTTTACTTCAAGCATATGATGGGTTAAGTAGCTTTGGGTGAACTGGTTTGGGAGTATGCCCATAATTTATAACATTGTTTATATGGGAAAATTGTTTCTGAGTTCAAAAAAACAAACCTTTGGAACTTAACTTGGTGACTTCCGGAATTCTTTTAGAAAGTACTGTGAGTATATCAATGGAAATCTAGAGATACATGAAAATGGAGGGTTTTAATCAGGAGAAAGTGATGATGGCTATATTTAACGGTCACATTACAGGTATTATGACTAGATTATATACCAATTCTATTCTGTAGTTCTTGAATTATACATTATTGCAACTCGTATAGTATTGCATAACAAGGTAATCGGAATAAAGTTGACAAATGCAAGTTTCCATTTTAACCCCATCTCACAAAAGTCTACCATCCAATATACCTTCTGAGTATCATACAAGATGCCTGCAACTTTGCTTCAGGACACAAGCAGTCTGCAGAAGTGACGCACCCTCTTTCAAGCACTTTTACAGCAAAATGTCAGGTCATGAAAATGACTCACTGACTTACAGTTTGTCATCAGGGTAAAATATTCCCTGAAATAAAACAGTCTTCTGTAGGGACCCTCTGTGCGTAAACAGATGCATTTGCAAGCCCACATGACCTAAATGGTTATTTCTGGCCATTCTCCTTCCCACATCCAAATGTTTGTGATATATTACTATGCAGTTGAAGGCTGCAAGGCAATATGCATGATTTGAGAGGAAACAGTTCATTTACTGACACTACACAGAAAAGTTGAAGAAAGAGGCTTTCTTCTTTAAAAAAAAAAAGAAGCAGGAATCTAAAACTGCTTTTAAGAATCACCATTTTCCTGTTAGAAAAAACAATCATGGATATCTGTCAAATACTAATGACAGTCTGTCAATCACACCCCAACCCCACCCCTCCCTGTTTTCAAGAGCTTGTCTTCTTATTGTAAAACTAGCTTTTAACTATTTCCAAAGCAACAGAATTATATTGCTGCTATGTGTGACTGAAATGTGTGACAGGTTGTTTGGATTGCAATCCCAAGGCCCCAGTTATGACCCTACCAGGGAACACACTCTCCTCATTCAATAGAGCCTTGTGTCTACATAACGTCAAACAAATGGTAGGGCACAAAACAAATAATGAGCTGATTCAGTAACCTGTGGAGTGTCTCAGGTTGTGCCTACACCAGAGGTTGGCAACTTGAAAATCTTCTGAGAGGCACAGTCAAGCATGTCCTGTGAAGTTGAGGAATTGTCTGGGCTACCCTCCCACATCTCATCTTGACACACGGTTCTGAACACGTAGAACACATTCATTCATTAAACACTTCAGTGAATGAACCCTAAGGAAAAACTCTCAGATCTTTCTGAGATGTACTAAAATCACCTGATTTTGTCCTGTTTTAACCATCTGATTCATACTCACTTAAAGGAACCATCTACTAGACGTGCAGTCTTTTTTAAAATGTTCCGCCAGGGACATCTTAGGCTAAGGTAAATTAAGGGGATTGATCTGCTTGTCTGCTGATTTAGGGCAAGGCTGGGTTCAAAAGAAGCCATATATTAAGGGTAGGTCATATGGAGGGGAGGAGTAGGCAATGGGCTGAAGTGTTTAGGGAAGGTGACAGAGAAGATAGGGGCCTTGGGCCCTGCTTTTTCAGAGGGGTAAACTTGTCCTCTCTACCTCTGCTTTTGTCTATCTCTGAATTCATGTTTTCACCCCTCCAACTTCAACACAAGTTGTGTATCCAATCATTGTCCAAGCTCAACCTTCCTGCCTTTCATATGAACACTTTTAGTACTGAGTGTCACTTTTAGCATGGACAGCTCTACTGACTAATACAGCCAGTACCATGACTTGTCTACATAACTGGATTATTATCTATCTGAAGAGAGGGACCTTGACTTCTACTTCTTAGGTTGGTTATACAATGCTGGGCATCTCTTCTCTTTCTGCTTCTGGTAGATATTTTTTTAAAGATTTTATTTATTTATTTGAGAGACAGAGAGAGCATGAGATGGGGGAGGGTCAGAGGGAGAGGCAGGCTTGATCCTGGGACTCCAGGATCATGACCTGAGCAGAAGGCAGACGCTTAACCGACTGAGACACCCAGGAGTCCCTCCTGGTAGATATTTTACCTTGATCTTCTTCGCTTACCAACATGCACAGGACCCTCTGATTGGTTAAAAACAACAAAAACATAATAAGTCTGCCTTCCATAAGGTTTTCTCTTCAATCTGCTTCTTTTCTTACTATATTCTTTTCCCTAGGTGATATCAACCAGTGTCAGGATTTCAACTATCAGCCATGAAGATGATTTCTTGCTGGTGGTATCCAGCTCTGATTTTGCCTCAGGATTCCAATGCTACCTCTCAAAAGGGACTGATGACCTGGATAACTCGCTGTCATCTCATAACTTGGCCTGGGAACAAAATCCCCCTCTTCCTCACAAACTGACTTTTCCCCCGTGACATACAGATTCCTGCTAACGGAGCATGAGTCTCCAATAAGTTCAATAAGTTCAGCTTATTTCAACAACTATTAACTGGGTGCCTACCATGAACAAGACATTGAGCCCAGAAATCATGTGGACATCTTTAAATCTTCCCTCTCAGTCTCTGTCTTCAGCCTATCCAGAGGCTCAGTCAGTTCTTCCTGTGAAACATCACCCCTATCCAAATCTTCCTCTCTATTCCCTTTGCCAACCACTCCAGCAGTCCCAGGACTCATGGTTTTAAGCTTGCACCATAATTGCTTCCCAGCGGTTTCCATGCTAGTATCTCTCCTTCCTCCACCGCAGAGGTTCTCAAACTTTGCTGCACATTAGTAATACCTGGGGATCTTTTTAAAATCCTAAGGCCCAGGTTACATCTAACAGCATTAATTCAGAATCTCTAGGGTTAGGACCCTGGTATCTGTGTTTTTGTAAAGCCCCCAGTTGATGTTAATGTGCATCCAAGGCTGTGTGTGAATCAATGCTTATTTCATTCCACTCACTACTGCCAAGACTTTTACCAACACTGCTTTCATCATGTAGCTTTACTGGCTCAACATCTTTAATCAGCCTCCACTGACCAACATCAAGGCTCCTCCCAATCTGACTCAATTCAATCTCATGAAACCTATGCCTTCCCACCTCCATGACCATCTGCCGAACACCTCTTCTCTGCCTAACCAAATCTCACTCCTCCTCAAGGTCCAGTCCATCCAAGAAGAAGCTTTCCCTAAGGAATCCAGACCACAGTGATTATCTACCCCCCGGGCACCTCTAGCATGTTTGGCCCATATCACCTTGTACTGGTTAACATTCTCTGCTTTTATGTTTCATTTTCCTAATTAGTTTCTAAATCCTGGGGACATAGTTTATTTCTACCTTTCATCCCGCAGTACTCAGTCCAGTGCTATGTACATTATAGCCATTCAATAAATAAGCTGGCTGGTTTGTGTCCAACGTATCATAAAAAATGTTTCAATCAACATGTAACTAACTTTATGTGTTTGTGCCATGTTGTAATATTATAAAATTAAGCAGTATGCTTAATCTTTACTCTTGTCAGTAGACAGACTGACAAAAAACAGGACAACATCACTTTCAGATGGGACTGCTTATCTTGAATACCTCCTGGGTATAGCTAAGGCATGTAGATATACTGTATATAATAAACCCAAGGGAGGCTATTAACAATTCAACATTTCCTGTTCGTGTGGGAATGCTAATTCCATTTATCAAACAAGGACAGAAACATTGTTTCTTTAGGCTGGTCCTCCCTTTTTGGCTCCTCAGGGTCCAAGGCTATAATCCCTATGGAGCCAGAGAAGGGAGAAAACCCTCCCACTGACCTCCTGACCACTGGGTTAGAAAGTCAGGCTGAAAATAGTTAAAGATTTCTACGTTCAGAAATGTTGAAATGGGCCATTTGTAATTGGAGGTAGTTGTGGTGTAGTGTAAAAAGCACTAGACCTGGGGCCAGCTCTGTCACATAATTGTCCTGTGATTTTAAGTTAAACGCTGAACCTCTGTGTACCTCAGTTTCTTCACCCGTGAAAGAAGATTAGTAACAAATAGCATAGTGTTTGGGGGATTAAAAAAAAAGAATATATGTGTAATTATCCCTAGCACATAGTAGGCACTCAATAAATGTTAGCATATTTGAATAATAATAATAATAAGTTATTTGCTTATTTAGCTTAAATGCAAAAAATTTAACAAAGGGGAAACATCCAATTTCCCAATTAATGTTCCATACATTTTTTTTTTAGATTTTATTTATTTATTTGACAGAGAGAGACAGCCAGCGAGAGAGGGAACACAAGTAGGGGGAGTGGGAGAAGAAGAAGCAGGCTCCCACCGGAGGAGCCTGATGCAGGGCTCCATCCCAGAACACCGGGATCATGCCCTGAGCTGAAGGCAGACGCTTAACGACTGAGCCACCCAGGCGCCCCACAGCATACATTTTTTAATTGCTCTTTATTTGGTAATAATTTCTAATTGGGGCACCTGGGTCGATAAATAGGTTAAGCATCTGCCTTTGGCTCAGGTCATGATCCTGGGGTGGAGCAGGGCTTCAGGCTCCCTGCTCAGCAGGGAGTCTGTTTCTCCCTCTCCCTTTACCCCTCCCCCCAGCTCATGAGCTCGCTCTCTCACACACACTCTTTCTCTCTCAAATAAACAAATAAAATCTTTTTTAAAATTTCTAACTTAGAAAAGTTGCAGGAATAAAATGGCACAAAGGACACCCACATACCCTTTATGCAGATTCAACTATTATTAGCATTTTGCCCCATTTGCTTTTATCTATGTATCCAACCTATCTCTGTTCCTGAATCATTCAAGGGTAAGTTGCATGCATCATGACCTTTTGCCCCTAATGCTTTGGTGTACATTTCCTAGGTATAAGGTTATTGTCTGACATACCACAGTCCACTTAACAACTTCAGTGATATTAACATTGATACAATATTTTACCCAAGCTTTGTCAATTGGCACAATAAGATCCTCTATAGCACGGGGTAGGACTGAAACATTTTCCATTTGCTTCATCAGTATTTCAGTCCTTCCTGCTTCCTCAAGAGCCCTCCTTTCCCTACCTCCAATATTTGCAAACTAGAGAAAATAAACACATTGTCACACTGAAAGAATTTGAACAAAGAGCACTTTAAAAAAGAAAGTAAGCAAACCTAACACAAAGGGGATGAGCATACCATTTGTCCAAGTAAATTAAGATATTAAAAGCATGGCCATTCAAAAAAGATTATACATATATTTTTTCCCTGAAAAAGAACATTTGAGAGAGAGAGTGAGAGCTTGACCATGGTAGAAATCAAGCCTAGAGCTAGGTTTGGAGAAAGATTATGTTCTCCAAACTTAATAACCAGGAAATGCTATTAGGAACCTGGGCTCATTTGGCCTTGTTGTAGGTTGAACTATGACCCCAGAAAGACATGTTGAAGTCCCAGCCCACAGTACTTGTGAATGTGACCATTAGAAATAGGGTCTTTGCAGGGGTACCTGGCTGGCTCATATGTGACTCTTGATCTCAGGGTTGTGAATTCCAGCCCCAGACTTGGTGTAGAGATTATTTAAATAAATAAAAATCTTAAAAAAATAAGAAAAAAGAAAGAAAGAAAGAAAGAAAGAAAGAAAGAAAGAAAGAAAGAAAGAAAGAGGGTCTTTGCAGATGCAATCAAGTTAAGATAAGGTCGTTAGGGTGCACCCTAATCCAATATGACTGGTGTTCTTAAAGATTTTATTTATTTATTTATTTGAGAGAGAGAAAGCTAGTGAGGGGAGAAACAGAGGGAAAGGGACAAGCAGACTCTGCACTGAGCTCAGAGCCCCACTGGGGCTCCATCTCACAACACTGAGATCATGAACTGAGCTGAAATCCAGAGTCAGATGCTTGAGTGACCGAGCCACCCAGGCACCCCCAACTGGTGTTCTTATATGAGGAAAAGGGACAGACACATTGAGAGGAAAGCACTATGTGGAGATACAGAGACACATGGAAGAAAGATGGTCATGTGAAGACAGAGGCAGAGATTAGAGTTATTATGCTGCCAGAAGTCAAGTGACGCCTGGGGTTCTCCTCACACCTTCAGAGGGAGCGGGACCCTTTAACACCTTGATTTTGGACTTCTGGCCTCCAGAACTGTGAGAAAATAAAATTGTGTTCTTTGAAGCCATTCAATTTGTGGCACTTTGTTACAGCAGCCCTAGGAAACTAATACACACCTTTATTTGGGCATGGATGAGACATTTAGTGAATAAGAACCATGTGCCAGGCACTGTGCTAGGGTCCAGGGAAATACAAAGATAAGAGAGTTCCTACTCTTCCTTTAAAAGCAGACTTCAGGTTCCTGTGATGGTTTAGGCTATTTTCAGGGCCCCAGAGATGCCTTTCCCTTACCGGTAACCTGGCAAACACATGTTTTTTGTCTTATTTGCTCATGCATGTAGAGTACTTAATACTCTAAAGACCAGGTTTCTCCTGGCATTTCAGATTATTCCATTTATCCGGGGAGGCGGTTACTCACACAGCTCCCTCTCCCTGGGGTGGCCATGAGAGAAGAGTGGGGAAGGATTTAGGACACCTTTCATTTCGTTTCCTGCATGTATCTTTCTTGCTATATCCATCTTCCCGATGACATTTCTCGTGCTCTAAAATGAGGAGCTCTTCACACATTTTATGAAACACTATGCAGGGACCACAATGTGGCACTGTTTCATTCCTAAAATTTAATAAAATACACAGTTCATTTTATGTGACAATATGAGGCCTTCACCTCAGGGTTTATGGTGTGGGGAGGGGAGAGTGCATATCCAAGGCCAATTAAATGTCAATCTCAGTAATGGAGCCCAGGCCTTATCTCTTGAAACTTGGTGCCCCCATAGTAAGCCCTTGGCAAATTGATGAAGTAGGCAGTATTTGTCTTTATTTTACTCCAGTATTCATGCTTAGAAACCCCATTTTCCATAACATTCCAGCTTCTCCCCTCTGCCTACTCCTGACTTGTATCCTTGCCACATTCTTGCTTTTGCTGTGGTAATTTTGCCTGCTAAGGTAAAAACTGATAGCAAGGGGTCAGCTTAAGGTGTGACCCCTCACAGAAGTATTTTATTCTTAAAGGGCCTATCAAAACCAAAAGAAAAATAGCTCTAATGATGGACTGGCAAGCAGTGGATTAATCCTTTGGGGCAGGAATCCTGTACTCTGTCATATTTTTTAAAATTTTTGTATGTCTCCTGTGATTCTGGCCTGGGTAACTAGACAATGAGGTAGATAGTGGTGTCACTCATGGAGGCAGATGAGAATGACGGGTAGGACTGGAGGCAAAAGATGTTTGGTTTCATACATGCTCATTTTAAGATGCCTATGTAGCAGTAAGGGGATTTCAGGAGGCAAGTTTGATATGTGGATCGTATAAGAAATGTGGCAGGTGGTAGTGATTTCAGAATCATCAGTCAACGTTTCCTTGTTCTGTGAGGTCATAAGTCTTTGGTTTCTGAATCTTCAACAGCAGGTGGGTGAAACTTTTTTAAAGGGGTAGAAACTTCCAGGTATCCTTGAAACACTTTCATGGTCTTGGCCACCAGCTGGCCTTAGCTCTCCCAGCTCAATTTAGCTGCTCTTGACCTAGGATAGGCGTGTGGACTTTGGTTGTGAAGTGTGACATATGCAGTGGTTAAGGTATTCTTCGGAGAGTGATAAGAGACCCTAGAAAGTCCAACTTGGGGCCTGACAGTCTTGTTTCCCTCCCCTAGATAGCATTTATGCATCAAGGAGAACTGGACAGAATGAGGAAGAGGTTGTATACTCTTGGTTTTGGCTTTCTTTGGTCTTAATGCTTTGTAAAGTTTTCCTGGCCTCCAGTTGGTACACCCTTCAAACCATTCTGTATACCCCAGGTTACTCTTCACAAAACACCACTTTCATCAGTCCCTCAAACCTCCAAAAGAACAATTCCCAACTGTTCTAGTTAGCACTCAAGTTCCTCAAAATTCTGGTCCTACCTTACATAGCTGAACTAACCCTTTCCTAGCCTCTACACAAACTGTCTACTCACTTGTACTGAAAAAGCAGAGATTTTCAGATTGTAAACCCTTGCTAATGCTATTATTCCATGACCTTGGAATACCCTCTACTAGCTTCTCTACCTACATTGACTCTTCATTGAACACACACTGTGTACCTTCTTTGCCAATCGAAGTTCATTCCGCTCTCTCCCTTCTCTTCCCTATTACAATGAGCATGGTTACAGCAACTATATATTCAGGATCAAATGACAATTTGGCAAATACATGTGTGCTCTGGGACAATCAAGGAGAGACTATTTAAAATTGTGGCTATTCACTCATCTGAATCGTATCAGAGAACCCCTTGCATTGTTATTTTAGCGTTTTGTCTCTCCAGCTACACTGGAGGTTTTGGAGGCTGAATACCAAGTTTAGACTTCTTTGTACCCACATGGCACCAAACACATGGTAGGTAGGTAATAGTTTTTCAGTAAGTATTTGTGTTAGGAGTAGCTGCTGATGTTCTTTGTTTGAGTCTGGCAACATGCTTTAGGTGTGGCCCACCCTTTAACTATGAAGGTAGAGCACAAGGAAAACCAATGAGAGTAGATTAAATTCGGCAGAAAATACATTTTAACAGAGGAGATTAGCCCTTCTGCTGAGTAAGCTGAGCCCTAGTAAACTGATCCTGCCTTCTTCCAAAGAGCTAAGGAAATAAATCACCTTGTGGGTGAAACAGAGTTAGTCTTCATTTGCAGGGGGATTTTAAGTGTCTCCATGGTTTTAGTTCTCCACAAAAATCTCCCTATATTTAACATCTGCTCCGTCTTCAAATTACCTCGGCATTTTTCTAAGATTCTGTGAAAATGAGCAAGGAGCTCTCGCTTTCCAAAGTGTCCACCAAAGCCAAAGGGACATTAACTAGAGGCAGGAGGGGAGGGAGCAAGAAGCTGGTCTCACAGAAGGAAGTTAGTTTATTCGCTGGGAAAGAAACGAAAGGTGAGTTCAGGAGGTAGAACAGAACCCCTTTAAACTGTTCATGGCTAGACTAGAAACTGAATGGAAGAGATCGATGAGATGGTAAAATGTGGCAATAAATAAGTCAGAAATTTCCTGTAACCTTGGGAGAGAAGGTGATAAGGTCAAACTGCTTCACACTGTTTTTGGATATCAAGAGAAACTCTGGGAGTCAGCAAACGTTTTCTATAAAGGGCCAGATAGTAAATGTTTTAGGCTTTACAAGCTACAAACCTATAGTCTCAGTGGCACATTCTTCTTAGTTTCTTTTAACGACCCTTTAAAGATGTTTAAAAAAAAAATTGTAGCAGCAGTTTGTCCACCTTTGCTCTAAAAGATGGCACATGTGTAAATTTCAATTAGATTTCAATTTGAAAAATTATTTTCTTGTGGTAAGATTAACTGCAGAATCGGCAGTGGAAACCCTCTAGGGTAAACGTGAAGAGGATTTTGAATGAGGAAGAGACTAAAACCCTGATTAGAGAGACGTTCTAATCAGAGATCCTCGGCCAGCAAATACAGCAAGGTACTCTCAGCGCTGAGTGCTCGCTGGAGGTGGGGAGCAGGTTTGAGTGAACCTAAGGGTCTGTGCAAAAGCTATTCAAAGTGGGGGAAAAAAATCAGTGAGTGTGATTTGAGCAGGACACTGAGCATCTGGCCAAATTAAAGCTGGGGAACTCCCCCAGGAGCTTTCAGAACAGACCCAAACGCAGTCTGGAAGCTGGGGTCAAGGAGAGGCAAACGCTGAGGGTGTTTTTTGACCACAAAGGCAGGGAGAAGTCCTGGGCTTTGTAATTACCAAGCAGCTGAGACTGCACTTTGGGAATAAGTGAAATTTCTGCAAAATGTAACTTACCTGCCTGCGATAAGTCTAAAATACCTTACAGGGTACACCCTGATGGATGTAAAGAAATTATGCCTGAAAAATTGGAGTCTGGGGACACTGGGAGTTCTGGTGCAAGAGAGGAAGAGGTTAGAAATGTTCCCTTTCCCCTTCCCCCACAGGAACCACTTTTCACTAGGGAGCACAAAGCAGGCCAGAAGGTAGAAACTACAGAGTATCTAAAGTACACCTGACAAACATGCTTTTGAGAAACCAAGGGAGGGGCTCCCCCCAAATGCTGACTGAAAAGACCCGAGGGCAACAAGTCTTAAGCTGAGATCAACTTGTCAGGAAGATAGGAAGAACAATGCTTCCCCCACCCAGTTATAGCCCAGGGCTAGAGTGTTGAGGACTGAGTAAATGCTCAGTGCCTAATTGGGAGGAGAGAGGGTTCGTGTGGGTGGTAACCACATTTACCACAGGTGTCCTAAAAATAAGCATATATTTCATTTTCCAAGGTGTTTTCACAACCATTGTTTGATCGGAAGCTCACAAGCCAGTGTGAGCCTAAAATGGGACACAGATTATTTTCCCAAGTTTTACAAGATAATGAAACTGAGGCTCAGAAGGGTTGAGCTCCTTGCCCAATTTTGCACAGCTTTTGAGCAACAGCGCCGCACTCAAATCTCTCAAGATTCCAAAAGCAATGCTTACTTTTACACTACTGACCATGTTCTTAGTGAGAAAACACCAAAGTGGGAAACAGCTGGCCAAGAAGTACATCCCTGGGAGAGGTGACCCACTCGGGAGCTGGAGAGGGTAGGATGGAAATGAACAATTAGAAGGTGAGGATGATATAGTTGTGAAGAAATGTAAGGCTTTCCGAAGGCTGGGAATTGAAAAGGCCCTTAAAAATTTATTTATTTTAGAGAGTAAGAGAGAGGGCATGCGCAGGCGCGCAAAAGCTGGTGGGGGGGGGGGCAGGAGGAGAGGGAGAGGGAGAAGCTCAGGTAGACTCCCGCTGGCTCCGGGCTTGATCGCAGGACACTAAGATCATGACCTGAGCTGAAACCGAGTCTGACGCTCCACCCACTGAGCCCCCCAGGGGCCCCTATAAAGGCTTTTAAATGGCAACAGTTCTGAAGCCAGAGTCTGCATTCCAAGGAAACAGGGAGATGAGTTTTTTAAAATGTTGAGCCACAAAGATAGGCTTTCCCAAGGTTTTCACCTGGGGCAGCGGGATACCACTAGAGCAATGATTTTACCTGCTCGGTTGGTCACAGATGCTGAAAAAAATAGCTTTGATTTTGGATTTAAACACAAAGTAGGATGGGGGAATTGAAAAGGGTTATGAATGCTAGGTGTTGGGAATATAGCAGCGAAAAAGACACTGTTCGTGACCTCAAGGGAACCGAAAGTCTAGTTGGGAATCCAAGGAATAAATAGCTACAAAACAATGTTATAAGTAATCTAATAGAGAGAGGAACTACGATGAGACCTGAAGCTTAGGGAAGGGGGGAGGAAGTCCACAGTGCACCATGCTTCCCTAACAACCTGACCCAACGCCTGTCCCACTCCCGTGCGGGAGGGGAGCAGTAATGCTGGAAATGTAATAGTACGTGAAACATGACACCTCATGAAATGAACTACATAAATTGTGAAACTTAAGTCGTGGCTCTATTGTTCTATAACAAGGTAAAAACTGCAATTTTTTATCAAGCTAGAAACTATGAACCACGAAAACCTATGAGCAGTATTCCCTTCTTTTCCCCCTTCTGACACTATGCTTCTAGAAAGGAGGCTATGGGACTCAAAGGCTGGAACACCGAACTTTTTTGATTGGTGATATCACCGCAGGAGGAGCATGACTGGAGCGCTTGTAGGGTAATGTTATAATCCCAGATTTACGCTCTTTGATCGCCTGGAGGTAGTGAAAGAGGAAAGTTTATCCAAATGAAGGTTCAACCTACTGCTTAGGGCCACCCTGGGCTAAATTTTGCCACAAATGGAACTGCTGCTGAGGAAACCATAGTAGAAAAAATATTGCCACTTAGGACGGAAAAACTCATACAAGCCTCCTGCTATTACCATATTGCAAGAATCTCAAGTACTTTGTTCAAGCCATCTATTGTCTCTTACATAGAAATTACTTGGCTTCACCTGAGTTTTCTTCGTTTCTTTTTGACAATTCTTTGTATAGAAATTTACACTTGTGTAGAAATTACCTGGTTTCACAGATGGTGACTGCTTTGTTAAATAATAATAGCTACTATTTTTTGAGTACTCACCATGTTCCAGGACTGTGTGGACAGCATCATGAATCTTCACAGATTTAAAGGTCTACCCACCATTCCCACATCCCTTAAACATGTAATCTTCATAAGGGCAGGCATTTGCCTGTTTTGTTTACCAGTGCATCCCAAGTGCTTAGAACAGCGTTGAAAACATAGTGGATCCTCAATACATGGCCAATAGATTATAAAATTGAGACTTGAGAGGTCAAGTGATTTATCCAAGGTCACATAACCAACTGAATGTGGGGATCTTAACCCAGTTCTATCTGAATGAAAATCTCTTTGTTTCTTCCACTACACTAGGCTGCCTTTTGGTAAAATCTATTTCTGGTTTACGGTTGTGATGGGGGCATAGGAAGTGACACCATCCATAAAGTCATCTGGAACCATCTTCTTGCCATCAAAGGCACTGATGCCTTTCTTTTCTTTCTTTTTTTTTTTTAGATTTTATTTATTTATTTAACAGAGATAGAGACAGCCAGCGAGAGAGGGAACACAAGCAGGGGGAGTGGGAGAGGAAGAAGCAGGCTCATAGCGGAGGAGCCTGATGTGGGGCTCGATCCCAGAACACCGGGATCACGCCCTGAGCCGAAGGCAGACGCCCAACCGCTATGCCACCCAGGCGCCCCCACTGATGCCTTTCTAATTCATCTACTCTCCAGCACTCATGCCTGCACTGCCTTTCTTCTGATCGTGAAGCATTCATTTGCTGGGCACCAAATAAACATCCCACCTTCTGCTGAAACAGTTCACACCCACATTTCCACACCACTCTTCAAAACTCCCCATTATACACCAAGATCAAGGCCCTGGGAGGAAGGAGGATGTGGATGACACTTCTGATACAGCATTAAGAAAACTTGTCAGCACTCTGACAATGACAGCAGGAGAGAGTTGCAAGGAACCCCAAACACCATCTAGTTCAACATCCCCACCTAGAGCAGGGATAAGTCTAAAAAACAACTAACTCGGGCCAGCGCATGAACATCACTAAGGGGGTAGGCAAGAGAGCTCCAGGGTGTACACAAAACTACAGGATAAGCCCGAAGCTTCATCCTGGACCAATAATTTTCTAGATTGGGAGACAAAGTTAAATAATTCACCTATCGAATAATTTAAATATTATTTTTATGTTTAAACCACTTCTGATATAGTTTATCACAGAGAATACCTAATTCACACCAATGTTTAAAGATAAACAGGGGACTGGGGATAGAGGTGACGGCTCAGGGAATATTTCCCTGAAGAAGTGATATTTGAGTTGAGGGCTCATGAATAAGGTTCGGTTAGCAAGGGGAAGAGTGGGAAGAGAGTAGAGTGAAGGGAGGTGTGTTCAGTGTCATTGGCAGGTAGAATAACATGCAAAGAAGAGTTCTAGGGGAGCGAAAAAATGCAGGATTTAAAGAGCTGGAGGTCTGAGTGCCCCAGGCCCACGCTCCACAGTAAGAATGTTGTATTATCCCAGGATCTCTTGCAGCCCCTCCCAGGAGTCCCTTTGTGCTCACATCCTGCCAAAATGCTGAAAATCTTGGGGGAGGAGGGCCAACAGCCTGGAACTGAGATGTCCACAGCTGCTCCAGCATCACCCCCAAATTCCTTAGCCAAGGCCAGGAAGCCAGGAACACATAGCTATCATTGCTTAAGGATTTTCAACACACTTGCTAAAACCATCCACTGGTTTAGATTAGAAACTGGTTCGTATAAAAAGTAAACTAGTCAACACATTGTACAAACCATTGCAAATAACAATATCAGCTAATACTTATTTGATCTTCACCACCACCTTTTGAAATAGGTGCTATTATTACTCCTACTTTACGAATGAGGAAATAGGATCCCAATGCACCCAAAGTCACACAGCTAGTGAGCAACAGAACAAAGACTATGACACTAGGTCCCTTTGGTGCTAAAGCCCTTATACTTGGTACCACACTGCCCTTCTGAGCAGGGTTCCTAGAGAAGAGTGATTATGAGGGCCTTAAGCCCTGCAGGCCACTAAGCAAACCTGTTGTCTTACCCCCTGGGAATCCCTAAGATTGAATGGAGGGGCATGAGGATATAAACTGTGTTAACTTGCTACTAAATGCCAGGCATCATGATAGATAATCCTAAATGTGTTATTTCATTTAATCCTCACAGCAACTCCTTGTGGTGGAAAAATTATTATCCCCCATTTACACATGAAGGAACCATGGCCCAGAGTGGTTAAGCTATTTACCTCATTGCTAAGTACTAGAGCTGTGACCGGAATCCAGGCTCTAGTGACTCCAAAAAGTCTATACCCTTTCCATCAGAGCACACCAAAGATGGCTTAATATTTAACCCTTCCCTGGTTACATATTTGCACTTTAACAAGGGTCTTTCCTGTGTGAATCTCACAGGACCATGGCAGACTGGGAAGGAAGGCTGATCGGGGACGGCAGGGTGGGCCTGCCTTAAATCACACCGGAATGGCATTGACCTACCTTCTTCCTGTAGTTCCTGAAGTGGGGCACTGTGCCAGGGAAGATAAATCTCTACTCCTGTCCCAGGCTTCTTCTCCTCCAACTGGGATAACAGCTCTCAGACACTCCGGCAACTACAGAAACAGAAAGAGAGCCGAATCAATCAAGAGTTTATTTGCAAAGGGTACTGTCAGAGGACGGACTTCCTTTAAATCCTGCTAACTCTGTACAGTTAAAGAGCTTACGGGCTCAGGAATTTGATTTCCCTCTGACTTTCTTTCAGTGATTTGTTTTTTATCATTGACTAAATCATATTCTTTCTCTCATCCCACCACCTACCTTTTTGAGGGCAGACTTTGATGTGTGTTCCTAGGTCTTGCCACCTCCCTCTTGCTCCAGCTAACCTAGGGCTTTGTGAACAAACCCTACTGAGGAGTATGGATGGCCTGGGCCTTTCCAGAAACTCAAGCTGCTGAAGAAGATATGGTATTTAGTTAAGCTGAAGTGAAGCCCTGCATAAATCATAAAGAGGCGAACCCAGGTTACTCAAACAGGACCCTAGGAAGTGCTTGGGGAATAGTCTTGCAGGCAGCTTTATTTTTCTACAGCCGATTTACTTCCAAAATGCTGGGGCCCACAAGTACCCCAGGAGTAACCTGGCTCCCAGATGCTGGAGCAGGTCTTGGCCTTGGAGCACAGTCGTGGTGTTGTTTCCTGAATTCCCACATTGCTGTTTTCCACACATGGATCAGGCTTCAAACTTCCTGTGTCTGGACCGTTTGTGTGCATGCGCATGCGCGTGCGCGTGTGTGCGTGTGCGTGTGCGTGTGTGTGTGTGTTTATACGCTTGCAAAAGGTGAGGGGGGAGGGATCCAAAAGGAAGAGTTTATATTGCGTATGTGTCCCTTTGTTCCTTTCCTGTTCAGATAAAGCTGCCCTATTCTGATCAGCTGCCTTCTGCATGTGCAGGGCTAGTATCCTTGCGAATAAATAGGAGTGAGTTTAGGAGACGTCCTCAAGAAGGCTGCTTTTCAGTGTTTGGCTGATATATTTTGGAGGGTGCTTTTTTGGAGGGGGAGGGGAGAGTTATGCGGAGCCATAAATCCTTAGGATTTATTTTCCCTGGTGTACGTGCTTGCCTCTGCTTTTGTTTCTAAATGCATTTAAATGATTTAGTTGTTCACCAGGCAATTAGAGGAAGATGTGCTCATTTCACACTCCCAGTTGACTTGGTGGGTGGAGGAGAATGCCACTCAATACAAAGCACTATGGTTTTGTGGTCTTTCCCTCTAGAAGAACCTAGCCAGGGATTGAGGAATAGATTACAAGCCACGTTCTCCTTCCTACTTTTTCTGTACGCTGGGCAAAATATTGCATGCAAAGGGCAGATTTTCAAAAATTAGAACATTTCTTAATGGCCAAAGTTAAAAACCAGGAAATTTTAAAACATTTCACTTCTGGTTTCTCTTTCAGAAGTCCTGGGCCCATTGGGCCTACATTTCCCATGGTGTTAACCAAGCTGCCCCCTTTACATGCCCCCTTTGCTTCCAAGAAGAAGGTAGCCTCATCAGTCTTGTCTCCTGACACCTAGCCTGAGGGTTGCTACCTTTAAAAACATTTTTTATTGCAGTAAAATGCATGTAAAATAAAATTTACCGTTTTAACCATTTTTAAGCATACGATTCAGTGGCATTAAATACATTCCAAATGTTGTACAACCATCACCACGATCTATTTCCAGAACTTTTTCATCATCCCAAACAGAAACTGTGGGCATTAAACAGTAAGTCCCCATTCCACCCTCCCTTCAGGCCCTGATCACCACTATGCTACTTTCTGTCTCTATGAATTTGCCTATTCTAGGCACCTCACATAAGTGGAATAGTACATTTGTCCCTTTGTGTCTGGCTTCTTTCACTTAGCATAATGGTTTTTTTTAAGGGAGAAACTGATTTTTTAAGTTGCCTTTTTTTTCCTTAAGGAGCATAGACACTGATTTTTATTGCATGTTAAAGGAGTAGTTGCATTTTATTAGAGAAAAAAAGGCCAAACAGGACAGGTGGTTTGGTGCAGAGGCTCTTTACTTATAAGCTTAAAATGATCATTATATCCATTATTAATATACACAGGGTCTTAATGTACTTAGGCAACCCAGTGTCTTTACACAGGTGTTTTACAGTTAGTGGTTAATTCTCCTGGTAGCCCCCAGAGGCCTCTCCATATTTTATAGTCAGGATATGAAGACACAGGGATGCTCTGGGGATTAGTTAAATGTGTGTGGCATACTTTGCTGTATAAACTCACTCTCTGGAACTAGTTTTCGCTCCCTGCTCTCAACTTCCACAGCTTTTACTGTCAATCCCATTCATTTAGCACTTAGCATACGCTTGTTAGTTGTCTTTTTCTGTATACACCCTTGAAGGCAGGAGCCAAGTCTCATCCCTCTTTGTTTTTTCAGTCCTGTCCATAATAGCAGCTTGATCAATGTTTGTTGATGTTGGCCTCCCCCTCCCCCTTCCTTTTAAGTAGAGCTGGCAAAGCATAACTTTAAATTCAAGCCCAGTTTAAACAAACTGAAGGGTTTTCAGGGTAAAAACAAAAGGAAGTCTTGCGTGGCGGGAGAGAAGGAACACCTAAGACGCTTGAAGACCTGGGCCAAGCCTAGGTACCAAAAAACCTGTTGTTTGCCACAGGCCTAAGAAGTGACTCACGCACAGCCTGAATCCACCATTAAATTCAGAGCTCTTACTCACTCTACTCCATCAAAATTCACATTTGGAGAAGAAGAGCAATGCCCCAGGCAGGATCTGAGGAGGGGGTATTAAAGGATTTAAGTTTTTAGGGGTTTCCATTGCATGAAGGCCCCAGTA
Source organism: Ursus arctos (assembly GCF_023065955.2). NCBI lineage: Eukaryota > Metazoa > Chordata > Mammalia > Carnivora > Ursidae > Ursus > Ursus arctos. The sequence continues at coordinate 88,136,246 of NC_079873.1, read as the reverse complement.
GTTGTAGGGAAGACAGGCTAGAAAAGTCTTTTGAGGGCAACTTCAAAGCTGGGGACAGACAGCCGACAAGAGCCACCATGCCTTTGCTACTATGATTTGCTTCCCAGCGTTTTCTGTAATGGCAAAAGATGGGAACTAGTCTCAGTGGCTTCTCAATAGGGGGATGCATAAAGGAATTTTGGCACATTTGTGCAATGGAACAGTGAGCTATCATGAAAAAGAATGAAGTAAAGGAAGTTATCCCGAGATGGAAGACCAGTAAGAGACATTGCTGAGTAAGGAAGTGCAGGGTGTGCTGTGATTGATGATCCCACTTATAAGGGGCAAAAATGGAACATCTATATGTAAATAATATATTTTGAGATTGTACACAAGCAGCGAGAGAAGGGGAAAAAGGGACTATGAGAACAGTGGCAGAGAGGAACTTTTTACTCCTTTCAGTACAGTTTTGATTTTACCATGTGCATATGTTAGTTTTTCCATTTTACCAGCATTGTTCATTTTAACGAGTATCTTGTTGCCATTGTGATCAGTAGTAATTGGCAGCATATACCCACCCAATCTAGCTCTGCTGTCCACCTCTCCAAAAGGGCTGGAATAATCTTCCCTTGCCTCACAAGCCAGGTGCCCATGTCTTGAACACTCAAAATCTTACCTTCCCCGTTAAAAATCACCCAAATAACTCCACCTTGCCCATAACCTGAATCACACCAAGAATCTACTTTGCTGTGTTCCTGTTTCTGAATCTTTGAGCAGTCCTAGCAGAGCACCCTGCACATCCAGGCTACCCCAGAGCATGCCACCAGCCTATTAGTCTTCCTGGACCCCATTATATTCTGGGACCCTGTTCACAGTGAGATCGTGTTTCCTTTGAGCACATTTCCTCTTGCGTGCCTTGATCCATGGGCTCTCAGAAGGGTCCTTTTCGGGGGTCTTGAATTGGATGTCACTTTTTTATTGGCATGAGTTCATTCTAATAGCTCTGCATTGTCAAGACCTTTACAATTAGACTTATTTCCACCTTGCAACGTTTTCTAGGAAATATGGATCTGTGGAGAATGGTGATTTCCATAGTAAGTGTTCCCTCATGTTTGTTTTCTCAAGTTCACTTCAGAGATACACAGCATGATTTCCTCTTTCAGTACCAGCACCACAATAGATGTAGGTCGTGGCGCCACTTCAGAACTGTTTAAAAGAGAAATCTCACCCACCCTGGTTAGAAAAGGGATAATTTATTATTCTAACCGCAGGGATCTGACTTCATATCCACCCTCAAAACTGTAGGAAAAGAGTTGACTTGAAAAAATAAAGCCACAAAACCTACACACCTTGGATGTAGATGCTTAAAACAGAGGAGCGGAATATTTGATTCCTGGTCACATGCAAGACTCTCCACCATGGGACATACGCAAGGAGGAAGACATACGTGTGTGCAGTGCTCTGTGGTTTACAGAGTTTTCACACACAATTCATTTTATTTTCATGTATCAGTGTAGTTAATAGGGAACGTCTTACAGCCTTTATTTACAGATAGAAAGATCAAGGCTCAGAGAAGTTAAGCGACTCAACAGAAATCGCACAACCAGCTGGTAAGTGCTACAGTCCAAAATGAGTTCTTCCGTTAGTTCCGAATTCCGTGTTATTCTGCTATCCCTACACTGTTTCCTTGTGCTTTTGTTTCCCAGATGTAAAATGGTAGATTTTCAGTGTCCCAGGATGCTGTTCTCAACCCTGTGTTTTCAGGCAGTATCTTTTTTTCGCAGCCGGGAAACATGAACACCACACTGACACCTCACGTACTTCTTCCCCCTCCTGGCCTAATGAACTGAGGGGGAAGAAAAGTTACCTATTCCCAGAGGGCCGGACAGTGCCACAAAGGTGTACGCGAGCCAGCCGACACAGTGTCGCACTCTCTCAGGAGACTGAGAAACCAAGCGTCTCTTCTTTCTCTTCTCAGCAGTAGCTGGGGGAGAACGGAGAGCTAGACAATAGTCTCTTGTTCAGTTTTATTAATTTTGAGAGCGGGTGGGACAAAAAGGTCGGATCGACGACGCAAGTGACCAATCGCGAGCGAATCCTGGGCCGGGATTCGCCAATCGGTAGCAGCAAAAGACTGCTGGGTGGGACATACTCTTCGCGGCCTGCTCCGCCCAGGCCAGCCCTCCCAGCCCGCCCAAGAGGCGGAGACTCCGCGGAGCTCCGCCCCCCCCCCGCGCGGCCCGCCAAAGGGAAGGGGGGCGGGGACGCGGGGGTGGGGCGGGGACGCGGGGGTGGGGTGGGAAGGGGGAGGCTAGGGGGAGCGGAGGAAGAAAGAAGGGTGTCGCGCAGAGCTGCGACCTGGGTGGGGGCTTGCTGGTAATAGGAAGCAAGAGGGGAAGGAAAACGAAGGAGCACTGCTCCTTCCTGCATTATTTTGAGCAGGCTTTGCGAGAAGCTGCTTTTCAGCATTTCTATTATTTGTGTTTCTTCCTCCCGCGGTGGGGCGGGGAGCTGCACGGGCTCTCCCACGCGCCTCCGCTCCGCTGGTGTCGTGGATTATTATTGTAGTCTTTGCAGAGTCCTTTCCTTCCTCCCAGCCAGTGCTTGCAGAGCCTCTCAGGACTGCAGTAAGCGCGTTAAGACCCGTTAGCGGGAGGACAAGAGCTAGGACCCCCCGCTTTTGCCAAAGTGGCTGGACCCCGCGGTTCAATTGTTTGAAACTTCCCCGCCCCCTGGCCCCGCCTCTCTTCCGCCCCCCTCCTCCCCCCAGGGTCCGGGCCGGCTCCCTCCCTCCATTCCCCGCCCTCTACTCCGCCCCACTCTCTAGTCCACCCCCCGCTCCGGGGCGGTCCTAGCCGCTCACCGCAAGAAGAAAAGCCACCCCTTCGTCCCCCTCCCCTACCTCCCATCCTCTGCCCAGGAGCTGCCTTCATTGCAGTCACGCCCCTTCCTTCCGAGGAGCTTTCTGGCTGCCCAAGCTGGTAGACCCCCTGATTTATTCCTCCATCTCCGCTCTCTTTCGCCTCATCTTCTCTGAATTCTCACCGCCCCCTCCACCCCCACCTCCAGCCTGTCTTGCCTCCGACCATCCGCTGCTCCACCCTCCGGCCCGGTATCCTGCCTGTCCACTGCCACCAAGAAGAGCCCGGACGGAGCGGCGAGGAGCGGAGCAGCCGGGAGTCGGGGCTTCCCCCTGCCCATCCCTGGCCTCCGGCCCGGGGCTGAAGCCACTTGAGCGAGCAGAGAGTCGTCACCTTGTCTTCGGTGCCTTCAGGGGTAGGAGACGCATGGTTACTTTTCGCGGGGAACTGGGGCAGGAATCCATGGTGGCATGAACTTGATCGTGCCCTCGGCGTGAGTGAGTCGATCTAGATGCGTGTGGGGATGCCCGTGTGTTCTACTTTCTTTGCAGCTGGCCGTGAGTTTTCCGGGATGAGCAGCAACTTAAATCGGTTAAAGAGTGTGCGCGCTCCTTTCCCGTCCTACGGAGATGCTAGTGGGTACCACTACTTGATGGTACTTTTACTTCCTTGCCTCCTGTGGTCCTTGTAGGTCTCTAGGTAATTAAACACAAAAGGAGTGAGGGAACTTCAGGTCTACGTTTACCTCAGAAGGAATGTCTGCGCTCATCTCAGATTGCTAGATGCGTTCGTCCTGCTTAGAGTTAGGGTGGGGGCTCACACTGCCCTCCCCCAGGGGCTGTGAATTCTTGAAGTCTTAAAGTCTGGGAGTAATCTACAATGCTACGTTCCTTTCGGTATATATGTGTGTGTGTATGTGTGTGGTGGTGAGGACGGGATTGCCCAGTATATGCTTTATAGATGTTAGTAACCAGTTTTGCGGGATCATGCAGGTGTCCTGAGGGTCCCAAGCCTGGGTCACTGTACACTGGTGCTTCAACAGCAAGATGGATGTATCCATACACGCAAACAAAGAAAAGGAAAAGTGAGAGGGAGAGTGACAGCCTTTGTAGTCTGGTAAATTGCCACTAATAGTAGTATAATAATAATTTGCAGCAAGGGACTAGATACAATTAAGTGAGAGAGGAAAGGGGACGTTTGTGAGAAACAGCATTTTCAATCTCTAGCATGTATTTAAGAAAGAATTGTAGAGTTATGTCTAATGTAGTTCTTCTACCTTCCCCCGTTCCCCACCCCCACGTTAAGACTAGAAGTTGGGAGGCGTTTAAAACTTTTTTTTAATATAACCCTCTTCTATTCACAGAGGAAGATAATTAGTCACCATAATCTTCAATAATGGAGGGCTAAGGTTATTTAAGTCTCCTTGAACTAGGTTTTGTGAAAAGCCCTTTCTCGGGCCAGCCTTTGTGAAGCCTTCTCGGTTAGACCTTTCAGCACCCTCATTTAGTAGCTAAGAATACTTTGCAATACCATTTTGGATGCAGGATAAATTTTCACCCATTTCCCACCTATCTCCAACTGGGTGAGCATGGCAAAGTGAGAAGAGTGGTGGTATTCGAAGACCTGTTGCCAAGATGTCACCAACCCGTTGCTTATTTGGGAACAAATTATTTACTTACATTTTAAATAGTTGTGTTGGTTGATTTTAACGGGGGAAAGGAAAGCAGGAAGGGAGAGAAGGAACGGTACAGGGTGACAATTTTAAAGGCTATCGTCTTTCAGATCAGCTGGGAGGGAAAAGTTGGCCTGACCAAACTACATTTTATAATTGGCCTGGGACATTTTAATAGCCAGGTGGTTGTAGAGTAGTTGCATCTATTTACAGATGATAACTCAGGTTCCAGTTATCCTGTATGGGTTTATCCGGTGTCATTTACAGACACTTTCTGGCAATACATCATACTTCATTTTAAGATACTTCTTTCTTTGGAAAACTCTGTGGCTCCATAAAATTGAAAGTGCTTTTTCTAACTTCATAGTTTAGATATGCAGTAAACCTCCCACCATGCTTGTATGTAGAGTAACTTTTATGTGAAAGTTGTGGATCTGCTTACCTATTTAAAAGATTTTAGAAGGAAATTTTAAAATTCATACTCAGGGGCGCCTGGGTGGCACAGCAGTTAAGCGTCTGCCTTCGGCTCAGGGCGTGATCCCGGCGTTGTGGGATCGAGCCCCACATCAGGCTCCTCTGCTGTGAGCCTGCTTCTTCCTCTCCCACTCCCCCTGCTTGTGTTCCCTCTCTCGCTGGCTGTCTCTATCTCTGTCGAATAAATAAATAAAATCTTAAAAAAAAAATTCATACTCAATACAAATTTGGATTTGGAAATTGAAACCTCATTTCTGGTTTGTGAAGTAGGAATTATTAGACAGATGCATACCCAAGGCATTTTGTAGAATTGCTTTTTCTGAAGTTTTGTAAAGAGCTAATGAAACTCTTTCTAGAATGCCCTTAAGAACAGTCTATTCAGAACACAGAGGGATGGATGCTATGACCTTGAGGTCCCATTGAGTGCCAGAATTCTAAGTGGGTACATCTGCTTCTGTGCCTCTCCTAAGAGCCCTCTCCCAGGGCCTGTGCCTTCTTTAAAAGGGTGTCTTTGTAATTAAGCAGTCTGTCTCCCCCATCCCCCTTTCTTCCTTTGATCCAGCTTTTTAAGGCCTTTTTTTCCATTTGGAGATGAGGAGTTTCTCACACTCTTCTACTCCCTTCTTAAGGTTTCTTTTCCTTTCCCCCCAAAAAGCTCCCCCAAAGTTCTCAGGATGGTTAGAAGTTGTTTTGTTTTGTTTTGTTTTGTTGGGGTGGAGGGGATGTTACCAGTGAGGAGAAGTAGAGGATATATTCCCTCTTGGGAAATGCTTGTGACCAGGTAGCCTCTTCCATGGAGACTGAGCATTTGGAATGCATGAGAACAGTCTATTCTTAGTGACTGTCTGGAAGAAATTGTCCTTTGCACCCATTAAGTGCAGCTAAAACCCACTGAAAGGGGTGGAGAGAGGTGTGTGTGGTCGTGGCTGAGCCTTTTAGGATAGTAAATGGGTAAATGTTCCCCAGTCTCCTATTACATCACCTCTTTCGCCCATGGATTCAGTGGGTTTGGAGATCTGCTTGACAAGTTAATTAGCTTGGGACTAAACCAATTTGTTCAGAATTGTGCTCCATTGATTTCCTGTCCCCAGGAATTTTTGTTGGTGGTTTTCTATGACGTGTTGTCTTTAGTCTTGCTTACTTCTTCATTCCTTGCTGCCTTTTGTGGACTTTGGTCCAAAATCTAGGGTCCCACCCCCAAGTCAAAGGTTAGATTTGGTCCCAGGAACTAAGGGGGCATTAAAACAGGCTGCCCATCCTGCACTGCTCTCCTCCACGGTGGGCTTCTGACCCCTTTTAACTCAGAGAAAGGAGGGAAGTTGCCCCTTCCACACACAACACACAAAATCTGAACTTTAAAAAAAAGGAAAAAGAAGGAAAATAAGAGGTCATTTGCTTTATAAAAGAATCCACTACAGGTTTCTTTGAAAGAACTAGCTTTCCTAGTTCGCGCCTTTGAGCTATGACTTGATACATAAAAATTCACTATAACTGGGCCTTCTCAGAAACACATTTATTGTATAAAGAAAGACATTAGAATTTTGTTGTAATGATTATAGCTTGAATTAAGTGAGGCCATTATTTGGCCTTTGAAATCTTTTTGTTATATGGGATGGAGTTAATGGTCTAAATCATTCTGGCTTGTAATAATGCTGGCCACGTTTAGCTTCAGCCTACTACCACTTGTAGAAGGGAGCTAGTATGACTTTTTGGAAAGAAATCAGACTTCACAGATTTTGATAAGTCAAAGGATGGGACTGTCTACCCCTCATAGGTAAGAAAATTTAATTCTAGTTCTTGTATTTGTATAATCCTAGGATCCAAAAAATTTGTTTCTGGTAAATACCAACAACTAATGCCATTTTTAATCTAAGAATCTACAATAAGCTTTCCTAGTGAGCCTATTGGTGAATGGGACCTGGGCTCTAGGCCCACCTCTAACTTAGTTTACCACCGTTGGCAGGCTCTCGTCTGTAAATTGTAAGAAGTTGGACAGGGTGATTTTGAGAACCAGTCCTCAAAAGTTTATGGTTCCCTTCCTAGACCTCTACTTGTGATGTGAATGTGAATGATTCCTACTAGAATGAGGTGCAACAGTTGTTAGAAATACAATCATGTAGTCATCTGGATGTGGAAAAAAAAGCCTAAAAGGGTATATCAATATAAATGCATTGTGTTTTGTGTTTTAACAACATATAAAATTTAAAAGCTAGGATCCTGCCCAGAACTTCATCAAGAATCCCGGTAGTCCTAACAGATCACCCGGTTTCATTTTTCCTAGTTCCTTTCAAGTCTTTGTTTCTGTACTGAGCATGCATTTTACATAGTTGGGAGGGGGTCACAGAAACTTACAAAGTTTCTTTTAAATAAATGCTCACCTAAGACTTAGCTTTGTAAACCAGTGGGGAAGAATGAAGTGAGAACCTGACTGAGTACACATGAAGAATCATGTATGTCTGTTCCTCGAATGCTGAGAGAGACTAATATTTAATTAGCCTTTAGATTTAATAAGTATTCCCTAATCCTTTCTGTGATTTAGGGGTGTTCCTGTATCTAGCAAGGCTGTTCATTCCACTCCCTTGACCTCCTGTTCCCCCTCCTCCATTCTATTTAAGCAAAAAGAAACCTAGGTTCCACTGTTTACTTTGTCTGAACCATTAGCAATGGATTCTTAAATCACTGTATCATGAAATCCCGTCAAGAAAGTACAAGTTTGGGTAGACTATAAAATTTCCCTAATGAGAAAGGAAAAGCGGAAAGGCACAAATGTTTTGTTTCATGGCTTTGAAAATAATATGTTGAAATTAGACTAAAAAATAATAAGGAAACTAAGGATTTGAGACAATTAAAGAGATGTAGGTGTGGCAAGATGACCCACACGGAATGGGTTCTTCATTTGAGGCCTTCACTGTACAGTGGAAGCTCAGTTACACTGTCCTTTAATTTTCCTTTGATAAAGAGAAAGTATAATATACGTATGATCTCCATTTTGGATGAATTCATTCCTGGAAATCAGTGGCTCATCATAAATTAGATTAAATTTCTTTAACCAGAATAAGAAAGTGAAGTATGGGTTTTTAGTCCTTAGAAAGCTCCAAGTTAAGTGCATGTTTTATGATATGTATTCATGGGGAAAATGCAAATGGATATATTTGCTAATACCTCCGAAGATAGTTTTTGAAAATCCACTTTTTTTTTTTTTAAAACTCTACAGGCTGCCCTTGACGTTTGTAAAGTTACTTTCATTATTGCCCCACCTCCATGAAATATTGTTAGACTGCATGACTTGAAGCCAGGATCTGGGTTTCTGTGCCCAGCCCTCTTTGACTTGCCATGTGACCGAGCGTAAATGAATTAGCTGCTCTGAGCTTCAGTTACCCTTCTGGGAAGCAGGGATATTAATACTTCACAGAGGTGTTTAGGCATGCTTCATATTGGACACATGCTTCGAGGTCATTGGATGAAAGGTGTTTGCACGATGGCAGAGCAGGTTTATTATAAGGTCCTGAGCAGGTGTTTGCTTTTAATGAGCTTTGCTCTCTTATAACCTATAGTACCCTTTGGTGCCCCATTGCCTTACTGACTATAACTGATCATCCCAACATTTGTATTATTGACCTTCTTGGCTCTTAAAAAACAATTAAACAGTTTCATTCTATGTGGTAAGCTGAAGTTCTAATAAGAGGACTCTAGCATCTTCCAGGGTGATGAAAAATCACTTCGAAAAGAGACATTAGTTGAATTGTGCCATAGAGATCAATGAGTTCTTCAAAGCTCTTCCAAAAGATTAAAAAGAGTACAACAAATTTCTGCGAGTGTCTGTGTGTGTGAATGTGTGTGTGTGTTTTAAGGGAGAAAGTTTTAAGTAATATTTGCTTGTGACATATACTGATGATAGCCAGTAACTGAAACCCAGCCATTGTAGTGTTTTATACACAGCTGGTTTTTATTAATGATGGAATATTTATGCTTGCTGTACAATTCGTGGCTCATTTCCATGTGTATGTCAGAACTCAAATACCCCCCAAAGCAACATTAAGATAACATTAAATATACATGTGGCCAAGCTAGAAAGGGTGGATTTTGGGGGGTCTCCCTTATTCTTATTGGTGTTGCTTCAGATCACCATAACTGCCCCCCAACTTTAAGCATTGGTGCCGATCTTTTTTTCCTTTATATATCCCATAGCAAACTTCACATTTTTATCCTTTTGATATGGACAAATGATCTCTCCCCCCATAATGCAGATGAAACTGATGTATGTGTTTTTTAAGAGCATATTTTCCCTGCACATGCTTCTCATTATCCGAGAGGCCTGGACTCAATCAGTAAAGGAGCAGAGAAACCACATAATTGAAAGGAGAATGACGGTGGTGCATACTTGGAATATTTGTGGGAAGGGGATTGCTGACATCAGAAAATGTAGTGGCCTGAGTGTTAACAGCATTGAAAAGAAATAAGCTTTCTGTGTTTCTGTGCATTGAGAATTATTTTTAAGGGGATAAAAATATGGGCCAGGTTTGACATCCTTTTATGAAGTTGCCCTGGAAACTTTGATGAAGGTTGTTATAGACTAGTTCAATTAAAACCTTCCCCATTAGGAAGCTAATTAGTACATCACTTACTCATTTTGGTTGTTTTCAAGGGGGAGGATTTGCATTGAATTAATGGCATTTCTTTCCATGTGACAGCAAACTCAGATAAAAATCACAGATGGGGAAAATTATTTAGATAGCCTATTTTGAAGAAGTCTAATTTCCTCTTTATTACATTTCGGTTTTCAGTTCAGATTTTTGTTTCACTCTGTTTATATACAGTGATCACATTTCAGTTTAGTAACCAGTTTTACTTTTGGGATCACCGGCTGTAAACCAAAGCTCATTAATTTGAGTTTTTCATATGAATTGGAGAAATATGATGAATGACAATAAGCCATTTTAATAAGGTAACATTTGGGGTTTTTTTTCCTGCAATCAGTTTCTCTTTGCTTGTGTGTGTGTGTGTGTGTGTGTGTGTGTGTGTATGTCTTTGGGGGGGGGGCAAATTGTTTTTTTTAAAAGCAAACAATTTTTGTAGCTAAGGAAATTTGGATGACCCCCCTCTATCCCCAAAGAGCATTCTGTCTGTCCCCGGCTCTTGGTTGGGCTTCCATGAGGGCAATGTGATGACTTTTTTGACCTGGTACTTTTTGTGACTAGTCTAAGTGGTTGTCTCTTGGCAGCCTGGAGGAGACTGGTCATGATGGGAACCAGAGTCCAGGATTCCTAGTGCATTCCTTCTACTGTACTTTGTGTTTTTTAGAGGAATGAATGCTTGCGCATGAAGTTTCAGGGCCATTTGCAATAGAATGAGTACTCTGTAGCTAAATACATAATATGGGCCTGCTGTGGTCCTCCTTTGCTCCATAGCTAGTAGGGAACAGTCATTCTGTACATGCCTGCAGCATATGCCTACACTAGTTTCAGAGAGTGGGAAAGTTGGCTGGGTTATAAGATTTGCACCTTAACTGATTTTACCCTAGGCCTTCCTGGGAACGCAGAGTCTAGATTTAGTTTTGCAACGGCAGCTCGGTCAAGACTGGTTCCCGGGGCTTGCAAGTCAGTGTGAGGAGGAGGGGCTGCCTTTGGGGAGTGACTCAGGCCCTTTGGTATGAAGATATGAAACTCTGGCTCCCGTCCATGCACCTGCTGGGTGCCACACCTGCAGTCAGCACCTGAGCCCCGCTCAAACACAAAAACCAGACTGAAGGTGAATGGGGCTCCCTTCAAAAGGGGTACACAGAACAGGGAACTCCCAATTATGTTAGTGCAGCATCACTGCAAATGACATCTCACCGTTCCAGTGTCCATACGGGAAAACATCTTAGGTTTTTTCTTACGGGTGCAGCACACTGGCTTGCTCAAGATACTGGTAGAATCCTGAGAGAATTTCACTTTCCTAATGAGTTTCTTTTATGCACTGTCCTCTTAAAAAAATGGAGAGTCGGGTCCATAGAGGTTTGTGCTAGTAACCCTGCAGAGGGCAGGAAGTCACCAGACCTGGGTGCTGATCCTGGCCTCACCAGCAAGCCACGGTGAAACCTTGGTCAAATGAGTTATGATTAGCTGTCTGTTCTGAGCGTAAAGGTTCTCCAGTTGTAAAACGGGATCAATCACGTCTGCCTTTATTTCCTCACAGAGTGGCTGAGAAGGACAAATAAGATAACAGAAGTGAAAGAGGTTTTGTCTCCTTAGAAGAAAAGCTGAAAAACTAAAGGTAACAGAATGATTGTTCTTGCTATTCTGTGTCTTTCATATCTTGTCTTCTCTTTCTGTTGCCTCCAGCAAAGTCTTTGGGAAGTTGTGATTTACTCAATATGCAATATGTAGTTCTTCTGGGTACTTCATGTACCAGTTAAGATTGTAGGTGTTGGGAAGGATACAGAGGGAAATCATGCACCCAGACCATGATCTCGAAGATCTTCCATTTGTGGCTCAACCTATTACAGTGATTTCTGCCTTGGTACTTAGAAGCTTAGAAGACCAAATCAACTTCTTTTCTCTCTCTCTCTCCCTCCCTTTCTCTCTCTCTGTCTCTCTCCCTCTCTGCATTGTAACTGCGGATTTCTGTCCCTGGAGCATGTATTCCAACATCTAGATTGAAGGTATGGGGGGCAGGGCGAAGCAATGGGGTAAATAAAGAAATTTCTCTCTCACTACCACATTTGCAAAGTACCTGACCCTTGAATGATGGTTTCTTTTGGGAGTCTGTGGTTAGTTTCATCCTTGGTTCTGTTCCGCTCCCGCCCTGCATGTTCTAGCCCACTCTTTGACCTTTCCTGTTATCCGTATGCTAATGACTCCTGAAAATCTATCTCATCCAATCTTCAGCTCCTCCCTTTCCAACTTCCCCAACATCAAGTTGGTTATCAGATGTCTCCTATTCAGCTCCTTGGTCTTTTCCTCTGGGAAGAGGAAAAGAGGTGGCCCAGAGTTTTTGGCGGGTCCTCTGTTTGCCAGAGCTTCCCGTTGGATTGTGCCCCCTCTGCATAAGTGGGAGTTTCTTGAGGACTGGGATCTGGTTTATTTCTCTTTTCTATCCACCCTAGGGCCTAGTCAGTGTCTGGCTACAGCAAACGCTGAATAAATGTGTGTAGAAACTACATCGTGTGTGTGACAGTCTTGCAATCGAGTTGTGTACAAAGTCCAGTGGCAACACCAAGGAGAGAGAATTAATTTTCCATATCGAGCAGAGTTGTGGGTGGAGGGAAGATGGAGGAGGATTAGAGAAAAACCTCCAAGGGGAAGGTGGAAAGTGAACCTGGCCTCTTCTTAGAGCTCTGACTAAGCAGCCCAGGAAAGAAATGCCTGTCGTGTCTGCTCTTGCTAAGCCAGGGCATCTCTGGCCTGTTGCCTTCTCTGCTTAGGACTGGATGACTTTTACGGTTGGGTCTGCAAATAAACCTCTGTCTATAACACATTGACCATTTCAGACAGGTGCCACTTAGTCATATAATATTAAACAGGGCTGACCTCAAATGTGCCACCTGAACCGTGGCCGAAAATAGAGGTACACACGCAGGCTCGTTGGTCATGTATGCTTAGCTCTATACAGAAAAGATACCCTTTAAGATCGAGTGAAGATTGGTGTCTGAAAACTAACAGATTTGATTCTCAGAATGTAGCAGGCTGGGTCACTAGAACTGAATGTCTTCAAGCTGACTGTCAGATCTTTCCAAGGGCAAAAATGAAACATGATATAAGCCATTACAGGCCATGAACCTGTTCTCACCCACCTGATGCTTTTACTAATTAGCTTCTTGGCCGGGCGGCAATTTGGGGCAAGTGCATGCAAGCTGGATTCACAGGGGAGCCCACATTCCACTCTGCCATTTCGCAAGTCGCTGGGATACTACACTGCTTCTCTTGGCTTCTTTCCCTCCCAGGAGTCCTGCTCTGCCCTGGTGGAAAAATGGAAGAGGCGAACTCTTCATTAAATGAAGGAGAGATTTCATGGGGCTTTGGTGTTTTGCTACTTTTATTTTTTTAGTGGGCTGTCCAAAAACATTCATGCACCTTGACCTATTAATTTCACTTGTGGGATTCTATCATTAGGAAACAATCCAAAATATTGAAAAAAGGCTAAGTCTTAAAGATGTTTTTGTAACGTTATTTAGACTAGCACAAAACTGAAAGGAATTTATACATCTTAATAATGGGAGAATCTTGATACACACCTGTCACGGACTGTTACACAGTCATTGCAATGTTGTTATTAAGTCTACACCATAGTCTATACCATGGAGAAAGTGCTTATGAGAAAGTGAAATGTAGGATCCAATTATACGTACATCAATATTTCATGGCTTTGTAAAAACACAAATACACATAGAAACAACTAAAGGAAATATTCTATATTGGTAACAATGTTTAGGTTGAGGTGCTGGGAGCTTGAGCGATTTTTTTCCTCTTTGTTATAAATATCTGCATGTTGTGTTTATATTACTTGTAAAAGTAGAAACAAAAATAAAAGTGAGTAGTATAGCATCGAAGATAGGAAATTGGTAAAGCAGGCAGCTTCTAAATATATTCCTAAACTTTTCTCAGTTGATACTCAGTCTGATTTCATGGACTGCTTATCCTTTTTCTGATGTCAGGAGAGATGGGATGTCATGATGTGCCCTCTTCCTCCCTTGGAATGGGTGTGTGTGGAGGGAGATGGTGTGGTGGTGGCAACAGGACTCTTCTTGTTACTCAATATGGCGCTGCTCATGTACACTTCGGGGTTAATCACCTTTGTTGCCTATTAACGTGTTCAAGTTCGTTGCTTTAGAGTACAGAAAAGTAACACTGGGATCCAGTTGGCCACATCTTTAAGTTAACCATCTCAGAAACAGATACCTGACACTGATTGTCAGTAAGATTTGAAAATGCCAAGGCCTTGCTGTGGTTCTTAAAATAATCTTCCAACATAATCTAGATAAAGGTAGAGCTAGAAGCAAAGAGTTGGGACCGACTCAAAGCCTTTTCCTAGCGTTGGACTTATGTAAGGGCAAGTTCCAAGTTGGTTTGATGTTGGCAGGACCAAGAATATGGGCCTGGAGACATTGATCAGTGGAGGGTACTGTCCGACCCACCTTCAAATCTTGGCCTAAAGAAGAAAGATTTTGCAAGGTCCTTCTGCCATGCTTCTAGCTACACACATCTCTCTCTACCTCTTTGAATTTTTCCACCTGCTGTTAACAGTTGACTTCTGATGAAATTGGAAAATTGGTGGTAGCATTGAGCCAGGTTTATGGTCTCTTAAAACCAGAGTCAATTCAATTCAATAAATGTTTATTAAGCATCTTCTATGTACAAGCTAATATGCTAGATAATATATTATAATGGAAGGACTGTTGCCCTGGAGTCATAAAAACTGCGTTCTGGCTCTGGCTCTGACCCTTGTTAAGCCCTGGTACCTTCATACACAGAAAGAGGGGGTGGGACCACTAGATGGTCTCCTTAGAATATTTCTAGTTCTGGCCTTCACTGATCTGAGAATCCCTGCACAAAGACTGAGTTGCAAATAAAGATATTAAAGAAAACCTTAATTCATAAAATTGCTGTAGTCTTCTAGAAAAAAGGCCTCTTTGAAATAATAATATTAATAGATTTTATTGAGCCTTTACTTTGTGCCAGGCTCTGTGCTTAGGACTTTACATGAATTACCTCCCTTAATCTCTATAACAGCACTGTGAGGTATGAGAACTGATGAAATGAGATTTAAGGAGGTCAAAAGAAATGTATGAGGCCAGCTAATAAGCCATGGATCCAGGCTTTGAACTCTAAGCAGTGTGAATCTAGGCCCAGGCTCTTAACCATGGCGTTTATAGTGTCTGCCCATCACACATTGAAAGGTTAGAGATAACCTGCAAAGGGATTATTATTTCTTACCTCCCAGAGGAAGTGAATTAGTATCCTGGGTCTCCAGACTGTTGGGCAAGGTGTTCTCTAGGACACTTCAGGCCAAAGCCTGAACCAACCTGAGAAGACACAAGAGAATCCAGAGGGCTATTTTGCCTCTCTCTTTGTGTGGGAGGTTTTGCGTGTGTGCGTGCGTGTGTGTGTGTGTGTGTGTTTTCTGCACAAATATATGCACGTAGATGTATAGACACAGGGGAAACTCTGAACTGGCTCCTTTCCATTTAGCTCAAAGTAAAATTGTATGGAACAAGTTGACTAAGATTTAGCAGAGAAACAGGTTTCCTAGACTTAGGTTCCAAGATGAAGAAGATCTTACAGGCATATTTCAAAATGTATTTGAAGGGTAGGAATTTGGTCTGCCATGGCACCTTGTAATGCTGATTTTTCTGGTACGTGGCTTGAGAAACATCTGGGCTCTCACTCATGTGTTTTGGTTCAACCAGAACTGGATTTTACTGAGGTATACTGGGAGAGGCCAATGACTGCAGATACAGTAAGAATTTAGCTTGGCCTTGCTGCCCTGTTGTTGTTACAGAAGAATTGAATATATAGATTCAAATTGTATTTTTAAAGAGAGAATCATGGGAAAACCTTTCTTCCCGTATCAAATATCCTCGGGGACAGTCTGTTTGTCCAGGAGAAACAAGGTTATTTTATTGATTGAAGATGACGTCAGAACCCTGGCAGTGGCGTGATTAAAGCTGCGGGCAGATTGAAGGTTGCAGAGATCATACTATTTTCGTTCTTGTGCATGAGACAAGGAATCTTTGCCCTTCCTTTCTCTAACAAATACATGGAGTAGTGTTTTCCTTCTTATGTGACTCTTAACGTGTAGACGAACATAAGTTCTTGAAGCAAAAAAAAGTCAGTACACTGGAGAGGAATCAGCTAAGCTTTTTTCTTAGGCTGATTTCTTTTCCTCTTTTAGACAGAAACAAAAAAGGCCAGGGGGCGGGGTGGTGGGGAGGGTCAATCTGTGTCCGGTTGACATAAAATGATTTGGGTTTTGAAAAGGATATGGATGAGAGGGGACAAAATGAAGGGAAGAGAGTAAGATTTTGGACAAGGAAAGTTTTCTTTGTGAGAAGCTAGGTATGAGGTGCAAGCCAGTCAAAATCGGCATGAAGAATCGAAATCGTCCTGGGAAATAATTGTATGGTGCTTTCTCGCCAGGGGCTCAAGTTTAAAGGCCTCAGGCTGTTTTCTGCATGTTTTGGTTGAAAAAAAAAGAAAAGACAACTGTTTTGTTCAGAATCACACAATAGAAGCATGGTGGTTATTTACCACACTCTGTTAATAGTCCTGCTTTGATTCCAACTAGAAGTTGTTTCTCTGCTTTGAAATTAGGGAAGGCACCCTAAAATAATTACCTTGCAGATTGGAGATGATTTTGCTTTTGATTGTGATTCTGTGTTGGGCCAAAACAAGATTGAAAGACAAATTTCCGTGTTTGCTCACTCTGTATCTCTTCACTTTATTTTTGGCAACACTGCAAGGAAATAATGTTAAATTAATCACTGTGTGGTTTTTGTGGATTTTTTTTTTAACTTGGATGTTTTGGACAGTCTCCCAAAATACAGAGACGCTTGTGCGCTTCCTTTGCATTGCCTTGCTCTTCAAATGGCATTTCTGATGTGGGTTAAAGCCTTTCTTTTAAGTGATATGAGTGAGTCATGGCTAGGCTGGGACAGAAAATAGGAATGTGGATCATGTGCATCTCACCTAAACACCAACTCCTCAGTTTCATAACCGTTTTGGTTGGCCCTGCAGGGCTTGTCAGAGGGCCAACGCAGTAAATAGAAATGAGGACTACCGCAGATCCATAGCTGGTGGGCATTTGTATCTAGCCTTTATAATGTGAGTCTAGGAGTTTACTTCTGGGGAGATGCAGGGGCCGTGGAAGTGCTGAGAAAGCAGGTGGAGGGAGGCATCTTGTCCTTGGAGAAGAGTTGCTGCTGTGTGTGGAGAAGAGCAATCACCTTCGCTACTCCAGGAAGAATGGATGGGCCAGCGATCAGATTGTAAGCTCTGTGAGGGCAGGAACCAGATGTGGTGTGTCTTTTGTATCCTTCCTCCTGTCTAGCATGAGGCTGGTGAAAGTCTGGAATAGCCAGCATGCAATAAGTACTTAATGACTTGGTGGAAAAGAAGTTTTGGTTTTCCTCTGCCCATCTGAGGCTGTGGCAGTTAAATGGGGAGCTTCACAGAGTATCCCCCCCCCTTATTTTTTAAATTAGAAACCTGCCTTCTGATGATTGCCTTCCCTCCTGGGATGTGGGGCAGTGAGCCTCACTCCTGTGCCCTGATACTGACAGCAGTTTAAAGGTTGCACCCTACAGGTGACGTTGGTTATGTCTTTTGTCATCATCCACCATTCCAGCTCAGAGTGGAAGCAGCAGCTTTTGGGGGCTGTGAGGCTAGAACAGAGCAATCTTTTCCAGACCCAGACCTGAACATTTTCATCCTCTGCAAATTGGCTGACCTCCTGAACACAGCTGCTGGTAGTGAGGTTTCTTTTTGTCCTAATGGAAATGGATTCTGCCACTCATATAAAAGGCAAACACACGGGAGGAGAAGTCATTCCCTTGGAAGGACTGGTTTGGTGAACTGTTGGCCATTGGTGGCAAAATAGAAACGACGTTTTTATTTCTCCCTCCCTCCCCCTCCTGAACATTTCAGAGTGACCAGTGGTTGGACTCTTGGCGGCGCTTACCCTGAACCTGAGTGTTAGGGGAGAGGGAATCTGCCGTTGCGGTTTCTGGAGCTCCTCATAAGCAAGAATTCCCTATCCTGATCAAGGCTTTAAGCCTAAAAGAAAGCAGAAATAGGTATGGACCATCTGTGTGTGTGTGTGTGTGTGTGTGTGTGTGTGTGTGTGCGCGCGCGCGCGCGCGCACGCCTGTGTGTGCATGTGAGCTGGTGTGCGTGCAGGGTGGGGCGGGTGTGGACTGGGAGGGGGTGGTGTACTCTCAGGGTCCGGGGCCGCTCAGTGTCTGGGTTTCCCTGCCTTGTAGGATGGGTTTGCAAGTGATTTTGTTTCAATCATACATGCTCCCGTTTCCATTTTTTTGAGAGAGGAAGGGTAGCTTGGTAGTTGTCTTCCCAGTTTAAAGGCACCAAAAGAGATTTCCATGTTATGCTTGTCAGCCTATCAGAAAATGCCAGTCTGACAGTTTACATACAGGAGTCCCAGATGGTCACTGGGAGGAAGGGAAAGGGCAGGCTGCTCGGCCTTTTGGTGCACCCTTCCCCCAGAGAATATGATGAATGGCATTTAAAAAGGGCCTTTGGAAGGTTACTATGGGGTCAAACTGCTCCTTAGAACTATTGGAAACCAGGTAGCAGTAATCATTCAAGAAGTACAAAAAATAAGAGAAGATGACCTTTTTCTATCTACCATACACATCTTCTGGTCATTCCCTGCATGACTAAAGGAAAGGGATCATGTTTCCAGAGAGATTGGAGGCTGTTTAATATCATAGAAATCAGAGCCTGGGAGCCAGGATTCCAGAGTTCTCATCTAAGAACCCAAGGTTGGTTAGGTTGACCTTTACTGTGACTTTTTCTGTGACATCATGCCCATGCTTCCACACTACTAAAGATCCTTAGAGTAAAACTTTCATTACTGAACATGAGTATTGAATTGCAGTACTTCACATGACAGATTCTGTCTAAAGATTTTATGAGCTTCTGATGAATTTGTGTGTACCATACCATGCAGAGAGAGAGAGAGACAGAGAGAGACAGAGGTCACCTACTACTAGTTTCTCAGGTGGGAAAATAGAAGATAAGAAAAGGGGAATCAGTTGTTTAGGTTACCCTGTAAATCCACGATCATGATTAAAATTTGAATCTTGAGGTGTCTTACTACCAATACCCGTTTCACTCAACCCGTATTTCTTCCTTAAGAAGAATTAGTGGTGGTGGTGGAGGGGGAGGGATACGGTAATCGTACCCTTTCTAGGAGACCTTTTTTATTTTTCAATTTCTAAATGCTGTCAGAGGCACACTTCAAATGAAAGAGGGTTTCCCATTTAAGCTTCTCCTAGCCAACAACAGCAGCAAAAAAAAAAAAAAAAAAAAAAAAAAAAAAAAAAAATCTCAATGACTATTCCTGGATGGCTGAAAGAGAAACTTTGTCAATAGCAGTTATCGCAAGCCCTTCTCTTATTAAGCCAAGGAGAATCCAAATGGACAATACAAAAACGATTTTTTTTTAAAAAGCTATGTTTCAGAGTTTTATGAGATCAGAGAAAATGATTTGCATCAAGCGGGGATCATTTCTACTCAGTGCAAGCCAAGCTCTCTTCACCTCTTATTTATTTTACTTATTATTTGGCATTTTGTAGCTCCCTTCACATGATGACCTGCTTTAGAGATCCTGCCTATGGGGTAAATTCTCCCTACTGGCCTGCCCCAAGTGCTACGGCTGTAAGAGTTGGATTTTTCATTTAAAAAGAATACGGAGAGATGAACCTTCTCAGTAAGGACCTAGGAAAATTGCCCTCTCTAGTCACCCTACCTGACTGCTCCAGGTCTCCCCAGTTCTCTTAGAAGTTTAGTCAAGATTGGATATTTAACCCATGCTAAAAGCAAAAGAGGAAACACTGAGCTCTTATGCCCCCAAGTTCCTCATCATATCAATGTTAGAGCCAGGAGTCACCAACAATTAACCTATTAATTCTAGATTCAATTCTCTCTTTATCTCTGGAGTGGAATCCTCACCCCCAAGTACCCATTTTCTTCCCCTTTAGAGGAATGATTTATCCATCAACTGGGTGTTAAGCTTCCTGTTTCCCCTTCCCAGGTCAAGGGCAGCCCAGGTGCCCAATTTCTCTCTCTCTTCACAAGGCACCACCAGCAATAGAGATGAGAAATTCTGAAGAACAGCCAAGTGGAGGAACCACAGTGTTGCAGCGTCTGCTACAAGAGCAGCTTCGCTATGGCAATCCTAATGAGAATCGCAACCTGCTTGCCATACACCAGCAAGCCACAGGGAATGGCCCTCCTTTCCCCAGTAGCAGTGGGAACCCAGGCCCTCAGAATGATGTGTTGAGTCCCCAGGACCACCACCAACAGCTTGTGGCTCATGCTGCTCGACAAGAACCCCAGGGGCAGGAAATCCAGGCAGAAAACATCATCATGGAGAAGCAGCTTTCCCCTAGAATACAGAATAACGAAGAACTCCCAACCTATGAAGAAGCCAAGGTCCAGTCCCAGTACTTTCGGGGCCAACAGCATGCCAGTGTTGGAGCTGCCTTCTATGTCACTGGAGTCACCAACCAGAAGATGAGGACCGAGGGACGCCCATCGGTTCAGCGGCTCAATCCTGGGAAGATGCACCAGGATGAGGGACTCAGAGACCTTAAGCAAGGACATGTCCGCTCCTTGAGTGAACGACTAATGCAGATGTCACTGGCCACCAGTGGAGTTAAGGCCCATCCACCTGTTACCAGCGCTCCCCTCTCCCCACCACAACCCAGTGACCTCTACAAGGCTCCCACAAGTTCCAGTGAATTCTACAAGGCCCAGGGGCCACCTCCCAGCCAGCATAGCCTGAAAGGCATGGAACACCGAGGCCCCCCACCAGAGTATCCCTTCAAGGGCATGCCACCCCAGTCTGTAGTGTGCAAGCCCCAAGAGCCAGGGCACTTCTATAGTGAGCATCGTCTGAACCAGCCAGGGAGAACAGAGGGGCAACTGATGAGGTATCAGCATCCCCCTGAGTATGGAGCAGCCAGGTAAGAGAGTTCCCTTTCTGTCATTTCCTGGCCTCATTCCCAACCAGCTTCTGCTGTGTGTTGGGAATCTGAAGGGAAGGAATGGGCAGGTGTTTGGTATAACAAACTCTGCAATGCATGGCTGGCCCCTAGCTTAGTAAATTTCCTGCCAACCTGAATTTCTAGCCTCTTCGGCCATAATTAGTGCTGTATTAACATTCCCTTGACTTTCTAGGTTGAGCATGGCCCCAACTGCCTAGTGGATGAACAGGACCGCAAGTCTTGATTTCTACAGCTACACGCTGTCCTGTCTCCTGGGATTGTGAAGGAAGGGTCAGTGTTCCTCTTCTTGTGAGTTATTAAACCCTTCCTTGAGGAGCAGAAGTAAATTATCCTGGACTTTAATCTGGAATAGCCTATCACTTTCAGTTACTCCCCTCCACAGAACTCTCATCACTTCTTTTTAGGAAAGAATCATTCTGCAGAATTCCTATGATTCTTTCGGACACTAAACAAACACCTAGATATTACTGCAGGGGGAACTGGATATGTGCAGGTTCAGAATGTCGCTTGCCTTGGACATCCTTACAGTTCATGAACTCTGGACTGCTTCGTCTTTCTTCCGTAGAGTGTTTGTTAGTTGCCTGTCACGTTTTTGAACATCTAAGTTAAACTCACGTCATGTCACATAGAACTTTTGATCAGATGCTAAAATGCAGAAAGAATAATATCCCCACGACTTCTTTACCACGTGTCATTAGTTCAGGAGGACTATTTCATATTGTCCAGTTATTCCTAAATGTACTTTTGTATTATTCAGAGGCCCGTTGTCCCATCGCTGTATCAACCGGACCTTATGATGCCATGGTTCTGTTTTTTGTTCCTATTGTTTCTGTTGGGGCCATGTCTCTCATCAGTAGGAATTCAGCATATGGAGCAGAGGGGAAGGTTTTGACCATGACCAACAACAATGGCAGTTTTATGGGGGACCGTGAAGTTTGAAGTCCCTGGACCTAGGGGGGCCTTTTCCCAGATGAGGCCTGTGATCTCTTTGATGTCTAACTCTTCGCCTCCTGTCTCCTCACTTATCTGGGCAAGAACCGCTTGGCATGAAGTTCATTGGGTGACTCAGGAAAGAAGGCAGTCAGGGGGTGGAGTAGGGTGAAGCTAAGAGAATGCACCTGGCATTTCCTGGTATTTCGTTGTTTTTTTTCCCCCCCTCCAGGTCCTGTTTTATAGCCAGCAGCAATTCACTTTGGGCTCCACCCATAACTTGGCCAGTTGAGGATTTTTTTCCCCTTAACCCAGGTTGATTTCCTAAACTTTTTCAACCTCTTCTGTGCAGCTCCCAAAGGGCAGGAGCCTAAGTTCTGATAAGTGGCTTAGAACAGGATATGGGGTAACGGACAGGGCCCTTCCGGTTTAAATAAGAGCAAGAACCCGATTCCCATCTGCCCAATGAAACGGAAGACCGAGGGAGGGGTTGGTCACTTGGACTGCTTAGCTTAGTGGAAACCCATCCAAGGCAGCAAAATGTCAATGAAGCTGGGGATTTTTGTTTTGCTCTTCCCATCAGCATGGAAGAGTCTGTGGGACTCTGTCCCTTCTGTGGATGGGCTGACGTCTGTTGCCTTGTGGGAGGGGAGTATGTTGGCTGGGGTGTGGAGCAGAATCCAAAGCCCCGCTTAGCACAAGGCCCGCCTTCCCAGGAAAGCTATTTTCAGAACTCATTCACCAGTATTGTTTGCGATCTGAAATGACTCCCACAGTGTTTGAAGCTAGATGGAAAAGCCCTTTGATCTGCCTAAATAAATAATAAGGAGCCCAAAGAGGGATTTTTTTTCTTCCCATACTGATTAAACCACCAGAGAAATTTAGCTGCATATATTTTACAGGAAGATACTTGTAGTTTCCCTTCTCTCCTATGTGATCTGTGGAGCTCTCTCCCTATCCCCAGAAGCAGTAGAGCCCATGCTGATTCCCCTCTCTTGAGAGGAATTTTAATACACAGGTTAGCTCTATAGTTCCCCCCCCCCCCCATGGGAGAGGAACAGGGTACTTGGTAGGCTCCGTGAATAATCAAACCTCAAACGGTCCTCATCGGGAGATGGTCTGTGTGAAGTCTGTGTCTGCATCAGACAAATTCTGGCAATAAGATTGCTTCAGGGCCTGGGGTGAGGGAGTGGCACCTATTGACAAATTACTGGCAAGGGGAGGTAGTTGAACCACTTTCCAGAAATGGGCTGCTTTTAGGTGACAATTTTTCCTCCTTTATTTCCTTGAACCGACTTGCTAGACACTGTGAGTACCTTTCCAAGTAACTGCTGTTAGCACCAATTAGACGGCGAAATTCTTAGTTCTTAATCCATAAATTACAGGTCAAGATGCACAGCAAGGTCTTTGAACAAATTGCTCTTCAGAAAACCTTTGTTTGCTTTTAGGGGTGCAGTGAAAGGCTAGAGATTGGCTATTAGAATTAACAAAATGTTATAAACAATTTTTTTATTACTTCATCTTCCCTATGCCCTCCTCCCCACTTGAAAAATAAATATCCCAAATGGCCAGAACTCCAGATGGGAAACAAGGCCAAGCCATCTGAAGAATTAAAAAATGTCTTCATCTTTGTCTTTCTAAGTGCTGAGCCTTTTCTGCATCTGGGGTTTACACATTTATCAACTGCTTTTAAAAATTAAAACCTTTCTGTTTGTAAAGCAGCCACCTCCTTTCAGTTGTTGAAATCATGCCCAGTTCTGAGGTTTCTTGAAATCCTTGTTTAGTGGAATCTAAGGGTGACCTAACTCTGTAGTTCAGAGCAGAGCTGGTTGTGCAAGAGAAACAATCAAGAATTTGCAGCCCTCTCCAGGATTCACAGATACACCGTCACAGAGCCGGGGAAAGGCAGTTTCTGTGGGGAGAATAAATTGGGTTCCAGGCTGTTGGTGGCACCTGCTCTGGTGAGAGTGTACATGTGTGGGTTTGCACACGTGTGGGCCAGGAGTGTGGTGTGTGGGTGTGTGGGGAAGGGATGGGGGTGTATGACTGAGGAGGGCTGGGGCTCCCAGTGAGGTGGCAGGATGGAAGGCACTGTGTCAGCTCGATGGACAGGCTTTTGCTTTCCCTTTGTGTCCTCACAAGCCATCTTGGGGAGGGAGTTCCCCTGGCTTTGGGGAAAGATGCTGATTTTGGTCATTGGTTTCTGCCCTGCATGTATGCCGTGTCCTCCCCTTGTCCAAGGAGCCCCAGGGGCCCAGGTTGTCTTGGGAAGGAGCTGGATGAAGGGAGGGAAGGGGCAGGGAGGCAGGTCAGGGCTTCACGGGATCATGTGATTCTATTGTCCGCTGGCAACTTGTTGTTCCTGGTTAATATGTCAGCGGGAAGCGATTCACACTGCTGTGCAGTGGAAGCACTTGGGGAGTGTGCCGCTCGCCCAGCTGCCACCTGTATTATTACTGGCCTTAATATTACTCTTATTATTTCATCTTGAATATACTTTTGCTTCCTCTGACATCCGCAAGCCACCCCCCCCCTGCGCCCCACCTTTTCCCCATCTCTGTCATGCCTCAGTCCCCTCCTCTCAGGGGGAACTTTACAGGAGTGTTAATACAGTCCTGCTTTTTTTGTGGTGGGTGGATGCTGGAGCCCAGATGGAGTTCGTTGGCTGGAGGGCTTTCTCTCCTTTTGTGACTGCCCAAGCCTTGCTTCATGTTTGCAAACCTGCCAGCGAGGGACTGCCTTGGTTTTCCCAACATCATGGTGTGCTGAAGTCTGCTTCCTTTTCCAGCCTGGGGAGTCCGAGAGGGGCAGCTACCTTGTCTCCATTATCTCTAAGTAGAGCCCAGAGTCATGGCCAGAGCCACTGCTGTCCTGGGCGTATCTGACTCGAGAGACCTCTTTCCAGAGACATTGTGGTCTCCTCCTTCCGGAGGCCCCTGGGAGGCCGTGTACTGTCTAGGGCATTGAAGGGCCTTTCAGCCTCCAGGCAGGAGGGAGGCCAGTGGCCGGTCTGTTTGAGAGAGAGGCCTGGACTGCTGATGGGGCCCAGAGGAGCTGGGGGGAGGAAGCCCATTTCAGAACTGGGCGTTCAGTCTTTAAAAAGAGAACACCTCCCAGGTCCGGGGTTTTCAAATCCTGGCAAGAAGGATGAAGATTAATTTGGTCGTTTTTCCCTTAAATTTTGAGAGCTGGATTGGAGAACATGAAATTTAAGCCTCTCTCTCCTGCCCAGGAGATCCAAAAGCCCTAACAAATCCCAGAACATAATATTTTAACTCTAGGGATATATAAAAATTATAATAGCTCTTACTCAAAGAGGAAGGAGAGCAGAGTCCATTTTACCCCTAAGGAAACTGAAGATCCACAGTACAGAAAATGCGGAAAGACTCTTCCCCAAACGAATTAGTAAATAGCTCCCAGGCTTTTGATTGGATGAGTGTTTTGAGCATTTCCTAAGAAAGGTAATATACGGTAGCAACTTTGCAGGTATAATAATGGGAACCATGTAAATTCTTCTGTCCACAAATAGGTCGCAATCCCTCTTCAGTATTCAGCAATTATTGATAGTGCCGTATGTATGGAATTGGAAGAACGCCAGTACTATGGAGGCATCGATGGGGCTGAGGTACAGAGCCCAGGGCTTGAGCAGATTTGAGGGCTCTGGCAAGCATCTGGGTTATTGGGTATCCATTAGCAAGTGTTTGGAATGACTTTGCAGCCATAAAAAAGCCCTGACAGTGAGGATCTCTTGTAGGAATAGATACGTGAACAGTAATGATGACGGAAATGTGGGAGGGATGTGCTTTAGCATCTGGAATGCCAGTTAAAAGTTAATTGCTCCTAGTGATTTGTCCCAGTTCCACCATGAATTTTATGCAATTTAGTGCAAAGATTAAATGGATATCCCATAAGTAAAATCCCTAACAAGGTCAAGCTATCTCACTGGGAGGTAGATAAGAGACTCTTTGTAATTCCTGTCGAGCTCAAAAATGAGAAGAGCCCAGTATTTTTGTAATTCATTTATGACCTCAGGAACAAAACAGGCTCATGCAGATTAAGTAACATGAGCAAGGTTACACAGCCAGTAGGCAGTAGAAAAGGTCTCCAAATTCTGTTGGGATCCAAATCCCATGCTCTTAGCCATCTGTCTTCCCTGGATTGAGAAATATCAACTGTAGGACAAGCATCCACAGGATGTGGGAGTATATGAGGTTAGTTGGGCATGGGCTGGGGGATGAACAGGCTTTTTGTCTTCAGTGTATACTTACAGATATTCTTGCTGGTAGTGAAGATGGTGGAAGTGATCTGTTTACATACTGTCCTTTTTTCCCTTAATGGCTAACAGTCTGGTAGTAGGTGCAAAAATGGGAGAGCAACATTGAACAATGTATCGAAGTTCTCTTTCTGGAACTTTCTATAAGAAATCGATCGGGGGTCTGAATATCATTGCGTGGAAGTCAATGTATTACGGTAGTGGAAGGAGCAGAAAAAGGGAATTTGGACATAGGGGTTCTAGCCTGGCACTACCAATAAGTCTCTCTAATATTTGACAGATTGCTTCTTCTCTCTTGGGCTTCAGTTTCCCTGTCTGTCCAGTGACAGAGTGGATTAAATTATTTCTTGAAGACTTTTCCAGTCCTTACATTTTGTGATTCAGTTCATCAAAAATAGTATGACAGTGTTGCCTGTAATCCCCTCCAAATCTTGGTATCATTGCTGCTTATAAGCCTCATTCAATTATTAACTGTAATTGACAATAATTATTTGGTGTGTCTAATGTAATAAGGATCTACACACCCTCAAGTAATTTTTTGTGAAAATATGAATTATGAAAGAGAGTTGCCAATAGGGAGAAGAGGACTGATTTTGACTGCAGTTTGCCATTTCCTTGTGGGCAAGTGGAACACATTTTCTGAATTTGACTCTTTACATGTGCTGACTACATATAGGATGTCAGCAAAGGTTTCGTTTAAAATAATGATGCAAAAATTACCTTCTGGAGGACTCATTTAAAATGCTTACATTTGAGCAACAAGAGCACAGGTGTACGTCACTTAGATTTTCACCAAATGACCCTGGAGGTCCCCTGGTTCCGCCCTCTATGGGATCACACCTCTGTCAGGCGCTCATAGGTCAGTCCTGGAAAGGGCCACAGAGCTCTTTGCAGAGATTCCCGAGTCTGACCCTACCTGCTGCTCGTTTTGCAAGTCTCTTCGAGGGTGGGGGGCACCAGAAGCCCCCTCATCTCACTTTCTCATGCCCTTCTCCCCTAGTGCCATGGGAGAAAGCTTAACCTGAGCGTGTAAACCATGTTTTCCAGGCCGGCGCAGGACATCTCATTGCCACTGTCGGCCCGGAGCTCACGACCTCACAGTCCTACTTCTTCCCTCACGTCTGGGGGTTCCTTGTCCTTGCTGCAGTCTCCGCCAGCCACAAGATTGTCTCCTGCTCAACACCCCTTGGTCCCAAACCAAGGAGACCACTCAGCTCACCTGCCTAGGCCTCAGCAGCATTTCCTCCCGACCCCGGCTCACCAGAGCGATCATTACCGGCTTCCTCAGCCCGGCCTGAGTCAGCCGCAGCAGCAGCACCACAACCACCACCACCAGCAGCAGCCGGGAGAAGCCTATTCAGCTATGCCTCGGGCTCAGCAGTCCTCCGCTTCCTATCAGCCAATGCCAGCGGACCCATTTGCCATTGTTTCCAGAGCCCAGCAGATGGTTGAGATCCTGTCAGATGAGAACCGGAACTTGCGGCAGGAATTGGAAGGATGCTACGAGAAGGTGGCGAGACTGCAGAAGGTGAGGCCTCTGTTTTGGGGTAGCAGAGTCTTCTTTCAGTCTTACATATTTCACAGCGATGTAAGTCTCCACTCAGTGCCTGCGTGACTTACGTGCGGGTCTTTTGGATTCTCGAATCTGAAGGTTAGGTGTGGATCAAACTTTGGAAAAAGCCTTCTGCCTGCCTTTCTAGGAGGAGTCACATTTTACATTTATGTGGGGAGAAAAGAACATATTTGTCCAGTTTTCCCAGCTACCATAGCCCTAATGAAAACTTAATTGATTGTTTTCAGATTCCAGAAGGCCGAGAAACTTCTTCCTAAGGTCAAGAACACTGACAATGCCTGTATAGGTGAAGGTTCTGCCAGCCTAAAGACCTTTTGTCTTGATGATATTGTCCTGAATAACTGAATTTGGATCTTAAATGTAAAACCACAATTCCCACAAAAAGCTCACCGCTGAAGTTAGATCCTGCCCTGCCTTGTTCTGAAAGGGCTTAGAACACTTTTCCAAGTGGGAGTTCTCATAGTAACTCTTTTTCAACACCTCTTCCTTTGCCTCCTTTTTGCTTTGTTTTTTCCCTGCAGCTCACATTCAACATCTGCTGTCTTTCTGGGGTGTGTGTGGGGGGCAGGAGGGGCTTAGCACCACAGCTGGGTGACAGGTGACAGCCCTAGGCTGAGGAAGTAGAAATAGGAGTGGATGTCCCACCGAGTTCACATTTTTCCCTGGGCCCCTCCTGTCTCCTCCAGCTGGGACTTTAGCTCTTGAGTGCCCTGAGTTAGGAACCTTAGCTCTTGGCTTCCAGTGGCTATGGGTGAATAGGGTTATACCTTTGGCAGCCTCTTTGCAGCTTTTGTCATTGTGGAGCTCATGTGGTTTGATCTCCCGACAATGTGAACTGTTCGGGGAGGTGAGGGTGAAGGTGTGGGAGATAGGGGACATTGCCCGGTTTTGTTCAGCAACTCTGTCCTTAGGAGACACGCGGGAGTGGAAATTTCAGGGGCCTGAATGAAACTGAGAATTTGTAAACACCAGATCTGGGTCCTAAAGTAGAGGAGGGCTTACTGTCAGCTGAGTCTTCTTATGTAACAAAAATACCCCCCTCACCGTGTTCCAAAATCTGGATGGGGTTTGTGAGAACTGTTTCTCACTGCCTTTGCCCCCAATTTTCTATTTTCTGTCTCCTCTTGTTTAACTATACACCCCCCCCCCCAATCACATCGATGCAACAAATTAATCCTACTCACGCACTAAAAGCAGACTGGCCCAGTTTGGCTGATTGGGTTTAACTGTTGACACCCCTCCCCAAACTCTCTATTCAGGGTGGCCTCAGCCCCATCTTTGATGCAGTAATTGGGAAGTTGGGTGACAGGGAAGAGGAGCAGAATAGTATTCGTGGCGTAATTAAGTGCCAATGCTGCGGTGGAGTAGAGGCCTAAGTGGGGGAGAAGAGGAAAAGGGAAGTGGGAAGAGTATGGTAGATAGCAGCTGGTGCTAGAAAAAACACGAAGGCCCGAGACTCATGAGGGGAATAACAAGACAGAAACCCACCACCACCTCCCTCTTCCTTGCCCCCATCATCCCCCAACCAAACCAGTAAGTCTGCCCTTCTGTGACTTCTTTTCCTGGAAGGTCCTGTTGTACAACTTGCCCATTTGGGGGGTACATTATCTACACGGGGGGGGGGGGAGAGAAAAATGGGTACCGGATCTCGAAATAGTACTCTGAACAACATGAGTAAAGGGCCTGCCTTCCAGGTGTGGCATTCTGTGGGGAACTGGAAAGCCTTGCCCTCTAAAGGCTGCCCAGTGCAGACTAAATACCAAGGCTACTCTTTCAAATGGAAATGTTTATTTTCTGTGCCCCGCACTTGAATTTCATGCAAAAGCTTTATCAGGCCTAGGCCTTGCAGATCTTGTCTCTAAATGCCATTCACCACCAGTTTTCACCTTCTGTGCTGCTATCTTGGTGCCATCTGCAAGGAGAAAAACACTCTGGAGTCTGCTCTTTTCTGTGGTGTAAGCCTCATTTGTTTGTAGGCAGTCCTGCCTCGGGCATAATTTTGGAGCTGGGGCAGGTGGCATCTGAGTTGTTTGATAACCCCAGTCTCCCACTGGGGGCCTGATATTTCTCCCCATGAAGTACCCTGAGCTTTGTTAAGGAGGATAGTGGGAAACTGAGAAGGAATGCAGAATGGTTGCAGGAGTCAGATTTAATTTGCAAATTGCTTAATAGGCCGCAGGGTTTATTTATCTTATACAAATTATATGTAAATATCTCTGTGGTTATTTCATGTGCAATGAAGCTGTACTGGTTACAGAAATACTCTGGAGTCTGATTTCTTAGTTTCTTCCAGATTCGGGCTGATTTGGGGCAAGACCCTTTCTCTTTGAGATTTTGTGTATATGGTTTTTTTTCCCCCCGTTTTACAAGATTTGTAGTGGTGTCATAAAACATAACTCTGATCGTGAATTTCTGTTCGAAAATCTGTACTGGTTTCCCACTGACTAGGGATAAAGTCCAAATACCTGGCATTAAAGCCCTTTTATGATCTGATTCCAGTCTGTCTTTACAGCCAGATCTCACCAGCTTCCCTCTGTGTACCCCACAGTGTCCAGCCAAATGAGACTACTGGTCATTCTGGGAATGCATTTGCTCACTCAGAATAGAATACCCTTCCCCTCACCTCTGCTCATTGAAATCTGACCTAGCTTTTAGGATCTAACCCAAAATGCCACCTCCTGCCTGAAATTGGTCTCCTCTCCCCTCACCTGAACCAGGAATAAACTTTTCCTCCCCTGCACTTTTGTAGCACTTACTTCTACTGTTCTGAATAAGGCATCCTTCTCTTGATTCTTTTATTTGATTAGATTGAAAGCTCCTTGAAGGGAAACAATAATGTCCTCATTCATACTTACATACCCCACGGATATTTTAAAGAGCTCCGCAAATATTTGGTCCAGTTAACTGAACTACTGCGTAAGGCTGAGACTTAGAGTTTTTAGGGTTCGCCTCTGCCGCTAACTTGATCTCGGAAAGGTCCATTTCACTTGTCTCTCTGCTAAGATGGGGAGAGGTGTCCTTGTGAAGGTGGATAGCAGGGCAAATAGAAATCGACATGTGAAAGCCCTTTGGACACCGTGAAATAATGTTCTCTACATACTATACACATTATTTAATAGTATTTTCAAAATTAAGAAAATTCTTACCCAGAAATGACATTTATAACTGTACTTATGAAAATTTATTTTCTCCTACCACCTTCTCTGAAGGCAGAAACTGTTTTTTTTTTTTTTTTTAATCTGAGGGAATCTCATGACCCTGTGACTTAGTTGCTGAGCTGAAGGTTGACTTTAGAAATCCTTCTGGCGGACGCCTGGGTGGCTTAGTCGATTAAGCGTCCGACTCTTGGTTTCGGCTCAGGTCGTGATCTCAGGGTTCTGGGATTGAGCCCCATGTAGGGCTCCATGCTCAGTGCAGAGTCTCCTTGAGATTTACTCTCCCTCTCCCTCTGCCCCTCCCCTGACCCTGAGAATGCACCCTAGATTTCTCTCTCAAATAAATAAATAAATAAATAAATAAGTCTTTTTTTTTTTTTTTCCAAGAAATCCTTCTGGGAAACTTTTTTTATCTGACTGTGTTATGCTGGCCTCCTAGCCACCTGTAAAGCCCTGGGAGAAGCTGTCATTAAGGATTTGCATATATGCTTCCAGACCATCTATCCCATTAAGCTCCTACCATCCCCACTATCTTTCCTTTTTTTCTTTTTAATCAGGTGGAGACAGAAATCCAGCGTGTCTCAGAGGCGTATGAGAACCTTGTAAAATCATCTTCCAAAAGAGAGGCCCTGGAGAAAGCCATGAGAAACAAGCTTGAGGGTGAAATTCGAAGGATGCATGACTTCAACAGGGATCTGAGAGGTGAGGGACTCACTTCTGAAGCATTGGCCAAGATGGCGAAGGGAAGGGCTGAGGAGTATACATTGAGGCTCTCAAGGCTTGTCCAGCCCACTAGTATGACCAATAAATTGCAGGACGTAGACCAGGCTAAGTTTTGGGGACTGCAACAGAACTTGGTCCCAAGCTTGCTTCATCAAAGTGGGATGAGCTGATGTGTTAATTAGACAGTATCCTCCCGGGACTCCTGGACCCACCTGGCCTGCCCCCAGTCCATGCTGCCTCTCTCCTTTTTAGATTTTGCAGAGGTCTGTCTTTTGGCTGTACAAGCTTGAAATAGTGATGCCCTCCATTGTTTCTGGGACTGCCTCCTTTTATTTTTACCTTAGTACGATAATACTGGAAGATGGTGAGAAATGACCACCTTCAACACCTTCAAAACTGATGACCTTGGGGATGTTACTTTCTGTCTTTGGATTTAGGTTGTCTTACTGATAAAATGAGACAACTGAACTAGACACTACCCAGGGTCCCCTTCTAGCTTTGATGTTACATGATTTTAAAGACTTCATAGTAACTTTGATGCTCTTTTTCCTGGCAAATGAAAGATGTCATATATCCCGGGATGGATTCCTTCATCGGAATTGAGAATTCTGCACTTAGGTTTTGTCAGGGAGGGGTGAAAGTGTTAAGTGCTCACCTCCTCCTTCCCAGTCATGGTTTAGTTTTGTTTGGGGCTCCACATTCATAAATCTGCATCTATGTCACCTATTCCTGAGTAACAAGAAGAAGCAGGGTTGTTTTGCCCAAGATCAGTATTTAGAGGGTGAACACCATGTGCTTGGAAGTTTGTGTATCAGGCCCTGTTGATTGTCTCTGAATTCCACAGAGCGTCTAGAGACTGCCAACAAGCAGCTTGCGGAGAAGGAATATGAGGGATCAGAGGATACTAGAAAAACCATCTCTCAGCTCTTTGCAAAAAGTAAGTCTGAAAGCTCCGGCAGCAAGTATTGTGTGGTTGGGAGCCAGAGGTATAAAAAGGTTACACAGTTCTGCTTATCCTTCTAGAACAGCCAGGACAGAGCGAATGCCATCTAGGGATTCTTTTTCCTGTTCAAGCATGAAGTTGGGATTCTTCTTCTTTTTTCCTTCTAGGCCAAGAAGGCTGCTTGCCACATTTAGTCACATCAACATGGCTCCTTCTGCCTTAAACCAGAGAAGCCCCTCGAAATCCCTGCTTTTGTCACGGCTAGCTGAAAAGGACCTTAGTGAACATGGGTTCTCTTAATGTTGGAGGGATTTATTGTTGAAGGCTCCATGGGCTGGCTGTGGTAGAGATGGGATTAATATGCGGGATCAATGATTAGCGTTTGGAATAGCTAATCTGCACCTGCGGCTCCCTTAGTTAAACACCCTGTGTTATATGATGTCATTCCACGCTGGCCGAGGGCAAGGGGAGCTAGAGGAGGACCACTGCTCTGGCCCAAGCTACTGACTCTGGTCAGGGAGTTGGAGGATGTGGGGGAGGGCAGAACTATGTCTTCCTCATAATAGTGTTTCCTTTGTCTGGAAATACTCCGAGGACCGTGACAATGGACTAATCCTCTTCTTTATCGGTCCCTAATAGACTCCACCCAGCTAGACAATGCCTCATTCTTTCCAATTGCCACAATAAAACCGGCAATAAAAACTCTGCAGTGGATTGAGCCCATGGGGGGAAACAGATGAACTACCCTCACTTCTACAGATGCCCCTAATTGGTGTCGCCTACCCCCAGCCTCCCTCCCTGCGGCTCCCAGCTGGAGTAGCACACGGTGGAGACTTGTAAGGTCCCATCTTTGCTGAGCCTCCACATGACCCTTTCACGTCATTCCATGCAGCTTCCAGTTCCTTTGATCTTCACTTACAATATCCCCCTCCCTCCCTGGGTTGTTCTGTTGTGCGCTGGCCTCAGAAGTGGGGCTTTTTTTTCTTCCTCATTTCCCTGAGCCTCCTGTTCCTTTGTCAGTATGTCTCAGAGGAAGAATGCAGTTTTTCCGGTGTCATCAGTACCTGGGGTAAATTGTTGTGGAGTTGCTTTTGTGGGGTCACGGTGACCCTGGATGCTGGTTCCCTGGTGGAGAAGGTGGTGGCGTCCCAGGACAAAACAAAACAAAACAAAAGAGAAAATGTATGGATTCTTGCCCCAGATATTCTGGTTCAGACTCCTCCTCCCTGTGTGGCGATGGTGTTTCAGGGGTCCTCGGAGCTCTGCTACTGGTTTATAAAATGTGGGAACTTAGTAGATAAAAACTGTATTAACAGCGGGGGGGAAAGGCTGTCACATGGTTCTAGGAGGGAAAAATGGACTCCACTTAGCAAGCAGAGAAGAGAGCATGACTTGTGGCCTCTTAGTTCTTTTTGCCTCTGGACATCGACAGGGTACTGCATGGTTGGAACTGTGGCAAGAGGCAAGAAAGCCCTCTTGAAAAGCCTCCCTGGGGAATGTGCTCCACTTACCCTCGAGAGGCCAAACCAACGCAACCCTGGGAGAAGGCAGTCTGGTTAGAAGGAGTTTAGAACAGCCTGGCCTTAAGTATGGGCTCCACTATGTACTCATTCACTAATTGTGAGACCTTGTACAAGTTACTCAAGCCCTCTGGGTTTCTGTCTTTTCATATACAAAATGGAGAAGAGAGTAACACTTTTCCTTGCAGGGGAGTCCTTCTGAGGACTAAGTCAGTACAATACTTGGTAGGCAATAAGTATTCAACAGATGCTCATTTCTTTCCAAGGTACAGCTGAATAGATATGTAACATCAGAGTGGGAAGGAAGGCGAGGCTGCCCTATTAAAGTTCTTCTTACAAACTTAGGAATCATGGTCTCCAGAGGAAGGGCACTCTACCTCCAAATGAGAATCAAAACTGCTCCTTTGAGTTGCTGGTATGAGGTCTGTCCTAGTTAAAAGGGGAGGGATGTAGAAAGGTGGAGGGGATGACTACACATGTCTTGGTCTTCTGCACCTACAATGCAATCCTGGACTTATTTCAGTTGGAAAATGTTAGTAAAGAGTGGGATTTGGAGTTTTATACATTCTGTGAAATACCATTTTTAGATTGATTTAATATGCTGTCATGAGATAATAGGGAAAACTCTGGGGGGCTCAGTGGCTCTTTTGCTAATACAAGACCACTTGAGGAAATAAAATTGAAGAGACAAGCCTACCTGTTCTTCTGATGTGTGTGTATTCTTTGCATCGTGCTTTTCATCACATTCTTTACATCTCTTTTCACCTGGCTTCTGCACAACAACCATTGTTAAGTGACTTTTCTGAATTTACATAGGAAGTTGGTGGTAGAGCCCGTGGGAGAGTCCAGATCTTGCGTATGCTGGTTTTTCTAGCTGTGTGTTAGACAATGTTTAGGAATGGGTATGACTGTCAGCTTTGCTCAGGTAAGGTTTTGAGTCAGCTCCAGAATGGCAGTAATGATAATTCATGTCTTGATAGATAAGGAAAGCCAGAGGGAGAAGGAGAAGCTGGAGGCCGAGCTGGCCACTGCCCGTTCTACCAATGAGGACCAACGACGACACATTGAAATCCGAGACCAGGCCCTGAGTAACGCCCAGGCCAAGGTGGTCAAGCTGGAAGAAGAGGTATGTGTAGGTTCCTTAAGTAGCGTATGAGCCTGAGGTGGGGAAGAGCAGGGAAATCAAGGGATCAGGGGCACTGGGGACTCAATCCCCCAATAAGAAGGTACCATCTGCTACTTCTTTTTTTTTCCTAAGGATTTATTTATTTATTTGAGACCACATGTGAGAGAGAACACAAGCAGAGGGAGGGGCAGAGGGAGAGAGAGAATCCCAAGCAGGCTCCCCGCGAAGCATGCAGCCTGACTCTGGGATCCATCTCACAGCCCGAGCCAAAATCATGACTCGAACACTTAACTGACTGAGCCACCCAGGCGCCCCACCATCTGCTACTTCTAGTTATAGCTGTGCTGATGTGAGTGGACTTTGATTTCTTTTCTCTTCTCTGCAAGTTCCTTCCTTTGGCTCCAAAATAGAAAATCTCCAAGGTCAAGGAGCAATTTCCATTTGCTCATTCATATAATAAACTAACCACCCCCCTTCACGTTCTCACTATGGACCTAGCCCTGCCTTAAACCTGTGATAGATCTATACTTTTTAATTCCTGCCCTTATAGGGCTTTAAGGCTTTTTTTTTTAAGAAGGGCTAAAAGATGATTCCCGATATTTTAAAGTACTCCAAGGATCTTAACATCAAAATGGTTCTTGTCTCCACATACTCAATGGGAAGTTGGTCCCCTTAGGTAAAAAACAAAAATAACATTAAGATAAATGAATTTTGGTGGCTATGCCCCTTGTCCTAGGATTTATTTTGCAGATTGGTTTTGAAATAGAAGCAGTCTTGAACAGGATGGGACCCAGGGACAGTTTACAGTTTGTGGCAGGCCAGGAGCTGTGCCCTGGCTCTTCCTGGCTAGGTTGTGGAATGTAGGTACGTGGTGGGGTGAAATTTTCAGTTGCTTTGTGTGCAAGGATGGAGTTTTTCTTTGACAAATACAGGGGCCCCCAAACTACTAAGCATATGATAAATATGTATCTGATTAGGCTTGATGTAGATGTTACTTGATTGCAACACTGAGCTGTGTTCATGTGAAATAGAGGGAATATTGCTGCTGGCCTGTCATTAATTAATCTTGCATGTCAGTTGTCATTGTATTGAAGTACTACTAACTCGTCGATGTTTTGTACTTCAGGGAATGGGTGTGTTCCAGCAAAAACTGAAGCCAAAGTGTAACTTGGTGAAGAAAATTTCACATCTCACTAACTGTTCCAAAATTTGAATTGTTTTAAGAGAAAAAATAGCCTCCACTGCAACAAATTAGAAGCTTTATAAACTTGGGACCAAAAAAAAAACAAAAACAAAAACTAAGTGTTTAGTGACCAAGCCCTCAGCATTGTGGCTCTTTTACGTATGAGCTGTCTTTCCTACCTTCATTCATTGCCTGCTTCTTCTTCCTCA
Organism: Ursus arctos; assembly: GCF_023065955.2. Lineage (NCBI taxonomy): Eukaryota > Metazoa > Chordata > Mammalia > Carnivora > Ursidae > Ursus > Ursus arctos. The sequence goes on along the minus strand of NC_079873.1, from coordinate 88,099,898 downwards.
GTAAGAATGATTCTAGTTCCTAGAGATCTCCTGACTTACAGATACGCTTTGCTTTTTGGGGTGGGGATTAAAATGCTTGTTGGAGGGGCACCTGGGTGGCTCAGTCGGTTAAGTGTCTGACTCCTGATTTCGGCTCAGGTCATGATCTCAGGGGTTGTGAGATGGAGCTCTGTGTGGGCTCAGTGCTCAGCAGGGAGTCTGCTTGAGATTCACTCCATCTCCCTCTCCCTCTGCCCCTCCCCCTGCTTGCTCTCTCTCAAACAAATAAATCTTTAAAAAAAATGCTTGTGGGTTGTGGGTTCATACATTTCCAGAAGGTAATGTCACCTAACCTATGATGTCCTTGACCTGATTTGCTTAATCATTAAACTTCAGGTTGCATAAAATCCGGCTAATGTCCTGCTTCATCAGCTGTCTACATCAAAAATACTGCTAAGTTGCTTTATTGAACATCAGGAATACTTGTATAATTCTGGTATTCAGACCTAAGGAGCATACCCTTTAACCTTTTGCTACACCTCATCTATGCTTTTACTTCCCCTTTTTGTGAGGAGATCACAGGATAAATTACAGGACAAGGATAAGACTGTATTCTTTTAGAGAAGGGAAAACTGGGAGACTGGCTGAGAAGTAGCTTGCTGGTGGTCACATGGCAAGTCTTGGGTAAAGCCAGGAATAAAACTGGAATCTCGTGACTCTTCATTCCCTAGACCTTGCTGCTCGTCTCCCTGTCTGAATCATCCTTTGGTTCCATTCCCAAAGAGAAAATGTGGGCGCTTGTTCTGATTTAGTAACCCCTGCATCTTTTCATTTACCAAAAAATGCTTCACCCGTTGAGCCCCTCTTTTTCAACAAGACTATGAGAAGCTTGTCCAGAGTGATTTGAGATTGGGGTGTATACACAGCCCTGTGGCCCCTCCAGGAAGTGTGCCCATCCAGTAGGAGATAAGTGGGAACAAAGACCCACAACCATCTTGGTTTGCTGTGTCCTAGGGCTCAGTGGTAACTGGTTGTTAATCATGAAAATAATATACAATATACATCTAAGGAGAGGATGTTAATTTGTAGTTCCCACTGGGCAGCCCTCACTGCAACAGTTGCCTGAAATATATTTCTGGCTTCTGAGGCTTTTCTGGGCATTCGTTCCAGAGATTTTTTGTCATTTTCCAGGGCCCTGCCCTTGAAACACATAGATTTACAATTTAAAAAAGAACTTCTGAAAATTGGGCTAGGATTCAATCATGGCATCTCGTGGCCAGATATCTTAAATGAGCTCATCGATTATTGTTAATTTTTTAGTCCTTGTCCAACTTGTACTTTTGCTCAAAGTCTAGTTGTTGGGAAATTTGAGTTGTCGTTGCTAAAGAAGGTGGAACATTTGATGGAGAGAGCGGGCTGGGAGACTTCTATCCAATGGAATCGCAAAGGCAGAGTTCAGGGAATGTCTTCCGGACTCTCAAGCCTGGTCACCTCTAGCACATGTAGGGGCTTAAAACCATGTCTCAGGAAAAATCCACTGATTTTTATTTTCTTTTCTGCCTTAAGCAGCCTGTCAGACCTGGGATTGCTCCTGGGTGGTATTTGCCTTATCTCCTTTATAATATTCAAAGGAAAACATTCCTTTTCCTTAGTCTCAAATACAGGAATTGGTTACTGAAGTTTTGCTCATCTGCTGCGACTCAACCCCCATTAGGCTTCTTCTATCTGGGGTAAAATTTTTAGGTATGGAACATTACGGAAGGTAGCTCTGAAACTAATCTAGTAAGGAGTCTTCAATGTTCGCAAAATTAGTGAACATCTCTAAATCAAGAAGGGTATTCATGAATCGAAAATGTAGTCCTCTATCTGTTGGAGATAGCTCACATAAAATCATTTTTGAAGACAGAGGGCTATGTCAGACATTTGCTATGCCTGGTATAAACAGAGAATTTAGTTATGCTTACAAATGGTACCATGAGTTTTGCTTAGAAGTTCTATCAAGGGAAACCTCTGTAGTCTACTTAGCAAATGAGATTTAGGGAAACTTCCCCAAATTAAGTCGTTGGTCTAGGGAGTATTTTCTTAGCCTACTAAGTGCAATGTCGGGTCAATACATATATGGAGCTATTATGTTGTATACCTGAAACTGATATAATGTTATATGTCAAATATATCTCAATTAAAAAGAAGATGACCAGGGAAAGATTATGACTAGTTTAATGGTCCGAGGACCCTTGCATGTATTTATGTCTTTCTCTGTACAAAGTCCTCATTTAGATGCTCTTCCTAAAATTCATTTCATTTTTCTAATCCCATTAAGTCTCTTCCCCATGATACTCTTCACTGTGCTCTAAGCTCTATACAGAAATGTGCCTCAGGCTTACAGAGAACCTTCTCCTTCAATCACAACTTCCTCTTCCAAGCTTAGCAGAGATTCTCTGATGGACCCTGCTCTGTTGACATCTGGGGAGGTATCTTGCTGGAAGGGGCTAGTAATTTTACTAAAGGAGACACCTGGTTTTTTGATGATACATTACCATCCAGATCTTGCCACCAATCTGCAGCCTATGCAGCAAGTAGCAGCCAAGGTAAATGGTGCCTTTCCATCCTTGCCCTTATCTTTTGGGACACGTAGGTTGTATTGAAGTGGAGGCTCATTAAACTCCAAGTCAAAAGAACTCTGTGTCCCACAGCAACCGTGGAATTCTCCCATGCAAAGGGACCTCCCCCAACACCTCCCCCCAACTACCACTAATTTGACCTCAGTGGAGAGTTTCGACAGATGCCTGGCATATCCACTGACAAGGCTCAAGGCAGCCCAGGCGTCTGGCTGGCTACTGTCTTATGATGATCCAGAGCTGAGCCGCTGCTTGGGTAATTGTTTCAGGAATGGTGGGAAAAAGGCCCTGGCAAGATCAAAGAGGGAAGATGCTGCAGGTGGGCTGCTTACTGAGCAGAGTGCCCTGGAAGGGAAAGCGCAGAATGTGGGAGGGCTGGCAAAAAAAGCCAGTGAGCCTCGTTCTTTGGCTTTAGGCTAAAATGACGGCCACAGAGATTCAGGGAAAAGGGGCCCAAGTGCTAACCTTTTCTGAACTGCAGTGGCTGGTGATGATTTAGACATCACAGTGATAACTCTTGGTCGCAGTGCATTTTCCCAGTGTCCTTTCGCCACTCCGCTCAATTCTTCAAAACAAAATTCATATGGTTTCCTTCCATTTCCACCATTATTCTTTTGTGGCTGATATTTTTTTCTTATTTGTAATTTCCTTGCCACTACTTGATTTGTCATTTTGGTTTTGGAGATGGACAGTTTTCTGCTGTCATGCTTATCCACATACTACCATAACTAGTCTCCTTTCCCAGTATTAGAGGAAGATGTGCTAGGCATAGATATTTTTGTCTCATCCAAAATTGTCTCCAAACAATAGCATATTGTGTGAGTAGGTAAAACTCACACAGTCCTTATGATGGATTATAAATGTGGATGGGAGATCTGAGGGCACTAATTACGTGTGCATTTCAAATGTTGATAAGAATTCAGATAAAGTATGTTATCTACCCAGGAATCTTCCAGGGTGTTCTGCTGATGGATTATTGGCTTATTTGAAGGGCATTTCATCTAAGGATGACATTTCCCATATTTATGGCAGCATTTTTTTTAGAGAGAGAGAGATCTGAGGGGGAGTAGAGAGAGAGAAAGAATCTTAAGCAGGCTTCACGCCCAGCACGGAGCCCGATGGAGGGCTCAGTCTCATGACCCTGAGATCATGACCTGACCTGAAATCAAGAGTCGGATGCTTAACCCACTGAGCCACTGAGGCGCCCTGGCAGCATTTTTTTTTTTTTTTGAAGTAGGTGTTCCTCCACCCAATATGTTAAATTATGTCCCCACCCCAAGTAGAGATGGAGTGACCTCCCAGAGCTTGATTTTCTCAGTTTTTCCTATGATTTTCACTTTTTAAATTCCCAAATTGGAGGCCTTGTATAATTTCTTTAGCCTCCTTAGAATGAATTCCGTTCTCTTGGTAGCAAGTTTCTAGAGGTGGCTTCTACTCTTCAGTTCTTTTAATATCCACCAGTGGACCACAGCCTCTTGGCAATGGACAGAGGCAGCTTGCTAATACCAGGGTAGTGTTACCAAATTGCTTCAGAGAGAACTCTTACTTGGAGCCAGGGGCTCCTGAGTAAGGCTAACTCAGATCACACAGAAATCACCAAATGGTCATGGAGCAGCATATGAACTAGTTGTACAAAGGAGTGGAGCAAAGAAAGTACACTTAAACTGTGACATCTGTGACACAGTCAGTGGAATTGGGGCAATGGAATGGAAGATGAAAATCAAACATGATGAAGGATGTCCTCGATGGCACTGAACTTAGTTCTGTATAACTAGTTTTAGTGTCTTGTAGCCAGTGAAGTGTATGCATATGATGGTGTTCATCCAGCCAATAATAATAGCCTACTGCTCTACCTATCCATCTCTATATTTTTTTCTTATTTGTTAAGACTTCACTTTTTCAGAGCAGTTTTAGGTTCCCAGGAAAATAGAAGGGAAAGTACAGAGATTTTCCATCTACCCCCTGCTTCCGCACCTGCACAGCCTCCGCCATTATCAACACCCCCCCACCAGAGAGGTCAAATTTGTTACAACTGATGAACTGATGAACCTATGTTCACACATCAGTGATCCGAAGTCCATAGTTTATATTAGGGTTCAGTCTTAGTGTTTTACCCTCTGTGGGCTTGGATAAATGTATAATGACATGTATCTACCATTATGGTATCATATAGAGTATTTTCACTCCCTAAAAATTATGTGTTCTGCCTATTCATCCCTACCCCCTACGTGTTTTTTTTTAAGTTTTCAAAAACATTTCCAAATCTATTATTGTATCTCCCACCATGAACCTTGCAAGTTTTGTCTTCTTTTAAGAGATTAGGAAATTAGAGTGCAAACAGATGATACAGTTAGTGATAAATCCAGGACAAAACCCAGGTCTTTTAACTCCAAAATATCCTACCCTATGCTTTGTCCACCAGTGCATGCATGAAAAAGGCCAATGATTAAATGACTTCCTTGCAAATGGCTGTGATAAATGGGTAGCTTTAGGGGCCCGAGAAGTAATTTTGCATATAGCCATCTTTAAAAAAAAATAAATGTGAAAGACGTCCACAGTTGTTGGAGGGAGGGAAGGGATGCCATCACGTGGTATTCATTTGCAGGGATCAGATTTTCCTGAGTCAGAAGGGGGTTAAGAGATCTGCCAAATGCTTGGGAATGGGTTCAAATTATTGCAGAAGTGCAATGGAAAAATATGATTGATTGAGCTCGAGAGTATTTGCCCTATTCTTCATTGGATTGCCTTTCTGCTGCTCTTCCTACTTTATGATTTCCCTTTAAAAATTTATCTCTGAATCAGAATGACTGGAAACCCTTGACTTGCCAGACAAAGTAAATACATTGATGAATGAGTGTGTTTATTGTTGGTATATTTGTAGTGTTATAGCTAAGCTATGCTATGCTCATTTGTATTCTGCTATTTGACAGCTGATTAATATTAACTGGGCACCAAGAGGGTAGTGAACAATGAACTAGAACTAGAACCTCAGAGAGATGCAAAGGAGTAGAAGGTCCCTGCCCTTACGGGGCTTATGGAATACTGCTGTCCAATGGGGCAAGGACTTTGTCTTGCTTCCCATTACATCACTACTGCTCTCAGATGTAGAATAGGGCCTGACATATGATAAGCATTCAGTAAATATCTGTTGAATGAATGAATGAATGAATCCACACATGAACAAAATCTTTTACAATGACACATAACAGAGTACACATTATGAGAGGCTTTTGAGAAAAGCAGCAATCAGGATCAGGTAAGATTAATAAAGGAAAAACTAGGCAGTTTAGTGATATGGTGAGGAGAGATGAAAAACATGGAAAGAAAGAAAGAAAGAAAGAAAGAAAGAAAGAAAGAAAGAAAGAAAGAAAGAAAGAAAGAGAAAGAAAGAAAGAAAAAAGAAAAAGAAAGAAAAAAGGAAAAGAAAGAAAGGGGAATGATCAGACTAATACAAAGGTTGATTATTTGCAAGGTAAGCCTGGTTGAATTTTAAGGCAGTAGGAGGCAGGAACATTTTGATAAAACCATTTTTAAGAGCCATGTCTAGACTGGACAGGGGACAGTGTGATAGCAGGCTGGAGATGAAATGAAAAGCGTCAAGTATCTTGAGATATGGATGAGATATCTCCGGCCTAAAGAAGTGAGAGAGGAGGTATAAAGGTGCCTTGGATATAGTAGGTACCTAATCAATACTACTGGAATGGATATGCTAGCAGTAGACTGCTTTGTTTTTAAATAAAGCAGTGCCATAATGTACTACTTGAAGAAGTCTGTTATAGCCACTGTATACGGGATGAACTGACTGTGCGTGCGTGTGTCTGTGTGTGCATGTGTTTATGTGTAGATGGGGGAGGGCAACTCCCTCTGTAAGGAGATCTGTTAGGTTATTATTGTAATAACTTAGTTGTGAAATTAGGACTTAAAACTGAGTAGGCCAAAGGGGCGCCTGAGTGGCACAGTTGGTTGATTGTCTGACTCTTGGTTTCGGCTTGGGTGATAGTCTCAGGGTCATAGGATCAAGCCCAACATTGGGCTCCACCCTCAGCACAGAGTCTGCTTGAGATTCTCTCTCCCTCTGCCCCTCCCACTAGTGCTCTCTGTCTCGCTCTAAAGTAAATAAATAAATCTTAAAAAAAAAACTATGTAGGCCATGAAAATATAAGGAAACAAAAGAATATGAGATATGTTAGAATTAACACATAGAAATAAACAGTGAGAGATTGGGTATGGTGGACAGAGGAAAGAGGGGAGAACAATAATTTCAAGATTTTGAGACTGGAAAAATAGAGTAAGTGATGATAATGACTGAACTATAAAAGGATAGCCTTTGGGGGAAAGATGAAAGCAGTCTGGGACACATTAAGTGTCAGAGTTGAGAAATCTTGCACTCAGCTAGAGGTCTGTGACTAAAGAGAGTATGATAACATTAAAATGTGAATATAAGCACTTGTTGAAAGTGTGGCCTGAATGAGATCTCCAGTAGTGCTGAAGTGTAGAACAAGGATTCTCGACCTCAATATTACTGGCATTTGAGGCCAGATAATTCTTCACTGGTAGTAATAGAGGCTGTCTTGGGCACTGTGGGATGTTTAGCAGTATACCTGGTTTCTACCTACTAGAAGCCAGTAGCAAACTACCCCTAGCTGTAACAACCAAAAATGTCTCCACACGTTGCTGCATGATCCCTGGGGGAGAAATAGCCCCCAGTTAAGAACCATTGGCATAGAGGCAAAAGAAAACACTATCATAGATAAGAGCTTTGTGGTATAGTGAGAGGTAGGGATGGGGTTGGAAGGGAAGGTGGGTCTAAGATATCAAGACAGAAAGTAAGAGTGATTTAAGGACCCACCTTAGGAGAACATAGAATTAAAGAAAGCAAGGGAAGGGGAACTTTGACAAGTTTTTGAAAATTGGCCTTTGGTAAGAAAATTTGAATGGATGGAATGATTTCCCCAATTCACTGAATATCCAGAGAGAATTTGGTTTAAATGATGGATTTACTTGGCTTCTCCTAGAGGTGCATGGGTACTTGTCTCTAGACCTGAGCCACTACCTTGGCTTTAGAAACTTTTCAAATGAACATTCACTTCCATAAATACTGAAGACATAGAAAAACAAATCATCTAGGATCCTGTGGCGAGTACACACATTATATGTTCTGTCTTTTGTATGTACATACACACAAACTAAGGCACAACTTCCATTTTGTTTTTACCTCCAAGAATGTGCCCATACAGAATTCTAGGATTTTGTTTTGCCTCTTTTCTTAGTTATTGGTCAGTGTTGAAGGTGAAAAGGGAAAGAGCAGATCCATAAAATACCTGTGAAAATTTGAAAGACTATCAGAGACCATCTGAGAGCATCTATCTAGCTTTTTTTTTTTTTTTTTTTGCTTCTTGAAACCTACTGGTCAGTGGTCTCTCCTAAGAGAGAGAATGCCATACCCAAAGGCAATGAGATGTGAAATGCCATGGGGTCCTAGGTACCTTAAATTATTTAACCATGCTGAAGAGTTAAATATGAAAGATGACGGAGTGAGGTAATATGGTATATATGTAGTAATCTTTTTTTGGAAATGAAGTTTTACGTAGAACCCTAACATATAAAACACATGAAAGAGAAATAGTCTGATACAACTTACCTACCATAGTGGCCTCTGAAGGACTCCACAGAACAGTTTGAAAATCACTCCAGGGTCTGGCATTTTATCTACAAAGGCCCAGATAGTAAATAGTTTCAGCTTTGTAGACCATAGGCCTGCTCAGCTCTGCCATTCTAGCCAAAAGGCATCTATAGCCAGTATGTACATGGATGGGGATGGATGGACTCGGCCTGCCACTGACCAGTTTGCTTGGCTGACTCCTAAAACCCTCCTCATTTTTTACAAATGGGGACTCGGAGGCCGAAAACAGGGAAGCATATTACCATTAATAGCAGAGCTAAGACTAGAATCCAAGTCTCCTGATTGCCACTTTGTTCCTTTCCTTTTATTTTGCTGTCAAATAGAAATATCTGATTGTGTGTGTACGTGCGTGGTGTGGTGGGAAATGAGCTCGCCTATGGCGTCTTAAACAGTACCTTTGACCATAAGTAAAATATTTATTTCTCATAAAGTAGAGGTGACCCTAAAATCAGGTCATTTGGAGAAAATATGGCATCCTTGCAGCCACTTAGTGCTTGCTTCTAATTGTACCGCCAGTGATTGGCCTTGTCCTGTAAAGATATCTGAAGCTCTGTCATATGAAGTTTTTGAGACTTAGTTGTTTTTTTTGGGGGGGGGCAGAGGGAGAGAGAGAGTCTTAATCATGCTCTGCGCCCAGTGTGGAGCCCAACGTGGGGCTCGATCTCACGACCCTGAGATTATGACCCCAGCTGAAATCAACAGTTGGATGCTAACTGACTGAGCCACCCAAGTGTCCCGAGGCTTAGCTTTATATGTTTTCCTAGGAGGAAATGGCTGTGTTTTTAATGTCTTTAAGGTTTTTTTTAATCTTTAAGTATAGTTGACATATAATATTAGCTGGAGGTGTACAACACAGTGATTCAACAATTATTTACATGATAAAATGCTCACCATGATAAGTGTATTACAATATTATTGGCTACATTCTTTATGCTGTGCTTTTCATCCCCATGACTTACATATTTTATAACTGGAAGTTTGTACCTCTTAATCCCCTTCATCCCTTTTTCCCATTCTCTCACTCCTCTCCCCTTTGGCAACCACCAGTTTATTCTCTGTGTTTATCAATCTGTTTCTCTCTTTGTTGTTATTTGTCTGTTATTTGGTTTGTCTTAGACACTGATGTGATAATGAGAGTTACTGAAATAATGAAAACCATATCAAGGCTATCTGGCATGAATGTTCAAAGTTGAAAGGATTAGAGCCTGTGTGATTTGGCATTAACTTTTTCTTTAAAAAAGAACAACTCTAAGTACTTTTTGTACTGGTCGGTCTACTAAGCACTTCATGTGTTACCTCATTTGATCCTTATAGAGGTATATAGCATCATCATCTCCATGTTGTTGATGAATGAATAAATGGAAGCTCAGAGAGATTAAGTGTCTTACCTAAGGTTGCATACCTAGTGAGTGGGAGAATTAGGATTTGAACTCAGACAGTCTGAGGCCAAAGCTCATAACCATAACCATTTCATCATGTGGCCTCTCTCTTTACCTAAGAAGGAACCACTGACATTGACACTGGAAGGTGAAGTTGGGGCCCCAGAAAGTCCTAATTACTGATCTAACATTTGATGAGCTTAGTACAGCAGATAAGTGTACAGAGGAGAGGCAGAAAAGAAAAAGGGATTTATCATGAGGAAGGTAAAAGTTAAGCATATAATGATAGTAGAGGAATTAATAAACCATACAGACCTTTGTTCTTTTCTAAATATAGATGAGATCTAGGGGCGCCTGGGTGGCTCAGTCAGTTGAGCGTCTGACTGTTGATTTTGGCTCAGGTCATGGTCTCAGGGTTGTGAGATAGAGCCCTGTGTTGGGCTTCTCGCTAGGCATAGATCCTATTTAACGTTCTCTCTTTCCCTCCCCTTTTGCCCCCCCTTAAATAAATAAATAAATAAATAAATAAATAAATAAATAAATAAGAGATCTAGAAAACATAGAGTACATAACATAGAATATAGCTGACTTGTTGATTTCATCTGTAGGGTCTCGCATTGGTAGCATCCTAGAGTTGTCCTTTTTTATCATAAGTTATCTAGAGATTAAGCATTTGCTAGGTGACCCTGGTATTTATGGGTGAGCTGTCCCCATTCTTCTTGTAAAAGACGGAGGAGGAGAATTATGCCAGCAGCAGTGGTCCTGGTACCTTATGTATAATCATCCCAGTGACAAAGCGTAATTGGATTTTTCTTGGCCTTCTTTGTAGATATTGTCTCACCTGCATGCCTCTCTTCATCCAACTCAGCAAAGTCCCTGGGCCTTTGTTGCTTTTCCCTTCCACAGGGTTGGCTCAGTGACTCCTACCACTGGAGATGCTTTTGCTAAGATATTAAGGTTTCCTTTCTCAAGAAAAGGAGGACGTGGAGATATCCACCTGGCCCTCGACTGCTTCTTTTTCAGTTCTCTGAGCTTACACCAGAGTACTTTACCATCAAGACAAGAACTGCATGCTCACTTTAATTGCCTTTAAGTATAACTGCTGTAAGCCTGAGTAATTATAGTTAAAATCCTCTGCATTAACATTGCACTACTCCCTTAGGATTTTCAGAGTGATTCACAAATAAATGCATTCAACTTTAAATAGCTCATGAGGATTATAGAACCCAAAAGGTGAAGATAGAGAATATTCCCTGCTCTCCAATTATTCAAAGCTTAGCAAATAGGAAGGCAGAGACATCCATGGCCTAACAGTCTTCATTGTCCTAGTCAGTGCAGTTACAAATAGTCACCCATCCCAGGAAAGAAAAGTGTTAAGCTTACTGAGAGAAAGAGAAAGAATGGTGATTATTGTTTGTTTTATTTCCTAGGGAAAGGTCTAGTGGATAAAAATGTGTAGACTTCCAACTCACCTCAACTGGTTTACAAGGCTTAATTGAACTAGGTCTTGGAATGAAATGAAATGTCAAGAAAGTATAGGAAAAAAATTTTTCAAGTTTTCTTTCCTCAGTCACTTAGGCAAAGCATACCACACGTCTGGTAGGAAAATATAAGCTAGGTTTTTTGCAACCTAGATAAAGTTTAGCAATTCTGATTTGGGGAGAAGGCAGATGTAAGACAAGGACAGTTCAGCACATGATTTTGCTGTCTGACTGGACATTCTAGACAGCAGTGATTTGGACTCATTACCATTATGAAGTTACCTGGTTTCTACAATGGGGGAGTTGGGTTGGTCCTGCTGGCTTGGCCCCAGCTAAATGGGGGTGGGCAAGGCTGGAAGGGTAGGTAACTTCTAACGTTGCAACGATCTGCCTAGGTAGCTCAAGGGCTTGGAAGTTTGTTGAAAAGTTAGAGTTGAGCTGAATTCTTCAATTTCCTTTTGACAAGGCTATCAATAATATTTTGATTTGGATCTTAATAGTCAAAGTATCCTTATCCTCAGCTTCCATGAAAATGATAATGACAGATGTGACTAGCTTGGAGGAATTTCTGCTTGAGAAAGAGTCCATGGGTTGATTTTATTAGCAAGAGAGGCACCCCGCCAATATGATGAAAAGCAGAACCTCCTCATTGACTAACAAGCTGGGAAGGCTGCACTTACGCTGTCTTCTTAAGTGTTGACGAGGTATATGCCTTCTGTAAAGAGCCCTGAGATCCTCCTCATCCCTCCATTCCAATGGAGCCAGGATTTAGCTTATGAATTACAAGGGTACAAAGAACGCAATTTCTTAGTCCTAACCTGCTTCCCCCTTTGCTTTTAGTTATAGTTCATAGGCTTGGAAAGAGGAAGAATCATGTTTGACTCATTTAGTCTTAGGTTCGATTCATTAGTTGAAGTCTTTAGATATCTTTAAGGGTCCCAGAATAAAATTGAGACATTATGGCCCACTGTTATCAACTCAGGCTCATGACTGAGGCAGAAATTGCAATTAACCTGTGTTCTTTTAATAAATATCTAGTAGGGCAGTGCTAGTCAATGAGGAGATTAAAAACTCTTAAACCATTGTATGGTAGCTTCACTTTTGAGAAGGAGAAACTGTCCAAGAGAGCAGCGGTGACCATATTGGATAATTACAAGGACCACAGACTTCAAAAAGACAATTCTGGCTTCCTTGTACCTTCAGCACCCGTTCTCTGTCACTTGGAGAGGAGACACCTATAAGAGGGGGGTGGGGTGGATGGGTTTCCTTTCCATACCAAATTAAGGTTTTCTCCCTGGAGAGCCCCCCATTTTATTTTTTTTAGAATTTCTCTACTGTAATGACCAAAGTAAGACATTGCTGCCCCCAGAGTATTCCAGTGTAGAGAGAAGAGGAGCAGAGGTGAGAACCTTCCCATCAGGATTATTATTTTAATAATTTTAAAAGCTTGCCATCTAAGACAGGCTCTATTGATGGAACTAGGTCTGTGGAAGACAGAGAGATGGGGAAAGAAGCAAAAATAAAAGGGAGCTGCTAATTCCTCTTCCTCATCACATTCTCTGTATGCTAAATACAAGGCAGCATACCACTCATCACGAAGGACCTTGTTGCCATTCATTCTTTTTTTGGACCTGGACAGAAAGAGATCTAAACACAAGGCTGGATTTGGGAGCGCCATCACTGACCCCATTGTTCTCTTTTGTTCCCGCATTGCACCTTTCCCACCCTGGAATTTCAGCTGAAAAAGAAGCAGGTGTATGTAGATAAGGTGGAGAAGATGCAGCAAGCCCTCGTACAGCTCCAGGCGGCATGTGAAAAACGCGAGCAGTTGGAGCATCGTCTGCGGACACGGCTGGAGAGGGAACTGGAGTCCCTCAGGATTCAGCAGGTATAGAGAACTTAAAGAAAATGAGATCATGCCTGGTTGGTTGTGTTTCATTTGGTGTCTGACGTGAAGAGAAAAACCACACTTTTGCTCCTCGTTCAGTTTTTTGTCCCACCCGACCTTACTTCCAGACTGCCTCCTAATGGTAAAGACGAAGTTGGCGTCCTTTGCTTCCTGTCCCAGCAAAATCCTTAATGCCGATTATCTTGCGCCTTTTATCTTCAGATAACAGTAGACCCTGTAAGAAGTGAAGATGCTGTGCAAATAGACTCCTAGACATTTTAGAATTGGATGTGGTCTTTAGAATCTTCTGGCCATGCTCCTCCTCATTTTTATTTATTTATTTAATTTTCTTAAAGGTCTATTTGATAGAGAGAGCATGCACAATCAGGGGGAGTGGCAGGCAGAGGAAGAAGGAGAAGTAGGCTCCCCGCTGAGCAGAGAGCTGGATGCGGGGCTAGATCCCAGGACCCTGAGATCATGACCTGAGCCGAAGGCAGACACTTAACTGCCTGAGCCACCCACGTGCCCCTTACCCCTCCTCATTTTTAGATGGGAGAAAATCAAGACTCGGAAAAGGTTGCATGACTCACTTAAGGCCATACAACAAGCCAGGGGCAAGGTAGGGCCCAAATCTTAGATTTTTAATGTCCATTTCTGTTGTGGCAGGCAGGGATAGTGATTATTTCAACCACCGATCCACTTCCTGAGCAGCATGACAGTTGGATATGGCAAGCTTCTCTCCTGATCAAAGGAGTCTCCTATTCGAGCCCAAGGTAGAGAGTCCCGTTGCCTTAGGAGGAAATCTGAATTTCCCTTGCTTCTGGATCAGAATCCAAACTGAAGTGGCTGGGACAGTAATCCTCTCCAAGAATGCGGGCTCTTCCAGTGGGACTCGGCCACCACGGTTCTGTCACTAACTTGAGGGGTCTCCACATCTCCCCAACCAGCGCCAGGGCAACTCTCAGCCCACCAATGTTTCCGAATACAATGCCACGGCGTTAATGGAGCTCCTTCGTGAGAAGGAGGAGAGGATCCTGGCCCTGGAAGCCGATATGACTAAGTGGGAGCAGAAGTATTTGGAGGAGAACGTGATGAGACATTTTGCTCTAGATGCTGCCGCGACCGTAGCTGCTCAGAGGTAAGGAGCCGGCTGCCAGAGTCACACTGCTTGAACGGCTGGGGCCGGGGGGGGGGGGGGGGTTGGAAGAGAAAGGTGACTGATGAAAAGATTTTTCAGTGTTTTTCTTGTTTTTCCTGTAACACCCCCCCCCCCCAATCTCTGCTTAAGTGTGTTTTCCTTCATCTGGTGAAGCAGGGACTGTGAGGGCAGAGGGTCAGGAATTTGAAAATTAACATTAACTTATGAACTTACCAGAAATCCTAGCTCGGCTTTCCTTGGGAACCAGAAAAATTGCAGGTGGGATCAAGCGAACATTAGTGCGCCTCTTTCGCCAGAGCCACGGTTTCTCACAGCCACATGTGTAGCTTTCTTTCTTTGTTTAGCTCCTGGGACTGGAGTGGAGGCCTCGCCAGAGAAATGCCACTCAGAAATTAAATGTCACTCAGGAGTGGCGGCCGCCATTTGATAGCTCTGGCTCACCCCAGGTATGCCAAAGGCCGTGCTCAACATGGATCCATCCCTGCCCTTTGAGCAGGTCTATATTTGAAGGCCACATTCTCTGCGTCCATGAATGCATCACATGGAAATGGTCACATTCCATTTGGTCAGGGAGAGAAAGCAGCAGGAGGATTTATTTTATTTTATTTGCCTCTGACATTTCCCCCTTTCACATGGAAACATTAAATATTGGTCTTTGGAGGAAACAGTGCTCTTACCTTGTCTGGCTATCTTGCCGCTGTTCAGAATTGTGAGTTGGAAAAGAAAGAAAGAAACAACAACAAAAACTAAATTTGAATCAGGAGATGGCCTTGGTTGTCGGAGAGACGGACAGAGCCTGGGTCTGCAGTTGGGTATCTGAGGGAGGCCAGAGCACATTGCACCCATAGAGTCTCTACCCAGAAAGTTATTAAAAACCACGGTGCTGTTTTTAATGTTCTCCTAAATGTGGTGAGCTGGAGGAATCTGGAAATGCTTGCCAGAGTTTAGGCTGGGATGTGTGTGCTGTGTGGAGGGGGTGGTGGATACATTTATCTGTGATTCCTTCTCATGCCAAATCAGAGGGAGGGCAGTGCTGAAGAGCTGAGCTGGTGGCTTGCAAACCTACTCCCAATTCTCCAGGAAGACATCTTACATTTCTCTAACACACTCTGCCCTTCTTCCAGTATCCTCTATAAACTATACTTTAATGGATTGGAATCGCCTCTGCCCCGATTTTGAGGTCCTCATGGGCTTAAGCTTACCTGTCTTTTGTTTTCTGCAAATGGTGTGCTCCATACATGCCAGGGCAGTAACCGAGCGCAAGGAAGCCCCAGCTGCGCTCGAAGAGGCTCGGGAAGTTTGTAGGCAAATTAGAAGCACAGTTAAGTGTCATTTTAGCTGCTACCTCCCAAGAAAACACCTGTGACCTGTGCTTATTTAACAAAGGTTATTCAGGCAACCCTAATACTGCAAAGGAGATGCAGGATGATTCCTGTCATCTTTGTGCAGAAACTGAGACAGATACTGCTCATGAGTGTGTGCAGTGTGAGAAAATGGACAGTCAGGGTTCTCAGTGCTGAGAGCTTTGCTGCCAAAACCGACCCCAGAATAGACTTCAGGTCAGGAAAGGCAGGAAAGCTAGGAGATTGTCCCCGGTGGTCCTTGTATAAAGAAACAACCCCCCCCTTCCTTCCTCCCTGGAAAGTTTTGAGTATCGGGGGAACCCCTTTTCAGACAGATTTCTTTCCAGAATCTGTTGTCTTCTGTAAGGTAGATTCAATTTACGTCAAATTCGCTTCAATCACCAGGTAGAAAGTTTCCATGCAATCACTGTTTTCAGTAAAGTGTGCATTCTTATCATTTCGTATGATAAAAAGCAGCCAGTTTCCACCTAGTAGAAATGCCTTACGTTAGTTCCTCAGGCAGACTTCCTGTTTCTGGACTGTATACTTTTTGCATGCCTATTAATCCAACCCACAGGAGAAATTGAGAGATTGTGTCCAAATTCCTGCAAAATGAGAGAATTGGACTAGGTTATTCCTCCAGACCTTTTATTTCTAGGATTATACTATTTTTTTCAAAGATAATGCCTCTTATGCTTGGCCATGGAGACTGGTTTCCTTTTCCTCCTTTCTCAATGAGATTTCAGATTTGGAAGGTAGCATTCAGAAAACTTTATTTCAGAACCTGTGAGCTCTTCCACCTTCCCTTCCAACATCTCTTGCCATTCCTTTTCTGTCCAGTGGTTTCATTCTGCCTCCTCTAAACCCAAAAATTTGACCAAGATTCTGCTCCTTCCCCTTTCTGTGGTAAAAGCTTTACATTTCATTTTCTTTCTAAATAATTTTTAAGAGCCTAGAGTATTGGCTGCAGATGGAATGTGCTGAAAATGCTTTTGAGTAAGAAAGGAGAGAAAAGTAAAAAGGAAGGAAGGAGAAAAGAAGAAATGAAAGAGAGGGAAGTGATTTCTAACTCTATAACTTAAATCCCTAAATGTAGTGCCACATTTTAGTGACCCACTTGGTTCTTGTGTATTCCTGCTAATATCTCGAACTTAATATATTCCCAGTGTAATAGCTTATAGGGAGAAAACAGTTTGCACATTTAGGAGATGTTGCTTGGGTGGTATCAATGGTAGTTGTAGAATTTTTTCAATTAAGGAATTATTTACATAATAAGAAAACACCTATTTCAAGTGTATGGTTTGATGAACATCGGCAGGTGTGTATACTAATGGAGCCGTCGCCACAATCAAGATGGAGGACACATTCTAAAGTGCTCTTGTGCCCCCTCAACTTGATCCCTTCCTCCCCCACCTGACCCCAGACAACAATTAATCTGGTTTTCTTGTCATTATAATTTTGCCTTTCCTAGAATGTTGTAAAAAAGAATTCATATAGTATATACTCTTTGTGTTTGATTTCTTTCATCTGGCCTCATTATTTTGAGAGTCATACAAGCTGGTACATGTATCAGTAGTTTCTTCCTTTTCATTGCTGAGTAGTGTTCCATAATTTGGGTCATCCCACAGTTGCTCATCCCTTCACTTGATGATGGATATTTGGATTGTTTCCCTTTTTGGCCATTGTGAATAATAAAATACAGATTTGAATATAATAGACAACCGTCTTTTCTCAGGTGAGAAAAACTATTAGGTGTTCAATTTATATCCCTGTTAGCACTTCGATTCTATGAAGCACCCCTTGTTAAAGGGAAAGTGGTCAATGCAAGAAATCACATGCAGTGTTTTCTATGTAAGGTACTCTCCTAAGTACTTTACAATTATTGCTTATCCTCACAATAATTCTTTGAGATAAGTAGTATTATCTATTGTACAGATGAGGAAAGTGAAGCACAGGCAGGTTAAGTAATTTGTCCAAGATCACACACAGTTACTAAGAAGAAGAACTGGGAGTGAAAATGACATTATGACACCTTTGCCACTATCCTGTGCTGCTTCCCAGATCTGATGATTTCAAGATGGTGAAATAGGGATTATGAACTGTTCAAGGGTTACTATTTCACACTTATTATTTAGTCACTTAAAAATACTATAAATAATCACAATAATATGGCCCATATTATAACTCTGTATTGTTGTGCTCCTAGAGATTCTCTAGTTGCTTAATATAGATGAGGGAAATTATTACTGAGTAGTCCATCGCAGAGGAACAGATTTGGAAATGCAGATTGAAGCTCACAAATGGTGAATTTATTTCTGAAGAGCAGCAAAAGGATAAAGATAACAAACCTGATCAGCCATATAATTTACAAGTGTGCATTTCCTGAATTAGGTTGTTAACCATCTCCAAATATGCAGTGTTTTGTTTTTATTTTGGGTGACATAAATCTGGGAAAGAAGGAAGGAAGGGGAAACCAGGAGGTAGAAGCCGCTCACAACACATTATACATGCCTACCTATTCCTTCCTTGTAGGCTTTCCTCACTTTCCGTCCTTGGCTTTCTCCTCATTCTGCCTTCTTTCTTAGTTATCCTCTTCTCTGTTACAACCTCAGATAGTAAGTCTGACATCCCTTAGAGTCAAGTTAGAATTGTCAACAACTTGTTGGCTATTGTCATATGGCAATTCATAAGACATGTTAACTCCGATGTAACTAAAATCAAGCCCATTATAATGCTTTCCCAAAGATCTTTCCTTACTTTCCTATTACAGAAAATGAGCGGTATGCCATCTTTTCTAGTCATTTGAATTAGAAAAAACAAAGTTCTCATTCATTCTTCCCTCTAAGAGCCACATTTAAACAGTCTCCAAGTTGTAGCAGTTCTGCCTCCTATGGCCTGTTCCATTCCCCCTGCTGTTGCATTGGTTCATGATTTCAGTATCTCTGGCTGGGATCATTACAATAACCTTTCTGACTGGTTTGCCCATGTCCAGTGTATTCCCCCCTAACCCCCCATCACATTTCAGCCAGAGATAATGTGATCTTTCTAAAGCACAGCTTGGATCATTTCACTCCCCACAAAAAGCTCTAATGATTTTCAGTGCCTATTGGAGTAAAGTTCAAACTCCCTTCTGTAATAATTAATTATTTGCCTTTTTTTTTTTCCTCGCCTTGCAAGTCTCTTACAGTCAGGGACTAGTCTTATGCATGTCTAGCCACTTTTTAGCATCACAGTAACTTCAAACACAGTGCTCCACTCGTGGTCGAGTTCACATATGAAATAAACAAAAGGATGCGACCGATAGGAAAAGATGGATTGGAAGTTTAAAAGTTTAAAACACTAGATGTTTTAATGAGGAAATCATGGGTGACATTCAAGAAAGCAAAGTAAGCAATGTGATGGGGATAATTTCATCAGAAAAAGGAAGGAGAGAGATGACCGGAGGGGGACAGTCACCAGAAACTCCTTTACTTAAGAATTTAGATGTAGGATGTCAAATTCAGGGATCTGCCTTTTGGAGTATACAGGTGGTGTTTTCAAGCCGGCAGCTCACTCCAGATGTACCTAAGGATCGTCTCAGAGTATCGCAAGTTAGGTCAGGTTGCTCCTTCTAACACTGTGCTTGCTTGCTTTTTGCCTGA
This sequence comes from Ursus arctos, assembly GCF_023065955.2. Classification (NCBI taxonomy): domain Eukaryota; kingdom Metazoa; phylum Chordata; class Mammalia; order Carnivora; family Ursidae; genus Ursus; species Ursus arctos. The sequence goes on along the minus strand of NC_079873.1, from coordinate 88,080,727 downwards.
CCCATTGGCTTAGTAGCCCCAGTCTTCCAGAAGGAAGATTGATGTTGAAGGCCATCCTGGCAGCTCTGTAGGAATTCACTAAGTGCCCCACATTTTCAGGCTCCATTCCTGAGGAGCTCACAGTGTCCATATCAATTAGCTGGCAGGGCTTTGAGTCCCCGAAATGGTCTTTTATGCAACGAAAGTGGCAGGAAGCCAGCACTGGCTCCCCCAGTGACAAACCATATGCTCATGTCCCCAGTGTCCATAGACACCACGAACTCTTTAGAGAGGCCTGCCTCTGAAGCAGCCATCACATTGGAACTGTGCACTGCAGGAATTGCTTCCACGGTATAATCCCGGAGCTGCAATTCTTTAAAGTCATCCCCTCTTGTATGTTACTCTCCTTCTATCTACATACTTTTCTCTCTTGGATAATAAGTAACTTTTTGAATGTTTTTTTACTATGCCTGGCACTGTATCTTTAATGTGCATAGTTTGACTTCGCCCCCCACAAATGCCACAAGACAGAGGTATAATTATGATTTCTATCTAGCATATGAGGAGACTGAGCTTTGGAAAAGTTAACTGACTTCCTGAGTTCGTAGAATTTGTTAGTGGCAGAGTACTTGGGAAAGTGGGATTTGACCCTGGTGTGGCCTGTAGGCAGAGCCTGTGCTCTCCGCATTACACAGTGTCATTTCCCCCTTGGATACTTTGCAACACAAGAGCCATTCCTAGTAGGACTGTAAGCAGGTGAACTCACCAGAGCAAGTGTGGAATTCTGAGATGCTAAAATATTTCGAATTTAGCAATTGATGCGAACCACTGTAGTCCTTGTCCTTCTTGCTCTCCCAATTATTTCACCACTCAAATACATTGTTTCAGCCTTGCATATAAAGTGCAAGCATTTGGGGAAACAGTAGTTTTGTAGAAACTCACCCAGATTCCCTGACTTTAATACCAACTTTCTGCCTCTTCACTCTCCTGCCCCTTCCTTCCCATCTGCACTGGTCACAGTCTCTAAGCTAAGAGAACACAGCTAGCCGCCAGCACAAAATTCTCCCACAGATCCTCGTTCTCATAGGAAGTATAATGAAGCTGTGCCAGTTCATTGTTTTCTGGGTCTATTGTCGGCTTTCCTTGAAGACCCATATAATTACATCAATATTCTTCCTAATCCCTTTTTTTCCCCCCAAGTAATTCAAAGAAGATCCAGTTTGCTTCATTCCCTTCCCTCTTTTTTCTACCACTAGTTCTAAATGAACTAAAGAAAGATGCATGACCTCATTTATCAGGACGATATAGGATTCCCATGTATCTTTGACTTGTGCTATTTAGACGTCAGCCTCGACCATGGGCTAAACCCTCTCACCAGCAGCATCTCCTCCTCTTCTTCCTCCTTTCCTTCTTTTCCTTCTTCTCTCTCTTTCTCTCTCTCTCACACACACACACTTTCCTCCTTATTAATTAGTCTTTGAGTTAAAGGTCTGAGACACTTTCAAATGAAACAGGATGGTGCCTCGTGCAATTGGGACTCTGGCAAGACAACAGTCTTATAGTTGGGGGAGAGACTCCTTGATTTGGCACTAGAATGTTTCTGATATAGGTCAGATAGGAATTAAGTAGCACTGACTCAAAGGCCCTACTTCTCACTCGGCTCACATGCTCTATGTGACCTTTGCTGTTGATGTGTCTATAGTTTGTTTCTAGCATTCGGTGTGGTTGTTGTTATACATCTGTAGCAATAGCTGTCTAGTACATTCTCTGTCTTTCGGCAAAGTCTAGCCTTTTCCCATTTATAACTGTCATGAGAATAAAGTGGAAATCGGTACTATCTTATGTGTAATATAAATAATAATGCAAAGTGGAAATATAAATATCTTCCTGTTACCTGGCCAAGATCGAAAACCTTGAAGGGACTCTGCCAAAAGGCTTTGGGAGGCTGTCTGTCTAGTTCTCAAGGCAAGCCTGTGAACCTCTCATAGAATCCCTCACTGACTTTTGCGGCTGTACTCATGCCGAAAACCTCTTCTAGCTCTGAAAGCTGAACCTTCCCATCTTGGAGGTTCTTTTCAGTTAGTCATCCAGAAACCAACCATTCCTAATGAGTTTGTAGCTTACTGCTTTCCAGCAATACCTTTGACTTGGGACGGAGATGATAGGATTTGCCGGTTTTGCTGCCTTGTCATCATCATCACTGCCATCTTCCTTCCCAGGGACACAACAGTCATCAGCCACTCTCCCAACACCAGCTATGACACGGCCCTGGAAGCTCGCATCCAGAAAGAGGAGGAAGAAATCTTGATGGCCAACAAGCGCTGCCTTGACATGGAGGGCAGGTAAAATATCGATCTGGACCGTGGTAGATCTGAGAAGAAGGTATCGAGACCAGATAGGTCAGAAGGAAAGGGCAGGCATCTTCATTCACAACCGGGAAACCTGATAATGCAGCCTCCCCTAACCCCTGCACCCCTGCCAACCTGTTACTTGGGATTTGAAATGCAATGACCTTTACCTTGCTTTCCCCATTGGCCTTGGTAATTGCTTTCCGTCTTCCCTCTGCCAGAACAGTATTGCTGGTATTTGCACCCTGGGGTATTCTTTCTAGCATTGGACTTCAACCCTGTGATACAGCAGAGTGCACAGTAAAAGAATATCCATTCCAACTTGAGGTACTTGAGATACTTTTTATAAACGCATGATCATTTACTTATTAGCTGAAATTGTGGCCCATTCATAGTTCTTATCTTCTCACTAAATACATCGTTCCATTGGCTCAGATACCTCACTACGGCACCCATTACATCAGTGTACTCTCTCATATACAGCCTTCTTTTCCACCATGACCTGACTTTGGCCTCCTGAGGTTTAAGCAATAACTCCCAGATGCTCTGCTATACTCATTTGGGTGTGAAGAAAGGTCTTTTAGGAAACGGAGCACACCGTCCCTTGCTTTACACCCCAGAAATAACTAAACCACTCCTAAGTCGAAAAGATACTGGAAGCTCAAGTCCATGCAGGCAGTGAGACCAGAACATGGAGGTGGAAACAGCGTTTTTATATGTTCTCTGTCTTTGGCTCCTAGGATTAAGACCCTCCATGCCCAGATTATTGAGAAGGATGCCATGATCAAAGTACTCCAGCAGCGTTCCCGGAAGGAGCCAAGTAAGACAGAGCAGCTGTCATCCATGCGACCCGCAAAGTCTCTGATGTCCATTTCCAACGCAGGGTCGGGCTTGCTCTCACACTCTTCTACCCTGACTGGCACCCCCATCATGGAGGAGAAGCGGGATGACAAGAGCTGGAAGGGGAGCCTAGGTAATGACAGTAAACAAAGAAGATTAAAGTGACTCATTTAAAGAGAGCCCCGACTTAGATATGTGCCCATTCAGCAAGAAAGGGAGTGATGGTCCAGAATCTCGAGAGAACAATATACCAGGTTGGGTTTCTGTCCTCCTGAGATGAGCTCCTCCACACTCTGATGTCTCACTGAGAGAACACTGGTTGAAGCCGAGGCCTTAGAAGATAAGAATTCTGAGTTCTGTTTGGGTGGGAAGGAAGACAACTTCAGTTTCCTTTAAAAAATTCTCAGATCTTGCCTTGCCATGTGAGACCGTTGTCTTTGTCCAAAGCCCATATAACCTTCACATCAGTCAAAATTTGAAACTTCCAGATTTTCTCTGTTCTTTCCTCCCATAGAATAGGAGGACTCAGAGTTCTAGTTGAGCTAAATGGAGCCCGGTGGCAGCTTTTTGTTACCAGACTGTTCTGAGATGAGAACTGAATGTACTTTTTCATTCCATTCCTGTCCATTCCTTCCCCTCTAATCAAAACCCCCGAAATATCGTAGATTCCACTAGGCACATTTTTAGAGCCTGAGAAAGCCTGCTTTGTATTTTAATTTTAGGTCTTTTTGTTGCTTCTAATACCTTTCTTGGTCCTCTGACACTTGCAGCGTCCTTTGGGTAGAGGAGGCGTTCTGGGGACCACGGTCATGATTAGAACCTGAGATCACACAGTTATTATCACAGTCATCCGTGACCACAGACTTCTTCCCCCAATCCTTTCCAGCCGTCTGGTAGTGGATGATGTTGGTGATCAGTGGAACTGAGTAGAAGCATTCTGAAAGCTTGTTGGAAATCAGGCGCCATTGGAAAGATAAATCAAAACAGATTCGCAGGACACTTCAAGGTTTCATACCTTGTGCTGGGGTGGAGGACAAGGACCAGGAGCGATGTGCCCGCCAAACTGATTCGTGGGTTCTCTGGAGGCCCTTCTCCTGAACCTCCTTCAGGGAAGAAGAGGCAACCAGACGTGTGCATTTGAAGAGCCTGTACTTCTCTGACCTCTTTCCCTCGTTCCCTCTAGGTATTCTCCTGGGTGGGGACTACCGTGCTGAGTCTGTCCCTTCCACACCGTCGCCGGTGCCGCCCTCCACTCCCCTGCTCTCGGCTCACTCCAAGACAGGCAGCCGAGACTGCAGCACCCAAACGGAACGCGGAACCGAACCGAACAAAACCGCAGCTGTCGCTCCAATCTCTGTTCCCGCGCCAGCCGCTGCTGCCGCCACTGCTGCCGCCATCACTGCCAACGCTGCCACCAACACTGCCGCCGCTGCCACCAACACCACCACCATGGTAGCCGCTGCTCCAGTTGCCGTGGCTGCCGCCACCGCTCCAGCTGCCGCTGCCGCCGCCACCGCCCCGTCTCCGGCAACTGCTGCTGCTGCTCTCGCTGCTGCTATTTCTCCAGCTACTGCTGCTCAGATTCCAGCCGCTGCCTCTGCTGTTGCCGCTGCTGCTGTTGTTGCTCCCACTGCTGCTGTTCAGGTTGCTCCAGCTGCTCCGGCTCCGGTTCCAGCTCCGGCTCCGGTTCCGGTTCCGGTTCCGGCTCCGACAGCGTCTCAGGCTTCTGCTCCGGCTCAGACTCAAGCACCAACTCCAGCTCCGGCTGCGGCTGCTCCTCCAGCTCCAGCTCCAGCTCCAGCTCTGGCTCCGGTTGAGGCTTCTGCAAGTGCAGCTACCGGTGCTGGGTCACGTCGTTTGTCTATACCAAGTTTGACCTGCAATCCAGATAAGACAGGTAATGATTCTCCCTACCAGGACAGCTTTGGGTTCTGCCCTCAATTACAGGTTGTTTGTTGGCACCTTGCTGTATAGACACTGTTGGTCATTTGGCCAGAGTTGTTCATGTGCTAAAGGGCGTCCGTCAGAAGACAGAAGTGCAGAGTCTGTAAATGACTCCTTGGGACACCAGGATGGGAACCGGGATGAGCCAAGGCCATTCTTCCAGTAGAAGTAAAGGCTCAAGGCGAACAAGGGAAGGGGGTGGTGGGCAAGTCTCACTTCACCATTGGCTTTATGGCTCCCAAGCTGTCTGTTTCTAATAATATGCATCTTTACGTTATCCTTACATGCTTTTTAACCCCGTTTCCATTTAGATGGCCCTGTCTTCCACTCCAGTACTCTGGAAAGAAAAGCTCCCATTCAGATCCTGGGACAAGAGCCTGACGCGGAGATGGTGGAATATCTCATCTAAACAGCGTATTCGAGAGCTGCGGTTTATCAGCGAAAGTGCTTTTAATCATTTTTCCCTTTTGTTTGTTCTTATTTTGAGGGTGAGGACAAGGGTTGGGGGGGATGTTTTTTTAAAGGGACTTTTTATTGAAATGATGTAGTACTTATGTAATACCATTCAAACTCCAGTCTATTCTGGTACACACTTAGAGAGTACCTCTAAAGACCGATTAATCAGAATGTGCTCTAAAGTTGATTGTTTGGATTTATACAAATACTTGGACTGTTAATAGCTGGATATACATGAATGTTTTCAACGTGCATAATTTTATTTAGCATTTCCATATTCCAGATCATTTTTATCGAAGAGCACAGTACGTTTGGAAGACAGTGTGTAACATGTAGTCAGAAGTGGGAAGCCGGAGAGAATTTGCACGCGTGCTGTTTTGTATACTTGCCATCTAGACAGCGTCCAGAGAGAGAGCTCTCGTCTTGGGCTCATGAAAGGGAATAGTTTTGGGAGCTGTGTAAGCTGGAGAAAAGACAGGGGTTATTGGGGGGTGGAAGGGTGCTGGAGCTAATTTTCCCTCCCAATTTCCCAGCTGCCCTGTGCTAGGAGATTGTGTTTATCTTCATTTCAGTGGTGCTTTGGAAGTGGATTCTTTTGGTTCCCTCGTGGAGGTTCATACATTCATATATATACTCTGGAGTAATTTATGCATTTGGATAATTAATATATTGCTTTCAGATGCTAGGAGAGTAAATTAGCTGTGTGATGTACAACTTCCTCTCTCTTAGGGAGTTAGACCATCAGAGGCCTTGATGGAGAGTTGCATGAGGTGCTGTGTGTGGCCATGAACACAGCTCGCTTGACTTTCCTGAGACCAATCTACTTAGTGTTTATTCCTTCTCCAGCACAAACTCACTGGCTGTGTCACCAGTCTCAGATTTCTAATCGTTGGCAAAACAAGGAAGCATTTTCGGTGATGGGCCGAATGCTTTGAATTTCTGGTGACTACTTTGAAAGAACTCCTTTTGTTTACCCCAATTCTTAGCATACGTCTTAAAAGGCCTCTCGTTGACTATCACCTCCAAGGGAATAGCATCAGAAGCCCAAAGTACTATGCTGCAGCCGGGGAAGGGGCAGGCTGCAGATGTATCACCTTAGCCATCCCTTCTCACTGCCAGTGACTCCATCTCGGAATGCCTTTGGAGAGCAGCAGGAAATGCGCATGTGGACAGGGACCAAGGAGGCCATGGCTCCAAGCTTTGCCAGGGGGCTGCCCCCAGGGACACAAAAGTGCTGCTTTTTGCCACGGGTCCCTGCTCTGTGTCACCTCTCTGCCCTTCATTAAGGTGACAAATCTGCAGACAGTGTCATTAAGATCAGTTTTCAGGGGTATGGGAGGGTGAGGGGAGTGGGGGGTGTTAGGTAAGGGTGGGGGTAGAAGTTTGGGGATGTGTTAGTTAGAAGCCAGATTAATAGAAGAGTAGGCCTGATGTATTATGTCGTGAGGCATAGTGGCTGGAAGGAACTGTAGCAGTAGAGCCCCACCCCCTCAGTTTAGTGATGAGGCATCTGAGACCTGGAGAGGTTACCTGACTTTTTCAAGATCACACAACACAGCTTTTCCATTTTGCCGAATTACCATGCTTCTTTCGGGAAACCCTTGTCTACAGCACGCCTCATTTTAAGGAAAGGCATCTTCATGGACCAGGGCATACGTGTTTTGTAAAACGTCCCTGGCTTGAATAGTTTGTCCAGGCTTTTGAATTCCTACCTTGCCTCCCCTGCAGTGCCTTTTGCAAGGTCTTCCCTGTCCTGGTCCTCATTTCAACACTGAGTCACATGAAACTCCCCCCCACCCCCGCCCCGAAGAAATCGACCTCACTTCTTCTCTTGCTATGGGATTGGCTGCCTAAGATCATCTAACAGGGTTCCTCTGTGACCACAGGAATGGCGGCATATTTAACGGTATTTTTGCGCCATTCCTAATTCTCTTCCAGAGGAATCATTTTGTGGGGCAGAGGGAGAGACAAGAAGGAGAGCGATGTGGTTTTTCAGCCAGTCTTGACATTTCAGTAATGAAGTGATCATCCTACGCATTAGTCCTCGATCGTCAAGTGAACCCCAAATAGAAATTAAAAGCGTAGTTGTGTTAATCCTCGTTCATACTACCCTTTAGTCATGAGGGGGAAAGTCCTCAACTAGTAGAAGCCACAGGTAGCAAACTTTGGGACTGCTACTTTCTAGCCAAATATATAAATCCAAATAAATTTAAACCTTTCATCTACTCCTTTTGTGGTTATAACACATTGCCAGAATTTTTGCTAGGTCTGGGAGCCATGAGTTATCACATTCTGTAAGGTGACAAATGTCATACATTCCACACTGTGTGGCAGCCATCTCTTTAGACTATTTTTGAGAAAGGAGGAAGTTCTTGGCTGAGTGCTACCTTGAACTCTCCACCGCATCTCTGCCCCCTCACACCGGAGTCAGTCCTTTTTGGCTCAGTTTTTACTCCCAGGTAATTTGCTAAAGTAATATCGTACATCTAAGAGATGGAAGAAGTCCATGTCAGTGTATTATGTTTACGAAGAAGGTAGATTCAGCCTTTTCAGAAAATCTCTAATAGGTGTCCTTTTAAAATTTCAGGTTTATGGGAGAAGCGTCAAGTTAGTCACCTTTCCACAATTATGTGGATATGTAACATTTGGGGGATCTTTCTGGACTCCCACTTATCTATGCATTTTACCGGCACCTCAGGACAGAAGGGTGACCTTGTTGTCTTAACGTGTACCGCCTGGTGGTCTCTGGGGACCTTTTAAGTCAGTTGTACCCCAACGTCCCATGTACAGAGGAACTTCATTAGAACAAACTTTACTTGATATAAAACTCCTATTAACGATTTTTTTATTACATAAAAGTAGCTTGAATGTTCTTTTAAAATCATGTATCTGGATTGTTGTTTCAATGAAGGATTTATTTTCCATGCTGCTTTCGAGCTTCAGGATAACAGGATAGCAGAAACCTGAAACATCTGTCATCATCTGCCGTAGGAAACACCAGGTGTTCTCTTGTTACGCAGTTGGGTGGGTACAACAATTGGAAAATGAACAAACTGACTGTGCAAACTACTTTTTGTGAACAGCCTAGACACTTACAATGCGGCAGCTTAAAGTATATACATATGGACTAACTTTTATAAATGATATTCTCATGTCTGCTAGCCATACAATCTCCTGTTATCTCAATTGCTCGCTTCACATATGGAATGTGTTACTTCAAATGAACATATTTTCAAAGGAAGGCATCAGCTATGGGCTAATTGCCATCAATTTCAGCCCGCCATGATCCTTGGAAAGAGATCTCCCAAGTGTCATTCATCATCAGTAGGACAAGTGTCGGGAGTTTGTTTATTTTTTTCCAGTAGCAACGATGGGTTACATGGAGTCATCAGACCTCCTTCTGGCCTCCCTTGTGATTAATGGCATGTGTTTATAAAATGGATAGCTGGGGTTGGCAGATGGCTAGAGAAGCACCTTCGGTTTAAAATGTATGTGGCACCGTAATGATTGAGACCCCATTCTGTAATCGACTCAGCTATTTCCAATAAAGTTATGCAGGTTTGAATCCACTTTGTGCCTATCTTTTCACTGACAATAAAGTTAGCTATTTTAAAATGCAGTGCGGCGTGGAAAATGCTTTGGTGTTTACCCAACAGAGGCTTTATTTACGCTGTATCAGTGATTACTTCGAATTTAGTATGCAGTGAAATTGCCTTTCAAGGGCAGCGTGCAACAGAATTTACATTTGCTTAAAGTATGGAATGTGATTATAAAGTTTTAAGACAACACCACAGGCCACATGCTCTAATCGGTTCCTTTCTATATTCAGGCAGCCTGTATTAAAAGCTTTGCATCTTTTTATCTCCTGTTTCCGAGGGATAAAATGATGGCCACCCAAAGCCGAGAATTCATCCTTTAGTTAGCAATTTGGAAGGCCCCCTTGATGTTTCTTTTGTACCCTTGTTCTTATGCCAATTCATCAGTTGTGGTTGAGGGAGCTTGTTATTAAAAGCAAATCAAAACCGCAAACAAGTTAGCTTTTTTCACCGAAAATGTTAAAGCTACCTTTACACTACCCTCCCCGCACCTCCTGTTGACCACTGGGTCCCACCCTGACTGGGAAGTGTAAGAGCCCCCACGGACTTTGAAATGACCCTTTTTACAGCGAAATTGGCTGCATGGGTGTTGCAAAATTGAAGGGAAGAGGCTAGAGAATTCATTAAACTCTAAATTCGATTTGTTACAATGAAGTCGGACTACATTCCCTCCATATTTATCATGAGTGCTTTGGCAACTGTAGGGGCGAAAGCCCACTCCTCTTTTTTGGGATGAAAATGGTGTTAAGTCAACCACACCTTTTTTTAAGATTTTTTTTTTATTTGTTAGAGAGAGGGAGAAGCAGGCTCCCCACTGAGCAGGGAGCCAGCTGTGGGGCCGATCCCAGAATCCTGGGATCATGACCCCAGCTGAAGGCACATGCTTAACCGGCTGAGCCACCCAGGTGCCCTCAACCACACCTGACAAAGCTCTGTGAAGCATTTCTCTCAGAAGTATGTTGTGCCCAGTTCTTAATGAGCAGTCATTTGCGGGAAGAAAAACAGTGTTCCTTCAAAAGTGACTGAGATTGCTCTGTAGGAGCTGTGTAGACATTAGCTGGTATTATAACCGATCTGATCATCTGTGTGGGTACTTCATCTCCCCTTGCTGTGGGCCTCCCCTGCGGTGAAGCTATTCACAGTCTCTATGAGTTACACAGTTGCAGAAAAAAAAAAACACCAAAAACACCTGCTGCTTCCCACCTTCTTCACCTCCTTCTCCTGCAGGGAGGTTTTTATGGGAGGATAAAAGTGTGTGATTTAGTTTTAGAATACTTTCTACATTGCTTGGCAATCACCCTGATACTTGAATGAAAACCCCTGGGGGACAGGACTTAGTTTCCAAGAAGAAAACGACACCAAAATTTCATACCACTTCACAAATACTCCTCAGATGCACGAGCTAGCCAAATCCAGGGTATATATTTAGGCTCCCATGGTTTTTTTTTTGTTTGCTGAATGCCTCTACCAATGGTTTCAGGCATGTGTGAGTTGTTGAATAACTACGTGTTAGACGTTGCCATTATGTAAAAGGCCCCAAAGTTAAAAAAACAATAGTCCATGGCTCTAATTTACTAGAGAAAAGGACCCATATGTACGCCCATACATATGTATACAATTTGCTGTGGCATATGAAATGAAAAACGTTTGAACAAGATTCAGAACTAGCGCAAAGGACAGAATGATTGCGGGGGATGGCACTGTGTGTATGGGGGGCGGGAAGGACTAAGTTGAGCTTTGAAGGCTGTATTGGCATTAACCTGGTGAACTAGGGGATGGGGACGAACATTCCATGCAGACGGACTAGCAGGTGCAAAGGCAATGTCACTTTGTTGAACCTGCAATCAAATGAAGACCACTGTTTCCAAGATCAAACACCTGAGAGAATGACTCCGAATTTTAACACCTTTTAATGGTAACTTACAAGCTCCCTTGATTAGGGTCCAGTGGTCGAAATAACATGGGAGTTCTAGTCCTAAGTCTACAGCTAAACAGATATTTACCTTTGGGTGAGTCCCTTAACAGAATCAGAGAGGTATATCAGTAAAATGGGGATAAGTATCTGTCCTTGTGGATCTCCTAGAGAGGGAATAAGAGAGCTTCATAAAATGAGAACATAAAACTGCCAGTCAGGGGGCACCTGGGTGGCTCAGTCAGTTAAGCATCTGCTTCCGGCTCAGGTCATGATCCCAGGGTCCTGGGATGGAGCCCCGCTTCAGACTCCCTGCTCAGCAGGGAGCCTGCTTCTTCCTCTCCCTCTGCTCCTCTCTGCCCTGCTCGTGCTCTCTCTCTCAAATAAATAAAATCTTTTAAAAAAAAGTGCCAGTCAAAAACAATGGGCCAAATCTATAAGGATGAGGTTTCTGTAACTTTTTATTAAAGAAAAATTCAAACATACACAAAACGGAATAGGACAAGGTGCCTCCATGTGTCCATTACTGGGCCTCAGCATTATCAATGCATGGTAAATCTTGCTTCATTTATCACCCTTGCCCATCAGCCCTGTATTATTTTGAAGCACATCCCAGACATCATAACATTGCATCCATAAGTATTTCAGTATGCTTAAAAGTGAAATTTTTAATAATGAAAAGTGTAAAGTGCTACTCCTGGAACCAAAATACATAACCAAATAAGACAATAGCACGTTTGTGCTTTGCCACTAATGAAGCATCTCTGTTTGCTCTCACAACTCCTGCCTTAAACCAAAACCTACTTTGTCAAAAATGGAGGGGTTCATTCTCCCACAATTGGAATATTGAAGAGGAATATATTTTCTTTAAAGGCTCCCCAGTGCAAGTTCTACACTATTATTTCTCCTCCAGTCATATAAAAAACTCCAGCTTCTTTAAAGTCCCTGTCATCCACCTGCTCCTTATTTATCATCATCTACTGATTTGGTCACCATCCCAAGCTCACTGATGATTTTGGCCCTTAAGACACAGTTGTCCTCTCCAGGCCCAAACTACCCAATCAGCATCCTGGCCTATGAGCTCACTGTCCTTTCCAACTCTGCTGACCTCCATATCCACTCCCCTTCAGCCTGCTGTGCTCATGGCTAACCCAGACCTGGTCATCAAGTAGAATGGATCCACCATGGAAATCACATACACCAGTGCCCCACTCTCTGTCCACAGGCTCCCATCCTCCCAGTTCTCCTACTCGGAGTCTCTCTGCCCTTTGACTTGTAAGAGACCTGAAATCCTTTGATGTGCCCATTTCTTCCTAAGCTTTTAGCCCCAACCTACTTAATCTGGACTTCATGCTCAATCACCTGAACCCTCAAATTGTACATAGCCCTTAAAATCTCAACCATTCATTGCAAACCAGAACCTCATGGGTCATCCTTGACACCTCCCTCTTCCTCATAGCTGATGTCAAAACCATCATTAATCCTAGCAAAATGAAGAAAATCCATCCACTATCCAATTACAGTCAACAGCCTATTTTAAGCTACTGTTATCTTTCACCTGGTCTATGTCTTTTCCTTTTTTTAAAAGATTGATTCATTTATTTAAGAGAGAGAGAATGAGCTGGGGAGGAGCAGAGGGAGAAGCAGGGAGCTCAATGTGGGGCTCGATCCCAGGACTCTTGGATCATTACCCGAGCTGAAGGCAGACACTTAATAGACTGAGCTACCCAGGCACCCCTTGCCTAGCCTATTTCGCTAGCGTACTAACTTATTTGCCACATCCTTTTTTGTTCTACTACTTTACTATATTTATTCAGCAACAAATATTTATATTTATACTTGTATTTATATTTATTCAGCAGCAAATATAATTCATATGTCATTCCCCTGCTTAAAATCTTTTAAAAGCTTCCCATTGAAAAGTGAATAAAATGGGACCACAAGAAGTAAATCAACTAACCCAAAGTATTACTGTTGGTGAATTTGAAACTAAAACCCAAATATCCTGGACTCTTATTCCAGCAAGATGATCATCATGTTTTGTTCTGAGTATCTTCTGTTCTCATGCTTACAGGACACTACTGCTATGATGTCATTATTTTCTCTGATGTTAACCTAAAACAGTACTTCTTAAAGTCATCTCCAAACCGTCTGTATTGGAATCTGTATTTATTCACTGCACACCCCATGGTCTTCCCCCCAGAGCAGTTTGCCCTGTCGTTCCAGGGTAAGTCCCTGGAATTTCATTGTAACGAGCTTCCTAGGAGATTTTAACATAGCTTGTCCTGAGAATACACACTTGGACAAACACTGGCTGAGAATTTCTTGGCATTTATCTTAGTTCCCTTCCCTTCTTCAGTCCCCCTGCTATGTAATTGACACCCAACTGCACATAGTTAAATGAATAAATCCAGTTTGGACATTAGCTATCACACATACCCTTACTTTAATAAGCAGCCATTTTATTTTCTTCATTCACCCTTAGTACTGATGGCAAAATGGCTGTCTTTTCTCCCCAGATGTGACTCTTAAGTGGGTGGATTTACTGCTCTGATCAAACAAGACATGTTGTTGGTTACTTTTGTTATTGGTTTACATGGTTTATAGTCTTTGAAACAACCACAACCATATTTATCATCTTGGCCAGCTCATTTAGCCCCAGTGACAGTTCTGTAATATGAGGTCACAGGATTATGATCTCTAATGTCCCTTCTGGCTCTTACATTCCTTGATTCCATGAGACTAAATACTACCTCTGAGGTCATAAATTCTTTCACATGCATCCAAAATTGGCTATGCGGCACAGATAAAAGACATTTAAAATCTGAAGATACTGAAAATATTCTACAGGCCTAAGATCTATTCATCAAGCTTCAATTTTTGTCCCCACTTGTTGTGACCATGCTTCACATTTCATTCGGTCTTGGCTATACCTACTCCGTTCTCCTACTAGGCCTGTCATTTTCCAAAGAAGACATGTCCACAAGAATAAATTTCCCAGGAAAATCTGAGATCAAAACAGGAGGAAAGCAGGATAGTTTATATTTCTTTCAAGCCACGAGTCAATGCTAATTTGCATTTTTCAGGTATAGGGGACTGGGTGGTGCAAACAAGGGAGGGTAGAAGGGAAATAATCAAGGCACGTGTCACGTTGCAGTAGATGGTCAAGAAAACGATGACTGTCGCTGAGCTGCCATTACACCCATGGGATTGGGTGGAACTAGGGAAAGGGGAAAGGGAAATAACTTTTTTTGTAACCCATTAGGTGTTGGAAACTAGTTGTGCAACAAACACACAAAATATGTATTCTTCTGGGGTGCCTGGGTGGCTCAGTCAGTTAAGGGACTGCCTTCAGTTCAGGTCATGATCTCGGGGTCCTGGGATCAAGCCCTGCATCAGGCTTCCTGCCAAGCAGGGAGTCTGCTTCTCCCTCTGCCCCTCCCCCTTGCTTGTGCTCTCTCTCACTATCTCTCTCTCTCAAATGAATAAATAAAAAATCTAAAAAAAATATGTATTCTTCCCAACAACCAAAGTTAAAAGATCCGAAAATTAAAAGCATGTATTTTTTTTAGACTCTTTTCTTTCTCTCATGCCCAGAGGGAGATCCACATCTTGTGATTCTTGAAGTTTAGACAATTTGGAAGCCCCTCTTAATAAAAAAGGACCTTAAAAAGTTATGCATACACTAGATACTAAAGTATTAATTTAGAATGAGAAATCACAGCTAATTTTAATTTTTAAAAGCTGACAAATATCACAAACATGATAATAAATAAGAAAAATAACACATTTTTTGAAAGTGTTTATTTAAATTCCAGTTAGTTAACAGAGTGTAGTATTAGTTTCAAGTGTAGAATTCCGTGATTCAACACTTCCATACAACACCCAGTGATCATCACAACAAGTGCCGTCCTTGATCCCCATCACCTATATCACCCATCCCCCCACCCACCTCCCCTCTGGTAACCATCAGTTTGTTCCCTAGAGTTAAGAGTTTGTTTTTTGGTTTGTCTCTCTTTCCCCCATGATTGTTTGTTTTGTTTCTTAAATTCCACATTTAAGTGAAATCACATGGTATTTGTCTTTCTCTGACTGAATTATTTTGCTTAGCATAATACTCTCTAGCTCCATGCATGTCATTGCAGATGGCAAGATTTCATCCCTTTTTATGGCTGAGTATTATTCCATTATATATACTACATCTTTATCCATTCATCAGTCATTGGACCCTTGGGCTGTTTCCATAGTTTGGCTGCTGTAGATAATGCTGCTATGAACATTGGGCTGCATGTATCCCTTTGAATTGGTATTTTTGTATCCTTTGATTAAATACTTAGTAGTGCAACTGCCAGATCATAGGGTAGTTCTAGTTTTAACTTTTTGAGGACACTCCATACTGTTTTCCAGAGTGGCTGTGCCAGTTTGCACTCTCACCAACAGTGCAAGAGGATTCTTCTTTCTCCACATCCTCGCCAATACCTGTTGTTTCTTGTGTTGTGGATATTCACCAATCTGACAGGCGTGAGGTGATATCAACACTATTTTTTATTAACTGCCCAACACACCTCCATAGTACTATTTTCCCGTACTTTTGGCCTCATATTTTTTGTTTGCTTCTTCATGTGATAATGGTTTTATATTATCATTTCCTTTTTTTTTAAAAGATTTTATTCATTCATTTGACAGAGTGAGAGAGACAGCCAGCGAGAGAGGGAACACAAGCAGGGGGAGTGGGAGAGGAAGAAGCAGGCTCCCAGCAGAGCAGGGAGCCAGATGCAGAGCTCGATCCCAGGACCCTGGGATCAGGCCCTGAGCCAAGGGCAGACGCTTAATGACTGAGCCACCCAGGCGCCCCTATATTATCATTTTTTATCAAGAGAATAGGAAGATAATTTAGTCTTTGCACTAGCATGGTTGATGAAAATGTATTGCTATTATCGATACTTGGAAAGCTAATGCATGCAACTTTACACAATTGAAGTAGAACTGATGCTTGTAGAACTGACCCAGATTTGTACTCTACAAACATAAGAATTCTGATAAATCATATTGTATGCAATTCCCGTCACAGAATGAATAAAAGTACTGTGCATAGCTGTAGACACTACATTGTTGAGAATATTTCTAATAGAAGAAAACTTCCTCTGTCTTTATACATTAGTGAGAACTGAATACTTTGAAACCCGTTTTGCAAATCAGATGATAGATGGCATTTTCCATGGATTGTATTCTGGATCCATACATTTCAAACCTTACCTCAGTACCCACATATTTTCAGTGTCAAGGACCATAAGACACATTCATATTACCATGCTGGATAAGTCAGCAGAATGAGCAGGTGGGGTATTTCTAGAAGCTACTCTTTTACCAGAATGGTTTAGCAATGATATATCTATACACAGGACTGACTGCAAACCACATAAATACATGTCACTGAACACAAACTAAATTTATCTCCAACTTAACTTTCCCTTTGTTAGATCTCAAAGATGAGAGAGAATGTAATGGATGGAAATCAGAGTGGAAAGAGACAGCAGTTATATTGGGGTTCTCCAGAGAAATGACAACAGTATACATATATGTATATGGAGATGGAGAGAGAAAGAGAGAGAGAGAGAGACTGGCAAGTCTGAAATATTGAGGCAGAATTGCTTTTACTCTGGGAAACCTCAGTCTTTGCTGTTAAGACATTCAACTAATTGGATGGGACCCACCCATATCAGGAAGGTTAATCTCCTTTGTACAGTCTACTGATTTAAATGGTAACTGCATCTAAAAAATATCTTCATAGCAACACCTCCAGTGGTATTTACCAAACAACTGAGCACCATAGCCTAGTGAGGTTGGCACACAGAGTTAACAATCACAGCAGAGACCCTCCCACGGAATTGGAATGGCCCATACAATTCACATCCCATATCCAATCCATCAGCGAATCTCATCAGTTCCACCTTCAAAATATACCCAGAATATGATCATCCCACTGAGTTCTGCTAATTTAACCTTCTGTTGTATTACCATCTCTTCCAATTTCTTCATATCTGCTTTGTATTGTCAGCGAGCTGGCTACCTCACTATTTATTTAACTTTATGGAGGAACATTTGCATACAATTTTCGTCTACTCAGTGGTATAATTTTTTATGGTGTTTTGTTTTTGCTGTGCTTTTCCACTTTCTAAAACACAGTATCGTTTTGTCAATACTGTGTCAGTTCCTTTTTTATTACCCATCCTTGAATGATTTGACTTATCAGGTCTCGGCTGTTTGCAGAAGATTCCAGCTATGGAAAATGGGCCAGAGTAGCCTTCCATGCTTCACTATGCAAAAGCTCTATCCCCTGCAGGCAGAGAGGTAGATATTTTAACTGCAAATGTGGCTCCTATGTGTGGTTCTTTGGCTTGGCCCACGTCATCAGTCTCTCTGAGTCAAACCTAGTTCAAGAAGACATTTAGGCCTGCTCTACTCATCCCAGTGCCTGAACCTGTTGCTGCAAACTAGGGACATAGCTTTTACAACTCAGGATGTACCAGTCACTTACAGGAAGTATATTTTTGTTGAAGCTTCCTAAGATCTGCTATACCCTTGCTACACTCAGTTCTTTACCTCCCAACCCTTCTTCCCATTCCTCTCTTATCTCGGATACTTTTGGAAGCTGCAATTTTAGTTTTGAGCCTGCATATATCTGTCTTAGTCAGTAGATGAAGCTTGTAAGGTTTCTTTTGTTCTCCTTGTTACTTTTGCATGATTTCCCAGGGAGTGAATGGGAAAATGCTTACATGCACTATTTTGATATTGTAAATGACCCTATTTTTGCTCATTATTATATCCTTAGAGCCTAGAATAGTGCCTGATTAAAAAGTAGGTGCTCACTGGGGTGCCTCGGTGGCTCAGTTGGTTGGGCATTTGACTCCCGATCTCAAGGTCGTAAGTCTGAACCTATCTTGCCCTCCGTCCGGTGTTGAGTGTGAAGCTTACTTAAAAAAAAAAAAAAGTAACCGCTCACTAACTTTTTTTTCAATCCAGCAAACTACATTCTCCACTCCTGTATCTAAGCTATTATGGTGTCTGGAGAGAGATGAATAAATTGGTGCCACTACACATTCAGAGGCTCCAATTTCAGCTGGGAACTTCTGTATTTGCCCTTGGCCAGTTTCTTGTTCCCTTCAGAAGTATTCTACATATTTTAACAATGTTTGTTCTTCTAATCCATGAGTATGGAATGTTTTCCCATTTCTTTGTGTAGCTCTCAATTTCTTTCCTAAGTATTCTATAGTTTTCAGAGTACAGATCCTTTTCCTCTTTGGTTAGGTTTATTCCTAGGTATCTTCTGGTTTCTGGTACAATTGTAAATGGGATCAATTCCTTAATTTCTCTTTCTTCTGTCTCATTGTCAGTGTATAGAAATGCAACTGATTTCTGTGCATCGATTTCATATCCTGCCGCTTTGCTCAATTCTTACATGAGTTCTAGCAATTTCAAGGTGGAGTCTTTTGGGTTTCCAAGATAGAGTAAGTATGTTATCCAGAGCAGTCCACACATTCAATGGAATCCTTATCAAAATACTATCAACATTTGTCACAGAGCTGAAACAAATAATCCTAAAATTTGTATGGAGCTAGAAAAGAACCCAAATAACCAAAGGAATGTTGAAAAATAAAATCAAAGCTGGTGGCATCACGATTCCGGACTTCAAGCTCTATTACTACAAAGTTGTGATCACCAAGACAGCGTGGTACTGGCACAAAACCAGACACATAGATCGATAGAACAGAATAGAGAACCCAGAAACGGACCCTCAACTCTGTGATCAACTAATCTTTAACAAAGCAGGAAAGATATCCAATGGAAAAAAGACAGTCTCTTCAACAAATGGTGTTGGGAAAATTGGACAGCCACATGCAGAAGAATGAAACTGGACGGTTTTCTTACACCATACAGAAAAATAGACTCAAAATAGGTGAAAGAACTAAATGTGAGACAGGAATCCATCAAAATCCTAGAGGAGAACACAGGCAGCAATCTCTTTGACCTTGACCACAGCAACTTTTTGCTAGACATGTCTTCATAGGCAAAGGAACTAAGAGAACAAGGAGAGTGCCCTAATGCGGGAGGAGGGGGTGGGCAGTGATTGAAATTTGGAACGGAGGAGGCTGAGAGTAGCCACTTGAGCACCTCCTACCTTAAGCTTCATTTGCTCTGGAAATGGGCTGGGCTCAGTTCTTGGGGTAGATCAGTAGGCCGAGCTGTGGGAAGATGGGACAGGCAGAGGCCGAGTCAGGGAAGCTGAAGAGGGGGTGGCTGATGAGCATAGTTGCCTTTGAATACTTGAAGGGTTGTCAAGTGAAAAGGAAGATTTACATTCTGTGCCCCAAGGGCTAGGTCTAGGAGGGAGGAGTGGCAGCAGAAGTGAGGAAGATTTATGCAAGGTGAGGAAAAGCTTTCTATCAATACTATCTGAAAATGGAATGAGCTGCTTAGAAGATGATTAGATCCTCATCATTCGAACAGTACAGTCCAGGGGCCAAATGATCACTTAACAAGCATTCATCAAACTGCGTAATTATTCACAAGACTCCTTCAGGGCAAAGACACATAGGATTTATGTTTGTATTCTCAGCATTTGGCATGATGCCTGGCTCGATGCCTGCTATGTAGTAGGTGTTCAATCAATGTTAGTTATTAATGATAAAAATAATGGCATGTTCTCAATTAATGTTTCATAAAATGAGTGCACTGTAACAGAATGAAAATAAGCATCACGAGGATGAGGAGACAACATGACCTTTCCTAAAATGCTATTCTGGTCGTTGCCATAAAAATGGAATAAAATAACATATGTGAAAGCACTTTGCATGCTGTGAAGTACTATACCAACATTAAAGTATTTTTAGTGAGTTCATCCTGTTGACCCAGCCCTGTGCTAGACCTTATGGGCAATTCAGTGACATAAAAACCTAAGTCCCTGATTTTGAGAAGCCCGCAATCTAAGGAGACTGGATAAATGTATGTGAAATAATAGGAGAGGACTTCAGTACTAAATGTGTGGTGCTGTCTACGTAACAGCCCCTCTGGTGCTCAGGGAGCCAGTGTGTCCCTATTACTTTATTGATGACCACTGACATTCCTTAAGACTTCCATATTGACTCCACCAGTAGCCTGGTTTGTGATCTTGGGCACTGTCAATAGCTCATTTGTATCTCTATCCTCATCTGTCAAACGGGAACAGTAACTCCTGGTTTACTTTGAGGACCAAATGGGGTAATGGACTAAAATGCCCTTAGTCAAAGCAAGCCCTGCTCTACAGATGCAACTATAATCACCACTGTACAAGCATTCCATGTCTTTGCTCTTGGGCTACATAGCTAGTATTCATTATTATTACTTATCCTGCTGATTATTCAACTTCCCTTACTCCTTGTCCTTGGAGGGAGGAAAATTGAGCTGTAGGGAGCATAAATCTACTGTCCGAGGTACCTGTTGAAATGTGGGTTAAAGCAGGCGCTCCTTGGCGGAGCATACACATCCAACCATTGGAGATGGAAACAGGGTGGGTGTGGGGGTGGAGGATGGGAGTTACGCGGTGCTGACCAACTGGCCCTTTGGGAGCTGTTTCCTTTGTCTGTGCCGTGCTTCTTTTTCCTGGGTTGGTCTTTCCAGAAGCTGTTTGCAAGCTGGGCTGTCTTGTTTTCTGTCTTCCTACGTTGCCTTCTTGTTATTGACTGAATTGTGGCCCCCCAGAATTCATATGGTGAAGCCCTCACTTCCATTGTGACTGTACTTGGAGATGGGGCTAAAAGGAAGTAATTGTGGTAGGATGAAGTCATAAGGGTGGAGTCCTAACCTGATGGGATTTGTGGTTTTATAAGAAGAAGGAGAGAGATGTCTCTTTCACTCTAGGAGCAAGCCACGAGGAACGGCCACGTGAACACACAGAGAGAAGGTGGCTGTCTGCAAGCCAGGATGAGAGCTCTCACCAGAAGCCAAACCCTGCCAGACCTTGATCTTGGACTTTCCAGCCTCCAGAACGTGAGAAAATAAATATCTGTCCTTTAAGCCAGCCAGTTCACAGCATTTGTCATGGCAGCCCGAGCTGACTAAGACACTTCGCCTCACACTTCGGGCACATGCAGACTTGTACACAGAAGCAGTGGAGGAAAAGACTACAAATCAAGAGGAACAGAAACTCCACTCTGATTTGAGGTCCCTAAACATGGGGAGCAGTGGTATGTGGTGTGTGAATGAGTGGTGCCTATATTCCCAGACAAGGATCACTGAAAGTCAGTGGTAGATTTGTGGAATCAACAACTGTTCTCCAGCAGGGGGTCATTTGTGTCTTAAACTAAAGCCGCATTTCTGAGCAAATTGCTGAAACCTTCTGTAGTAAGGCTGGCTCGACTGAACCATGAGAAGCCGAGTTGCAGAAGCAAGAAACAGTCTGTTTCTTTTTTTAGTGGTCAAGTTCTGTAGAGGCATTCTGTGGCAGATGGGATTATTTCTGTACCTTCTTCTGCTAGGGTTTTTTTCCTGTTTCTGTAAAACTGTAAGTAAATTCAAAATTGAAGTCCATGTAGAAATTAAACTATTTTTCTTTTTCTTTTTCCTTTGTTTTGTTTTGTTTTTTTAAGTATTGCTATTACTGCTTCTGATGCTGTGCTCCATTTAATAGATCTATTTATTTCCAGGCATCCAGAGCCAACAGTTCTCTCTCAGACTCTATCACCTTAGCAGTCAATGCATCAAGATGGAACAAAAAACCCCCACAGGCTGAGGACTGCTTCCTGTACAGGCTGCCCCAAGTTTACTTCACCAAGATGCCCAGGGAAACATTTGGTTTCCAGATGCTCTGTATGAGAGGGCCCTGGTTCTCTCTCATGGTCTGCGTGACCTGAGCTATGGATGACTCTGAGATATATATGGTCAGAGCTACTTGCTAGAGACAGTTTTCTCAGTAAGCGTGTAAAGTTTAGGACAACAGGACAGGTGGGTGATGTAGGCTAGGAAGGATTCAGTGACATCTACTGGCCAATCTTGACTATCTGTAAGGCACTGCTTTAGAGTCATAGGGGCAGATTTCTCAAAACCCAGGGTCCTGGCATCTGCTCCCAGAGGACATGGTTTGGTAGATTGGTTATGAGACCTGGGTATCCACCTGTTTAATAAATTCCCAAACTATTCTGATGCACAGTCAGGATTGAAAACCCTTGCCTTTAGAGGGTCTCCAAAATTAAGAGGGAGACATAACTGGAGAAAAGCCAACCTCAGCTTTCCTCAGCTAGATCAGTTCCAGACCCTCAGGCCACCATAGTTTGAAAAAAGGTAGTTCTTTCATGCAGATGCTTGATATTCAAGGCAAATGAATGATCTGCCACGCTTCTTTTCAAATGAAGAACTCTGAAGTGGCACATTGAGCTAAATGGAATGGGAATATGTCATATGCATATTGCTATTTCAGTGCCATTTAGTAAATATTTAATAAATCCCCAGAGTGGGCAGGAAGAATTTTCTGTTCTACTGTTTGGTCAGAAAAATTGGACCTACCTGCTGATGTTATAACAGCTCCAGAACTTCAACCAAATTTTTCGTTCTTTTGTGTATTTGTTTGTGTTTTGATTGACACCCATTCATTCATTTATTCATTCATTCATTGAACCATGTCGCAGATACTCTGCTGGCTTTGGAGACATAGTGAAGAAGTTAAGTATCTGCCTTTAAGGACGTTAATAATTAAATAAAAAGAAGCAGTAGCTGTCTGGCACAAATGTTACCAAAATAAAATTGCATATAGAATGGACCATACACATGGGTGGAAGAGGCAAGAGCCTCAAAGAAATATATTCATTGTCATGACCCAACAGTTATATAGTACTTGTTAAGTACCAGGCACCATTCTAAATGTTTTACATCTATTAATTCATTTCACCATCAAAATAATCCTAAGAGGGGCACCTGGGTGGCTCAGTCAGTGAAGCATCTACCTTTGGCTCGGGTCATGGTCCCAGGGTCCTGGGATCGAGCCCTGAGTCGGGCTCCCTGCTCAGTGGGGAGCCTGCTTCTCTCTCTCCTGTTCCCCCTGCTTGTGCTCGTTCTCTCTCTCTGCCAGATAAATAATCTTTAAAAAAAAAGAAATAATCCTAAGAAATAAGTACTATTATTATCCTATTTTATAGATGAAGAAACTGAGACACAGGGAGATTAAGTAACTTGCCTAAGTTGTCAAGTCATTTTTTAGCCACTGTCTTATATTCCCTTCCCTTTGATACCTGAAATCTCCACCACCAGAGAATCATTGTTTTTATTTACTGGAACAGTCAACAATGGTAACATTTATTAAAATCTTACTATGTATGAGGTACTGTACTAAGCATTTAACATATATGACTTTATCACTTAACCTTTACAACAACTATCTTCATTTCAGAAAGAGGAAGCTGAGAATCAAAGAGGTTAGTTCGTTGCTCAAGTTTGCACGGTGAGCAAGTGGAAAAGCCTTGATTTGAAATAAGTTCTGTCTGAAGACCCCACATTCTTTTTTTTAAAAGACTTTATTTATTTATTTGACAGAGAGAGGGAGAGAGAGAGGGAAAGAACAAGCATACGCAGGGGGGGCAGCAGGCAGAGGGAGAGGGAGAAGCAGATTCCCCATTGAGCAGAGAGCCTGACACAGGGCTCCATCCCAGGACCCCAGGACCATGACCGAGCTGAAGGCAGGAGCTTAACCTACTGAGCCACCCAGGCGCCCCTGGAGCCCACATTCTTAACTGCTATACTATACTGCCTTCCACAAAGTGGTGACACAATTAAAGCAACATAACAAAAAGAGACCTGGAGTTAAGAGCATACACCCTGGAGCTGGAATGCCTGGGTTTAAATTTGCTCTACAATTTTCAAGCTGTTGTGACCCTGAATCATTGCTTTCATTTATAAAATGAGGATGCTAGTGGTAGCTATCTCATAGAGCTGTGATCAGGATTAAATGGATTAATAATAAGAAGATACTTAGAAGAACGTCTGTCACGTGATAAGCACTATGTAAGTATTGGCTGTAACTAGCATTATTTTGACAAGAAATAGCCACCAGCCATTTCAGTATGAGTGTCTATGAGATGTTAGCTAGCTTGTCAGCCAGCAAAGCTCTGATAAGCTGTGAGATCAGATTTGAAAGGGGTAGAGGTGGCATGGAGAAGGGTATTCCAGGCAAAGGTGTGAAGGTCAGAAATAGCATGGTGTGTTTGAAATTGAGGACTGCCATGTTCTCAAAACAACTGGGGCAGCGCGTATATGAAGAGTGTCCAAACAGAAGTCACATCGTATACAGTCTCTCATGCCATGCACAAGGATTTAGACTTGACCCTTTGCAGAGGTATAAAAGGTTTTAAGCAGGAAAGGGACGTGACCAGCTTTGCATTTGGAAGAACATCACTCTGGCAGCACACTAGTGGACGGATTGAAAGGGGACAGACTTGAGGCACCTTCTTCCCATAGTTTTTTTTTTCTTCCTTTTTCAATAGGTAATAATTAATGCCTGAACTAGGGCAACCAGAAGCAATGAGAATGGAGAGGAGGGATGGATGTCAGAGATAATTAAGAGGTGGCATTTATAGGACGTAGTGTGTGATTGAATGTGGTAGGGGAGGATAGAGAGAGGAATTTAAGATGACTCCCAGGTTTCTGGCCTGGGTGTCTTGGGGAATAGTGGGTCAATGCATTAAGGGTACACAGGAAGAGAAGAAGGTTGAGGGGAAGGAGTAGAGACAGTTGATTTAGTTTGGGACATGTTGAGTTTGAGGTGCCTTTGGGACATCCAAAATGAGATGACCAGTAGACAGATGAATATATGGGTCTGAAGCTCAGGGGAGAGATGTAGATTGAAGATAAAGATTTTAGAATCATCAGTCTGTATGTTGTATTTAAGGATCAGTTGAGATTGTGTAGGATAGGTATACAGAGTGCAAAAAGAAAGGGGGCAGGGAAAGAACGCTGGCTCACAGCAGCATTTAAGCGGTGGGCACAAGAAGAGTGGTTAGTAATGGAGCCTGGAATGGAGCAGAGAGGAAAGAAGGGAACAAAGAGAGAAGATTTCTGTTGGGATCTGGGGTGAAATTTTATGAGTAGTTAGGTAGCATTTGTCCACAGTACTTGGGCAAGTTCAAATCCTTCACTGCCAGTCAGGTTTTTGCCCTCATGAGGTTCCCTAGGGAAATATTTGTAAGGAACAGTAGCCAAATAAGGGACAGAGTATCACTTAATAGAAAAGCTTAAAACTCAGTGCATGGTTCTCTAGGAAAGTTGGGTTGGTGTACATAGCTTACGTCACAGGCCTAAGTAGGGCTTCCATCTCCTTCTAGAGCCTATCACTTTCTGGGTGGATCTGGAGGAAGTTGCAAGAACAACAGAGCCAAGGGCAAATTCTGTGACCCTGTGTCTACCCAGGTGCCTGAAAGAGTGGCAATAGGAGAGAGAGAACCCCAGTTTTATCAAAGAGAGAAAACAGATGAGAGCAGAAGAGAAGCCAGAGAAACAAAGAGTAAAACAAGCTAGGGAGGGGAGAGAAAAATCCCCGAATGTGGAGAGTTTCAAGAGAGTGGTCTCTAGTGTGAAAGGTCACCAGAGAAGTCACATCGATAAGGCAGCAGAAGAAATTGACGGGCTTCTCTCCTCATTGGTACTTCTAGTCCATACCCCCAAGCACTGTGGCACCCGCAGTAGAGCAGACAATCAGAATGAGCTTAACTGTCCTTTGCTTGCACCCTTGGTTTGCAAAGACGGTGCAGTGCGGGGCTCTGATGTACAACCTGGGCTGGCTCCTCGCATGTTAGAAGCTGCAGAGGAGGAGTTGTAAGCCGGTAGTTGGCAGACATGATTTATTTGACCTGAGCAGTGTTTGCCAACATAAAAACTCAGGAAAGTTCACATAAAAATCTGGATTTCTGTCCTCTCTTGAAAAATAAGAAAATATGGCGAAGCTAAGCCTGCACCATGAATGGGCACAAGTCATGGCTGTCATCTTTAGATAGACGTGTGCTCTTTAGTTGGCCACATCCTTCCCTATTGCTTTATATCCGGGCTGCTCACTCATTTATGTCAATAGCCTGGCACTTTCCAAGTCCAGGACTCTGGGAGAACACTAGCAATTGATAGATGAGCATGCGCTAGAGCAGGGGTTGGCAGACTTGTTCTGTAAAGGCACGGATAGTAAATACTATAGGCTTTGTGGGGCATGCAGTCTGTGTATCAACTACTCAACTCTGGCACTGTAGTGCGAAAGCAGACATGGACATATTTGTAAACTAATGGGTTTGGCATAAAACTTTATATACGGACTCCAAAATTGGAATTTCATATCATTTTCATGGTCACGAAATATTATTCTTTTCATTTCTTAAACATGTAAAAACTAAAAACATTCTTAGCTCATAGACCACCCATAATAGGCTGCTTGAGCAGATTTGACTGATAGGCTGTAGTTGGCCAATTCTTGGCCTAGAGAGTCCATCTGTTTAACATGGTAGGTAGCATGTAGGTCAGAGGCTCCCTTTCCCCAGTTAGGACATATGATCATGCATATAAGTTGGGAAAAATATGGTTATGGTTAAGATAAAGACAAGACTGGCTTGAGGACACAACTTTGGTTGGATACAGGTAGGATACTACTCAGATCTGGCTTTAAAAACAGCCTCCACCCTCTACGCAAGTTCCAAAGACAAGGCAAGAATAACGAACTCAGAAAAAAATACCCATCTGAGACCAGTCAGGTGGAAGAGAGCTGGTGCCAAATAGTGACCCATATTAGGCAGACTCTCTCGTTAACCTCTTTGGATTTTGTCCTTCTGATATATGGTATGACTATTCCCCAGGTCTCAAGGGACTTCAGACAGGCAAGCATCTTAAAGATATACAAGCCAACTCTTATGGGGACAGTACCGAGAATGAAAAAGCTGTTAAAATGATCAAGTAGCCAATCTGACTGATCTGAAGTAGAATGGGTCCAAACGGTAGCTGTGTCTGGAGCCGAGGATGAGGATAAAAAGCCTTTCTGAGGAAAGTGTAGTTCAATCTGGACTGGAATTTATAAAATGGGTACATGACAGAACACACCTGATGACCAGCAATGCATCCTGGGGAACTTGTCAGAATCCACGAGGATACCAGGTGGGGGAAAGTAGAGCAAGTACCAAAAGATGTCTCCTTACCTCTCTGTGGAGACGGAAATAAGAATCTTTTCTCCTATGGACTGAATGTTTGTATCACCCCCTGCCCCGCCATGTCAAATTCACATGTTGAAATCCTAACCCCCAAGATGATGGCATTAGGAGGTGAAGCCTTTGTGAGGTGATTAGGTCATGACGGTGGAGCCTTCATGTATAGGACTCATGACTTATAAAAGAGGCCCCGGAGAGATCCCTCATCCTCTCCATTATGTGAGGACACAGAGAGAAGGCGCCGTCTATGAACTGGGAAGTAGGCCCTCACCATACACTGACATCTACTGGTGCCTTAATCTTGGACTTTCCATCCTCCAGAACTGTGAGAAATAGATTTCTGTTGTTTATAAGCCACCCAAACTATGGTATTTTGTGAGAGCAGCTCAGATAGACTATGACACTTTCCTTCTAGCTAACTTAAAAAAAAATCTTGGTCCCGATTATCAAAACAACAAAGCTAGCGTGGACATGTGCTAAGCGTAGTACACAGGAGCGTGTAAAATGGCAGATGAAAGCATTCCTTATTACTCGCCACCTAGATGCAGCCACTCTTCCTGCTTTGGTTCACTTTTCTTCCAGCGCCTTTAAAACACCTCTATGTAGGTGAGAATTATATATATTATTTTTAGCTCGCTTCCCCCCACCGCTTGATCTTAAAGTTTTCTCCATATCATAAAAAAGTCTTGCAAGCATGCACACTACACCCCAGCAGCGTTGAGCATTTCGGCATTCTCAAAGGGCTTGCTATTCGGAACACTGTTCCAACTGATATTTTTATTTGTAAATCTCTACATTTAAAATTATTTGTTCAGGAAAAATACAGCTAGAAGTGGAACTACAGGGTCAAATGCTATGATATTTTTAAGCTCTTGCTACATCTTTTTGTCTACAGAACAGACAAAATTTGTGCTACCTATTTTACGACTTACATGAAGATCTTCATGAGGGTTTTCATTACCTTCATATTTTTCATAATCCTCATTATTTTTAGTCATTTCACATTTACTACCACTTACTGTATGTCAAAACTCAGGTGCGTACAAAGAATTTAAAGATACAAACTGTGTTCCTTGGAGCTTGCTGTCTATCCAAAAAGCAAGACCCAAACACATAAAACGTTACCAAATTCTATTCGTAAGAATTTCCCCTACAGGTAGACTTGCTGAACTTCACCAGGAAGTATGAAGAAATATTCAGTGCAACTTTTGTAATAGTAAAACAAGCCAAACCACACACACAAACTAACGAAAACCGCAGTGAAAACCTGGAAATTACCCAAATGTTCACCAGTAGGGGACTCGAGAAATAAATAAGTAAATAGGTAAATATTGGTGTAGCCATACATTGGAATGTTGGGGGATAACCTTGAAAAGAATAAGTTAGAACTGTATGGGCTGATACAAAAAGATCTCTAATATACGTTTTTCAGGGGAAAAGGAAGCAAGGGTAGAACCGTGTGTATAGTACGGGTATAGTACTGTATCCTCTTTGTGTGTGCACACATGTGTGTATGTGTGTGTGTGTGTGTGTGTGTGTGTGTGTGTGTGTGTGAGAGAGAGAGAGAGAGAGAGAGAGAGAGAGAGAAAGGGAACATCAATATAAAGACAATCCCTTATCTACTTTTCTTTAATCCCAAAAGCTCTGAAAACAGAACACCCCCCCCCCCAGTTTGGTCTATATTCATTTGGGGAAAAACCTGGTATTAACTGAAGTATTTTTTGTATTCTTTTTTGTAATCTTCATTTATCCCAAGTAGTGTGAATTTTCACTTTGCTCCACAAATGTTAATGTGTTTGATTAATACTGAACATGTCTAATTTATGTCTTTGCTGTCCCGAACCCTGCTGAAGGCACTACATCACCATGTTAAAATCTTCAAAACGTTGAATTCCAACATATTTTCTGCCCTGAAGGGTTTAGGATAAGTAATTATGCCCTGGATACGGATACACATATGTATGTCAGTATATGTTATTTTCTTTTCTTTTCTGGATGATACCACATGAAATATTTTATAGTGATCTTTGAGAAAGGGACTTGGGATGGCAGGGAAAGGCTTTTGCTTTTCATATGGTACCTTTCCATAGTTTGAATTTTATCACCTTTACATGTATTATGACTTTAATATGTAAAAAACCCCAACAGAGTTGGGAGGGGGAAGATTATGGCTCATTTTTGTTTCCTTCTTTGTATCTCTCCATATTGAAGATTAACATGAAAGTAAGTAAATTTTGAAAAGAAATGCATTTACAATTATAAAAATAGCCAAAATGGGAGAGTCATCTGTGATGTGAATTACAAGGTGCACATCCCAAGAGCCACACACCTTCAGAAGCATGAGTGATCCCTGTAGCCTAAGAGAGCTACGGAGAGCTAGCGTGAGGGTGCAGGGGCTCACACTGGACTCTGCACACACATTGGATTTGGTTGGTAGAACTGATAGGGAGTTCGGATGGGGAAAGCGGTCCACATAGAGGCCAGAAAGTGAGCATGAGCTCCTGTAATCTGGGAACTTGGGAGACTGAGTGAAGTGAGGGCTACCAACCTCCCCAGAAGATGCAAACGACAGAAGAGTGAAGGGTGGCTCCATTTCCCACTTATATTTGACCCTGAGGGTTTTCCCACCAAACTGGAGGGTATGAAGTTACAGCTTGTCTCTTGCTCCCAGCCACCCCTTACCCCCATTTATTCCCCTTTCCTGGCTCCCATCACGGACTTTTCATTAAATAGCCTCTTTTGAAAATTCTCAGGATCCCAGTTGATGCTCTAGAAACAGTTACCACTGACATTTCTGTGCACATTGAAGATATGCCCAGAATCATGTGTGGGAGAGAGGAGCCCTTGGAAATCAGAAAGTCCACCCCTGTTATATACTAGAAAGTGAATGTGAGATCAGGAGAGGTGAAGCATCTTGCTAACTTGCACAACTCCGCAAGTAAAACCATTTTCCACCTCACAGACCAGTTTTAGCCTCCTCTTCTTCCTTTTGTGTTTACTGGTGGTACGATTGTTTCCCAGACTAGTCTGTGATCTGCTAAGACTCCAGCATGTTATTGATGTCCAGAAAAGAGGAAACAAACATAAAAGCTATGGAACTGGGTGGTCACTAGAGAAGCATCATGCTTGTGTGGATTGGAGCCTGATTACCAGT
Organism: Ursus arctos; assembly: GCF_023065955.2. NCBI lineage: Eukaryota > Metazoa > Chordata > Mammalia > Carnivora > Ursidae > Ursus > Ursus arctos. Next base: position 88,050,299 of record NC_079873.1, on the reverse strand, counting down.
GAGTTACCATGGCAACAGCTGGGCATGCATTTCAGGCTCCAGGGAGAAGATAGAATTCTCACATACTGCCTGGCCTCTCATTCCTGTCAAGATGGGATTCATCACTCAAAGAGCCTGGACCTCCAACTGTCAAGTTGGGGGGGGGGTAGGAAGAGGGTGATGGGAAGGTGGACACTCTTTTCTTCCTGTTTGCAATGTCCTCATTTTTGAAGGTGAAGAGAGGGTGGAAGGAAGGAAGGAAGGGAGAGAGGGAGGGAGGTTTAGGGAGAGGAAGAGAGGGAGGGAGAGAAGAAAGGAGGGAGGGAGGAAGGGGAAAGGCTTTTTTTTTTCCCATTGGTATTTTGCTTGCAATATAAAACACTGTGCTGCCATTAACCCTTTCTAGCCTGGAAAAAATTGTTTTAGCTCTACGTCCTTCTTTGGAAATTCAGCTCTCCTAAACTCTTCTCTCCTGATTTCATACGCTGCAATAGGATTCCACCAACGGTCTGACATGGCTGAGAGATTCCCAAGCTTTTGTAACAAAAATAAATGTTATTTTTCTTAAAGGGCTCTCCCTACTTGGAGCAAAACCCAAGGGTCAGGGTCAGCAGTGAAACAAGAAATTTAAATGAGGACAGGTCTACGGGTGTGGCAAGGTTCTGTCTTGGGTTTAAATTGCTTTGGGATCCTAAGGCAGGGAATGGATCAACTTAAGCTCAGACCTCAGGAGCCTCACTCCTGACCCAGCCCATGCACCTTGCCAAATCTCTGTGGGGTGCTAACAAGGAGGGATTTGTGGCCTTGGAAACTGAGGGTGTACCACGTGGCCATTTTGGGGGGAGCCCAGAGGGATGATCTAGAAAGCACGATGATCTAAAGTGGATAGAGTAGGGCAGGAGAGCAAAAGTTGCTGCGGGATTGGAGTGCGGAGTGGTGCTATTCTACTAACAAGGTTCAGTTTTTCCATCCGTGGGGCAAAGTTCGCATCAGTGCCTTTCTCCATCGCTGACCTCTGGAACAGTCAGGACAGTGTACGCCCTTTACTCCACGCACACTAGGCTCACTTTTCACCTCCCATTTCCATGGTTTCCTCTGCTTGCATTTCCCCCTCCTCTTCCCTTCTGCTTAGCCAAATGCTGGTATGGAATTCAAAATCAAAGTTCTATCTCCTCCCTAGAGCATTTCTTTCTTGCCCCAGCCCCTGATAATTACTCCTTAGGCAAAGCTTACTTTGATTTTTCATGACATAGTTATTTAATCTCTCCGTGCCTTGATGGGGTAGGTGAAGACAACAACAGCAACCACCTCTTAGGTTTCCAGTGAGTATAAAATAAAAAATGCACTTTAGAAGCATTTAACAGGGCATGGGGCGCCTGGGTGGCTCAGTCGTTAAGCGTCTGCCTTCGGCTCAGGGCGTGATTCCGGCGTTATGGGATTGAGCCCCACATCAGGCTCCTCCGCTATGAGCCTGCTTCTTCCTCTCCTACTCCCCCTGCTTGTGTTCCCTCTCTCGCTGGCTGTCTCTCTCTCTGTCAAGTAAATAAATAAAATCTTAAAAAAAAAAAAAGAAGCATTTAACAGGGCAGATTCCGAAACATAGTGAGTGCTCAAGATGTCCTATCTGTTATTATTATCATAGTGGGGCCCTGCATGGTCCCCAGCTAAAAACCATCACACATCACTCTAGGTGGTACATAATAATGTCATTGAACGCAGCAGGTAAGCTACCCACTTGTGCTATGGATACATGAGAGAATCCCTTGCCTTCCAGAATAGGTAAAAAGAAAAAAATGTCCACTGAGTGCTAACTATGAGCCCAGCCAAGTTCAGGGCTGTCATTCCTATCTACAGTCTCCAGAGGAGGAAAGAGGCCCAGAGAGGTTGGGTCCCTGGCTGCAGGCTACACAATCCAGCTAGCAAGCAGTAGCGGAGCTGGATAGGAACCTAGACAGTGTGACTCCAGAGCCTGGACTCTTCACCACTCTGTGATGCCCTTGCAAATTTGAAGCAGAAACCCCGGGGTGGGAGGGGTTGTGGGGCGGGGCGGGGGGGGGGGAGCCTCTGAGGAGCAGGGAGGAGGCCATTTAGCACAGTGAAGGGGATGGAGCTGGAAAGCATCCAGACTCTTAAGAGAACGCAGGTTTGGGGGTGGCCCCTATCTGTGGAGAATGAGCAAGGCTGGCCTGTGAACTGGTTGTACTCAAGCTCCCCTTGCTGTCTGTCCGGGAGGAGTTTCAATTGCACTCAGGGAGCCCAGCCTGGGAGTCTGTGGCTGTCATAATGAGTCACTGTGAGGAAGGGCATGGGAGAAATGGGGGAAGGGAGAGGAGCATTCCAAGGCTGTGGGCACCAGCAGAGCCTCAGCAGAGCCGGGGCAGCGGCCACGTGGAAGAGGCAGGTCTGCCAGCTGCTGTGTGGCCACTGAGGGATCCGAGCAGCTTTCAGAAACTCAACTTCATAAATCAAGCCTCGAGGTCTTATCTCTCACTTCTTTCTTGGCTCCTTCTTGGCCACAGTCCTATTGTTTATCTGGAAGGAATTTCAAGTGTTACACAAAGCTGAGAGGGAACATAAATACTTGGTTTCGATGAAACAGTGCTCAGAGGGGGATTGGAAAGCTCCTCAGAGCTAGGGCTGGGTGGAAGCTTTTGAAGAAAGGGAAACTGTTACAGCTCCCAGACCCTGAACCACAGGAGCTGGGTGGTTAGGAATCCTGACCTACCTCAAAGTTCACAACTCTGCGGGAAGCTTTTGTTACTCCATTTGCTTTAGACTTTTCTTAAATTTCTGGTGACTTCACAAATACTTGGAATATTAGGTTCCACCAGAGAAACTGCCACGGTCCCATGGGTCTTACCAATAGGGCACTTAAGGTGGTTTTTCAGTCGTAGAGAATATTAGAGAGAGCCTCGTCCCTAAAATACTGGCTGCCATCATACCTGTCATCTTACTATCGGCATTTAAATTTTTTGAGGCTTGAAGTTTTTTCTCCCCATCTTCAGGAACACTCGTCTAAAAACTAGAAGGGCATTTGAGATGCCGCTGCTCCAACCCAGCTAATCTCTATTAAAGCGTGAGCACTCTTTGATGCAGGTAATATATAAATTAACCTGAGGCTTATGGGGTCTCTGAATCCCCTGCAATGTATGCAAAGTTTCATGCCCCCGTGCATGTGTGCATTTTTAAAAATTTACCCATTGTGAAGTTCTAATCGGGCCGGAGTGTAGTCCTTAATGTTAATACTCGGGACTCAGTGTGGCACAATGGAAGGAATAGGCTTTGGAGCCAGAAAGACCTGACTTAGAATTCTGGCTACACCACTGAAGAGCCGTGTGATCTTGAACCGTGTATGTCACCACTCTGAGCATCCTCTATCTTTAAAATAGGGAAAATAATAGTGCCTACCTCGAGTTGGTATTGTGAGGTTGCAATGAAATAAGGTAGATCCAGTGCAGAACATAGTGCCTGGCACAAAGTAGGTGCTTACTAAATAGTCACTTATTCAGGGGCGCCTGGGTGGCTAAGTTAGTTAAGCGGCTGCCTTTGGCTCAGGTCATGATACCGGGGTCCTGGGATCAAGCCCCACGTCTGGCTTCCTGCTAAGCGGGGAGTCTGCTTCTCCCTCTGCTGCTCCCCCAGCTCGTGTGCTCTCTCTCTCTAATAAATAAATAAATCTTTAAAAAATATTCATTTATTCATTCAACAAATATTTATTGAATGCTCACTCTGTGCCATTCATTCTTCTGTGTTCCAGGAACTACAGCAATGAACAGAAGTCCTTGTTCTTGTGGGGCTTATGTTTAAAAAAAAGTCAAATACATAAAACAGCTAAAACGATGACAAGCGCCTCAGAGGAAGCAAACATTGGAGACTCTGGGAAAGACTCCACTTCCGAGTTCTTCTCCTTTTTGTGTTTTCCACATGGCCCCCTCCATCTTCAAGCCAGCAAGGGTCACTCGAGTCCTTCTCACACTTCCAATCTCTCTGACTTCCTTTTTTGTGCATCTCTTTGCTTGTAAGGGCTCGTGAGATCACACTTAAGGTAGGCCCAGTGATAAACCAAGCAGAGGAAACCGCATGAACAAGTACAATGAGATGGACTCCAGCTCGCCATATTTAAGGAACTGAAAAAGCCAGAAGAGCCGGGATATTGCGAACGAGGAGGACAGTGGGGCAAGACGAAGTTGGAGAGGTGGGCAGGAGTCAGCCCACGTAGGGCTTGCGGGCCACGGTCAGGAGTCTGTGTTTTAGTCTTAGGCAGAAGAGAAGCCAAGAAAGAGGTTAAAGCCAGGAAATAACATGATCTGGTGGATATGTGAGAAAGATCATTCTTGACACTGCATGGAGAATGAACTGGAACAGAGCACAAACGAAAGGGAGAAAATCGTCATGCGGGATAAAGATTATGACCCAGTCCTTGATTCTGGCGTTTTCAAACCTGTTACAGTGACACAGCACTGGAAATCACAGCACTCCTTGTGCAATATCATGAAATATTCATATTTGAACCATAAAATTTCTGTGTAATTCCATGACAGTTCAGACGCTAACTTTTATGTTCTAGTATGGGCCTGTGGAAGCAGGATGTCCACAGAATTTATGGGAACACTCTATCCATCAACGTTTTGCTTTTCCTTGAAGAATTTGGGGAGAAAGGCCACCATTTCAAGTTCAGTTTGTTTCATTTTTAGTGACAGAATACTCTGTTTTGTTTGCTTGTCTGGTTTTCATAGGACAGAGCATTCTCTCAGAGGACAGTCTGAAAAACACTTAAGAGAAGAACAGTTTACCGGGGCTTGGATACCGATGTGAGCTAGATGCAAGAGCAGGCCCTCCCTGTGTCCTCTCGACCTCTTCTGGTGTTCTTGGCCAGGAGTTTTGGGTAGCTATTTGAAATGCATTACTGCAGTGGGAAGAAATGCAAGGTGCAAAAAATAGAGAGCTAAGAGAAGTCCAGAGTCACAGTCTAGCTTAACTCATCTGCAGGAAGCAAGGTCCTTTTGGCCTCGTTTCTAGGTGGATCATTGGGTCCCAGGTGGAAACAGCTCTCAATCTACCTGGCAGCGTGATCACACAGGCTCCCATGGCCTCGTGTCCTGGAGCTCTTTGAGCACAAAGCCCCCAGCTGCAGACAGTTTCCCACCCAGGCTCCTCCTCTCCTGCTCCCTGGCTTTCAAGAATTCTCTGATCTGTGCTCCTTGCAGACACTCAGACTTCTTTCTCCTACTTTCTCATGCTGTCCGCCCATTTACACACCTCTCATTGAGTCCTTCAAATGTCCCATTTTTCTAAATAACCCCTGTGTTTCCTTTCATCATCTCTTGGTCCTCTCTTCCCAGCATCGCACATCTGGGGCTCTGATGGCACTTGTCCATTCCTGCCTCTCACATCGACTTTGTTCAGCTCACCCATGCTCAGAACATACATTTGCATGTCTAAAGTCCCATTAACATTATGATTATGCCTTCCCCATTCATCCTGCAGTTTTCTCAACATCACATACATTGAGAAGAGGGAAAGCGTTTCTATAGGAGCCAGGACGCAGGTGTCAGAATTGTGAGTGAGGCCTTAAAGGTGGCACTGTTGGGACTCCTGAGAGCCTGGGCTGAAGTAGCTAGGAGTGGATTGAAGAGGCGCTGGAATGTCCACTTAAGGATTTGTGGGAGATTCTAGTATCTGAGAAACAAAAGCAATATTGTCATCCCTTTTGGACGAGTCTACCAAGCTTCAAATGAAGCGAGGCCTGTGTACCGCCGCATCTTTATATCTGTTTGGAGCATTGGGGGCTTCTTTGGTGATGGCGGGGGAGGAGGGGTGTGGGGAAAGAGGCTGAGAGCACAAGAGAGCGTGAGAGAGCTGGGGAGGGCACTAAGGCGGGAGAGAGACTGATAAAAGAAAAACCTTTTCAGGATTTTGAGAAAGCCTTTGAAAGAGCAGGGCGGGTATGGGCTAGTCTGGTTCTAGTAATCACGCTGAATGAGACAAGACATGTCTGCAAAATTCGGTTCAGGTGGCACCCGTTGTGGTACCAAATTATTCGAATAATGTCAAACACTTGTTGAGTGCCTATAAATGCGTTTCGGGCCCTGGGCCAGGCCTTTCACTTGTCCTAACTCATTTAATCCTCACGGTTACACGAAAGACAGAGTGTGTATTCTATTTACACGACCTGTAAGAAAACAGAGGTGCAGAGGATGGAAGCAACTAGTTTAAGGACACACATCTGCTGAGTGGCAGAATCAGGATGCAAGCCCGGCTCTGGCTAACTTTGGGGCCCACGCCCCTAGTGACTATACTATACTGGCATCCTTGGCCACTCGGGGAACCATCGTAGAGGCCAGGAAGCCCGTCCTCATCCTGCTCACCTCGGTTCTGAATCCTTCTCTCCTCCTCTGCTCCCATCTCCATGCTTCCAGTACTTTCTGAGAGGCCGAAAGCTCAGGGAATGGGGAAGACTTGGAGGAAGAGTATAGTCCATTCACAGCAGAAACACCCTTTAGTGTCTGTGCTCAGGCAAGCATCGGTGACTCAAGAAATCACAAGCTATCTTCATGTGAGCCAAAGGCTTCTTTTGTATTTTTTTTTCACAGAGGAAATTAAAATCCATACACCCTTCCATGTCTGCTCCAGGGTCAAGCATCTGCTGGATGTGTTAAAACCCAAGACTCCCATCTGGATTGCTTCAGTTCTCTGTCCTTCACCCTGCCTTCCTCCCCTCTGCCTCCCAGCTCTGTCTCCTGCCTCTCTGTTCCTTTATCGGATTTTGTCTCCCACTTCTCAGACTCCCTTTTCATCTTTACTTGCTAAGCCATAGCCAGAAAAGAGAGTTGTATTTTCTCCTCTCCAGGGTGATTTCCTGGCTGGTCACATTCTCCTTCACTGACCGCCTCTGATCAGCATATCCTCTCCTAGCGACCCGTGTATATGTTTAAGATTTAGGAAGTGAAGGGGGTCCTGTTCCCGTTCGGTGTGGACAAAGATGAAATCTCATCTCTTCCCTGAAAAAATGGTGTGACGTGCCAATAAAAAATAATAGTGCCACTTGGTGAAAAGGCCGCTTTCACTTTCTCAGAATGCTTTTCCAATCTTTGATATTACAAGGCATAGTCATTACATGGCCTGTGGAACCAACAATAGAACTCTATATTTGTACGACTCACTCTCTTTTAGGCTACAGCTCTGGGAGGCAGACTGGACAAAGTGTGATTAACTCCCATATACCGCCAGGCAAGTGACTTGCCCGTGGTTATACTGTGAGAGAGAAGCAAAGCTAGAGGTAGGACCTAGGTATCTTGTCCTTAGCTCCAGAGATCTTTCCACAGTTCCATACCTAGTGGATATGCTCCTTCCCCCATGCAATCTGGAGGGTGCTGTTGGAAGTAGCTCCTGGATGGTACACTTGAGTGACAGGAGATATACAATAATAGCCCTAACATTTTCTAGAAGCTTTCCTGTGCTTTACATGCATTTTTTTTCACTTAATTCTCACAAAATCTCATGTGATAAGTACTATTATTGCCCCATTTTATAGATGAGAAAACAATTACAGAGAGGTCAGGGACTTCAGTACTTGAAGAAAGTATTCCTTGACCAGCTCAGACATTACTGAGTCTAGAATGCCTGATGGGGTGGGGGGTGTCACTTGCTCCAGTTACAACTTGAGAATTTGGGTCGTGGCATCAAATGCCCTTCTCTCAGTTCCCACTCTCCAGACAGAAGTATCCCAGTCCTCATTTCTCAGAGTTGGTTAAGAACGTCCTATTCCAATTGTACATTTCCTCCAGAAAAAATATAGAAATGCTAAAGTAGACAATTTAGTGACAATACCCCAAATCCTATCTTATATAATCCAGTATTTAAAAGCTCTAGAAGTCAGTCAGAGTGGGATTCAAATACCTCTAATTAATGGCTGTTTGACCTTAACAAGTCGATCCCAGTATAATCCAGTTTTCTCACCTATAAAGGGGGACAATAAGAATAATAATTACGTTGAGTTTTGTGGGAATTAAAAGAGAAAATGCAGGTCAAGCACAAGGAAGCTTCTAGAAAATGTTAGTGTTATTGTTATTGTGCTTTTCACCATGTTTTCTTCTGTTACTTCTTTTGGAAGTCTCACTACCCATTCTGTGAGGTAGAAGATGGAACCGAGAGCCAAATGACTTCCTCAGGACCACTGAGTCCTGAATCCCCACCTGGCAGGGGTGCTGTTGGCTCTGGCAGCAACACAAGCTCCACCTCAGGGGCTCCAGCTCCCAGCTGCCTGTGTATGGTTTAAAAGGGACTCCATTGAAAACACATGTGCTATGGTCACCAACCCCCACCCGTTTTCTCTTTTTCTTTTCTTTTTTTTCCTTCAGGAAAGAGAAATGAAACCAGATGCTCTAAGACCAGGGGGAAAAATCCCAGGAAAGTCTTGTTTTCAGTTAATTTTGAGTATTTTATTGGCATAGTTTCTCTCCCTCCCCTCTGCACCTCTATCGCCTTCACCCGTACTTGAAATGGTCCAGGCAAACAGAACAGAGCGGTTTGAAGGCAGTGGGGGAGGGAGGTCTCCTCTGGGTCTCCAGGTCTGGACAGGGATAAATTTCGTGTCCTTGGAGAGCAGCTTCCTTTTCTGCAGGCCTTGGAAATACCTCAGTCTCTTGGGCTTCACACAGTCTCAGGTTCTTTCCTTCAGATTCTCTGGGCCTCTGTTGGGAGCAAGGAACAGGCTGTCTTGGCCCACCACCCCCCTCCCGGCTCTGGTCCCCTCTCCCCCTCCTCCAACACCCTCTTCCTTTAAGGCAGCTGCAGCTGCTGGGTCAGCCTGGGGGCCCCAATCCCCTCCCCCACGCCCCTTTACCCCAGGTAAAAATAAATAAAATGTCAGTGAGCTGATTGCTTTTTGGATTGCACCTCACCTCTTTCTTCCTGTTTTGAGCTTTCTCAGTTTCTTAGTGGGAACTACAAACCTTGCCTTGACTCTGGTGTGGGTGTGATTTCCTTCTTCCTGGCTCCTGTCCCACTTTTCCCCTACTCCCTCCTTTCCTGGCTTGACTCTCTTATCTCTCTAATTGGGATTTCTCACCAGCAAAGGGTTTCCATCTTCTCCCAAATTAGTAAGTGTCTGGAAAGGATAGTGGAACTAAGTTTTTAGGAACCCGGCAATTGGAGCAGAGAAGTGGAAACTTCTGTCTTTTACCCAAGACTCACTAGGTGACCACGAGCCATTCTCAGTGACAGTGTCATTTGGCTTGGGGAAGAGGATATTAGTCACCCTCGAGTTATTCCAAATAAGCTTGCAAAAAGTGTGCTTGCTTGCTCTACAAATGCACCTTCAAGGCAAACCCCTTACTCTTCCCCAGCCTCACCAACCCCCTTCTCACATAAACAGAGAATGTGAACATAAGCAGTAGAAAACATATGGGGGCAGATGCCCATATAGAAATTCTGGAGCTACTGCTGGCCATTCACTTTATAGGCTGTTCCCTTTTCCGAGACTGCTAAGCAATACCAACTTTTAACATCTTTGAAATGGATGGCAATGTTTGTCGAATTTAGCTGGTGTATATAGATCCCAGATTGTGGCCTGGACGTATCCATCGAATAGCATCAGAATAGCAGCCTGTGTGGTGCATTTGCAGTTCTGTTTGTAATCAGTATAAAACTATACTCAATAAAACAGTTAATGAACGTTGATTGAAATCCTTATGCAGTGTAGAACCCTATTCTATTCACCTGAAGTGCACTCGGGCTCCTCAGGTAGATCTGGAATGTATTAAAGGCATTGAGGCAGTGTGAAGGAGCAAACCAGCAGCTGGAGACTGGCCTAGAGATGCAAAACACATAGAAATGTTTTAGGGCAATGGGGCTGAAGTGTAGGGGGTGAGGGAGCAGAGGCAAAGTTCTGGGTGTCTAAGCAGAGTTGAGGGCTGGCCAACAGCATCTGTATTTCCTCTTGCGAAAACACCACAAAGAGTTAGAGATTGTGGGTCTAACTTTTGGATGGAGGCGAAAGTAGTTCCTCTCCTAGAAGGGTTCCTCTCCTCTGAGAAATCAGAATGAGAAAAGTGTACTCAGATATATAATGGTTAAGAGCATGGCCCCGGTGCCAGGCCACATGAATTCAACTAGATTTCCCGCTAACCCGCCAGCCATGTGACCTTGGGCAAGTCATTTCCCCCTCTTAGTCACTGTATCCTCATTTGGAATGTGGAGGCGGTAATTATACGTAACTCATGAGGACGATGAAATGAGTTCATATAGGTATAATACCAGGCACAGGTGAGAGCTCAACCGATGTCAGCTACGACATATTCAGTGCTTACGATGTGCCAGCATCTCTGCTATGTGCTTTACACGCACTGTCTCCTTTACTTATTACAGCTACTCTCTGAAGTAAAAGTTATAATAATCTTCCATTTTCCAGATGAGGAAACTGAGGCTGAGAGAAGTTGAAATGATGATTCTAATTGAGCATAGAAGGTACTATAACAGGTTCAATAGGAGTACAAAGATGGACATGTCCGATCCTGCCTAGGGATATCTGGGGAATGCTTCACAGAGGGTGACACATCTAGGGTGGTCCATCAAGAGGGGTGAAAGTTTGCAAAGGCAAATGCATGGTAGTTGAGCATAGTTGGACTACAGATGCAAGCAGGGTACGTATTGCCAGGAAATAGACCTGGAGGTTGGCCGAGACCTGTTTGTGTAGACCACAGTAAGGATTTTGGACTTTACCTTCTAGAGAATCGTCAAGGGCATGGAAAGACTGCATACAGGGAGAGAGTTCAAGCCAGCAACAGTGAGGGTTTGCACTAACATAGCAGCCATGCCAATGGCGAGATAAGTCCAACTGCAATGCAGCCTCTATTCTCACCCCAAGGAGCTGAAAATACAGTGCAGAAGACAGACCCCAAATCAAAGGCAAACCAACAATTACAATAGAATGTGGTACATTCAGTGAGACACACACACATAGGGTGTTGGAGAAGCACAGAGAAAGAACATTGCTCTGGGGGTAGGGGGTTCCAGAAAGGCTTCTCACAAGAAGGGCCTCTGGAATGAAGTCTTGAGGGGTGAAGAGAGTTATCCAAGCAAAGAAAGGGTCAGAATAGGGTTGTCACTCTAGTTGCAGGAATAACACAAGCAAAGATGCAGAGATATGCAACAGCATGGAATGTGGGAGGAATCACAAATACTTCAGTATTGATGTAGCAGAAAGTGCATCATCGAGGGTAAGGGGCAAGAGAGTGGTAGGAGATGGGTCTAGGGATAAAGGCAAAGGCAAAGGTTAGGGGACTTTCTATGCCATGCCACAGAGTATGGCTTCATTTAGTAGGTGAAGGAGAGTCACTGAAATCACTTAACCAGGGGTTTACCAGATGTACTGATGTACCTATTAGACTGACAGTGGAGGGTGGGTTAGGAGGCAGTGAGATTAGAAGAGGCAAGAACAGAAGCAGAAAATTTAGTGGGAAACTACTGTAACAGTTCACACATGAGATGATGAGGGTCTTGACTAAGGCCAGGCAGCAGTGACAGAGAGGAGGGGAGTGACGAGGGGGGGAATAAAGGTGGCAGGACTTGGTGACTGGTTTGATATGCTGGTTGAAGGGAAAAGAGTTGAGGAGGATTCCCAGATTTATGGTCTAAATGATGAGTGAACTTGTGTTTCACCAACCAAGATAAAGAATAGAGAATAGAATCTGGAAGAAAATGATGAGTTTAGTTTTGGTCATCTTGAGTTTCAGATGGTTTGGAGGCATCCAAGTGGAGATGTTCACTGGACATTTTTCAGTATATGAGTCTAGAGCTCCAGGGAGACGTCAGGATGGAAGATTTAGATTTGGAAAGCATCGGCAGATGGATGATGGTAAAAATCACCAGAGAGGATGAGATCACCTAGAGAGAAGATGTACAGTGAGAACAGAGGAGGGCCAAAGGTAAAAACTTGGAAGACTATCACTATTTGAGGGGAAGACAGAGGAGAGGGTCCAGGAAAGTTTGGTGCTTGTCTGGACTGTATATTTTAGGGATTGTGAGATTGAGTAAGAAACCCCAATATAGTAACCTCAAACTCTCCTTCTTGGAACTTTGTAAAAGTTTTGTAGCCTATATAATTGAGGATATTAACAAACTTTAGGACTGCATATTTTCAACTTCGAATACAGTACCTTTTCCTGGATATTGTTGCAAAGCAACAATGTTCACAATAAGGTTTTCTGAGCTCCTTACCTGAAAGCCTCTCTAAGCAGAAAATTGGATGTATTTTCTTTGTTTCATTGACCTAAAATGCTCTGAAGTGTCACATCCCTTTTGACCCAGTTAAGAGTTTCCTCCTCTTAGTTTTAGCCTATGTGAAGGACTCAGCACCAAATACAGTGCTTAGGAACATAGTAGGTGGCCAACACAATTCAAATGGCATTACCTGAATTCACTGTTTACCTAAATTTGTGCACTCTATCCTGCAGCTGCAGACAAACATGCAAGTAATTTAGGTCTTTCTGAAATAGTGATGGCTCAATTTAAATCTTGCCTTGCAGGGGCACCTGGGTGGCTCAGTCAGTTAAGCATCCGACTCTTGGTTTCAGTTCAGGTCATGATCTCAGGGTCCTGAGATCAAGCCCTGTGTTGGGCTCTGTGCTCAGCATGGAGTCTGCTTGAGATTCTCTCTCTCCCTTTCCCTCCGACTGCTCTCCATCTCTGTATCTCTCTCCAAAATAAATAAATAAAATCCTTTTAAAAAATCTTGCCTTTCAGGTTTTAGTTTTAATTTTTTTTGGCACTGAAGGGCAAATTAGTAAAAGAACAAAAAAATGTTACGTAGATTCCAAGGACTGTTTCCCTTTAGATTATTACAGCATGTTAAAAATTGATCACAGTTGATATACAGCAGCTTGCCTGAGTCTATGCAACATGCCTCAAATGCAAAAATCCTTGGTGATGGACGACTGTGGGTAAAAACATACATGTATCAGATTTCTTCTCTGATAGCTTCCAGACCCCATTTTAGTGGGTTTGGCTCTCAAGGCAAACTCCGTTCGACAGCACAGGAGTAGCACTCAGTCATTTCCACCACACTTGGCCTCCATTCAGCAGGCGGGCCTGACTAGCTGCTTACATCCTCTCCCTCCTAAGGGAGAAGGGAAGTTAGAGAACTCCCTGGTGAGTACTGAGTTGCCATCTGTGTGTAGGGTTTTATAGGAGAGAACCAAACTAGTCTGCTTTCTTTCAACATAATTGTAATAAATCTCCGAAGATACTCCCTGATCTGATTATGTTACAGAGAGAGAGAGAGAGAGAAAGAGAGAGAAAGGGAGAGAAAGGGGGCAGGGAGAAGAAGAAGAAGGAAGTGAAGGAAAGGAAAGGGGAGGGGGAGGAGAAGAGGGAGAGAGAAAAGGGGGAGGGATGAAGGGGGAGAGACAGAGAGGGAGACAAAGAGAGGAGAGAAACAGAAAGAAGAAAAAGAAAAAGGAAAGAGGAGGAGGAGGGAAGGGGAGACAGAGCAGAGAGGAGAGAACATGCATTGCCCCTGACATGCACTACTTTTCTGTGTGTGATTTGTACTTGTAACGGTTAATACCCAGATGTGTCCCAAATCCCACAAAGCTATTTCCTTCCCAATGACTAGTAGTAACAATCCAATCCAAATGTAACCCTTGATTTTTTCCTGAGAAGAAGTTAGAATCCTTTGTTTCCTACATACTTCTTTTTTTTTTAGTACGGTTTTGAGTTTTAGAAAAAAACCAGCTCTCGTCAATGTTCCAATAGCCTACTCCTTCCAGCCTCCCCTACAAAACTGCTGTTCTTTGCTGCTCCACGATCAGCTACGCTCTCATCCAAGGCAAGACTTGCATTGATCAGTCGAAGTGAGCTTGTTAATCCCTTGCCAGGCTAAAGCTACCACACCCAACACATCAGTCTACACCATCACCAAGTCCTTGTCGCTGCTGCCACTCTATTGACCTCTGTCTCCAGGAGATGAGAGGAAGGGAGGTGTTTTTGCAGCCTTTGGTACAAAAAGAAAAGGCAAGGCAAGGTAAAGAAAGGAAAGAACAAGAGAGGAGAATGGAGTGAAAAGAAAGGAAAGGAAAAAGAGCAAAGCCCTTAAACAACTATCCTCAGGCTTCGCACCTAGCTCATGTGGCTGTCCCCGCTTCTCTGCTCAGGACCTCATTAAATGAAGACTATTTCTTTGAGCTACAGCTTCTCCAGTCCCTATTGTGGGGTCAAGCAAAGTATATGATATGATGGAGGGAGGAGAGGCACTGGAATCAGATAGCCCTGGGTTCTCATTCCAGGACCTAGCACAGTGTCTGACTCATAGCAACTCCCTTTCTTAAGAAGTTTCTATTGGAGGGCCTCCTGGGTGGCTCAGTCATTAGGCGTCTGCCTTCGGCTCAGGGAGTGATCCTAGAGTCGTGGGATAGAGCCCCGCATCAGGCTTCCTGCTCCACTGGGAGCCTGCTTCTCCCTCTCCCACTCCCCCTGCTTGTGCTCCCTCTCTCGCTATGTCTCTCTCTGTCGAATAAATAAATAAAATCTTAAAAAAAGAAAGAAGTTTCTATTGGAGCACCCCCTGCAGCAGTGCAACACTCCTGGGCTGTATAGTTTTTTCTGTCCTTGTGGGGTGCCAGTAATCTTTCACCGGGAATCCACTATTCTCACCTGTGTTTGGCTATGAGGAACCCAGATTCCAATTAACAGACAAAGCAGGGTGTGGCTTGATGCACACACGAGAACACACACTTGTACCCACACAGTGTGTACATGGTAAACAATCCAAGCCTAACAAAAGGTATACAGCAAAAGCTCTAGTCCTTGCACAGCAGCCCTCAGTTCATCTTACAAATGTAACCACTGCCAAACTACTGCTAACTCGTCCAATAGGTAAACTATACTGTGGAGAGGAAGTTGGTCCAAGGTGCTCCTGGTTTGCACAGGTGTTGAAATAGAGGGTCCTCGGGCCTTGGACTCTCATGGGGGTAACAGCCCTGAAAACAGGTGAGAGAGGAAGATGGGAAACATCACCTGCTTTATAATCTGGCCTCCCTCAAGGTGTGACTCTTAGATCATGGAATGGAAAGGTCCCATCAGAGAAGAATCTGAAGTCCAGTCCAGGAAAGGAAAGGCCAGTTCAAAGTCACACACACACACACACACACACACACACACACACACACACAGAGCCATTTAGAGGCAGAGTCATGATGTTAGTCCCTGAGACTCCAGCTTTCTAGGACAGTGCTTTTTCCTCAATTCCCTAGCACATCCACCAGTGGAACAAACCAGGCTAGGACCTCTGCTTCTGGCACCTTCCCCTGCTACTCTATTCCCTGTGTCTGGATTCTTGAGTCTTACAGATCTCCTGGGTCCCTAAAAGGGAGGTTTCCCCTCCTTTTCTCCTTTTATTGGAGACATGATAGTTTTGGGGCCCAGAGAGATAGTTTTCAAACTCCAAAGTGATCTGATTCACTGGAGCTGATTGTTAAACATGTCAGTCTTGCCCAGCTGTTACTGAATTTCAATGAAACCTCTACATCTTTGAGAAAATCATACCACTCAATGGAATTTTTTGTGTTTACATGATGACTTTCCTTCCAATGCAGCTTTAAATCTAGAGGAAAAACACTCTTGTTTTTTCTTTTTATCATAATGTTTCTGTTTGATTATAACATTAATACATATAGATCGGCAAAAGTGAATATTATAGAAGAATATTAGGAAAATAAATATAAGCCAACAGATGCTGTTCTTAAAACCTTTTTGTGAGCTGTCAAGGAAATCCCCATTCTGGACACAAGAGGGAGCTTTTAGCTAAAATGAAAATAAAGGCAATTTAATGTAGGCACTGCCATGTTTATTTTCTTTTCATTAGATATTGAACTTTGTTATCTTTGAAAACCTACTAGTTAACTGATCATGGAATCATATAGTGGTAGAGCTGACAGGCTCCTTAATCATGGTGACCTCTCTCCAGTGGTTGATACGGTTGCTTACTCCTTTCTTTAAAGGTTCTCCTTCCTTTGCTGCTGAAACACCATTCTGTCCCTGGCTCTGCCTATAACTTTTATTTTTTTAAAAAAAGATTTTATTTATTTATTCGACAGAGATAGAGACAGCCAGCGAGAGAGGGAACACAAGCAGGGGGAGTGGGAGAGGAAGAAGCAGGCTCATAGCAGAGGAGCCTGATGTGGGGCTCAATCCCATAACGCCAGGATTATGCCCTGAGCCGAAGGCAGACGCTTAACCGCTGTGCCACCCAGGCGCCCCTGCCTATAACTTTTAGACCATTTCTCATCATTTGCTCTCCTCTTCAGTGTGGGTGATTTCCTGAGCTCCTCAGCCATCTCGTCTTCTCATTCTGCTATATATGCATACTTTCCTTGGCTGACCTCACTCATTCTCATGGTTTCAACTCCCATTATGTGCTGATGAGTAAGTCACCATGCATATCTCCTGCTATAAATCTAGTCTATGCTGAGGTACAGGTATACATATTCGCTTAGCTACTGGACAAGCCCAACAATACAAAAGCTGTCCAGAGGAAGATGAGTTGGTCTGAACCAAGGAGCAGTAAATTTGAAGACTACAGAACAGGTTGGTTGAAGGAGTCTCTGGGTTTTCAGGATCTACAGGGGATCACCTTGGATGACCATATGAACTGTGATATTGTTGAAACAGAAGGAAAAATAAAGCAATGACAACAAAAACCCTCTACACACTACCACACAACAAAGAGAGCCACTTAGAGCTGAGCTGTCCAATATACCCGTCTCTAGTCACAAGTGGCTCCTGAGCACCTGAGACGTGGCTGGTTTGAACTGAGATGTAAGCAGACATAAAATGCATATCAAATTTAAAAGAAAGCAAAGTATATCTTCAGTATTTTTATATTGATTCCGGAACAGCTCCTGGTCCATATGATATGGTCAATACATGTTAGATGCTACTATTATTAGACACTCACTTCTGGTCATTCCAAATTTCTTGATATTACCAAAACCCACCAGGCACTTTGATGCTTCTCTACCTTTGTGAAGGCTGTTTCTCCTGCTTAGAGCGCTCTACCTTAAGCTCTTCACCTATTAAGCTCTTCCTCATCCTTTGGGACCTGGCTTAAATATCACCTGCTGTTTGAAGCCTTCCTTATTACCATGAGTCATTTTCTCTTCCATGGCACTGTATACATATTATTGCTATTATTACACAAATTGTAGTATAATTACACTTGCAGCATACTTTATCTCTCTGTTTCCTCCGTTAGAGTCTTAAAGTCAATAGAGATAGGGGCTTGTCTGCTTCCTCATCGTATCTCCAGCATCCAGCACAACATTTGCCATGTTATAGGCACTCGATAAATGTTTTCCAGACTGAAAACAATTATCTAATCAAATGAGCTGAAGATATTGAAGCCCAGGGAATTGATAGCACTTTTGGGACAATATCACACTTCGGATCCCAGTGGACCAGGTTTTTTTTTTCTTGCCCCTGAAAAGAATAGGTAAAAAGTGACCCCAGAATTCTACTATAACTGGAAGGAGAACTTAGATTAACCCAAAACCTTCAATTTTTCCACCTTGTGTGAAAATATCATGAGAGTAAATCCCAAACCTGATACTGAATTAAACATATAACCTGTATCAAAACTCCCACTGGTTTCTGATCTCAGGATGTTGGTTAATTTTTTAAAAATTTATTATCCTCTTTGGCTCTCTAGACAGCAGAACCAGCAAGTCTAATCGACCTCTGGAATCAGATCACCCTGGGTTCTCACTCCAGAACCTAGCACAGTGTATGACTCAAATCAACTCCCTTTCTTAAGAAGTTTCTTTCTCAAAAGGGTCCAATATTGACGTGCCGTTGGTGGCAAGAATATGGAGTCAAAAGCCCCGTATGCTAATCCTAATTCTGATGCTACCTCTTAGTTAAGTTTCCTAAACTTTCAGCAGTTATTTTCACATCAGTACAACAAGGGTGTTGGGTCAGATGATCTCCAAAGTCTAAGGAACTTGCCTGTGACTGTGACTATGACAGGATCCTTCATAGACAATGAGACTCTCTTATTTTTAGAGCTTTCTGGAGAACTCATGCATTTCCCTTAGGAGTACCTTTAGTTTACTTATGTCTCTGAGGTCAGCAAATCATCACGGAATGATTGGAATAGTGTTTGTAGACTACAAATTAATTTCACATGCAATATTTCAGTTTGTAATACCTATTTTTTAGTGGGGGGAGAATCTTAAGCAGGCTTCATGCCCAGCGTGGAGCCTGACGTGGGGCTTAATCTCCTGACCCTGAGATCATGACCTGAGCAGAAATCAAAAGTCAGAGATTAACCGACTGAGCCACACAGGCGCCCCTGTAATACCTTTTTGAGGAAAGCAGGCTGGTTGTTATACCAACTCTGCAGATAATGGTGTTGATGATGATGTTGATAAGAGCCAATATTTTATTGAGTGTGCCGTATATGGTTCTTAGAACCCTACATGCACTACCGTATTGAGTTATTCTAGATGAGGATTCTAAAGTCTCATAAGATTAACTGACCAAGTTGGTAATGACAGAACCAGGATTTGGATCCATATTGGCTCTAATTTCTGTGTTCTATATCAATTGCTCATCTTCTTGCAATAGACTGTTTCACTTGTTTTGTGCACCATTGAAGTAAAGAATGAATAAACACCATTTTTTTCTGATAGCCCTTCACCACTGGAAGCTTCTGCTCTT
Organism: Ursus arctos; assembly: GCF_023065955.2. Lineage (NCBI taxonomy): Eukaryota > Metazoa > Chordata > Mammalia > Carnivora > Ursidae > Ursus > Ursus arctos. The sequence continues at coordinate 88,031,606 of NC_079873.1, read as the reverse complement.
TATCCTTTTAACTCGGTCTTCTCTTCTGGATGGATTATATTTTTGGTCACAGAACTGGAGCCGGCTCACATCATTTTATCAGAGCTCATTCTGTGTAACTCTTCCTTCACTGATTCAATGATTGTGACATCACCTTGGTGACTTGATATAGGCCAGAGTTGGAGATTTTTATACCACAGAAATATGTAGATGCTACAAATCAAGACCCCTTTCCACCTAGAGAGCTAGTTGTTACATATTTATCAGCACATGTCTGGTTCCGGATGAAAGAGAGAAATGCCTGAACCTTGTTCTGGAGTCTGTTGAGTAAAGTGGTCATTTTTATTTGAGCAAATACAGCAGTGTAGACCACAACATCTTTCTTCATCTGGAGAAAAAAAGGAGTTAGTCCTCCTTTGATATGCCTTTGCTAGTTTCCAGGTACACCTAGACTTGAAGAAAGCCTATAGAACCGAGAATTTATTGATCCAAATTGCTACTTTTCTTGTTTCTGTTGGATCCTGAAAACTGAAAAGGTCCAGGCTCTGATCCATTGTTGGCAAAGATTTTTAGGTAAACTGCTTCAAGCAACTTATATTGGCTTAAGGTAACAACCTAGTGAATGGTAATGCCCGGGGTTCTGATGACTGCTTCAAAGCTCTTGTCACCCATCTGGGTGGGCCCAAGGTAACCTCAATTCCAATGTACCTGTAAAAGGCATTATTTGGAAATATTTGCAATATGTACTGATTGTCAGTCAGCGGTATATGAACAGTTACATCTTATCAATAATCACTCTTAGCATGTTTACTTAGTGTCCACACTGTTCAACCATCAGAATCCCTACAGATCCAGCTATTATACATGTTCACATTTAAGGAGAACCTTGTGCCCATTCTAATATTTTGGAACTGGAACAATCTCTGCCATTCTTTTGAGGAAAGAAATGGTAAAAGTTCTGATCTGATAGCACACAGCATTGACCACAAAGTCCAGATGACTGAATTGTGTTCAGTTTAGTGAAGTGGACTTCAGGTTCCTTCAAAAAAAACTAGTCTATACCTACACCCCAGGAAGCAAAAGCCCTGGATTGGCCCAAGGTAACCTCAATTCCAAAATCTCTGACTGGCACTAAGTCCTTATGCCATAAAACATGCCCTACTTTTTGCTTCATGAAAATACCATCACTGTATACATTGGGAATGGGACTATTTTGCTGGAAGAGGATGAAACCATTCATCATTATTTATAAATTTCATTAGGGTAGTGTTTTAGGAAGCTATTGTATGGTCTGGATGAGTGGGCAGAGCTCTTGAACTGCACTGATGGGGAAGTGAGGAAAAGCTGAAGAAAGTCACTAGAGCTCAGGCTTCAGGCATGCCTCCTCTCAGCAGCTCTTCCTGAGGAGGTGTGTCCATGGCCCACTTCCCAGGACCTGCATATCTAGCCACATGTGCGTTCTGAGGGAAGGGCTGGCTGCATGTTGGAAGCAGGGCAGACAGTATCCACAAGGCCCCTCCCCCCAAACCAGCTGTCTGTTGCCATTGCTACAGCCCCTGAGAGAATTTCCTTCAGGGCCTTGTCTGGGCCCAGGGCTCTGAAGGAGAGGCCAGACAAGTTGGACTATGGAACAAGGAAAAGACTGAGCAGGAGTGCTTGTGAGTGCTAGTGGAGGAAAATATCATGGGCAGGCTCAGAACATGATTGGTTGAAGGAGAGCTGAGTAGGATTCCTTCCCCAGGAATTTCTGCAAGGGCAGAGATCTGAAGACACTACATTCTGGAAGAAGCAAATGGTGGGTTGTGAGGTCAGATATGTTTGGTTGAGGAACCACTGCACTAAGCCCCCTCCCCTGGGTGTTTCTCTGAAGGTGGAATAATGAGGACAAAACTTTCTGGGAAAGAGCTATGTGATAAAAGACAGAGCCTAGCAGAGGCTATTTTGGATAGGGAGATGGATCATCATACATGATCATGACTCTCAAGATTCTAAATAGACAGTGGACCAACTGCTTTTATTATGTGGATTTCCTTTCTTTTATCAAAGCGGGCACTTTTTAGCTCTTTCTGATTATAAGTCACATTATGGGACCAGCTTCTTTGTATTATCTTGATCTCCTTCTGCCCCTCCTTTCTCCCTCTTTATATATTTAAATATGGACTCTGGATATACAATTCCAGGGCTTGAGTGTGTCAGCCTCAGACACTCCTTAACCTAGATAGCCAAGTAATTAAGAGATGCCAAGTTGGAAAATCTTTTACTCTTATGGGGAAGAAAAGTGACATACAGTGCTAAATAGAGTAAAAAGAAAAGGAATGGTACTAGAAAAAGGGCAAGGCTTGAGTTTGGGACTGGGCAAAGAAGCTGACAAAACTCAGGGGAAATCTTAGGCTCTAGGTGAACACTAGAATGAATTCCGCTGATGTTTGAGGCTGGCTGAGATAGTAGTGGGGTCTGGAGAATTTATCTAAATGCTTATCAGAAGGAAGAGGGGGTAAAGAAGTCGTTGCCAAAATAACATCCAGCAATGTTTGTTTCTCTACTATGTTGTCTGGTCCACGGAAGTAAATGCTTATTTGAAGGAGGAGGGGCCAAACTGTCACCACCAAAATCAATCCAAGTGATACCAGATTCTGGATGAATTAGTCATGGGGTCTAATCCATGTAAGTAACCCCTTCTCTGAAGAGGGAGAAAGAAAAAAGTCACTCCCCAAATTACATGAAGTGATGTTTGTTTCTAGACTAGTTATTTGTGTTGTCTAATCATTATAAGGAAATGCTTACGTGAAAGAGAAGGGGGATACCAAAAAGGGTTCCAATGATCTAGGATCCTGGGCAAGTTAGTCGTGGGACCTGATCAATATAAGTAAATGCTGATTTGAAGAAGGAGGAGAAAAGGTGTCATCTCAAATTAATTGCAGTGATGTTTGTTTCTGGATTAGTTATTAGTTTTGCCTGATGCATATAAGTAAATCTTATCTGAAGAAAGAGGGGGACAAAAGTCACCACCAAATACATGGTTAGATAAGCTGAATTATATGCACTTGTTTATTGAAAAGACTATATGGATGTAAATGGCATTGGTTTTTATCCCAAAGTGCAATTTTGGTGAAGAAAAATACGTAGGAGCATGAGAGAGTCTCCTAGTGAGAGGAAAACACCAGAACATGGTAGAGGCAAGGTATGATAGACAGAAGTGGTGGAAGTCTTATCTCAGAGTGGGCAGGGAACTCTAGAATAGTGGCAACGTTGTCCTCGGTCATGGTAGAAAAGAAAGTGGACAGCAAACATGGGCAGGAAACTCTGGCTACAGTGGCCGCAGATGAGAAATCTGTAAATGGATAGGAAATTCCAACTAAAATAGAAAGCAAATCTGCTTTCTTAGTGGAAAGGAAAGTGGGCAATTGCACAGCCAGGGAATCCCGATTGTGGATGAACAGTCAGAAATCTTACAGTGGAAATGAACACGGGCACAAAGAGGAGAGGACAGAGAATCCCAGGTAGTTAGGAATCATTGATCAGGTCTTCAAGTGGATAGAGATGTGAGCAGATAGTGGCCAGCCAGCCACGATCTGCTAGGTCAGCAACATAGAAGCAGGGATCTTGGAGACTGGACTGCTGGACTTTTGAGAGAAGTGCCAGTGAGTTGTCGAACCCTCCACTCCCACTCCTAGTTGAAAGCAGCCACAGAAGGTTCAGAATTGGAATTGAAAACTGAAGCCTTTCTCTACATGGGTAAGATATAGAAATATAAACTGAGTTTTATTATAAAGCTTTTAGTGAGTATTTGGAGGGGATTAGGAGTTGTGTCATTGTTCTGAGCAGCATGGTCCTATGACATGGCAGTTGCAATGTGCTAAAGGACAGCATTCAGAATGTGCTCAGTCATGCTATACTCTAGGCTTTTCTCATGGTGGTAGGAGGATGAGTTTGGAGCACTAATAATCCCAATTAATGATTAACAAGCATTTTCAATCCAGAGATTACTTTTCCCATCAGGAAGCATTTTTCACATTCAGTATTTTTCTAGCAATGGCAATGCTAGCCATATTTTGAGTGTAAACATGATCATTTCCAGAGGTTAAGATCAGGGTAAAAATTTGGCTCGGAAATTTATCTGAAACAGGATCATGGTTTAAAGTGTTTCTTCTTTTTTATTTCTGCAAAATTCTTAGTTGAGTATTGCATTATATAGCCAGGCAACGCTTTTCTAGCTCTTTAGCGAAAAATATCTCTTTGTATTTCCAAAATTATGCTAGAAAAAAAAGTCTCAGGAATAGCGCTCTTTAGAATACCAGCGATTGTGTATTTAGCTAGAACTTATATTTAAAATATTTCTTAAAGTGCTAATATATCCTAACCTCATTTTTCTTAAAGCATTTTTCAACTAGAGTGAACTCGTTGGGAAGAGCTTTTGAGCATTGTTTTCTAACTCCATAGAAAGATAGCACTACTCAAAATAAATCTGTTTCATCAATCAGTTTCAAGGAAATTTTGGTATTGCTCATCCTGTGAGGGGACAGGTTCAATGTTTTAAGTGATTTCATCTAGAGCATAGCTGGGGCTAGCCTGAATCTTGCTCCCAGGTAAATTCTCCTTCCATTATTCATATGGTTGGATTGAACTTTAAAGTACAGCCCTTACAGTGCAAACTTAAAGTTTAGTAAGATATTACAAAATGTCCAGAAAGCATTGTTGATTGTGTTGGCTTTGATCTTCCATAAACACTGGTGTTAACTGGCAGTATAAGTACGACTATAAAGTGGGAAATTTCAGCTTCAGCAGAATATTAGGAGTTTTCTAGGTATGGCTTTTGTTGGCCTTGGTCTTCTGTAGGCAATGCTATCAATTGCCAACATTTGGCTAAGTCTTTGCGCATAACTGTTCTTTTAAACAATTCTCTATTACTTTGTTGAAAGCATGAGGAAACACCACTTACAATAGAAATAATGGAAGTGATGATACTTCTCATGGACAAAAGCAGAGGAATGTATTTTATGATGTTTTTCTCCTCTCCCTCCCTCCTTCTCTCTCCCTCCTTCCCTTTCCCTCCCTCCCTCTCCCTCCTTCTTTCTTTTTCACCTCCTCCTCCTCCCCTTCCTCCTCCTCCTCCCCTTCTTCTTCTTCTTCTTCTTCTTCTTCTTCTTCTTCTTCTTCTTCTTCTTCTACTACTACTATTACTACTACTTTTTCACTGCAGGAATCTGAATAAGCCCTGAGTTGTTCTATATTTCCTAAGCAACTAGACCATTCTAGGCTTGCCCTGCTATATAAAGTTATGTGTATTGGGGGCTGGATCTTAAAGCCTCACTGTTATAAAATAGAAGGATAACCTATACAAAAGAACATATAGTGTTTTCCAAAAATGCTTTTTTTATTGTAAAATCTAACAGATAAATGAAACTTCTTAAAATGAATGTATAGATTAATCAGTTTTTATGAGGCGAACAGCTTTATAACCACAGGGTAGGTTAAAGAATTTTGTTCTCCATCTGTCTTAATTGCAAAGCCTTCTTTCTCCTCAAATGTAATCACAGTCCTGACCTTTATGGTAGTGAATTTTTAATTTTCTTTATAAATTTATCACTCAAATGTTCCTTCCTAAGCAGTAGTTTAGTTATGCTTTCCCCTTCCCCATATGTCTCTTTTAATCTAGAGACTATCCTGCTTGTCTTTGTAATTTATTTGTTGAAGAAATGGCACCTTGTCCTTAGAGTTTCCCACAGTCTTGATTTTGCTCGGTGGTATCCTCTGTTGTAATTTAATATGTTGCTCTGTCCTGAATTTCCTATAGATGAGTAACTTGTTCTACAGGCTGGATCAGATTTGTGTTTATTTATTTTTTTTCTTTTGGCTTCATAGGTGGTAGTGTGCTCTATTTGGAGGCACGTAGTGCTTGGTTGCCTCTTTTTCTGCTATTAATGATCGATGCTATCAGTCTTTAGGCTGATGAAATTCTCCAGGTGTTTTGGTTGTTAGAAGCTCATTCTCCAAAATAAGGAGGGACTTGTGGAAACAACAGTCCCTGAATTCTCACATGCTGACAAATTTGTTTGTGGCTTTTTATGTGAAAATCAGCCTGGGTATAAAATTTTTCGTTCACATGTTCTTTCCTTGAGTATTTTAAGTATGCTATTCCATTTTCTGATGGCATAATAATTTGTTGTAATAGTCTGATGATAATCTAGTTTCCTCTCATTTATGAGTGATTTTGGTCCTTTTACTGAATTTTTCCCCTTAAAGTCTAGTAAGTTTACTAGAATATATCTCTGTGTTGGTTGCTTTGGTTAGGTCAATTTCTTTTTTTGATATGCAGCTTTAAATCCTATTTCAGGGACATTTTCGTGAATTACATTTTTTCAAAATTGTTGTTCCCTTCCTTTGATTTTCTTCTTTGAGGATTGAGAGCCTATGAAAAGTGAAATCATTTTGAACAGCTGCTTGAGGGGCATCAACATAGGGATGAATAAGGAATTGTCAATCAGTAATTAACGCTGAACGGAGATTAAATGGCATACACTTGTAGTGAAGCCAACTTTTTATTGCAGACCTCAGCAGAGACAAACAAAACAGATGTTTGGGTATGGTGACAGGGTAGAGAGCAGGGAAAGGTAAGGAATTGAGGGATTTTAGGATGCCTGCTGAATATAGCTGAAATAGTTACCAACATATTAATTGCACAAGTAAATAAAAAATACATGCAGGTATTTCTGGAACAGTTTCAATTTTTTACTATTTTATTTAAATAAAGAAGTCGTAAATGTATGCCTAAATGTGATTTAATGCTTATTCACTTGCAAGAATGTTTGTAATACATTACCAAATCAGAAAAGAAAATCGTAATAAGCCATTTGCCCCAATTTTTGATTTGAAAAAATATATTACATATCTGTATGCCATCATCCAGTCCATAAAAATAGTTACACTTGGATTTCTGTTATGCAGTAATAATGTCAATTAAAACTTCCTGGGAGTGAAGACACTTTAATTGGAAACTCCTTTTTACCGGTCATGTTGGCAGGTTTCAGATGTCTCAATAACATGATTTCTGCTAAAATTGAGGCCTGTGGAGATGAAGGTACCACCCACATAGAAAATGAGCAAAGTTGATGTTTGTTTACAGACTTCCTTTCTGAAATGGGAATCCTTCAGTTTCTGGGTATTTTCTATGTTTACTCTAAGCTTAAGGTAATACAAATTTTAAC